>NC_090451.1:466228251-469200675 GCF_031143425.1 Pleurodeles waltl
ACAGATATGCAAGTAATTTATCCCAAGCAGAGAGACAGGCATTATTTTCACTAAGCACCAAACCTTCATTTTATATTTAAATCTGCAGATAAAGGGAGCAATGTGGTGTTTTGGATGCCAACAAATATGTGCAGGAAGCCAGTAGACAGTTGGAATTTTCAGAAGCTATGAACAGAGTTGTTTTTCCATTTACAAACAAAGTATCCAACAATATAATGAGAGATGAACTGACTGCCATGAGAAAGGTATTTTGGGGATGAGGAATACCAGTTTTTTACATGCAGAGAAACCCACAGCACCATGCTTTTATATGTTGCCAAAAATACATGAGGATAAGGAAAGTCTGCCTGGTAGACCTAATATTTCAGCCAATGGAAGTCTATTAGAGAACACCTCTATATAACTGCGGTTTTTCCTGTTGTCATATGTTCTTGGGTAGCCTTCAGAATGTCGGGATAGTACTGATTTTATTTTGAAAGTTGGTAATATCCTATGGAAATTGGATTATACATTGGTAACCATATATGTAGCATCCTTAAACACATGTATAGAACACAAATCTTGGCATTCAAGCTTGTCGGTATTGTTGGAGAGTGGATTACTGGTAAGGGCAGGTAAGTACCTACACTTCGCAATAGGCCACTAACCCTACTAGGTCCAGTTAGGTCTCAATAAGTTAATCCCAGCTCAACCCTTAGTAGCTTGGCAACAAGTGACAAGGCTTAACTTAGGAGACAAGTGTGTAAAGCATTTAAAAATCACAAAACAGTAAATAAGTAAAACACAAAACACAATACAAATACGACACCAATTTATTACAATAGATTGTATTGTTACCTTTAAAATGACACCAAAACAATTAAAATCAGATAAGGGGAACCAGAGATATGAATTTTTAAAGAATTATTGTTTTTTAGCACATAGAAACTAAAAGTGTCATTCTGGTCATCTGATCGCACTAGACTGGGGTAAAATCAAAGTTTGAGGCCGACCGTGATGGAGTCTTGCTCAGCTATAGCAAGCGGGAGACCTCTGTCAAAAGTTTACTTTCGGACTAAGGCCCTCATTACAAGTTTGGCAGTCAGTGGACCGCCACAGTGGAGATGGCGGTCACACCTCCGTGGGGCTGGCGGTGCAGATCCCATAATACGAGTACTGGGAAGGCACCTGCAGAACACAGTCAAGTTTCCGTCCAGACCGCCATTGTAGACGGAGCGCTGTTGACGGCGGAAGGCCTCTTCAGGGCGGTGGTCAGACAGATTCCATCCACCGTATTATGAGCTTGCACACCGCCAGGACTTCTGGGGCAGTCTAACCGCCGCGAAAACCATGGCGGAAACAAACAACGTAAAAGGAAGCACCTACCTTCTGGAACACAGGCACGTCTGTAAGTACCATGGCACACAAATTGCAAGTCTTTCCAATGGTCCTGCTGGCCATTGGCATCCAGGACCAGTGACGCCGACATAGACACCAGCTGTAAGTACCCCAGCCTAGCACACACTGGAGGGAAGGACATTAGTACACACACATGCGCACAAACGCACAGTCACCACACATACATGCGCAAGGAAAGCCAGGACAAGCTATATAGCATCAACACCAATGGTGCAGTTGTAGATAAATATAATATGAAATATAAAGTATGTAAATGAAACAACTATTTATAAAATGCCACAAGGGCCAGTGCATGAATGTCCAAATGTCCTGGGCACACTGGGCATATGGGGAGTGTCCAACTTGACTCCTGACTGCAATCTGCAGACCTCCAGAGGGCAAGGGCATCAATGAGGCATGCAGAAACCTCGGGGATATGGGAGTGGGTGGGGTGTGTGATCAGGTTTTTCATGGGGGGTTCCTATTCTTCTATTTAGGCTTCCCCTCCTTACTGTCCTTCTTTCGGGGGGACGCTTTAGCCTTGCCCCTCTTTCCTGCCTTGTTTGGTGGGACGATGGTGGAGGCCACGACAGCAGGGGACTCAGATGGAGAGCTAACAGGGCTCGATGTGTGAGGAGCAGGTGTGCCTGTTTTGGCAGCACTGCAGACTGCTGTCTGTGGGGCATGCCTCAGCCCAGAGGAGGACAGGGAGGTCGAAGGCAGGGGTCTGGCAAGGGTAGCAGTGCGTTTGGGGGGGAACAGGGACTGGACCAGTGGATGGGAAGAGGGAAAACTCATGGAGGAATCAGGTAGTTCATGGGTAAGGCGTTTGGGAATGGAGGGAGAGGGGATGGTTGACAGCTGTGTATGTGGTTTGGGTGCTGCTACGTGGGTGTATGATATGTGTATGCTGGGTGTGTGTTGGGTGGATGAGTGTGGGCATATAGGTGTACTGGGAGGAGGAGTGGAGGAGACACAGGAAGATGACAGGGGGGATGTGTGAGTGAATGTTGGGGTGGTGTGTGCAGTTATGGTGGATGTGCTACATGTGGTTGTGTTGACTGTTGTGCGTGCGGATGTGGTGTATGGGGTGATTGTATGGGGGTCTGCTGTTGTGGTGACGGTGGCAGTGACAGCACATGTGGCTGGACCTAGGACTGATGATGTGGTGTCTGCAAGTGTGAGTGGCGATGTGACTGTGGGGGGGAGGAGGTGGGGGAGTCAGTGTAGGGAATAGATGTTGTTGTATGTACCTCTGAATGGTGGGTGTGTAATGGCGGTGGTTGAGTTTGAGGTGCATGTCATTGTCCTTGCGCTACGGGTCTGTTGGAGGGGATGCATGCTGTAATGAAAGTATGCTTTGGATGGGAAATGGGAGAGTAGAAGGGGGGTTGGGGGTGAGGGTGAGAAGAGGTAGTTGGTAGGGGGACGGAAGAAGAAGGAACACTGGCTGCCGTCAATGAGGAGGCCAGAGCCTGAAATTATCTCCGAAGTGCAGACAGGGCACTGCGAATGCCTTCCAGGAACACATTTGACTGTTGCATCTGGAATTCCAGTTCCTGAATAGTATTTACAATGGTTGTCTGCCCAACGGAGATGGACCTCAGGAGGTCAATAGCCTCGTCATTGAGGGCAGCAGGGCTGACTGGGGCAGGGGCAGAGGTGCATGCGGCAAAGGAGATTCCCACCCTTCTGGGTGAGTGGGCATGGGCAACTGGGTGTGGAGCTACAGGGAGTGCAGTGCTGGTTAGGGGGGGTAGCAGATAAGGATGGTGCAGGCATAGGGCCTGAAGGGTCCGCCACCACCAGGGAGTCGCCATCGGAGGAAGAATCTGAGAATGGTGTAGATGTTCCTGTCTGCCCTGTGGTACTCCACTCACCCTCCATCCCGCTTGTCCCCTCGGCTCGCTGGTATCAGCCTCCTGGGCCCCATGGGATGCAGCTTCCCCACTAGCTGGTGCCCCTACTCCTTCGCCAGATGATGCTGATGCACACAAAGGAGGACAGGGAAGGAGGGTGGTACAGTGAGAGACAGGGTGGGCAATTGGTCAATGCCAGCACAAGAGCCCCACACAAGTCACTACAACATATTCTAACTCCATGTCATTACATGCTATGCCTTCACTCACACATGCCACTCCAATAATAGCCCATGAGTGCCACCTCAGTCATGCACATGAGTTTCACTCATGCTAACACATATTCAATCCTGTACAGGATGAAAGCCATACCATCAACACATGGCTGTAACAGCCCATCGGGTCATGGCTCTTGATGATCACAAGACCCAAACTAAATACTCTACTTGCTTTTGGAGGCATACTTGCCCACCCACAAAACCCATGCACATATAGCTGTGTGATATCAAAAACCTTAGTCTTCGCAGACTACACATACACCACATGCCAGCAGACAGCAGATGGAGATATGGCCCCACCAACACTGTTTGGTTAGTTAGGAATACAATGTGTGTGAACTCCAGAACCAGAACCCATATCCACATTAAATACCCTGCTCATCTACTACACAGTTGCCATGTCATTGATACTACTTAGTAGTTAAGTTAACCTCAACTCACATCCTGCATGACATTTTAACAAATGGATGTAGCACATCCGGCCTCTATGTGTCCAAAGCTAAGTCCGACAGTAACTACTTAGCTCATATTCCACAGCCTTCACAAACTGCACAGGCTGCACCTATCACTTACCACATAACGAATGTGAACTCACCACCTTGCGGCTGCTGTGCTGCCCTCAAGCACCCATCTACCTCAGGGTACGCCACTGCAAAAATGCGGGACATGAGGGGGATCAGGGTCTGACAGGCACCCCTCACTTGATGACTTGATGAGAGGACTTCCCCAGCTGGGCATCGCCAGTCTTCCTCATCCAGCATCTCAGTTCCTCCCACCGCTTCCTGCAGTGGGTGCTCCGCTGGGCATGGACTTCCAGGGTCCACACTTGTTTGCCGATGGCACGCCAAATCCCCTTCTTCTGATGAGCACTCACCTGCATGGATGACACAGAGAAAAGGAGTCAGTCATGTAGCATGGCATTTTAGGGACTGCATTGGACACAACATATCACCTGAACATATGTACATTTTAACATTCAAGTTGTACTCACAGCCCTCAGCCAGGTCCTTCCACAAGTCACTCATCCTCGTACCAAGGCCCCAGTCCACATTCGTACCACTCACAAACAGTACAATCCTAGTGGACTCGCCTGCTGCCCTGGTGCCCCATACAACTGGGCATACAGGGGTAGGACACCCTCCACAAACTTCTTTAGTTCTTCCTGTGAGAAGTCTGGGGCCCTATCCCCTGCAGCACGTGGCATCTTGGCTACCAGTGGCAGAACACAGCAGCACACGCAGTGGAGGTCTTCTCAGCACGAGTGCCAGGAGTCAACGAAACATGAATACATGAAATGGCGGTCACGGCCACCCGGACATCACCGTCACCGCCCACGGTGATTGCCATTGGCTCATGTCTCCCATAGGCAACCATGTTAACCAATTAGGAGTTGCAGAGCGGTTGCGACCGGAGGGATTCACTCACTTCCATCTGTCCTGTCCATGCAGGACAGGCGGCTGCCATTTTACTTCTACAATGTGTATAGAGGGGGTTTATGAGGTGCGTCATTGATGTATTATAGTGACCTGTGCACATCTCCACTGCTTCCACACAGTCCTTAATGCACATAATGATTGCTACTCCCTCCTATTCCCAGGTATGGTGGAAGAATGATGGTGAGGAATGTTCCTGTCTACAGGCCGCTGATTGATCTTGCCACCCTTGAAGAGTGGCACGTTATTCAGGGCTATCGGCTAAACTGTCAGACCATCATGGAGCTTGTATGGCTGTTGGAGCCGGATCTGCGGGCTGGTATTTGTCATCCCAATGCCATCACACCGACAGTACAGGTGTTGGCAGTACTCCACTTCCTTGCCTCAGGGTCCTTACAAATGACAGTGGGCTGGGCTGCTGGAATGTCCCAGCCCATGTTCAGTCATGTCTTGAAGTACGTCCTAGGTGCCCTACTCAAACATATAGGCAGCTATATCAGGTTCCCCCAACGTGATGATCTACCCACTATGAAAGCAGCCATCTTCGCCTTAGCACATGTGCCACATGTGATCCGGGCTATTGATGGGGCCCACATTGCCCTGGTGCCTCCCAGGAGGAGTGAACAGGTGTTTAGGAACCGTAAATACTTCTGCTCAACCAATGTTCAGGTGGTATGTCTCGCAGACCTCTACATCACACATGTGACTACCCGGTTTCCAGGTTCAGTGCATGATGCCTACATTTTGCAGAACAGCAACATCCCACACCTGATGGCACCACTACAAAGGGTTTGTGACTGGCTCATCGGTATGTAACGTGTCATAATTGTGCCTCTGTATTCTGAACACTCTACACCACCTTCCAGATTTACCCACAGTTTTCAATATGCCTGTTACCTCTGTGCACACAAGTAACTCTGGTTGTCCCAACCTGCCATGGCTCCTGACACCTCTCAGACATTTGACTACATCAGCAGAAAACCATTTCAATGAGGCCCATGGTAGGACCCTATGGGTCATCGAATGCACCTTTGGAGTGCTGAAAGCCAGATTCCAGTGCCTGCACTTTACTGGAGGGGACCTACTGTACAGACCAGCGAAAGTGTGCCAGATCATTGTAACCTGCTGCATGGTACACAATTTGGCTCTCAGACGTCACATCCCATTACTGGATGCTGAGGAGGGTACAGCTGTGTCAGTGGCTGATGAAGGGGACATGGGAAGTGATGAGGTGGATGACGAGGATGCAGCTGATTCCAGAGCAGAGCTGATACAACAATACTTTAACTGACATACAGGTATGTGTAAAAGCCATGCTATGTAACCAGTAGCAATGTCTGCCGTTTGCATGGTTGCTACCAGTAATTGTGTTTGGGCCAGGTACCGAGGGCCTGTCAAAAATACAGTGTCTTTTATGTTTCTCCACTGCCACTCACTGCTAGTGAGTTTTTATGCAACAGAGGAATGCAATGCCTTAGAGCCAGACCACTTGTCCATATTGGGAGATGACTGCCTGCATGCAATGGGTCCAGTAAAGTATAACTATTCCTGTGTGAAGTTGGACAACTTTGCAAGACTTTACAGGTAAAGAGTTTTTAACTCCATCTGACCTACTGCTAGGCAGGCCACAGGGACACATGACAGACCCTCTTCCAACCAAACTGAGCCACAGATTGCTGAACCCTAGGACTGTCATTGCTGTTTTGATTCCTCAATTAGAGATGAAATTGCCAACCATGGCCTAATCGCTGAAATCCAACCTGACTGCGGACCCCCCCTTCAAGAAGGGAAAGCTTGCATCAGTTCTTCTCAGAGCCAAATATCCACCACAGGTACCTTGATCAGCACAGACTAATGAAGCGGCAAAATGTTTTCCCATGGACTCTCCAGAAGATTCTCAGCAAAGACACTGAACTACAAGAAATTGAAACAGCCATCTAGTCGTTCCTGCCGGAGTACCGCAACAAGCTGGTACTTAGTTGGCACCTGCGACCATCTTTAAAAAATGCACCATTTATAAGGTTCCATCCTCATAGACCCATCGCAGACACTCCTGAGCAGGAGTCCACCAAAGGAGCAGGGCATAACACAGACGCCAGCAGATCAAGCGCTGCTGAGGGACCCCAGTCCTTCAGCCTCTTTCTCCTTTCTCCACCCCCCAACACTATTCAGCCCAAAGCCTATCAATATTTGAGATACTGGAGACTTCATGGTCCTTATCACATTCCACAAAGGGTCCCATCGTCTTCTTGTAGCGCTCAAGAGCAGACATACTTAAAACTGATGGAAATGTTTTTATGACTACTTGATGCCTTTGAACTGCCCAGTGTTTACATTTTTCATTAGGGTGAGTTGCTGTCATAGGCAACTGGTCTGGCTCATAAGTTTTTGTGAGTTGGTTGAATGAATATATAAATTAATGATGAACAGCAAACAGGTCCCTCTTGGTGCCTCTCCACTGATGAGGGACATGATGGCGCAAAGACAGCAGGGCATTGATGATAATTTGCTCATTCGCATGACCGCTAGGTGGGCTGGGTGAGGTGGGATCCTTTTTATCAACTCAGAAAGACGTGTTTCATTTCTATGGCTTTCTCACAGGCAGTCAGTCTGTTTCTTTGGACTGTTGGATTTTAACGGTGCAGTGATTAACTTGATACACATTTAAAGGTATGTATACCATACAGACTTGCCTAAAAGAGCAACAGGACATCATTTCAACTTCAAAAGCATAATATAGTAAAATGAACATCCACCAGCCACTTCCTGGCTTACTAAGAGAAACTGCATTTGTTGGAGACACAAATAGTCTAGAAGACGTGTTACTGGATCCTGAGTTATAATCCTGGCTCCCAGTTGTTTAACACTGTTAGATCTTAAGTAAATTGCCTCTTCTCCCCATGCGTCAGATCTCATATCAGTTCTAATTGATATTATAACCTAAGCATTAATCGAGGTCATGGACCCTGTAGGATATCTTTGCGCTATTGACATATAGAGGATGTGTATTGTTACTAGTTTTTATCGACCTTGGAAGTATTAAAGGCGGTGCAAAATTTGAACAAGTCCACAGGGTAAGATATAGGTGGTCATTACAACCCTGGCGGACGGTGTTAAAGCTGCGGTAATACCGCAAACTGGCCGGCGGACAAAAAAAGGGAATTACGACCCTGGCGGAAACCGCCAACTAAGACAGCCACTTTAACACATCGCCCGCCACGGCGGTACAGACAAACAGCGTGGCGGTCACAGCCAACAGACAGGCGGAAGACAATGTACCGCCCACACTATCACAACACACCAATCCGCCACCTTTTCCGGGGCGGATTCACCGTGGATAAAAACACGGCGGAAACAGCTTGTGCTATGGGAAAACGCTCACCTCAACACATCCCATGAGGAACGAGGACACCATGGAGCCGGAACTACAAATCTTACCTGCCCTTGCATTCCTGCTCATCTACGACCAACAGCGACGTAGGCGCAGAACATACCAGTGAGTACAGCACCTACGACACAGGGAGGGGGTAGGCAAAAGTTACGGGGACACCCACCAAACACCCCCACCCCCACCCTCGCATATTACAACATACACACCAATGCATTCACAAAAATCACAGTAACAACCCACAATCCCCCGGAAGAATGCAAAGACAAAGCGAATAGCGGTCAAACTTTGTATTGTGCCAATATACTACTCATTAAAAAATATACGGATATATATATCACAAAATCTGTCAAAAATAAATGTACAATACAAGAAGTAGTGCAGAGATGTACACAACAATGTCCGTGCACTAACAGTCCAAAAATGCATGGGCGACGCCCACAATAGATACCTGACCAAAATCCGAGAGAACACTGCCGGGGCATCAGATAGAAACAATACAGGCACCTCAGGGGGAAGGGAAGGGGGGGCACCTCAGCCAGATGAATGCAAAGCCAGATCCACGACGGGGCTCCATGCCCATTGATGTATCCTGGGGAGTGCAAAGCCACAGTCTCTCAAGTCTCTACAGTGGGTGGTTTGCCCACTGTTCAATCCTGGGGAGTGCAAAGCCACAGTCTCTCAAGTCTCTACAGTGGGTGGTTTGCCCACTGTTCAATCCTGGGGAGTGCAAAGCCACAGTCTCTCAAGTTTCTACAGTGGGTGGCTTGCCCACTGTTACATCCGGGGGAGTGCAAAGACACATCTTCGCAAGTAGATGCAGTTCTCTACTGGTACTGGGTGGGACTGGTGCCCAGACTGGATGAGTCTCCCCGTGAAAGTACATGTCCTGTCACAGTCCCAGCTGCACATGGGAGAACGATGCCTGATGTGCCGGACTATTCATACCCACACGGTCTTTGCCCTGTTCAGCGGTCTTCACCATGGCGGTCTTTGCCCTATTCAGCGGTGCTTAGCCATGGCGGTCTTTGCCCTGTTCAGCGGTCTTCACCATGGCAGTCTTTGCCCTGTTCAGCGGTCTTCACCATGGCGGTCTTTGCCCTGTTCAGCGGTGCTTAGCCATGGCGGTCTTTGCCCTGTTCAGCGGTCTTCACCATGGCAGTCTTTGCCCTGTTCAGCAGTCTTCATCATGGCGGTCTTTGCCCTGTTCAGCGGTGCTTAGCCATGGTGGTCTTTGCCCTGTTCAGCGGTCTTCACCATGGCGGTCTTTGCCCTGTTCAGCGGTCTTCACCATGGCAGTCTTGGCCTTGTTCAGCGGTGCTTAGCCATGGCAGTTTTTGCCCTGTTCAGCGGTCTTCACCATGGCGGTCTTTGCCCTGTTCTGCGGTCTTCACCATGGCAGTCTTGGCCTTGTTCAGCGGTGCTTAGCCATGGCGGTCCTTGCCCTGTTCAGCGGTCTTCATCATGGCGGTCTTTGCCCTGTTCAGCAGTGCTTTGCCATGGCGGTTCTGGTACGGATATTGGTGTGTGACATTACGATCTCCACACTGGACATTGGTGTGTGGCATGACGAACTCCACACTGGACATTGGTCTGTGGCATGACGAACTCCACACTGGACATTGGTGTGTGGCATGACGATCTCCACACTGGACGTTGGTGTGTGGGTTGACGTTCCATCATTGCCCAGCGGGGCTGTGGGATTCTGGACCCTCATGGGCTGTGACTCCGGCGGTGGCGGTGGTCTCCTGACCAGTAACGATACTTGGGCCCTCCTGGGCTATGACTCTGGCGGTGGTCTCCTGACCAGTTACGATACTTGAGCCCTCCTGGGCTGTGACTCCGGCGGTGGCGGTGGTCTCCTGACCAGTAACGATACTTGGGCCCTCCTGGGCTGTGACTCCGGCGGTGGCGGTGGTCTCCTGACCAGTAACGATACTTGGGCCCTCCTGGGCTATGACTCTGGCGGTGGTCTCCTGACCAGTGACGATACTTGGGCCCTCCTGGGCTATGACTCTGGCGGTGGTCTCTGGACCAGTGACGATACTTGGGCCCTCCTGGGCTTTGACTCTGGAGGTGGTCTCTGGACCAGTTACGATACTTGAGCCCTCCTGGGCTATGACTCTGGATGTGGTCTCCTGACCAGTGACGATACTTGAGCCCTCCTGGGTTATGACTCTGGCGGTGGTCTCCGGACCAGTTTCGATACTTGGCCCTCCTGGGCTATGACTCTGGCGGTGGTCTCCTGACCAGATACGATACTTGAGCCCTCCTGGGCTGTGACTCCGGCGGTGGCGGTGGTCTCCTGACCAGTAACGATACTTGGGCCCTCCTGGGCTATGACTCTGGCGGTGGTCTCCTGACCAGTTACGATACTTGAGCCCTCCTGGGCTGTGACTCCGGCGGTGGCGGTGGTCTCCTGACCAGTAACGATGCTTGGGCCCTCCTGGGCTGTGACTCCAGCAGTGGCGGTGGTCTCCTGACCAGTAACGATACTTGAGCCCTCCTGGGTTATGACTCTGGCGGTGGTCTCCGGACCAGTTTCGATACTTGGCCCTCCTGGGCTATGACTCTTGCGGTGGTCTCCTGACCAGATACGATACTTGAGCCCTCCTGGGCTGTGACTCCGGCGGTGGCGGTGGTCTCCTGACCAGTAACGATACTTGGGCCCTCCTGGGCTATGACTCTGGCGGTGGTCTCCTGACCAGTTACGATACTTGAGCCCTCCTGGGCTGTGACTCCGGCGGTGGCGGTGGTCTCCTGACCAGTAACGATGCTTGGGCCCTCCTGGGCTGTGACTCCGGCGGTGGCGGTGGTCTCCTGACCAGTAACGATACTTGGGCCCTCCTGGGCTATGACTCTGGCGGTGGTCTCCTGACCAGTGACGATACTTGGGCCCTCCTGGGCTGTGACTCTGGCTGTGGTGTCTGGACCAGTTACGATACTTGAGCCCTCCTGGGCTATGACTCTGGCGGTGGTCTCCTGACCAGTGATGATACTTGAGCCCTCCTGGGCTATGACTCTGGCGGTGGTCTCCGGACCAGTTTCGATACTTGGCCCTCCTGGGCTATGACTCTGGCGGTGGTCTCCTGACCAGATACGATACTTGAGCCCTCCTGGGCTGTGACTCCGGCGGTGGCGGTGGTCTCCTGACCAGTAACGATACTTGGGCCCTCCTGGGCTATGACTCTGGCGGTGGTCTCCTGACCAGTTACGATACTTGAGCCCTCCTGGGCTGTGACTCCGGCGGTGGCGGTGGTCTCCTGACCAGTAACGATACTTGGGCCCTCCTGGGCTGTGACTCCGGCGGTGGCGGTGGTCTCCTGACCAGTAACGATACTTGGGCCCTCCTGGGCTATGACTCTGGCGGTGGTCTCCTGACCAGTGACGATACTTGGGCCCTCCTGGGCTGTGACTCTGGCGGTGGTGTCTGGACCAGTTACGATACTTGAGCCCTCCTGGGCTATGACTCTGGCGGTGGTCTCCTGACAAGTGACGATACTTGAGCCCTCCTGGGCTATGACTCTGGCGGTGGTCTCCGGACCAGTTACGATACTTGAGCCCTCCTGGGATATGACTCTGGCGGTGGTCTCTGGACCAATGACGATACTTGAGCCCTCCTGGGCTATGACTCTGGCAGTGGTCTCCTGACCAGTAACGACGGTGCTGGCGGTTGTGTCTGGACCGCCGGAAATGATGGCGCACTTCTCCGCCGTGACACTCACAACAGGTTGGGGAGACTTCCTCAGGACCTTCCCCACCTTCTTTTGAGTTACAGATGACTCACCAATCGCCTTGGATCCCATTTCACTGTTTGTCCCACCAGGAGTCTTGACGCGGTCCCGTCGTCTACTCTCCAATTTCGGAGCCTTTACAGGGGGTGGGCTGACAGTGCCTTGGCTCCGGGTCCTACTGCCTGCCCTGGTGGACTGGGCACTCCAAAAACCTGGTACACGCACCACTGGTACTGGAGGCTTTTTGGCTGAGGCGCTACGACGGGACTGATGACTTGGAGGGGGGGTGTGGGCAAAAAGGTAAATTTGACAGTTTCTGACGTACACTGGGATGGGTAGCTGGAGGGGCTCTGGGAGTGGAGGAAAAGGAGGTGGTTGTAGGAGGTGTCACTTTAGCTGTTTTGGGTGCAGGTGCAGGTACTGGAGGCTGAGGTGGATGGATGTTGGGTGAGTGATTGCCGGCGTGTGTGTACTTTGGGAGGGGGCGTCACAGACACACTGGGAGAGGACACAGGGGACGTGTAAATGGCAGTGGAGGTGGTGAGTGCAGGTGAGCGGCTTGTGGTGCTGGGTGTCCTGGTGCGAGTCCCAGTGCCTGTAGATGTGGTGCATGCAGGTGTGTGTGTAGACGAGACTGGGAGGGAGGAGGGAGAAGAGGAGGAGGGGGACACAGTGGAGACAGTGGATGTTGCTGTGTCTGTATGGGTCTGATGCTTGTGTGAGTGCCTGTGGTGTGTGTGGTGCCTATGTTTGCTTGAGCTACTTGTGTGTGTTGACTTGTGTGCATGCTGGTCTGTAGGTGTGCTTGGGATGGGCTGGGGTACAGGGGATTGGGTCTGGGTGGAGTAAGTTGGAGGGGGGAGGCTGGACACAGGGACAATGGCTGCCATCAGTGCTGAGGCCAGAGATTGCAGGGTTCGCTGAAGGACAGCCTGACCAGAATGAATGCCTTCCAGGAATGCATTACTGTGTTTCAACTCTCGTTCTACACCCTGGATGGCATTCACAATGATAGACTGCCCAACAGTGAGTGACCTGAGGAGGTCAATGGCCTCCTCACTGAGGGCAGCTGGGGTGACTGGGGCAGGGCCTGAGGTGCCTGGGGCGAAGGTGATGCCCACTCTCCTGGGTGAGGGGGCACGGGGCGAAGGCTGAGGGGCTGCTGGGAGGGCGGTGCTGGTAGGGGAGGTGGCGGCTGTACCTGTAGAAGTGGGGCGCACAGATGGTGCCGCCACCACAGGGGAGCTCACATCGGCGGACGGGTCCGTGTCGCTGTTTGGTGATCCTGTGGCCGACGTGAAGCTCCCCTCGCCCTCCGTCCCACTGGTAAATTCAGAGTCTGTGGTGTGGCCCTCCATGGCCATGTGGGATGCAGCTCCCTCGTGCTCCGGTGCCACTGTACCTCCGCCTGTTGATGCTGATGTACAGAAGGACAGGGAGAGCAGAAAAAGGGTGGAGACAGAAGAAAGAGAGTTTTAGTGCATGGCATATCGCTACCGTTGGCGGACAAGACAAACGCAGCAGCCCCCTGCATTACGCCGTGCTCCTGCCCTCTGCACATGCAATTTCTGGGATATGGCCTACATGGCAATGGTAGAAATCTGCCCACATGGATGGCAAAGGGACAACTATACATCAATTTTCCATTTTTCTGAGCTGGGGTAGAGTGCCACATGGCCTACATAACGGAGGGGCCTTGCCTACCTAACTCTCCCTGGCCTAGGGACACCCACAGCCCACCATCCCCACCCAGACAGCTCCACTGCACGCAAAGTCCATAGGATGAGGTTGTACTCACCCCCTTGTGTCTGTTGTGATGTCCTTAAGCGCCCATCCAACTCCGGGTAGGCCACCGCCAGGATCCGGAACATCAGGGGGGTCATGGGTCATGGTGCGACGGGCACCCCTCCCACGTTGGGAGGCCATCCCCAGCTGAGCCTCCGCCGTCTTCTTGCTGCAACGGCGAATGTCCTTCCATCTCTTCCGGCAGTGGGTGCCCCGTCTCTGGTGGGCCCCCAGGGTCTGGACTTCCTTGGCGATGGCACGCCAAATGTCCCTCTTCTGGTGGGCGCTGACCTACATGACATGCACAAGGAAAGAGGAACAGTCATTACCTACAGCACCGTCGTTGTAATTGGCCCCTCCCAACTCTATCCCTGTGGCCCATTCATCCCCATGCATGACTGTTCTATGTACTCTGCCCCCTTCCCTCATCCACCCAGCCCTCTCCACCCAGGCCTAGCCCATACAACGTGCTCCCTGTGAACTAACCTGTTGGTCTGGAGGACCGTAGAGTAGCGTATACTGGGGGAGGACCCGATCCACAAGATTCTCCAACTCCTGTGCAGTGAAGGCAGGGGCCCTTACCCCAGACGCAGCAGCCATTGTCGCTTCCAGACCGAGGTCACAACAGCACTAGCAGTGTAGGTCCTCTCCTGTCGAAGGTCAGGTATCTAGTGATTGAACAGATAGAAAATGGTAGTGACATCCGCGGGAGTGACGTCCACGGCGGTGCGCATCATCACCGCCAGCGCACTTGTTCATTGGCTCCTGGGACCCATAGGGTCCAATGTTAACCAATGCAGCATTGCGCCGCGCTCTACTACCGCCTACCGAGACGGTGTCCAACGCCACCGCAGTTACCCTACAATTCCAATGTCCCAGTTTAGAGGTCAGGCAGCCGCCATTTCAGGGGCCCACATGGCTTCAATAACTACTGCGTCACACATACCGAGGCCTACACTCAAAACCTTTCCCGGATGGTATAATTGTCTGGTGTAGTCTTGTGTGTGACTGTGGGTACATACCTGGAGGAATGCTGACAGTTTCTTCGCTGTTGTCCTTCTTAGGCACCGTCAGTTGGGACATATTGGAAGATGGCGGAATCCGCCGGTGTACCGACTGCTGGAGGACCTGTTGACAATGGAAGAGCGACATGTCAGCGTGACCTACCGGTTTGACCGTGCCACAATCCAGGAACTATGTACCCAGTTGGAGCCAGACCTGATGTCACCAATCCGCCATCTGACTGGAATCCCCCCTGACGTGCAGGTGCTGTCAGTGCTCCATTTCCTTGCAAGTGGGTCTTTTCAGACAACAGTGGCCATGGCATCAGGGATGTCCCAGCCTATGTTTTCCAACGTGTTGTCCAGAGTGTTGTCTGCCCTTCTGAAACACATGCGGAGCTACATCGTTTTCCCTCAGGTGGAGGACTTGCCTACAGTTAAAGGTGACTCCTATGCCCTTGGACATATCCCCAACATCATAGGTGCCATTGATGGGGCCCATGTAGCTCTGGTCCCCCCCCCCCACAGGAGTGAACAGATGTACAGGAATGGGAAGAGTTATCATTCCATGAATGTACAGATGGTGTGTTTGGCAGACCAGTACATCTCCCAGGTAAATGCTATGTTCCCTGGCTCTGTGCATGATGCCTACATCCTGCAGAATAGCAGCATCCCTTATGTGATGGGTCAACTCCAGAGGCACTGGGTGTGGCTATTAGGGGACTTTGGTTACCCCAACCTGTCATGGCTACTGACCCCAGTGAGGAATCCCAGGACCAGGGCAGGGGAACGCTACAATGAGGCCCATTGGCGGACTAGGAGGGTGATCGAACGCACCTTCAGCCTCCTAAAGGCCAGGTTCAGGTGCCTCCATATGACAGGTGGTTCCCTATTCTACTCACCAAAGAAGGTGTGCCAGATCATCGTGGCCTGCTGTATGCTTCACAACTTGGCTTTGTGATGACAGGTGCCTTTTCTGCAGGTGGATGGTCCAGATGGCGGTGTTGTGGCAGCTGTGGAGCCTGTGGACAGTGATGAGGAGGAAGCAGAGGAAGAAGACATTGACAACTGGGACTCAGTTATCCAACAATATTTGCAGCATTGCGCCACGCTCTACGACCGCCTACCGCGACGGTGTCCAACGCCAGCGCAGTTACCCCACAATTCCAATGTCCCAGTTTAGAGGTCAGGCAGCCGCCATTTCAGGGGCCCACATGGCTTCAATAACTACTGCGTCACACATACCGAGGCCTACACTCAAAACCTTTCCCGGATGGGTTAATTGTCTGGTGTAGTCTTGTGTGTGACTGTGGGTACATACCTGGAGGAATGCTGACAGTTTCTTTGCTGTTGTCCTTCTTAGGCACCGTCAGTTGGGACATATTGGAAGATGGCGGAATCCGCCGGTGTACCGACCGCTGGTGGACCTGTTGACAATGGAAGAGCGACATGTCATCGTGACCTACCGGTTTCACCGTGCCACAATCCAGGAACTATGTACCCAGTTGGAGCCAGACCTGATGTCACCAATCCGCCATCCGACTGGAATCCCCCCTGACGTGCAGGTGCTGTCAGTGCTCCATTTCCTTGCAAGTGGGTCTTTTCAGACAACAGTGGCCATGGCATCAGGGATGTCCCAGCCTATGTTTTCCAACGTGTTGTCCAGAGTGTTGTCTGCCCTGCTGAAACATGTAAGGAGATACATCATTTTCCCTGAGGTGGCGGATTTTCCTACAGTGAAAGGTGACTTCTATGCCCTTGGACACATAGGGGAAAGTTGAAGGAAGAGGAAAACGAAAAGGCGTTACAAAGGGAGAAAGGTGCAAGAGTGAGCTGAAGGGGCGGGAGTGGCTGTAAATGGATTAAAGAGGCCCAATATGGTTTTTAGGATTACACTACCTCAGTATTACGTGCTCGCACATTCAACTGCAGCAGCCGCGTGTTTCAGATGAGAGCTCTGGGCACCGGCACTTTTTTATTTACAATTTTACAAAATTATAATAAATATTTTAAAATAATTTAGCAGTGTATTAAAAGGTACTAAAATTTGTGAGAAAACTGAATGCCAAGAGTGCATCTAAATCATACAAAAATTGGCGAAACACTAAAGAAATAGGGTGCCATTGCCATGCATGTACAAACATGAGTGACATTGTTCACGTAGTACGCAACCGTAAGGATATTATTTTAAAAGCTACTAAATCAACACTACAGGGCACGAATGCTGCTTCTATTTCACACCAAAAATATATTTTTTTGATAAAATGAAACACTATTTGGTTAATAGTTTAAAAATCACAGTATTCAAATAAGTTGCAATGAGTGAGCAATATCTAAAGCACAACCTTTGTTAATAAAGGTCAAAGACTGCACCTTTTGTTACAACCGTTATGAAATCTTCAAAGGCTAGTCCCACAACTTAAAACTGCAAGACTGAAAGTCCCTAGGTAGTTTAGATAGGGAGATGTGCATGTGCAAATTTGACAGTGCCCAGATGTAATATTATGTTTACTTAAAAGCAGTGCTTAATTTGTGTTGGTGGTTTCCGGTGCTGGGCACTGGCACTTATTTTTGAGGGCCAGCACTTATTTTTCTGCTTCAAACATTTACTGTGACATATCCCCAACGTCATAGGTGCCATTGATGGGACCCATGTAGCTCTGGTCCCCCCCGCAGGAATGAACAGGTGTACAGGAACAGGAAGAGTTATCATTCCATGAATGTCCAGATGGTCTGTTTGGCAGACCAGTACATCTCGCAGGTAAATGCTATGTTCCCTGGATCAGTGCATGACGCCTACATCCTGCGGAATAGCAGCATCCCTGATATGATGGGTGAACTCCAGAGGCACCGTGTATGGCTATTGGGGGACTCTGGTTACCCCAACCTGTCCTGGCTACTGACCCCAGTGAGGAATCCCAGGACCAGGGCAGAGGAACAGTACAATGAGGCCCATGGGCGGACTAGGAGGGTGATCGAGCGGACCTTCGGCCTCCTGAAGGCCAGGTTCAGGTGCCTCCATATGACAGGTGGGTCCCTATTCTACTCACCGAAGAAGGTGTGCGACATCATCATCGCCTGCTCCATGCTCCATAACTTGGCATTGCGACGCCAGGTGCCTTTTCTGCAGGAGGATGATCCAGATGACGGTGTTGTTGCAGCGGTTGAGCCTGTGGACAGTGATGAGGATGAAGCTGATGAAGATGAAAACGACAACAGGGAGTCAGTCATACAGCAATATTTTCAATGAGACACAGGTGAGTACAGTTTCATGTTTCACATTATATTACATTTCACACGTCTACCTCTATCCTGTACCTACGTTTCACTCCCTATTTGGTAACTGAATTGTCCCCTTCCATATCAGTTTAAGTAATGTGGTAACCTAAGTGTCAACAGCTTGCACCCTTGAAAAGCTTGTGATGTGTGACATTGGTATGTTGACCTTCCAATGGGTAATCTTTTTTAACACTGTAATTGACAGTACAAAGTTCACAATCATTGACTGACTCCAATATTATTGAGGTTTCAAGGGTGTTTATTGAAGTGCATAAAAATGTAGGGGGGTTGTGAAATGGGGAGAGGTCATGGTGGAAGAATGTCCATGGCAGAGTCCAGTCTATTAGTCTCACAGGTACATTGCACATCTGGCCATTGAAAGTGGAGCTGGGGCAGTTCCAAGCTGGACAGGGTAACAAAGTGGGACAGTGGGGGGACAATCAGGGTGGTCTTATTTCCTGGTGGGGGTCTTGCCATCTTGCTCTGTCCTGTTCTGGATCTCATGGCCCGCTTTCGTGGTGGTTGTCCGTCTGCAGGGGGTGGGGTGCTGGTGTGTTGGTCCTGTGGCGGGGCGTCCTGTCCACTAGCGCCGGCGGAGGTGGTGGGCATTTCATCGTCCTGGCTAGTGTCAGGGGCCCCTTGGAGTGCCACGGTGTCCCTCAAGGTCTTTTGAATGTCCGTCAGCACCCCTACGATGGTGCCCAGGGTGGAGCTGATGGTCCTGAGCTCCTCCCTGAACCCCAAATACTGCTCCTCCTGCAGACGCAGGGTCTCCTGCAACTTGCCCAGTACCGTTACCATCGTCTCCTGGGAGTGGTGGTATGCTCCCATGATGGAGTATAGGGCCTCATTGAGAGTAGGTTCCCTTGGCCTGTCCTCCCTCTGTCGCACAGCCGCCCTCCCAGTTCCCTGGTGTTCCTGTGCCTCCGTCCCCTGGACCGTGTGCCCACTACCACTGCCCCCAGGTCCCTGTTGTTGTTGGGATGGTGGGTTACCCTGGGTGCCCTGTAGTGGTGGACACACAGCTGATTGACCTGTCCTGGGTAGGGAGGTATGGGCCCGCTGGGTGGGTGCTGTGCTGGTGTTACCAGAGGGTGTAAGCTCAGTGTTGGGCTGTGGCTGGGCAAGGGGAACCGACTGTCCTGAGGCCCACGATGGTCCGGGCTGGTCATCAAGATCCAGTAGGGCAGAGCTGCTGTCGTCACTGTGGGCCTCTTCTGGGGGTGGAGTGGTGTTGTCTGGACCCTCTGGTGTGGTGACGTTCCTTCGGGTTCCTGCGGGGGTATAAGTACATGATTATTGCATGTGTGTGTTTCATGGTGTGCAATGGTTGGGTGTGCGTGAACCCCAGTGCAGGCATTCCTGTGTGGGGGCTTATGTGGTGATGTTTGGGGGGTGTTGTGGGTATGTGCAGTGGGCATGCTTTAGTGATGGGTGTCCATTCTTAGTTGTATCATGCAGGTTTTGGGGTTGGGATGGAAGGTTGGTGTTATGGGTAGATTAGTGAGGCGTTAGGGTGATAGGGGAGGGTGTGAGGGTGGGGGTGTGTGATAGCATGCAGGTAGGGTGGGGGATATGATAGTGAAGATTTGACTTACCAGTGTCCGTTCCTCCAACGACTCCTGCGAGGCCCTCAGGATGCAGGATGGACAAGACTTGCTCCTCCCATGTTGTTAATTGTGGGGGAGGAGGTGGGGGTCCGCCGCCAGTCCGCTGTACCGCAATGTGGTGCCTGGATACCGTGGAACACACCTTCCCCCGTAGGTCGTTCCACCTGTTCCTGATGTCCTCCCTATTTCTTGGGTGCTGTCCCACAGCGTTGACCCTGTCGACTATTATTTGCCATAGCTCCATCTTCCTGGCTATGGATGTGTACTGTACCTGTGAGCCAAATAGCTGTGGCTCTACCCTGATGATTTCCTCGACCATGACCCTGAGCTCCTCCTCGGAGAAGCGGGGGTGCCTTTGGCGTGACATGGGGTGGTGTGTGTGATGTGTGGGGTGGTGTATGTGTTGATGAGTGTGGTGAGTGTAGTGGTATGTGGTGTTTTGTGCATGGATGTTGTGTGGGTGATGGTGTAGTGTGCCTCAGTGTGATGGTGTTATCTATTCTGTGCTGTCTCTCTCTGGCCTTCGTCTCTAATTTGTGGTCGTAGGGGTTTGTGGGTGATGTGGGTGTGTGTTTTATATTGTGTTGGGTGTGTGGGAGTGGTGTGTGTATGTATATCAGGTGTGTGTATTTGTAATTGTCCAATGTGGCGGTGTTTTGGAGGTGTGTGTGCATTTTGAGCGCAGCGGTGTGTACCGCCAATGGAATCCCGCGGATGAAAGACCGCCGCGGGGATTCGTGGGTCGTAATAGCTTGGGCGTGTTTCTGTTGGCGTGGAGGTGGAGGATTTGTTTCCGCATATTTATCGCTGACCTTTGGTGTGGCGGACTTGTGTGGGTGTCTGAATTTCGGCGGAATCCGTGATGTGTGTCATAATAGCTGTGGCGGTCTCCCGCCGCTGCCGCAGTGTATTGGCAGTCTTCTGCACAGCGGTAAGCAGCTTTTACCGCCAATGTTGTAATGACCACCTTAGACCCTTGTAGTAGATGTATATGTCCATTGAGCAGATAGACCCATCCCAAGGCAATCAGAAGATGACTGAATAGTCATCAGTCATTGTTAAATCATTGGACTTCCTCCTGCCTACATTAAAAGTTTGGCTTTAGAAGGTTGACAATGGGGTTTTCTCACATGGCTTACTTAAGGCTAGTGTTTTCACAAGCATTCTATCATCTGATTTAGTAACACCTTCATTAACGTTTATTTTTTACATCCAGCATTTCTGCCATGCCAGTGATGAGTATGTAATAAGGTGCATACTTGTACGTAAGAGTGTGGGTGCTATAGTGCCTTAATGTGAACAGATTCACCGCTAGGCGCTAACTGGTTGGATTCAAGGCTAGGTGTAAGGCTCATAAATTGTGGACTTTAAGTGTGGCAAGTGATTGTATCAACTACATATAAAAGGTGCATGCCGTGATCAGTTCCCAGTGCACTCCAGTTCAATCCATGCCATCCACTGCTGACTGCAATGTTTAATCCTTGCAAATCTCTCTCTCTCTCCACGGTTCTTAGCTGGCATAAAATCACCAAACCTTGGTAACTCTTTAAAATGGGCTAAATGCTGATGTGAAGCATAGAATAAAAAATGAAAAACAATCAATTTATACAGTGTGTGTTGGATGGTAGCTGTTGGGAGTGCGCTCATTCAACATGGAAGTAAGAATATGAAAAGTATTAATATCTTCTCAACTGGTACAGAGTACTGCCCCTGAACACGTGGGTGTGTAATGGGATGAGAGAGCTGTATATGTAAGAGGATTTGGCAAGAGGAGAAATAGGAGCCCCTCAAAAAGATGGAGCCCATGCATGCTTGCTAGAAGAAAATACACAAAGGGGAGATTACGGGGCGTTTACAGAGAAAAACACATGTGGAGACTTTTTCTTGCTTTCAGAGACACATTCTCTCGCTCATAGTTACAGATGAGTTCAAATGTGTTAGCAATATATATATATATATATTATATATATAGATATATCTGTACATCTCTCTGTTTTGCTTTCACTAATGACCGAGCAGACAAAAATCTCTGGAATGCACCTTTTAGTTCAAAGAAGACGTTTAATATTATTTCACCACAAAATTCCTAAAATGAGAATAGCGTTTTGAAAGCACACGTTTCAAAATAGTCACAGCAATGAAAGGAAAATATACCAAAATGATTCTCCGCTGCAATGCACACAGCAAATATATGTATTTATATTATATTATAATTCTAAAGCAAACAATGATGTAAAAATTCATCACCATAGGGCATCTTCAGCTTTCTCATGCCAGCACGATGATGACTCCGTTCGACTGCAAAAGAGAAAGAGATCTCCACCCTCACGGGACAGATATCAGGCATCCGACATCAAGAAACCTGATTGAGGCCACTCACACTCTCACTGTCGCACTGTGTCTTTTTATATCTTAAAAAAAATGAAGGAGCTTTCTGGAAAAAAAAACCTCATTTAGCAATTCAAACATGCTGGCTAGTTTAGGTCTGCTTTGAAAATAACAAGTTGGTGTTTGGCCACAATCCCAAGGTATCAAATCAAAACGAGGCTCTTCCCACTGTCTGAGTACATCCTTATCAACCAAAGCCCTTAGTGAGAAAAAGCATGAAAACAAGCACTGTATACAATGTGAAAACGTACAAACAGATTTAACATGTCAGTGTCTAATGCTACGATAAAGTCAATAGTCAGCTAAACTGAATACAAAATGTTGTCTGCAACTGGTGAACACTAGACAGCCTATAGTTAGGAAATAGAATTAAAAAACACAGAAATTCACTTTAAAAAACAAAGTTTACAGGTACCATATAGTTAGACTCACATTTTAAAAATACAAAACCATAGAAATTCACCTGTTATAGTTATAGTTATCTCAAGTAATTCGATTGTGTGCCCTAATGTAACTATAACTCACTCCTTCGCCATGCACTGCTAATTAACCCAAAAATTATGTCAATCATGACATCGTTGATAACATCATTGATAACATCAATGTAATATTTGCAGTAAAACTTTTGATGAAAAAACTATGCATGGCAAGAGTGCAAGTTATAGTTACCTTAGGGCATGAGTTATAGTTACTTGAGATAATTCTAATTCAAAATGTGAATTTCCATGGTGTTCTACATTTAAAATGTGAGCCTAACTATAACGTCCCTGTAAGCTTTTTTTTTTTTTTTTGTAGGTGAAAAAAATTATATAAATACATATATACATATATAACACTATAAACATTTGAATACATTCAAATAATGTAAAATCTAAAAAAATGAAAACATTGGCCCTCATTCTGACAATGGCGGCAAATCCCACTTACCGCCATGCTGACTGCCGCCAACATACCGCTGCCCCGGCGGATATTCGCTACACATATTATGACACACTCACAGCAATCCGTCACTATTCAGCCACACACAAAAGTCTGCAACATCAAAGGTCAGTGATAAAGTGGTGCTATCAAAATCCACAGCGTTAAGCCAACAGAACTATGCCCACAACAGTATGACCCACGAATCACCACGGCAGACATTCAAAGGTGGTAAACCCTTGGCGGTACATACTGCTGCGCTCAAAATGCGCACACTCAAACAAAACTACACTACATTGGTCAATTCAAACTATACACATCTGACACACATGCACACACCACACCTACACACCCACACCACTATAAAACACCCACCCACAATACCCACACCCCTTTATGACTAGAAACAAGTGCCACAAGAGAGACAGCAGGACCACAGACAAAACCACAGCCACACACTACCATCACCTATACACCTCCCACGCACCCCACATCACAAACCCCAACACATCACCCAACACACCCTCACCCACACCACTCATACTACACCGATGGCACCACAACAACACCCCAGGTTCTCTGAGGCGGAGCTAAGGGTCATGGTGGAGGAAATCATCCACGTAGAGCCACAGCTATTTGGATCACAGGTGCAGCAGATATCCATTGCTAGGAAGATGGCGCTATGGCGGAGGATCGTGGACAGGGTCAACGCTGTGGGACAGCACCCCAGAACAAGGGATGACATCAGAAAGAGGTGGAATGACCTACGGGGAAAAGTACGTTCAATTGCAGCAAGACACCAACTGGCTGTATAGAGGACTGGCTGTGGACCCCCACCTCCTCCCCCACAACTAACAACATGGGAGGAGCAAGTCTTGGTAATCATGCATCCTGAGGGCATGCCCGGAGTAGGAGGAGGACTGGATTCTGGTCAGTCAACTCTCTATTACTATCATCCCCCTACCTTCATGCCATCACATACCCCCACCCTTACCCTTACTCCCATCACTCCACCACCTCCCACCGACCCCACCATCACAACCCACTCATCCCAATGCCAAGCTCTGCATGCACCACCAATACATAGACACCACTCACAGACCTGCATCGACAACTATCACCACAGCATGCACACTAGAGGTAAACAGCAAGCCCACCAAATAACAACTCACACAAGGCAAAGCTGTCAGGGCAATAACAACCATAGAGGGCAACACACTCATGCACAAGATGTCACATGCAGATAAAATAACACTGCATTTACATCCCCACAGGTAACCCAGCTGATGTCACTGGCAAAGAGGTTCCAGCGACATCCAGTCCCCCCCAGAAGAGGCCCACAGTGATGACAGCAGCTCTGCTCGCCTGGATCTGGATGACCAACCTGGCCCATCAGGGACCTCCGGACAGTCAGTTACCCAGATATATTTGCACAGCACCACAGAGCCTCCCCCCTCAGGAAACACCACCACAGCACCCACCCAGAGGGCCCATACCTCTGTTCCCAGGACACATCAGTCAGCAGTGTGTCCACCACTACAGGGAGCCCAGGACACCCCACAAATCCAAGACAATCAGGGACCTGGGGTCAGTGGCAGTGGGCACATGGTTCAGGGGACAGAGGCACAGGACAACAGGGAAGCTGGAAGGACTGCTGTGTGACAGGAGGAGGACAGGCCCAGGGAACCGACCCTCCAGGAGGCACTCACGGCAATCCTGGGAGCATATCAACATTCCCAGGATACACTGGGCCAGATCATGGACAAGATGCAGGAGAACATGTGGCTGCAGGAAGGACAGTACCTGGGGATCAGGGAGGACTTCAAAGCCATTAACACCACCCTGGTCTCCATTGCAGGGGTGCTGGCTGACATCGCAAATACTATGAGGGAGGCAGAGGCACAACAGCGGGCCCCTGACACTAGCCACACTACTGAACAGCCCTCCACCTCCGCTGCCACTAGTGGACAGGAGGCCCAGCCACTGGTCACCAGCACCCCTCCCCCTGCAGAAGGAGAACCACCCTGCAAATGTTCCCTGTGATCCAGGCGGAAACCAGAGACTACTGCCAAGATCCCCCTAGGGAATAAGACCCTCCTGAATGTCACCCTTGTGTCCCACTCTGTCACCCTGTCCACCTTGAACTGAAATTGCTCCCCTTCCTATACCCCCTTTGATACTGCACCTGTGTTACAAATAGACTGGATTCTAACCTGGACTTTCCTCCATCATCCCCCCAGCCCAATGTACTTGACCCCCTACTCCTTAGTACTTGAATAAACACCCTTTAAAAAATACAAGTATGGTGTATGTCAAATCATTTCAAAATGTATTCGATTAACAAGGTTCAAACATTGCAATTCAACTGTACAGTAATGTTTACTTAGCAAAGACCTGCAGTTGGCTTCACTGAACACACTAGGAGATATAGTAGGGCAACAACATCTGCAAAAGAGATGCCAAAAGGTACAGTGAGTAGGCATAGAAGTAGGAATCCACAGCTTGCCACTGACAAGGTCACACATCAAACTGTCTATGATATGCTAAATAAAACTGTCTTACCTGTGTCTCATTGGAAGTATTGACATAAGACTGCACTTCTGTTGTCCTCACCCTTATTCTCTGCCTCCTCATCTTTACTGTCCACAGGGTCCACTGCTGCCACACGGCCATCTCCAGCCTACTCCTCATGCAGAAAAGGCACATGGCAGCACAAGGCAAGGTTGTGCAACATGCAGCATGCCACGATGATCTGGCAGACCTTCTTGGGTGAGTAGCACAGGGATCCACCTGTTAGATGGAGGCACCGAAACCTGGCCTTCAGGAGGCCGAAGGTCCTTTTTATAATCCGTCTTGTTCGCCCATGTGCCTCATTGTAACGTTCCTCTGCCATTGTCCTGGCATTCCTCACGGGGGTCAGTAGCCATGAGAGGTTGGGTTATCTAGAGTCACCTGCAAATATCGTGGGACAACTGTTAGCCACATACTCACCCTTAGGGCCCACAACATACCCATACACCAACATCCATTGGGTGGGAACCAGGGCTCACCTATTAGCCACACCCGGTGCCTCTGGAGATGGGCCATCACATTTGGGATGCTGCTATTCCGCAGGATAAATAGATCATGCACAGAACCAGGATACTTTGCATTGACATGGGAGATGTACTAGGCCGCCAGGCACACCATCTGGACATTCATTTGATTTCTGAAGACCTGTTCATTCCGCTGGGGGACAAATGCAATATATATCCCATCTATTGCCCAAATGATGTTGGGGATATGTCCCATTGCATAGAAGTCAGCTTTCACTGTGGCCAAATCCTCCAACTGGGGGAAAACGATGTAGCTGCACATGTGTTTATTCAGCACAGCCAACACTCTGGTCAGCACTATTGGGATCATTGGCTGTGACATTCCTGCTGCCAAGCCCACTGTCACTTGGAAAGAACTAGTTACCAGGAAACAAAGCACAGATATCACTTGCACAAGAGGGGGGATCCCATTGGGGTGACGGAGAGCTGATATCAGGTCAGTCTCCAATTGGGCACACAGCTCTCTGATTGTGGCCCTGTCAAGCCTATTGGTGAGGATAATGTGCCTGTCCTCCATTGTTGGCCAGTCCACCAGGGGTCTGTACACGGGGATGTTTCCATCTCCTATTCATCTGCAGCGGTAGCAATCTATAGGGCAAAAGAGTGAGCAGTTGGTCATTATCTGTACATTCTAGCCACTACAATGCAATGCATTTTGTGATTGTTACAATATTGTGGTAGGATATGCCCATAATGTATATTTGTGTACTGTGATGCAGTTAGGATCTATGGCCTGCCCCCCCGAAATGGCATCTGCCTGCCCTGTATGGAGGGACATGTGGAAATGAGGTAATTCCGCTGACATTGTGCGCCAGTGAGGACCGCCGAGAACCGCTGTGCAACTCCTCATTGGTTTATATTGGGCATTATGGGGTACAGTGGTCAATGATGATGTATGCCGGAGGTGACGCACTGCCGCGGACATGACCGCCAATTTCTATCTGTTCACTCACTTGCTACCTGATTTTCAACAGGAGATGACCTACACTGCATGTGCTGCTGTGACCTCTGTCTGGAACTGACCATGGCTCCTGTCACTTGGGAAAGGGCCCCTGTCTTGCTGCCAAAAGGAGCAAAGAGCCATCCCCAGCTGCTGCCAAAAGAAGCAAGTAGCCATCCTCAACTGCTGGCAGGAAGGGCAAGGGGCCTGCACCAGCAGGCAGAAAGGACAAGAGGCCTGGTGCTGGGACTCAGTTGGAGCCCACACCACCAACCATGGTGGTGCAGCAGTCTGTGGCTGTAGGGGATGGGCTGGAGCCTCCCCCATCCACTACCACCACCAGCTCCGCCAGAAGCACCACTGCCACCAGCACCACCACCGACAGCAGCAGCCCCAGTGGGCAGCCGTCCGAGGCTGCAGGGGATGGGCTGGAGCCTCCCTCCACCACTGCCACCACCGCCCCCAGCACCACCACCAGCAGGCCCAGTGGGCAGCCGTCCGAGGCTGCAGGGGATGGGTTGGAGCCCCCCACACTACTGCCAGCAACAGCACCACTGCTGCCTAAACTGAACATCCGTCACCGCCGGCGGACAGTGTGTAGTCCTGCATCCATGGGCTGTTGTGTGGCCTGGACCCTGCGAATCGTGTGGGTGTGACAACCAGCTGGGAGACTGTGACCTTGCACTCCCCAAGATCTGCATCACTGGGCACAATGCCCCCTCCAGAACCAGTGGAGATGCCATCCACTCACCCCATCTTCCCCAGGATGAAGCTCACTGGGCACGATGCCCTCTCCAGAACCAGTGGAGAAGCCATCCGCACACCCCATTCTCCACAGGATGAAGCTCACTGGGCACGATGCCCCCTCCAGAACCAGTGGAGAAGCCATCCACTTGAGAGACTGAGGCCTATCACTCCCCAGGACAGAGCACAGGGCATGTTGCCCCCTCCAGAGCATGTGGGCAAATCACCCACTTGACAGATTGTGGCCTTGCACTCCCCAGGACCAAGCACAGGACATGTTGTCCCCTCCAGAGCCAGTGGGCAAGTCACCCGCTTGAGAGACTGTGGCCTAGCACTCCCCAGGACCAAGCACAGGGCATGTTGCCCCCTCCAGAGGCAGTGGGCAAGTCACCCGCTTGAGAGACTGTGGCCTGCATTCCCCAGGACCAAGCACAGGGCATGTTGCCCCCTCCAGAGCCAGTGGGCAAGTCACCCACTTGAGAGACTGTAGCCTTGCACTCCCCAGGACCAAGCACAGGGCATGTTGCCCCCTCCAGAGCCAGTGGGCCAGTCGCCCACTTGAGAGACTGTGGCCTTGCACTCCCCAGGACCAAGCAAAGGGAATGTTGCCCCCTCCAGTGTCAGTGGGCAAGTCACCCATTTGTGAGACTGTGACCTTGCACTCCCCAGGACCAAGCACAGGGCATGTTGCCCCCTCCAGAGGCAGTGGGAAAGTCACCCACTTGAGAGACTGTGGCCTTGCACTCCCCAGGACAGAGTGATAGGCATGTGGCCCCCTCCAGGACCAGTGGCGTTGTACCATCTTCCGGCTGAGGTGCCCTTCGTTCCCCGTCCCCTCAGGTGCCTGGCTTTTTTCGACCTGATGCCCCTGCAGTGTTATCTCCGTGTTGTTGCAGGAGTGAGGTGTGGCCTTGGACTTTGTGATGTGGCCCATGGACATTGAGGACTGGGCAGTGTCCCTTGCATTGTAAATATGTATATATTTATTTAGTTGGATGCACGTATTTCTACTATATTTACCTTATCACACTCTTTTTGCTCTATAGTAGTTGTCCTTGCATTATTCCTGAGGGGTATGGGGTGGATATGTTATGTAACTGCATCTGCTTGTGTGTATGGTGTTGGGGTGTTGCATGTTGTGTGTGTGTGTGTCACTCTCTTCACCCCCCTGTGTGCTATGTGGCAGTACTCACCGTGGTCGTCTTCGCCGACGTTGGTGTTCGTAGTGGAGTAGAACACATGCAACTTGGGCTCCAGGGTGGCGTGGTTCTTCCTTGAGTCTCCAGAGGTGAGTCGTTTCTCTTCTGTGCAATGTTTACGCCAGGCTTTTGGTGTCGTTGGTACCGCCCCGGAAAAGGTGGCGGATTGGTGTTTTAATATACAGTGGGCGGAACATTGTCTTCCGCCTGGTTGTAGGCGGTTACTAACGTGATGACTGTTGATTTCACTCTGGCGGTTGGAGTGTTAAAGTGGATGTCTGTCCAAGCAGTTTCCGCCCTGGTCATTATTTCATAGTTATTACTGCCGGCCTGTTGGCGGTATTACCGCCACTTTATCACCGACCGCCAGGGTTGTAATGAGGGCCATTATGTCTTTAAACACTACTTAACCAACATTATGAAAACTATTGAAGTTGAAGAATATATAATATACTATTTACACTCCAGCTTATACTGTACAATGGTAGGGTACATAATTACTATTTGTTGGAAAGTGGATAATTGGTAAGGGCAGGTAGGTACCCCCACTTAGCAAAAGACCACAAACCCCTACTAGGTCCAGTCAAAGTCTCAGTAAATGAAGCCTTGCTTAACCCTTGGTAGCTTGGCCACAAGCAGTTAGGCTTAACTTAGGAGATAGGTGTGTAAAACAGGTATTTGTTAGTAAAACAGTTAATAAGTAAAACATAAAACATAATAAAGATCTAAAAATCAATTTATACAAATAGATAATATTTTTATCCTTAAAATGACACCAAAATTACAGAAGTCCAATATAGGGAACAGGAGATATAAATTTTTATAGATTAAGGGGGTCATTCTGACCCTGGCGGTCGGTGATAAAGCGGCGGCCAACCCGCCAACAGGCAGGCGGTCAAAAAAAAGGAATTCTGACCCTGGCGGGAACCGCCAACACAGCCCGCTACTTTAACACTCCGACCGCCACGGCGGGACGGACAAACAGCGCAGCGGTCCCCGCCAACAGGCAGGCGGCAGACAATGTACCGCCCACCCTATCACAACTCACCAATCCGCCACCTTTTCCGGGGCGGGAGCCCCGTCGATAAAAACACGGCGGAAACAGACTACGAATGGGAAAACGCTCACCTCTACACACTCCACGAGGAATCTGGACAGCATGGAACCCGAATTACACATCCTACCAGCTATTGTCTACCTGCTCATCTACCAGGAGTACGAACGCCGGCGCAGACGACAACGGTGAGTACTGCACCTACGACACATGGAAGGGGGGAGGAGGAAAGCTTACGGGCACACACATGCGCCATACACCCACCCCCCCACCACAAATACCTACACCCCAATGCCGAGCAACAAGTCAGAGTGACACCACCCAAACCCCCCGAAATAATGCAAAGACACAATTAAAATGATCTATAAAATATATGTATAAATAGCTCCATTGAAGGTATGGGAAATATGCTATATAAAAGATACAAAAATAAGGAATGAACATAGTCAACAATATATACATAGGCAATAAGTCCTGCACATTCCGTCAAAGTTCCATAGTCCGTGGGCCAATGTGCACAAACACATGGGCAAAGCCCACACAGGAGACCAGATACCATTGGAGAGAACACTGCTGGGGCATCAGATGATAAAACTACAGGCACCTCAGGGGGAAAGGAAGGGGGGGCACCTCAGCCACATGAGTCCACGACGCCAGATCCACGAGGGGCCTCCATGCCCACTGTCCCATCCTGGGGAGTGCAAAGCCACAGTCTCTCAAGTCCCTACAGTGGGTGGCATGCCCACTGTCCCATCCTGGGGAGTGCAAAGGCACAGTCTCTCAAGTCCCTACAGTGGGTGGCATGCCCACTGTCCCATCCTGGGGAGTGCAAAGCCACAGTCTCTCAAGTCTCTACAGTGGGTGGGTTGCCCACTGGACCATCCTGGGAAGTGCCAAGCCACAGTCCATCAGATGGATTACCGACTCCACTGTTAATGGAGGAGGCATGGTGCCCAGAGTGCTTCCTGAAGCCCTGCTCGACACAGAACCGGCACTGTCAATGGGCCAGCGGTGCTTGAGATGAAGGCCCCAGCGGAGCGGTGCTTGAGACGGCGGGGCCCAGCGGAGCGGTGCTTGAGATGAAGGCCCCAGCGGAGCGGTGCTTGAGACGGCAGGGCCCAACGGAGCGGTGCTTGACAGGAAGGGCCCAGCGGACCGGTGCTTGAGACGGCGGGGCCCAGCGGAGCGGTGCTTGAGACGAAGGGCCCAGTGGAGCGATGCTTGAGATGAAGGGCCCAGCGGAGCGGTGCTTGAGATGAAGGGCCCAGCGGAGCGGTGCTTGAGACGAAGGGCCCAGCGGAGCGGTGCTTGAGACGAAGGGCCCAGCGGAGCGGTGCTTGACAGGAAGGTCCCAGCGGAGCGGTGCTTGAGACGAAGGGCCCAGTGGAGCGGTGCTTGAGACAGCGGGGCCCAGCGGAGCGGTGCTTGAGATGAAGGGCCCAGCGGAGCGGTGCTTGAGATAAAGGGCCCAGCGGAGCGGTGCTTGAGACAAAGGGCCCAGCTGAGCGGTGCTTGACAGGAAGGGCCCAGCGGAGCGGTGCTTGAGACGAAGGGCCCAGTGGAGCGGTGCTTGAGATGGCGGGGCCCAGCGGAGCGGTGCTTGAGACGAAGGGCCCAGCGGAGTGGTGCTTGAGACGGCGGGGCCCAGCGGAGCGGTGCTTGAGACGGCGGGGCCCAGCGGAGCGGTGCTTGAGATGAAGGGCCCAGCGGAGCGGTGCTTGAGACGAAGGGCCCAGCGGAGCGGTGCTTGAGAAGGCGGGGACCAGCGGAGCGGTGCTTGAGATGAAGGGCCCAGCGGAGCGGAGCTTGAGACGAAGGGCCCAGCGGAGCGGTGCTTGAGATGAAGGGCCCAGCGGAGCGGTGCTTGAGACGGCGGGGCCCAGCGGAGCGGTGCTTGAGATGAAGGGCCCAGCGGAGCGGTGCTTGAGACGAAGGGCCCAGCGGAGCGGTGCTTGAGACGGCGGGGCCCAGCGGAGCGGTGCTTGAGACGGCGGGGCCCAGCAGAGCGGTGCTTGAGACGAAGGGCCCAGCGGAGTGGTGCTTGAGACGAAGGGCCCAGCGGAGCGGTGCTTGAGACGGCGGGGCCCAGCGGAGCGGTGCTTGAGACGGCGGGGCTCAGCGGAGCGGTGCTTGAGACGAAGGGCCCAGCGGAGCGGTGCTTGAGACGAAGGGCCCAGCGGAGCGGTGCTTGAGACGAAGGGCCCAGCGGAGCGGTGCTTGAGAAGAAGGGCCCAGCGGAGTGGTGCTTGAGATGGCGGGGCCCAGCGGAGCGGTGCTTGAGACGGCGGGGCCCAGCGGAGCGGTGCTTGAGATGAAGGGCCCAGCGGAGCGGTGCTTGAGACGAAGGGCCCAGCGGAGCGGTGCTTGAGAAGGCGGGGACCAGCGGAGCGGTGCTTGAGATGAAGGGCCCAGCAGAGCGGTGCTTGAGACGAAGGGCCCAGCGGAGCGGTGCTTGAGACGAAGGGCCCAGCGGAGCGGTGCTTGACAGGAAGGGCCCAGCGGAGCAGTGCCTGAGACGGCGGGCCCCTGTTCAGCGGTTCTTGTCCCGGCGGGGCCCTGTTCAGCGGTTCTTGTGCCGGCGGGCCCCTGTTCAGCGGTTCTTGTCCCGGCGGGGCCCTGTTTAGCGGTTCTTGTCCCGGCGGGGCCCTGTTCAGCGGTTCTTGTGCCGGCGGGCCCCTGTTCAGTGGTTCTTGTGCCGGCGGGCCCCTGTTCAGCGGTGCTCCTCCCGGCGGGGCCCTGTTCAGCGGTGCTCGTCCCGGCGGGGCCCTGTTCAGCGCTGCTCCTCCCTGCGGGGCCCTGTTCAGCGGTGCTCCTCCCGGCGGGGCCCTGTTCAGCGGTGCTTGTCCTGTGTGTCTAGGGAGCCAGACCTGGGCAAGACTTCCCGCTCATTCGCCATCCGAACTTGCGGTCACGGGGCCCTCCTGTGATGGAGTCCTGGGCCCGTGGGTGTCGTCCGTCACAACCGGAATGGGGCTGGTGGGGCACTGTTAATGGAGGAGGCATGGTGCCCAGAGTGCTTCCTGAAGCCCTGCTCGACACAGAACCGGCACTGTCAATGGGCCAGCGGTACTTGAGATGAAGGCCCCAGCGGAGCGGTGCTTGAGACGGCGGGGCCCAGCGGAGCGGTGCTTGAGATGAAGGCCCCAGCGGAGCGGTGCTTGAGACGGCGGGGCCCAGCGGAGCGGTGCTTGACAGGAAGGGTCCAGCGGAGCGGTGCTTGAGACGGCGGGGCCCAGCGGAGCGGTGCTTGAGATGAAGGGCCCAGCGGAGCGGTGCTTGAGATGAAGGGCCCAGTGGAGCGGTGCTTGAGATGAAGGGCCCAGCGGAGCGGTGCTTGAGACGAAGGGCCCAGCGGAGCGGTGCTTGACAGGAAGGGCCCAGCGGAGCGGTGCTTAGACGGCGGGGCCCAGTGGAGCGGTGCTTGAGATGAAGGGCCCAGCGGAGCGGTGCTTGAGATAAAGGGCCCAGCGGAGCGGTGCTTGAGACAAAGGGCCCAGCGGAGCTGTGCTTGACAGGAAGGGCCCAGCGGAGCGGTGCTTGAGACAAAGGGCCCAGTGGAGCGGTGCTTGAGACGGCAGGGCCCAGCGGAGCGGTGCTTTAGATGAAGGGCCCAGCGGAGCGGTGCTTGAGACGAAATGCCCAGCGGAGCGGTGCTTGAGACGGCGGGGCCCAGCGGAGCGGTGCTTGAGATGAAGGGCCCAGCGGAGAGGTGCTTGAGACGAAGGGCCCAGCGGAGCGGTGCTTGAGACAGCGGGGCCCAGCAGAGCGGTGCTTGAGACGGCGGGGCCTAGCGGAGCGGTGCTTGAGACGAAGGGCCCAGCGGAGCGGTGCTTGAGACGAAGGGCCCAGCGGAGCGGTGCTTGAGACGGCGGGGCCCAGCGGAGCGGTGCTTGAGACGGCGGGGGGCCCAGCGGAGCGGTGCTTGAGATGAAGGGCCCAGCGGAGCGGTGCTTGAGACGAAGGGCCCAGCGGAGCGATGCTTGAGACGAAGGGCCCAGCGGAGCGGTGCTTGAGATGAAGAGCCCAGCGGAGCGGTGCTTGAGACGAAGGGCCCAGCGGAGCGGTGCTTGAGACGAAGGGCCCAGCGGAGCGGTGCTTGAGATGAAGGGCCCAGCGGAGCGGTGCTTGAGACGAAGGGCCCAGCGGAGCGGTGCTTGACAGGAAGGGCCCAGCGGAGCAGTGCCTGAGACGGCGGGCCCCTGTTCAGTGGTTCTTGTCCCGGCGGGGCCCTGTTCAGCGGTTCTTGTGCCGGCGGGCCCCTGTTCAGCGGTTCTTGTACCGGCGGGCCCCTGTTCAGCGGTTCTTGTCCCGGCGGGGCCCTGTTCAGCGGTTCTTGTGCCGGCGGGCCCCTGTTCAGCGGTTCTTGTCCCGGCGGGCCCCTGTTCAGCGGTTCTTGTCCCGGTGGGGCTCTGTTCAGCGGTTCTTGTGCCGGCGGGCCCCTATTCAGCGGTTCTTGTGCCGGCGGGCCCCTGTTCAGCGGTTCTTGTCCCGGCGGGGCCCTGTTCAGCGGTTCTTGTCCCGGCGGGGCCCTGTTCAGCGGTTCTTGTGCCGGCGGGCCCCTGTTCAGCGGTTCTTGTCCCGGCGGGGCCCTGTTCAGCGGTTCTTGTGCCGGCGGGCCCCTGTTCAGCGGTGCTCCTCCCGGCGGGGCCCTGTTCAGCGGTGCTCGTCCCCGCGGGGCCCTGTTCAGCGGTGCTCCTCCCGGCGGGGCCCTGTTCAGCGGTGCTCCTCCCGGCGGGGCCCTGTTCAGCGGTGCTTGTCCTGTGTGTCTAGGGAGCCAGACCTGGGCAAGACTTCCCGCTCATTCGCCATCCGAACTTGCGGTCACGGGGCCCTCCTGTGATGGAGTCCTGGGTCCGTGGGTGTCGTCCGTCACAACCGGAATGGGGCTGGTGGGGCACTGTTAATGGAGGAGGCATGGTGCCCAGAGTGCTTCCTGAAGCCCTGCTCGACACAGAACCGGCACTGTCAATGGGCCAGCGGTGCTTGAGATGAAGGCCCCAGCGGAGCGGTGCTTGAGACGGCGGGGCCCAGCGGAGCGGTGCTTGAGATGAAGGCCCCAGCGGAGCGGTGCTTGAGACGGCGGGGCCCAGCGGAGCGGTGCTTGACAGGAAGGGCCCAGCGGAGCGGTGCTTGAGATGAAGGGCCCAGCGGAGCGGTGCTTGAGATGAAGGGCCCAGCGGAGCGGTGCTTGAGACGAAGGGCCCAGCGGAGTGGTGCTTGAGATGAAGGGCCCAGCGGAGCGGTGCTTGAGACGAAGGGCCCAGCGGAGCGGTGCTTGACAGGAAGGGCCCAGCGGAGCGGTGCTTGAGACGAAGGGCCCAGCGGAGCGGTGCTTGAGACGGCGGGGCCCAGCGGAGCGGTGCTTGAGATGAAGGGCCCAGCGGAGCGGTGCTTGAGATGAAGTGCCCAGCGGAGCGGTGCTTGAGACAAAGGGCCCAGCGGAGCAGTGCTTGACAGGAAGGGCCCAGCGGAGCGGTGCTTGATACGAAGGGCCCAGCGGAGCGGTGCTTGAGACGGCGGGGCCCAGCGGAGCGGTGCTTGAGATGAAGGGCCCAGCGGAGCGGTGCTTGAGACGTAGGGCCCAGCGGAGCGGTGCTTGAGACGAAGGGCCCAGCGGAGCGGTGCTTGAGACGGCGGGGCCCAGCGGAGAGGTGCTTGAGACGGCGGGACCCAGCGGAGCGGTGCTTGAGATGAAGGGCCCAGCGGAGCGGTGCTTGAGACGAAGGGCCCAGCGGAGCGGTGCTTGAGACGGCGGGGCCCATCGGAGCGGTGCTTGAGATGAAGGGCCCAGCAGAACGGTGCTTGAGACGAAGGGCCCAGCGGAGCGGTGCTTGAGACGAAGGGCCCAGCGGAGCGGTGCTTGAGACGGCGGGGCCCAGCGGAGCGGTGCTTGAGATGAAGGGCCCAGCGGAGCGGTGCTTGAGACGAAGGGCCCAGCGGAGCGGTGCTTGAGACGGCGGGGCCCAGCGAAGCGGTGCTTGAGACGGCAGGGCCCAGCGGAGCGGTGCTTGAGATGAAGGGCCCAGCGGAGCGGTGCTTGAGAAGAAGGGCCCAGCGGAGCGGTGCTTGAGACGAAGGGCCCAGCGGAGCGCTGCTTGAGACGAAGGGCCCAGCGGAGCGGTGCTTGAGATGAAGGGCCCAGCGGAGCGGTGCTTGAGACGAAGGGCCCAGCGGAGCGGTGCTTGAGACGAAGGGCCCAGCGGAGCGGTGCTTGACAGGAAGGGCCCAGCGGAGCGGTGCCTGAGACGGCAGGCCCCTGTTCAGCGGTTCTTGTCCCGGCGGGGCCCTGTTCAGCGGTTCTTGTGCCGGCGGGCCCCTGTTCAGCGGTTCTTGTCCCGGCAGGCCCCTGTTCAGCGGTTCTTGTCCCGGCGGGGCCCTGTTCAGCCGTTCTTGTGCCGGCGGGCCCCTGTTCAGCGGTTCTTGTCCCGGCGGGTCCCTGTTCAGCGGTTCTTGTCCCGGCGGGGCCCTGTTCAGCAGTTCTTGTGCCGGCGGGCCCCTGTTCAGCGGTTCTTGTGCCGGCGGCCCCTGTTCAGCGGTTCTTGTCCTGGCGGGGCCCTGTTCAGCGGTTCTTGTCCCTGTGGGGCCCTGTTCAGCGGTTCTTGTGCCGGCGGGCCCCTGTTCAGCGGTTCTTGTGCCGGCGGGCCCCTGTTCAGCGGTTCTTGTCCCGGCGGGGCCCTGTTCAGCGGTTCTTGTGCCGGCGGGCCCCTGTTCAGCGGTGCTCCTCCCGGCGGGGCCCTGTTCAGCGGTGCTCGTCCCGGCGTGGCCCTGTTCAGCGGTGCTCCTCCCGGCGGGGCCCTGTTCAGCGGTGCTCCTCCCGGCGGGGCCCTGTTCAGCAGTGCTTGTGCTGTGTGTCTAGGGAGCCAGACCTGGGCAAGACTTCCCGCTCATTCGCCATCCGAACTTGCGGTCATGGGGCCCTCCTGTGATGGAGTCCTGGGCCCGTGGGTGTCATCCGTCACAACCGGAATGGGGCTGGTGGGGCCCTCCTGGGCAGCTCGCCTGCTGCCTGACTTCTCCGCCCTGCTGCCCTTGCCCTCCTTCGCTGAAGCTCTGATGTGGCAGGTGACGGGGCAAGGCTACTGTCCATGGTGGCAGCCATCTCAGTCTTGTCGCGCCGGGCCTTTTTCTTTTTTGTCCTCTTCCCAGGGGGTGGGCTGGCTGTCCCCTTGCTGCTGGCCGATGTTCCTGCCCTAGGAGCTGGTGGACTCCAATAGCCCTGCACTATGGTCACAGTAGATGCAGGGCTGGTGGTGGCTGTGGTGCTTTTTTTACTCTTACTAGATGGAGGGGGTGGGTCAGTGATTGGAACGAGCTTAAGGTTGGAAAGGAAAAGGACTTTGGAAGGACAGGGACGGGTAGGTGTAGTGGGTATGGGAGTGGAGGAAGAGGATGTGGTTGTAGGAGAGTCAAGTGTGCTGTCTTTGGGTGCAGGTGCTTGTGACGGAGGCTGTCGTGAGGTGGATGGATGTTGGGTGGGTGGCTGCCTGCGTTTGTGTGGTTTGGAAGAGGGGGTGACAGACACACTGGGAGAGGACACAGGGGACGTGTAAATGGCAGTGGGGGTGGTGACTGCACGTGTGCAGACTGTAATGGAGGGTGTGCTGGTGATGGAAGTACTGGCTGATGGTGGTGTGCATGCAGGTGTGAGTGGAGACGTCACAGGGAGGGAGGAGGGAGATGAGGAGGTGGGGGACACAGAGGTGGTAGTGACTGTTGGCATGTCTGCATCTGGATGTTGCTTGGGTGAATGCTTGTGGGATCTGTGGTGCTTATGTCTGGATGAGCTGCCCTTGGGTGTAGAGGTGTGTGCAGGCTGGTCTGATGGTGTGGATGGGATAGGCAGAGGAACAGGAGACTGGGACTGGGTGGAGGGAGTCAGAAGAGGGAGGCTGGAGACAGGGACAATGGCTGTCGTCAGTGCTGAGGCCAGAGCGTTGAACGATCGCTGATGGGCAGCCTGACCCGAATGAATGCCCTCCAGGTATGCATTGCTCCGATGCACCTCCCTTTCTACACCCTGGATGGCATTCAAAAGGGTAGACTGCCCAACAATGAGTGTCCTGAGGAGGTCAATGACCTCCTCACTGAGGGCAGCAGGGGTAACTGGGGCAGGGCCTGAGGTGCCTGGGGCGAAGGAGATGCCCGCCTTCCTGGCCGAGCGGGCACGGACCAAAGGCTGAGGGGCTGCTGGGAGGGTGGGGCTGGTGCGCTGGGTGGCGGCTGTACTTGTTGTGGCGGTGGGCACGGATGTTGCCGCCACCACCAGGGAGCTCCCTTCCGAGGACGTGTCGGTGTCGCTGACGTCTCCACGGGTCCCCGTTGTGGAGCTCCACTCGCCCTCCGTCTCACTGGTGTACTCGGAGTCTGTTGTAAGACCCTCCGGGGCCATGTGAGATGCAGCTCCCTCGTGCGCCAATGCCACTTCTCCTCCGCCTGATGATGCTAATGCACAAATGAACAGGAAGACAAAGAAAATGGGGGGGGAGAAATGAAGACAGGTTGAGTGCATGCATTGGCAACACCGTTGTCGGAGAGGACAGACACAGAAGCCCCCTGAACTAGGCCGCGCAATCGGGGTACACTACTCAGTTATTGTGACTAGGCCTACAGGTCTATGGACGACAAATGCACACATGGGTGAGGCCGGACCATGGATAGCTGTACTTGGCACCCTACAGAGGTGGGGGGCGGGGGCACAGGGCCGTGTCTAACGGAGGGGTCTAGCCTACAGAATGCGCCCTGGCCTAGAGATAGCCACAGCCCTCCTCCCCCACCCAGACACCTTCACTGCATGCAAAGATAGCAGAATGTGCTGATACTCACCCCCTTGTGTCTGCTGTGATGTCCTCACGCGCCCATCCAAATCGGGGTAGGCCAGCGCCAGGATCCGGGACATCAGGGGGGTCAATTGGCGGCTGGCACCCCTCCTACGTTGGGAGGCCATCCCCAGCAGAGACTCGGCGGTCTTTCTGGTCCCGCGGCAGATGTCCTCCCACCTCTTTCGGCAGTGGGTGCCCCGTCTGTTGTGGACCCCCAGGGCCCGGACGTCCTTGGCGATGGCACGCCAAATGTCGATCTTCTGATGGGCGCTGACCTATGTGACATGTACAGGGTGGTAAAGGAAATCGCATCATTTTTCTGCCTGGTCAATGTGAGTGGCCCCCCCCTCCCCAACCTTGCCATGTGGCACATGCTCTCATCTTTCGTGCGTTGCACTCCTCATTCGCTCCCCTCCCCACCATCTTACATACACCCCACTCAACACAGGCATAGCCCATTCAACGTGCACCCTGTGTACTAACCTGTTGGTCTGGAGGACTGTAGAGTAGCGCATACTGGGGGAGGACCCCATCAACAAGTCTCTCCAATTCTTCGGAAGTGAAGGCAGGGGCCCTTTCCCCAGTCGCAGCAGCCATTGTATCTCCCAGACCGAGGTCACAGCAGCACTTGCAGTATAGGTCCTCTCCTGTGGATGATCAGGTCTCGAGTGATTAATCAGATAGAAAATGGCGGTCACGTCCGCGGCGGTGCGTACCGCGGCGGTGCATACCGCGACCGCCGGCGCACATTGTCATTGGCTCCTGAGACCCATAGGGTTCAATGTTAACCAATGCTGCTTTGCGCCGCGGTCTTTGACCGCCTACCGTCACGGTGTGCCACGCCAGTGCAGTGACCTCACATCCCACTGTCACACTTCACAGGTCAGGCAGCCGCCATTTCAAGGGCCCACATGGCATGATTTCTACTGCGTCACACAGGCCTAGGCCTTGCATTGCCACTCATACAAGCCTTTCAATGCATAGCGATTCGTGTACTGTGCAAGCTGTGTGAACGAACCTGTGGGTTGCTTGACTCTGTGCTACATGTTGTCCTTCCTAGGCACTGTCCACTGGGACTTGCGAGGAGAAGGATGAATCCTCCCGTGTACCGACCGCTGGTGGACCTGTCGACAATGGAAGAACGACATATCATACTTACATACAGGCTTGAAAGAGCAACTATACATGAACTATGTGCCCAGCTGGAGCCAGACCTGATGTCCCCCATCCGCCAACCCACAGGGATTCCCCCTCTGGTGCAGGTTCTGTCAGTACTCCATTTTTTGGCAAGTGGGTCTTTTCAGACAACAGTGGCCATATCATCTGGGATGTCTCAGCCTATGTTTTCTAAGGTTTTGTCCAGAGTGTTGTCTGCCCTGATGAAATACATGCAGAGCTACATTATTTTCCCTGAGGTGGGCGAATTGGCTACAGTGAAGGGTGATTTCTATGCCCTTGGACATATCCCCAACATCATTGGTGCCATTGATGGGACCCATGTGGCTTTGGTTCCCCCCAAAGAAAGTGAGCAGGTGTACAGGAACAGAAAAAGTTATCATTCTATGAATGTCCAGGTGGTCTGTTTGGCTGACCAGTACATCTCCCATGTAAATGCCAAGTTCCCTGGGTCAGTGCATGACGCGTATGTCATGCGAAATAGCAGCATCCCTTATGTGATGGAACAGCTACAGAGACACCGTGTGTGGCTAATAGGTGACTCTGGTTACCCCAACCTGTCGTGGCTACTGACCCCAGTGAGGAATCCCCGGACCAGGGCAGAGGAACGGTACAATGAGGCCCATGGGCGAACTAGGAGGATCATAGAAAGGACCTTTGGGGTCCTGAAGGCCAGGTTTAGGTGCCTGCATATGACAGGGGGATCCCTCATGTACTCACCAAAGAAGGTGTGCCAGATCATCGTGGCCTGCTGTATGCTTCACAATCTTGCATTGCGACGCCAGGTGCCTTTTCTGCAGGAGGATGGTCCAGATGGTGGTGTTGTAGCAGCTGTGGAGCCTGTGGAGAGTGAAGAGGAGGAAGACGACGGGGACGACACAGACAACAGGGATACAGTCATACAACAATATTTTCAGTAGCACACAGGTAAGAATCAGCCACCCCATTTTACATTTACTTAAGGCCTCATGCGTCTCCACTGTCTGTGTTTCCCCCCAGTTCCTGTTGACTGATTTGTGAATTTCCCTTCCCTTTTCAGAGCTGTATGACCCACTGCCTAACTTCAGCTTTGTTTGCACATGGACTAAAGCTTATTGAAATTGGTATGTTGTCATCACAAAGTAACTGGACATTATTGCACTGTTATGTGTAATACATTTGTTAAGAATACAAGCAGACTCCTGTTTTTTTAAGTGCAATAAGTGATATATTTTAAGTGCTACATATAGGTACATGATTGGGAAACGGTGATGGGTGGGGGTGGAGTAATGTCCATGGCAGAGTCCAGTTCTCAGTGGCACAGGTGCATTGTCCATATGCCTGGGGAAGGATGGAGCAGGGGCAGTTCAAGGTTGGACAGGGTGACAATGTGGGACAGTGGGATGACATCAGGGGGTATCTTAGGCTGGCGGGGGTCTTGCAATCCTACTCTGTCTTCTTGTGAGATCTCAGGTTCTGTTTGAGGGGTGGTTCTTCTACTGCAGGAGGTGGGGTTCTGGTGGCCTGTCGTTGTGTGGGGGCCTCCTGTCCACTAGCGCCGGCGGAGGTGGTAGGCTGTTCCTGGCCTGGGCTAGTGACAGGGGCCCTTTGGGGTGCCACATGGTCCCGTAATGTGGTGACGATCTGGGTAAGGGCCACGACGATGGTCCCCATTGCGGAACCGATGTTCCTCAGTTCCTCCCTGAACCCCATGTACCATTCCTCCTGCAGTTCCTGGATCTCCTGGAACCGGCCCAGTACCGTCGCCATCGTCTCCTGGGAGCGGTGGTATGCTCCCATGATGGAGGAGAGGGCCTCTAGGAGAGTCGGTTCCCCGGGCCTGTCCCCCCCCTGTCGCACAGCAGCCCTCCCAGTTCCCCTGTGTTCCTGGGCCTCTGTCCCCTGGACGGTGTGCCCACTACCACTGCCCCCAGGTCCCTGTTGTTGTTGGGGTGGTGGGTCAACCTGGGTGCCCTGTAGTGGTGGACACACCGCTGATTGACGTGTCCTGGAGACAGAGGCATGGGCCCGCTGGGTGGGAGCTGTGCTGGTGTTCCCAGAGGGGGTTGGGTCTGGTGTAGCCTGTGGCTGTCTGTGGGGAACCGACTGTCCAGAGGTCCCCGATGGGCCGGGCTGGTCATCTGGGTCCAGGGAGACAGAGCTGCTGTCATCGCTGGGGGCCTCTTCTGGGGGTTGGATGGACATCTCTGGACCCTCCGTGGCGGTGTGGTGGCGTTCGGGTCCTGCAGGGGTATAAAGGTATGGTTATTGCTTCTGTGTGTGGCATTTCGTGTGATGGGTGGGTGTCCGTGTACCCAAGTGCAGGCATTTCCTTGTGGGGGCTTTTGTGAGTGTGGCTTGTGGGGGTGATGTGTGTGTGCAGTGGGCATGCTTTGGTGATGGGTGTCCATGCTTTGTGGTCGCATGCAGGGCTTAGTGTTGGGATGGGTGGGTTGTGATGGTGAGCCTTTTGCTAGGTCTTGATGTGATGGGGGAGGAGGTGAGGGTGGGGGTATGATTTGGCATGCAGGTGGGGTGGGGGTGGGAAGCAGTAGTGAAGATTTGCCTTACCAGAGTCCATTCCTCCGCCTACTCCTGCGAGGCCCTCAGGATGCAGGATGTGCAAGACTTCCTCCTCCCATGCGGTAAATTCTGGGGGAGTAGGTGGGGGTCCACCACCAGTCTTCTGCACCGCAATGTTGTGGCTTGATACCATGGAACGCACCTTCCCCCGTATGTCGTTCCATCTCTTCCTGATGTCCTCCCGATTGCGTGGATGCTGTCCCACCGCGTTAACCCTGTCCACTATCCTTTGCCATAGCTCCATCTTCCTGGCAATTGTGGTGTGCTGCACCGGTGCCCCGAAGAGCTAGGGCTCTACACGGACTATTTCCTCCACTATGACCCTGAGTTCGGCGTCACTGAACCTGGGGTGTCTTTGGGGTGCCATGGGGTGGTGTGGTTGAGGTGTGGGGTGGCGTTTGTGGTGATGAGTGTGGTGCGTGTGGTGGTGTGTGGTGTTTGGTGCGTGGATTCTGTGTGGGTGATGGTGTTGTGTGCCTCTGTGTTGTGTGATTGTCTATTCTGTGCTCTCTCTCTAGCCTTCGTCAATAATTTCGGGTCGTAGGGGCTTGTTGGTGATGTGGGTGTGTGTTTTATATTGTGTTGGGTGTGTGGGAGTGGTGTTAGTATGTGTATCAGGTGTTTGTATTTCAAACTGACCAATGTGGCTGAGTTTTCTATGTGTGTGTGTATTTTGACCGCGGCGGTGTGTACCGCCAATGGAATACCGCGTTTGAAAGACCGCCGCGTGGATTTGTGTGTCGGAATGGTATGGGCGTATTTCTGTTGGCGTGAGGGTGGAGGTTTGGTCATCGCCATTTTTGCGCTGACCTTTGGTGGGGCGGACTTTTGTGGATGTCGGGTTTTTGGCGGTTTGCCAGTTGCGGGTCAGAATGACCGTGGCGGTTTACCGCGGCCGCGGCGGTGTTATGGCGGGCTTCTGACCGGCGGTATGCGCCTTTTACCGCTGAGGTCAGAATGACCCCCTAAATGTTCTCTAGTGCCTAAAAATCAAAAGCAGCACTCTGGCCATCTGGTCGCACTTGACCAGGGCAAAGTCAAAAGTTTAGGCTGATCACAATGGAGCCCTGATCGGCTATACTGAGTGGGAGCCCTCTGTCAAAATTTCACCTTCACACTTAGAAAGATTATTGAATATTTCTCACCAACCCGGACTATGTCACAAGTTGAGGCCAACATTGTCGTAGACCTCTTCGGATTTGCATCATGGGAGGCCTCAGTCACTTACTCTAGGTTCAGATTTAGAAACTTTTTCGGGATGAACCGCTTTGTCCGGGACCAAGTCAAAAGTTGAGGCTGCTGACCAGGATGGAGACCTCCTCTGATACTGTGCCTGGGAGTCCTTGGTCAAACTTTTACCTTCGGACTTAGAAACTTTTTTGGAGCTTTTCTTCCCCAATGTCGGACGACCCTACTCAGCAAGCCGATTTTGATGCAGCTTCATCAGATTGCTTTTGCACGAGCATCTGGTCTATTCCTTGAAGTCTGGGGCTCCTGAGCTTTTCAGCGGGACGAACTTGCAAGGCAGGCTGGGTCGCGGTCAACATTGGTTGGCTTGACACTCGCTGAGGCCAGAGCTTGGATTGATCTCTGTTGGGCCGCCATGCCAGATTCAATGCCCTCCAGGAATGCATTTGTTTGTTGCAAATGGGCTGCCAGCCCATGGATGGCATTCACTATGGTTGACTGCCCAACAGAGATGGATCTCAGGAGGTCAATAGCCTCCTCACTCATTGCAGCAGGGCTAACTGGGGCAGGGCCTGAGGTGCCTGGGGTGAAGGAGATACCCACCCTCCTGGGTGAGAGGGCAAGGGAAACACACTGGGAGGGCGGTGCTGGTATGGGGGTGGCGGCTGCACCTGTAGTTGGGGTGGCCACAGAGGTGCACGCCACCACCAGGGAGCTTCCATCGGAGGAGGAATCTCTCTCAGAACTGTCCCCTGCAGTCTCCGCCATGGTGCTCCCCTCGCCCTCCGTCCCACTGGTGCCCTCACCGTCGGTGGATTCGGCCTTCTGGGCCATGTGGGATGCAGCTCCCACCGTTGCCGGTACCTCTGCACCTCTGCCAGATGATGCTAATGCACATATGGACAAGGTGACCAAACAAAAAGGGGGGAGAGACAAAGGATACACTTGGTCAATGGCGGCAACAACATCACCGTTGGCATACACGGCACACACACAAGTAACAGCCCTGCGCACTAGGCAATGCACTAGCAGTCACAATGTTAGTCGCCAGCCCATGGACATGAATACCTAACGCCAATTGGAGTATACCTGAGACCCACAGACCCCTACCTAGTAGTGGATGCCTTGTAGCTTGGTAGGAGGTGGTGTACATCAGACACTTGCCAACATGGGACCTACCCTGCATTGTCCGGCCTGGCCTAGGGGCACCCACAGGCCCTCATCTCCCACCTGGAGACCACCCCACCATGCGCAAGTAGTATATTGTGAAACTGTATTCACCCGCTTGTGGCTGCTGTGATGCCCCCAAGTGTCCATCCAGCTCCGGATAGGCCACCGCCAGTATGCGGACCATCAGGGGGGGTCAAGGTTCGACGGGCACCCCTTCCTCGTTGGGAGGCCATCCCCAGCGGGGCATCCGCCATCTTCCTTGCCCAGCGTCTAAGGTCCTCCCACCATTTGCAATAGTGGGTGCTCTGCCTGCCGTAGAACCCCAGGGTTCGCACATCCTTGGTGATGGCATGCCATATACTCTTTTTCTGATGGGCGCTGCCCTGCAGAAAAAATACACATGGAAAAAGGTATCAGTCAGACCGTCTGGCCTGTTACACTCTTGTTCCACCATAGCCGTCACATTTCCTTACGCACAGACATTGCCCACCATACATGCATCATGCTGCCCAGGACCCTTCCACCAACCCCACCTACAAGAGGCCCTCACACACAGCACTCCATGCATTCATGCCCCATGCATCATGCTCACAGTGTACTCACCTGTTGGTCTGGAGGCCCATACAGCATTCGGTACTGGGGTAGGACCCCATCCACCAGTCTCTCCAACTCCGCAGCCGTGAAGGCAGGGGCCATTTCCTGAGTGACGCAAGCATGGTCAGTTCTAGACACAGGTCCTCTCCTGTTAAAGGTCAGGTAGCAAGTGAGTGAACAGATAGAAAATGGCGGTCATGTCTGCGGCGGTGGAACCGTCATCGCCGGCGTACGTCACTATTGACCACTTTAACCCATAGGACCCAATGACGACAATGAGGAGTCGCACAGTGGTACTCGACCGCCTCCTGCAGAGGCGTACAACATCAGCTGAATTATCTCATTTCCACATGTCCATCCACACAAGACAGGCGGACGCCATTCGGGCCTATTCAACAATATACTATTACAGTCACAACATGCAATGCAGTGTAGTGTTTGGAAATGTGGAATACGGACCAGCTGTTCCCCATTTTGCTTCCTAGATTACAACCGCTGCAGATGAATAGGAGATGGAGACATCCGCCTGTGTACAGATCCCTGGTGGACTTGGCTACAATGGAGTACAGGCACATCATCCTCACCTATAGACTTGACAGGGCCACAATCACAGAGCTGTGTGCCCAATTGGAGCCTGACCTGATATCTGCTGTCCGTCAGCCCACCGGGATCCCCCTCTTGTGTAAGTCCTATCTGTGCTCCATTTCTTGGCAACTGGCTCCTTCCAAGTGACAGTGGGCTTGGCAGCAGGAATGTCACAGCCAATGTTCTCAATAGTGCTGACCAGAGTGTTGTCTGCCCTGCTTAAACACATGAGTAGCTACATCGTTTTCCCCCAGGTGGAAGATTTGGCCACAGTGAAAGCTGACTTCTATGCAATGGGACATATCCCCAACAATAATCGGGGCTATTGTATTTGCCGCCCCCCCTTCTCCCCTGGAGAAATTAACAGGTGTTCAGAAATCGAAAGAGCTTTCACTCGATGAATGTGCAGATAGTGTGCCTGGCGGACCAGTACATCTCCCATGTCAATGCAAAGTATCCTGGGTCTGTGCATGATGCCTTTATCCTGAGGAATAGCAGCATCCCATATGTGATGGCTCAACTCCAGAGGCACCAGGTGTGGCTAATAGGTAAGCCCTGGTTCCCGCCCAGTAGATGTTGGTGTACGGGTATGGTGTGGACGCTAAGGGTTAGTGTGTGGCTAACAGGTATCCCTCAATATTTGCAGGTGACTCTGGTTACCCCATCCTCTCATGGCTACTAACCCCAGTGAGGAATGGCAGGACAAGGGCGAGGGAACGTTACGATAAGGCACATGGGTGGACAAGAAGGATTATCAAGAGGACCTTTGGCCTTCCGACGGCCAGGTTTTGGTGCCTCCATCTAACTGGTGGATCCCTGTACTACTCACCCATGAAGGTCTGCCAGATCATCGTGGCATGCTGCATGTTGCATAGCCTTGGCTTGAGACGCCAGATGCCTTTTCTGCAGGAGGATGAGGCTGGAGATGGCTTTGTGGCAGCAGTGGACCCTGTGGACAGTGAAGAAGAGGAGGCAGAGGATGAGGATGAGGACAGCAGAACAGCAATCATACAACAACACTTCCAGTGACACACAGGCAAGACAGTGTAACTTCATCTTCCATTGAAAGTTTTGTGTTGTACATCACGGGCTGATATTCCCACTTCTATGGCCACTTACTGTACCCATTGGCACCTCTATTTTCAGATATATGTGCCCCTCTCTGGATCCTGGTGTGTTGACTGCAGCCAACTACAGGTCATACCTATGTATACATTACTGTACAGTTTAATTGTAATGTTTACAGCTTGTTAAACAAATGCATAGTTCAGTCATTTGACAGACTCCATACTTGTATTTTTTCCAAGGGTGTTTATTTAAGTGCTAATACGTGGAGGGGGTATTGCAATGGGCTGGGGTGATGATGGAGGAAAGTCCAGGGTAGAGTTCAGTCTATTTGTATCACAGGTGCATTGACCAAGGGGGCATAGGAAGTGGAGCAATGACAGTTAAAGGTGCACAGGGTGACAGAGTGGGACACATGGGTGACATTCAGGAGAATCTTATTTCCTGGTGGGGTTCTTGGCAATGTTCTCTGGCTTCTGCCTGGAAGGCAGGGACTGTTTGCGGGGTGGTTCTCCTTCTGCAGGGGTAGGGGTGCTGGTGGCCTGTTGTTCCTGTGGCGGGGCCTTCTGTCAACTAGCAGCAGTGGAGGTGGAGGGCTGTTCATCGGTGTGGCTCGTGTCAGAGGCCAGTTGGTGTGCTACTGCCTCCCTCATGGTGTTGGCCGTGCCTGCCAGCATCCCTGCAATGGTGACTAGGGTGGTGTGAATGTCCCCTAGGTCCTCCCTGATCCCCAGGTACTTTCCCTCCTACATCCACTTTGTCTCCTGCAACTTCTACAGTATCTGGCCCATCGTCTCCTGGGAATGGTGGTATGCTCCCAGGATGTTTGTGAGTGCCTCCTGGAGAGTTGGTTCCCTGGGCCTGTCCTCCCCCTGTCACACAGCAGTCCTCCCAGCTTCCTTGTTGTCCTGTGCCTCTCTCCCCTGAACAGTGTGCCCACTGACCCCAGCTCCCTGATCGTCCTGTGTTTGTGGGGTGTCCTGGGGTCCCTGTTGTGGTGGACACACTGGTGATTGACATGTCCTGGAGACAGAGGTATGGGCCCACCCGGTGGGTGCTGTAGTGGTGTTTCCTGTGGTGGTGTGAGACTGTGCCTGGGAAACCGACTGTCCGGAGGTCCCTGATGGGCCAGGATATTCATCCATATCCAGGCGACAAGAGCTGCTGTCATCACTGTGGACCTCTTCTGGGGGGACTGGATGATGCTGGCACCTCCTGTCCGGTGACGGCTGGGGAACCTGTGGGGATGTAAATGCAGTGTTATTGTTTCTCCGTGTGACGTCTTGTGCATGGGTATGTTGCCCTGTTTGGTTGTTATTGCCCTGGCAGCTTTGCCTTGTGTGAGTAGTGATTTGGTGGGCTAGGTGATTGTCTCTATTGTGCATGCTTTAGTGATAGTTGTCCATGCAGGACAGTGATGGGTGTTCATGCATTGGTGTTTCATGCAGGGCTTGGTTTTGGAAGGGGTGGGTTGTGATGGTGGGTTGTGTGGGAGGTGGTTGAGTGATGGGAGTGAGGGTGAGGGTGGGGGTATGGTATGCATGCAGGTAGAGCGGTGATAGTCTTAAAGATTTGACTTACCAGAGTCCAGTCCTCCTGCTACTCCTGCCAGGCCCTCAGGGTGCATGAATGCATGATTGCCAAGACTTGCTCCTCCCATGTTGTTAGTTGTGGGGGAGGAAGTGGGGATCCACAACCAGTCCTCTGTACTGCAATCTGGTGTCTTCTTACCATAGAACGCACCTCCCCCGTAGGTCGTTCCACCTCTTCCTGATGTCATCCCTTGTTCTGGGATGCTGTCCCACAGCGTTGACCCTGTCCACAATCCTCCACCATAGCTCCATCTTCCTAGTGATGGATGTCTGCTGCACCTGTGATCCGAATAGCTGTGGCTCTACCCAGAAGATTTCCTCCACCATGACCCTTAGCTCCACCTCTGAGAACCTGGGGTGTCTTTGTGGTGCCATGGGTGTAGTATGAGTGGTGTGTGAAGGTGTGGGGGGATGTGTTGGGGTGTATGCTGTGAGGTGCGTTGATGGTATATGGGTGATGGTGTTCTGTGGCTCTGGTTCTGTGGGTGCTCTTGGTGTCTTTCTCTCTCGCAGTTTTTAATAATTTGTAGTCATAAAGGGTTGTGGGTGTGTTTTATAGTGGTGTGTGTTTGTGGTTTGTGCATGCGTGTCAGGTGTCTGTTATTTAAATTGACCAATGTGGTGTTGATTTGTTTGTGTGTGTGTATTTTGAGCACAGTGGTATGTACCGCCAATGGTTTACAGTGGTTGAATGTCTGCTGTGGTGATTCGTGGGTCATACAGAATACAGAACGCCTCCGCACGCCTCATCCTCGACATCCCCCACCGCAGCCACATCACAGCCCACCTGAGAGCCCTACACTGGCTCCCCGTCAACAAGAGGGTCACCTTCAAGCTCCTCACCTACTTCTACAAAGCACTCCACAACACCGGACCAGCATACCTCAATGACTTACCTTCTACACCCCGAACAGACACCTCCGCTACATCGAACTTGCCACCGTTGCACGCATCCACAGGACAACAACCAGGGGCAGATCATTCTCCAACCACGCCACCAAGACCTGGAACACCCTCCCCATCCACTTATGGCAGATCAAGGACCAGCTGACCTTCAGGAGACACCTCAAGACCTGGCTGTTCAAGCAGTAGCAGCTCCCCAACCCCCATTCCCCCTCAAGTACCTTGAGACCCTCGCAGGTGAGTAGCGCCGTCTCCAAATGTACCGATTGATTGATTGATTGATAATGTTGTGGGTGTAGTTCTGTTGGCGTAACGGTTTGGGTTTGGATATCGCCAGTTTATCACTGACCTTTGGGCTGGCGGACTTGTGTGTGTGGCTGTATAGTGACAGATTGCTATGTGTGTGTCATAATATGGGTAGCGGCGATCCTCCGTGCCGGCGGTATATTGGCAGCAGTCAGCATGGCGGTAAGTGGAACCTACTGCCAATGTCATAATGAGGGGCTATATTCTCAAACTTACATAAATTACCCTGCCTTAATTTAAATTTGACCTAAGACTAACTGAAATGAGCCCACAAGCACAATACAGGCATTATTATAAGTATAAGCAACCACTGGCAAATCCAAAAGGTTGTGCCTTTAAGACCTATTGACTCAGATAATGTCTTTTGTTCATGCTATACTGCGTACAGCATAAATAAAAGTAGGAAAAAGGTGTGATGATCATTTCATTTGCATGTGCATGAATGATGCCATATATGTGTGCAAGCATCATTAGTCACGATAGCATGTGTGACCACGCATGAACACTTTCAAAATGATGAAAGAAACCCTTTTGTTTATATTTACCAATCAGAAATGTGTCTGTAAATACATTTTTTTAAATGCTTCAAAATGCATTATTTAAGTATAAAAATTATTTAAGATAATAAAAAATAGAACTTTTGAGTGGGACAACTGAGGAACAGTTTGGGTGAGAGGCAACGGGAGTTGTTTGTGGGGAGGAAAAAGTATCACCCACGGCATAGCAGCACAAGGGTCAGGGGGAAGCACTGAAGTGAATGAGCCCACTTGGGGAAAACTGGGAAAGTGGCAAAAGATAAATGCACTCTTGATGGATGTAGGAAGTTGGCTCGGTATGCACTATTTCAAAGTAAGGAATAGTATGCACAGAGTCCAAGGGTTCCCCTTAGAGGTAAGATAGTGGCAAAAAGAGATAATTCTAATGCTCTATTTTGTGGTAGTGTGGTCGAGCAGTAGGCTTATCAAAGGAGTAGTGTTAAGCATTTGTTGTACATACACAAGCAATAAATGAGAAACACACACTCAAAGACAATTCCAGGCCAATAGGTTTTGTATAGAAAAATATATTTTCTTAGTTTATTTTAAGAACCACAGGTTCAAGATTTACTTGTAATACTTTTAATGAAAGGTATTGCAGGTAGGTACTTTAGGAACTTTGAATTAGCAAAATAGCATACACATAAATCACATATAGCTATTTTAAAACTAGACACAGTGAAATTTTCAACAGTTCCTAGGGGGAGTTAGAGTTTGTTAGTTTTTGCAGGTAAGTAAACCACGTACGGGGTTCAAGTTTAGGTCCAAGGTAGCCCACCGTTGGGGGTTCAGAGCAACCCCAAAGTTACCACACCAGCAGCTCAGGGCCGGTCAGGTGCAGAGGTCAAAGTGGTGCCCAAAACGCATAGGCTTCAATGGAGAAGGGGGTGCCCCAGTTCCAGTCTGCCAGCAGGTAATTACCCGCGTCTTCGGAGGGCAGACCAGGGGGGTTTTGTAGGGCACCGGGGGGGACACAAGTCCACACAGAAAGTACAGCCTCAGCGGCGCGGGGGCGGCCGGGTGCAGTGTGCAAACAAGCGTCTGGTTTGTAATTGAAATCAATGGGAGACCAAGGGGTCTCTTCAGCCCATGCAGGCAGGCAAGGGGGGCTCCTCGGGGTAGCCACAACCAGGGCAAGGGAGAGGGCCTCCTGGGGGTCACTCCTGCACTGGAGTTTGGATCCTTCAGGTCCTGGGGGCTGCGGGTGCAGAGTCTTTACCAGGCGTCGGGATCTGGGAAGCAGGCAGTCGCGGTCAGGGGGAGCCTCGGGATTCCCTCTTCAGGCATCGCTGTGGGGGCTCAGGGGGGGCAACTCTGGCTACTCACAGTCTCGCAGTCGCCTGGGAGTCCTCCCTGAAGTGATTGTTCTCCACAAGTCGAGCAGGGGGCGTCGGGTGCAGAGTAGCAAGTCTCATGATTCCGGCGGGAAACGCAAGTTGTTTCAAAGTTGCTGTTTTGTTTCAAAGTTGCAGTCTTTGGTGAACAGGGCCACTGTCCTCGGGAGTTCTTGGTCCTTCTAGAGAAAGGGCAGTCCTCTGAGGATTCAGAGGTCGCTGGTCCCTGGGGAAAGCGTCGCTGGAGCAGTGTCTTTAGAAGTGGGGAGACAGGTCGGTAGAGCTGGGGCCAAAGCAGTTGGTGTCTCCGTCTTCTCTGCAGGGTTTTTCAGCTTAGCAGTCCTCTTCTTCTTAGGTTGCAGGAATCTGAGTTCCTAGGTTCTGGGGAGTCCTTAAATACTAAATTTAAGGGCGTGTTTAGGTCTGGGGGGTTAGTAGCCAACGGCTACTAGCTCTGAGGGTGGGTACGCCCTCTTTGTGCCTCCTCCCAAGGGGAGGGGGGCACATTCCTATCCCTATTGGGGGAATCCTCCATCTGCAAGATGGAGCATTTCTAAAAGTCAGAGTCACCTCAGCTCAGGACACCTTAGGGGCTGTCCTGACTGGCCAGTGACTCCTCCTTGTTTTTCTCTTTATCTCCTCCGGCCTTGCCGCCAAAAGTGGGGCCGTGGCCGGAGGGGGTGGGCAACTCCACTAGCTGGAGTGCCCTGGGGTGCTGTAACAAAGGAGGAGAGCCTTTGAGGCTCACCGCCAGGTGTTACAGTTCCTGCAGGGGGAGGTGATAAGCATCTCCACCCAGTACAGGCTTTGTTACTAGCCACAGAGTGACAAAGGCACTCTCCCCATGTGGCCAGCAACATGTCTGGTGTGTGGCAGGCTGCTAAAACCAGTCAGCCTACACGGGTAGTCGGTTAAGGTTTCAGGGGGCACCTCTAAGGTGCCCTCCTGGGTGTATGTTACAATAAAATGTACACTGGCATCAGTGTGCATTTATTGTGCTGAGAAGTTTGATACCAAACTTCCCAGTTTTCAGTGTAGCCATTATGGTGCTGTGGAGTTCGTGTTTGACAGACTCCCAGACCATATACTCTTATGGCTACCCTGCACTTACAATGTCTAAGGTTTGGCTTAGACACTGTAGGGGCACAGTGCCCATGCACTGGTGCCTTCACCTATTGTGTAGTGCACCCTGCCTAAGGGCTGTAAGGCCTGCTAGAGGGGTGACTTATCTATACTGCATAGGCAGTGTGAGGTTGGCATGGCACCCTGAGGGGAGTGCCATGTCGACTTACTTGTTTTGTCCTCACAAGCACACACAAGCTGGCAAGCAGTGTGTCTGTGCTGAGTGAGGGGTCCCTAGGGTGGCATAAGATATGTTGCAGCCCTTGGAGACCTTCCCTGGCATCAGGGCCCTTGGTACCAGGGGTACCAGTTACAAGGGACTTACCTGGATGCCAGGGTGTGCCAATTGTGTAAACAAAAGTACAGGTTAGGGAAAGAACACTGGTGCTGGGGCCTGGTTATCAGGCCTCAGCACACTTTCAAATCAAAACTTATCATTAGCAAAGGCAAAAAGTCAGGAGGTAACCATGCCAAGGAGGCATTTCCCTACACAACCACCCCCCCCTCCAAACGAAAGAGGATGAGACTAACCTTTCCCAAGAGAGTCTTCATTTTCTAAGTGAAAGAACCTGGAAAGGCCATCTGCATTGGCATGGGCAGTCCCAGGTCTGTGTTCCAATATAAAGTCCATTCCCTGTAGGGAGATGGACCACCTCAACAGTTTTGGATTTTCACCTTTCATTTGCATCAGCCATCTGAGAGGTCTGTGGTCAGTCTGAACTACAAAGTGAGTACCAAAGAGGTATGGTCTCAGCTTCTTCAGGGACCAAACCACAGCAAAGGCCTCCCTCTCAATGGCACTCCAACGCTGCTCCCTGGGGAGTAACCTCCTGCTAATGAAAGCAACATGCTGGTCAAGGCCATCATCATTTGTTTGGGACAAAACTGCCCCTATCCCATGTTCAGAGGCATCTGTCTGCACAATGAACTGCTTGGAGTAATCTGGAGCTTTTAGAACTGGTGCTGTGCACATTGCTTGTTTCAGGGTGTCAAAGGCCTGTTGGCATTCTACAGTCCAGTTTACCTTCTTGGGCATTTTCTTGGAGGTAAGTTCTGTGAGCGCTGTCACTATGGATCCATATCCCTTCACAAACCTCCTGTAATACCCAGTGAAGCCAAGGAATGCCCTGACTTGAGTCTGGGTTTTTGGAGCTGCCCAGTCCAGAATAGTCTGGATCTTAGGCTGGAGTGGCTGAACTTGGCCTTCACCTACAAGGTGTCCCAAGTAAACCACATTTCCCTGCCCTATCTGGCATTTGGATGCCTTGATAGAGAGGCCTACTGATTGCAGAGCCTTCAAAACCTTCGTCAGGTGGACCAGGTGATCCTGCCAGCTGGAGCTAAAGACAGCAATATCGTCAAGATAAGCTGCACTAAAGGACTCCAAGCCAGCAAGGACTTGATTCACCAACCTTTGGAAGGTGGCAGGGGCATTCTTTAAACCAAAGGGCATAACAGTAAACTGATAATGCCCATCAGGTGTGGAGAATGCTGTCTTTTCTTTTGCTCCTGGTGCCATTTTGTCTTGCCAGTACCCTGCAGTTAAGTCAAAGGTACTTAAGAACTTGGCAGCACCCAATTTGTCAATCAGTTCATCAGCCCTTGGAATGGGATGGGCATCTGTCTTGGTGACAGAATTAAGTCCTCTGTAGTCCACACAAAACCTCATCTCTCTCTTTCCATCTTTGGTGTGAGGTTTGGGGACTAAGACCACTGGGCTAGCCCAGGGGCTGTCAGAGTGCTCAATGACTCCCAATTCCAGCATCTTGTGGACTTCCACCTTGATGCTTTCCTTAACTTGGTCAGACTGTCTGAATATTTTGTTTTTGACAGGCATGCTGTCTCGTGTGTCCACATCATGGGTACACAGGTGTGTCTGACCAGGGGTTAGGGGCTCAGCAAACTGTTGCAGGACCTTCCTACAATCAGATTGCTGTTGGCCAGAGAGGGTGTCTGAGTAGATCACTCCATCCACTGAGCCATCTTTAGGGTTTGTGGAGAGGAGATCAGGGAGAGGTTCACTCTAAGCTTCCTGGTCCTCATCTGTCACCATCAACGGATTCACATCAGCCCTATCATGGAAGAGCTTAAGGCGGTTCACATGGATCACCCTCTTGGGGCTCCTGCTAGTGCCTAGGTCCACCAGGTAGGTGACCTGACTCTTCTTTTCTAGCACTGGGTAAGGGCTACTCCATTTGTCCTGAAGTGCCCTGGGAGCCACAGGCTCCAAAACCCAGACTTTCTGCCCTGGTTGAAATTCAACCATTGCAGCCTTTTGGTTATACCAAAACTTCTGGAGCTGTTGGCTGGCCTCAAGGTTTTTGCTTGCCTTTTCCATGTACTCTGCCATCCTTGAACGTAGGCCAAGTACATAGTCCACTGTATCTTGCTTAGGCTCATGAAGAGGTCTCTCCCAGCCTTCTTTCACAAGAGCTAGTGGTCCCCTTACAGGGTGGCAAACAGAAGTTCAAAGGGTGAGAACCCTACTCCCTTCTGAGGCACCTCTCTGTAAGCGAAAAGCAGGCATGGCAGGAAGACCTCCCATCTCCTTTTGAGTTTTTCAGGGAGCCCCATGATCATGCCTTTTAATGTCTTGTTGAACCTCTCAACAAGGCCATTAGTTTGTGGATGGTATGGTGTAGTGAATTTGTAAGTCACTCCACACTCATTCCACATGTGTTTCAGGTATGCTGACATGAAGTTGGTACCTCTGTCAGACACCACCTCCTTATGAAAAACCACTCTGGTAAAAATACCAATGAGTGCCTTGGCTACTGCAGGGGCAGTAGTCGACCTAAGGGAAATTGCTTCAGGGTATCTAGTAGCATGATCCACTACTACTAGTATGTACATGTTCCCTGAGGCTGTGGGAGGTTCAAGTGGACCCACTATGTCCACACCCACTCTTTCAAAGGGGACCCCCACAACTGGAAGTGGAATGAGGGGGGCCTTTGGGTGTCCACCTGTCTTACCACTGACTTGACACGTGGTACAGGAGACACAAAACTCCTTGACCTTCTGGGACATGTTGGGCCAATAGAAGTGGCTGACTAGTCTCTCCCACTTCTTGGTTTGTCCCAAATGCCCAGCAAGAGGAATATCATGGGCTAATGTCAGTATGAACTCCCTAAACTCCTGAGGCACTACCACTCTCCTAGTGGCACCAGGTTTGGGATCTCTTGCCTCAGTGTAAAGGAGTCCATCTTCCCAATAGACCCTATGTGTTCCAGTTTTCTTGCCATTGGACTCTGCAGCAGCTTGCTGCCTAAGGCCTTCAAGAAAGGGACAGGTTTCTTGCCCCTTACACAACTGTTCCCTTGAGGGTCCCCCTGGGCCTAAGAGCTCAACCTGATAAGGTTCTAACTCTAGAGGCTCAGTTCCCTCAGAGGGCAGAACTTCTTCCTGGGAAGAGAGGTTCTCATTTTGTTGTTGTGTTGCAGCTGGTTTCCCAGTTGTCTTTCCTTTTCTCTTGGTAGGCTGGGCCCTTTTTCCAGGCTCCAACCCTACTTTTTCACCTTGAGCCTTGCACTGTGCCCTTGTCTTGACACACACCAGTTCAGGGATACCCAGCATGGCTGCATGGGTTTGTAGTTCTACCTCAGCCCATGCTGAGGACTCCAGGTCATTTCCAAGCAAACAGTCTACTGGGATATTTGAGGAGACCACCACCTGTTTCAGGCCATTGAACCCTCCCCACTCTAAAGTTACCATAGCCATGGGATGTACTTTAGTTTGATTGTCAGCGTTGGTGACTGGATAAGTTTGTCCAGCCAGGTATTGACCAGGGGAAAACAGTTTCTCTGTCACCATGGTGACACTGGCACCTGTATCCCTCAGGCCTTCTACACTTGTCCCATTAATTAAGAGCTGCTGCCTGTATTTTTGCATGTTAGGAGGCCAGGCAGCCAGTGTGGCTAAATCCACCCCACCCTCAGAGACTAATGTAGCTTCAGTGTGACACCTGATTTGCTCTGGGCACACTGTTGATCCCACTTGGAGACTGGCCATTCCAGGGTTAGCTGGAGTGGAGCTACAAGTGGTACTTTTCTTGAGACAGGCCTTGTCTCCAGTTTGGTGTCCAGGCTGATTACAGCTACGACACCAGGCCTTTTTGGGATCAAAGTTTTTACCCTTGTACCCAAAATTGGATTGTGAAGAGGCTCTCGGCCCACCCTCCTGTGCAGGTATTTGGGGGCCTGTAGAAGACTCTTTACTATTTTTACCTTTGGATGTCTCAGCACTCTTCCCCTGGGGAGGCTTTGTGACCCCTTTCTTTTGGTCACCCCCTGTGGAAGTCTTGTTCACCCTAGTCTTGACCCAATGGTCCGCCTTCTTTCCCAATTCTTGGGGAGAAATTGGTCCTAGGTCTACCAGATGGTGATGCAGTTTATCATTTAAACAATTACTTAATAGGTGTTCTTTCCCAAATAAATTGTACAGCCCATCATAATCATTTACACCACTGTCTTGAATCCAACCATACAGTGTTTTCACTGAGTAGTCCACAAAATCAACCCAGGTCTGGCTCGAGGATTTTTGAGCCCCCCTGAACCTAATTCTATACTCCTCAGTGGAGAATCCAAAGCCCTCTATCAGGGTACCATTCATGAGGTCATAGGATTCTGCATATTTTCCAGAGAGTGTGAGGAGTCTATCCCTACACTTTCCAGTGAACATTTCCCAAAGGAGAGCACCCCAGTGAGATCTGTTTACTTTTCTGGTTGCACAAGCCCTCTCAAAAGCTGTGAACCATTTGGTGATGTCATCACCATCTTCATATTTAGTTACAATCCCTTTAGGGATTTTCAACATGTCAGGAGAATCTCTGACCCTATTTATGTTGCTGCCACCATGGATGGGACCAAAACCCATCTCTTGTCTTTCCCTTTCTATGGCTAGGAACTGTCTCTCTAAAGCCAATCTTTTGGCCATCCTGGCTAACAGGAGCTCATCTTCACTGAGGCTATCCTCAGTGATTACAGAGGTGCTGGACCCTCCTGTGAGGGAAGCAGCATCTCTGACTATCACAGTTGGAGTCAGGGTTTGAGGGACCCTGTTCTCCCTAACTAGGACTGGAGGGGGAATTCTCCTCCAAGTCACTAGCTTCATCCTCTGGGAGCTCATCCTCACAGGGGTTGGCTTTGTCAAACTCTGCCAGCAGCTCCTGGAGCTGTGTTTTGGAAGGTCTTATGCCAACTGGTATTTTCTTTATTTTGCAGAGAGACCTTAGCGCCCTCATCTTAAGATGGAGGTAAGAGGTGATGTCGAGTTCCATCACACTCTCTTCTGCATTCAACATTATGTTTCTAAAAGTTGGAATACTTTTTAAGAATCTAAAACTATCTCTAGAACTTAATTCAAACGTTCACAAAACTTTTAAACTCTAAAAGAAATGCTAACAGGGACTAACACAAGGCCCAAGCAGGACTTTTAAAAATTTAGAAAAATAGCTCAAATTGCAAAAATCAGTTTCTAATGACAATTTTGGGAATTTAGTCATGTGATCAGGTATTGGCTGAGTAGTCCAGCAAATGCAAAGTCTTGTACCCCACCGCCGATCCACCAATGTAGGAAGTTGGCTCTGTATGCACTATTTCAAAGTAAGGAATAGTATGCACAGAGTCCAAGGGTTCCCCTTAGAGGTAAGATAGTGGCAAAAAGAGATAATTCTAATGCTCTATTTTGTGGTAGTGTGGTCAAGCAGTAGGCTTATCAAAGGAGGAGTGTTAAGCATTTGTTGTACATACACAAGCAATAAATGAGGAACACACACTCAAAGACAATTCCAGGCCAATAGGTTTTGTATAGAAAAATATATTTTCATAGTTTATTTTAAGAACCACAGGTTCAAGATTTACATGTAATAATTTAAATGAAAGGTATTGCAGGTAGGTACTTTAGGAACTTTGAATTAGCAAAATAGCATACACAGTTTTCACATAAATCACATATAGCTATTTTAAAACTAGACACAGTGCAATCTTCAACAGTTCCTAGGGGGAGTAAGAGTTTGTTAGTTTTTGCAGGTAAGTAAACCACCTACAGGGATCAAGTTTGGGTCCAAGGTAGCCCACCGTTGGGAGTTCAGAGCAACCTCAAAGTTTCCACACCAGCAGCTCAGGGCCGGTCAGGTGCAGAGGTCAAAGTGGTGCCCAAAACGCATAGGCTTCAATGGAGAAGGGGTGCCCCGGTTCCAGTCTGCCAGCAGGTAAGTACCTGCGTCTTCGGAGGGCAGACCAGGGAGTTTTTGTAGGGCACTGGGGGGGACACAAGTCCACACAGAAAGTACACCCTCAGCGGTGCGGGGGCGGCCGGGTGCAGTGTGCACACAAGCGTCGGGTTTGTAATTAAAATCAATGGGAGACCAAGGGGTCTCTTCAGCGATGCAGGCAGGCAAGGGGGGGGGGCTCCTCGGGGTAGCCACCACCTGGGCAAGGGAGAGGGCCTCCTGGGGGTCACTCCTGCACTGGAGTTTGGATCCTTCAGGTCCTGGGGGCTGCGGGTGCAGAGTCTTTACCATGCGTCGGGATCTGAGGAGCAGGCAGTCGCGGTCAGGGGGAGCCTCAGGATTCCCTCTGCAGGCGTCGCTGTGGGGGCTCAGGGGGGGCAACTCTGGCTACTCACGGTCTCGCAGTCGCCGGGGAGTCCTCCCTGAAGTGATTGTTCTCCACAAGTCGAGCCGGGGGCGTCGGGTGCAGAGTAGCAAGTCTCACGCTTCCGGCGGGAAACGCAAGTTGTTTCAAAGTTGCTGCTTTGTTTCAAAGTTGCAGTCTTTGGTGAACAGGGCCGCTGTCCTTGGGAGTTCTTGGTCCTTCTAGAGCAGGGCAGTCCTCTGAGGATTCAGAGGTCGCTAGTCCCTGGGGAAAGCGTAGCTGGAGCAGTGTCTTTAGATGTGGGGAGACAGGCAGTTGGTGTCTCCGTCTTCTCTGCAGGGTAGAAACCTTGTTGTGGTTCTCAGATGTATGTGAACTAGTGTGAAGCAGAAAAATAAGCAACCTAATGACATCTTACTAAGAATATACTAATTTAAAGGATTTCATCTTATGTAGTCGGATCCTAGCCTTTCCTAAGGTTGTTGCTCATTAGAGAGCTCTTCAGCATGCCACACATTTTTGGCCTCCTAGGATGTCATGAGGGGCTGCTTTTATTCTATTATGAGAGGACAGGGAGTGTGAAGCAACTCTGAATCACCTGGTAGTAGGTCACTGACTGTCCAACGGTTATGTTGTCCTCTTTTTCCTACAGATGCTTCCCCCTCCGCAGATCTAGGCTGAAGCATCGATGAAGCAGCTGCTGTCCCATAAGTGGTAGTGTCTTGGAGCTGATATCATCTTATAAGTTTCCTCAGCTAAGATCTGGTTCTATCCAAGAATCCTCCTTTTAGGATTACACTTCTGCTGTGGAGTTACCACGGCCAAGCTTGTGAGCAGTGGTACCAATGGACTCGTGGAAAAGCAGGGAACAGATGTGGATTCAACAGCCCATAAAGAGCCCAAACTCCATAGCTTACTGATCTATCATGTGGGAGTAACTATTACAGTGACATGAGTTGAAAACATTCATGTTGATCAAAGTTGGAAGCCTGCTTACTGACACTTGAGATTTATTGACTCAGATTCAGGTTAGGCAGATTCAGGTGCTTTTGAAAAAATAATTACTGGCCTATGTTAATCTTGCTGCACTGAAAACATCATCTCTGAGTGTCTTGGAGTACCTGGCCCCGTCCCCCAGATGCATTTCCACTGTTATTTACTTCAAGAACTGGTATCACTTGCAATCCTACCTCGTATTGTGTGGAGTATGAGAGACACATTTTACCAAGACGTGTCATTGCTGAGGCTTTATAGAAACATCTGGCGTACCTAGATGATGTTCGAACAAGGAGGGACTTCAACAGACTATTAATAAATTGTATAATGACATGAAAAACTCATGTTTCCCACTGAAACTTCCTTTCATAGCATTTAGACTCTTTGCATACCATTAACATTCAGGAGGTATATAAATCTATCTTCTGCTATACTGGTTTGTGTCCTGTCGCTCATTACCTCATCTTGCAAGTGCTGCTGAATGTTGCAGTTTTATATGCTTAACCTTTTACTGAAGTGCTTTGGATTACCCACCTGACTGTTCGTACACCTCTGTGTTTGCCCAGTAGGTGTTCCAGTGCTCAGGCTCTTCTTATTTTTTAATGCTGGATCCAAGTGTGGATCGTTGGCCCTGTGTTATACTTTGCTTTCTCTACATAAAATGTTCCCAGGTTTTCAGAGCTTTCACAAAGCTGCTTTTAGATACCACAAGGGATCATTCCCTGGTTTTGAATGAGATTTTAAGGCTCTCCCATTAACCAGTTCTCGATGTTATGCCCCCTTTTCAACATTCATTTAAAAAAAAATGTTATTAGATGCATGCATTGCCATTCAGCAGTGCACTAGATGGACTTGCAGATCACAATCTTATAGTGAGACTGCACCAAGACAGGACTCCCAATTAGAAACTCCATCTATTTGCTATAAGTACTCCTAGCAAACCTCCCTGCTGTGCCACGTTGACTTATTTAGTGCAATCTAATCATACCCCATTTACCTGTCTGATACAGATCCCTTTAAGCTGAGACATGTATGCAAGTGAGTGACTACATGTGCTTGCACTGTTATTCATTGATTTAGATGCTATTTGGTTTCATGAGAGCAGATAGTTCTATTACTGCCCCTGAGTCTTCTTAATTATCCATCACTCAGTCCAAGCTTGCCATGCACTTGGTCATTAGGACCATTACTTCAGTGTTGAAGCCTATTCAGACCTTTAAAACCAATAACAAAGCTTGGCATCATGTAATAACTCCAGAGCTACTAGCACATTGTGATTTTCAGTGTGTATCATTATTTTCACTACTCTTCTTAGGTAACTGTAATTGAAAGTCATTCTTTCCTTTCTATGTATTTCACTGAAATGACAAACAGTTCATGTAGTGTTATTGACTATGCCATGCGTTAGCATTGTTTCAAACCTATAGTGAGCATTCACTTTTCAAGTTCAGTAGTGATGGGGACTACAGTTCCCTAAAAGAATGTTTATGGTTCTAGAATTATGTTAGGATATTATTGATGGCCCTTCAACATTAGTACTAAACAGAAGTGTTCACCATCCCTGGAAGCATTGACTGCCCCAGGATCCTTAGATAAGGGTCCCCATGCATGAGGTCTGTTAGGACAATGGACCTGGCTACCTCAAGAAGATGTCATCTCACAACATTCTATTAAGGAATGTTAGAACACTGGAATGTTGGAGTGCTCTGGGCTTCTAATGGCCAGTAGAAGCCCGGAGCTCCAACATTACAATGTTGCAAATCACAGCTGTTTCTGTGAACAAAGGCCTCATGAAGCCTCTAGTGGCGGAATGTTCTGAAAGCTTTACAGCCCTCCGTAGCTGGGCTATTCCAGCATTAAGGTCCCACTCCCTTGTTAAAGACCCTCACCTTCGGCCTGGGCCTTTAACATTGGAGTGGGCCTTTAATGGCCTGTATATCCAGCTGTGGCAGGCTATAAGGCTAGACTTTATTGCAATACTCTGCCCCAACAAGGCATAGGTTTCATGGGGGACTCATGCATCAAATCTTTGAGACAAAGTCAGGTAATACCACTGAGCTAAACCCCACAATCTCTGGTCCAGAGGTATCCTGAAAATTGAGGGTGTCAAATTTACAAGTGATATGAGCACATCTCAAAAGTGACCACTCAGTTAACCTTTTCCTTCCCTTTTTCTCCACTTTTCCTTCCCTTTTCTAGTTAATAATTTATCAAATATTCTTATTTATTTTCAGAATTGCAATCACGTCATTATGTATCAATCTAGTTTACTGCTGAAATTTCCTTTTTTGCAAACTAGCATGTCATGTTACATTGATATTGCATATCTCAATTTTACTTACTTCCATTTAACTCTTTATCCTATTTGCTGTTTTATGGGCTGTACCCCTAATTAATTATATATTTAATAAATCATAATTAAAAAAGTCTCAGATCAATGAATATTAAATAGTATATATTTTCTCACATCTGGATGGATTCCAAAGGCCTCATTATGAGACTGGCAGAATGATCGTTGGCCCTCCAGGCCCATGGAGAAGAGACCACTGCGGAGCTAGTGGTCTCTCCCCTGTGCCTATTATGAGGTTTTCACTGGGCTGACCAGCGGAAATCTCTGAAATCAGAGGTTTCCACTGGTCAGGCCAGTAGAAACCATGGGCCTGCTTTGGCCTTGGCTCCTTAGGGAGCCAAGGCCAATGTCATTGCACAGAGGGTGACCCCAAAACCCTCAGGATGTGTACTGTCTGCCGTAGCAGACAGTGTGCTTTCTGAGGGTACTGGGCGGGGGGGCCCTTGCACTGCCCACAACATGGTCCCTGTGGCTCTCAGGACTGGGTTTCCACCAGCCTTTTCATGGTGGGGTCCCCGCCATGAAAAGGCTGCCGGAAACTGGACATGCAACTGCTGTCAGCCCATCGAGAACCATGTTCCTGGTGGAGACAGCGGTCCCCTAACAGTCTGACTGCCAGGGCTGTAATGTGGAGATAGCACCGCCTGTAGTTCAGCGGTCTGACCACAACTGTGGCATTGGCGGTCCTCGGACTGACAATGTCGTAAGGAGGCCCTGAGTATTCAACAAAATCTAATTTCCCAAGCAAAATGTATAATAACCTATCAACTTCTACAAAATAACCTGTGCTTCTAAGCTTACAGAACTATAAATAGTGTAAGCGCCCATTGGAATGGTGCCATGGAAATCCAGTGGACTGAATTATTTTTCACAGTGTTTTCCTTTGTTGTTCTGCATTGAAGAGTATGAATTTATTGAAATTAAAACTGGATCAACTCAGATAGAAGGGGTAAAGATCTGTAACTTACATTTCATTCCATTAAGTGTACAGTGAAACACGCAGTAAGGTTGCAAAAACCGTACTGAGAGTATTTTTAGTTATTGCCAGGTATTGTCTTTGGGGTTGGATTTCCGTTTGGAATTCGCACAATTAATTGTTTTCATATTAAATATTGTAGAACCATCAAACGCTCGCTTTACAAAGTCCACATTTTATCAACGCCCGATCAAGTTATGTTTGCAAAAACAAATAAAACTGCCACTATATTTTAATTAAGCCTATATTTAAATAAGACACCTTAATGTGCAATTAAAATCATCCCACTTAAACAATAGATTGCCTTAATGCAGTCTAATTGAATTTAGCATTCCACTTTCAAGGCGAAAATGTGAAGCACATACAATGGATATAAAGGTTGTAATGTTTGCTTTGTGAAATGCGCCTTGTCAAAACAGACCTGTTTGCAGATGGTAAAATTATCTTTAACACTCTTTCTGCTATAGGTGATAATATTAATGGATCGTTTACATTAAATTTGTCTAGTTGTATATATCTATTTAGGTTTTAGAGCATCAATAACATGATGCATATTTTAGGAGAACTAACAGATTAAAGTAAAGACAAAAGTGAATTAATCCAGGAAATTCTGATGAATTTGTGCAATCAGAATAAAATAAGCGTCTATACACCACTTGGAGTACTGCAATTGAAACGAGAACAGAAAGAACACTGCAATTTTACACTGGAAGTTATTTAAACATACTAAAATGTTGCATACATCATTGTTGCAGATTTGTAAACAGAAAATGGTCTAACGAGTGAACGCAGGAAAAAAGGAATATTAGCCCCAGCGTTACTAAACGCATACAAGTTTATAGGGCTGGTAGTATGTTTCTTGCCATGGCAGACAATACACGCTGCTGCATGTACGAATAAGCATGTTGTATTTTTATATCAGTTACAGCAACAAAGTTGTCATGAAGTGATAAGCAGGTGTGGTGCATTAAACTCACATAACCAGAGTTTGCTTAAGTTAATACTGTTTAAGTTAATACACACCATTTTGAAGGAAATCTTATGGCGAATTAGCAGATATTTCCTTTGAATGAGACACATTTCTGCTCCTCACACACATGGCCTCATTATGAGGCTGGCGGTGTCGCTGTGGCAGTCCTGACCACCAGTGTACCACCATCTCTTCTGAGATTGGTGTTCCCTCCGGGTTGACAGCAGGTGGAGGTCGCAATCAGCTAGCATAGCACTGCATGCTGCCCCACCCTGCTGATTATAACCTTGTTCTCTGTCAATCTTTTCATGGCAGTTTTACCACCATGAAAAGGCTGGCGGAGAACAGGTGCAGGGGGTCACTTTCGAAGTTAGACTCTTGCTCTAGGCAGGGCTGCTGGTTTGGGGATGACAGTACTTTTGTTTGTAGGCGACTAAGCCAGGCCTACAACAAGTAACAACTGTTGGCCAACCCTCTCTGCTCACAAGCAGTTCCTCACTTAAAACCCAAATAGTAAAAGGTGGTTTCTGGCAGTCTTTAAGCATGGACTCTAGAGTGCGACATCTCAGGGGAGTAGTGGTTAAATGGAGATTACCCTTTTCTCACATGAGCAACAAGTCTCAATCACACACAATCAATGAAGGAGATGCAGTAAAATTTTAAATAGGTTTTAATAACAAGACTGCAATCTACTGTAAAATGAATGAGCTGCAGTGATTAGGATAATGAAGAATGCAAGAAGCAGAATTGTAAAAATGAGACCCCCACCATATTGCAATAACATAAGATGTAAAATAGGCCCTAATACCCTAAGACGATGAACCTAATCTCTAACCTAAGTAGAGCTACGTTTGATAAATCCAATCTGCCACTACCGTGTCCATGAGAAGCGCCTCCAACCCTTGTTACCTTTGACTGAGGTCTCTAGATCAGACTCCATGGTGACATGAAGGCTTGGTCTGCATCAGGGCGATGTGCAGCATAGAAGGCGTCAATAGAATCTGGTAGGAATCTCTACAATAACTTTTCTGAGTGAGAAGTATTTATGCAGATCTTGAAGCACCCCGGATGCAGGTATGCTCCCAAACAATAGATAAGAAGGCATGCTTTGAGCGACAATTATATAAACAATTCCCCCCAAAAGTACATTATGGTCCTGTTACACATTAGTGGGAAAGGGGCATGATGTAAATACCTGCATATGTCACTTGTCTTTGATGCTGATAGTGATGCCTTCACAGAGTGGCACTGATAATTTGAAATCAAAACATCTTCCTAACTATAAACATAGCAGCCATCTTGGAAGAAATAATTAAATAAATGTGCTAAAACAGAGCAGGCTAAGTATGTTAAAAGTCACTAGGTGATGGGGCACATGTCTGCAGGTCAGAAGGCCAAACAAACTCCTGATTCCCAATAAAAATAAATAGGATCCACTACACCATAGGGGGGGCTGCACTGCCAATGCACTTGGCATGGACAGTACAGGGGTCTGCCACCAAGCACAATCACAATGTTCACTGTCTGCTTTGCACACAGTGAACATTGCTAAGGTGCTGGTGCACCCTGCAGGCTACAGCACTGTCACCAGATTAATTTCGAGCCGGAGACAATGCTGCTGCCAGTTTCCTGCTTGGTTGATGGGTGGAACCCTCGGTTTCTTCCCAGCAGCCTAGTGCAAAACTCGTAATAGTTCTGGTGGGGTGGCCGCCACTATGGCGGCAGTGACCCTGTCGGGAGTTTGGCAGATGGGTGTTGCCATCCATCAAACTCATAATTAGGGTCATAATGACTTAGGGACAATAATGGCAGCTAGCATCTGGGAGGAGCTCACATGGAGTGGGTGACTTGCTTGTGTTTGACAAACAAGATTTTTGATAGATTTGTAGTACAAGGAGTTTAATGAAGCATTGAATTAAATTTACCTCATCCTCGGCAAGTAGGCACCCTGTATTTCCTCGAGATCAGACTAATATAAATGTTGGAAAGTGAATTATTAGTAAGGGCAGGTAGGTACCCACACTTAGTGATAGGCCATTAGGCCCAGTCAAGGTCTCAATAAATTAACCATTGCTCAACCCTTGGTAGCTTGGCCCATGAGCAGTTAGGCTTAACTTAGTAGACAGGTGAGTAAAGCATTTAATACCCACAACAGAAAATTAGTAAAACACAACACAGAATTAAAATCTGACACCAATCTATAAAAATAAGAAATATTTCTATCTTTAAATAGTACAAAAACAACAAAAATCCAATGTGGGGAATCGGATATATGAATTTTTCAAGATTAAACATGAAAATGTGCTTTCCAGTGCCTAAAAGCGGAAAGCACCAACCGCACACACCTTGTCGTGCTTCACCTGGGCAAAGTAAAAGTTTGAGGCCGATCCCGATGGAGAAAATGTTACCTTCAGACTCAGGCGCTCATTACAACTTTGGCGGTCTTTTACAAATACCGCAGAAGCCTGTGGGTGCCGAAAGACTACAAGTGCTGGCGGGCTCAAGACCGCCCTATCACGTCTGCTGTCAGATTTCTTCCCGATTTCAGGTGGAAATCCAACAGAAGTTAGCCTGGCGTAGGGCAGTGGAGAGGCGGTTCCATCCACAGCAACACCACGCCAAAAGGACTCCGCCTGCCGTATTATGACCTGTAATTCGGCGCAGTGTGCAATGCCAGCAATGAAAGCGCCGGGACCCATCCCGTCCCGGATGACTGCCTTGCTGGAAAAGGTAAGTGATCGTCTGACAGAGGAGGGGGTGTTTTTATGTGTGAGTGCGTGTGTGAATGTATTGAACGTGGTGGGAGATGGGGTGTCTGCATGTGTGAGTGCATTAGTATGCGGATGGGGAGGAAGGGTGTCTGCATGTGTGAGTGTGTGAGTATGCGGATGGTAAGGGTATGGTGTATGCATGCGTGTATGTGGAGGGAGTGTTGTGTGCGTGCTTGTATGTGAGTGAATGTGAATGTATGTGGGCATGTGAAATGGGATGTTTGTGTGCGTGTGAGCATTTAAATGGGTGTGCCTGAGTGTGTGTACGTGTGTGAATGACTGTTTCTGCGTGCGTGTTTGAATGTGTGTGCGTGGGTGAGTGTAGAAGTGTGCAGGTGTGTAGGCATGTGGGTGTGTGTCTCCTGGTGACAGGATTGAAGATCTGCCACAAAAATGCTGGCAGTCTGCCACCTCGTAATACTGCTAGTGGTATTACTGCTGCCGTCGGGCCGGAGGTGCTCACCTCCAGGCCGGTGGACCGCCCAAAATTGGTGGTACGGATGTCGTTTCGGTGGTTTGGCTTAAGCCAAACTTGTAATATCGCAGTCTTTACCCCAGCCCGTCGGCTGTAAAAACGCCATTGCGAGTCTGGCAGTCTTAAGACCGTCAGACTCGTAATGAGGGCCTTAGTCTTTTTTCTGGAGCTTTTCCTCTAGTCGTTGATCGAGACTACATTTCAGGCCAGCTTGCGATGCAATGTCATCGGCTTAGCTCATTGCAAGGTCAATGTCAACTCCTGGAAGTCTCATCAACGGGGGAAAGCTCTGGAGCTTCAGTGGGACAAACCTTAAATTCAGGTTGCATTGCGGTTCAACGTCACCGGCTTGACTCTTTGACAGTTCAGTCACATTATGGATCTTTTTCACAAAATTACTCCAAACTTGTCCAAATGTCTAGATCATCCAGAAGTTCTTTTTAAGTCTTGCAGTGTCCACAAACTTGGTCTAAGGTTCCTGAAGCTCTGAGTTGCTCCTTGGGAGTTGGGACTACAATTCCCAGAATGCACCAGGTCAGAATCCTGGACCTGAATTGCAGGTCAGCTCTTTTATATTTATACTTGCTCCTTGGTTGGCAAGTCAGAGGGCACCTCTGAACAATGGGGTGCCACCCTGTGGGCTGATCACTTCCTGCGCTTGCGAAGTGTGGCAAAAATCAGTCCCAGAAAGCAACATTCTTCAAAAATCCAAGATAGAGAAAATCTCTCCTTGGAGGTTAGATCTGGCTGATCCCACCTACCTGTGTGACTAAGTTTCCATAACAGACCCCATTCAGCCCCATTCCTAATCTAATTACTGGGCCTCCCTTCTGGTTGGGGGAGCAGAAATACAGAGGTCTGGGTTCTGTCCTAGGTGGCTTTCCCTCCTTGAAAACCAGTGTGGCCATCCTACCCCCTTCCTGCTATGCTATCTGCTTTAGCAGTTCTCCTCCAACCAGATGTGTCCTTTGTTTCAGCCCAGGCCACTACTTCACCCACATTAAGGTAGCATTGTTCAGGCTGCTAGAGGCTGGTCAATCAGGAAATGGCAGTACAGGACTGATTCTGGTAACTTTCAAAAAGATTTCTAAAACATGTTCCCTGTAATAGTTACAATAAATCCAAAATTGGCAGGTTGTTGGATTTATACCAACTAGTAACTGATGTGAAAAATGACATATCTAGTTCTTCCCTAGCAGACATGAAACTTTATTATTTTTAAATATAGCCCTCCAATGTTAGCCTATAGAGATAATGTACTGCAATGGGGAAACACTAAATTGGCAGTTTCTCTCTCATCAGGGCTTATAAACCATCTTTTATACTGTCGCTGCTTATAGTTACACTGCACCCAACCCTTGGGGCACCGAGGACAGATTTTAGGGGTGACATATGTAAAAATTAGATAGTTTAAGACTTTGGATGTACTTTTAATTCCAAATTTGGATTTGGGGCTAAACGCAGTTGGCAAGGCAGGTCTACCTTTATAAAATGACAGCAGATGCCACAGCAGTGCATCATGGGTACTCTAACACCACTGGGGTCCCTAAACCTACATGCCCTGCCACATACAAGGGGCTTACAGGTAGGTTGCCAGAGCCTAATTTGCATAGTCCAGAATACTGGCCCTGGAACTGGTTAGCAGTACCCAGGGCACAGTCAAAGTAAGTAACCAACAGTATCAATCAAAACACTTGGGTGATCAGGGCCAAACGGTTGACTTTCTCACACTGGCCCCTATGGGAAACTGTCACTTTGTTGTTAAACCCCCCACACACATTTTGCCTGTCTTCTAGATGCAACTTGGACTGGAGTGAACTTGGATCCTGCTAACCAGGTTCCCAGTGTCATTGTTCTTTCCCTAAAGCATTGTAAAGGTAATTGGGTACACTTTTAGCTGCCACTATAAGTCCCTAGTAAATGGTACTAGGTACCGAGGGCATGGAGTTCTATGGGTGGGCCCCTGGTGGCAGCAGCACTGATTGTGCTACCCTCTAGGGCCATGCATCCAGATGCACCCAGCACTGCCGTTGCCTGGTGTCCTGGTGCAAACCTTAAACACAAACTCGACATGCCACACTGCCTGTGTGCCATGTCCACCACACACTGCATTTACCATGGGTAAGATACCCCTCTGGCAGGCCTTACAGCCCTTAGGCAGGGTGCACCATGTTATATGTGAGGGCTAGCTGCATGAACAATATGCCCCCTCTGTGTCCTTGCCAAACCTGGGGCATAGTGAGTGAACAGAGCAGCCATGTTAATACATGTGCTGGACACTGGTCAACAAGAGTTTCCCAGCTACATGATGGCCACTCTAAACCCTGAGTTGGTTGGCATCAAACAACTCAGAGTGATAAATCCAAACTGGTGTCCCCTGCAACAGCTACCTACCCTGGCATGGTTGCTGACTGGTTCTATCCAGCCTGCCACCTCCAGACACCCAATCTACAAACCTTGGGGAAGAGCCCTGTATCTCTGGTTTATAAAACATTGCCCTTCTTGGGTGGGGGTGCTAACACCCCCTCCCACAGGAATGTATACTGCCCTGGTGGCGAGCTTGAACGGGCTTATCGCCTTAGAAACTCAAATCTCAGGCCTGCTGCAAGCAGCAGATGGTCAACCCCTTTGCAAACCCACACTTTTGGTGGGAGCAAAGGCAGGAAACCACACAAAGGGCAGGAGGAGTGGCCCCACCTGGCATGCACCACCCCAAAGGTGTTGCCTGTGAGGTGGACACTCCATTTTATTTCCCACCATCTTACATAGAAGGAAAATAGCCAATCAGGGATAGGGAAGTGACCCTTCCCCCAGGAAGTGGTCACTCTAATGGGTGTATCCACCCAAAGATAAGTGTCCCACTGGACACTACCTGGTTCCCCCTAAAACGTGTACTAAATTTAATATTTAGTGGGCATCCTTAGACCAGATAATCAGATTAAAAGGACACAAAGAAGACCAGCACAAAGATCCAAGGCAAGACAACTGTGGACTTGCTGCACAAAGAAAAGGTGCCACACCCTGCCTGGTGCACCCAGGACCCGACAATCAATGCTGAGGAGCTGCTAGACAACTGGACTGACCTCAAGAAATGCAGAGGACCTCCTGACTTCACAAATTGCCGAAGGACTCCCTCCAAAGGGGAGGTACCACTCTGCAACAAAGAAGAAACCAGCAACCCAGTGAAGGACACTTTACTGACTGGCCGCTAACTCCTTAACCTGAAGTTGCAGCCGGAACTAATGACACACCAATAACCACAAGGAGAAACTCTGGCACAGCGCCCTCAAGTGGCAGAACCGTACAAATACCCTGGGTACTGGTCAGCTGATATCGGAAACCAAGAAAACCAGCCCACCTGATACTGAAAAAGAACCAAAAGAAGCTCCAGTCAAGGGACTTCCGCCCCAATCAAGGGACTTCTGCCCCAATCAATGGACTTCTGCCCCAGTCAAGGGACTTCAGGAATACACTGGACTTCCCACCAGAGTGCCGCCGTTGTCCTATAAGCGACCCTTAAAGTGACTTAGCTCCAGATCCAAAGGGCATCTTTGCACATAGCTCCTGGCCCACCGATTCGCTCAGCACCCGGCCACCCTGTACTCTGCAACAAAGAACTTGCTGTGCCTTAAGGGTCCCTCACCACTTGCAACCTTGACACTCCAAGGAGACCCCAAGGAACCACCTCTAAACTTACCTGCACAGACCTTTTCCACGTGGTCCCCCGCAGTGGCCCTGCACGAGCTCCAGAGACTTTTCACCACTGCTCCTGCCGGAATCGAGAGCCGCTGGAACTTCCCCAGCTGGCAGAGTTTGCCCACAGACAACCTCAACCAACCTGACAAAGAAGAACTTGGTAAAGCAAATGTGTGATTTTATATGTATTTTTAAAGGTGACCTTCCATTTATTCCTCTGGTGTTCAATTACGAACGAAAAGACTATTTTTATTAAACTTCAAAATTCATATCTTCTTAAGTACTTAACCAATTATGATAATCTTGGTCTTAAAATGTATCTAAAAATCTGAAGTATTTTTATAAATTGGTCTATAGTTATTCCTTTGAATGTGTGAGTTTCATGATTGATACCGTGAGTACAACAAATGCTTTGCTTTTCCCCAAGCTTGGCCTAACTGCTCGACCAAGCTAGCATAAAAATTAGAGCATCAGGTTATCTAGTTTTCACCTGTGTGAACCAATGTGTGGTTGTCTGGACCTCCTGCACTGGAGCTAGCTTTGCACACTGCATAGAGTGCCAGCCCCCTACAATCCCCAGATGGAATTTCATTGGCATTGACCTACAACCTTGTAGCTATCATCAGCTAAGTGGGAAAACCTGGAAAGTCCATCTGCAGTGGCATGGGCACTACCGGGTCACTGCTCTACTGTGAAGTATATCCCGTGTAGGGAAATTGACCACCTCAACAGTTCTGGATTCTCTCCCCTCATCTGCATGAGTCATCTGAGAGGTCTGTTGTCCCTTAGAACATGGAAGTGAGTACCAACCAGGTATGGACTCAGCTTCTTCAGGGACCAGAGCAGAGCAAAGGTTTCCCTCTCAATCGCCCTACATGTTTGTTTTCTGTGGATTAATGACCTGCTAAGGAAGGCAACTGGCTGATCTTTGTACTAATCATTTACTTGTGACAACACTGCCCTAATCCCTTGCTCTGAAGTATCAGTTTGTACAATACATTATTTATTGTAGTCAGGGGCCAGTAACACTGGTGCTGAACAAATAGCTTCCTTCATAGTGTTAAAGGCTTTCTGACACACTGGGGATGAAATGACCTTTTTAGGCTACTTTTTAGATGTGAGTTATGTCAGGAGAGCCAGAATAGTCCCATAGTTCTTGACAAACCTTCTGTAATATACAGTCACACCAAGAATGGCCCTGGCATGAGTCTGGGTTTTAGGAACCTCCCAACCCAGGATGGTGTGGATTTTGGGCTGCAAAGACTGTACATGACCTCCACAGACAAGGTAGCCCAGGTACACCACTAAACTCTGAACTCTGCCCTCTCTGGCAATCGCTTGCCTTGATAGTCAGGCCTGCTTGTTGGAGGGCCTGAAGCACTTCCCTCAGGTGGACCAGGTGATCCTCCCAGGTGGAACTGTATACAGCCATATCATCAAGAAAAGTTGCACTAAAGGTTTCCAACCCAAATAAGACTCCGTGGTAGGAGCATTCTTCAAACCAACGGCATCAACTTGAATTGAAAGTGGCCCTCTGGAGTGGAAAATGCTGACCTCTCCTTTGCTCTGGGACATACGCCAATCTGCCAGTATCCTGAGGTCAGGCCATTGTGCTCAGGTACTTAGCAGCCCCCAACCTGCCAATGAACTCATCAGCTCTAGGTATGGGTGAACATCAGCCTTGGTGACTGCATCCAAACCTCTATAGTCTACAAAGAATCTCAGCTCCTTCTTCCCAACTTGGGGATTAGGTTTGGGTACTAGAATCACTGGACTGACCCAGGGACTATCAAAGGGCTCAACTACCCCTAGCTCCAACATCTTAGCTACCTCAGCCTTGATGTTGGCTTTGACCTGGTTAGACAACCTGTACAACTTGTTTTTGACAGGTAAGCTGTAACCAGGGTCAATGTCATGGACACACCAAGTGGCGTGTCCAGGGCTCAGGGAGAACAGCCCAGCAAACGTCTCCAACACTTGTTTGCTGTATGTTTGCTGCTGGTCTGTCAGTTTGAGGGAGAGTACAACTCCCTCCACTGACCCATCTTGCACATTGGTAGGGAGGAGATCTAATAGATGTTCACTCTGCTCCCCTCATTCCTTATCTGTGCCTGTAAGCATGGGCATCTTTGCTGTGTCTTTGTGGGGTTTAAGTCTCTTCACATGCATGATCCGGCAGGGATTCCTGGGAGTGTCAAGGTCCACCATATAGGTGATCTCGACCTCTTTCTGCAGAATGGGGTAGGCCCCAGTCCATTTTGCCCAGAGGGTCCTCGGAGCCACAGGCTCAAATACCCACACCAACTGACCTGGGTGATGCTCAGACATATCAGCCTTCTGTTCATGCCAGAGCTTCATTGGTTCTTGGCTGGCCTCCAGTATGCTGCTTGCCTTCTTCATGTACTGTGCCATGTGAGAGTGAAGGCCTAGCACATATTCAAGTGCATTTTCCTAAGAGTACTTTAGAGGCTTCTCCATAGACTCTCTCATCAAACACAATGGGCCTCCTACACAGTGCCCAAACAGTAACTCAAAGGAGCTGAATCTAGCCCCCTTTTGTGGCACCGCTCTGTAAGCAAGCAATAGGCATAGGAGTTGGGTATCCTATCTCCTCATGAGTATGTCAGACAAACCCAGATTCATTCCCTTCAGGGTCTTGTTAAATTCTTCCAGCAGACTATTAGTCTTGTAGAACTTGTAGATAACACCTCATTGATCCCACAGCACCATCTGATTGTGAGATATAAAGTTTGTGCCCCTATCTGAGACCACCTCTTTTGGGAAACCCACCAAGTAGGGCCCTAGCCACTGTGGAAGCAGCAACTATTCTGAGGGGCATTGACTCTGGATACCTGGTGGCATGGTCCACTACCACCAAAAAGTATCTGTTGCCTAAGGCAGATTGTAGGTCCACCGGACCAATAATATCAATCCCCACCTTCTCAAAAGGAGTCCCAACCACTAGCAGTAGTATCAAGGGAGCCTTTGGCTTGCCCCTTGTCTTGCCACTGGCCTGACAGATGACATAGGAGCTAAGGAACTACCTCACTTTTGAAGACATGGTTGGCCAAAATAAATGGTTGCCCAGCGTATTCCAAGTTTTGTCTGCCTCAAATGTCCTGCCAAGGGGATGTCACGGCTTAAGGTGAGAAGGAATTCCATATTCATCTGGTGGCCCAACACTATACTAGTTTGATAATGGCATAGAGGACTCCATCCTCCCTGTAAACCCTATGAGATGCACTGACATCACCCTGATCTTGCATAGAGGCAGTGTGCCTCAGGTCATCAAGAGTGGGACACTTTCTTTGCCCCTGGCACAACTCTTCCCTGGTAGGTCCACCAGCTCCTTACAATTCTGCAAAGTCAGGCAGAGCTTTCAGAGGTAGAGTCCCTATTTCAGAGGTCAGAACCTCCCCTTAAGGATTCGATTCCTCCTGCACCTCTGAAGTTTTTTGGGCTGGCTCACCAGACACAGTGCCCTTTCTCTTGCTTCTAGAGTCTTGGACCCTTGTTTCAGGATACAAGTGTCCTGAATGTCCCTGTTGTTCAGCATGTGAGTTGGTCAAAGGACACATCCACTCAGAGAGGTCCAGCATCTGCACATGGACCCTTCTTTACACCTCTGACCACTCAGATGATTCAAGATAATTTCCAAGTAGGCACTCAACTAGGAAGGCAGGAAACACAACTACTTCTTAGGGCTTGTCACACCTCACCACAAGCTCACCTTTGCCACAGGATGGAGCTTGGCTCTGCTATCTATATAAGTTAACTGGTGGAATATACCAAGTAGGTTCTGCTCTAAAGAAACAAGCTTCTCTGTGACCATAGTCATACTGGCACCTGTATCTCTCAGAGCCTCAATCTCAGCCCTGTTGACTTTAGGCCTCTGCCTGTACTTCTCCAAGTTTGGAGGTGAGGCAGCCAGAACTGCAAGATCTACCTCTCCCACAGAAACTAAGGTAACCGCTGCATATCCTGACCCCATCCCTGGGTCAACTTTCAACCTCACACCTAATCTAGCATACCCATGGGACTGCCTACCAGTGGGGGGCTTCTTGGAGCAGGCAGCATCACCTCTTCTGTGTCCTGCCTGGACTGGAAACAGTCAAAGAACTTTACTTCCTTACCAGATCAAAGTGCTTCCCCTGATACCCTCTCCCAGTAGAAGTGGAATGACTCAGCTCCCCTGTGCAGGATTTTGCGGTACTTGTGCGTAGTCTTTTGATTTTCTGACATCTTTCCCCGGGGCTTTCTCATGGGGGAATTTTGTCCTCCTTTCTTCAGTTCATCCCTTGCTGTTTGTTGGAAACCCTGGTTCTCAACCACTTGTCAGCTGTCTCTCCCAGGTCTCTGGGACTAGACAGCTTAGAGGCCACTAGATACTGCAATAACTTCTCTGTGGTACAGTTACTCAAGGTGTGCTTCTTCATGATTAAATTGTATAGCCCCTCATAATTACTAATTCTATTACCCTGTATCTAGCCCTCTAGTGCCTTAACTGAGGTGTCTACAAAGTCAACCCAATACTAGGGATTGACTTTCTGTGTGTTCCTAAACTTCATCCTATACAGCTGTGGGGTGTGATCAAACTTTTTGATGCAACATCTCTTCATATGTGGATATGGGTCTGCCTCCTCCTCCCCTAGGGTCAGGAGCCTATCTCTCCCAGATACTGGGATCAGTTCATACAGAAGTGAACCCCAATACTGAGGACTAACTCTTTTCTTCATGAGAGCCCACTCAAAGGCTGTCAGCCACTTGTTGATGTCATCACTCTTCTGGTTCTTAGGGACAATCACCTTAGGTAGTCTGGTCTCAAACCCACCACCCCTGGACACTTCAAACTCTACTTCACTGCCACCAACTCTCTGTTCATCCTTTGCCCACTTCTTATTTTCTAGGACAAAATTCTCTGTCCCTAAAGCTAAGTAGGCTAGTTGGGCCTCAAGCTCTCTCTCTCTGAGGGACAGCTTCACTCCATCTGAGGTGAATCCTCTCGCCAAACCAGCTCTAGGCAGGGCCCTGGTCACTCTGTTGATGGATGACCTCTCTCCCTCTCCATCACTGAGGTCTAAGGGTTCTTCTTCCCCTGTGTGGTTGGAAGTGCCATCCACCTTCTCTTCTCTCACTAGAGCATTCTCTGTGCCTTCCAGCGACCTCTGACCCTGGTTCTCAGGCAGGTCGCTCCCCTCACCGCCTCACAGCCTCCAGCGTGACCGCTCTCGCTCCTGTGCCCTGTGCTCCTGTCCCTGACTGCCTTTTCCCGCCTCCAGTGACCTAGCGCCAGTGCCCTCTTCGTTGTGCCCGAGTGCCTGTGTCCGCTCTTTCTTCTGTACCCCGAGTGCCTGTGCCCCTGGTATTGTTCCACTGTTTTGTATTGTTTTTACCTTGTTTGCCCTTACCGTGTTCTTCTCTCTTCCAGCCTCGTCGCGTCACCCCATCGCCGCCCGTTCGTTTCCCGCCGCTATACTCCGGTAGCTCCGCCCCCTTGCTCCCCATTGGCCGCCCCGCTCCCACCTCCCAGCTGCTCCTCCCTCCCTCTTCCCCTCATATGGAGGCCGCGCAGAGGCTGCGCGCAGCGGGCGCGCCGAAGGCGCGCCAAAGGCAAGCCCGTCTGCGACCGTCCGCGCCTGGACCGCGCCCAGCGCCAGACCCCCTGGCCCCCACCGCTGCAAGCCTACACGCCGGACCTACGAAGCCGCCACCCTCATCGCACTCAACACCGGCCGGATCCCCGGGTGCTGCCGTGCCGCCCCAAGACGCACCCACGGACCCTTCACCTGCCAATCCTGCAAGTTCTCCTGCATCCAGACCCGCACCGCGCCCGCCAAACCAAGCACCAACAGCAACCACCTGAAGTGCATCCTGCTTAACACCCGCTCCATCCACAGACACGCCGTGGAACTCTGGAACCTGCTCGACACCACATCTCCAGACGTCGCCTTCCTCACAGAAACCTGGATGAACGCCTCCTCAGCGCCCGACATCGCCATCGCCATCCCGGACGGATACAAGATCACCCGGAGGGACCGCATCAACCAGACAGGAGGAGGCATTGCCATTGTCCACAAGAACACCATCCGCATCACGACCAACTCCGACGACACCCTCACAGATGCCGAACATCTCCACTTCCAGATTCACACCGACCCCAAGACCACACTCAGAGGCACCCTCATCTATAGACCCCCAGGACCCCGCACACAATTCAGCGAAGACATCGCAGACTTCATCAGCCCTCACGCCCTCTCCTCCGCCGACTACATCCTCCTAGGGGACCTCAACTTCCACCTGGAGAACAACAACGACAACAACACCACCACCCTGCTGGACAACCTCGCCAACCTCGGACTCAAGCAACTGGTGAACACCCCCACCCACTACGCCGGACACACGCTTGACCCAGTCTTCTCCTCCAGCAAGTACATCTCCTTCAGCCACTCCACCGGACTCCACTGGACAGACCACAGCTGCGTCCACTTCAGCTTCAGAAAAACCACGACTCACCACGACCCACAACAGGCTACCCGCAGGAGCTGGAACAAGATCACCGCCGACCAGCTCTCCACATCACTGAGCCAGAACCCTCCCGCCAGCTCAGCGGACCCCAACCAAGCAGCCAACAACCTTACACAGTGGATCACCAACTGCGCTGACAACCTCGCACCTCTGAAAACCCATCCCATCAGGCCCAACAGCAAGAAAGCCTCCTGGTTCAACAACGACCTAAAGAACTCCAAGAAGAACTGCCGCACCCTCGAGAGAGCCTGGCGAAAAAACCCGACTACAGACAACATGACCGCCCTCAAGTATGCGTCCCGTAAACACCACCAGCTGATCCACACCACCAAGAAGACAGCATTCAAAGAACGACTAGACAACAACGCACACAACAGCAAGAAACTCTTCAGCATCGTCAAAGAGCTCTCCAACCCCAGCGCCGGAAACAACGACATCACCCCCTCACAAGACCTCTGCGACTCACTCGCCTCGTTCTTTCACCGCAAGATCGCCGACATACACAACAGCTTCGGCGCACAGACCACGCACCCAACCACCAAACAGACGCCCCCCAACACCACCCTCCGCGCCTGGACCCCGGCCAGCACCGAAGACACCATCCATACGATGAACACTATCCACTCCGGATCACCAACCGACCCATGCCCCCACCACGTCTTCAACAAGGCCGACTCCGTCATCGCACCCCATCTCCGGGACATCATCAATTGCTCCTTCAACACCGCCACCTACCCAGAGAGCTGGAAGCATGCCGAACTCAGCGCCCTCCTGAAGAAACCATCAGCAGACCCCACCGACCTCAAGAACTAACGCCCCATCTCGCTCCTCCCGTTTCCTGCCAAAGTCATCGAGAAGACCGTCAACAGACAGCTGGCCGCCTTCCTCGAGACTAATGGATCCCTCGACCTCTCACAGTCCGGCTTCCGAGCCAACCACAGCACCGAGACCGCCCTCATCGCAGCCACTGACGACATCCGAGCCCTGCTCGACAATGGGGAAACAGCGGCCCTCATCCTCCTGGACCTCTCCGCAGCGTTCGACACAGTCTGCCACCGCACCCTAGTGCAGCGCCTCAGCAACATCGGAATTCAAGAGAAGGCTCTAGAGTGGATCATCTCGTTCCTCACCGGAAGAACCCAGAGAGTCCGCCTCCCCCCGTTCAGATCCGAGGCCACCGAAGTCATCTGCGGCGTACCACAAGGATCTTCACTCAGCCCCACCCTCTTCAACGTCTACATGAGCCCCCACGCAGCCATTGCACGCCATCACAACCTCAACATCATCTCCTACGCCGACGACACCCAGCTGATCCTCTCCCTCACCAACAACCCAGCCACCGCCAGAACCAACCTGCACGAAGGGATGAAAGACGTAGCCGAGTGGATGATGAACAGCCGCCTGAAACTAAACTCAGACAAGACGGAAGTCCTCATCCTTGGATCATCACCATCTGCCTGGGACGACTCCTGGTGGCCCCCTGCCCTGGGCAGCGCACCCAAACCAACGGACCACGCACGCAACCTGGGCTTCATCCTGGACTCCTCCCTCTCGATGACCAGACAAGTCAACGCCGTCTCTTCATCATGCTTCAACATCTTATGCATGCTCCGAAAGATCTTCCGATGGATCCCCACCGAAACCAGGAAGACGGTCACCCAGGCACTCGTCACCAGCTGACTGGACTACGGTAACACCCTCTACACCGGAACCACGGTCAAACTACAGAAAAGACTCCAACGCATCCAGAACGCCTCCGCACGCCTCATCCTTGACATCCCCCGACACAGCCACATCTCCGGACACCTGAGAGACTTGCACTGGCTCCCCGTCAGCAAGAGAATCACGTTCCGCCTCCTCACCCACGCACACAAGGCCCTCCACGACCTGGGCCCCAGGTACCTCAACAACCGCCTGACCTTCTACACTCCCATCCGCCAGCTACGATCGACCAGCCACGCCCTCGCCGCCGTGCCACGCATTAGAAAAGCCACCATGGGAGGAAGATCCTTCTCCTACCTGGCAGCCAAGACTTGGAACTCCCTCCCCATCCACCTCCGTCTGACCCACGACCACCTCTACTTCAGGAAGCAACTCAAGACCTGGCTGTTTGAGCAGTAGCGGTCCCCCCTCCCCCCCAGCACCTTGAGACCCTCCGGGTGAGTAGCACGCTATACAAATTTTTTGATTGATTGATTGATTGCCTTCCGGCTGGGCTTCTGCCCAGGCCTTAAGGTTAACCAGCTTGGTCTTCCTAAGATTAGTAGCTGCTGATAATCCCCTTTCCTCATACAAGTCCCTACGCTGAACTACAGTAAGGGTAGGTCAGCAAGCCAGAACAAGCTCCATGGTATCCCTACATTTTGGGTCACACAAAAAAACCTTTGCAAAAATTGAGCCAGGAATTTAGAAAAAACTAAAAAATAATTAATCACAATTAATCCAAATTAAAAATAAAAAAAAATGTTTACACTAGGATAATTTAGAAGATTTGTAATTTACTTCACTTAAACACTGTATGATGATATTAAATACAAGTACATGATCCCACCACTGCACATCAAATATGTTGGAAGGTTGTTATTAGTAACTGCATGTAAGGAGCTACACTTAGTAATTAGCCACAATTTCACATTTGGTCAAGTCAAGGTCTCACAAAATTAATCCTTCCTCAACCCTGGGTAGCTTGGCCCATAAGCAGTTAGGCTTCACTTAGGAGACAGATGTGCAAAGCACTTAGGCCTCATTATAACATTGGCAGTATTGACCGCCTACTGCCTCGGCGACGGGCGCCAACATACTGTCGCCATGGCTACCGACCGTCCATGCCCTTATGACCATAGCCAGAATTCCGCCAGAAGGCTGGTGGAATTCCGCTGACGGTCGTGGCGGCGGACAGCGGTAATGAGCAAAACACCGCCTACCTTATCATGTTCCATGATATGGTCTGGCGATGTTTTGCTGGCAGACACTGCTGCTGGCAGCAAAACAACGTCCCATCTCCTGCCAGAGGACCCTCTGCATGCAGATAAGTCGGGTTCTCCGACCGGAGAGGGGGTGGGGGATGTTGTGTGCATGTGTGGGGGGGTGTGTGACTATGAGTAAATGCATGCATGCGTGTGTAATGATTGTGTGCATGAGTGGGTGTATGTGTACGTGCATGCTGTGTTGTGTGCTTGCGTGTGTGCCTGGATGTATGTTTGTGAGTTTGGATGTGAGAGTGTATGTATATATGCATGCATGGGTGAGTGTGTGTATGCATGAGTGTATGGGTGTGTATGTATGAGCGTGTATGTGTGTGTCTGAAGAGGGGATTGGGAGGGGCAGGGGAGGACAGGGGAGACCTCTATCAGTGCCAGGGAAGGAATTCCCTGGCACTGATAGCGCCTACCGCCATGGTTTTCGTGGCAGTAAGATTGCCATGAAAACCATGGCAGTAGGCGGGGTCATAATCCCGAGTGTGGGATTGTGACGGCCTCCTGGCTGGAGACTGAAGTCTCCAGCCCGGCGGCTGTTACCGCCCTGGCGGGTGGAGTGGTACATTGGCGGTTTGGCTTGAGCCAAACCGCCAATGTCATATTTTGGGGAAAGGTACCACCAGCCTGTTGCCAGTACCTTTCTCCAAAATTACGCTGTCCGCAGGGTCGTAATGAGGGCCTTGATATTAACAAAACACTAAATAAATAAAACGCAACACAGCATAAAAATACAACTTACATTTCTCAAAATGGGAAATATTCTTATCTTCAAAAAGACACTAAAGCAACAAAACTCCAATGTTGAGACCCATAGATAAGAATTTTTAAAGATTAAAAGTAAAAATTTGCTTTCTAGTGCCTAAAAGCAAAGGGCGCTAACCATGGACATCTTGTCACAGTTGACTTGGGCAAAGTCAAAGTTCGAGACCAACCACAAAGGAGTCTAAGTTGGATACACTGAGTGGTAAACCCCAGCAAAAATGTTACCTTTGGACTTGGGGCCTGATTTAGAACTCAGAGGAAAGGTCACTCCGTCGCAACGGGGATGGATATTCCGTCTGTTGAAATCTAAATACTATAAAAACAATGGTATTTAGATTTTGACGGACAAGATAGCCATCACTGTTGCAACAGAGTAACCACTACTCCAAGATCTAATTGAGGCCCTTAGTCTTTTTTTGGAGCTTTTTTCTCATTGTCAATAGAGGCTCCTCTTCAGGTCGGCTTGCGATGCAACACCATTGGCCTGTCTCAGTGCGAAGTCATGGTCAACTCCTGGAAGTCTCATTGACAGGGAAATGCTCTAGAGCTTCAGTAGGACGAACATGAAATTCAGACTATGTCGCAATTCAAATTGCCCGCTTGACTCTCACCAACAGGATTGTCACATTATGGAGTTTTTTTACAAAGTCGCTTCAAACTTTTCCAAACTTCTGGATCTTCTTCCAGAAGTTCTTTTTGGGGTCTTGCAGTGTCCACAAACGTGTTCCAAGGTTCCAGAAGCTCTGAGTTGCTCGTGGGGAGTTGGAACTTCAATTCCCAGAATGCACTAGGTCAGAATCCTCAAAAGGTCACTGGGCCTTGGTCAGCTGGGCTCTTCTTGCAGGTCTTGATTCAGGGGACTCGTGGTAGCTCCTTTGTACCTGAGGCTTACAGGGAGTTCACTTCTGTCTCTTCAGACGTAAAGAAAATGTATTTTAGTGGTGAAGCCCTTCAGGTGCAGACCAGGGGGTCATCAGGGCCGTCCTCCTTCTTCTGATTTTCTTCCGGCAGGGATCTGAGTTGATTGGCAACTCTTTCATATTTATCCTTGCTCCTCGGTTGGCAAGCAGGGGTTTACCCCTGGCCAATGTGGTGCAGGGTGCCAACCTCTAGGGGTACGACTTCCTGGGAAGTATGGCAAAAATCAATCCCAGAAAAGCAACATTCTTCGAAAATCCAAGAAGGAGACAATCTCTCATTGGAGGTTAGGTCAGGCTAAGCCCACTCACTGGTGCGGCTAAGTTTGCCTAACACTCCTCCCTTCCCCACAGCCCGTCTCCTAATCTAATTACAGTGGCTCCCATCCAGCTGGGGTAGCAGGAAATGGGGGAGGTCTCGATTCTGCCCCAGGTGGCTTTCCTTCCTTGGAAAACCAGTTTGGCCACCCAAATCCATTCCTGGGTTGTCATCTGCTACAGCAGTTCTCCTCCCACCAGATGCTTCCTTTGTTTCAGCTCAGGTCACTTCACACCTCATTAAGGTAGCTTGGCTCAGGCTGCCAGATCCTGACCCATCAGGAAAGGTTGATTTTGCTAACTTTTAGAAAGAGTTCTAAAACATGTTCCCTGTAATAATTATAATAAATCCAACATTGGCAAGCTTATGGATTTATTCTAAGTAGTAATTTGATATAAAACATGGCATATCTAGCTCCTTCCAAGAGGAAATGAGCCTTTATAATTTTTAAGTAAAGCCTCCCAATGCCAGCTTATGTAACTAATGTATTACAATGACAAAAAATTCAATTGGCAGTTTCTCTATCACCAGGGCGAATAGAATACCTTTTACAATGTCCCTGCTTATTTTCACACTGCACCCAATGTTTGGAGTGACCTATATGTAAAAACGAGGTATTTCAAGTCTTTGGAAGTACTTTTAATTCCAAAGTTGAACTTGGGGTTAATTTTATTTTAAAAGCAACCAACAAGGAAGGCCTGCCTTTAAAATGACTCCAGACGCCACTGCACTGCACCCAAGGGTGCCCTAACTCTACTGGCGTCCCTAAACCTACATGCCTTACCATATACTAGGGACCTATAGGTACTTTTTCATTGCCAATTACAAATATGCCTAATTTGCATATACCAATTAAACAAAGCACTTGCCCCTGGACTGGTTACCAGTGCCCAAGGCACAGTCAGAATCAGTAACAACCAGTATCAATCAAAAAATGGGTGTCATCAGGGCCAAAAGGATAACGTTCTCACATTATAAAAGCAGTGCTTGAGTTGAACAAAAATAAGTGCAGGTGCCGCTTTACTTAGGAAGGCGCTGCCTATGTCCACCACTGAAACTGTCCAATGCTTCCATTGGCTTTGCCCAAAGCCAGGGTGCTGCAGGACCACAGTTGCATCAAGCATTTAAATTTCCTCAAGTGGTGGTTTGGGGGAATTATACAACTGAGAAGAATTTGCAAAAACTGAGGTGAGATATTGTATGAAATATTCCAGTACTGTCAATGCAAGACAAAACAAAGACAGACAGTGAAATTAAACTAAAAAATATGAGGTAGAACCAAGCACTGTGCTGAGTGGCTATACAGAGTGTAGAGGTGAGCAAGGTGAAATCTGTGTGCAGAATGATACTGTATCACCTTTAAGAGAGATCATTCCACAATAAAAAAGGTTGGCAATTGGTAAGTCAAGAGTGAAAGTGTACAGCCCACCCCAGCCCTGGCATGCAGCACAAAACTGAGACACAAGCGTTGTCTGTCAATAGATCTGCAACTAGACCACAACCCGACTTATAACAGTGCTGCTATTGAAATATGGACTTTCTAACAAATATCTTCCAACATACCTCAGCCCTGAATCCTGCTCCTCTCCGCTGTGTTGCTAAACCTACATACTGCTCTCCTGATGCACTTTACCACTGCCCTAACGCAACCTCTGTTATTCAAGTACTTTGCCCCGCACACACACCTCTGCCAATGCCCTTCATAACTGCCCTGCTCCAGCAGGGGCCTCCCCATTTCTCACACATACTGTACATGATGATGATGATGTGTCCCAGGCATTTGACACTCACATGATGACACCAATAGTGAGTCAGTTCTGTTCACCTAAAATGAACACAAGTTCAAGCAACAAATATGTACTATTTACATGAACTTATCAACAATAATCCACAGACATATACAGTATTCATAACCATGTTGTAACAGGGTAGTAGAGGCATGTAATTCATACCACCATGCCAATACTTAGCTTTAGGCATGTATGACTCATGTATGACAGGTTGTGAGCTATTTGCAAAAGACATATACAGCATCCATAACTATGCTATAATGGGGTGGTAGAGATGTGTAATTCATGCTGCCATGCCAATTCTTACTTGTAGGCATATACCACTCATGCATTGCAGGTTGAGAGCAATTTGAAAAAAATTAACAATATCAACAATGACTACAATAATAAAGAGCTGCACCAATGTGCTGCACAGACAACAAAAACTAAGCCTCAAATGACAGCTGATATAGACACACTAAAACCAAACTAGCAACCATCAAACATTGTGTATATACTTTGAAAATCAGGAACACTGGTGTAGTTATTAGTACGGCAGGTGCAGTCACACTGCAGCCCAAGACCATGAGGGACCACCACACTTCAATAATGGCTCTTGTCTAGTATGCATTATGCATTTTGCTCATGGCATGCATGGTACATGACTGCACAAGAATACGAACGATATAGAAAATGTGAGACTGTGCATTGTATTTGTATTTTGTATTTTATTTTGAAAACTTTTTTGGTCAATAAAAACCTTTACATCAAGAAAAGAGAGAAAAAGAAGAGAGAAGAAAAGAAGAAAAAGAAGGGAAAAAAAACAATGAGGAGTCATCAATACATTAATAAAGTTGATTTTGAGTTAAAATGTTTCGGCTAAGTTACGGAGTGCTACAATGTTGCTTGCAGGCTGACTGTGCACGTTTGTCTCGCTTGTTCAATCTCTTGAATAAGGTCCCCTAATTTATCCAAGAATTTATCCAGTCGTTGTTCCCTTTAAGGGCTGCCAATATCGCCGGTCTGCATCTGCACAGCACCCTTTGAAGCCAAACTGGTCATAGGAGCCTGTTGCGATCTGTTGTGATGCTTTTGCATAGGCATATCTGATGGATCAGCGTTTCCGGAACCAGCCCACATAATAGACAGATGTCAGTCGTGTTGACTCCCGTCCACCTTGGAAGGTGGGCATATGTTGGAAGGCAGCCCATTCGACATTTCATAAAGGCTGCTTTAATCAGTGGATTAACTGCTGCTCCCAGATATAGTTGTGGGATTAGAGAGCCATATGTTGATAGCACCAACCAGGCATGGCTTTGTTTCGATAAAGCCTCTTTATCCTGAAGATGTGAGAGAGACTTGACGCTTACTTTCTTTGCTCGTTTGACAAGCTGATGTGAGCTGAGTTGGAGTAGTTGATTTTCCAGGCCCAATGTTGTCAAGGAGGACTCGAGGTAGAGGCGGAAGGCTGAAGTTGGATCCGAAGTCAATTTCATCCAAATAAGAGAGATTAATGAGCCTTCTTTTGCTGCCTTGAGCTTGTGGCTTAGGTTGATAAATGCCCCTTTCCTTGCTAGAGACTGCCTTACCAAGCCACTTTCTAAGCAAATTTGGGCCGGTGAAACATAATTTGGTAAGCTGAACAACCTCTTGAAAAGCTTAGTGATCATTTTGTCAAAGTGGTCGTCACCACGGCCTCTTAGAATTTTGCTGCCATATATGATTGTTGGTATTAATTTGGCTTGGATGACCTTTAATAACGGCAGATAGGTTGAAGAACAAGTAGCTTTTTTAACACTGTTGAACGCGAATGCGAGCGAGGTAGATTTCCGACTGAGAGACTCCAGATGGGGTTTGAAGGAGCCATTGCTGTCAAGAAGAACCCCTAGGTATTTGTATTTGCGCTCTGTTTCAATCTTTTGGTACCCAGGTACCCAGGTATCACTGATATCGCAGCCGCCCAGTCGTCTTAAAGGGCATGATTTTTGATTTGTTCAAATTAATAGGAGAGCATTTTTTCCAGAGAATTCAGCTGTTGCTCTGATTAGCCTCTTCAGGCCTATTCTAGTGTGGCTGAAAAGGATGAGATCGTCGGCGTAATTCAAGCTTGTCATGGCAGTTTGCCCTATCCTTGGAGATTGTGAGTTCCCCTTGTCTAGTTCTGCCGGTAGACCGGCCATTAGCCCAGGTTTTGAGATCTTCTAAGAGAATTTCTGCAAAGATTTTTGATTCGACATGTAGGAGTGCTATTAGTCGGTAACTTGCTGGGTTGTTAGTCGCACCCCCTTTATAGATGGGGGTGATAGTTGAGCCAGTCCATGCTTGCGGGTTGATGTTGGTAACAAGAATGCAATTGTAGAGTTTCGAGAGATGTTTTGCCCAGAAATCTGGGTCCTCTTTGTACTGGGCTGTAGGGATACCATTGGGTCCCGTGCTCCCTCATTCCGGCACTTAATAATTCTCTTCCTCCCTGTTTCAGAGGGAACCGAAAAGCAGCTGTGTTGTTGTTTTGGAGAGCCGGTGGATGTACAGGTTGATGCTTTTGCCTCACCTACAGGGTGCTTGGTCAAAAGGCCAAAATGGTGTGAGAGATACTGATACCAGGTGGGCTCAGAGATATTAATCATGGTTGGGGAGTGTGTTGAAGAGCTTAGGCTGTTTATAAGCCTCCAGAACTACACATGCCGATCTGTCTTTGATGCGTGCAAGAGTTTTGCTGCTTGCGCAGTTGCCTTGTCTCTTCGATGTGTCCCTAGGTGGCCTCTGTAGGCCTGTCTGGAGGTAGATACCAGTGCTCTCAAGGCTTCATTCCTAGGTTCTTTCTGAAGACGGCGGAGGGCGGAGTTTAACTTCAGTTTAAGTGTAGTTTGTACCTCCTTAATGAGAGGCTTTGTAAGCTGTGGGGTCTTGTTCCTTGAAGCTGCTGATGGTAGGATGCCAAAAGCTCTAATACAAACTCATCCCAGGTTGTTTGCGGCACTTGCTCAGGGTCTGCAAAGTTCTATTTAAGGGACCATATTCACTTGGCTGTCTCTGGCAGCGCAGGAGTGGTCTTGGAGGACCACTTAATTCACATCTCATTAGCTCTAGGTATGGCTCGTGTCCGAAGGTTCGTGATGTTCAATTGGGTGAGTGAAATGCCGCGCTTGCAGTAAATGGTCACACTTCCCTATGCTTGTTACCTTAAATTTAAAAATTCTGCTGAACAGGGGTAGGGATAAGATTGACAAGTCTATTATTGATCATGCTTTTTGGTTAAAAAATGTAAATGAGGGGGGTTGATCCGTGCAGTAGCGGCTGTTGGCAGATCAGTACCCCATTGCTTCAAGATCTTTTATAAATTGTTTCCCTGGCTTGTCCCCATTACAAGTCTCAGGTAGAGCTTTGTACGGTATCTGCCAAAGAAAGTTCTGAGCCATAGTGGCTTCATCAGAAGGTTTGTGTCCCAACAGGTTCATGTTGAAATTACAGCTTAGGATCAGTTGGGGGCATGGAACATTATTGACTAGTTCTTCAATGTTCTCTCTCAGCTGATATGCAGCTTCTATTTTGTAAGATTTTCCCGGTGGGATGTAGATGTTCATTAGTGCTAGATAAAGGGTGGAGGGGCCTTGTGTCACAGTAAGAAGAACTGTCAGTAAATTGCTGCACGTTACTGGAGACGTATGATGGCGCACATTCATTGTTGAACTGAGATATGTGATGAGTCCACCATTCAAGCGCCGAAAGCGAGCCCTCCTTGTTGCCGGGACATGATAGCCCACATATCCTGAAATTTCAGGTGGGGATTCTGTCCACATCTCTTGCAGCATTATTATCTGGAATGACGTTAGGTAGTTGAGTAGGCACTTGTCCTCCAGTTTGTCCAATAGCCCATTGATATTACAGGAACATATTGCAAAATTGGACTTGTCCTCATTGTTGCTGATGTTTAGTCCATCCCATCATAATTGCCTTGATCCTGTACTCAGTGCGCTGGGTAACCAGCTCCAATCATTTGAGAAGGATGGTGCCCCAGAGCAGGGCGGAGATGCTGAACTGGGCCATGCCATGCCGTGAGAATTCCTTGAATTTCTTAAGGTCTTGTTGGAAGCACTGGTGATGGTTGAGACCCTTGACCCACTGCTGATTTAATAGAGGTTGTGGATAAGCAGGGTGTAGTGCCGGGATTATATGTATCCCCCAGCTCCTGAGTGTAGTGCCTACTCCAAGCCCTTATTCTTCTACCTCTGCCAAGGTCCAGGTAACTTTGGTTACTTCAGTCAACTGGGGTGCAGCTTCCTTGTACCCTCAGCTGCCATTTCCTGGGCTCCTGCCCACTCTTGACACTGTCACAACTATTGGACTTGGTCCCCTTGTCTTACAGGTACTCAGGTCCGGAAATCCACTGTTGTTGCATTGCTGGTGTTTGTTCTTCCTGCAGAATCCCCCTATCACGACTTCTGTGCTTTCTGGGGGTAGTAGGTGCACTTTACACCTACTTTTCAGGGTCTTGGGGTGGGCTATTTTTCTAACCCTCACTGTTGTCTTACAGTCCCAGCGACCCTCTACAAGCTCACATAGGTCTGGGGTCCATTCGTGGTTCGCATTCCACTTTTGGAGTATATGGTTTGTGTTGCCCCTATACCTATGGGCTTCTATTGCAATCTATTGTAATCCTACACTGTTTGCATTACTTTTCTCGCTATTACTTACCTAATTTTGGTTTGTGTACATATATCTTGTGTATATAACTTATCCTCATACTGAGGGTACTCTCTGAGATACTTTTGCCATATTGTCATAAAATAAAGTACCTTTATTTTTAGTACTTCTGTGTATTGTGTTTTCTTATTATATTGTACATATGATACCAGTGGTATAGTAGGAGCTTTACATGTCTCCTAGTTCAGCCTAAGCTGCTTTGCTATAGCTACCTTCTATCAGCCTAACTGCTAGAAACACCTCTTCTACACTAATAAGGGATAACTGGACCTGGCACAAGGTGTAAGTACCCCTGGTACACACTACAAGCCAGGCCAGCCTCCTACAGGATGTTGGTTTCAGAGTGCTAGATGACCCACCCTTGGTTTCCAATGAAGTTGTGTGTACCTGAGTCTGAAGCCCTGAAGGAGAGCAGGATGATTTTTTGGGTCTCCCTACCTGACTACTGAAGAAGGAGATGATTTTCTTGTTATTGGATGGTCTTAGCCTGTGTTTCCTCCCTTTCCGTTGGCATTTCTTCTGGAGTAGGGGTGGCAATTATTTTTTAGTTGGGATGCAAATTGTGGCATGAGGAAAAGGGGCCTCAAGGCTGGGGGGGGCTGAGCTGCTCGGTGAGTCTGAGTTCTGCAAAGAGGTTAAAGGGAGCTGTGCTGCTTGACTGTTCGCTAGCGGTCGGTGGCCATCCATAGGTTCCTGTAAATAGGGCTTGGAAGGTTCCAAGGATGGATCCTGCAGACATGTTGTTAAGGGCTGCAGAGAGTTGTCGCTCATGGGGTTGGAGGCGAGTCTGAGAGGAACCGCCTCATTTTGAGCAAGTGCTCTTTTCAAGTCCTCAAAGATGGTGCTTAAAGCTCCTGGTAGAGAGCTTAGTTTATCCAAGATTGAAGACCAGGTACAGGGACAGGCAGGCCACCAGGAATTTGCAGAGTTCTGAGCTCTGACTATCAAGTTATCGTGATCTGCAATTTTTGAGTCAATTCCTGAAGTAAAAACTGCCAAGGTATTTAGCAATTTAATTTGGGTGTCCATTTTGGTGGACTGGAGGTTTAAGGCTTCAGTAGTAAGCTGTATGGTACTCTGTATGATATTCAAAACTGTTGGTATATCTGGGGCAAGGGCATTCTCAGAAGGTATGTCGACCCCCAATTGGTGCCCAGTCCTAGAGCAAGTTGCTGCAGTTGAGCGCAGGGTGGAGCAAGACTGACTCTGCCCCCATGGTGCCTAGCCCGTCACCGTATACTTCCACCATTGCTTTCCATTTCAAGGAGATAAGCGATGACGGATTCTGCTACAAGCAGCTTTCTGGTTTGTCCCGGGGAGCAGAGCAGCTGAGGGGTGCAGAGCTGTCGAGGGGTAGGTCGAGGCAGGGTCCATCCATTGGGTGGTTTGGACGCTTTAACGAGCCCTGGCCCAATTTTGGGACTGCTTGCACTGCGCTGGGGAGAATGTCACAGGAGCAGGCTTTTGGTAGATGGTTAGGGCTTAAGCCTGATGAGTTCAAGGGGCATGACTGAGCTAAGCTGGCATGCTGGAATAACTGCCTTGGTGGCGATGCCGGCAGAGAGGTGGGGGAAAGGTGATTGAAGCCCGCTTAGTTATGTTTAGTGCATAGATAGTGTATTCCTACCCTGTCCCATCATACAAATTTTTAACAGATTCAGGACAAGGAAGCCAAGCCCCAAATTACTGTAGTGGCAACTGCAATGTTTTTCTCTAGTTTGTGGCCAGCCAATCAAATCTCTTGGTATTGCAGGACTGCTGCTGGTCCTGAGACACCAAAATGGCCAACCAGAGAAAAAGCTCCCTAAATGAAGCAGAAGGTCTTATTTTTTAAATGTCAAGTACTGTAAGACTCCTGTGGGACCAACATACAGTTGTGCCTTCCTTTATAACCACTTCAAGCCTAAACCAAGTACCTATTTTAATCCTAATTTATTAGAAACAGCTGGATTGAATTTACATTAAAACATGAAAACATGCTTTCTTTGCATAAGTTAAAACTTTTTGCCAAATTAAATTCCATTCAACCTTTTTTTCTGAATTAGAGAGCAAATTTTCCTCTGTGAATTAACCTGGGAAATCGACATTTTCGGACCCCCTCCTTCTTCTTGGACCCCCTCTCCCCTTGATGGATGGGATCGTTCAAATGTGTAGTTATACCTGAGTCAGAGTTTTTATAGGAAGAAAGTTTTAAGTTTTGCTAAGAATTCATTTGACCACAGTGATGGATTGACAGGTAGATAGATAGATAGATAGATAGATAGATAGATAGATAGATAGATAGATAGATAGATAGATAGATAGATAGATAGATAGATAGATAGATAGATAGATAGCAAGCAAGCATCCGGAGTTACTCAGCACTCCAACTCTCGTGAATAAGGGATCAACCCCACATTCAGCAATGGCTATCTATCTATCTATCTATCTATCTATCTATCTATCTATCTATCTATCTATCTATCTATCTATCTATATATCTATCTATCTATCTATCTATCTTTCTATCCTACAGTAAATCAAACAGAGTGCAAGTGTCTAATTATCATAGAACTACTGTTTACAGATGCATTCAGTCGAACACATACAAAAGTAAGCAGTCCTGCTTGACACGGCTTGGATACATGCACACAAACTATTTGCATTTCATGCAGGCATTTCTTTCGAACAGGACTTTACAAACAGAATACTCCATGTTGCCAGCATTAAAGACAAGAAAGATACAAAAAATGTGGCGACAGGTAGCGTCTTTCAGCCGCAGATTGTATGAGGTGGCCGTTTTTTGTCATCTGAAAACTCAGCAGGCACCAACGATGATTCTGAGTACAGAGCCCTGTGGAATACGTACACCTCCGTCTGTTTTGAGTCCACTTTGTAGCAATCGAGTGTGAAGTAATGATTCCAGCAGGAGAGAGATAAAAAATAAATGAAGCATAAAATGTTTTCAGAATACACAATCAGTGGCAAGCTTCTTTAAAGTGCAGACATGTTACCTCATACTGTGTGTAGAGTCACAGGGTGCTCGTATGTGCAAAAAACACGGAGTGGCATCAACGTTTTTAAAAGGAATAGGAAAATATCAATATACACTGATTCCTGCACCGTGGCAGTTGTGTGGCAGCACGATGAAGAATAAATGACTTGTACCCTGTGTTCTTGACTTTGCCAGTCTACTACGTGTCAACAAAAGTTAGAGTGTGTGGTGAGAGCTCCAGGTTCATATATTTCAAACTCGACACTGTCCCCTGACAGCACCCTGAGGGGTCCTGTAGTACACCAAAGGCATGGTGGGAAAATATGACATGTGACACAGGGGCAAGATCTGAACTCGTACAAATGAAACCTGTCAGCCAGCTCCTCAAAGGCTGCCATGATTTTTATCACTGCTTGGTTGGCTGGTTTTATACAGAAACTTACTGTATTATTCAACTGCTCTGATTTTCTTTTTTTATGACAACCCTACCCCAGAGACCTTCAATCTCTTTGCAGTTTGGGAGAATGTCTAGTGTTGAATGATATTTCAATATTATTTAAAAACCCACAGAGTAAACAGAAACTGTATTTGTATCTTGACACTTGTAAAAATAATCACGGTTTCACCGGGCTCCTTGCATAATATTTATTTTCAAATGAAATGCTGCATTTTGTTAGTTATTTTCCATGTCATTTTCTTCATTGTATAAGACAAAGCACCTGTTACAAGGCAATCGATAATTATTTTGAAAAATAATGCGAAATATCCCTAGTTCATTTTGATGCCACAAAGAGCAGCTGCACCTACTATTTTTCATTTTAATGAAATGTTGTTTAGCAATTCTTGGAAAAATTTCGTATACAGTGGTGCAAAGGAGTACGAACTTGAAAACTTGAAGAAAAACTACGTATTAGGGGAAATATAGGAAAAGGCACTCGGGAAACCGTCAAATCTATATTTTCTGTGCGAGCTGAAACTTAAATGTTGCCCTTGAGAAAATAACAGAATATTTATGCTACAATAGCCAATGCTGACAATAAAGCAAACCCCTATCTACGTCTCTTCTTACCTAGTCACTAGAAATGTCAGAGTTGATGAAATCTCGATGGTTTCTCCAAATAGTTACATTAAATGTATTCTGGTGCGGAGAAATTCCCTGTAAAGTTTCCATTTGAGACATTAAATACACATCTGTATTCCAGAACCAGAAACCCACTGCTCCGAACAATATACCAAAAATTCTCTCACCACAATTCAGGGCTATAGAGCGGGTGCAAGATAAACACAGGTGGATAGTAGGTAAAGCATGGTTCCAGGTCCATCCATCAGCCCCGCCCCTCCCCCTTCTGTCTCACCGACATCAGAAATAGAGGAGCTGTTGTGCCACAGAAAATTGTGTTAAAAACGCATTGGTAATGAAGCTCCTTATTTTTACAGTGATCCTCTATTTCCATTTTGTGTCCCTGTAATTTTGTTTGTGTTTCTGGCTGCTTTATTATTTTACACAGAATCTTCTGCTGCCAGAAACTCTTTGCTTCTTTTATTCTACCCATCCCTCTTTCTTTCTACTTCTTGCTCTCCTTCAAATGAAGTTCCGGTTGTAAATGAGCTGTGTAATGAGGCATATTTGCGGATTTGATCTTGAGTGGGTTTCTCCTATGGATCATCAAAGGATTTTCTCTCCTTTTTAGGGTCGAGCCTGCGTTGCATGCGCTCGCGCATGCGTATCGCAGCAAGACTCTTTAGTGTTCAGAAAAGGGCTCGGAGCCCTGTCAACGTCACGTCAGTGTTTTTTATTGCTTCGTGGGCTTGTATAATAAAATCTGCTTGCTTTCATTAGTCGAAGGCACGAATACGTCATGCCTTTTCCGGTGGCTAGCCCTCCTAGAGAGCAGCGTCCAAGTACAGGAAACATGCGAGGCTCGCTGTTTTCCATCGGGCTCGTGGACTTCTTTTTCTCTAATTTACGAGCGCGATCTCGCTTGGCAGAAGTCGAGCGCTTTACATAGTTAATTGCACTTTTTCGGGTTACGTATATAAATGCACTTTTGCCCGATAGGTGAAAAGTCGGGTTAGGAGTTTACGACGCTATCAGCTCCAACATGAGCAAACGCCAGACCCGTTGCATTGCAAATGCTTGTTTATTTTATAGTTCATTTGTTCCCGGTCACACTAGCGTTTTGTGCTTAACGTTCGTAGGATTTCCACCCTGCTCTATTTCAATAACCTAAAACGTGGAATCTGGGATAGGTGGCTGATCCAAAGATATAGAAATAGAACAATATAGATTTTAAAATTAAATAAAAAATGGTTAATGTCAGGAGGACAAAACAAGCCAACATGATGTTTTTTGATTAGGCTTCTGATATTTTCGGAGGGGTGTCAGAATATCATACGGGTCATATTAACTTCTTAGGGGGAGACTGGCCTGGGGCCTGGAAACACACGTCTGGGAGACAATGGTATAGAGGATCCATTGAGGCAAGGGCCATAAAAGGTGTGATGGAATTAAACTTCTGATTGAAATTTAATTATGGTTGGTGCGATGGAACTTGTGAGAAAGTCCTGGAGACAGGCCCCTCTCCTGGTCTAATCCCACACTCTCCAGTTTCCCACTTCATGGACATGCAGGTCACACTCCTCTTCAGTACTTACTCTGCTTCTCAAAAACCTCGGAGCATTTGAGAGCACATGCTTGGGCCCCCCTGGTTGTGAGGCATGGAAGCCTTGGATCTTCCCAGCATGCACGTGAGGCTGTGCAGAAAAGTCGGTAGGGTATGATCAAGATGTAGTGTTAATCAGGTTGGTTCGTTTCTGGACTGCAGGTGACAGGAATTGTGTTTGGAGATGGGAGTGTGGTTCTGATGAGTGAGTGTTAGCGTGTCTGTCCTTATTTGGTCTTTTATTGTTGTTTTTTAAGGGGACACGTTAGAGGCTTGATAGACCTTTTGACTATGCTTAGAGTGATTCCACCATAAGTCCCAAATACATTGTAATTATATAATCAAATCAATGAACATTGTTAAATATTCTTTGGAGTAAGTAATCTTTGCACACCATGACCCATTTGGTCATGAATAGCCACATATTTATGTAAAGTTTAGAAAGTTTATTTCCCTACATTATCAATTCTAATATCACATATATTAGTCTCAACGCCAACTGATAAGCACACAAGAACAACACTGGTAGAACAAAAATCTTCTAAAGAATCTCAAATTAGCTAACGCATTGATCACTAAATATTCAAGAGTTACAGTACAAATCATAAGCAAGAATAACTGCACAATAGAAATAGCATGCATCTAGGTTCAGCAAATGAGCAACATCAATTGTCGGTTAATAGCAACCTATTAACATTTCAGGGTTTCCCTTACTAACCTTCTGATTAGAATAGCATGGTTGGACTTCATGCAAAACAATTTACTCAACATAAATTTAGAAAAACATCTACCTATGGCTCTATCAAATAGAGGCTTGTACCTAGAAACAAAACCCAAACTTACAACTAGTACAAAAGCATTTTGTTATACCTCTCCTCATATGGATCAGCAAGCTGCGATTATCATTGTCAGTGGACATCAGTTCGGTCAGCATCAGCAACGGGCAGTGAAGGGGAAATGGTTCAGACATAGGGGTCGCTAAACAATCACTGAACCATTTAAGAAGCAATGTATAAGGGATCAGCATTCAGAAATCTAAACAATAAAGTTAAAGATAGAAATAAATCATCAGGAACTGTTCCGCCCATTAAATAGAATAGAATGAACCTCTATGGAGGAGATCAAGATAGGAAAATGTGGGCTACTCTCGGTGCAGTCGGGCTAAATCATAATCACCTAAAGAACTTCCCACCTTGTCATTGATCAAAGAATTGTACATTTACAATTCGTTCAATAAGGATTAGACCTCAAATCTAAGCTATAACTGAACTGTCTTTCATGTCGACGATTGGCTCCTGTTCCCATTGTCAGGCTTGTCAAGTAACATTTTTTAATCCATCCGTACTGCAGTCAGTGCATCCTTTGTTAGCTCCTGGGAGCATCGCTGTCTCACACATCAAACTATACATTGTAAAACTTACTAATATACGATATTCTAGTAAGCAGTTCTTATGAGAAAGTTAAAACATTTCTATTGTTTGGTCAACACAGTGTGAATAAATCATCAATTCATTTCTCTAGACATACATTCCCACAATTGTATTAAACAGTGCAGCTTAATATGAGGCTTTGCAAAACTATGCCCAAACCTCGCTAACTTAAGACTTAAAATTAATAAAGCAAATACATAACATGTAATCATTAATATAACACACTGCTACATTTCTCCTAATGCAGACACTTCAATTAATATTAGTAAGCATTTAAGTGAAACATTTTGTAATTTAATGACAGCCACTCAACTAGGCACATTTTCCAAGGTGCACATTATTTCCTATATTAGTTGAATCTCTGCAAATTCTTACCCCAAAATATATAAAATCCCACTTCTTAGACTTTCAGATCATACTCAGGAGCTGCACTACTTACTCTCCTTCTCAGGAACCTCTGAACATTTGAGGGCACATGCTTGGGTCCACCCTGGTTGTGAGGCATGGATTCTTGGATCTTCCCAGCATTGCATGTGAGGCTGTGCAGAAGAGTGGGCAGGTTCTGATCAAGCTGGAGTGGTAATCAGGTTGGTTTGTGTCTGGTCTGCAGGTGACAGGGATTGTGTTTGGAGCTGGGTGTGTGCTTCTGAGGAGTGAGTTTTGGGGGGTTGCCTTGGTTGAGGGGCTGTGGGTATTTGGCAAGGGTCAGCTAAAAGTGAGAAAATGATTGGTTGCTAGGATTATGCAGGCAAGGCATCGATAAAGATGTGGTGAGGAAGGTTCAAGCATTCGTCTCAGCCTGGTGGGTACCTGGGTGAGAGTTGGTGCAGGTAGTTTCAGAGGGTAGGCCCGTTTTGATCACTGAGGATAGAAAAGGTCTTGGAGGCTCAAGACTAGTGATCCCATTGAGGTCTATTTGGGTTTCTTCATCTTTCCTGTTTTATTTTCCTACACTATTGTCTCCCCTACTATTATTCCACTCCACTCACATTTCCCTTTCTTATCCACTTCCTTCTCCTACCTCTTTTCTTTTGTATCCCAACTTCCTCATACTCCTCTTTCTCTTCTGTCCTCTCCTCCTCACTTTTTTACATTTTACTTTTCCATTTTCTTCTTCTTCCCCCTTCTTCCACTTTCACCTCTATTTTCTTACCTTATCTCTCTAATCTGTTTACCTTCTTATCTCTTTCTAACCCCTTCTCTTTTCCACCTCATTTCCCTGTCCACCTCCTCTTCTTCTATTGATTTGTCTCTTTAACCCATCACTCCGGTCTCTCTCTTTCACTTACATCCCTTCTCTCACCCATTATCCTCCTTGTGCTTCTCTCTTCATCTTATTTTTGCCTTCTTCCTCTCACTACTCATCAGTATATGCTCCATTAGTGCTTACTGAGGCCCGATTTGTAATTCAGATCATATGTCTCAAAACTCTTTCTCACAGTCACGTTGGTGTGGCTCTCTCTCCCAGGCAAGAGTAGCAATTTTGCATGACTTCTCTCTGGCCCGCTCCAGTACTAGAAAGAAATGGCTCTGGCCCGCTCCAGTACTAGAAAGAAATGGAATTCAAAAACACTCTATATGTCTGACCACTCAGACCTCTATTGTAATTCTCACTAGTGTTATTACTCGTAATTACTGCAAAAGCCCTCATTATTGTGTGTGATTGTGTGAGAAATAATGTAAGCCAGTAATTAATCCAGTATTTACAGCTATAGCAAAATGCCCCCTTGTCTCTGACATGGGCCAAAAGATTACTGTAGCAGTCCAGCATATGGGTTACGGTGCAGAGGGTAGCCACATCAATCTGTTTTGCATAAACACTATATTGTTGGCTGATGTTGGTCTAAAGTATTTGTTAAATGTATGTTTCTTTTACTGTTGGGCATCGCTTTTCAGTTAGTCTGAATGTATTCCTTAATTTTTTTATGGATAGCCAGCTATGCATTTTGTTCAATTCTTTTTGTTCCCTTGGACTGTGTGGTTTATTATTTACTTTTAAGTTGTTGTGTGGTTTCTCCCTTTTTTTCGAAGGGAGGTGGGGTGCTGTGTTCTAATTGTCTGACTCTTGTGTTGAATGAGAATAATATGGGTGTCACAGGTTTAGCACAAGAATGTTGCAGGCAGATTCTGGGTTAGTTGTTTGGGACCTGTCTTTGTGCGTAGACCGGTTGGTGTTGTAACCGTTTCATTTTTAATAATTAACTTCAGGTCTGTGTTGGATTCACTTTTAGAAGGTCTCCACGTAGTGGTTCAAATGCACACCTGTCCAGCCAGCTGGTCTAAAAAATGTATCTCCTTCTCTTGACTGCACTACAATCAAAAGGAGGAGAACCATTGCCAGGATGATTCTTTGCTTTTCCAGTTTTTAATAATGACTAGCCAAACTACTGATGGGTGGTCTCTGTAAGAGTTGTACTGCCTTTTCCTCTGCCCCTGCCATTTATAACTGGAACAAAACCAATAGATAAGAGAGACATATCACTCTAGACCCAGACAAAATAAATGACACTATGATAATCATATGTCTCTGAGCTATATATAAGTCAAAGTTTTTTCAATCCTATTTTAATTAAATTTTATACTCACACTTTGTAAATTCTTACAAAAACAATTGTGATTTGAAAGTTTGTGCCGCTTTTGCGTCAAAAAGCAGCGCAAATGTGGCGCAAAAAAAGTATAATTATGGGCCTAATTGCTACCAAGCTTCACAAGAAGATCATGAGCAACAACATTCTCCAAGATACCGATAATGAGAGGGGTTATTGGGATAAAGAGGATAGGCATGACAATGCTTGTTTAAACATTATTTGCTTTGGAAATGTGAATGAAGCTTCACAACTTTGGCAAATTTTGCCCACAATTGTTAAAGCTGACCAATCTATTGGTTAACTGGACTTCTTGGCACATGATATGTTGGACATCTTGCATCAGGGCAGACTCCGCAATCCTTGTACTTCCCTTCACCACTGAAGGTCAGCAACACAAAGAGGAGAACGCAAAGTGATTGTGGGCGATCCTGGTAGGCAGTGGTCAGCTTTAATGGTCACTGCTGAGGTGGGTGAAGGGACAATGGCACAGAGTCAATAGTGTGCAAATTAGGAGGCCAACCCCACCCTGGGGTGGTGGATGAGAAGTGGAGACAGGCAACTGCCACAAGGTGCATCAGTCCACCTACTGCCTGCTTAGCATTTTGCATTAACAGGACACATTTTAAACAGCAGTAAAGGGCCAGAGAACCAGGCCCTACTTTTAACAAAATATTGTGCATACTTGGACCATCATTGAGCTGCAAACTTTTCTGAAAAGAAATGTGAAATTGCAAGTCAATAGACAATCACAATTGCATATTCCTGCTATCACTAAGATTTATGACCACTCTGCAGTAAAAACTCAACAACATCAATGGACTGCTTTTTAGTTTTTACTAGATTCAGCACTGGTGTTTATTTACAGGTTATTTGAAATAAAAAAAGGATGCAACTAGATTGCCCTTCACCATTTACATTCAGGAAACTTTAGTTTTTAAACACAACTGGCAGCAAAAGTGTAGAAATATGATAGCGTCTCTTCAGAATTCACAAAGTGTATTTCATTAACACTGAGTATTTTTTTTTTTAAAGTGATAATTTTTTCCAATATGAATTTGGAGACCCTAATTCTTCCCCTACTAATAGTAAAGTTAGTTGTTACACTATGTTGTTAATAGTCAAGTCAGTTGTTATGTGTCCTGGGCTCCTATTATACAAGAACAAAATTATAGTTTATTAAATCAGACAAAGAAGAGTTTAGAACACTGTGCATCCCAAAGTCCTGTATTTCCAGTCTGCTTATCTGTGGTAATGGAGGGAAAGTGGAATACAACAATTGCCTGGGATCACACAATTTGGTATAGCGGGGAAGCAAGGATTAATCCCAGTTTTTCTGGTTTCACATTGTGCAATTCAGCCGCTAGATGCATATGCTTCACTTCCCATAACCCGCCTTACCTCAAACACCCCCCAAACCACCACCACACCCCGACCGCCCCCCTCTGGACATCAATGCAGATCTCCATCATACGACAGAACAAAATTTTGGTCCCCAAGAAAATGTTTGCAAGTACCAATGGCATATATTATTGTTTTAATTGTTTATTTCAGTAAGTAATGCAATTTTGTGGCAAGAGTTGAAATAATGTTTACGTAAAGGTCTGCTGCATTTAGTAACCAGTGAACTACATATATTTATTTTTAATGTGTATTTGATATTTATGGTATTAATGTATACTCATATATGCATTTAGCAATTTCTACAAGGCAGCTAAGACCTATGGGTGATAGAGCACTTTACATAGTAGTAAGCAGTACACAACAGATGCATGGAAAAAAACTTTAAAACTTAGTGGAGAGAAAATCTATCTTCTAAGACAAACAAATGCAGTCAGTATCTATCGGGCTATATGATAAATGAAAGGTCAATTATAGACAGAGATAAAACAGCCTTTGTAGAAAAATATCCTATTGTTCTAGTGAATGGGCTTGTAAAGACCATGCCTGCCAAGTGAATATACCACATCTTACTTCCAGGACTGCTTCTTTCGATGGGCAGTCAATTCAACACAAACCGAATAGGAGATCTATGGATTAATTTTCTTATTTACAAGACCAATGTACGCAGCCTCGTGTAGGTCTTCCCTGAAGAGAGTCAGGTGTTTCTGAATATCTCTTCTAGTAGATAGTTTCCATGATTCAGCCTTGGCAGTACTACGTCCTGCATAATATGTATGAAATATTACTCTGAGGTGAACTGATTAAAGTTTGCTCTTTTTGCATATTATTCATATTCATGTATGCATTCAAATGTTTGCCTACAGTGATCAGATTACTTTTAAGAACAAATAGTTTTTTAAGCAATATTTTCTTGGTATGTTGCAGGGGAATATGTAAAAAGAGAAGAATTTCTACATTTAATTAATTACATTTCAAGTTAATGAAATACATCCAGGTTTCATTATCACTAAGAACGTGAGAAAGGGCATTGCTGCTCTCAGAGGAAACATTTTCTCATCTACCTAGAAGTTAAAGTTTGTGGTATATAGTTTTAAGATGGAGGTGAAGGCTTCCATGCAGATATTGAATAGTGTTTATAAAGGTATGGAGCATTAGGGACGGCTTAGTTCTGTTGTTATGAAATGGACTTAGCAATTTTGAGGCACTTACTACATCTTTCCAGGAATGAAGAACCATTTTTCTACTGAGCCAATTTAATCCAGTCAATGAATTCAGTAATCTGAGGAGGTCATCATGATACACTGTCTGGAAAGCTACTAATGGTTTTAGGAGGACGAGAACTAATCTTTCATCAAAAAGGTGAAGGGCGTCATTAACTATTTTAGAATTGCATTTTCAATACTGAATCATGCTCTAAGCCTGGACTGTAGATCATCTAGCAGGTCATTTTCTTAAATTGGTAAAGTTGACTTTCTACATAGGGACGAGGAATTCTAGAACATTGGCCCAGAAAGATAGATGTGGCACCGAAAGGATGTTATTTCGGTCCTCTGAATCCACTCCCAGAAATTTGTTTAGAAGTGGTGTGACCTATTTTTATACAGTCTGGGATAGGTCATTCAAAGAAAGAGATGTTACAGAGATTCAGCAAATAAGCAGCCCTTTACTAACTGACCTCTTTCAAATGGGAGGATGGAATTGATAGTGAGATATGGGAAGAAGTCTTGGTCAGGGCAGTGGTGTTGATAAAGTCGTAAAGGTCGATTTCTTTAAAAGCAGGCCAAACCGACTTTCAATTTCTGAGCAACAGTTAGAGAATGCCTCATGTTCAATAAAAAAAAAAAAAATGCAATTATCTTTGGAGACAACAGCATAGGGATTATATCAAATTCACAGTGACCCTTTTCATTCTCATAGATTTAATTTTGTAAATTCGACTTTTCTAGATGTAATTCTTTCTGCATGAAGTAGAACTATGTTTCTTGGGGAAGGATTTTTTTGTGAAATATTAGAGGGACAGGGAGATTTCAAAATGGTCCAGTGCACATCCTCCCAGAATTAAGTCAAAATGAATAAGGTACACTGTTCCACTGGGAAAAGCTACATGTCAAACGGGCACTCCTAAGAGTAGAAGACAGGGCCCTCACACACCCAATGGGTGTCATTCTCTTTCATAGGGCCTGCTCCTCATCAGGTTGGTGCTGCAATGTCCAATGGGCCCCTCAAGGGGGATCTTTGCTAGAGGTCTTTTGAATATGTGCCTTGGTAGAGCGTAGGGGTAGATTCAGACCTACAAAGAGGAAAGAGAAGCTGGAGGGGGGATTAAAATTGGCTCTAAACCCTGCCAACTGTATGTTTATTTTACGTGAGGGGTCTAGGTCAATATTAAAAACAAAGGGAGTGAAAGAGGAAATAATGTTCCTGCACTCTACCAAAAAAGAGGTTGGGAAAAAGAAAAATGAATCCTTCAACCCTAGAAAATGGTCTTCACACGTATATTGTCCATGTGGATCAGTGGGCGTTTCTTCGGGACCAAGAAACAGAAAAACAACTGAGCCTCACTAAAGGACTCAAAAGTGTGAGGTATGTGAAAGGAAAATAAATTACATAAAGAGCTATTAAAAAAAAACTAAATAGATTTGGACCTGTGGAAACAACAAAGGAGAGAAAAATTATACATTTACTTGTGGCATAAAATAAACGTTGCAAAGACACTTGAATACATGCATGCATGCTATGAGCCATGATATCATCCTGACTCATCGTGAACTTCCCACTTCTATGTGTAGATCACCACGACAGGCTGAACACAATAAGTTGGGTATCTTACCCTCGTATATTCGGGAATGGACCTGAGAGAGCGCAGCTTATAAGATTAATATTAACATGAAATAAGTATTGACTAATGTATAATAATGCTGCATAGAAAATGTATTAATGTATTTTTGCTAAACACATGCTTGAAATATGCCACTGGGAGTGGCCGCCAATATATATGATGATTAATGAAACTGACTAATAATGTTGAAATGTTATGTTATAATATGGTTTTGCACTAATAACAACAGGTATATGTAAAAGTTTTTCTAATAAACTATTGGGCCTTAGTTAGCATGAGCTGAGGCCTAGCTGCCTGACTCTCATATTAAATGTATTTTTCTAACGTGCAGTGTGCTAACTTGCTGAAGGACATGAACTCTTGTTTTTCTCCAAACTAGAAGCTGAATGTAACTGTAGTAGATCCGTTCTCATGAAATTCGACTTGCTTGTGGAAACATTTTAGCCGAATGCAACAGTGTACATCATCCGTAGGTACAAGGTCGCCTGAACCGGTACAGACAATGGAGCCACTGACCGAAGATGTGCAAAAGACCACAAGACTATGAAATCATACCGGACATTCCACCCGCTAAAGACGTCAATCATAAGGACCAATAAAATACGTGAGAACTGTTATGGGGTAACAAATTCGATGAGCTAATTTGATGTTAATTGGTTAAAGATAGTGGGGTGCAACCCCTTGTCCAACCAGATTTTAGGGGAATGTACAACGAAAATGGGATACAAACCCTTGACACCAGGAAGTAAATTAGAATTAGGGAGTAGGAGACTAGGAGAGGGGGAGATGCTGATGCGATTTGCTATGACCCAGACACTTTGTCACTTTGCCTAGTGACTTGCTGATTTTACCTTAAACCATCCTTGTCTATATATATATTGCCCATCTACACTTTACCTCCTTACGAGGGTAGTGCCCCTTTTACCCTTCCTGCCTTGAGCTGAGTTCCTGGCTGATGGCGAACCAACTGATGTCCTGAAGATGAAGACAGAACCTGAGTGCTGACCTAAATTCAAAGGGTAACTATATGGCAATGGACTTGTGATTGTCTGTTTGCTTTTCCTTTCTAGTTACCAACTGCTTCTCTTTTGACAGAGACCATAGTTAGATGTTTTCCAAATTGGTGTTACTAAATTGTTTTGCATGAAGCCCAACATGCCAAAGCTAATTCGAGGTTAGGTGAGGGGTTCACTAAACTGACGCAAATAGACAAACAATTGAATCTATGCTTTGTTGAATAATGCGCTAATGTTACTCTGCTGAGGATAACCTATGTTTATGCCGTGTCATGTTCTAATATTCGTGATTCTTGCTTTGATGAAATCTTATCAGAGTTATCATACTGTGACTATGCTAATGAGCTTCTTGGTTTTGAGATGAATAAACTTGATAGTAGAATTGTAATCAATAGGGAATAAATATCACTAAATTCATACTAAACTGGTGTGGTTATTCATGACTGCAAGGTCATGGTGGTTTCAGAGTTTTATTATTGTCTTTGACTAAAGTAAATTGTCTTATTCTGGTAAATATTGATGACGTTATTGACATACAGATTGACATGCTGATTAGCTATCTCGTCCTAAGGTGTCTTCAATCAGGGTCAAAAGATTCATTGGCCTAAAATGAGTCCCAAAGCAAGTAAATTAGTCATAAAGGGACGCACTAACAGTTCTGGTAGCAGAGCAAAGGTTAGGCCCTTTGGGGCCCTAGGACAGAGAACCATTGTTTTAAATTGTTTTGAGATAATGCAAATTGGAGGTATGATGTGTTTCTAAATTCCCCATGACTTTCCCGGAATCTCGGAGCCTGCCCAAGTGAGTTGGGTATGTTCTCGGCGTTTTGGCATGTGTGGTGTAGAATTGGCGCTTGTTCAGCTTATGCATTTTGCAGGTGATTTGTGAAGTTTGTGTGTTTAGGCCAGGTAATGTTGTTTTAGTTGGAGTGGGCATACTCCGCAGTATGAGAGTAGTGAAGTTGGCGTACTTCATGTGAGTGTGGCACTTTGTGCTAAAAAATTATCCACATGGTTGTTGGTGATGTACGGACCCATCGTGGTCTAAGACTCCGGAGTATAGTGACAAGTGTAGGAGACACTTGGGTTTATGTTGTAATTTGTGCGTTTTACTAGGTCAATCGGGCGTGGTTGACAAGTCGAGTTTGAATCAAATTGTGTGAGTGAAACCTTCGATGGAGATTTGGCAAGTGCTAAAGTGCACTAGAACAAACCATTGACAAGTCGAGTGTAGGATTTGCAGGTCGAATTCTGCTTGCGAGTGCGGGAGCTGAGAAGGAGAGAGTGGCAGCCGAGGCTTCAAGTGAAATCTCTGTAAAGTTCTGAAGCGAATGTGTTGCCCTTCCTGTAGTAAACCGGCAAATTCGGGTTTTTGTGGCTAAAGGTGTTTCCAATATATTGCATTAGTTTTGTGTGAGGAGGACAAGCCGCAAGACTTTGTCAGCCGCAGTGTGTGTGAGTGTGACGTCAGTGGTGCCGCGCTGGGATAGGTCAGTTGCCGAGAGAGGTCGCACACGGATTGACAGCCGTCCATGAGAGGCAATAGGTTGAGAAAGGTGGGTGAAGAGTGTTCTGGGAATTAAAGTCACTTCCTGATTAGATTCTATACAAAATAAAAGACGCAAAAAAATGAATTTTTTCAAGTCTCTAAAGAGTGCTTTAAAGGGAGATACATATATTATGGTGAGTGAAGGGGAGCCTACACCGCCTGAAGGTACTCCAGCTTATATAGTAATGGAGGAAAAGGGAGCTGCACCATGTCTTTGGATGAAGCAGTTGCACAAATTAACAGAGAAGGAGGGATGCTTAGCGTTTCCGGAGCACGGAACATTTAATACGAGACTTTTAGAGAACTTGAGATGGATGTTAAGTGTACAAAAACCACCCGGAGGCCAGCCCAGTATGAGGCATTAGCAGTCTGGGATTTAATGGCCATACGACAAAGACAGCAAAATCTTGAAAGGAGAATAAAAAGGGCAGAAATGACTTTAGCCGAGGCTAGATGGGACAATGAGAGCAGAATGTGGAGAAGGTGAATAGTTGACTGACTTAAATTGTTTCCGGCAATAACACAAGAAAATGAGACACAGGGAAAGAAAGCCACCTGTAAGACAGACAAGGGCTCTAAAAAGCCTAAGGAGACTCAGAGGTCTTGGGTAGATGAAGATGATTCAGACGATGAAGAGTTTCTTAATCAGTTGTTACATTATCGCCCGCTGCCATATGCCATAAATGACACTGCTCCGAGTACTAGTGCGGGTCCTGACAATCCGGCACAGAGTAAGGGAATTACAAGTACAGTGCAGACAAGTGATACAGTTTTGATACAGAATGGTGTCACTGTACCCACTACGCCAGACTTGCAGATACAGTTGCTACCTCCACCACAGATTCAAAGGATTTATACAGATGTCCCAGTACTAGAATCAAATACCAGTCTGATGGTGCCAACTGATCCGATATACACGAGATCAAAGCTAGTGCAGATTGAGCCAACTCCGCAATTGCTGCCCCAGCCGCAGCAACAGCTGATTCCGGGTTACGGTCCAATTGGAAAACCGCACTCAGTACCAACAGCACCCATGATGGGTTAACCCATGTGAGTTAATGCTCCACTGGGGTTGGGACCTGGTGAGACACCAGCTGCCATATCATTACCAATTACTGTTGGTCCACCAGTATCGCTGTATGCGCAGGGTAAGCCTTGTGTGTGTGATCAGGGAGTAATGAATCAAGAAACAATAAGAGGAGGGTTCACAGGAACTCCCCAATTAATGACACCAAGAGAACAGGCAGCAGAAGGACTCAGGTCCTTGTTAGACCTTAGTCCAATTGGAGGCAATGAGGCAAGCAGGGCTAAGTGTGCTAGCCCCACAGACACTGAGTACAAATACGACACAGTCACCATTGATGCAATCAGGAACCATTTCGTTGAATGTTTTTCCGCACAACAGTTGAATGAGTGTTTAGAAAAAGTCCATGTTTCACAGACTACTGCAGTAACCGCAGATAAGTCAGAAAGAGAAGAATACCTGAATTTTGTGAGACTGGGTGTAGAAGCTGCAGAACTAGTAGAAGGGACAATGGGGGTGAACAGATTAGAGTCATACAAAGAAGCAGAATTGAGGTATCTGTGCCCCAAAATCAATAAAGAAGTGGGCAAAGTGCATCAGAGGTTGGCAAACCTGGCAGACAATTACGGCATAGACATTGAGAATACTAAACATTTGAAAAGAAGCTACAGATTAGACTTTGATTTTAAAGATTTTGATCACATGATGTCCACTGGAATGAAGTGCATCTTAAAGAGGTACTGCAAAGTGCGTACATTTTGGGAGCCTTAGAGAAATGGGAAGGCAGATGGGCAAAGAAAAGAGATAAAGAGAAAGGTAAAAGTCCAGAACCAAAACAGGCTAAAGCCGCACCGGACACGGGGAAAGTAAAAATGTTAGCAATGAGAGAGACAGCCAGAGGGGTGCTAGTTCATGTACCATGGTCTAGGGGTGACATTTTGGCCCTCATTACGACCCTGGCGGTTTGTAACCGCCAGGGCCGCGGGACGCGGTGGCACCGCCGACAGGCCGGCGGTGCCCCGCGGGGCATTCTGATCCCGCCGGTTTCCCGCTGCCCCCAAGGAATCCTCCAAGCCGGCGCAGCTTGCTGGGGGATTCCGACTCCCCCTCCCGCCATCCAGTTCCTGGCGGTTCTCCCGCCGGGAACCAGATGGCGGGAGGGGGAGTCGCGGGGCCCCCGTAAGAGGGCCCCACTTGTATTTCACTGTCTGCATAGCAGACAGTGAAATACGCGACGGGTACAGTAGCGCCCGTCGCACCTTCCCACTCCGCCGTCTCGATTACGAGCCGGCTTCATGGTGGGAAGGTCGTTTTCCCCTGGGCTGGCGGGCGGCCTTTCGGCGGCCGCCCGCCAGCCCAGGGGAAAACTTGGAATGCCGGCCGCGGTCTTCAGACCGCGGTGCGGTATTTCTGCGGCGCAACTTTGGCGGGCGGCCTCCGCCGCCCGTCAAAGTTGTAATGAGGGCCTTTGTCTTTTACAAATGACTATCCCAGGTTGAGGGAGAAGCCAATAGAATGGTATCACCAGACGGACAGGTTTGTGAAACTTGCGAAATGTCTCTGGGAGGACTTGAATACCCTGTTTGAGATTATAGTTCCACCCGATTTATGGCTTGAGTGCAAGAGAGGTGTGGACTGGCCGACACAGGAACCGGCAAGGTATAAGGTGACTGGAGCACCATCTGAGGAGGTGATGAAGTATTATCATAAAGTGATTGAGTCAGAAAATCGATTGAACATCACAAGAGGCCAAAGAATCGATTCATGCATACTATGAGAGATTGTTGAAGGCATTCAAACATTACAGTGGCACTGAGACCATAGAGCCGAAAGACATGAATCATCTTGTGTTCAGGTTTGTTGAAGGGCTGAGACCAGAGATTAGTCAGATGATTAAGAATCATTTGATCTGTTGGCAAGCAAAGCCGATTGATGAGGTATTGCAGTATGCGAAATACTGTAGTGATGAGATTGAGTTGAAGCAGAGAAAATTGAAAGAGAAGGTGATGGTGATGCAGATTAAGGCAGCGCAAGCAGGGATGCAGGGGAACGGAATACAACAGGTGATACAGCAACAACCGCAAGGGAATGGCATGTTTCAGGTACAACCAAGAGGTCGGGGTCGAGGTTTTGTGAACCGTGGTCCAGACTTGAATACTGTTGTGGTTCGAAATGATGTGCAGGGGATGAAAAAGATGTCACCATGTCACGCATGCGGGGGCGTGGGGCATTGGAAGCGGGAATGCCCAGTGGTGGTGCAGGATGGTGTTGTTCAACAAAGCAATGATGTCGGTACATTCCAAAATGTGAGGGGTCCAAAGATGAGAGGACAAAGTCAGAACTTCCAGAATAACATGGTGCAGATGCAGGGGTTACAGCCCATGCAGCAAATGCAAATGCCGCGTGTTCAACCAGCACAAATGCAGCAGATACAACAGCAGGTTCCCATGGTACCTAGACAGCAAATGCAATTACCATTAGCTCTGATGGGACAGCAACAGGTGATGCTTCCTCAACAGGTCACTGGTCAAACTATGAGTCAAAATAACACAGTACAGCAATTCCCATTGCGTGGTGAGGATGGAATAAACGATGAATGGTCGGATGATTGTTCAGACAGTGAGGAGTGCAGATTTGCAGCATCCCTAGAAGTAGATCAGAGGGGACCCTATGTAGAGGGAAAGGTGATGGGTCACAAGGTTTCCTTCCTAGTTGATACAGGAGCTACAAGCTCTACAGTCAGAAGTGCAGAGGTTCTGAAATTACCACTTTCTGGGCGAACCATAAGGGTGGTAGGAGTGGCAAATCAGTTCCTGACAAATCCAATCACAGATCCGGTACAAGTTGAGATTGGCAACTTCCAGGGATTACACAAATTTGTAGTCTGTGATTCTAGTCCCGTATCCCTACTGGGAAGAGACTCGCTGTGCAAAACTAGGTGTTCGATTACCTGTTTCAATGAAGGGATTGAGGTGCAGACAAACAGTGATGATGAAGGGGACGATGGACAATTCTCAGAGTTAGAGATGGAGACCGCAAATGAGGAATACCCTTTAATAACCTTATTCCCGATGCTTACAGTAACTGACTTACCACCCGAGCTGCAGGGAACAGTGACAGAAAAGGCGTGGGACCTAACAGGAAAAGAAGTGGGACTGATAAAGGGAGTAGAACCGGTCAAGGTTCAGGTAAAACCAAATGCAGTGTTTCCTCAGGTACCGCAGTACCACATGGCCCAAGATGTCCTCATCCAGGTATCACAGATAATTGCAGACTTTGTGAAACAAGGGGTTCTGAAAGAAGTGCTGAGCAGCCCGTGTAATTAACCAATAATGGGTCTGAAAAAGCCATGTAGGAAGGATCGAATTGTGCAAGATTTGAGAAACATAAACAAGATTGTGGTAAAATGCTGTCCTATAGTGCCAAACCCAGCAGTGATCATGTTTCAGGTTCCATGTGAGGCAGAGTGGTTCACAGTTGTGGACCTGTCTCAAGCATTCTTTTCAGTGCCTCTTCATGAGGACAGCCAATTTCTCTCCAGTTTCAAATTCCTGGATAAGGTGTACAGTTGGTGCAGAATTCCTCAAGGGTTTTCTAAGTCACCGTCCATCTTTAATCAGATACTGAAAAGGTATTTGGAGTCATTAGAACTGCCTTTCAGTTTGACTCTAGTGTAGTACATTGATGATTTGTTGATTGCGTCCAGAACAAAAGACGACTGCATGTATGACACAATTGCCTTACTGAACCATTTGGGAAAGAACGGACATAAAGTGTCCCCAAAGAAGCTGCAATACTGTCAGAAAGAGGTGAAATATTTAGGTCACTTGATTGAAAAGGGCTCCAGGAGTATATCCAAAGAAAGGGTGACTGCCATATTGCTGATGAATCCCCCGACAACTAAGAGAGATGTCAGGATATTTTTGGGAATGGTGGGCTACAGTCGCCAGTGGATTCCCAACTTTTCGATTATCTCCAAACCTTTGGTGAAATTGACAGGTAAAGAAGTTCAGGATGACCCGGGTAACATAATCTTGTCCGAAAAAGAGATGAAGGCATTCGTGGAATTGAGAGAATGTATGTGCAGGGCACCAGCTTTAGGTATGCCTGATTACACGATTTTTTTTTTACTGTTTTGCCATGAACGTGATGCATGTTCTCTGTCTGTTTTAACACTGGTCCATGGAGGTGCAAACCACCCAGTAGCATATTTTTCAGCTAATTTAGACCCAGTCGCAGCAGCCTTACCAGGTTGTTTGCGCGCAGTTGCAGCAGTTAGTCAGAGCCTCACACAGTGTGGAGGCATAGTGATGGGACATCCCTTAACAGTAATGGTTCCACATTGAAATCCTGTTAACCCGAACCAAGATTCAGCACATGACAAATGCTAGACTGACGAAATATGAGACCATTATACTAGGGTCTCCAAATGTTTCTCTCAAGAGATGTACTGTATTGAACCCAGCAACTTTACTTTCTGATGAAAATGCTGAGATTAACCCCTTCGCTGCCAGGCCTTTTCCCCCTCCTGTGCCGAGCCTTTTTTTGGCTATTTGGAGCAGTTCGCGCTTAGGCCCTCATAACTTTTTGTTCACATAAGCTAACCATGCCAAATTTGCGTCCTTTTTTTCCAACATCCTAGGGATTCTAGAGGTACCCAGACTTTGTGGGTTCCCCAGAAGGAGGCCAAGAAATTAGCCAAAAAACAGTGAAAATTTCATTTTTTTAAAAAAAAATTGAAAAATGGGCTGCAGAAGAAGGCTTGTGGTTTTTTCCCTGAAAAGGGCATCAACAAAGGGTTTGCGGTGATAAAATCACCAGCTTCCCAGCTTTCAGGAACAGGCAGACTTGAATCAGAAAACCCAATTTTTCAACCCAATTTTGGCATTTTACTGGGACATACCCCATTTTTACGATTTTTTGTGCTTTCAGCCTCCTTCCAGTCAGTGACAGAAATGGGCATGAAACCAACGCTGGATCCCATAAACCGCAACATTTCTGAAAAGTAGACAAAATTCTGAATTCAGCAAGGGGTAATTTGTGTAGATCCTACAAGGGTTTCCTACAGAAAATAGCAACTGAAAAAGAAAAATATTGAAATTGAGGTGAAAAAAACATCAATTTTTCTCTAAGTTTTACTCTGTAACTTTTTCCTGCAATGTCAGATTTTCGAAAGCAATATACCGTTACGTCTGCTGGACTCTTCTGGTTGCGGGGATATATAGGGCTTGTAGGTTCATCAAGAACTCTAGGTACCCAGAGCCAATAAATGACCTGCACCCTGCAGTGGGTTTTCATTCTATGCCGGGTATACAGCAATTCATTTGCTGAAATATAAAGAGTAAAAAATAGCTATCAAGAAAACCTTTGTATTTCCAAAATGGGCACAAGATAAGGTGTTGAGAAGCAGTGGTTATTTGCACATCTCTGAATTCCGGGCTGCCCATACTAGCATGTGAATTACCGGGCATTTCTCAAATAGACGTCTTTTTTACACACTGTCTTACATTTGGAAGGGAAAAATGTAGAGAAAGACAAGGGGCAATAACACTTGTTTTGCTATTCTATGTTCCCCCAAGTCTCCCGATAAAAATGATACCTCACTTGTGTGGGTAGGCCTAGCGCCCGCGACAGGAAACGCACCAAAGCGCAACGTGGACACATCACAGAAAACAGACCTGTTTTTAGCAAAGTGCCTACCTGTAGATTTTGGCCTCTAGCTCAGCCGCCACCTAGGGAAACCTACCAAACCTGTGCATTTCTGAAAACTAGAGACCTAGGGGAATCCAAGATGGGGTGATTTGTGTGGCTCGGACCAGGTTCTGTTACCCAGAATCCTTTGCAAACCTCAAAATTTGGCTAAAAAAACACATGTTCCTCACATTTCTGTGGCAGAAAGTTCTGGAATCTGAGAGGAGCCACAAATTTCCTTCCACCCAGCGTTCCCCCACGTCTCCCGATAAAAATGATACCTCACTTGTGTGGGTAGGCCTAGCGCCCGCGACAGGAAACACCCCAAAGCGCAATGTGGACACATCACAGAAAACAGACCTGTTTTTAGCAAAGTGCCTACCTGTAGATTTTGGCCTCTAGCTCAGCCGCCACCTAGGGAAACCTACCAAACCTGTGCATTTCTGAAAACTAGAGAACTAGGGGAATCCAAGATGGGGTGATTTGTGTGGCTCGGACCAGGTTCTGTTACCCAGAATCCTTTGCAAAGCTCAAAAATTGGCTAAAAAAACACATGTTCCTCACATTTCTGTGGCAGAAAGTGCTGGAATCTGAGAGGAGCCACAAATGTCCTTCCACCCAGCGTTCCCCCACGTCTCCCGATAAAAATGATACCTCACATGTGTGGGTAGGCCTAGCGCCCGCGACAGGAAACGCCCCAAAGCGCAACGTGGACACATCACAGAAAACAGACCTGTTTTTAGCAAAGTGCCTACCTGTAGATTTTGGCCTCTAGCTCAGCCGCCACCTAGGGAAACCTACCAAACCTGTGCATTTCTGAAAACTAGAGACCTAGGGGAATCCAAGATGGGGTGATTTGTGTGGCTCGGACCAGGTTCTGTTACCCAGAATCCTTTGCAAAGCTCAAAAATTGGCTAAAAAAACACATGTTCCTCACATTTCTGTGGCAGAAAGTTCTGGAATCTGAGAGGAGCCACAAATTTCCTTCCACCCAGCGTTCCCCCACGTCTCCCGATAAAAATGATACCTCACTTGTGTGGGTAGGCCTAGCGCCCGCGACAGGAAACGCCCCAAAGCGCAACGTGGACACATCACAGAAAACAGACCTGTTTTTAGCAAAGTGCCTACCTGTAGATTTTGGCCTCTACCTCAGCCGCCACCTAGGGAAACCTACCAAACCTGTGCATTTCTGAAAACTAGAGACCTAGGGGAATCCAAGGAGGGGTGACTGGCGGGGCTCGGACCAGGTTCTGTTACCCAGAATCCTTTGCAAACCTCATATTTTGGCTAAAAAAACGCATTTTCCTCACATTTGAGTGACAGAAAGTTCTGGAATCTGAGAGGAGCCACAAATTTCCTTCCACCCAGCGTTCCCCCAAGTCTCCCGATAAAAATGATACCTCACTTGCATGGGTAGGCCTAGCGCCCGCGACAGGAAACGCCCCAAAGCGCAACGTGGACACCACCAAAATTTTCGAAGAAAACAGAGGTGTTTTTTGCGAAGTGACTACCTGCAGATTTTGGCCTCTAGCTCAGCCGGCACCTAGGGAAACCTACCAAACCTGTACATTTCTGAAAACTAGAGACCTAGGGGAATCCAAGGAGGGGTGACTGGCGGGGCTCGGACCAGGTTCTGTTACCCAGAATCCTTAGCAAAGCTCAAAAATTGGCTAAAAAAACACATGTTCCTCACATTTCTGTGGCAGAAAGTTCTGGAATCTGAGAGGAGCCACAAATTTCCTTCCACCCAGCGTTCCCCCACGTCTCCCGATAAAAATGATACCTCACTTGTGTGGGTAGGCCTAGCGCCCGCGACAGGAAACGCCCCAAAGCGCAACGTGGACACATCACAGAAAACAGACCTGTTTTTAGCAAAGTGCCTACCTGTAGATTTTGGCCTCTAGCTCAGCCGCCACCTAGGGAAACCTACCAAACCTGTGCATTTCTGAAAACTAGAGACCTAGGGGAATCCAAGGAGGGGTGACTGGCGGGGCTCGGACCAGGTTCTGTTACCCAGAATCCTTTGCAAAGCTCAAAAATTGGCTAAAAAAACACATGTTCCTCACATTTCTGTGGCAGAAAGTTCTGGAATCTGGGAGGAGCCACAAATTTCCTTCCACCCAGCGTTCCCCCAAGTCTCCCGATAAAAATGATACCTCACTTGCGTGGGTAGGCCTAGCGCCCGCGACAGGAAACGCCCCAAAGCGCAACGTGGACACCACCAAAATTTTGGAAGAAAACAGACCTGTTTTTAGCGAAGTGCCTACCTGTAGATTTTGGCCTGTAGCTCAGCCGCCACCTAGGGAAACCTACCAAACCTGTGCATTTCTGAAAACTAGAGACCTAGGGGAATCCAAGGAGGGGTGACTGGCGGGGCTCGGACCAGGTTCTGTTACCCAGAATCCTTTGCAAAGCTCAAAAATTGGCTAAAAAAACACATGTTCCTCACATTTCTGTGGCAGAAAGTTCTGGAATCTGAGAGGAGCCACAAATTTCCTTCCACCCAGCGTTCCCCCACGTCTCCCGATAAAAATGATACCTCACTTGTGTGGGTAGGCCTAGCGCCCGCGACAGGAAACGCCCCAAAGCGCAACGTGGACACATCACAGAAAACAGACCTGTTTTTAGCAAAGTGCCTACCTGTAGATTTTGGCCTGTAGCTCAGCCGCCACCTAGGGAAACCTACCAAACCTGTGCATTTCTGAAAACTAGAGACCTAGGGGAATCCAAGGAGGGGTGACTGGCGGGGCTCGGACCAGGTTCTGTTACCCAGAATCCTTTGCAAAGCTCAAAAATTGGCTAAAAAAACACATGTTCCTCACATTTCTGTGGCAGAAAGTTCTGGAATCTGGGAGGAGCCACAAATTTCCTTCCACCCAGCGTTCCCCCAAGTCTCCCGATAAAAATGATACCTCACTTGCGTGGGTAGGCCTAGCGCCCACGACAGGAAACGCCCCAAAGCGCAACGTGGACACCACCAAAATTTTGGAAGAAAACAGACCTGTTTTTAGCGAAGTGCCTACCTGTAGATTTTGGCCTGTAGCTCAGCCGCCACCTAGGGAAACCTACCAAACCTGTGCATTTCTGAAAACTAGAGACCTAGGGGAATCCAAGGAGGGGTGACTGGCGGGGCTCGGACCAGGTTCTGTTACCCAGAATCCTTTGCAAAGCTCAAAAATTGGCTAAAAAAACACATGTTCCTCACATTTCTGTGGCAGAAAGTTCTGGAATCTGGGAGGAGCCACAAATTTCCTTCCACCCAGTGTTCCCCCAAGTCTCCCGATAAAAATGATACCTCACTTGCGTGGGTAGGCCTAGCGCCCGCGACAGGAAACGCACCAAAGCGCAACGTGGACACCACCAAAATTTTGGAAGAAAACAGACCTGTTTTTAGCGAAGTGCCTACCTGTAGATTTTGGCCTGTAGCTCAGCCGCCACCTAGGGAAACCTACCAAACCTGTGCATTTCTGAAAACTAGAGACCTAGGGGAATCCAAGGAGGGGTGACTGGCGGGGCTCGGACCAGGTTCTGTTACCCAGAATCCTTTGCAAAGCTCAAAAATTGGCTAAAAAAACACATGTTCCTCACATTTCTGTGGCAGAAAGTTCTGGAATCTGAGAGGAGCCACAAATTTCCTTCCACCCAGCGTTCCCCCACGTCTCCCGATAAAAATGATACCTCACTTGTGTGGGTAGGCCTAGCGCCCGCGACAGGAAACGCCCCAAAGCGCAACGTGGACACATCACAGAAAACAGACCTGTTTTTAGCAAAGTGCCTACCTGTAGATTTTGGCCTGTAGCTCAGCCGCCACCTAGGTAAACCTACCAAACCTGTGCATTTCTGAAAACTAGAGACCTAGGGGAATCCAAGGAGGGGTGACTGGCGGGGCTCGGACCAGGTTCTGTTACCCAGAATCCTTTGCAAAGCTCAAAAATTGGCTAAAAAAACACATGTTCCTCACATTTCTGTGGCAGAAAGTTCTGGAATCTGGGAGGAGCCACAAATTTCCTTCCACCCAGCGTTCCCCCAAGTCTCCCGATAAAAATGATACCTCACTTGCGTGGGTAGGCCTAGCGCCCGCAACAGGAAACGCCCCAAAGCGCAACGTGGACACCACCAAAATTTTGGAAGAAAACAGACCTGTTTTTAGCGAAGTGCCTACCTGTAGATTTTGGCCTGTAGCTCAGCCGCCACCTAGGGAAACCTACCAAACCTGTGCATTTCTGAAAACTAGAGACCTAGGGGAATCCAAGGAGGGGTGACTGGCGGGGCTCGGACCAGGTTCTGTTACCCAGAATCCTTTGCAAAGCTCAAAAATTGGCTAAAAAAACACATGTTCCTCACATTTCTGTGGCAGAAAGTTCTGGAATCTGAGAGGAGCCACAAATTTCCTTCCACCCAGCGTTTCCCCACGTCTCCCGATAAAAATGATACCTCACTTGTGTGGGTAGGCCTAGCGCCCGCGACAGGAAACGCCCCAAAGCGCAACGTGGACACATCACAGAAAACAGACCTGTTTTTAGCAAAGTGCCTACCTGTAGATTTTGGCCTGTAGCTCAGCCGCCACCTAGGGAAACCTACCAAACCTGTGCATTTCTGAAAACTAGAGACCTAGGGGAATCCAAGGAGGGGTGACTGGCGGGGCTCGGACCAGGTTCTGTTACCCAGAATCCTTTGCAAAGCTCAAAAATTGGCTAAAAAAACACATGTTCCTCACATTTCTGTGGCAGAAAGTTCTGGAATCTGAGAGGAGCCACAAATTTCCTTCCACCCAGCGTTCCCCCACGTCTCCCGATAAAAATGATACCTCACTTGTGTGGGTAGGCCTAGCGCCCGCGACAGGAAACGCCCCAAAGCGCAACGTGGACACATCACAGAAAACAGACCTGTTTTTAGCAAAGTGCCTACCTGTAGATTTTGGCCTGTAGCTCAGCCGCCACCTAGGGAAACCTACCAAACCTGTGCATTTCTGAAAACTAGAGACCTAGGGGAATCCAAGGAGGGGTGACTGGCGGGGCTCGGACCAGGTTCTGTTACCCAGAATCCTTTGCAAAGCTCAAAAATTGGCTAAAAAAACACATGTTCCTCACATTTCTGTGGCAGAAAGTTCTGGAATCTGGGAGGAGCCACAAATTTCCTTCCACCCAGCGTTCCCCCAAGTCTCCCGATAAAAATGATACCTCACTTGCGTGGGTAGGCCTAGCGCCCGCGACAGGAAACGCCCCAAAGCGCAACGTGGACACATCACATTTTTTCATTGAAAACAGTGCCTACCTGTAGTTTTTGGCCTGTAGCTCAGCCAGCACCTAGGGAAACCTACCAAACCTGTGCATTTCTGAAAACTAGAGACCTAGGGGAATCCAAGATGGGGTGACTTGAGGGGCTCTGACCAGGTTCTGTTACCCAGAATCCTTTCCAAACCTCAAATATTGGCTAAAAAAATGCATTTTTCACACATTTCGGTGACAGAAAGTTCTGGAATCTGAGTGGAGCCACAAATTTCCTTCCACCCAGCGTTCCCCCAAGTCTCCCGATAAAAATTATACCTCAGTTGTGTGGGTGGGCCAGGTGCCTCCAACAGAATAAGGCCCAAAACTTGTAGAGATACAGGGGATAGTACTGCGAGTTTATAAGGACATATTCTTTTATACATCTTTAGACTGACTCTGCTTTGGGGACCCACATACGTGAGGTGTCATTTTATTTGGGAGACTGAGGGGAACACTGGGGAGTAGGAATTTTGTGCTGGAGTGGTGATCGTACGAAGAAAAGTCAGGAAAATATGCTTTTTTTAAGCACATTTTGAGGTTTACAGAGGAGTCTGGGTAAGAAAATGTTGGGGGATCCACGCAAGCCACTCCTCCCTAGACTCCTTGGGGTGTCTAGTTTTAAAAAATGTCTGGGTTTGGTAGGTTTCCCTAGATGAAGGCCGCACACAGGACCAAAAACATAGGTGCCCTCTCCCCCCCCAAACACAGGTAGTTTTGTAATATATCGTTTTGATGTGCCCACATACGTCCGTGATGTGCCAAACACTAAAATTTTGAAAAGAAACACACTTAGGTTATGTGAAAAAGACCCCTCACCCACCAACCAAGTTGGTGGCATGCTTCATCATCGGGGTCCCACCTGAGGCACCTAGCGTGTCATAGGTGTGCTGCGACGCCTGATTACAGCGGAGCAGGTTTGGTCATTTTTACCACACATACTGGTTGGATTTGGCACGAGGGTGAGTGATGGTTCAGTGGATCAAATTTTACTAACAAGAGCTTTCACAAAAATGAAAAGCACTGTTAGTAACTGAAAGGCAAAAAACTGAACCAATGACTCACAGCTCGTGAGCTGTAAAGCCGCGACAAGGCACCAACCGCTTTACAGTCCATTCACACAACTTTCATACATGACACACACAAGGCCATTCACACCGCCAGCCACGGGCCCAGCACATTACAACACTCACATCGACAGACAGCGCCACTCAAGGGCCCATCACTTACATACGCCCACATGCCTGATACAACAATCACACCAGCTGATGGGAGTGTGTGGACTGGTGTTTGGCTTGCAGTGTGTTGCAGTAGCCAACATCAAGTCAATATGTACAGTCTCAGCCAAGCCCCACTCCACACACAATGGCATCATATTTTTTTTTTTTTTAACAGAGGAACCCCTAACTAAGTAGAAAGAATTACAAAACAACAAACACAAAAGCTCTAACTAACAACATGACAGAAATGCTAACCATGAAACTAAACACATGAAAATACAAAACAGACATGAGTTTACACTCATGGTTGTTCCCAGAAATTCTTCTGGGTGTGGTAATTCTTAAAACAAGCACCGACACACAGCCCAGGCTTTGAAGGACAATCTGGGCAGTACATTCGAGACTCCCTCCGGATACCTCTTCGAAAACACACTCTACATTTCTTAGCTGGAAAGTCTTTTTTGGGTGTGGGAGGAATGTGCTCAGCAAAGTGGCGATCTTTCAATCTAGCCACATCCTCCACCACTGCTTCTCTAGGAACTCTGGCCTGTTTCACCACAATAAGGCTCTCTATCACTGACTCCTGAAATTTCACAAATGTCATCTTTGAGTCTGGAGACCTATCCCTAAACACAATAAAAGCATTGAAGGTTGCTAAGTGGAAGAGGTGAAGTGCTAACTTCTTATAACAAACATAAGACTTACGAATAGCAGTATAAGGTTCCAACCTCTGGTCAACTCTATCTACACCTCCCATGTGCTTATTATAATCTAAAATGCACACAGGTTTGCGCACTTCAGCAACCTGGCCCCAAACAGTCACAGGGGAAGTACTCTCATCATGGATGGTACTTAGCATGTAGACATCCCTCTTGTCTGAAAATTTCAAAGCTAGCAGCTCCTCGTTCCGCAAGGCACAGCACTGTCCCCTCTCAAGTTTTTTACAGACAAGCTCCCTTGGATAGCCTTTCCGGTTAGAACGGATTGTGCCACAAGCAACTGTGTCCACTCTAAACAATTCCTTGAACAACTGCACACCAGTGTAGAAGTTATCTACATACAAATGGTGACCTTTGTTGAACAGTCGTCTACCAAGATCCCACACTATTTTCTCAGTAACTCCAAAAGTGGGAGGACAACCAGGGGGGTCAATATTGGAATCCCTACCAGTGTACACACGGAAACTATACACATATCCTGTCCTACTTTCAGACAGCATATACAATTTAATTCCATATCGTGCCCTTTTGCTAGGAATGTACTGCCTAAAAACCAAACGACCCTTGAAGAGGACCAAAGACTCGTCCACACTTATCTCTTTGCCTGGAACATAGACCTCCGAAAACCGATCTACAAAATGATCAAGGACAGGCCTAATCTTAAAAAGACGGTCAGAATCTGGGTGATCTCGTGGCAAGGCTAATGCATTGTCAACAAAATGCAGCATCCTAAGAAGAAGCAAATACCGATTACAACTCATGGTAGCTGGAAATATAGCTGTTGCCATCAAGGGACTAGTAGACCAATAAGAAGCCAGTGACGGCTTCCTTATCAACCCCATCAAAAAAGTCAAACCCAAAAACTTTTTTAGCTCCTCCAAATTTGTGGGAATCCACTGGGCAGCTCTAGAGTGTGGCCTAAGTCTAGCAGCGTTGTCCCTCAAATGCTGCTCCGCATACAAATTAGTCTGCTCAACAATCTCTTCCAAAAACACATCATCCATGAATAACTCAAAGAAATTGATAGGCATAAAGTTCTCTGTATTGGCGTTACACCCCGGGAGACCAGTAAAGGCAGGCAACTCTGGCTGCTCCATGTTTGGGGCAACCCAGACATCAGGTCTTCTAACGGGAAACCTTTCAGCCCCAGGTTGCTGCACTATTGGCACATCAATGTCCTCCTCTAAAACAGAACCTTCATCTGCACTGAGTGTGGCTTCATCATCAGAAGATTCCCCTCCAACAGAAACATCACTGCCAGAATCTCTGACTTCCTCCTCTGCCTCAGATGCAGAGTCCGTCTCATAGTCATGATCAGACTGTGACTCAAAAAGCATACCAACCACCTGCTGAGCGGTCATCCTGCGGCTAGCCATGATCTCTCCTGCTAAAATTAACTGGACAAATTCACCACCAACAACCAGCACTGTGTAAGACAAGTAACAAAGTGTAGCTTTGTTAGTAAGAGTTACAAACTCAAAAACTATACCGCTCACTTGCCTGAAAAAGCTTGATTCACCAGCAACTACACAGCAATCACCAATGATATCCCACTAAAAAGAAAGAAAGAAAGGCAAATTAGAAATAAGACACAACAAATATCATTGTGCACAAACCTAAGGACAATTTCACACACAATCCTGCATTTAGTACACCCCCTACAAACATGTCATTCATGCATGGCAACAATACTCCTTTGGAGTAAATTGTTTTTACTTACCTAAAACATGCAACTGTGCAAACTGCAGGTCAACCACCGCCAAAACCGCAAGGAGCCACAGCAAATAAAGCAAAAGCTTTGAACTAGAACAAAAAGGAGGAATTTTTTTTTTATCACAAATGCAAAGACTTCTTCAGTTGACAAACACCCCACCATCAAACATTTTAGAAATTGGTGCCTAAGTGGATTCTGTCATAGGGGCAGATGGGCCTACTAAAAAAATAGGCCTGTCTGCCCCAAGGAAGCCAGAAACTACCTTTAGTACTGTGTCCCCATGGAGAGCGACCCTTGCCAAAGGGGACAGCCCTCAAACAAAAAAAAACAAAAAAAACACACACAACACTATCCCTGGTGCCTAAGTGGCTTCTGCCCCCTTGGGGGCAGGTGGGCCTAAGAAAATAGGCCCATCTGCCCCCAGGGGGTGTAGAAATGGCCAACAGGTCAATGCCCCCCTTGGGGGGGCGCCCCGTGCCCGAGGGGACGCCCCCCCACAAAAATAAACACATAAAAAAAAATCCCTGGCGTTCTAGTGGTTTCTGCCCCCCTTGGGGGCAGATCAGCCTAAAAATAATAGGCTGATCTGTCTCCAAGGGGTGCAGAAATGGCCTGGGTACATGTGCCCCCAAAGTGGGGGGCGACCCTTGCCAAAGCCCCCCCCCATCCACTAACACACACACACACACACACTATCCCTGGTGTCTACGTGGCTTCTGCCCCCCTTGGGGGCAGGTGGGTCTAGAAAAATAGGCCCATCTGCCCCCAGGGGGGGCAGAAATGGCCAACAGGTCAATGCCCCCCTTGGGGGGGCGCCCCGTGCCCAAGGGGACGCCCCCCCACAAAAATAAACACATAAAAAAAAAACCCTGCCGTTCTAGTGGTTTCTGCCCCCCTTGGGGGCAGATCAGCCTAAAAATAATAGGCTGATCTGTCTCCAAGGGGTGCAGAAATGGCCTGGGTACATGTGCCCCCAAAGTGGGGGGCGACCCTTGCCCAAGCCCCCCCCCATCCACTAACACACACACACACACACACTATCCCTGGTGTCTACGTGGCTTCTGCCCCCCTTGGGGGCAGGTGGGTCTAGAAAAATAGGCCCATCTGCCCCCAGGGGGGGCAGAAATGGCCAACAGGTCAATGCCCCCCTTGGGGGGGCGCCCCGTGCCCAAGGGGACACCCCCCCACAAAAATAAACACATAAAAAAAAATCCCTGGCGTTCTAGTGGTTTCTGCCCCCCTTGGGGGCAGATCAGCCTAAAAATAATAGGCTGATCTGTCTCCAAGGGGTGCAGAAATGGCCTGGGTACATGTGCCCCCAAAGTGGGGGGCGACCCTTGCCCAAGCCCCCCCCCATCCACTAACACACACACACACACACACTATCCCTGGTGTCTACGTGGCTTCTGCCCCCCTTGGGGGCAGGTGGGTCTAGAAAAATAGGCCCATCTGCCCCCAGGGGGGGCAGAAATGGCCAACAGGTCAATGCCCCCCTTGGGGGGGCGCCCCGTGCCCATGGGGACGCCCCCCCACAAAAATAAACACATAAAAAAACATTCCTGGCGTTCTAGTGGTTTCTGCCCCCCTTGGGGCAGATCAACCTAAAAATAATAGGCTGATCTGCCCTCAAGGGGGGCAGAAATGGCCCTAAAAGACATGCCCCCCAAAGGGGAGCGACCCTTGCCCAAGGGGGCGCCCCCCCATCCACTACACACACAATCCCTGGTGCCTAAGTGGCTTCTGCCCCCCTTGGGGGCAGATGGACCTAAAAAAAATAGGCCGATCTGCCCCCAAGGGGGGCAGAAATGGCCAACAGTTCTCTGCCCCCTTGGCGGGGGCGCCCCTTGCCCAAGGGGGCACCCCCTCCCAACATACCTGCACAGAAAATATAATTCCCTGGTGATCCAGTGGTTTCTGCCCCCCTTGGGGGCAGATCCGCCTAAAAAGTAGGCCAATCTGCCCCCAAGGGGGGCAGAAATGGCCGTAACTAATTGCCCCCACAAGGGGAGCGACCCTTGCCCAAGGGGCCGCTCCCCGCCAGCAAGAAACACGAGCAAACAACAACAAAAAAAAAATCCCTGGTGTCTAGTGGGCATTCCTGCTGCCCGATCGCAATGCGATCGGGCAGCAGGAATGCTCAAAGAGACACCGGGGGAAAGGAAAAGCCTTTCCTTTCCCCCGGTGCCTCTTTAGCCCAAACCCCCCACCCACCGGGAAGAGGAACTCACCTCTTTCCTCGTCGCCGCACAGGAAGCAAATGGCTTCCTGTGCGGCGAAATCCCCATAATGAAGTCAGCGCGCGATCGCGCGCTGACGTCATTATGGGGGGGTGGGGGGGTCGGGGTGGAAGGGGAAGGGCTTCCCCTTCCATCCCTGACTTTGGGGGGGTGGGGGGAAGCACACAGAGGGAGCGAGAGCGCTCCCTCTGGGCTGTGTGCCGAGGACGTAGTGGTTACGTCCTCGGCACAGCAGCACTGTGCCGCGGGACGTAACCACTACGTCCGCGGCACAGAAGGGGTTAATAATGTTGAGGAAGTGGAACATGATTGTCTTGAGGTAACAGAACTATGCACCAAACCCAGACCTGACATTAAGGATACACAGTTAGAAGAAAATGATTACATTATAGGGGTGATTCTAACCTGGCGGTCGGTGATAAAGCGGCGGCCAACCCGCCAACAGGCCGGCGGTCCAAAAAATGGAATTCTGACCCTGGCGGGAACCGCCAACACAGCCCGCCACATTAACACTCCGACCGCCACGGCGGTACAAACAAACAGCGCGGCGGTCACCGCCAACAGACAGGCGGCAGAAAATGTACCGCCCACACTATTATGACAGGCCAATCCGCCATCTTTTCCGGGGCGGGAGCACCGCCGATAAAAACACGGCGGAAACAGACTACGAACGGGAAAACGCACACCTCTACGCACTCCACCAGGAAGGAGGACAGCATGGAACCCGAATTAAACATCCTACCTGCTCTCGTCTACCTGCTCATCTACCACGAGTACGAACGCCTTCGCAGACGACAACGGTGAGTACTGCACCTACGACACAGGGGAGGGGGGAGGACGAAAGGTTACGGCACACACATATGCGACCCCCCCCCCCCCAAACTATGTACACACCAATGCAAAGCAACAAGTCAAAGTGACACCACCCAAACCCCCGTGAAAAAATCAAGGACATAATTAAATTGTGACTCGAAATTTATGGGGGAAAAAAACCACTGATAAGTCCTGGTCAAATAGCAACAACAATTCAAAAAATTCAATTGAATATTTAGTGCATACGATAAACCGAGGCAATTAGTCCTGCACATCTAACGAAATTCCAAGTGTCCGTGGGCCAAAGTGTATCAACACAAGGGCAAAGCCCACACAGGAGACCTGAGTCCTTTGGAGAGAACACTGCAGGGGCATCTGATGACAAAACTACAGGCACCTCAGGGGGAAGGGAAGGGGGGGGCACCACAGCCACATGAGTCCACGACGCCAGATCCACGAAGGGGCCACCATGCCCACTGTGCCATCCTGGGGAGTGTAAAGCCACAGTCTCTCAAGTCTCTACAGTGGGTGGCTTGCCCACTGTGCCATCCTGGGGAGTGCAAAGCCACAGTCTCTCAAGTCTCTACAGTGGGTGGCTTGCCCACTGTGCCATCCTGGGGAGTGCAAAGCCACAGTCCATCAGGTGGATAACAGTCTCCACCAGTCAAGGAGGAGACATGGTGGGCACAGTGAACCGTGAACAGTAGCTCGAGACAGATCCGGCACTGTCATTGTGCCAGTGGTGCATGAGACGGCGGGGCCCATCGAAGCGGTGCTTGAGACGGCGGGGCCCAGCGGAGCGGTGCTTGACAGGAAGGGCCCAGCGGAGCGGTGCTTGAGACGGCGGGGCCCGGCGGGGCCCAGCGGAGCGGTGCTTGACAGGAAGGGCCCAGCGGAGCGGTGCTTGAGACGGCGGGGCCCAGCGGAGCGGTGCTTGAGACGGCGGGGCCCAGCAGAGCGGTGCTTGACAGGAAGGGCCCAGCGGAGCGGTGCTTGAGACGGCGGGGCCCAGCGGAGCGGTGCTTGACAGGAAGGGCCCAGCGGAGCGGTGCTTGAGACGGCGGGGCCCAGCGGAGCGGTGCTTGACAGGAAGGGCCCAGCGGAGCGGTGCTTGAGACGGCGGGGCCCAGCGGAGCGGTGCTTGACAGGAAGGGCCCAGCGGAGCGGTGCTTGAGATGGCGGGGCCCAGCGGAGCGGTGCTTGAGACGGCGGGGCCCAGCGGAGCGGTGCTTGACAGGAAGAGCCCAGCGGAGCGGTGCTTGAGACGGCGGGGCCCAGTGGAGCGGTGCTTGAGACGGCGGGGCCCAGCGGAGCGGTGCTTGACAGGAAGGGCCCAGCGGAGCGGTGCTTGACAGGAAGGGCCCAGCGGAGCGGTGCTTGAGACGGCGGGGCCCAGCGGAGCGGCGCTTGAGACGGCGGGGCCCAGCGGAGCGGTGCTTGACAGGAAGGGCCCAGCGGAGCGGTGCTTGACAGGAAGGGCCCAGCGGAGCGGTGCTTGAGACAGCGGGGCCCAGCGGAGCGGTGCTTGACAGGAAGGGCCCAGCGGAGCGGTGCTTGAGACGGCGGGCCCAGCTGAGCGGTGCTTGAGACGGCGGGGCCCAGCAGAGCGGTGCTTGACAGGAAGGGCCCAGCGGAGCGGTGCTTGACAGGAAGGGCCCAGCGGAGTGGTACTTGAGACGGCGGGGCCCAGCGGAGCGGTGCTTGAGACGGCGGGGCCCAGCGGAGCGGTGCTTGACAGGAAGGGCCCAGCGGAGCGGTGCTTGAGACGGTGGGGCCCAGCGGAGCGGTGCTTGAGACGGCGGGGCCCAGCGGAGCGGTGCTTGACAGGAAGGGCCCAGCGGAGCGGTGCTTGAGACGGCGGGGCCCAGCTGAGCGGTGCTTGAGACGGCGGGGCCCAGCAGAGCGGTGCTTGACAGGAAGGGCCCAGCGGAGCGGTGCTTGACAGGAAGGGCCCAGCGGAGTGGTACTTGAGACGGCGGGGCCCAGCGGAGCGGTGCTTGAGACGGCGGGGCCCAGCGGAGCGGTGCTTGACAGGAAGGGCCCAGCGGAGCGGTGCTTGAGACGGCGGGGCCCAGCGGAGCGGTGCTTGAGACGGCGGGGCCCAGCGTAGCGGTGCTTGACAGGAAGCGCCCAGTGGAGCGGTGCTTGACAGGAAGGGCCCAGCGGAGTGGTGCTTGAGACGGCGGGGCCCAGCGGAGCGGTGCTTGAGACGGCGGGGCCCAGCGGAGCGGTGCTTGAGACAGCGGGGCCCTGTTCAGCGGTGCTCTTCTGCACGGCGGGGCCCTGTTCAGCGGTGCTCTTCTGCACGGCGGGGCCCTCTTCAGCGGTGCTCTTCTGCACGGCGGGCCCTGTTCAGCGGTGCTCTTCTGCACGGCGGGGCCCTCTTCAGCGGTGCTCTTCTGCACGGCGGGGCCTTCTTCAGCGGTGCTCTTCTGCACGGCGGGGCCCTCTTCAGCGGTGCTCGTCCAGTAAGTCAAGGGAGCCGGACCTGGCCTGGACTCCATGCTCAGTCACCCTCCGACCGTGCTGTTGTTGGACCCTTCGGTGACGGAGTCCTGGGCCCTTTGGTGTCCTCCCTAACACCCGGGATGGGGCTTGTGGGCCCCTCCTGCTCCGCGCTCCTGCTGGCAGACTTCTCTGCCCTGCTGCCCTTTTGCTCCTTAGATGGGGCTCTCGGGCCCCTGCCTCCCCTAGATGTTGTGGCTGGTGAAGTGGGCGAACTTTGCTCCTTGGGGGCAGCCGTGTCAGTCCTCTCACGGCGGCCCTTTAGTTTCCTGGTCCTCTTGCCTGGGGGGGGGCTGGCTGTCCCCTTGCTGCTGATTGAAGTGTCACTGCTGGCAAAGGGTGGACTCCAGAACTCATGCACCACAGTGACACTCGAAGCTGGGCTGGTGGTGGCTGAGGTGCTCTTGGGACTCTTTGCAGATGGAGGGGGTGGGTCAGTGGAGGGAAAGAGGTCAAGATTAGCGAGGAAAACTTTCTTAGGACCAAGGTAAAAGGTAGGAGAAGTGGTGATGGGAGTGGAGGAAGAGGATGTGGTTGTAGGAGAGTCAGGTGTGCTGTCTTTGGGTGCAGGTGCTTGTGCTGGAGGCTGTCGTGAGGTGGATGGCTGTTGGGTGGGTGTCTGCCTGCGTTTGTGTGTCTTGGAAGAGGGGGTGACAGACACAGTGGGAGAGGACACAGGGGACGTGTAAATGGTAGTGGGGGTGGTGACTGCACGTGTGCGGACTGTACTGGAGGGTGTGCTGGTGATGGAAGCACTGGCTGATGGTGGTGTGCATGCAGGTGTGAGTGTAGACGTCACAGGGAGGGAGGAGGGAGACGAGGAGGAGGGGGACACAGAGGTGGTAGTGACTGTTGGAATGTCTGCATCTGGGTGTTGCTTGCGTGAATGCTTGTGGGTTCTGTGGTGCTTGTGTCTGGATGAGCTGCCCTTGGGTGTTGAGGTGTGTGCAGGCTGGTCTGATGGTGTGGATGGGATAGGCTGAGGAACAGGAGACAGAGACAGGGTGGAGGCAGTCAGAAGAGGGAGGCTGGAAACAGGGACAATGGCTGCCGTCAGTGCTGAGGCCAGAGCATTGAACGATCGTTGATGGGCAGCCTGACCCGAATGAATGCCCTCCAGGTAGGCATTGCTCCGATGCACCTCCCTTTCTACCCCCTGGATGGCATTCAAAAGGGTAGTCTGCCCAACAATGATGGTCTGAAGGAGGTCAATGACCTCCTCACTGAGGGCAGCAGGGGTAACAGGGGCAGGGGCTGAGGTGCCTGGGGCGAAGGAGACGCCCGCCTTCCTGGGCGAGCGGGCACGGAGCGTAGGCTGAGGGGCTGCTGGGAGGGCGGGGCTGGTGCGCTGGGTGGCGGCTGTACCTGTAGAGGCAGGGAGCCCGGATGATGCCGCCACCGCTAGGGAGCTCCCATCCGAGGACGTGTCGGTGTCGCTGGTGTCACCACCGGTCCCCGTTGTGGTGCTCCCCTCGCCCTCCGGATCACTGGTGCCCTCAGTGTCTGTTCCTGGTCCCACCGGGGCCTTGTGACTTGCAGCTCCCTCGTGCTCCGATGCCAATTCTCCTCCGCCTGATGATGCTAATGCACACATGCACAAGAAGATGAAGAAGAAGGGTGGGGGGAGAAAAAGGAAGACCAGGTTGAGTGCATGCAATGTCAACACCGTTGGCGGAGAGGACAGACACAGGAGCCTCATGCACTAAGCCGCCCATTCGGGGTACACTACTCAGTACTTCTGACTAGGACAACAGGTCTAGAGACGACAAACGCGCACATGTGTGATGCTGGACCATCGATAGCTGTACTTGTCACCCTACAGAGGTGGGGGCCGGGAGCACAGGGCCATGCCTAAAGGAGAGGACTACACTACAGAAAGCACCCTGGCCTAATGTCACCCACAACCCTCCTCCCCCACCCAGACGCCTCCACTGCGCAGAGAGATAGCAGAATGTGCTGATACTCACTCCCTTGTGTCTGCTGTGATGTCCTCAAGTGCCCATCCAAATCAGGGTAGGCCACTGCCAGGATCCGGGACATTAGGGGGGTCAGGGTACGACTGGCACCCCTCCTAGGTTGGGAGGCCATCCCCAGCAGTGACTCGGCGGTCTTCCTGGTCCCGCGGCGGATGTCCTCCCACCTCTTGCGGCAGTGGGTGCCCCGTCTGACGTGGACCCCCAGGGCCCGGACTTCCTTGGCGATGGCTCGCCAAATGTCCACTTTCTGATGGGCGCTGACCTATTTGACATGTACAGGGTGGGAAGGAAAAATTCATCAATTTTCTGCATGTTAGATGCGATTGGCCCCCCCTCCCCAACCTTGCCATATGGCACATGCTCTCATCTGTCGTGCGTTGCACTCCTCATTCGCCCCCCACCCCACCAACTTACATCCACCCCACACCACACAGGCATAGCCCATTCAATGTGCACCCAGTGTACTTACCTGTTGGTCTGGAGGACCGTAGAGTAACGCATACTGGGGGAGGACCCCATCCACAAGTTTCTCCAACTCCTCAGACGTGAAGGCAGGGGCCCTTTCCCCAGTCGCAGCAGCCATTGTCACTTCCAGACCGAGGTCACAGCAGCACTTGCAGTATAGGTCCTCTCCTGTGGATGATCAGGTCTCGAGTGATTAGGCAGATAGAAAATGGTGGTCACGCCCGCGGCGGTGCGTACCGCGTCGGTGCGTACCGCGACCGCCGGCGCACCTCGTCATTGGCTCCTGAAACCCATAGGCTTCAATGTTAGCCAATGCGGCTTCGTATAGCGGTCTTCGACCGCCTACCGCCACGGTGTGCCACGCCAGCGCATTGACCTCACATCCCATTGTCCCACTTCACAGGTCAGGCAGCCGCCATTTCAAGGGCCCACATGGCATAATTTGTACTGCGTCACACAGGCCTAGGCCTTGCATTGCCACACATACACGCCTTTCAATATATAGATAATCGTGTGCTCGGCATGCTGTGGTGAACGTACCTGTGATTTGCTTGACTCTGTGCTCCATGTTGTCCTTCCTAGGCACCGTCTGCTGGGACTTGCGAGGAGAAGGATGAATCCTCGCGTGTACCGACCGCTGGTGGACCTGTCGACAATGGAAGAACGCCATATCATACTACGATACCGACTTGACCGAGCCACTGTACATGAACTGTGTGCCCAGCTGGAGCCAGCCCTGATGTCCCCCATCCGCCAACCCACAGGAATTCCCCCTCTAGTGCAGGTTCTGTCAGTCCTCCATTTTTTGGCTACTGGCTCATTCCAGACAACAGTGGCCATGTCATCTGGAATGTCTCAGCCTATGTTTTCAAAAATGTTGTCTAGAGTGTTGTCTGCCCTGACAAAACACATGCGGAGCTACATTGTATTCCCTGAGGAGGTTGATTTGGCCACTGTGAAGGGTGATTTGTATGCCCTTGGACATATCCCCAACATAATTGGTGCCATTGATGGGACCCATGTGGCTTTAGTACCCCCAAAAGACGATGAGCAGGTGTACAGAAACAGGAAAAGTTACCATTCTATGAACGTCCAGGTGGTCTGTTTGGCTGACCAGTACATCTCCCATGTGAATGCCAAGTTCCCTGGGTCAGTGCATGACGCGTATGTGATGCGTAATAGCAGCATCCCTTATGTGATGGAACAGCTACAGAGACAACGTGTGTGGCTAATTGGTGACTCTGGTTACCCCAACCTGCCTTGGCTATTGACCCCAGTGAGGAATCCCCGGACCAGGGCAGAGGAACGGTACAATGAGGCCCATGGGCGAACTAGGAGGATCATAGAAAGAACCTTTGGCCTCCTGAAGGCCAGGTTTAGGTGCCTGCATATGACAGGGGGATCCCTAATGTACTCACCAAAGAAGGTGTGCCAGATCATCGTGGCCTGCTGTATGCTTCACAATCTGGCATTGCGACGTCAGGAGCCTTTCCTGCAGGAGGATGGTCCAGATGGTGGTGTTGAAGCAGCTGTGGAGCCTGCGGAGAGTGAAGAGGAGGAAGACGAAGAGGACGACCCAGACAACAGGGACAGAGTTATCCAACAGTATTTTCAGTAGCACACAGGTAAGAATCACCCACGCCATTTAACATTTACTGAAAGCCCCCTGCATCTTTACTTTGTGTATTTCCCCCCAGTTCTTTTAAACTGATGTTTGATTTTCCCTTCCCTTTTCAGTGCTGTATGACCCACTGCGTGACTTCTGCTTGGTTAGCCCATGGACTAATGCTTATTGACATCGGTATGTTGTCATCACAAAAATAACAGAACATTATTGATCAGTAATGTGTTATACATTTGTAAATAATACAGGCTGACTCCTGAATGATTTCAGTGCAATGAGTGATTTATTTTTAGTGCTAGATATTGGTACATGATATTAAAACGGTGATCTGTGAGGGTGGAGTTATGTCCATGGCAGAGCCCAGTTCTCAGTTTCACAGGTGCATTTTCCATATGCCTGTGGAAGGATGGAGCAGGGGCAGTTCAAGGTTGGACAGGGTGACACTGTGGGACAGTGGGATGACATCAGGGGGTATCTTATGCTGGCGGGGGTCTTGACATCCTACTCTGTCTTCCTGTGAGATCTCAGGTTCCTCTTGCGGGGTGGTTGTTCTTCAGCAGGAGGTGGGGTTCTGGTGGGCAGTCGTTCTGTGGGGGCCTCCTGACCACTAGCGCCGGCGGAGGTGGTAGGCTGTTCTTGGTTAGTGACAGGGGCCCTTTGTGGTGCCACATGGTCCCGCAATGTGGTTTCTATCCGGTTGAGGGCCTGGACTATGGTCCCCATAGCGGTAGCGATGTTCCTGAGTTCATTGCTGAACCCCATGTACCGTTCCTCCTGCTGTGCCTGGATCTCGGTGAACCTGTCCAGTACCGTCGCCATCGTCTCCTGGGAGTGATGGTATGCTCCCATGATGGTGGTGAGGGCCTCTTGGAGAGTGGGTTCCCTGGGCCTGTCCTCCCCCCCCTGTCGCACAGCAGCCCTCCCAGTTGCCCTGTTTCCCCGGGCCTCTGTCCCCTGGACGGTGTGCCCACTACCACTGCCCCCAGGTCCCTGTTGTTGTTGGGGTGTTGGGTCAGCCTGGGTGCCCTGTAGTGGCGGACACACCGCTGATTGACGTGTCCGCGAGACAGAGGCATGGGCCTGCTGGGTGGGAGCTGTGCTGGTGTTCCCAGAGGGGGTTGGGTCTGCTGTGGCCTGTGTCTGTGTGTGTGGGGAACCGACTGTCCAGAGGTCCCCGATGGTCCGGGCTGGTCATCAGGTTCTAGGTCGACAGAGCTGCTGTCCTCGCTGGGGGCCTGTTCTGGGGGTGGGATGGACAAATCTGGACCCTCCGTGGCGGTGTGTTGGCGTTCGGGCCCTGCAGGGGTAAAGGAGTATGGTTATTGTTTCTGTGTGTGCCATGGCGTGCATTTTGAGTGCCCTTGTCCCCCAGTGCTGGCATTCCCTTGTGGGAGGTGTTGTGAGGGTGGTGGGGGGGGGGGTGTATGGGTATGTGCAATGGTCATGCTTTGGTGGTGGCTGTCTATGGTTTGTGTTGGCATTCAGGGGTTGGTGTTGTTTAGGGTGGGTTGTGCTGGTGAGACATTGGCAGGGAGGTTGTGTGCTGGGGGGTTGAGATTGGGGGTGGGGGGGTTGGCATGCTGGTGGTTGGGGGGGGTGAAGTAGTTGAGATTCGACTTACCAGAGTCCATTGCTCCGTGTACTCCAGCGAGGCCATCAGGATGCAGGATGTTTACCACCTCTTGCTCCCATGCTGTGAATTGGGGTGGAGTGGGTGGGGGTCCGCCGCCAGTCTTCTGCACAGCGATGTTGTGTCACGACACCATCGAGCGCACCTTCCCCCGTAGGTCGTTTCATCGCTTTCTGATATCTTCCTGATTTCTGGGATGCTGTCCCACAGCGTTGACCCTGTCTACGATCCTTTGCCATAGCTCAGCCTTCCTTGCTGTAGTGGTGTGCTGCACCTGTGTGCCGAAGAGCTGGGGCTCAACCCTTATAATTTCCTCCACCATGACCCTGAGTTCTTGGTCCGAGAACCTGGGGTGTCTTTGGGGTGCCATGGGGTGGTGTGGATGAGGTGTGGGGTGGTGTTTGTGGTGATGTGCGTGGTGATATGTGGTGATGTGTGCGTAAATGTGGTGTGGGTGATGAAGTTGGGTTCCTGTGTGTGTTGGGGTTTTCGATTGCTGTGCTCGCTCTCTCTATCTCTATCTCTATCGCCTTCTCTCCGATTTCCAACTAGTGGGGGTTTGTGGGTGATGTGGGTGTGTGTTTTATAGTTCATTGGATGTGTGGGAGTGTTGTTTGTATGTGTGTCAGATGTGTGTATTTGGAATTGTCCAATGTGGCTGTGTTTTGGAGCTGTGTGTGTATTTTGAGCGCAGCGGTGTGTACCGCCAATGGAATACCGCGGTTGAAAGACCGCCGCGTGGATTCGTGGGTCAGAATGGCATGGGCGTGTTTGTGTTAGCGTGACGGTGGAGGTTTGGTCATCTCCAGTTTTCCGCGGCCCGCTGATGAGGCGGCCTTCCTTGGATGTCGGATTGTTGGCGGTTTCACAGTTGGTGGTCAGAATGACCGTGGCGGTTTACCGCGGCCGCAGCGGTAGAATGGCGGACTTCTGACCGGCGGTAAGGGCCTTTTACCGCCGAGGTCAGAATGACCCCCTATGTTTGTTGATGGTTCATGCTTGAGAGACTCAGACGGAATACTGAGAGCTGGTTATGCCGTGTGTACAATCACCGGTATTCTAGAAGCTTCCTGGCTCGAAAGAGTTTACTCTGCACATGTGGCTGAATTAATTGCCCTTATTAAGGCATGCCACGCAGCTAAAAACCTGAAAGTCACTATCTATACTGATAGCAGATACAGATTTGGAATTGTACATGATTTCGGCCAATTATGGTCACAGAGGGGTTTCATGACCTCTACTGGCTCACCAGTGAAAAATGGTGAAAAGATTAAGGATTTGTTGCATGCTATTCAGTTACCTCTTGAAATTGCCGTGGTGAAATGCAATGCTCATGTTAAGTCACAAGACTTTGTGTCAATAGGAAACGGCTATGCAGATCAAGTCGCAAGGTTTTGCACATTGAACTGTATATCGTTCAAGCATGAGTGGGAACTATTACCTGAAACTAAAGATGAAACATGCTTGAACTTTGCATTAAGAGTGATTGATACATTAGATGAGCTAAGATCACTGCAGGGCCATGCTAGCAGAGAAGAAAAACGTTCCTGGCAGAGAATGCAATGTATACAAATGTCTGACGACTTATGGGTCTCAGAGGAGGGGAAAATGGTTTTGCCAAACAGTCTTTTGCCACAGTTTGCAAGGTTTTACCATGGTCAAGCACATCTTGGGAGAGACGCAATGATCAGATTATTCAAAATTGATTGGTTCAATACGAAATTCAGACAAGCCACAGAGGTCATCTGTCACAGGTGCATCATCTGTCAACAGATGAATACAGGAAAAGGGACTGTGGTGACTTTGAGCCACATAGGAAGAGCTGGAGGTCCGTTTAGCAAGATGCAGATGGATTTCATTGAGATGCCTGTGTGTGGAGGCTTGAGGTATGTGTTGGTGATTGTGTGCGTTTTCAGTCACTGGATTGAAGCTTACCCTACGCGTAGGAATGAGTTAATACCACGTTTCGGATTCCCGATCTCTTTAAAATCAGATAGGGGCAGACACTTCGACAATGAGGTGATTAAGCTCTTGTGTGCTGCATTGGACATTGAGCAGAAGCTGCATTGTAGCTACTGCCCTGAAGCATCAGGACTAGTGGAACAGATGAATGCTACCTTGAAGTCAAGAATGGCAAAAATGTGTGCAGCTACCAATTTAAAGTGGCCAGATGCATTGCCCTCAGTGCTGATGTCAATGAGAAACACACCTGACAACAAAAACAGGATTATCCCCACATGAAATTTTGATGGGCCGAGCTATGAGATTGCCCGCAGTGCCTGCAAATGCTTTTGTGAATATCACGGATGATATGGTGTTGGACTACTGCAAGGGTCTGGCTGATGTGGTCCGTTCTTTCTCTCACCAGGTGGAGGCTAACACATTGCCACCAATCAGTGATCCAGGTCACACCCTGAAAGCCGGTGACTGGGTGGTTGTCAAGAAACACGTGAGGAAGTCGTGTTTGAAGCCGTGTTGGAAGGGGCCATATCAATTAATACTGACAACAACCACTGCTGTCAAATGTGCAGGCGTTCAAAACTGGATACATGCCAGTCACACAAAGAAGGTGACGTGTCCAACTGATGAGGAACTTGAAGTGTCCAAAACAACAACTGCAGAGAAGGAAGTCTCAGGGCCAGAGAGTATTCAAAGGGGAACTGAGACTGAAAGAGAGCCCACTGAGGACGGCTTAGTCCCTTAAACAGTAAACGAGTTCGAGAGAGGTAACAGTGAGCCTACCTCAGCGGAAGCAGCAGGAGAACCGAGACAAGGATAGGTTCTCCCAGAAGTAGACGGATACAGGTTTGACCTTGAGCCTGTAACAGATCCTGAAGATGAGGGGGTAGAAGCAGAAGGAGGCCAAAGTACATCGACTCCTCCTGAGCCGCTTGCAGGTCCCTCAAGAGAAAACACCATAGCACAAGAGGAGGGCACTGTTCAACGTCCTGAAAGGCCAACCAGAAAGAAAACACATAAAGGGGTTAACTGGCCAAAGAAACAAGCTGCAGGAGAGAAAGTGGTCCCTGGTGACACAATAGAGGAAGAAATTGATACAACTAGAGAAGAGGATCTCAGTGAAGGAGAGTTGCAGAGTGAACGCAAACTGAAAAGAAAAAGAGTTGCAAATAGAAGGTACGCAGGTCCTGAATGGGCATATGCAACACCAGCTGAATGGCAACAAGAATTCTTGGCGTTCTGTTTTGATCGAGAGGTACCAGGTCAATACTACCGCACCTGAATTCAACCTGAGAAAGAGACAGTGTTAAAATTGAAAGGGAAATTGAAAAATTAAGAGATGAAAAGCTGAGAAAAGAGACTGATAAATTACCGGATGTGACACTAATAACCTGAATTGACTTTGAAAAACGATTATGACAAGCTGCTAAACCTGATTTGACAAAAGGGGTCCTGGAGTGAGTGAAATGCTGTAAATACTCACAGAGAAAAAGAGAGACTTTGCATTCGAAAAAAAAAAAAAAAAAAAAAAAGCTTTTTATATCGTCCTCAAGTTGATTGTTTGCTTTGTATTATTCTGCTATCTGATTCTTTACAGATCATGGCTTACACTAGAGGTAATAGCAAAAAGGGTAGGGTGTGTGCTTGGTTAAGTGCTATCTTAGGTATTGTGTGTGCAATGATAATTATAGGTGTGAATGTGGGAATGCCATGGATGGATAAGAAAGTGACTAGCAATGCTTCAAAATCTGAGACTGCTACACTAACACCGTGGGAAAAGTTTGAGCAGGATGCAAAATACTTGCATGAGGGAACTAATACAAAAGGGGAACACTCTACTAATGTCTTCTATCGCTTGTTGAATGAGTACGTTGACACAATGGTTGCAAAGAATTGTTATGTGTGTACAAAGATTCCTTCATCAGTACAAGAAGGGGTCACCCATCATTGTTTCCCTTTAACTTATGGGATAAGCTGTAGTCTGCTGCTAACAAGATTCTATGACCAAGAACATGTGCAATATTTCTATTCAAACTTAGATGTAGTGTTTTCTTTTGTGCCTGTGATTGAGTTTCTAAATAAATTAGCTAAAGAGCATAGCATAAAATTAGTTAGGGGTTTCTTTGAGCCGACATTAACACCTGTGGAAAAGAGCTTCTTAGATCACACTGATGATAGACGCAAAGCACTAAAAGAAAGGCTAGAAAAGGGGTTAGAAAAACGTACATATGCAAATGATTATGTTAATACCGCAATAAAGACGCAGGGCAAATTAGCTATAGACGCATTACATGTAGGCAGGCTTTGTATATATAGGCCGAAATCTGAGCATGACACTTTATTTGTAGGAACGAGTGAATGCAGGCATGTGTTTTTGTTTCAGAGTAAGTGGACATTCATGTTAAATGGACAGGATCCAGCGATCCCTGGGATCTATTATACATGTGGACTTAGGCCCATATTTATACTTTTTGACGCAAAAATGCGCCGGCGCAGTTTTGCGTCCCAAATTTTCCCGCCGGCTAATGCCATTTTGGTGCGCCGTGCGGGCGTCATATTGAGACTTTGACGCACGGCGGTGCAAACCACAGGTGGGAGTCATTATTTTTGACGAACACCCTGCAGCGTCAAGTCGTAAAGCAAAACAACGTTAACGCGGCGTAATTGGTGAGCAGAAAAAAATATGGAGTGTAATCGTCTCATCATGTGCATCCAAGAGAGACATCCAAAGGCTGGTTACTTGAGGACTGCATTACCAGTCAAACATGCCTTGTGGCCATGACACATTTATTACAAATAGCTCCAATGTACAGAGGGAGGGGCAGGGACATTTGTAAGCCATCCTGTTGTTACAGTTTATTCAATTGATGTGGCCCAGCTATGGTGATTTGCACCAACCATGGAGATGTGAAGCCATGTGCATACACTTGGACTGCCATCCATATTTGGAATGTGGCACAACTAACTCCAACAAACATTCTAAGATGTTAGCTGAGGGCACCTTACACCTTTTCACGATGTTATCAAATCCAGAACTGACATGTATCCAAAAAGATCAAGGAACACAATAATCCCACACATTCATAGTACTTCCGTGAACGCTTTCCTTCCACACTCACCAGACTCACATGAGACATATGTCTGAGCCACTTTGCTATTATCAATTGACGTGAAGGCAGCACTCATTTTCTGCATCATGTAGTGATTCTACAGTCAGTCTAGCAATTCCGTCAACAAAGTTGGCCTAAATGTTGGTACTTCTCTGTCAATAGTACCCTATATAGACATGATTGGCTCCCATTTTGTTTGCTTTTCTGACAAAAAGGCCGCACCAATTTTCTTCATGGAAAAGTAACCTGTAAGTTTGCTGAGCACGTGCTATCTGACAGCTAGCAATTGTGATCCTTGACATAGTGCATCAATGATCCCTTTATATTTCCCCAGCATTACACACAGTCAGCAAGTTATCCGGCAGATATTGTATTAATCCCCTTATGTCACTACAGAGCAGTTAATTGTGCACATTAACATGATTCATACTCACCAACCGTGCCACCAATCATGATTCCCAGGTGGTCCAAGAGATCCTGCTCCCTGGTGATGAGGTCAGCCCACCGGTGCTTCAGCTGGTGATCACTCCTCTGGCTGGCATACACACACTGCAGGTGATGCAGCACCTGTCCCCACCGGATTCTGCGTGCCTCTGTTGGATACCCCTGTATCACCCTGCCCCCTGCCTGGATCATGAGCGGCAAGAAATGCGTCACAAGCCAGATGAACCCCCCAACTCCTCTTCCCCCATCCTGCCAAGACGCGGCCTACCAGACATACTTGGAAGTGAAAGGGAATAGGGGTAAAAGAAATAGAAAGGGTAAAAGGGGGAAAGTAGGGGCACAAAGACAGATGAAAAGTAAACCTAACCACTAAAAGAGCCCAACTATCCCCAAACTAACACTACCCACAACAGACTCCCACAAACAACAAAAACACAAGATAAATGGACAAATGTAGACAAAACACAGTAGTACAGTATGCAGCAACAATATTTATTTCACAAAATGACAATACAGATAGCACAGGGGACAAAAAAGCACAAAATCTCAGGACAACACTCTCTACACAGCCACACAGCCTAGAAGGATCATAGACTGCAAAGAGAAAGTGAAAGTACACCCACTGTACATGATCTGTAAACAGGATATCCTATTACATCACTTCCTGTATGAAAAGTCCAGCCTTTTTCACGTTATGCGTCATTTTTTGTTTACCAAAACTGTATTTGCGTCATTTTTTTTTTACGCACAGAAGTGAAAATCAGCCCGCATCCACATAATAGTACATGGCCTGTACAAATATCTGGATGCTGGCTAAATTTCACTCCTGTGCATAAAAAAAAAGACGCAATTACAGTTTTGGTAGGCAAAAAATGACGCATAACTCTAGGGACGTCAAAATTACAGTGCATTAACTGGTTTGGGGAAATTTTACTTGTTTTTTGGTTATGTTACATTTGGGACACATCAGAGATAGGCTGATTGAAGACAGTATGGTGTTGATGGTGTATGTTCACATGTGTGACATCATACTGCAGTGGACCATGATCCGCTACTCCCTTCACAGTATTTTTACGGTTGGCTGACGCAATAGTTGGTCATAAGTGTGGCCTACATATATGTGTTGCAGAAATTGTGCATGTTTGGCATAAGGAGAGGATAGCAATGTGACGCACATATGTACAATACCTAAATGCCTTTGGCTCAAAGTGTGTGCTTTGGCAACTAATGTATTTGTTGACCAAGTGTGTGTGTATCACATGGAGCATATTTGTACATATGCTTGTATGAATGTGACGTCCATGTGTCCAATCCTTAGATGCAATTCATTGTGGAAATGAGCGAGGGCATGTGTTAGTCATACATGTAACAACACCCGTAAAGTGGACTTCCAAGTTTTAGGGTCACGTAGAAACCACATGTGACATAGCATGCACCAGATGGATGGCAGACGCTTGTTCATGTCAATGGGCCACATTTTCTACATCCTATGTGCTAGAGTATTGGTAAGAGCTTCCTAGGCACTAGTTGGTGAATCCCACAGTGAGTCATACACATGCATTGAGGAAGTGGGTACCATGATGTTTGCACAGATAGACAAGGGTGGATCTCAAATGTATGATGACACCACAGTTGAGGCCATAGAAGTGACCCCAACTATCAAGTGGCTCTGGTGGACCAGCATACAAGACAGCACGTGTCCACATATTTCCAGTGATCAATTGCACATAGGTGTCTTGTTCATGTGTGTGGTCCAATGATGATCCTGTATATTGTTTGGGGTGTAATTTGTCACAGTTCGGTCCAGGACTCATCATGAGTCAGTGGCAGCTATTCCTGTATCTACTGAGTATCCTTGGTTGATCAATGTGAGTAAAGTGGATATGGACATGTGAACCAACATGTGGATGGTCCCACCCTGTCACTAAAGACATGTAATGAGACAGTCAACAGGGCAACCTTGGTGTGCTGAGTGAGATAATGTCTCAGGTGTCATGTTCCGGCAGGTGCCATTAGAACATTTGTACACAGGTTGGCCTCTGCACTTCCCACTGCATCTGGGAACATCATAGCCTCTGTGCTGATTATTCTTGCAGCTATTCACCACACATATCCCATCACTATGTTGTGAGCACTGTGATTCTGTGTGTGAACTGTCATGGCCCTGACATTTGTGTATTATTCATGGACATTATCAGAGGTTGCTGGTTGTGCTGAAAGCCTCGTACCCAATCCCTGCCTACGGCCCTGGGACACTGTCACACTTTGTCATTCATGGATAAATGCAACCCAGACAAGGGATGAGCCATGAATTTTGCTTTTCCAAGAGGATGTCACTCAAATGGTACAGTTAAAAGGCAGATGATGCTATACAATGCATTTGTGTATGCATTAAAGAAGCCCATGCCCAATACACCCTGATGAATGAGAGGTTTGCTAACGCAAGTGTGGTACATATGTAGACAAAGGGATACTTTAGTGTGACGCACAGACATTTGCCAGTCAGGCTGACAGAATTCAAGGTGATTCAGGATCCAGCTACTTGACAAGTTACTTAATCAGTGGTCTGACTAAGACTGTTTGGAGGACAAACTAGAGAGCTGACATGTCAAACTGTGTATGTCCTGTGTTTTTGAAGGTGACAAATGAACCCAGTGGCTGTGTTACACGGCTTAATTAGTATCAATGCTAAACAGTGTATTTGACATAATGGCAACTCCTATGCTGTTCCAGGCATCAGCAGGGGCAGTGCTTTTTGAAATGGGTGGTGTGCATGGAGGTGATCACAGGTGTGGCTGCATCTGTTTCTCACCAGTCCTGTAGGTGAGACTAGCATTCTAAGGGCCAACAGCTATTTTCACAGAGGAAGCAATCTACATGTGCTAACAGGGCTTTGAAACTAGAAGACAGTGTATAAATCAACCTGACGTCCTTGCAGTCAGATGTTCTATGACAATGGCATACCATAGGAAAGGGTGTAGCACACTGGTTTGCTAATGTTGGTCTGTGTGTGTAGAGGAGGGAATATCAGGGTACACATCTTAGTATTCCAGGGACCTCTTCCGACAGGTGGGTTGTGACCGGGTGCATGGGTGTGTCAGGAGTTAGGAAATGGGCTGACATGTACATGGAATGTCATGTGTGCAATTCTGCTCATATGTGTGGCACTTGTGCTGTCTATGTTCTGCTTCTATGGGACTCTGTTCACAGATATTCCTTGCAAATATTGGATGCAGTTGGACTTACTGCTGTCAAGGGTCTGGTCAGGCATTCCTGTTACTGATGCCAAACCACATTGACTGCCTCATGTATGAGGCTTGTTTTCGCCTTATTGAGTGATGGTGTCTTAGTTGTGTGCCATATGCTGCGTTGGACCTTGCTTTCAACATGTATGTGTGAAATAGTTGTGGTCCTCCGCTATTGGCCTTCAAAGGAGAAATGTACATGATATATGTCATTAAGAGTGTGTGTGTGTGTGACCATGGTATGTTAGGCATCACATTAGCTCTGGGATGTTCTGTGTCCTACTCAGTATATCAGCAATGCTCCATGAGGCAACACTCTTATTCTGATAAGTAGAGATGAAGGTGTGCAAAAAGGAATAGCCAGACCATTATATGGTGATTAGAATAGGTGTTTATTTAAATTTGTTAACTAAAGTGGTGAAGGTGATCATATTCAAAAGAAATTGTTGACGATCTGTTGCCGTCTGCGTATACCAGCGGCCGTGTTCTGTAGTTCCCCCTCATGTTGCAGGCCAGCATCCTCCTCTTCCTCCTCTTCAGGCATGTGTGGCTCTGGTTCCAGGAGGGGAATGTTTCTTTTGCTGCAAATGTTGTGCAATATTGCACATGTTAGGATGATCCCACAGACCATCTCTGAGGAATATAGGAGGCTACCATCAGTTATGTCGAGGCACCAGAACCTTGACTTGAGGATGCCAATGGTCCTCTCGACAATGCTGCGTGTCCTCCTATGTGCGTCGTTGTAGGCACGCTCTGCAGCCGTACTTAGGTTGCCAAATGGTGTCATAATCCATGGCTGGATGCCATACCCCCGATCAGCTGCAAGAGAAAATGATTGGGATTATGTTGATGTAGCTGGCACTATTGAAATGACCTTTCAGGGCAGTAGTTGTCATGTGTTGTCTGTGACTCTTTTGTGTAATAATGTAGCATCCTATGCTTGTAGGATGTACCATCTGCATTGTGTTGTTTCCTTCGCTGAAGGAGTGTTTGTCTGCTAACCGTTTGTCAGCAGTATGTTTTGGGATTTGCAGTACAGTGTGCACTCCCTAGTATTGTGACTTGTGATACAGGTGTCCATGTGTCTTCACTGGGGGTGAGATGATACACAGTTAAAATTGACAGAGTTGTTAACACGTTCATATCAATGTACCCTGGACATCCCATACCTTTAGACTTAGGCAATGGATTAATGTAAACATCATTGGGACACTTACAATTTGCAAGGTGACATTTAGGCAACCCACTCCACACGTTGTGATCTTTGACGTCTTAACATTGGGCTGTACAGTAATTTCTGATGTGTGACAGGTTCAATGGTGCCCTAAGAAACATGGCTAGCGATGTCACGTGCTCAGTATGTTCCTGTTCACATGTTGCTGTTGTGGTGTATGTGTTGTGTGTCCTAGAGGGTTGCTCTGCAGTGTGTATATAAGTAGGTTTTTGTACTTACCAACAAGTAGTCCATTGCCATACTGTCCATCCAGGAAGTGTTCATTGATGGTGCAGTGACGGAAGATGTATGAGTCATGTTCAGTCCCAGGATATTTAGCCACGATGTTGGTGATCAATCCCTGGTGATCGACTATGGCCTGCACGTTGATGGAATGTGTGTGCTTCCTGTTGCGGTAGAGGTGTTCAGTTGCAGCAGGTGGCACAAGGCGTACATGTGCGCAGTCGATTGCACCAAGGACGTGTGGGAAGCCACTGATGAGGTAGAACCCCTGTTTTGTTTCCTGCCTGTTCTGCAGTGTGTTAGGGAAGCAGCTGTGGTGGGGTGTCAGTCCAATGATGGCATCCAGTACTTTGGGCAAAAAGGCGGAGAATGATGGTTGTGATATTCCGCCACCAGGGCACCAGTTGTTTGGAAAGAGCCACTTGCCAGCATATGAAGTACGGCAAGCAGCTTGGTTTTTGTTGGGATGGTGCGGGGTGTCAGCAAAGTGGGGGCCAACTGCGGTTCAGTGTTGCGCAGCAGCTGCTGAATGGCCTGCCAGTTCAACCGGTACCTCTGGATGATGTTGTGTTCCCTGAGGAATTGAAGGGTGGTTCTGGGGCAGAACATCCTCTCCTGCCTTCTGCGCTGCCTTTGGGGTCCCTGCTGGTGTTGTTGTAGCTGCTGTTGTTGCTGCTGGGCTCTGTGTCTGCGTTCACGCTGGATTAGAATCACCTCCCTGGCTCCCTGTTGCTGCTCTGCTGCGCTGCTGTTTGTTCTGTGTGTTCTGATAAAATACAGGTGTGTTTGCCCCATTTTAACGCCTGCCCTGACCCAGGCGTTAAATTTTGATGCAAATCGGGCTGTGCGTAATTTTCTGGCTCCGCCTCCCGGCCGTGCGTCATTTTTGCCCGAAAGCATAAATACGACGCACGGCCGTTTAAGCCATTTTTGGGACGGGAACGCCTACCTTGCATATGATTAACGCAAGGTGAGTTGCCGCATCCCAAAAATTACGCACATGGCGGAATTTTGTCATCCGCGGGCTCGGGCGTCAAAGTTTAAATATGGGGCAACGTTTGCGCTGATTGTGCCTCAAAAATTTTGACGCGCAAATGGCGCAGACGGAGTACAAATAGGCCCCTTAATGCTTCTTACCGTCTCCCTAAGGGACGGTATGGGACACGTTATTTGGGAATAGTTTTCCCAAAGATTTACCAGATTGATGACTTAAAGCAAATACCTAAAATGTCTGAATTACAACATACTAGACAAAAGAGAGAGACAGCGGCTGCTGTCGTTGGTGACATATTTGGAGCCATAATTCCTTCAGTAGGGGCTATCTTAAACTCCATAAAGATTCGAAAGTTGTCTACTATTGTGGATAACATGCTGACAAACTTCACAGGGGCTATACTCCTGATGGATACTGAACTTGCTTGCAAAGTGAGTAAATTAGTCATAAAGGGACGCGCTAGCAGGCCACTTGGGGGAATTTGCGAGCCGAGGGATTACCGTGGCCCTGAAGAACACAAAAACTCAAATATGAGAAAATATATGTTATGTGGCAAATTGCTATCAATGACAAGGCACATGGGGGATATATAGTTACCTCCCTGTATTAGCGAGAGATCAAGTACAAACTGCTGTATTAAAGAGAAAACTATATTGGGTGCCTGTGCGAGAAAAATATAATCTCTTGTGTCGATATCCGGTATGTAAAAAAGCTTTGACAATGATTTTGTAACTGCCATCACACAGACCCCATCCATTCTTGGTAATGATGGTACTGGACCTTCAGGTAGCCTCAGGTAGCCTCAAGGAGGATTGGGATATACTCTCCTTCTTGAAACGTGACCTTATCAAAAGAATACTACAAGGCACCATTATGACTGAATACCTTCGGGCTAATATAGCTCCTAATGGACTCATTGTAACCAGAATCTTTCTTCAGGACTTGGTCTTTATTAAAGACTGGGCTCAAATTGCATGGAAGTGCATAAGTGAATGGCTAGTTTTGATTATTAACACATCAAAGAGACTAGCAGATTCCATCACGGTTGAGATTACCCTGGTAGAAAACACACTTAAAACCACTCCAGCTCAGACAGCATTTAAGAATCGGCTGGATGAGATCAACACTGAATTAAATGAGACCAAAGAATACCTCACCCAACAAAAAATCACCAAATTACAAAAGGACATATAAAAATTTAGCAGAGAACAGGTATATCCGTACATTAAGGATTACTATAAGGTAGACACACAATCATGGCCCTCAGATGAATCTGGACCGTCCTATTGGAAATCAAAAACCTACAGCAGTAGCTGTTCATTGGACGGTTAGATCACAGATGAGGGTATGCCCCAACCATATTAAAATTTACCCAATTTCCAAATGCACCAGCCTCCACAAGGGCAACCCCATTACCCATTTTTCTAATCACACCCATGATGCCCTTCGAGCCTTCTTTAGGCCGAGGCTGGGGCAGAGGAAGAGGCAGATAAAGAGGAAGAGATCAACACGTCCACTGGGCCAAGGAATAACTGAAGATGGTCACCAGGAGCCGGGGTAAGAACCAGACAAAGACCACTTAGTGGTCAATCTGTCACAAAGGCCCCTTTCTATGGATGAGGTACATGTTCTAAACAAAGGGTTGGGCTTTGTACCCACCCCAAAGGAAGACTTTTTTGTCTCCATTGTGAATTATCCCAGTTCTTCAGGCAGATCCGCTTACACTTTTTCTTCAAGGACAGGCCCACACAGCCTTTAAGGGGGATACTGGACTGAGGAATCCTTCCACTTTTACCCCCCCAACGATTGCCATGCCATGCAAACTACTTACTTTTGAAAAAGCGATCCTCTCTGACTTGGAAAAACTGAGCCCAAAGCATCCCTTTATGAGTATTTTATTGTGGGAAAATAATGCGCTCAAAACTCTAGTACTAGATTCCAGCACAGTCATCAAGCCAGCGGACAAAGGAGGTGCTATTGTAATTTTGAACTTACAGATGTATAGGCAAGAATGCCTACGCCTTCTGAGTGATACATCCCATTATGATCCAATATCTCAGGACCCTACAGAGAGGCTACAATGTAATATACATACCATGATCAATGAGGCTGAAACTAACGCATGGATAACCAAAGAGGCTGAATGATATCCCATCATCCACACATACCATACTTCTATTGCCTCCCTAAATCCACAAGGGCATTATGCCACCCCCAGGCCAACCTATTGTCTTGAGGATGGGCTCTGTCCTTGAACCCCTCTACATTTTCTGTGATCACTTTCTTCAACCCATACTGAGGGAGACCCCTACATTCTTGGAAGATACAAAAGACATTCTCAACCTTGTCAGTTGTATCAATGCCACTGAGCAAGTGAATGCTCTGATTAGTCTTGATGTTGAAGCCATGTATACTAATACACTGCAAGAAGCCACACTCAGGGTTATTGAAGACATGCTTATGGGCAGCAATTGATCATCCCCTACCCCCATTCATTTCATCATGCAATGTGCTTCCTTAGCCCTTGCAGAAATTGTCTTTCAGTTTGGAGATCAACTTTACCACGAAATACGTGGGACTTCTACTATGGGAAGTAATTTTATCCCCAGCTTAGTTTGTCTGTACATGTTCCATTTTGGGCAACAATTTATCCTGAATAGTTCTTATGCGTTTGCCAACAACATTGAACTATGGCGTCTCCATATTGATGACATCTTGATCAAATGGCACGGAAATATACAGAGGGTCGGAAACTTTACCACTTGGATAAACAGTCTGGATCCCTTCCTCAGGTCCACTTTGACCATTTCAGACAAACAGATTTTGTTTTTGGACCTTATGATCTCCATTTACCAGGACAAATTACCAGCACCTACCACAAGATGACAGACCGTAACAGGCTACTCTTATATGAAAGCCATCATTCTCGTGCACTACAGGACAATCTCCAATATGGCCAATTTCTCAGACTGCGTTAGAATTGCAGCAACAGTTCCACTTTTGAGGCTCCAGCAGATGATCTCACACAGAGATTACAGTACTGACATTATCCACGACAGATCATTAACTCGGCTCGCATACAGGCACGGAATACCCATAGAGAGACTCTACTGGCCACCCGAAACAAACTGACACATGTCTGACATGTGTCTCTACCTACACACCTCTTTCTAATACCATCAAAAAGATTATCAATAAACAATGGTCTATTCTTAGAAGTGGTGGAGAAGAATTATCTAAACCTTAGTTTGCCTTTAAGCATACCAAGAATATCAAGGATCTGGTGGTTCACACCCACCCAAAGACCGTCTGTTCTGAACCTAGACAAACCACATTATGGCAACTCCCTCCGGTACAAGGTCACCATCCCTGTGGCAACTGCAACGTATGTCCAATAACCAAACAAATCAATTCTCTAGATCTGGAACCAATAGGGAGATGGCTACTTAAAAAAGATACCAATTGCAACACTTGCAAATGCACCTATATGATTACATGCCTGTGTAACTTGCGCTACATAGGGATGACAACCAGACCTGTAAAAACTAGGATTAATGAACACCATAACAACATTAGATGTGCACGATCCACAACCAAATTGAGTGTACATTTTATTGAGAGGAAACACACCCCAGAAGACTTATGGTGGGTAATCCTTGAAGCACCCAATCTCTTGATGATAAACCCAAAAAACCTACTAGAGAGGGAACAACGTTGGATGTGTAAACTCAAGACTCACATCACTGGACTAAATGATGGCAAACAGTGGCTGAATTTTGTGTCTTGCAGCAGATGAAGATCAGTAAGAGTTTCAGTTACTTACTTATTGAACGTCCTTAACTAGACTTGTACTTCCTCCTGACATGATTGTTTCATCAAATGTGACATTCTCCTTCTTTTGTAGGTAAACGCTAATTTCATCACAGCACCATCCCAAGCATGTCACTTTCAGTAGCATGGGTATGTGTATCACATCACGATATACCATGCATTCTTGCTGTTCTTTGAAGAAACTGTGGTATTGCGGGGATTTTTATACCTCCATTCCCTTTTGGCACATAGCAGAATTTTGGTTAATATAGCAAATAGTATCATGTCTCCCACCATGCTCTGGCTCTGAAGTGACACAAATGAGCAAGTGCTCTGTTGTGACACAGTTACTAGTCCCTTTTTTGTCTTAATGCATTCTGTAAGTCCCCTTTCTACTTTCAATAATGGTCAGCTCCACCTATCCCGCCTGCGGTCTCCTGGCCCTGCTGCTGCTATCCGACAGGCTGCCCCACTCACAACTTACTTTTATACCCGGCATCTCTCCCAACCCTTCACGTGCGGAGTTGCTGCCTCCGAGTGGATCTCGGTGCGGGAACTTCGTCTAGCAACTGTAAGTAGACCTTTTCTTTCGTTTTTCCAAACTCTGCATTTCTCTTGAAGCTGGACACACCCTGCTGGGCTACCGTGCCCGACTGCAAGACTTTTCCACTTCCATTCTCGATGCAGGCAAACAAGCGGGATAGGTTTTTCAGAGTCTTCTACCTCAAGGTTTACACTCCTAGCCCAATTATCTTGTGTTTTCTTGTGCAATGGGCATGCCGCCCGTGACCAACATATTCGTCGACCCCGGTAATCTTGGGGTTGTGGTTGCCAGGCATACTTTGGTGTGTGGGTTCCATATTTTTTTACATACGCGTGTTGACAAAAGAGATTATATTGTTATCGCCCAAGCACCCAATGTGGTTTTCTCTTTAATACATTTAAAACAGTGGTTTGTGCTTGATTTCTCGCATATACAGGGAGGTAACTACGTATCCCCCATGTGCCTTGTTATTGATAGCAATTTTACCGCATAACATACATTTTCTCATATTTGAGTTTTTGTGTATTTCAGGGCCACAGTAGTCCCTCGATTCGCAAATTCCCTCAGCGGGCCCATTCCCTAACATAGGTGGGTAAGATACTGTGCTTATTGTGCTCAGCCTGTCATGGTGATCAACACATGGAAGTGGAATGTTCCCAACGAGTCAGGTTGATATCATGACTCTTTGCACTATCTGAATGCTTAACTTATGCCACAAATAACTGTATAATTTTTCTCTCCTTTGTTGTTTCCGCAGGACCAAATCAATTTAGTTTTTTTTTTTGCATTGTTCTTTATGTAAGTTTCATTCCTTTCACATACCTCACACTTTTGAGTCCTTGAGTAAAGCTTAGGAGTTTTTCTGTTTCTTGGTCCTGAAGAAATGCCAATTGATCCGCATGGACAATATAGGTATGAAACATGTCGACCTTTTTTCTGGGGTTGAAGGATTCATTTTTCTTTTTCACAACCTCTTTTTTGGTAGAGTGCAGGAACATTTTTTCCTCTTTCACTTCCTTTCTTTTTAATCTTGACCTAGACCCCTTACGTAAAATAAACATACAGTTGTTAGGGTCTAGAGCCAATTTTAACCCACCCCCTCCATCTTTTCTTTCCTCTTTGTAGGTTTGAATGTACCCCTATGCTCTACCGCAGCACACATTAAAAAAGATCTCTGGCAAAAAAGCCCCCTTCAGGGGCCCGTCGGACATTGCAGCACCAGCCTGACGACAAGCAGGCCCTATGATGGAGCATGACACCTGTTGGGTGTATGAGGGCTCTGTCTTCTACTCTCAGGGGTGCCCTTTTGACCTGTGTCCTTTCCCTGTAGAACAGTGTACCTTATTCATTTTGAAGGATTTTTTCCTTCATTCAGGAGACGGAGGTGTTTTCCTTCCTTAATTCAGTTCATTCCAGCATGACAAGGCCATTTTTTTTGTTTTTTTGTTTTGAATATTTTGAGATCTTGCTCATCTGATATCGTGATCAAGGATGGTGCATACTGGTTACTGATTTCATTTACCCCAAGTGCTGCAGCGGTGCCTTATAGTTTGTGCTCAATTAACATGGAAATGATGACCCTTTTGAGACTTTTTAAGTTTATACTCTAGTGTGTAGGTCTCATTAGTTGGCCAGAAATTACAGTTTTCAAATTCAAGATACAAAGGATGGGTAAGTTACCTGACTTGTCCACTGGCAATATGAAGTCAATTTTGTGCAGTATAGCAAATCCGTAAAAGTTGTGTTAAATAAGGGGGTAGAATATGAGATGGACCATAAATAGGTTTGGTTGAAATACCTTTAGGTGTATTATCAAATGGAGTAGGAAAGTACCATCCTTCTTGGCATGTTATCCCCAATTTCTACCTGTTTGTCAGTGTGTTTTTACTGTCTCACTGGGATCCTGCTAGACAGGACCCCAGTGCTCGTGGTTTGTGGCCTATATGTCAGTGTGCTTTATTCTGTTGTCAGTCTGCTTGACTGTGTCACTGGAGTCCTGCTAACCATAACTCCAGTGCTCATGCTCTCTCTGTTTCCAAATGTGTCACTATAGTCTAGTAACTCCATATTCCACTCCAGATTGCCACACTGAACCCCACTTATAAGTCCCTAGTATATGGTACGTAGGTACCCAGGGCATTGGAGTACTAGGAGATCCTTATGGGCTGTTACATTTCTTTGGCCATCCTTAAGGAACTCATGCAAATACTCCTTCAGGACTGCCATTTCAGCCTGAGTGAAAAAGTGTAAGCACTACTTCACACCCATTTTTACTTCACCAGGTAACCTATTAGTCACCTACATGTCTAACCTTCAGATTCTGAAGGCTTGTTGCAAAGTTACTGTGTGTGAGGGCTCCCCTGTGCTAGCAGAGGTGCCACCACGTTGTCCTGGACCAATTTCCCAGACTTCAGGAGTGCGGGGACAACATTATAAGCGTGCACTACATATTTGTCAATACATATATACAGCTTTACAATGGTAACTCCGAATAGGACCATGTGAGGTATCTAAGATTGTGAAATTATACCCCCAATCCGATTATGGTATTGGGGGGCCAAATCCATGCACCCTGGGGGCTTCACCATGGACTCCCAGTACTGCCCAACCAGCTCTCTGGGGTTTCCACTGCAGCCCCAGCTGGTGCCACCTCACAGAGAGGTTTCTGCCCTCCTGGGTCTTGAGCAGCTCAATCCCAGGAAGGCAGAACAGTGCATTTCGTTTGGGAGAGAGGTGTTACAACCTCTCCCATTGGAAATAGGTGTTACAGGCATGGGAGGGGTATCCTCCCAGAGCCTCTGGAAGTGCTTTGAAGGACACAAACAGCATCCTCCTTGCATAATCCAGTCTACACTGGTTCAGGGACCCGCACTCCCTGCTCTGGCATGAAACTGGACAAAGGAAAGGGAGTAACCACTCCCCTGTCCATCACCACCCCCGGGGTGGTGCCCAGAGCTCCTCTACTGTGTCTTTGGGTTCTGCCATCTCGTTTTCAGAATGGTCAGGGAACTCTGGGAGCATCTGAGTGGCCAGTGCCAGCAGGAGATGTCAGTGACCACTCCTGATAGGTGCTTACCTGGTTAGGTGTCCAATTCCCCTCTCAGGGCTATTTAGGGGCTCTCCTCTGGGTGTTTCCTCAGATTTGGTTTTGCAACATTCCAGCAGGACTCCTCAGCAACCTCTGCTTCACCTTCTACCATCAGATCAACCACAGAACTGCTCCAGGAAGTCTACAACTGCAACAAAGTATCCAAGAAGGCTACTGCAACTCTGTAACTCCAGTTCCTGCCAGCAACTGCAACAGTTTCTAGGTTGTGCAGGCTTTGAGGACTGCCTGTCTTCATCCTGCACTAGAAGGACTGAAGGAATCTCCTGTGGAATGTCTGAGTCACTTCCCTGCTTCAGCTGGCACCTCTCTGCAGTGACAACCGGTACTCTGAGACTCCTTTCCTGTCGACAACCATGATTCCTGGAGCACAGGTGGTGGACCGAAGTGATCCTGACTGTCCAAAGGTCCACATGTCCAAATTTGGTGGAGGTAAGGGCTTGCCTCGCTGAGCCAGACAGCAACCTTGTGCACCACGTTTTTGGAGCTCCTAGGGCTTTTGTTTGCTTCTTCAAGAAATCCTTCATGCACAGCCTAGCCCAGGTCCCAAGCACTCTATCCTGTGATTCTCAGCTCCCTGAGTTGTTCTCCAGTGATGTGGGATCCCTTTCTGTAGTGCTTCAACTACCCAACTACTGCTTTCTGCAACTCCTTTGTCCCTGTGTCCTGGGACTCCTGTGGGTGCTGCCTGATCTTCGGAGGGCTCGTTAATGTACTGAGAGCCCCCTCGTCCCCTCAGTCCGAGTTGACACCCCCAGGCCCATCCTGGGCCCAGTTAGCGCCTTTTCCCGCCAATCACGACATTTGCGTGAGCCAAGGCGTGTTGGCAGAATCCAATTACGAAAACCAGCCTCCATCCAACGATTTGACGTGGGACATCTCTTGCACCAAGCAGGAACCCGAAGCTGTCTTCTTTGGTGCATTTCTGACTTTTTCTTCCAACTGGGGAATGCACTTTTGCACCTTCATCCTGGTTAGCAGTCGCTCCTGTTCTTCCTGGACTCTTCATCTGTTCTTGGACTTGGTCTCCTCTCTCCACAGGTCTTCAGGTCTAGGAATCCATTGTTGGTGTCTTGCAGTCTTGCTTTGTTTTTGCATAATCCTTTACCATGACTCCTAGTGTGTTCTGAGGAAACTTGCTGTATTTTACTCCTGTTTTTCTGGGCTTTGGGGTGGGGTACTTTACTTCTTTACTTACCTTTGCTGTTTTCTTACACTCCTGGTTCCCCTCTACACATTACTCTTGCCTAGGTGGGGAACCCACTTTCGCATTCCACTATTTTAGTATATGGTTTGTGTTGCCCCTAGGCCCATTCTAGCTTATGGTGATTTTCACTATTTGCACTATTTTGTGACTGTGTACTTACCTGATTTTGGATACTAGTGTATATATTATGTGTATTACTTACCTCCTAAGGGAGTATAGCCTCTAAGATATTTTTGGCCTTGTGTCACTAGAATAAAGTTCTTTTATTTTTGGTAACACTGAGTATTGCTTTCCTTGTGTGTGAGTATTGTGTGATTACAGTGGTATTGCAAGAGCTTTGCATGTCTCCTAGTTCAGCCTTGGCTGCTCTGCCTACATCTACCTCTAGACAGCCTGGCTTCTAGACACTGCCTAAATTTCACTAATAAGGGATAACTGGACCTATTATGAGGTGTACGTATCTGTGGTACCCACTACAAACCAGGCCAGCCTCCTACAAATGGTCGTTCTGCATTTGATAGAGTTGTTGTGCATGATTAGAACCCCACCAATATCTTCATCAGTTTTATCTAGAAGTCCAATGGTGTAGCTTTGTAAGAACAGAATGTCTAAGGTTGGTTGAACTGTTTCAATTATCCAAGTCACCAATGCAAATAACAAATCTAGGTCGTAGTCTGTAATAATATATTCACAGCTGTTCTGTAATTAAATTGAAGGTACTTATTACTTGGGGCAGTTAATATTTTTTGCTCCCACCAAATTGTTATGGTTTAGGCATTTTAGTGGCTAGTATGCATTTGTATCTCCTGTTCCTAATTATAGGGATTTGAGAGACTTTTAAATTGTTTTAAAATATTTTCTGTGTCATAGAATCGCTGAAGGCCCTTCAATGTCTTTATTAGATAGGCTGCTCTTCAGTGGTGAGGAGCTGCATTATTGCGAGGTTATGTTTTTAAGGTAATATCAATATTGAGATGGTTTGCTTGTGTGCTTGCTGGAGACTAAGCATGTTCAGCAAGGCACACGGCTTGGTGAAGGATCTTGTGATGTCTGCTGGCATTGATCCTATTACTGAATTGAGCCTGTAGAATTCACTTTGCTGAGGTCACTCTAAAATGTAAGGGGCTTGAAGTGATTGAGTGTGTGTTTGATGGCATGTAGGGAGTGGATGTGTAGTTTTAGATATATGACAGCAGTTTGATTGCCCAGAAGCTAGAGTAATTGGAGGATGGACCATCTGTAGTGCAGTCTGGATACTGAAGGCTTGATCATTTTTAGATGCATCAGGAGGTATAGGAGTATAATTGTAGTTTATCGGCATGGTATGTGTTAGAGATTTGGTCAATATCATCTAGAAATGTGAGCCAGAAGCTATAGGTCAGTGTCAGATGCAAGGGTTATGATTTTGCTATTGTTAAATAGAATTGGGATTTTCAGTCTTTGGAAAGGTAGAACCAGAGTAGTTTGTTTACTTCCAGATGGGACTTTAGCATTCTTTTCTTTCTTTAGTGAGTGCAGAAGACGCTCAAGCATAAATACCTCATTCAGTCAAAAGCAACTACAATCATATAACTTTAAGTTATAAGGCTGATGAAGTGTATCAATTGTGTTTTAATAGATTTCTGGGCCACAGACTATTAATCTTTTTAATTCTTTCTTTCTCTGTTATTCTGTGGTAAAGCATGCTAGGGCCCATTTAGAGCCTCCATTTTTGAATGAACATTTTAACTTAGCATTTCCTTTCTGTTGGTAACCTTTTTCATGGATTTTCATTTATGAGATAATGTACTCAGAAATCACTGTACATGTTGCTTGTTGCTAATAAGCATTGATGCCTTTTTCTCTGTACATTCCATTCAAGGCTGAATACATTGATTGGGATGCCGCAAGTATTCTGATTATTCATGGAGATAGTTCTGTGTTTGCAGACTTATCATAGCAGCGAGTGCACATCTCTGACAAAGTGTGGCACAAATATTGCTTGTGTTATAAAAACTGTGCCATATGCAGCAGAGAAGCACTTTAGCTGGAATTATCCTGGAATGTTCAAGCAGTACCCTAGATGCAGCATGGCTGACTCTGATCCTGAATCTGAGCTCTACCCTCCAATGGACCAATTGCCTGCCTTACACCAGACTGGCTTGATGGCTTCCATCTCTATCATACCTAGGTTTGAGGGGTTCAGTTTTCCCATTTGATCTAGCAAAGGTACTCCTACTTTTATCTCTACAGTATGGGTATTTATGATATTAGTTCACCAACACAATAACATAACCATGGTTGAACTGTTTATCATTTTCATGATCTTTGTAATGCTGGTCACCATGCTTTGTCTTATTTGCCTAATAATTGGACTTCATGCTTCTTATGCAAGAATAAGATATTTGCAATAAATACTGTTAGTTACATTTGTGTGTCTTTCTTGTGTCTCACCTTGGGTACTCTGAGTGACAATGAAAGAGAAGATCTTTTTCCACATTTTCTATAGAAATATGAGTAGTCAAGCTCCAGGTTGCAAAACACATCTTTTACCTTGGTGTGTTTAGGGTTCTGTCTTAGCCAGCTACACTTCATATACAAATATAGCAGCTTTTAATGCTAGTGAACTCCATGCCCTATATACAGGGTTGGCTAGACTATGTAGTCATCTGACTCAATTTGTTTGAGAACAATAACAAGTGCCACAGCTAGGGCTGTTCAAGCTGTCCTGCCACAGTTAGATGTGCCAGCAATTGGTCCTGTTACTATTAATGGAATTAGGGTTAAGGTTCCCACCAGATGGGAAGTGATCCCATTCTGGATTGCACAAACATAATCAGCTTGAAGCAGTGTGTCCTACTCCAAGATAAACATAGCATTCTTACTGTGCCCCTTCCACTTGGTATAGTTTCTCGGATTCAAGATTGTGCCACCTGAATCAGGGAAACTATACCAAGTGGAAGGCACACAGCAAAGATGGTCTTTGCTGCTGTATATACCAGGGTATACCAACAATAGCTATTTTACCTGAAGTGCTAAAACATATATACATTTAGACCAGTAAAATGTAAAACGTCCAGTACTATAAGGCATTTAGTGCATCAAACTGAAAACGGGGCTGCCTAGGCCCTGGACATGGGAATGAAATTAATTGGCAATTTTGCCACAGTTTCTTCAATTGTATTAAGTCATATTAAAAAGGAAGCAGCAGTGCTGGCATTATGCCAATGACTCGCACAAGTTCCTGTACAGGATCATGAATGCAACTTGCCAAAAATTATTGGGGACACCTATGCATCTATGGCTCAAGACAATTTTGCAGCGAAGCCTAATAAGCCAGACCTTAAAGGCAAATATGAGCAAGAATATTCCACCCAGGCACTAGAGTCCTCTAGAAAACAGTAGGACAAACAAAAAATAAGAATGAAACAAATACATGAGGAGGATCTTTGCAACTGGAGCCCACTAAAATGACTATCTGAATTGGACACCCAAATTGAGGGTAACATGATGCACACCACTAAAGTAATTTTCTGAGACAAACTAACATACAGCTATGGCATTGTCCTGCTGAGGTAGATCGCCTGAATTTTTTAGGAATGTCTTACAAGGAGAAGACCTAATTCTACCCTCCTTCTCTGTTCTTGTTCCTGAAGCAGTTAAACAGGCATATGGAAAAGATTGGGCTCTTGCACACGTTTCAGCATTATAATGCAATTAGGTAGGTTGTGATAAGTGTTCTCCCTACCATAGAATAACCATACACTTGAGTCCACAAGAGCAATCACAATACTCAATTAAACATGAAGCAAAGGCTCCAGTGAGGGAAATTCTCTTACAACTTAAATACCGGGGAGTAATTGTGTGTCTCCCATAAATAATCCTCTTTTTCCTGTCATAAAACCTGTGCATTCCTACCACGTAGGGCCTGATTTAGATTTCGGCAGACGGGTTACTCTGTCACAGCGGTGATGGATATTGCGTCCACCAAAATATAAATACTATTATTTCCTATGACATTTATATCATCGTTGTGATGGAGTAACCCATCTGCCAAAATCTCAATCAGGCCCTGAGTCTTAGACTATAGACATTTAAACAGACACAAATGCACCTTTGCTATTAAAAACTCACACAGTACGGTTCCAATGAACAACATAGTCTATAAAAAATACAAAACAAAATTTCCAATATTTTTTTTCTGTCAAACAATAGTGCCTGAAAGCAGAAACTTAATGGTGTTCTCCACTCTAGGTTCACAGCTGTGGTTTTTAGCAATTCCCTCAGTTATGGATTGCTTGCTGCTTGAGTGACCTCAATTTTACATGAAATTGACTCTGAAACATTGTCCTATGTTGGTGACATCATTCTGATGGATGATGACTTAAACAGTCACTGAGCTCAAGTACATCACATAGTTTTGGGATTTGCTGTATACAGTTACAAATTCAATACTCAAAAATAAAAAAAATGATTTTCATAGAGTCCTGTTACTGGGATATGAACTGTCCAATGAATGCAAAAGCCTTGACCTGCACTTCTTAGAGAAGTGTGCTCTTTAACAACCACCAAAACCATAAAGAAACTCCACTCATTTTTGGGCTTCCTAAATTCTGGTAGAGCATAGATACCAGGTTACTCACTGGGGATTAAACTGTTATTTGATTTAACCTATTCTGATTTTTGCAGTATACATTGGACATCTGGACATGTACAAATACTTAGATCATTACAGACTGACATGCTGGCATCAAGACACCTACACACTCATGTTAGCACAGCAAAATTTGTGATACGGATCATTGCAGGTTCCACTGGCTACACAGATGAAAGTGGCATGGTGTGTTTTGCATAAAAATTTCATTTATATGAAAATGCTGAAAAGCACTTTGCTTCCACTGAAAAATTATTGACTGCAGCTCAATTGGCTGTTATAAAGAAAAGACCACCGGCTCAGGGGAAATGTGATTCTTTTGTAACCTTAGAGGCTGACACAAAGGTCAGCATTCCTAATGCAGAAGCCTTAAATCTTTGATGGATAGAGTAGGCCACTTCCTCGACAGCTACTGATGTAGATTATAGGCCTCATTATGATTTTGGCAGAGGGGATTGCTCTATCACAAACATGACGAATATCCCGTCTGCCATATAACAAGTTCCATAGGATATAATGGAACTTCTAATACAGCAGGCGGGATGTCCAAACTCGTAATGAGGCCTTAAATCTTTGACCCAACTTTGCAGACACAAGCATTCCTTCAAAGTTTTGCCTCTTGAACATCATGATTTTATAATATATACTGATGGTTCAGCGCAACCTGCGATTGGCAGCAAACAGCAATTCTTGGCTGGTTGCACAGCGGTAGGTTGTGTCATGAAAAATGGTGAATTACAGCCAATAAAAACATTTACATAGTCCTTAGGATTGCACAGCCATGCTGGCCTAATTTAAAAAACTAATTGTTGCACTAGAGAACATGGATCTCCAATTACTCACACTGATAGTGTGTGATTTGTATTACCGTGTCCAGTCTTATAATTAAAACGTTCATAACCGGTGCATAAATCGATTCAGAGACTCAAAAGGGAATACTATGAAGCATAAGCTGGTTTGGGGAAAGGTGGCACATCTTCAATATTGTCTGCCACGGGTTGATGTAAGTCATACATTGAGTCACTAACATGTTGGATTACACAATGCAGGGAATTCACTGGATGATGAGGCCACAAAAGCAGTCACTTACACTGCTGTAGTAGCTGCAATTACTTGTCTCATACAAGGGTGGATAATGACATCATGGCTGCTGTCACTGCTTCATGCAGTGGCACATCATTACCTAAAAAATATCCAGCAAAATGTTCCTATCTGTTGAGTACCCAAAACATTCCTTTTGCCCGCATACCCATGGTGGGTGATCGAGTGATAACCATTCAGGACTGAAGGCTGGATCTAATCAATGCTGCACATGAGGGTTTGGCGTCTGCACATGTTGGTGTGACGGCAACAGTTTCTCTACTTCAGAAACGCTGCTGCTGGCATGGTATGTACAAACAGGTGAAACAATATGTCCTCAGCTGTGACATTTGTCAACCAATTAAAAGGTCTACCACTGCAAGCCCACCACAGAAACTTCTCTTAGTTTCAAAACTACTCCAATGCATATACTTAGATCATTGTGGGCCCCTAAATTCTGATAGGGCGTTTAACTACATTATACTTGCTGTAGATTGGTGTTCTAGATTCCTATGGTTGTGGCCACAGCAATCCGTTGAAGCTCAAACTGTTATTGAAGATTTGCACTCTGACCAGGATCTTGTGTTTGCTTCTAAGGCTTACATGGATGCCATGGTACCCTAGATGTTGCTGTCCATTACTTCTCTTCCTATCACCCTGAGGAATATTCGATAGTAGAAAGGAAGAACCATGACTTAAAGCAGTCCTTAATAGCTAGAGTATTAGGTTCAGGTCACAGTAGGATCCATCATGTGTATGGAGTCCAGAAAGCTTTAAATAATCTGCCTAGAAAATCTTTGGGAGGCTGGACTCCATGTGTTGTCCATTATAGCATCCAGATGTGCATTCCAGATCTCAATAATCCTGGCAAAGTGGCAGCTGACCAGCCCTTTGACATCAATGAACATTTTGTTGTCTTACAGAAATTACAAGACTTCTGTGATGAGTGCTCAAATAAACTTACCAAATGTTCTGCCACTGATGAAGTGAAGGAGCAATCAGCATGTTCCAGCTGGATTCCAAAGTTTTGGGCTCTAGTCTGACAGAAGATTTTTGACAAGAAGAAGTTTGGCCCGTCATACCGAGCACCAGTACCAGTCCTAAGCATTCAAGGTACAAGAACTGTGCTTTGGCTCTGCTTGATGGTTGTAAAAGTAAATGCTTTGTCTTAATAGATCTGATAAAGCTAAACCATGTGGCGAGTCCTACACAGTAGGCCATGAAAGCTTCTAAATAGTTACCTGCCTCCTATTCCTACTCTGCATGAGATTCCTTTACCAGAATTAAGTGACACAAGTAATACTTCTCGCATGGACATAATTTAGGAATCATCTGCAACCCCTGGCTTTCCCCTTGTGACCCCTGGCACTGCCTTTGTAACCCATGGCCTCATAGGTGGCAAAATTAGTGTCAAGACAGGGGCAAGTCATCCTTATGGACGTTGACTGTGGCTCCAGTTTCCTTGTTTGCTGGCAATTTTCTATTACAGTAATAGTGAATAATTTAACATATTATTCACTGCTTGTGTAATAATGAATGTACAATTAGCTTCAATATGAATTTCCCTGGCAGCTCAGGTAAGTACAGAATGCTTTTACATGTATGTTGTGTGCATGATTGCAGGTAAGAGTGTGTTTATGTGAGAGAGTGTGTGTATGTATAAACATGTGTGTGTGTGTGTGTGTAAAAGAAAAGGTCAAATGGCGAGTGATGTCACTTCCATTTCCCCTGTCATTTTAGTGAATTGATGTTCATGGCTTCTCACGAGCTGGGGACTACAGATGCTGAATTTCCATTGGTTCCAGTTACTACTGCCAGCAAAGGTCAATCTCCAGATGTGAATTTACAGTCATCAAATGTTGTATCCAACAATAACATTGTGTTATCATACATCTTTGGATGTGACTACCAGTTCCTCTTCACCACATGAGGTCCCTGGTTTTGCACAGACTACCCCTGGTTACTTTATCGACATTGATGATTTTTCTTCAAATTCTTCACACACTTCTTTCATTGGAGTACGTGCCTTTTTTATGCCCGGCTATAAAAGGCTTAACTGAGTCTTCCATAGTCCTACATTTGGATTGCAATTTAACTGTTTTTCCTCTTCATTTCCCTTTGGTTCGTCACAGTTTTCTTCTTGATTTTAAATGGACATTATCTCTCAGAACACACTGCTCCTGAACTGGTAGCTAAGGTGTTGAAGCCTCATTGTTCCTCACATAGGGGGCAAAGAGATCTGTCCCTTGTGAACATTTCCTATCTGTGATGGAAATGTGTAGGATGAGGTCTTGTTTGATGTTTTTGATTCTACCAAAACTCTACAGATACCATATGTTTTCAGGAAATCTATGGATGATATTGTCCCTGGCACTATCTCCAATTAATGTCCACAATGAGAATTATCCTCTCTGAATTGGAACAATACCCTTGAGGTTTCATCCCATCAGTCTAGCAGGAAATAGGTGGCAGCAATGTCTCTGGCTCGTAATTTAGCCGGTGGCAATGCTGTTGCCTGCAGGGTGTACTAGCACCCTCGCAATGTTCACTGTCTACTCTGCAGACAGCGAACATTGTGAAGGTGATGGGCAGGGGGATATGTGTATAAGCAAATAGACAAGATGTTTCTTTGCTATTTATAATGGCTGGAGTTCATTACATTGATCTGATTTTAACGAGACAAAAACAAGAATCCATTTTTTGTTGTGCTGCCAGTGGCAAAGGCGAAATACTTTCTGCATGCTGCAAGTGTGTGCATTGTAATAGAAAATGTACTTGTGAATAAGGAGCCTCTGCCTTACATGCCCTGAGTATCAATTGTTCTTTGCCAATTGGGTGCAGCCAATTCAACATGCAGTTTGTATAGGGTCAGAGCACTGGCACTAAGGTCTGGTTAGCAGGCCCTAGAGCACTCTCAAAGTCTAAAAACCAGCAGCATATGTCCACAAATATATTGTGAACATGCAAAAAGAGGCATTCCCTACACACAACAAATAATTTGCAATTGGCAGCTGAGGCACTAGAACAAGAATCTGTGCATATCACTATTTCCAATGATAGTAGTAACCAATTAAGATTTCATTAATGGTGCTAGCAGGAGGGAGCATTGCTGGAGCAGGCGCTGGAGACTCAGCTATATAATTGCTCACTGTAGTGATGTAACGTGATCTGGCTGGTCACTGGGTTACCACCAGGCAAATATTGAAGACTGTCAGGCACAGTAGATGTAAGAAGCCTGAGTTAGAAAGGGATCAGTGACCATCATCCATTACATGAAGACAGCTAAAGTTTGTCTAACACCTTAATTAAAGAGAAAAACTCAGCACTCAATAAGCACTACTTGGATCAGTTGTAGGTTCTTCAAATAGGAACATGGCTTATATGTAGGAAAGTCAGCATTTCCAATCAAAGTCTTCAACAGATTGCAAGAATACCCATTGTAGGAATAAAAACAATGTTTTATTGATAATTCACATGTGCATGATTTTGATAGTAGCTTCAACATTTTTTCTTTTTTTTTGTAACCGAGGCATTTTGTTGTATTTGAACGTCTTCAGGACTTTGAAACAAAGGTGTTCTTACTCAGTCCATGCATATGAGTAGGCCTCAATTAACCTGAGATTGTATGAAATGCATCAGTCAGTCCTCATCCTCCTCTAATATGGAGTAAAAGGGTTGATAGTCGGTTCCATGTTCTCACCAAGACCTCTTCCAGTACAAAACCTACGTTTTAGACAACTCTAACACCTTTGCACTATGGTGCAATGCTGTCTGCATTGACTCATGGCCATCTAAAATGCATTAGTGCAGAAAGAGAACAGAACAGTGCCACATTTTAGTGGATATGTTTATGTTCGACTTGCTCCCTTTCACCAAACTCTGAGCAGCAACTTTACTTCCTGCATTGTGTGACTTCTTAATCTATCTAGGCCACAGTGTCTGGAGCCTTGTCAAGAGCACACCAAAATACGACTACAGAACAGTCAACAAATTTCTTCCCTATAATTATAAATCATCAGTGCATGAAACTACTATGCAGTTTACTATCCAGGCCAGGGAAAATTGTGAGGGTTAGGACATGAAGACATAACTTAGAATTCCATTCACTGTTCTAACCTCCATCTACACAGTCACCAAGGTTGGGCTCACCTTTAAGGCAAGCAGACAGTGCATGACGGGCTAGTGTGACAGGTCAGTGTGGAGGCTGTTTTTTGTCTGTTTGTGGGCCAGTTTTGTGCTTTCCTGGGCTGGTTTTTACTTGCGAAATTCTCTGATTTTAAAACAAACATTGCCTGCAGCAAGCTCAGGTCCATGCAATCACCCATATCTTACAAAACACTTATACAGAGGATCTTTACACGCTAAAAACAGCCCATTTTGAAAACATGGACTACTTTTTAAACTTTTTAATTCACTTATGAGGGCCACTTATATTTTGGTGACTGACCTATTTTCTGTCCCCACTCGACACAGACAGGGATAAAGAATCTTAGGGCCTGATTTAAATCTTGGCAGTCGTACCGCCAAATCATGTTGACTGTGGACCCAAAAAGACCTTCAAGTCAACTGTGTTCCAGCCACCGTAATTAGATGTTACAGTTACCTCGCAGCCAGGAGCTGGAACAACCTACCCACGGAACTCAGACAAAGCCCATCACTCACCATCTCCAGGAAGAACCTCAAGGCATGGCTCATCGAATGAGGCCCAGACCTACCACTAGTGCCTTGAAACCCTCACATGTGAGTAGTTGCGCTTTATAAAAACTGATTGATTGATTGATTGATGGAGGGAGAAGGCAGCAAATCCCATTGGACTTCATGCAATGGCAGGGGCTTTGAAATAGAGCTAAGTGACACACACACACAGTCCCTTAGCCATTTGTGTACCCCTTCACTATACATTACACAACACACCACATACACACAATAACCCACTACCATTCCAACACAACACAACCCGCACATGCCGAAAACACACATTGACATACATCCATGACACAACATACACAAATCATTGATACTGCACCTACACCTGACACAACCCTAACAGCCAACACAACTGCTCACTCAGCTACACAAACACAAATACACATGCACAGCTACACACATCACAACAATGACCACCACGTAACAACAGTCACCTGAATGTGTCTCATGACAACATAACATACACAACAACATTGATTCCATATGTAATTCACACACATACAATCAATCAATCAATCAATCACAGATATTTGTATAGCGCGCTACTTACCCGTTAGGGTTCCAAGGCGCTTGGGGGGGGGCTGCTACTGTTCGAAGAGCCAGGTCTTGAGGAGTCTCCTGAAGGCAAGTAGGTCTTGGGTCTGTCGGAGGTAGGTAGGGAGCGTGTTCCAGGTCTTCGTGGCGAGGTAGGAGAAGGATCTGCCGCCGGAGGAGGTTCTAATGTCATCTGTTGCGGCGATGAGGGCAGTGTATTCTCTGTGCTGTATTGTGCTGTATTGTGTTGTGGTCACTGTTGTTCCATCTGTGCCCTGTGTTCTAGTGTCTGTACCTGTTGCCTAGTGGTCTCGTTGTCCTGTGTATTGTGCCGCTTTCGCTCTCTCCCCTTTGTGCGTCTCCCTCCTCCTCTGGCCCCCCCGCCCTCAATCTAGCGCCATCCACCCGCTTCCCTAACTCTTTTCTCCCAGCCTACACCCCCTGCCCTCCCACCTCCCCCGCCCCTCTAGCTATCTAATGTTATTTCCCCCCCTACTCGCCTCTTCCTCGCCCGTTTGCCGCCGCTTCGGCCCCACCCCCCTCCCGCCCCCAGCTCCTCCTCCCTTTCTCCACCCCCTCTTAATGCAGGTCGCTGCGCTCCGAGGGTGCGTTCTCTGACCTTGTTGTCAGGACAGGACGCTCCCCCCGCCGCACAGCGCACCCTGCTGTTGCCCTGTCCCTGACTTCCGCTGCTGCCTGAGTTCGATGCCCTCCTCCACCCGCAGGCCCCCGTCTGCCCCTCATCCCTGGTGGCCCAGTGGTGGGCAGTAAGGTTTGCTCTGTTGTGTCTCTTTCTCTCTGTCTCCTCGCCGTCTCTCCTTGTTTGTGTATTCTCTGTGCTGTATTGTGCTGTATTGTGTTGTGGTCACTGTTGTTCACTGTTGTTCCATCTGTGCCCTGTGTTCTAGTGTCTGTACCTGTTGCCTAGTGGTCTCGTTGTCCTGTGTATTGTGCCGCTTTCGCTCTCTCCCCTTTGCGCATCTCCCTCCTCCTCTGGCCCCCCCGCCCTCAATCCAGCACCATCCAACCGCTTCCCTGACTCTTTTCTCGCAGCCTACACCCCCTGCCCTCCCACCTCCCCGCCCCTCTAGCTATCTAGTGTTATTTTCCCCCCCTCCCTACTCGCCGCTTCCTCGCCCGTTTGCCGCTGCTTTGGCCCCGCCCCCCTCCCGCCTCCAGCTCCTCCTCCCTCCCTCCACCCCCTCTTAATGCAGGTCGCTGCGCGACCGCGCCGGTGGCGCGCCGTAGGCGCACCAGAGGCAAGCCCGTCTGCGCCCGTCCGCGCCTGGCCCGCGCCCAGCGCCAGGACCCCTGGACTTCGCACCGCGGACCGCACACCACCCAGGCTCAGCTACGACAATGCCTGCCTCCACGCACTCAACTACGACCAAGACCGAAACCAACGCTGCTACCAAGCCGCCCCGAAGCACACCCACGGACCTTTCGCCCGCCGCAACTGCCTCTTCTCATGTGACCGAACCCCCAAGCCAACGACCACCAGTCCGAACCACCTCCGCTGCATACTCAACACCCGCTCCGCACGCAAACACGCCGTAGAACTCTGGGACCTGCTCGACATCACCGCCCCAGACGTAGCCTTCCTGACCGAGACATGGTGGAACGAATCATCCGCGCCAGACATCGCCATAGCCATCCCAGACGGATATAAGATCTCCCGCAGGGACCACACAAACGGCCATGGAGGAGGACTCGCCATCGTCCACAAATCCTCCCTCAAGATCACATACAGACACAACCACTCCCATACACTCCAGCTCCCTCCATCTCAATCAGACAATCTACGCACACACACATACACAGACTGACAGACAGACTCACATATACAACAGATAGCACAGACCTACCCATACAGGTCCCTTTGCAATGCTCACACGTGGTCACCATTGTCTAGTGTGAGTGTTCCGTCATTGTGGTGGCAGCATTAATTTTGCAATGAATGATGACACCACAATGACAGGAGTGTGTGTGTGAGTTATGTGTTGTGCTAGTGTGTCCTCCTCCATGTGAGACATAATTGTGTCTCCGACATATGCATGCCACAGTAATTAAAAACAATTGCTGTGACATGTATATGCATGCCTGCAGTAGCCCCAACCTCCCATGCAACGCCCTCCCAATGTACCCTGAGAATGAGGCCTCCCTACTCTCGAGTCCAGCAACAGGTGGGGTCATGTTTTCTCCATGGGTCAGTGGCAGCAGCAATGACTGGACTGGTGTTGTCCAGTTGTGTATGTTCGAAGATGGAGTTGCAATGTGAAAAAAGGGAGTTTGCACCTCTCCCCCACGCCCTCATATCTGCCACTTTAAACATGGAGGTCAGACCATCACTTTATTCTTGGTAGTAAGACACATTCAAGTTTGCATGGCAGGAACGGTGTTAGGGGTTCTGCCACCAGCTACTTTACCCTTTTGTGTCATCGACACAGGCCGTCTTTCTTGGTGGAGATGGCAGTTTGAAAGCGAGCTTTCGTCTATAGGACTGCCAACATCTAAATAGCACTGGCTGACCGTCACGGCAGCGTACAGGTTTTCAACTGAAAAATTGACAGCTGGACTATTACCACCAAGATCTAAATTAGGCCCTTAGGCAGTTGCCGCCCACCTGGAGGGAACCGCCATTTTGGCCACCCGCGGTCAAAAGACCGCTGGGGCCATTCCAACTTTCCCGCTGGGCTGGCGGGAAAGGGGCCTGCAACACTGAAGCCGGCTCCGAATGGAGCCGGCGGTGTTGCAGGTGTGCGACGGGTGCAGACAGTGAAAAGCATGCTGGGGCCATTGGCAGGGGCAGTGCAGGGGCCCGCAGGGGCCCCAGGACACCCGTTCCCGCCATCCTGTTCCTGGCGGTAAAGACCGCCAGAAACAGGCAGGCGGTAAGGGGGTCAGCGCCGCTATGGCGGATTCGCCCAGCCGGGGGAAATCCGGCAGGAAACCGCCGGACCCGGTTTTCTGAATGGGCAAGGAAGCACCGCCAGCCTGTTGGCGGTGCTTCCGTCACCCGCGGCCCTGGCGGTCTATGACCGCCAGGGTCGGAATGAGGCCCTCAGTCTTTTAAAAACCTCCATCCAAGACTTGAAGAAGGAGAAAGAAACCAAATTAAATATAAGGATGTTAATATTGGATTAATCAATGTTAATGCACACAGAGATATATTTATATATACAAATGAAGTTGCATCACCATTAATGGATTCCCCTTTTCTGAACCCTCCATCAAACCCAGGACATGGGTACGTGGTCAGGCAGGCTCTGAGACCTAAGCCTGAGGTAAATAACTCACAGGTGAAAGGTGGGGGTAACACTTAGCCGGCAGGATAATGCACAAATAGGAATACTTGGATCAGATTCCACAGATAGGCACAGTGATACCACAATGGACCCAGGAGATTGGCCCCAATAAAATATCCATGACCAGAGGGATATTGTGTTGTGTGATTGTGTGTGTGCCTGGATGTATGTTTGTGAGTGTTGATGTGAGTGTGTATGAATGTATGTATGCGTGGGTGAATGTGTGTTAGCGTGTGTGCATGGGTGTTAATGTATGTGCATGTATGTGTGTATATGGGGGGGTCGGGAGTGGGAGGGAGAGGGTGGGGGAGGACATGGGGGCGGGGGACTGATAGTGCCTACCGCCATGCTTTTCATGGCTGTACAGAAACCACGGAAACCATGTCTGTGGGCGGGGTCAATATTCTATGGGCAGCGTAGTGACAGCAGCCGGGCTGGAGACTGTAGTCTCCAGCCCGGCGGTCATTACCGCCGTGGCGGTCGGTGTGTTAACTTTGCAGTTTGGCTTTGGCCAAACTGCCAATATTATAATAGTAGTGGTAGGTATCGCCAGCCTGTTAGCAGTAATAATGCCACTATTACACCGACCGCCGGAGTCGTAATGACCCCCTTAGTCTTCTCTTTTGTTTTTCCATAGAGCAGTGGGTTTAGCAATCAGATCTAATTATTACACGTCCATTTTTCAACCTTTAAAAAGTTGAGCTTAGTAAAAACATTTTGAATATTTCCCTTTAGACAATAATGTGAATGGAGGATCGGTTTCATTACTGAGTTACAAACGTGAATGTATTTGTCTTCAAAGGCATGAGTGGAAACAAAAACATGACAGCGATTGGTGTTTGTTTTCAATACCTAAAAAGATCGTCCTTATTTTACAAACTAGCAGGCTTCAACCTCTGTGCATAGATACATGAAGGCACACTTTCCCAAAGTGAAAAAAACTCATTGTAATTGAACGCTGTGTCCCAATGCGCTTTGAGACCTTGGATAAGGGAATAGATCCTGTCATCTCAGCGGTGTCTGAGGATAGCCCATTCATTTAAATCAATGTATTACTTCCGGCTAATCCCAGGACACAGAAGAGAATAAAAACTGCATACACTCATGCCAGTGCTGGTGGAACTGCAGAACATTAACCTATTTTATAAATTAAAGTAGGTGTTGCTTCCTGCAAAGGAAGCACACAGTAAAAGAGAAATCACAAGGATGTCTTTGAGCATTTTGCTCCGCTCTAAAAACATCAGCATTTTCCCCTGAATTCAGAAAAAATAATTCGGATATTCGATGAGTTACTATAATACAATGAAGACAGATTTTTGTAAAACGATTGAGCTTTTTTAAAATATGGCTTCAAAACGCAGCTGTCGCCTTACCTTGTGTAATAAACATTAAAAGAACTTTAGGAAGCACTAATGACTAAGAGGTGATTTGGCTACACCCAAATGCAGATTTTCATTGGACAAACTTTATGTGCTTATGCTGAAAAGAGAGCTTCTATTGCAGTATTTACCTTACGGGAAAGCTTCAGCGCAATTTAGCTGCGATGATTTGCTATGGTGGCAAGCCACTGATCAATACGATAGGCCTGGTTTATTTATTTTGAAAATGTACAACAAAGGCAGTAGTCATAGCTTATTCATTATGGACATTTTACGTTAAGACCAATATGGATTTAATGGGTGGATTGTCAGTACACTGTGTTAAAACTTTTAGGCAGGCATTCTGTTGCAGTGAAAAGCTACTGCAGTAGGCAGGGGCTTTGGTGTTGCATACCCTATTTGACAGGCGGGTGAGCAACACTTGGGGTAGACGTTTTGTTATATCGTTTTAGAAAAGGCTTTATCCTATTTTTCTAATTGTAATTGTGTATATATTTGTATTTCTCTGACTACTGAAAGAGGAGATTTGGCTTTGCCTAATTGTTTCTACAACACAGATAGTAGACTTCTGCAAGGCTATTGCGCTGTGCTTTCCTCGCTAATTGCTAGATCTGACTTAAAAAGCATGCTTGAATTGCACTCTTTTCCTTGCGAAGATTTTTGAGCATAGCAGGGTTAAGTAGGTTATTTTAACAAGCCATAGATCAGGGCTATAGATCTAATCACGTTATAATGAAAAGTTACAGAAAAGGCAGTAGGCGTGGCTTATTTATTTTGAAAATCATAAGTTCATGCCAAGATGGCTTCAAGGGTGGATTGTCATCACACTGTGTTAAAGCATGTAGACAGGTATTTAGTTGCAGGGAAAACATTACTGTCGTAGGCAAGGGTTTTAATGTTGGTTGAAGATTTTTTCTTTGAGTATTCTTGTTATGCCGTTTTAGAAAGGGGTGTATATATCTTTTATGTATTTTTGTAAATATTTATAATTTTATGACTCCTGAGAGAGGGGCTTTAGGTATGCCCAAATGTTGTTTACAATGTAGATAGCAAACAATTGCACTCTGCATTCCTCAACCATTGTTAGGTATGGCTTGTAAAGTGTGCTTCAGTTGAAATTTTTATTTCGTGAAAAGTGGGTTTTCAACATAGCAGGGGTAAGATGGTTATTGTTACAATCCATTTATCAGGGTTATAGGCCTGATCTATCTACTGTGTAAATTTACAACAAAAGCAGGAGGCATGTCTTATCCATTGTGAAGGGCACATTTTCACTGTAGTATGTCTGTAAGGGTATACTGCTGTTACACTATATAATCACTTGACTGCTGAGGCTTTGCCCTTTAGAATGTTAAGCCTTTTTTGATAGTTGGGGTAAGTCTTGCCTAAGCTGCAGTGCTTTAATCACCGCCAATGATATCCAAGCCATATTTGCTTCCATCATTTCACACATCTTTGTTATTCCATTCTTGGAAAACTGAGGTAAAAGTGCTCCACCAGAAAGTGTATTTGTTTTTTTAATCACATGAACAAAAGGTTTGCTGTGCTAAGATCTCCATCTTCCCAGTTTTGTGGAACAAGCGGAGTTGTAAGAAACAATCGTTTACCACAATTTCTGCGTTTTTATAAGTGTTAAGTCAACTTTTCCTTTTTGTTTGTGGTTTGAAGGTATTGCATTTTGTGATGAAAAAAGTGTGAAGTCCATGACTGAATCAAGAAAAATACAGACTTAAAATTAGACAAAGTTCAACATTGAACAAAGACTCATTTATGTAGATAGCTCATAGTTTTCCAGAAGAATCTAATCATTGAAATACGAGAACTGCAAAAAAGACCAAAACATAAAAACAACTGACAATATTTCCATCTGCAATGTTTATTTGTGCACCTCAGAACTAGGGATTACCCATAATATCATATAATTCAGAGGATGTATTACAAAATGTGTTCTTTCATGTGCTCTGGCTTATGTTTATAAGTCAAATCCTGAGAGAAATCAAATTGGTAATAACACATGTGCTACTGTTCTCTGTTTCTACATTTCTCCCAATAAAAATGGTATACTACATGAGTTACTGGGCCTAGCACTGGTGGCAGGAAATTCCCCAAAATGCATTTGGATACATCAAATTTGAGCTTTAAAAAATTACTCATTTTGATGATGTATGTAGCTGCAGAATTAGGGACCGGGTCCGGCAACCACATAAGGAAAAGTATAAAAGACAGATATTTCTGCAACCTAGACACCAAAGGGAGTACACAGTGATGTGACTTGTATGGATCACACTAACATTTGTTCTCCAGAATGCCCAGCAAATCTCAAATGTAATTAAAAACACACATTCTCCTCACATTTATGCGAATTAATATTCCGGAATACACAGAAATCCACAAGATTCCATCTACCCAACATTCCCACATTTTTCCTGGTTTAAAAAGGTACTCCACTTGTGTGGAAGTACCTACTACCCTAACAGAGAAGGCCCAAAAATGCTACATGGAAATATCAAATTTTAGCTTTGAAAAAATATGATTGTTTTCTCTATGGGTCATTAGTAGCTTCAGATTTTGGACACAGATCAGCTGCTACCTAAGGAACTCTATGAAACCCAGGCATTTATGAAAACTAGCCATTAAGTGGAGTCCTTTTGTGGTGTGAATAGTGTGGATCCCACCACCATCTCTTACCCACAATTCCTTACACACCCCGCACCTTGGCCAAAACAGTAACTTCCCTCCGATTTCAGTGACAGAAGGTTCCAGAATCTGTAGATATCTGCAAAATTGCTACTAGCCAGCCTTCACATAATTCTCCTGATATAACTGATACACTACTTGTGTGGCTAAGCCTAGCACTCACAACAGGAAAGGTTCCAAAATCCAATGTAAGATATCACCATTTAGTTGTGAACAATGACCTGATGACTGATGTGGGTTTGCATGGAATTTGTGCCTGGGCTTGAAAGCCACCCATAGAACCTATCAAACCCAAAAGACAACAAAACTTAATCTTACAGTCTTATAGAAAGGGAAGTTTTGGAAACAGTGATGACACACATTCCTACTAACCAATGATTTCACATTTCTCATGCTCAAAATGGCACCCCACTTGTGTAGCAGGGTTTGGCACCCAGAAGGGGAAAGGCACAAAAACACAATGTGGAGAAATTTATTTTTTGCTTTAAAAAACTACCTGTTATTATTATGTGGGCACTTCTGTTATTTGAGGCAGGACTCAGCCACTACCTCAGCAATCTGCTAAGCCCAGACTTTTCTGGGAACTAGAAACAAATGTGCATTCAGGGTGATGTGACTTGCATGGATCCCCAGTTTCCCAACCAGAATGCCCATCAAACTTCCAATGTCGACTAAAAATTCTAATTTTTCCCACAATTCTGTGACAAAGGCAGTTTGCCTGACTAATTTGCTGTGAAAAGCATATGTTAATTCACTAGGCCTTTAAAAGTGGATTGCCATTACATGTATTTTGTTACATGTATTCTCAAAGATTACCATACTAGGCTAGGCCTTTGGTATTGGTTACCGATGTGACAAGCTTTGAGGCCAGGTATGCGCTTTGAGAATCCTTATAATGGTTTTCTAGGAGGGGTTTTCTATTATTTTTCCAGCCTTAATGTTGTACATATTTCAAATTTTATTGCTATATACTGATGATTACTTTTTGGAAAAGAAAGTGCTCAATACAGTAAGTCTTAGGTATTTTATTGTACCAAGCCAGTCATAAAGGTTTACTACCTGAATGGTTCTTTAGAAAAAGGATACATGAAATGTTATAGGGGCTAATCAGTTTATTATGAAAAGTTAAATGAAAAGCATTCTGACTTATTAATTTGTGAACTATAGACTAAAGATAATAGGCCTTTCTGGGTGAATCATTATTACAGTGTGTTAGGATCTGTACCCAGGTACGCGTTACAAGGAATCTTATACTTGACCATAGGTGCGAGATCTGCTGGTGGTTACCTCTTTGACAAAACCCAGAGGTGTAGATACTGTGAGAATTCTGGTTAAGATGTCTTAGGAGGGGTTGTAAATTGTTTACCCAACTGCCAGTTTGTACATATTTCTAATGTACCACTGTATACATGATGAATACAATATAGAAAAGTGTATGTTCAATGTAGTTGGCATGAGTTGTTGTGATGATGATCTGTTGATAAAAGGAATATACCTGATTGTTTCCTTAGGAACATTTATGTCAAACACCATAGCTAAAATGTGCCTATTATGAACAATGACATCAAAGACAGTTTGCCTGACTCATTTATAGTCACAGTCATACCTTAAAACCAATACGCCCATAAGGGTGGATTGATATTTCACTGTGCTAGTGCCTCTGGGCAGGCATTTTGATAGATGAAATTTCACATGATACTGGAGTAAGCAAGGATTTTGATGTTTCCTTCTTTGTTTGGCAAAGCCTGGAGATAAAGCTATTGCACTGTGATCATCTATTTAGTGTCTCTTAGGAGGGTCTGTCACGTGTAACATAAAAACTCCACATATATATTCCTACAGAGAGGGTCCTTGAGTCAGTTATCTGCTGCCTTCTCGAGTTTCATTCTCATTGTGGTTCTTTCCTTAACAGGATACTGCATGGAACAATGGGTTAACCAGTTTCTGCTTTTGGCTCTATTAAGTGAGTAGCAGCAATTTGCTTGATCAGATGCGCACGTGCCCCCAAAATAAGGGTACCTCAGTGTCTGGGCTGACAACCAGACTTTTCGACCCATATTTATGTATTTTGATGCAAGACTGTGTTAGCGCAGTCTTGCATCAAAACCTTTTGTGCCTGGTAGCGCCATTCCATAGTGCCTGCCGGGTGCCATATTAATGGAATGGCGCATGGTGGCAGAAAGGACAGGCTAGCATCTACAGAAAAGATGCTAGCCGGGGGGATGGCGGGAGGGAAAAAGACGTAAGTGGGCCAGAAATTACGCTAGGCTGGTTAGCAATAAGTATGCTGCTAACCAGCCTAGCGTCATTTTCTGATGCACTACCACTGGGAAATGACTGCTGTCTATGTAAAGACAGGAGTCATGCCCACCACCTCAATGGCCAGCACAGGGGACCAGTGTCCCCTGGGCATGGCCATAATACCCAGTGTCAGGCACGGGGCCCTATGTAAGGGGGTCCCAATGGCACTGAAAAGAAAATACTTACATCTGCTTACCCAGGATAGAGGCCCCCATCCTGTGTCATCCCTCTGGCGTGGATAGGGGTTTTGCTGGGGCTTAGGGTGGGCATTTGTGAGACTATTCCATAGTATTTAGCCATGGAAATGGGTCCACAGGTCCCACAACGCCTGGTCAGACCCAGGCGTTAAGTCATGGTGCTATCGAGGCTTAGCACCATTATTTGGGTCTGCCTACTCCATGCGCATCATTTCTGCACCGGAGTATAAATAAGGCATTGGGGGTTAGCGTGATATTGTGGACTGGAACGCCTACCTTGTATCTAGTCAGCGCAAGGTAGGTTGTCGCATCCACAATAAGGTGCCAGCCCATATATATTTTGATACTAGATGGGTCTAGCGTCAAAATATAAATATGGAGCTTAGTTTGCACTGTTTTAGCATCAAAATAAATGACACTAAAACAGTGCTAATCAAGTATAAATATGCCCCTTAGTTTTTCACTTTTCATCTTACAAATCCTCTTTGGTTTATTTGATTCTACAGCTCCTGAGAAAGACATACCAGGCTACTCACTGGCCTTATTTCATCTGTAGTGTGCTGCGTGATGTGCAGCTATATTTTCTCAGCTGTGTTGATATCTTGGAATGGTATCCTCCATAGTTTTTCATTGTTTTACTGTTGCAAGATGACTATCATGTTTGGAAGCCTCCTTAGTTCAGTAATACCAGTGATATATGGCCGCTTGTTAATATGTATGATTTTATTGTGGTATTGCAAACATATATGCTCCAAGTTCATGTAGAATGATATTAACTTTTTTCTGCCTTTATTCTTTTACTTTACCTTCCATGTGTTTGTCATGGTTAGTGTATATGTTGTTTGCCTACAAAAATTGGAAGTCAATTGGTCGATGGGTGGATGAATGGATACATGACTGCAAAACTGAGTGACCAGGTGCATGTATGATGACTTATTTAGTCAGTTATTGAAGTGGTATTTTCAGTTATAACACAGATCTATTGGCATTGCCAATGTGCATTTAAAATTATGGCATTGTGCTGAAAAGTTGTGACAAATGTTTCGACATGAATTATATAAAAGACTCAATTGGGAAAAATATTTGTTTTCTGTAGCTAGAATCCCTCCTATTTGAAACCATAATTGTTTCAGTAATTGTTGGTTACTGCTCTGTGGTCAACTGTGACCTTCATCCCTTAGATGCCTCTGAAATGCTCCCTACTCAACTTAAACCATCCCAAAGGTTGCCCGTCGTAGACAGACTGTCTCAAGAATGGCTGAAAATAAGTTTTGTTCAGCGGTTTCTGTTGGAAAGGTGGAAATTTTACCTAGATCGACAATGTAACGTTTCTCCCTGCACTGCACTGCCTAATGTAAAAAGTAGTATATACTCGCTCACCTCTGAGACACCTAAGCATATCAAGAAGTGTGGCTACCACCTGGGAGAGACTTTCTAGTTAAAAAAATAATGAAACTAGTGAAGAACTGTGAAGCTTAATTTGATTTTAGTAAGTAAATGAGCAGTTGATGTACTCCTTACTTTATTAGATGTGCTCGCTAGTTCCAATACATTTATGGCTATTTTTTTGGTGACCTGTTGCCCTGCTTGTGGTTGGAGAAATAGCCATATATCAGAACTTTGGGTTGCTGGTGGAATGGTGAATGATCCCTGTTCAAGCAACAGCCACAGCCCCTGTCATGGGCAACCTCCAAAAGTCACTAACTTAACCTGTGCTCAACCCTGGTTAGCTTGGTACAAAATGCTGTCAATCCTAACTTCGAGGTAAAGCTAAGAGTGTTTATGCACAGAAAAACATTAATGAAGTGAAAAAACAAGAAAAATAAAATTTCACATCAATTTATAAAAATAGTAATGTATCGTGCAAGACCTGGTCAAAGTTGAAAAATATGTGCTACCACGATGGAGTGTGGGTCAAATACTAAGGGGCAGATTTAAGAGTCCCTAGCACCTCCTTAGCACCACCATAGCATCATATTTTTTATGCTAAGGCAGCACTAAAGTGGCATTTTCCCTGCGCCATATTTACAAAGTGGAGCAATGCATGCATTGCACCACTTTGTAAACCCTTGTGCCACATTATGCCTGCGCCAGGCATAATGTATGCAAGGGAGCTTTCCCACATTAGGGGGGACCTTCCCACATTAGGGGGGCTGAAAAAATGGGACAAGGAAATCTAGATTTCCTTGTGCCTTTTTTTCCGGCACTTTTAATGCCTGCTCAGAGCAGGCGTTAAAAGGGGGCTTCCATTACTTATAATGGGCCCCTATGAACTCTGAAAAAAAATGACACTATTTCCCCCTACCCTGCCCCAAGTAGCACCATATTTTAAATGTGACGCATACATGCTGGCAGTAGGGGGCACTATGGTGCGCAAGGAATGTGGTGCCTTTAAGAGTTGGGCCTGGTGAACGCTTACTTTCAGACGTAAAAGAAATGTTGAGGAAAAGTTTCTGAGATTTTTAAAGTTTAGCTGGGCAAGTGTCCAAGGAAGAGCCATTGTCAGGGAGCCACTTAATGAAGTCACAATGAAAACTTCTTTGTTCAGACTTTTTGGAAGTTGAAAATCTCCAGTGGGAGAAGACTTGAGGCTGTAGTTATTGAGAATTCCAGGAGGCCAGATACCCTTTTGGCAAAGGACTGCGGAACAGGATTTGTTGTTCCAGAGAAGAATGTGGTGGGAGCTGCTGCAATGTCTTTTTTGCTAAAACCTTTAGCCAACTTTAGACTACCACCAAGGGTCCGGGACTGGAGGGGCCCCACTTGTGGGGGTTAGGACTCACTGAGGCTAGATCCAGGTCTGGGTTCAAAATTATGGGAGCCTGTAATGTCCCTTTGTCTCTGAACAGGAGGCCAACAAACCAGCCCTGGAGTGATTCTGGTGGTCCTGGTTTCAGGTGAAGAAGCAGTACTCAAGCAGGACAGGCCTCTGAGGGTTCAGGGCAAGCTCCATACAGCAAAGCTGTCCTTCCAGGTGCAGTAAGGCAGTCTTTCGAAGTACACTGCAGGTCACACCAGATGCTTTCTTTGAAGTTATGAGAAGTTTCTAGAGGTTTTTCTTTGAAGTGCTTGGTATTTCCTGACTCCCCTGCCTTGGCTTGAAGCTGGCTGCTGGAACAAATCAGTAGTGACAAGCCCTTTGTGTAAAGGCAGATTACAGCATATTCAGTTGCAAGTAGGGGTGTGCCCTGGTCTACCCCCAATCCTGCCAGTAGATTGCCCATTCAGGCAGACATAACTGCTCTATTGTGTGGCTTTCTGGTATGAATTCACAAAGTCTGACTACCAGTTACACCCAGTCATGTGACCTAAGATAGGCTGCAGGCACCAAGAAGGCAAAGGGCAGGAAAATGCCAAGTTTCTAAAAATGGCCTTTTCAAAATTTTAATTTAAAATCCAAACTTACTACTAAAGAGTATTTGTACTTACAATTTCATAGGTATCAAACAAGAAATGCCTATCTGTCCCCCCTCGAACATTAACAATTATTAAATGTAATGAGACAACCTACCATTATCCTATGGAACGGGCAGACCCCACAGTAGTGAAAAATGAATTTAGGGATTTTTCACTACCAGCACATGTAAAACTTAAATTACATGCCAACTTTTTAATTACAATGCAGCCTGTCATGTGGGCTATATAGGGCCTACCTTAGGGGGGTCATATGTAATGAAAGGGGAACTTAAGACTTGACAATGGGGGTATATTGTCAAGTTGTGCTGATAGTTTAAAATGGCAGTGAGGCTGCAATGGAAGGCCTTGGACATGTTGTAAGGGGCTACTGAAGTGGGTGGCAGAATACATGCCCGGGCCACTAGTAGCTTTTAATTTACAGGCCCTGGGCATATGGTATACCACCCTATAATGGACCTACAAGTAAAGTAAGTAAAGTGGGCAAAGTCCTAATGCCAACAAAAATTAATTTAATCAAACAGGCAGTTTGGGGTAAGCCCACCCTAAACTGACACGTTACTATTTTTTGTTTTGTCAGACAAACACAGAAAATCCCCTCCAGTTGTACTAAAGGGCCATTTTGACTGAACAAATAACAATATGTCCTCAGAGTTCAATCTGGGATAAAAAAAATGGAACTGTAAGAAAGTGGAGTATTATTCAGTTATGCTGGCTAGGCTTCACTATATAATACTCTCAAAATACCTCAAAGAAGGTCCGTTGGTTCACAATAATACATCCTTAGTTTAGTTCTAGAAGTGTGGCAAGGAGCAGTCAGGCTTTACTAGAGGAATGTTGCTGAAATTTGTGACATACTGGGGACAGAGATTGAGGACAGTTTATAAACCAACATGACATGTTCCCCTTCCAGGAGACATGAAGTGTTTCACCTGTGACTAGGAATGGGTATACATCTTTCTGTGTCAATGCAATAGGGTCATCTAAGGGAAGACCATCAGGGGATTTGGCAACATGTGCAGGGAGGTAACTACACTGTTTAGCAAGAGTCCTACCAGTTGCTTCACATGTGCTCGCTGTAAGGGTAGATTTCTGTAGTAGTAAATCCTTGGTCTTGATCAACGTGTACAAATGAGTTGATGGATGGAAGGAAGGGTCTCTTTGACTGCATAGTGGCAGGTGATCTGAACTCCACCATCGAACCTCTTGCATCATCTGACCAAATTATGCTATCAGAAGAGGGTGCAAAATGGGAAGGCCCTCTTATAGAATTGCCTACTATAAAGTTATCTCCGAGAGCTGCTCAGTTACATGCAATAACCCTAAAATATGATTTGAGAGCAGGAAATGATAGAACCACATCGGATATTGAAGGCAAGTGCACCTTTATATGCCAGGTCACACCAGTCACATTGATTATTTCCTAATAAGTTTAAAGGGATGGATTTCCATGCAGGACATGGTGTTCATTGACAGGCAGTGATCACAATGTCCTTGGTTTTTTATTAGTGGACTCTCTTGCTAATATTCTGCCAACCCAAGGTTTAGGACAATTTAAAGATATAGATCCCTCCAGTAACGGAAAAAACAGTAGATGGGAATGGGTTGAAAAAAAGACCTGGAGACCCTAGAGATAGTGATCACAAAGGTCAGGGAGCTGGTAACAGCTTTGGATAGCCTGGACCCAGAAGGTAGAGGCTCTTTCCTGTCACTGACTCATGAGTCATTCCTAACCTACATAAAGGACCTTGTGGCGCAAGCTACTTAGCGTACGCATAAGACACAGACAGAAGCTCCTTGGTATTCTAAGGCTGTAGGCTAGTCAAAATACGACTATCAACAGCAGACAAATTAAAGGAACCCAGCACTCTTGTGTCTGCACTGAGAGAAATGGAAGAGGCAATACAATCTAGCTCATTTGCAAAACCACCTGGTCCTGATAAGATCCCAAATAGAGCTCTTTAAATTGAATCTTGATGTCTGTTGTCCCTATATGAACACCTTTCTAATGCTATCTTGAAAAGTATGCAGATCGTGGCGTCCTGGCTCATTGCAGAAATTGCCCCAATCTTTAAGAAGGGGCAAAAAAGTGCTCCAGAGCAATTTTAACCAATTAGTTTAATAGATGCCTTGCAGAAGATCTTTTGTTGGCTAGTCCTGCAACATCTTCTAGACTGGATAAAGGAAAAAAGTATTGTCTGAATTACAGGCATGATTCAGAAGTGGCATCAACACGTTCAATCAAATCTTTCACTTTGTTGCTTGTTTTGGAAGACTGCAACGGTCAAAAGCGGTTGGCTTTTTGTTGCCTTTGTTGACCTACATTCAGCCTTCAATTTGTTTCCCAGATCTATGCTATGGTTTGCATTAAATAAAATGGGTATCCCACACAATTTACTTGTGATTTTGGCATGATTGCACAAAGACAATTATGTAATAGTCATGTGGGGAACCAGGAGCAGCTCACCTCACCAATAAGTATTCAGCAGGGGGTTAGCCATGATTGAGTCCTGGCCCCCACTCTGTTCTCAGTGTATATTAATGATGTAGTGAAGCAGTTGTACAAAGATGGTTGTGATGCACCTAAGGTGGGATGCAGGAGAGTGTCTGCTCTGCATTTCTCAGATGACACTAAGTTCAAGTCCTAAGTCACAGTCCTACAACAACTCTTAAACGATTTTGACATATTTTGTAAAGAGCGTGGGCTTGAACTTAATAGATGCAAAACAAAATGTTTGAGTTTTAACGATGTAAGAACTAAAAAGTACAAATGCAAACTTCATGTTAATACTGAGCTAATAGAGCAGGTCTCCAACTTTGACTACTTAGGGATAAGACTAACATCAAACTTGGGCCCATATTTATACTTTTTAACACAAAACTGCGCAAACGCCACCCCCGATCCGGCTAGTATAGCCGGCTAATATAGTGCTGGCTTGCATCATTCCAGAGATCGAGCCGGACAGCAAATTTATGGATACCTGCAAGCCGGATCAAAGCATGTGCTAGCATCTGGGAAAATGACATTACCCCATGGGGGTGGTTGTATGGGAGAAGGGAGTTTAGCACCAAAAAATGACGGTAGGCTGGTTAGAGTAAAAAAAATGCCTTTTACCAGCCTAGCATCATTTCCTGATGCAAAACCATCTATACTATCTTATAAAAGACAGGAGTCATACCCACCACCCCAATGGCCAGCACAGGGGACAAGGGTCCCCTGGGCATGGCCATTGCACTCAGTGCCATGTAGGGGGCCCATTTCAGGGTCTCCAGTGGCACTTTAAAAATGTTTTAAAGTACTTAACTCTACTTACCCTACTTACCTGGGATGGGATCCCCCCATCTTCCGGTGTCCCTCTTGTGTGGGTGGGGGTGTTTCTGGGGCTTGGGGTGGGCACTTGTGGGCTCTTTCCATGGTGTTTGACCATCAACAGGGGTCCACAGGTCCCCCAATGCATGCTCTGTCCTGGGCGTTAAATAATGGCGCTAAGCAGACTTAGCACCATTATTTAGGCCTGCCTCCACTATGCACCATTTTTGCACTGGCGGATAAATAAGGCGCTAGTGGCTTTAAGTCATTGTTTTTTATGGAAATGGCCACCTTTCATCTCATTGACGTAAGGTGGTTTCACACAACCCAAAAATTACTTTACCTCCAATATTTTGATGCTAGACCCGTCCGGTGTCAAAATATAAATATAGAGTTAAGTTTGCACTGAATTTGTGTAAAAAAGATGCAAATTCAGCACAAACAAAGTATAAATATGCCCCTTGGATTGAACCATGGAGGTGCAAAATTCAGTCTGCTTGATGACCCGCTATTCGTCTAAAGTGGCAAATATGTTTAACAGGACACTTTCTTAGAAGGTAACCCCAGTGACTGAGATTTATAATGTAGTGGCACTGGGAGCTGTTTTGTATGGTGCTGAGATCTGAGCTATGCAAATTTAATTATTTTAACATCAGCAGAAGAAAGATTCATCAGGTCCCTATTTGCCCTGTCATAGAGCATGCCATTGGTTCCATTGTATCTTTTAATAAAGTTTCCTGGAAAACCAGGCTTAGGTCCTTGCTCTACTGGTACAGGATATGACCTTCACCTGCCCAAGCAACATATAAGGAACCCTCAGGAGATCTCCTGGACTTATCTAAGGCTCAATACATTCCAAGGTTTGTGCATGTCAGGACCATGATCAGGAAGCTGGGGATGGAGAGGTTCTAGGAGGCACCGTGGTAACTTTCTTCCATTTCTAAAATTACTCTTAAAACATCCGATTGGGAATATGCAGCTTCAGAATCAGTTCAGAGTAGTGGGAGTTCCCTCACTTTGGAGTTCTTGAATTTTAAAATTATGCCAAGTTATGTCATATCTGGCTCAGAAATTGTTCCTCCAATTCAGGTATCAGAATCTCCCTAATATAGTATATTGTGTTAAATCAGCCAATGTGAAAAGTAAGCTTGATGACTGAGCAGTGTGCAGAGGGCCATCAGAATTAATTTGACAGGATGTGTCCTGGAGAGAAGAAACTGGCTATTTGTGCTATGTAGGTCCCTAGGCACTAGGAGTTACTTGGATGTACTTACAATTTTAAGAACTGACAGATCCAAGGTGGTGGTATTCTCATTTGTGCAGTACCTTCTTGCTACGTGGATCTGCCAATCCAAATGTATTCGCGCATATATAAGGATCTGATATGACAGTCATTGGGTGGGTCTTGGTGAGTTGCTCTTATGCTGCCACTATAATGCAGCAAACCTTTTGTATATGGATTGTATTTTATTGGCTAGTTCTCTCCAAAAGAGTTAGTAGTGTAATCTTCCTCTTCTTATCTTTTTCTTTTTTAATGCACTCGCACTTTATCCTTCTAGGGAGAGCTTATTCCCAAGCCGCACTTTCTTGCATAATGTCCTGCGGCACCATGTCTACTGTGCTGAGCTCATAGCTTAGGGACTCCATGTGAGAGATGTATTAATAAACTCTTTCACTTTATGCTCAGATGTAAATGTTTCTGTGGACTTGTGAAGGATCTGCTAGCACTTTTAATAGGAAGCCACCAAAGAGTTCTACCTTATAGCTAGATTGAGATCAATGGTCATTTTTAAGCAGGTTTTAGGAACTTTTGTGTGTTTTTATAAGTTTTTAAATAAGGAAAGCACTGGCAGTTTACTGAGGAATAGGCCCATATGAGACAGGGGAGTGAAGAGTTCTCTTGTTCATTTAGCTGCTGTACTTATGGCCTCTCCCTTTTTTTAATACCGCATACAATGAATTTGCAATGTGACATGTGGCTCGAGATAATGAAATAACCATATATGGATTGCTTTAATATGCAGTGACATTTTATATGTATTTGTTTGTACTTTTAAGTTTTTTGATGATTAAATAAAGTAATTTGAAAAAGTTAAGCATTTCAGAGTAATAACACGGACCATAAGTAATGGACATAACTGCAAAGAAATCGAACACCAATTTATGAAAATAAAGCAGATTTGAATATTCAGTTGAATTAATTTAAACATAATAATTAAATCTGATATGTATAACTGGAGTTATGGATTTTGAAGTGAGAAAAAAGTCAATACAGTTAAAACTGTAAAATGTTTACTATTGTGGTGAATGCGAAAAAGCGCTAGTGACACTCGGCCACTAGTGGTGTTTGTTCAGAGAAACCTACTTGTAGTTAATGTGATGGGGTCCCAGGACCATGATGTGACAGTCAGACCAATTTGCCTGGCTTGTACGGCCCAGGTGCAGATGTGTCTTGCCTGTCTTTGGAGCTGAATGCATGAACTGCAGTGCTGAAAAATGACACTTGTGACACTTGTGACACTCGGTCACTTGCAGGTTGAATTCAGGGGAGCCCACTGGGGGTTAAGCTTGCATGTGCCCCCAGACCAGGCAGGACATCTCCACATAGCTGGTGCCCAATAAAGTTTTGCGATGTGCCCTCGGACTGCAGCAATGAGTAAAGGTGTGATGACCAGACTGGCCACCAACACGCCTTGACAGTGGTAAGGTGGAGGAGAAGTCTTCTCCCCTTCTGGAGAATCTGAGGAAAGCATAGCCAACAGTACCTTGGTGGAGAGCTCTGCTACACTTCCCACAATGCAGTGGACAACCTGCCTTTGGGCAATCCCTCGGACGGCCCAATGGCCAGTGCTTCTTTGGTTTTGTTAGGTGCTTTTTATCTGCAGTGTGCAGGGGACTAGTGCCACTACAGGGGACTGGCTCACAACAGGCTTCTTCTTGCTAGGGGAATCAAATTTTGGTCCAGGACCAGCTGCAGTTGAGTAGTTCTAGAAAGGTTGCCACCGCTTCAAAGTAGCACACTTTTGGTTTGTGCAGATTTCTGCTATCATTGATGTGGGTCTCCTTCTGTTCTTCCTACACAATGTGTTGCAGATCTGAGACTCTGATGCCAGGGGTGACCCTTAAATCCTCGGTTTAGGGGCTTTAGGAGTGTGGGTGCTATTAGGCAATTGGCCATTAGCCCCAGTGGCTAATCTGCCCCTCAGGTGACCACAACCAGTGGGCTTTGGCACCTTTTCTATCCAGAATCCTCTATTTTGCTACTTTTCAAAATTCAAGAAGTCTTCCTTGGCTGTACAGACCAGATTACCCACCCTACAGGTGTGGACAGTCTTCTCTCAGTGTACACCTCCTGACTAACTCATTTTCCCACCTGCCCAGGTACAAATGTGCCTGGGGCAGTGGGGCAGCTTTTTCCTCCACTGGGGGGACAGCCTGTTTGCATATCAGAGGTGATGTGCCCCTTGAAGCTTACAACCTTGATGTGTTATTTCACTAACCTTCCTGGAAGGGATGTAAGTGTGACCTCCTTCCCATCCAGGCCTTTGTTTTGACTCCTGAGAGTGTTCACACTTCTGCCCAGGCGGTCAGAATCCTGTCTTGGCAGCAGAAGCTGCAAGGTGCAAGCTGGCACCCAGAGCACAGAAAAACCAAGGTAACCAGGTGGGCAACTTCTATAGTCGCCACCTGGGTGTATGCCACATCATACTCAACATGAAATTTGTGTCAGGGGTGAGAAAGCATGTTGTTTGTCATCAAGCATGCCATATTTCTTTGGTACCATAATGGAGCTGGCGACCTGGGTTTGCTCAAGTTATCCTATGGAACGCCTATCACTTATAGTAGCCTTTAGTAGAAAAGAGCACTACGGGGAAATATAAGCTTGCGCTCATATGTATTCACCTCAAATGCACCCTGTCTTCTGTGCTCAGGAGGCCTTCCTTAGTGGTGGCTGACATATATTAAAAATAGTGCTTTGACTTTGCCACACATGGTGTCCGCAAAGTCAGGTTTGAGCAGTTCACACCTTTCCGGCAGTCTGAATCGGCAGGCCTGCTGTCAGTAGTTTACTTGGGTCAATCAGGGTGGCCCAAACAGTACTTTATGCCCTAGTGACCCCTTTAACTCCAGTAAATCAATCAATCAATCAGGAATTTGTAAAGCGCACTACTCACCGTGAGGGTCTCAAGGCACTGAGAAGGGGAGGGTGGACAAGGGGGGTGAGGTGCTGCTACTACTCGGATAGCCAGGTCTTGAGAAATTTCCTAAAGGTGAGGAGGTCTTTGGTCTGGTGTAGGTGGGTGGGAAGAGTGTTCCACGTTTTGGTGGAAAGGTGCGAGAATGAATTACTGCTGGTTGTAATTCTGCGGAAGCGTGGGACGTTGTGAGGGCGAGGTGGGCAGAGCAGAGATGCCGGGTCGGGGTGTAGAAAGAGAGTTGTCTGTTGAGGTATTCTAGTCCAGTATTGTGCAGTGCTTTATGAATGTGGGTGAGGAGTTTGAAGGGGATTCTCTTGTTGACTGGGAGCCTGTGCAGGTTTTTCAGGTGGTCTTTGATGTGGCAGTGGCGGGGGATGTACAGGATGAGGTATGCAGAGGCGTTCTGGATGCATTGCAGCCTCTTCTGGAGTTTGGCTGTGGTTCCTGCATAGAGGGCATTGCCGTAGTCCAGTTTTGCTGCTTACGAGGGCTTGGGTGACTGTTCTTCTGGTTTCAGTGGGCATCCATTTGTACATCTTTCGGAGCATGATTTGGGTGTTGAAGCAGGAGGAAGAGATGGCGTTGACTTGCTTGGTCAGGGATAGTGAGGGGTTCAAGATAAATCCTAGGTTGCATGCGTGTTCGGTGGGAGTAGGAGTGGTAGGCCACCAGGAGTCATCCCATGCGGAGGGGGTGGAGCTGAAGATGACCATCTTGTCGGAACTGAGTTTGAGCCAGCTGCCCATGACCCATGACCTAAGTGCGACTTGTACCATATACTAGGAACTTATAAGGGAGACTAGTGTCCTTGCCAAATGGGGATACCAATTTGCATATACCAATTTGCATATACCAATTTAGGAAGAGAGCACTGTCACTGGAGCCTAGTTAGCAGGCTCCAGAGCACTTTCAGAGTCACAAACCAACAGCTGGTAGTCCAAATGGGGGGAAAAGTGGGGGGGAACTTGCAAAAAAGTCTGTTTTCCTACAACAACAACAGATTTGATTGAACAAAATATATGCACGATTTGTTGACCAGAAGGATATTTAGAAGCCATTTTGAAACCTGCTTATAATTTTCATTAAAAAAAAACAAAAAAAAACAATAAGACAAGCAATCCAGGCTGTAGCTGTTCTTAATGCAATGGGATTGTTGTGTTATTAGTAGAATGTGTTTCTTGTCCCTTCTAACACAACAAAAATACCAACAGACGAACGACACCACTTTGAAGAGATTCATAGAACAGGAGCACTGCCAAGCTTATGATTCCATTGAGTTATTTTGTGGTGGAGAATTGCAGGGTTTCATGTGCCAGAACTTCAGCTGTCTCCATCATCAGAGACCCTGGAACTAGGGACCCCTCTTACCTAGTGACCCCTTGATGGCTGTCTGACCTCCTTAGAGCAGTGTAACCATTACTGGTTTTCCTTGCTAGGGTCAGCAGATGGTGTCACTGCTCTTTCAGTTTTCACAATCACTCTCCCAATTTAGGAGTTAGTGAAGCACATAATGGCCCAGTCTGGATTCATGTAAGCTTAAGTGCATTTTCTGCACTGGTGCGTGCTTTTTTGGATCAGAGATCTCAACAGTGAGGAGGAGCTCTCTAAATGGGGTGGATGGTCTACTGTGGAGGTGTGGCCACCACTGGCTAGAGGAACCTGGTGTACTTGCTGCCATAATTTAAACAAGGCAATTACCCACTCTGTAACTACTGCAGCATTAGTGACCACAAGGAGTTTGCCAACATGAGGGCAGTGCACAAGATTTTCTAACTGGAACACTTCCAGCTTCATTAACTCCATATAGCCAAAAGAAATGTTTCCTTCCTCCCCCCACAATTCATAATCAATATATTCCTTAGCAAAAGAGCTGGCAAAGGGTGATCTTACCTTCTAAACCATATGGGAGCAGTTATACAGAGTGTGTAGTCTTAGAGTTTCCGAGTTGGGAGCATTTTAGAGTCCTCGACTGGGATGAGATAAATAACCAAAAAATATTGAGGACATAAGAGTTCTCTGTACTCATGTGTAAGAAGTTGTGTAAAGGAACTCCAACTGACCTCATAGGGTTTGAGGGTGTTCACCGCTGTATGGCATATTTTTTACCATGGCTACTATATCCCACATTTCACTATGTCAAGCTACTGGATCAGGTTTTGTGTGCTCCCCCCACATGGAGAGCAGGACTTTGTTGTGGCGACTAGGGCCATAGAAAATTGTTTACCCCTGAGGGACTTTGGTGTTCTTTGGCACAGGTAAGATTTATCCAATAAGATTACCCCCTGGATGTCTTGGCAGTTGGACCTCAAAGACCCTGTTCAGATCACTAATGAGGTCCTCCCAATGTTTCCCAAATTTAGTGAAGTGCACCTTCAAGTTTATAAATGTATTTGTAGCATCACATCCCATCCAACAGAGATGTCCCCTGGAAGTTTTCCATTTCACAATTCTATGTGGCATCTTGTACTAATGTGTCAGTATTTTATATTGTGTTTCTCTGAATCGTACATTGATAGCAAAGGTGTGTGCTCTATAGTAAAGATGTTCCCATTCCTTTGAGGTCAACTCCTGTCCAAGCCCAGACTTCCACTTTGTCTGTCCTGGAGTATTGTTATAGGGTTTGTATTCTATACGTTGCTTGTAGAGTAGGGAAATTAGAGCACTGTTAGGAAGATGATCTTTAAGCCTCTTTTCCAGGGTAATAAGCAAGTACAAGCAGCTCCCTTCATTGTAGGATGGAGCACCCACTGGCAGAGTTCGGTGTATGCATACCATTTGGTTTCTGATATCCAAATTTGGCCTTTAAATTGTTAATATTAGCATCATCAATCCTGATGCACACATCAATACATTTTTTATATAAGAAACACAGAAACACAGCTCAGAACCAGTGTACTTTGAGGCAGTCCTCAGGCGCCACTTCTGTAACTGTTCTCTTAGCCATAATGTTTAATTAAACAAACTGTTCCTGTTTTCCCAGACACCTCTTGTCTTTTGTATCTTAGGGTAAACTCACATTCGAGCAGCATTATGGCAAGGTAGATCGGAGCGGATTAGTTCCTCAGACCTGACTGCGACTTAAGGAAGGGGACCCCACCCGGACAGATTTACATTTGTGCAACCAGGAAAGGTGATCAGATGCCACAATTGATTGAAAGTTCTGCTGAATCCACGGGGTAGGAGTCCATCCTGAATTTGCCATCAGAAAGGTAAGAAACTATATTAGAGCCTTAGTCCTACCATTTGGCATATGGCAAACTAGGAAGAAATATAACCAGCGGAAGTCACCTTTTTATTTTAGTCAGCACATTAGAAATGTGAGTGTTGAATATTGTTTTGTCGCTTGTCATCTGGGTATGACTCAGGGGTGATCACTCGAACCACTGGCTGTGTCAAAGATGGTATGCATCGGCTCTGGATATGCTATTGGGCCTGCATCCTAATCTTATTTTTAGTCTAAAAGGTTTTCTCAGTGCTACCGGTTTCTTGACACTGTTGATATCTGAAAGCAGTTGGACATGACACAGATGTTACATCTGACCCCTGGGTATGATATAGGGTGTAATTCCGATGTACGGAAAGAAAATTATTTGAATCTACGTGATTAGATCCTAACTTGTGGATCTTGTATTTGGCCAAGAAGGGCATATATATATTTGTTGAAGTTATCCTTTTTTTCCTCTGCATAAACTGTTGTCAGGTTTGCCTTGGAGCCGATACCCACAAGATTATCAGGCTTACTTAGGCGGTCATTCCAGCTTTGGCGGGTGGCGGTAGCTGCCGGCATTCCAACATTCCCGCTGGGCTCATACGCGACGCCAGACACTGATTACACAGCTACTCGGACGATTTAAAGGTAAGAGGGCTTATCCCCATTCAACCCTCTCTCCAGGGACACTTATTGCACTTTTCAGCGCTTACCGCCATTATAGACAGTGTGCTCAGTCTTAATAGCGGCTGAGCACTTCTGCAATTTCTCTGCGTTTTATTATAAGAACTCCGTTTAAAGTAAACCATACCGCTCGTTCCTATACCTAACAACACGCTTAGACACCGTCAGCGTTCCAGTGTCTGGGGGCCCCTCAGTCTTTCACAAAAAGCCTTATATTTATCAGAGTCAATTTCTGAAACAAACGTTTTCTCTCACCCCTCACCATGTAATCAGTTGCTCCATTTTTCATTTAGGCTACCCATCGCCCCGTCCCGTCTGACATGCGCTCTTTCCCATTGTTTTTTTCTTCTTTCCAGACTTACCATGGTCTCTGGACTCTGATTGCATCCATGCTACAATTTATATTTGTTCTCATATTCTTTGAATATTGGAGTCCGTCTAAATACAACCATTATCGTTATATTCAAAAGGTATGTCCGTCTTTTTTCTCCGCTTCCCGCCATCGACGTCAATGGTCTTTTCTCTCTTCACACAATAACACAGGTGGTGGTTTACTATTCTTGGTATATCAAACGTCACACTTTGTTTTTCTCCTCACTTTTTGGGTTAATGGTACCTTCAGACCTCCTACGTGTTCATTCACTGGTTCTCATAGGCATTGGTACTCTCTTTTTTCCTGCTATATAATTTGTTTACTAGATTGCCATGGCTTTACGATTTATGGAGGTAAATGCTGTGTTTCCTAGTCTTCACTCTTTTCGGATGCAGAGCACACTATCCTATGTTACTGGGCTTCTCTCTCTTAATCCACGAAAGTTGATTGGTTGTTTAGCTCCACGCCAAAACTTTTGTCTGATTTCTGTGCTTTTGTAATTCTTGCAATTGATACATCCTATTTGTGTACATCTACAGCCTTGAAAAAGTCAATGATGACGAAACACGTGTCGGCTGTTTCTCCACAAACATGAAAGGTGTTTTGTGCTCTCAAATCACCTACCAAATGTGTTTCATGAAATCAGAGGATTTTTGTCCTGAGACATCACCAAAGAATAAATGGATTTCACCTTGAGCTCACGATGTGCTGTGGTTTCTTTATTTTCTTTCCCGCTGGGCCGGCGGGCGCTAACCAAGTTAGCGCCCGCCGGCCCAGCGGGAATGAGGCCGCAACACAGAAGCCGGCTCTGAATGGAGCCGGCGGGGTGTTGCGGCCGTGCGACGGGTGCAGTTGCACCCGTCGCGCTTTTCACTGTCTGCTAGGCAGACAGTGAAAAGCTGGCCGGGGCCCTGTTAGGGGACCCCTGCACTGCCCATGCCACTGGCATGGGCAGTGCAGGGGCCCCCAGGGGCCCCAGGACACCCCTTACCGCCAGCCTCTTCCTGGCGGTGAAAACCGCCAGAAACAGGCTGGCGGCGCTGGCGGATTCTCCCAGCTGGGGCAAAAACGGCGGGAAACCGCCGGCCCCGGTCTTCCGACCGCGGCTTTACCGCCGCGGTCAGAATGGGCTTTGAAGCACCGCCAGCTTGTTGCCGGTGCTTCCGGCATTCTGCGCCCTGGCGGTCCAAGACCGCCAGGGTCAGAATGACCCCCTTAGTCCTGTGTATTGTGCAGAGCCAAATGTCATGAAGTTTGAACTAACAACAACCCTTTCTTCTAGGTTGTGGCCCTTCATATGCAGTGGTATTTGTAAAAAGTTTATGTTGATGCCTCTGTAAAAAGCCCTGAGCTCATTAGACCTAGCAATCTCCATTTCCCCACTACCAGAGTAAAACTTAAGATTCCATAGACCCAGACATTTAGAAGCATATAACGTAAGATTTCTAAAATCCTTAAAAAAGCTAGAATTGTATCATTCCCCTAAAAAGCTACCCACACGTATCATGGAATCGGCCCTAAAGCATATGCAAACCAGGATCCCCACACAGGCTAAAAAACTTAACAAGTTTTGCCATGAGTTGCACGCATACACACACTAAGGCACACTTATTTCCCTGGCCAAAGGAGGGATCTTTTGACACTAACATAATCAAACATATAACAACACACATACAGGGAAAAAAAGGATAGAAGAGAATCATTTCTAGCTCCATGGGCCATCTTTGAGGAGGCCCAGAACAATAACGCTACTGCATAGTCAGCAAGCAAGGCATCCAGACCTCCCCTGCCATATGCAGGAATGGAGGTGCTCTCGCCGATCCCTGCTATCCCTGCATTAGTGTACACCAATCTGCCAGTCAAGGGGGCCAAAGACACCCTACTGAACAATGTACTTTTAGGTCGTGCGTGTACTGTTAGGTCCACGCACGACCGTATAATGGGAGAGCAGGCCCAGGAAATCCCAGCGCTTCCCCAGTCCAGCGCTAAAGCTCCCAGAAGTTTGATCCCCCCGTTGTGGTCAGCCCATCGAACGCCTGCAGCATGAAGAACACGCACTTCCACAGGTTTCGGTGAATGCACTCGAGGGACAGGGAGTTTTATAGTGGCTCTGGACAGTGAGACAACTAGCGGGGGTGAGGAAAGGGGTCCCAGTCCTATGGGATCTGGTGACAAGAGAGGAACCACAGAGTGTGCTCAGGTAGTGGAGGAAACAACAGAAAGCAGGGTTGGGGGCAGGTCCTGAGGATGACATAGCTCAGAATTAAGAAGGCAATTTAGGTGAAATTAAGACGCAAGGTGCAGCTAAGAAGAGAGAGAGAGAGAGAGAGAGAGAGAGAGAGAGAGAAAGAGTGCATCCTGGAAGTACAAAGAAAGAGGAGAACAGCACGCACCCCACCTCAGGCAAGCAGGGGTAGGTGTGGAGCCCTGTTTGAGGAAGAATCTGAGGCAGAATTAGAGGAGAAGCTCCTGGCTGGGGTCTGAGCCTCACCAGACCATCAACATAAGAGAGGGGCTAACCAGGAAATAAGGGACCAAAGTAGCCTGGTGCAAACTCAACTTAGGTGCATGAGAACCAAGATGGCACCTCTGCGTGTACATGAGGAGAGCAGCAACAAAGACGTCCACTGTTCCTCCCGAATGTGCAGGACAGACAAACTAACCCCATAAGAGATAGTGGCTTGAGAGAAAGGTGAGATCTTTGTGCGATTCATTCTGTTACCTGCTAGACCGATGGACTGAAGGAAGTGAACCAGAGTACATAGCTGTTGCAAAAGATTGAGGGGGTCACTATGACCCCAGCAGTAAGTGGTAATGTGGGTAAAATACCGCCACATTATTAGATTGGCATGTTGGCACTGATACCGCCATGGCCGTATGAGCCGCCGGGCCGGAGATGTCTATCTCCAGCCCGGCAGCTGGCATAATACCGGCGGCGGCATTATGAACCTGCCTTCCACCATGGTTTTCGTGGCATTAACAATGCCACAAAAACTATGGCGGTAGGCCCTACCGGTGACAGCAAATTCATTCCCTGTTACTGGCAGGTGGCTCCCCCACCCCCCATCACACATCTGACACCTCCTACCCCCTCTCCATCCAAACTCCCCCACCCCCTCCGATCCTCACATACACCCCATCCCCTCCGATTCTCACACTCACCCCCACCCCCTATACATGCACACACCTTCAGACACTGACCACACATACACCCAATCACTCACACTGGCATACACACATTCATTCATGCATACTTCCAGACATACTCACACCCATTATTACACACATTCACACTGACATGCAGACAAGCACTCAGTTCACCATTCTTACATGCATTCACTCACACGCATACATCCACGCAAACAGCACAACACACACATACACATTCACATACACACTCGCACTTTCAGACACACACACACACACACAAGACCCCACACCCTCCCACCCCCGTCAGAAGCCTGACTTACCTTGGTTGAGGAGGTCTTCCGGTAGAGAACAGGAAGGGGCATTGATACCGCCAGCAGCACTCTGCCAGTGGAACCATAATGATGGCCTGAATCCTGCAGAAATGGGGAGATACCAAGCAAAACTTTCCCTACATTCAGGATTGTCTAAGGAGATGGGAACACTATGTTAGGGAGAAACCAGTGGAGCTATACACGGCAACTTACGCCCTACTTCAGAAGGGAATGTTAGGGACCACCTATGTGCCATGGGCTAAGATGAATAAAGAGGGGCTAAGAACGAAGTTGCCACCATTGTTGGATGGACGGGGAAATGGATTTCATGTTTTGAGTAGAACACCGCAGAAATGAACCTAGTCATAGGCGATGTCAAATTTCTGCTAAGAAGTCTTTTTGGAGAACAGACTGACATGGTGTTTTCACAAGCCTGCATCCCAGCAAAAATGTCGAAAAACACAGAGCATGATGTGCCGCATTCAATTCGTACAGGCATCAAATATGGACGGCCCTGAGGGAAATGTTCCCTGACTGCCTGGATGGAGGAGGGTTAATGGTAGAAACATGAAACCCGGGGAGACTAAAACCGACTTTCTGGATAGTATGAGAGAACAAGAGAGAGGACAGGCATGGACTGATACAGGTCACATTCTTTTAACATATCCTCAAAAACGGGCTGCCAACCAAAACACAGAGCAGTTTGTCAGCGTAGTAGGGCTAGAGACCAAACCCAAGCGGGAGGCACAAGGTCACATATTACATTATCACAAAAAGAAACAAGGAAAGGACAGAGAAAGACAGGAGCAAGCCCAGAGAGACATCACTAAGCTGGTCCAACACAAATTGAAGAAGACTGCCCTCAGGGAGCCGCAAGCTTGCAAATGGCACCAGTTCTGAAGGGAGCTCTCCCACAAAACCTCAGAGGCTTTCAACCTAGCTATAATGAAAGAAACCAGGGAGGTTGGCCACAGCCAGACCTTATAAAATGTTACTATTGCCAAAGAATAAGCCACATGGCAGACAGATGCCAGCTAAAGGCATATCACAAGCAGAAGTCAATGAGCCAAGGCCAGTCCCCACAAAATTTCCATCCTCAAAACTGAGCCCAGGGAAACCTGAATGCACCTTACACTCAGCCGCAGGGCTATTAAGTCCATTATTGCACCAGCACAACAGGGGTCAGGTAGATGGACAAACACATTGCAACAGCAACCACAGACATGTAACACAGTATGATAAGCCCAACAAGTATGAGGCCACAGCCACAGCAGTGAGGCTGACCTTCTGGGGGAGCAATGCCTTCGTACAATAACAGAAACCAAGGGCCATATTTATACTCTGTTTGCGCCGGATTTGCGTCGGTTTTTTTAACGCAAATTCGACTCAAAACGAACTCCATATTTATACTTTGGCGTTAGACGCATCTAGCGCCAAAGTTCATGGAGTTTGCGTCATTTCTTAGCGTGGACACCTTCCTTGCGTTAATGATATGCAAGGTAGGCGTTCCTGTCTAAAAAATGACTCCGAGGCATGTGCGCCGTATTTTGCCTCAGCCTGACTTGCCCCATTTTTTGACGCCCAAGCTCCATTTTCCCCTACGCCGGCGCTGCCTGGTGTAAGTCATTTTTTTTGACGCACACCAGGCAGCTCCGCCGGCTAACGCCGGCTAAAGTCATTGAATAAATACGGCGCCCGCATGGCGCTTCAGAATGGCGTTAGCCGGCGTTACATTTTTTGACGCACAACTGCGTTGGCGCAGTTGTGCGTCGAAAAGTATAAATATGGCCCCAAGTGTGCAGAAAGTTAAAACCCCAATGTGAAGTTTCCTTTTATTGCTCACCTCAAAATTCACTGTACTCAAAACTCCAAAAAAGAATCGAGACAACATTGGAGATTCTAACCTTTACTTGCATTTGGAAAGCTCAGGGCTTCTGGACATGTTCTGTTGACTGGGTTACCTCACTAGGGTCTGCCACGTTTGGCAGCCATGTCCCCAGTCTGCTGCTGATACCCCGGGGGGGTCGGTTGTTCACACCCTAGGGGGAGTGTAGTCTGACAACGGGGGACAGGGCCACTCTCTGACCATTGCTTAAAAAGCAGGCACCCAGGTCCCCACAAGTCAAGTGGGGTGGGTCCCAATTACCAAGTCAAAATGTCCCAATTCTAGGGCATCCAGTTTGGGACCGAATTTCTTTATGGTGTGTAGTCCCAACAGCAATACTGCCTCTAGAAAACTAGCAGTCTCCAGACAAATGTTGGTCCTCTTTAACTCCAAAATGTAGCTGTTGTTCAGTGTCAGGAGCTAGGTTTTCCACACACTTGGAATAGTGAAGCCCCCATAATTATGATGCAAGGGTGTGTGTGTTGCCTCTGGCAGCTAAATTTAGCACCTGTGCGGGGGGAAACACAGTGGTGCACCATATTTTAGTAAATACAGTAAATCCCTGCATCTCTAAAGTAGTGTGGTGCTGCTAATTTGGTGAAGCACCATGCTGCACCACTCTTTAGTAAACATGGTCCCTAGCCTTTTGTTTGTTAAGGAAAAGTCACATTTGAGCAACAATTTCCTCAGAGGAAAGCAGCTGTTGGTGTTGAAAGAGGACATTAATTTCACCCACTAAGCTTTGTACTATGTTGTGTTGATTTATTTTTCATTTTTTGAACTTTTGATTTAATCAGTGAACAATATTGCAACTTTATAATCATTCTTTAAGTTATGCCAACACAAAATCGAAATTCTTATTGATAGAAATTGGGACTCTAGTTGGCAGAGGTATACACCCTTGTCCAAGTAAGCACCACACTCCTAGTCAGGGTAAGTCACAACACAACCTAAATTATCCTGTGCTCACCCTCTGGTAGCTTGGCACAGAGAAGGCAGGCTTAACTTAGAAGGCAATGTGTAAAGTATTTGTGCAATAACTCATACAGTAACACAGTGAAAACATCACAAAAACACACCACATAGGTTTAGAATAAAACAAAATATTTAATATGTATCTGAATAAAATAAGGTAAAAAATATGAAAATCCAATGAACACAAGCAAAGTTATGATTTTTTTTTTTAAAGATTAAATCCCACTAAAGAACTTAGAAACTCAATGGCTCCAGCTGGGGCTATAACGGCATCAATGAAGGACCTGTTCCCAATAATCTGATGCCACAGGTGCCAGTCCCGGAGTCACATGGAGCCCCCAAGCACAGTACCTTTGAAAACAACGAAACAAAGATGTTGCACTAGGTCATGGAGATGAGGGAGGCAACACTGGAGCCAGTATGACATCCAGGGAGATGAGGTGTCAGTTTCGTATTGTGCGGCAGGGGATGCGAGGCATCGGTTCCGTCTGGTTGCAGTGGGAGCTGGTGAACATCGGTGGTGAGGCGTCCATTCTTTCTGACCGGGCAGGGTTGATAGATCCAGTCCATCAAGTCTCTATGAGTGGACTTTGCAGTGTTGCCGTCACACTTTGTTATGTTAGAGACATTGCGGAAATGTCAGACATGCGTTGTAGGCCGTGGTCATTGTGTGCAACGATGTCCACAGATCAGGAGCATCTGAGGTGTTGGTGCTGAAGTGGCTGAAGTTGCTTTTTGCATCACTGAAATAGGAAATCTAGATAAAAGCTAGTGGGTGAAGTCTTTGTTGGCCCTAAGACTTCAGAACAGGACACAAGCTCAATCCAAGCCCATGGAGAGCACTTTTGGGGAAGGCGGAGTCCTTCCAGCAAAGTCATAGGTCAGCAGGGCAGCAGGCAGGGCAGCAGTAATCCCCAGCAAAGCAGTCCAGATGAGTCCTTTGGGCAGCCAGGCAGTTACTGTGACAGAGTGCAGGTGTAGATCCAGAAGCATCTCTTTTGGTGGGGTCACAGACCCAGTTTATATTCCCAAAAATGCCTTTGAAGGGGGGAAACTTCAAAGAGTAGTTTTGAAGTGCATAAGTTTCCCTTTCGGCTCAGTCCTGTCTGCCAGGATCCCTGTAGGGGATTATCAGTCCCTGCAAGCCCCTCCACCCTTCCTGGTCAGGGTGACCCACGCAGTATGCAGATGGATGCAGATGTGACTGAGGGCCATATTTATACTTTTTGACGCACAACTGCGCCAACGCAGTTGTGCGTCAACAAATTTAACGCCGGCTAACGCCATTCTGAAGCGCCATGCGGGCGCCATATTTATTCAATGACGTTAGCCGGCGTTAGCCGGCGGAGCTGCCTGGTGGGCGTAAAACAAAATGACTTACACCAGGCAGCGCCGGCGTAGGGGAAAATGGAGCTTGGGCGTCAAAAAATGGGGCAAGTCAGGCTGAGACAAAATTTTCGCCTCATCCCGATTTGCGCCATTTGTTTTTGACTCCCAACCCACATTGAAATGACTCCTGTCTTAGCAAAGACAGGAGTCATGCCCCCTTGCCCAATGGCCATGCCCAGGGGACTTATGTCCCCTGGGCATGGTCATTTGGCATAGTGGCATGTAGGAGGGCACAAATCAGGCCCCCCTATGCCACAAAAAAAAAATATATATATACTTACCAGCACTTACCTTAATGTCCCAGGGGTGGGTCCCTCCATCCTTGGGCGTCCTCCTGGGGTGGGCAAGGGTGGCAGGGGGTGTCCCTTGGGGCATGGGAGGGCACCTCTGGGCTCCTTCCGAGCCCACAGGTCCCTTAACGCCTGCCCTGACCAGGCGCTAAAAAATGACGCAAAAGCAGCTGGACGTAATTTTTTTTGACCCGCCCACTCCCGGGCGTCATTTTTGCCCGGGAGTATAAATACGGCGTACATGCCTCGGAGTCATTTTTTAGACGGGAACGCCTACCTTGCATATCATTAACGCAAGGAAGGTGTCCACGCTAAAAAATTACGCAAACTCCATGAACTTTGGCACTAGATGCGTCTAACGCCAAAGTATAAATATGGAGTTCATTTTGCGTCGAATTTGCGTAAAAAAAAACGACGCAAATCCGGCGCAAACAGAGTATAAATATGGCCCTGAGTGTCCTGTGTTTATGGCTGTCTTGGTGGAAGGCACATGGGGAGCTTTCAACCAGCACAGACCAAATGATGATTGGAGACAGGCTGTATGGCACAAATGGCAGTAATTGCAGAGAAATGCCCACTTTCTAAAAGTGGCATTTCTAAAATAGTAATATTAAATTCAACTTCACCAGTAAAGAGGATTTTCTATTACCATTCTATCAATGCTAAACATGACAGAGCCACTCCTTTCAGATCAGAATCTACCACTCAAAGTATATTGGAGCAATTCTAATGCTAGTATAGGAGAGGACCAGGCCTCACAGTAGTGGAAAACGAATTTATGAGTTTTTCACTACCAGGACATGTAAGACACATAAGTACATGTCCTGCCTCTTACCTACATAGCACTCTGCGCTGTGGGTTATCTAGGGCCTACCTTAGGGGTGACTTATATGTAGAAAAAGGGGAGTTTAATGCTTGGCAAGTAGTTTTAAATGCCAAGTCGAAGTGGCCGTGGCAGTGGCAGGACTGAGACATGGTTAAGGGGCTACTTATGTGGGTGGCACAATCAGTGCTGCAGGCCCACTAGGTGCATTTAATTTATGGACAATGGGCACATGTAGTTCACTTTACTAGGGACTTACAAGTAAATGTATTATGTCAATTGGGCTTGGGACAATGTTACCATGATTGAGATTTTCTAAATGAGTTTAGAAAAAGAAGAGGAGGAAGTTTGGGGTGACCCCCCAGAGAGGCCGTTTTCCAACACTTATCCTAATTTAACAAAAATGTTTAATAAGTATTTTTTGCATGTTTTCTGATATACAAACATTGTAGTGCAAGAGAAGAATCCCTTTAGAGGGAATCCTGAGATCAGATATCATTGCAAAATAAACAGTAGTACATGAACATGAATATTTACTGAGCACAGTGGTGGTATATTCTTATGTCCCACAATGATAACTGTGCAAACGTATTACCTTTACATAAAACATTCATAACTGGGAAAGTAGAGGAGAGGTAGAGGTAGTAAATATGATTCAGGAGGTAGTCAACACAGTGCGCAAGAATAGAATTGCAGGTTACCTTCATGTGAGAGAGATGGCAGGTTTGAACAGCAGGGTCAATGTGTGCCTTTATCAATGGGAGAGTGGAGGGGAACAGAGTTTCTGGTAGTAAGAAAGGCAATGGCATATCGTAGGGATGGTGTGCACATGCAGGGGTTCTGGGTCAGCATGTGTTGATATAGGTCTCAGGAAAGAAGGTCATCTTATGGTGAATAAATTGGTCAAGAAGTGTTTCCCATTCCTGGGAAATAGGGGATTTTCAAAGATGTTGCATTGCTTCATACCGGAGATCTGTCCCCTTGGCTGTGCCCCACTTGCACAAAGCATTCCATCAAGCATTCCATCAAGCCACAAGTGGGGGACGTGTCTGGCCTTCCATCACAATATGAGTGTTCCCTTGGTGAGAAAAAGGGCCATCACAGCAAAGCGAGTATGCACGGAGTGCCTCTTTCTGTGTTTAAACATGCCTAAGGTGCAAGCTTGCCAGGTGAATATGTCTGTGAGTTCAGTGACTAGCGCAGTGCAGCATCATGAACACCACTCCAGTAGGCATCGAGAGCGTGGCAGGACTGCAGCATATGGTGATGGTCCACATCTCAAGCCTGGCAACGGTAAGAAAATAGCTGTGAAGCTGTGCAGGAGTTAATTACGCCTGGTGCACGATATGATTTTTTTTATTTTTATCTGGCATTCCTGGAGACAGTTTGTGGAAATGCCAGTGCCTAGCCCCACTGAGCATCAAGGAAGTCCCACCTCATGTCCTACTCCCCCTTTGCATGAGGTAGAGCAAGGCAAGCACCAGTGTGGGACCATAGTACTCGACATAGACATGTAATCAGATAACCCCCATCCTCCATGGTTAGGAGTACTTGCAGGACTGCGTGGGACTCGTCATCGCGAGTGGACTAATGGTATGTAACATGTGTTGTGAAAGTGTCAAAATGTGAAGACCTGGCCTGGTAGAAGTACATGGACCATCTGTAGTTGGTCAAATGTTGCAAGATGGCTTTCAGACAAGAGGTTGCTGGCAGTGGTCAAGGACCATTTGTGCCAGTGCTTGAAGACTGACCAGAGTATTGGGGTAGAGCCTGTAATGGTAATCCTAGCACATACTGTGTGAAGTGTTGTGTGAGAAATCACATCCTATTGATCCATTTAGGGAATATTGCTACTCCTAAGGAGCAAGAGGAATCTGGTACGAGCCAGGGGAGCAGGAAACTGCAGATAGTAACATTAGTGAGGGGGTGTGCAGTATGATATGTTTCTTCTAAGTTGCAGTTTGCTAACCACCTAGCCACTCACTGCAGATGGGCCTCAGGCAGTAAGCCTCAAAGGACGGTGCACCCAGGCCATCCTCTGCAACAAGTAGTTGTAGTTTTTTCAGTGCTATCTGATGGTGGCTACTGTCCCGTATCAGTTCTAACAACAGTGTGTCTGGATCACAAAAGAAACTGTGAGGCGGTATCACAGGCAAATTGGTGAAGTAAAATAATAGGTTGGCTAGTACCAGCAATTTTGACAAAGGAATCTTCCCGGAAGCTTTTTCCAGAATTGAACTAGCAACTTCACTGCCTCTAGCACGGTCAAGGTAGTTAGGTGAAATGTGATAAAGGCAAATGCCCAAATATCGGACTGTGGTGCTCTACCAGGCAAATGGATCCCCACCTATACAAATCACCTGTGGAGGTGACTCGGGATTTAATGGGTAGATGAATGATTTGGCCCAGTTTACCTCCAGGCCTGTGCATGTAGCAAAGGAGTGAAGCACGTCCTGAATAAGGGTTAAGTCCGTGGATGGATCCCAGAGGGACAACATGCATCCTGTCTGCGAAGGAAATGCCACAGTCCTGCCCGGCATTCACAGTTGGATGGCTACTGGTTCCTTGGTGATCTCACACAGAAGGGGGGGATGGGACACCCCTACCTTGTCCATTGCCCTATTCGTACTGAAGAGAGGGGCCTGGTATACAGCAGACGTGTCTAGACCATTAAGTGCTTACCAATGCCCATCAGTGCAAGGACCTTAAACATTCAAGTGAGTTGAATGCCTTCTCCAAGATCAGGCACGCAGCTTGTGGGAAGCAATCCTGTACCTGATCCTGAATATGGAACAAATGCTGAAAATTGTGTGATGTGCTTCGATCAGGGACAAATCCATTTTGATCTGGTAGTATGAATTTTTGGATGAATTTAGTGCATCTGATTGGCAGGATTTTGAACAATATTTTGTGGTCTTCCTCTAGTATGGCAATGGGGAAGTATGAGAAGATGTTGGTGGAGCCCCGATTAGGCTAAGTGAGAGATATTATTAAGGATTCCAGAAGGGATGGTGGTAATGCCCCTAAGTGCAGTGCCTCATTGTACACTGTAGCCAGAAGAGGACCTAGACTACTCAAGTAGGTGCTATAATATTCCTAGGGGAGGCCATCAAGGCAAGGGGTCTTATGCCCTGCCAAGGCCCGTATCACCTGCTTGATGTCAGCAGATTTATGACAGCATCGGTGGTAGAAGCAGATGTGTGAGAAATGAGTCTTCACCCTTGAATGGTGCCTGTGCTCGAGTTGGGTACATTTCAGAATCATACCTGTTGAATTCCTGGATAATGTCATGCTGTGTATTTAAGGATACGCCTTCAGAGGTTCATAGTTCAAGGATTGATGTCTCCCCTTGCTCTTGGTGGATCAGCCAAGCTAAGAGGCAGCCAGATTTGTTACCCTCTCTATGGATTTTAGCCACAGAAGTGGGTAGGTTACAGCATTGAAGGAGTTCTAAGAGAACCATATGGTGATGCTTCGCCTCCCTCAGTGCAGCCCGACTGGTTGGGTCATGTTCCACCTGCACCCTAACTGCGCTAGGTGTTGTTCATTCTCCTGAATATTTGTAGCCAGGGCTCTATGAACACCAACAATCTCCTAAATGAATATCCCTTGTGTGACTACCTTGAAGGCCTCCCATTCTAGAGCCTAGTCAGATGCTGTGCCTTTATTGTCAGTAAAGTCGTTGAATATATGTGCAACTTGAGCACCCCCAACAGTGGGATCTTCCAGGCAATTCAGGAATAGGTACCACTTGGGGGTCGGAGGATGTGGGGTGCCCCACTGCAGATCTACTGTGTGGGCATTGTGGTCTGGGACAATGTGGCTCAGATAGTCCACGGCATGGACCAGGGGTGCCAGAGTGAGAGAGCACAGAATTTGATTAAGGCATACATATAAATCATGTGGCACTGAACAAAAAGAGTAAACATGGGAAGTGGGATGTATGGCCCTGCATGAGTCACCCGGGGCCCAATGTGTTACCCAGTTAAGAAAGCATTCTGTCTGAGTGGTAGTGAGGGCATGCTTCAGTTGTTGGTGGGAGCGATCTAAATGCAAGTCTAGCACAGAATTATAGTGACCCCCTAGTAACTACAGCACATGTGTCTTCTGGGCCAGGGCATCCGAGAGCCTGGTCCAAAAAGCATCTTGCTTGAATTTTGGGCGTACTGAAATACTGTCAAGTTCCCTTTCTAGAAAAACATACCACCCCTCCTTGTCAATGATAATGTTGGAGACTTGAAGGCGGGTACCTGGGTAAATCCATATCATGGCTCCTCTAGCATAAGTGGAATAGTTAGTATCATATACTAACCCCTCCAGTGTTTCTGGAGATGTGGTAAATGCTGCAGTGGTATGCGGGCAAGGTGCCTCTTGAGATATGCTGAGACAGGGTAACATTTATGCGCTGTATACATCCCCCTTAAATTAAGAGTAAGAAACCTAGTGGTGAATAGTGGAGCCATGTCACTGTAAAAATAATGAATGGGGGTATGTGATCCCGTTGTTTGCTGGGGAGGTCAGCAAATGCTGCCCCAAAGCAATGCCTGAGTCTGTGCATTGTATCTGAAGGTGCATGCTAATCTACCTCCTTGGTGTAATGGAAAGTGTGGGTAATAAGGGTGGATATTTAAACGAAAGCACCCAGAGCCTACTGCAACAGGTGCTTCACCCAAATTAGATGAGAGAAATAACCAACAATACAATCTACAATACGATTTGGAGGGTGGCCATTGGTGGAGAGAGCGAAGGCAGTCACAATCCACCCCTTGCGTCTGCAGTGTAGTTGTGTCGGGCCCAACATGGATGCTGTTGTCAGGGGATGAGATAACCGTTCAGGGTTGGTCATCCATGGGACAAGGATAATAAGCTTTGTGGCCACCAATCAGTGGAGGGGCCAGCACATGATCAGCCAGTGCGAGGCGGCACCCATGATAGATGGTACATAGTGTATTGGAGGGACTATCGAGTAGAAGACATTCACCTTGAAGGGGAAGCAAAGTAGTGTGGGAAGAAAAATGTAAAGACAAGGTGTGTCAAAATCAATAGAAAGAGGAGTATGGTGGATCATACAGATCGACGGAGGTCGCAAAAGAGGATTCTGAATTTCATAGTACATTCAAATAATGTCCTCAACCACTAAAGGCATCAATAATGGTGTAATTTGTGGAGGTGCCGGAGATGAATCTGAGTCACCATCAGAGGAAAATATATGGGGTCCTCTTTCAAGGTCCGATGGAGCTGTCTCAGTACTCAGATTGGCTACAACTTTGAGGGCTTGATGATTGTCCTCTATAATTTTTTCAGGTGCCGGCGCCTGGAGGGTTGAGGACTTCAGAAAGGTGCCCCACGAGCATGGCTGAGGTACTTCTATCTGCATCTGAGAGGCTGAGATGGTCCATCTGTGTGTTTCTGCCTGGTGAAGTCTGAGTGATGATCTATTCGCTACTCGACCTCTTTGGGGTCAGAGAAAAAAAGGAATTACCTTGGTCCAATATCTTGAAGCTGGCTGGCAAGAAAAGAAAGTACTGGACTCTCATTTGTCAGAGTCACCGTTTGGCTTCCAAGCATGTAGTCTATTATCACTGCAATGCAATCGTATAGTCCAGGAAAATCATTATCTGTTTGTCCTGAAGATGTAGGGTTCTGCCATTCGGGTGACTTGGAGGATGGCATCCCGGTCCCGATGCAAGGATTTGGCAAGCAAAGGATGACGTGGGGTCCTTGCAGGGAACAGCAGGCCAGTACACAATGCACCCTTTCCCAGGAGAAAAAGGGTGTGAGATCCAAGGAGGGCATAAAGGATTTGACCCAAGTGTCTAGGAGCATCAGATGATTTTTGCCCTCTAAACACTCTGGAATGCCCATGATGTGGATGGTGCTTTGGCATCTGCCAACCTGTTCTCCAAAGTCTGGATCCACTTCTGCAGGTCCTGGATAACTCATTGGTTTTCTGATGTTAGAGTTGAAGTGTGGTTAGGATTTTCTCCCCCTCAGGCACCCTATGTGAGAGATTCCAGTGGTCATCTAGAAGGATACTTATTTCTGAAAACAGAGACTCCACGGTGACCTCCATGGATTTCCAGGAGCTTTTGATGGCTGCGAATACAGGTTTCAGTTTTTCTGAGTAGGTTTGGGAGGGTCATCCATGCCAAATAGCTGGAGAGTGTTTGGTATGGTGGATGGGGGGGTTGGGCACCACTGGTTTATTTGCTGGTACATTGGTCTTTGGGCGGCCCATTTTGAGTGTTTCGGAGGGTAGAAGGCTCCCTAATTTTGGTCCATGGTGACAAGGTTCTTGGATGCAGAGCTTTTGCTGAAATAAAGGAAGTGGGTAGGCTGGTAGAGAGAGAAAGGAACTGTAGATAGCCAACACAGTGGGTTGTCCTCCAGTGTAGGCCATCATCTGGGCATCCTCCAATCTCTGACCTCTGGCACTTTGTCTTTGCATGAGAAGTCCGCTGGCTGCTCAAATGCCACAACCAACAGAGGTATCAAAGATGCAAGGGCCCCAGAGAGATGATTAAGGGCTCATTAGTCAGAATCAAATGTAGGGGGACTATTTAGCCAGGTTCCTTCCAGGTATGGCAACAACTGCCACTGTATGCCCCGAAATGAGCACTGAGCATTACACGTTGTTTAGGACATCCCCACCATGAGGGACCCAGATACCGCACACAAGTGCTACCTTGTGGGATGGGGCTTCCTCCACTGCTCAGGCCAATCCAAGGTTTTGGACCCATGCTGATTAGAGGATGATGAGGAAGCTTGATGCGCTGGATATTATTAGTGTCGCATAGGCTCTCATTAATCTAATGAGACTACTGGATTTGAGTGGCAGAATCGCCTGTGGTGTGGGAGACTAAGGTGGTCATTATGAACACGGTGGGTTGGCCCGCCATGCCGGCTTTGGTGGCTGAAACCGCCAGCCGGCATGGCGGGCCAACCCGCCGTGTAATGATCATGGTGAGGGCCGCCATCGGTAGCACTCACTCACCGCCAGGCTTCTGCCGTCAGGCAGCCTGGCGGTGAGTGGAAACACCATCCGACAGGGTAGCTGCGCTACCCCTCGGATAATGTTTCCTGATCCACCAGCCTTTCCATGGTGGGTTATCCCACCAGAGAAAGGCTGGCGGAGGGGGTGCCCCTGCACTGCCCATGCACTTTCCATGGGCAGTGCAGGGGCCCCGGTGCAGTATCCCGTCGCGCAGGTCACTGCCCGATTTTTGGGCAGTGATCTACGCGCCGGGTGCAGCTGCACCCACCGCACAGAGGCATTGGAGGTGGCCATCAAAGAAAGACGAAGAAAGGCCGAAAGGTTAAATTTTAGGCCGGCGGGGATCCGGGGACTCTGGCGGTCAATGTTTTGACCCCCAGCATGAACACGGCGGTTGTTACCGCCGTGTTCATAATGAGCACCTAACTCTTAACCCACTACAGGTGACACCTCTCGCCCTTGCTCCGGCTAGCTAGAAGTGCCTCATCTCTACCCAAGAGCAAGGATGATTGGGTAGCTGAGCGCATGACATAATTGACTTGTCAAGGAAATCGTGGTTACTCACGTCTCATCCATTTCTCTCAATTACATTAGTCTCACATATACAAATGACAAACAGAAGCAATATATGTTTCAATAAGGTTTTAATGAACTGACTGCATCTTAGACAATAAAGCATGTATTACAATAACCAGTACGATAAAGCTTGATAGAATTAGAATTGTGACAAGGAGAGTAAAGCATAGGAATAATGCTACCATATTGTCACTAGAGTCAAGTAGACTAATTACTACCTTAACTTTATTAGAGCCCAGCATGTTAAGCTCTAGTTCTGCCCTTCAGTTTCACCTGGGAAATGCCCCTACATAAGGGTGTGTGTTTTTCGATGAATACCAGAGACAAAACGTTTACAACTTTCACCGGCAACCTATCTTACTACAGCCTTGAAAGAAGCACAGAGTGAACAAGAATGTCTTGTTTGATAATGTAGTGCTCGCATAAGCAAGAACAGCTAGCTAGAGAGAAATAAAACAAGACCGCAAAAGTGGCTATTGTTAAAATAATAAACAAAGCTGAATAAAATATATCTAGGTTAAAGTGCACAGCGGCAGGCCTAGTGTGCTAAAATAAAGTGCATGGAGCTAAAACTAAAATGGCTACACAACACCCTCACCTTGCCAATTAAAGGGGGTTCAAAACACAATTATGTATAAAAGTTACTAAAATTCAACCTAAGATATTCATGTAAAAATGTCAATAATGACAAGTTAAAAGGACACATGAGCATATATAAAAGGACAATTAAAAATGTTAAAATGTGGTGTAAAAAAAGTCACATTTCAAGAGTCAGAGTCATTTTGGAAGTTGCCAATTGAATCCGGGACAATGGAGGACAGGAAATCTTCCACTTCGGCAGGTGTTGAAGTTGGAAATGCATCGCCAAGAAGGACCAAGGAGCATTTGTGTTCCTTAGCCTGAGCCTCAGCCAAAGCAACAGCATTCTGTGGTGTGCCTACAAATGAGTTGAGTAGGTTAAAGTGCACAGCGACAGGCCTAGTGTGCTTAAATAACATTCATGGAGCTAAAACTAAAATGGCTACACATTATGACCCCAGTTTGATGCATTCCCACCCCCTAGTTGAGTGTTGGGATCACTGGAAGCGTAGTGCACTTTGATGACCATACCTTAAGGTTTGTTGTGAGTACCACAGCCTTGGTGCTGGTGAACGGAGACTGCAGTCACCAGTGAAGAGCTGGGGCGGGTGCCCGTAGTGTCATATGGGTTCAATATGTCAAGCCCCAAATATAGATTCATGGCGATTTCAACTTGGATGGTACAGAGCGATTTCAGAGCAGGTCCGCCATCATTGCCCACATGGCCACACCAACCATAAATGTAAAAAATTGTTGATGTCATCCTCAAATCCTAGCTTTGGTTAATTTAGTATCAACTGTTTGAGTACATCAAGCTCATATTATTTTTCTCCGACATATGAATCTGATAACATGTGTGATACCATATCTCAAAGTATAACACTTTTGTTGTCAGCAAAGGTGCTTCTCCCCATCTTGTTGGGTTTTGGCAGGACTCCATTCTTTCAGATGTCTTTTCTTATACAGAGCTTTGTGTGACATTAAGGCCCTCATTCTAACTCTGGCGGGCGGCGGTTGCCGCCCGCCAGGCGGGAAGCGCCATTTGTCCGCCACGCGGCCAAAATACCGCTTCCCGCATTCTGACATTCCCGCTGGGCCGGCGGGCGCTAAGCAAGTTAGCGCCCGCCGGCCCAGCGGGAATGAGGGCCGCAACACAGGAGCCGGCTCCGAATGGAGCCGGCGGTGTTGCGGCGGTACGACGGGTGCAGTTGCACCCGTCGCGCTTTTGACTGTCTGCTAAGCAGACAGTGAAAAGCCGCCCTGGGCCCTGTTAGGGGACCCCTGCACTGCCCATGGCAGTGCAGGGCCCCCAGGGGCCCCAGGACACCCGTTCCCGCCAGCCTCTTCCTGGCGGTGAAAACCGCCAGAAACAGGCTGGCGGGAAGGGGGTCAGAATCCCCAAGGCAGCGCTGCTTGCATCGCTGCCCTGGTAGATTCGCCCAGCCGGGGGTAAACCGGCTTCCTCCACTGCTCAGGCCAATCCAAGGTTTTGGACCCATGCTGATTAGAGGATGATGAGGAAGCTTGATGCGCTGGATATTATTAGTGTCGCATAGGCTCTCATTAATCTAATGAGACTACTGGATTTGAGTGGCAGAATCGCCTGTGGTGAGGGAGACTAAGGTGGTCATTATGAACACAGTGGGTTGGCCCGCCATGCCGGCTTTGGTGGTTGAAACCACCAGCCGGCATGGCGGGCCAACCCGCAGTGTAATGATCATGGTGAGGGCCGCCATCGGTAGCACTCACTCACCGCCAGGCTTCTGCCGTCAGGCAGCCTGGCGGTGAGTGGAAACACCATCCGACAGGGTAGCTGCGCTACCCCTCGGATAATGTTTCCTGATCCACCAGCCTTTCCATGGTGGGTTATCCCACCAGAGAAAGGCTGGCGGAGGGGGTGCCCCTGCACTGCCCATGCACTTTCCATGGGCAGTGCAGGGGCCCCGGTGCAGTATCCCGTCGCGCAGGTCACTGCCCGATTTTTGGGCAGTGATCTACGCGCCGGGTGCAGCTGCACCCACCGCACAGAGGCATTGGAGGTGGCCATCAAAGAAAGACGAAGAAAGGCCGAAAGGTTAAATTTTAGGCCGGCGGGGATCCGGGGACTCTGGCAGTCAATGTTTTGACCCCCAGCATGAACACGGCGGTTGTTACCGCCGTGTTCATAATGAGCACCTAACTCTTAACCCACTACAGGTGACACCTCTCGCCCTTGCTCCGGCTAGCTAGAAGTGCCTCATCTCTACCCAAGAGCAAGGATGATTGGGTAGCTGAGCGCATGACATAATTGACTTGTCAAGGAAATCGTGGTTACTCACGTCTCATCCATTTCTCTCAATTACATTAGTCTCACATATACAAATGACAAACAGAAGCAATATATGTTTCAATAAGGTTTTAATGAACCGACTGCATCTTAGACAATAAAGCATGTATTACAATAACCAGTACGATAAAGCGTGATAGAATTATCGGGGGTTGCCGCCCGCCAAGCGGGAAGTGCCATTTGGCCGCCACGCGGCCAAAATACCGCTTCCCGCATTCTGACATTCCCGCTGGCCCGGCGGGCGCTAAGCAAGTTAGTGCCCGCCGGCCCAGCGGGAATGAGGGCCGCAACACAGGAGCCGGCTCCGAATGGAGCCGGCGGTGTTGCGCCGGTACGACGGGTGCAGTTGCACCCGTCGCGCTTTTGACTGTCTGCTAAGCAGACAGTGAAAAGCCGCCCTGGGCCCTGGTAGGGGACCCCTGCACTGCCCATGCCAGTGGCATGGGCAGTGCAGGGCCCCCAGGTGCCCCAGGACACCCGTTCCCGCCAGCCTCTTCCTGGCGGTGAAAACCGCCAGAAACAGGCTGGCGGGAAGGGGGTCAGAATCCCCAAGGCAGCGCTGCTTGCAGCGCTGCCCTTGCAGATTCGCCCAGCCGGGGGTAAACCGGCGGGAAACCGCCGGCCCCGGTTTTCTGACCGCGGCTTTACCGCCGCGGTCAGAATGGGCTGGGAGCACCGAAGTCTTTCTACTTAGGGGGCTAGGACCCCCTAAGTCTTTCTACTTCTTTGGAACATGTTAAATATTATTTGTTTATTTATTATTTGTTTATTTCATAGAATCAACTCCATAACCATGACCAAACATATTCATATTGCTAAGGGTTCCAAGGTAATGTTAGACATTGAGGAGACTGAGGATAGTCTTTGTATATTAAAGATTCTTGAACATATACCATTTGATATTACTTTGGTTTTAAAATCAGGATGTTAGACGTCAGGACTCCGCACCTCTGCACATTTTGTCTCCCAATACTATTTTCCTCAAAACACACAATGGAAAGTTGCTATTCAAACTTTCAAATGTCTTTTCAGCATGTAGAGTAACAGACTCGCTCTTCTCCATTGCCTCTTTCCATAGTGTGTTTGAAAGAAAGCTTGTATGTTCACACCACTAATTAACATAACCTCTTTTGCCTTAATAAATCAGGTTACAGTTAAGCAAACCATTGTAATTTTCTGGTCCAACAGCGAATTAGAATTTCCACATTTGTATTTTGCTAGAATATTGGTCTATAGTGACCACAAAGTTACAGATACACTTGGATATGTTTTTTCAACATATATCCCTGAAGTACTATGACTGTACAATATACCTGGGTAAAGTTGATGAGAATGTGTTATAGAGCATACTAGAGATTTAGGGCCAGATGTAGGTAGCATTTTGCATGGCGCAAACTGCGAAAATCGCAGTTCGCGCAATGCAAAATGCGCATCGCAATGCTCATTCACATTTTGCGAGTCGGTACCGACTCGCAAAATGTGAATGCGACTCGCAAATAGGAAGGGGTGTCCCCTTCCTATTTGCGACTTGCACTGCAATGCTAAATTGCTTTGCGACTGCAAACGCGGTCGCAAAGCAATTCGCAGTTACCACCAGTGTCACACTGGTGGTAACCCATTCGCAAAAGGGAAGGGGTCCACATGGGACCCCTTCCCCTTTGTGAATGTTGCCATAAAGGTTTTTTCAGAGCAGGCAGTGGTCCAATGGACCACTGCCTACTCTGAAAAAAATGAAACCAAATGGTTTTGTTATTTTTTTTTGTATTGCAACTCGTTTTCCTTTGAGGAAAGGGAATAGCTATGGGGTTGCAAAATGCGACCCACCTCATTAATATTAATGAGGTGGGTCTTTGCGACCCCATAGCGATTTGCAAACGGTGTCTGAGACACCGTTCTGCATCCGAATTTGCGAGAGTGCTACATCTGGCCCTTAGTCACCATTTGGTGGTATGCCCAGTCTGAAGCCCAGATTTAAGAGGGCCTAGCGCCATCGTGCGCCACATTAGAAAAAAAATGTATGATGCAAATGCGGCCCAACGAGGGCAAATTCACTGCACCATACTTACAAAGTGGCGCAATGCATGCTTTGCACCACTTTGTAACCTCTTGCGCACATTATGCCCCTGACAGGCATAATGTATGCAAGGGGGGCTTTCCCCCATTCGGTGGACTGCAAAAATGCTATGCCATTTTTTTGCTGTTATTTTTAATGCCTATACAGAGCAGGCTTTAAAGAGGGCATACCAGTGTTTTCAACAGGTCCCTATGTACATTAATAGCACCAAACTTTTTGACACTATTTCCCCTACCTTGTGCCATGGTGCGCTGTGTATTAAATATGGCGCACCCATGGTGGGGGGCACTGAGGGGCACGATAAAAGTGGCGCTACATTTGATGAAACACCACTTTTGTTAGATTCAGGCCTAAATTTGTGGTTAACATTCTTAATCTGTTGTGTAGAGGGTGTTGCCTTTGTCTTTTACTTCCTACTTTTCACATCTTTTTTAAATAAAAAAAAATCTGTATTTCACAATTTTCCATTTCCATATTTCACGCCCAGTTTTATCTCTCTTTGACCTTAAGGTATTTACTCGAAATGCCAGCAATCATCTACACTCTTTCATTGCCCCAATATTTTTGTCTCAATGGGAATAAAGCAAATCACCAGCTCTTATTATAATGTGTGTTTCCTTTATGTGCCATTTGTATTCTTTGAATATCCAGCCCTTTCATCTTTCTGTGTGTCCAAGTTATATTTTGTCCACACTTCTTAGAATAACTTTCTGGACCTGTAGCCTGTAGTCTTTTATGTTTTGTTCTACCATTATAATGCTTAAAAGTCTGCAGATTGCAGTTTACTGTAAAATATTAAAGTTATCAAGTGAAGATTCATTCAGTCACACACGTAAATCACTGATTTCTTGAAGTAGTTGAATAACTAGGTCTTCTCAAGATTGACCTTTTGTGTTCTTGTGTCCTCCAATAGTGGAAATGCTGGGGTACTTTTCAATTTTTTTACTAACTCCCTGACATTATTCTTTACTCCTGCACTAACTTCAAGCCTGTTAGACAATACTTAGGGCCACATTTATGAAGCCCTAGTGACACCCGAGAGTCACTTTTTGCGACACTCCAATGGCTCTATGCGGAGCAACATATCTACAAAGCGACATTAAGCCACTTTTCCTGACTTCACAGGGCCTTGAAGATATGTGCTGCCTGACTCAGTTTTCTGTGACTAAGGGGTGTACAACGGGTGTTGCTGTAGGCGTACTCACGCAACACCCATTGCTTTCTGACACTGCCTCAGATTTACATGAAATCGTAAACCTGAGGCAGCGCTCCTCAGGGGAGGCATTAGAGTAGCACAACGAGGAGAAATATTTTATTTTTCCTCATTTTTTTGCTCTCGCTATGGGTGCATTCTGCAGCACACATAGATGGAGCAAATTGCCATTAAAGATTGTTTTTGTGCAGGAAGGTGCCTCATGAACACCAGGGATAGGCTTAGCTGCACACATCCACGGGCTAGCGTGAGTGGGCATCAATGGACAAGCAGACCCCCCAGATGCTAATAGGATGCAGTGCCAGCTGGCAAATTCTGATTGTCATGGTAAACACACCTTTTGTCACCTCACTTATGGTTGCATTGGGAGTACTGAGTGGCTTCAAGGAGCTTTTGGGGGGGTTTATACTTTCATAATATGCTTCTGTACTTTAGAAGTCTTACATCAGCCACAACAGGTACGCACAGTACCTCCTTTCGGATGCCTTATGCCTGATGGTGCTTTTTGAAGCATCTTTTAAGCATGCTTTCTGCCTCTGCTCCCTTTAAGGTGATGGTGCATGCTCTTCCTCTGTGGGTCTATGTAGCTTATGGCTTGGCCATATGCCGCACATAGTCAGGATACCAAGGATACCAAGAGAGACAAGATACCATTGTGAGCGGGGGATCTTCCACCCCCACAAGCCACATCTGAACCTAGCCAGGCTGCTTCCACGAGGGTGGCCCTCTATTTGTGCCTGGCACCTAGAAGCTGGGCTCTTACAGTGAAAAAATCCAGCAGCAGGTCTGTGGCGATTCATGGCAGGGCATCGGACGTCTATGCAGCAAGTAAGGTAGGTACCTTGGGCAGGTGAGGAAGACAGGCAGGCTGATTGAACAAGGACAAGAGGCAGGAGGCAGGCTGGAAGTGGGCAGAAGGAAGGCCAACACAGAAAAATCAAACCGGGTCCAGGGGTCCAGTGTCCGCGAGCTGCAGACCAGGGCACCGGGCACTGCCAGCAACAAGATCAGGCACTGGACTGTGTCTTTTCCCTTCCCAGGCTCATGCTGCCCTGTACCCCAGCCTCCTGAGCCCCCTGGCCACCTGCCTCCCTGGCCCATAGCCACCTGCCCCCCTAGCGACCTCACCTTAGCGCACCCCAACTGCTGAATGATCTGTCAGCCAAACTCAGCCTGCTGCAGTCTGCTACTGTCCACTCCCACCACACACCAGCACAGGCACCACCATCGCCGGCTCCGCTCTTCTGCCTAGATGCCTGGCCTCGCTGTGTGGTGATGCGATACATCGCTTCTGATGCGTCCGATCCACCACCTCCCATTGGGCAGTTGCTGTGGCAGCTCCAGTGATTTTATAGATTTCCCAAGGCCCCTTGTACGCATGCAGCATGCGAGTGGTACCTTGTGCTTTTTGCTGCTATTTTCTTTTAAAACGTGAAGGACATATATCTCTGGTTCTACTAATTTGATTTTTGCCATTTTGGTTTTATTTTATTTATTAAAATTGACTCTGTGTCTTTTAAAGTGGCTTGGGATTCTTCTTGTGTTCTGTTTTCACTTTATTATTGTTAGTGTATATGTTATTTATACATTGCCTCTAAACTAGACCTGACTGCTTTTGTGCCAAGCTACCAAAGGGTTAAGCATAAGTTTGTTTCGTGACTTTTGTGATATGTAGCAGTATTATCATTGATATCCTCTTATCTATACATGCAAACAATTCCAATTCCATTTTACCTTTCGAAAAATGAACCTTTTGATTTCACCCAGAAAGGGTCTAAGAAAAAAACTAGCAGGGCTCTTTCTGGTCCTGATCTCTACCAAAAATGTTGGCTCTGAAAGCCAAAATGCATAGGAGGATAGTGAACTACACTACCTCATTGACTTGTTGATGTGTAACTAGATGACAGCCAGCACCACATAACATAATTTTAAAATTAAATGTCACTTGGCTACTCAGTGCAACCCCATATCATCTATAGGATCCAATTCACCCAAAGTTTGGGATTGTGGTCCCTCCCAAGTGACTTTAGCAGGCAGGACAACTGCCAGATAGATGTGGTCCTCATTTACTCTCAACTTCAATGGTGAAGGAAATAGGGTAAAAAGCTGACATCTATTTCCTTCTTTTCTCTCCACTGGTGGCATCTGCACTACACGTCCATCTCAGATTAAAAAAACAGCTTCTGCCATGGTCACATGCCTAGCAGCCAGAGGTTATTGCTCATATTTACTGGCATGGGCCACTGACATTCAATAGTACCTGGCTATTGATGCTGATACTCTCTTGAGATACTGATACCCATTGTTGCCTGCACCAGTTAATCTACATGCTGCCTGCTGCTACTGATGCTCAAACTATCCAGGGCAAAAGATGTTCATGTCACAGGAGGCCAATGAGAGTCATTGCTGCCTTGGGCAATTGATGCCTGATACACACAGGGGCAATTGAGGTATATTACTGCTTGATGTCATTGCTGCTTGGGGGTCAATGATGCCAAATACTGCTAGGGGCAATTGCTGCTGATTACTGTCAGGGCTTTTACATTTATTAAACTCTGATGAACTTGATATTACTTTGTGTCTGGGACCATTGATGTCCCTTATTATCTGGGACCATTTGTATTCATTATTGTCAGTGTCCTATGATGTTCCTTACAGTTTGTAGCTATTGACAAAAGTACTGCCTGGGACCATTGATGAAAAAATTACTGAACAGACTGCAGGCCATTCTACTTCTACAGGAGATCAAACCTGCCTTATAATGGTGTTCCTCCTTGTGGAGAAATAGAAAAACTCAACAGAAAACAAAAATATGCAAGGAGTGGGTTCCTTTCAGAGCATGAATCACTCAAAATGGAGCATATTGGTGGGCAGGGAAAAGAAAATGTATGTAATACCCTCATCACAGAGCACAAAATAAAATTTCAAAAAAACACACAGGAAGACAGCAACACTGTACTGTTAAGGACGCTCTAGTGGCAGCCAGTTGTACTGCAACCTTGATAACCACTGAACAGCAACCTCTGTTGTTTTACAGCAATCTTTTGCTGCTGACTGCAGGAACACAGCCTTGAGGGATTCCTTGGGAATCAGACGTACACTGCACACACTAAAAAAATATACTGTAGTAGAAAGTAATATGCTTATGCTGGCTCCACATTAAATCATAGAAACAGGTTGAATTTCTGCCCTCATTTTTTTTATTAAATATAAGCATATTTGAAAAAATAGCAAAATAACATTAGTTGCTCTCACTGACATTTTCTTAACTCTAGGACATGCTCTGCACTCAACACTGATTGTGTAAGTGTACAATGTGGAATAGCAAAACGTATACCCAGAGGTGGCAGCTCATTACTGAAGGCTGCACCCCGCAACTTCTTTGGATAAGGTAGCTAGATGTTGGATCTGGCCAAATAATAGTGGCTGCATCCAGTGTAGCAGTGTATAGACAAAGTCTATGTAGAGTTGGTCCATTGGCTAAGTAAATTGTGCAAAGGAGAGGCCCAATGCCTATTCTCTCTTTGCACAGAAAAATACCATATGCAATAAGGTTTGTTTCGATTGTAGTGGGCTGAATATAGGCCCCAGTGAAAAGATAGATTGTAAAGCAATAGTCTAAAGTGCATGGCCAAACCCTGTGAATAACTGGTTTGGAGGTTGTGGAGTCTGGACAGAGAGAGAGGACAGTGTAGTAGACCACTTGGCCTCTACTTAGAGGAGCCTGATGTCATCATGGACCTCTCAGCTGGTTGGTCGATTTATAAATAAATGGAAGTAGAGTTATATGGGCTCCCTCTGAGAGTATTATGCAGTTGCCAACCTATTATCCACTAACCTGCACAAGTGTAAAGCTTCACGGTCACTGGACTGAGGTCATGACAACTGGAGATGAGGTGGAGCCCACCTTTACACCATCTGCAGTGTTTGCAATGTTTGCATCGTAGTAGTTCCTTCATCCACCACCTGCTCTGAAGAGCTCCATGCGGCCAGGGAAATTTTTTCCCCTCCAGGGTGTGCATCTGTGACTGAGCTGGAATGGGGGTGCCATATGCAGCGGACCGCTCCACTACTTGTCTCTGTGGTGAGGATGATGCCTGCAACCCCAGCATCTGTTTGCTGAAGCAGGAAGCAGCGCCACCTACTGGCTGCCGTCTGCCACAGCAGCCCCTAAATAATCTCTGCTGCTGACTGAGCTCCTGTTCTGTGAACCTCAATGAAGAACAGCTCCATCTGCTGTCTTCTGATCACCACCGCAGGTTACAGGTCCCTCCACTTGTGCTCAGTTTCACAGCCCAAGTGATGTAACATGTGGGCTAATTAGCAGTGCACAGGGGGGGGGCATGAGCTGTAGTTACCCTAGGGCACTAACATTGTCACCTAACAATAATGTTACTTTAACCTATGATTTGTTCAGTGAATGTTTAGGATTTCTTGAATGTAAAGTAATATTTTGTTACCATATGTAAAGCCAACTCTCCAACATGCATGGCTATATGACCTTTGTCATGATTGGCAGCCTTTTGTACTGCGTGGTGCACGATTGGATGCAGGGCCTGGCTTTGAGCTAGGCATGACATCCAACGCTCTACAGGCAGCCAATCTCACACTTTGCACAGGCTTCAGCAGTGTGCAATGGGATTTGTCCACAGGGCCAGTGTGCCTGTGGCCAACCCCCACGGGTAGCAAACCCCACATTGTGCATGGCCTTGTGTGGCGAGGGTTTGACTTACTTCCAACCCATTAGTGCAGCCTTCTCTCCCCAAGCTCATTTGGGCCCTGGGACTCCTTCCCTCAAGGTCATTTTTTTAAGGAAGGAGCCATGTGGCCCCCTTCCATAAGCCACTTTAGGTCCTGGGGTCCCCATCCTCTGATGTAAAAGTTATTTGTAAAGGGTAGGTACAATGCACCTCTGGGACTCCAACCACCAAGGCATTTTGGGGTGTAGGCATCCGGCCACCTCCCTGAGCAAGTAGTGGCCCCAGGAACCCGTTCCTCTGGGGCCACATGACATTAAAATGGAGGGATGCATGGCCCCTCCCTGACCTGGTACCCTATCCCCTGTTGCTGATTGCCATTCCATTCCACTCCATTTTGTGAGCGCAGCATTTATCCTGTGCCCTATTACAGCCCAGTGTTCAAGGATTCCTATAAGACCTAGGTAAGGAGCCCCAGACCTTTCTGGTAAATTGTATTATTTGTTTAAAAGTGTTTTTCACTGCTACCCGTACCTGTTTACTGTAGACTCTCTGTGTTTCAGGCAGCTTGACCTTTTAAAGTGATGTTTTTTTTAGCTGTGACTGTGTGAAATTTCCCTTCTAGTTTGTGGCACAAGACTGCCTAAAATCACCCCCCTTTTCTAAGTAAAAAAGGCTACATACATCTTGCAGAGTGTGTTTAAGAGACTGTTTCATCTGTTTCCGTGATTTAAATTGTGTTTAGAAACTGTCTGCATCCCCTTTTTTTGGCCTTAAAAAAGCCACATTTCAGAGAGCACGACAAGCAGTATTTCAGTGTTTTTTTAAACAATCTCTCCCTTACCTGCAAAGTAGACTCTGCTAGCTTGGAAGTGTGGGTTCAGCCTGTCTGAATCCAAGGAGGTTCTGAATAGAGCAGCAGCTGCCTCCTCCTCCCTGCCCACAGGGACTGGGCTTCAGTTAACTTGCCCCTTATATAAGTTCCTATTGGTTGTTGCATGTGTTGTTGTGATAGTTTGTTGGGGGCTGGTCTTTGTATTGGTTTAGGGATTAGAGTTGGGCTTGTGTTTGGTAGTAGGGCTGAGATTCTGATTGGTTCCCGGTTTTTAGGGTGTGGCTTGTGATTGGTGGTAGGGCTGAGATTCTGATTGATTCCTGGTTTTTAGGGCGGGGCTTATGATTGGTGGTAGGGCTGAGATTCTGATTGATTCCTGGTTTTTAGGGCAAGCTTGTGATTGGTGGTAGGGCTGAGATTCTGATTGGTTCCTGGATTTAAGAGTGGGGCTTGTGATTGGTGGTAGGGCTGAGATTCTGATTGATTCCTGATTTTAGGGTTGGGGTTGTGATTGGTTGTCAGGTTTAGGGGTATGATTGGTGTTTAGGGCTGGGTCTATCCTTGGTTGTTTGAATTAGGGTTACAAATCTGATTGGTTAGGGTTAGGTCTAGGTTTCTATTAGCCAGTAGGGCTACTTAAGGCCACGACTCAGGGCGTCTCAGCCCGGGCAGCTCAGCTAAGGGTGGAGAGGACAAGGGCATTTGCTTGTTTGGGCCTGTTCGGGACTGGTAGGGCCTAGGGCCAGAAATGCTGCCCAATTTCCCATCTATCAGAAAGGACTTTACATCCTACAAATCCATCAACATGCAAACACATTATCAGAAAAGATATCCAACTCCTGCATCACAAACTGAGCGCAGACAGATTGCAATGTCTCTTCATACAACACAATACCCCTTATACAACACACACACACATATACTCCACAACTACAACAGTCAAACACCTTCATTCTCACAGAAAACACTACTCTGTCCACTCCCACTAACACAACCTGCCATCACCCACACAATACAAAACCACACTATACATTACTTTCAGCTTCCAGATACACAATCCCTGTCCATACAAACCAATAACACTATCCTCCATTTGTTCCACAGAGACCACCTTTCATCATAACAATTCCCAAACCCAGCCTTCCAACACACCATCTAAAAACACCCTCCCCTCTCTTCAACAATTACACACAACCATACAATCCTCACACTCCACTTCACCACACATATTATCTCTTCCAGTCATCACAACTAACACAAACTCCACTGACACACATTCATCCCCTCTTACACACCTCATACATTCATCTCCAAAACACATCAACACCCCCTGTAAGACTCTTATTCCACTCACCAGCACTAACTCACAAGCAAATCCCTCACCGAAAACAACTACATTAATATCCCCTCTCACTATTCCACAAAAACAATACAAACCACACACTGCAGCACATCAAATCAACACAAACTTTAATAATACTTATCGTCAAACCCACTCCCACCCTCATGACTACACAAAGAATACAAATCCTGTCCTACCTCACTCTTCACAAACACCTACCACAAGTACCGCAACCCAGAAACTTTCATTCACCCGCCTCTCCTCCATTGCACAATTTAGAGCCTTACATCATGATCCACATGCTCCTCCACCACCCCTAACCCATACTCCATCCACACTAAACAGACACAAACAAAATAAACAAAATGCTACTCTTAACAACTTTGCATCCCCTTGTCTATTACATAATAAGGCTGCCTTACAAAAAACAGTACACTCTTCATGTCTCTCTCAGCCACCAAGTCCACCACCCACACACACAGATACAACAAAATGCCACCTAAACCTGCTGGAAGAGGAACACTATTTTGAAAAACAAGACTATTGTGACCCTCACACTGTTATCACAACTAACAACACACCTGCTTCAAGCTCAAATTATACTGCTTACCCTTCTCTTAAGCAAAACAACACTGCCACTAACACAATTTTTCTAAACTGCCAGCTCATAAAGGCTTGGTCACTCTAAAAAAACAGGCACCACATCTACGACCTGATCACAGACACACAACCTGACTTACTATTCAAGACGGACTCATGGTTGGGAGATGACATGGCCCCAGTGTTGCACGAAGCCCTTCCTCCGGACTATCAAACCATCACACAAAACCATGTAGGCAAGAGAGGAGGTGGACTAGCTATTATATTCAAACAGGCAATAAATCTCAGTAAAACAGACAACATTTCCATGCGAGATTGTGAAGCCCTCCTCACCAGATGCCACCCTACCCCAACTTCCTCCTGTAACTTTCTCCATGTAAGGAAGAAAGTAATCCCATTACTCAAGATTTCACAAACAAACTGGCAACTCATTACACAACCAAGGCAGACACATTGGACTGCTATTTAAAACAGAAGAAAACCATCAGCACAAACCCCTTTCCTAAAATACCCTCTAAGAATAAACCAACCCAGCCTCTACAGTCCTTCAAACAAACAAATATACCAAGGGGAATTTATGGATTTGGTCAAAGCAAACAGACCTTCCGGTTGCCCTTCTGACCCTTGTCCACCACACATCTACTTCTGCTGCCACACCTGTAGGAAGAATCATCAACAACTCTTTAACTACAGGAACTTTTCCTGTAGACCTGAAAAAAGCATACATACAACCGTTATTAAAGAAAACAAACCTAGACCCGCAAGACCCCAGCAACTACAGACAGATTACAAATGGACCTTTCCTGGGCAAACTGATAGAAAGAGCAGCATTCACTCAGATTTCACAATGCATTGAAGACAATTATATACTTTCAGACTTCCAAACTGGATTCTGCCCAGGAAGAGGCACTGAATCAGCACTCATAGCAATCTGGGATGACCTTAAACACACAGTCGACCACAATGGAGATGCTGCACTACTTCTCTTGGACCTCTTGGCTGCCTTTGATACAGTTGACCATGACACCCTAATTCAAAGACTCCACAAAGCTGGCATAGAAGGGACTGCTCTCGACTGGATTACATCCTACCTTCAAAAAAGATCTAATATCATCTATTCTCCCCTCTTCTCATCCAAACCCTACTTCACAAAAGCAGGGGTCCCCCAAGGATCAATCATCTCACCTTTGCTTTTCAACATCTACATTATATCATTACCAGAACTGATCAATGATTTTCAACTTACATGCTACAACTATGCAAATGACACACAAATACTACTTAAATTAGAATGCCCCAAAAACATTGAAAACTCAGAAATCTTCAGTTGCCTCAGTGGGTGACCTGGAGCCATCTCAAACTAAATGCCTACAAAACAGAAATACTCATATGTGCTGACAGGAAAAGTTATGACCCACTGTGCTCCTGGCCTGACGGCCTTGGACCACCTCCTCAGTTATCCAAGGAAGTTAAAAACCTTGGAATCACCATGGACTCCAACTTAACTATAAATGCCCAAGTGGACAAATTAGCACAAACAAGCTTCATCACCTTGAAGACTCTACGACGCATCTTCCCACACCTCGGATTTCCACACAAGGTGCAAGCTACTATCTCGCTTGTACTATCCAAACTGGATTATGCCAATGGCCTCTATCATGGATCATCTCTATCTATTATGAAAAAACAACAACGTATTCAGAACTCCGCAGCAAGGCTACTATTACATGTAAAGCCACAAGCCCACATCTCCCCTGCCTTGAGAGCACTACACTGGTTACCCGTTGCCAGAAGATGCACCTTCAAGCTGCTTTGTATCACCCACAAAGCTATACATGGAACAGGACCACTTTTTATCAGAAACAAATTAACCAAGTACATTCAACAAAGAAACCTCCGCTCAAAATTGTCACCCCGCCTTAGAACACCACCATACAAGAAAAAGAAAACAGGTGGTACATTTCTCCGTTTAAGCAGCCAAACTATGGAATTCATTACCCCCAACTATAAGAGCCACAGATAACTATGTTGTCTTCAGAAAACTACTCAAGAGTTGTCTCTTTCCTTCATAACCACCATATTCAAACAGCTATGGACTGCATATGCCTATGTTGATAAATATTTTTTCTGATTATGTGTATATTCTAGTTATATATAGCTCTTTAGAAAATATGCATCACTACTATGTCACAACAATAAGCTACATATACACTTTTTAAACCTGTTAAACTAATGTATATTTACTCATGGTTTAAAATATGTCTATATATATGTACATATATGTGTGCATATGTGTGTGTATTCATGTGTGTGTATGTATATATATATATATATATATATATATGTACATATATATATATATATATATATCCTAATCCAAAATTGCTCCATACAGGGCCACAGACCCTCCAGGGCGGCCGCGGTAAAGGGCGAAGCATCCCAGTATTAATTGTAACAGAAAGCCGAAGCACCAATCCACAGTAAAATCAAGCGTTTTATTTCCACTTCAGTGCAGCAGAAATTGTGAGTTCTCAATCCTGACGCGTTTCGGCTAATGCCTTGATCACAGGTAATATGAAACAGATGTACTTTCTCACAGTGTTTTTCAATCATCAGCACGTGGTTTCTTAATCTGAAATACAAATCCCATAATACACCTTAATGTTAGTTATTGCGCTGGACAGTACTTAATCTTTATATTGCTCAAATAGCGTAAAAGGTATCACAGTTCCAAGCATGTTATACAGTATGCAGTCCATATCCACGTGCTGTGCCAGGCACCTGCTTAATGTTAGTTATTGCGCTGGACAGTACTTAATCTGTATATTGCTCAAATAGCGTAAAAGGTATCACAGTTCCAAGCATGTTATACAGTGTGCAGTCCATATCCATGGGCTGTGCCAGGCACCTGCTGCTCCCAAAAATAAAAGTTCACGTCGAAAGTCTGTGGAAAGCTAGGACAGAGATAGAATACCTCTGTCCCATCCCCTTCTCACCTTCATGACACCAAATCTTGGATAAATGCCGTAATGTGCACGAAGTAGAGCGGGTCGGGCCCCTCACTAAACAATCCTAATCCAAAATTGCTCCATACAGGGCCACAGACCCTCCAGGGCGGCCGCGGTAAAGGGCGAAGCATCCCAGTATTAATTGTAACAGAAAGCCGAAGCACCAATCCACAGTAAAATCAAGCGTTTTATTTCCACTTCAGTGCAGCAGAAATTGTGAGTTCTCAATCCTGACGCGTTTCGGCTAATGCCTTGATCACAGGTAATATGAAACAGATGTACTTTCTCACAGTGTTTTTCAATCATCAGCACGTGGTTTCTTAATCTGAAATACAAATCCCATAATACACCTTAATGATAGTTATTGCGCTAGACAGTACTTAATCTTTATATTGCTCAAATAGCGTAAAAGGTATCACAGTTCCAAGCATGTTATACAGTATGCAGTCCATATCCACGTGCTGTGCCAGGCACCTGCTTAATGTTAGTTATTGCGCTGGACAGTACTTAATCTGTATATTGCTCAAATAGCGTAAAAGGTATCACAGTTCCAAGCATGTTATACAGTGTGCAGTCCATATCCATGGGCTGTGCCAGGCACCTGCTGCTCCCAAAAATAAAAGTTCACGTCGAAAGTCTGTGGAAAGCTAGGACAGAGATAGAATACCTCTGTCCCATCCCCTTCTCACCTTCATGACACCAAATCTTGGATAAATGCCGTAATGTGCACGAAGTAGAGCGGGTCGGGCCCCTCACTAAACAATCCTAATCCAAAATTGCTCCATACAGGGCCACAGACCCTCCAGGACGGCCGCGGTAAAGGGCAAAGCATCCCAGTATTAATTGTAACAGAAAGCCGAAGCACCAATCCACAGTAAAATCAAGCGTTTTATTTCCACTTCAGTGCAGCAGAAATTGTGAGTTCTCAATCCTGACGCGTTTCGGCTAATGCCTTGATCACAGGTAATATGAAACAGATGTACTTTCTCACAGTGTTTTTCAATCATCAGCACGTGGTTTCTTAATCTGAAATACAAATCCCATAATACACCTTAATGTTAGTTATTGCGCTGGACAGTACTTAATCTTTATATTGCTCAAATAGCGTAAAAGGTATCACAGTTCCAAGCATGTTATACAGTATGCAGTCCATATCCACGTGCTGTGCCAGGCACCTGCTTAATGTTAGTTATTGCGCTGGACAGTACTTAATCTGTATATTGCTCAAATAGCGTAAAAGGTATCACAGTTCCAAGCATGTTATACAGTGTGCAGTCCATATCCATGGGCTGTGCCAGGCACCTGCTGCTCCCAAAAATAAAAGTTCACGTCGAAAGTCTGTGGAAAGCTAGGACAGAGATAGAATACCTCTGTCCCATCCCCTTCTCACCTTCATGACACCAAATCTTGGATAAATGCCGTAATGTGCACGAAGTAGAGCGGGTCGGGCCCCTCACTAAACAATCCTAATCCAAAATTGCTCCATACAGGGCCACAGACCCTCCAGGGCGGCCGCGGTAAAGGGCGAAGCATCCCAGTATTAATTGTAACAGAAAGCCGAAGCACCAATCCACAGTAAAATCAAGCGTTTTATTTCCACATCAGTGCAGCAGAAATTGTGAGTTCTCAATGCTGACGCGTTTCGGCTAATGCCTTGATCACAGGTAATATGAAACAGATGTACTTTCTCACAGTGTTTTTCAATCATCAGCACGTGGTTTCTTAATCTGAAATACAAATCCCATAATACACCTTAATGTTAGTTATTGCGCTGGACAGTACTTAATCTTTATATTGCTCAAATAGCGTAAAAGGTATCACAGTTCCAAGCATGTTATACAGTATGCAGTCCATATCCACGTGCTGTGCCAGGCACCTGCTTAATGTTAGTTATTGCGCTGGACAGTACTTAATCTGTATATTGCTCAAATAGCGTAAAAGGTATCACAGTTCCAAGCATGTTATACAGTGTGCAGTCCATATCCATGGGCTGTGCCAGGCACCTGCTGCTCCCAAAAATAAAAGTTCACGTCGAAAGTCTGTGGAAAGCTAGGACAGAGATAGAATACCTCTGTCCCATCCCCTTCTCACCTTCATGACACCAAATCTTGGATAAATGCCGTAATGTGCACGAAGTAGAGCGGGTCGGGCCCCTCACTAAACAATCCTAATCCAAAATTGCTCCATACAGGGCCACAGACCCTCCAGGGCGGCCGCGGTAAAGGGCGAAGCATCCCAGTATTAATTGTAACAGAAAGCCGAAGCACCAATCCACAGTAAAATCAAGCGTTTTATTTCCACTTCAGTGCAGCAGAAATTGTGAGTTCTCAATCCTGACGCGTTTCGGCTAATGCCTTGATCACAGGTAATATGAAACAGATGTACTTTCTCACAGTGTTTTTCAATCATCAGCACGTGGTTTCTTAATCTGAAATACAAATCCCATAATACACCTTAATGTTAGTTATTGCGCTGGACAGTACTTAATCTTTATATTGCTCAAATAGTGTAAAAGGTATCACAGTTCCAAGCATGTTATACAGTATGCAGTCCATATCCACGTGCTGTGCCAGGCACCTGCTTAATGTTAGTTATTGCGCTGGACAGTACTTAATCTGTATATTGCTCAAATAGCGTAAAAGGTATCACAGTTCCAAGCATGTTATACAGTGTGCAGTCCATATCCATGGGCTGTGCCAGGCACCTGCTGCTCCCAAAAATAAAAGTTCACGTCGAAAGTCTGTGGAAAGCTAGGACAGAGATAGAATACCTCTGTCCCATCCCCTTCTCACCTTCATGACACCAAATCTTGGATAAATGCCGTAATGTGCACGAAGTAGAGCGGGTCGGGCCCCTCACTAAACAATCCTAATCCAAAATTGCTCCATACAGGGCCACAGACCCTCCAGGGCGGCCGCGGTAAAGGGCGAAGCATCCCAGTATTAATTGTAACAGAAAGCCGAAGCACCAATACACAGTAAAATCAAGCGTTTTATTTCCACTTCAGTGCAGCAGAAATTGTGAGTTCTCAATCCTGACGCGTTTCGGCTAATGCCTTGATCACAGGTAATATGAAACAGATGTACTTTCTCACAGTGTTTTTCAATCATCAGCACGTGGTTTCTTAATCTGAAATACAAATCCCATAATACACCTTAATGTTAGTTATTGCGCTGGACAGTACTTAATCTTTATATTGCTCAAATAGCGTAAAAGGTATCACAGTTCCAAGCATGTTATACAGTATGCAGTCCATATCCACGTGCTGTGCCAGGCACCTGCTTAATGTTAGTTATTGCGCTGGACAGTACTTAATCTGTATATTGCTCAAATAGTGTAAAAGGTATCACAGTTCCAAGCATGTTATACAGTGTGCAGTCCATATCCATGGGCTGTGCCAGGCACCTGCTGCTCCCAAAAATAAAAGTTCACGTCGAAAGTCTGTGGAAAGCTAGGACAGAGATAGAATACCTCTGTCCCATCCCCTTCTCACCTTCATGACACCAAATCTTGGATAAATGCCGTAATGTGCACGAAGTAGAGCGGGTCGGGCCCCTCACTAAACAATCCTAATCCAAAATTGCTCCATACAGGGCCACAGACCCTCCAGGGCGGCCGCGGTAAAGGGCGAAGCATCCCAGTATTAATTGTAACAGAAAGCCGAAGCACCAATCCACAGTAAAATCAAGCGTTTTATTTCCACTTCAGTGCAGCAGAAATTGTGAGTTCTCAATCTTGACGCGTTTCGGCTAATGCCTTGATCACAGGTAATATGAAACAGATGTACTTTCTAACAGTGTTTTTCAATCATCAGCACGTGGTTTCTTAATCTGAAATACAAATCCCATAATACACCTTAATGTTAGTTATTGCGCTGGACAGTACTTAATCTTTATATTGCTCAAATAGCGTAAAAGGTATCACAGTTCCAAGCATGTTATACAGTATGCAGTCCATATCCACGTGCTGTGCCAGGCACCTGCTTAATGTTAGTTATTGCGCTGGACAGTACTTAATCTGTATATTGCTCAAATAGCGTAAAAGGTATCACAGTTCCAAGCATGTTATACAGTGTGCAGTCCATATCCATGGGCTGTGCCAGGCACCTGCTGCTCCCAAAAATAAAAGTTCACGTCGAAAGTCTGTGGAAAGCTAGGACAGAGATAGAATACCTCTGTCCCATCCCCTTCTCACCTTCATGACACCAAATCTTGGATAAATGCCGTAATGTGCACGAAGTAGAGCGGGTCGGGCCCCTCACTAAACAATCCTAATCCAAAATTGCTCCATACAGGGCCACAGACCCTCCAGGGCGGCCGCGGTAAAGGGCGAAGCATCCCAGTATTAATTGTAACAGAAAGCCGAAGCACCAATCCACAGTAAAATCAAGCGTTTTATTTCCACTTCAGTGCAGCAGAAATTGTGAGTTCTCAATCCTGACGCGTTTCGGCTAATGCCTTGATCACAGGTAATATGAAACAGATGTACTTTCTCACAGTGTTTTTCAATCATCAGCACGTGGTTTCTTAATCTGAAATACAAATCCCATAATACACCTTAATGTTAGTTATTGCGCTGGACAGTACTTAATCTTTATATTGCTCAAATAGCGTAAAAGGTATCACAGTTCCTAGCATGTTATACAGTATGCAGTCCATATCCACGTGCTGTGCCAGGCACCTGCTTAATGTTAGTTATTGCGCTGGACAGTACTTAATCTGTATATTGCTCAAATAGCGTAAAAGGTATCACAGTTCCAAGCATGTTATACAGTATGCAGTCCATATCCACGTGCTGTGCCAGGCACCTGCTTAATGTTAGTTATTGCGCTGGACAGTACTTAATCTGTATATTGCTCAAATAGCGTAAAAGGTATCACAGTTCCAAGCATGTTATACAGTGTGCAGTCCATATCCATGGGCTGTGCCAGGCACCTGCTGCTCCCAAAAATAAAAGTTCACGTCGAAAGTCTGTGGAAAGCTAGGACAGAGATAGAATACCTCTGTCCCATCCCCTTCTCACCTTCATGACACCAAATCTTGGATAAATGCCGTAATGTGCACGAAGTAGAGCGGGTCGGGCCCCTCACTAAACAATCCTAATCCAAAATTGCTCCATACAGGGCCACAGACCCTCCAGGGCGGCCGCGGTAAAGGGCGAAGCATCCCAGTATTAATTGTAACAGAAAGCCGAAGCACCAATCCACAGTAAAATCAAGCGTTTTATTTCCACTTCAGTGCAGCAGAAATTGTGAGTTCTCAATCCTGACGCGTTTCGGCTAATGCCTTGATCACAGGTAATATGAAACAGATGTACTTTCTCACAGTGTTTTTCAATCATCAGCACGTGGTTTCTTAATCTGAAATACAAATCCCATAATACACCTTAATGTTAGTTATTGCGCTGGACAGTACTTAATCTTTATATTGCTCAAATAGCGTAAAAGGTATCACAGTTCCAAGCATGTTATACAGTATGCAGTCCATATCCACGTGCTGTGCCAGGCACCTGCTTAATGTTAGTTATTGCGCTGGACAGTACTTAATCTGTATATTGCTCAAATAGCGTAAAAGGTATCACAGTTCCAAGCATGTTATACAGTGTGCAGTCCATATCCATGGGCTGTGCCAGGCACCTGCTGCTCCCAAAAATAAAAGTTCACGTCGAAAGTCTGTGGAAAGCTAGGACAGAGATAGAATACCTCTGTCCCATCCCCTTCTCACCTTCATGACACCAAATCTTGGATAAATGCCGTAATGTGCACGAAGTAGAGCGGGTCGGGCCCCTCACTAAACAATCCTAATCCAAAATTGCTCCATACAGGGCCACAGACCCTCCAGGGCGGCCGCGGTAAAGGGCGAAGCATCCCAGTATTAATTGTAACAGAAAGCCGAAGCACCAATCCACAGTAAAATCAAGCGTTTTATTTCCACTTCAGTGCAGCAGAAATTGTGAGTTCTCAATCTTGACGCGTTTCGGCTAATGCCTTGATCACAGGTAATATGAAACAGATGTACTTTCTCACAGTGTTTTTCAATCATCAGCACGTGGTTTCTTAATCTGAAATACAAATCCCATAATACACCTTAATGTTAGTTATTGCGCTGGACAGTACTTAATCTTTATATTGCTCAAATAGCGTAAAAGGTATCACAGTTCCAAGCATGTTATACAGTATGCAGTCCATATCCACGTGCTGTGCCAGGCACCTGCTTAATGTTAGTTATTGCGCTGGACAGTACTTAATCTGTATATTGCTCAAATAGCGTAAAAGGTATCACAGTTCCAAGCATGTTATACAGTGTGCAGTCCATATCCATGGGCTGTGCCAGGCACCTGCTGCTCCCAAAAATAAAAGTTCACGTCGAAAGTCTGTGGAAAGCTAGGACAGAGATAGAATACCTCTGTCCCATCCCCTTCTCACCTTCATGACACCAAATCTTGGATAAATGCCGTAATGTGCACGAAGTAGAGCGGGTCGGGCCCCTCACTAAACAATCCTAATCCAAAATTGCTCCATACAGGGCCACAGACCCTCCAGGGCGGCCGCGGTAAAGGGCGAAGCATCCCAGTATTAATTGTAACAGAAAGCCGAAGCACCAATCCACAGTAAAATCAAGCGTTTTATTTCCACTTCAGTGCAGCAGAAATTGTGAGTTCTCAATCCTGACGCGTTTCGGCTAATGCCTTGATCACAGGTAATATGAAACAGATGTACTTTCTCACAGTGTTTTTCAATCATCAGCACGTGGTTTCTTAATCTGAAATACAAATCCCATAATACACCTTAATGTTAGTTATTGCGCTGGACAGTACTTAATCTTTATATTGCTCAAATAGCGTAAAAGGTATCACAGTTCCAAGCATGTAATACAGTATGCAGTCCATATCCACGTGCTGTGCCAGGCACCTGCTTAATGTTAGTTATTGCGCTGGACAGTACTTAATCTGTATATTGCTCAAATAGCGTAAAAGGTATCACAGTTCCAAGCATGTTATACAGTGTGCAGTCCATATCCACAGACTTTCGACGTGAACTTTTACAATTAAAACTGGGATGCTTCGCCCTTTACCGCGGCCGCCCTGGAGGGTCTGTGGCCCTGTATGGAGCAATTTTGGATTAGGATTGTTTAGTGAGGGGCCCGACCCGCTCTACTTCGTGCACATTACGGCATTTATCCAAGATTTGGTGTCATGAAGGTGAGAAGGGGATGGGACAGAGGTATTCTATCTCTGTCCTAGCTTTCCACAGACTTTCGACGTGAACTTTTATTTTTGGGAGCAGCAGGTGCCTGGCACAGCCCATGGATATGGACTGCACACTGTATAACATGCTTGGAACTGTGATACCTTTTACGCTATTTGAGCAATATACAGATTAAGTACTGTCCAGCGCAATAACTAACATTAAGCAGGTGCCTGGCACAGCACGTGGATATGGACTGCATACTGTATAACATGCTTGGAACTGTGATACCTTTTACGCTATTTGAGCAATATAAAGATTAAGTACTGTCCAGCGCAATAACTAACATTAAGGTGTATTATGGGATTTGTATTTCAGATTAAGAAACCACGTGCTGATGATTGAAAAACACTGTGAGAAAGTACATCTGTTTCATATTACCTGTGATCAAGGCATTAGCCGAAACGCGTCAGGATTGAGAACTCACAATTTCTGCTGCACTGAAGTGGAAATAAAACGCTTGATTTTACTATGGATTGGTGCTTCGGCTTTCTGTTACAATTAATACTGGGATGCTTCGCCCTTTTCCGCGGCCGCCCTGGAGGGTCTGTGGCCCTGTATGGAGCAATTTTGGATTAGGATTGTTTAGTGAGGGGCCCGACCCGCTCTACTTCGTGCACATTACGGCATTTATCCAAGATTTGGTGTCATGAAGGTGAGAAGGGGATGGGACAGAGGTATTCTATCTCTGTCCTAGCTTTCCACAGACTTTCGACGTGAACTTTTATTTTTGGGAGCAGCAGGTGCCTGGCACAGCCCATGGATATGGACTGCACACTGTATAACATGCTTGGAACTGTGATACCTTTTACGCTATTTGAGCAATATACAGATTAAGTACTGTCCAGCGCAATAACTAACATTAAGCAGGTGCCTGGCACAGCACGTGGATATGGACTGCATACTGTATAACATGCTTGGAACTGTGATACCTTTTACGCTATTTGAGCAATATAAAGATTAAGTACTGTCCAGCGCAATAACTAACATTAAGGTGTATTATGGGATTTGTATTTCAGATTAAGAAACCACGTGCTGATGATTGAAAAACACTGTGAGAAAGTACATCTGTTTCATATTACCTGTGATCAAGGCATTAGCCGAAACGCGTCAGGATTGAGAACTCACAATTTCTGCTGCACTGAAGTGGAAATAAAACGCTTGATTTTACTGTGGATTGGTGCTTCGGCTATCTGTTACAATTAATACTGGGATGCTTCGCCCTTTACCGCGGCCGCCCTGGAGGGTCTGTGGCCCTGTATGGAGCAATTTTGGATTAGGATTGTTTAGTGAGGGGCCCGACCCGCTCTACTTCGTGCACATTACGGCATTTATCCAAGATTTGGTGTCATGAAGGTGAGAAGGGGATGGGACAGAGGTATTCTATCTCTGTCCTAGCTTTCCACAGACTTTCGACGTGAACTTTTATTTTTGGGAGCAGCAGGTGCCTGGCACAGCCCATGGATATGGACTGCACACTGTATAACATGCTTGGAACTGTGATACCTTTTACGCTATTTGAGCAATATACAGATTAAGTACTGTCCAGCGCAATAACTAACATTAAGCAGGTGCCTGGCACAGCACGTGGATATGGACTGCATACTGTATAACATGCTTGGAACTGTGATACCTTTTACGCTATTTGAGCAATATAAAGATTAAGTACTGTCCAGCGCAATAACTAACATTAAGGTGTATTATGGGATTTGTATTTCAGATTAAGAAACCACGTGCTGATGATTGAAAAACACTGTGAGAAAGTACATCTGTTTCATATTACCTGTGATCAAGGCATTAGCCGAAACGCGTCAGGATTGAGAACTCACAATTTCTGCTGCACTGAAGTGGAAATAAAACGCTTGATTTTACTGTGGATTGGTGCTTCGGCTTTCTGTTACAATTAATACTGGGATGCTTCGCCCTTTACCGCGGCCGCCCTGGAGGGTCTGTGGCCCTGTATGGAGCAATTTTGGATTAGGATTGTTTAGTGAGGGGCCCGACCCGCTCTACTTCGTGCACATTACGGCATTTATCCAAGATTTGGTGTCATGAAGGTGAGAAGGGGATGGGACAGAGGTATTCTATCTCTGTCCTAGCTTTCCACAGACTTTCGACGTGAACTTTTATTTTTGGGAGCAGCAGGTGCCTGGCACAGCCCATGGATATGGACTGCACACTGTATAACATGCTTGGAACTGTGATACCTTTTACGCTATTTGAGCAATATACAGATTAAGTACTGTCCAGCGCAATAACTAACATTAAGCAGGTGCCTGGCACAGCACGTGGATATGGACTGCATACTGTATAACATGCTTGGAACTGTGATACCTTTTACGCTATTTGAGCAATATAAAGATTAATTACTGTCCAGCGCAATAACTAACATTAAGGTGTATTATGGGATTTGTATTTCAGATTAAGAAACCACGTGCTGATGATTGAAAAACACTGTGAGAAAGTACATCTGTTTCATATTACCTGTGATCAAGGCATTAGCCGAAACGCGTCAGGATTGAGAACTCACAATTTCTGCTGCACTGAAGTGGAAATAAAACGCTTGATTTTACTGTGGATTGGTGCTTCGGCTTTCTGTTACAATATATATATATATATATATATATATATATATATATATATATATATATATATATGTATGTTATTCTATGCTTAACATGTTCATAGGTCATTGCATAACTCCTAGATAAGTTGTTGTACTAGATACTTATGAATCCCTGCTCTCATCCTATATCACACTTATCTACCCATCATCATATGTCATGTCTCTGTCAATATATCCTCCATTCCCACTCTGACTCATCCCAAATCAATTCTACTACTTTTATCTCCTAAATAACTCTGCCTGAGCTCTTCCCTCTTCTTCCACATCTAACTCACCCAAACATCACTTTACTACCATGATCTCCCAAACAACCTTACCATATTCTCCCTCTTTTATCTCACACTGCTACTATGATCTCCATCACCCATTCCACAGGCTCTTCCCTCCTCCATCCCCCTTAACTCATCTGAAGCCTAAATCCTATTACCACAAACTCTCAATTATGCCTTCTGGATTCTTCCCCCTTCCTCCCCTCCATAACTCCAGGCAATCTAACTAACAAAATCACATATCCGCGGATCAAATCAACTCATAATAATAATAAAACTGTACTCCTATTTCCCTATACTAATCCACCACTAATTCCTTTTGGGTTCCGGAGTAGCGTGCTACTCGCCGAAAAGCACTTTGATGCCTCATCAGGGGTAGTAAGCGCTATATAAATACTATTACAATACGATACAATAATAAAAGGGAGGATATGCCACATGGTTCCACCTCTCTGAATCTTTTTACGTTGTGTGGACCCCCTTTCACAGTACCGCATGACATTTAAAAGGGGTGGGGCCTTAACCCCCCCCTCTCTGAGCTTAATTAGGTCTTGGGGACCCCAACCCCTTGGACTGATTGCCATAGTAAAGGGGAAGGAGGCAACATAGCACCACTTTTTGAGCCTTAGTAGATCCCGGGGACCCCAACCTCCAGAGCCAGATATCTTTAAAAAGGTGAGCGGAAACACATGACCCTACTCTCCCAGGCAGTTGTTGCCCTAGGGAACCTCATCATAGGTGACCTAGTGCCCACCCAGATCAACCACCAAGAAACATATTCGTGGACTCAAGGGGAGCCCCAGGGCTCCAAAGGCCTTTTTAGGTTTGAGAAAGGGGGCTGTATGGTCCCTCCTCTTTTTTCTATGACTTTGCATCCAAGCGATGGGTCCCTGAGGCCTAAAAAGACCCTCTCCTTTGATTTTATGCCTCATCTCCAGAGGATTGGGTACCAGGGACCTCACAGTGCCTCAGGAAGGGGGATATGTGTCCCCATCACCAAATGAAAGAGTTTGCTCTACCCTCCCCTCCCTGGCCCTTTTTAAAATAGCATTGGGGCAATATGTAAATTTGTGGCAAAAATAAAAAAACAAAATGTAGCATGAACTATATAAGGATTTGCGGCATTAATTGCTCAAAAACTACTGAACCAATTCACACCAAATCCCAAAACACACTCTTTCTGGACCAGCACTTTCACTTCTACCTATGCAGCAGGGAATTCCAGGTGTTGATTGATCACATGCTGTTAATGATATGTTGCAATTCTACAACTTCACGGGTGCCAGGAACTTAACAGCCTACTTTTACCGACATTCCCAGGCAGAAATGGACACAGAAGAAAGAGATATAAAGGCAGTGGAAGGGTTTGTTACTATGCTACTGCAGGCAGCCTGTCCAAAGGCCTTGTTCCTTGACAACATCCAATCAGGCACTGACAAAGACAGCTCCCTGCAGAAGGCTGTCCAAAAGCCCCAGAACTACCAGTGGAGGAGATTCCTTGAAGGTGCCATACAATGAAGCCCCCCCTGAAAAGGCAATGATGACGTAGCTCTGGAGGGTGAAGGATAAGCTCAGCTAGTATTGCCTCAAATGCTGTGGGAACATGTAGTGGACCTTGCTTACCAAGGCCCCCCAAGGTGCCGCCATGAATGCAAGACTCACAAAGGAATAGTTCCCGGGAAAAGATGCAATTGTAGATGAGAAGGTGAAGGCTGTGTGATCCTGTGTCAAATCACCGGAGTTCCACCTATCCCCATGCTCTTTCAAACAGACAAAAACAGCACAGACCATGGAGCCACCTAAGCATGGACTTTGACAGTTTCCTGGACAGGTGCCAGGTAGTGGTCTTAGCTGACAGTTAGTCTAAGTATCTTATAGTCAAGGTAACAGTGTCCACAGTATTCACCTGCCTCCGACCCATCCTTGAGAACATCTTTGTCACATTTGGGCTACCTCACACCATAAAAACAGACAATGGGCCACCTTTTTAGAGCAATAGATTTGGGAATACTTCCAGTATCTGGAGGTAGCACAAAGGAGAATGTCACCCTAGTGGCGGTAAGCACTTTGAATAAGAGGCTCAGACAAATGGTGTCTGCACTAGTTCCCTCAAAGCTACCGAAATACCCCTCACAGCACAACTTCCTACTCGACCATGTCCCTGCTGTTTTAGAGACCATTGAGAGACAGTATTCCAGCTGGGCCTGTCCAGATTGGCTGGACAACACAGCAGTGCAAAGCAAGAGGAGGGCAGCCAACAAGGGTCGAGCCAAGCACATAGAGCCACGATCCACCAGCTACAGACTGAAGATCAGGTGGTGATTCACAACCATTGCCCTGGATAGAAGTTCAGGAGCCCACACCAGTGGGACCCAGGGCAGGTCATTGGATGTAGGGCACCATAATAATCAATACCGAGGGCAAGAGGCAGTGACCCAACTCAGAGGGGCCTTATGCCATCACACTCTTCTTGGTGTGGCAATGCAGAGAATATAAAAAAATGGGAGTGGAGTCACACAGTGCTCCCTCTGTGAGTAGTACACAGTTCCCCTTTTGTGTGTATTAGCTGCACCAGGCCGCATCACAGCCAACTACACCAGGATTGTTTCCACAATGCTATCCACTGACCTGCACATGTCTAAGGCCCCGCGCTCCCCACACCTGAGGTCAAAACAAGCAGAAGAAGCTATGTACTTGCTCATGGAGTGTGCTGTAATTCCAAGGGCCGTAAGACACAGGTTTTGTCAGTACACGTTAGGAGTTTGGCAGAAAATCTCATCCAATGTATACTGCAACCAGAATCCAACTCAAAAGGCTAACAGCCATGCATAGCTTGTTTGGCTGCTATATGATTGCTCACAAGGTATGACCAAAGACTAAACACCCCAGTAGAGCGTCCTGTGACATATTGTATTTTATATTTATACACTGAGATTTACAAACCTTAAATCAAGAGTATTCTGTGCAAAAAGAAGCACATTTTTGAAAAACTGAACCATATTTCAAGTTAGAGACAAGGAGAAAAGGACAAAGCTCTGTTTTGCTGCAGAAAGCAATTTACTGCTTAGCTTGTTAGTAGAGTTGCAAAGAGAGATGTTCTAACCATCACATGGAGCTTTCAAGGAACAGTTTTTCCTAAATTGAGAAACATAGTTTCCTCAGCAGGTTGCCAGAGAAACTCAATTGCGTCTAGCTGAATGTTCTGAGAAGAATCCATCCAATAAATTATATCCACTTTTAATGTAGCTGCCACTTGGCTTGATGCTACATGAAACTTCCATCTTCTGGCTTAATAATGAATAACACATTGCACAAGAGTGATTAAAGGTCCCTCCTAAATTTATGAAAAATAAAATAACACATTTCTGAATATACAGTTCTATCAATACTACTTATGGGCTGGGCGAAGGAGTTGCACTTGATATGAGGTCACATGGTAGTTATGTTTGAGGCTTATTGAAGTACACTTCAGGCCTCTAATGAAATACGTTTAGGCCTGCAGTTAATTCAATCTTTTTTCTCATTTGTTTGGAGAATTCTTAAGGAAAAACTCCATAAAACCCTTTTTTTGGAGGAGCTTCTGATCAGTCACTGCTGCAGCAAATGCTGCTCTACACGGAGACAGATGTAACAAGATTTCCTAGGCTACTTTTGTTTCCATTCCAGCATTGCAGAGCTTCGTTGAGAGTTGAAACACCAACCACTGATTTTCATTTGCAGTCATCTAGACTCAAACAAATTGATGAACTAGGCTGTTGAGTTATCTCTTTCCATAAATTAGTGGCCGATTTTGGCAGAAATCCAGTAGTAGTCGTACTGGTGGGTGGAGGTGCTGGGGCGGTTCTACCACCTGCCCCCCCCCCCGGAAGGACTCCGCCCGCCGTATTATGTGCAGTAATATGGCCTGGAGCTGTCCTGATGCCAAGGTGCTGCCGGAGGTGGAAGCGCCCCTTCCCGTTCCCTGCTGGACGAACTCCTCCCCGGTCCAGGTAAGTTGATTGTCTGACAGGGGAGGTGGGCAGGAGGGTGGGGGTTGTTTGGTGTGTGCAAGTGCGAGTGGGTGTTTTCTGCGTGTGTGCATGAATGTGTGTATGCGTGTTTGCATGCGTGACTAAATGTAGAAGTGAGTGCGTGTATACATGTAAGTGTGTATGCCTGTGTATATGCGAGTATGAGTGTTGTGGTGAATGCATGTTTGCATGTGAGTATGCCTGTTTGTCTTCATGTGAGTATGCATGTTTGGAGAGGTGTCAGTATGCGTGTTTGGATGGGTGTCAGTATGAATGCTTGAATGCGTGTATTTGTGTGCTGAGGTGAATGCGAGTATGGATGCATGTGAGTGAATGCATGTATGTAAGTGTAGGTAAATGAGTGTATGAGTGGTGTGTGTGGGTGTCTGTGTGCATATGCATGTATGCAGGTGGGGCATTGTGCATGGAGGGGGGTAAAGAGGGTTGGGGTTGGGGGAGGGGGTGCTGTACCTGGAGAGGAGGTGGGGGGGCTTGAGGAGTCATTTACCGGTGACAGGGAAGAAATTCCCTGTCACCAGTAGCCTTTCCTCCAGGGTTTTCGTGGCGGTGCTACTGCCGCAAAAACACTGGTGGAAAGGCAGCTCATAATACCGCCGGCGGTCTTCTGTGGACCACCGGGTCAGAGTTCCTCATCTTCGGCCCAGCTGGTCCTACCGCCATGGCGGAATGAGTGGAAATGTGGTGGATTGGCAGAGGTCAACCCGCCACACTCATATTGTGGCGGTCTTCACCGCCAGCCTGTTGTCGGTTAAACCGCCACCTTTGCCTTGGCGTTCAGGAGACCACCAGGGTCATAATGACCACCTATGTCTCTGAGAAGTGACAAGTCTCAACACTCCAAGGTTACACATGTTCATCATTATTTTCTTGAATGTGGAAGTGAGTCTGATGCTACACTGCCTTTGCACACTTGGGGAACTATTTTGGAAACAGCACACTGCCCTGCCATGTGCCATGACACACCTTTAACAGGTTGTATGCAAGCAGACCTGGCCAGTGCACCTGAATACAGTTAGTGTGCTTCCCCCAGGGCATCTGCAATCTTGTACCTACTTTGGGGACAGCACTTTCATGAAAGGTGGACGAGCTATTTAAAGAAGCTGATCCATGTTTACCATGCAGGTAGAAATGCAGCCTAGCTTTGAAATGGTGGACAGCGATCAGCCAGGTGGTGGGAACATGGAGTGACTGAACCCAAGTGCAGGAAGGTGTCTGGGTTGATCCATGGGATTCCCTTTTCCTCCTTTGAAGAGTCAATCATGGGGTTCACCTACTGTGTCACTTTATGTGCACTTTCTGACTGTGCCTTTGCCTCTCTATCTGCATCTGTAACACGGTGCTAGTCCAGAGTCAAAGTAATCCCCCATTTGCATGAGGCCACAACCCCATGTTAATGGGGGAATTCCCCTTGAGATCTCACCTGTGCATATGTAGTGCCAGCATGATGTTTATGTCAGAAGGTGCTGCACAAGTGTCTGAGGAGGGAGCAGAAAGCAGACACGCAAGTCCCTTGTGCCCCAGGCACTCTATGGTGCTGGGTGGTTAAATCCAATACTGTTGTAAGGCTGATATTGTCTTTCTCAGAGAGATGCCTCATGCATAGGCACAATCTAACCAGAAACCCCATCTCACTTTGAGTAGATAGTTTTGGTTGGATAGTGATATTGATAGTTAGCACTGTAGTACTGAAAACGGAATTTGCATTCCAACAATAGATTACATTTTATCAACTTTAGATAATCTCTTTCTCTACAACAAATCCAACCTATCATAAGAATAAAAGTAACATATGGAAAATCGAAAGTTTAAAATTACACCTCAGACACACACACCTATTAAAAAGTATCTACCAGCACAGTGGCTTCTTTTTTCAGTGCTGCTAACTCGCGAAAAATCTATAAAATGTGAATATTTCAATTTCCTGGCGAAGTGGAAACAATTCGTGCGCACCGTTAGCTAAGAATTGTTTTCAAAATGAAAACCTACACGTTTCATTTGTTAACAAATACTGGTGTCTGCCGCAAGTAAGAATTCTACAATAGCCTGAGCAGTTAGATACTGTTAAATCATTAGACTTGTAAATGAATAAAGTGGTTACAGTGTTAAGATTTATTTCACAGAACAAAAACACTTAAAAAGTAGTTTATATTACTGTTATGCTTCATTGATGGTAACATTGGGACTTCAACCTGCATAACTACAATGATTAATTAAAGGCCTTGTTCCGGATGAGCGGGCATCATTATTGTTCTTAAATAGGAAAGGCAGATAACCGTAGCTGATTATTCCTCTATTCCCAGGCTCGCTTGTTAAAGACCAAAGAATACCAAAGTAGGTTGTGTAATTTCCATGCATCTCTAAGAAGCTGAAAAAACATGATTAGCGTGCAAGACACTTATGTTAGAAGGTGAGATGGCGGATCCCTTTGAAGATTAAAGTTACCGGGCTTTTAAATCCGTGCAGGTTAAAATGCAAATGTTCCACGCAGGGTATTAAAAGTGTTTCATTAAAATTTGCAGCAGGCTTCAATCAGGGCTTGAAACTCCGATGTACAAGAGGAAAAATGTAATGGCAAAAAAGTTTCTGAAGAATATATTAGTACCGCAGTGATGTCTATATTAATATAGGTCGTGGCTTTGACATTTTTGGGAATTATGCTTTATTAGTTTGCACAATGTCTGCACAATGCTCAATGATGCAGGCTGATAACATATGTACGGTACATGAAGTTATACCAATGAGGACTTTGCATGGTTCTTCATCAGAGGTTTTGGGGCATGCTTTGTTTTTGGTGTCCTTGTTTTAAAGCATTGCATGGAGGAAGGTCACTAAGGGCCATATGTACTAAAGCATTTTCCCATAGACACAGAATGGGTAAAACCCTTTGATACATCTGGCCCTAAGTTAACTATCTATACTTTGTTGCGAGTAATGTAGACTGTTCAGTACCGAATGTCCTTCTTCTTTGCTGCACTGTCCAAGGCCAGCTTATTAAAACACTTTTCGCTTTATTTAGATTTTAGGGGTGGAATACTGTCAAAGTCTGACTGAACCCCATCCACTCGCGTAGTGCCATAGCCTATAATGCACTTATAATATGGAGAACAATACATCTGATACATTTGTGATTGAATACCCCATTTGCTATACTCTAAAAAAGGTCCTTTGTTATTTTATTAGAAGTCAAGGAAGGACATTACAAATTGTTTGCAAGTATTTCGTTATGCAGTGGGTTTAATGAAGTATATATCTAGCCAGATTCATAGGATTTTTTTAAACTATCCAATCACAGCTTCCTGCCGTCTAATTATGAATGTGCTCCCCGAGTCCTGCCTAAATTGTATTCCTCCGTGTGCCTGAACTGCATACCTGAGATCCTATATATTTATTTTTTATTTTTGCAGCACACTAATCCTATGTGCATGCATTTAAGCCTGGTATTTTACAATTATAGGTTCTGGACCTAGGGCCTCATTTACAATCTCTTTGCACCATTGCTGCGTCTTTTTTTTATGCAGCAGTGGTACTAGCAGTGCACTGCGCTGCTTCATACTTACAAACTGATGCATTGGGCCCAATACGTCAGCTTGAAAGCCCTGCGTCACATTATACCTGCGACCAGGTAAAATGTAAGCAGGGTAGGCGTTCCCACGGGAAAAGCCACGCAAAACGCACACAGTGAAATTTACCACTTTTCACTGCATCATTCTGCAACTTCATTATGTCAAAATTTTACAGCTTGCTCAGAGCAGGCATAAAATTGAAGGAGGGCTTTTTCCTATGGAGGCTCCTTGCATTGCTGGATCTCTGAAAAAGTGCACCTTGGAGCTCTGTATTGTAAATACAGCGCATCCATGGCATTCGTTAGGAGATGTGTGGGAAGCACAAGAAATCTGATGCATCTATAGCGATGCCTCAGATTCTTGTAGATGAGGTCCCTAGTTCTGAACCGAGAGGGACACACCAAGGACACTCTCAAAGTGACTGGAGCTTACTGCCCTGCTTCAGGTCTAATGTGTGGAGCTTGCCAGTAACAGCATACCACAGTTTGTGAGTTCTAGCAGTAGGTTTTTACTTGTGAGACATGAATGCATGATTAAAGGACAATTAAGATAAACATTTGCTACTTACGATATACCCAGAATCCTGAAATTTACATCCTGGGCGCTGTCTGCATGCTAAATGTGATAGCCTGGCGTGCTCGAGTGAAAATGCCTGAGAGTTCTATTTTTATGCTCTCAGCCTGGACCAGAGTATAAGAAAACGCTTTCTTCAGACACCACATGTTTATTCCTGGCATCATATAAATAGGATGGGAGAGCACCACAAGTTATGGTGAAGAAAGGGAATACAGGCTTTCCTTAGAAGTGCCAGAGACTTTCATGATACATGGGCCTTTAAATGACTCTGGCCATAGCTGCTATTAGGTAAACAGCAGGGGAAATAGGGTGAGGACTGCAGTATATGTTGTAAGGGAAATGATTTCTTTGAAGGGAATTTTTTTTTTCTCTATTTCTGATCTCCGTGAGGAGGGATTCTATGTAGCTGGGAGAAGCCTGCTCTCACCTCTTTCTAATTCTGTGGTTGGCATACCACCTGGAGACTATCCTACTGGGCAGAGCATCCTTGCAGACAGAAGCCAGGCTTGGACTATGGCCTGGCTAGGACAGATGAAAGGGTTACTGAGCTAAACTGGTTCCAAGGAACCAGACCTGAAATACATATCCTCCATTAGGGATACCGGTATAAAGATGGGAGCTCATGACTCATCATTGTTAGTTATTAGGGCCTGTTCTTCCAAGGAAGGGGTACTCCGCAGAGTACTCAGGGACTACTACATAGCCGAGTGTTTCTGTTGCCAACTTCCCAGAAGTGAGAGAACATTGCCTTGAGTCCTATCCGAGGAAACAATTACTTACTAGACTGTAGTAGGTGCCAAGATTTCCTACCTGTGATAGCAGGAACAAAATGCCAACCCTGCAGGTGTGGTGGATCATGGAAGGGACTGCTGTTTTGACTTTGGAGTATGGTCTGTCTGACAGAGACTTGCTAAGCAAGTGCGCTGAAGGACTTGAGGTACTACCAGATCATGCAGTGTGACTATCATTTATCCCCATCATAGCAGCCATGAGCAATATGCCTATGTGGAATGCTCTATGAAGCTGTGGTAAGCACCTATTGGTTACCCGTGTGCCCTACAAAATGAAAGTCTGTCCATTGCACTGCCAAATGTGTTGTTGGGTCCTAGCCAGTCTGGAGGAATAAGTCACCTGAGAGGCAACCAGTGAAACATTGAGCTTATCACCTCAGGTCAGTGTGTGTCAAAGGTAGTGCCTGGAATTTGCTACAAAAAAGAATCATCATATTTGTCTGCTGCACTAAAAAAGAAGTACAAAGTACACAGTGGAGTGTTGGAGTGAGTCACGTTGTGAATTAAGTACCCACTGTAGCACTGGAATGATCCACAACCAGCAGACTGCCACCTGGAAGTGGTCCCTGTCAGAAGCCTTTGCTCCTGCTGTGACTCTGAAAGACAAACCTTGAGGCCAGCTGCCTCCTGGGAAGGCTACCATGTACAGCCTGACGTCTTGTGTTGCCTTTGAGATACGCCTGCTGTACGAGGACCAAACACGGCTCTGCACTGATACTACAAACTTAGTGAAAGAGTGAATGGGCCTAAGAGTGAGAAACTGAAGACTATATCAAAGGAGAATAGATTAATAGCTGCACTCACAATGTATCTAAAAAATGGAATCTGAGGTGTGGGAGCCACGAGGCAGGGGAACCCACAAGGGGCAGATAAAGTACTAGTCTGCAGACGTCCCTAGAGTACCAAGAATCACACAGGTGACCTAGATGTTCAGGCTTTATGTATTGTGTGGTGAAATTTTATGTTTTATGCTTAATAAAGTAGTTGTCTAGGCTACAAAGATAAGTGCTGGGCTGGGCATTGATCTTTTTGTGCTGCTGAGCGAGAGTTATTCATTCTTAGACCTAACTATATTGCACATTAAACTCCCTGAGAATCCTATGACTGCCCGCCTTTGATACTACTGAGAGTCAAGTACAGGAATCTTTGTACTTGACCTTAGTTGCAGAAACATAGTAGGGCAGACCACGGGGCAGCAGTGGTAACACACGTCAACCACCAAGGTTGTCGAACACTAATAATTGCCTGCTTTATGCCTCCTGAATGGGGTCTGAATGATGTGAATTAACTATTGCTTGTGGACAGCCTGAGGAATGCCTGTCAACCCAATCCCAGTAGTTAATCTGCTCATACAAAAATACCACTATACCGAACAAACATTGTTTTGTACACAATTTAGGTACACAAATACTTTTAACCCCTTTGCTGCCAGGCCTTTTCCCCCTCAGGTGTCAAGACTTTTTTTGGCTATTTGGGTCCGTTTGCACTTAGGCCCTTATATCTTTTTGTCCACATAAGTTACCCCTGCCAAATTTGTGTCCTTTTTTTCCAACATCCCAGGGATTCTAGAGGTACCCAGACTTTGTGGGTTCCCCTGAAGGAGACCAAGAAATTAGCCAAAAACCAGCACAATTATTATTTTTTTTTCAAAAAAATTTGACAAAAGGGCTGCAGAAGAAGGCTTGTGGTTTTTCCCTGAAAAAAGCATCAACAAAGAGTTTGCAGTGATAAAATAACCAGCTTCCTAGCTTTCAGTAACAGGCAGACTTGAATCAAAAAACCCAATTTTCAAGCCAATTTAGGCACTTTACTGGGACATACCTCATTTTTTCTATTTTTTTGCTTTCAGCCTCCTTCCAGTTAGTGACAGAAATGGGTATAAAACCAATGATGGATCCCAGAAAGCTAAACGTTTCTAAAAAGTTTACACAATTCTGAATTCATCAAGGCATAATTTGTGTAGATCCCACAAGGTTTTCCTACAGAAAAGAACAGCTGAAATAAAACAATATTGAAATTGAGGTAAAAAACTGTCATTTTTCTCAACGTTCTAGTCTGTAAATTTTTACTGCAATTTCAGATTTTTGAAAGCGATATTCCGTTACGTCTGCTGGACTATTCTGGTTGTGGGGATATATATGGCTTGTAGGTTTATCAAAAACCCAGGTACCTACAGCCAATAAATGAGCTGCACCTTGCAATGGGTTTTCATTTTATACTGGGTATACAGCAATTAATTTGGTGAAATATAAAGAGTGAAAAATAGGTATCAAGAAAACCTTTGTACTTCCAAAATGGACACAAGAAACGTTGTGGAGAAGCAGTGGTTATTGGCACTTTAGATGCCGGGGTGCCTATACTAGCATGTGAATTACAGGGCATTTCTCAAATAAATGTCTTTTTTACACACTGTGTTACATTTGGAAGGAAAAAAATGTAGAGAAAGACAAGGGGCAATAACACTTGTTTTGCTCTTTGTCTTCCCCCAAGTCTCCCGATAAAATTAGTACCTCACTTGCGTGGGTAGGCCTAATGCTCCCAACAGGAAACGCAACATGAACACATCACATTTTTACTTTGAAATCTGATGTGTTATTTGCAAAGAGGCTAGCTGTAGATTTTGGTCCCTAGCTCAGCCGGCACTTAGGGAAACCTACCAAACCTGTGCATTTTTGAAACCTAGACACCAAGGGGAATCCAACATGGGGTGAATTGTGGGGCTCTCATCAGGTTCTGTTACCCAGAATCCTTTGCACACCTCAAAATCTGGCTAAAACACACTTTTCCTCACATTTTGGTGACAGAAAGTTCTGGAATCTGAGAGGAGCCACAAATGTCCTTCCACCCAGCGTTCCCCCAAGTCTCCTGATAAAAATGGTACCTCATTTGGTTGGGTAAGCCTAGCGCCCGTGTCAGGAAATGCCCCAAAATACAACATAGACACATCACATTTTCCCAAAGAAAACAGCTGTTTTTTGCAAAGTGCCTAGCTGTGGATTTTGGCCTGTAGCTCAGCCGGTACCTAGAGAAACCTACCAAACCTGAGCATTCTTTTAAACTAGACACTTAGGGGAATCCAAGATGGGGTGTTTGGCTCTCACCAAGTTCAGTTACCCAGAAACCTTTGCAAACCTGAAGATTTAGCCAATAAAACACTTTTTTCTTAATTTTGGTGACAGAAAGTTCTGGAATCTGAGAGGAGACACACATTTCCCTCCACCCAGCGTTCCCCCCAGTAGACTGACAAAAATAATACCTCACTTGTGTGGGTAGGCTTAATGCCCGTGACAGGAAATGCCCCAAAACACAATGTGAACACATCACATTTTCCCAAAGAAAACAGAGCTGTTTTTTGCAAAGTGCCAAGCTGTGGATTTTGGCCTGTAGCTCAGCCGGCACCTCGGAAAACCTACCAAAGCTGCGCATTTTTTAAAACTAGACACTTGGGGGAATCCACTTTGCGTACCTCAATATTTGGCCAAAAAAAACACTTTTTCCTCACATTTCGGTGACAGAAACTTCTGGAAACTGATGGGAGCCACACATTTCCCTCCACCCAGTGTTCCGCCGAATCTCCCAATATAAATGGTACCTCACTTGTGTGGGTAAGCCTAGCGCCCGTGACAGGAAATGCCACAAAACACAACATGGACAGATCACATGTTCCCAAAGAAAACAGAGCGTTTTTTTGCAAAGTGCCAAGCTGTGGATTTGGCCTCTAGCTCAGCCGACACCTATGTAAACCTACCAAACCTGCGGATATTTAAAAAACTAGACACTTAGGGGAATCCAAGATGGGGTGACTTGTGGGGCTCTCACCAGGTTCTGTTACCCAGAATACTTTGCAATCCTCAAAATTTGGCCAAAATCACAGTTTCCTCACATTTCAGTGACAGAAACTTTTGGAATCTGAGGGAGACACACATTTCCTTCCACCCAGTGTTCCCACGAATCTCCCAATTAAAATGGTACCTCACTTGTGTGGGTAAGCCTAGTGCTCGTGACAGGAAATGCCCCAAAACACAACGTGGACACATCACATTTTCCCAAAGAAAACAGCCCTGTTTTTTGCAAATGTGCCTAGCTGTGGATTTTTGCCTCTAGGTCAGCTGGCACCTATAGAAACCTACCAAACCTGCACAATTATGAAAGCTATACACCTAGGGGAATACAAGATGGGGTGACTTGTGGGGCTCTCACCAAGTTCTGGTACCCAGAAGCCTTTGCAAACCTAAAAATGTTGCCCAAAAAACACTTTTTCTGCATATTTCGGTGACAGAAAGTTCTGGAATCTGAGAGGAGCCACAAATTTCCTTCCACCCAGCGTTTCCCCCAGTCTCCCGATAAAAATGGTACCTCACTTGTGTGGGTAGGCTTAGTGCCGGTGACAGGAAATGCCCCAAAACACAATGTAGACACATCACATTTTCCCAAAGAAAACAAAGCTGTTTTTTGCAAAGTGCTAAGCTGTGGATATTGGCCTGTAGCTCAGACGGCACCTCGGGAAACCTACCAAAGCTGTGAATTTTTTAAAACTAGACACTTAGGGGAATCCAAGATAGGTTGACTTGTGTGGCTCTCACCAGGTTCGTTCACCCATAACACTTTGCAAATTTAAATATTTTTCCAAAAAAACACTTTTTCCTCACATTTCAGTGACAGAAACTTCTGGAATCTGATGGGACCCAAACATTTCCCTCCACCCAGTGTTCCCTCAAATCTCCCAATAATAATGGTACTCTACTTGTGTGGGTAAGCCTAGCACCTGTGACAGGAAATGCCCCAAAACACAACATGGACAGATCACATTTTCCCAAAGAAAACAGAGCTGTTTTTTGCAAAGCGCCAATCTGTGGATTTTGGCCTCTAGCACAGCTAGCACCTATTGAAACCTACCAAACCTGGACAATTATGAAAGCTAGACACCAAGGGGAATACAAGATGGGGTAACTTGTGGGGCTCTCACCAAGTTCTGTTACACAGAAGCCTTTGCAAACCTAAAAATGTTGCCCCAAAAAAAACGTTCCGCATATTTTGGTGACAGAAATTTCTGGGATCTGAGAGGAGCCACAAATTCCCTTCCACCCAGCGTTCCCCCCAGTAGCCTGATAAAAATAACACCTACTTGTGTGGATATGCTTAGTGCCCGTGACAGGAAATGCCCCAAAACACAACGTAGACACATCACATTTTCCCAAAGAAAACAAAGCTGTTTTTTGCAAAGTGCTAAGCTGTGGATATTGGCCTCTAGCTCAGCGGCACCTCTGGAAACCTACCAAAGCTGTGCATTTTTTAAAACTAGACACTTAGGGGAATCCAAGATAGGGTGACTTGTGGGACTCTCACCAAGTTCTGTCACCCATAACACTTTGCAAATCTCAATATTTGGCCAAAAAACTTCCTCACATTTCAGTGACAGAAACTTCTGGAATGTGATGGGAGCCACAAATTTCCCTCCACCCAGTGTTCCCCTGAATCCCCCAATAAAAATGGTACCTCGCTTGTGTGGGTACGCCTAGTACCCTTGACAGGAAATGCCCCAAAACACAACATGGACAGATCACATTTTCCCAAAGAAAACAGAGCTGTTTTTGCAAAGTGCCAAGCTGTGGATTTTGGCCTCTAGCTCAGCCGACACCTAGGGAAACCTACCAAACCTGCGGATATTTAAAAAACTAGACACTTAGGGGACTCCAAAATGGGGTGACTTGTGGGGCTCTCACCAGGTCCTGTTACCCAGAATACTTTGCAAACATCAAAATTTGGCCAAAAACACTTTTTCATCACATTTCAGTGACAGAAACTTTTGGAATCTGATGGGAGCCACACATTTCCTTCCACCCAGTGTTCCCCCGAATCTCCCAATAAAAATGCTACCTCACTTGTGTGGGTAAGCCTAGTGCCAGTGACAGGAAATGCCCCAACACACAATGTGGACACATCACATTTTCCCAAAGAAAACAGACCTGTTGTTTGCAAAGTGCCAATCTGTGGATGTTTGCCTCTAGCTCAGCTGGCACCTAGAGAAACCTACCAAACCTGCACAATTATGAAAGCTATACACCATGGGGAATACAAGATGGGGTTACTTATGGGGCTCTCACCAAGTTCTGTTACCCAGAAACCTTTGCAAACCTAAAAATGTTGCCCAAAAAACACTTTTTCCGCATATTTCGGTGACAGAAAGTTCTGGAATCTGAGAGGAGCCACAAACTTCCTCCCACCAAGTGTTCCCTCAAGTCTCCCACTTAAGACGATACCTCACTTGTGTGGTTAGGCCTAGTGCCCACAAAAGGAAATGCCCCAAAACACTATGTGGACACATCAAAATTATCAAATACTAAACTACCTGTTTTTGTCGGGGAGGGGACTTGTGCTTTTGGTCCTGGGCTCAGCAGCCATATAGGGAAACCTACCAAACCCAAACATTTCTGAAAACTAGACACCCGAGGGAATCCAGGGAGGTGTGACTTGTGTGGATCCCCCAATGTTTTCTTACCCAGAATCCTCAGCAAACCTCAAATTTAGCTGAAAAATCAAATTTTTCCCACATTTCTGTGTGGGATCACCGCACCAAGACAACTTTTCTTCCACCCAACTTTCCCCTCAGTCTCCTGGTAAAAATGATACCTCACTTGTGTAAGTGGGCCAATTGCCTGTGACAGGGAAGAGCCAAAAACATGTTGAAATTGAGGGGAACCAAAGCAGGTCCAAAAGGACAGTTTGAGAAAAAACATTTTTAGGCTGACAGGTGGGGCAGAATTTTTATTGATATAGAGGAGACAATGCTGGGTGGTAGGAATTTTGTGAATTCCTGAAGACTCCGGAAGGTTACATCACAAAAATGTGGAAAAATGTGTTATTGACAGCAAAGTTAGAGGTTTGCAGGGCATTGTGGGTAAGAAAATGTTGCGAAGGGCATGTGAAGCACACCACCTTGGACTCACCCAGAAGTTTAGTTTTCAGATGTGTCTAGGTCGTGTGGATCTTTCTACATGAGAGTGTCCCAAAATCCAAAAAGTCCAGCCCTCACCATTCCAAATGGGACGATTTTGAGAGTTAGCCAAGCTCTCATGGCCCATATGTAAAACCAAAAGCCAAAATAATCAAATATCCTCTTGCTTGCTGTGGGATAAGATGTTTTAGTGTGCGGGAGGAGATCTGAAAAACTGTTACCCCCTTCAGTTAGGGTGGCGGCATAACCATGCTGATGCTGGTTGGTAGTAATCACCACACTATACTTTGTATTTCTTTTTAATTTCCTGGAATATAGTAGACTTTCTGCCCCTCCACGGTGCAGATCGGGGGGAATTGCCCATTCTGCCCACTGGTGGGCAGAACAACTTTGGCCACATTTATTTGGGGGTGGGGTTTGGCCATACCCCGACTCTCTTATTTTGAAAAACAAATTCTTCCCTGGTCTCTGGGAGCCTTTCTGCCCCCTTGGCGGCAGGTGGGCCTTCCAAAAATAAGCCGATCTTCCCCCAACGGGGGCAGATATGGCCAACAGTAATGTGCCCCTGTGGGGAGCGACCCTTGCCCAAGAGGCTGCCCCCACAAACAAAACACACACATAAACACACACCCCCATCCCTAGTGCTTAAATGGTTTCTGCCCCCTGGGGGCAGATAATCCTAATATAAAGAGGCTGATCTGTCACCAAGGGTGGCAAAAATGGCCTAAAAAACAATTTGCCTCCTCCCCCCGGGGGAGCCACCCTTGACCAAGACAACATCCTTTGTGCCTAATAGCTTCTACGCCCCGGGGGGTCAGATTGGCCTAAATAATATAGGACTCGGGGCAGAAAAGGCTTAATAAAAAATTGCCCCCTGGGGAGCGACTGTTGCCTAAGGGGTCGTTCCCCTATTCAATATAAATAAAAATAAAATAAATCCCTGGTGTCTAGTGGCTTCTGTTCACCCAGGGGCAGATCGGCCTAATTAATATAGGCCGATCTGCCCCCAGGGGGGCAGAAGTGGCCTTAAATAAAATGCCCCCTTGGGGAGCAGCCCTTGCCTAAGGGGCCGCTCCCCTTATGACAATTTCAAAATAAATAAAAACATTCCCTGGTGTCTAGTGTCTTCCTGGACCATGATTGCTATGCCTTTCCTTCCCTTTTCATGCCTCTCTGCCTCCCCTGCCCCCGCACTGGGGAGAAACTAATCAGTTTCTCCTGGGTTGAGCTGGAAGCAATGCTTTAGATGTCACTTCAGGGGTGGAAGGGAAAGCGATTCCCCTTCCAGCCCTGCCCTGGGGGGATGGCAGGAGGCCCTCGGGGGGAGCACCAGGGCTTCCCCCGAAGGTCCTATACCAGGACGAAATGGTTACATCCGTGGCCCTCCAGCGCTGCGCCACCGGACGTAACCATTACCTCTGTGGCAGGGAAGGGGTTAAGAATGAAGATTCTTTTCACTTTTTCAATTTGAATTCTTTTTCTTATAATAACTTTGTACACTTATTACAGCTTAATATTAGGAGTAATATTTAATATGCGTACTAAAATGTGCAAAAACTATTCTTTGTTTTATTTAGATTTGAGTTATAATTAGGTACACAAATGTTTTTATGAACTAAGCCTTTTTCACTTTGTACTTTATTTTCTTATAACAGCTTTACAGTATACACTTATTACTGATTAATAATAGGAGTAATATATGATCTGCTTACTAAAATGTACATACACAAATCTGTGGTTTAATTGTTTAATATTTTTCCAATTTCACTATTTGCTAAAACGATATTGCCATGAATCAATAAGTTTCATCTAAGTTTTCAAATTACTAAACTGACCACACTTAGGGCCTGACTACGATCTTGGTGGATGGAATACTCTGTCACAAACATGACGTAAATTCCATCAACAGTATTACAATCTCCATGGATACAATGGGACCGTAATACAGTGGACGGGATAACCGTCACATTTGTGATGGAGTAAACCAATTAGCCAAGATCGAAATCAGGCCCTCAAATAGGTATCACTTGTTCTTTGCTTTACAGTTTTGCATGCCACTTCCTGTAGTTAATGTCTGCTGGGCAGTGGAGTTCCACAGACTCAATAACAGGATGCCTAGCAGCTGGACCTGGTATCACAATGTCTTGTATAATATGTAGCTTTACAGTCCTTTCAAATAAATAATTCATTTAACTTATAAGTAAAATTATGCATAAGTGTCAATGCTTTTAATGATTTGAGGAACAATATAAAACCCAAGTCATTTTTATGTTTAATGAGTTTTATACATTTTGTGCACTGACATTGGATGTGGTTGTGACTTGGGTACAATGCAATTTGATGCTTAAACTGCTGCTTTAACTGCTGCTTTCAACTGTATTCCTTGTGTTTACCCTGAGCTGCTCCCTCATGTCAGCACTTTGTGGCATTCAAAATTACTACTTTTCAACCATTCCTAAAAAATACTTGGGGAATTTGTAGCTTTTCCCAAAATGTTCTAGAATTTGATATGGAATAATAAATAAGCCTCCTGGAATATTTGGGAGAAAGTTACTCCTTCCCCAAAATAGTCTAGTACTGGAATTAAAATAGTAATTTTGACCTTCCAGTGCCCAATGATGCCCTGAGGGTGGAGTTCAGGGTAAAAAACACACAGAAGGGGCCAAGAAACACGAACGAGCAATTCACCAAGACTTTAAACATGAATTCCTCCCATGTTTTAGAACAGAACATTTCAAATGCTCATGTATGAAAACTTGTAAACAGATTTATAGTATGCATTCACTATGCAAAAAAAAAATTGTAGTTGTATAAGTACTGAGAGAAGAATGCCATTGTGTTATCAGATAATATTCAAAGTTGTATCCAAATGAGCTTGTAGGAAGTGCAACATAAAGCATTAACAACAACAAAATAATCTAGCCGGCATTAGGTATGTCTAAGCTTTTGCATGCTATTTATGCTTGTTCGCTTGGGTCTAGATTATGTGAAAATGAGACCATTCCTCTATGAGGATCTGAGCTGCTGGGCTATCATTAGAGGAAAGATTGTTATTCAAGCAAACCTGGGTGGATCCAAATTACATTTCAGTATTTCTTGCTAAGAAATATCACTGCTGAGCCTTTCTTAAAAACTGACATCTTCATCTTGATATTTGTCATCCTTGTTAAGTTTTACCAGGATGTATCTCATTTTCCAACTTAACCACAGATTGTCAGAATGAATTCCTGTCAGGCATTTCACTCCACTGGGCATTTTCCTGGTAGGCTGGCAACCTTAAAGACCAGTTGTGAATGCCAGAGCTGCTCCTGGAGCCTCTCTCACTTTCCCCAGCTCTCCAAGACTGATTGCAGCAGGCATGGGGAGGCTTCAAGGGACACTAAAAGAGAGGGATGGAAAGGGAAGGTAAGGTAAGGGAAAGCAATCAAGGAGGGAGATGGGGGGAATAGAGAGAGACTGGGTGGATGGAAAATGAACGATTTTGCAAAAAGACAATGAGGCTGGGCTTATATGATCATTTGTGCCAGGGATGCTTTTAGTTCCCTGTCCCACCCTGTTTCTTATTCAACAACTTGCCCATACTTTCCTTGCCAATGACTCAGTTGTGCTTGGAATATGTATCCCCTCTGGTTACTGATAGATAGCCATTCTGTGAATTAAATAAAATAATTTAAAGGATACATGATAGAACATAGAGGCTTATTTACAAGCTGTCACCTTTTATATGAAAAAAAGTGACCCACCGGCAGTGCAAGGAGCTTGTAAATAAGCATTGTCTTTCTCAAGGGCGTTGTGGTGTATGCTGCCTGTTTAATCATTTGGACCATCACCCTGAAGACAATCTAGAATTGAGGCGCCTTGTGCGACCTGTTGCTTCTCCGCATGAATTGATGTTATACAATGAAAATGTAGATCATTAATATTCCTGTGCATTTGCAGTAAATATGTGAGGCACTGCAAAATAAGGACATGTGGATAGGGTGCATTATAAACAAATCACTCTCATTTAAGGGTCAATTGTACAGTAACTTTTACAGAGAAGCATCTTTGATATATGATTTGTTTGCATCTTTCATTCACACTCTTCTTTGCTTTGAGTTCTGTGAGCTTGTCTGAACTTCTTGGTTTCTTTATGTTAGTTGATAAGGGAATGCTTTCAAGGGTCGATGGACCTTTTGGCTCGTTTAAGATGTTTACACCCTAAATCCGAACATATCATCAATATCATCATAGAAATAATACAATTCTTTAGAGTCAGTAACTTTCACACACCATGACCCATTAGGTCGCAAATCACCACACCTTTAGTATCAGTTAGAATATTTATTTCCCTAGATTCACAATGCTATTATCACGTAATTTAGTCTCAAAACCACATGATATAAGTATATAAGTAAAACTGGTTGACCGAATCTTCTGAAGAATCTCACCTTAACTAAAGCATTAGTTACTAATCCCTCCAAAGCCAAAGTACAAATCAACAATAGGAGAATTTGCGCAATGCAAATAACATACATTTGAATTCAGCAATTGAGTAACATCAAATAGGAATTTAGTTGAGTGGAGGAAACCTCCCTAACTTCAGATTAGCATCAGCGTGTTGGGGCTTCATGCAAAAAGACTTAGGGGGTCATTACAACATTGGCGGTAAAAGCCGCTTACCGCTGTGCAGAAGACCGCCAACACACTGCCACAGCCGCGGAAATCCGCCACAGCTATTACGACCCACATCTCGAAATCTGACAAAATTCAGACACCCACACAAGTCCGCCACACCAAAGGTCAGTGATAAACTGGCGAAAACAAAACCTCCACTGTCACGCCAACAGAAATAAGCCCATGCTATCACAACCAACAAATCCATGCGGCGGTCTTTCAACTGCGGTATTCCATTGGTGGTACACACCACTGCGCTCAAAATACACACATACATACAAAACACCGCCACATTGGACAATTCGAAATACACACACCTGATACACATACACACACCACTCCCACACACCCAATACAATATAAAACACACACCCACATCACCCACAAACCCCCACAACCAAAAGTTTTCCAAAAGAAGGCCAGAGACAGACACCACCATCCACAAACTAGGAGCAACAGGCACTCAACACCATCACCCACACAACTTCCACACACCTCACACAACACACCACTACATATCACCACACTTATCACCACACACACCACCCCACACATCACCTACACCACCCCATGGCACTGCAAAGACACCCCAGGTTCTCGGAGGAGGAGCTCAGGGTCATGGTGGAGGAAATCGTCCGGGTAGAGCCACAGCTATTTGGATCACAGGTGCAGCACACCTCAATTGCAAGGAAGATGGAGCTATGGCGAAGAATAGTCAACAGGGCAACGCAGTGGGACAGCACCCAAGAAATAGGGACGACATCAGGAAGAAGTGGAATGACCTACGGGGGTCTTAAGACACTACATCGCGGTTCAGCAGACTGGCGGCGGACCCCCACCTCCTCACCCACAACTAACAACATGGGAGGAGCAGGTCTTGGCGATTCTGCATCCGGAGGGCCTCGCAGGAGTCGGTGGAGGAATGGACTCTGGTAAGTCAAACCTTTAACTATTATATCCCCCACCCTACCTGCATTCTATCACAGACCCCCACCCTCGCTCCCTCCCCTATCACTCCAACTCCTCACAAATGTACTAATAACGCAAACCACACATCCCAACACCAAGCCCTGCATGCAGCAACAAAGCATGGACACCCATCACTAAAGCATGCCCACTGCACATACCCATAACACCCCCCTCAACCATCATCACACAAGCCCCCACACAGGAATGCTAGCACTGGGGTACACGGTCACCCACCCATTGCACACCATGACACACACAGATGCAATAATAATGTTTTTACACCCCTGCAGGACCCCTACCCAACGTCACCAGACAGGAGGGTCCAGACATCTCCACCCCACCCACAGAAGAGGCCCACAGTGATGACAGCAGCTCTGTCCAACTGGATCTAGATGACCAGCCCGGACCATCGTGGGCCTCGGGACAGTCGGTTCCCCTCACACAGGCACAGCCCACCACAGACCTTCCACCCTCTGGTAACACCAGCACAGCACCCACCCAGCGGGCCCATACCTCCGTCCCCAGGACACGTCAATCAGCTGTGTGTCCACCACTACAGGGAACCCAGGATCACCCACCACCCCAACAACAACAGGGACCTGGGGGCAGTGGCAGTGGGCATACGGTCCAGGGGACGGAGGCACAGGAACACAGGGGAACTGCGAGGGCTGCTGTGCGACAGGGGGCGGACAGGCCAAGGGAACCCACTCTCCACGAGGCCCTCGCCTCCATCATGGGAGCATACCACCACTCCCAGGAGATGATGGCAACGGTCCTGGCCAAGTTTCAAGAGATCCAGCGCATGCAGGAGGAACAGTATTTGGGGTTCAGGGAGGAACTCAGAAACATCAGCTTCGCCCTGGGCACCATTGTCGGGGTGCTGAAGGAAATACATAACACCAGGAGGGACATTGTGGCACTCCAAGGGGCCCCTGACACTAGCATGGACAATGAACTGCCCATCACCTCCGCTGGCGCTAGTGGACAGGAGGCACCGCCACAGGACCACCCCACCCCCTGCAGACGGAGAACCACTCCGCAAGCGGTCCCTGAGATCCAGGAACAAGACAGAGCACGATGCCAAGACCCCCGCCAAGAAATGAGACCACCCTGATTGTCAACCCACTGTCCCACTTTGTAATCCTGTCCATATTGGAACTGCCCCAGCTCCACTTCCTATGCCCATATGGGCAATGCACCTGTGAGACTAATAGACTGGACTCTGCCAAGGACATTCCTCCACCATCACCCCTCACCATTTTACAACCCCTCCTCCAATATTGAGCACTTCAATAAACACCCTTGAAGCACAAAACAATCTGGAGTCAGTCTGAGATATCGAAAATGTGTATTAGCAATGAAAGTGACAAAATGCTGTTTCAAATGTAATGTCAACATACCTATGTCACACATCTCAAGTCCATGAGGAATCTAAGCAGATGACACACGTTGGAAACCACACCTGTGAAACCGTAAGGGAAATGTACAACTCAGTGACCATATACCGGTTGAAATCGACAGACAGGATAGAGGTAGAATTGTGAAAGTACTTGTAGAAGGCAGGAATGTTTTTTCACCTGTGTGTCACTGGAAATATTGTTGGATAACTGAGTCCCAGTTGTCAATGTCTTCTTCCTCCGCTTCCTCCTCATCACTGTCCACAGGCTCCACAGCTGTCACAACACCCCCATCTGGACCATCCTCCTGCAGAAAAGGCACCTGTCATCGCAAAGCCAAGTTGTGAAGCATACAGCAGGCCACGATGATCTGGCACACCTTCTTTGGTGAGTAGAATAGAGAACCACCTGTCATAGGCACCTGAACCTGGCCTTTAGGAGGCCGAAGGTGCGTTCAATCACCCTCCTAGTCCACCCATGGGCCTCATTGTAGCGTTCCCCTGCCCTGGTCCTGGGATTCCTCACTGGGGTCAGTAGCCATGACAGGTTGGGGTAACCAGAGTCCCCTAATAGCCACACCCGGTGCCTCTGGAGTTGACCCATCACATAAGGGATGCTGCTATTCTGCAGGATGTAGGCGTCATGCACAGAGCCAGGGAACATAGCATTTACCTGGGAGATGTACTGGTCTGCCAAACACACCATCTGTACATTCATGGAATGATAACTCTTCCCATTCCTGTACACCTGTTCACTCCTGTGGGGGGGGGACCAGAGCTACATGAGTCCCATCAATGGCACCTATGATGTTGGGGATATGTCCAAGGGCATAGGAGTCACCTTTAACTGTATGTAAGTCCTCCACCTGAGGGAAAACGATGTAGCTCCGCATGTGTTTCAGAAGGGCAGACAACACTCTGGACAACACGTTGGAAAACATAGGCTGGGACATCCCTGATGCCATGGCCACTGTTGTTTGAAATGACCCACTTGCCAGGAAATGGAGCACTGATAGCACCTGCACTTGAGGGGGGATTCCTGTGGGATGGCGGATTGCTGACATCAGGTCAGGCTCCAACTGGGCACACAGTTCCTGGATTGTGGCACAGTCAAACCTGTAGATGATGATCAAACTTCTTTCCTCCATTGTCGACAGGTCCACCAGCGGTCAGTACACCGGAGGATTCTGCCATCTCCTCACATGTACCAGCGGACGGTGCCTAGGAAAGACAACAGCGACCACAGAGTCAAACAACTCAGAGGCATGTACCCACAGTCTACACAGAACACCATTCATACACCATATCTGGCCTGTATTTGTGTTGTGGGACTAGGCATAGGTATGTGTGACGCAGTTGGTAATTAGGCCATGTGGGCCCCTGAAATAGCGGCTGCCTGACCTCTAAACTGGGACAATGGGATGTGAGGTAACTGCGCTGGCGTTGTACACCGTCACGGTAGGCGGTCAAAGACCGCGTCGCAAAGCTGCATTGGTTAACATTGGACCCTATGGGTCCCAGGAGCCAATGACGATGTACGCCGGCGGTGATGTTACGCACCGCCACGGACGTGACCGCCATTTTCTAGCTTTTTAGTCACTTGATACCTGATCTTCGACAGGAGAGGACCTACACTGCAAGTGCTGCTGTGACTTCGGTCTGGAAGAGACAATGGCTCGTGCGTCTGGGGAAAGGGCCCCTGCCTTTACTGCAGAGGAGTAGGAGGAGCCTGTTGACGGAGTCTTCCCCCAGTACACGCTACTCTACGGTCCTCCAGACCAACAGGTTAGTACACAGGGACCACGTTGTATGGGCTATGCCTGTGTGGAGAGGGCTGGTTGTAAGAATGAAGGGGGCACAGTTCTGCGTGCATGAAGGACTGAATGCATGTGCCACATAGCAAGGGCAGGGATGTGGGCCACTCACTTAGATGGTGCAGTTGTTAATGACTACTCTTCTTCCCCTGTACATGTCATGTAGGTCAGCGCTCACCAGAAGAAGGATATTTGGTGTGCCATCGCCAAGGACGTCCGGACCTTGGGGGTCCACCACAGACGGAGCACCCACTGCCAGAAAAGATGGGAGGACATTCGCCGCTGGAGCAAGAAGACGGCGAAGGCTCAGCTGGGGATGGCCTCCCAACGTGGGAGGGGTGCCCGTCGAAACATGACCCCCCTGATGTTCCAGATCCTGGCGGTGGCCTACCCTGAGTTGGATGGGCGCTTCAGGGCATCACAGCAGACACAAGGGGGTGAGTACAACATCATTCAGTGGTCTTTGCGTGCAGTGAAGGTGTCTGGGTGGGGGAGGAGGGCTGTGGGTTTCCCTAGGCCAGGGCGAGTTAAGTAGGCTAGGCCCCTCGGTAATGCAGGCCATGTGGCACCCCACCCCACCTCTGTAGAGTGCCAACTACAGGTATTCATGCCCCTGTGTCATCTATGTGTGCAGATGTCATCCATAGCCTTGTAGGCCATTTCCCAGGAATTGCATCTGTAGAGCCCAACAGCGTGACGTAGTGCAGGGGGCTGCTGTGTCTCTATTGTCCGCCAACGGTAGCGGTAAGCCATGCACTCAACCTGTCTTTCTTTTTTCGTTCCCACCCCTTTTCGTAGTCTCCCTGTTCTTGTGTGCATCAGCATCATCAGGCGGAGGTACAGTGGCACCGGAGCACGAGGGATCTGCATCCCACATGGCCATGGAGGGCCACACCATGGACTCAGAATACACCAGTGGGACGGAGGGGGAGGGGAGCACCACGGCGGTCAAAGGATCTGCAATCAGCGACACAGACTCATCCTCCGATGGGAGCTCCCTTGTGGTGGCGAAAAAATCTGTGCCCCCCACTTCTACAGGTACAGCCGCCACCCCCCCACCAGCACCGCCCTCCCAGCAGCCCCTCAGCCTTCGCCCTGTGCCTGCTCACCCAGGAGGGTGGGCATCACCTTCGCCCCAGGCACCTCAGCCCCTGCCCCTGTCACCTTTGCTGCCCTCAGTGAGGAGGCCATTGACCTCCTCAGGTCACTCACTGTTGGGCAGTCTACCATTTTGAATGCCATCCAGGGTGTAGAAAGGGAATTGCAACACACAAAAGCATTCCTGGAGGGCATTCATTCTGGTCAGACTGCCCTTCCTCGAACCCTGCAAACTCTGGCCTCAGCACTGATGGCAGCTATTGTCCCTGTGTCTAGCCTCCCCCCTCCAACTTCCTTCACCCAGACCCAATCCTCTATACCCCAGCCTATCCCAAGCACACCATCAGACCAGCCTGCACACACCTCACCACACAAGGTAAGCTCAGGCAAAAATAAGCACCACACATCCCACAGGCACTCACGCAAGGATCACACACATACAGACACACCAACATCCACTGCCTCCACTGTGTCCCCCTCCTCCTCGTCTCCCTCCTCCCTCCCAGTCTCATCTACACTCACACCTGCATGCACTACCACTACAGCCACTACGTCCCGCACCAGCACACCCACCACCACACCCCGCTCACGTGCAGTCACCACCCCCACTACCATTTCCACGTCCCCTCTGTCCTCTCCCAGTGTGTCTGTAACGCCCCCTCCAAAGATACACAAACGCAGGCACAAACCCACCCAACAGCCATTCACCTCAAGACAGCCTCCAGCCCATGCACTTGCACCCAAATCCACAAAAGTTACACCTCCTACAACCACCACCTCTTCCTCCACTCCCAAACCCCCTCCAGCTACCCGTCCCAGTGTGTCCAAACAACTTTTCTTGTCCCCCCTTAACCTATTTCCCACCACCCCCCCTCCAAATCATAGGTCCCGTACTAGCACCTCAGCCAAGAAATCTCCGGGACCAGTGGTGCCTTTTGTTACAGGTATGTGGAGTGCACCGGCCACCAGGCCAGCCAGTGTGGCATGGAGCCAGAGCACAGCCAATCCCCCCCCTGTGAAGCACCAGAAGTTGGACAGTGCCCGGCGGGAGAGGGGGAAGACTCCAGCCAGCAAAGCCACTCACAAGGGTACCGGGGGGCAGCCCCATCGTCACTGGCCAGGAGGCCACTGCCCAGGAGGCCAGCCCCATCGTCACTGGCCAGGAGGGCAGCCCCATCGTCACTGGCCAGGAGGCCACCGCCAGAGTCACTGCCCAGGAGGGCAGCCCCATCGTCACTGGCCAAGAGGCCAGCCCCATCGTCACTGGCCAGGAGGCCACCGCCAGCCACAGCCCAGCTGGCCAGCAGGGCCCCGCAAGCCACAGCCCAGCTGACCCATGAAGGACCGCCTGCCACAGCCCTGCTGGGCAATGAAGGACCGCCCTGGCAAGCACCGCTGAACAGGCCAAGGACTGCTGAACAGGGCACAGACCGCCATGGAATGCACCGCTAAACAGGTCTGACACTGGCAACTCAAGCACCGCTGAACAGGCCAGGGACCACTGAACAGGGCAAAGACCGCCATGGAATGCACCGCTGAACAGGTCTGACACTAGCAACTCAAGCACCGCTGAACAGGCCAGGGACTGCTGAACAGAGCAAAGACCGCCATGGAATGCACCGCTAGCCCATTTGCGGTAGGGGCAGTGGCACAACTGGGACCGTCACCGGGTGTGTGCTGCACTCTGGACACCAGTCCCCCTCCAGAACCAGTGGAGAACAGCATCCACTCCGTCTGTCCTGGGCAGGATGAAGCACTCTGGGTACCAGTCCCCCTCCAGAACCAGTGGAGAACAGCATCCACTCCGTCTGTCCTACACAGGATGAAGTACTCTGGGCACCAGTCCCCCTCCAGAACCAGTGGAGAACAGCATCCACTCCGTCTGTCCTTGGCAGGATGAAGCACTCTGGGCACCAGTCCCCCTCCAGAACCAGTGGAGAAAGGCATCCACTCCATCTGTCCTGCACAGGATGAAGCACTCTGGGCACCAGTCCCCCTCCAGAACCAGTGGAGAACAGCATCCACTCCGTCTGTCCTTGGCAGGATGAAGCACTCTGGGCACAGTCCCCCTCCAGAACCAGTGGAGAACAGCATCCACTCCGTCTGTCCTGCACAGGATGAAGCACTCTGGGCACCAGTCCCCCTCCAGAACCAGTGGAGAACAGCATCCACTCTGTCTGTCCTTGGCAGGATGAAGCACTCTGGGCACCAGTCCCCCTCCAGAACCAGTGGAGAAAGGCATCCACTCCGTCTGTCCTGCACAGGATGAAGCACTCTGGGCACCAGTCCCCCTCCAGAACCAGTGGAGAACAGCATCCAGTCCGTCTGTCCTTGGCAGGATGATGCACTCTGGGCACTAGTCCCCCTCCAGTACAAGTGGAGAACAGCATCCACTCTGTCTGTCCTTGGCAGGATGAAGCACTCTGGGCACCAGTCCCCCTCCAGAACCAGTGGAGAACAGCATCCACTTTGTTTGTCCTTGGCAGGATGAAGCACTCTGGGCACCAGTCCCCCTCCAGAACCAGTGGAGAACAGCATCCACTCCGTCTGTCATTGGCAGGATGAAGCACTCTGGGCACCAGTCCCCCTCCAGAACCAGTGGAGAAAGGCAGCCGCTCTGTCTGTCCTGAACAGGATGAAGCACTCTGGGCACCAGTCCCCCTCCAGAACCAGTGGAGAACAGCATCCACTCCGTCTATCTTGCACAGGATGAAGCACTCTGGGCACCAGTCCCTCTCCAGAACCAGTGGAGACTGTTATCCACTTGAGAGACTGTGGCTTTGCACTCCTCAGGATGGTACAGTGGGCAACCCACCCACTGCAGAGACTTGAGAGACTGTGGCTTTGCACTCCCAAGGATGGTACAGTGGGCAACCCACCCACTGCAGAGACTTGAAAGACTGCGGCTTTGCACTCCCCAGGATACATCAATGGGCATGGAGCCCCCTCGTGGATCTGGCATCGTGCACTCATCCGGCTGAGGTGCCCCCCCCTTCCCTTCCCCCTGAGGTGCCTGTTGTATTTCTATCTGATACCCCTGCAGTGTTATCTCCGTTTTGATCGGGTATCTTGGGTGGATCTCGCCTATGCATTTTGGGCCCAGTGGTCCACGGACTAGGATTGGTGCAATACCTGCACTACTAATCGTGGTGTATATTTTGTTTCTTGTGCATATATATCTGTATATATTTGCTTACGGTATTTTGATATATTACAATGGTTCAACTCATTTCCTTTTGTCTTTGCATTCTTCCAGGGGGTTTGGGCGGTGTTACTGTAATGTGTAGATATGCATTGGTGTGTGTGTTGTAGTGGGTGAGGGTCAGGGTGGGGGTTGGGATGTTGGTTGTGTGTGTGTCTGTGTTTTTGCCTCCCACCTCCCCTATGTCGTAGGTACAGTACTCACTGTGGTCTTCGCCGCCGGCGTTGATGATCCTCGTATAGGAGCAGGAAGAGTATTGCAGGGAAAATATGGAGTTTCAGCTCCATGGTGCTCTCCTTCCTCGTGGAGTGTGTAGAGTTGAGCGTTTTCCCTTCGAAATTCCTGTTTCCGCCGTGTTTTTATCCGCGGTGAATCCGCCCCGGAAAAGGTGGCGGATTGGTAGGTTGTGATACTGTGGGCGGTACATTGTCCTCTGCCTGTCTGTTGGCGGTGACCGCCGCGCTGTTTGTCTGTACCGCTGTGGCGGTCGGAGTGTTAAAGTGGCTGTCTTTGTTGGTGGTTTCCGCCACGGTCATAATTCCAATTTTTTTACCGCCGGCCTGTTGGTGATCTTACCGCCGCCTTAACACCGTCCGCCAGGGTTGTAATGACCACCTTAGTCAACATAAATTTGTAAAAAATCTAACTATGGCTCTATCAAAAGGCAGCAGTTGGTCCTTAGAAACAAAAGACAAATCAACAATAAAGACATTGGCAATTTGATATACCTTTCCTTATGGCTATGATAATCTTCGTCAGGTGGACATAAGTTCGATCAGCAATGGGACATGAAATGGGGTGATGGTTCTCCAAATCATTAGAAAGAAGTGTCTAAGTTAGGCAGCATTTGGCATCAGAAGCCTAAGCAAAATAAAGTTAAAGATCAAAAGTTCTCTAAGTAAGAGATTCATCAAAGCTGCAATGAGCTCTGAGCATCGAACGCAAAGGTGAGCACCAGCATTACACATTGAGCACAAAAAGAAGTGAGGGTGATGACTCTTAGTGCGGTGAAGTTAATAGTGTCCCACATTGTCATTTGCCAGAGTATCATGCGATAGCCATTAGTCCAATAAAATTATTATTTCAAATCTAAGAATTAACTAAACAGTCTTACACGTTGATGATTGGCTCCTCTTCTTCTGCGCACATCGTTTTACTCGTCAAGAATCAACTTTAACATCCTTCCGTCCTTCCATCAGTACATCCATTGTTAGTTCCTGGGAACATTGATTTATCACATGCTCCTAGTTAACGTTTGCAACAGTTTAGAACTTTGAGATTTCTACACAAATTTCCTCACGAGAAAACAATTTGCTACTACTATGATTTGGTCAACCTTCAGTTGGAACAGTACATCTTTATTATTCAGCAAACATAAGATCATATTTTATTCTGGCATGGCATTTTTTCTATAAGGCAGTGCATTAATAAAGGCCTAGACCTTGCTTACTTGAGGCCAACAGTTAACATTAGCAGATACATAGCATTTAATCATAAGTGTAACATACTACTGTGAATTTCACATTGTCATTGCAACTGTCCCAACAGTACACAGACATGTGACAGTAGCACCACCACCAAGCGCATTGACAACTTATCCATATAAGGCAGCCACCACTTCATCATTCAGTCAGGATGCCCCCTGGGTGCAAGGAACAATGAACTGAACAGGTGCTGGGGAATAGCAGGCTGGTCCTTTATCATTGGTAACATGCCACTACCCAGACCAACTAAACTGGAGTAGTGTTGAACCACACCTCTTGATACTGAACAGAAATGTGCCACTACAGAAAATATGTACCACAGATAGCAAACAGTAGGTCACAACAGTCATAGGCTGAGCCCACAACTATTCTGACACAACCATGTGGGACACATATGAATGGAGAAATAAACACACACATAAAACTTATGGGGTATGACAGTGAACATAATGGTGTATAATTGCACATCGACGGGTGGGGGGTGGTGCATGGGCAAGTCCAGTGTTGGTAAGACTGTCAGTGCAGTGTACTCTTTGTGGTTGGCAGTATTAGTCACACGTTGGGATGGCAGGTGGCAATCTGTCTGCTCATGGGACCTCTGTGGGGCACTTAGTACAACATTGTTGATGGATCAAATAGAGTCAGTGCCAGTTTTGGGTTGCATTGGGTGTGACAGTACACGCTGCACTTAGCCCTGCAAATCTTGCAGTGGAAAGGGCAAAGGGCAAGGGCATGAGACCCTCTGCATGGCTCATACCAGGTGCATGGGCTGTGAATGGGCATCCAGGGGCACACCACATCACCACCAACTTTTGCATGGGGGTGCAAAGGCTAGTAGAAATGCGGAAACAGACCTGGAGGGTAGCATTGACTATAATACTGGTCTGGTGTCACAGGACAGCTGGCATTGCCAGTCTGTAAGCTGCTGGAAGCATGCCAATGTCAGGCCACTACCACCTGTGCTGTTGGGGGTGATCAAATAGACAATGGCAGTCAGGTGCCCAAAGGACTGATGCACTTGAAATGATGGACCGGGTTGACTACCTGCACAATCACCATCAAACTAGCTTCAGGACCTTACCAAAGTTCAACTCCTGTTAACTGGATATGTCCACAGACTCATTTACCATCAGACACTGTCACATACATAATGATGCACACAGCAGAAATCTTACACCCATGCTGCCCATCCCTGGGTCTACCACTATGCCTGTGTCAAATTAGCTGCACTGCCACCATGCTGCTTCTTATGTATCATAGTGCAAGGGAGGCTGCATTGAGGGGGAGACATAGGTGTGTAGGAAGGTGAAACTACCTGCACAGACAGAAGATGAAATTGAACTCTGCTAGGTCTGTGAGTGCTATGCAATGTAGCACACACAAACATCAACATGAGGAGCTATCAATGGTAACAAGAGTATAGTGTCCTGGCAATGCCATCCCTGGGGTGGTGCATGGTCTCAGCACTGCATCGGTGTAAGTGAAACATGTAAGACTGGGACAGGGGGAAATTGCCATATGTGGTGCTGTGGCATGAGCACAGAAACTCCCATTGCAAGGCTTCACCGTACACATGGATGCATAGGGAGGGTTGACAACGACAAGATGGTGTCAAGTCACAAAAAGGATATACATCACACCTAGAAGATATGACGCAGCCAATTGTGCCAACCTGACTTCCCTTAATGTGACACGCAGGTGGGGCATAGGGCTGACAGACTGCAACCATGATGTACAGGAACAATGTTTGGGAACTAAGACAACAATGAGCCTCCAATATTAGGTCAGTGATGTAACATATCAACTGCCACAACATAGATAGACTTATTTTACACCATCTCATTGCAGAGGATGATGGTTCTCCTGCAGATATGCCTGTCCTGGAGTATCCCGATGACCTGGATGACCAGCTGACAATCATCAGCCAAAAGACCCTCCTAGAAGTCCTCGTGTGCCTCCAGACCCCACCTTCAGTCGCAAGGAGGAGTATTAATGTAGAAGCCATCCCAGAAGTCCCACCTAACACCCCGACAGTATGATCTGCCAGCACCGACACAGCTGAGGACTCTGAGGACCCAGGGACCAGCTTTGAGAAGACAGCGGTAAGAGTCCAGCGGGAGCTGGTGAAGGTGGTAAGGGTGGGGATGCAAACTGTGGCAGCCAGCCTAGAGGGTATGCACATGTGCATCGTTACAGCCACTGAACAGACAGCAGCCAAATGAGGCACACACTCCCCAATGCATGGAGTCCAGAAGTGTCTGAGGGACATAGCTGCTGCCATGAGGCATAGGCCACAACAATTGCTCTCCCTAACTGGCAGCAGCGGGATTGAGTACAAGCTGGACTCCGTGCACCGGGAAATGGCCTCCTTCAGGGCAGACATGGCTGCCTACCACAGGGATATTGCTGCTATCCTCAAAAATCAGCAGCTCCTCCTTGATGAAGTGATGCCATTTGTAGTTCCACAGATGGCAGCTTCTGGGAATTGGGAGTCCACATCTCCAACCACTGAAGTGTGTGTGGCCCCCACTACCTCCCCGCCACCACCATCAAGGGCAAAGGAGGCACCACACACATCAGAGGATGAAGATGTGGAACAGATCATCCTCACCTGTTGGAGTTCCCAGTAGCACCAGCCCATGCCACATGGGCAGCATTTCCCTTTGTCCTGTGCTTGACATCCTGCCAGTGTTAGCACAGTTGGAGATGTGCACTCTTCACCAACACACTGACCTTTCTGCTATTGACTGCAATTGTCTCTCACATTTCAATTGACAATTCATTTCAGCTGCACTGTACAACACTTCATCCAAGCATGTCCCATGACATGTCCCTCAAGCCTGGACTTGTGTTGTGTCACAATTGTATGGATTTCCCTAATGGGGTCACAGACCAGGACATTGTATATATTGCACTACGACACTTGTAAATAAACACCACCTACACAACCAGCATGTATTTGTATTTTGTGACACAGCTACTACGCTTAGAAAAAGTGATGTGTGTAACATGTCTTTAGTCACACAGTGTCAGTACAAGAGTGCAGGAATATGGGGGCACATATCTAAGCACAAGGTTCCTACATGATGAACAACAATGCTGGTCTCATCCCCTACAAGCAATTCTCTGAGTATGTCAAAATGTTAAACACATGTATGCTTCACCCACTACGTACAGCAGGAATGGCTGTGATACAGTTCTGAGGCAATATCGTCAGATGGGAGTACCAGTAGAACACACTGGTGTGAAACAGAGGTACTTAACCTCATCTGTAATTGCCACTGGTCAGTTTGCATGAGAGATATAAAATGTAGGCTGTTGTCAGATGTCCCTCAGTGCCCAACATTCTGACACAGAACCTAAACAAGGACATCTAAATTACCACACAAATACAAAGTTAACATAGTAACCTTTAGTGGTGGGCACACTGGATGGCAGATGCATAGACAAGTAGATGTGTTGTAGCTGCCAATGTGACAGCTCAGTTGTACTCAGGTGATGAACATGTCAAGAGATGGATTTGGAGGCAGGACAGAATCCTTAGACCAACACACAATTTTCACTGTTCACTCATGGGAAGATCCTGAGACACAAGCATATGACACATGAAGTAAGAGAGTACCCAAAGGATTTTTTTTTTACAAGAATTCACTAAACTAATAAGAATGAAGGAAACCTATTCTAACCTAACCTAACCTATCCTAACTATACTTAACCAATAGTTGACCCAAACTACCCTATGCTAAACTTACCTAACACATTTAACAACACACTCTAAACATTGGCCCACCACCCCATTATGTTACAAGACACATGCAGGGCAACATGTACTACACTACACATATACTAACTATGTCTATATCTAAACAAATATATATACATATATATATATATATATATATATATATATATATATATATATATATATATATATATATATATATATATATATATAGATATCACTTTGATATTTGATCATTTGACAGCTTATCACATCTAGCATTGTGTGCAACACGCATGACTCACTCACACCAAACCCTGGATTACTTCACAGGACACACATTATCACACTTACTGGATACATCTGGGTCCTCAAATCTTGCCACTTTGCTGATGGTGTGGGGGCAGGTCCTACTAATGTGGGTGGCACAATCAGTGCTGCAGGCCCACTAGTTGCCTTTGATTTACAGGCCCTGGGCACCTCTAGTGCGCTTTACCAGGGACTTACAAGTAAATCAAATATGCCAGTCATGGATGAACCAGTTACATACACATTTTGTATAGGAGGACTTGCACTTTAGCACTGGTTAGCAGTGGTAAAGTACCCAGAGTAACAAAAACAGCAAAAACAGAGTCCAGCACACATCAACAACCTGGGAAACAGAAGCAAAAAGTTAAGGGAGACCACGCCAAGGATAAAACGTCTAACAACTGTCAATACTAGTGGACAACAAATTAGAGTGTGTACTATTTTAGAGGAGTGAGCTAGTTATTGTGGTGTAAAACAGTGCAACAGATATACTACTACAAACTCACGATGACACTGACACTCAGGTGAGTAAGAGCCACACATCTGCACACTTACACTGGGCATGAGACTCATGTGCTGCACCCTGGAACAACCATATTTGGACAATCTATAAAAGATGGAAGTCCATGGTATGAGTGGGAGTTGTGTGACAAATACATGACACTACCATGGTGCTTTGCAAGACAATTGACTTAGGTATTCAAGCTTGTCCTGCAAGACACCCAGAGGCACTTTGTAATGGACATGTGACTCAATTATTAGTCTGCATGATCATGCATTGATTAATCCATAATTGATGTGGCAAAGTTGTCTGATGGTATTAAATGCTTATGTGGGTAAGAACTTTTTGCTTACATAATGGCAGGGATCATGTGGGTCAATTGATGACAATGTAGCGCTATACATGCAGTGCCCTACTTTGTTGACACAATCCAGGTAAATATTTTATGCTGGTGGTGCCTTGACGTATCATACTTAACACTATGCTAGGGCACAGGTGCCACCATGGCCCCTGAAATGTGTGACTTAGTGATGGTTTTGCATGACTCACCAGACATCTGACCTGCATTGGTATAATAGTAGGACATGTGAAGTCCATGTCTAGACTGCCACAGTTACACTTCCTTCTGGTTGCATGCATCCTATCCACAAGTATTGCATGCAGCACTCCAACACATCTGCTACGGCGGTGAACATAAATAGTATGCCAACAGGAGACTCACCAACAGGGCCACCGATCTCCACACTAAGAAGATCAAAAAGATCCTGCTCCCTGTCCACCAGATCTGCCCAGTGATGCTTCAGCTGGTGCTCATTCCTGGTGCTCCGAAATACCCTCTTCAGGTAGTGGAGCACCTTGCCTAACCGCAGCCTCCTTGCCTCTGTCCGGTAACTTGTATTACCTGGCCCCCCCATCTCTAAGATCAACAACAAGTAGTGGGCTACCAGCCACACAAAGCCACCCAACTCCTCCTCTCCCATCCTGGTCAACCTCCCCTACCAGACATATTATTACGGTACAGGTTGACCACAAGTATGTAAGTGAAAAAATAAAATGCATATACAGTAAAGGAAATCTAAGGCCCAAAAACGAATCCCAACTAACCCAAATTAACAACTATCCCAGACAGACCCCCCACAGTACAAGTGCAATTACACACAAAAAACACACACATTTTTACAGACACTGGGACAAAGTACAGTCAAACATTGAAAAAAACACAATAGGAGGGACATCACAAGATACAAAACGCAGGAAAATCACACCACCAATTCCAGAACACAATCACACAGTCAAAAGAGGCACAGACTGTAAAGAGAAAGTGAAAGTACACCCATTGTACCATGTTTGTAAACAGGATTTCCTATTACATCACTTCCTGTCACCGTGCATCACATTTTCTGAAATGCGTGTATTTATACGACACGTGATATCTGTGTGGGTATTTTAGACACATGACGTACGTGCGTCATTTTTATTGACGCATTACCATTATACGTCAAATTCACTGAAAATCAGCATTGAGAAGAGTGCAAAGGTGGAATTCATGCTAAGGTCCCATGTGTCATATACTTTGCATTTGTGGATGTTATTTTGACTCATTTGCGTGATTTTGTTCCATTATCTATGGATGCACTGTATCAACATACAAATGACATGGGCTGTGCTTCAGTGTGGCATATTGTGTATGGCCACATGTGGTAGCTCATGCAACAATGCGATGAGGGTGTGATTGGTTTGTTACACAGATGTGTGTGTTACAGAGTCAACAGCTTGCAAATAGTTGCACGTCATTCAAATGTGTGCATGTGTGAGAACAGTGTATCCACATATGCATAGCAGTCAGTACAATGCAATAGTTCTGGTTTGTGATTGTAAATTGTGTTTCCTTATGTGATGTGTGCAGTTGTCTTACAGAGCATTACATTTAAGACGACATACACAGCTCAGGCATTGTTGATGATGGCTGGACAATGCTACCTAGCTAATGTTACCCATAACTGTCTACGTATGTAGATTTGGACTTGATGGTGACTTGTGTATGGGCTACACATATGTCTGACATGTGTACATCTTTGGTACATACTGTGATTGACACACTTTGCCTACATTCCACCCAGATTATGTTTTGACCAGAAATGTTTGATTAAACTCATTACATTTAGCAATGGTTGTTGTTTTTGTGTGGTGGACCTGCAGCCCTAGCAGCATATGTTCTCATCCATACTGATGTGCATTCCACAGATGTGTTCGTGCAAAGTGTGAGGTCATGTGTTTCCTGTGTCAGGATTGTGCCGTGGCAGTGGCAGGACTGATTACCATGGATGTACTTTGCAGGCTCAACTTCTTCCAGTGCTTGTCATACGTAGGTTAATCATGATGACCACTGTTACCAGTGATGTCCCCCCCTGTCACACATGCTCAATGCAGCCATTGCAACTCTCACAATGAGTTGTGACAGTGTTCTGTTCCAACATTACTGTATTTCAAATTTTTTAGATTCCACTGCCTCATGTGTGGGCCCCTTATTTACCTCCTATTTGGACATGTTGTAGTTGTGTGTGATGAGCTATTGATGAAAAAGTTGGCAATGTGGATGTAATTCATATGTTGTGGTCCATAGATTGTGTCCTTCACTCGTCATATTCAAGTGATGAGGCTATATGTGATGAGTGTGATGGCAGCATTACAATCTCACGCATCACATGTGATGGTGCAACTGTAATTTTCAGATTAGTATTTGTAACATGCTCCCTGAGGTTAGACTCACAATCCTAAGGTATATGTTGTGGGGATTATTAGACCAAAGCAGTATTGTTTGAATAAGTGAGGTGTTTATTGACAAAATGAACAAGGTGAGTTAAGTGATTTTCAAGTTAAGTAGTTATCAACTATGTGCTGTCTGCAGTATATCCCAGCAGCTGTGTTGAACTGTTCTCCCTGATTTTCTTCACCACCATCCTCCGCCTCCTCCTCAGGCAGGTCATCAACCTGCTCATACAAGGGGACGTTCATACACACATATATTGTGCAGGATAGCACATCATTATGATCTTGCAGAAGATGTGTGGGGCACATAGTAGGCTGCCTCCTGTGATGTCCAGGCACCTGAATCTTGACTTCAGGATGCCAAATGTCCTTTCCACAATATTCGGAGCCTTCTGATGTCCCTTATTATATGCACGCTCTGCTGCTGTGCATGGGTTGGGAAATGGGGTCCTTATCCATGACTGTATGCCATAACCCTGATCCTTTGCAAAAGATAAAAGGAGTAAGCTGTTGTTAAGGCTTGCAACAGGTTTGCCATGTAGCATGGCAGTTGATATTTTGAGTTTGGTGTGACTCATATGTGTTTGCGGTATGGTGTGACCTCCTGGCCTCATGTAAGTTCTTCTCAGCACTGTGTTGTTGGACATGACAATGTTGAGTTTGGCTCAAGGACCTGGGCCATATGATTTGGATTCCTCACTGATGGTCAGTATGTATGTACCATGCATTGTGTAGTGCACCTTTTGTATCAGTGTGCTATCACTAGAGGAGACATGACACATCTTCACAACACAATGGGGTCAAATGTGGTGGCAACATGGTAGCACTACAGAGCCTGGACATCCCATCCATTTTGACATGTGTCATTACAGATGATGTGCAACACTTAGGCCCATTGAAATGAGTAAGTGACAATGCACAACATGTCTCCAACATTGGCAGCACTGTCCTGCAACATTTTGACTATGCAAGAATTCCCCATGTGTGACATGATACTGGGCAACCCTTTGTCGTTCCCTGAGCCAGTAGCTCAAATGCAGCTGTGCACCTACACTACCAACCTTGCACCAGGGTACTTGGCTAGCTGCCCTGTGGAGGTGGATGTATCTGTGCAGGAAGGGACCCCACCCTATACATATGCTGTTTTTAGGGACAATTGGCTCTTTCTGTTTGTGCAGCAGCATGCAGCATGCATTGGTGGCACATTCATATGAGTGCAAAGCACAGTCTACTCCCTTTTTGCAACCTGCAAATGGCACCCCTGCAGTGGAGTTTGATGTTGACATTGCCTCAGGTTTTAGGTGACACCTACATCTGAGTCAGCATCATCATGCTATGCATCTTGTGGTGACTTGACCTGCAGCAACATACTACATGGGAGGGTGATTGATTTACAATGTGGCTTCAAGTCATAATAAAATGGTCATCTGCCAAGATGTACATACACTGCAGGCCATGACAATGGCACAGTGGGCTTTTACATAGGCCACTTAGTGATCCTGAGTGGCAGCTAATGTTTGTGGTAGCCGTCAGGTGTCCAAGGGTGTGTATCCCATTGTTTCAGAATGATTAACATAACTACCAGTGTCTCTCCTATCTTCCAACACATGATTTACCATTTATACTGTCAACACATGCACAGTGCAGGCTATGGGATGGAGCTCAGCTACTTAGCAAACGTGTCCCTTGGCTCAGTGAATGTAAGCTCAGTGATGTCCTGTAGTCTCCTATAGGGTCCTACTATGACATCCATGATCTACACTGTCTGACAGTGACTCTGCCCCATGGTGGACCATTTATTGTTAATGATACAGACATGATGGTGTTATGGGTCAGTAAGTGGTGATTGTGGGGTGCCACTACAGTAGGTGTGGTGCAACTTCTTAAAAATGTGGCACATGGTATGTGATGAGCACTGATCTTGTATTCCTATATGTGTGAGCCAATGCGTCAGGCAGATGTCTATGCACACTACAGAAAGTCAGGTGTGGGTTGATGAGATGTAGTTGATATTGGCAGCAGTTGTCTGCCATTTGATGTTTGTTCAGGCAGTGACTTGCATGGCATGATTTGAGGGATCTTTGCCTATAAAAGACTTACGTAACATGAGCATGGTGTATTCCATTGACATGGCTGTGCTATTTTTTGTTTGGTGTACTGTATGTGAAGTGCATGTAGTAGGCAACCTGTGGGCACTTGTATTGGTCTGTGTAGTTCTTCTGTTAGCAAAGGGTACATATCTGCACCTGTCCTTCACGTGGTGTGCCTGTCGAGTTGTGGGTGTGTTACGTACACGTGGGTGTATGTGTTTGTGGTGTGCACTGATTGTGCTGTATTACAGCATGGTGCATATGTGTTGTTACCTGCACATCTGTGTTACCGTGGCCACGTGTTAATATAGTGGTGTATGTCTTGTGTGTCCACAGGGTTGGTGTGTTGTGTATATATTGCTAGGTTTGTTGACTTACCCCCAAGTAGGACATTTCCGTATGGTCCATCTGGGAATTGTTAATTGATCTTGTTGAAGGCATCATGGACACTCCCAGGATACTTGGCCAAAATGTTTATGAATAGCCCCTGGCGGTCCTCTATGCCCTGCACATTAATGGAATGTGTTTGCTTGCGATTCCAGTATAACTGCTCTGTTGCTGCAGGTGGTACGAGCCGGACATGGGTGTAGTCAATTGCACCGAGCACATGCGGGAAGCCATGGAATTGATAGTTGTCTCCTGCTGCTTTAGCTGGGTGTTGAGGAAGCTGATGTAGCGGGGTATCAGGGAGATGATAGCGTCTAACACCTTTGGCAGGAAAGCAGAGAATGATGGCTGTGAGACACCAGCAACCAGGGCACCCGTTGTTTTGAATGAGCCACTTGCCAGCATGTGCAGGACAGCTATCAGCTTTGTCACTTGTAGTATGTTGTGTGGGGTCTTCAGGCTGGCTATGATTTGTGGCTCAATGTCATGCAGCAGGTGTGGTATGGCATGCTGGTTCAGTCTGTAGGTCCTTATGATGTCCTTGTCCCTGAGGCCAAGGAGAGTTATCCTGGTTCTGAAGACCCTCTCCTGCCTTCTATTTTGCCTTTGTGGGCCACTTTTTGGAGATGGTGATTGCTGTAGTTGTTGCTGTCCTCTACGTCCTCTCACAAGCTGGATCAGTATCACCTCCATCTTCTCCTGTTGGCTGGTAATGTTGCTTCTGTGTGTTTTCCTTAAGTAGTGATGACTTTGCCTCATTTTAATGCCTGTCCTGACCCAGGCATAAACATTTGATGCAAATCAGAGTTAACAACATTTTTTGGGCCCACCTTCCACCCGTACATCTTTTTTGCCTGGGTGGACAATTATAGCGCTAGGGGGTTAGAGTCCTCTTTTGGACAGGAACACCTACCTTGCATCACATTGATGCAAGGAGGTTTCATGCATCTAAAAAATGACGTTAACACCAATATTTTGATGCTAGACGGGTCAAGAATCAAAATATAAATATGGTGTTGAGTTGGTGCTGAATTAGCGTAAAAAGAAATTACGCTGATTTAGCACGAATATAGTATAAATATGCCACTTAGTTCTAGAATACAAGCATCTCTGTTTAACATGAAAGACATTTCTGGTTCATAATCTAGGGAGATATCAATTGCTACTTGTAGCAGTTTATGGCTGTGAAAATTATAAAATTAATGTAGTCTCTGGGGCCTAGTCAAAAACATTTCCTGGAGTAAATGAAGTTTTACTGTGATAATTTTTTACATACTTGTACATGCCTTTGATGAATTGCCCCCAAAATAAATACAGTTTTAATAAAATATTAATATGTATTTAAAATTAGTATAAATAGAAATGTCTTTCGCCTTTTCATTTTTATTAAAATGCAGTTGTAAACTTCGGGGCCAATTTCACAAAGACACATTGAACATATGGGGTTATTTTAGTACTACCAATTCCTGTACTCATAAATGTCTTTTTCTTTTATCTGTTGTTTTTTTATTATTGCATTAGTGGCTTTTACTGACTATTAGGTTTCCTAACTTCAAGTGAGGACACGGCTAAGGGAGGTTACTTGTGCTTCAGGAAGCCAGTACTGAAAGCTTGCCGTTATTATAACAAGCCGAACTCCTAAAACTAGTCCCGACTCTTTCGTAATTAAATAATGCGAATGCATGGCTGAAGTCCTGTCTGTCTTACAGTTGAGCTCAAGAGCATCCCCTGAAAATGTGTCGTTGAGTTGGTGAGAAGTAGTGGCATTTATTCCAGTAGCACATACCTTGACTTTTAAGGGAACAAGTATTTAATTTGTCCCTGAAATAAAATCATTAAAATAATATATCGATAAAAAGTTGAAGGACGAGTGTTTTCAGAAGCACAAGGCTTTCGCGTGCCAATGTCTGGACTCCTCGTTTTGATTCCAACTCGTGTATCTTTCTTCCAAATCTCTACAGCTCCTCTCTCTTTATCTCACTCTTGCAGGCTCTTTTTCCTCTATGCTTTCGCCCTTAGTCAATTTTCATCTTTTTTTCACATCCTCTATGTAATGTTTTCTTTCATGTCTGCCTTTCGCTCTTTTGCTAGGGCAAAATCTAATGATGGGATATAAGCCTTGCGCCCCACAAATGAGTGCTGTTGGCCGCCTCCAGCTCGTATAGCACTGGTTGTGAAAGTTATTTGCCAGAATGAAATAAAGGAATCTTACCTTTCAGGTAAGACTGGCCCGACTGGCTAGGAGAAAATGCTTTGGAATGGTACGGAGAGTGTTTTATTATTCAAAGTAATCCCCCTTGGTTTGTCCTTGCTCATGCGGTACATGACATCAAAAACACGTTACACCGTTTGCCTTGATTTTCGTTTTGCTCGAGTACTTTTATTGTTAATGAGCTGCATAATATATGCATTACCTGTAACATGGATTAAAAGCCACAATCCGCTTACTTCTGCATTGTATGCAATATCTTCCATCTAGACGAATTGAAATGAATTGATTGTCTGTGGGAGTTACGACCCTGATCCTGACTTAAGGACTTTGAGGTGAAAAAAACAAAAAAAATCAATACTTCACAATATTTACCATTATTGTCAATTTCTGCTGAGTTATGGAATCCCTTATTTAGTACTCATGGGGCCGAAATGTATCAATACGCAATTTCTGTACAGAAATATTGCTTGATATTCACACAATGTTTTTTTTTTTTTTTTTTTAATGCCGATGGTGCTATAAGGCACACACACACTGCCTAAACGCTTTCAAATAAAAGGATGAAGAAGGGCTCTTGTAAGAAAACTACTGACTACAACACCTACAATTACATTTTGTGGTGAAAACAATGAGCCAGCCATGAATTATGCTTAATTTTTTTCAACAATCATAATATTAATGCTGATCTCAGAAATAATAACAGCAATAATACAAATGACAAACATATTAACAAGAAATTAACGTCTTTATAAAGGACCTATTAACACATTTACTGTTGTACTATAGTTCTATATATTGAAAGGGGGTACTAATAACCTATAAAAAAAGAAAAAAATGGCTCTATAGGAATGTAGTCCTTGTGGCAATCAAGGTGCACACAACATTCTGTGCTAGATACAGTACGACACACAATTATCTTCCCAGCATTAGCAGTAAGCTTCCATTAAAGCATGATAAATGGGAATTGTGCATACTGGATATCATTGTTTACATAACACAACAGACCAAATAGTCTAAAGTGCCATTGGAGACCATTTGTACATCTCTGTGGGGCAGATTTATCAAGACACTGGTCCATTACAAAGGCATGCAACGTTATTCAAACCGGTCAATGTCTTAATAAAGTATTTTAGCCCTAAAAGTAACACGAGTAGCTATTTGGACTGCTTTGAGCAACTTTGCATAAAGAGGGGGGACCCATAGGTAGTACTTGGGCATTTCCCCTCCACAACGCATGGGTTTTGATGCAAACCTTTATCTACTAAAGTTATTAGACAGGGCTTTTTTTGCACAAAAATAGCCTGGAGGCTGGCACTAAATAGGAGAAGTGATTAAATGTCTCCTAACTTTTTGCTATAAAGTGTGTGCTGCACCTCAGAACACACATCAAATGTTTGAACAGTTTAAAAGGTTGCTTGCCACAGTATTTTGTATTGGAAGGGTATCATCAATAAAACACCTCTGTACTATGGTGCAAAGAGGTCTGTGCAGTGCTAGGCAGTCTGTTTGTGCACCCATGCTAAGGAAAAAAAAAAAAATGCACCACATCTTAGTAGATACAACATCACAGTGCGACAACTTTGGATCTTGTGGTGAGTTACACTAATTTGTAAATCTGCCCATATCACTCTGCTGAGGCATTGGATTCAGCCCTCACAGGTCACAGATGAAAATAACCTGTCTGAAAATTGTCAGAAATGCCGTACCCCTTATCTGAATATTAAAAAAAAGAAGACATACTTTTGCAAATAACATTCACCAATGAATTTAAGATCTGTGGCATGGCACTATTGTAATATTTGTGTGTGTGTCTGTCTGTGTGTGTGCATCCATGTTTGCCAGTACCAAATAATGCATCTTAAATAATTGTGTAGTTTTCTGTCAGTTGAGTACTGATTCTTAAAAAGTATAAAATATAAAAGTGGCTCAGATGATTTTTTGAAAACATCCTGAGTAGTTACATGTACTTTTTGTATTGGCTTTCCGGTCAGTTATCAAGTATCAAGTCAATCTTTCATCGGTTAATACATTAAAACCATAAAAAAAACACATAAAATACATGAAATATAATATAAGAACCAACCAGACATACATTACATTAAAATCAGTAAGACTTTTCTTAATCTTTATCACTGTTTATAAGGCTTAGTACAGCAGAACAAATGGATAAGGAAGGCAAAGACTGCAAGTATAAAAGAGCAGACCTACGTTGTTTAAAACCTAAAACATATTGTTTTAAAAAGTGAGCCCTGAGATATTTATAGAATTTTCAAAACACATGTTACATTTAAGGTGCATTTTGCTCTTATCCCGTTAAACCAGAGGGCGCCTACCTGTGGTCCGCGGACCCCCAGGGGCCCATTACACATTCCCAGGGGGTCTGCAGGCCTTGGCCTGCAGAAAGGCCCTTCTCCAGCTGGAACCTCTCCCTGTATGTTTTTATATTTATTACTTTATGTGTACAACAGTTTGGAAAGCATGGCAAAGTTCCATGTGCACCCAACAGCTTGCGGGGCAAAATAAAAGCATCAAGACAACTCTGCTGATTAATGTACCGGCCGGAGAGAGATGGGAGTTTCTTCTAGTGGCGGCTTTGACTCATTCAAGGTAGCACAGATGGTTAATACGCCTGCTGCAAACAACATGTATCATGCAAAGAACAATATTTTATGTTCATAGCACCGTGGGTTGCTGCTTTTGTCACAGCACAGAGGTTCTTTATTGCTGTGCAGTTCAGAAGTTACAACCATAATCTAGCAAAGTGAGCTAAGAATTGCCATCAAAGAGCTACATGCAGAGTGCATGGCACAAATTAGAGCATTATGATTTTTCCCTCAGTCTTTCCTTATCCTTATGCTGCTAAAAAAGGTTTGCTTGCATAGAATTACATTCTTATTGTTAATATGAACGCTAACCACTATATTATGTTCTGAATCCTGGGACTGTGCTTCTCCAGAACAAGCACTCTTAGAAAATGCTTACCAGTGTGGATGGCATGTGAATCCTACACCTTGTAGCCCCTTGTAAAAAGCTACAACACTTTACAATAGTATGAGAGGTGCTATAAACCAAAAAAAATACATGTGACAGAGAGCTTATGGAGATATGAGAGTCCCTTATGGTTTTACTTCCTTTCCTCACCACTTATTCATGTAAAAAACCTTTCTCAGGTCTTATGTATCTAAAAAATAAAAACAGAAATCACTTGGGAAATGTAGAATCTGTCCTGAGGATTCAGCTTTCCTAAATAAAACCAAACATTGAAAAGTGAGTCCCGGAGATGCAGTGCCAATCTGTGTATTTTTTGTGAATTGCTGTTTTAATGTTTGAAATTTAAATAGTACAAATTGCTTGGGGGTCTCCGGCTTCCAGTAGTGTTTCAGCAGGGCTCCACAAGAGTCAAAAGGCTGGGAACCACTGCTTTAACTCCCCCATGTAGGATATGCAACCATATAATAGATAGTACCAAGCAGAAAGTGAGTTAGAATATAGCAATGATGTCTATTCAAAGCTTGATTAAGGTACAACCTCACACCTTGATGGGAAGACATGAATGCGCTTGCTATTGCAAAACTAAAGCATTTCACAACACTCTTTTACTGCACAAGCAAATCCATTCAGCCTCTCAATCACTGGCTGGTATGTTTATAGCTTACACAATGCAAAAGACCCCAATAGCAATTATCAGTGGCATTTACATTATGGCAGCACACTACATTATGATTCTGGCCTTCAATTCCCCTTCATCGGCCTACTCTAGATCACCACAAACCAGATCGAAGTGAGCAAAGGATACTGTTACTTCAAGTACAATCTCCACTTAATACACATTCTTTCTGTACCTGAGGGAAGAAGAGGAGGGGAAGCAACTGCAGTACAATTTACCCTCTGTCTATGTAGGCATGAGGGAACCACTGGTGGGACAAAGGATAGCAGGTGAATTGAAATGGATAGCAGATGTGATGAAATGCTTCAGACTGACATGTCATATATTTTACACACTCTTAAGTCTGCATTCAAAATGTGTTACATAATGAGCAAAAATAGAACATGCAATCGCAATTTCAAAGGGGAATACTGGAATCAAACAAACACAACCATATATACTTCCACCAACCTTACTGAATCAGTGCCAGTCGCCACTTGCATGAGGTCACAGGACAGCCAGGCATGGCCTTCAAGAAATTAACAACCACAATCACTCAATTTCTTTGTTCCTCAGGCCTCGGATTCCACCTTGTATAACATTTGCAGGTTACTGTAAGCCACAACGGGTCCTATCACGAGAAACTATCATCACAAGAAACTATCACTAGTTCGAAACTGTCACATTGAGGGGCATATTTATACTCTGTTTGCTCCGAATGTGCGTCAATATTTTTGACGCACCATCGGCGCAAACCCTGCCCCATATTTATACTTTGACGTCCGACCCCGCAGGCGTCAAAATTCCACCATGTGCGTCATTTTTTGGAAGGGGCAACCAGCCTTGCGTTAATTATATGCAAGGTAGGCGTTCCCTTCCAAAAAATGACTTTAGGGCCTGTGCCCCTTATTTATACTCTGACGTCATTTTGACGCACAGGAGGGGGCAGGCCTTAAAAAACGGCACACAGCCTGATGGGCGCCGTTTTTTAACGCCTGGGTCAGGGCAGGCGTTAAGGGACCTGTGGGCTCGGAAGGAGCACAAAGGTGCCCTCCCCTGCCCCCAGGGACAAACCCCTGCCACCCTTGCCCACCCCAGGAGGACACCCAAGGATGGAGGGACCCATCCCAGGGAAGTAAAGGTAAGTTCAGGTAAGTATTTATTTCCGATTTATTTTGTGGCATAGGGGGGCCTGATTTGGGCCCCCCAACATGCCACTATGCCCAATGACCATGCCCAGGGGACATAAGTCCCCTGGGCATGGCCATTGGGCAAGGAGGCATGACTCCTGTCTTTGCTAAGACAGAAGTCATGTCAATGGAGGTTGGGCGTAAAAAAAAAATGGCGCAAATCCGGTTTGAGGCCTGAATTTTGCCTCAGACCTGACTTGCACCGTTTTTTGACGCACAACCCCCATTTTCCCATACACCGGCGCTGTCTAGTGTGAGTCATTTTTTTTGACGCACACCAGTCCGCAGCGCCGGCTAACGTCATTCCATTATTAAGGCGCCCTCATGGCGCGTTGGAATGGCGTTAGCCGACGGTAAAATTTTTGGCGCACAACTGCGTTGGCACAGTTGTGCGTCAAAAAGTATAAATATGGGCCCAAATTTGCACTTCTGTGCTACTTATGTAACATGGAAATAGTGTGACACAAGGACATGATTGATTAAAATGGATTGGGAGAAAGCTTTGGATTATATTTAACTTGTATATGTTTATCAGCAATAAAAAAAAACATGTTTGTACATGCTAAAAAATCGAGCAAATAGATTTTGCATTATGTTGGTTACATTGGGAATATAAATGGACTGAAATGGTTTTCCTGAAGCTTATCTATATATCATTCACATATTTATGGTACAGAAAATATACTTTCTACATTTCCAGACACTCAGCAACCTTATACTGAATTCTGCTTGGTCAGCATTTTGCCGTTGTGTAAATACTGTAGGACATATTTATAAGCCCCTAGCCCCACCTTGACACATTAGCATATTTTTTTAAAAACATTTATGTGGCCCAATGAGGCCAAATTACTCGTGCCACATTTAGAATGTGGTGCAAGGCATGCATTTGAAACCATTTGCGCTACATTATGCCTGCACCAGGCATAATATATACATAGGGGGCCCCCATTATGGACCTTTTAATGCCTGCTCAGAGCAGGCGTTAAAAGGGGGCTTCCATTATTTTGAACGGGCCCATAAGTACATCAATACCATCACATTGAATGACGCTATTGCCCCCACTATGCACCATAGTGCGCCTGTTTTAAACACGGCGCACAAATGATGGTGGTAGGGGGGGCGCTAAGGGGCACAGGGAAAGTAGTGCTGCACTCGGTGCAGTGCCACTTTCCATAAATATGCCCCTGTATGGCGTAGCTTTCATTGCACAAGCACAAGTAGCAATATTTATGCAAATTATTTTGCACTTTTTTGCATCAGCCCAAAATGTCTATAATATGACCACAAGTAATGCCAGGGTCAATCCTGAGGAGAACTTTTTCACCGTGCTTTGACTGTCCCAGATATCAACCGCAGATGAGCACAAGTTTCATTGGCATCCAGCTAATCTGGCAGAAATCCTCTTGTCTGGTCGACATGAAATGTAATACTTTTTTAATAAAAAATAAATAAAAAAAAAACAAGTAGGCAAATGGGCAAATAAATAGATAATTTTATGCTCAATATTTAAAATCAGATATAATTGGAAATAGTTTTATTTCCTCATTTTCGATTAAGGTAGCCTAAATTGAATCTTTGTCAAGAAAGAATCAGAGTGTTTTTGCCACAAATAGGGGGGTTTATGGAGAACATCATCGGACATTTATCTTCTATCCTTAATAAATGGAAGGTTGAGACTGAAGCTGAGTTTTCAGTCAAGAGTGGAACCTGGAATGCGTCAGAGGAGCTAACTTCACTGAATGTATCCCCACAACATTTGGATGCTCTTCTATAACACACAACAGTGCACAAATTCATGGCTACTACCTCGAGGGCCAAATCCCTGGATCTTTGAATTTGGTGCCTAGAGATTGGATGCGCATGTTATGAGCATGCTCACACTTTAGTTGTCACTTTTTGGAGCTATTATCCAAATGCCCGACATAAATGAATAGGATCAATAAATGTTAAGGGATAGTCAGCTTTAACAAGTCCATGCTTTGAGGTGCCATGATGTAGCCACATTTATGAGGGTAAAGGGGGGACATTCAAAACATTTATCTCACCTTCGCGCTTTACAAACTCTTTACGTCCAGTGTATTTTTAGTGGTTATTCGGTTTGGTTAAAAACACAATTTACAATATGAATTTTCCGTTGGTTTTTTAAAAATCTGGCTAATAGAAAAAAAAAACATTTGACAGGGTTTAACATGATGGCATGAGAATGTGTATTGGCCTCCTTTATTTCATGTGCTTTCCAATTGAAGTAGACTATCGCAAGGAAAATATTACTTTAAAAGAAAGTATCAGTTTGCAAACTCTTATTAGGTGTTTGATACTTGAGTTGTAAGTATAGCAGCTTGTGGGAGGAGACTTTAGTTCGGTACGGTTTAATACTACACACTCAGACAGTCAATCTATTTAAATGTTTCCACATATCTTGCTATAATGCACAATCTTAATTTTGATCGACAGCTTTCATACAAACCACAGAAATATTTAAATCCAAAGGATGCCCTTTTGTCACTTACATGTTCTCATTTTTCAGAAGAAAAAAAATAGTATGTAAATATATGTCATAAAAATGATGGATAGGACGAGGAACCTCTAATTGCTTACGGTAGTGTTACCGAGCAGAATGCTTGAGTTCTGACAGGTACAGGGCACTTTATCCACCAATCACAGCGCTGCATCTCGGCTACAATGTGCCAGCTCAGCTGAACCTAATTACTTGAATATGTAATCTACCCTTGGGATAATTAAATATCTTACAGTGAGATTAGATTCACAGCAATACACCAAACTATATTTAAAAGTACTCGACAGTGTTTTTTTTTTTTTTTAAGGAAAAAATACTTGAATTGAGCCTCAAGGTAGCTGATGGCTTTGAATGATATGTTTTCAGTATCAAGACGGATCGGCAGTGACGTCCTTTACAGGCACCATCAAGGTTACATGTCAGTTGCAAATGAACCGGCGGGTTAGATGTGGATTATTGTCTGTTTGGATGTGGATAAAATCACCATCTGCTCCATTAAAATTATGGAGCATCCATCAAATCGAAATTATACACCCGCTGTCAGGATTTTTGTTTGAATGACATTTCCTAGCACACGATGAAAAATTCTTAACTGTTCTGCAAATACGGGAGCTGCAGATCAAAGAAGCAATTCGACTGTACTAAGTTTTATGTACTTTTCTAGCTCACGAGCCCTGGATTCTCAACTTCATGTGTACAAAGTCGCTTCTTCTGTTATTGTGATGGTGTGTGCTTGTGGGCATTTTACGGCAACTGATTGATCACTGCAAGATGTAGTTTACCCTTGCAATGTAGCTATATCCCGAAACTAAACCTGCAATTTAAATGCAATGTCCCGGAAACAATCATGCATTGGTAAGTATCTCCCCCCTTGATTTCGACTGGATGCTCCAGTGACTAGCCAGTGTGTCATGGGCCGCAGAATAAGAAAGGACATGGATCCCTTGCCCGCTGTTTGAGCTGTGAAATACAGGGAAATCAGGGTCCAGTGGTCCTCTCAGGCCCCTGGCCCATGGCACTACTGCACCTGCTGCAGGATGGCCTAAATTGTGCAGTGCACTTATCTTTGTATTTTTTATTATATCATTTTCTGTTCTCTGTCTATTTTCCAGTTAAAAGATTCCCGTTTAGAAATGGTTGTCACTGACAAAGCTTAGAATAAAATTGTAAATGAACAATGATAACAATCTTGAAGTTTTATCGAAATCGATGCAGACTGCTAGAATCGTCTTCAATAAAAAAGAAAAGTAAGGCCCATATTTATTCTCAGTTTGCGTCGAATTTGCATCATTTTTTAACGTAAATTCAGTGCAATATGAACTCCATATTTATATTTTGACACTAGACATGTCTAAAGTAAAAATAGGAGTTTGCACCATTCTTTAGATGCGTGAACCTATTTTGCATCAATGAGATGCAAGATATGCGTTTCCATGTAAAAAATGGTGATAATGCCATAGCCCCATATTTATCCCTGTGCTAAACTGACGCACGTGTGGGAGGAGGGGCTAAATAATGGTGCAGAGCTTGCATTATTTAACACCTGGGTCAGACCACGAGTTAGGGGACCTACACAGGTGCCCTCCCCAGCCCCAGGAACACCCACACCCACACCAGATGGACAACGAAGGATGCCATCCTAGGTAAGTAGGGTAAGTATAGGTAAGAATTTTAAGTTTTTTAATTAAAGTGTCACTGGGGGCCCAACTTGGCCCCCCCTGCATGGCACCGGGTCCAATGGCCATGCCCAGGGGAACCTTGTTCCCTGTGCTGGCCATTGGGGTGGTGGACATGACTTCTGTCTTTTCTAAGACAGGAGTCATGTGGTATGGATGGTTTTGCATCTGAAAATGACGTTAGGCTGGTTAGATGCATTTTTTTCCCTCTAATCAGCCTAACGTTATTTGTTGGTGCAAAACCCTCTTCTACCATACTGCCACCGCCACCCTACTTTTTACGCTAGCCCACCCTTTGCACAGGATTGCACCATTCCATAAATTTGGCACCCGGCTGGCATCACAGAATGGCGTCATGTTTCCGATGGTGGTGCCATTTCTTTCTCTGCTGGTGAAACTTGACACTGACAGTCTGACTGACATGGGACTTTTAGTATAAGTAAATAATAACTTCCACCCTATTTAGAGTGGATATTCTGAGGTACCTTGGGTGCAATAAGCCCATAGCACATAACTTAAGATGCTTTTCAATAAACTTGTTATCATTCCCAGAAAGCTCTTCAGTTATTCTACAGGGTGACCAGTACTGACAGGATATAATATGAATTCATGTATTATTTCAGAAAAGCTATTTTTGTACTACAAAATCACACTTCAACTAATATGTTTCAGTACTTTGTAAACTTTTTTTGATTTGTAGCCTGTAACCAGTGTAAACCCACTGTAACACTTTGTGACACCTTGTTTTTAATGTACGCAAACATATATAGCATTGTAATTGCTTTTATATAGTGCTTACTATCCCTGACGAGGTGTTAGAGTGCTTTATGTCCAGTAGCACACTGCAACGGGAAAAAGGTTAACATTTAGTTTGGTGGAATATTGGTTATGAGGTTTATGTTTCTGAATTCAGAGACCCAATTCTATGCATTTACTGCTGACTCTCTGTTACAAGTTATATGATAAGGTTTGTAAGGACTTTGTGGTATCATATAAATGACTGAATACAAGATCACAGTGGCTAGAAGGGACTAGATATTACCGGGTTTCAGGGGGAGAAGGGTTGTGATCTATTAAATGGATTTCAGTCTTTGTAGAGATACTAGTGGCTGCTACAGTAGATGTTGTCATATTACAGCACTGTAGTTATCAAATGGTCTTCCAGCAAATCAGTGAAACCAATTTTATTTATTTCGCAAGGATTGAATACTGGGCTGACCTTCAAAGAATTCAGAAGGCACAGTACTGGACAATAGACCCATATGCACAAACATGTATGCGTGCACATAACACACATGTGCATTGATAGAAAGGCTAATAGAAAGTCTCAAATATGCCCATACCACAATGTATTATTTATTTTGTTTTGTTTTCATGTATATTGCTCTGCGCTGTATGAATGGCCTCACAGCACTGAAAACAAACTGCTAATAATTACATAATTATATTCTAATGTTCCTTTTTGATACATTTTATTGAGAAAGCACAATTCTTCTGTACTGCAGGAAAATGGCATGCTTTGAGTTTTATTGTTGTGTGACATTCCTGCTTTTTGTTGGTGAATAAGTCTAATATGTGATAAGAGCGCTTACATATCTGCTGATTTCACATCTAACATTTAGCTTCCTTTGGTGTTTTTACAATGCAAATGTCACGATTAGGCAGACAGATCAGGGGCTGCAGAGGGACCAGGGAGACACTGAAAGAGACAAAGAAGGCCTGATGAGCTATAAACAAACAGTCTTTAGGGCAGAGGTCAGAGCAGCTCCAAAGGGTGATGCGTTCAGCCCAGGTCATGACGGCAGATGAGTTACTAAAGTCCTTTCAGCACAATGGGTTTTGCACGCTTGGGAAAAGGAGACTATCTTTATTACCTCAGTTTGCTGAGCTCCAACCTTCTGACGTTTTTACTATGATGTTACAATCAGAACAACTTAGAAGTGTTAAAAAAGTATAACTGTGCTCGTCAAAAATAAGTTTTTATTTTTGGAGGGGGTAGAAGTACCAACTTAAAAAACAAAATTTTGTTTGTTCATGTCAGAAATCAACCTTTTCCATGTGGTCATACTGGATATTATACCTTTTATAGACACTGTTTTTGGTACTGAATTAACTCAGTGTACTGTGACAAAGCTATTCAGTATTATGGTTTTTGTATTTTGTTCCTTAAGCATTACTGTAAAAATTGGTTTCATCAAATTGTTGTTTTTAACTATTCAACTTTCCACTGATGGTATTGTAATTTGGCACAAAAATTGAACAAGCGGCATTATGTTGTTTGTCATATGTGTACTGCAATGTGTGTATTTACACCACCCTCTGGAAGGAAAAAAAATACAGTTTCAGGGAGCACCATTGTATTCTGAGTAGCTGCAGTTTAAAAGGGTGATTACATGGTTTTGGGATGTGTAGAAGTAAAAGGAAGTAAGGATGAATTTAGGATCAAGGGGCGGGTAGAGGTAAAGGGAGGTAAGAGTGAATTTAGGCACATATGTAAGAAAAGTGGCACTGCACCCAGTGCAGCTACACTTTCCTTGCACCCTTTACCTCCCCCTACCACCACCATGTAAGCCCTGCATTTAAAATATGGCTCACCATGGTGCAGGGTAGGGAGCAATAGCTTAATTTTTTATGACTCTATTGATGTGTTCTGCAGGAGTAGCACCAATATTTTGGCACTACTCCTGCAGAGTAAATAGGGGTCCATTATAAATCATGGTATGCTCCCTTTTAATGCCTGCTCTGAGCCGTCGTTACAAGTGCTGAAACATACATTATGCCTGGCGCAGGCATAAAGTGGTGCAAGGCTATACAAAGTGATGAAACGCATACATTGCGCCACTTTGTAAATATGGCACGGGGCTTTTGGCCACCTAACAAAACACTAGTGTCAAAATAATGACGCTAATGTGCCGGTAGATGGTACTAGGGTCTCCTAAATATGCCCCTTAGTGTTCCGCTGTGGTTAGAGGTTACGTTTAGTAAAGAGAGCTAACGGTTGTTTTAGGGAATCGGGGTGGGAAGAGATAAAGGGAGGTAAGGGTAATTATGTGATTTAGGTTTAGGTAGAGGTAAAGGGAGGTAAGGGTAATTTACTAATTTTAGAGTTTAGGGGAGAGAAGCAGTAAGGAGCAAAATCATATAGATAGATAAATAGATTGATAGATAGATAGATAAGTGGGTTGGGATTGAAAAGATCAAAGCTTAGTATTACATGCGTGGTAAAAGGGTGTGTGGGTTAGAAATATATTGTATGTGTGGTAAGGTCATAAAACTTCGAATCTAGGGTATCACCATAAAATTGTGGTCAGAAATTTTACTTTGTTTTGCTTGTCACAATCCTTCATCAATGTGAGGCAGGATTATGAAGCTGGCAAGGGTCCATTAAAGTCTGATACATCATGATCAGGCTTCCACTCAGGTCATCAGTTTTGGTGACAAAAGCCAGAAGTGGGCAAAGTCAGTTTTCATTGCTGTAAACATTTTTTTCATAACTGAGATGGATAATTTTTCTCACCTGGTTCATAAGTACTATATTTGATATTAGTCACTTTTCTGGGTCTTGCTTTGCTTCAATCTTCATGGCACCTGAATTAGCCATCTGTAGACAGCTAGATTGCACCATTTTTGGCTAGTGAATGTGTCTTCTCCTGGCTCTTCAAAAGATATACAATTTATTTGAAGCCCCAATATTTCTTGAAGCTGGGAAAGCCACTACTGGGTGCATCCTCCAGGTCCTTCTGGGTCTCTTTCAGGAATCATATCTATAACCACTAAGGGCTCTTGCAAGGTATAATGTAATCTTCTTGATAGGAAATGTCTGTCCTTGTAAGAAACAGTGAACTTAAGAACAGGCAGCAATCCACTGGAGAGTAGTTCCAGCCTCTGGGCGTCAATGGGGATCTGCAGTTCTGTAGAATTGTTTCCCTCAAAGCCAGACAGATGTCATCTTTCTTTCCTCTGCTGTTCTTCTAAACCCAGGAATGTTCTAATAAGCTGTTGATGAGGTACAACTTTATCCTGGGCACTAGTCAATGATTGGATTCTTAGGGATCAATTTTTTCTGTCTTTCAGGGTGGTGATAGACATTGCATCTGTCACCCTGGCATACAGAGGCCTGCCATATTTTGAGAACACCTCCAGTGCAGCTGTGATCTTTGTGCCTTCAGAGGAGCTACCGTAATGCTAGTGCCAGTGCCATCTTTCAGGAGGCCTCACATCAAATCCATTTGGTGTGAGCATAAGAAGGATTTTCTGCCTGCTGTGTGAGGAGAGGATGTTTATGTCCTCTGCATTGATTGGTAAGACGGGTGGCATGAAAGTCTCATCATCTACACAGGAGGGGTTAAAATTGCAGCCTAGGCAGGACGCAATGGCGTTCTGTGAATTTATACACTTTAGTCATAAATAAGGGTTGGTATTAATATACACTGTAGCAGATATCTAACATTTAACTTCAAAGTCACTAGTGAATTCCCTAAACCAAATCACCATGGCTTTACTGAACATTTAAGTACGCCAATTAAGTGTAACAAACTTTATAGTACATGTTTCGGTAGAAATGTTGCAACAGTGAATGACAATGCCAGGGAGAATAGAGTCTTAGTATTGCAAAGCTAACAAGAAAAAGTGAAGGTCAGAAACCAATAATTCAGTTATTTACAGAGATAGTGTGTTTGATGTTATTTATTCATGATAACCTATACTAGCATGAGTAGATGGTAAGATGATTTGTGTAGTTAATGAAATCTCTTTGAACGGCTATGCATTCTATGTCACCTGATAGTTGCACAGGTCCTAAACGTACTCCAAGAATACAAATCAATGGACAATTGTCATTACATAAGGTCACTTGCAAAGTTCCCTAAGGCTATTAAAACTTTCTGATCTGTTGTTCTAATAAAATAAACATTCCTTAAACACTGTAACTCTTTTGAAAAACACCCCTCTGTCTCCTATCTGTGTCCAAATGAGAATAACATTTGGAGCCAGTGGCGCCATTGTGTGTATCCCCTGGTGAAACCTAAATTCATTTATTATGAAAGGTCAAGGAAGGGAACCAAGAGTTTATTCTGCTTTTCCTCTGAGCATCAAAGACTTAAAAAAAACTTTAAGTCTCATTTTACTTTGCTACTCTGTTTCGAAGTAGCTTATGCATCTGTCATTTATTTTGTTTATACTTCTTGTATAAAAAAAAAACTTCACCCATGCATGCTTCAAAGTGGTGTAGTGATGTACAGGAAAAGAAACAAAAAATATAATTAGCAAAATACAAACTACAGCAAAATAATACCAAACAAATAGGGTACTGTACAAAAAGAGCATACTATACAATAGGAATTGTTAATTACAATACATGGACAGTTTTGAGAAAACATCATGAACAAATATAAAATATATGTAGATTTTAAAATGGGTGGTATGGGTGTTACATTATATATATATATATATATATATATATATATATATATATACACACACACACATACACACATATATATGTATTCATTGACATAGTTACAAGGATGTTATAGTTAGGCTCACATTTTAAACGTACAAAGCCATAGAAATCCACCTGTTATAGACAGAGTTATCTAAAGGGCCTTCCCATTACTCCAAAACCCCCTTTAACCAATGACATTCCACTGCTTATGAATTTTATGCCTTTACTACCTGACAGAATTACAGAACTTCTAATGGGAATTAAGTCCGGCTTTCCGAAGTATCCATGCCCTCCTTATATCTTACAGATCGCTCTGGAATTAGTTGCCCAGGTACTTGCCCCAGTCTATCAGGAGGTACTATCTACTGGGGTCTTCCCGTCTCCGTGGAGAGAGGCTACAGTCATACCCTTGAGAAAGAAACCGGACCAAGTATCCCAAAACCTTACTAACCAACGTCCTATTTCTCTGCTTCCCATGCTGGCTAAAATCCTCGAGAAGTATCTTAACCATGAACTTTCCACCTTCCTGCATCACTCAAGCTGCCTTGACCGGTTTCAACATGGCTTTCAGAAGGCCCACAGTACTGAATCAGCGCTACTAACGACATCTGACACTATCCGCAGGTTACGGGATGAGGGGCAGGATGCGATTCTGGTCCTGTCAGACCTTTCGGCAGCATTTGATACCATCTCTCCTCAGATTATGGTATCTCGTCTCTACCAAGCAGGGATTAGAGACTCTGCCCTTAAGATTCTTGAATCCTTTTTAGGAGACAGATCCATCACGGTAAGCTGGGCCGATGTTAAAGCTCCTACCTTCTGTTTACCGTGCGAAGTCCCACAGGGCTCAGCACTCAGTGCTACATTGTTTAATATCTATGTTGCCCCTCTGGCCAAATTAATCCGCTCAGACGGTTTTACGGCCACTTCCTATACAGATGACACCCAATTGATCATACCGGTGTCTAGGAAGAATTGGGAGGAAGTGGCTCACCAGTTTTGTAACTGTATGTGTGAGATTAACAGCTGGATGGCGCTGAACTGGCTGAAGCTTAACAGTAACAAAACTGAAATAGTGCTGTTTGGAGCTTGTAGTGAGTTATGGAACTCCCGGTGGTGGGACATGGAATGTGGAGAGCTTCCCATCCCTATCATGGCTACAAAAAAATTGGGAGTTATCTTTGATAACTGCCTAAGTTTTAGGCCTCAAGTGAATGCCATGGTAAGAGCAAGTTACTGGACTTTGAGAACATTGAGAACAATTTTCCCTTTTTTGCAGCAGGAGGAATGACTGACGGTTATTATGGCTTTAGTTATGTCCAGGCTGGACTATTGTAACTCCCTATTGCTGGACTTAACCAAACTGTCACTGAGAAAGCTCCAACTAATCCAAAATAACGCAGCCAGATTGGTTCTTGACCTCCCGCGCTCAGCATCCGCCAGTAAGAGCCTTGAACGACTGCACTGGCTTCTGGTTGCGAAACTGATAATATTTAACACGCTATGCCTTACTTTTAAGGCGGTGAATGGAGGTGGAGCAGACTACTTAGCTGGAAGACTACAGTGGTACATTCCATGCCGGCAACTGAGGTCTAGAAATGCAAACTTGATCCACGTTTGTCGTACTCGTAGGGTGAGATGGGGAGACAAAGCATTCACAGCGGCAGCAGCTAAGTACTAGAATTCACTCCCCAGGGATATTAGGAAGGAGGACAACTTCCTGATTTTCACAAGGCTGGTGAAAACTTTGTTGTTTCCCCGTTAGCCATTCTCTCTTTGCTCTGGCCTTGTCCCTCCCCTCAGACTCTGATGGCTCTTTTCTTTCCAGCGCTTCGATGCTAATGCCGGAACGCGCTTTATAATTACTCAAAAATGCAATACAAATACACGGAAATATAACTCAAACCCTCGCCATGCACAGTTTTTTCATTATATATTTTACTGCAAATATGACATTGATATTATCAATGATGTTATCAAAGATGTCAAGGGAGCCATAATTTGAGGGTTAATTAGCAGTGCATGATGAGGGTGTCAGTGGGTCTGTGAGTGGGTGCATGAGTGTCATGTGTGAGGGTCTGAGTGGGGCTGTGAGTGGAGGCACAAGGGTTGCCCTGGTTTGGGTGCTGGCCCTAGGAGGGGCCTCTTTACAGGAACGGAGGGGGGGGTGTGCCATCCCCCTTCCCTTCATCCATTACCAGGCAGCCTCCATTTTCGGTGTCGCAGAGCATTGGGTGCCACCTTCGCCCTGTACCGAACAAAGAGGGGTCTTGTAATAGGGCATGATGAAGATATGATTGGGATAATGTGCCAAGTACTCTCAGATGTTCCTCTTTAGGGGCATTTATGAGGATGTGTTTTTCATGACTTGTCATATATTTCCTGATGTTCCAATTTTGGGCATTTACAATGATTTTATGACGTGTGCACTATTGTAGTAATGCTTTCCTGACTACCTCTTATGTTGCAGAATAACAAGTAACTTGTGTGTTATATGTGACTACTGCTGGTTTTTGCAGGGTAACAGTACTGTGTAATGTTCTGATAACTGCTTGGGTAGCAGGTTATTACTGACATGTTGTCTGACATGTGTTTGGTCTAATGATGTTGTGTACAATACAGTTTATTTTTATATAACTTGGTGTTGTGTTTCCTTTGTGGTGTGTGTAGTACATCACTTGTGTTGTGTATGTTGTGCAAACACTTTACACATTGCCTCCGGGTTAGGCCTGACAGCGCATGCCAAGCTACCAAGAGGGAGGGCAGGGGTTATCCTGGGTGTGTAACGCCCTCGCCCTGACTAGAGTGGGTGGGTTTTGCCTGGCTTAGGTTCCATCCCAAGCCAACCAGAAACCCCATTTCTAATACATAAGCAGATGGAAATGCTTCTTGGTGATAATGTGTAATCACTCTTACCCCTTTCCAAGAGAGGTCTAGATAACAAAGAAATCAGGTCAAAATATTCACTTGTGTGCAAATACAATATTTGAATATAAATTGGAATGACCATCCTTAACCCCTTAGCTGCTGGGCCGTTTCCCCCCCCAGTGCTGAGCCCTTTTTTGGCTATTTGGGGTAGTTCGCGCTTAGGCCTTCATAACTTTTTGTCCACATAAGCTATCCACGCCAAATTTGCGTCCTTTTTTTCCAACATCCCAGGGATTCTAATGGTACCCAGAGTTTGTGGTTACCCCTGGAGGAGACCAAGAAAATAGCCAAAATACAGTGAAAATTTCGTTTTTTCCAAACAAATGGGAAAAAAGGGCTGCTGACGAAGGCTTGAGGTTTTTTCCCTGAAAATGCCATCATCAAAGAGTTTCTGGTGCTGAAATCACTATCTTCTCACCTTTCAGGAACGGGCAGACTTGAATCAGAAAACCACATTTTCCAACACAAATTTGGCATTTTACTGGGACATACCCCATTTTTACTATTTTTGGTGCTTTCAACCTCCTTCCAGTTAGTGACAGGAATGGGTGTGAAACCAATGCTGGATCCCGGAAAGCTAAACATTTCTGAAAACTAGACAAAATTCTGAATTCAGCAAGGGGTCATTTGTGTAGATCCTACAAGGGTTTCCTACAGAAAATAACAGCTGAAATAAAAAAATATTTAAATTGAGCTGAAAACAACAGCCATTTTTCTTTATGTTTTACTCTGTAACTTTTTCCTGAGATGTCAGATTTCTGAAAGCAATATACCGTTTTGTCTTCTGGACACTTCTGGTTGCGGGGATATAAAGGGCTTGTAGGTTCATCAAGAACCCTAGGTACCCAGAGCCAATAAATGAGCTGCACCCTGCAGTTGGTTTTCATTCTATTCTGGGTATATAGCAATTCATTTGCTGAAATATGAAGAGTGAAAAAGAGGTATCAAGAAAACCTTTTCATTTCCAAAATGGGATCAAGATAAGGTTTTGAGGAGCAGTGGTTATTTGCACATCTCTGAATTCCGAGGTGCCCATATTAGCATGTGAATTGCAGGGCATTTCTCAAATAGACGTCTTTTTTACACACTCTCTTATATTTGGAAGGGAAAAATGTAGAGAAAGATAAGGGGCAATAACACTTGTTTTGCTATTCTATGTTCCCCCAAGTCTCCCGATAAAAATGATACCTCACTTGTGTGGGTAGGCCTAGTGCCCGCGACAGGAAATGCCCCAAAATACAACATGGATACATCCCATTTTTAGATAGAAAACACAGCTGTTTTTTCCAAAGTGCCTACCTGTAGATTTTGGCCTCTAGCTCAGCCGGCAAATAGTGAAACCTACCAAACCTGTGCATTTTTGAAAACTAGAGACCTAGGGGAATCCAAGATGGGGTGACTTGTGGGGCTCTGACCAGGTTCTGTTACCCAGAATCCTTTGCAAACCTCAAAAAGTGGCTAAAAAAACAAGTTTTCCTCACATTTCGGTGACAGAAAGTTTTGGAATCTGAGAAGAGCCACAAATTTCCTTCCACCCAGCGTTCCCCCAAGTCTCCCGATAAAAATGATACCTCACTTGTGTGGGTAGGCCTAGCGCCCGCGACAGGAAATGCCCCAAAACACAACGTGGACACATCCCATTTTTTGACAAAATACAGAGCTGTTTTTTGCAAAGTGCCTACCTGTAGATTCTGGCCTCTAGCTCAGCCGGCACATAGGGAAACCTACCACACCTGTGCATTTTTGAAAACTAGGGACCCAGGGGAATCCAAGATGGGGTGACTTGTGGGGTTCTGACCAGGTTCTGTTACCCAGAATCCTTTGCAAACCTCAAAAAGTGGCTAAAAAAACAAGTTTTCCTCACATTTCGGTGACAGAAAGTTCTGGAATCTGAGAGGAGCCACAAATTTCCTTCCACCCAGCGTTCCCCCAAGTCTCCCGATAAAAATTATACCTCACTTGTGTGGGTAGGCCTAGCGCCCGCGACAGGAAATGCCCCAAAACACAACGTGGACCCATCCCATTGTTTGACAAAATACACAGCTGTTTTTTGCAAAGTGCCTACCTGTAGATTTTGGCCTCTAGCTCAGCCGGCACATAGGGAAACCTACCAAACCTGTGCATTGTTCAAAACTAGAGACCCAGGGGAATCCAAGATGGGGTGACTTGTGGGGCTCTGACCAGGTTCTGTTACCCAGAATCCTTTGCAAACCTCAAAAAGTGGTTAAAAAAACTAGTTTTCCTCAAATTTCGGTGACAGAAAGTTCTGGAATCTGAGAGGAGCCACGAATTTCCTTCCACCCAGCGTTCCCCCAAGTCTCCCGATAGAAATGATACCTCACTTGTGTGGGTAGGCCTAGCGCCCGCGACAGGAAATGCCCCAAAACACAACGTGGACACATCACATTTTTTCATAGAAAACAGTGCCTACCTGTGGATGTTGGCCTCTAGCTCAGCCGGCACCTGGGGAAACCTAGCAAACCAGCACATTTTTGAAAACTAGAAACCCAGGGGAATCCAAGATGAGGTGACTTGTGGGGCTCTGACCAGGTTCTGTTACCCAGAATCCTTTGCAAACCTCAAAATGTGGCTAAAATAACACGTTTTCCTCACATTTCAGTGACAGAAATTTCTGGAATCTGAGAGGAGCCACAAATTTCCTTCCACCCAGCGTTCCCCCAAGTCTCCCGATAAATATGATACCTCACTTGTGTGGTTAGGCCTGGTGCCCGCGACAGGAATAGATCACATCAACGGTCAATGTTGGTCCTTACGTGAGGCAGCTGTTGACCCTGGGGTGATCCATTCCTGACACAGGCACTAGGTGTAGGCTCTCAAGTGGGGTAGTGTTTTTATCAGGACAGGTGAGGAGTCACTGGGTGGTAGGAATGTTGTGGATCCCAGCATATTCCTGTAGTTTGTGTGACAGAAATGCGAGAAAAATTGAGTTTTTTTTCAACATTTCAGCTTTGCAGGGTATTCTGGGTAAGAAAACTTTGGGGAATCCACACAAGTCACACCTCAGTGGACTCCCCCGAATGCCTTACAAAACCAGTTTGTTTTGCCATAGATAATTTTGATGTCTCCACAATACGATTTGGGTGGTGAAATTTGGGGCTGAACTAAATTGGGGAGCTCCCAAGAGAGCACTCTCTCTCTCTCTCTGCTTGCTGCCGCATTCACCTGCTCTCTGGGTTGGCCTAACCCACTATTACCCAGTTGCACGAACAGCTTGCGAAGGGACAGCAGGACTGTCCTCATCACCTCCCTCATAATGTACTGGAAGAGGAGTTATCTAATGGGACTCCTCTGACTGAAAGATCACTCCCAGAGTCTGCGCCATTGTCCTATCCCTCAGATGCTGTCTCAGTATCTGATGTCTGATGTCTCAGTCTCTGATCCTATGTCAGAGCGGTCCTCTATAACCCGAGTGCAGGCAGCAGTCATCCATCAAGATGCCATCTCTGCTATTGGCTAAACTGTTGCTCTAAAACACTAGCCTACGTAGACAGTCACAAAATCGATGGTGTGTGTGAGATACGTGCAACAGTAGAGGCCACCTTACCTGCGCTTCTTCCCTCAATCAGCACGTACTTTCAAGACACTCAAAAAACACCTTGTCACATACCATTCGTCACAGTCTTTAGCACCTCCTGCGCCCAGTCCAACAATAATTATTGGTGCTCCCACTCCCTCCTCCTCGGATTCTCTCATTACCACCCAGCAAAAGTGCCCTTCATCTCTCCATAGCCGCTCTCCACCCCGCACATACATTTCATTGGTATTATAGCGCAGGTAATGGCTGACTTTACTAATGTACTCAGCTATTTACATTAAATACAGATTTGCTCTTTGCAGTAGGCATATAAACCTTCTGCGCTTCTTTATGGCACTAAAACTGCCACTAGACAAGTAGGACCCTTTTCCACCCAGGGAAACCACATACATATTGACAAAAGTGATATATATATGACAGCCAACCACCTGAAACTCAACTCAAGCAAAACCGAAATAATCGTCTTTGGCCCACACAAAAACACCTGGGACCCCTCATGGTGGCCCACAACGCTAGGCCCTGCACCCACCCCCGCCAACCACGCACGCAACCTCAGCATCATCCTAGACTCCTCCCTCTCGATGACCCAACAAATCAACGCTCTCACCTCCTCATGCTTCAACACACTCCGTATACTGAAAAACATTCAAATGGATCCCCACAGAGACCAGAAAAACTGTCACTCACGCACTCATCAGCAGCAGGCTTGATTACGGAAACGCCCTCTACGCCGGCACCACTCTAAAACTCAAGCGCAAACTACACGCATCCAGAACTCAGCAGCACGACTCGTCCTCGACCTCCCCAGACACAAACACATCTCTCCACACCTCAAATCCCTCCACTGGCTCCCCATTGACAAAAGGATCACCTTCAAGATCCTCATCCTCACACACAAATCACTCCACAACACAGGCCCTGCCTACCTTAACGAGAGTCACCTTCCACACCCCCACACGAAACGTCCGCTCAGCTGACCTCTCTCGCGCCTCTGTCCCCCGCATCAAACACACCACCACCGGGGGTAGATCCTTCTCCTACCTTGCACCCAAAACCTGGAACGCCCTCACAACCCACCTTCGCAAGACCCAAAACCTACTTCTTTTCAGGAAGGGCCTCAAAACCTGGCTTTTCGAACAATGAACCTCCCAGCCCCTTTCCCTCCCCCCCCCCCCCCCAGCGCCTTGAGACCCTCGGGTGAGTAGCGCGCTTTATAAATCTCTTTGATTGATATATATAGATCTACCTCTATATATATATATATCTATCTACATATATATATCTATAGATATATCCATGTAGATAGATGTATCTATAGATATATCCATGTACATAGATGTATCTATAGATATATCCATGTACATAGATATATCCATGTACATAGATATATATATATAGATCTATTTATAGATCTATTTTTTTTAGTTGTTGTACGGTTTCCCTGGGGGCCAAAATGGCCCCCAGGGAAACCCTACAACATCTAAAAAAAAATATTGCCCCCACAGGGGGTCACCCTGCCCATGGGTGACCCCCTGTCATTTTATTTTATTTTTTATTTTGTTATTTTATTTTTGGGGAAAACAAAAATTTCCCCTGGGGGTGGCGCAATCGCGCCTCCCCCCTCCACCCCCCCAAAGTGAAATCCCTGGCGTCTAGTGGTGTTTCCTGGCCCCCGATCGCAGCTGTGCTGCGATCGGGGGCCAGGAAACACTTTCAGAAGGCCTCGTAAGAAAGGGGAGACTCTCCAAAAAGGTTAAGATGGTCAATATGAGATGTTGTCAGTATCATTATTTCATTAAAGCATTCACCAGTGACAATATCTATGCCTGTCTGGGTGATCTATGTACTCAGCATAACTTTTCGTGTGAATAGTGCAAAATTAACATAGCCCCTAAAGAGCATTACAGTTAGAATCACATTACATGTGTAATTATGGCCTTTTACCCCTAGAGAGCACGGCACTTCAAGCTCTTGAGCAAAGCTCTAGCCTGGGGAGTGCTTGAAAATGTTAGGAAACGCTTGAGGGATTATGATTTCAGCGTCCCACCAAACTTAGGGTGGGAACCCTAACAATCCTTTTTTGCGGGAGGCTTCACTGCTTCTGCAGCTCCCCTGCACCTTAGCCATATTTTGATGGTAATGCCATGCTCCTGGGGCCACCCCAAGCTGAAAACAAGGGCTATGAATTAAAAAAAAGTGTGGTCGGACTGCACAAAGCAATACGGGGCGCTCCTCCGGAGCTTTCTTTGAATTTTAAAGTAGTGGTTCTGCCAAGTGGACTGGGAAGAGACTTTTCTTTCTTTTCCTTCCTTTTGTGCTGCTGTTCTTTTAGTTTACAGCCTTGCACCACATCTATTCTCTTTGGGTGCCCAGTCCCACCCGGACACCCAGTGTGCATCTTTTTCATGGGGGCCACGCAGCATTGCACTCGTGGTTGTTTTCTTTGGTTTGGTGTGACTGGTCCCACCCAGGCACCCCGCATGAGCCAAAGTGGATTGGAAACCTTGGGAGCCCTCTCCTGGCTGCCCTGAGACAATTACCCACACACCAGCACCCTGGCTGCTGCTTTGGGAGCCAGCAGCATCATTATTGTCTGCTCTCTTCCGCGGGCTGGCCTTCTCGCTCCCCTAGACACAGGAGCAGGGAGAGCCATCCAAACAGGGGAAGTGCAGCAGGACTTTCCCTCCTCTTTTCTGCTATTGGGGCCAAGGGGTGGGGTCTTAGGCCCCTTCCTTGCATTGTGAGGGGGTGCAAATGTCTCTTTATCTTTGACTTCATGAGGCCCAGGATGGGGCCCTGGGCCCCTTTCTCACATCATGAGGGGCAGCAATGACCCTCACTCTGTGACATTGTCTTCATGAGGCCCAGGGATGGAGTCCTGGGACCTCTCCCACCTTCGTGAGGCAGTGAGATTGGACTCCCTTGGCATTATTCTTCAAAGGATTTGCAAGGGGCACAATGGTGCTCCCTCGATACAATAACTTCTAGAGGCCCAGGGGGTGCTGTCCTAGGCCCATTCTTCTCAGGATGGGAAAGAGCAGTGGCATTTCCCCTTCCTTTCCTGATTCTCAGGGGCAGCCCTGGGCCCTGGACCACCCCTGGGCAAAGCTCAAAATGACAGCAGAGCCCCATGTGCTTTGTCGCTGGTACAGAAAAAGCTCAAAGGTCACTCAAATCCAAATAGCCATAACTCAGGCCCTGTTGTGCTGATTCGGATGATCTTTGTCTTGTGTTGATCCTGGTGGAGAGCCTTAGTCACCTGGGGCACTTGCTTTAGGCATCTTTGCCTCAAAGATGAGAAACGTTGCAGGGGGCAGGTTTCACTGGTTCCCTGCACAAGTATTTAGCTTTGTTTTTCTCTGGGCCTTTCCTGCTCCTTGCTTCACTGCACGGTCTTTCTCCCATTTGGGTTTTGGGAAGTGTAAGGGTACAAGCTTTCCTGGTCCTGGGGAGTGCCCCACTGCCCCTAGGGTCAGTCAGATTCCGAGTCCTTGGCCCAGATGGCAGTCAAGGGTTTCCTCCTTCCAATTGTCCATGGTTCCTGTGTACAGCAGAAGGCACAACCAAATGAGAGCTTTCTTACTTGTGGAGGAACTTTTGAGTGTGGGTGGGGATGGGAGTATCTAGCAGGGATGTATCTCTTGCCTTTCCTGGTGTGCCACATCACCTCTCCACCACTGTCCCAACCCTCCTCCAGAGCCTTCCGGAACATCTAAAAATAGCATCAACTAGAAGCTACTTGCCACATATGCACTGGGGGTCTCAGCTCCACCTCTCACTGACATCACTGCCATGGCCTTCCCAGCTCATCTTCAAAGGAGCCCTCCTCCTGGTTTGCCTCCAGAGGTCTCGGCTCCCTCCTTTGTTCAGTAGGATGTGGCAGGTCCTCTTCCTGGCTCATGGTGACAGCAAGCTGATTGATGCAGAGCAGAGTACCCCAACCATTTCCTTCTCAGGAGCTGACTATAGCACTGTTAAATGTTCCTTTTGTGGGGAGGCCTTTGTTCCTGCAACTGGAGGGAAAAGTAATTAACCCTGCCCAGAAGAGTGAAAAAAGGTCTGGGCTCTTATGCTGAGCAGAGCCAGAGAAATGTGACATTCCTTGATGACCCATATGTCTTTAGACTCTACAGAATTGCTCTTTTTAGACAGGTTATGCAGGACATCGGTATGACTCTGGAGTCTGTCGCACAAAGGGAAGAAGAACTGCACTCTAAGGCAACTTTCCCCATAATTGTATAATTGAATGTCACTGAAAACAAAACAGTAAACCAGTCTGACGTTTCCCATATGTATACACCCCTTTAGAGGCCTACCGTAGGGCAATACTCAACCCTGCTTAGTCTCTTCTATGTCAGGCTATCTGTGTGCTGTCCCCGGGCTCTGCATGACAAGAGTCCCCACGCAAAGCCCTTATGTGTGTGCACACACTTTCACATGTAACCAGCCAAGTGCCCCTTACCCTTGCGGTGTCACAGCAGCTTGTCTTAAAAGGTGGACACTGGTGATCAACATGTGCATTCCATTTTACCATGAGTTTACCATGAGGGAGTCAGGGGTTTTGAGGTTCCCCCACTGTAAAAGGAAAAGAAAAACAGGTGATCAAAAAGTGAAAAATCCTGGCGGATGATATGGGCAGAACCACATATACTTGCTAAATTACCAAAAGCCTTAAGAGTGCAAAAAGTGTTACAATTACTCCACTCAACGGAACTCAGTTCACCAATCTCAAGATTATGATAAGTAGAGCTTACCCTGTAACATGTATGTTGCAAATTGCTCTCTGTAGCAGGCTCATTATGCAATTAGATGTCTTAACTCAATACCCCCGGGGAAGGATTAGATAAAGATTACAAATATGTATGAAAGATTCACTAAGCCGATAACCTCCATGCCTAATTAGATGCTATCCTGCTGAAAATGTGTGACACATTGGATCCTACAGCAGCACAGCCTGTACCCACATGCCTTTTGTTCTGCATTCTGGTACACAGTTGTCGTGTGGGACTGGGCTAAATTTTTGTTATGCCAGAGTGATTGGAATGATTTTGGTAATTTCATTTTACACTTGAGATGCAAAATTACCAAAAATAGCATTTAATTTAACGCTGTAGCATTGGCACAGAGCCCAAATAACTGCTGGCTGCTGCTGTTCATGTTCTGTTGCATTTAGCACTACTTTGTTAGCGCAAAGTGCATCCTTGGGTCCATTAAGATGCAAGGGTGCATTTTGCACTTAGACAATAGCATTAGATTCAGGGTTACACCCCTTGTGTAATTTTGCTGTAATTACACTACACCAAATTATATGTGTTACGCACACCCCTAGTGTCAAGTCTCAAAGGCCACGAGAACACTGACTCTGGTACTGAACTGCCAGAATGACCTGTGGCAGTTAAGATGGTTTCAGGCTATCTCCAGAATATACTGCAGATAAATCTGAGCTAATGATGTTTGAGGCGGTGTCACTGCCACTGTCTGAGAAACTCCGGGATCTAGGGAGAGATGTAAAATGGGGGATTGTAGGGAGGGATTGTGATGAGGTGGGAGATTAAGAGGCATATTTATGAAACGTGGCGCATCATGTCATAAAGTGCCAATTTTCTTGCGGCCCATTGCACCCCCCTAATGCCACCACTTGTGTACCATATTTATGATATGGCGCACCATGGTGCACGTTAGGGAACTAGCGTAAAGAATGTTAATGCTAGTGTGGTGCTTTGCAGGATTAGCACCAAAAATATTTATGCTAATCCTGCAAAGTGAAAGGAGGCCCATTGAAAACAAATGGAGCCTTATTTTAACACCTGCCTTAGACAGGCATTAAAAATGACGCTAGAAATGGCACAGTGGAATCTTATAGATTCCACTGTGCCATTTTCTTGGCCTCCTAGCGCTGGAACATCCCCCTTGCATACATTATGCCTGGCGCAGGTAAAATGTGGTGGAAGGGTTTAAAAAGTGGTACAATGCGTTCATTGTGTCACTTTGTAAATACGGCACTGCATTTTTGGCAACCTAACGCCACATTAGCGTCAGAAAAATGATATTACTGTGTTGCAAGGTGGCACAAGGGGCTTCCTAAATCTGGCCCAAGGTGTTTTGCTCGTAGTTGGTGACAGCAGGTGCAGTACCCTGCACCTGTTTAGCGCAACCTTCCTTTGCTGCTTCACTTCAAATATGGTCTAACAATTTCCCATCACAAGGTGGCCTTATAAAAGCATGTCTATACTAAATAGGCATCTATTTTGATTTTGGGTTCAAGATCCACACTTATCTATCCCAAGGTGGCCTTCCTGTATGGAAATAATGACAGTTTGCCACTGCTTGCTGCTCCTCTTGCTCTGGTTAGGCTGTTGGGACACTGCCCAATCTCCAAATGGGTGTCCCTTAGGCTTGTTCTACGGTTACTCTTGATATCATTACTCAGATATTTTGTAGGTGTCAAAGATCATTATCACCTGTGGCATTCCCAAGCCTTTCATATTGTACCCCTTCATTGTCAACCTCTACACAGAACCCCTTGGGGCTCCATACATAGAAAACATGGTATAAAATGACCAAGAAGCAGACTATACAAAACTCTACTTGGACTTCTTTTCTGCTCCAGACACCCAACACCTCAAACACTGCCTACATTTCACCCAGACCTGGATGTCCAGCACCCAGCTGAAGGTCAACAACCACCAAGACAAAATTCCTGTTTTTTGGCAACAACAAGAAATAATTAGTATGAACGTGGTTCAATAACAAGAACCTTGCTTTTTCTAGAACCCTTACTTTTACCAAATGCCAAGTCACTTGGATTCACCATAGGCATCAATCTCACCCTCACAGAAGACAGTACTAAAAAAAAAAACTACCACCTTGAACCTGCTCTCTCTTCTAAAGAAAGTGAAACCTTTTCTCCCAGTAAGCAGCTTCAGCACTTTTGTTCAAGCCCTCATTCTCTAACATTTAGATGGTGGTAACGCCTTGCTACAGTGCTCCCAGACTCCACCTTGGCTCCACTTAACGGTATCCATGTGCCACTGCATGTGTCTGCCAGGCCCTGAAAAAATATGCTTACAGTACACCAATCCTAATGGCGCTCCCATAGCTCCAAATGCCTGCCTAAAACCAGCTGCATCATTTCTCAAGCCACGACAACCAGCACACCCTCTTGCCTAGTAGATACACTCACCATATTTTGGATGGCTCTCTGCACACCTGCAGCCAGGATATCCTCAGACTAGAGACTAAGAATTGTAAAAAAGAAAAGACAGCAGCCCTCTTCCATGTCTGCTCATATGATCTGCTCATATGATCTGGAACCACATGTCTGTATCCATCAGCAGCAACCCATCACTGCTCTAATTTAGTTAACATTTGGAGGTTCTTCTTTAAAGAACAGTACATAACAATGCAGTAACAGTACACTTCAGCTCCCAGAAACCAGTTACCTCTAATATCTCTCACTGTAAGCTTGTCTTTGACCCTGCAAATTACTCCACTGCCTTTTGTCTCTGCTCACGGTATACAAATTCCACATACATTCATAACATTCTTGGTATTTCAGAAATAAGGCTGCAGCTCATGTGATGTACTAGAATTCTGATGTAGTCTTGAGTCTTGCATAACCTGCTATTGAACAGTTGTGGCTATTGTATACTTTATATTAGCAGAAAACTTGAAGTAATCCCTGAGAATCATTATGTGGTTTATATTTCTGTAAAAAAAGTCTTCTAAATTTAATGGGGAACGATATTTTGCTTGCCTTTCACAATGCTCCAGAAAACTGAACTAAAAATGTTTATATGAAATTGTTAAAGGCAGCTTTATACACAAGTGGACTGTTGACCAATTATTCCTTCTAGCACTTTTCCAACTAGCAGCTGTTTCACATAAAAATATGTCATCCTTTGTGGTTTTCTTCATTTTTTATGTATTCAAGAGCTGCCTACTATTGCACTATCTTGGCTGCTAGACAAAAGGTGAAAGGGGGGGTACTCTGATATCACAATACTATTGTTTTCAATAATTATAATAACAGGTTTTAGTTGTTATAAATGTCTGTACCAGTTATCAACTGGACTAAAACATATGGCAGCAATTCTACCGGCATTGTGCAATGTATAAAGAAGGAAATTCTAGAGGCTACGTATTGGGTTGTGAATGTTCCCAGCATGATATTGTGAGTATGCACTGTTGTCATGAGTTACTCAAATGAAAGTCTCTGCTGTATGTTTTATTTTTAGGCCTCAACATACAACCAAAATGCATGCACACTGAGAACTGCTTTAGCTATATTAAATAAGTGAGCTCTGTGCAGGGCTCTGTGTTCTCAAAGGGCACACCATGTATATACTGAATAGCAAGTAGGACTTTTGTTTCCTTGCAAGTTCACAGAAGCTTTGTGGTGGTGGTCGTGTGTGTTTGTGAATCATGGTGCCATAGCGGAGCTTTTTCATGTTCTCTGCAGTTGGATATATGGCATACTGACCTTGTCACTCAAAAGTGATGGCTAATCTCATGGGTGACCCCTTGCTAAATCTTGTGTGTCTGGTATGTATGTAGCAGAAGTGCAAAGTAGTAAGTGCCTGGACTGTGTGTATTGTGTGGATGGGAGGTCAATAAAATTCATAGCGGGGTCCACTGAAAACATGTTGTTCAAGGTGGAGGTGGTCTACCAGACCACCATTGTGTTTTGCTGGCCTTTTTTGAAATTGTTATGTAGCATCAGAGTCTGAACTGTGGGGATGAGGAAGACTAGGCTCTCTTTTAGGAGTGCAGAAGTTATTCTTTTTTCTGTCCTGCTATTTGTTAATTTCTGCAGCACTCACTTGATTATATATGGATGGTGCCGGTAGTGTGGACATTGATGGATCCTCTGAAGTGCAGTGTTAATCTTTTGACAGAATCTGCCTCTTTTGTTTCCCAAGAGGTGCTGCTCCCAAAAGTCTGATGGTATCAGGGGTGAAGGATTCTCAACTCTGTGCTCCTGTTGTGGTTTTCTCCGATTGGAGACTACCATTATCACACTATATTGCCTGCCATCACCTGGAGACAAAAAGTGTGTTTTCTTTTGAAGAAGAGAGATATGGAATGGGAGGAACTGCCTCGAACCAGTTCCAGGGCAAAATATGCAAAATACAAAACCGTGTCTGAGAAAGGAGTACAAGAGAAGAAGTGAAGCTGCAAATCAGTGTTCCAGATTTCCTCAATGAAAAAACTGTATGTGGCACACAATGAGGGCTGTGGAAATGCTCTGGGATAGAAGGCTAGTGGTCTTGAAATTCACTTTCCTAGGGATGAGGGAATGTACTGAAAGAAACCTTCAATAACCAGCTGGTGCAGTGTAGAATCTACTCGGATGAGGATTCTGAAGTATACAAATGTATACAAAGATGAGATGGATGGAATACTTGAATTAGTCTCAGTCAGAAATTACAGGGAGCTGCATCATTTTACAGTTCTCATGGACAAGGACAGACCGTGAAATCTAGCCATTTTTCCACCCACTCTGGTCATACCTCCCCTCCAGTGGCCCTTACTCTGTCAGGCCCTTGGAGGTGTATATCAGCAGTGGAGATTAAGTAGTCTCTACTGTTCACTTACTAAAGACCTTTCCCACGTAAAAGAGGTGGGCAGACCTCAGTTTGGCAGACAGCGTATTCTGTCACTATTTCAAATGAGTACCCTCTCCACCAAGATATAAATCAGGGCCTAAGTCTTCATTTACACATCCCAGAAATGCATCATAGTGAAAACTTTAAACATTAATTGGAGTTCAGGACATAATTTTTGCTTTGGAATGGTGCAAACAATTCTAAAATTGCAAAGCAGACAGTGAACATTGCGATGTGGCTGGCCAACGGGGCCCTCCACTGTCCATGCCAAGTGCATGGGCAGTGCAGGGGCCACCCTGGGGCGCCTCCACCCTGTCTCCAGCAGCCTTTTCATGGCAGTGCTACTGCTATGAAACCGCAGTCAGAGAAGGGGATCGTAATCCCCAGGGCAGCACTGCCCTGGTGGATTAGCATTGCCAGCACCGCCAGACCATAGTGTAGTCGAAATCTGGCTGCCACCATGGTCGTAATATGGTGCTCAGCCTGCTGCATTGGCACTGGTTCAACTGCCACCATGACCCTGGCGGTCATTAGACCGCCAGGGTCGTAATGAGGTCCATAGTATTGACCAACAGAAACTATGGGGCCAATTACAGAAAGCGTTTGAGTAAAGAAAGTAGTACTCTTTTGGGTACTTTTTGTCCAAAACTTTCAACTCTCTATTTTACAAGTTCAAAGAAGACACAGTACTTTCTATTTCTAATAACTGCACATAAATAATGCCTGAATATGTTGTGCCCATGTTAGCTGTTTTGGTGCTAACTCACAAAGGCATGTATGATTATGTAAAAGGGTACTTTAAGCATACTACTTTACATATCACAAAATGACTTTGTGCATAGAGCCCTATGTTTTCACTGGCTGTTTTGAAAAACTCCATAGATATTAGAAATATGGTTAAAATGGCTGATGTTAATATGAATATTAAACCGGCTATTACCTTCTCATTTCATGGGATGTTTGAATTCGGCAACTAGCAAAATGCCATTGCAAACCAATTGGTTGAGGATCACATGTGAGTATTAACTTGACAGAAGACTGTTATTTTAATATTGTATCTTGTTGTTTGTGGAATTAGTCAATGTGAGTAGATTTTGAACTGTAATCATCTGTCTATTGGAGATTATCATCTGCATGCATTTTTTCAAACACACTTAGTTTGAGACTTTGAATAAAAATGCATTGTAACAGAATATGTTAATTTTCATAGTTTATTAAGATCGACCTGTTAGATGGAAAATATGCATTGTATTTAATCTTGAATGTATTCCAAGAAACACGGTATTCTGAAAATATTCATAACATTCAGACTTTATTGATGACCTCTATCTTATATTTCTAAAAAATGCTAATGAAAGAGTATTGCAAACAATGCATTTCTCTTGCTACTCTTTTACAATGTTAAGCTAGCACTTTATGTAATTCCCATGACAAATCTCCAGCAATATATATGGCTCAGCCTTTATTTGGCACCTGATTTTTCAAATACCACCTTATGTAAAAGACACCTCCGATCCCACTCTGTAAACAGAACAAGCAAATCCTTGCAACTCCCACCTGAAATCATATATACAGTGGGGTCCATAAAAACAACTCTCGAACCCCACACTCATGCAAGCATGAACTAAAGGATGGGATTTCTTTTCTACAAAACTGGAGCAGAGAAGTGTTTTGGTTCCTGTATGTGATGTATTATGGATGATACCTAAGTCATAACCCACAACCTTTTGCAGGAGCTTTAAGGATGAGGTGAAAGGATGTGTTCTCATGCATGCCAATACTACCAATTTTGGCAGGAGAAATCTGATTCTTTTCATCCAAATAAAAGACGTTATTTAAAGCTTCAGCGTCATACTTGAATCCCTATGTATAATACAACCTATACTAGAAATATTTTGAAAGATTACTTGCAGGTATTGATAGGTTGCTTACCTTTGTGATCACATGAAGCCTTTAGCAAGCGACACCCCTCACTCAATATCATATTTTAACAAAGAAACACTGTTTTATTACACAGACTCGGTCATGCTGAGTTATCTCCTGTCAATGAAACTGATAGTAGGCATCAGAGTGTGGTTCTGTTAAACACCCTTGGACCTGTAGCCTAGGCCTGGCACGGCATTGAGTTGGGGTGCCCCCACTCCTACACCCATTTGCAAAGCATGAAGAGTGTCTGTTAGCCTGACACACTCATGTTCATGTGAGGCAGACAGGTGTTTTACATGTGCTAAATGTGCAGACACATTACAGCCTGAGTCAAACTTTGAAGTGCCTTGTTCTGATTGCCAATCAGTGATGCCTCGTCACAGAGTTGAGTGGTGTCAGCAATTCTCACTGAGACTAGTAGGGGTGGTAATGTTTAGGAAGAGTATTTGTGCCGCTGTTTATTGTTTATTGGCTTTTGTTGTGATAGGGTTGTATTTTGCTGTTTTCTTTTGATGTTCTTTTCCATTGCGCTAATGTTGTGCTTTACTGTGTTTGAAGTATTTCAACCAATTAAATTGTTTTGTTTTGCATACCCTGGTATCTGTTTGTTGTGATATTATTTTTTGTGGTATGTTACTGTGTGGTATTTTGTGGTGTCCTGCAGTTACTTTAGAGAAGTCACTAACTGATGCTACATTTTCTAGCGTGGTAAAAACAGCTGCTCAAGATCTTGACTTTTTTAGACTCCAGTCAACTGCAAACTGCACTAAAACATGTCTTAACATTAGCAGTACCAAATATTGTTTTAAGTGATATGGCCCAGTATCCGTAATCAATCACTTTGCACCCGCAGCCCTCTAGGCAGGTACATTAAAGCATTTGTATAAAAAACAGCTTTGCTTAGCAGGACACACAGACGAGTATCAATTTATACAAAAGGATTTAAAGTATATTCAAAATGAAATCCAGTCAAACACATGTTGGCGAAATTATGGAGAATGCCACTGAGTGTGACATGTTAGCAGTACTTAAAACAAAATATTTAGTAAAATAACCAACATTTTTCAAAACAGAGATGAGAGAGAGTGTGTTTGTGTGTTTTTGTCAGTGTGTGCATTCAAAAATTTCAGGTGAATTCCAACAGACTCCTCATTATACCCGACTAAAAGTGCCTGTGCCCAACTATTTACTTTAAAAATATATTTATTAGGGGAGTGTAAATCCCCAAACATCCCCCATGCCATTAAGGTATACCCCTGACTCTTCTTTTTTCAGCCCTGTAAAAGTTCAAAAAGAATAGTCTGTCTGTAGCTGGGAGGGAGGAATCACATCAGAGGTGATGGAGGCCTACTCAATGCTGTTTCAGGAAGCTGGTCACCTCTAAAGATGCTAATACTGAGTGTAGACACTTGCATATGACTCTGGATGTGTGAATGAAAACAATGCTGGAGACCTACTCTTTAAATATACCTCTGAAGTATAATTCTTCCACTAAATCTATTTCAAGAGCTCACTTTTTGTCCGTTATGTGGGCAGAAGCACAGAGATAGTATGATTTTCCCAAGATCAAACCGTTTTAGGGGACAGGAGACTGCAACAGAGCACTACTTGCTCTAAAGTGTAAACGTTTAATAGTCTGTTAACTTTGAGTGAAAAGGTCATGTGATTGGGGAGTGATACTCCTCCCTCAGATAACATTCTGTTCTTTTTGTTAATCATACATAACCAGAAGTTTTTGGATCAATTCTAAAAATTCTGGGCCATATTTTTTTCAAAGTTTAATGCAGTGCAGCACAGTACAGCAAGCCCCGCTGGGAAGGAGAGGAATAGTCTTTATTTAACATTATACAGCACATTCCTGTCCTTTCCTTCCGCTGCCGCACCTTTAGCTCCCTTGCGCCAATCCAAGCACGCTTCCATCGTGGTGTTAGGGTGCCTGTGTAGCAGGCAGGATTGTTTTTGTTCAGGAAGGGACACCATCCTGCACAATAACAATTCTCAGTGGCATTTTCAACTTTCTGGGAATGCTGCAGAATGTAGCATGCATAGAAAGAGGAACAAAAATGAGAAATAAAGATATTTCTCCTCATTACGTCTCCCCAGGGGAGGCGTAGCATTTTGACACATTCCCAGGTCTACCACTAATGTTAAATCTGGGAATGCTCCAAAATCCATGGGTGGATGTGTGAGAAAACTCCCCCTCCACCCATTGAATGCTTCCCTGGGCAGACCAATGCTGTCTTGTGTTACTTCAGATTTGTCAACCATGCAGGGCAATGCAAGGTGGCCTTGTATGGCTTGATAAATCTAAATTTAGTACTGTATCAACCTTGCATCTCCTTGCGTGGCACAAGAGCGATGCAACACTATGATCATTCTTGCCCGTACAATGAAGGAAACAGTGGAATAAGTTAAGTGATTTTTCAACAACATACAATTTAGCCAAATTTTGAAGACAAGATTAAAATCTATGTCACTGGGTTCTGCAGATTCCAGCTAGCCCACTAGATCTTAACTTGGGTGCCAAAGAGTCTGATAACAAGGCCAGGTGCTTCCCTTCCCTATGTCGAATTGTTGTGGGCCAGCCTAGATTTTCAAACCAATGTTTACTTTAAGCATATTTGAGCAAAGGGATAAAGTTGAGATTAGATGTCAAGTCTACTAGTTCCGTAAGTAAGATGAAAACCACTGGGCCACATATCCTGGACTCTGCCAATCAGTACGACTAAGCACTTGCTAGGGATTCTTTGCTGATTTTGTTTTTAATGTATTCTCGGACTGTATTGAGCCTATTTCTAATCTCCTCCATTAGTTTGATATTATACTAAAAAGGCATACATGGGGGCATAGCTAGTATCCACGCAAGATGGCGGCTCCCTACCAAGCTCCGCCGAGCCTGCTACATCACCAGCCTGATTTGCTGGCCTTCAATACCTCAGCACTCTCCCACAAGGATCAGTGCCTCAACAAGCTTTGAGGCTCTGAATTCCCGGGGGACCGACCTGTGACAGCCATGCCAAGACCTGCATGAACACAAAATGGTGGCACTCGTCCTTTTGCTGGAAGCTGAGTGTGAAGCACCTAAGCCTGCTCCTGCATACAAGCAATCCAGTGGATCCTGTGACTGCACGGGCCCCATCAACTTATATGGTACCCATCACAAGAGCTTTCACCACTGTGAGCCGAATTCTTGTTATTATCTGGCGCAACATGCTCTGGTTTGATCCTACCGCATAGGCCCTGCTGACCCAACGAGTGGCGCTTGCTGCCCCTAGCACAGCTCAGCACCTAGGACACACACGATGGCTAAAATTACTCTTGATACAGCAAAGGCTTGCACTGCAGTAAGACTGTGAGCTGAGACTGATCTAAGACGTATTCTGTGACTGTAGTCTGGGCTTTATGCTGCTGCCACGAGGCACGCTCTGATCCTCTCCCACTACACAATCCCTGCTGGCCTAATATGCAAGCCTCATGTCTCTCAGGCCTCAGCTCCAGCACTCAGTAATCACTAATCAACAGCATTTTTGCCTGCACTCATGGCCCAAATACTTTTTTTTAACTCAACACACACACAAGGATAGTGCACAGTACATAACAGTACATAACAAAATGCCTTATGCTGAGAACAACAATAAGGACTGCAAAACTTGTATAAGTGAATGTAAACCTGTGAAACCAGCAATTCAATAAAAAGTTTGAGGCATACACAGGTACACAAGCTCATTAAGGAAAAAAAAACTGTTTAAAGTGCCCCACCACACAATGTCCTACTTATACTAGACCAACACTCTAACCAATGCTCTGATGCACATGCCTAGTACGAACTTCTGAGAGATACACAATGAATATGTGATGAATATGTGATGAACAGGTGATGGAGGTGTAATCTCACATAACCTGAAGGAACGGAATTCCACAACCAACCCTGCCAGCGGAACAATCCACTATGTTCTAGAAGGAGCGTCTTATATCTATTAAGACGCTGAAGGTGTAGTGCTGCCATAGTACATACTGCACTGTGGCCCCTTTACAGATCCCCTATAATCCTTCCGATTGATGGCTTGCCACGGCCCTCATTTTGATGAATCAACTGGTCTGCTGCAATCTCTGGTCAGTCTGGGAAACCTACACCCCTCCTCATTCACAATCATATACCTAGTTAACCAACTAACTGGTTTCCTACCTTGTCAACTGCCTCAATATTTCACCTTCTTGCTCTCTCAGAAGGCACCTGATTTGCTGCAAAAATGGCAGACCTGAGAGAACACAAAACGTTCATAGACAAAGAAAGCAGAAGTGGATTAAGAAGGTTCAAACATGATGCTTTGAACCCTGAGTCACTTGTTAAGGACAAACATGAGAACCATTCCACTATTGAGATGATTCTTTAAAAAAACTAAACAACGTCCACAACATTCCTCAAAATGCAAAAATCAACACTGACATGTGCAAACGGAGGTACCTGCAATCAGAAGGGACCTAATAAAATGAAACTTCAGAGTACTGACTGCCAAAAGCTGAATAAGCATGACAAAAGACTGCCTCACAGTGCAATCCAAACATCTACTTAAGAATGACAGAGTTCTCTCTACTCTCAATCATGAAATTACTGAACTGGAAGACCACAATAGAAGGGAGAATCTCAGAATTCTTGGTCTACCGGAATAAAAAGAAGACAAAGCCCCTTCTACATTTATCATCCTCGAAATCAAGCGTCCCACAGGGTGTCCTCCTATAAACCTGAACACATATCTACCCCACAGACACTCATTTTTTTTTCCTTGTGCTACCAACATACAGAACCTACCCTATAGGATATGAAAAAAACAAATCCAGTCTCCTGGCAGAGCACACGGATCAACATCTACTAAGATTATGCCAGAGACACAGTTGCCAAAAGGAAAGACTTTATAGCTCTTAAGAAACCACTATTCAATAGAGCGATCCAACATTCTTTTATGAGCCCTTCCAAATTTAAAAGCAACTACCATGTCAAGACTCAAGCCTTTTCGAGAAACCAGCAACTTATGAGTTCTCCTACTTAGTGGAAACCTACATAGGGTTTCAAGTATCAAGTATCCTAGATACTTGATTCTCACATTTGGTTTTGACACCTAGAACCTGATCCAATGCACAGTGTGGGACACTATAACGATACTGTAATGTTTCATAAGATGTCCTATATTGTTCTATAATACTTCATAATTCTTAATAGTGTTTCACAATGCTTTACAGTATTTCAGAATACTATAATGTGTCATATCCCTTAAAAGCTCCATAACCATATTGTCCCTCATAAGGTATGCGCACCCTAATTTATTATAATTCCAGATAAGATGCCTATATAATGTCTCCTTTTAAGGTGCCTATCTGACCTATACACTGTTTGTACATGTAGAACTTGTGTCCCCTGTTTTTGCATTCTCAATGCAGTTTACAAGGCGCCCAACTGTTACCCTCTACTCCCAACACCGCAACTCAGTGCCTTCTGTGTGATAATCCATGATGCCTTATAGTGCTTCACAATACTTTATGATCCCCCATATTATATCTGTACGTCACTGTCACTCAGTCTGTCTCCATATAATGCCTCTCATGACCACATGTACCTGCTTACAGTTTCAGAAGTTATTTGTCTAGACAATTCTACTATATTGAGATGTATTAAGTTGAAAAATGCTTTGGGGGTCATTCTGACCTCGGCGGTAAATGGCGCTTACCGCCAGCCAGAAGGCCGCCATAACACCGCCGCGGCCACGGTAAACCGCCACGGTCATTCTGACCCGCAACTGCCAAACCGACGAAAACCCGACATCCTCAATAATCCGCCACACCAAAGGTCAGCGAAAAAATGGTGCTGACCAAACCTCCACCGTCACGCCAACAGAAATACGCCCATACCATTCCGACCCACAAATCCACGCGGCGGTCTTTCAAACGCGGTATTCCATTGGCTGTACACACCACCGCGGTCAAAATACACACACCCATAGAAAACTCAGCCACATTGGTCAGTTCGAAATACACACACCTGATACACATACTAACACCACTCCCACACACCCAACACAATATAAAACACACACCCACATCACCCACAAGCCCCTACGACCCGAAATCATTGATGAAGGCTAGCGAGAGAGCACAGAATAGAGAATCCCACAACACAGAGGCACACAACACCATCACCCACACAGAATCCACGCACCAAACACCACACACCACCACACGCACCACACGCATCACCACAAACGCCACCCCACACCTCAACCACACCACCCCATGGCACCCCAAAGACACCCCAGGTTCAGTGACGCCGAACTCAGGGTCATGGTGGAGGAAATAGTCCGTGTAGAGCCCCAGCTCTTCGGGGCACAGGTTCAGCACACCACAATTGCCAGGAAGATGGAGCTATGGCAAAGGATAGTGGACAGGGTCAACGCGGTGGGACAGCATCCACGCAATCGGGAGGACATCAGGAAGAGATGGAACGACCTACGGGGGAAGGTGCGTTCCATGGTATCAAGGCACAACATAGCGGTGCAGAAGACTGGCGGCGGACCCCCACCTACTCCCCCAGAATTTACCGCGTGGGAGGAGGAAGTCTTGCACATCCTGCATCCTGAGGGCCTCGCTGGAGTAGGCGGAGGAATGGACTCTGGTAAGGCAAATCTTCACTACTGCTTCCCACCCCCACCCCACCTGAATGCCAAATCATACCCCCACCCTCACCCCTTCCCCCATCACACCAACCCCTAGCAAAAGCCTCACCATCACAACCCACCCATCCCAACACCAAGCCCTGCATGCCACCCCAAAGCATGGACACCCATCACCAAAGCATGCCCACTGCACACACACATCACCCCCACAAGCCACCCTCACAAAAGCCCCCACAAGGAAATGCCTGCACATGGGTACACGGACACCCACCCATCACACAAAATCCCACACACAGAAGCAATAACCATACCTTTATACCCCTGCAGGACCCGAACGCAACCACACCGCCACGGAGGGTCCAGAGATGTCCATCCCACCCCCAGAAGAGGCCCCCAGCGATGACAGCAGCTCTGTCTCCCTGGAGCCAGACGACCAGCCCGGCCCATCGGGGACCTCTGGACAGTCGGTTCCCCACAGACAGCCACAGGCTACACCAGACCCAACCCCCTCTGGGAACACCAGCACAGCTCCCACCCAGCAGGCCCATGCCTCTGTCTCCAGGGCACGTAAATCAGCGGTGTGTCCACCACTACAGGGCACCCAGGTTGACCCACCACCCCAACAACAACAGGGACCTGGGGGCAGTGGTAGTGGGCACACCGGCCAGGGGACAGAGGCCCAGGAACACAGGGGAACTGGTAGGGCTGCTGTGCGACAGGGGGGGGACAGGCCCGGGGAACCGACTCTCCAAGAGGCCCTCTCCTCCATCATGGGAGCATACCACCGCTCCCAGGAGACGATGGCGACGGTACTGTCCCGGTTCCAGGAGATCCAGGAACTGCAGGAGGAACGGTACATGGGGTTCAGGGAGGAACTGAGGAACATCGGTTCCGCAATGGGGACCATCGTCCTGGCCCTTACCCAGATCGTCACCACATTGCGGGACCATGTGGCACCCCAAAGGGCCCCTGTCACTAGCCCAGGCCAGGAACAGCCTACCACCTCCGCCGGCGCCAGTGGACAGGAGGCCCCCACACAACGACAGGCCACCAGAACCCCACCTCCTGCAGAAGAAGATCCAACCCGCAAGCGGAACCTGAGATCTCACAAGAAGACAGAGTAGGATTGCAAGCCCCCCGCCAGCCTAAGATACCCCCTGATGTCATCCCACTGTCCCACATTGTCACCCTGTCCAACCTTGAACTGCCCCTGCTCCATCCTTCCACAGGCATATGGACAATGCACCTGTGCGACTGAGAACTGGACTCTGCCATGGACATTACTCCACCCCCACCCATCCCCGCTTCCCAATCATTTACCTATATCTAGCACTTTAAATAAATCACTTATTCCACTTAAATAAACAGGAGTCTGCTTGTATTCTTAACAAATGTATTACACATAATGGTTCAATAATGTCCAGTTACTTTGTGATGACAACATACCAATTTCAATAAGCTTTAGTCCATGGGCAAACAAAGCTGAAGTCCGGCAGTGGGTCATACAGCTCTGAAAAGGGAAGGGAAAGTCACAAATCAGTTAACAGAAACTGGGGGGAAACACAGACAGTGGAGACGCATGAGGCCTTAAGTAAATGTAAATTGGGGTGGCTGTTTCTTACCTGTGTGCTACTGAAAGTATTGTTGTATGACTGTATCCCTGTTGTCCGTGTCGTCCCCGTCGTCTTCCTCCTCTTCACTCTCCACAGGCTCCACAGCTGCAACAACACCACCATCTGGACCATCCTCCTGCAGAAAAGGCACCTGGCGTCGCAATGCAAGATTGTGAAGCATACAGCAGGCCACGATGATCTGGCACACCTTCTTTGGTGAGTACATGAGGGATCCCCCTGTCATATGCAGGCACCTAAACCTGGCCTTCAGGACCCCGAAGGTCCTTTCTATGATCCTCCTAGTTCGCCCATGGGCCTCATTGTAGCGTTCCTCTGCCCTTGTCCTGGGATTCCTCACTGGGGTCAGTAGCCACGACAGGTTGGGGTAACCAGAGTCACCAATTAGCCACACACGGTGTCTCTGTAGCTGTTCCATCACATAAGGGATGCTGCTATTTCGCATGACATACGCGTCATGCACTGACCCAGGGAACTTGGCATTTACATGGGAGATGTACTGGTCAGCCAAACAGACCACCTGGACATTCATCGAATGATAACTTTTTCTGTTTCGGTACACCTGCTCACTGTCTTTGGGGGGAACCAAAGCCACATGGGTCCCATCAATGGCCCCAATCATGTTGGGGATATGTCCAAGGGCATAGAAATCACCCTTCACTGTAGCCAATTCGCCCACCTCAGGGAAAATAATGTAGCTCTGCATGTATTTCATCAGGGCAGACAACACTCTGGACAAAACCTTAGAAAACATAGGCTGAGACATCCCAGATGATATGGCCACTGTTGTCTAAAACGACCCACTTGCCAAAAAATGGAGTACTGACAGAACCTGCACCAGAGGGGGAATCCCTATGGGTTGGCGGATGGGGGACATCAGGTCTGGCTCCAGCTGGGCACATAGTTCATGTATAGTTGCTCTGTCAAGCCGGTATGTAAGTATGATATGTCGTTCTTCCATTGTCGACAGGTCAACCAGCGGTCGGTACACGGGAGGATTCATCCTTCTCCTCGCAAGTCCCAGCGGACGGTGCCTAGGAAGGACAACATGGAGCACAGAGTCAAGCAACCCACAGGTTCGTTCACACAGCTTGCACAGTACACAAATCGCTATGCATGGAACGGCTTGCATGAGTGGCAATGCAAGGCCTAGGCCTGTGTGACGCAGAAGAAATCATGCCATGTGGGCCCTTGAAATGGCGGCTGCCTGACCTGTGAAGTGTGACAGTGGGATGTGAGGTCACTGCGCTGGCGTGGCACACCGTGGCGGTAGGCGGTCGAAGACTGCGGCGCAAAGCAACATTGGTTAACATTGAACCCTATGGGTCTCAGGAGCCAATGACGATGTGCGCTGGTGGTCGCGGTACGCACTGCCGCGGTACGCACCTCTGCGGTACGCACCGCCGCGGGCGTGACCGCCATTTTCTATCTGATTAATCACTCGAGACCTGATCATCCACAGGAGAGGACCTATACTGCAAGTGCTGCTATGACCTCGGTCTGGGAGATACAATGGCTGCTGCGACTGGGGAAAGGGCCCCTGCCTTCACTTCCGAAGAATTGGAGAAACTTGTTGATGGGGTCCTCCCCCAGTATGCGCTACTCTACGGTCCTCCAGACCAACAGGTTAGTACACAGGGTGCACGCTGAATGGGCTATGCCTGTGTTGAGTGGGGTGTATGTAAGATGGTGGGGAGGGGAGGGAATGAGGAGTGCAACGCACGACAGATGGGAACATGTGCCACATGGCAAGGTTGGGGAGGGGGGGCCACTCACATCTACCATGCAGAAAAGTGATGATATTTCCTTTCCCACCCTGTACATGTCAAATAGGACAGCGCCCATCAGAAGATCGACATTAGGCGTGCCATCGCCAAGGACGTCCGGGCCCTGGGGGTCCACAACAGACGGGGCACCCACTGCCGAAAGAGGTGGGAGGACATCCGCCGCGGGACCAGAAAGACCGCCGAGTCTCTGCTGGGGATGGCCTGCCAACGTAGGAGGGGTGCCAGCCGCCAATTGACCCCCCTGATGTCCCGGATCCTGGCGGTGGCCTACCCCGATTTGGATGGGCGCGTGAGGACATCACAGCAGACACAAGGGGGTGAGTATCAGCACATTCTGCTGTCTTTGCGCGCAGTGGAGGTGTCTGGGTTTGGGAGGAGGGCTGTGGGTAACTCAAGGCCAGGGCGCTTTCTGTAGGCTAGTCCCCTCCGTTAGCCATGGCCCTGTGCCCCCGCCCCCCACCTCTGTAGGGTGCCAAGTACAGCTATCCATGGTCCTGCATCACCCATGTGTGCATTTGTCGTCCATAGACCTGTAGGCCTAGTCACAAGAACTGAGTAGTGTACCCCGATTGCGCAGCGTAGTGCAGGGGGCTTCTGTGTCTGTCCTCTCCGCCAACGGTGTTGCCAATGCATGCACTCAACCTGTCTTCATTTCTCCCCCCCACCCATTTTCTTTTTCTTCCTGTGCATGTGTGCATTAGCATCATCAGGCGGAGGAGAAGTGGCATCGGCGCACGAGGGAGCTGCATCTCACATGGCCCCGGAGGGCCATGCAACCGACTCCGAGTTCACCAGTGAGACGGAGGGCGAGGGGAGCTCCACAACGGGGACCCGTGGAGATGTCAGCGACACCGACACGTCCTCCGAAGGGAGCTCCCTTGCGGTGGCGGCAACATCCGTGCCCACCGCAACTACAGGTACAGCCGCCACCCAGCGCACCAGCTCCGCCCTCCAAGCAGCCCTTCAGCGTTCACCCCGTGCCCGCTCGCACACCAAGGCGGGCATCTCCTTCGCCCCAGGCACCTCAGGCCCTGCCCCAGTTACCCCTGCTGCCCTCAGTGAGGAGGTCATTGACCTCCTCCGGACGCTCATTGTTGGGCAGTCTACCCTTTTGAATGCCATCCAGGGGGTGGAAAGGGAGGTGCATCGGAGCAATGCATACCTGGAGGGCATTCATTCGGGTCAGGCTGCCCATCAGCGATTGTTCAACGCTCTGGCCTCAGCACTGATGGCAGCCATTGTCCCTGTCTCCAGCCTCCGTCTTCTAACTCCCTCCACCCAGTCCCAGTCTCCTGTTCCTCAGCCTATCCCATCCACACCATCAGACCAGCCTGCACACACCTCAACACCCAAGGGCAGCTCATCCAGACATAAGCACCACAGATCCCACAAGCATTCACACAAACAACATCCAGATGCAGACATGCCAACAGTCACTACCACCTCTGTGTCCCCCTCCTCCTCGTCTCCCTCCTCCCTCCCTGTGACGTCTCCACTCACACCTGCATGCACACCACCATCAGCCAGTACTTCCATCACCAGCACACCCTCCATTACAGTCAGCACACGTGCAGTCACCACCCCCACTGCCATTTACACGTCCCCTGTGTCCTCTCCCACTGTGTCTGTCACCCCCTCTTCCAAACCACACAAACGCAGGCAGCCACCCACCCAACAGCCATCCACCTCACGACAGCCTCCAGCCCAAGCACTTGCACCCAAAGACAGCACACTTGACTCTCCTACAACCACATCCTCTTCCTCCACTCCCATACTCACTGCACCTACCCTTCCCATTGCTCCTAAAAAACGTTTCCTCTCCAAAATTAACCTCTTTGCATCACCTGACCCACCCCCTCCATCTGGTAAGAGTCGAAAGAGCACCTCAGCCACCACCAGCCCTGCATCTAGTATCACCATAGTGCAGGGCTATTGGAGTCCTCCAGCTCCTAGGGAAGGAACATCGGCCAGCAGCAAGGGGACAGCCAGCCCACCCCCTGGGAAGAGGACAAGAAAAATTAAGGGCCGGCGCGAAAAGCCTGAGACGGCTGCCACCAAGGACAGTGGCCTTGCCACGTCACCTGCCACATCATCTAAGGAGGTAAGGGCCAGAGAGCAGCAGCGAAGGAGGGCAAGGGCAGCAGGGCGGAGAAGACATGCAGCAGCCGAGCGCACCAGGAGGGCCCCACCAGCCCCATACCGGGTGTGACGGACGACACCCACGGGCACAAGACTCCATCACAGGAGGGCCCCACTAAGCGGGGAGTCTTGGCCAGGTCTGGCTCCCTTGAAAGACAGGACAAGCACCGCTGAAGAGGGCCCCGCCAAGACAGGCACCGCTGAACGCCGTGAAGAGCACCGCTAAAGAGGGCCCCGCCAAGACAGGCACCGCAAAACAGGGCACCGCCGTGAAGAGCACCGCTGAAGAGGGCCCCGCCAAGACAGGCACCGCTGAACAGGGCCCCGCCGTGAGGAGCACCGCTGAAGAGGGCCCCGCCAAGACATGCACCGCTGAACAGGGCCCCGCCATGAAGAGCACCGCTGAAGAGGGCCCCGCCGTCTCAAGCACCGCTCCGCTGGGCCCTTCATCTCAAGCACCGCTCCGCTGGGCCCTTCATCTCAAGCACCGCTCCGCTGGGCACCGCCGTCTCAAGCACCGCTCCGCTGGGCCCTTCATCTCAAGCACCGCTCCGCTGGGCCCTTCATCTCAAGCACCGCTCCGCTGGGCCCTTCATCTCAAGCACCGCTCCGCTGGGCCCTTCATCTCAAGCACCGCTCCGCTGGGCCCTTCATCTCAAGCACCGCTCCGCTGGTCCCTTCATCTCAAGCACCGCTCCGCTGGGCCCTTCATCTCAAGCACCGCTCCGCTGGGCACCGCCGTCTCAAGCACCGCTCCGCTGGGCCCTTCATCTCAAGCACCGCTCCGCTGGGGCCTTCCTGTCAAGCACCGCTCCGCTGGGCCCTTCATCTCAAACACCGCTCCGCTGGGCCCTTCATCTCAAGCACCGCTCCGCTGGGCACCGCCGTCTCAAGCACCGCTCCGCTGGGCCCTTCATCTCAAGCACCGCTCCGCTGGGCACCGCCGTCTCAAGCACTGCTCCGCTGGGCCCTTCATCTCAAGCACTGCTCCGCTGGGCCCTTCATCTCAAGCACCGCTCCGCTGGGCCCTTCATCTCAAGCACCGCTCCGCTGGGCACCGCCGTCTCAAGCACCGCTCCGCTGGGCCCTTCATCTCAAGCACCGCTCCGCTGGGCCCTTCATCTCAAGCACCGCTCCGCTGGGCCCTTCATCTCAAGCACTGCTCCGCTGGGCGCTGGCGTCTGAAGCACCGCTCCGCTGGGCCCTTCATCTCAAGCACCGCTCCGCTGGGGCCTTCCTGTCAAGCACCGCTCTGCTGGGCCCTTGATCTCAAGCACCGCTCCGCTGGGCCCTTCATCTCAAGCACCGCTCCGCTGGGCCCTTCATCTCAAGCACCGCTCCGCTGGGCCCTTTATCTCAAGTACCGCTCCGCTGGGCCCTTCATCTCAAGCACCGCTCCGCTGGGGCCTTCCTCTCAAGCACCGCTCCACTGGGCACCGCCGTCTCAAGCACCGCTCCGCTGGGCCCTTCATCTCAAGCACCGCTCTGCTGGGCCCTTCATCTCAAGCACCACTCCGCTGGGCGCTGCCGTCTCAAGCACCGCTCCGCTGGGCCTTTCATCTCAAGCACCGCTCCGCTGGGCCCTTCATCTGAAGCACCGCTCCGCTGGGCCCTTCATCTCAAGCACCGCTCCGCTGGGCCCTTCATCTCAAGCACCGCTCCGCTGGGCACCGCCGTCTCAAGCACCGCTCCGCTGGGGCCTTCATCTCAAGCACCGCTCCGCTGGGCCCTTCATCTCAAGCACCGCTCCGCTGGGCCCTTCATCTCAAGCACCGCTCCGCTGGGGCCTTCCTCTCAAGCACCGCTCCGCTGGGCCCTTCATCTCAAGCACCGCTCCGCTGGGCCCTTCATCTCAAGCACCGCTCCTCTGGGCCCTTCATCTCAAGCACCGCTCCGCTGGGTACCGCCGTCTCAAGCACCGCTCCGCTGGGCACCGCTGTCTCAAGCACCGCTCCGCTGGGCACCGCCGTCTCAAGCACCGCTCCGCTGGGCACCGCCGTCTCAAGCACCGCTGGTCCATTGATAGTGCCGGTTCTGTGTCGAGCAGGTGTTCACGAAGCACTCTGGGCACCATGCCTCCTCCAATACCAGTGGAGTCGGTTATCCATCTGATGGACTGTGGCTTTGCACTCCCCAGGATGGTACAGTGGGCATGGAGGCCCCTCTTGGATCTGGCGTCGTGGACTCATGTGGCTGAGGTGCCCCCCTTTCCCTTCCGCCTGAGGTGCCTGTTGTTTTATCATCTGATGCCCCTGCAGTGTTCTCTCCAATGGTATCCTGTCTCCTGTGTGGGCTTTGCCCATGTGTTTGTATACATTGGCCCACGGACTATGGATATTTAACGGACTGTGCAGGACTTATTGACTATGTTTATACTTTGCACTATGTTCATTATTTCTTTTGTATATTTCATATGGCATATTTACCATGACTTCAATGAACCTATTTTATACATAAATTTTAAACTTCATTTGAATTATGTCTTTGCATTCTTCCGGGGGGTTTGGGGGGTGTCACTCTGACTTGTTGGTCTGCATTGGTGTGTAGGTATTGGGGGGGTGGGTGTATCGCGTATGTGTGTGCACGTAACCTTTCCTCCTCCCCCCTCCTCTGTGTCGTAGGTGCAGTACTCACCGTTGTCGTCTGTGCCGGTGTTCGTACTCCTGGTAGATGAGCAGGTAGACAATAGCCGGTAGGATGTGTAATTCGGGCTCCATGCTGTCCTCCTTCCTCGTGGAGTGTGTATAGGTGAGCGTTTTCCCGTTCGTAGTCTGTTTCAGCCGTGTTTTTATCGGTGGGGCTCCCGCCCCGGAAAAGGTGGCGGATTGGTGAGTTGTGATAGGGTGGGCGGTACATTGTCTGCCGCCTGCCTGTTGGCGGTGACCGCCACGCTGTTTGTCGGTCCCGCCGTGGCGGTCGGAGTGTTAATGTGGCGGGCTGTGTTGGCGGTTCCCGCCAGGGTCAGAATTCCATTTTTTGGACCGCCTGCCTGTTGGCGGGTTGGCCGCCACTTTATCACCGACCGCCAGGGTTAGAATGACCCCCTTTATGTATACATTTGTTGCCCATGAGGGCCTTGTTGTTTCTTTGCCAGCAACAAGCCATTATTGTGGCCATTCCCTGTCCTCCTTACCGTTCTAATAGTTGCATTTTGAAAGTGAGACCCACTCCCCCTACAATCTTTTTGAGACTTTCTCCCTGTTGGAAAACAACTGCTTTCCCCATGACCCCTCACTCTACCCTAAATACCATTAGTAACTTTTTGCTTCACTCCTGCCTTGAGTCATGCATTCACCACATACAATCAATGACCACTCCAAAATTAATGACAACTCATAATACCATGCCCACTACGAACCCTCAGTACACCAATGGCTGACCAAAACACTGCCATGCTTAAAATGGTTTCCCTTAACCCTTTTCAACCTGAGGACCGGTGGGGGTTGTCCTCAGTCACAGTCATTCTGTGCTGGGCAAGGCCCCCAGCCCTCCTCTGCACATAAGCAGGAAATATCTCTGGTGCAGACACCAGAGGGATTTCCTTTCTGTAAAAATAGCCTTGGGAGGTGGGCCAACTCCTAAGGCTGTTTTTGGTTTTCAGTGAAAAGACGAGGAGCACACACATCGCGCTGACACTATTTCACTGAAAGTGAGAGTGAAATAAGCTAATTAGCTCATTTCATTTCCCCTCCCTCAGTGCTCAGGGGCCTATCTCAGCCCCCTGAGATCCAAGGCAGACGGGAGAGGTTTTGCTGGAATGGGGAGAATCTCCCTTTTCCAATGTTACCCCTCCCAATTGGATCCCTGCTTGGGAATCACCCAAAGAGGGTACTCCCTATGCAGGGATCCACTTCACTAGTCACCGGGGGGAGGAGTGGTCCCTTGGGTAAGGGCTTTTGCTCCTCCATTATGTTTTAGCAATATTCAGTTTGTCTGCCCCCACGTGGCCACACTGGGTCAAAAGCCCCCGATCTGTCCCCCAGGGGGCAGAAGCCTCGCCCAGTAAGAGCCAGGGATTTATTTTTAGGTTGAATTTAGAAAGCACTTGCGCTGTTTCTATGAGACATGCTGTGTATACTTTGTGGGGGTACAACTGGCAAATTGCTTTTCATTTTATTTTAGTGTCCTTTAAAAAGCCTTGCTTCCAAGTGGTTAATCTGCCCTATTTGTGCCTCCTTTTCATGGGATGTTCCCTCCCATGGATCACCACCCTAGTACCTGTATCCTTATGCTTGTCCCATTATAGCAATTGCTTCAGGAACTCTTTTTCTCTTTCTTTAAGAGCACTGAACATGAGCTGCTGGAGTTTTTACTGGCGCTGACCTCTGTTGGACAGGACTGTAAATCTTGTTAATCCCTTCACATTTGGAATGCATTCTAATACCAATATCAAATGGGCACTTGTTTAATTTTATTTGTTGGACTTCAAAGTGTTGCTTGATTTCTTAGCTTCCCCGCTGGTGTTTGGCTTCCCTTTTCATTTGCAGAGCATTCTGGCTAAAAACTTACCTATGTTTTTTGTAAACAGGGCTGTAAATCTTCCTCTCATCTGGTCATATTTGAAGAGTATTCAAAAACCTGACCAGGACATTATATCACAGTTTGATATCAAATACCTTTCTGTGGATTTCAATTTTAAAACAGATGTTTTTTTCCTCAACTTGCTCTCTTTAAACATTTTTTTAGGCAATAAACTCTCATGTTTTAGTTTTTTCCCTTTCATTTTAACTGAGTAACTCAGGATCTCTGGACCTAGAGACTGTGTGAACTTTATTGTGGGAATGTGAAACTGCAACCTGGTCTTGAAACGTGTTTCCTACTAAATGATTTTGCATTCCTGTGCATAAGTGAATTGTTTATTTTAATGCATATCATCCCTGCATACATGCATGCTGTTTCTCCCCGGACAAAAACAATAACAGCATCACATTTAGCAAGTGGGATCCTCACAAGACATTCATAATTCCAGTAAGTTTGGGGATTTAAACAGCAGAAGCATCTCCCCAATGTTCCAGTAAGAATGGAGTCCAGCTTTAGCAGCCTACCAAAATCATGTCTGCTGCCACTGGACCTGATGAAAAGCAAGTCGTATAGGACTAAAAGTTCGATTAGGGCTTCCCCCCATAAATGCTTCTGAGAAGTGACCACTGGAGCCACTCATGAAGCTTAGCGAAGGTTTTCTGAGGGGAAAGTGCCCCACTCAGCGTTCATAGAATAAATCATCATTCATTTCCTTATGGAAACATTCGCTAAAATATGCACTATTTGTGATCCAAACAAGACAGGGCATCAGTAAATGTTGGCTCTGTAAATACAAACATATTTGTGCAGTTTTAATTATTCGTTATCTGTGTGAAATGCAGCGTAGATTTCGAATTATTGTGCGTTTACACTCACAAACACATACAAGCATTTGTGTCCATGTCCACGATCTGTGCTGTCCGAGGCAATATACAAAGGACACATTAACTAGTGGGGAAACTTCCCAACCTGCATAGCACTCCTGTGAATTCATCCTACTAGGGTCACAGCCTCCTTGGTGCAGAGTATTGTAGTTTTCTGGAGTGTTTACCCTGCAGAATGTATGCAGGAAGTGTGTCTGCGTGTGTTTGATGGGGGAAGGGGTGTTGGAAAGGCACAGAAGCACCTCAAGAGCTTTCACAGCATCTCATCTCCTGGTGGGAGTTTGAAAGCAGGCAGAATGATCAATTTGCCATTACCGGAGTTCCAATTTTGCTGCCTAGAAAGGAGAAAATCAGCCCTCTCTGTTCACTGTACAATGAGTATATATGTTAACCCCTGTGCCAACTCTGCCTAATACTGTGTATTCACATAGTGCACCATGAGGTAGGAATGCCATTTCTAGGTGCTATGAACAACTTGTGTTTCTGTAACATTATTCAATGACACTCAAATTCCCCAGGTCGGAATGATGGAAACAAGTGACTTGTCATTCGCTGCAAGCTTCAGTGGTGAGTGTTTGACTAACTGAGCAATCAGCCACTGTCAAAAATATCACTCAACCATACTGATTTCATCACTACATAGCACAGATCTCAGTAACATGACATAACTCGTATAGCAGGACTTTTTACAGTGTGTTGTGTGTTTATACTTAGTCTTCATATTATAAATCTTACTTATCTTGTAACATCCACTAACGCAAGGCACACTTCAGATAGCATGCTGCTACTACAGTAAATATATATATATATATATATATATATATATATATATATATATATATATATATAATATATATATATATATGTGTGTGTGTGTGTGTGTCTCTCTTTTGCTTTACTGCAGACTAAGAAGAAATACTGAAAGGAACCTCTGATATGCAACTCGCTCAGTCCGAGAAATACATTTATCAAGGCACTTTGCAAAGTTTGAATAAAAAGGAAAATTATGTACAACACAAGTGCACATTTGAAGAAAGTTACCTCAGTCAAATAAAAGGTACTGCTTTACTTTAAACTGAAAGAACACATGAATAAGATGAATTCTACCAAGGCAGAGTAATACGTTTATTATGGCACTGTTTCAGGTTCAAATAGAGGAAGCATGTAGGTCAAATGCAGCAACACGAATACACTTCCAAAAATAATCACAGCAGTAAAATATTAATGCTCATAAAAACAAACAATGAAAATGCACTACTTTAGTCATGGATTATATAGCTGCATATACAGTGATTATATATTCATGAACAATGCAAAGCTAGAAATAATAATAAAAAATAATTCATCACCATGGGGCACGCTTGCTTCATCTCTTTGCCAGCACAGGCTGTGAACCCAGTCAACCGTTAGGAGAGAACTACACTCAAGGAAGTTGCGGGGGTCAAGGACGGCCCTTTCCCTCCTGAGTTCAATATTCACAGTCGCCTAGTTTCCTCCTCTTATATAGCTTGAACAAGCCGGAGAGGAGAATGTCAGAAATAACCCCTCCCATCCAGTGATTTCTTATTCAAGTGCTAAGCAAAGCAGATTGGTTTTGAAAAGGGGGCATTGAAGATTGCCCACATCCCAAAGTGCTCTTCCAAGACCAAACCTTTCCTAGTTGCACCATAAACATTATCCTGGTACATCCTTATCTAACTCGCACCCCTCCATGTTATGTTCTAGCCCTTGATCACGAAGAATGAAAACATGAGCGAAAAACACATTGCATTAATTGTGCACGGAAAAATACCTGCACCTCTAATGGTGGATGAAGCTAAGTTAAGCACAAAATGGAGTCTGTAATCAGAATGGACCTGGTGGCCACCAACGTGACGGTGTGTTGGTGGCCAGCAATAGACGGTGTGGGAGGCTAAGCTAGGCACAAAATGGAGTCAGTGGTCAAGATGGAGCAGTGGTTAAATACAGATATCCTTAAAATGTCTGTGTAGAATTTAAAAAAGTTAGCAATGCTTGACTTTAAGTGTTTGAGTGAAGGTGAAGGTATTGAGTGTTCTCACACTTATTAAGGGAGCAACATAAAACAACTCCTAGAATGCAACCCCCTTGTGCTTTAAACATGGTCATGCTTTTTTACGAAGTTGGAATACTGCACTTATAAAGAGTCAGAAAAGATTTTTCCCAGTTGAAAACAGCATACCAGTCTCTGCATATTGAGCAGAATGGTGGACACCAACATTGTCCCTAAGGAAAAGCTTGTAACAGAATAGTCTAAATCTGCTGTCAAGGGAAAGGAAGTGTGGAAATTAGAAACGTTGTTGTCTAGACAACAGGCATGTGGGCTCTCGTCAGGACTTGATGAGTAGAAATTGTTGGTTGGGGTGAATGGATGGTTTCTGGCCTGATCGCTGCCTAGTGCTAGGGCCTGGATTGTCTACAGATGCATTCATGGCCCTCGTGCCTGCAAGGTAACAGGACTTATGGCTACTTGTTTACTAATAAAATATAGCAATAATTGGTTTTCAGTGGGATTCCTAGAACTTTCGACCTCTGTGTCACTGCACCTACTGCACCATTCAAATCATGGCACTAGTGCCCTCATGGTAACTGAACTTGTGACTGCTTATTTACTAGTAAACATAGCAATAATCGGCATTCCCTGATATTCCTAGAGCTTTTGTCCCCTGTGCCACTGCACCTGTTACACATTTCAAATCATGGCCTTAGTGCCTGCAAGGTAACCACACTTGTGACTGCTTGTTTAGTAGTGAAAGAATGTCAATCTTTGGGTTTCCTAGAGCGTTGAGCTGTCACTGCACCCGCTGCACCATTTAAATCATGGCCGTAGTGCCAACAAGGTATACGCACTTGTGACTGCTTGTCTACTAGTAAATATAGCAATTATCAGTGTTGGTGGATTTCCTAGAGGTTTTGATCCCTGTACCATTGCATCTGCTGCACCATTCAAATCAAGGCCCTAGTGTCTGCAAGGCAAATGCACTTGTGACTACATATAGCAATAATCGGTGCCAGTGGGTTTCCCAGAGCTTTTGTCCCTCTGTGCCACTGCACCTCCTGCATCAACCAATTTGTGGCCCCTAGACACTTGTGACTGTTCATTAAGTGGTAAAATATAGCAATAATTGGTATTCAGTGGGATTCCGAGAGCTTTTGGCCACTGTGCCCTTGTACCTTCTGTACCACTGAATCATTACCCTAGTGCCTGCAAGGTAAATACATTCACTTGTGACTACTAGTTTGCTAGTAAAAAATAGCAATATATTCAGTGTTCAGTGGATTTCCTAGAGGTGTTGGCCCCTGTGCCACGGCCCCTGTTGCACCATTCAAATCATGGCTCTAGTGGCTGCAAGGTAAGTGCACTTGTGACTGCTTGTTTGCTAGAAAGCTATAGCAATATTCACTGTTCAGTGTTCAGTGTTTCCTAGAGCTTTTGGCCCCTGTACCACTGCACCTGCTGCACCATTTAAATCTTGGCCCTGGTGCCTGAGGGAAACTGCACTTGTGACTGCTTGTTTACTAATAAAATATAGCACTATACAATTTTAGTGGGTTTCCCTGAGCTTTTGGCCCCTGTACCACTGTACCTGCTGCACCATTCAAGGAATGGCCCTAGTGCCTTTGAGGTAACTGCACTTGTGACTGCTTGTTTACTAGCAAAATATAGCAATAATTGGTGTTCTGTGAGTTTCTTGGAGCTTTTGGCCCCTTTGCCACTGCACCTGCTGCACCATTCAAAGCAGAGCCCCAGTGCCTGCAAGGTAATTGAACTTGTGACTTGTTGTTTAGTAGAAAAATATTGCAATAATAGGTGTTTATTGGGTTTTCTAGAGCTTTTGGCAGCTGTTCCATGGCACTTGCTGCTCCATTCAATTCATGGCCATGGTGCCTGCAAAGTAACTGCACTTCCGATCACTTGTTTAGCAGTAAAATATAGGCACATTTGCAGATGGAAAATATAATTATTGTATAGCTAAACAGAAACACAAAGGCATTCATAAAAAGTGCCTTTAAGCTTCTCCAACTCTCTAAAACAAGTTGTCACAGATGTCAAAAATAAAGAATATGCTTTAAACATCATAATGAAAACCATGAACTGTTACATTGTGTTACAATGTGGATGGCTCTTTTCTGTGAAAATCATATCCTGTGCGTAATAGTGAATGGGCCATACACAGCATAGTCGCCCAATAGTTTTCAAACATGATTTTAGAAACTTTCATGCTGCCACCCACCATGACAATAGCAAAAGTGTACTTTATGCCCCACGAATAAAAAAGCAAATGTTTTGTGCAACTGAAGAATGAAATACCTTCTGAGATGGCTATATCTAAAATAAAAGAAAAAAAAGTTGCAACTGGCTCCATGGAGAAAGTTCACTGCATTCCTTTTTCCTGTAAATACTCTCACCAACAGCAAGAGATGCCAGGCTCCCTGGAAGACACAGCTTGACATTTGACCTTGGTCTTTGAATGGCCAGCATATGTGATGAGATAAGATTTATAGGCCTGTTTATTATAGAACACAAGTTTGTGGAAGTATACTTTAAACATGGCTTTGGCACGGGCAGGTGCAAAATTGAGCTGGGGGGACTTTAGTAAATAAATCCAGCAAACAGACACGTAGAAAATATGAGTTACAAACCACAAAGCCAATGGCAAGCAGCGGGTAGAATGCATTCCCTGGTCAACTTCCTGAAACTTGCCAAGATGTCTTTCACAAACCAGACAGCTGTGTTGACTAGTAGGCTGCAACGTCATACAAATAACAAAATGCTGGATTATAAAGGTAGTGTACATATGTTTGTAAACTAAAATGTAAGCAATTGTAAGCAAACAAGAATTGGCAAAGCATGCATCACTTAGTCAGCAAAATATTAAAAACTATTTCCTTAACACAAACACAGGCAATTTACACTTACTATCCACATATCTACTGTATAATGGAGAAAACAAAAAAGAACCTCTTTCAAAGGCAAGACCTATTGGCTTTGCCAATGCTCCTTATATTTGTATGTAGGGATGGGGGCTTTCCTAAATGGGCACTGTAATGGCCTCACACATCCCAAAATTAGGCTGAGTTTTTCTGCCCCTGGGAAGAGGGGGGCAGTAAGCCCACTAGACCCCAGGGGTTTTTTCTTCAGAAAGGAAGGGTGTGCGCTGCCCAGCATGGGCATGGCCATGCCCCCGCCCCATATAAATGGGGACCAAAGTCTTTCTGTTTCCCTGGAAGGCAAAAAGCCCATTAGCCACCAGGGATTGTTTTTTTAATTTGTAGGGGTTGCCCAAAATGGGCAGGACAGTGACCCCACCCTTCCCAAACACACATGGGCACAGTCTTTCTGGCCCTCTGGGAGGCAAATGAGGGCTATTACCAATGATCTGCCACCCGGGGGGGGGGGGGCAGAAAGCCCACTGCATATGAGGGACTATTTATTTTGTTAGTGTAGGGGCTACTCAGAATGGGCATGACAATGCCTCCACCCCCCAAAAAAAAGTCCACAGACTTTTTGCACCCCCAGGGGGCAAGGTAGAGATTATTACCCCCATCTTCCCCCTGTGGGGTAGACAGCCCACTAGACGTAAGGGTATTACAAAAAACAAAAACAAAAACAAAAACAGAGGGTTAAGGGCTGTCCACCACCAACTGAAGCGGGCAGCAGTCTTTTTGCCCCCCGCCGACTAAAGCATCTCATCCTAATAGAAAGCATGAAGACATTTGACTCTTTGGGGTTTTGATTTTACGTATGGACCAAGAGAGTCTTGCTAACTCTCAATATTGTCCCACTTGCAATTGTGATCGGCTGCACTTTTTGGACTTGGGTACGCTGCCACCTGGAAAAATCTACTAGACCTGGGCACTTCTGAAAACTAAACATCTGGGCAAGCCCACGATCTGTGCGCTTCACATGGACCCCACACCATTTTCTTACCCACTATGTCCTGCAAACCTCCAACTTTGCCTGAAATCATACATTTTCCCAACATTTCAGTGATAGAAACTTCTGGAATCCACATGAAGCACAAAATTCCTGCCACCAGTGGGTGTCCAGAGCAGCGTCAGCCTAAAAATGTTTGCAAAAAAACTGCCCTTTTTGGTCTCGCTGTGGTTCGACCTTAATTTTGACATGTTTTTAAGCCTTTGCTGTCACAGGCCAACCCACACAACTGGGGTACAATTTTTATAAGAAGACTTGGGGTAATGCTGGGTGGAAGGAGGTTTGTGGATCACATCAGATTCCAGAACTTTGTATCACCAAAATGTGAGGAAAATGTGTTTTTAGGCAAATGTTGAGATTTACAAAGTATTCTGGGTGACAGAACCTGGTGAGAGCCCCACAAGTCACCCATTCCTAGATTCCCCTAGGTGTCTAGTTTTAACAAATGTACAGGTTTGCTAGGTTTCCTTAGGTGCCGGCTGAGCTAGAGCCCAAAATCCACAGCTAGGTACTTTGCAAGGAACGCATCAGTTTTCATTGGAAAAATGTGATGTGTTCATGTTGCATTTTAGGGCGTTTCCTGTCGCGGGCACTAGACCTACCCACACAAGTGAGTTACCATTTTTATTGGGAGACCTAGGTGAACACAGAATAGCAGAACAAGTGTCATTACCAATTGTCTTTCTCTGCATTTGCACCTTCAAATTGTAAGACAGTATGTGAGAAAGAAATAATTTGGAGAAATGCCTTCTATTTCTCTTGCTAGTACCTGCAAATTCTAAGATGTGCAAATAACCACTGCTTCTAAACTCCATATCTTGTGCCCATTTCAGAAATACATAGGTTTCCTTGATAGCTATTTTTCTCTCTTGCTTTATTACTAAATAAATGGCTATGTGCCAGGTACACAATGAAAGACAAAACCATTGCAAGGTGCAGCACAGTTATTGGTTCTGGGTACCTCAGGTTCTTGGTGAATCTACAAGCCCTATATATCTCTGATACCAGAAGTGTCTAGTGGACATGACAACATATTGCTTTTGAAAATCTGACATTGTTAGAAAAAGTTTCTGGTGAAAACATAGACATAAATCTCTGTTTCTGTCAACTCAAATGAATGTTTTTTTTATTTGAACTGTTGACTTCTATAGAAACACCTTGAAGGATATACACAAATCACCTCGAGTTTAATTCAGAGGTTTGTCTACTTTTCAGACATGTGTAGCTTTCCAGGATTCACCAGTGGTTTCATAACAATTTCTACAACTAATTGGAAAGAGGCTGAAAGCACAAAAAATAAGAAAAATGGGATATGTCCCAGTAAGATGCCAAAACTGTGTTGAAAAATTAGGTTTTCTGATTCAAGTCTGCCTGTTTCTTAAAGCTGGGAAGATGGTGATTAGAGCACCGCAAACTCTTCGTTGATGCCATTTGCAGGGTGAAAAAAACACTTTCTTATGCAGCACTTTTTCCCTATTTTTCCCCCCAAACTCAAATTTTAGCTGCATTTTGGCAAATGTCTCAGTCCCCTGGATCGGAATCCACAAACCGCAGTTACCTTTAGAATCCCTAAGATAGTGGAAAAAAAGGATGCAAATTTGTAATTGATGGCTTAGGTGGACAAAAAGTTATGGACGTACAAACTACTCCAAGTAGGAAAAAAAAGGCTTAGCACAGGAGGGGGAAAAGGCTTAGCAGCGAAGAGGTTAGTGCCAAAGAACATAACCACCCTGCAAAGAGCAGAACATTCTGACTACTGCCCCTCTCTTAAGGGTGACTTGGGGGGTGATTCCAAGCTTGGCGGGCGGCGGTAGCCGCCCGCCAAGCGGGAACCGCCAGAAGACCGTACCGCGGGGTCCGCGTGGTCCGCCGAAAGTCCGCCCGCCAGCCCAGCGGGAAACACCCTTCCCACGAGGACGCCGGCTCAGAATGGAGCCGGCGGAGTGGGAAGGTGCGACGGACACTGAAATTCTTTGTGGGGCCCTCTTACGGGAGCCCCTACAGTGCCCATGCCATTGGCATGGGCACTGCAGGGGCCCCCAGGGGCCCCGCGGCACCCCCTACCGCCATCCTGTTCCTGGCGGGAGACCCGCCAGGAACAGGATGGCGGTAGGGGGTGTCAGAATCCCCGCCATGGAGGATTCTCAAGGGCAGCGTACCGCTGACTTTCCGTTTCTGGCCGCGGCTGAACCGCCGCGGTCAGAATGCCCAGCGGTGCACCGCCAGCCTGTTGGCGGTGCTACCGCCGACCTCCGCCATGGCGGTAATTACCGCCAGGGTCAGAATGACCCCCTTGGTCTTTTTAGAAGGGACCACAGGTTGGATATAAAAAGCTCTGTCCATGCTCATGAGGTGGGTGTCATACACTGCCTGCTCTTCTGCAATCTCCAAAACAAATGCGGTTCTTCCACTGATTTCCAAGAATTCTTGCCTCTCAATTATCTCATCAGAACCAGATAATGATGACAGATGGCTAATAACAGGAATACAGAATACCGCTACAGAATTAACCACAGTGAACATATGTACCTCCACCATAGACGATCCAAAATTCAGCGACAAACTCTCTGATAAACTCTCACTTTTTCCTCCGAATGCACAGATTGTTCTTGATGGTAACTTTATATTACCAGTGGACCCTCTTTTGGAAAGACAATCTGCCTTTAGATACAGAACCCGGAGATCTCACAAATCACTACATGCCCTGTTTACAGCTTACAAGCAAACAGATATCTGAAGACTCCACAACCCCACTGATAGTGATTTTACTTTTTCTTCTCCCACACACAACACCTTTTCCAGAATTGATTTTCTTTAATAGATTCCACTCTTCTCCAACATGCCTCATCAACCTCCATTGAACCCATCACCATCTCAGACAATGCACCCATCTTGATAACTCTTCATTTCCTTCCCACCCGACCCCACAGTGAAGGCCTCATTTATGAACCTACAGATCCTGGAAGATTCAGACTTGGTCAAGGAACTCCATAATAAGTCATCACAATTTATTCAGAAAAAGAAAGACTCCATGTCCTCCCCAATAATTATTTGGGACTTTAGAGGTGAGATTATAAGCCATGTGTCCCAGAAAAACAAACTAGTTAGGTACTCCCATGATCAATTAACATTAGAGATAAAAGTTAAAGAACCGAGTTATAGGCAAACTATTTATTTTGCTACCCTAACTATTATAAAACATCTTAAATATGAACTCAACTCTATAATCAGCAAATGTGCACACTTATGGATTCATGCTCAAAAGGGCAAAAAAAAATATATTACTTGAATAAAGCTAGAAAGTCCCTAGCAGCCTGCCTAATATACAGGTGCAAATTTAACCTTATACAGATGATTAAAGACGAAGAAAACAAGTTGCAAACATCAACAGAAATTACACTTAAAGTTTTCCAGCATATCTGTACTAAATTATACAAACCCTCCTGTTAACACTCTCATAATGCCTGTTCAGAATTCCTGAACATTTCGCCAAGTAAACAAATCTATAACTGTGAATGAATGACACTAACCTGACTGATTAGAGATATTCCATGCCCTTCAAAGAACTTCATCTGGTAAGGCACCAGGACCGGATGGATTAGCCAATTGAATATAACAAAACTGTTGCACCTATGATCAATGACACATTAGATCAAGCCCTATCCCTCTTTACTACTTCCAGTTCTGTATCATGGGCCACCTCCAAGGCCACCATTGTGGTCATACCCAAGGATAGGAAGGACCACTCTGAACATAAGAAGTTTAGATCTATGTCCCTCATAAATATTGAATCAAAGATTTATGCGAAAATCCTTGAAAGCCGCCTTGCCCCGTTGTTTCCCAAACTAGTTCATCCCACCCAATCTGGTTTTATCAGAAGTGGTCTGACCAGTGACAACAAATCAATCATTTAGTATTTGTAGAGCACGGCTTATCACCCATAGGGTCTCAAGGCGCTGTGGTGGGCATGCTGATCAGTGATTGATTGAATCCCTCAATAGTTGGTTCCTCCAACTTCCAATGGATGTCCAATATCAAATACCTCAGGTTGTGGTCTGTAAGAACCTTTCTGGATCCATCTTCATCAATGAAAGCAAAACTCTGAATAAAAATAAAATTCTACTATCCACATGGTCACCAAAAACATATCTCCTAGCTTATGGTATCACAACTGAAGATCTTTTTATCTAGTGTGCTTCCTGTATGCCTCTCCCCAAATGTCTTTCTCATGATTGATAAGGCTGTCTCAATCTATCTTTGTGCAAATTAAAAGCTTAGAATTAGTCTTAAGAAACTGAGAACACCCTCCAAACTCTGAGGTTGCAACTTCCCAAATTGGTTTACCTTCCAAACTGCATACTTAGTGGCCTAAGATTCACAATGGTTGGAAACTAACCTATTTAAAAACAACTGTTTGGCTTGGTGTGAAGTCTTCATTCTGCTAGCCTCTCTCACTACTAACCACCTTGACGAAGAGACACCACCCTTACAACCACTCCAGTCAAATCTTTAAAGACATAATGGGTCTGATTATGAGTTTGGCAGACAAGAACACCCATCTGCCAAACTCCAGACCGGGTGCTCTCCGTCCTGCTGGCGACCTCCCCACCGGCCGCATTCTGACTTTCCCACTGGCCTGACCGTCGGAAACTGAGATTTCCGCCGGTCAGCCCAGTGGGAAGGTGGCTGCAGCATTGTCACTGGCTCATAATTGAGCAGACAGTGCGTGTTTCGAGGGTGCTGGGAGGGTGACCTCTCCACTGCCCATGCCATTGGCCCCCTGCAGCTGTTCTCCACCAGTCTTTTGATGGTGGTGTTACTGTCATGAAAAGGCTGGTGGAGAACAAAGTTGTAATCAGCAGGGCAGCGCTGAATTCAGCGCCACCCTGGCTGAATACAGCCTGCACCCTCTGTCAGCCATCGGGATAGAAGATCCTGGCAGAGACGGCGGTAGGTTGGTGGCTCTGCCTGCTAACCTTGTAATGTGGCGGTCGAACTGTTGTAACCACGGAGGTCCGACAGCCACCACGGCATTGGCGGTCCTCATAACACCAATGTCATAATAAGGCCCTGTAACTTCCATATTAACCTTGGGCAAAGCACTAGCATCGAATATTCGCAAATACTTCCTTATTTCTTAATCGAACACTAAAAAACTACAAATCCCCAACTCATTAACCATTGGTCTGATATGGGAAGCCAAAAGAATATTAACAATATCAGATATTTACGTAAACTCTGAACCTCACTCCTTCGCCTCCTTACAACACAAGTATAACCTCTCAAACACTGATTTTTCTGATTTTTTTACAAATCACAGCAAATATTTCTCATCTAAGTCCCCTCCACAATTCCCTTCTACTAAGAAAATTGCAACCAATACTCATGAGTGGTCAAACTTCCTCTAGGTTCGACAAACTACGTACTACTACTAAAACCCCTCCAGCCCCCACTACCACACAAATGGTCTCTCCACTTCTCCTCCATAGCAATTACTCTGACCAGGGAGGAGATCCGGTCAAAAATTGGATCAAACCTATTCGAACAAAAACTAATCTCCCCAACTTTTCCGGACCACGTTCTTTGCTGCACATCTCCTCTATTTGACCCCTGCTAAATTGGTCTGACTAAAGCTCAAAGACTCAGACGTGCTCGGCATGCCACTCATCACTGAGGACAAAGAGCATATTGGCCCATATTTATACTTTTTTAGCGCTGCATGCGTGTCATTTTTTACGCAAAATCGGCACAAACTTGCAAAATACATTTATATTCCCCTCCCAATTACAACATTTTTTAAGACCACCATTTCACTATCTTTCCCACTTATTATCTTGGGACCACATTTTGCAGACCCTCTAAATGATGTCCGCGAATCAGACCTTCTCCTTCTTGATCTACTACTCACTACTGCTATCAAAGTGATACTGATTGATTGGAAATCTATTATCAATGTATCATACCATACCTGGTGAGCTTCGGTTACCTTCCTAAGGAGCATACATTTAACCCAGTCCCTCAATAAAGGTCACCCTATAACCTTTCAGCATACATGGGAGACTCTAAACCTCTTCAACCACAACCTATCCTCATAATGGGAAAACCACTGCTTCGAATATCTACTTTCTACTGGATCTCAACCCCTGATGCCATTCACAGAGTAGTAACACCTCTATTGGGTCACATGACTCCCTTTCTCCAATTTCCCCTCCTCTACCCCTCTCCACCTTTAACTTTTGTCTCAACCTACACCTATAATGACATGTATTTTACACCTACACCTTTTAAGCACACCTCACAGTAATCATTCATACCTCTAATACCTCACACACCTCTTATTCCCTCTCTTGTTGTCATATACTTTTCCACAAACCAGCTCTCTAATTCGAGATATTAACACTTTTGTGCAATTGCACACCCTAATTGCTCTGCTGAACCTGGTGATTGCGATCTTATGTAGTTTTTCAAGTACATGCCTCGACGATTATACCGATTTTTCAATTTTTCCCTCTTTTTGTATGCGCTCTATACTGTTTTCTCATTATTAAAAATGTCAATCAAATATTTTGAACAAAAAGCGTACATGGATTGTGATGGTCTCGGAGGAGTAGGTGATTTCTGAGCAAAATCCATGGAGGATACTGTTGTTTACAATTGGTATTTCAGGGCTTAAGACTATTTCATTCTATGTGGTTATCCTAGGTACTCATTTTGGAAACGTGTCTCTCCATTGCAGACAATAATGAATGGCCAAACGTACTCCAGGAGTGGGAAAAGGGTTTTAAATTCAAATACAAGATGAGACTCACTCAATACGCCCAATATCCAACCAAATTGTATATTTTAAAGTGGCCTGGTTCAGAGGAGAGTATTATGAAATTAAACTTCCAAAATGCATTCTATGATCATAGTCTGCCTGATCTCCAGAAAACAACTTCAGATATCTCAAAGTGGCAAAGTGTCACGCAAATTCTCCACATATGCCATGGGTCTGTGCACACTGAGGGGCATATTTATACTCCGTTTGCGCCGAATTTGCGTCGTTTTTTTCGACGCAAAACTAACTCCATATTTATACTTTGGTGTTAGACGCGTCTAGCGCCAAAGTTCATGGAGTTAGCGTCATTTTTTTGCGTGAACACCTTCCTTGCGTTAATGATATGCAAGGTAGGCATTCCCGTCTTAAAAAATGACTCTGATGCTATTGCGTCGGATTTATACTCCCGGGCAAAAATGACGCCCGGGAGTGGGCGGGACTAAAAAACCTGCATTTGCGCCGGATTTTAGCGCCTGGGTCAGGGCAGGCGTTAAGGGACCTGTGGGCTCAGAATGAGCCCAGAGGTGCCCTCCCAAGCCCCCAGGGACACCCCCTGCCACCCTTGCCCACCCCAGGAGGACACCCAAGGCTGGAGGGACCCATCCCAGGGAAGAAAAGGTAAGTTGTGGTAAGTTTAAAAAAAAAAAAGAATTTGTGGCATAGGGGGGCCTGATTTGTGCCCCCCTACATGCCACTATGCCCATTGACCATGCCCAGGGGACAGAAGTCCCCTGGGCATGGCCATTGGGCAAGGGGGCATGACTCCTGTCTTTGCTAAGACAGGAGTCATGTTAATGGCGTCTGGGCGCCAAAAACAAATGGCGCAAATCGGGTTAAGACGATTTTTTTGCCTCAGCCTGACTTGCCCCATTTTTGGACGCCCAAACGCCATTTTTCCCTTCGCCGGCGCTGCCTGGTGTACGTATTTTTTTTTCACGCACACCAGGCAGCGCCGGTCGACTAACGCCATTCAATAAATACGGCGCCCGCATGGCGCTTCAGAATGGTGTTAGCCGGCGCTAATTTTTTTGGCGCAAAACTGCGTTAGTGCAGTTTTGCGTCAAAAAGTATAAATATGGCCCTGAAAGTGTCCTCAATAGGGATGATAGGAAGCTAACCATTACAAATGGCACTCCATTTTTCGACCTCAAGTTCCCTGGCATTCGAATATGTCCACAAGACCACAGTGAACGTCAACTCACTCAGCCATCGTGCCAGTAGCATAGCTTCAATTGGTGCAGCAGATGCAATGGCACTAAGGATCAGAGCCCTGAGGGGCCTACTGAATCCTGATTATTGCTGTATTCTAATAATCTATACAGCAGCCAGGGGTCCCATTTCAATCTTACATTAGGGTCCATGACACACTGGTTATGCAGCTGCACCGTGAGATTTCTGCACTGCAATCCGGAAAATCTATGGGGCATATTTTCAAGAAATTTACTTAGAGAAGCTCCACAAATCTTTTAGCTGAGCTGCCCTATGCCAATTAAAAAGGGCAGAAATGTACCGTATTTACAAGATACAGTGCATTTTTGCCCTTTTCCGCTGTGCTGACGCACAATTTGGTGCCTAGCGTCAAAGCAGGCACCCTTGAACCAGGGTGCATGGGTGTCTGCATTGTTTGCAGGATTGTTTTTGTGCAGGAAGGGGCACGTTCCTGCCCAAAATCCATGTTGAGGCATTTTCCTCTTTCTGTGTGTGTCTTTCTATGTGTCCTGCAAAATGCAGCACACACAGAAAGAGGGAACCAACAAGGAGAAATTAAGATATTTCTCATTGTTGCGCCTGCCCTGGGTAGGCGTAGAATTTTGACACATTCCCAGGTTTACAGATCCTTGTAAATCTGGGAATGCATCAAAACCCATGGGTGTTGTGTGGTAACACCCACTGCAAAGCTCATGGAATGCCTCTCTGATACAGTGTAGGGTAACGCAGTGACTTCTGTTGCATTGCGTTGGCTTACAACATAGCTACAAAAGCCACACAGAGTGGATTTGTGCGGCTTCGTAGATATGGGTCCCAAGTTGCACTGTCGGAGCTGCACAAAAGGGACCGACCGGCGGCACAAGGGGCTCAAAAACATGCCCCTTAGTTCTGAATATGAATGGTGGAAGACGTTTTTGTGACAAGACACCTGTTCTGTGCGAAATGAAGCCAATCATGTAATTCATTTTCGTTTAAACCAATGCAAGTCATCAGTCTGAAGTCAAATTTACTGCCTCGTTTCATAATATTTGAAGGAATTACAATATCTGTTCATCACGTAACAAAATGTCCATTTCTCCTCAGCAAGTCCAAATTCAAGTACAATGGAAAGTGATCTTAAAAGAAAGCAGTTGTTCCTTCGTGTTAGTTTGAAAACGACATTTTTCATGAGGATGATGCAGTCTGTCAGTGCCACCTACTGCCGTTTAGAGGAAATGCAAAGCAGTAAAAAAATTCCATCAGCCAAAAAATTTAACCGCAAGCAAAAGCACTGGTGTCACATACTTCAACATTGAAGGACATTATTTAGACACGCGATGATCTCGCGTAACCCGTCTCTATTCAACCTTATGAGAGCAGTCAAAGTTTCTTGCCATCCTATGTTAATACGAAACCCCAACGACTGATTAGTGAGAACAAAATATTTGTTTTCATCTTTAATGTTGTTCTGCACAGTTATATCAACATTTTTTTATTTTAGTAACCAAAACACGTTCGGTAGAACTAGCTGATGATTATGAAAGTGTTAAAGTATTTCAAATAAATATTGCGCTTTCTCCGATAGTTTTTGTCTATTTTTCATGACGTTGAGCAAAGCGGATTTTCTGTACTAAACAACACAAATACATATTGACTGTTTAATAGTTGAAATCCCAGTTGTATTTTAACTGGATTTCACTTCTTTTTCTTTCAGTTAAACCCATGCAAGGTGAATGATTCCCTTTAGAAACAACCTGACCTTGCCAATCACCTCTCCCGTATGACAGCAGATGGCACCTTTAACCTCCAATAATATGTTTTCAATTCTCTCAGGGAGTTAGTCTCAAAAATATCTTGGGGCATATTTATACTCCGTTTGCGCCGAATTTGCGTCGTTTTTTTCGACGCAAATGCGACACAAAACTAACTCCATATTTATACTTTGGCGTTAGACGCGTCTAGCGCCGAAGTTCATGGAGTTAGCGTCATTTTTTTGCGTGAACACCTTCCTTGCGTTAATGATATGCAAGGTAGGCGTTCCCGTCTTAAAAAATGACTGCGAAGCATATGCGTCGTATTTATACTCCCGGCCAAAAATGACGCCCGGGAGTGGGCGGGTCTAAAAAACCCGCATTTGCGCCGGATTTTAGCGCCTGGGTCAGGGCAGGCGTTAAGGGACCTGTGGGCTCAGAATGAGCCCAGAGGTGCCCTCCCCTGCCCCCAGGGAAACCCCTGCCACCCTTGCCCACCCCAGGAGGACACCCAAGGATGGAGGGACCCACCCCAGGGACATTAAGGTAAGTCCAGGTAAGTATTTTTTTTTTTTTTTTTTGTGGCATAGGGGGGCCTGATTTGTGCCCCCCTACATGCCACTGTGCCCAATGACCATGCCCAGGGGACAGAAGTCCCCTGGCCATGGCCATTGGGCAAGGGGGCATGACTCCTGTCTTTGCTAAGACAGGAGTCATTTCAATGGGGGATGGGCGTCGTAAAAAAATGGCACAAATCGGGTTGTGGCGATTTTTTTGCCTCAGCCTGACTTGCCCCATTTCTGGACACCCATACGCCATTTTCCACCTACGCCGGCGCTGCCTGGTGTACGTCGTTTTTTTTAACGCACACCAGACAGCGCCGGCGGCTAACGCCGGCTAACGTCATTCAATAAATACGGCGCCCGCATGGAGCTTCAGAATCGCGTTAGCCGGCGCTAATTTTTTTGACGCAAAACTGCGTTGGCGCAGTTTTGCGTCAAAAAGTATAAATATGGGCCCTTGTGTCTCCTCCAAACCTACCATTACCACCAATGCAGTAGAACATGAATCGACGGTAGGACTTATGTTTTAGCAACGTGGCTTAAGGTAAAATAACCCCATTTCATGTAGTTTTCTTATGCCTAAATTATAACTATTTAATCTACATTCAGAAGCTTTCGTTAAAAAAAATTATTTAGGCATATTTCTTGTAATTGAGAATCGTTATCCGGGGAGAGATTTTTACATCACTTGCAATTTTCTTTATAGGTTTAATGGTAGTTTTCGTATTCATGGGAAAAACCAGCGTAGTTATTGATATGCCTTTATTTAATTTGGCCTAAATCCTTGTGAATTTTCCCCTCTGTAAAGTAAGAAACATTATCTAATTTGCAGATATTTTTTATGGGCATATTTATCATGGTTTCCGCGTCGCCCTAATGCCACACAAGGGGGCTCGACGACAACGCAAAAAGTTTTCCTTGTTGTTTCCTCTTTCTACGTGTGCTGCATTCTACAGCACACTTATAAAAAGTGAAATGCTTCTGAGGATTGTGTTACTGGGAGAAGGTGCCCTTTCCTGCACATAACAAATCCTGCCTGCAATGCAGGCACCTTTGCACCATGGCACAAGGGTGCATGTGTTGGCATGAGGCAGCACATTGTGCACCTGGGCAAGGAAAACCCAAGAATGCATTGAATCATGTTAAATACTGTGCATTTCCTTCCTTTCCCTTTCATGCAGTGCAGTAAGAAAACTACTAGGACTAGGAAACTAGAGCAGCCCTGACAGGCATTGACGGCAGAGCCATTTGGGAGGTAGGTGACTAATACCATAGTTGGTGACAAATGTTGACAATAAACACAACATTGAAAATAGTAGGGCCTAATCACAAACTGCATTTTGAACTACATTTTGTAGTACTAAAAAACATACCACAAAATACTCTTCAGAAGCCTACATGCAGAGTTTATTCAATACATCATGTGTAATCATTATTGAACATGAATAAAATGATTTTAATGAAATATAATATGTTTATATTCATTAACTATTTATTTCAAAATTTGACTGTTAGTGCTGGAACATTTTTCTCTTTAGTTCTACATTTAAAATACATATTTTAAATTAATTAACCTTACTATTAACATAAATTTATTTTTACAAACTTTTTCTGATTCCAATATTTTAACTTTATTTTCCTTAAACCTTGCCATGGGGAAACTCACAGTCAGTGTGAACATCTGTGTATGGTAAAGTATAGGGAAAAGTATACTATGCGTTACCATGGGGAGATCTCCACCAGAGTGTCAGAGATTTCACATGGTAATATATAGGGAAAAGTAAAACAATATTGAAGTTGGAAAAAGTTTGTAAAACATATTTTTATGTTAAATGTAATATTGCAAACAAATATGTTTAGTTCATTTTAAATGTGCAACTAAGAAAACAAAACAAAAATGATGCAGCACTATGAACTACATTTTAAAATAAAATATATATATTTTAAAATATATTAAACTACATTTAAATTATATTTAAAAATTCTAAATAGAAAATAAATTCCCATTCACAGTAGTCTGCCTCTAAAATAATATGGTGTTTGGTATAAATATAACTAACCAAGACACCCTACTGTAAATCTTGCAGGCTGGTTTTAAAATACAACTATGTCCAAATTCGACTTTGGAATTAAAAGTACGTCCAAACTACTTTTTATTACTTAAAAGTCACTCTTAAGGTCTGCCTTACATGCCTCAATGGTAAAGTGCCTTGCTATGAAAAGCAGGAACAATATAAAATATTTTAATATATCCTGGTGGAAAAAAACAGCCAGAGTCATTTTCCCCCATTGTAGTGCTGCTAGCCCCATAGGCTAGCACGGGAAGACTTTATTAAACTTCAATAAAGTCTAACTTTTGATTGGAATTAGCGAACAACAGTCTCAAAGTATCAAAATAATAATTATAATAAATCCATCAACTTGCCAAGGTTGGATTCATGATAACTATTACAGTAAATGAGTTTTAGAGCTTAGTATCCTGAAGTTACCTAAAGCAGCCATGTAGCAGCCTCTTCATATTGGTCAGCCTTTTAAAGCCTGAGCCAAGCTGAGCCCTGAGTAGGTGTGAAGAGGTCTGGGGCTGAAACAATGGAGCCATTTGGTGGGAGGGGCTCCGTGTCTTGGAGAAACAAGTACCGAAAGGAAGCTGGGGATATAACATGGGGATAAAACAATACAGCCATTTGGTGGGAGGAGATCTGTGTCCTGGAGAAGACAGGATAGGAAGGGAACTGGGGACATAACTTTAAAGGTAGAAGCACAGATGTCACAAGGTCCAGGGTAGCCCCCACTTTCTTGATCTTCAGACAGATGGGAGACCTCTAATTGGATTAGGAGAGGGGATGCAACGGCAGTGTAGGGAAAAGTTAGCCACACCTCTGGGTTGGGTGAGCCTGACCTGCACCCCAGGGAGTTAATGTCTCCATTTTGATCTTTAGAGAACTGTGCATTCTGGGACAGATATGTACCACATTTCCCAGCAAGTGGTCATAACAGAGGGTGGCAGTATGAACCCCATTGGCTGGGGTGCCTCACCCTTGCCATCCCAGAATGTGGAATAAATGTGGCAGATCTGCAAGAGCTCCTCAAATCTCTGCCTGAAACATCTGGAGAAAAAAGAACTACCCTCCTGGATCTTTGGACAGCACCAAGGAAGGCTTGCAGTCAGAAGGACTGCACCTGCTGCACTCACAAGGCTGAACACAAGAAAGGACTGTGCCTGCTTTAAAGGTTAAGGAGTGGACTCCCTGAGCGGCAACAGGAAGAAAAGCACTGGAAGAAGTCAATGCAACATCCACTGAAATGACTACTGCTGACCAGCTTCACCTGGATTTTCCTGAACTGACCAGGTGCATTGTGAGAGGTTGAATCTCAGAACCCCAAGAGACAAATCAGAGCTTTCCCTTCTTTGACGCTGAGGACACAGACTTCCAGAGACCCACTGAGGCATCATGCTGAGGCAGGCCACCATCATCAAAGGGAACTCTGAATTCAAGGACCCAATCGCTCAACGTCTTGAGGGAAAGCTCCAACATGTGACTAAGGGTCTGATTGAGATCCTGGCAGAAGAGATACTTTTTCCCAATGGTGACAGATATCCCATCCACCGAAATATAAATCCCATTATATCCTATGGGATTTATTATTCAGTGGAAGGGATGTCCGTCACCGTTGTGACAGAGTAACTTGTCTGCCAAAAATCTCAATCAGACCCTAAGTGCAAAGGTAAAATCTTGACAGGGACCTACCGCTTAACCTATCCAACCCACTCCATTGTGGTCGGCAATACACTTTGATTTTGTCCCAGTCCCGCACGACCAGGTAGCTGTGATTGGCGCTTTTTCTTTTTTTGCTACAAAGCAATTTTTAAAACGTAATCTCTAACAATTTAAATCTTCCATTCGCTCCATTGGATTTTTGTCATTTAGTTGGTATTTTACAGAAAACAATATTCCCTAGTGTTATAAATTGGTTTTGGATATCCATTATTTTGTGTCTTTTACCTATTTCCTATTTTGATGATATTGAATGCTTTACACTTACCTGTCTCCTAAGTTAAGCCTGTCATCTCATTGCAAGCTACCAAGGGTTGAGAAAGGATTAATTTATTGACGCTTGACTGGACCTTATTAGTGATTATGACATAATTACTAGCTGAAGGTCCATACCTCCACCTACCTATAATCCACTTTCCTACAAACGTAATATAATTATATTCATAACATTTCTTGTTACGTACATGTTAAGTCCAAAAAATTTTATTAAAATAATTTTTAATAAAATTACTAATATGTGTTATTTGTAATTATTTTTTCATTATACTATATACGTTTACATTTTTTTTTTTTTTTAATTATTCTATTTAAATTAACATTATTTCCTGTGGGATTTACATTTAAGACCCTGGCTCAATTATATTCTATGTGAGTGTATTGTAGTACCGAAGGTTGACCAAGTGTGGAGCTGTACCTACTACTGGCTTTTTGTGTGGGTGTGTTTTTTTGTTGTTTTTTTTTAGTAGTAACATTGGTTCAACTCCCCTTTTTAAAAGAATGGAAACATTTAAGTCGGCACTCACGAGTAGCTTCACAATTGGATTTTGTGGGCAGCCAAAGGTAGTAAACTTGCTCAGTCAGTCAGTTAATTACATTATTTGGCTGCATTTTTGCCATAAAATGACACAAGATAAAATGAGAAACACAATCAATAAACTAAAATATATAAAATGCAAATAAATTAATATATTGCAATACGTTAGCTTAAAGTTAAGTTAATAAAAACAAATACATTTCTGAACATTAACAGAAAATCAAAATAATACGGTGAGCTCTTTACTATGATAATAAGGAGTGTGCAAAAGCCCCCGAATTAATCCTAATCCTGTGAGAACAACCTATAAAGTTTATAGCAGCCAGGCAGATAATTGGGCTCCTTAAACACTGAAGAAGTTTAAGGCTCACTGTTAGACCTGGCATCCTTGGTGTGGTCTCCCCTGTCTCTTTTGCCTCTGCCTTACATGTTGTGACTGTGTGCTGGACTCTGTTTTTGCTGTTTTTGGTACTTTGGGCACTTTACCACTTATGACCAGTGATAACGTGCAAGTGATCCCTGTGTAAAATGTATGTGTAATTGGCTTTTCCATGATTGGCACATTTGATTAACTAGTAAGTCCCTAGTACAGTGCACTAGGGCTGCCCAGAGCCTGTAAATCAGATGCTACCAGTGGGCCTGCAGCACTGGTAGTGCCACCCACCTGTGTATCCCTGTAAACATGTCCCAGACCTGCCACTGCAGTGTCTGTGGGTGCAGTTTTAAACTGCCAATTTGACCTGACAAGTGTACCCACTTGCCAGACCTAAACCTTTTCTTTTTTATACATGTAACACACCCCTAAGGTAGACCCTAGGTAGTCCCATGGGCAGGGTGCAGTGTATGTTAAAGATGGGACATTTACTGATGTGTTTTGCATGTCCTAACAGTGAAATACTGCCAACTTTGTTTTTTACTATTGCAAGGCCTATCTCTCTCATAGGTTAACATGGGGGCTGCCTTTAATTAACTTTTAAGTGCAGTTTCCCTTTGGGAGCAGATGGAAATAAGGAGTTTGGTGTCTCTGAACTCACAATTTCAAAAATACATATTTTAGTAAAGTTGTTTTTTAAATTGTCAGTTTAAAAAGGCCACTTTTAGAAAGTGGATATTTTCTTGCTTAAACCGTGCTTAAATCTGGGTTTAATCCATCATTCTTTTCCTCACCATGCCACCCCAGTTTGGACCCAGCCATATGCAAATCAGTCTTGACCCTGTCCCTCATGGGAACAGTCCAGCCCGAACTGCCAAGCCAGGTCTTCACTGGACCGGAAACAAGCATCCTGGGACTGGTTTCAGGGTTTTACCATTCATCAGCCAGGCTAGCTTGAATTTAGTGGCACAGTGAGCAAGGGACCCACGTCTGGGCATACCCTTCCCACTTAGGGCAACTTTAGCAACACAAAAGGATGATGGAAGGAGTGCTGAACAATGCAAACACTCACCCCCAGTCACAGATCTGGGTTTAATCAATCGTTCTTTTGCGTTTCTTTTGATGCATCACTAACTTTTAAGACACATGCTCGCCTTTGCGGCTTTATTTTTGATGCAAACCAGGTACTTTGTGTAACAACAATGTTTTCATTGTTTTGTATGGAGTAAGACTCTTAGGCCCGTATTTATACTTTTTTTAGCGCCGCATTTGCGCCGCTTTTTGACGCAAAACGGCGCAAACCTACAAAATACAATGGCATTTTGCAAGTTTGCGCCGTTTTTGCGTCAAAAAACGACGTAAATGCTGCGCAAAAAAAGTATCAATACGGGCCTTATTCTTTTGAAAATTCATATCTTGATTTGTGTATGTTGGATTTTATTGTTTTGGTCTTGTTTGCTTTAGATAAATATTACCTATATTTCTAAACTGGTGTGGTGTCCATTTTGCAGTGTTGTCACTGTATTACTGTGTGTGGTGATACAAATACTTTGCACATTGCCGCTTGGACAATCCTGACTGCTTGTGCCAAGCAACCAGGGGGGTGAGTAGGGGTTACCTTAAGTGTGTATGTCTCCATAGTCCTGACTAGAGTGAGGGTCTATGCTTGGACAGAGTGCAAACTGTCTGCCAACCAGAGACCCCATATCTAACACTCACCCTTGCAAATCTAGAATTAAAAGATCTCAGAATGGGGCTAAAAAATGTGATTCTCGGAACAGTGTAAAATGTAAAAAATAAATTAAAAAGAATGAGAGATTTCTGGATAGTCTTATCACATGGACAGCAGGGTAAGGTGGAGAACCAATTGCCTTGAACAGGATAAGCTACCATAAAATGTAACATGTTCAATCAGATGTGGGTTTGATTGAATCTATGTTCCTGATTGGAAAGCCAAAGCAGATATGACTCAATACAGTTGGGAGTTGTGATTTCAAAGTGCAAAGCATTTGTAACCAGACTCATTAACTTATTGGTTCGTACCAGGTCCAAAATGCTAAAAAATGAAGAAAGAATAAGGGCCTTCAAATTGGCGTCAATTGTCTCTGAAGAATAGAACAAGTGTGGGATGCTCAAATTTAAAAAGAGTTCCTAATGAAAAATAGCTAGGCAATTCTTTCCTCATGCTCTAAATTTGTGCAAACTTTCAAAATTTCGAGGGAAAATCCAGTATATGGGGTACACCAGATTTTAGCCCAAAGCAAAAGTGGGTCTAAGTGGACAATATCCTCTTTATAGGGTAAACTGACCTCTGAATGAATAATGATGCTGGCAGTGCTTTTAGGTACTGCCAATAATCTTGCAAGAAATGTATTCTTGACAATCTGGAGTGGCTGGCAATCAACAAATCTCCAAACTCCGGCCCATATTTTCCCAAGGAAAGGCGTTTTGATTTGTATGGAGAAATAAGTGCCAGTTTGAAAGTGGCATCAACTGCAATCTCCATTTTTCAACTTCTCTGGGCTAGTAGCTTGTCCCATTTAAAGCTGGAATCAAACAAAATTCCTAATTAATTCTAATCTTGAACTTTGGAAATTGGGACCTTGTCAAAATAAAACCTTGGGGAGTGGGTAGCTTTGGGGCCAAGAAACATCGCAAAATATTTCTTATTATTAACTCTTAATTTCAACAACACCATAAGTTTATTTAAAAAATCTAACAAGGACTGGACACCATTCACAGTCCAGGATAAGAGCACTGTATCATCCGCATAAAGTAACACGGGCACCAATGACGTCCCAACGCTCAGTACATCTTTCCCTGTTTAAAAAAAAATTGGTCAAGTGCATTAATATTGAAAGGAAAATAAAATGGGCTATGATATAAACTTGTCTGACCCCTTTAAGGACCATAAAACAAGGGGTACAATCCCCTCATGGCTACAGCAAATGTGGGCAAGGTAGACTAATATAAACATTTTAGGATATCAATCAATGAAATATCCACCCCTGCGGATGACCTTAAGGCCCATATTTATACTTTTTTAGCGCCACATTTGTGTCATTTTTTGACTCAAGAGTGGCACAAACTTACAAAATGCAGTTATATTTTGTAAGCTTGTGCTGCTTTTGAGTCACAAAATGACGCAAATGTGGCACTAATAAAGTATAAATATGGGCCTAAGTTCCATAACCTGCCCCTGTTCTCCAAATCAAAGGCACTGGGAAGGTCCATGAAGGCAAGATGTGAAGAGCCATTTACAGCCTCTACGTCGGTCTTTCCAGAGATCAAGAGCAGGTTAAGGGACTGCTCCACTGTGCCTACGACCAATCTAAAACCAAACTGTGCATTGAAGATCTATCCTCCCTCTTCAGCCAAATGTTATCTTTTCTGGAGGATGACGCTTCCTAAAATCTTCACTGAGGAGTCTAAGAATGAAATTGGACAATAACATGATGGATCTCCATGGTCACCCTTTTCAAATATCGGTGCTATGGTAAATTTGTTCCAAGAGCAGGGTAGGAGGGACTTAATTACAGCCTTCTTTTTTTATCATAAGGTTTAACATGGCTTTACGCAGGATGTCAAAACTTCCCAGTATTAATTGTAGGTCCATTTTGCCTGTAAAACAGCTCATCATGTTATCTCTATTTGTGGATATAGGATCTTCAAAACATGTGTTGTGATCAATACTTTTCCACCTAATTCGAATCCCCTTGTTCTCATTATAGTGCAGGTTGGCAGTGCCCAATAAAACCAGTGGTTTCATAACCAGAAACCTAACTTGCATAGAGACAAAATTATGGTCACTCAAGTTAGATGGTAATATTTAACTATCCATGACTTGAGGGGCTAACGTTGAGAAAAAAAGAATGAAATCAATAGTAGAGCCTGCTCCCATCCCAGTACATGTAGGAGGTACTGATAGAATTTGATTAACCAACTCTGTCTTAAACAGTAAACCAATCAGTTAGCCCACAAACATGGTCACCCGAGAAGGGGCATTTCGTTATTTTAAAATCCCCACACCATATGATGTAGTCCCTGTCTGGGAATTTCTCTAGAAACTCAGAAATAAATGTATCCAATTTCTGAAACAGGTCAGTTGAATAGTTTGAATTTTTTTTTAAATCAAAATTAATCAGAAGAAGGTAAGAGCCAACTTCAAAAGCAGGATATAGTACCAGGGATACAATTCAGCAACAGATACATTGGCCAGCTTGAGAAAGACTAGGACCCTAAGCCTCCCTTTGAACAGCCTGATGAAGAAGGGGTGGCAGGAACACAAAATCATTGAAAACCATCAATATAGCCCACGTTTCCTGACAAAACACCACATGAAATAAGTGGACCATTTTTAGCCAGTCTGAATTATACAATTTTTCTGGAATGACCACCAAGTTCAAAGAAAGGATACATGGTTTGCTTGGGCCAGTTAAAGTAGACGGTGTATGGGTAGTACAAGGATGAGCTCCATCTGTCTCAATTGGCTGTGGAGTTTCAGCAATGTTGAGTTACAGGCTGAGTTTGAAGCAGAAAGTCAATCGGTGTCAGAAAGACTGGATATTGGAGCAAAATGATTAACATGAGAAAAAGCATCCTGGTGCTGGATAGACTTTATGGGTCCTGACGAATTCACTCCATTTGGGTGATGCAAACAAAAAGGAGGTCGATAAAAAAAAAACAAAGTGGGAATGCACGTATTTTTGAACGACAGATAATCCAAACTTTGGAGCATGGAACGAACCAGACACTTTTTTCCAAATTTTACAACAATACAAGCCCCTTGAATAATCTTGGCAGTGGTACCATCCTAGCCAACCCTGCAGATTATAAGAATGTCGTCCGTCAAGTCACGAGCCCAGCCAGATTTAGGGGGTCATTCTGACCCTGGCGGTCATGGACCGCCAGGGCCAACAACCGCGGAAGCACCGCCAACAGGCTGGCGGTGCTTCCGGGGGCATTCTGACCGCGGCGGTAAAGCCGCGGTCATAAAAGGGAAGCCGGCGGTTTCCCGCCGGCTTCCCGCTGCCCCAGGGAATCCTCCACGGCGGCGCTGCAAGCAGCGCCGCCATGGGGATTCCGACCCCCTTCCCGCCAGCCTGGTTCTGGCGGTTCTCACCGCCAGAACCTGGCTGGCGGGAATGGGTGTCGTGGGGCCCCCTAACAGGGCCCCACATTGATTTTCAGTGTCTGCGTGGCAGACACTGAAAATCGCGACGGGTGCAACTGCACCCATCGCACACCAGCAACTCCGCCGGCTCCATTTGGAGCCGGCTTCCTCGTTGCTGGTGCTTTCCCGCTGGGCGGGCGGGCAGCCTTTTGGCGGTCGCCCGCCAGCCCAGCGGGAAAGTCAGAATGACCGCTGCGGTCCTTTGACCGCGGTACGGTCTTCTGGCGGTTCCCGCCGGCGGGGGTCAGAATGACCCCCTTAGTGAGAAACCAATGGGCGACTCTCGGTTTAACTGCTTGCCAGTCATTTTGAGAGTTAGCGCTCGGGGGTTGACACCTGTAAGCACAATAACAAAAAGTGTATAATTGAACTTCAAACATAAGCGATCTTTGCAAATAGAGACGACATTTTCCTGGACCCCTAATTTCTGACACAGTAGTCTATGGGGATCTCTATCTCTGGTTTCTTCTACTGGATCAGTAAGGGAATTTAACACAACTGCAGAATGAATGGTGCGCCCATCAGATGGCTAATGGAGAGCACAGATGACTGGTGAAATACTTGGCTCACTAACTGCAGCCACGGAGCAAGGCACAGTTTGGGGTGACCAGCAAGAGTTTTGCTGTTGAGTGAGCTTGTTAATGATATGCTGTGTATCACATACACTCTGTACTTTGGCCTGAAGTTGAATAAGTTGGTTTGACACTGACTGCTAAAATGATTTTAGTGAAAGCTCCATTTTATCAAAAGTGGGTTTACACATAGACATAAAGAGGTTCAAAAAATCAGAACTAAACTCCAGGCGAAGAGGGTTAGTAGGGTCTAAAATCGTAGAAGAGGGGTGGGTTTTGCTCTTGGGTTTCTTGCCTTTACCACCCCATGCTGAGAATTTCCCTCTTTACGCTTGCTTTTAGGCAGTTGTGACTTAAGAGTCTTAGCAGGAGAATCGGAGTCAATTGATTGAAATACCGTCTCCAGGACCAAGAATAACACACAGGTTATTAATCAGGGCTGTGATTGTCTGCAGGTTAACTTCCACTGGGGTTTCTGTTGGAGTAGCATTTTTATCAATCAAAGGGGGTATCCATGACGTGCCTGTGGGGACATATATCATTCTCTGGACCTCGTCTATTCGGGTCTCTACAAGTTCTTATTCAGTAGAGATGGACCCCATAGCAGACAACAAATATGAAGAAAGAATAGGCAATGCTGTCAAGGCAGTCCCCTTAGCACTGAGACCGAGCTGGTGGCCTTCCACTTCCCCATAATTGTAAAACAAGTTGGAGTGCAATGAAAAGTGATTGTCAACTATCAGTAAGTAGTGGGTAAAAAGCCTACCTGACTGAGGATGTTATTATTGCTGGTACCTTGCCATAAGGCCAAGATGAGTTGCAGTCTACTCTGGGCTCGAACAGGCGAAGGTAGGCACGCTCTTGGCCTGGTCTTCACCCAGGCCTGTGCCCAGGTGCGTTCCATGTGTGTCCCACACTGCAGAGTGCAACTAAACACTTTATAGCGCAGTTGAAGGCAAGGTAAGTGTAACACCTCCAGGAAATGCACCCCCCCTGGGGGATGTAGTCCCACCCCAGGAGTGATGCGAGGTACAGGTGTGACTAGAGGCATCCCACGCCACATAGTGCAACTAAGCCCTTTATAGCATTGTTGCTGGCAAGGTAAAAGTCCCACTGTTTAGGACCACTTTTGTCTGTAGTACCTTTATAAGTGCAGTTTGTGTATAGCAATGAGCTTACTCCTTTGTGGGAGGGTGCATGTCCCTCATAACCCTGCCTAAACTCCTCCTTGTTCCTTCCTTAACACCTCCTAATTTGAAGTGAGTATGCCACTTTTTGTTCTCCCAACACTTACCACTAAGCATTGCATTTACATGTGTGAGGATCTCCCCATAGAAAAGATAGGAGAGATGGAGGTGGAGATTTACAGTTGTAGTTTTGTGAATACCATTTTGCAGTAACTATTAGCTCTACTGTAGTACTAGTAATGTACTGAAAAATGTTAGTCATTAGTAACTAGGCACACAGAGGCCACAGAAGAGCGTGCCACTACCCCCGAATGAAGCCCTCAGTGAAGAAGACACTCCTGGACATCTGGACATCTGGTGTGGTTCCGGCCCATCTGGGCAATCTGGTCAGACACCAACAGTGGATCCCACTGTGGCAACATCAACACCTCCCTGCCCGGTGGCCTCTACATCACAGACAACCATTCTGTGTTCCGAGTGCAGTGTCTACAATCTTGTGTCCCCCAGTCCCAGATCCTGAGTTGCAGCACAATACTTCTGAAACTGGGGTTCCAGGAACCAGTGGGAGAGGGCACCCTATGGAAAAGGCAAAGAGCTGTGGGGGTAGGGTATGTGGGAGGGATGCTGTGGGCCAGCGGGGTAAGGTAACTGGGGCTGCTCCTGGTCAAGACACTATCAGCCATGTCCTGGAGTTCCAAGGTGTGATGGGCCAGGTCTTGACTGAACACCGGGAAATAAAGCAGCCACATTGGAACATCCATAGTGATATGTGTGAACAGTGGGAGGCTCAAAATACCAACATGGCCTTCCTAACAAGAGTGATGAAGGACATTGACAGCACCCTGAGCAAGGCTCACAAACACCACTCTACTCCTTCTTTTGGTGAATCAACACCGGGCCCTTCTTCATCGGGGGCAAACACTGGAAGGCAGGCCCTTCCAGAGGAACAAGCCCCAGACATCCCTGCCTTTGCAGCAGCAGATCACCACACAAGCGAGGATTTTTTGCGAAGAATCCAAGAGGTGTGGATGGCAATACATCCACCACTGGCAGCAAGTGATCTCTTCCTAAAGGACCCCCTTTGTATGCCACGCATTCACTTCTGAACTACCCACCAGTTCCAATGGGAGGAGTACTCTGGACTTGGGACTCCCAGTGGTGTGGCATCTACTCCAATGTTTTCATTCACCATGACTGACACCTTCACTTTATTATTTTTTGTCTTTTCAGTCCATATTCATTTACTACATCAGCACTTTAATAAATTCACCATAGTAAACTCATTGTTTGCTTGTTTAATTTCAACATTTTGCTATGTAGAGATGTAAGACCATGTGAACCATATGATGCAGACATAACTTGCATGTGCAAGGAGGGATATGTTACAGGTACACAGTGTCCTTCGTAGGATAACAACAATTTGTCAGACATTGTCCTGTAGAATAAACAAACATTAAAGTGGATGATGTCAGCAGCTTGAGCCTTTTCACATACCACACCAAAGTAATCCATCATCACATAATACAAGATATAGACAGGTGGCAGTACAACAGTCCCTGCTCCCATGCCCTTCATGTTCCAATAACCATGCATCTGGTGAAATGACACAAACATATGTCAGTGATGTGACACGGCCACTGTGGCCTGCAATGATAAAACACATCTACAGCTACATACAGGTCATACAAGAAAACTGTTTGGCCAATGTGAAGAGTGAATGACTAGCACACAATCGATGACTACATATTTCATGTCCACATGGTGACACACATGATGCAATTGGCCCAACACAGTACACAAAACTAGTCCAATGTGCACTTCTGACCTTCCATCCAAACACTGTGCAAGCGGCCTTGGCACAGGTCTCATACATGCCAAATCTGTGACCACATTTCCTTGAACAATCCATGTCCACGTTGTATGTCAGCACAGCATCAGATACCTGCCGATGTCACAACTCAGAAATGCCCACATCAGGATTTCATGGTTAAGGTACCTGTGCAAATACAAAGCAAGGAGCATAGGGTTGAAAAGATACGTATTACACAAATCACATAGCAAACTACTGGAAATGTAATTACATTGCAATGAAACTGACACAAACTAAGCAACATCATCAAGGTGGGGATATGTCAAAGGTTAACTCATCACGCAGACTTTTGGTGAATATTGAAGAGCATCAGCTCCATACTTGCTGCTAACACACTCAACTTCACACATTCTCACAACTACATTCCATTGTACAGTCACAGTTATTACATCACATGACATACTTACACTCATGAAAAGTAGCTGTCGATGAGATCTTACCACAAGTCAGCTCTTTCCTCTTCATCACTGTCATCCTCATTTGACATTTCAGGATTTTCTTCCAGTGCCACTGCAAGCTCCCCCTCCTCAGGGATGTACGGGGTGTTACTCTGTAGGGCGAAGTTATGAAGCATGCAGCAAGCCACAATGATCTAACACACGATTCCAGGTTAGTAGAGGAGGGCTCCATCACTCCTGTCAAGACACATAAATCTGGCCTTCGGGAACCCAAAAGTCCTCTCCACCTCCTGCCTTGTTCTTCCAAGGGTCTCATTGAAGCAAGCTTCCCCTGGCATAGTTGGATTCCTTAGTGCCATCAACAACTAAGGACAATTTGGATATGAGCCGTTTTCTGTTAAGTAATGGGACATTTGTGCAACAATGAGTCACTCCATGATTGCAGCACCAGACATTGCACACACACAAACAGGACAGATGTGACTTACCAACCAGACAGACCGTCTCTGGGTACAGTTGTGATATCAGCTCGGGCATGGTGCCTTTAGGAGCCTGTTAGAAATGGGGTCTTTGGTTGGCAGTCAGGTTATCTCCTGTCCAAGCAAGGACCCTCACTCTAGTCAGGGTAAGTCACACACAATCCAAATTATCCTGTGCTGACCCTCTGGTAGCTTGGCACTGAGCAGTCAATCTTAACTTAGAAGACAATGTGTAAAGTATTTGTGCAATAAATCAAACAGTAACACAGTAGAACACCACAAAAATACACCACACTGTGTTTAAAACCATATATAATATTTATCTGATAAGATGCAGGTCAAAACGATTAAGATGCAATAAGTATATGTTGAAATATCACTGTAAAAGTGATATAAAGTGTCCTTATTCTTTTAAAAGCAATACATGTCTCTTTCAAGCACAAAGTACCTGGTTTGCAGTGAAAATCTCTGCAAGGAACCGCAGATGAGGAGATGCATGGAAAACAGGGAGGTGTGCGTTGATTTCTCGGGCTGCACATGGCGATGCGCCATTTTTTTTTCATGCAGGGAAGGTGTTGCGTTGATTTCCGGCACTTGAAATCGGATCCTCTTGGGGTTGTGGGGTTTTTGGATGCCCTGTGGACGATACGTTGAAATCCAGCACTGGCACAATGAAGTCACAGGGGCTGCGTCGATCCGGTGGGCGTTGCGTCGAAATTTCTACCTCACGGCAGCGCTGCATCGATTTCTCTCAGGAAGTCAGGCTGCCTTATTCTGGCTCGGCTTTGCATCGATCCAGTGGGCCGTGCGTCGAATTTCCAGTCTCCACGCTGGTGCTGAATTGATCTTCTCCTTTCGAAGTCGGGTTGCGTCATTCCGGTTCGGCATGCAGTGATTTTCACACCGCGATGCAGGCTGTGCGTTGTTTCTGGTAGGATGTGTGTCGATTTAGCCGCACAGGGAGTTCTTCTTGCAGGAATGAAGTATTTTTGGTCCTGAGACTTCAGGGAACAGGAGGCAAGCTCTATCCAAGCCCTTGGAGAGCACTTCTCAACACAGCCAGAGAGCAGCAAGGCAGCAGGGCAGCAGGGCAACAGCAAGGAAGCAGTCCTTCTTAGACAAGCAGTCAGGTGAGTCTTTTGGGCAGCCAGGTTGCAGGTTCTGGTTCAGGGTTTCTTCTCCAGGAAGTATCTTATTGAAGTAGAGTATCTACCTCAGATGTGTCTAAGTTGGTAGGGTCAGCTCTGCTTAAGTACCCATATGTGCCTTTGAAGTGGACTAGACTTCAAAGTGGCTTAGAAATGCACAAGGTCCCCTTCAGTTCCATCCTGTCTGTCAGGGTTCCAGTAGGGGGGGGGTGGCAATCCTTTGTGTGAGGGCAGGCTACTGTCCTTTGATATGTAAGTATCAGGCTCTCCACCCTCCCAGCCCAGGAAGACCCATTCAATATGCAGATGTGTGCAAGTGTGACTGAGCATCCTCTTTTTGGGGATGTCTGAGTGAATGTTCAAGGGAGCGTGTCAACTAAACCTAGCCAAACGTGGATTGGAAGGCATAGAAGGATTTAAGTGTAGAGAAATGCCCACTTTCTAAAAGTAGTATTTCTAAAACAGTAATATTAAATCCAACTTCACCATTAAGCAGGATTTTGTATCACCATTCTGGCCATACTAACTATGACCTGGATATTCCTTTCGGGTCAGGATCTACCGCTCAAACAGTATATGAGGGTAGCCCCAATGCTATCTTATGAAAGGAGCAGGCCTCACAACAGTGTAAACAAATTTAGTTTTACACTACCAGGACATATAGAACACACATGTTCATGTCCTGCCTTTTACCTACATAGAACCCTGCCCTATGGGCTACCTAGGGCTTACCTTAGGGGTGGCTTATATGTAGAAAAAGGAGAGTTTAAGGCTTGGCAAGTACTTTTAAATGCCAAGTCGAAGTGGCAGTGAAACTGCACACACTGGCACTACAGTGACAGGTCTGAGGCATGGTTAGGAGGCTACTTATGTAGGTGGCACCACCAGTGCTGCAGCCCACCAGTAGCATTTAATTTACAGGTCCTGGTCACATGTAGTGCACTTGACTAGGGGCTGACAAGTAAAAACATAAGCCAATTGGGTATGAGCCAATGTCATCATGTTTTCAGGAGGGAGCATATGTACTTTATCACTAACATTAACCAGTGTACATGATGCATGTCAATGATATCATGTGACAAGTCATTTCTGAATGGATAGACATGGCAACCAGTACACATTGCCGGTGCAAATACCACAAGGACCACACATGACCCCTCCATGGTTTTTCACACGTGTCCACAGCATGTATATGGACCAAACTCAAAGATGTGCGACACAATTACTCCTCAAAATGTGACTTGATATCCCTACCGCCAAAATGACCATCAGTGGAAGTGGACTGTGTCCCACTGTTAAATACTATCTGGGACTTGCAACATATTACAATGGTGAATGATTAGTAGGGCCTACATGACCAGACCGGATAAGCGTGTTTGTGAGGTTACAAATCCTTTTTTGCAGGTGTGGCACAGTTTATAAAGCCAAATACAGCATTTTAGGCCATGAAAATGGCAGCTGCCTTACCTACTGCGCTGGACATTAGGAACCACCTGCGACTGCCAACGGAAGTGGTGGTAGGCAGCTTCAACCATGGCGGACACAGCCATAGGCTAACGTTGTTGCTAGTGGCGGTCGTGGGCCAATGGCTGTGATGGCCGGTGGTGACGACCACATATGTAGTGGACATGACTGCAATGTTCTGCAGATTCACTCACTTGGCTCCTGACACTGCTGCCAGCAAAACCTCCATGACCTGAGATACTTTGTGACACCTCTAAAAGCAATTATGCTATGACCAGCAGGTAATAGGGCCCCTGCTTTCTCTACAGAGGAGCTGGAGAGGCTCGTTAATGAGTTCCTACCCCTGAATGAACAGCTCTATGGCTCTCCAGAGGAGCAGATAAGTAACACATGTGTGCAATTTTCTTTGTACTTCACATCCTTTCTGTCCTTACATGCTAGAAGGTGGCCATGTGTGCCAGTTAGACTACTTGTGTGCATGTTGTTGCAGTCTGTGTGGCATTAATGGGATGGACAATGTACAGGTATTGTTGGCCAATGCTATATGTTAAGTTCAGTCACATTGTGTTGTGTGAGGTTTTTGGGGTCCTAGATCGTCCTTGTGTTTAATACATATAACTAGGTAAGGAGACATTCCTCCCATTCACTGACAAAACTTTCCTCATGATTGTTGTAAATGTCAGACAACATGTATATGCATGACAGCATGAGCTGTGTATGCATGTTGTAAATCAGTTGAGAGTCGTGTGAGCAATGTGTATAGTGCCACAGATCCTTCAAACCGCAAATATATATGTCTGTAGTCATGTCCCCGTACTTCTTGGATTGTGTGTTTTACATTTGATGAGGATTGACAAATAGGAAAGTTCTAGCTTGATGTTACTGACATGTATGTGACTCAGCCATTTGTGATGAAACTTGTGATTTCTTGATTTCTCTTTTGCATCCATGCAGGTCATTGCCCATCAAAAGAAGGACCTTTGGAGAGCCATTGCCAAGAAGGTGTGGCGGGCAGAGCACCAACTGCATGAAAAGGTGGGAGGACCTGAGACGCTGGGCGTGGAAAAACGCAGAGGTTCAACTGGAGCTATCCTCCCAATGTGGGCATGGTGCCCATAGAACCATGACCCACCTAAAAGCCTGCATTCTGGTAGTGCAAATCTCTGGGTCTCTCCAACATCCAAAGGACTAACGGTGTCAACTGATGTTTGTCATTGTAAGGAGTGCCAGATATTAGTGGTGATTATCCTCGGGTTTTCTGATTCATTCTGTTGTGGATTTTGGTGGCATCAATCCCTGACATATTGCACAAGATGTTTACAGTGTGCATTTCCATGGCACATGTGTAGCCTATCTGAGCAGCATTAGTACTACCTGCATGACTCCATTGTGACAAATGTCACTTGGTGAAGTGTGCATTTTGGAATTGCTTCCTGTGTGACATGAGCATTTCCATGTCACCTTCTCCAGGATATTGTACTTTTGTCAGCAGCATGGCTGCATTTTGGAGCATCATTTCTTATTGTTGGGTCATTATGTATGTGACAAATAGATGTGTGCATGGCCTTGTGTGGGATCTGTGGGTATGGACTTGGCATTGGCCTATTCTTGTATGACAGCAGGTAACTGAGGTCTGCTCCATGGGGCTTAGCTTTGAGGGTCACAAGGTCTCCTACTAGTTCAATGGTAACTGTGATTGCACAACTTCAGCCATGCAATTGTAGTAGTCTGAGATCCTGATTTTCTAGTGAGCAGCTATTAACAGTTCAGATGGCATGCATGCATATGGTATGGCACATGTATGGACCAGTTGGGTGGAGTTCATTGCTGAGGCCTACTTGAAATCGTGGTAATGTTTGCTCATCAGAGCTGTTGCTCAAATGTGATCATGGACGTGTAACAACACTATTTCTCTTTGTATTTGCAGCATGAGCCCAGAGAAGAAAAGGAGACTTGGCATAGCTAAGTGGGGATACATCTGCCCACCGGACCTCACATCAAGACATCACTGACACCGAGGGACCAAGTGGACAGGAGGGTGAGGGGAGTGGCACGGGAGAGCCCGGAACATCATCTTCATCATCGGAAACTTCCTCCAGTGGACATCTCCTAGTGGTGGCAGACCCATTGGGGCATACCCCTGTACCATCTTTGTCCACCAGCCCCTGTTCCATCACCACCCTCCCTGTTGCTCCCTACCCAGTTGGCCATGACCACTCACCCAAGAGAGTGGGCATATCCTTTGCTGCAAGCATGTTAGCCCCAGCTTCTGTTACCCTTGCTGTCCTCAGTGAGTAGGCTATTGACCTCCTGAGAAGTATCTCAGTGGGTCAGACATCAATTGTGAATTCCATCCAGGTATTGGCATTTCAACACCAGCAGACTAATGCATTCCTGGAAGGCATTCATGGCTCAATGTCGCGCCTACAGTTATATGTGTTGTAGCCTGCTTGCTGATCCAAATGCTGTTTGCAGTATCTGACTTTGTGGGAGGTGCTGGTATCTCTCAAGATTAGGGTATATGTTTACAGTATGGATATGTGAGTGTAAATACAATGGTGGTGTCATGGCATTGTCTACTGTTTGGTATGGTAAGTATTTCCTCTTGTGTTGTTCAATGATGTGAGCATGTTTGTTGTTAGACTTGTCTCCCTAATATGGGTTATGGTTTCATCTAATGAGTGGCAGCTTGAGTTTTGTTTGTGCAGACATGGAGTGTGTTCAAATGTGCTACCTTGGTTTGCATTTTACTGTGCATGTGTCCATTTAGCTGTGTGTACCTTGCAGCTACTTCATGCAGTTGGAGTTGTATGTGCTTTGTTGACTTCCACATTGTGCAGATAGGCATGTCATTTTAGGTCTAGTATTGTTTCTCCTTGAGATACATATAGGGCCATTTCCTGTGCAAATGTTGTTTAAGGGTCATGTACAAAGTGATATGTGTCCCAGCGCAGCCGCCTCCTCTGAGTGTTCTTGGTGCCCCATCCTTATTGTGCAGGTATTGTTTGCGTAGTAGGCTTGGGATATTTGTCTTTCTGTCTATTTTGCAACTCATTATCCTTCATTTGTGTTGCAATGTGAGTGATGAGTGTGTCAATTGCAGGCTTTTTACTGGGAGTGGTATTTGTGTTTCATGCACCATACATAGATAAGTGTGTTGAATGTGATGACAGTCCATGGCATGTGAGGAATGTGAGTGTGTGAGTAGTATTTGTTGATGTGATTTTGGTGTTTTGTTGGTGTTGTGTGGGACAATATTGTGTACACTTCACTGTCCCTGTGCCTGGGAAGAGCAGACGTGTTTTTTTGTGTAGTGCTGCGGTACAGTGTGAGTGATCTGTTTCAAGGGGGCTGATTGTGAATGCAAATGTGTCCTTCTTTGTTTCTGATAACAATGCAGGACACAATGACAAGTGTACTTGGTTCACATAGTGAGACCCCCATGTGATGTGGTTGATGGCACAACGATCTATTGTTCAGCATAATGACATAGGTAGGTGTGTGTACCTATGGTCAGTTGCGCCCATTGCAGCGTTGATTTTGGGCTTCATCAACGATCATCAACAGAGGCAGGATGTAAGTGATTGGCTCACATTGGTGGTATGCAACCTCATAATGTGTCTGGCGCCAACACAGACTCTGCCGGCCTGTTTGTGCTGCCTAGTGACTGCGGTGGTCTGTGCTGCCTGGTGGTGCCGGCAGGACCGTGGCAATCTTTGCTCCATAGGCTCAAATGACTCGTAATATGGTGGTCCAACTGCAACCCAACGGCAGTTGGACCACTAGTGCCGCCAAACTCGTAATGAGGCCCCTAGTTTCATCAGAAAAAAGTGTCTTTTGATGACTCTTCACAAAATGGGGGAGTCAAAAAAGTGTGCTTCCCATGTTAATTCCAGTAAACTCTTTAAACACACCTTTAGCCAGAACTGCTTTATTTAATTACAACAAATTTGGCAAAAATATAGCCTTTGGTCTGCAGATCACCTTTTCTTTTATTTTTGGGTGTAAATCCATTCAGCAGTTTTTGAGATATTAAAGAGAAAAGAAATGTGTATATCTAGGGTTATAGATCCAGGGAGGTCTCCTGCTGAGATCTTATTAGCTGGCAACACTTTGAACAAGAAGTGTTGACGGCCATTTTGGGACTCAGCTTCAGCTGAGTCCCAAAAAAACATTCAAAAAAGAAAAGGGGGCAGGGCCTTAAAGGTATTTTTTTAAATCACTGAGAAATTCACAGTTGGATCCACAGATTTTGTTATAATTTTTTTTTAAAAAAGTGGTCTCCCACATTTCTAAATGCTTTGGCCCCCGGGTTGGCCAGATCCTGAGAGCATTAGCAAAACACACTAAGGAGGTGGGCACATGGGCCCCCCTCCTATGGCTTATTAAGGCCTTAGTGCACTCTTACAGTTGAAAAACCAGCAGCATCAGTTCATAAATGTGGGGTTGAACATGCAAAAAAAGAAATTTCCTTACACTGATGCTCTGATCAGGAGGCCAGCCAAATAGGCCTTGGATTCACTCGTGTAGTCCTGGGTTCAAGAATTAGAACAGGGCTCAAGCAGTAGACAGGTCTCTGAGGGTTTAATGTAATATTCAGCCAACAGAGTATTCCTACTAAATACAGCAAAGAAGTCCTATGAAGTACAAAGCAGGCCACTGTAGCACACAATTTTCAGAGAGGCCTTTGGCAGGTCCAGAAAATGCACTTAAGAGTGAGACTGAGGGTCCTATTGGTATGTATTGGATCACCTTTGAAGTATGAGCATTTTCTAGAGGACTCCCTTTGAAGTGGGAGAGGTTTCCTGTTTACCCTGCCCTGACCCCAAGCCGGACACATGAACATTGCAGGGGTGACAAGTCATCTGTTTGAAGACAGAGCACAACCTATTCAGATGCAAGTGGGGCTGTGTCCTGCTCCACCCCCAATCTTCCAGTGACGGCCTATCCAGCACACCTATTCCCTCTTTTCTTTGGCTGTCAGGGAGGAATAAACAAAGTTCATGGGATGAATGATGAAATTCCCTGGGTCTCAATTGGGTACTAAGCTGATAGTGGAATCATGGTTAGTTCCCTTGTTTATGGTGAATTTAAGATGTAACCATCCTAGGGATTGAGATATAACAATTAGTAAAAGGTGTGAAACTTCGTTACAAATTGTCCGATTGGTTACAGGATGTCACGGAATGAATTGTGGTTTCCACCTTACTATTAACACCAGTATACAATGGTTTATCCCTTCTAAAATATATATATATATATATATATATATATATATATATATATATATATATATATATATATATATATATATATAGCTGTCACATGTGGGCTGATAAATAAAAGTGACAGTTAGAACTAGGTTCAGTGTTCTTGGGTTACCCATACCATTTTAGAGCACTTTGGTTTATACCCTTTGGATTAGAATATCCCAGGGATTGAGATGTCACAATGAGTGAAAAGTGTGAGCATTCCCTACAATTACCTCAGATGAGTGTGGGATTATTTTGCAACATTCAACAGTCCAGATGTTCCTTACCCCGGATACTTTGTTTTTATCTGCCAATACATAGATGCACCTGTAGGAAAGTAGCCTCTTTCTAGCATATTTACCCCCACTTTTGGCCTGTTTGTCAGTGTGTGTCAGTGTGTTTTTACTGTGTCACTAGGATCCTGCTAGCCAGGACCCACTGATCATAGACAAAAACCTATATGTCAGTGTGTTTTGCCTGTCTCAATGGGATCCTGCTAGCTAGGATCCCAGTGCTCATAGTTTGTGGCTTAATGTGTATGCCTTAATAGTGCCTAACTTTGTCACTGAGGCTCTGCTAATCAGAAACTCAGTGCTTATGCTCTCTCTGCTTTTAAATGTATCACTATAGTGCAGGGACTACATTTACCAAGTTCAATTGGAATACTGGACCCACCTTATAAGTCCCTAGTATATGGTACCGAGGTACCCAGGGCATTGGGGTTCCAGGAGATCCATATTGGCTGCAGCATTTCTTTTGCTACCCATAGGGACCTCAGACAAACCCTTTCACAGGCCTGCCATTGCAGTCTACGTGAAATACTGCTCACATTATTTCACAGCCATTTTCACTGCACTTAAGTAACTTAAAAGTCACTGATATGTCTAACCTTCACTTGCTGAAGGTTAGGTGCAAAGTGACTAAGTGTGAGGGCACCATTGTACTAGCAAAGGTGCCCCCACATAGTTCAGGGCCATTTCCCCAGACTTTGTGATTGCGGCGGCACCATTACACACGTGCACTACATATAGGTCAATATCTAAATGTAGCTTCACAATGGTAACTCCTAATATGGCCATATAACATGTCTAAGATCATGGAATTGTCCCCCCATTCCAAATCTGGTATTGGGGAGCCAATTCCATGCATCCTGGAGGCTCCACCATGGACCCCCAGTACTGCCAAACCAGCTTTCTGAGGCTTGCACTGCAGCTACAGCTGCTGCCACCTCACAGACAGGGTTCTGCCCCACTGGGGACTGGGCAGCCCAGTCCCAGGAACGCAGAACAAAGCATTTCCTCTGAGAGCAGGGTGTTACACCCTCTCCCTTTGGAAATAGGTGTTACAGGCTCAGGAGGGGTAGCCTCCCGCAGCCTCTGTAAATGCTTTGAAGGGCAACAATGGTGCCCTCCTTGCATAAACCAGTCTACACCGGTTCAGGGACCCCTTCTCACCTGCTCTGATGGGAAACTGGACAAGGTAAAGGGGAGTGACCACTCCCCTGTTCATCACCACCCCAGGTGTGGTGCCCAGAGCTCCTCCAGTGTGTCCCAGACTTCATCCATCTTTCTTTGCAAGGTGTGGGGGCACTCTGGAGGGCTCTGAGTGGCCAGTGCCAGCAGGTGATGTCAGAGACCCATCCTGATAGGTCCATACCTGATAAGGTAGCCAATCCCCCTCTCAGGGCTATTTAGGCTCTCTCCTGTGGGTTCTCTTCAGATTCTGCTTGCAAATTTCCTTCAGGATTCCTCTGCAACAACTTCAAACTTTTCTGACCTAGGATCAAACGCAGCCTGCTCCAAGAAATGCTGTAACTGCAACAAGGTGTCTACACTTTTCTTCAGCAGCCTCAGCTCCAAGTCAGCAACTGCAACAGTTTCCATGGTGTGCATGCTCTGGGGACTCCCTGTCTTCATCCTGAACCAGAAGGACCAAAGAAATCTCCTGTGGAGTGACGGAGTCACTCCCCTGTTCCAAGCAGGCACCTTCCAAGGCAACGACTGGTACCCTGGGACTCCTCTCACAGCAACGAGCATGGTCCTAGGGACACAGAGGGTGGACATCATCGACATAGAATGACCTGAGGTCCTGCTGACATAATTTGGAGGAGGTAAGACCTTGTCTTCCCCAAGAACGATGGTACCCCAGTGTTTTGTGTCTTCTTCACTTCCTGAGGCCTCTGTGCATCCTTTACAAAATTCCTTTGTGCACAGCCTCACCCAGGTCTCCAGCACTCCAGCCTGTGATGCTCAACTCGCTGAGTTGTTCTCCGGCAGTGTGGGACATTCTTTTGTTGTGCTGCATCAACCACATTTTGCACCTCCTTTGAACCTGGACCCTGTGGCTTTTGGGGTGCTGGCTGGCATCCTGAGGGCTCTCTAAAGTGCTGAGAGCCCCCTCTTCCTCCTCATACAGAGTTGAGGCCCCCAGGTCCCTTCTGGGTCCATTCAGTGCCATTTTGATGAAAAATGTACTTTTATTGGAGCCAAGGCTTGTTGGCTCCTTCCAACACGAAATCTCATCTGCAACGATCTTCACGCAGTGGGACATCTTTTGCATTATGCCAGAACCCATTGGCATCTTCCTAGGGTGCATTTCTGCAGTCTTTGACTAACCAGGTATTCTTCTTTTGCACCCTCTTCTGGGTTGGCAGGAGCTCCTGTCCTTCCTGGAACTTCTTTTGACTGCTGGACTTGGTGCCCTTCCTTTGAGGGTCTTCAGGTCCAATAATCCAGCAGTTGTCCTTTGCAGACTTGGTTGACTGCTGAAAAATCCCCAAAATGAGGTATAGTGTATCCTAAGGAAACTTGCAGTTCTTTACTCCTGCTTTTCTGGGCTCTGGGGTGGGGTAATTTACTTACCTTTTCTGTATTCTTACTCTCCTAGTGATTCTGCACACAATACACTTGTCTAGGGGGGAATTTGTGATTTACATTCACATCTTTTTTAGTATATGGTTTGTGTTACGCCTAGACCTATTTTCTCCCATTGCATTCTATAGGATTTCCTACTGTTTGCATTGTTCTATGACTATTTACTTTTCTAATGTTGGTGTCTAGTGTATATATTGTGTATAATACTTACCTCCAGAAGGACTATTGTCTCTAAGGTATTTTTGGTACTGTGTCACCTAAAAAAATACCTTTATTTTTGGTAACACTGAGTATTGTCTTTACTTGTGTATAAGTACTGTGTAACTATAAGTGGTATTGCATGAGCTTTGCATGTCTCCTAGTTCAGCCTAAGCTGCTCTGCTATAGCTACCTCTATCAGCCTAAGCTGCTAGAACACTACTACTTCACTAATAAGGGATAACTGGACCTGGTATAAGGTGTAAGTACCCAAGGTACCCACTACAAACCAGGCCAGCCTCCTCCATTAGTGGTGCAGCGGTGGGATAAGTACTTGCAGTTGCTTTACCACTTTGTTACCTGTGCTTTTCACAAGAAAAGCTTGCTCCAATACTTAGAGCATATATAATATATACTTAGAAACAATTTACTAACTTTCTTAAAAGTTCTTTAAACTTTGCAAAAGTTTTTACAAAGTTCTGAAACATTTTCTTCTTTTCTCTAAAAAGTTAGCTCCGTTATTCTACTAACTTTTACTCACTTTCCTAAAAGTTTTTCTTTCAGTATGTCTTCTGTAGAAGCCACCCCTGGAGCTGTCAAGACTACCTATGACAATTTAACTATAAAAGCTTGAAGGGGCTCTGCACTGAAACAAATGTAGGGATTTGGAAAGAACCCCAATAAGGAGTACCTCTTAAATCTCCTCCTCCAGGAAGACCAGGGAATCCGCACTGGGGAAGAGGTAGAGGATAACTCCAACCAGGAAGGCTCAGAGGAGCAGAATGACAATCCTGTGAAAGGGGGCAAAGACTGGACTTTATTGTGCATTCCTGCTTGTGAAGAATGTCCAAGGGCTTGAATTGAGCTTTCTTCCTGTTTTGAAGACTCAGGGCCATCAAAGACTTCCTCTGCTAACTTCTAGACTCTCTGCTGAGACTCCTGCCCTGACAAGTGGTGTACTATCCAGTTTCTGGGCTCTTGAAAGGTAAAGTTGACAGAGAAGAGCTGAAAAATCATGCACAGAGCACCGTTTGGAGAAATTTTCCATGCACCATCTGCAATGTGGCTGATAAATGACGGGCCGCTGGTTTCGTGACTAAAATCGATGCTCCACCTGCATTGTGGCTGGGAGATTGATGCATTGTGGCTGGAGAAACGATGTGCAACACCCGCTTACAGCTGCTGATAACGATGCAAATCCCATGCAGCATGGTTTTCTAACACCGTGCAATAGGATTTACCATGTTTCGTCCCTGGTCGTCAACGTCAACCAGACTCTATGTGGATCCAAGGTGCCCCGTCTGGAAATCAACATGGCGCTCTCTTGAGAGGGAGAAAAACTACGCATCGCCGACCCGACCGGAGAAGAAACAATGCACAGCCTCCCTTGCGAGGAAGGAATCGACACATCGCTGCCTTTTCTGATGCACGCTTCGCCATGCGGCTTTATTTTTTACGCTAACCAGGTATTTTGTGTAAAATCATAATTTCCATTGTTTTTTATGGAGTAAGATTCTTAGGCCCGTATTTATACTTTTTTTAGCGCCGCATTTGCGCTGCTTTTTGACGCAAAACGGCGCAAACCTACAAAATACAATGTCATTTTGCAAGTTTGCGCAGTTTTTGTGTCAAAAAACGACGCAAATGCGGCGCAAAAAAAGTATAAATATGGGCCTTATTCTTTTGAACAATAATATCTTGACTTGTGTATGCTGTATGTTTGTCATTTTGGTCTTGTTTGATTTAGAAAAATCTTGCCTATTTTTCTAAACTATTTTATAGTGTTTTCACTGTATTACCATGTGTGTTGATACAAATACTTTATACATTGCTTTTGAGTTAAGCATGCCTGCTCATTACAAATTACCAAGGGGGTAAGTGGGGGTTAACCAGGTGTGTTTCTCCTTTACCCTGACTAGAGTGAGGGTCCTTGCTAGGACAGGGGCAACCTGACTGCCAACCAAAGACCCCATTTCTTACAACCACTATACAATATTTTTGGTACAATGGTTGGGACCACTGCATAACTGTTTACTGACATCCTATAACAAAGTCTGCTCCATTCTAAATAGTGCGTGGCTACAAGGGACAATGTCCCTGCTCAGACCAGGTTATATGGTATCCTCAAAGTTAGGCTAAGTTGTCTTGGCTTACATGTATACTGTTTCACATAACAACTGTGTTAGTTGTGTAGTGTGCAGTGTATTTTCACAAGTGCTACCTGTAAGACATTATGGGGTACATTTATGAGGGATTTGCACAATTCATGCACCATGAAAGGTGGCACATGTGTGGTTCAAGTCACTAAGGCCCTCATTTTAAAACCAGCAGTAAAAACTGCCCTCCACCTAGGCGAGGGCTGCCAAAATACTGTCGCCGCGGCTACCAGCCATCCGCCATACTATGACCACAGCCGGATTTCCACCACAAGAATGGTGGAAATCTGTCTGTGTCCATGCCAGCGGATGGTGGTTAGGTGGCTCTGCTTCCACCAGCAGTTCCACATCAGTAGGCCGCTGCCAGCCGTATTATGACCAATAATACGGCCTGATGGTGTTCTGCTGGCGGGCACTGCTGGCAGTAGCAGCACCCCGTCCTGTCACCTGCCGGAGGACCCCCTGGATCCAGGAAAGTAGGGTCTCTGACAGGGGGGGGGAGGTGGGGGGTGTTGTGTGTGTGGGTGTGTGTGTGAATGTATGTGTGTGCGTGAATGCGGGCATGTGTTGCATGTTGAATGCATGTGTGCATGTACAGACGTGTGAGTGCGAGTATGTTGTGAAATGTGAATGCATGTCTGCGTGTATGTTTGAAAGTGTGTGCGGATGTGTGTGTAAATGGATTTATGCATGCATGTAAGCATGTGGGAATGGGTGTGTGTATGCATGTATGTGTGTGTGTGTGAAGGGGGTGTGAATGTAGAGGGTGTGGGGGGGTTGGAGAGTTGGGGGGGGTAAATGGAGAGGAAGGGGGGAGACCCGTATCAGAGACAGGGAAGGAATTCCCTATCACTGATATGGCCTACCGCCATGGTTTTCGTGGTGAAAACAATGGCTGTAGACAGGGTCATAATCCCACAGGCGGCACAATGGCAGCCGCCCCGCTTGAGATGGATATCTCCAGCCTGGCGGCTGTTACTGCCGTGGCGGTCAGAATGGTACATTGGCGGTTGGCTTCAGCCAACCTGCCTATGTCATAATATGACGGCAAGTACCGCCAGCCTGTTGGCGGTATTTACCGCCACATTAACGCCAACCGGCGGGGTAGTAATGACCCCCTAAGTCATATATTTTCAAAGCCACACAAAATCACTTTGTGTGTCTTTGAATGGTGTCACAAATACGGATAAAGGTAATGCAGTGCAAATCGCTGCATTGCCTTAATCTCAACTAGAGAGGCATTCCATGGGCATAGTGTGGTTGTTCTCATGCAACTACCATGGTTTTTGACGTATTCCTAGATTTACCAACCCTGGTAAACCTGGGATTGTAACAAAAACCTACAGCTTCCCTGGTGAGGCATCACAAGGACAAATATCTTTATTTCTCCTCTTTTTTACTCTTTCTATGTGTGCTGCATTGTGCAGCACACATAGAAAGAGGAAACATCCTCACAGGATTGTTTTTGTGCAAAAAGGTGTCCCTTCCTGCACCAAAACAATCCTGCATGCAATGCAGGCACCGTCGCACCATGGTGCAAGGGTGACTGCGTTGGTTCTAGGCAGCCAAGAGGGCATCAGCGCGGGGCAAAGGACAAGAAGGAGTCGTATTGGATAAATACTGCACATTCTTGTCCTTTCCATGTGAGGTAGGTTAGCACAGCAAGGTAACATTGGATTGACAAATCTTTATTGGAACAATATGAAATAGCAAGGTAGAATTCACTTTATTCTCACTTTTGCACATATTGCATCAGTGATTAGGCAAGTCTGTTGGGGATCTCTAGCCCTTAAAAGTGCATATGGCCGGCATAGGCAATAGTTAAGGCCAGAAACATGTTGGCTTATTAGGATGAATTGAGCCATTAGACTCATATTCCATCAAGGTTGTAGGTTTTAGCTATACCAGAGGTTCCCACCAATAATGGTGATAACCTGGTGTTTTGCTTCACTAATGACGGAGCTGAAACACTCATGCACTGACAAAAATCTCTAGAATGCACTTCTTAGTCCAAAGAAGACATTTATTATTTCACTTCAGAAGGTTCGTAAAAGGAGATTAGCATGCTGAAAGCACATATTTAAAAATGGTCACAGCAATGAAATGAAAACATGTACAATTGATTCTCCACTGCAATATACACAACAAGTATATGTATCTATATTATAATGCAAAGCAAATAATGAAATAAAAAATAGGCATCACCATGAGGCAAGGGCACAACTGAATCAGGAGAATTTACAGTTAAAACCTGCACACAGACACTGCAGTGGCAGGTCTGGGACATGAATACAGAGCTACTTATGTGGGTGGCACAACCAGAGCTGCAGGCCCACTAGTAGCATTTGATGTACAGGCCCTGGGCACCTCTAGTGCACTGTACTAGGGACCTATTAATAAATCAAATATGTCAATCATGGATAAGCCAATTACATACACTTTTTGTAAAGGAGCACTTGCACTTTAGCACTGGTTAGCAGTGGTAAAGTGCCCAGAGTAACAAAAACAGCAAAATCAGAATCCAGCACACGTCAAAAACTTGGGAAACAGAGGTAATAAGTTAAGGGAGACCACGCCAAGGATGAAAAGTCTAACACTCATATACCTATAGTCCTAAAATCAACTTCTCTTTAAAAAAAAAAAGACATTGAAAGCAATCAGGTATGCATTGTGCACAGCAACATAATGAAATTACAAGAGCAATCACTATAAAGAAATGGAAGTGGTATTAATTTATTGATACTATAAACAGTTAAACCAGGCACACCTTCAATAAAAAGACTGAAGCTTATATATTCTGATTGGGATAATAACTGATTGAATAGTGTCTCTAGGATAACGAGTTGGTATAGAGTTAGATGGAAACATCATGAGTCCTAATCATGTAAAGGTACACGGTCCACCTGTAATGTTTGCTGGAATGTAGGTAAAAGTGAGGTTCCCATACGAGAATAGTCAACCATCTTGCAACATAAATGCTTAATGTGACTGGCAACAGTCATCAGGTGATACCAAGCCATGTTGGTTGTTCCATTGGAATTGCAACCAAACAGGTTGATAGGACATCCATGGTACTTTGCATTATTTCTATGCAGAACTTTGATTTGTGGCACCAAATGGATCCATAGATATTGCCCTTCAAAAAGCAGCAGGTGTGTTGCGCAACGTGATTGATCAATGAGGTTCAGGTTGGGAGTGCTGTCTCACCCCACTGCACATGCACATGTCCGAAGGGATACCACAAGGCACACTCATGGTCAGAGGTAAGTCGCAGTATGATCTGTAAAAGAAAGAAGTATGATCTTTCCTGAAAATAACATTTGTCAGCTGAAATGTGCTCCCCTTTGCCTTTCCTTATTTTATGATCAGCAAAACATTATTAGGGCACTTGGCTATAATTTATGCATGTTCTGGAGGGCCATTTGGGGATTCCACCCACACCTTATCTCCAGAGTTTATGTCAGTTGAGCCAAAACCTCCCTTTCCTTGTACTGTCAGAAGGGCTGGGGCAGTCCCCTTCCTCAACAATCCTCCATACACTGGACTTATGACAAGTTGAGCAATTTTGTAAGCATGTAGGTCAAAACCGCCAGATTCTGGTGTGGCTCTGTAAGGAGCTGAAGCCCTAGGTTTTATTTCCCAGTACACAATGATGTTGGTGGCCACATGTGGTTGTATCTGAGCTGACATTTTCATCAGGACAGTTTCAGTATTTTCTAATGGTCTGTTATTCAGAATCTGGAGGGCTTCAGTTAACTGCTCTCTCCAGTTTTTCAAAGTCCCGTCAGATAATTTTTTAGTCCAGAACCCTAGGGACACTCATGTTCTTCTCTACTTTTGCCACCTGCTTCAATCTACATATTGTCCCTGGATAGTTACATGCAACACAGTATCTCCTTCCTGCACTGTCCACAAGTCTAAAGCCTGTTGAATCATTTCTTTTGCCAAGTCAAAAGCACACTGCTGCTCTTCACCCCATTCAAACTCATGTTTTGTCTTGTCACTTTGTACCAAAGGGCTAAGATTTTACTCAGATGAGGGTCATTCTGTCTCAAAAAATCAAACAATCCCATAAATCGCTGTGTCTCTTGCTTAGTGCGAGGAGTAGCAAACTCCAAAATCTTTTGTTTTACCTGTAGCAACATCTCTCTATGTCCTGGCCACATTTTACTCTGCAAAAGCTGTGTGAATATATCGTTAACATCCTTAACTTCTTGCTGAATGTAATTTTTTAAAGAATGCATTTCAACTCCTGCCAATTTATGTGGGCTACTCTGTAGTTTTCATCTAAATATTGGCTGTGCACAAACTACATTCTGCTCATGTAGCTCACACTGGGCCCCACCTTTTCTAACCTCCTTATTACTAGAATGTGAAAAATTGGATTTCCCTGTGACCGCTGGGTAGATATCAGCCTTATCTTGTAATATTTTTTTCTGACAAAACAGCATAGTTATAGTATTTTTTGTGTCAAGGTGTGTCTTTAATTTCTGATTTTCATATTCTAACTGTTTACATCTCTCATGCATATTTCTGTAAGCAGACAAAAGTATCCAAACCCTCCTGTCAAGAACAAAAGGGTCATTATTCTGTTCAAAAAGCTACTTTTTTAAACATATAAGTACAGTTATTAATTCTGTTTTAGCCAAGCACCCATCCCAAAATTTTGAAAGTCCTGTTAAACAAGAAAACACATTTGCCAAGACATCATAAGGCATTTTAATTGTACATGCATTTTCAGACATGGTTTGCAGTGCTTCCTTTAACTATCTGAATAAAAACATATTTTCACTTTTAACCCCTTCCCCGCCACGGACGTAATGGTTACGTCCATGGCAGCGCCCGTGTGGCGCCATGGACGTAACCATTACGTCCAGGGACTGGCAGTCGGGGGAAGTGCTAGCGCTTCCCCCGAGGGCCGCCCCCCAACACCCCCAGGCCAGGGCTGAAAGGGGAATCCCTTCCCCTTTCACGCCCACCCCCCCGCCCCCCCCATGACGTCAGCGCGCGATCGCGCGCTGATTTCATGGAAACGGGGAATGACGCGCTGGAAGCCATTTGCTTCCAGCGCGTCAAGGGAGAAGGTGCGTATTTCACCTTCGTGCGGGGTGGGTGTGCTCTCAGAGAGGCATCGAGGGAAAGGAAAGGGTTTTCCTTTCCCTCGATGTCTCTTTGAGCATTCCTGCTGCCCGATCGCGATGCGATCGGGCAGCAGGAATGCCCACTAGACACCAGGGATTTCTGTATGTGTGTGTGTGTGAGTGAATATTAGTGTAGGGGAGCGACCCCTTGGGCAAGGGTCGCTCCCCTTTGGGGGCACATGCTTTTTACGTCGTTTCTGCCCCCCCTGGGGGCAGATTGGCCCTATTTTTAGGCCGATCTGCCCCCAAGGGGGGCAGAAAGCCACTAGACACCAGGGATTTTATTGTTGCTGTGTATTTTTTGTGTTGGGGGGCGGCCCCTTGGGCAAGGGTCGCTCCCCTTTGGGGGCACATGTATTTTACGTCGTTTCTGCCCCCCCTGGGGCAGATTGGCCCTATTTTTAGGCCGATCTGCCCCCAAGGGGGGCAGAAAGCCACTAGACACCAGGGATTTTATTGTTGATTTGTATTTTTTGTGTTGGGGGGCGGCCCCTTGGGCAAGGGTCGCTCCCCTTTGGGGGCAAATGTATTTTACGTCGTTTCTGCCCCCCCTGGGGGCAGATTGGCCCTATTTTTAGGCCGATCTGCCCCCAAGGGGGGCAGAAAGCCACTAGACACCAGGGATTTTATTGTTGATGTGTATTTTTTGTGTTGGGGGGCGGCCCCTTGGGCAAGGGTCGCCCCCAGGGGCCCTCATGTATTTTTGGGCAGTTCTGCCCCCCTTGGGGGCAGAGAGGCCTATTTTTTTTAGGCCTTTCTGCCCCCAAGGGGGGCAGAATCCCAATAGCGCCAGAAATAGTATGTATGTATGTGTGCTTTGTGTTGGGGGGTGGCCCCTTGGGCAAGGGTCGCTCCCCCCAGGGGCGCAATGTATTTATTGTCGTTTCTGCCCCCCTTGGGGGCAGATTGGCCCTATTTTTAGGCCGATCTGCCCCCAAGGGGGGCAGAAAGCCACTAGACACCAGGGATTTTATTGTTGATTTTTATTTTTTGTGTTGGGGGGTGGCCCCTTGGGCAAGGGTCGCCCCCAGGGGCCCACATGTATTTTTGGGCAGTTCTGCCCCCCTAGGGGGCAGATATGCCTATTTTTTAGGCCTTTCTGTCCCCAAGGGGGGCAGAATCCCCATAGCGCCAGGGATACTATGTATGTGTGTGTGTGCTTTGTGTGGGGGTGTGGCACCTTGGGCAAGGGTCGCCCCCCCCCAAAGGGTGCAATGTAATCTGGGTGATTTCTGCCCCCTCCCCTTGGGGGTAGATTGGCCTATTTTTTTTTTAGGCCCATCTTCCCCCAAGCAGAGAAGACTAGACACGGGAAAATGAAAAAATGGTTAGTGGCGGAGTGTTTGTCAACTGGTGAAGTATTTACTTTTATGATAATAACAGTTTTTCTCCTTTTTGTTTTAGTTGAAAGCTTTTGCTGACTTTGCTGTGGCTTGTTGCAGTTTTGGCAGTAGTTGTCCTGTGGTTTGTGTAGTTGCATGTTTTAGGTAAGTAAATAAATTTACTCCAAGTGAGTATTGTTGCAATGCATGAATGACATGTTTGTAGGTGGTGTACTGAATGCAGGATTGTGTGTGAAATTGTCCTTAGAGTTATGCACAATGATTATTGTGTTTTCTTATGTCTAATTTGCTTTTTTTTTTCTCTTTTTAGTGGGATATCGTTGGTGATTGCTGTGGCTGTGCAGAGTAGTTGCTGGTGAGTCAAGCTTTTTCAGGCAAGTGAGCAGTATAGTTTTTGAGTTTATAATTCTTAGTGATAAACCTATACTTTGTTACTTATCTTACACAGTGCTGGTTGTTGGTGGTGTATTTGTCCAGTTAATTTTAGTAGGAAGGATCATGGCCAGCCGTAGGATGACCGCTCAGTAGGTTGTTAGTGTGCTTTTTGAGTCATCTTCTGACCATGAATATGAGACTGACTCTGCATCTGAGGCAGAGGAGGAAGTGCAGGATTCTGGAAGTGAATTTTCTGTCAGAGATGAATCATCTGATGATGAAGCCACTCTCAGTGCTGATGAAGGGCCTGTTTTAGAGGAGGACAGTGATGTGCCAATGGTGCAGGAGCCAGCGGCTGAAAGGCTTCCCATTGGAAGACCTGACGCATGGGTTGCACCAAACATGGAGCAGCCACAGTTGCCTGCGTTTACTGGTTTTCCAGGGTGTCAAGTTAATACGGAAAACTTTTTGCCCGTCAACTTTTTTGAGTTGTTTATGGACGATATATTTTTGGAAGAGATTGTTGAGCAGACTAATTTGTATGCAGAGCAGTTTTTGAGGGACAACGCTGCCAGACTTAGGCCACACTCTAGAGCTAGCCGGTGGATTCCCACAAATCTGGAAGAGTTGAAAAAGTTCTTGGGTTTAACTTTTTTGATGGGGCTGATAAGGAAGCCGTCGCTGTCTTCATATTGGGCTACTAGTCCCTTGATGGCAACTGCTATATTTCCTGCCATCATGAGTCGTAACCGGTATGAGCTTCTTCTTCGGATGTTGCATTTTGTAGATAATGCTTTAGCCTTGCCACGAGATCATCCTGATTCTGACCGTCTTTTTAAGATTAGACCTGTCCTTGATCATTTGGTAGATCGGTTTTCAGAGATCTATGTTCCAGGGAAAGAAATATCTGTAGATGAGTCTTTGGTCCTGTTCAAGGGTCGTTTGGTTTTTAGGAAGTACATTCCTAGCAAGAGGGCACGGTATGGAATTAAATTGTATATGCTGTCAGAAAGTAGTACAGGATATGTTTATAATTTCCGGGTCTACACTGGTAGGGATTCCAATATTGACCCCCCTGGTTGTCCTCCCACTTTTGGAGTTAGTGAGAAAATTGTGTGGGAACTTGGTAGACGACTGTTTAACAAAGGTCACCATTTATATGTAGATAACTTCTACACTGGAGTTCGGTTGTTCAAGGAGTTGTTCAGAGTGGACACTGTTGCTTGTGGCACAATCCGCTCTAATCGGAAAGGCTATCCAAAAGAGCTTGTCTGTAAAAAACTTGAGAAGGGACAGTGCAGTGCCTTGCGGAATGATGAGCTGCTAGCTCTGAAATTTGTAGACAAGAGGGATGTATACATGCTAAGCACCATCCATGATGAGAGTACTTCACCTGTGGCTGTTTGGGGTCAGGTTGCCGAAGTGCGCAAACCTGTGTGCATCTTAGACTATAATAAGCACATGGGTGGTGTTGATAGAGTAGATAAGAGGTTAGAACCTTACACTGCTGCTCGTAAGTCTTATGTGTGGTATAAGAAATTAGCGCTTCACTTGTTCCACTTAGCAACTTTTAATGCTTTTGTTGTGTTTAAGGATAGTTCTCCAGAGTCAAGGATGACATTTGTGAAATTTCAGGAGTCTATCATAGCTAGCCTTGTTGTGCTGGAACAGGCAAGAGTTCCTAGAGAAGCAGTGGTGGAGGATGTGGCTAGATTGAAAGATCGTCACTTTGCTGAGCACATTCCTCCCACGGCCAAAAAAAACTTTCCTGCTAAGAGATGTAGAGTCTGTGCTCGAAGAGGTATCAGGAAGGAGACTAGGATGTACTGCCCTGATTGTCCTTCAAAGCCTGGGCTGTGTGTGGGTGGCTGTTTCAGGAGCTACCACACACAGAAGAATTATTGGGAAATTCCGTGAGCGTAAACTGGTGTTTTATATTTTTATATGTTCGGTTTCACGGTTGGCATTAGTCATGTATTCAGTTAGAGCTTTTGTGTTTGTAGTTTTGTACTAATTTATGATTAGTGGTTTCTTTGTTGTTTAAAAACAAAAAAAAGGGGATGGCATGTGTAGAGTGGTGCTTGGCTGGCGGCGTGGGTGTGGTGGCGCTTGGCTGGCGGTGTGTGTGGGGTGGCGCTTGGCTGGCAGTGTGTGTGGGGTGGCGCTTGGCTGGCGGTGTGTGTGGGGTGGCGCTGGGCTGGCGGTGTGTGTGGGGCGGCGCTGGGCTGGCGGTGTGTGTGGGGTGGCGCTTGGCTGGTGGTGTGGGTGGGGTGGCGCTTGGCTGGCAGTGCCGGCCAAACGCCAGTCCACACACTCATCAGCTGGTGTGATTGCTGTATCAGGCATGTGGGCGTATGAAAGTGATGGGCCCTTGACTGGCGCTGTCTGTGGATGCAAGTCTTGTAATGTGCTGGGCCCGTGGCTGGCGGCGTGAATGGTCTAGTGCATGTCATGTATGAAAGGTGTGTGAATGGACTGTAAAGCGGTTGGTGCCTTGTCGTGGCTTTACAGCTCACGAGCTGTGAGTCATTGGTTCAGTTTTTTGGCCTTTCAGTTATTACCAGTGCATTTCACTTTTGTGAAATCTCTTGTTAATAAAATTTGATCTACTGAACCATCACTCACCCTCGTGCCAAATCCAACCAGTATGTGTGGTACAAATGACAAAACCTGCTCCGCTGTAATCAGGCGTCGCAGCACACTTGAGACACGCTAGGTGCCTCAGGTGGGACCCCGATGATGAAGCATGCCACCAACTTGGTTGGTGGGTGAGGGGTCTTCTTCACATAACCTAAGTGTGTTTCTTTTCACAATTTTAGTGTTTGGCACATCACGGACGTATGTGCACACATCAAAGTGATATATTCCAAAAATACCTGTGTTTGGGGGGGAGGGCCCACCTATGTTTTTGGTCCTGGGTGCGGCCGTCATGTAGGGAAACCTACAAAACCCAGAAACTTTTTAAAACTAGGCACCCCAAGGAGTCTAGGGAGGTGTGGCTTGTGTGGCTCCCCCAACATTTTCTTACCCAGACTCCTCTGTAAACCTCACAATTTGCATAAAAAAGCATATTTTCCTGATTTTTCTTAGTAGGATCACCGCTCCAGCACAAAATTCCTACTCCCCAGTTTTCCCCTCAGTCTCCCAAGTAAAATGACACCTCACTTATGTGGGTCCCCAAAGCAGAGTCCGTCTAAAGATGTATAAAAGAATATGCCCTTATAAACTTGCTGTGCTATCCCTTCTATCCCTTCAGGTTTTGGGCCTTATTATGTTGCAGGCACCTGGGCCACCCACACAAGTGAGGTATCATTTTTATCGGGAGACTTGGGGGAACGCTGGGTGGAAGGAAATTTGTAGCTCCTCTCAGATTCCAGAACTTTCTGCCACAGAAATGTGAGGAACATGTGTTTTTTTAGCCAAATTTTGAGGTTTGCAAAGGATTCTGGGTACCAGAACCTGGTCCGAGCCCCGCAAGTCACCCCTCCTTGGATCCCCCTAGGTCTCTAGTTTTTCAGAAATGCACAGGTTTGGTAGGTTTCCCTAGGTGGCGGCTGAGCTAGAGGCCAAAATCTACAGGTAGTCACTTTGCTAAAAACAGCTCTGTTTTCTGTGATATGTCCACGTTGTGTTTTGGGGCATATCCTGTCGCGGGCGCTAGGCCTACCCACACAAGTGAGGTATCATTTTTATCGGGAGACGTGGGGGAACGCTGGGTGGAAGGAAATTTGTGGCTCCTCTCAGATTCCAGAACTTTCTGCCACAGAAATGTGAGGAACATGTGTTTTTTTAGCCAAATTTTGAGGTTTGCAAAGGATTCTGGGTAACAGAACCTAGTCCGAGCCCCGCAAGTCACCCCTCCTTGGATTCCCCTAGGTCTCTAGTTTTCAGAAATGCACTGGTTTGGTAGGTTTCCCTAGGCGCCGGGTGTGCTACAGGCCAAAATCCGCAGGTAGGCACTGTTTTCTCCCAAAATTGTGGATGTGTCCACATTGCGCTTTGGGGTGTTTCCTGTCGCAGGCGCTAGGCCTACCCACGCAAGTGAGGTATCATTTTTATCGGGAGACTTGGGGGAACGCTGGGTGGAAGGAAATTTGTAGCTCCTCTCAGATTCCAGAACTTTCTGCCACAGAAATGTGAGGAACATGTGTTTTTTTAGCCAAATTTTGAGGTTTGCAAAGGATTCTGGGTACCAGAACCTGGTCCGAGCCCCGCAAGTCACCCCTCCTTGGATCCCCCTAGGTCTCTAGTTTTCAGAAATGCACAGGTTTGGTAGGTTTCCCTAGGTGGCGGCTGAGCTAGAGGCCAAAATCTACAGGTAGTCACTTTGCTAAAAACAGCTCTGTTTTCTGTGATATGTCCACGTTGTGTTTTGGGGCATATCCTGTCGCGGGCGCTAGGCCTACCCACACAAGTGAGGTATCATTTTTATCGGGAGACGTGGGGGAACGCTGGGTGGAAGGAAATTTGTGGCTCCTCTCAGATTCCAGAACTTTCTGCCACAGAAATGTGAGGAACATGTGTTTTTTTAGCCAAATTTTGAGGTTTGCAAAGGATTCTGGGTAACAGAACCTGGTCCGAGCCCCGCAAGTCACCCCTCCTTGGATCCCCCTAGGTCTCTAGTTTTCAGAAATGCACAGGTTTGGTAGGTTTCCCTAGGTGGCGGCTGAGCTAGAGGCCAAAATCTACAGGTAGTCACTTTGCTAAAAACAGCTCTGTTTTCTGTGATATGTCCACGTTGTGTTTTGGGGCATATCCTGTCGCGGGCGCTAGGCCTACCCACACAAGTGAGGTATCATTTTTATCGGGAGACGTGGGGGAACGCTGGGTGGAAGGAAATTTGTAGCTCCTCTCAGATTCCAGAACTTTCTGCCACAGAAATGTGAGGAACATGTGTTATTTTAGCCAAATTTTGAGGTTTGCAAAGGATTCTGGGTAACAGAACCTGGTCCGAGCCCCGCAAGTCACCCCTCCTTGGATTCCCCTAGGTCTCTAGTTTTCAGAAATGCACAGGTTTGGTAGGTTTCCCTAGGTGGCGGCTGAGCTAGAGGCCAAAATCTACAGGTAAGCACTTCGCAAAAAACACCTCTGTTTTTTTCCAAAATTTAGGATGTGTCCACGTTGCGCTTTGGGGTGTTTCCTGTCGCCGGCGCTAGGCCTACCCACGCAAGTGAGGTATCATTTTTATCGGGAGACTTGGGGGAACGCTGGGTGGAAGGAAATTTGTAGCTCCTCTCAGATTCCAGAACTTTCTGCCACAGAAATGTGAGGAACATGTGTTTTTTTAGCCAAATTTTGAGGTTTGCAAAGGATTCTGGGTACCAGAACCTGGTCCGAGCCCCGCAAGTCACCCCTCCTTGGATCCCCCTAGGTCTCTAGTTTTCAGAAATGCACAGGTTTGGTAGGTTTCCCTAGGTGGCGGCTGAGCTAGAGGCCAAAATCTACAGGTAGTCACTTTGCTAAAAACAGCTCTGTTTTCTGTGATATGTCCACGTTGTGTTTTGGGGCATATCCTGTCGCGGGCGCTAGGCCTACCCACACAAGTGAGGTATCATTTTTATCGGGAGACGTGGGGGAACGCTGGGTGGAAGGAAATTTGTGGCTCCTCTCAGATTCCAGAACTTTCTGCCACAGAAATGTGAGGAACATGTGTTTTTTTAGCCAAATTTTGAGGTTTGCAAAGGATTCTGGGTAACAGAACCTGGTCCGAGCCCCGCAAGTCACCCCTCCTTGGATCCCCCTAGGTCTCTAGTTTACAGAAATGCACAGGTTTGGTAGGTTTCCCTAGGTGGCGGCTGAGCTAGAGGCCAAAATCTACAGGTAGTCACTTTGCTAAAAACAGCTCTGTTTTCTGTGATTTGTCCACGTTGTGTTTTGGGGCATATCCTGTCGCGGGCGCTAGGCCTACCCACACAAGTGAGGTATCATTTTTATCAGGATACGTGGGGGAACGCTAGGTGGAAGGAAATTTGTGGCTCCTCTCAGATTCCAGAACTTTCTGCCACAGAAATGTGAGGAACATGTGTTTTTTTAGCCAAATTTTGAGGTTTGCAAAGGATTCTGGGTAACCGAACCTGGTCCGAGCCACACAAGTCACCCCTCCTTGGATTCCCCTAGGTCTCTAGTTTTCAGAAATGTACAGGTTTGGTAGGTTTCCCTAGGTGGCGGCTGAGCTAGAGGCCAAAATCTACAGGTAGTCACTATGCTAAAAACAGCTCTGTTTTCTGTGATGTGTCCAGGTTGTGTTTTGGGGCATATCCTGTCGCGGGCGCTAGGCCTACCCACACAAGTGAGGTATCATTTTTATCGGGAGACGTGGGGGAACGCTGGGTGGAAGGAAATTTGTAGCTCCTCTCAGATTCCAGAACTTTCTGCCACAGAAATGTGAGGAACATGTGTTTTTTTAGCCAAATTTTGAGGTTTGCAAAGGATTCTGGGTAACAGAACCTGGTCCGAGCCCCGCAAGTCACCCCTCCTTGGATCCCCCTAGGTCTCTAGTTTTCAGAAATGCACAGGTTTGGTAGGTTTCCCTAGGTGGCGGCTGAGCTAGAGGCCAAAATCTACAGGTAGTCACTTTGCTAAAAACAGCTCTGTTTTCTGTGATATGTCCACGTTGTGTTTTGGGGCATATCCTGTCGCGGGCGCTAGGCCTACCCACACAAGTGAGGTATCATTTTTATCGGGAGACATGGGGGAACGCTGGGTGGAAGGAAATTTGTGGCTCCTCTCAGATTCCAGAACTTTCTGCCACAGAAATGTGAGGAACATGTGTTTTTTTAGCCAAATTTTGAGGTTTGCAAAGGATTCTGGGTAACAGAACCTGGTCCGAGCCCCGCAAGTCACCCCTCCTTGGATCCCCCTAGGTCTCTAGTTTTCAGAAATGCACAGGTTTGGTAGGTTTCCCTAGGTGGCGGCTGAGCTAGAGGCCAAAATCTACAGGTAGTCACTTTGCTAAAAACAGCTCTGTTTTCTGTGATATGTCCACGTTGTGTTTTGGGGCATATCCTGTCGCGGGCGCTAGGCCTACCCACACAAGTGAGGTATCATTTTTATCGGGAGACATGGGGGAACGCTGGGTGGAAGGAAATTTGTAGCTCCTCTCAGATTCCAGAACTTTCTGCCACAGAAATGTGAGGAACATGTGTTTTTTTAGCCAAATTTTGAGGTTTGCAAAGGATTCTGGGTAACAGAACCTGGTCCGAGCCCCGCAAGTCACCCCTCCTTGGATTCCCCTAGGTCTCTAGTTTTCAGAAATGCACAGGTTTGGTAGGTTTCCCTAGGTGCCGGCTGAGCTAGAGGCCAAAATCTACAGGTAGGCACTTCGCAAAAAACACCTCTGTTTTTTTCCAAAATTTAGGATGTGTCCACGTTGCGCTTTGGGGTGTTTCCTGTCGCCGGCGCTAGGCCTACCCACGCAAGTGAGGTATCATTTTTATCGGGAGACTTGGGGGAACGCTGGGTGGAAGGAAATTTGTAGCTCCTCTCAGATTCCAGAACTTTCTGCCACAGAAATGTGAGGGACATGTGTTTTTTTAGCCAAATTTTGAGGTTTGCAAAGGATTCTGGGTAACAGAACCTGGTCCGAGCCCCGCAAGTCACCCCTCCTTGGATCCCCCTAGGTCTCTAGTTTTCAGAAATGCACAGGTTTGGTAGGTTTCCCTAGGTGGCGGCTGAGCTAGAGGCCAAAATCTACAGGTAGTCACTTTGCTAAAAACAGCTCTGTTTTCTGTGATATGTCCACGTTGTGTTTTGGGGCATATCCTGTTGCGGGCGCTAGGCCTACCCACACAAGTGAGGTATCATTTTTATCGGGAGACGTGGGGGAACGCTGGGTGGAAGGAAATTTGTGGCTCCTCTCAGATTCCAGAACTTTCTGCCACAGAAATGTGAGGAACATGTGTTTTTTTAGCCAAATTTTGAGGTTTGCAAAGGATTCTGGGTAACAGAACCTGGTCCGAGCCCCGCAAGTCACCCCTCCTTGGATCCCCCTAGGTCTCTAGTTTACAGAAATGCACAGGTTTGGTAGGTTTCCCTAGGTGGCGGCTGAGCTAGAGGCCAAAATCTACAGGTAGTCACTTTGCTAAAAACAGCTCTGTTTTCTGTGATTTGTCCACGTTGTGTTTTGGGGCATATCCTGTCGCGGGCGCTAGGCCTACCCACACAAGTGAGGTATCATTTTTATCAGGATACGTGGGGGAACGCTAGGTGGAAGGAAATTTGTGGCTCCTCTCAGATTCCAGAACTTTCTGCCACAGAAATGTGAGGAACATGTGTTTTTTTAGCCAAATTTTGAGGTTTGCAAAGGATTCTGGGTAACCGAACCTGGTCCGAGCCACACAAGTCACCCCTCCTTGGATTCCCCTAGGTCTCTAGTTTTCAGAAATGTACAGGTTTGGTAGGTTTCCCTAGGTGGCGGCTGAGCTAGAGGCCAAAATCTACAGGTAGTCACTATGCTAAAAACAGCTCTGTTTTCTGTGATGTGTCCAGGTTGTGTTTTGGGGCATATCCTGTCGCGGGCGCTAGGCCTACCCACACAAGTGAGGTATCATTTTTATCGGGAGACGTGGGGGAACGCTGGGTGGAAGGAAATTTGTAGCTCCTCTCAGATTCCAGAACTTTCTGCCACAGAAATGTGAGGAACATGTGTTTTTTTAGCCAAATTTTGAGGTTTGCAAAGGATTCTGGGTAACAGAACCTGGTCCGAGCCCCGCAAGTCACCCCTCCTTGGATCCCCCTAGGTCTCTAGTTTTCAGAAATGCACAGGTTTGGTAGGTTTCCCTAGGTGGCGGCTGAGCTAGAGGCCAAAATCTACAGGTAGTCACTTTGCTAAAAACAGCTCTGTTTTCTGTGATATGTCCACGTTGTGTTTTGGGGCATATCCTGTCGCGGGCGCTAGGCCTACCCACACAAGTGAGGTATCATTTTTATCGGGAGACATGGGGGAACGCTGGGTGGAAGGAAATTTGTGGCTCCTCTCAGATTCCAGAACTTTCTGCCACAGAAATGTGAGGAACATGTGTTTTTTTAGCCAAATTTTGAGGTTTGCAAAGGATTCTGGGTAACAGAACCTGGTCCGAGCCCCGCAAGTCACCCCTCCTTGGATTCCCCTAGGTCTCTAGTTTTCAGAAATGCACAGGTTTGGTAGGTTTCCCTAGGTGCCGGCTGAACTAGAGGCCAAAATCTACAGGTAGGCACTTCGCAAAAAACACCTCTGTTTTTTTCCAAAATTTAGGATGTGTCCACGTTGCGCTTTGGGGTGTTTCCTGTCGCCGGCGCTAGGCCTACCCACGCAAGTGAGGTATCATTTTTATCGGGAGACTTGGGGGAACGCTGGGTGGAAGGAAATTTGTAGCTCCTCTCAGATTCCAGAACTTTCTGCCACAGAAATGTGAGGGACATGTGTTTTTTTAGCCAAATTTTGAGGTTTGCAAAGGATTCTGGGTAACAGAACCTGGTCCGAGCCCCGCAAGTTACCCCTCCTTGGATCCCCCTAGGTCTCTAGTTTTCAGAAATGCACAGGTTTGGTAGGTTTCCCTAGGTGGCGGCTGAGCTAGAGGCCAAAATCTACAGGTAGTCACTTTGCTAAAAACAGCTCTGTTTTCTGTGATATGTCCACGTTGTGTTTTGGGGCATATCCTGTTGCGGGCGCTAGGCCTACCCACACAAGTGAGGTATCATTTTTATCGGGAGACGTGGGGGAACGCTGGGTGGAAGGAAATTTGTGGCTCCTCTCAGATTCCAGAACTTTCTGCCACAGAAATGTGAGGAACATGTGTTTTTTTAGCCAAATTTTGAGGTTTGCAAAGGATTCTGGGTAACAGAACCTGGTCCGAGCCCCGCAAGTCACCCCTCCTTGGATCCCCCTAGGTCTCTAGTTTACAGAAATGCACAGGTTTGGTAGGTTTCCCTAGGTGGCGGCTGAGCTAGAGGCCAAAATCTACAGGTAGTCACTTTGCTAAAAACAGCTCTGTTTTCTGTGATTTGTCCACGTTGTGTTTTGGGGCATATCCTGTCGCGGGCGCTAGGCCTACCCACACAAGTGAGGTATCATTTTTATCAGGATACGTGGGGGAACGCTAGGTGGAAGGAAATTTGTGGCTCCTCTCAGATTCCAGAACTTTCTGCCACAGAAATGTGAGGAACATGTGTTTTTTTAGCCAAATTTTGAGGTTTGCAAAGGATTCTGGGTAACCGAACCTGGTCCGAGCCACACAAGTCACCCCTCCTTGGATTCCCCTAGGTCTCTAGTTTTCAGAAATGTACAGGTTTGGTAGGTTTCCCTAGGTGGCGGCTGAGCTAGAGGCCAAAATCTACAGGTAGTCACTATGCTAAAAACAGCTCTGTTTTCTGTGATGTGTCCAGGTTGTGTTTTGGGGCATATCCTGTCGCGGGCGCTAGGCCTACCCACACAAGTGAGGTATCATTTTTATCGGCAGACGTGGGGGAACGCTGGGTGGAAGGAAATTTGTAGCTCCTCTCAGATTCCAGAACTTTCTGCCACAGAAATGTGAGGAACATGTGTTTTTTTAGCCAAATTTTGAGGTTTGCAAAGGATTCTGGGTAACAGAACCTGGTCCGAGCCCCGCAAGTCACCCCTCCTTGGATCCCCCTAGGTCTCTAGTTTTCAGAAATGCACAGGTTTGGTAGGTTTCCCTAGGTGGCGGCTGAGCTAGAGGCCAAAATCTACAGGTAGTCACTTTGCTAAAAACAGCTCTGTTTTCTGTGATATGTCCACGTTGTGTTTTGGGGCATATCCTGTCGCGGGCGCTAGGCCTACCCACACAAGTGAGGTATCATTTTTATCAGGAGACATGGGGGAACGCTGGGTGGAAGGAAATTTGTGGCTCCTCTCAGATTCCAGAACTTTCTGCCACAGAAATGTGAGGAACATGTGTTTTTTTAGCCAAATTTTGAGGTTTGCAAAGGATTCTGGGTAACAGAACCTGGTCCGAGCCCCGCAAGTCACCCCTCCTTGGATCCCCCTAGGTCTCTAGTTTTCAGAAATGCACAGGTTTGGTAGGTTTCCCTAGGTGGCGGCTGAGCTAGAGGCCAAAATCTACAGGTAGTCACTTTGCTAAAAACAGCTCTGTTTTCTGTGATATGTCCACGTTGTGTTTTGGGGCATATCCTGTCGCGGGCGCTAGGCCTACCCACACAAGTGAGGTATCATTTTTATCGGGAGACATGGGGGAACGCTGGGTGGAAGGAAATTTGTAGCTCCTCTCAGATTCCAGAACTTTCTGCCACAGAAATGTGAGGAACATGTGTTTTTTTAGCCAAATTTTGAGGTTTGCAAAGGATTCTGGGTAACAGAACCTGGTCCGAGCCCCGCAAGTCACCCCTCCTTGGATTCCCCTAGGTCTCTAGTTTTCAGAAATGCACAGGTTTGGTAGGTTTCCCTAGGTGCCGGCTGAGCTAGAGGCCAAAATCTACAGGTAGGCACTTCGCAAAAAACACCTCTGTTTTTTTCCAAAATTTAGGATGTGTCCACGTTGCGCTTTGGGGTGTTTCCTGTCGCCGGCGCTAGGCCTACCCACGCAAGTGAGGTATCATTTTTATCGGGAGACTTGGGGGAACACTGGGTGGAAGGAAATTTGTAGCTCCTCTCAGATTCCAGAACTTTCTGCCACAGAAATGTGAGGAACATGTGTTTTTTTAGCCAAATTTTGAGGTTTGCAAAGGATTCTGGGTAACAGAACCTCGTCCGAGCCACACAAGTCACCCCTCCTTGGATTCCCCTAGGTCTCTAGTTTTCAGAAATGCATAGGTTTTGTAGGTTTCCCTAGGTGGCGGCTGAGCTAGAGGCCAAAATCTACAGGTAGTCACTTTGCTAAAAACAGCTCTGTTTTCTGTGATATGTCCACGTTGTGTTTTGGGGCATATCCTGTCGCGGGCGCTAGGCCTACCCACACAAGTGAGGTATCATTTTTATCGGGAGACGTGGGGGAACGCTGGGTGGAAGGAAATTTGTGGCTCCTCTCAGATTCCAGAACTTTCTGCCACAGAAATATGAGGAACATGTGTTTTTTTAGCCAAATTTTGAGGTTTGCAAAGGATTCTGGGTAACAGAACCTGGTCCGAGCCCCGCAAGTCACCCCTCCTTGGATCCCCCTAGGTCTCTAGTTTTCAGAAATGCACAGGTTTGGTAGGTTTCCCTAGGTGGCGGCTGAGCTAGAGGCCAAAATCTACAGGTAGTCACTTTGCTAAAAACAGCTCTGTTTTCTGTGATTTGTCCACGTTGTGTTTTGGGGCATATCCTGTCGCGGGCGCTAGGCCTACCCACACAAGTGAGGTATCATTTTTATCAGGATACGTGGGGGAACGCTAGGTGGAAGGAAATTTGTGGCTCCTCTCAGATTCCAGAACTTTCTGCCACAGAAATGTGAGGAACATGTGTTTTTTTAGCCAAATTTTGAGGTTTGCAAAGGATTCTGGGTAACCGAACCTGGTCCGAGCCACACAAGTCACCCCTCCTTGGATTCCCCTAGGTCTCTAGTTTTCAGAAATGCACAGGTTTGGTAGGTTTCCCTAGGTGGCGGCTGAGCTAGAGGCCAAAATCTACAGGTAGTCACTATGCTAAAAACAGCTCTGTTTTCTGTGATGTGTCCAGGTTGTGTTTTGGGGCATATCCTGTCGCGGGCGCTAGGCCTACCCACACAAGTGAGGTATCATTTTTATCGGGAGACGTGGGGGAATGCTGGGTGGAAGGAAATTTGTCGCTCCTCTCAGATTCCAGAACTTTCTGCCACAGAAATGTGAGGAACATGTGTTTTTTTAGCCAAATTTTGAGGTTTGCAAAGGATTCTGGGTAACAGAACCTGGTCCGAGCCACACAAGTCACCCCTCCTTGGATTCCCCTAGGTCTCTAGTTTTCAGAAATGCACAGGTTTGGTAGGTTTCCCTAGGTGCCGGCTGAGCTAGAGGCCAAAATCTACAGGTAGTCACTTTGCTAAAAACAGCTCTGTTTTCTGTGATGTGTCCACGTTGTGTTTTGGGGCATATCCTGTCGCGGGCGCTAGGCCTACCCAAACAAGGGAGGTATCATTTTTATCGGGAGACTTGGGGGAACATAGAATAGCAAAAGAAGTGTTATTGCCCCTTGTCTTTCTCTACATTTATTCCTTCCAAATATAGGGGTGTGTGTAAAAAAGACATCTATTTGAGAAATTCCATGTAATTCACGTGCTACTATGGTAACCCCGGAATTCAGAGATGTGCAAATAACCACTGCTCCTCAACACCTTATCTTGTGCCCTTTTTGGAAATGCAAAGGTTTTCTTGATAGCTATTTTTTACTCCTTATATTTCAGCAAATGAATTACTGTATACCCGGTATAGAATGAAAACGCACTGCAGGGTGCAGCTCATTTATTGGCTCTGGGTTCCTCGGGTTCTTGATGAACCTACAAACCCTATATATCCCCGCAACCAGAGGAGTCCAGCAGACGTAACGGTATATTGCTTTTGATAATCTGACATTGCAGGGAAAAGTTACAGAGTAAAAAGTAGAGAAAAATTGATGTTTTTTTCACCTCAATTTCAATATTTTTCTTTTTCAGCTGTTATTTTCTGTAGGAAACCCTTGTAGGATCTACACAAATGACCCCTTGCTGAATTCAGAATTTTGTCTACTTTTCAGAAATGTTTAGGTTTCTGGGATCCAGCATTGGTTTCATGACCATTCCGGTCACTGACTGGAAGGAGGCTGAAAGCACAAAAAATTGCACAAATGGGGTATGCCCCAGTAAAATGCCAAAATTGTGTTGAAAAATTGGGTTTTCGGATTCAAGTCTGCCTGTTCCTGAAAGCTGGGAAGCTGCTGAGTTTAGCACCGCAAACCCTTTGTTGATGCCTTTTTCAGGGGAAAAACCACAAGCCTTCTTCTGCAGCCCCTTTTTCCAATTTTTTTGAAAAAAACGAAATTTTCACTGTATTTTGGCCAATTTCTTGGCCTCCTTCAGGGGAACCCACAAAGTCTGGGTACCTTTAGAATCGCTAGGATGTTGGAAAAAAAGGACGCAAATTTGGCTTGGTTAGCTTATGTGGACAAAAAGTTATGAGGGCCTAAGCGCGAACTGCCCCAAATAGGCAAAAAAAGGCCTGGCACAGGAGGGGGAAAAGGCCTGGCAGCGAAGTGGTTAAATTGTACACTTTCAACTTCTAACTTCCCTTTAGACTGTCTGACTACGGCAATATGTTTTGCTTCACTAATGACTGAGCTGAAACACTCATGCGCTGACAAAAATCTCTGGAATGCGTCTTAGTCCAAAGAAGACATTTACTATTTCACTTCGCGAGGTTCGTGAAAGGAGATTAGCAGACATTTAAAAATGGTCACAGCATTGAAATGAAAACATGTTCAAATGATTCTATGCTGCAATGTACACAGCAAATATATTTATCTATATTATAATGCAAAGCAAATAATGAATGAAAATAAATGTGCATCACCATGAGGCAAGGGCACAGCTGCTTCATCTCCTTCCTATCGAGGAGAGAGAGATCAATTATCCTCACGGGAAGGATGACACACCCCAGCGTCCTAGGTATGCCTGAGATCTGAAAACACTCTCTGTCCCTGGTCCATCTGGTCTCGGCCTCTTATACTTTGAACAAATAAGAGAGGAAAATTCTAGAACCTCTCTCTCATTGCAGAAGTTTATTTACTCAAAAAATGCTGATTGCTTTAGGCCAGCTTTGAAAATAACACATCAGGACTTGGCCACAATCCCAAGGTGCTAATTTTAAACAAGACCGTTCCCTGCCGTCTTAGTACATTCTTAATAGCCTAAGCCCTTGGTGGGAAAGAACACGAAAAAAAAAAACATGTGCACATTGTACAATGTGGCAAATTACTTACAGCTTTTGCTAATACTAAAATAAAGTCAATAAGCAAAATTAAGCTTTATTTCTGTACAAAATACTATAAAAGCACAATATACAAAACACTATTAATAAATGTAAAAATTAAAAACCAGAATTAAAAAATATGATGCTTTACATAATAATAGAATAAAACATCCAAGTTGGTAGTGTATATCATTAACAAGATCCAAGGGTAAAAATAAAAGTATAGTGTATGTACCCAACCACAAAGATGATTAAGAACTAAATAGTAAAAAACAATTCCTCCGGGGGTACGAGATATCTCATCTTTACTACAATACCTTACATTCAAGAATTAATTTCTAAGAAAAAAGTAAGTAGTGGACTACAACTCAGGGGTCAACACTCAAGTTAGACCTTGAAAGTAAATATTCTGCATCGGCCCTCACAGTTTTTGCTCTAATACACCATATTGCCTTTAGGAATTTTGAAAGAGCGCATGCCACATACCCATGAGGGTTTATTTTGTAGATCCTAGTGGTCAAAAGGCATTTCCTAAAGCCCAAGGATCGACATAACGGTAAAATCCAATGAGCCTTCTGCTGGGAGTAAGCGGGACAGTGAAATAAAACATGGTCAATGCACTCCGTGGTCTCACAACCCATTGGCCATAAATCTGTATGGCCTTTGGAATGGTTCCATTTATAAGTAAAATCACATAAAGGTAAATATCATTTTCTAAATCTAATGTAAAGTGCACATGCTAAAGGAAATGTAATCAAATCCATATAATGCTCAGATTCATAATGGCACTTTACTGATAAAAAACTATGGCCCTCATTCTGACCTTGGCGGGCGGCGGAGGCCGCCCGCCAAAGTCCCGCCGTCAGGTTACCGTTCCGCGGTCGAAAGACCGCGGCGGTAATTCTGACTTTCCCGCTGGGCTGGCGGGCGGTCGCCTTCAGACCGCCCGCCAGCCCAGCGGGAAAGAGGCTTCCACGATGAAGCCGGCTCGGAATCGAGCCGGCGGAGTGGAAGCTGTGCGACGGGTGCAGTTGCACCCGTCGCGTATTTCACTGTCTGCGCAGCAGACAGTGAAATACATGTAGGGGCCCTCTTACGGGGGCCCCTGCAATGCCCATGCCAGTGGCATGGGCACTGCAGGGGCCCCCAGGGGCCCCGCGACCCCCCCTACCGCCATCCGGATCCCGGCGGTCGGACCGCCGGGATCTGGATGGCGGTAGGGGGGGTCGGAATCCCCGCGGCGGTGCAGCAAGCTGCGCCGCCGTGGAGGATTCAATGGGGCGGCGGTACACTGGCGGGAGCCCGCCAGTGGTGCCGGTCCGACCGCGGCTTTACCGCCGCGGTCGGAATCCCCATTGGAGCACCGCCGGCCTGTCGGCGGTGCTCCCGCGGTCCTCCGCCCTGGCGGTCTTTTACCGCCAGGGTCAGAATGACCGCCTATATGTCATACTGAAAGAGGAAACCGCTGCTAACTTTTCTACTTGCAAATTTAGCCAGTATGCGTCCTTTGTAATCTGAATGGCATTCTTGTGAAGACAGGAAGGATTTGACCAATAGACGCTCAACCAGAGTTTGAAGAGAGTGTTTTTAACATAACTACGCCAAACAATTTTCTTGATTGAGGGAGCATGTAACATGCCGTTCAACCATACTCTATAAGGAATCAAGATATCCATGGATCAAATCCTAATCCAGCACAACAATGGTTTTATAGCAGCTATGTCTGAGATTGAATATAAATTAAGGTCCATACAAATAGGCAGTGCAGGGGAGCTAGCAGGTATTTTTAATAACGCTTATATGAAATAATTCTCTGCTCTCTCTAGATTTTTTAAATTGCCGTTGCCCCATAACTCTGCGCCATATAATATCCCCCTCTAACTTGACTTTTGTAAATTTCCATTGTGGGAGTGACGGGAATCTAGGAGATCCCGCAGCAAATCTCAGGATGCCCCCTGACTTTTGTTTCAAACTCATGGAGCACTTCAGCAATTGGCCCGACCATTTATGTGAGTCTGGCACTCTTTCTAAAATGTTGCCCTCCAACAATAGCTGTTTCCTTATTTTATGTTTTATATCACCAAAAACCATATATTTGGTTTTGATGGCATTTATTTGTAAACCATGCTCCCTGCAAAATTCCGTAAACTTATCAAGAATTATGGCAAGGCCAGACGCAGTTTGCGATAACAATAAAGTGTATTCCGCAAACAGTAAGCACAGAGTCTTAAACCCACCTACTTTAGGTGCATCGTTAGCACAATCAAGTAAGGAACGCATGGATTTATGAACAGTAAAAAAAGTGTGGGAGCCAACACACATCCCTGTCTTACCTCCTTCAGTATTTAATCCCCACCTAATTCTGGCATAGCTCTCTGTGTACAGTTATTTGATCAAATTCAGCAGAGGTCCTGGAACTCCAGCTCTGTCCAGGACCTCCCACAATTTGTGGCGAGGGACCAGATCAAAGCCAGATTTAAGATCCACAAAGGCAACAAAAAGTTTCACCAGACCCAGATCCACCGTCTTCCACTTGATCGTGAGGAAGTGGAAGGCCTGGTTGACTGTGCTTGTCTTCTGCCTGAAGCCTGCCTTCAAGTGGCCAAGGACTTTATTTTCCTCTATCCAGTCCTTTAGCCTACTCAAGACCTGATAGGAAAATATGTATTGCAAATTGTCTAGCAGGCTAATTGGTCTGTAGTTACCCAGAACTAGCCTATCCTCTTTTTTATAGATGGGGACAATTATCGCTCCTTTCCAAGAGCGGGGATAGTTTCCACCCTCCAAGACTGCATTTGACACGCTATTCACATAGGGACCCCAATAGTTAAGGTTAGATTTAAACAAATCAGACAGTATTCCATCTAAACCAGGGGACTTTCCCTATTTTGGGGCTTTGACAGCTAACTCAGTTTCCTTGAGGGTAAATGGAGTAAGGCTATTTAGCATAGGTGAAGCACACATTATTATACTATCTCTGCCATTAAGGATGCCCGACTCCTGACCATATAGATCAGAAAAGTGGCCAATCCAATTTTCAGGAGGGATATGACAATCGGGTCTAGGGTTCTTATTCCACCACTTTTGAGCCACCAATGACCAAAAACGTTTGGAATTACTATCCTTTGCAGCTAGTAATAATTCCTGCCAAGATTTCTCCTCCCAGTGGAGTTTGCTAGTCTTCATTGCAGATGCATACTCACACCTAGCAGAAATTATCATAGGTCTATCTTTTAGTTCTATTGCTTTTAAAAGAGTGCGCTTAGCATCTTTACACACTTTATTAAACCACCTGTGTTGCATTCCTACTTTAAGTTGATTCTTCCCCCTATTAGAAAAAAAAAAGATCTTTCAGGGAAGAAAAAAAATCTTTGTTGAAAGCTAAGATCTCATTTGATGTATGCATACTGGGGCTAACAGGTAAATGCTGGGTCGAGACTAAATTGTGCAATTTCACCACTAAATCATTGGAGCTTATAAAGGATTCCCATCTTATGGCACGCTTATTATTTGACACCACTACAGGGGGTGTGCCTTTAGACTCTTGTTGAACTTCACCTTTAGCAAAAATCCGCTCATCATATGCTACCAGAATCGGCAAGTGATCACTAATATAAAGGTTACCCACCCTAAGATCTTTGATAACATACCAAATACTCATGTCAATGAGCACAAAATCAAGTAAACTGCTGTAGGACCCTCCAAAAAAGGAAGATTTAGCTGGCATGTCTGAAGGAAAGCGTTCTTTTCCTGTGCGTAGACTGTGAGTTCTCATAAGATTGATGACCTGCAACGCCCTAATACTAGATTTGGACTGTTTTGTCAAAGAAGAAAAGGTAGGAATTCCGCAATTAGAATCATCTGCCTGCGTTATCTCAGAGAAGAGAGAATTTGGATCCATGGACACATTAAAATCACTGGCTACAATGATAAAATGAGACGGAAGAAAATCTAACAAGAGAGCATTCAGCTAAGAAATATTTTTAGATATTTGGGGCCATATTTATACTTTTTGACGCAAAACTGCACTAACGCAGTTTTGCATCAACAAAATTAGCGCCGGCTAACGCCATTCTGAAGGGCCATGCAGGAGCTGTATTTATTCAATGACGTTAGCCGGCGTTAGCCGCCGGCGCTGCCTGGTGTGCGTGAAAAAAAACGACGTACACCAGGCAGCGCCGGCGTAGGGGAATATGGAGCTTGGGCGCCAAAAAATGGGGCAAGTCAGGCTGAGGCAAATTTTTCGCCTCAACCCGATTTGCGCCATTTATTTCGACTCCCAACCCCCATTGAAATGACTCCTGTCTTAGCAAAGACAGGAGTCATGCCCCCTTGCCCAATGGCCATGCCCAGGGGACTTCTGTCCCCTGGGCATGGTCATTGGGCATAGTGGCATGTAGGGGGGCACAAATCAGGCCCCCCTATGCCACAAAAAAAAAATATATATATATTTACCTGAACTTACCTTAATGTCCCTGGGATGGGTCCCTCCAGCCTTGGGTGTCCTCCTGGGGTGGGCAAGGGTGGCAGGGGGTGTCCCTGGGGGTTTGGGAGGGCACCTCTGGGCTCCTTCCGAACCCACAGGTCCCTTAACGCCTGCCCTGACCAGGCGCTAAAAAACAGCGCAAAAGCGGCCGTACGTCATTTTTTTTACCCGCCCACTCCCGGGCATGAATTTTGCCCGGGAGTGTAAATACGGCGCACATGCCTCGGAGTCAATTGTTTAGACGGGAACGCCTACCTTGCATATCATTAACGCAATGTAGGTGTCCACGCTAAAAAATGACGCAAACTCCATGGACTTTGGCGCTAGACGCATCTTACGCCAAAGTATAAATATGGAGTTAGTTTTGCGTCGGAATTGCGTCAACAAAAACGACGCAATTCCGGCGCAAACAGAGTATAAATATGCCCCTTGGTTTGGGGGACCAGGTCTATTATAAATATTAACACACAAACGTGAAGTCAGTGGTCAAAACATAAATATCATAACATCTGGATACATCTGGATCCCCTTGTTGACCAGTAGTACCTTATTTCAGAATTTCATATTTTTCAGGAGGTCACACACACACCCTTGTTGTATCATCTTACCAGGGTGCGAAGAGGGTGCCTATGATGCAGCTTGCCATGTAAAGTGTGTGAGGCTCCCTCTTTCAAAAAGATTGTTCTCTGGTAATTCCCACTTTTGAAAAAAATAGTCTCTAGCCAGGAAAACTAGTGAGAAGTAGATTATAAAGGGAAAGTATCTTGTATAAGTCACCACACTTGTGTTTATATTTGATCCTCTGGAAGCACCATGAGCTCCTTGGCAGGTCAGAGTGCCAGATTAGAATTGCAGCAGGTACATGGGGCCCAGATGTGATCAGACATTGGCACATCTGCTGTTCGTTGAGTTTCTACACCCACAAGGAAAAGGAGTGTCACAAGCCTTGGGAGGGCCTTTTGTCGCTGGACTGATTTACAGGCTAAGGATATGCTTGGCCTATAATCCTGGCCACATGAGTGGCAACCTCAAACTATACTCCTGCACTGAAGGGTCCAGGGAGGAGTTTAGCTAGCCCTCCATTCTCAGCTGGAAGATTTTCAGAAGAAAAGAGGAGGACATTTTAATATGTGATTGCTAATATAAGTGCATATGTGTTCTGTATGTGTTGTCCAGTAAGGTCTCCGGTGTAAAGTTTTCTTTTGATGCCCAGGTTATCCATACCATACATAGATTTGTTAAACAAATAGATTGAATGATTATTTATTGTTTGCATGTTATCAGTTTTTAATAACATTCATGTTTATAAGGTAACAATATGTTGGCCACAATAGAAAATTATTGTGAGTTTAATATATTGAGTGCATAATCTATAATTTTTCACAATTTGACGTTGACATGTTATATTTCAATTTGTCAGCATATGTGAGTGTAAGGCCGGTATTATTGGTTAGTTCGCTCACATTTATTTATTATAATTTAAGTTTAATCAGTGCTGTTTTAATTTTTAAGTTGATGCTTCTAAAATAATCCCACATTGGTCCTATGGGGGTATTAGTGAAAGACTGTTTTAGAACTGATGCTGCTGCATTTTTAGCCTTAATTTGTTTTACGTGGGTAATTTGTGAAAGACTGTTTACATGCACTAGCTGAGCGCCAATCCTCATGCTCATTACACTTTAATTGACTCCACTTCCTCTTTTCTTGGAGTCATTGCTGGGCTGCCATTTCCTGAGGCATGCTCTAGTTGTTTTAGACACCTTTTCTCTAAGAAATGATGCTGCAGTTGCTCAGAGGACAAGTTCAGCGGGTGCTTATGGCACGCCAAAGTTGCTTTAAAGCCAAGTCCATCTGAACCATCCTCGTCCGGACCATGGGCAGTGCAGTCATGCTGCCGGTAAGCCCTGTTATAAAGGGCCACTGCATCCTAACACTAGGAACGAACTGTTACGTTTATGTTCTTGCTTGTGAGAATATTGCTATTAACCCAGGAGAGGGATTTAAATGCTATATTAATGAAATACACTGTTCCAAAAAGGAAACAAAAAGATACGGAGAACACTAGGGAGTCCTAATTATAGGAGCAAGAGTCCTCACACACCCTATTGGGTGTCATGCTTCATCATCGGACAGGCTCCACGTCAGTCTGGCGCTGCAATGTCTGACGTGCACCCCCCGAATGGGGGCTCTTTGCCGGAGATCTTTTCTTGATTATGCCACAGAACCCAAATTTGGGTCAGAAGAAAGAGAGGAGAGATTGATAGAAAATAAAATTGGCTCAACAACCCTCACTAAGTGTTAATTTATTCGTCGATATTGGGTGATGGCCAAGATTAAAAGATATATGCCACAGGAGTAAATTAGAGATAATGCTCAACCACTCCCTAAAACATAAAGGGGAGAGGAAGTCAGGAATTGCCAGACATCCTTCAAAATGAGGTCGATATGTTTCGCGTCTCTTTGGTCCAAAAGGATCCACTGACGCTTCTTCAGGACCTAATATGCTTGTAAACTTCTCCAACAACAAAAAACAAAATAGACTCCTACAATCTGAAACTGACAGTCACAATATTAACAGTCACTTACACGAGTCTACTCTGACCCCGACTTGTTGTTCCTATTAGTCACCCTAAAGATGTAAGAGAACAGTTAACAATAAATCAATTCTTCACCAAAAGATCATTGTCCAAAAGAGCACGTAATAACGTCAATCAAAAATACAATCAAGGTGACAGACTGTGCAACACAAAGTGATAATGTGAGTGGTAACTAACCCATGCTAAACAAATCAAGATGGGCTTACCCTCCCAAGTCGAGACAGGGCTTCATGGGATCATGCAGGCCTATGGCCAGACTTGCAACAACTCTGATCATAAAGTTAACAGAGAGACAACACAAACCTCTATTATAATATACCTAGGGACTCAGTCAATCCTATAGTATAGTGTATTCAATATATGAAAATATTCATCAGTACAGATCTATCTATCTGCAACTAATTGTAAGCCCACCCTTAATGTGGTCATCCCACTGGTAATAATCACTGGGAAACAGGGAATGAGTAAAATACCTAAGTTGATGTATAAAATTATTTTTGGAAGTAAAGTACCCCCCACACCAATCCCTCAAGAAAGTAATATAAGGGTGGGGAGAGAAAATAAACATGGTAAGCACTATTTGTGCAAAGCAGACAGACATGTAATCAATTAGAAGAAACAATGGCCTGTCATATGACAAAAAACTTTAGTAGCCGGTTCAAGGTCTGAACCATATACATAATATCAAGCAAACATATGTGAGAATGGATAATCCATAATGAAGCAACATTGAATGGCATCGATAGTCGTAAAACCAAACGAATTCAACACTTACTAGAAGCAGTCGTGGAGCGGTGCATTAAACCTACCCCTGGCCACGCTCCTGGAAATCCCGGAAGTGGCACCACACGGGGTATAAATCAGCCGGTTCCAGTACGCTAGAGCAGCTGTTGCTGCTCTTGTTGCCTGGAAACGCTCATTTGCGCGCGGCAAACAAAAGCCAATGCGCGTGATGAAAAAAAGGTCAAAATAGAGAAGGGGAAAGGAGGAGCCACAGTTCCCATTGCATTTAAAGGATACGTGGCGGCCATCTTGAAGTGGTGTTCGACTAAGTAATCGCTAACCAGGGCAACCGTCACATGGGTGAAAAAGGGGGTCAAGAGAGGGGCCCCCAGAATGTCACAGAGTGAAATATAAACTCTAATCATAGTATGGTACACATACTAATACTATCAATCATAGAAATCTACAATAATCACCCAATAACACAAAAGTCAACCCTAATATAGATAATGCTGGCTCAAACTCCATCCTCATCAAATAAATAAGAAATTGATGCCATTAGACCATTAAGGTGCTTCAAAAAGAAAAATGTATCCAAGGTATATCGTCATTCAGCCCTTGGAGATGCGTGTTGAGTTTATATACCCAGCGTTGCTCAAGTTCGAAGAGTGGTCTGGTCTCTTGCTATGCGCAGGTCTGGAGTACAACCCACCACATGTCATCTGGACTGTGGTTTGCTTCTATAAAATGAGCACTCAATTTGGTCGTAGATCGGCCACAACGAATGTTGCTGCGGTGTTCATTTATCCTCACTTTCACTGCTCTTGTAGTCATCCCTACATACCGTAAGTCGCAAGGGCAGGTGATCAAATAAATACAATTGCGAGTATTGCAATTAGTATGTTTCATCAATCGCCATGTCATTATTGGTTCGAAGTCGAAGGTATCTGTCCATTTAGTGAGTGGACATACATTACAATTCCCACATGGAAAATGACCCTTGACTGGTGAAAGATCCCAAAGGGACCTTTGTCTAGTAGAAACAGTACAGGATCTAGGCCCAGTATGGACCAACATGTCTTTTACATTGGTGGTTCTTTTGAAAGCAAAAAGTGGTTTCGAAATATTCTCACCCCCACTACAAAGGATAGCCCATCTTTTGTTGATTATTTTCTTGACGGTATTAGATAGTGGCGTAAATGTGGACACACACGTCAATTTAGTCTCTGAAGGTCTAGGGGTTAACTGTAATAATGAGTCCCTGTCACTATACTTGGCTCATTTGTAGGCCCTGTTTATCACTCTGTTGGGGTAGTGGCGGTCAACCATTTTACTTTGCAGGTCAGAGGCTTGAGTGTCAAATGAATGCATATTGCTACAATTGCGTCGTAAGCGCAAAAACTGACCAAAAGGCAAATTGGGGGTCATTCTGACCCTGGCGGACATGGACCGCCAGGGCCAACGACCGCGGAAGCACCGCCAACAGGCTGGCGGTGCTTCCGGGGGCATTCTGACCGCGGCGTTAAAGCCGCGGTCAGAAAAGGGAAGCCGGCGGTTTCCCGCCGGCTTCCCGCTGCCCCAGGGAATCCTCCACGGCGGCGCTGCAAGCAGCGCCGCCATGGGGATTCCGACCCCCTTCCCGCCAGCCTGGTTCTGGCGGTTTTCACCGCCAGAACCTGGCTGGCGGGAACGGGTGTCGTGGGGCCCCATGGGCACTGCAGGGGCCCCCTAACAGGGCCCCACATAGGTTTTCAGTGTCTGCGTGGCAGACACTGAAAATCGCGACGGGTGCAACTCCACCCGTCGCACCCCTTCCACTCCCCCGGCTCCATTCGGAGCCAGCATCCTCGTGGAAGGGGGTTTCCCGCTGGGCGGGCGAGTGGCCTTCTGGCGGTCGCCCGCCAGCCCAGCGGGAAACTCAGAATGACCTCCGCGGTCTTTTGACCGCGGTACGGTCTTCTGGTGGTTCCCGCCAGGCCGGCGGCATCCGCCGCCGGCGGGGGTCAGAATGACCCCCATTGTCTCTGAGCGCTTTGGGGTGATGACTTTCATACAGCAATAGACTATTACGGTCTGTAATTTTCTGGTATGTGCATGTCTTAAGTTTGCCTTCCTCAATACTTATCACTAAATCCAGAAATGGAATCTTAGTGGTTGAAACCGAAGAGGTAAAATTCAAAAAGGGGTCCAAACCATTGACCCATGTGGTAAAACTATCTACCTCAGAAATAGGTCCTTGCCAGATAAACAAAATGTTGTCTATGTACTGACGCCATAATTTAATGTTGTCAAAGAAGGGGTTGTACTCTGGCAAAATAAAACGCTTTTCAAAGTCGTACATGTACAAGCAAGCCAGACTTGGGGCAAAGGTACTGCCCATCGAAGTGTCTCTGATCTGATGGAAAAGAAGGTCTTCGAATTGGAAAAAAAATTCTGTCATGGCCAAGCTTGCACAATGCATTATGAAATGGACCGGAGTTGTTAAATCCGGACTAGCAGACAGGTGAGAGGTCTCAACTACTTTTAATGTAGCCTCCTGCGGAATGTTAGTATATAATGCTTCAACATCTAAGGTGATAAGGGCATGCACATCAGCTGTAGAGTTAATATACTCAATGAGATTGAGGACATCCTTTGTATCTCTCAGATAAGTCAATTATTGCTGAACAAAAGGCTGTAGAAAGTGATCACAAAATGAGGATAGGGGTTCCAGAATAGATCCTATCCCTGAGACTATAGGGCGACCTGGAAGGGGGGTCCTGCCTTTATGAATCTTAGGGAGACAGTAGAAGTAGGGTGTACGAGGGTTCACAGTGTCCAGAAATTCTGCTTCTCTCTGTGATATCCAGGAATTCCTCTATCATTCCTCGAATCTCAGTTTGCAGTCTAACTGTGGGATCGTGATCAATCTGGGCGTAATAGGTAGAGTCACTAAGAAGGCGTAAGCACTCCTGTCTATAGTCTTCAGTATTCATTACGACTATAGCTCCACCCTTGTCTGCTGGTTTTATGATAATACTGGAATCGGCTGCCAAATCTCTAAGGGCATTGCTCTCGGCTTTAGGTATATTGACAAAAATGTGTTTAGGTCGTAGTTTAGTTATGTCAGTAGTGACTGCTTTTTCAAATGCCAGGACCTCGCAAGGCATTGTGGATGAGGGTGGCATGAACTTGGAAGGTTTCCTGAGGCCTGAGTCCAAAGGTAAATTGTCAATAGATTTATCTTTGAAGAAAAATTGCAATCTAATTTTTCTGAAAAACTGTGAGAGTTCAGACTGTAGACGGAAAAAATCTTCTCTAGGAGTTGGTACAAAGCCCAAACCCCGATTAAGAGCCTTAGTTTCATCAGGAGAGAGAAGCCTAGAGGACAAGTTGACCACTAAGTCTTTGGTTGTTGAACTTTGCACTGGCTCCGAGTGACCATCTGTGGTTCTTCCTGAGACCAGTGGACTCTCCTGCCTCTCCCTAGCCTTCTGCGTCTTCCTCTTCCCCTGCCGTGGCCTAAAAAAGGCAAGTATGGTAACATGGGACGGAGATTAAATGCCCTGGGAGCGGATTTTCTCTTAAAGCTCTCACACCTTGTAACTCCTTATGTGGCAAGGACTATGAGCTACTACCATATGTGGTATCCGGTGATTCGGCCCTTTACCCTCGAGGAGTTACCTTTTCAGCTGGCCTGATAAACTCTAGTTTCTTACCTAGACATGCACTTGACATTTTCAATTTGCTATCGGAGAAGCACTGGGACCTGTTGCTTCTTACTGAAATATGGCTAAACAATAGTTCTACCGCCAATATTGCTCTTGCTGTTCTCCCTGGCTTCTCATTTTAACATCTTGATAGGTCTGATAAAAACAGGGCTGGGGTGGCCATTATTCACCGATCCACCTAGTCTTGCTCTGTTTCTAAACCTAAAAACAAGAATAACATTGAAGTATGGCCTTTGCCATTATTCTAGTCTCCACATTCGCAGAATCTTAACTTTCACCTTCCTGAAGCCTCAGCTGCCTTGGTTCAGCTTCTTATCAATTCACTAGGGCCAACTGTCCCCTCTCCACTCCAATTACCTGGTATTCGGTGACTTTAACCTTCGTGTGGATGACCCTAACAACAAATCCATCCAGCAGTATTTGTCCTTATTAGAAGGTTTTAATCTAGAGCAACTTATCAAGGAGCCTACTCACAAAGCAGGTCATACACTGAACCCTATTTTAGCAAATCCTGCAAGAATTGTGGTTAATCCAGTACGGAAACTTAGTTGGTCAAACTATACGCTGGTTCCTTTTAAGATAGTCTCCCTAACTTTCTGTGGCCCCAAGAAAGGACTTAAACTTCCTCTAGACCTTGGAACAAAATCTCCGACTCTCACTTTATGGAATTGCTTCAGTCCCTCCTGTGATGGGACAGGAGGCTTAGAACAGGATGTATAGATTTATAACAAATGGTTGAAGGATGCTTTAGAAATCATTGTTTCTCTGAAATCCCATTCTAAGTAGCTGAAACATCTGCCCGTGCATCTCTGATGCCTTCAAGTCTTTGAAATATGTATGCAAAAGGTTAGAAAGGCAATGGAGATCTAATTATGACGAAGATGCAAAATCAATTTACCAGGCTTCTCTTAAAAATACCATGCAGCTATTTGGATGGCCCAAAAACCTTTATTGCATCATCAAACTTTGAGGGATCAAGCACACTCCGAGAGCTGGAAAATCCTGTCAAAACCTTTCTCTCTCCCTCACTACTAAAATTCACTGCTCTCCGTTGATGGAATAATGTGAGGGACATTCTGACTTCGTCTTCAAATTTAAACAATCTATGATCAATTTCCAGTGCAGTGTCCTTCTACTCAAGGAGCTTATTCTTACTCCTGATCTGGTCTGTCACTCTCTGGATTGTTCCCTTAATCTTAACCTCTTAGCTGCTGGGCCTTTCACCCCCCCCCCCCAGTGCTGAGCCCTTTTTTGGCTATTTGGGGTAGTTTGGGCTTAGGCCTTCATAGCTTTTTGTCCACATAAGCTATCCATGCCAAATTTGCGTCCTTTTTTCCAACATCCTAGGGATTCTAATGGTACCAGGAGTTTGTGGTTTCCCCTGGAGGAGACCAAGAAATTAGCCAAAATACAGTGAAAATTTTATTTTTTTCAAAATAATGGGAAAAAAGGGCTGCCAAAGAGGGCTTGTTGTTTTTTTCCTGAAAATGCCATCAACAAAGGGTTTCTGGTGATAAAATAACCATCTTCCCACCTTTCAGGAACGGGCAGACTTGAATCAGAAAACCCAATTTTTCAACAAAATTTTGGCATTTTACTGGGACATACCCCATTTTTACTATTTTTGGTGCATGCAGCCTCCTTCCAGTTAGTGACAGGAATGGGTGTGAAACCAATGCTGGATCCCGAAAGGCTAAACATTTCTGAAAAGTAGACAAAATTCTGAATTCAGCAAGGGGTCATTTGTGTAGATCCTACAAGGTTTTCCTACAGAAAATAACAGCTGAAATAAAAAAATATTGAAAGTGAGCTGCAAAAACAGCCATTTTTCTCCACGTTTTACTCTGTAACTTTTTCCTGCAATGTCAGATTTTTTAAAGCAATATACCGTTACGTGTGCTGGACTCTTCCGGTTGCGTGGATATATAGGGCTTGTAGGTTCATCAAGATCCCTAGGTACCCAGAGCCAATAAATGAGGTGCACCTTGCAATGGGTTTTCATTCTATACCGGGTATACAGCAATTCATTTCTAAGAGTGAAAAATAGGTATCAAGAAAACCTTTGTATTTCCAAAATGGGCATAAGATAAGGTGTTGAGGAGCAGTGGTTATTTCCACATCTCTGAATTCCGGGGTGCCCATAACAGCATGTGAATTACAGGCCATTTCTCAAATAGAGGTCTTTTTTACACACTGTCTTACATTTGGAAGGAAAAAATGTAGAGAAAGACAAGGGGCAATAACACTTGTTTTGGTATTCTGTGTTCCCCCAAGTCTCCCGATAAAAATGGTACCTCACATGCGTGGGTAGGCCTAATGCTCGCGACAGGAGACGCAACATGGACACATCACATTTTCCCAAAGAAAACAGACCTGTTTTTTACAAAGTGCCTAGCTGTGGATTTTGGCCTCTAGCTCAGCCGGCACCTAGGGAAACCTAGCAAACCTTGGCATTTTTGAAAACTAGACACCAAGAATAATCCAGGATGGGGTGACTTGTGGGGCTCTCACCAGGTTCTGTTACCCAGAATCCTTTGCAAACCTCAAAATTTGGCCAAAACTACACTTTTTCCTCACATTTCGGTGACAGAAAGTTCTGGAATCTGAGAAGAGCCACAAATTTCCTTCCACCCAGCGTTCCCCAAAGTCTCCCGATAAAAATGGTACCTCACTTGTGTGGGTAGGCCTAGCGCCCGCGACAGGTTATTCCCCAAAACACAACATGGACACATCACATTTTCCCAAAGAAAACAGATCTGTTTTTTGCAAAGTGCCTAGCTGTGGATTTTGGCCTCTAGCTCAGCCTGCACCTAGGGAACCCTAGCAAACCTTGGCATTCTTTAAAACTAGACACCTAGGGGAATTCAGGATGGGGTGACTTGTGGGGCTCTGACCAGGTTCTGTTAACCAGAATCCTTTGCAAACCTCAAAATGTGGATAAAAAAACACTTTTTCCTCAAATTTCAGTGACAGAAGGTTCTGGAATCTGAGAGGAGCCACAAATTTCCTTCCACCCAGCGTTCCCCCAAGTCTCCCGATAAAAATGGTACCTCACTTATGTTAGTAGGCCTAGCGCCCGCGACAGGTTATGCCACAAAACACAACATGGACACATCACATTTTCCCAAAGAAAACAGACCTGTTTTTTGCGAAGTGCCTAGCTGTGGATTTTGGCCTCTAGCTCAGCCGGCACCTAGAGAAACCTAGCAAACCTTGGCATTTTTTAAAACTAGACACCTAGGGAAACCCAGGATGGGGTGACTTGGGGGGCTCTGACCAGGTTCTGTTACCCAGAATCCTTTGCAAACCTCAAAATGTGGCTAAAAAAACACTTTTTCCTCACATTTCGGTGACAGAAAGTTCTAGCTCTGAGAGGAGCCACAAATGTCCTTCCACCCAGCGTTCCCCAAGTCTCCCGATAAAAATGGTACCTCACTTGTGTGGGTAGGCCTAGTGCCCGCGACAGGAATAGATCACACAACTGTCAATGTTGGTCCTTACATGAGGCAGCTGTTGACCCTGGGGTGATCCATTCCTGATGCAGGCACTAGGTATAGGCACTCAAGTGGGTAGAGCTTTTATCAGGACAGGTGAGGAATCACTGGGTGGTAGGAATTTTGTGGATCCCAGCATATTCCTGTAGTTTGTGTGACAGAAATGCGAGACAAATAGAGTTTATATTCAACATTTCAGCTTTGCAGGATATTCTGGGTAAGAAGACTTTGGAGAATCCACACAAGTCACACCTCTGTGGACTCCACTGGATGTCTAGTTTCCAGAAATGTTTGGGTTTAGTATGTTTCTCTATATGGCCACCGAACCCAGGACCAAAAACACAGGTGCCTGCCTTACAAAACCAGTTTGTTTTGTGATAGATAATTTTGATGTCTCCACAATACGATTTGAGCGGTGGAAAATAACAAGAAGCTCCAATGTACAGATATAATGGATAGCAACATCGTGAATAAGACATTTGTTAATTTGTCTAATTTTGCTTTGTCTGATACTGATAAATTGACATTATGTTTAGGTCTTTCATTTTGCCCTACTGAACGTTTCAACTATGCTGAGACAAGGATTGACTTTTATAAATTCATCAGAAAATTGAAATTGAAAAAATGGTTTAAATCAAAGAATCCATCTGAGGGAGGGTGTATTAGTTCCCAGACATCTGAACATCAGGATGTGTTGAGTATCAGTGATGTAGATTCCTTAATAACACTGTATGAATTAGAAAGGAATGTTGCAGATCCTAATGTAACCAACAATGTTTATCAAATTCTTGACGAACTGAACATTACCTATGATTTATCGGTTCCAACCGGCTTTAAACCTAAGTCTACATTCTTTCCTACCATGAATCACGATAACATTGATACATTCTATCATATGGTGGTGAAGGATCTAATCAAATTCCGTCATAAAACTTGGTTTAAACCTAGATGTAATCGGAATTTTACATCAACACAGAGATCTTTTATTACAAAATTGGTTGATGATAAGGACACAGTTGTTTGTCCCGCCGATAAAGGCGGTAATATAGTACTCATGGATAAACATAAGTATATTGAGGAGGCTATGCGTCAACTTAATAATACCCATTTTTATAAGGTTACTACCAAAGAGGCTTATGTCAACAGTGTTACCGGAATTTGGCAGCTATTGATGGAATGGAAAGACAAAGGTCTATTGGTATGGCAGGAGTATTGCTTTCTGAAGAGAGATTTTCCCAAATTGCCTGTTCTGTATATCCTACCCAAAATCCACAAAAATGAAACCAATCCCCCGGGACGTCCTATTGTATCTTCTTGTGGCAGTGTACTTGAAAATGTTTCCAAATATGTGGATCATTTTCTGAGAGAATTTGTTGTGAATCTACCCTCATATGTCCGTGATACAAAGGATTTTCTCGGTAAATTGGAGGGTATTGTATGGGAAGATGATTTCTTGTTGTTGACGTTGGATGTCAACTCCCTCTACACCATTATAGATCACGATAAGGGTATTGCTGCATGTAAACACTTTTTATGTACAAGGTCATTGAAATACCTGGCCCATACTGAGATGATAATTGATATGATAAGGTATTGTTTAACCAATAATTTTTTCTTGTTCAATGGGGTACTTTACCAACAGACCCTCAGGACTGCTATGGGCACATGTTTTGCTCCAAGTTTTGCTTGTCTTTTTCTTGGTTGGTGGGAAGAGACTATTTTCAAAGATGAAGAACTATATCCAGAAGCGAATCAGGCAATTCTTTGGCTAAGATATATCGATGACCTTTTCATTATTTGGAAAGGAACCAAAGAAGAGGCTATACAGTTTGTAGATAAGTTGAACAGAAATGATCTGAATATTGGTTTGACATGTAATATGAGCAGCTCCTCCATTGAATTTTTAGATACTGTGATAAAGATTAGGGAACAGAATATTACTACTGAACTATTCCGGAAACACACGGCGGGCAATAGCTTATTACATGCCTCAAGTGGTCATCCAGATAGTTTAAAGTGGAGTATCCCCTTCGGTGAACTACGAAGAGCAAAAAGAATTAGTAGCACCGATGAAGCTTTTGAGGTTGAGCAAAGGGAGGTGACTATGAGATTTAAACAGCGAGGATAACCAGAATGGGTAATTAAAAGAGCAATTGATAAGACTAAGGGGATAAAAAGATCGGATACCCTTTTTGATAACATTACCAAACAAGAGGCAGATGATAATGATGGGACTAGACTCATTATGACATATAATGAGGATACAAGACAGATCAATAACATCATTTCAAAAAATTGGAATATCCTGAAAAGTGATCCCGTTATTGGAGGTAATATACAAAAGAGACCTCAGATTACTTATAGAAGAGGACGGAGTTTACATGACATTTTGAGGTCTAATGATATCACCTCTATTCCACAACTGAGACAACATAACTTGCAAGGCTTCTTTCCATGTGGCCATTGTAAAGCATGTCGTAACAGCATTAAGCGGAAGCAATATGCCACATGTAAACCTGGGAAAGTCAGACAGATTAACCAATTTATAACATGCAGTACCCCCTTTGTGATCTATGTATTGGAATGTCCTTGCCCGCAATGGTACATTGGTAGTACCAAACAAGGTGTTAAGAAACGGATTTTAGAACACTTGCGTGCAATCACATCAAATGACGAACATTATCCGGTAGCAAGGCACTTCAAAGAAAAACACAATTCTGACTGTACCAAATTATCCTATTTTGGTATTGAACATGTTCCTCCACACCATAGGGGAGGGAACAGAGAATTAGTGTTAAGGAAAAAAGAGTCAGTATATATCTTAGAATTAGAGACTAAGACTCCGATAGGTTTGAACATGGGGGAGGAACTAAATACTCACCTATACGATAACTATTAATTTATCTTGATGAGACTTTCTTACCGAATGAGGAAATTCTTTTTACCAGTATATACAATTAGTTAACTATACAGAGAATTAATTTTATTTTATTGTGTATAGAATTAATTTATGGGATTTAGATCAGGTACTTTGGTCAACTATGTGCTATGTGCCATGAGTGTCAATTTTATATTCAAACATTAATCTGATGTCTAAGTTTTCAGTTATTGATTTAATTTTGATTCTATTTTTGGATATCCCTTCTAGATACTCTGGTCGGACGAAGAACTTTCAAACCTTACCCGTTTGCTTATATTCATTCTCCAGTACTTTCACGTTATTATTGGGTGGTTAACTTTGCAGATTTTCAGATTTGATTATTAAAATTAGTAATGTGGATGATTTTTAGCCCTGAATAAGTTTATGATGATATATTTGCAGTGTATATGTTTTACTATCTGGTCAATTCTCTATTTTTTTTAAATTATAATATTTTTACAGACATTATGGTCTAGAACGAAGAAATATGAATTTTAATAGATAGAGCACTGTTATTTAATTTGGTTATTTCCCTTTCAAATTTAATAATGAATTTTTATTAAAAACTGATAATATTAATTTATTAATTTTATTAATAATATTGGGGGAAATGATTTGTAATTTAATAATTATATCTAAATTATATCTAGCATCATATAGGGGCATGAACTGATCTAAGTACTAATAGTATTATTATGATAATATTTGCAAAGTATTGTGTGTTGTTATTGGTTGCACATTCTAATTGTCCTATTTCTATGTTTATGTCAACAAGGTATTTAAAGGGTAATTTATGGGTGATGTTTATCACGTGACCAAGGCTGCTGTGTCAGTCGAAACGCGTTGTGTGTAGATTAAACTGATCTTTTTTGTTCCTGAAACCCGAGTGTGCGAGCATTATATCTATTTTTCTTTTGCATATATATATATATATATATATATATATATATATAGATCACTTTTATATGTGGGTCTGGTTTTCCTGGGGGCCGATTGCAACCTCCAGGGAAACCACACATGTATTGACAAAAGTGATCTATATATATATATATATATATAATATATATATATATATCTCTATATAAAGATATATCTATCTACATAGATATATCTATAGATAGATCTATATATATATATAGATATATATATATATATATCTATATATATATATATATAGATATATCTATAGATAGATCTATATATATATATATATATATATATATATATGTATAGATCTATTTTTTTTTAGTAGTTGTATGGTTTCCTTGGGGGCCAAAATGGCCCCCAGGGAAACCCTATAACAACAAAAAATAAATAATGCCCCCACAGGGGGTCGCCCTGCCCACGGGGGACCCCCTGTCCATTTATTTTTATTTTTTTATTTTTTCATTCCTTTTTTTTTTAAAATAAAATTTAGCCCCTGCCCCCCCCCCCCCCCCCCCCCCCAGGGGACACCTACTTTTTTTTTTTAAATAGGCCCCCGGGGAGGGGGCGCCGGCCTGTTTTCTGAGGGGGCCAACCCCCCATGTGAAATCCCTGGTGTCTAGTGGTGTTTCCTGGCCCCCGATCGCAGCTGTGCTGCGATTGGGGGCCAGGAAACACTTTCTGGAAGGCCTTGTAAGAAAGGGGAGAGTCTCCCCTTTCTTACGAGGCCTTCCCGAACGTGGGGAAGGCCGTTTGGGCCGGGGCGGGGGAGACACAGAAAAGCTTCCGTGTCTCCCCGGGATTAAAAAAAAATAATAATAAATCCTCAGGTGCGACGCACCCGAGGATTTATTAACCCCCTCCCTGGTGTCGCCCACATTTAAAGGGTTAAAGGAATCCACTTCTGAACTCATAAACTACAATTCTGGATCCTCCCTAAATCTCTAACATTCGACTATTCTTAAACTTGCTACCTCACTGGTGAGTTCTATCCTAAACAGACTGCTAAAGAAATCCTTAGAGAAGACACTGGTTCCTTCTCGTTGGAAACAAGCCCTTCCGCTCCTCTTGCTTAAGAAGCCTTCAGCTGACCCCAGGGTTCTCATGAATCTTTGACCTATCTCACTTCTTCCTGCTACTGTTAAGCTACTTGAGAAAATGTAAATATGTAGTTATTTGAATTTCTCAAGTCTGCTCCACAACTTGCAATCAGGTTTTCGTGTAGGCTACAGCATGGAGATGGCCTTGGTTCAGGTCTCTGCATATGTTAAAGAAAATGTGGATTCTAGCAGTCCAGTTTTGGTTATGCTTCTTGACCTCTCCTTGGCATTTGATTTGGTCTTGCACTCTAATTTGCTTTAGAGATTGGAAAGGATTGGTATTAGAGACCAAGTCCTGCAATGTTTGAAATTATTTATTATTTATTATTGAACACTCCAAAGCTTTCCACCTCCCACCTTTTACCTCTTTGTCTAAACCATTAGAATGTGGAGCACTGGGGGGTCACTACTTTTAACATATATCAGGAGCCTTTGGCAAAACTAGTCAAATATTGGGGAGAGAGAGTTGTCTTTTACACAGATGATACCCAACTCCCCCTGGCATTTCAGGAAAAGGTCTGCCCTACACCCTGTATTCTGTCAAACTCTGTCCTAAATCAGTGATTGGGTGGATGAATGCTAGCTGCTTAAATCTTAACTCAAGAGAAAATGGAGATTCTTTTTTGTCACTAAGAACTTCCCCAATTCCAGCTTCTGGTGGCCAACAGAAATGCATCCCTCCCTCCTTCCCAAAACAGGGATAAGGAATCACAGGGTAGAGTCTGACTGCAATCTTACCTTTGACCCCAAAACAAAGCAGTATCTGCCACCTGCTTCTTCATTCTAAAATCCTTAAGAAGGATGGTACCACGTATTCCCTTGGAGTTTCACAAGACAATGGTCCATGCCTTGATCACTTCCAGGTTGGATTACCCCAACAGTTGTATCTGGGCCTGCATGCTTTTCTGGTGAAAAATCTTCAAATCATTCAGAACAGTGCTGCCTGGCTAATTCTCCCCCTATGGTGTCAGGCCATTTGCAGCATCTATACTAGCTTCCAGTGATAAAAAAAAGATCAATTTTAAGGCACTCATCTGTGCCTTTAGGGCCTACTATCACAAAGCCCCCTCTATCTTACATGCCATTTCAAGCTTTACGTCCAGGAGAGAACATTGGAATTATCTTTGTGTGATGTTTAATAAAAAACACACTCTCAAGAATTATGAACAAAGAGTTTAAACAATGATTTGCATGCTGCTCTGAGACTTTGTTATTTTAATTTAAAAAAATGTAGGGGTTTATCTGTTAAGCCAGTGTTAGGGATACATATACAATAATCTATATCCACTGTCAATAAGTGCTTTTTTATTATGGTACAGAACTCCTATGGATGCCCACACAACATAATACAATAATAGACAGAAATATAGATATATATAAAAATCAAAAACATGAAAAAAATGAGAAGTAAAAATAACATCCAAGGATTTACAAACATTATCTAAAAACAATAATAACAATCTTATATAAAATAACAACATACATAGAACAGCAAGACTATAAAATTCATAACTGCGGTAATGTGCATGCAAACACAAGAATATATCTTTGAGTGACAGAATAAAAATAGTATAAATGACAAAAGCACTAAAAGCAATATGTTCCCACTTATTCCCAACCACACAAAGGAAGGGAAAGAGCTATACCATACTAAAAGGCTAAACAATGATTTCTTTTACAAGCCTCTATAAAGTGCAACATCGGTAGTGCAATAAGTAAAATGCTAATAGTGTTTGATAGATTCTTATATGAGCAAACTTAACGTACAATCTTAACATAGCAGCATACTTAACCAAAAGTATCAGTAATTATATAATTATTGCACAAACTCACCTCCAAATTGGATTATTCCAAAAAGACATTGCATTAGCTATAATCACCCACACCTACTCCACCATAGCCCAAAGAGAAATTCTTCAAAAGGTGGGCTCTAAAAGATATTAAAAAAGGATCTAAAGAACTGATAACACTTATTACATATCATTTAATTTAGAGGGGACAGTACACATTTGTGAGCCTCCGAAGTAGAATGTTTGCTATCCTTACAAAACATAGGCCTTAAAAATTGATGATGAATCTTTAACAACTCAGGACACACAAATAATATGTGGATGAGATCCTGGATATACATCTGACAAAGCTCACATTTTCCATCGTCTTTAGGAATTTTATCCCAAATGCCAGTAACAACCCATAACGGGATCATATCCAGTCTCAGAAATAGCAACAACCTCTGAATTACACTGGGCATATTCCATATTAAATAGGCCTGGGATTGTTCTATATAGTACTGTTAGACAACACCTGATTGCGCCATTTTACCTGACTTGAGGCAAAATCTCTGTGTCATGTAAAAAAAAAGTGGCTATGGTAACATGTTCGTACATCCCAAATTGAGAAAGTAATGTTTGAATCGTCGTCGAGGTTTTATCCAGGGTGCCTCTCTGGAATACACACCCAACCACCAAGGGTGTGTTCACATTGACTGGAACACCAACCAACCAGGGTTACTTTATAGGATCACCAGGGCACACCAAAACAGTGTGCAGAATGTCCATATCAGAGACCAAGTGACTCAAGTTAAAGTCTTAAACACGTCTTGTGGTTCAAGGATTTATTATTTCCAAACATACTACATCCATGAAAACAGCCACATGTTACATCCATGAAAGCAGCTGACACATGTTTTGTCTTCTAGAGATTCTCAAGGCTGCAAAGATGAATATGCATATAATCACACAAATGATATGTATTAGCCCAAACAAGGATATCTTGCTATTATGGAAATACATAGTGCCATGATTTAAAAAAGGAGAACTAATTGTGTTAAATGTGCGCTAACACAGGTGTATATGGTATCCAAATTCGACCAAAAGTGCAACATTAAACGTCCCGAAAAAAAGGTTGGTTGTGAGTGAAATAACTGAAGAAAAAATACATACCAATAAAGACAAACCCCACTACAAAAAAGTGGTGGTACGTCGGTTTGAGTGAAAGGCATGCTCCAAACACACAGTTTAGGTGGTGTTAGAAAGTAAAATAAATGATCCCAAAAAAAAGAAGAAAAAGGGAATGAACCAGTCAAAGAATGCTAATAGTGCTATAGAGTTGTCTTCAGGATATAATCACATTAGCATAAAAAGTCATACCATGTAATAAGTTTAATGATCCCAAAAACCTTAGTAGATTTGAAGTGGCGAAACCCGAAGAAATTATCGTCAACTCAAAATTATATAGACAACAAACATCCGCTTACATAAAACGTCTGTCAAATATGAGAACAATTGAAAAAGAATACTGTGAAGGAAATGGGCCATGATAAGCTCATGGTAAAAATATGGTCAATAATATAGTTAGGGCAGTAAAGGTCACAGGTTAGTTAACACAGGTCAAAGCGCATCATGATGCATACAAAATGTATTAAACAAATACCCAGTAAAACCGAGTGTAGTGTGGTGAAAAACTTTTATAAGGTAGAGCTATAATGATAATCCAAGGCAATGGTGTGCCATAAGCATGTTTACAAATTGGTGAAAAGTAACAAGAACGAGCTACTGCAAAGATCAGTCTCACATGAGCAAACGTTGCCAGTTCATAGCATTACTAATGGAAAAGTGAGGGTGAAGAGTGGGAGAGAGATATTTGGAAATCATTACCACCTCTAGGAGCCATTACCGTAAATTACCTTGACCATAAAATAAATACTAAAACCAATAAATGATATACTGCTATCAGAAATATAGCCACAAGAAAGCTGTGGATCTCAAATGTCTTAACTAGAAACTAAACATGAAAGCCAATAAAAGATAAAATACAATCAACCAAAATGATGTCTAAAAAAGAAACATGTACATATTATGCATATACTGCTGTTACCATCATGGTAAAAACACACTTATGAGAACTCCATGAAAGCTAGACTCACCTCTAAAGTCCATGCGGAGAAATAGTGAAGTTGCTATTGTTAGTAAGTGGAAACACCACAAACATCCTGGGGTGTTACATGCGAGGAAGGTAGAAGTAGAAACAGAAAGCGGGCTAATCCAGTAAAAGACGGGATATCGGAAAGAGTAACAATGAGACGCCATCTTGGAGCAAAGTACAAATTGAATGATATCCTGATACGTGCATGGTCTATAGATAGAGAAATGACAATACATGCAATGAATGTTGTTTGAATGAATTACCTTAGCCTAGATACTTATCCATTCATCATTTAGAATCAAAGGATGCAACTTTGGGTGAGAACAAACATAATGAATAAGCAGAGGCCGAACATAAAGGTAAGGTGAAAATAGTGTCCATATCCAAAATTAAATACAAACAAGGAAAACTTCAATGAATACAGTAGACAGAATTTCCAAAGTTCGGAAAAAAAAACTAAATATAGATACAATGAGAATACATATGAGATCTTGTTAATTGGTGCATTCATTAATAAGATATGCCAAAACATCAGGAAAGCAAACAATTGTTGAGAATCCAATAATTCCAGCATTTACATGATGGTATTGTATCACAGTTCTCTCCACATTACTATTACTTGCTAGAGTAAAGATGTATCCTCAAAAGCACATTACATGTCACCAGTCAAATGTCTATAAGTCTTCAAAAGTAAAGATTGCTATTGTTGATATCACAAAAAATATTGTTCCTGATACATAATTAAAAAGACACATGTAAGTCTTTATCTCTGTTGAGACCCTACTCAACCACTCTAAGTTTAATGATCCATTTGCTTTCTAAGCGTCTCAGTGTCAATGTCTTATCTCCTCCATGTGGTAAGATGCCAACAGCATCAATACCATGTACTTTGATACATAGTATTTTTCTCAGGCCATGGATAGAGTTGTAGTGATTGGCGAAAGGGTTATCTTTATTATTAGTGCGAATAGCCCTGATATGTTCTTGAATTCTTTCTTTAAGGGGACTTATAGTGCTACAAATATAAATACATTTACAAACAAATATTAAACAATAAATTACATGCCTGGTGTTACAGTTAATGAAATTTGAAATTCTATGTGTAACCTTAGTGTTGTATTGGAATGCACAAAATCTTTGACCAAGCTCATTTTAAGCAAGGATCCCTTTATTAGGTACTTCAGAGTGGACTTAGCTGTATAGGAATCTATTTTAAAATTGCTCTTAAAAATTTCATTAGGCCACCAAAGACCTAAAAAAATGTGCTGCAACCAGATAAAAATGTCAACCCTCTGGGCTGCCTGTAGTCTTCCCTCCTCACCACAGAGAAGTGAGTTTCCCCACCTCAAGACAGTCGACAGGGACAGGGCAAAAGACGATAAGCCCAAATCCAAGTGCATCACTTGGGGGGCCACAAGAGTATTTAAATTACACAGCTGATAAGAATGTGACCCTCAGTCCCCTCAACGTGGTGTCAGTAACTTAAATCAACCACTTCACATGCGCAACACACGGAGGGAGGGATTTTGGCCCTAATGACTGACAGGGCATGTCCAAAATGGCAGCTCAAACACATTTTATAAAAAACTGATCAGGGCATTAGCCTGCAAGAGGGCCCTGCTTGTACAAAGCTTAATTTGATCCAGATCCCACCCACTCTAGGAGAAAACCTTCCCAAGTTAGAGTTATGGGTCCCCTATTTCCAGGTTGTCAGTACTAAGGTGCCAATTGAGATTCCTTTTTAATCTGAAACCATTCTTTCTAAAGATCAAAACTTTGCTTTTAGAAATGTTGATCTTCAGGAAATGGGCATCAGCATACTTTGACAAAGCAGCAAGATGCCTTTTTAAGCCAATAGGTGTAAGATCCATTACAGCTACATTGTTAGCATAAAGTAAGGAACCAATGGACATTGCACCAGATTACTAGAGTCACCCCTCACTTGGTTTAGGGTGCCTGGGAGATCACAAATGTATAAGGAAACCAAAGGGGAGGCAACAGACAGCCTTGCTTAAGACCATTATGTGCTTTAACTTTACAGGATTAACCATGCATCCCTCCCATCAGGATCTGACACCCAGGGGCATATTTAAGGGCCATTAGCACCACTGGAGAATCACTTTTAGTGATGCTCCGGTGGCTCTATGCACTGCACAGTATTCACAAGGTGGCATTAAGCCACTTTTTGTGGCTTAATGCCACCTTGTAAAAACGGCCCCTTCACATGCAGCACTTTGCTTGTAAGGGGTGTGCAATGGATGTTGTTGTGGGCATGCCACAGCAACACCCATTGCATTCTGGCGCTTCCCCCAATTTACGAGTTTTCCTTAACCTGAGGCAGGGTCAAAATCTGACGCCACCCAAGGGGTGGTGTTATCATGGCGCAACAAGGAGAAATGCTTTCATTTCTCGTAGTTTTTTGCTCTTTCTTTTTTGAAAGAGAAAATCACCATTTGAGATTGTTTTTGTGCAGAACGTGTCCCTGCCTGTTCAAAAACAATCTCCCCTTTAACACAGCCATCTATGGTGACTGGCAGCATATTTAGCACCAGCGCAGGAGGAAACACAGGCCTGCACCGTGTTCTAGTAAACACTGCGCATCCCTGCATTTTGAAAATAACGGTGCTCGATGCTGCAAATTTGGCACAGTGACGCGCACAGTCATTTTCTCTTACATCTGGCCCCAAGTATCTGTGTTTAGCTCCATTAGAAGACTCAAAAGGTGATGCAGAGCACATAAAAGAAAAAGCTTCCTCCACAGAGTTTGACGATCTACAACATCAAATGCCATTGAGAAATCACATATTTTTCTACTACCGTATGGAGGACCGTAATATTGGCCAGAGTAATATGGTTCCTCCTAAAACCAGCTTGTTCTGGTGGTGTAATTATCTTATCGTGGGCCCACTGCTGTAGATCACAGAGTACTGGCTTAGCAAAAAATGTGCCAGAGGCATCCAATAGAGCTATCTGTTTTACATTTTAAAGCCTGCCGGGGAGGATTTGGGGCCCTTCTTAAACATCGAAATAATAACACCAAGATTCCATGAAAAGGGAATTTTCCCTGAGAGGTAACAAAACTTAAATAACGGGACAAGAAACGAACCCCAAGCAAAAGCCTCCTTTTTGAGAACTGTGATGGGGACCTCATTGGGCCCCAAAGCGTTAGAGGCTCTGGCATTCTTCCTGAACCCCGGTATCTCATCCACATAGGAAGCTTTACACTCTATAAGGCAATCCTCATCCACACGTTTATTCAGGGGGAAGTATATCCCAATATTACTCACATACAACTGGGAGATCTAGTTTACGCAAGTATTTTCAGGAATCCAAATAGCCTGTGCCTACACCCTTGAATCACAATATTTGGCGATCAGACACCAGTAGTACCAGGAGTCATTAGTCCTTGCCACCTCTCTTGGATTATTCCATTTTTTATCACAAACCAATGTATTCTCTAGACATTTACATTGGGTTTTTAACCATTTTAAACGGTTAATTTCGGCCCAAGGAAAACAGTGAATGCTGTTTCCATATTAATAGATTTATTTCCCAAATTAACTCCATTAATGGGGTTTTACATTATTTCAGCACCCTCACACCGTTGGGACTGGAGTTTAATTCACAGAACTCTTCCATAAGGGAGTCAAAAAACAGAATGATGTTACCATGGACATATCCTACTAGGTTCTCACAGACTCTTTTGATCCTTGCACTAGCAGCAACCGTATTCTTAGTTGTCTGAATGGAACAACCATATGACTTGTTAAAACCAATCATACCAAATGGGGGTTTCCAGGGTCCAATGCCTCTAAATGAAAGATCACAGAAGTACCAACAATACAATGATCAATTATATTAGAAAGGAAAACAGTAAGTTTGTCACATTTCCCAAACCTTTGAAAGGAGACTACCACATAATCTAAAAGGCTCTGAGCAGAGGAAGCATGGAAGAAAAATCAACCCACTTCACCAACAGGAGTCCTCCTATTTAGTGTAATCATATCAGATTTATTAATAGTCTCAAGCAAAAGAAATGCATGCTTGTTCGTTCTAATTTTGTTAGGTAACAAAATCTCCAGAATGGACAACACATCCTCTTTATCAGCATTGGAGAAGATGGAGTGGTGGAATTAGACACCTCGATATTTAAATCTCCTATGATGATTACACAGGGAACAATGTTCCCTTATAGAAATACAATGTGCACAGATAAAAATGAGCTCACCAGGGAATTGAATGGTTTCCAGGTAGATTGAACATTTCCAATAACCAAAAGAAAGAAGCACCACGGTCATCACCCAGAAATGCCAACTTCAAACTCATACACAAACTCAAAGGGTAAATGTAAATTACATGCTTCCAGTTAACTGCATTCTTGAGCAAGGTTGCCACCCCTCCCCCTGTCTGACATGGTCCCTTTCAAAATGCCTTGCAGGAAAATACAAAATAGGCACTGCAATCAAACTCTGTACACAACCAAGTTCCTTGCAGGCACATAATAAAGGGTTTTAACAATTTAAGGAAAGTCAGTTTACCCTAATTTTGCCCCAACCCAGCCACCTTCCAGGATATCCATAGTCCACACATGCTACATAAAGGGCTCATTGATCCTAGTTGGAGGACAGGCATTATTCAGAACACCTGCCAGCCAGGTCAAATGAGAGGTGTCATCCTATAAAGCAGTAAACCGCAAATTAATTTTGGGGCCCACCACTACATTGAATACTCAACCCCCTTGCCCTAGGGATATAATTATATCTTTGGGATTCCCAAAACTGAAACCAAAACCAGACCCCACTGAATCAATCACCAATAGCTTGGATACCCTTGAGCCATTTAAATGTGGGACCAGGAATTCCCAGCACTCAGCTACTGAAACAACATCAATACCTTCCTTTAAACAATACCGCCAAATTCTTAACTACCAAATTTGAAATTCCCAGGAAGCCAAAGGTGACTCTAGTAGGATAGATGATAACATTGGTAATATCACTGCTTTTCACCAACTTTAACGCATCAATCTCTGAAAAAGAATGAAGGATTAATTTTCTGTTTACCAGAAGAGACTCATTGTCAAATAGCAAGATAAAATCCAGAACAGAAGACACTGCTCTCTGTTCCACGCAGGACCTTTGAGATAATGCCAATGGGGGAAACCCTGCCTGAGGTTGAAACATTTCTGACCCCTGATTAGGCTGGTAACAAGATTGAGAGATTACCTCTGCAGATCAATGATCTGCATTATTCCTACACAGCGGGTTAGGCCCCTCCCTCCTGGGTGTGGGCATTCTACCTGGGACTGCCCTTCTGATGTATTGGTATCACTGTGAAATGACTCTGGGAAGGGAACTCCAGTGCCCAGTCCCACATCTATACCTAGAGGCTCAGGTGAAACATTGGGAAAGGGTAACAGAGCCCCCTGGGGTGGGGGATCGGGCAGAGTGGCAGTGGCTGGTGCTATTCCAGAACTTGCCTCTCCCCCAATGGGATCCACATACTGAGTATTCTGCATACTAAGTGTGAACTATGTATGCCTTCCAGGAAAAATGTCATCAACCTACCCACCCTTAACATATGCTTATCAATATCCGGAGAAAAAAGCATGTCTTCTTATTTCCTTTTAGGGAATCATCTGGTTCTTTTATTCTTTCTTCTCTTGGGCAAATCCTCCTGACTCCTTACAGAGAACTCTGCCTTACGCGTCATAAGGGTCGCAATAGGCTTAGCACTAGACACAAGGGCAATTTGATCTTCTACGTACAATGTACTGATAATTACAAACTTCCCTTCTGTTAGAAATAGGGTCTCTAGTTCCCAGTCAGTTTATATCTTGTCCAAGTATGGACCCTTTCTCTTGTCAGAGTAAGGGAATTACACACCTAAGATAACCCCTATTCATTCCCCTTGGTAGCTTGACTTGAGCAGTCAGCCTTATCTCAGAGGCAATGTGTTAAGTATTTGTACCTCCACACACAGTAACACAGTGAAAACAATACAAAAGGACACCACATTTTTTGTAAAATAGCCAATATTTATCTAAGTAAAAGAAAAATAAAATGACAAAAATCCAACATACAGAAGTTAAAATATGAATTTTCAAAAGAATAAGGGGGTCATTCTGACCAACGACTGCGGGAACCCGCCGGTTTCCCGCTGCCCAAGGGAATCCTCCATGGTGGCGCTGCAGGCAGCGCCGCCATGGGGATTCCGACCCCCTTACCGCCAGCCTGGCTCTGGCGGTTTTGACCGCCAGAACCTGGCTGGTGGGAACGGGTGTTGTGGGGCCCCTGGGGGCCCCTGCAGTGCCCATGCCAATGGCATGGGCACTGCAGGGGCCCCCTAACAGGGCCCCACAAAGATTTTCAGTGTCTGCCAAGCAGACACTGAAAATCGCGACGGGTGCAACTGCACCCGTCGCACCCCTTCCACTCCGCCGGCTCCATTCGGAGCCGGCATCCTCATGGAAGGGAGTTTCCCGCTGGGCTGGTGGGCGGCCTTCTGGCGGTCGCCCGCCAGCCCAGCGGGAAACTCAGAATGACCGCCGCGGTCTTTTGACCGCGGTACGGTCTTCTGGCGGTTCCCGCCAGGCGGGCGGCTTCCGCCGCCCGCGGAGGTCGGAATGACCCCCTAAGAGTCTTACTCCATAGAAAGCAATGGAAACGTTGATTTTTTACAAAGTACCTGGTCAGCATAAAAAATAAAGCCACACGGGTGAGCGTGCATCGGAAAAGGCAGCAATGCATCGATTACTTCCTCGCACCATGCGTAGTTTCTTCTCTGGTCGGGTCAGCGTTGTGTCATTTTTCTCCCTCGCAAGAGTGCGATGCCTTAAGGGGCACCTTGAATCAGCAAAGAGTCGGGTTGACTTTGTCACCCAGGGATGAAGCGTGGAAAATCCTGATGCTTGGGTGTTAAAAAACTGCACTGCTTGGGGTTTGGGTCATTATCAGAAGCCGCAAATGGGTGGGTGTTGCGTGTCGTTTCTCCAGACGCAATGTGTTGATCTCCCAGCTGCGATGCAGGGGGAGCGTCAATTTCAGCCACATTTGGCGCTTCATTTATCAGCCGTGTTGCAGATGGTGTGTCGAAAACTTCCCTGCACGGCGTTCCGTGCATGGATTTGCAGCTCTTGTCTGACATCTTCACCTTTCAAGTGCCCAGGGACTGACTAGTACACCACTTGGCAGGGCAGGCGTCTCAGCAGGGAGTCCAAATGTAAGTAGAGAAAGTCTTTGATGGCCCTGAGACTTCAAAACAGGAGGTAAGCTCAGTTCAGGCCCTTGGAGATTCTTCACAAGCAGGAATATACCAAAAAGTCCAGTCTTTCTCCCCTTTCACTTTGCAGAAGCAGCAACTGCAGGATAGCCCAACAAAGCACAGGCAGAGGTAGCACTCCTCCTCAGCTCTTTTCCTTTGCAGAGGTTAATCTTGGTTCCAGAAGTGATATTGAAGAAATCTAAAGTATGAGGTTTTGGGTCCACTACTTATACCCCTTTCTGCGTTTGAAGTAGGCAAACTTCATAGGAAAGTCTCTGTTGTTCACAAGATCCTGCCTTGCCCAGGTCAGGCCCCAGACACACACCAGGGGGTTGGAGACTGCGTGGTGCGAGGGCAGGCACATCCCATTCAGGTGTAAGTGACCACTCCTCCCTCCACTCTAGCATAGATGGCTCATCAGGATCTGCAGGCTAAGCACTAGCTCCCTTTGTCTCACTGTCTAGAGGGGATTCACAAACAGCCCAATTATCAAACTCACCCAGAGAGGTAATCCACAAACAGGCAGAGTCACAAAATGGTTTAAGCAAGAAAATGCATAGTTTCTAAAATGGCATTTTTAACTAACAATCTAAAAAACAACTTCACTAAAAGATGTATTTTTAAATTGTGAGTTCAGAGACCCCAAACTCCATTTTTCTATCTGTTCTCAAAGGGAACCTGAACTTTAAAGGTATTTAAAGGCAGCCCTATGTAAACCTATGAGAGAGATAGGCCTTCCAACAGTAAAGACTGAATTTAGCAGTAGTTTGCTGTTAGGACAAGTAACACACATCAGTACATGTCCCACCTTTAAAGTACACTACACAATGCCCATGGGGCTACCTAGGGCTGACCTTAAGGGTGTCTTACATGTATGAAAAGGGAAGGTTTAGGCCTGGAAAGTGGGTACACTTGCTAAGTCAAATTGGCAGTTTAAAACTACACACACAGACACTGCAGTGGCAGGCCTGAACCATGTTTACAGGGCTACTCATGTGGGTGGCACGATCACTGTTGCAGGCCCCTAGTAGCATTTGATTTACAAGCCCTGGACATCTTTAGTACACTTTACTAGGCACTTACCAGTGAGTCAAATACGCCAATCATGGCCAAACCATTCAACAATACAATTTACACAGAGATCACATGCACTTTAGCACTGGTTAGCAGTGGTAAAGTGCCCAGAGTCCTAAAGCCCACAAAAACAGTTCAGAACCAATAGGAGGAAGGAGGCAAAAAGTTTAGGATGCAACTGCAGACAGACATCAAGTAAGGATTGATTCTTTTAAGGTCCAGGTTCGAACAACCTACAGCATTGGATAGGCAGTCCCTACCTAGCTGAGGAAGAAATCCTCAATACCACGGACGTCTCCATATATACTATTAGGGTGCCTTTACCACGTAGTGAGACAGAGATACTCAGGAGCATCTGAAAATAAGTGCCTGACCAAACGTTGGTGGCACCATGTCGCATAGGCTCTTATTATCCTAATGAGGCTGCTGGATTCGGATGGCAGAATCACCTGAATTGTGGGTAACTGAGTCCAATCCCACATCATGTGACAACTGTTGGCCTAATCCGGGTTTCTGGATAACTAGCAGCTCCTCACCTCTGCCCAAAGCAGGGCTGATTGTGGCTATGAGGCGCATGACAAAAATGACTCCTCATATAAATTGTAGTTGATCAGATCTCATTCTTTTCTCTCAGTTACATTAGTGTCACATATGGAAAGACAGAGGCCGAGAATGTTTCAATACGTTTTTTTTTAATTAGCTGCATCGTAGATAAAATGGCATGGATTGCAATAACTAGGATGATAAAACACACTAGAAGAAAAATGGTGACCAGAAGAGTGAAACACAGGAAAAGTCCCACCATACTGTCACTGGGTGTAATATATCTGGTTCCTACCTCAGCTATGTTAGAGCACAGCGTGATAAGCCCAAATCTGTCCTTCAAGTTTCCCCCTTGGGAAGACATCATCCTCCATACCTGATCAAGAAAGCCTTTTTGTCTAGAAAGACACCCTCCCCATGTAGGCCAGGGATCTGGTAGTCTAAGCAAGCAGCTGTAGCGAAGGCAATCAGCAATCAGTATGCAATAGTGGTCATCTGGATGGAATCTCCCTCTAACCTGTATGGGACAGAGAAGTATTTTTTTATAATAAAACAGCTGATGTTCTGAAAAATGTCCCCATTTAAGGATGTGTATGTTTCTGTGAATGTTGGAGACACAGCGTACCACTTTGCCAGTAACTCTCTGGCTGCAGCCTTGAGGAAAGCACAAAGTGAAAAGAATGTTTTGCTAGAAACCCAGTGCTTTCCTAGGCAAAGGAACAACTAGATAAAGAAGCACTGCAAATGTGGCCTGTGATAAAAAAATAAAATGAATCTCAATAAATTGTAACTGGGCTAAAGTGCACAAATGGCAGGCCTAGTTGCTAAAATAATGTGTCTAAAAACATGGCCAAATTAGCTATTCAACAATGTGAATCCAGAAAGATATACATGAACGATAACCAAAATTCCTTCACTGATAAATAAAATATGAAAATCAGGCATTTGAAAGCAGATAAAAATATGGTGGGAATAAAAAATATATAGAGATATATTTGCAGATGTCATATTTTCACACACTTATCTAAGGGGATGTTGCCTCACTGTACCTGACAAGTTCCATACATACAGATAATAAGGCATCCAAAGACATACATGAAGATGGTAGGCTCTCTTGATTTCACAGTATAACAAACATGCCAGCTCCTCTCCTGGACGTTATGAACTGGGCTAAATTAAAGTTTATTTTGCTGTCAATACAATGCCATGAGATACCATTTAGAAATGTTGTAAAGAGTATCACAGTCAATAATTGAACAACAATGGGAACATGGGTGGATATGGGGATGTGGGATAGTACATATGGACCTATCCTGTCACTTATGATACATATATTAGACCAAAAGAGCAAACAGTTTACTTACCAATCTCCACCATCCACCTATAGCATGTTCTGGTTTTGGAGAAGTGCTAAGAGCAGAAGTAGAAGTAATGGCAGGTGGTGGTTTGGATAACTAAGTTGAACAAAACACTTTATAAGTTATAGTTGAGTAAATCTGTTGTTGGAAATGATCACCTTTTGTATGGTGCCATGACTATTGTTACTGGCTGTAGAACCCTGGGCACTTTACCTTTGCTAACCAGTGGCAAACTGCTTGTGCTCCTTCTTTCAACTTGATTGCATATCCCTGAGTGGCATATTTAACTTATATCTAAGTACCTAGTTTACTGTACAAACGTATACCCAGGAACTCTAATTTAAATGCCAGAAGTGGATTGCAGCAACCATCGTGCCATCCACTACAGTAATAGTGTAAAAACGCCTGGAGGCGAACCATATGTAGCCTGGCTACGCAGTTTCTAATGGCAGCTTCAACCTGCAAAACTAACTCATATTGATAGGCCTAAACTTTCCTTTTGAACACCAATGATTCACACCATGTAGGTCTTCCTGATCGTAAGGCAGGTTCATTGATATTTAAAAGTAGGACATAATGTTACACATGCCCTTACAGTTAAACGGTTCTAAAACCTTTTCAAGTTAGCTGGGTTAGCTATTTCATAGAAATGCATTAGGACTCCCTTTTAAAGTTATTAATGTTACTACTAGCTAGGATACAGTTACAGATGTAATTTTTGAACTTTATTAAATATTTATTGCAAGCCTAATTCACTGGTAAAGTTAGTTTTGTGATAAAGGTACCTTTTCCCTGTTGAAAGCCATTTGCATGAGCATCCTCTGTCACCTTGCAGATTAATTACCCCCTTGATGAGGTGAAACTTCCTTCCTGAGCTGAGACAAAGGCCTTGTATATGGGGAGGTGTTCTGTTTTTCTGGCAGATAACCATCTTGGATGTGACCAGGAACTTGATCACGTTAAAGATTGTAAATCCTCTCACACGCGCTAGACTTTCCCTGATTGAGCAGGAGCCCTTTAAACCTCGCATAGCGCTCCCGCCACTCGGGAAGCGCTAGACTTTCCCTGATTGGGCAGGAGCCCTTTAAACCTCGTGCAGCGCTCCCGCTATGTGGGTGGCGCCCGGGCAAAGCCCGGGCCAAGGGAGGGCCCGTCCTGCGCCCGTCAGCTGCTGGCAGAGGCTGGCCTGGGCTACCCCCCTGACATTTACCACCCAAGTAGGCCTCATTGGACCTAGCCCCATTTGCTATTGCCAACACTGTGCCCTCAGTAAGCTGCTCTACTAAATCTGACACCTTTAAGATCAACCTTGCACCAACATCAACTCCAGATGGGCAAAAGGAAAGCAACAGAGGCTGGGGCCAGGGTTGTGCTAAAAGCCAAGCGAAAAAGACAGAAGCATGTAGCTAGCAACTGCGTCATGGATAGAATCGACTCTCTCCTGGGTGAATGTAATGGAATATTAACTAGCCTCCAGGGAAATAATTCTATTGTAACTGGGGGGGAGCCCACATCAATTAGCAGGAAGGATGGTCCCATGAAAATCGCTGAGATTTTCGTGAAACGTGGACAACAAGTCACTGACACTACAGGGCAGGGCGAGAGCAGGAATGTTATCACCCATACGGCCCCTTCTCTAGTAGAAGACCTACCACTGGCCACCAACAAATTCATCCAGCTCAGTAACCGCTTTAATCCCTTAATCAACACCCCTGAATCACACGACAACATCAATCCAGGCACCACGGCAGATGGGCCAGCAGCCACAAATATGCATTTTCCTCATGTAACCCCACAGTATATTGAATGCATACAAGATCTAAAAAAGGAAGTTATAGAACTCAAGCTTATGGTTAACTCCTTAATTGCAATAGTAAAACAGCTAACTCACGCAAATAACACAGCCACTACGAACCTTGCCCAAAACCCAACTCTACCAGGCATCACAACAAACCTGCCCAGCTTCTCAGCCTCTAGTCATGTCGGCCCCTTCCCTATCGGAGATAAGACCACAAACCCTTACCAGACACCCTTTTTCCACAATTCAGGCATAGGAAATTCACTAGACGTCCATCATAAAACCCCCAAACCCATGAGCAACACTGCCTCAAAATACTCTGCACATCCTGCCACTGATCGGTCCCAATCAGGTAATATAGTTCTAATGGTTAACGTTCCCAAGTTAACCACATCAACACACAAGGAAGGGGCAGACTCTATCAAAAACAAGGCAATCCATTGGATTCGCCATGTTAGAGGCTGCTGCTTTATAATACGCGAGGACTTAATTAATGTAGCACGACGGCCAGACCCGGGAACACATTTTGACATCCTAAAACTGACACTCAAGGACGGGACCATGGTGAACAATCTGGTGGCCCTAGATGCAAGAACAAGCCCACCAGCACACTCACGCATCCAGTTTAAATACCCCAGGCCACCTACACACTACGAGGAGTGCTCGAGTTACCACCCAGCAGAAAATTGAATCACTCTTGGTAAAAATGATTGACTCACAGCCTTACCTAAACTCTATGCTGGCAAACCTTGCAACCTTCTAACACCTTTCACCCCCAGATCTACCTCAAACCCCACCACTGCCTGTCCATGTATTCTCTCCCTCACCCATGATACTAAGACCACTGCCAGTTCACTGAGCAAACATGACAACGATGCACCTTTCATCTTGCAGGCGCATTGCCCACCAAACCAAGTGCTGCTGGCTAGGCCTGCAAGCACCTCCCGGATCAGGACCAGGACAGTTCCAATAGAGGAACATCACCAATCACCCCAGGCCCCACGGGCAAACATTGGTATCAACCCACTTCTCCTCACTCAACCAAATCTGCCAGACCAACCTCCGACAGCCAACCATACAAACCCAAGGCATTTAGACAGGACAGTTCAGCCACTGACTGGGGTACGACTTGTTTCATGGAACGTGGCAGGTTTGAAATCTATTCTCCCCCTTACATCCTTCTACTCCTTTATTGACGAACATGACATATGTCTTCTCCAAGAGACATGGTCACTCAACCCACTTTTTCGAACAGGCTATTCAAACTTCCACATCCCCGCTGTGGCCAGTACGAGAGGCAGGCCCTCAGGGGGTCTGACCATCTGGACCAAAACATCACTTAGCTGCCATATATCACAGCTACCCACCAACTCTCCCGACCTGTTAGGCCTTCGTCTATCCTTTGGGCCTGACTCTGTGGGGAACATCTTTAATTAATATCTACAGTCGAGGGGTCAGGAGAGGTCAAGTCTCCAAAACCCTCTGCGCCCTCGCAGCCCTCTTACAAAACTATCCCCGCCATCATAAAACCATTGTGGCAGGGTACCTCAACGTCACATTCGAACCCATTGACTGGGACGGTCTCAGGTCCACCAATGAGGAGGATCAAGCCTGGTCTATCCCCGCCCTGTCAATCCCACCCATCAAGAGATGGACGCAGGTCGCTGTCCAGGTCAAATCACTGACCATGGAGTTCGGGCTCAGGGCGTTAAATGGCAGAACCAAATCAGACACCAATGGCAGTCACACGTTCAACAAAACCAACCACACCAGCAGAATCGACTATTGTCTTTTCGACATAAGACTATGGCCTCTAGTCATCGACTTGACGATCGTTGAAAGGACTGAAAGCGATCACAACCCTCTCTCTGCTCACACATTAGCTCTAGGTAATCTCCCATCCACGTCTAACTCCCCAGCAGTAGCACCCGAGGGTATTAGCCTGGCCAACAATAAACGACACTTAAAATGGGACAAGGTTGTGGCTCGGCCCGCACACATCAACGCTGCTAATAACACCCTAAAATCCACACTAATGGGCCTAGAGGCAGATCCTGCAATTCCTTACCAGGAAATAAGCTTAATTCACACCTCCTGTTTCAGGGATATCGCAGCCCACTTCTCAGTACCCCCAGCCCATGACGACAAACGACCCATAGGTAGGCACCGCTGGTTCAACAAAACGTGTCGGTCCCTAAACAAGCGCTTAGTTCAAGCCATTAAATCCAAGGACCCCAGCGCCATCCGCGTAGCTACGAAGTCCTATAAATCTGCAATACGCAACGCCAAGCGTGACCAAGATAATAAATGGTGGACAGCACTCAGTGACGCTGTGCGCGAGAGGAACCATAGTCTGTTCTGGTCCCTGGCAGCGCGACGCCCAGAAACCGGTGGTTTGGACATCACAACCAATATTGCCCAGAAAGACTGGGCAGTTCACTTTAGTAGCCTGTACTCCCCTGACAATGATAGCCCCATCCCTGTTTGCACGGGCCCCCACCCAAATCCCTCATTAGCACCCACCACCGCAGCACCCCTGTTGTTTTCCCAAAGTGACATAACCTATTCCCTAAGCACCTTAAAACGCGGCAGGGCCCCTGGATCAGACTGCGTCCCAGCAGACCTGTTCTCAACAGACCTAGCATCCTGGTCAAGATACCTCACCATTATAGCAAATGCAATAGCATCTGGGGCCCCAATTCCCGAGTCCTGGAAAGCGGCTATTGTTATTCCAATCTTCAAAAAGGGCGACAGATCACTTCCTTGCAACTATAGACCTATCAGCCTAATTGACTGTGTCCAAAAAGTCTTCTGCCACTGCCTCCTAGGAAAGATCGAAGAATGGATGACTGAACGCGATATCCTTAGCCCCCGTCCAAGCCGGCTTCCGGAAGAAAATTTCCACCACTGATCAAGCCCTCAGATTCCTATTATTATATTGGAAAACAGTGCTCATTGGTAAAGGCAGCCTTTATGTAGCTTTTGTGGACCTCAAATCTGCTTTTGACCTAGTACCTCGCAACAAACTATGGGACACTCTCTCTCGGATGGGAATCCCGGAGCACATTCTTGCCATACTGATACGACTCCACGAGGACAACTACGCACAAGTCAGGTGGGGCAACAAGGGCCAACTAACTGATAGAATCCACGTTTCCCGGGGTGTGCGGCAAGGGTGCGTCCTTGCCCCGACCCTCTTTTCCCTGTATATCAATGAAATCGTCCCCACTCTCCTCAGACTGCAGGCTGACGCACCTTCACTTGGCACCCAAAAAATCCCAGTCTTACTCTTTGCCGATGACACTCTTCTGATATCCAAGACCCCTAGCGGTCTAAGGAAAATCGTTACGTGCTTCGAGAAATTCTGCTCATCACAGGGACTCGAAATCAACGCCTCGAAAACAAAACTAATGACCCTCAATCCCCATAGATCTTTTAAAGGGAAGTTTACTTTAGAGGGCTCCACACTTGAGAAGGTGGGCATCTTCAGCTACCTGGGCATAACATTCACTGACAACATGTCTTGGAAACCACACATAGGAAAACAAGCTCTAAAACTAAAACAAACAACAGGGGTACTACTAAAAAACTTTCACCTCTCACACACAAAACAAATTCGCCCAGCATTACAGTTAAACGAAGCCCAGGCCGTCTCCTCAGCGCTTTACGGGGCTGAACTATGGGGCTATACCAAAACCCAAGACTTAACCACCGCTGAAAACAACTTCCTGAGAAACCTTGTGTCCCTTCCGCAAAGCACCCCACTGTTCCCCCTTTTCAAGGATCTCGGTATCAAACGCATTGGACACAAAGCCCGCCTGCGACCTCTGCTGTACTGGCGGCGTCTCTGGACCACCCCAGAGCTCAACATCTTCACTGAAGCTCTACAGGTCATTCTAAAAGCCGACCATCTTCACAGAATCCCCTGACTACGACGCATCAAGGGTTCACTGTACTCACTTGGGTCGATGATCTCTGGAACTCACCAACCACGTCTGTTTTCCCCACAAAAAGCGAACTAAAGAAACTATATTGGCCAATGGCAAATTACGAAGACACAAGGGCTGCACTCCACACTACACTATCTTGTGACTTTGCCAATCTAAAAGAGTCATGCAAGTACGAAGCTTTTTGGGACCTAATCACGGTCCCAAGGGAAAGGAAACTGTACTTCCAGCTCTGCATTGGAACACTCCCATTAAGACTTCTCACCAGCAGCTGGTCACACAATGAATCAACCGTATGCCCAGCTTGCAAAGCCCCTGTCGAGAATCACCCTCACGTCCTTTTTGCCTGCCCCGCGTACACCGCCCCCCGCAGGAAATGGCTGGCCCCGGCATGCAGACTACTGGGAGTCCGCAGCTCTGCGCTAGCCCTGCGAATCCTCAGATCAGACACTAAGCCAATGCTAGTGATTGCCGTTGCCAAATTCCTCGGAGCTAGCTGGCTTGATAGAGGGAAAACCCTTCTGCATAAAGATTCCAACTAAGAGTGTCCCATCGTCCTATGCGAGCGCATTTGATTCCATTTTTATTCCATTTTTATTCCACTTTTTCCATTTTATCTTCTCTTTTACTCCCTTTTATCATTATATTTATTTGTAATTATAATTTTGTGTATTTGTTTGTATTTATTACTGCTTGCGCTTTTTTGGCTCTTGTAGCCGCAATGAAGCTCCTTTGAATTGAAAATCCTCTCACAGGCAAATTTTAACTGATGCTTTGGCAGGGATTGGCATTCCCCCAGTTAGGTGGTACCAATACCTGTGGGGAAGGGCTGCCTCAAGTAACTGATTTAGACTGACCAGAGGGGATGGGTTCCACATTTCCTTGGACACATCTCTAGGGAAAGTACACAGGTTCTACACAAGAAGAGAAGGTTTTCATCATCATGGTTTTAGACAGAGAGGGGCACCATGGGATTGGTTGCAGTAAAGCACATAAGAAGTGTTGCAAAAGTGGGTATGTTCCCCCTGAGAACCTTTACCCAATTGGTTTGGGTGGGAGGAGCCAAGAGTAACCCCAACTGACAGGCTGGTGCCAAGCATTAAACTGGCACCCAGGGATAATACTCCTGGAGCTGAAGAAGATCAAAAGAGTGTTTAACCTGCTGTATGAAACTTAAAAAGAACCCTGAAAGATAGGAATCTTTTTAAGTTGCAGACAGCAGGTTAAACTCTCCTGTACCCAGGACTAAGAGGTAGACTCCAAGGGACTTTAGGCTGGTATTCTGCTAAAGCGATAGGGACACAACAAGTCATAAAAAACCTTTTCCTGTGACTGCCCAGTCAGTTGGCCACAGCAACTAGACCAAGGCAGTCATGAGGAATTTTCTAAATGTACTTCTGTGGTGGATTGGGACTTAAAGGCTGAAGTCAGAAGGGAAAATCTTTGATCAGAATGAACCAGGTTGGTGTATCCTATCAACGTCCCATCACAAGTCATCACCAAATTGCACCTTGATTCCAACCATTGACTATCATTGGCACTTTTTCACTGTTTTGGTATTGTATACATACTTTGTTTAGTGTTTGTAAGTTAAGCCTGACTGCACTGTGCCATAGCAACCAGGTGGTAGAACTCAGGTTTGTTTTGTGATTTTGAGGGTTCACCCTGAAAAGGGAGTTAATTGTTCCTTGATGTGAGTAGTCATCCAACTCACATATTAATTCAATATCTTACAGTAATTATAATAAAACACCATTAAATTCAAATTGGTAGTATGCATTAAAGGAAGTTTAATAAATCCAATGTAGTCTATTAGTGGCATTTATAGCAGAGTGGCAGATCAGTGGGTGTTGTAAGGATGCTTTTGGACACACAAACTTTGTCTGACCATGCTACTTTTGGAAGTACTCCAGTCCTATGAGCAGCAACTAAATTAATTATAGGCAGGCCTGGATGACATTCATGTTTTGACAAAATATAATATTGTGATGCATAAAAAGCAAGTCAAGAATATTGGGATGTCAGAAATATCATTGACAGAAATATTGAAGGTAAAAATATATTTTTAAGTGCTATGTTTAATATCTCTGTAAAAAAATATGTAATTAGATAGTATTGGTTTATGTACTTTTTTGTGTTAATTAGTATTTAATGTCACTGATTTTACACGTTTATTATGTGTTTGTGTTTTTAGTAAGATAATTTATTAACTATAAAATAGTTGAAATTTTTATTTTTAGTGTAAAAAAATTGATGTCTTTTTTAGCAGTAGATATTTTAATGTAAATTTAATGTTAATTATTTTAATGCTTTGCAAATTAATGGTGTAAACTTTTCAAATTGTTCTTGTTATATTAGTCATTTTGATTTTATTTTAAATATTAAAATAAAGATTCAAATTACAACAACTTTTTTTAAAAATTAAAAAAAATATACAAAACTAGATTACTATAGGACAATAAATAGGCTTTTTTTTGCCAACAAGAATATATTTTATACTTTTTGTGACAAAAATCATAATTAAAATACTTTACATTTTTGTAAAAAATTATAATATTGTAAAGATATATGTTTTTAATTTTATGATTGTTAATTTAATAGAGTTACAAATATTATTTTATATATTATTTTAAATAACAATGTTTAGGTTTATAGTACTATGTGGAGGCACTGCACCTGATCTTCTGATTAATCATTGTAATCAGAAGTTCCTATTGAAGTGCCCTTTGAGAAATACATTTGTTTCTAATAAAGCAGGTTGGAATATATCAATTTTTCATAGGAACAGTCTGCAGATACAGTCCTTACCACAAAGTAGACATAATCTGAGCATTATAGACATTAATCAAGCTCATGCCAGGATCTATAAGGTATTTACACTGTGTGTTCAAATACTGCAACCTCTGGACTACTGCAAACAATTGTTTAACTAGTGGTAGCCTCACAATAAGGCCACTTTTTGGGAGAGTGTATTTATCCTGTAATGCGGAGATGTCATATGATACATACCCTTGTATGTGGATGCTACACAGGAATCACCTTTCCTGAAGATAAGCAACTTCGTTTTGAGAAATCAGTGCTTATCTTTTGTGTTGTCTCAACCTAGGCTCAATCCAGCCATGTTCTAGATAAAACTTCCAATGGCGTAAATCACTGGATACCAGTACTGGAGACTGGTCAATATTAAAAGTTCCCTAAAATTCTTGCCATAAGGGAGGTTGCAACACTAGGAAGACAGGGTAAACGGTGGTCTCTAAAAGTCTCTTTAACTTGAGGCACATTCCTAGGCACTCATAAGCTTGATGAACTGTAGCATGATTAGGCTTAAATGAGGGATGGGAAAACAGAGACTATCAGTCTTGAGTCACAATAAGGTTCATATGTAAAAGTCCATATAAAGGAAATATCTACTAGCATTTTCCACATTGGATGACTCCAGACTGGTGTAGAGAACAAAAAAAGAGGCTTTGTAAAATGTATGCAAACTTTGAATGCTGGCAGATGTAGCACCATCCATAGCCTGGGTACCCGCCACTGACTACGCCACACACAGACTTGGGCATAACACATCTTTGTCTGTGTGTAAACATAAACTCAAGTGTACTCCCCTTGAAGGATAATGTAAACTGTCTGTGTAGTACTGCCACTGAAAGGACTGCTGAGGCCAGGAGCTACTGCTACTGTCACTCCACTGAGCCAACACAGTGTTCTCTCCTCCAATGACCTTTGCCCCTGAACTCACCATTGATGTGTACTCCCCAATAAGGATGACATCTGTATAGTGGGTGTGTGTGTGGTACATCAACTGACAAAATTGCTAAGGCCAGGAGGCACTGCTACTGTCACTACAAAACTCAGATACTAGTCAGTATCTCCTTCTCTGAAGACAACAGTATTTAAAATCACAAACAATATGTACTGGCTGGGGGAGTTGGCATCTGCCAGGTATTGTGAAGCAGTTATAGTGACAGGACTGCAGCTCTCATCAGGCACTGCTCCCCAACTATAAACACCAAAACTGTGTCCTCCCCCAAAACACACCTCTGTACCAAATCATCATTGAAGTGTACTCACCTGGAAGGACACCATCAGACAAGCTTTGGGAGCCTATCAAGAATTCCAAGGCATGATGAGCTAGGTACTTGCCGAACTCAGGGAGATCAAGCAGCTGCAGAGGGACTTCCATTGTAAGTCTCTGGAAAAGTGGCAGGCCACCAACACCATCCTGACCTCCCTATCAGGTGTAGTCAGAGAAATAAGCAGTACCCTGATCAGGGACTATGAGCAGCACGACACCCCTTCCTTTGGCCAAGCAACACCAGTGACTTCAACATCTGTGGAAGCCACTGGAAGGGAAGCCATGTCTGGGGAAGGACCAGCCACAGACACCCCTGCCTCTGTAGAAGCAGAACTCCCGGCAAGCGGGGACATCCACCCAAGCATTCAGGGGGGCAGATGGCAAAACACCAACCACTGCCAGCAAGTGACCTCTTCCTAAATGAACTCGTTTGTGTGCCACACATTCACTCTGTTCACTGCCTTTCAACCACCTTCCATTTTCTATGGTAGTAGGGTACTCTACTTTGGAGAAATGTTGTGGCATCTACTAATATGATTGCATCCACTATGATTGAATCCTCAACTTTACTTTTCTGTTGCATCTCTCAATTATTTCCTGCAACTATGTTAATCAACTCATCTAACACAAAAACATTACCTGCTACCTTCTTTTCCACATTTAGAAGTGTTGAAATGTAAGCCTATGTGATGCACATGAGGGAGATACAAAATGATAATGGAAAGAGGGATATGACTCAGGTAGTGTCATGTTGAGAATTACTAACAACACAATGATACAAGTATATGGTCAGACCAAACATTTTTTGCACCGTACAGCTCCTAGGCTGTTAAAATGTCTGGAATGTCATAGCCAAGGATGGCTACATATCTCAAGTTACCATCCTCCAGACCACAGAAGGGCTTTGTCAGACCACGTCCCGTTGAATAGGCTAAAACATTGGTGGATGTTGTTCCCAGCTTGAGCCTTCTCACATACCAAAACCAGGTCTGGCAACATAACATACACCATGGCACAGTCCCTCATCATAGGTCCATCCTATTACAATGACCAAGCATCTGGTGGTATGATACAAACCTATGTCAGTGTTGTGGCACAGGCACTGTGGCCTGCTTTGATTAAACATATCTACAGCTAATTATAGGTCATACAGGATCATTGTCAACACAATGTGAAAAAAGAATGCATGGATTGCACTTGATGAGTACATATTTCAAGGCCACATGATCACACACATGAGACAATGGGACCAATACACCACATCAAACCTGTGTATTGTGCACTTCAGTCTTCCACCCACCCACTGTCTAAGCTGCATTGGCACAGGACTCATACACCCTTAATCTGTGACCAACATTACCTAGATCAATCCATGTCCATTTCATATGCCAGAATAGCATCAGGTACCTGCCAACGTCACAACTCTGAAATGGCCACATGAGGATGGCATGGTGAAGGTACCTGGTCAAAAACAATACAGGGAGTTTAGGCTGGAAAATGTATACGTATGACCAAGACCTCATATCAAACGTCAGTAGATCCACTTACATTGCAATGAGACTGACAGAAACAAAGCAGATAATCAAGGTAGTAAAATGTTCGAGTCTGACTTAGCAAGCAAACCTTGGATGTATACAACAAAGGATAAGATCCCCTGTCTTTTTTAAAACAACCCTACTTAACACATCCTGACAACTAAGGTTCCTTATAAACTCACAGTAATCACATAACACTACATACTTACGCTCAAGTAAAGTAGTGATTGATGAAATCTGCCTGCAAGTCTTCACCTTCCTCTTCATCACTGTCATCCTTACTTGACATTTCAGGATTCTCACCTGGTGCACTGCTAGCTCCCCCTCATCTGGAATGTGTGGGATATCCCTCGGCAGGGAAATGTTGTGCAGCATACAGCAGGCCACAATGATCTTACACACTTTTTCGGGTGAGTAGAGGAAGGCTCCACCTGTCTTGTCTAAACACCTAAATCTGACCTTCAGGAGCCCAAGAGTCCGCTCCACGACATGTCCTGTTCTTCCATGAGCATCGTTGAAGCGGACTTCCCCTAGTTGGGTTCCTCATTTCCATCTTCAACCCTGGGCGGGTTGGATATGCAGAATCCCCTGTAATGGAATGGGACATATATGCAACTATGAGTCCATCTCATCGGAATTTTTTGCAGCAGACATTGCATACAAACAAACATGACATTTGTGACTTACCAACCAGCCAGGCTCTCTCTGTAAGATTCAGACCCCAGGGAGGTGAGCATTAGGAACAGAGCGGGAGTGTCGCTTTGAGGAAAGTGTGACTACGAGCAAACCACCCGCCTGGAGGAGCTATGATATGAGGGTCCAAATACGACAGAGTATCAATGATGGACACCATGGCACTCATTACAACCGTGGCAGTCGGTGATAAAGCGACGGTAATACCGCCAACAGGCTGGTGGTAACAAAAATGGAATCATGATCACGGCGGAAACTGCAAACACATACAACCACCTTAACACTCCGACCGCCACGGCAATAGCAACAAACACCGTGGCAGTAACTGCCAACAGCCAGGCGGAAGACATGGCTGCATGACAACCCGCCTCTCTGCCAGCTTTTCTGGGGTGGTATCAATGCCATCAAAAGCACAGCGGAAACAGAACACAGAAGGGAAACGACTCACCTCTCGACACTAAAGGAAGAACCACAATGCCATGGAGCCCTAACTGCATGTGTTCACCATGCTGGTGTACCTTCTTATACACCAGGAACATGAACGCCGGCAACGACGACCAGGGTGAGTACTGCACCTAGCACACAGGTGGAGGTGAGGGAGGAAAAAGAGAGTGACACACACATGCAACACGCATCACCCCCATCCCCATCCTCAACCCCAACACTATACATACAAACACATGCATAAACACCCCGTAACGCTCTGGAATAATGCCAGGACAAAAGGATTGGAGTAAAATGAGTGTAATATTAGTAATTATAAGAAATATGTTCATAAAGAAAAAAACAGTATGTACAATATATACAGTATATACAAAAGGAGGGACAATGGCCACTCAAAAATGTCAGCGGCCCACTGGGCCAAAACACATAGGCCATGGCCACACTTGACTCCTGCCTCAATACGGAGAGAACACTGCAAGGGGAGCAGGTCGAAAACACACAGGCACCTCAGGGGGACGTGGAATGGGGGGCACCTTAGCCGGAAGATGGTACACGACTGGTCCTGGAGGGGGCTATATGCCCACTGCTTGGTCCTGGAGAATGCAAAGCCACAGTCTCTCAAGTGGGTGGTTTGCCCAATGCTTGGTCCTGGGGAGTGCAAAGCCACAGTCTCTCTAGTAGGTGGTTTGCCCACTGCTTGGTCCTGGGAAGTGCAAGCCACAGTCTCTGTAGTGGATGGCTTCTTCCACTGGTTCTGGAGGGGGCCTTGTGCCCAGTGTACTTCATCCAGCTACACACTGCCCTCCGGCCGTGAGGGCTGCTCAGTGTATGCCAGTTGCCTCGAACGGCTGCCCACTGGGGCTGCTGCTGCTGGCAGTGGAGCTGGTGGTGGTGGGGCAGGTGGCAGTGCTAGCCACAGTGCAGGTGGCCGTGCTAACCACGGTTCCCCTTCCTGCCCTTGGCAGATGGTGGTGCCTCCTTGCTTCTGCCAGCTGGAGTCTTTGACTTGCCCTTGCTGGCTGGTTGTGTCTCCTTCCCCATGCTGGCTGCTGTCCCCTTCTTGCCCTTGCCAGGTGGCGGACCCTTCTTGACCTTGACAGGTATTGCTGGCACACTGGCTGGGCTGACGGGTGCCTCCTTGGAGCCTCTCACAGCTGCAGAAACCACAGTGGCCGTGGACTGGGTGTCTGAGGTGCTGGGCTGGGTTCTGGCCACCCTGGCCCGAGGTGAAGGACTGGGGGGAGGGAATAGTTCAATTTTGGCAAGGAAAAGCTTCTTAGGGACATTGGGGCGGGAAGAGGGTGAAGGTTTGGGAGTGGTAGAAGAGGGAGTGGTTGTAGGAGGTGTCAGTCTGCTGTATTTGGGTGCAGGTGCATGGGCTGGATGCCTGTTGGATGTGTGTGTGCTTGCGTTTGTGTACTTTGGGAGGAGGGGTCACAGATACAGTGGGAAAGGACACAGGGGACATGTGCATGGATGTGGGGGTGGTGACTGCCAGTGAGGGGCGTGTAGTGATAGGTGTGCTGGTGATGGAGGAAGTGGATGAGGATGTAGTGCACGCAGGTCTGAGTGGAGACGCTACTGGGTGGACGAGGAGGAGGAGGGGGACACAGTGGAGGCAGTGGATGTTGGTGTATCTGCATGGGGATGGGGCTTGTGTGAGTGTCTGTGAAATGAAGTGTGGTGCTTGTGTTTGCCTGAACCGCTTCTGTGTGTTGATTTGGGTGATTGCTGGTCTGAAGGTGTGCTTGTGATAGGCTGGGGATGAGGAGATTGGGACTGGGTAGAGGAAGTTGGAAGGGGGAGGCTGGAGACAGGGACAATGGCTGCCATCATTGCTGATGCCAGAGCCTGGAATACTCTCTGTTGGGCTGCCACACCAGACTGAATGTCCTCCAGGTATGCATTTGTTTGTTGCAAATGTCCTGCTACACCCTAGATGGCATTCAGTATGGTTGACTGCCCAACAGAGAGAAATCTCAGGAGGTCAATAGTCTCCTCACTGAGGGGAGAAGGGCTGACTGGGGCAGGGCCTGAGGTGCCTGGGGAGAAGGAGATGCCCACCCTCCTGGATGAGTAGGCACGGGAAACAAGCTGAGGGGCTGCTGAGAGGGAGTTGATGGTACAGGGGGTGGCAGCTCTACCTGTTGTTGGGGTGGGCACGAGGTGTCCACCACCACCAGGGAGCTTCCATCAGAGGAGGAGTCACTGTTGGTAGTGTCCCCTCCTGTCTCTGTTGTGGTGCTCTCCTCGCCCTCCGTCCCACTGGTGCCCTGACCGTCGGTGGATTTGGCCTCCAGGCCCACATGGGATGCAGCTCCCTCCATCACCCAAGGCCTCCGCTCCTCCGCCAAATTATGCTAATGCACAGAAGGACAGGGTGACAAAACAAAAAGGGTGGGGAGAGACAGAGGATACACTTGGTCAATGCCAGCAACAACACTACCGTTGGCATACATAACACACAGGGAACAGCCCTATGCACTAGGCCATGCACTACCAGTTACACTGCTAGTCACCAGCCCATGGGGTACAATGCCTAACGCCATTAGCTGCACACCTGAAACCCACAGGACCCTGCCCAGTAGTAGATGCCCACTAACACTATTGGGGTTGGAGTGCATCTGATCTTGCCCATCAATGAACATACCCTGCCATGTTCGTCCTGGCCTAGGGGCACCCACAGCCCACATCCCCCTCCCAGGTAAAACCTTAACGCACGCAAAGTCATGATTCTGAATCTGTACTCACTCCCTTGTAGCTGCTGTGATGCCTTCAAGCGTCCATCCAACTCTGGATAGGCCACTGCCAGGATGCAGAACATGAGGGGGGTCAGGGTACGATGGGCACCGCTTCCTCGTTGAGAGGCCAGCCCCAGCTGGGCCTCCGCCGTCTTCCCTGCCCAGCGGTGCAGGTCCTTCCACCATTTGCGGCAGTCGGTGCTCTGCCTGTCAAAGACCCCCAGAGTCTGCACCTCCTTGGCAATGGCATGCCAAATATCCTTTTTCTGATGGGCGCTGACCTTCAGAACAAATACAGCAGAAAAGGGATTAGTCATACCGTCCGGACTGTCATACTCATGGCCCACCATATCCCTCCCTTCCCCTTACGCACATACATTCCCCATCATACATGCAGCACTCTGCCCAGGACCCCTCAGACCACCCCCTACACGGGGCTTACACACACAGCAATCCATAAATTCATGGGTCACACATCATGCTCACAATGTACTCACCTGTTTGTCTGGAGAACCATAGAGTAAAGTGTACTGGAGTAGGACGCCATCCACTAGTCTCTCCAACTTCTCCGAAGTGAAGGCGGGGGCCCTTTTCCCAGACACTCGAGCCATTGTCGCTTCCAGACACAGGTCACAGCAGCACTTGCACTGAGGGTCCTCTCCTGTTGAAGGTCAGGTAGCAAGTGAGTGGACAGATAGAAAATCGTGGTCACGTCCATGGGGGTGCATACCGTCACCGCCGGCGTACATTGCCATTGGCTCCTGGAACCCATAGGGCCCAATGATAACCAATTGACCGCCGACCGCAACAGAGCACTTCACCAGCGGAATTACCTCATTTCCACTTGACCCTCCTCACAGATCAGGCAGCTGCCATTTCAGGGGGCACAGGCCATGGCACCAACCTGCGTCACAGCAGACATTGGTACTTCAACTGACTCTTGAGTTCACATACTGTTTCTGTAAATGAAGAAATGCATATTAATATTAACATATGTGTGAATGTGACCCTCTGCTCACCGTTTTTCATCCTAGAGTTCAACCCCTGAGGATGAATAGGAGATGGAGACATACCCCCATGTACAGACCCCTGGTGGACCTGGCAACAATGGAGGACAGGCAAATGTCCCTGACCTACAGACATGATAGGGCCACAATCCAAGAACTGTGTGGCCAATTGGAGCCAGACCTGATTTCAGCTATCCGCCAGCCCACAGGTATCCCCCCTCTAGTGCAGGTCCTGTCAGTGCTCCATTTCCTGGCAAGTGGTACCTCCCAAGTGACAGTGACCATGGCATCAGGGATGTCTCAGCCAATGTTCTCAAACATGCTGACCAGAGTGTTGTCTGCCCTGCTGAAACACATGCCCAGCTACATCGTATTCCCCCAGGTGGAGGATTTGGCCACAGTGAAGGCTGACTTTTATGCACTGGAACATATCCCCAACATCATTGGTGCCACTGATGGTACACATATTGCTTGTGTCCCCCCTCTGAGAAATGAACAAGTGTTCAGAAATAGGAAAAGCTTTCACTCTCTGAATGTGCAGATGGTGTGTTTGGTGGATCAGTACATCTCCCATGTCAATCCAAAGTATCCTGGCTCTGTGCATGGTGACATTATCTTGAGGAACAGCAGCATTCCATATGTGATGTCTCAACTCCAGAGGCACAGGGTGTGGCTAATAGGTGAGCCCATGGTCCCCACCCAGTTGATGTCGGTATATTGGTGTGGGTTTGGCCCTAAGGGTGAATGTGTGGCTAACAGGTATCCCTTGAATATTTGCAGGTGACCCCAGTGAGGAATGCCAGGACAAGGGAAGAGGAATGGTACAATGAGGCATAGGGACAAACAAGGAGGATAATTGAGAGAACCTTTGGCCTTCTGAAGGCCAGATTCCGGTGCCTCCATCTGACAGGTGGATCCCTGTACTACTCACCCAAAAAGGTGTGCCAGATCATCGTTGCACGTTGCATGTGGCACAACCTGACCTTAAGACGCCAGGTGCCTGTTCTGCAGGAGGATGTGCCTGGGGATGGCCGTGTGGCAGTATTGGAGCCTGTGGACAGTGACGAAGAGGAGGCAGGGGAAGAAGATGTGGACAACAGAAGTACACTAATTCAACAGTACTTCCAGTGACACACAGGTAAGATATTGTAACTTCACCTTCCATTGCAGTTTTGTGTTTGACATTGAACATGGCAGCCTGATTTCCCTATTTTGTATGGCCACTTACTGTACCCTTTGGCATCGCTATTTTCAGATCTCTGTGCCCCACTCTGGCTCCTGGTGTGTTTAATGCTGCCCACTGAAGCCAATACCTATATAAATATTACAGTACATTTGAATTGCAATGTTTACAGTTTGTGAAACTGATACATTTGTCATAGATTTCACAGACTCAATACTTGAATTTGTTCTGAGGATGTTTATTTATGTGCTAATAAGTGTAAGGGATATTGAAATGGGCTGGGTTGCTGATGAGGAAAGTCCAGGGTAGAGTCCGTTCCATTTGTATCCCAGGTGCATTGTACAAGGGGGCATAGGAAGTGGAGCAATGGCAGTTCAAGGTGGACAGGGTGGAACAGAAGGGTGACAATCAGAAGAGTCTCATTTCCCTTGTGGGGGTCTTGGCAATGTTCTCTGGCTTCTGCCTGGATTGCAGGGACCATTTGCGGGATGGTTCTCCTTCTGCAGGGGGTGGGGTGCTGGTGGCTTGTTGTTCCTGTGGCAGGGCCTCCTGTCCACTAGTGCCGGTGGAGGGTCGTTCTTCGGTTTGGCTAGTGTCAGGGGCCCGTTGTTGTGCCACTGCCTCCATCATGGTGTTGGCCATGTCTGCCAGCACCCCTGCAATAGTGACCAGGGTGGTATGGATGTCCCTCAGGTCCTCCCTGATCCCCAGGTACTGTCCCTCCTGCACCCACTGGGTCTCCTCCAGCTTGGCTAGTATCTGGTCCATGGTCTCCTGGGAATGGTGGTATGCTCCTACGATGTTGGTAAGTGCCTAGTGGAGAGTTGGTCCCTGGGCCTGTCCACCCCCTGTTGCACAGCAGTCCTCCCAGCTTCCCTGTTATCCTGTGCCTCTGTCCCCTGAACCGTGTGCCCACTGCCACTGTCCCCAGGTCCCTGATCATCCTGTGTTTGTGGGGTTTCCTGGGGTCCCTATAATGGTGGACACACTGCTGATTGACTTGTCCTGGGGACAGAGGGATGGACCGCTGGGTGGGTGCTGTGGTGGTGTTTCCTGAGGGGGGAGGCTCTGTGGTGGGTTGGGACTGTGGCTGGGTAACCGACTGTACAGAGGTCCCTGATGGGCCAGGTTGGTCATTGTGATCCAGGCGTGCAGAGCTGCTGTCATCACTGTGGGCCTCTTCAGGAGGGGGACTGGATGTGGCTGGCACCTCCTCTCCGGTGACATTGAGCGGGGGCCCTGCGGGTATGTAAATGCATGTTATTGTATCTGCGTGTGCCGTCTTGTGCATGGACATGTTTCCCTCTATGGTTGTTATTAGCAAGGCAGCTTTGGCTTGGTTTGGCACAATGATTGTCACTAGTGTGCATGCTTTGGTGATGGGTGGTCATGCAGGTCTGTGATGTGGGTCCATGCATTGGTGTTGCATGTAGGGCTTGGTATTGGGATGGGTGGGTTATGATGGTGGGGTATATGTGAGGTGGTGGTGTGATGGGGTGAGGGTAGGGGTTATTGTTTGTGATGGCATGCTGGTAGGGTGGGCGATAAAGTAGTAAAGATTTGACTTACCAGAGTCCAGTCCTCCTGCTACTCCTGCAAGGCCCTCAGGATGCATGATTGCCAAGACTTGCTCCTCCCATGTTGTTAATTGTGGGGGAGGAGGTAGGGGTCCACCACCAGTCCTGTGTACAGCTACCTGGTGTCTTGCTACCCAGGAATGCCCCTTCCCCCGTAGATCATTCCACCTCTTCCTGATGTCATCCCTTCTGGGGTGCTTTCCCACGACATTGACCCTAACCACGACTCTCCCCCATAGCTCCATCTTCCTAGCAATGGACGTCTGCTGCACCTGTGATCCGAATAGCTGTGGCTCTACCTGGATGATTTCCTCCACCATGACCCTTAGCTCCTCCTCTGAGAACCTGGGGTGTCTTTGTGGTGCCACGAGTGTAGTGTGAGTGGTATGTGTGAGGGTGTGTGGGTGATGTGTTGGAGTGTGTGCTGTGGTTGGTGTATGGGTGATGGGGTTTTGTGGTTCAGATTCAGTGAGTGCTCCTGGCTTGTCTCTCTCTCTCTCTCTCTCTCTCTCTCAATTGCCAAAATGTTTGGGTCATAAAGGGTTGTGGGTATTGTGGGTGTGTGTTTTATATTTGTGTGGGTGTGGTGTGTGTATGTGTGTCAGGTGTGTGTATTTTGAATTTTCCAATGTGGTGTTGTTTTGTATGTGCTTGTGTATTTTGAGTGCGGCAGTGTGTACCACCAACTTATTTACCGCGGTTGAATGACCGCTGCGGTGATTCGTAGGTCATGATGCTGTGGGCGTATTTCTGGTGGCATAATGGTGTGGGTTTTCATACCGCCAGTTTATCAATGACCTTTGGTCTGGCGGACGTGTGTGGGAGTCTGTTTAGTGGCGGATTTCTCTGTGTGGGTCAAAATACCTGTAGCGGTATACCGCCACGGTCATGGTATGTTGGCGGCAGTCAGCAAGGCAGTAGGTGACCCTTACCACCATTGTTGTAATGAGGGCCTATAAACAATAGGTATCATCTTATGGCACCACATTAGTTAGGTGAATTACACCTTAGCACTGAGCATGTATTATTTATGGTTTCATTAAAGGTATTCAAACTAGGAGTGGCACCAGAGAGTCCACCTTGGTACTGAAGAGGAGCCTAGGGGTTTGGCTCCGAAACATGTAGACTAGGAAGTCAGGTGCATTACATCCCCCACTTCCGCAGACCCCTTTATAATCATACCTCCTCCAACAGATCTATTAAATCATTACTAGGAGACAGGTATTTTTAACTCCCCTAAGACCCCATCACTCCTATCCCTCCTGTGATTCACATTGACGAGACTACATCAGTGCTCCCATGTATCCCATAGGTCGTAGCATGCCCCGCCCCATAGTGGAATGGGAATAAACCCAATGATGAAGCATGCCACCAAGGGGTAGCCCTGGTGCTTGAGGGTTTTTCTAACAGGAAAATCCCTTTTCCTATCCATCTTGTGGTAGTTCTTTTAGCTAGGCACCTGTTGTAATGTTATACAGTTGTGACATCAGCTGGGGGATTGCGATGTTCCTCATAATGAAGGCATCAATAACTGAACCCCGATAATGGACACAGACCTGTGAAATGTAGAGATCCACCAAACAAACAACTTGGTCATTGATTGAATGGAAGTTCTTTCTGTTGCTGTACACTTGTTCATTGCTATGCGGTGGGACCAAGGCAACATGTGCACCATCAGTGGCTCCCACCACATGTGGGATGTGTGCCAAACCATAAAACTCTGCCTTCACTTGGGAAAAATCCTTATGTTGTGGAAACGGAATGTAGCTGTCTATGTGTTGCTGAGAGAACATCCTTCAAAAGAAAACTGAACATAGGCTGGGATATCCCAGCAGATAGGGCCACTATATTTTGGAAGGACCCTGTGGCCAGGAAGTGCAACACTGCGATAACTTCTGCATTGGAAGGCATGGTATTTGGATGATGAAAGACAGGCATCAGATCTGACTCCAACTGATGACACAGATCCACGTTTGTTTGCAGATTCAGACGGTAGATCAGGATGAAATGGCTTTCTTCCATGATCTAAATTTCTGGCAGTAGACTATAGACAGGAGCTTGCTTTATCCCCCCCCCCCCTTGTGTACCTATTAATGACAAGAAATGATTTCTGCCATCATTAATGTGTCCCTTGCTACTTACATGATGCATGTCAATGACAAACTGTAACAAGACATGCCGTAAGTTGAGGACATCATACACAGTACACATCACAACTGTTAATTACACAGAAGTAACATGTTAGCACCTTGCTTTGCAACACATGTGTACACATCATCTTTCTGGTCATCAAAAATGTGTGCAAGTCAGACTGTGACTTGATGTCTCAAGCTTTAAAATGACCTTTGTCGGGTGGGGGGTTGTGTCCGTAAGCTAATTGCCATAGTTTCTAACAATGTACAAAATGGTGTCTGTGTAGTAGGACCAACATGACAGGACAAGACAAGACAAACACTTATCAATGGAAAAAAACAACATTTGCAGAGTTGTGACACATTTCTTTGAGCTATATAATGCATTTCAGGCCTCTAAAATGGTGAGTGCCTGACCTACTCCGCTGGACATTAGGAATCGACTTGACTGCCGGTGGAAGTCGTGATGGCGGTAGGCGGTTGAAACGCAGCAGACGCAGACACAGCCATAGGCTAATGATGTTGCCAGTGGCAGTTGCAGGCCAATGGCTGTGTCTGTGATGCTGTGATGGCCACATACGTGGCGGACGTGACCACAAAGTTCAGCAAAATCCCTCACTTGACTCCTGACACTACTGCTGGCAAGACCTCCACTACCTGAGCTGCTGTGTACAGCCTCTAGGAGCAATCATGCCATGTCCAGCAGCTGATAGGGCCCATGCCTTCTTCCTAGAGGAGTTTGAGAGCCTAGTCAAAGAGGTCCTACTACTGTATAGACAGCTTTATGGTGTACCACAGGAGCAGGTAAGTGCCTCATGTCCACATTTTGTCTCTATACTTCACCATATATTTCCTCTGCTTAGGCTAGATTGTGCCCATGTGTGCCAGAATGTAAAGTGAAGGCCATGGAGGTGCAGTTGTGTGGCATCAATGGGAGAGTCGATGTGCATGTATCTGTGTTCAATGCTTAATGTTGAGTCCTAATACATTGTTGTGTGTCTGTTTTGGGCGCACTCTAATATACCTTATGTTGGATGCACAGAACGTGGTGAGGTGACATCACAGCCATCCCCATACATCTCTTACCACATGGATGCTGTCAATGCGAGACAAAAAGTATTTTCATGACAGCATGAGGTGTGTATGCATGTTGTATGTATGAGGTGTGTATAAAGTGAGCTATGTGTATGTTGCTACTGAGATTTCAAACCACATCCGACCTTGCTAAAATGTTGTTTTGAAGGCATATCCTGACTGTTGGATTTTGCCCTTTTGCAGGGTCATCCCCAATCTTTTCACCTCCTGCCTCCTATTTTTTCTGACCTGTTTCTGTTGGCTTTTGAACTCTGAGCACTTTACCACTGCTAACCAGCGCTAAAGTGCATATGGTCTCTGTGTGAATTGTATGGTTGATAGGTTTATCCATGATTGGCATATTTGTTTTACTAGTAAGTCCCTAATAAAGTGCACTAGAGGTGCCAGAGCCTGTAAATCAAATGCTACTAGTGGGCCTGCAGCACTGGTTGTGCCACCCACAGAAGTAGCTCTGTAATCATGTCTCAGACCTGCCACTGCAGTGTCTGTGTGCAGTTTTAAACTGTAAACTCGATGTGGCAAGTGTACCCACTTGCCAGGCCTAAACCTTCCCTTTTCTTACACGTAAGGCACCCCTAAGGTAGGCCCTAGGTAGCCCCAAGGACAGGATGCAGTGTATGGTTAACGTAGGACATAAAGGGGGTCATTCTGACTCCCGCCGGCCGCGGTAACCGCAGGGCCGGCGGGAGCCGCCAGAATACTGCTGCGCGGTCAGAAGCCCGCCGCGGTTATTCTGGGTTTCCCGCTGGGCTGGCAGGAGACCGCCAGAAGGCCGCCCGCCAGCACACCCTTCCATGAGGATGCCGGCTCCGAATGGAGCCGGCGGAGTGGAAGTGGTGCGACGGGTGCAGTTGCACCCGTCGCGATTTTCAGTGTCTGCATGGCAGACACTGAAAATCTTTGTGGGGCCCTGTTAGGGGTCCCTGCAGTGCCCATGCCATTGGCATGGGCACTGCAGGGGCCCCCAGGGGCCCCACGACACCCCATACCGCCATCCTGTTCCTGGCGGCCGAAACCACCAGGAACAGGATGGCGGTATGGGGGTCGGAATCCCCATGGCGGCGCAGCAAGCTGCGCCACCATGGAGGATTCCCCAGGGCAGCAGAAAACCGCGGTACACCACTGGTTTTCCGTCACTGACCGCGGCTGTACCGCCGCGGTCAGAATGCCCATGGGAACACCGCCAGCCTGTTGGCGGTGCTCCCGCGGTCCCCAACCCTGGCGGTCTCGGACCGCCAGGGTTGGAATGACCGTCAAAGTTTTGTGTTTTATATGGCCTGACAGTGAAATATTGCTAAATTAGTTTTTCACTGTTGCAAGACCTGTCCATCTCATAGGTTAACATGGGGGCTACTTTTAAATATGATTAAAGTGCAGATTCCCTTTGGGAGCGGATGGACATGTGGAGTTTGGGGACTCTGAGCTCACAATTTAAAAATACATCTTTTAGAAAAGTTGACATTAAGATTGTGCGTTTGAAAATGCCACTTTTAAAAAGTGAGCATTTTCTTGCTTAAACCATTTCTGTGACTCTGCCTGTTTGTGGATTCCCTGTCTGGGTCAGTTTGACAGTTGGGCTGGTCGCATCTCACACTACACAGTGACACAAAGGGAGCTGTGGTGTAGCTGCATTTCCTGACGAACCATCTGTGCTAGTAGGGAGGTGAGGAGTAGTCACTCACACCCAAAAGGGCTGTGCCTGCCCTCACACAATGCAGTCTCCAACCCCCTGGTGAGTGTCTGGTGACTGGACTGGGCAAGGCAGGATTCAACATTCAAGAGCGACTTTCCTTTGAAGTAGGCCTACTTCAAAGGAGAAATTGGGGAAAGAAGGGCACCCAAAACCACAGACTTTAGAACACTTCTGGAAACCAAGAGGAACCTCTGCCTGGAGAAGAGCTTAAGAGCTGAGGAAGAAGAGCTGCCCTGCCTGTGACTATGCTTTGTGGAGCTATCCTGCAGTTGCTGCTTCTGCCAGAGTAAGTGGGCAAAGACTGGACTTTGTGTGCCTTCTTGTGATGATCTCCAAGGGCTTGATTTAGAGCTTGCCTCCTGTTGTTTGAAGTCTCAGGGACAGAAAAGATGTCTCTCTGCTAGCACCTGGAGTCTCTACAGAGACTGCTGCTCTGCCAAGTGGTGCCCATCCAGTGCCTATGACCCTGACAGGAGAAGCTGGGAGCCTAATAGGAAGAAATCCACACACAGAATGCCATGCGGGCAAAAGATCGACGCAACTCCGATCTGTGGCTGAACAATTTACGTTCCGGCGGCTTCGTGGCTAAAAATTGATGCTCGTCTGCAACATGACTGAAGAATCAACACACGGAGCTGGAGAAACGACACACAGCATCGCTGATGGAGGCTGGTGAGATCGCAACCCACGCTGAGTGGTTTTCGGATCACCGTGTGGCTGGATTTCCGAAGCAAACACCACTAGGCATGTAAAAACAATGCAAGGCCTGCCCGGACCCGGAAGTGCTGACTGGATTGACGTATGGCTCTCCTGTGGAGAGAGGAAACAACGCGCCCTGACCCGACGAAAGGAGAAATGACGCAAGGTCTCGTGAGTGAGTGAAATTGACTCAATGCAAGCCCTTTTTGACGCACACTCACCCGTGCAGGGTTTTTTTGGTGCACCCAAGGTGCATTTTCACACTAACAGTATTAGTGTGCTGTTGAAGTTACAAGAAGACTCTTTTTAGTTTTTAATTGATAACTTGACTTGTGCATTGTGTATTTGTGTTGTTTTGGTCTTGTTTTGTTTAGATAAATATTTTCTATTTTTTTAAACCTGTGTTGTGTCATTTTGTAGTTTTTTCATTAAGTTACTCTGTGTGTTGATACACATACTTTACAGCTAGCACTCTGTAGTTAAGCCTACTGCTCATGCCAAGCTACCTTGGGGGTAAGCAGGGGTTAGCTGAGGGTGATTCCCTTTTACCCTGATTAGAGTGAGGGTCCTTGCTTGTACGGGGGTAACCTGACTGCCAACCAATGACCCCATTTCTAACACTGACTCACTCTGACCTTCAGGGATCCACATACACACCACATGCCAAATTTCTGTTGGCTATATGATGCCCTTTCATGCATGGAAGTGGTGGAAATGGAGTTTCATGTAGGTTCAGTCCACTCAGCTTGCAGAGACCAGGGCCTGTCAAATGTATCTCCCAGCAGTTGCCTAAGTCTAGGCTGGTTTTGAGTCACTTTTGCTATACAACTGTTGCACTGTGCCCACTCCCTGTATCCCAGTTGATCCTGTTATGTGGCCAAATCTAGGCTCTGTGCTAAAATGCAGCTTAATGAGGCTCTTTCGTTGATCAGTATGTAAATGGTTTTAGGGGAGAGTTAATGATCTGTGACCAGTTTGCAGTTGGCATCATTGTCAATGTGTGTCTCAGTCACCTGACAGGTCCCTTACTCATACAGCCCTGTTTTCACCTTCACACAGGTCAAATGTGTCCTGTGCAGACTTATTGCATAAATGATAGTCCAACAGTGCAGACAATGTGTTGATTTCTGATATGTAACTCAGTAGCTTGGTCACATGGCAGAAAATGGACAATGCATGGCTTTGTTTGTTGGATGCCATCTGTAGGATGGACACATATGTCCAAAAGCATGGTCTGTGGCACAGGTACATGACATAGAGCACCGTTCCCTGAGGTGGCATGAGTATGTTTTTGTTAGTCCACACATGGACAGGGTAGACACTTTCTGTACCCACCATGCTAGCTTCTTTATTGTTACCCATGTGTAATGTTTGAATTTGTAGGAACTGTGTCCAGTGAATCATTGCCACAGAGTGTGAGTGTTTTAATGCATTCATGCCTAAGCAGCATGTCCAAACAGTCTACTATTCAGAAGCCACAGAGGTGTGATGTGTCCCATAGTTCCTCATATCTCAGTCAGATTGCTTGAGCTTTTCCCATAAGATCTCATTTGATCAACCTAGTGGAGGGTCTAAACAGGCCGATTAGTTGGTCTGCGGATTGGGAAGTGTTTGTAGTCATGTCCCTGCACTTAGGGGCTAGTATATGCAACACCTGGGGAGTTAGGGCTAAACAGAATGTTCCTAGCTTTGTGTACTGACATGTATGTGGCTCCGCCATTTTGGATGGGAGTTGTGGACATAATTTCTTGTGTTATCTTTTGTATCCATGCAGGTCAATGCCCATCAGAAGAAAGGGATATGGAAAACCATCACCAAAAAGGTGCGGATTCTGGGGGTCCGCAGGCAGCGGACCTCCCACTGTCGCAAGAGGTGGGAGGACCTGAGATGCTGAGCCCGGAAGATTGTGGAGGCCCAACTGTGGCTGTCTTTCCAACATAAGCAGGGTATCTGTTGGACCATGACCCCCCCCCCCCAATTGCCTGCATTCTGGTGGTGGCCTAACCAGAGGTTGATGGGTATTTGAGGGCAGCACAGCAGTCACAAGGGGTGAGCACACAACAAATTCCTGCCTCTCCTATTGATAGGTTATTGAGTGAGGTACTTACTGCTCCCCCAGACAAATAGGGATGAGCCAGGTGTCACACAGTAGATGGGAGACTATGTTGACATATCATGTGTATCAAACTGGTGTGCCTTGCCTTTTGAAACTGGAACCTAGTACAAAACTGGGGGGAATTTTCAACCCACTTGCTCTCCATGGACCACAAATGGCTATGTACAGTGATCATTCATGTACTGTTTGTTGTTGTAGTCAGAGTAATTTCTAACCTACAGATCACTACCCGTAAACGTTATAGGCCAAAGGAAAATAGGTTATGGGTCACTGTCCTATGCCATGTGCCTGGGTATGTGTATGTAGACATCTGTCACCAAGAAGCTAGTTATCTTCAGTACATGGTGGCTGCTGGTGCCTCACTGCAGTCTGTGATGTGTAGGTGTCCGCCATACATATGACATGGCTTACATGGCTAATTGTTTGCAGATGTAGCAAAACTACTTTCCCTTTGTGAGTTGGGAATGCCCATTGACATGAATTATGTGCCATGACTGTTGCCAACATTCCTTGTGCCTACATGTCAGTATGTGTCCTTTTCTGTTTAGTAAACATTCTTGGTCTGCAATTTTATGCATATTCTACCCATGTTGATGGGTTGATGTCTGCATTCCCTCACATATATGTGCTTGGAAAAGTGTTTGTGAAATAGTACAGTTACAATGGCGGAACATTTCATGTTGTGCTACAGACAGAAGTGTGTCACCATTGTTTATTGTCTGACAGATACCTTCATGCATCATAATATGTAACTTGGCATGTAGAACTGCAGTAGTAATGAGGGACACGACAGGTCTAGAGTGTGGAACAACTCTGTGTTTATCCATGCCCTTGATGTGGAATCATGTGGAAAAATGCACTGCACATGTGTAATGTGTGAGGAGTGTGCCCTGACTGTTTGCAGGCATCATGGAGTGACTTGAAGTGATGTTGACATCACATGTGTTTGGGTACAGACATTCATTCACAGACAGACACGAGCTTTGGCATGTCCAAGATGTAGATAGTGATGTTGCTTCTCGCTGGAGAACAGGTTGAGGTCCTTATAGTAGTCATTGAAAGTTATGCGTCTCTCCAACATGCACATGACAGATGGTTACTACAGAAACATTCAGATAATGTCATTGTAATAGGTGTCAGACGTTAGTGGTGACTATCCTAGGGCTTACTGATTCATTGTTTTGTGTATTCTGGATACATCTCTCCCTAACATTTTGAGCCCGACTTCAATAGTGTTCCCTTCAGTGGTACATGTAAGGCCTATTTGAGTAACATGGATGCTACCTCCTTGGCTGTATTGGGGCAGGTGTAATTTGTTGATGTGTGCATTGTTGAAATGTTTCCAGTGTGACAGGGGTATTTCGATGTCACTTACTCCAGGATATTGCACTTTTGTAATCAACACAGCAGGATTTCATGGCATCATTTCTATTTGTTGATACATTATGTATGTGCCACATAGATCTGTACATGACCTTGTGAGTTAAATCTGGGGATGGACTTCACAATGGGATACTATTATTTGCCAAAAGTTAACTTAGGTCTTCTGCATGTGGCACAGCATTGGGGACGGATAGTTCTCCTAGTTGTTACATGGTTATTGTGGTTGCAAGACTTCAGCCATGCAATTGAAGTAGTCTTAGTGCCTTATTTTCCTGTGTGCAACTTTAGTAAGTCCAAATGGCATGCCTGTATATGTTTTAGGAAATGTATGTGCCACTTAGGAGTAAGTTTTTGCTGGGGCCTACTTGGCATGATGGTATTGTTTGTCAATCAGAGTAATGTAATCACCGTATTTCTATTACTTTTTGCAGCATCAGCACAAGCCAGCGAAGGAGATGGGGCCGAGCCAAGTGGGGAAGCATCTGGCCATGGGACCACAGGACAAGACACCACCAACACAGAGGGACCAGGTGGCCAGGAGGGTGAGGGGAGTGCCACTGGGGAGACCAGGACTTCGTCATCATCATTTGATTCCTCCTCTAGTGGCCACTCCCTAGTGGTGGTGGACCCATCAGGGCATCCCCAGGTACCATTCTTTTCCACCACTCCCATTCTATCACTGCCCTCCCTGTTGCTCCCCACTCAGTTGGCTGTGCCTGCTCACTCAAGAGGGTGGGTGTCTCCTTTGCTGAAGGCACCTGTACCCCAGCCCCAGTTACCCCTGCTGCCCTCAGTGAGGAGTCTATTAACCTCCTGAGAAGTATTTCTGTGGGCCAGACAGCCACCGTTAATGCCATCCAGGGATTGGCAAGTGAGCCCCAACTGATAAATGCATTCATGGAAGGCATTCATGGTGCAATGACTGGCCTACAGAGATCTTCACAGGCTCTGGACTCCACACTGACGGCAGCCAGTCACCCCCTGCCTCCCATTCGCCCTTCAAACTCCCTCTTCACAGTAAAAATACCCCTTCCTTAACCTACCCAAGGCACACAAATAGATCTGCAGATATCCACCTCTTCAGACAAAAGGAGCACACACAACACAAGCACCACAAGACACTCTGGCACGCATACAAACAACATCCACACACAGACACAGCAACACTCACAACTTCCCCTGACACCCCCTACTACCCCTAGCATCCTACACACAACATCAAGCATACCTACCGACACTACCACAAGTCACTGACACAGTCACCACACCCATCCTACCCGCAGACAACACCCCAGCTGACCCCAAGACATCTACCACAAAGACCACACCCACAGGCACCACAACTACAGACATACTGTACATAGATCTACCACATCTACCACATACACCAACCCAACAGACACCCACCCACCATAGCACAGCAACCCCAGTACCTCCACCCTCCTAATTCCAAGACACATGAATACCCTCACTCACCCACCCAACAGACACCCACCACACACAAGCATACCTCCAAGAAGCATGCACCCACGACATCCACACCTACAGAAACCACTCCCTCAACCTCCAAATCCCAACCCCGTATGTCCCAAAAACGTTTTTTGTTTGACCTTAACCTCTGCCCTGTTCTCCCCATCCCACACCTAGAAGGAACCCACCCAGATCCCAGACTATCCCTCCCACCTCCAAGTCCTCCCCTGCCCCTTCTGCAAGTAGCCATACCTCTTCCCTCTTGAAGAAGCCAAACCCTCCCATGAAGAAGCCCATCCCTCCCAAGAAGACGCCCACCCCTCCCAAGCCTAAACACTCCTCCCAAAACTAATCCTCCCACCCCAGATAATCCCTTGGGTGCCTGCCTGCCCCCTTGATGCCCCTTCCTGTGGAGGTTACATTGTGTTTGGGAGTCACGTTTGGACACAACACTGTGCCATTATTAGACTCTAATGTGGACTGGCCATTGCCCTTTGGACTTTAATATTATTCTATTTATTAAACCCAAACTGCTGGTATTTTTGCATATACATTTGTCCTCCAATTCCTTTTCTAGCATTATGTTGTTCCTGAGTGACTTTCGTTGTGTGCCTCTAGTTGTGTATGTTTCAGCCATTCCTGCTGATCCATGTGCTTTGGTTTGCAGTATGTGAGTTTGTGTGCAGTGCTGTTGTCCACCAAGAGAAGGGTATATGTTGTGTGTATAGGTATGTGTGTGTGGTGGTGTAATGGCTTTGTCTACTGTTTTATATTTCTTTTTGTGTTGTCCAATGTGGGCATGTATGGCGTTAGACTTTTCCCCCTGGTATCGCTTATGTATACATCTGATGTGTGTCATCTTGAGTAGTGTTAGTGTAGACAGGGAGCGGGTGAAATTGTGCTAGCTGTGTTTGCATTTGCCTGTGCATGTGTCCATTTTAGTGTGTATCCCTTCCAGCTAGTTCCTGTAGAGGTATGTCCCATGCAGTAGGAGTTGTCTGTGTTTTGTTGACTTGCTCTCCCCCTGGTGCAGTTGTGCATTACATTTGGTTTTATTCTTGTTTGTCCTTGAGACCAATGTAGGGCCATTTCATGTGCACATGTTGTTTGAGGGGCCTGTTCATTGTGTTATATGTCCGAAGGCAGTCTCCTTCCCTGGGTGTCCCACATAACCCCATCTCAATTGTGTAGGTATAGCTGTCATATTATTCTTCGTCTACTTGTCTCTCTGTGTTTTGTGCATGTCATTGTGCTTTCATTGTGCTGTGATGTGTGTGTTCATTGCAGGGTTGTTTACTGGTGGTGTTGTTTGTGTTGCATGCCACACCAATACATATATGTATTGTAAGTAAGGACAGTCCCTGGCCAGTGGTGAATGTGAATATGTGAGCTGTATTTATGTATCTGCTGTAGGTGTGTTGTTGTTAATGTGTTTGGCAATGTTGTGTAGCCTTCAGTCTCTTTGTGCCTGAACTGTATGGCTGTGTATATTTGTGTAGTGTTGCAGTGCAGTGTGATTGTGCTGTCCAAAGTGTGTGTGTTGCGACTGCATACGTGTTGATATCTGTTTGTGAGTGTGTGTTGTTTGAGATGTATACCTGCTGCCCATGGCATGCCACCCTATGATGTGTTCACTGGGACTACATGCTGTTTCTAAGGTTGGTGATGCAGGTAGGTGTGTGTATTTATGGTTGTTGTCATCCACGGCCACATTGAGCCTGTTGTCTATCAATGAGCATCTTCAGTGGCATGACGTTTGTGAGTGGCTCCATGGTGGCAGCGGGCGTGTTACGGCTGCCTGCAGGTGATTGTCTCCCTTGATACTTTCCGTTTCTGTCTTCTGATATGTGGTGGTTGGACCACCATGGCAAGATCATAAGGAGTCCATTGGAAATACAGCCTCCGCCGGCCTGATCGTGCATCTTCATGACAGTGGTGGTCTGTGCTGCCTGGCGGTGCCGGTGGACAGCTGGCAATCTTCTGTTGGTACAACCGCCAAACTTGTAATACAGCGGTCACATCCACCAGACCAATGACGATCGGACCACCACCATGGCAGTCCTGGGACTGCCAAACTCATTATGAGGCACTTAGTCTCAGAGAATTTGTTTTGTGGCAATGATTCCACAATGTCCGTCATGGGCCACTTCAACTTTCTATTGTCACAGACTCTTTGTAATTACAATTATCAAACTCCTCATGATAATGCCTGTTTGAGCCACAGACACTTCATCTTTGACATTCTTGAATTTCTAGTATTCACTGGCGAGAGGTCGAGTTTGCAGATGCCAAGACTGATGTGTAATAATGTCTTTCATTTTTAACATGTCACTATCTTGGCTTATAGCAGTGACAACTTGCTCCAATCAAATGGCAGCTGGTGTGTTTGTTTTCGCAATTAAATATATGTAGTCTTCTGCTGTCTTGGAAGCAGTACCATGGCAATGTATAGACACTCTGAAGAAGTAACCGGCATGGTTTTGATCTTTCCCCGGAAGGTGCACATTTGTGCAGTTGTATTCTTGTAATTGTGGACCCAGAGTGTTCAATGTGAGGAGGCACCTTGGCATTTGGATTGCCAAAGATGGTCAACAATACTTGATGATTTGTCACAAGCATAAAAGACTTTTCGTATATGAACATGTGAAAATGTTCAGATGTCCACACCACTGCTCAGCTTTCTTTCTCAGGTTCTGAACAAGTGCGTTCCGTTTGGGACAAACTTTGGGACAAACGTTTGGTTGCATATGCCACAATATGTATTTGAGCATGTGGGTGTCCGCTGTGCTGAGCAAAGATTGCACCTAACCTGACTGGCCTCATGTCGACAACAGTTTCAGTATGGAGCTTTGGGTTACAAATATGCCATTTCATTACCGTTTTCAATGGCTTGTTTGATTCTCTTAATGCTTTGCTTGCATTGGTGTGACCAATGAATTAAACAATCGTTTTGGTCAAGTCTCTCAGTAGACCACTTACAGTGGCAAAGTCTCATATTTATTGGGACCAGAGGAACATCTTTTGAGGGACTGACAGTTGGCAGCGCTTGTACTTAAGCTAAATCAGATGTCATAGCCCCATCAGAAAAGACATGACCAATGAACTTAACTTTGTCTGTTTAAATTCACATTTTTCAGCATTCAAAGTTAAATCTGCATCAACCAGTAAACAACACACTTGAGACCTTTATCATGCTCCTTCTATGTAGCTCTGAAAACTAATATGTTATCACTATAGTTGAAAGCATTCATAACAGGCTGTATATGTTGAATGACATCTTGAAAATTCTCAGCAGCCGATGACACACTGACACTTAAGGCCTGATTACAATCTTGACAGACGGGATTACTCCATCACAAATGTGATGGATATCCCATCCACCGTATTACAATTCCATTATATTCTATGGAAGTCTTAAAATGGTGGATGGAATATCCGTCACATTTGTGATGCTATATTCCATCTGCCAAGATTGTAATCAGTACCTTTGGGCTTGAGTTAGAACTTGGCGTACGGTTTACTTCGTCACAATGGAGACAGATATCCCATTTGTCGAAATGTAAATACCACAGGGCTGTGACCGGGGTAGGTCAATGACGACACGAAGAGAACGGGTGTGTGTGAATGCAGCTGTGATTTATTTAAGTTTTAGGAACATCAGTAGTGGCATAAGAGTGTCTTTCTTGTGCTGATTCCTCTTCTGAATTCTTCAACTAGGCTTTCACCTCTTCTGGGGTTTCTTCTCAGGCAGGGCTCCCAGGAAGCGCATGTAGGAGCAAGAACAAGATAGGATATCGGTAAGTCTGTTTATCATTCTGGTTCTTCCTGTCCCTGCTATGCGCTTTTCTTCTTCTCTCTAGAAAATGTTTCTTTTTCTCTCTCTCTTCTATTGCCCTTTGGTTGCGTTATTTTTCCTCTACTGTCCCTCTTTCCCAGTCTTTGGTTTTGCTTTTCTGGTATAGCATCCTTCTCTTGTTTATCCTTTTCTCTGTCTCTTCTTTCCTCGTTGTGTCTCTCTGTCTTTGTTTTTCTCTCTTTCATTAGTTTTTTTTCTTTTTTTTTCTCTCTTTCACTTTTCTGTTTCCTTCTAGTTTTTCTGGGCTGTATAACTAAGTTCTGTCTACTATCCTCGGGTTTCTCGCTCTGGTATCGTATGTGGCCCCTCCCTCTTTCCTTCTGTTTCACTGTATTGCCTTCCCGCTTCTTTCCCTCTCTCAACCTCCCCACTCCCCCTTGGTTCCTGCTCCCCTTCCTCCTATTTCCCCTTCCCAACCACCCTGTCTCCCCGTAACTGGTCGCAGGACGCACCTGAGTACGCCACGCTTCTCCTGAAACGTGGCTGGTATCCTCGCGTTGCGCCTCCTGGACGCCCGCTATCTCCGCCAAGTCGTTCCACGTCTCTCCACCTGAACTCCAATGTCTATCTTCTTCCCGATTTCCTGCGCCACTCCTCCGTGTCCCGTCACCGCCGCGCGCCTCTTCTCTGTAGTCTGCCGTTTTATGGCATTGTTCGTTCCCCTGCAGCATTCTCCCCGCTCTGCCTTTGAAGCTGCAAGTCCTTCGGGATTCGCTGGCCGCTGTAGTAGAGCCGGGTTATTCCCTGCAGCGTCAGCACTAGTCAGCCCACTGGACGGGCTGCATCGCGCCGGCCTGTCACAAGGACACAATGGGATATAGAATGTGGCATGGGCTATCTGTCACCGTTGTGACGGAGTAAACCCTCTCCCGAGTTCTAAATCAGGCCCTTAGTCTTTTATATCAAAACAGACCAATATGTTCAGAAAATGTTGCAACGTACCTGCAGTTCTTCTCGAGTTCCAACTGAGGATATCCTTTATTTAAATCAAGGCGAGAAAAGACATTTGCACCATTCAATTGTGTCATCATGTCAGAAATGTGCAGACCAAGATGTTGTTCCCTTTCAATTGTCTGGTTCGCTTGATGCATAGCCACATAGATGTGTACAGCTCCTTCACTGTCCTCTTTGGGTACTACCACTGTGGGAAAAACCCATGACTTTAGACCAGTAAAAGGCTCAATAACATGTATAATTAATGATTTGTGTTCCTTTCCAATAGATTCTTGCAAAAGGAAAGTAAATTCATCTGTGTCTGTGAGCAACAGGACGGACATCCTCATTAATATGCAATTGTACTTTCATAGTTTTAAGCTTTCTTAACCCAGCATTCATGATGTACTTCACTGAGATCAGCACTGTATCAGCAGCTATGCTGAAACAGAGTAAACAGGGACTTGACGCCTTACCTTGAAGCACATGAATGAACGCTTGCAGTTTTGTCTTTTCATTGTTGCTATGAATGAACCTTGACTTTTCAATGGCATAGATGCAGCACATGTATATACTTTAGTTTTCAATGTCGTCAGTCCTGGCAAAGGAGATAGCTCATTATGTGTCTCCTCAGGCATAATGTTTATCGATGAACCACTGTCAATAACGGGGGGAATAGAACAAATATTTACTTTCAGTGTAATCTTCGGAAAATGTTTAAATGACTTTGGTGCTTTTTCATATTGACTTTTCTTTGACTGGCATTGTTCTTCACATGCGGCCATTCCAACATGCACACATTTTTCAGAGGTAAACATCAGCATTGCACAATCATCTTCTTCACTTTCCCTTGATATTGATACTAAAGAACCTTTTGATGATGATTTAGATGAAGATTGACTTTGTTTGGTGTTGATTTGTGTCAATTAGTATTGCCTCTTGGCCTTGTTGGCTTTGTCAAATGTTGCTGATGGAACATTCGGGTGGTCATTTTGTCTTTTCACTGTGATGCGCTACTTTTTCCTTTGCCTTGCAAACCATTGCAAAATGTTTCTCTTTCCACAGCCTTGGCATATCTGTCCAATAGCCGAACATTTAGGGCCTCATTATGGGTTTGGCAATCCCATCACGGGACCACCAAACTCACAGAGAGGACGCCACTGCCTTAGTGGTGACCTTCCCTCTGAGCGTATTACAATCTTGCCGCCAGGCTGACAGGCCAGAACATTGTAGTATATGGTTCCCGTAACACTGACCGGTGGGAACGATATTAGCATATTGGTCTCTGCTCCTTTAGGCCAATACCCTAACACTCCAGCATCATTGAAAATAGTGTACATTCCAACGGTGCTGAGAAAGGGGGCCTGGGCAGTGCAGGGGGCCCCCAAATGCAGCGCAGGGGGCCCCAGGTGGCCCCCAGCACTGGCTTTCCATCAGCCTTTTCATGGCGGAGCCACTGCTATGAAAAAACTGGCCAAAAGAGGGGTTGTAATAAGCTCAGCGGCGCTGAGTTCAGCACCGCCCTAGGTGGTTACAAGCCTGACCGCCGTCATGCCATCGGAACCATGTTCCCGGTGGGGACTTTAGCTCTGACGGGATGGCGATAGAGACCACCATGTTACGAGTTTGGCGGTTTGGCCTAAGCCAAACCACAGAAACGCCACCCATACCACCACTTTTGGGTGGTCTGATGGGCTGGAGGTGAGCATCGCCAGCCCGGTGGCAGCAGTAATACCACTAGCGGTATTACGAGGCTGCAGACCGCCAGCATTTTTGCGGCAGGTGCACCGCCATGAAAATGCTGGGCGTTCTGCACCCAGTGATGGGACTCTTTGTTCCTGTTGCCGAAAGGCACCCCCCACACGTCTACACACCCACATACATACACCAACACACTTCTACACTCTTACAAACACTCACCCATGCACTCACTACACACAGCCCCATTCACTCAAACACACACACAGACATGCACACGGAAACACTCATTTATGCAAGTACACGTACTTGGGCACACCCAGTCAAATGCTTACATGCACACAAACACCCCCATTCATGTGCACACATGCAGACAACAATTCACATTCACTCGCATACACGGAAGCATATACCCCCTCCACATATACGCATGCATATACCACTCCTTCCCCACCTGCATACCCACACTCATGCACTCACACACACAGATACCCCCTTCCCCTGCATTCAATACATTCACACACACGCTCACACACTCAGACACCCCCCTCTCCTGCATTTAATACATTCACACACGCACTCACACACGCAGACACCCCACCTCCCTCACATTCAATACATTCACACATGCAGACAACCCCCTCCCCCACATTCAACACATTCACACTCGCACTCACACATGCAGACACCCTCCTCTCCTGCATTCAATTCATTCACACACGCACTCACACACACAGACACCTCCACCCCACCTTCAATCCATTCAGACATGCACTCACAAACGCAGACATGCACACAGACACCCACTCCTCTCCTTTCGGACGATCACTTACCTTTTCCGGCGAGGAAGTGGTCTGGGAGGGTATGGGTCCCAGCACTTCCACTGCCAGCATCACACCGCCTTCAGGACACTGCTGTGCCATATTACAGGTCATAATACGGCGGTTGGGTCCTTTTGGCATGGCAATGCTGGCAGTTGAACCGAATCTTCATTGCTGTACGCCAGAATGACTGCTGTCAGATTTCATCATGAAGTTGGGCAGAAATCTGACAGCAGTCATAATAGGGCAGTCTTGAGACTGCCAGCACTGGTGGTCTTTCGGCACCCGATGCTGTGTAAAAGACCGCTGAAGTCGTAATGAGGGCCGTAATCTTCTGACTACTGAGCCTACACATGAGAGAAACAGAAATAAATCTATTTCCTAGTCCTATGTTTTTACATACTGTAAACTTCCAGTAAGCAAATAATAAGTAATTTACCCACCTAATAGTGAGTTCACTTGTTGACCAGGAAGAACTACCAGGTATCCAACCTTTGTATAATAAAAGGCAATGAAAATCATCATACGCGTTCATGGCGACTCAGTGCCCCTAAATACTTTGGGGGTTTATAAGCACAAGAAAAGATTGTACACCAACAGTGTGTATACAATATGACTCAATCAGAAAGGGTGAGACAGTAGGAGCTTGTGGTATGATGGTGCAGTGTGTTGCAATAATACACAGTGAAACTCCTCTTCTTATATGCAAAGTGTAAATATCATTACTCATACCATTGATGGAAGTCCAAAAGAATTCACTGTAAGCTCATCTGTTAGTTATAGAAGAGCGCAACAATCAGTGAGGCATCTCCGGTGTGCCGACTGAAAGAATCACAACTAGCATAGGAAACTCTGAGAGCTAATAAGACGGTAAGGCATCATGTTCTAATAAAGGGAAAATCATTTATTTTTGTCCTCATACACCTCACCGATAAGTCACGCCTTATTTCCAACAAGTTCTTACTTGTATCCGAAACCAAAGGTGGACATGCTGCCCAAGGAGGACCCTGTATCACCTGCTCAGCCCACCTGGGGTACCCCCAGTGGCTGGCCCAGATGTAAGAAGGGGGGAGGATTTAAATCATCGGACAGACAGTGGGCCCCCAAGGGGGGGGGGCATTCCAAAAGCGGAGCACATAGTTTACTTTTTTCCTCAGGACTGCCCACCTTAAGATCTAGTTTAGCTGTTTTCACAAACATGTCCAGCCAGCTCCTATACAGTGGAGGGGCAGCCACCATCCACTTTAGACATATCTCCCCTCTAGCTAACAAATAGCAAAGAAAACAAAATTCCTATTATTTCTAGACCACCCTACCGAATCACCGGGTTTGCCAAAAATAATTAGGGGGAGACTTACAGTTAGTTCCTTTCCTACAATCTGTGATAGCGCACCCACCACTTCCGACCAAAAGGAGATAACTCCCGGGCACTCCATGAACATATGAACATCTGCAGCCTTGGAAGCTCCACATTTATGACACTTCACCCTTTCCCCTTTCTTTATCTCCGTAGGTTTCGCTGGGGTGATATAGGCTCTATGTATCACATATAGATGATTCTTCCTCAACGGGGCGGCCTTAACTACCTCAAAACACATTCTCATTGATTCTTGCCACCCCGATTGCGCCATTTCTTTTGTCATAGTGCCTTGCCACAGCTGCTCCGGCAACTTAAAATCTCCGTCCATCAGCTCCAAAATCTCCCAATACCACCTTGCAATCTTACAGCCATTGGGGGAGCCATTAAAAAGATCTTTTGATAAAGGGTTCACCCTTCGTCGAGTAGACTTTACCCAGGCAGCCAATTGGAGATATTTAAATCTAGACAAAGTGCCTCCTGTCATACCCCTCAGTTCTTCCCAAGAAAGTAACGCCACATCCTGTAAAAGATCACCCAATATTCTAAACCGGCATCTTTTAACAGTTTGGCCAAAGTGTTGTTCAGACATTCTGGAGTGCCCGGCGAATCCCAAATAGGGGCTAGCTGATTAAAATAATCGATCTTCATAGTGGATTTCACCTGATACCAACACATTGCTGCCCCCCTCAGAACTTTCAATCTTATTTTCTTAACAAATTTGGGTCCCCAAACTTAAAAAGAAACTGTTTTACAGCCCCCTGAATGTTACCTGTCATTGCTTTAAACATTACATCTACAGCTGAATCATCCAGGGAAGTAAATAACAATCTCAAATTTCTCAGCAGAAAGGCCCAGGCGTATAGCTGTAGGTCCGGCAATGATAAACCTCCCTTCTCTCTCCTCCTCCGCAGCTCTTTCCACGCAATCCTGGGACCCTTGCAAGCCCAAATAAAAGAAGTGATAGGCTGTTGAAGTTTATTAAGATATCTACCATCCATTGATAGAGGAATAGCATTCTGCATGAAGTTAATTTTTGGAGGAAGAAACATTTTAACCAGGTTTATCCTTCCCAATACTGTCAGCAGCAGGTAGGCCCAGCCCTTCATTAAATTAATGCACTCTACAAACAGTGCTTCTTGGTTTTTCACCACTAACTTCTCACTATCATGTGTAATTAATAACCCTAAATAACGTATTTCAGCCTTCCCTTGCCAATCCTGGTTCCAAACCATAATTTCAGACTTCTCTGAGTTAACCTGGTAGCTAGAGACAAAACCAAAATCCTCAGATAATCTTCGTACGGCTGGGAGAGCGGTCGATAAATCAGCGGTGAATACCATTAAATCATCTGCATAAAGTGCAACTTTCCTCTCCCACTGCTCCCATTTAAAGGGAGCTATTTCAGAACACTGTCTTATTTTTCTGGCAAAGGGTTCGATATACAGATCAAACAAGAGTGGAGACAGCGGACACCCCTGCCTAGTTCCCCTCGATATCCTGAAACAATTTGTTAGTTTCCCATTAATTAAGATTCTAGCAGAGGGTCAAAGTTAATCCGTTTTATGGCTTTACAAAAATTATTCCCCAAATTATAACTATTCAAAATGTGAGCTAAATAACTCCAGTTGACCCTATCAAAAGCCTTTGTAGCATCCAAGGCTATAACCCCCAAGGGGGTCCTATAAGTAGTTGCCAAATCTATTGCACCAATCAAGGTGTGCGTCAACTCATGTAGATACCTGCCCTTTACAAACCCCTTCTGATCTGTGTTTATTAGATCCTTTACCACCAGACTTAACCTACCTGAAAGAACCTTTGCAAACAACTTGTAATCTGAATTCAACAACGAAATGGGTCTATATGACTCACACCTAGTCGGGTTTTTACCTGGTTTCAGAGTCAACAAAATGACTACCTCATTCCAAGATGCCGGAATGGGGGAGTCATTCGCAAATACCTTGGAGAACAATTTTCACAGAAAGGGCATTAATACCTGCTCCAAGAACTTATACAATTCACCCGGGAGACCATCTGGACCTGGGGCCTTACCCACCTTACTTCCCCTCAAGGCAGCTATGATTTCATCTGGGGTAATAGGCCTATTCAACCAAAGCTGCTGCTCAGAGGATAGACAGGGGAGAATATCTTCCCCCAGCCAAGTTTGAACAGCCGGTTCAGTAACCTCGACCTCTTCTGTATAATGTTGAGAGAAAAAGTGTACAAAGGCCCTATTTATTTTCCCACTCTCTCTGGTCCTCTGCCCTTGCCCTACCTCACTTTCCTTAATAGAATTTCTTACTTGATCCCTTTTTGCTTTCCAAGCCAGTAGTTTACCTGGGTTTTCCCCATGTTCAAAATGTGCCAACTTACCTCCCATCGCTTCATAAGTCTTGCTTGCAAAAGAGCTTCCTCTTGATGTTTCAAAATGACCAACCTTTGCTGCCTTACCCGCTTCTCATCTTCGTCTGTACTCATCAATAACTGTTCTCTACAAATCCTCAATTCTCCAAATGCTCCAACTCCTCCCTACACAGCTTATTCTTATAACTAGCAATGTTAATAAGAATCCCTCATATCACTGCCTTATAGGTGTCACAAACCACATAAAATGGAGCTGAACCCAGATTCACCTTAAAAAAACTCCTCCGTTTCTACACGCAGCCTGATTCTGACTTCCTCATCTAATAATAAGGAGCGATCCAAAGTCCACCGACTCACCTACCTCTCTTTTAATAAATTCATTTTTAATACGACTGCTCCATGATCCGATAAATGAGGGGGGAGATACTCAATATTAACTATCGCACAGCGCCATAACTGATCCACCAAAAAATAATCAATAAGCGATGAGTGGTTATACTTCTTATTATTATATGGAAAAGCCTGTTGAGGTCCCACTCTATCTCTCCACCAATCCTCCAATGCCCTTTCCTTCATCATCCTTTTAAAAAACTGCTGAGAGTTTGATCTACTACTGAACTACTGATCTACTTTTAGTTGATCTATCCAACTTATTGTCTATTATTATGTTAAAATCTCCTGCCATTAACATTGGGTCTGAAAAATCCAACAACTGACAAAACAGTTTCTTAAGAGGCTCTGTATCGTCGCTATTGGGACTATAAAACCCAACCAGAGTAACAGGTCTGCCAAGTAACTTAACTTTGATTATTACCCATCTCCCTGCGGTATCTACACCAGCCTTTAATATTACTGGATCGCACTGATGTTTAAACACTATTGCCACCCCCCCTAATATGAGAGCCCTGTTCAGTACATACACAACAGTGGACCCACTTCTGTTTTCTAAACAAGGCTTTACATTCTTCACCAGTTAGATGCGTTTCTTGCAGTATCAAAACCTGAGCAGAAGAATCCCTCAGATACTGTAAAATCCTGTCTCTCCTGCCACTCACCCTCAAACCATTCATATTTGAAGTTTCCCCTGAGAGCAAACACCTTGGGCTGCACCTTCCTTCTACATCCCTTACGGATTGACTAATAAGCTGAGGTGTACAGGACTTTTTTCTTTTGCCAATATTCACCCCATCTGCTCCCCACCCTGTGCTCCCCATACCCCCCTCTCGTGCCCCCCCATTCCCTTCCCAAGAAAAAAAAACCCTTCCCCATCCTGTGCTCCCTTCACCCCCCCCCTCGTGCCCCTCCTTCGCCTCCCAGGAGAACCCCCCTTTATTCAGGTCCATGACCCAGTTTTGAAGCACCATTTGGCCATCCCTCGGCGGGCACAGATTACTTCTCAATGCCTCAATCTTTAATAGTCTCCAGCAGCTCGTCCGCTGCGTTCACCTCTCTTATATTATACATTTTGTTATTGTGCACAATCTTGAGGGTAGCAGGGAACTTCATCTGAACCGAAGCGCCTTGTTTCCTAAACTCTTCCATCCGCCTCCCTAGCTCCCACTGCCTGTTTATAGTCGCACTAGACAAGTCAGACCTGACCTCAAACGTAAAATTTTCTCCCTTTAAAGTTTTCTGCCTAAGAGCCAAGGCCAAGATTTTCTCTTTCAAAGAATAAGTTTGTAAATGTATCAAAATCTTCCAAGGTTTGAGACTATCTGGCCTCTTCTTAAAGGGGTCTCTGTGAATTCGCTGAATATCCCCTGCTATTTCCTCAGGAGACTCTTCCAATGAAAGCAACCTTTTAAGAAGAGAGCTCAGAAACGTTTTTAAGTTTCCACCTTCCACGCCCTCCAGGATATTCAGCCCTCTCAGATTATTTCTCCTAAAGGTGTTCTCCAATTGTTCCAACTTGCTCTGAAGGGCCTGCTCATTTCCCTTTAACAAATTGATTTCTTTTTTGTGGTCTCTAATTTCCACTTTCATTTCTCCCACCGCCTCTTCCAGAGCTTGTGTTCTTCATACCAGAAGATCAATTTTTTTCCCCAAAGCTCCACAAGCCTCTTTTATTTCCACTTGATTAATTTCAGAAATGGCAAAACCCTTTTTAATGTCCTTCGATAAGTTTGAGAGCACTGCCTCAATAGAGGAGCCAGGGTTGCTACCAAAAACTACTGAGCCAAGGCTGGAGGTCAGGGGGGGGACAGGAACCCCACTTCCCTGCGACATATCAACCAACGATGATACAGATTGAGGGACTATCTCCTCATTAACCATAACTTCTCCAACCTTCTGCTTACCAACTAGAGTCCCTTGGAACGTCAAGGGTTGCTGTTGGCTATCAGGAGAGTGTCTCCCACCTTGGCAACCATATTCCCCTTCTGCCTCCATCTCGAACCCCTTAAAACACTCCCATCCATCTCACTTTCAAAAATCGCCAATTTATCAGGGGATTTAACTTTAAAAAAGTTTTTTGCCGATGGAGTCAATTTGGAGCTTACTGTTTTCTTCCTAGTTTTTATACCTTTTAGGGGCTTAAAACCACCATTTCCACTTCCTTCCCCAATGTCCAATTTAGCTTGTGGCAAACTTTGCCTATCAAGAAGGGTATGGCGCCTCATAGAGTCCAACTTACAATGTACCATGCCCGGCTGTCTCTCCTCCCTCTCCTCGCTCCCACAGCCTCCTATCTTCTCATGGAGTGCTGTTTTACCAGAAGAGAGACGAATACTGGAGCTGCTACTGCACCATCTTGCCACTTGCTTCAAGCTAGCAGCTGTCCTGTCTTCATTCTGCAGCCTGTCAGCGTCAGTGCTGACTCTGCCTGCCCTAACCCGGAAGGGGAGTCGGGCTGCTACGCGCCTGGAGCGTCCCAGCTCTAGTCTTGCCCTGAGCCAGCACAGCCCAGGAGAAGCACCGGGACCCCCAATGAGGCCCTTGCTATGCCGCTACAGCGCTCCCATTCACAAGCGCGGGAGCGCGGGAGCCAGCACAGTCTTTTTCCAGGAATTGCCTCCTCCAAAAACGCTGGAGACGTCATCCGATGTGCCCAAAGCCGAGGAGCCAGTAAGTGCTTCAGCGCGCTGCGCAGAGGGCAGCCGCCATGTTCTCCTCAAAGGGAAAATCATTGCCTTTCTGAAACAATTATCTGGTGCAGAGGGAGTCAGATCCCACCACCATTTGCTTTGAGCAAGACCAATTATGCCTCACCAGTGTGGAACACATACGACAATTTTAGAAAAATTCAGTTAAAACATTATACCTAACCAAGACAAATATTTCAGTGCTGGGGTGTGTTCTTCATGAACCAGTACCAATCCTCTTCATACAAAACGCTGGAAAGCTGGTCCCATGTAGATCGAACCATGTACCAATATTGAGGTAAAATTGCCCAAATTGTTATTTCAATTGATTCTAGGATAAATGAGACAGTATTAGAGTAGCTCATACAAAAGGGCCTGAGGGAAAAATATCTTATAATCCACACTGTTACTTTTAACAAGAACACGGTGGAGCTAATCTTTCTCCATTCGGCACAATTCAATCAATCAATCAATCAATCATTTATTGAGCGCACTGCTCACCCAATGGGGTCTCAAGGCGCTGGGGGGGGGGTGCTACTGCTCGAATAGCCAGGTCTTGAGACACTTCCTGAAGGTCAGGAGGTCCTGGGTCAAACGTAGGTTGGCGGGGAGGGAGTTCCAGGTTTTGGCGGCGAGGTGGGAGAAGGATCTGCCACCGGTGGTGGTACGATGGATGCAGGGGACGGTGGCGAGGGCGAGGTTGGCGGAGCGGAGCTGGCAGGTGGGGACGTGGAAGTTGAGACGCTCGTTGAGGTAGGCAGGGCTAGCGTTGTGGAGAGCCTTGTGAGCAGGGATCAGGAGTTTGAAGATGATCCTTTTGTTGACGGGAGCCAGTGAAGGTTTCTGAAGTGGGCTGAGATGTGTTTGTGGCTAGAGAGATTAAGGATGAGGCGTGCTTAGGCGTTCTGAAAGCGCTGAAGTTTCCTCTGGAGCTTAGCCGTTGTTCCCGCATAGAGTGCGTTGCCGTAGTCCAGTCTACTGCTAACGATGGCGTGGGTGACCGTTCTTCTGGTTTCAATGGGGATCCATTTGAAGGTCTTGCAAAGCATGCAGAGGATGTTGAAACATGAGGATGAGATTGCGTTGACTTGCTGGGTCATAATGAGCGATGAGTCTAGTATGAAGCTGAGGTTGCGTGCGTAGGTGGTGGGGGTTTGAGCAGCTCCAAGGGTGGCAGGCCATCAGGAGTCGTCCCATGCTGATTTGTTGGAGCCGAGGATGACGATTTTGGTCTTATCCGAGTTCAGTTTGAGGCGGCTTACCTCCATCCAGTTGGCGATGACGTGAAGTCTGTTATGGAGGTTGGTCTTGGCAGTGGAGGGGTTCTTCGTGAGTGAGAGGAACAGTTGTGTGTCGTCCGCGTAGGAGACGATGTTAAGGCCGTGGGATCGGATGATGTTGGCGAGCGGCGCCATGTATACGTTGAAAAGGGTGGGGCTGAGAGAGGATCCTTGGGGTACTCCGCAGATTGTCTTGGTGGCTTTCAAAAAGACCAGAGGGAGACGGACTCTGAGTTCTGCTGGAGAGGAAGGATGTGATCCAGTCCAGGTCCTTGTGGCAGATTCCAGCGTCGTGGAGGCGTGTGCGGAGTGTTTGGTGACAGACGGTGTCAATGGCTGCCGAGAGGTCGATGATGAGGGCCATGGTTTCACCTTTGTCGAGCATGATCCTGATGTCATCAGTAGCGGCGATGAGAGCAGTCTCGGTGCTGTGGTTCTTGCGGAAGCCAGATTGGGAGATGTCGAGCAGGCTGTTGTCCTCCAAGAAGCATGATAGTTGTCTGTTAACTATCTTCTCGATGACATTCGCTGAGAAGGAGGAGTAAGGAGATGGGCGGGTAGTTCTTGAGGTCTTCGGGGTCTGCCTTGGGTTTTTTGAGCAGGGCATTGACTTTGGCGTGTTTCCAGCTCTCTGTGACGGTGGCGGTCTCGAAAGAGCTGTTGATGATGGTACGGAGCTGGGGAGCAATGATTTGGCAGGCTTTATTGAAGACATGGTGAAGGCAGGGGTTGGTGGGTTATCCGTAGTGGATGGTGCTAATAGCCTTGGTGGTGTCCTCGTCATTGGTATGGGTCCAGGTACTCAGGAGGTTGGTTTGTTTGGGTGCGTTGGAGTTGGCATTGGCAGCAGTGGTCCTGGGGATCGGGGAGGTGAAACTGCTGTAGATGTCCATGATCTTTCAGTGAAAAAAGGTGTCAAGGGAGTCGCAGAGGTCTTGCGAGCGGGGAGGTCGGTGGTGCAGGACTTGGGGTTGGTGAGTTCTTTGATGATGCTGAAGAGCTCCTTGATGTTGTGTGCGTTGTTGTCGATTCATTCTTTGTAGAAAGATCTTTTGGTGGTCCAGATGAGCTGGTGATGCTTGCGGATGGCAGTCTTGAGAGAGGCGTGGTTGCTATCTGATTGTTCTTGGCGCCAGATCTTTTTGGATATCCAGCACTCTTGCTCTTGCTCTTGCTGGTGCGGGTGATGGTACAGGTGATGGTTGATTTACTAAGTGGAGCGAGGGTGTTGGCCCAGTCATCTATTGGGGTTGCTGGTGTTGGGTGGTGGGGCGTGGGTGAGGGTGGAGATCAGTTGGTCCTTTGAGATCTTGTTCCAGCTGCAGTGAGGGGTCCGTTGTTGGTGGTGGTGAGTGGTGGGTTTCTGGAAGGAGAAGTGGACACAGCGGTGGTTGGTCCAGTGGAGTTCGGTTGAAGGGTTGGGTGAAGGTGATGTGGCAGCTGGTGGAGAAGATGGGGTCGAGTGTGTGGCCGGCTGAGTGGGTTGGCATTGTGTCGAGCTGTTTGAGACCGAAGTTGGCAAGGTTGTTGAGCAAGGCTGAGGAGTTGCTGTCGTCGGTGTTCTCCAGGTGAAAATTCAGGTCGCCAAGGAGCATTTAGTCCGTAGAGGCGAGGGTGCTGATTATGTTGGCGATGGTGTCACAGAACTGTGGACGGGGGCTTGGGGGTCTGTAGACAAGGGTTCCTCTCTGGGTGGTGTTGGCGTTGACGTAAATCTGGAAGTGCAAGTGTTTGGCAGCATCAATGGTGTCATGGGTGTTGGTTGAGATCCTGGTGGTGCTCCTGTGGACTTGGGGCCAGATGTAGCAAGGCTTTTGCACCTCGCAAACAGCAAAATTGCTGTTTGCATGGCGCAAATGCCACATCGCGATGCCCATTCCCATTTTGTGAGTCGGTAACCTTGTTACCAACCCCCTTCCTATTTGCGAATTGCATCGCAATGCAGAATTGCTTTGTGACCGCGAACGCGGTCGCAAAGCAATTCGCAGTTATCACCAGTGTCACACTGGTGGTAACCCATTTGCAAAAGGGAAGGGGTCCCCATGGGTCCTATAGACCACTGCCTGCTCTGAAAAAATGAAACTGACACGTTTCATTTTTTCGTTTGTAATGCATCTCGTTTTGCTTTATTTAAAAGCAGTCACAGACATAGTGGTCTGCTGTCTCCAGCAGGCCACCATCCCTGTGAGTGCTGCGACTCACAAGGAGGTCGCAAATTGCGACCCACCTCAATAATATTAATGAGGTGGTCCTTTGCGACCCCCTTGCAACTCGCAGATGGTATCAGGGAGAGCATCCTGCATCCGGCTTTGCGACTCACAAATTGCGAGTCGCTCAGACTCTCAATTTGCGAGTCGCAAAGCCGGAATTTCCTACTTCTGGCCCTAGGTTCTTAATTCAAAGTCATGATTCGTTGGTGTTTAAGTATTAGATATAAATCATTAAGATTCAATTGAATCTATATTAGAACCTCGAAATCGTTTCTAATAAAAAACTCAGTTGCGAATAATAAACTCATGGGTTGCTTCATGAGGGAGTAGTAGAAGTGATATTCAATAACCCATGTCTGAATAGCTCTTCAGTTACACAATGATGCAACAGTAAATCTTCATTATAAACTCGTGTAACTATGCGTATAAATATGCAAGCATAAATAATGACATCTTGGCAGTGAAAAATATTACTGTACTCCCACATATCTGTTTTCATTATTTGAGCAACTCTAAAGAAAAGCTCTGCAAAGGTTGCAGAAATAATGGTAACAGAAATCAGTTTTTAATTGTTGGGTGAAGAGTCGGAAATCACGACATAATCAGCGCAGTGAATACTCATTGAGCAGGGACCATTACTTGTGTCTAAGAGTTCAGAAATAAAACTGCTTTACAGGAGATTTAAAGGTAAATGGACTCCAATTCCAAATGTTTTCGTCGAGCTGGGAGTTTGGTGAAATATTGTCTTTTCACTTCTTAGTTAATGCAAATGCTGGTACAACATTATAAAGAACACGATAAAACCTTACATATCACACAAATACACAAGATGTTTCTAGGCCCTGGACTTCTGATGAAGGACTTATAGCTAATAGGGAAGACAGCAGTATTATGAACGTTGCCTCTTTTTGGCTTGAATTTTTTTTAATTCTATATTGATTGAATTTTTGGACCACCTTATAAAATGTAAACCAGATCTACTGACTGCATTCCATTAATTATCCTTCATAATATTAATTTACTTGTAAGTTTTAAATCAACTCAGATTCTTTCCCTTTAATTCAGGTATTGTTCCCTCTGAATTAAAAGAGAGAATCGTACAATCTTTGCTACGATTGCTACTGTAGACTCTTCAGATGAAGCTAATTATCTCTAATTTGCCATTCTCTTTGCCTTTGAAAAGATTCTGGGAATTATAGTGGCAAAGGATTTTAGTCCTGAATACCGACTACAACAGTGTTGACCTACAATAATATTAAGGTCAAACTATAGACAACAATAATATCCGCAATCCTATGCTTATATTTAAATTAACACAATACCTGTTCCAAAATATCATCCTATAAAAATAGCAAAAGTTAAATAATATGGAAAATCTAATACAGAGTATTAAAATTAATAATGAAGTTAACAAAAATCTCAGAAACGAAAATATAGGAAAATATAACTTAGTTTCATATAAATCTACAAACATGTAAAACAAATGTAATACTTTTACATTTATAATAAATTAGCATATATTTGGGTATCACATATACTCTATGGGGTTATATTTACTATCCCTACTCCAAACTAAGCAACACTGGGGAAAGCTTGGAACTTTGGAGGGTAGGGTCAGAGATATTATTCCCACTCCAATCTAATGAGCCGTGGAGAAAGCACTGAATCCTAGGGGTCAGGTATACTATTTGTACTGAAAATAAAATGATATTTTGTGAAAGTATTTGGACTTAAGAGGGGTCATATTTACTATTCCAATGCCAAACGAAGCAACACTGTGGAAAGCTTTAGACTTGGGATGGGTTTTATTACCATTCCCAATCCAAACTAGGACACATTGATTAGCGTGATGGACTGTGGGTTTGGGCGAGGATTACTATTCCCACGCCCAACAGTATATAAGTGAATAATATAAAATATGACAATATCACAAACGTTTTAAAAAGTGAAGTAGCAAAAACGAAAGTAATGTTATTAATTGTATAATATAATTATAATAAACCCTTATCACAAACGTTACAGAGATCCTGTCTGCCTTATTACTAGTTCCATAGGATATAATGAAACTTGTAAAACGGCAGAAAGGATATCCGTCACGTTTGTGACGGAGTATCCCATCCATCAGGATTGCAATCAGGCCCACAGATTTTTGAAACCTATTGTTAAAAATATACTTCAAAATTATGCTAACAGCAAAATTGTTACTTTGATATTTTCTACTGTGGCATATTCTGCAATCACTATTAAGAATCCACACCATGGTGAAGCAGGTCACCTTTTTATTTTGATGAGTAAGTCTTAGGTAAGGTTTGGGTTTACCAGAAACTTTGCATGAGCTCTCTTTGTAATTCTAGGTGACATTAGAATGGCAGTGTCAAATAATTTCACATGAGCTCTTATTTTACATGATTGTTAAACTTCCTTTGATACTGTAAACAACTCTATATTTCTGACCAGGCTCATTTGTAGGTATGGACGAAAATATAAGCCGCTCATGGAGATGGTGGAATTCAGGTACTTAACAATATGGCCCTCATTACAACATTGGTGGTAAAAGCCACTTACCGCCGTGCAGAAGACCGTCAATACACCGCCGCAGCAGCGGAATTCCGCCATGGTTATTGTGACCCACTGCTCGGAATCCGCCAAAATTCAGACACCCACAGAAGTCCGCCACACCAAAGGTCAGTGATAAACTGGCGAAAACAAAACGTCCACCGTCACGTCAACAGAAATACAACTACACCACCATCACACACGAATCCACACGGCGGTCTTTCAACCGCAGTATTCCATTGTTGGTACACACCGCTGTGCTCAAAATACACACACATTTACAAAACACAGCCACATTGGACAATTCGAAATACACACACCTGATACACATACACACACCACTCCCACACACCCATTACAAGATAAAACACACACCGACATCACCCACAAACCCCTATGACAAAATCACCATTAGAAGGCCAGAGAGAGACACTACAAACAACTACCAAGCATCCGCAGGCACACAATACCATCACCCACATAACTTCCACGCACCTCACACAACACACCACTAAATATCACCCCACTTATCACTACACACACCACCCCACACATCACCCACACCACCCCATGGCACGGCAAAGACACCCCAGGTTCTCAGAGAAGCAGCTCAGGGTCATGGTGGAGGAAATCGTCTGGGTAGAGACACAGCTATTCGGATCACAGTTGCAGCACACCTCCATTGCTAGGAAGATGGAGCTATGGCGAAGAATAGTGGACAGGGTCAATGCATTGGGACAGCACCCAAGAAATAGGGATGAAATCAGGAAGAGGTGGAACGACCTACGGGGGAAGGTGCGTTCCGTGGTCTCAAGACACCACCTTGCGCATCAGCGGACTGGCGGCGGACCCCACCTCCTCCCCCACAACTAACCACATGGGAGGAGCAGGTCTTGGCGATTCTGCATCCTGAGGGCCTCGCAGGAGTAGATGGAGGAATGGACTCTGGTATGTCAAAACTCAACTATTACATCCCCCACCCTACTTGCATGCTATCACATACCCCCACCCTCACCCTCACCCCATCACTCCAACTCCTCACAAATGTCCCACTATCACAAACCACACATCCTAACACCAAACCCTGCATGCAACAACAAAGCATGGACACCCATCACCAAAGCATGGGCACTGCACATACCCACACACCCCCCTAAACCACCATCACACAAGGACCCACACAGGCCTGCAAGCACTGGGGTACACGGTCACCCACCCATTGCACACCATGCCACACACAGATGTAATAAACATCCTTTTATACCCTGCACTACCCCTACCCAACGTCACCGGACGGAGGGTCCACACATGTCCACACCACCAACAGAAGAGGCCCACAGTGATGACAGCAGCTCTGTCCAACTGGATCTAGATGACCAGTCCAGTCCATCGGGGACCTCGGGACAGTCGGTACCCCTGTCACAGGCCACCACAGAGCTTCCCCCCTCTGGAAACACCAGCACAGCACCCACCCAGCGGGCCCATACCTCTGTGGCTTTGCACTCCCCAGGACACATCAATCAGCAGTGTGTCCACCACTACCGGGAACCCAGGCTAACCCACCACCCCAACAACAACACGGACCTGGGGGCAGTGGCAGTGGGCACACAGTCCAGGGGACGGAGGCCCCGGAACACAGGGGAACTGGGAGGGCCCAGGGAACCCACTCTCCACGAGGCCCTCTCCAACATCATGGGAGCCTACCACCATTCCCAGGAGACGATGGCAACGGTACTGGCCAAGTTTCAGGAGACCCAGCGTCTGCAGGAGGAACAGTATTTGGGCTTCAGGGAGGAACTCAGATCCATCAATTCCACCCTGGGCACCATCGTAGGGGTGCTGAAGGAAGTACTCAACACCAGGAGGGACACTGTGGCACAACAAGGGGCCCCTTACACTAGCCTGGACGATGAACTGCCCACCACCTCCGACGGCGCTAGTGGACAGGAGGCACCGCCACAGGACCACCACACCTGCACCCCACGCCCTGCAGAGGGTGAATCACCCCGCAAACGATCCCTGAGATCCAGGACAAAGACAGAGAACGATGCCAAGACCCCCGCCAAGAAATGAGACCACCCTGAATGTCATCCTTTTGTCCCACTTTGTCACCCTGTCCATCCTCAAACTGCCCCAGCTCCACTTCCTATGCCCATTTGGGCAATCCACCTGTGAGACTAATAGACTGGACTCTGCCATGGACATTCCTCCACCATCACCCCTGACCATTTTACAACCCCCTCCAATATTGAGCACTTAAATAAACACCCTTGAAGCACAAAACAATCTGGAGTCAGTCTGTGATTTCGAAATAGTGTATTAGCAATTACAGTGTCAAAATACTCTTTCAAATGTAATGTCAACATACCTATGTCACACAGCTCTAGTCCATGAGGAAACAAAGCAGATGTCACACAGTGGGAGCCACATCTGTGAAATCGTAAGAGAAAGTGACAACTCAGTGACCATACACTGGGTGAAAATGACAGACAGATGAGAGGTAGAAGAATTAAATCAGATGTAGCAGGCAGTGTTGTCTTCTTACGTGTGTCTCACTGGAAGTATTGCTGGATCATCGTGTTCCTGTTGTCTATGTCCTCTTCTTCGGCTTCCTCGTCTTCACTGTCCACAGGCTCCACAGCTGCCACAACACCTCCATCTGGACCATCCTCCTGCAGAAAAGGCACCTGTCGTCGCAAAGCCAAGTTGTGAAGCATACAGCAGGCCACGATGATTTGGTGAGTAGAATAGGGAACCACCTGTCATATGGAGGCTCTGGAACCTGGCCTTCTGGAGGCCGAAGGTCCTCTCTATAATCCTCCTCGTATGCCCATGGGCCTCATTGTAGAGTTCCTCTGCCCTTGTCCTGGGATTCCTCACTGGGGTCAGTAGCGATGACAGGTTGGGGTAACCAGAGTCACCTGCAAATGGCGAGGGACCAATGTTAGACACACATTAACCTGTAGGGATATCCCCAGACCGAGACGACCATTCCCACTGACTTGCTTCCAGGTGCTCACCTAATAGCCACACACAGTGCCTCTGGAGTTGCCCCATCACATAAGGGATGCTGCTATTCCGCAGGATGTAAGCGTCATGCACTGAGCCAGGGAATTTGGCATTAACATGGGAGATGTACTGGTCTGCCAAACACACCATCTGCACATTCATGGAATGATAACTCTTCCGGTTTCTGTACACCTGTTCACTCCTGCGGGGGTACCAAAGCCACATGTGTCCCCATCAATGGCACCTATGATGTTGGGGATATGTCCCAGGGAATAGAAGTCACCTTTCACCGTAGGCAAATCCGTCACCTGAGGGAAAACGATGTAGCTCTGCATGTGTTTCAGCAGGGCAGACAACACTCTGGACAACACGTTTGAGAACATAGGCTGGGACATCCCTGATGCAATGGCCACTGTTGTTTGAAAAAACCCAATTGCCAGGAAGTGGAGTACTGACAGCACCTGCACTTGAGGGGGGATTCCTGTGGGATGGCAGATAGCTGACATCAGGTCTGGCACCAGATGGGCACACAGTTCCAGGATTATAACACGATCAAGCCTGTAGGTGAAGATCACATGTCTTTCCTCCATTGTCGACAGGTCCACCAGTGGTCTGTACACTGGAGGATGCCACCATCTCCTCACATGTCCCAGCGGACGGTGCCTATGAAGGACAATTGCGGGCACAGAGTCAACCAACTCAGAGGTACGTACCCACAGCTTACACAGAACACGAATCATAATCCAAAATTTGGCCTGTATGAGTGTTGAGGCAAGGCCTCGGTATGTGTGACGCAGTTAAAAATTAAGCCATGTGGGCCCCTGAAATGGCGGCTGCCTGACCTGTAAAGTGGGACAATTGAATGTGAGGTAACTGCGCTGGCGTTGTACACCGTCGCGGTAGGCGGTCGAAGACGCAGTGCAATTCTGCATTGGTTAACATTGGACCCTATGGGTCAGAGGATCCAATGATGATGTACACCTGTGGTGATGGTACGCACCGCCGAGGACGTGACCACCATTTTCTATCTGTTCAATCACTCGATACCTGATCTTCAACAGGAGAGGACCTACACTGCTAGTGCTGCTGTGACCTAGGTCTGGAAGAGACAATGGCTCGTGCGTCTGGGGAAAGGGCCCCTGCCTTCACATCGGAGGAGTTGGAGAAACACATGGATGGGGTCCTCCCCCAGTACACGCTACTCTACGGTCCTCCAGACAAACAGGTAAGTACACCGTTACCATGCTGTATGGGCAATGCCGGTGTGGAGTGGGATGGATGAAAGATGGGGGGGGATTGAGGCGTGCATGAAACGACGGTGAGTGCAAGTGCCACAGGGCAACGGTAGGGATGGGGGCCAATGACTGTGACGGTGTAGTTGGTAATAACTTTTCTTTTTCCCATACAATTCATGTAGGTCAGCGCCCACCAGAAAAAGGATATTTGGCGTGCCATCACCAAGGATGTCCGGACCCTGGGGGTCTACCACAGACGGAGCAACCACTGCCATAAGAGATGGGAGGACATTCGCCACTGGAGCAAGAAGACGGCGGAGGCCCAGCTGGGGATGGCCTCCCAATGTGGGAGGGGTTTCCGTCACACCATGACCCCCCCTGATGTTCAGGATCCTGGTGGTGGCGTACCTGGAGTTGGATGGGCGCTTGAGGGCATCACAGCAGCCAAAAGGGGGTGAGTACACTCTCATTCTGCTGATTTTGCGTGCAGTGTAGGTGTCTGGGTGGGGAAGGTGGGCTGTGGGTTTCCCTAGGCCAGGGCGAGTGTGCTAGTTAGGTCCCCTTGTTCTGGCAGACCCTGTGGCACCCCACCCCACCTGTGTACAGTGCCAAGTACACCTAGTCAGGCTCCTGTGTCATCCACGTGTGCAGATGTCGGCCATAGCCTTTTAGGCCATGTCCCAGGGATTGAACAGTGGAGCCCAAGTGCGCGGCGTAGTGCAGGGGGCTTCTGTGTCTGTCGTGTCCGCCAATGGAAGCGGTAATGCATGCACTCAACATGTCTTTCTTCTGCTGTCCCCCTCTTTTTGTGGTCTCCCTGTTCTTGTGTGCATTAGCATCATCAGAGGGAGGAGCAGTGGCACCGGAGAAGGAGGGAGCTGCAACCCACATGGCCCTGGAGGGCGAGGCAACGGACGCGGAGTTCACCAGTGGGACAGAGGGCGAGGGGAGCTCCACGGCGGGGACAGGAGCTGAGACCAGTGATACAGTCTCGTCCTCTGATGGGAGCTCCCTTGTGGTGGCGGCAACATCTGTGCCCCCCGCATCTACAGGTACAGCCGCCACCCCCCCTACCAGCACCGCCCTACCAGCAGCCCCTCAGCCTTTGCCCTGTGCCCGCTCACCCAGGAGGGTGGGCATCAGCTTCGCCCCAGGCACCTCAGCCCCTGCCCCAGTCACCCCTGCTGCCCTCAGTGAGAAAGCCATTGACCTCCTCAGGTCCCTCACTGTTGGGCAGTCTATCATTATGAATGCCATCCAGGGTGTAGAAAGAGGAGGCCACCGCCATCATCCCATCTGCCCAGGAAGGCCACCGCCAGCACCAGCCCTGCTGCCCAGGAGGCCATCGCCAGCACCAGCCCAGTTGCCCAGGACAGGACCGCCAGCACCAGCCCCGCTGGGCCAGACAGGACCGCCAGCACCAGCCCCGCTGGGCCAGACAGGACCGCCAGCACCAGCCCCGTTGGGCCAGACAGGACCGCCAGCACCAGCCCCTCTGGGCCAGACAGGACCACCAGCACCAGTCCCGACGGGCCAGACAGGACCACCAGCACCAGCCCCGCTGGGCAGGACCGCCAGCACCATCCCCACTGGGCCAGACATGACCGCCAGCACCAGCCCCGCCGGGCCAGACAGGACCTCCAACACCAGCCCCGCTGGGCCAGACAGGACCGCCAGCAGCTGAGTCAATGCCAAGACCCCGCCGCCACAAGCACCGCTGAACAGGACACCGCCACCACAAGCACCGCTGAACAGGGCACCGCCGCCACAAGCACCGCTGCCAAGGACACCTCCGCAACAAGCACCGCTGGCCCATGAGTGCCAAGGGCACTGACGCTACTGAGTCCGTCATGAGCAGGATGAAGCACTCTGGGCGCAAGGCCCCCTCCAGAACCAGTGGAGAGATACATCCACTACCTCTGTCCTTGGCAGGATGAAGCACTCTGGGCACAAGGCCCCCTCCAGAACCAGTGGAGAAAGGCATCCACCTGAGAGACCGTGGCTTTGCGCTCCCCAGGATGAAGCAGGGGGCAACCCACCCACTGTAGAGACTTGAGAGACTGTGGCTTTGCACTCCCCAGGATAAAGCAGTGGGCAACCCACCCACTGTAGACACTTGAGAGACTGTGGCTTTGCACTCCCCAGGATAAAGCAGTGGGCAACCCACCCACTGTAGAGACTTGAGCGACTGTGGCTTTGCACTCCCCAGGATAATGCAGTGGGCAACCCACCCACTGGAGAGACTTGAGAGACTGTGGCTTTGCACTCCCCAGGATGGAACAGTGGCAACCCACCCACTGTAGAGAGTTCAGAGACTGTGGCTTTGCACTCCCCAGGATAATGCAGTGGGCAACCCACCCACTGGAGAGACTTGAGAGACTGTGTCTTTGCACTCCCCAGGATAATGCAATGGGGAACCCACCCACTGTAGAGACTTGAGAGACTGCGGCTTTGCACTCCCCAGGATGGAACAGTGGGCATGTGGCCCCCTCATGGATTTGGCATCATGCACTCAACTGGCTGAGGTGCCCCCCCTTTCCCTTCCCCCTGAGGTGCCTGTTTTATTGCTATCTGATGCCCCTGCAGTGTTCTCTCCATCATGTTCTGTAATTGAGTGTGGGCCTCGCCCATGCCGTGTGGGCCCAGTGTTCCACGGACTTCAATGGAGCACTACCTGGACTACTATTCTTGGTGTATATATTTGTTTATAGTGTATATATATTTTTGCGTCCTGGATTTTAATAGATTACAATGGTTACACTCATTTGCTTTTGTCTTTGCATTCTTCCGGGGAGTTTGGGGGGTGTAACTGTGATGTATCATGCTGTATTAGTGTGTGTGTTGTAGTGGGTGAGGGTGGGGGTGGGGTTGTGTGGGTGTTGCGTGTGTGTGTCCCTTTTTTTTCCCTCCCCCCTCCCCTGTGTCGTAGGTGCAGTACTCACCGTTGTCTTCGCCACTGGCGTTCGTGCTTCTGGTAGAGGAGCAAGAAGATGAGGGCTGGCAGGATCTGGAGAACAGGTTCCATGGTGTTCGGATTCCTCGTGGGATGTGTAGAGGTGAGCGTTTTCTCTTCGAAGTCCTGTTTCCACCGTGTTTTTGTCCGCGGTGAATCCTCCCCGGAAAAGGTGGCGGAGGGTAGGTTGTGATACTGTGGATGGTACATTGTCCTCCACCTGTCTGTTGGCGGTGACCGCCAAGCTGTTTGTTTGTACCGCCGTGGCGGTCGGAGTGTTAAAGTTGCTGTCTTTGTTGGAGGTTTCCGCCACGGTCGTAATTGCAAATTCTTTACCGCCGGCCTGTTGGCGGTCTTACCGCCACTTTAACACCGACCGCCAGGGTTGTAATCACCATCTATTTGTGTAATAGGGAGTTCCCGCAAAATTTCGACATCTGCCTCGTGGTGGAATAATTTTGGGCATGTGAGACTTGTTTTGAAGCATGCTCGAGAGCATGACTAGGTTTGCAGACCACTAATGGGAACACACAAGATTTGCTGGCGACTCGCATGGCTTTCAGTCACCACAAAACCTTCTGATGGTGGCACAAGCGGCCATAGCTACTCGAGAAGCATCTAAATCTACTCAAAAAGACATTTTCGAGTAAATAGTCTACTCCAATGGATTGTTGAGTTTGTTTTTAATGCAAAAAGCAATTTTTTATTTGACTTTTTTTCAACAGGAAGGAAGTGATCCATAGACTCTAACTTCCTCTTCCTTTCCAGCAGGCTCTGTCCAATGTTTTGTAAATCTCCTGGTCACTTTTCACTTGAATGTAGAGCTGGAAGGATCACTTTCTCTGTCTGCAATTTATGCTGCAAATACACCATTGGATTTTAAGGACTTTAGCTTTGTGATTAATTTTGTGATATCACAAATAAGTTAAAAAACTTTTGCATATGGGTGTTGTTTGTTTGATAGATGTCATGCACCAGTATGTAGTTGTACTTTTATTCAATTTATAAATTTGATTGTGGTTGCGGTGGATGGCCTGGAGTTTCAGCAGGCATCAAGTTATTATTTTACCTTTAATTTTGTATCTTTTGTCAAGAAAATAGTTGCACAATTCAGAACATTTTCTCCATGTTTTTAAAATGTCACTACTCATTTATTTTACTATGTGGAGTAGTCTGCCCACGGGCCCTTCCTCCAGTACTAGTAATGGGTACATGAAACAACTGTTCTTGTGGTATATGTTGTTTTAAAACATAATTTAGGCAAGAGATGGCATTGGATTGAATAAAAAATGTGCTTTATTTTGTATTTCATGTTTTTTTTTCTGCAAAAGTGTATTTTGGTGGGGTAATATTTGATTCCATGTGAGGATGTGTGTTGTTATAAAAAATGTATAGCTCACTTAATCGTTTTTGGCATTGCTGAATTAATGGTAGTGTTTTCTTCATTGTTACTATGCCTCCCTTGTCTGGCCAGTGTGTGTGTGTGTGTGTGTGTGTGTGTGTTTGTGTTTTCCACAGGCTATCTTTTTTGCTTGTATGTTTTCCATGTCATGTGGCCGTGGGCCATTTCAAATATTCAGTGTCCATAAGCCTGCATGTGTTCTTTGTTATCCATACCTCCTTGCCTGTTGTTTGACCATGTGGCCAGTGGCCATTTTGTGTAGCTAGCCAGTGCACTTTTACCATAGGCCTGCCTGTGTTCTTTGTTGTCCGTGCTCCCTTTCCTGCTGTTGTCTGACAATTTGACTAGTGGCCATTTTATGTCGGTATCCAGTGTGCTTTTGCCATAGGTTTGTATGTGTTTCTATTTCTCGAATGCTTCCTTGCTTGCTGTTATAATGTTGTAGGAAGATTGATAGGAGAAGGCTATGCCTTTTTGATTTTGTTCTTTCTTTTGCTTTTCTCTGACTTCAGCTTAAAATGCGTGAAGATCATTGCAGTATATATATGAACAATGTTTAATATTATATGGATTTTTTCAAATTTTCATCTGCATCTCCATACATTAGGTTCCTCCAGCAATTAATTTATTTATTTTTTCTTTTTTTTATGTACTTATTTGTTTATGTTTCTTAATGTTTTATTTATTTTTTATTTTTTGAAATATTGTTTTACTTTTTTTTTTTTACATTTCCCACCATCTACCGCCGCCAGCCAACAGCAACTGCTGCACACCAGCAATCATTTTTTTAAGCATTGTCATTACTCATTTTCCTCTGGAAACCCTGGCTGTCATCGACACACAGCTGCACACACCAGCATTCACTTTTTAAGGATTCTTCCATTGTCCCCTGGACCACCCTGCCTGCCATAGGTACATACCAGCATTTATTTTTTAAGGATTATTCCATTTTCCCCTGGACCCCATGGCTGTCATATGTATGATTATTTTATTTTCCTGTGGACCCCTGTCTGAGATAGGTGCACAAAAGATTATTAGATTTTCTCCTGGACCCGCCTGTATCTCACAGGTGTCTTCCCTTAGATCCCATTAAAGCATACTGCTATATGTGTATGTTTTTATCCTGATTGAAAATGAAATATTTTGTTGTGGTGGTGTGGTTTGATTTTGGAATGGATACATTAACCACACTAAAATATATTGTCTGTTCTATGAATAACTAAGACTGCAAAAATGTCACCTTTCACTAAATGTTTGTCTTGAATGTTTGCTTTTAGGTGCACACGAAACAACATCCACAGAATACTGCCAGACAGAAGCGCGGCACAAAGTGGCATGACCATGGCACATGAGTCCTTTTCCAATTATGCAGTTAAGTGCCACTGCCAACTGACAGAGCTTAAAGATGGTCCTAAAAAAAGGTTCTGACAAGAATATGCACCACCCCAACCTAAGCCCAAAGCCTTGTTTCTCAGCGAGGCAACCACTGCAATCATGGCAATGAGCAGTAAGTCTGAATGGGGTTTTCTCAACTGCAACCAGAGTACCTAATCATCGCAGGAAAGTGAGCAAAGTGGACAACAGGAGCCACAGCCAGCAATAGTAGATCTACCTGAAGTAGGAGCAGAACATTAGGTTGACCTTCCTGTTGATCAATATGTACCTCTTCTTGAATCATTGGCTTCCCAATCTCAATCCAGAAAGAGGAAGGGTACTCCACCATCTTCTCCAAGCCCCTCTTGTCATATCAGATGCATTAACAGTACACATTATTGTAACTACATGAATACAATATGATGTAGTCATAGCACCACACAATGCAACAACTGGGTTTACATGAAATGTACATCCAATTTCAACTCTAAACTTTAAACATATCATAGGTGTATTAATCTCACATTTCCCTTTGTCTAGTGCATATTTTGTATGTAATTAGATTTAATTTAACTCAAAGTTGTTTTTTTATTTGTAATGCATCTCTGTTTATCATTAACACTTATCAATTCTAAATAGACACACCTGCATTCACAAGTTACAAAAATATGAACATGTTCAGATTTGATGTAAGTGTCCATCATCATGATGAATGCTTGTACCAAAACCAACATGCCCATTACAAATGTTCATCACTAATGTCTGAACTATCCAAATATGTTAAAAGGAAACCCGTTTTCTTCACTGTCATAAATTAAATACAGTTCATGTTAGTTACATTTTCATCAATAACATTGGCATCAATTGTAGGAGGCTGGACTGGCTTGTAGTGAGTACCAAGGGGTACTTACACCTTGCACCAGGCCCAGGTATCCCTTATTAGTGTAGAGGGGTGTCTAGCCGCTTAGGCTGATAGAAAAGGTAGCTTAGCAGAGCAGCTTAGGCTGAACTAGGAGACGAGTGAAGCTCCTACAGTACCACTAGTGTCATATGCACAATATCATAAGAAAACACAATACACAGATATACTAAAAATAAAGGTACTTTATTTTTATGACAATATGCCAAAGTATCTCAGTGAGTACCCTCAGTATGAGGATAGCAAATATACACAAGATATATGTACACAAAACCAAAATATGCAGGAATAGCAATAGAAAACAGTGCAAACAATGAATAGTCACAATAGAATGCAATGGGAGCACATAGGGATAGGGGCAACACAAACCATATACTCTAGAAGTGGAATGCGAACCACGAATGGACCCCAAACCTATGTGAGCTCGTAGAGGGTCGCTGGGACTGTAAGAAAACAGTGAGGGTTAGAAAAATAGCCCACCCCAAGACCCTGAAAAGTGGGTGCAAAGTGCACCTAAGTTCCCCAAAGAGCACAGAAGTCGTGATAGGGGAATTCTGCCAGAAACAACAACACCAGCAATGCAACAATGATGGATTTCCCGACGAGAGTACCTGTGGAACAAGGGGACCAAGTTCAAGAGTCACGATCAAGTCAGGAGTGGGCAAATGCCCAGGAAAAGCCAGCTGTGGGTGCAAAGAAGCTGCCACCAGATGGTAGAAGCTGAGGATTCTGCAGGAACGATAAGGGCTAGAAACTTCCCCTTTGGAAGATAGATGTCCCACGTCGTGAAGAGTCGTGCAGAAGTGTTTTCGTGCAGAAAGACCGCAAACAAGCCTTGCTAGCTGCAAGGGTCGAGGTTAGGATTTTTGGATGCTGCTGTGGCCCAGGAGGGACCAGGATATTGCCAGTTACGGGAGGAGACAGAGGGGGTGCCCAGCAAGAGAAAGAGTCCACTCAGAAGCAAGCAGCACCTGCAGAAGTGCTGGGACAGGCACTACGAAGTGGAGTGAACTGGAGCTCACCCGAAGTTGCACAAGAGGGTCCCACGAAGCCGGAGGACAACTCAGGAGGTTGTGCAATGCAGGTTAGAGTGCCGGGGACCCAGGCTTGGCTGTGCATAAAGGAAATCCTCGGTGAGTGCACAGGAGCCGGAGTAGCTGCAAAACACGCGGTTCCCAGCAATGCAGTCTAGCGTGGGGAGTCAAGGACTTACCTCCACCAAACTTGGACTGAAGAGTCACTGGACTGTGGGAGTCACTTGGACAGAGTTGCTGAGTTCAAGGGACCTCGCTCGTTGTGCTGAGAGGAGACCCATAGGACCGGTGATGCAGTTCTTTGGTGCCTGTGGTTGCAGGGGGAAGATTCCGTCGACCCACGGGAGATTTCTTCGGAGCTTCTTGTGCAGAGAGGAGGCAGACTACCCCCACAGCATGCACCACCAGGAAAGCAGTCGAGAAGGCGGCAGGATCAGCGTTACAAGGTCGCAGTAGTCGTCTTTGCTACTTTGTTGCAGTGTTGCAGGCTTCCAGCGCGGTCAGCAGTCGATTCCTTGGCAGAAGGTGAAGAGAGAGATGCAGAGGAACTCTGATGAGCTCTTGCATTTGTTATCTAAGGAATTCCCCAAAGCAGAGACCCTAAATAGCCAGAAAAGGAGGTTTGGCTACCTAGGAGAGAGGATAGGCTAGCAACACCTGAAGGAGCCTATCAGAAGGAGTCTCTGACATCACCTGCTGGCCCTGGCCACTCAGAGCAGTCCAGTGTGCTAGCAGCACCTCTGTTTCCAAGATGGCAGAGGTCTGGAGCACACTGGAGGAGCTCTGGGCACCTCCCAGGGGAGGTGCAGATCAGGGGAATGGTCACTCCCCTTTCCTTTGTCCAGTTTCGCGCCAGAGCAGGGCTGAGGGATCCCTGAACCGGTGTAGACTGGCTTATGCAGAGATGGGCACACCCTGTGCCCATCAAAGCATTTCCAGAGGCTGTGGGAGGCTACTCCTCCCCAGCCCTGACACCTTATTCCAAAGGGAGAGAGTGTAACACCCTCTCTCTGAGGAAGTCCTTTGTTCTGCCTTCCTGGGCCAAGCCAGGCTGGACCCTAGGAGGGCAGAAACCTGTCTGAGGGGTTGGCAGCAGCAGCAGCTGCATTGAAACCCCGGGAAAGGCAGTTTGGCAGTACCCGGGTCTGTGCTAGAGACCCAGGGAATCATGGGATTGTCTCCCCAATACCAGGATGGCATTGGTGGGGCAATTCCATGATCTTAGACATGTTACATGGCCATATTCGGAGTTACCATTGTGAAGCTATACATAGGTAGTGACCTATGTATAGTGCACGCGTGTAATGGTGTCCCCGCACTCACAAAGTCCGGGGAATAGGCCCTGAACAATGTGGGGGCACCTTGGCTAGTGCCAGGGTGCCCACACACTAAGTAACTTAGCACCCAACCTTTACTAGGTAAAGGTTAGACATATAGGTGACTTATAAGTTACTTAAGTGCAGTGTAAAATGGCTGTGAAATAACGTGGACGTTGTTTCACTCAGGCTGAAGTGGCAGACCTGTGTAAGAATTGTCAGAGCTCCCTATGGGTGGCAAAAGAAATGCTGCAGCCCATAGGCATCTCCTGGAACCCCAATACCCTGGGTACCTCAGTACCATATACTAGGGAATTATAAGGGTGTTCCAGTATGCCAATGTAAATTGGTAAAATTGGTCACTAGCCTGTTAGTGACAATTTGGAAAGAAATGAGTGAGCATAACCACTGAGGTTCTGATTAGCAGAGCCTCAGTGAGACAGTTAGTCATAACACAGGTAACACATACAGGGCACACTTATGAGCACTGGGGCCCTGTCTGGCAGGGTCCCAGTGACACATACAACTAAAACAACATATATACAGTGAAATATGGGGGTAACATGCCATGCAAGATGGTACTTTCCTACACAACCTCCCGCCCCCAAACGAAGGACAATAAGACTAGCCATGACCTGATGAGTCTTCATTGTCTAAGTGGAAATATCTGGAGAGTCCATCTGCATTGGAGTGGGTTCTCCCAGGTCTATGTTCCACTGTATAATCCATTCCCTGTAGGGATATGGACCACCTCAATAATTTAGGGTTTTCACCTTTCATTTGTTTTAGCCAAAGTAGAGGTTTGTGGTCTGTCTGAACAATGAAGTGAGTGCCAAACAGGTATGGCATCAACTTCTTCAGTGCCCAGACCACAGCAAAGGCCTCCCTCTCTATGGCAGACCAACGCTTTTCTCTAGGGGTCAACCTCCTGCTGATAAAAGCAACAGGTTGATCCTGGCCCTCGGAATTAAGTTGTGATAAGACTGCCCCTACCCCTAATTCAGATGCATCAGTTTGGACAATGAATTTAATGGAGTAACAGGGGCTTTTCAGGACAGGTGCAGAGCACATGGCCTGCTTCAGCTCCTCAAAAGCTTTCTGACAGCTTGCTGTCCACAATACCTTTTCAGGCATTTTCTTAGATGTGAGGTCATTAAGAGGGGCTGCAATGTAGCCATAGTTCTTTATGAACCTCCTGTAATACCCAGTGAGGCCTAAGAAGGCTCTCACCTGGGTCTGAGTTGTACGGGGAACCCAATCTATAATAGTTTGGATTTTCCCCTGAAGTGGTGCAATCTGTTCTCCACCTACCAGGTGTCCCAGATAAACCACTTTCCCCTGCCCTATCTGGCACTTTGAAGCCTTGATAGTGAGGCCTGCCTTTTGCAGGGCCTCCAAAACTTTCCATAGGTGGACCAGGTGATCATCCCAGCTGGAGCTAAAGACAGCTATATCATCTAGATATGCTGCACTAAAAGCTTCCAGCCCTTGCAGGACTGTGTTCACCAACCTTTGAAAAGTGGCAGGTGCATTTTTCAATCCAAAAGGCATTACTGTGAATTGGTAATGGCCTCCAATGGTTGAAAATGCAGTTTTTGCTTTTGCATCCTCTGATAACTTGATCTGCCAATACCCTGCAGTCAAATCAAAGGTGCTTAGATACTTGGCAGATGCCAGTGTATCTATTAGCTCATCTGCCCTGGGTATAGGTTGAACATCAGTTTTGGTTACCTGGTTGAGACCTCTATAGTCTACACAAAACCGCATTTCCTTCTTTCCATCCTTGGAATGAGGTTTTGGTACAAGTACCACAGGAGAGGCCCATGGACTTTCAGAGTGCTCAACCACTCCCAGTTCAAGCATTTTCTGCACTTCTTGCTTTATGCAGTCTCTGACATGGTCAGGCTGCCTATAGATCTTACTTTGACAGGCAAGCTGTCTCCAGTGTCTATAGTGTGCTCACACCAAGAAGTGGTGCCTGGCACAGTAGAGAAGAGTTCAGAAAACTGACCCAGGAGATTTATGCAGTGGTCTTTTTGCTCAGCAGTAAGACAATCTGCCAAAGCTACACCTTCCACCAGAGCATCTTGTTCTGTGGAAGAGAAGAGATCGGGGAGAGGGTCACTCTCTTCTTCCTGTCCCTCATCTGTTGCCATGAGCAGGGTGAGATCAGCCGTGTCATAGTAGGGTTTCAGGCGATTGACATGAAGCACCCTAAGGGGACTCCTGGCAGTGCCTAAGTCAACTAAGTAGGTGACTTCTCCCTTCTTTTCAACAATTATGTGGGGTCCACTCCATTTGTCTTGGAGTGCTCTTGGGGCCACAGGTTCCAAGACCCACACTTTCTGCCCTGGTTGGTACTGAACCAAAACAGCCTTCTGGTCATGCCATTGCTTTTGGAGCTCTTGGCTGGCCTGAAGGTTTTTACTGGCCTTTTTCATGTACTCAGCCATCCTAGATCTTAGGCCAAGTACATAGTCCACTATGTCTTGTTTTGGAGCTTTTAAAGGTTGTTCCCAACCCTCCTTAACAAGTGTTAGGGGACCTCTTACCGGGTGTCCAAATAGGAGTTCAAAGGGGCTGAAGCCCACTCCTTTTTGGGGTACCTCCCTGTAAGCAAAAATAGGCAAGGTAACAGGATATCCCATCTCCTGCGGAGTTTTTCAGGGAGTCCCATTATCATACCTTTGAGAGTTTTGTTAAATCTCTCCACCAGTCCATTTGTTTGTGGATGATAGGGTGTGGTGAACTTGTATGTCACACCACATTCCTTCCACATGGCCTTTAAGTAAGCAGACATGAAATTGCTTCCTCTGTCTGATACCACCTCTTTTGGAAAGCCCACCCTGGAAAAGATTCCCAGGAGGGCCTTTGCCACTGCAGGAGCTGTAGTGGTCCTTAGAGGAATTGCTTCAGGGTATCTGGTGGCATGGTCCACTACCACCAAGATAAACCTATTGCCTGAAGGAGTAGGAGGGTCAAGGGGGCCAACTATGTCAACCCCTTCCCTTTCAAAGGGAACCCCAACCACAGGCAGTGGAATAAGGGGTGCCTTTGGAGTGCCACCTGTTTTGCCACTGGCTTGACAGGTTTCACAGGACTTACAAAATTCCTTTGTGTCCTCTGACATTCTAGGCCAATGAAACAAGGGGACAAGCCTGTCCCAAGTTTTCATTTGCCCCAAATATCCAGCTAAGGGAATGTCATGGGCTAGAGTTAGGAGGAACTTTCTGTACTCCTGAGGAATCACCAATCTCCTGGCAGCTCCAGGTTTTGGATCCCTTGATTCAGTGTACAAAAGGTTATCCTCCCAGTAAACTCTGTGAGAGTCACTGACATCCCCATTTGCGTGTTTGACAGCTTGCTGCCTTAGACCCTCTAGTGTGGGACAGGTATGCTGTGCCACACTCAGCTCCTCCCTGGCAGGCCCCCCTTCACCCAAAAGCTCAGCAGTGTCTGCTTCCAGCTCCTCTGGTGTAGGTTCTGCACAGGGTGGAAATTCTTCTTCCTCAGAAGTTGAATTCACTGTAGAGGGAGGGATAGTAGGTAGTGATTTACCTTTACTAACCCTAGCTTTAGGGAGCACTTGGTCCATTCTTCCAGGATCCAAGTCACCCTGTCCTTTTTGCTTTTTGGCCTGAGCCCTTGTTAAAGCAAAAATATGCCCTGGAATGCTCAGCATTGCTGCATTAGCCTCCAACTCCACATCTGACCAAGCTGATGTCTCTAAATCATTCCCTAGTAGACAGTCTACAGGTAAATCTGAGGCAACCACAACTTTCTTTGGACCAGTAACCCCCCCCAGTTGAGATTTACAACAGCCATGGGGTGGCTAAGTGTGTTGTTATGAGCATCGGTTACTTGGTACTGGTGACCAAGTAGGTGTTGTTCAGGGAGGACCAGTTTCTCTATTACCATGGTTACACTGGCACCTGTGTCTCTGTAGTCCTGAACCTCAACACCATTTATTAGGGGTAGTTGCTTGTACTTATCCATATTAAGGGGACAAGCAACCAAGGTGGCTAAATCAATAGCCCCCTCAGAGACTAACACAGCCTCTGTGGTCTCCCTAACAAGACCAACCCCAACTAAATTACCAAAAGTGAGCCCAGCTACTCCCTTGGATTGGCTATTAGTAGGTTTGCTCCCACCACCACTGCTATTACTAGGGGCACTAGGTGTAGCTGCAGGGGTTGTAGTGGTAGGAGGCTTGGTGCTTTTCTTTGGACAACTGGGATCTGTTGTCCAATGGCCTTTTATTTTACATAAATAGCACCATGTTTTCTTTTCTTTGTTTTGATTTGAAGAGGATTTGGGCCCACCACCCCCACCAGAGTGTTTTTGTGGGCCTGATGAAGACTCATTTTTAGATTTGTCCCCACCTTTGTCAGAAGACTTACCATCCTTCTTCTTGCCATCCTTGTCACCCCCTGTATGAACTTTTCTGTTCACCCTTGTTCTGACACATTTGTCTGCCTTCTTTCCCAATTCCTGGGGAGAGGTCAGATCAGAGTCTACCAGGTACTGGTGTAACAAATCAGACACACAATTATTAAGTATATGCTCTCTCAGGATTACGTTATACAGGCTTTCATAGTCAGAAACTTTACTGCCATGTAACCACCCCTCCAAGGCCTTCACTGAATGGTCAACAAAGTCTACTCAGTCTTGTGAAGACTCCTTTTTGGTTTCTCTGAACTTCATCCTGTACTGTTCAGTGGTTAAGCCATAACCATCTAGGAGTGCTTTCTTAAGAACTGTACAATTATTGGCATCACTTTCCTTTACAGTAAGGAGCCTATCCCTACCCTTTCCACTGAAAGATAGCCATAGGATAGCAGCCCACTGCCTTTGAGGGACCTCCTGAACAACACAGGCCCTCTCAAGTGCAGCAAACCACATGTTAATTTCATCCCCCTCCTTGTAAGGGGGAACTATCTTGTGCAGATTCCTAGAATCATGCTATTTTGCAGGATGACTATTTGGAATACTGCTGCTGCCAGCATGGGTTTCAAAACCCAATTTCTGTCTTTCTCTTTCTATCTACAAGGACTGCCTATTTAAATCCAGCTGTTGCTTCTTGAGCTTCAGCCTGGATTGTTCCACTCTCAATATATTGAGCTCCTTTTCTAACACTCTGTCATGAGGGTGGTTGGGTTGGGCATGTCTTGAAACAGAAGAATGGTGAGAATGAACAGAGGGAGACCTGGCCCTAACAGATGGCACACTAACATTCTGGCCTACAGAAGTGACACTTCTACTGTGATGAGAAGCAACACTATTACTGTGATGTGAAGCAACACTTTTAATGTGATGTGAATTCACATCAGTACCAGCTATGCTAGGTGGCCTGCTAAGGGGCAGGTTGGAAAGATTCCCTCCCAAATCTTTTGCAAGGGGTGCCCCAGAATCAGAGTGGGAACTATCAGCTAATTTCTCACCAGAAGTGCCAACAAAAGTCTTATCTTGTTCAACTAGAATGTTAACTAATAGTTCTCTAGAGGGATTCTTCCCTACCCCTAAACCTCTTTCTACACAGAGACTCCTTGCTGCCTTCCAGCTAAGGTGGTCATAAGCAGTCTTGGACAGATCCAGAGTTTGACCTGTACCAGACATAATAGAAAAGGTTTAAGGGACAGAAAAAGAAAGAAAACGTTTTCAGAACTTTTTAAAGGACAGAAAAAACTTTTAAAACTTTTAAAGAACTTTATGAAAGTTTTAGAGGTACTTTTCAGCACTTAGTAAAGATGTGAGAGAAGAAAAGCAAAACTTTTTGGTTAGGTGTACATACACTGAACTTGTTTTGCATATTTTTCTCTTATGAAAAGTACAATGACAAAAGTGGTAGTAGTTGCAAAGTACTTATCCGACCGCTGCACAAACAATGTAGGAGGCTGGATTGGCTTGTAGTGAGTACCAAGGGGTACTTACACCTTGCACCAGGCCCAGGTATCCCTTATTAGTGTAGAGGGGTGTCTAGCAGCTTAGGCTGATAGAAAAGGTAGCTTAGCAGAGCAGCTTAGGCTGAACTAGGAGACGAGTGAAGCTCCTACAGTACCACTAGTGTCATATGCACAATATCATAAGAAAACACAATACACAGATATACTAAAAATAAAGGTACTGAGGGCCATATTTATACTCTGTTTGCGCCGGATTTGCGTCATTTTTTTTAACGCAAATTCAACGCAAAACAAACTCCATATTTATACTCTGGCGTTAGACGCGTCTAGCGCCAAAGTTCATGGAGTTTGCGTCATTTTTTAGCGTGGACACCTACTTTGCGTTAATGATATGCAAGGTAGGCGTTCCCTTCTAAAAAATGACTCCAAGGCATGTGCGCCGTATTTACACTCCCGGGCAAAAATGACGCCCGGGAGTGGGCGGGTAAAAAAAAATGACGTCCAGCCGCTTTTGCGTAGTTTTTTAGCGCCTGGTCAGGGCAGGCGTTAAGGGACCTGTGGGCTCGGAAGGAGCCCGAGGTGCCCTCCCATGCCCCCAGGGACACCCCCTGCCATCCTTGCCCACCCCAGGAGGACGCCCAAGGATGGAGAGACCCATCCCAGGGAACTTAAGGTAAGTTCAGGTAAGTATATATATATATTTTTTTTGGTGGCATAGGGGGGCCTGATTTGTGCCCCCCTACATGCCACTATGCCCAATGACCATGCCCAGGGGACAGATGTCCCCTGGGCATGGCCATTGGGCAAGGGGGCATGACTCCTGTCTTTGCTAAGACAGGAGTCATTTCAATGGGGGTTGGGAGTCAAAAAAAATGGCGCAAATCGGGTTGAGGCGAAAATTTTGCCTCAGCCTGACTTGCCCCATTTTTTGACGCCCAAGTTCCATATTCCCCTACGCCGGCGCTGCCTGGTGTAAGTCATTTTTTTTTACGCACACCAGGCAGCTCCACCGGCTAACGTCATTGAATAAATACGGCGCCCACATGGTGCTTCAGAATGGCGTTAGCCGGCGTTAGATTTTTTGACGCACAACTGCATTGGCGCAGTTGTGTGTCGAAAAGTATAAATATGGCCCTTTATTTTTATGACAATATGCCAAAGTATCTCAGTGAGTACCCTCAGTATGAGGATAGCAAATATACACAAGATATATGTACACAATACCAAAATATGCAGGAATAGCAATAGAAAACAGTGCAAACAATGTATAGTCACAATAGAATGCAATGGGAGCACATAGGGATAGGGGCAACACACACCATGTACTCTAGAAGTGGAATGCGAACCACAAATGGACCCCAAACCTATGTGAGCTCGTAGAGGGTCGCTGGGACTGTAAGAAAACAGTGAGGGTTAGAAAAATAGCCCACCCCAAGACCCTGAAAAGTGGGTGCAAAGTGCACCTAAGTTCCCCAAAGAGCACAGAAGTCGTGATAGAGGAATTCTGCCAGAAACAACAACACCAGCAATGCAACAATGATGGATTTCCTGATGAGAGTACCTGTGGAACAAGGGGACCAAGTCCAAGAGTCACGATCAAGTCGGGAGTGGGCAGATGCCCAGGAAATGCCAGCTGTGGGTGCAAAGAAGCTGCCACCGGATGGTAGAAGCTAAGGATTCTGCAGGAACGATAAGGGCTAGAAACTTCCCCTTTGGAGGATAGATGTCCCACGTCGTGAAGAGTTGTGCAGAACTGTTTTCGTGCAGAAAGACCGCAAACAAGCCTTGCTAGCTGCAAGGGTTGTGGTTAGGGTTTTTGGATGCTGCTGTGGCCCAGGAGGGACCAGGATGTCGCCAGTTGCGTGAGGAGACAGAGGGGGCGCCCAGCAAGAGAAGGAGCCCACTCAAAAGCAAGCAGCACCCGCAGAAGTGCCGGAACAGGCACTATGAAGTGGAGTGAACTGGAGCTCACCCGAAGTTGCACAAGAGGGTCCCACGAAGCCGGAGGACAACTCAGGAGATCGTGCAATGCAGGTTAGAGCGCGGGGGACCCAGGCTTGGCTGTGCACAAAGGAAATCCTCGGTGAGTGCACAGGAGCCGGAGTAGCTGCAAAACACATGGTTCCCAGCAATGCAGTCTAGCGTGGGGAGGCAAGGACTTACCTCCACCAAACTTGGACTGAAGAGTCACTGGACTGTGGGAGTCACTTGGACAGAGTTGCTGAGTTCAAGGGACCTCGCTCGTTGTGCTGAGAGGAGACCCATAGGACCGGTGATGCAGTTCTTTGGTGCCTGCGGTTGCAGGGGGAATATTCCGTCGACCCACGGGAGATTTCTTTGGAGCTTCTAGTGCAAAGAGGAAGAAGACTACCCCCACAGCATGCACCACCAGCAAAGTAGTCGAGAAGGCGGCAGGATCAGCGTTACAAGGTCGCAGTAGTCGTCTTTGCTACTTTGTTGCAGTGTTGCAGGCTTCCAGCGCGGTCAGCAGTCGATTCCTTGGCAGAAGGTGAAGAGAGAGATGCAGAGGAACTCTGATGAGCTCATGCATTCGTTATCTAAGGAATTCCCCAAAGCAGAGACCCTAAATAGCCAGAAAAGGAGGTTTGGCTACCTAGGAGAGAGGATAGGCTAGCAACACCTGAAGGAGCCTATCAGAAGGAGTCTCTGACGTCACCTGATGGCCCTGGCCACTCAGAGCAGTCCAGTGTGCTAGCAGCACCTCTGTTTTCAAGATGGCAGAGGTCTGGAGCACACTGGAGGAGCTCTGGGCACCTCCCAGGGGAGGTGCAGGTCAGGGGAGTGGTCACTCCCCTTTCCTTTGTCCAGTTTCACGCCAGAGCAGGGCTGAGGGATCCCTGAACCGGTGTAGACTGGCTTATGCAGAGATGGGCACCATCTGTGCCCATCAAAGCATTTCCAGAGGCTGGGGGAGGCTACTCCTCCCCAGCCCTGACACCTTATTCCAAAGGGAGAGGGTGTAACACCCTCTCTCTGAGGAAGTCCTTTGTTCTGCCTTCCTGGGCCAAGCCTGGCTGGACCCCAGGAGGGCAGAAACCTGTCTGAGCGGTTGGCAGCAGCAGCAGCTGCATTGAAACCCCGGGAAAGGCAGTTTGGCAGTACCCGGGTCTGTGCTAGAGACCCGGGGAATCATGGGATTGTCTCCCCAATACCAGGATGGCATTGGTGGGGCAATTCCATGATCTTAGACATGTTACATGGCCATATTCGGAGTTACCATTGTGAAGCTATACATAGGTAGTGACCTATGTATAGTGCACGCGTGTAATGGTGTCCCCGCACTCACAAAGTCCGGGGAATTGGCCCTGAACAATGTGGGGGCACCTTGGCTAGTGCCAGGGTGCCCACACACTAAGTAACTTAGCACCCAACCTTTACTAGGTAAAGGTTAAACATATAGGTGACTTATAAGTTACTTAAGTGCAGTGTAAAATGGCTGTGAAATAACGTGGACGTTATTTCACTCAGGCTGCAGTGACCTGTGTAAGAATTGTCAGAGCTCCCTATGGGTGGCAAAAGAAATGCTGCAGCCCATAGGGATCTCCTGGAACCCCAATACCCTGGGTACCTCAGTACCATATAGTAGGGAATTATAAGGGTGTTCCAGTATGCCAATGTAAATTGGTAAAATTGGTCACTAGCCTGTTAGTGACAATTTGGAAAGAAATGAGAGAGCATAACCACTGAGGTTCTGATTAGCAGAGCCTCAGTGAGACAGTTAGTCATAACACAGGTAACACATACAGGGCACACTTATGAGCACTGGGGCCCTGTCTGGCAGGGTCCCAGTGACACATACAAGTAAAACAACATATATACAGTGAAATATGGGGGTAACATGCCAGGCAAGATGGTACTTTCCTACATCAATCACTAACTTGTATTCAATAAATAATCTCAGGACAAGATTTGTGAAATAAAAAAAATAGTTTTCAAATGAGATATGTCTCTCAATTAATACATTTCCAAGAAATGACCAACAGTACATGATGCAGTGCATCATTTTGTTTTTTGCCCAATAGCTTACCTCCTAATTTCATTGCCAAAGTACAACCTCCTCAGTAAGGGGCATATAGAGAGCAGAGCAGGCACCTCAATTATGTTTCTTGGTAAGGGTTGGCTTGGGATTTGTTGTGGTCAGGGTAGGTAATCAGTAAAGGGGTGTGTAGGAGAAGGGGTGGAAGGGGTGGGAGAGGATGGGGTTTGGGTGGTAGATGGAGGTAGAGTGGGTGTTGTGTGTGGGTCTGTATGTTGTGCAGGGACATGTGGGTCTGGTTTATGTGGTGCATGTTTAAGAGTGTTGTTTTTGGGTAAGTGTGTGCATTTGCATTTGGTGGTTGTTGGGGTGTGTGTGCTTTTTCTGTGAGTGTGTATGTTAGGATGATGTGGTTGCGGTGCATGTGGTTTTTATGTCATAGGGGCATGTGGTCTTGTTGGATGTGTGTGGTTTTTCAGCTGTACAGTATTCAGGTGATTGTGAGCATCTGTGTCTTTTGGTTGTTGTTTTGCATGTAGGTGTATCTGTGTGTTTGGATAATTGTGATGTAGAGGTGGGTGTTGTGGTTGTGGTGCTTGCTGGTGGTTTGGGTGTGCTGGTGTTTGGGGTTGTTGTGGTGGTTTGGATGGTGCATTAGTCTGTGGTGGTGAGTGTTGTGGTTGTGTGTGTGGTGTCTGTGTCTGTGGTGGTGGGTGTTGTGGTGCCTGTGGTGTAGAAAAAGTACTATGTGGCTGTTGGATGGATGGACGCTTGTGTTTCCTGGTGTATTTGTGTTTATGTGTGCATGTGTTGCTTTTGTCTGTTGCAGTAGGTATGTGCAAGGAAGTGAGTGTTCTTGGGAGTGTGTTAAGTGGTGAGATTTGGGATGAGAAAGGAAATAGAGTAGGGACACAAGGTTCGGCTGGTTGGGGAACCATTGTCAGTGGAGAGGCTATCTTTGCAAGGGATCTCTGCATGCCAGACATTGAACTATGAATGGCATCCAGGAATGCAATCATCTGTTGCGTTTGGGAATGAACCCCCTGGATGGCATTCACAATTGCTGTCTGGCTTAAAGAGATGGTGCATAACAGGTCAATAGCCTTTTCACTGAGATCAGCTGGTGGGACATTGGAAGGGGGTGGTGTTTGTGGCAAAGGAGACACATCCTTTTAGGTAGGGTAGGTTTGGCCAACTTGGGGGAACAAGAAGGAGAGTTGAGATTAGGAATCTATGTGGCAGACAAGGATGCAGATGGGACAGGTCCTTTTGAGTCTACCACCACTAGGGCCCTCCAAAGATGTAGGGCTGGTGGCCTTTGTGCCAGTCCCCTCACCCTCCATGCAACACATGTAGGTGTCTGATGTTTCTCCACCCGACACACAGTGGCCAGCTGCTTCCCTGCCTTCATGGCCAATGTCTTCTTCGACTGATGCTGCAGATGGTGAAAATACATACAATTTTAACATATCTGTGCAAATAAAAATGGTCAAAAGGTTATCTATCAAAACATTTCCTATTTTCAATTTTTCACCTGACTAAAGGCTATAAAACTTAGTTAAACTTCACTACTACCCCATGCATGTAGAAAACATATTATGGACACAGTTGCTCACAATTTAGGAAATTGCCATCATTAGACCCACTTCATTTTAGATCATCACACTTACACACTTCAAATTCCTCATGGAATTGTTTAGTGCCTCCGAATACTAGAGTCTTGTTGGTGAACTCATGCCACAAAAATAAATATCTAGTGAAAAAACTTTGTAACATATACATTGTCCATCTGCATAAGTCCCTCTCAAAAACACCTATGTTCCAACATTGATACATCATCTGGACTTAACAAAGGACACAAACATGTTGTATAGGCTATGTGTAACTCCGTCACCAATGTGTATACATTCCTGTCAGTTTCAATCAATGAAGTTTGTCTACTAAATTCTTGTTTGTTGAAACAGACTAGCTTACATACACATTTGTGAAGGAGTAACTCTTCATGCCATTCTACTACTGTCAACATGAACTGACTTGAATCTTGCTGTTAAAACGTATTTATCAATTGTTTTTGCTAAGAAATGTTGCTATTATACTCATGTCCCTTGTCATTCTTGACTAGATGTTCAATATGGTTTGGTCACTATATCAACTCACCAATGTGTAGTCAGAAAAATCCACTGTATCATAAGTGCATTGTATGCCATGTCATCTGTGATAAGACTAACATTACCTCCTCACATTTGTGATGGAGCATCACACCTGACTGAATCCTCAATTGGAGCCTGTTTGGTACAACTGTCCCTCAAAACATAGACAAACTCAAGGTACCTCTTTTTTCTTATGCAGGCATGTGTCTGCTCAAAACAGTATTTGGGTTGTCATAGTGAATCTAATAGCAACCTTTAACACAAATCAAGACACAAAACACATCTTCATACACCCTGTGCAAAACTTACACCTTCCAGAAATCTTCTTCTGCATTGCATGTATGTCAACCTTTATGTTGATGCTATAAATCATTGTTGTAACATAAATTAGTTAACTAACAATATTTGCTTAAAATATAAATTACCCCCTTGAAGCGGTTATTGGGCTCTCAACTGCCTATCAAGGTCCAGATAGGCCACCGCAAGTATGCGGGCCATTAGAGGGGTCAGTGTTTGACGCACTGGCTTCCCATATTGGGAGGACTGGCCGAACTGGACTTTGGATGACTTAAGGGTGCAGTGTTGTAGGTCCTCCCACCTTTTGTAGCAATGAGTGCGACACGACTTATAGAACCCCAAGGGTCTGCACTTTCTTGGTGATGGCCTTCCATATCCCCTTCTTCTGATAGGCATTGACCTGTATGGATAAAAAAAAGAAAGAAAATTATGTTCTGTGAGATTTTGTTTGTCTGTATTGCTGTGAAACAAGTTTGTAACATCTCTCACAAGCATTTCTAAAATGTTTGAACAGATTATTTGCCAACATTTTATTTTTTGCTAGGAAATACTAATTTGTAGTGAACTGTTGGGTACCCTCAACACTTTCAATGTCACATGTTACAAATCCAAGCCACAAAAATGACCTAGGCCAGGGGTCTGAAACAGTTTCCATAGTGAGAGCTACTTCTGAGCAGTACAAATCATTGTGAGCTATTAAAGACTAACAACTTGTGTATTATTAGCACAATCCCCATGCACAGCTACATTGACTTCATGTCTAATGTTTTTAGAGCCAGATACTATAGTTTGGAACACATACAATGACTAAGGTCAGTATCGAAAGGCTGCCATGTGTCAGTGAGAGCATGGTTTTTGGTGACATACTTGTATGGATTATTTAGAGCCTGTGTCATGTGTACTTGCAGCACAGGCTATACATTTCCCTACATGGGGCACCATTACATTGGTAAAACATACAGATACCCATTTATCAGGAAATGGGATAAAATAAAACTGAAAAAAGCAGACAAGTCCACAACTTGAAAGTTTTTTCTTGCACTTCACTTTTCTCTTATTTCAACATACAGCTGTATTTTTCAATTATCTTTATCGTACAGTGTCTACTGTCCACTGGAAGTAAGGGGCATGGAGTTTGTAAATTGATATCTTGATTTGTAAGTTCATTGAAATGACAAGTCTCCTTATTCAATCAAACAGATGGCATTTCATTTAAATTTACTGAGATTTTAAAACATTGTTAAACATCATTATGTCCCCTGACAAATTATTGTGTTGACTACACTCCAATCACAACACTTCACTCAGGAACTAAAAGAAACAAATTATCCTGTGTGTTAAAAAGTAACACGTTTCCTAGATATACAACATGTACCTCTTCCACTGAGTTCCCATACAGCTGGCTGTACAGGGACTGGAGTTTCATGGTGAGTCGTTCCAACTCATCAGGGGAGAAGTTAGGGGCTCTGTTACCTGCTTTGCCCAGAATCATGGTTGCCTGAGGTCAACAGCAGCAAAAGTGGAGGAGGTGTTGTTGGCTGCAGTCTTAAGAGCCAAGTGAGCTTTTTTCCTAATAGCGCATACATGTACATGACACGTACGATCCACGATGGAGATGGACACAGCCACTATCATTTATACATTGCTGTCACACATGTTGGCCTATGAGTGTGTCTGTCGTGGAGTGTTACACTTACTATGCTGTCAATGTCCACTGACTTCCGTTGGATTGCTATTGTCTTGATTACAAGGTCAGGTGACCACCATTTTAGAATGTGAACCAGTGTATTTTTAAATGTTAAGTGTGGCACAACCACTCAAAATGTTGACTAGTTTACCAATGTAAAATAAATACAACACTATTTTGTGATCGTTTTGACACATTATAATGCAGTGCGTCACTGTGTTTAAAATCAATAGTGATGCAGTGTATTTTATACTTCCATTGACAGAGTTTTAGAAAAAAAGAATCAAAATAAATGTGTAAATAATACGTTTCATTTTTTTTTTTTTACATTCGTCACAAAATACAGTTGAATAACATACACACATCTGATACAGCACAATATAAATACCCGCAGGAGAAGCCCTTTAAAAGCATGACAATAATATCCCTATTCAGGGCCCTAATCAACCAGAGACCTGAGATTGAGCCAAACCCCTTATTAATTAATGAAGAGGAAAAGCAAAAATAAACATGAGTATACATAAGTGTCATTCCAAAAAAACACAATATATATCCAGACCGAGGGATGTCAACCCCTCTGGAGTATTTAGTATATGGCTCCAGTAGTTTCCAACCTGGCAGTGACAAATGACCAGATTCTGTATCCCCACACCTGCTTCTTACTTCCTTTACATCTGTAAAGATTTAATTCCATGTGATAGGTTGCCTGAAATCTGGATCACCACATTGTGAATGATAGAGGTTTGGGGCTGAGCTATTTAGATGCAATGCAGAGTTGGGTCACAGCCATAGCAATGAATAATAGATATGAATGCCTACTGATCACCTTGTTCTCCTCATACCTATCCAAGACCCCCAGAAACAGTAGTGCAGAGGAAGCCCGGTATGGCCCGCCAATAACTGAGCTAAAAAAAGACATAGGGGGTCATTACAACATTGGCGGTAAAAGCCGCTTACCGCCGTGCAGAATACCGCCAATACACCGCCGCGGCCCCGGAATTCCGCCACAGCTATTATGACCCACATCTCGGAATCCGCCGAAATTCAGTCACCCACACAAGTCCGCCACACCAAATGTCAGTGTTAAACTGGCGAAAACAAAGCCTCCACGCCAACAGAAACACGCCCATGCTATTACGACCCACGAATCCACGCGGTGGTCTTTCAACCGTGGTATTCCATTGGCGGTACACACCGCCGCGCTCAAAATTCACACACATCTCCAAAACACCGCCACATTGGACAATTCCAAATACACACATCTGATACACATACAAACACCACTCCCACACACCCAACACAATATAAAACACACACCCACATCACCCACAAACCCCTACGACCAAAAATTAGTCACGAAGGCTACAGAGAGATAGCACAGAATAGACAATCCCACCACACAGAGGCACACAACACCATCGCCCACACAACATCCACGCACAAAACACCACACACCACTACACATCACCACACACATCAACACTCACACCGCCCCACACATCACACACACACCACCCCATGTCATGCCAAAGACACCCCCGCTTTTCCGAGGAGGAGCTCCGGGTCATGGTGGAGGAAATCCTACGGGTAGAGCCACAGCTATTTGGCTCACAGGTGCAGCACACATCCATAGCCAGGAAGATGGAGCTATGGTGCAGAATAGTCGACACGGTCATCGCTGTGGGACAGCATCCAAGAAATCGGGAGGACATCAGGAAGAGGTGCGTTCAACGGTCTCCAGGCACAACATCGCGGTTCAGCAGACTGGCGGCGGACCCCCACCTCCTCCCCCACAACTAACAACATGGGAGGAGCAAGTCTTGACCATCATGCATCCTGAGGGCCTCGGTGGAGTCGGTGGAGGAATGGACACTGGTAAGTCAAATCTTAACTATCAGATCCCCCAACCTACCTGCATGCTATCACACACCCCCACCCTCACCCCCTCCCCTATCACCCAAACTCCTCACTAATGTACTAAGAACACAAACAACACATCCCAACAACAAGTCCTGCATGACACAACTAAGCATGGACACCCATCACGAAAGCAAGCTCACTGCACATACCCATAACGACCCCTAACCATCATCACACAAGCCCCCACACAGGAATGCTTGCACTGGGGTACACGCACACCCACCCATTGCACACCATGACACACACACATGCAATAATCATGCTCTTATGCCCCTGCAGGATCACGAAGGACCGTCACCACACCGGAGGGTCCAGACAACTCCACTCCACCCACAGAAGAGGCCCACAGTGACAATAGCAGCTCTGCCCTACTGGATCCTGATGACCAGCCCAGACCATCGTGGGCCTCGGGACAGTCGGTTCCCCTTGAACAGGCGCAGCCCAACACTGACCTTCCACCCTCTGGTAACACCAGCACAGCGCCCACCCAGCAGGCCCAAACCTCTGGACCCATGACAGGTCAATCAGCTGTGTGTCCACCACTACAGGGAACCCAGGATAACCCACCACCCCAACAACAACAGGGACCTGGGGGCAGTGGTAGTGGGCACAAGGTCAAGGGGATGGAGGTACAGGAACACAGGGGAACTGGGAGGGCTGCTGTGCGACAGGGGGCGGACAGGCCAAGGGAACCCACTCTCCATGAGGCCCTCTCCTCCATCATGGGAGCATACCACCACTCCCAAGAGACGATGGTGACGGTCCTGGTCAAGTTTCAGGAGACCCAGCGCCTGCAGGAGGACCAGTATTTGGGGTTCAGGGAGGAGCTCAGAACCATCAGCTCCGCCTTGGACACCATCGTAGGGGTGCTGAAGGACATACAGCAGACCATGAGGGACACCGTTGCACTCCAAGGGGCCCCTGACACTAGCATGGACGATGAACAGCGGTCCCTGAGATCCAGAAACAGGACAGAGCAAGATGGCAAGACCCCACCAGGAAATGAGACCACCCTGATTGTCACCCCACTGTCCCACTTTGTTACCCTGTTACCCTGTCCATACTTAAACTGCCCCAGCTCCACTTCCTATGCCCATATGGGCAGTGCACCTGTGAGACTAATAGACTGGACTCTGCCATGGACTTTCCTCCACCATCACCCATCACCATTTTACAACCCCCCTCCATTTTTTAGCACTTAAATAAACACCCTTGAACCACAAAACAATGTTGAGTCAGTCTATGATTTGGTAAAATGTATCATCAATGAAAGTGTCAAAATGTGTTTCCAGTTGTAAAGGCAACATACCTATGTCACACATCACAAGTCCTTGATGGATGCATGCAGATGACACACGTTGGTAAGCACATCTGCGAAACCGTAATGGAAAGGAACAACTCAGTTACCAAATAATCCTATGAAATTACACACAGGATAGAGGAAGACGTGTGACAGTGAATGTAATGGTAAAAATGAAAATGTTCTCACCTGTGTGTCACTGGAAATATTGCTGTATGACTGACTCCCTGTTGTTGTTGTCTTCTTCCTCAGCTTCCTCCTCATCACTGTCCACAGGCTCCACAGGCTCCACAGCTGCCATAACACCGTCATCTGGACCATCCTCCTGCAGAAAAGGAACCTGGCGTCGCAAAGCAAGATTGTGAAGCATCGAGCAGGCGATGATGATCTGGCACACCTTCTTCGGTGAGTAGAATAGGGAACCACCTGTCATATGGCGGCACCTGAACCTGGCCTTCAGGAGGCCGAAGGTGCGTTCGATCACCCTCGTAGTCCGCCCATGGGCCTCATTTTAGCGTTCCTCTGCCCTGGTCCTGGGATTCCTCACTGGGGTCAATAGCCAGGACAGGTTGGGGTAACCAGAGTCTTCTAATAGCCACACACGGTGCCTCTGGAGTTGACCCATCATATCAGGGATGCTGCTATTCCGCAGGATGTAGGCGTCATGCACTGAGCCAGGGAACATAGCATTAACCTGGGAGATGTACTGGTCTGCCAAACATACCATCTGTACATTCATGGAATGATAACTCTTCTAGTTCCTGTACACCTGTTCACTCCTGTGGGGGGGGGGGCAGAGCTACATGGGTGCCATCAATAGCACCTATGATGTTGGGGATATGTCCAAGGGCATAGAAGTCACCTTTCACTGTAGCCAAATCTTCCACCTCAGGGAAAATGATGTATCTCCTTACGTGTTTCAGCAGGGCAGACAACACTCTGGACAGCACGTTGGAAAAGAGCCACTTGCAAGGAAATGGAGCACTGACAGCACCTGCACGTCAGGGGGGATTCCAGTGGGATGGCGGATTGGTGACATCAGGTCTGGCTCCAACTGGGTACATAGTTCCTGGATAGTAGCACGGTCAAACCTGAAGGTGACGATTAAATGTCGCTCCTCCATTGGCAACAGGTCCACCAGCGGTCGGTACACTGGAGGATTCCGCCATCTTCTCAATTGTCCCAAATGACGGTGCTTAGGAAGGACAACAGCGACCACAGAGTCAACTTTTTTCCAGGTATGTACACACAGTTACAAAGAACACAACACCAAACACAAAACCCTTCCTGTATGTGTGTTGAGTGTAAGCCTAGCTATGTGTGACGCAGAAGTAAATGAAGCCATGTGGGCCCCTGAAATGGAGGCTGCCTGACCTCTAAACTGGGACAATGGAATTGTGGCGTAACTGCGTTGCCGTTGCACACCGTCGCGGTAGGCAGCCGTAGACCGCAGCGCAATGCTGCATTGGTTAACATTGGACTCTATGGGTCCCAGGAGCCAATGAACAAGTGCGCCGCCGGTGATGATATGCACCGCCGCGGACGTCACCGCCATTTTCTATCTGTTCAATCACTAGATACCTGATCTTCGACAGGAGTGGACCTACACTGCAAGTGCTGCTGTGACCTCGGTCTGGAAGCGACGATGGCTGCTGCGTCTGGGGAAAGTGCCCCTGCCTTCACTGCTCAGGAGTTGGAGAAACTAGTAGACGGGGTCCTCCCCAGTACACGCTACTCTACGGTCCTCCAGACCAACAGGTTAGTACACAGGTAGCACGTTGTATCGGCTAGGCCTGGGTGGAGAGGGCTGGTTGTAAGAGGGAAGGGGGCAGAGTTCAGGGAACATTAATGCATTTGAATGAATGTGCCACATGGCTAGGGTAGGGAGGGGGGACACTCAAATCGACGGTGCAGTTGGTAAAGACTTCTCTTCTTCCCTCGTGCATGTCATGTAGGTCAGCGCCCACCAGAAGAAGGACATTTGGCGTGCCATCGCCATGGACGTCCGGACCCTGGGGGTCCACCAGAGACGGGGCACCCACTGCCGGAAAAGATGGGAGGACATTCGCCGCTGTAGCAAGAAGACGGTGGAGGCTCAGCTGGGGATGGCCTCCCAACGTGGGAGGGGTGCCCGTCACACCATGACCCCCCTGATGTTCCGGATCCTGGCGGTGGCCTACCCTGAGTTGGATGGGCGCTTGAGGGCATCACAGCAGACACAAGGGGGTGAGTACACTCTCATTCTGCGGACTTTGCGCGCAGTGGAGGGGTCTGGGTGGGGGAGGAGGCCTGTGGGTGTACCTAGGCCAGGCAGAAATACGTAGGCTAGGCCCCTCCGTAATGCAGGCCATGTGGCACTCTACCCCACCGCAGTAGAGTGCCAAGTACAGGTATACATGCCCCTGTGGCATCCATGTGTGTAGAAGTCCACCATAGCCATGTAGGCTAGATCCCAGAAATTGCATCTGTAGAGGCCAGGAGCACGGCATAGTGCAGGGGGCTTCTGTGTCTGTATTGTCCGCCAACGGTAGTGGTATGCCATGCACTCAACCTGTGTTTCTTCTGCCTCCCCCCCTTTTTGTGCTCTCCCTCTTCTTTTGTGCATCAGCATCATCAGGAGGAGGTACAGTGGCACCGGAGCACAAGGGAGCTGCATCCCACATGGCCATGAAGGGCCACACCACGGACTCAGATTGCACCAGTGGGACGGAGGGCGAGGGGAGCTTCACGTCGGCCACCGGATCAGCAACCAGTGACACAGACTCATCCGCCGATGGGAGCTCCCTTGTGGTGGCGGCACCATCTGTGTGCCCCACTTCTACAGGTACAACCGCCACCTCCCCTACCAGCACCGCCCTCCCATCAGCCCTTCAGCATTCGCCCCGTGCCCGCTCACCCAGGAGGGTGGGCATCACCTTCGCCCCAGGCACCTCAGGCCCTGCCCCAGTCACCCCTGCTGCACTCAGTGAGGAAGCCATTGACCTCCTCAGGTCACTCACTATTGGGCATTCTACCATTGTGAATGCCATCCAGGGTGTAGAAAGGGAGTTGCAACACGGTAATGCATTCCTGGAGGGCATTCATTCTGGTCAGGCTGTCCTTCAGCGAACCATGCAATCTCTGGCCTCAGCACTGATGGCAGCCATTGTCCCTGTGTCTAGCCTCCCCCTCCAGCCTCATCAACCCAGACCCAATCCCCTGTACCCCAGCCTATCCCAAGCACACCATCAGACCAGCATGCACACACCTCAACACACAAAAGTAGCTCAGGCAAACATAGGCACCACAAAACCCACAGGAACACACACAAGCATCACCCACATGCAGACACAGCAACATCCACTGCCTCCACTGTGTCCCCCTCCTCGTCGTCTCCCTCCTCCCTCCCAGTCTCGTCTACACTCTCACCTGCATGCACTACATCTACAGGCACCAGGACTCGCACCAGAACACCCAGCACCACACCCCGCTCACCTGCACTCACCACCTCCACTCCCATTTACATGTCCCCTGTGTCCTCTCCCAGTGTGTCTGTGACACCCCCTCCCAAAGTACACCAACGCGGGCACCCACACACCCAACATCCATCCACCTCACGACAGCCTCCAGTACCTGCACCTGCACCCAAAACACCTAAAGTGACACCTCCTACAACCACCTCCTCTTCCTCGACTCCCTGACCGCCTCCAACTACCCATCCCAGTGTTCGTCAGAAACTGTCCCTCTGCAAAGTTGAAGTTTTTTCCCCCACCACACCCTCCAATTCATCAGTCCTGTCGTAGCGCCTCAGCCAAAAAGCCTCCAGTACCAGTGGTGCATGTTCAAGGTGTGTGGAGTGCACTGGCCACCAGGGTAGGCAGTGTGACACGGAGCCAAGGCACTGCCAGTCCACCCCCTGTAAAGGCTCTGAAGTTGGAAAGTGGCCGACGGGACCGTGTGAAGACTCCTTGAAGCACAACAACTCACAGGGGTCCCAGGGGGATTGCAGAGTCAGCTGTGACTCCTCCAAAGGTGGGGAAGGGCCAGAAGAAGTCAGCACAGCCTGGTGTGAGCAGCATGGCGGAGAAGGGCGGCATCCTTCCCGGCGGCCGGGACGCCACCGCCAGCACCATCGTCACTTGTCCGAAGACCGCTGCCAGAGTCATTGCCCAGGAGGGCCCAAGTATCGTCACTGGTCAGGAGACCACCGCCGGAGTCAGTGCCCAGGAGGGCCCAAGTATCGTCACTGGTCAGGAGACCACCGCCAGAGTCATTGCCCAGGAGGGCCCAAGTATCGTCACTGGTCAGGAGACCACCGCTACCGCCAGAGTCATTGCCCAGGAGGGCCAAAGTATCGCCACTGGTCAGGAGACCACCGCCGGAGTCAGTGCCCAGGAGGGCCCAAGTATCGTCACTGGTCAGGAGACCACCGCCAGAGTCATTGCCCAGGAGGGCCCAAGTATCGTCACTGGTCAGGAGACCACCGCCACCGCCAGAGTCATTGCCCAGGAGGGCCAAAGTATCGTCACTGGTCAGGAGACCACCGCCGGAGTCAGTGCCCAGGAGGGCCCAAGTATCGTCACTGGTCAGGAGACCACCGCCACCGCCGGATTCAGTGCCCAGGAGGGCCCAAGTATCGTCACTGGTCAGGAGACCACCGCCGGAGTCAGTGCCCAAGAGGGCCCAAGTATCGTCACCGGTCAGGAGACCACCGCCAGAGTCATTGCCCAGGAGGGCTCCGGCAGCCACAGCCCCTCTGGGCAATGAGGGACCGTCATGCCACACACCAATGCCCAGTCCAGAGAACGTCATGCCACACACCAATGCCCAGTCCACCGCTGAACAGTCCAGAACCGCCATGGCAAAGCACCGCTGAACAGTCCAGAACCGCCATGGCTAAGCACCACTGAACAGTCCAGACACCGCCATGGCTAAGCACCGCTGAATAGTCCAGAACCGCCATGGCAAAGCACCGCTGAACAGTCCAGAGACCGCCATGGCAAAGCACCGCTGAACAGTCCAGAGATCGCATTGGCAAAGCACCTCTGAACAGTCCAGAGACCGCCATGGCAAAGCACCGCTGAACAGGGCATGCACCACTGAAGAAGGAAAAGACCGCAGCATCAAGCATCGTTATCCCATGTGCAGCTGGGACAGTGACGGGACAGGAACTGTCACGGGGAGATTAATCCAGTCTGGGCACCAGTCCCCCTCCAGAACCAGTGGTGGCTGTTATCTACTTGAGAGACTGTGGCTTTGCACTCCCCAGGATGGTACAGTGAGCAAACCCACCCACTGTAGAGACTTGAGAGACTGTGGCTTTGCACTCCCCAGGATGGTACAGTGGCCAAACCACCCACTGTAGAGACTCGAGAGACTGTGGCTTTGCACTCCCCAGGATGGTACAGTGGGCAAACCACCCACTGTAGAGACTCGAGAGACTGTGACTTTGCACTCCCCAGGATGGTACAGTGGGCAAACCACCCACTGTAGAGACTTGAGAGACTGTGGCTTTGCACTCCCCAGGATACATCAATGGGCATGGAGCCCCGTCGTGGATCTGGCTTTGCACTCATCTGGCTGAGATGCCCCCCCTTCCCTTCCCCCTGAGGTGCCTGTTGTATTTCTCTCTGATGCCCCGGCAGTGTTCTCTCCGTTTGTGGACAGGTATCTTGTGTGGGCCTCACCCAGGCATTTTTGAACTAGTGGTGCACGGACATTGATATGTGCATATCTGCACTACTTCTCGTAATGTATATACTTTTGAATGATTTTATAATATATCTGTATATATTTGAGACATGTATATTGAAACATTACAATGTTTGAACTGATTTTGTTTTGTCTTGCATTCTTCCGGGGGGGTTGTGGGTTGTTACTGTGATGTTTGTGAATGCACTGGTGTGTGTGTTGTAATATGCGAGGGTGGGGGTGGGGGTGTTGCATGTGTGTACCCCTGACTTTTGCCTCCCTCCTCCCCTATGTCGTAGGTGCAGTACTCACCGTTGTCTTCGCCGGTGCTGGCATTGCTCTTCGTAGATGAGTAGGAATACAATGGCAGGTAGGATTTGTAATTCCGGATCCATGGAGTCCTCCTTCCTCGTGGGATGTGTTCAGGTGAGCGTTTTCCCATTGCAGAAACTGTTTCCGCCGTGTTTTTATCCACGGTGAATCCGCCCCGGAAAAGGTGGCGGATTGGCGGGTTGTGATACTATGGGCGGTACATTGTCTTCCGCCTGTCTGTTGGCGGTGACCGCCTCGCTGCTTGCCTGTACCGCCGTGGCGGGCAGTGTGTTAAAGTGGCTGTCTTTGTAGGCGGATTCCGCCAGGGTCATGATTCCCTTTTTTTGTCCGCCGGCCTGTTTGCGGTATTACCGCACCTTTAACACTGTCCGCCAGGGTTGTAATGACCCCCATAGTCTCAAAATGAGAGACTCTAATTTTCAAAATGAGAGACTCTAATTTGGGTCATGACAAAAACATATGCACAATTTCAGGCTGCTCTATAACACACCGATTACATTTGTTGCTGGACCTTCCAGCCCATCTAGCCATTGTGGTGGGAGTATAATGTAAATTGAAAGCTGTTTTAAAATGTTGACTTTTCAAACTGCCCGTCAACCTATTAGCTTTGTCCAGAGACTTCTGTAAAACATAGCCTTCTACCCCCACACCAAGTCTGGCCTTCGATTTGGCATTTTGTACCTCCAGATCATCAGTAGCCCTTGTATCAGACAGTCATAAATTTATAAAATTATGTCCTTTTGCCTTATAGCCTCAATGAGGGTTATCTTCACTATTGAGCAAGAATTGCCAATTTTTTTAGTAATACAGTCTTGTAACTTCAGGTATTTGAAAAAATCACCTCTATCAAGCCCATAAAATTCCTACAGCTCACTAAAATAGTAGAGTTGTTTCTCCCTGTATCAGTCCCCCAGCATCACTACACCCTTTTGAGCCCATCTCTTAGCATGACATCCTGAAATACGGGTGGAAAATTTGACGAGGCAGATAGGGGTGTATAGCAATTCAATTTAATTATACCAAATCTACGCCTAACCTGTCGCCAAACTTTAAATTTTGCTCTTAGGAACTTGAATTTGGTTTTCTTATAGTAGTTGGGTTTGACATTTTTAGGAAGGCAGCCATCAGCCTTGCTACCCAAACATAGTGCATATATTCAAGGGGTTTTAGCAGGGCCTATTCCCCCAGATTATCCCATAATTAATATCCATATATTTTGTAGCATACGGACCCAGTAATATAATGTAAAGTTGGGAACTGACCTCCTCTCCCAACAGTCTGGGGAGTACCACAAATTTAGCCTTTCTCCTTGCCCTCATATAACTCCACAAGAAGCTAAAGCATGCATCTTCCAGTTTGGTCAAGCATCCCTTATTAATTTCAAGAGGAACAGCTTTAAAAATATGAAACACTTTTGGCAGTTTGGCCCTTTTTAAAAACTTTCCATCTCCCTAAGAGTGAAAGATGTAAATTATGTATTCTAGCTAGCTCCCATCTAATACCTCCCAACAATGGCAACATGTTAAGTTCTATCAAATCATCCGTGGTTGAAGTGATCTTGATTTCCAGATATACAGGGTCTGACACTACCCGATAATCGCTACATACAGTTTTCTTGGTACATAATACCTGTGTCTTTCCCTCATTAAGTTTATAGCCTTAATAGGCCCGAAACCATTTAGCTATCTGTTCAATTACAGGGAGGGCTGTTGAGGGATCAGCTGATACTACCACCACATCATCTGCATAGGCCAGCACTTTATATTCCACTTGGTTCACAGCACACAGTTTGATATGGGAGCTGTTCTCAAGAAGAGTTATGAAAGGATCAATATGTATTGTAAATAACGGAGGCAAGCATGGACAACCCTGTTATGTGCTACTTGAAATTTGAATAGTATCTGAATCTATCCCCATTATTCATAGCCTGGCCCTAAGGCCATTATAAAGTGTTTTAGTAGCCCTATTAGAACTCCTCCTAAAGCCCTTCCAAGACTGACCACAAGAACCTCCAGTAGACACGATCAAAGGCTTTCTTGGCATTGAATAAAATCCACCCCATTGATGCACTTGATGCCTCAATAACATCAAACAAAGATATCATACATTGAATGTGGTCAACTGTGCCACGTTGCAGAATAAGGCCGTGTTGTCATATTGAGAGTAGCCTTGATATCACCTTCATCAACTGATTTGCCAAGACTTTGGCATAGATTTTACCATCACATTTGATCAGGGAGATTGGCCTATAAGAACCAGGATTTAACAGAGATTTACCCTGCTTCTTAAAGATAGCTATATGTGTTGTTTCCCATGAAGGTAGGGATTGTCCCCCCTTGTGCCCATAAACAAAATGAGGCATATCTTGCCAGAGCTCCCAAAAAATGCTTTGAAAAATTTGAGGGGTGAATTATCTGGCATGGGAGTATCTAGTTTTCAACTGAGATCGTGGCATCCAAAAATGCACATTCTTGTTCAGTTACACTCACTCTTTCTAGGCCAGCAAATAGGCCCTGATAATCTTCTCCAGGGGTCAATAAATCCTTAGTATAAAAGGTTTCATAAACATCTCTAAAGACCCCCAGAATGTCAGATGGAGTTTCAGATAATCTACCTTTCTTGACTATCATAGCCAATATTCCCCTTTCCACCTCCTTTTCCCTAATCCTCTTTGCTAGTAGCCTCCCAGTATTCTCGTCATACTTGTAGCATTCTGATCCATATTCACAACATTTAGCAGCAATCTCCTTGCTGAAATATTGATTAGCTTTGGCTTTCAAAATGGCTATCTTTTTCTGAACTCCCAAAATATCCAGGCCTTTAGTCAAAAGCTGCATCAAATATTTCTCTGCTAACGATACTTCCCGAAATAACTCTTGAATTTTGCTTTGTTTTTGCCTTTTTTTGAAGAAGCCATAGATAGGTACTTCACCTATGATGCCAGCCTTCAGGGGGTCCCATACCATACCATTAGAAGCCGACTCTCTATTAATCTCCAATAACTCAGTAATACATTTACACATGTGGTCTTGAAATGATGTATCTAATAGATGTTTTCTATCAAAAGACAAGGGACTATGAGGCTTAAGGGTCCCAGATGCCAGATTCTCAAGGATCAACGTGCTATGGTCAGAGAGAATCCTTGGGTATTTTTCTATAGAGGCCTGACTAACCAAAGTCCTAGACACAAAGAAATAATCAAGTTGCACCAATTTCCTATGTGGAGCAGAAAAAAATGTGAAGCCCGGGACCAGAGCCTTGCACCTACTCTACACATCCATAAGCCTGTGATCTTTTATAAGCCACTGCAGTGCCCTATAGACAACGGATTTCCTACCCCTATACACTGGGGATGATTGTCCATCCAACAGCAACATTCCCAAGTGAATTTAAATTCCCACACACAATTAGAGGAAGGGGTCATAAAGCCAATTCTGTGTTTAATACATTAAAAATATCAGCCTTATCCACATTAATACCATACCCGAACAGAGTGTAAAACAGCCATTACTGAAGACACATTTAAGGATAGCCCATCTGCCAATCTTATCTGAAAAATAAAGTCCAATCAAATATCCCAGCTTATTTGTGAGGATAGACACCCCTCGAGATTCTCTGACGTGAATACACCGAAAGCACCAGTCCAAATTCCTTCAACAGTGCCTGCCAATCCCAAGGAATATGAGTCTCCTGAATACACACTAGATCAGTTTTCTCAATTTAGCTCTATCATTGAGACCACAAATATTGATTGAACAAACGTGTAGTTTATTGTCAGCCATTCACTACCTTCTTACACCCTTTTCAAGCCACCCACCATCACATAGATACAGTGCATCCTTTGCCTGTGTTAAAAAAGGTCCTCCTTAATATCTGATTTGGTATTCTCCTCTTGTGACTGATTGTGCCTGCTGTGTCAGAAACTAATAAACTTACCTCACCCCCACCCCGCCCCTCCCTCACCTCTCTCACCTCTCCAGCCCCCAGTCCTCCTCTCCTCTCCCAACCACTCCTGTCCCTCCCCCAACCAGTCATTAGAGGCAATGGACCAACCACGTCCATTATTAAAGATGTACCCCCTTCCAACCTGTAAAATAACTAAACCGGTAACATCCCACAAGTTCTGCTCTCACTTCAGACAAAAAACCCACCCAATACAACCTTAATCACCTCCTCTTACATTACAAAAAATCGAGTACCCCGGTGCTCACCCAAAGCCAAACAGCTCATTTTACCATTGCTACCAATGTCATGCCACACAAATCATACTATGAATTAAGAAAAAAGAAGTAGTGCCAAAGGGAGACAGAACCAAACTTGAATACCCTGCATAGCCAAGCCTGGGCCCAAAGTATCAAGAAACGCCTTGGCTTTTATTTCTGATGTAAAGAAGTGAGCCCTGTCTTGCACCACCACCTTGAACTTTGCTAGATTTATTAGAGAAGCCTGTGCACCCTTATTCTTGAAGGGCAAAATCAGTTACCTGAGCCACCACCTTCTTTCGACAGTGATGTGACAAAAGTCAGGTCTCACAAGGAACATGCAGCCCTTAAAATATAATTTATCATCTGGCTGAGCCACATCAAAAACTGCCTGACACAGTAGAAAATTGGCAAAAATGACCGATACTGCCCTCAGTTTGTCACTTTCCTGTCGACCCAAGGAATTGACTTAAAGGGAAATCTGTGGGATCGCTGGACCTCTGTCTCCCAGTTCCATTCAGAAAGTTCAGGGAACGCTCTCTTAAAGACCTTAACTATGTATTTACGAGTATCCTCCCCCTCCAAACCTTCAAACCTTCAAGGATACCCAGAATACTCAGGTTATTCTGCCTAAGCCTATTTTTGAAGTATTCTAGTTTCCACTGGGTATTCAACATATGAGCCTCAAGCGAGCCTGTCACCCCTTTTTGAGTTGATGACTCAGTTTTCGAAGTTACAGTCCTCTCTTCAATTTTTAACATCCTCTCGGAATACTCAGAACAGTCTTGGCGACACAACAGGTAGCACCTTTCAGTTTTCAATAAACAGTTTGAAACTTGTGGCTGTCCACCCGGGTTTCTTCGCGGTGAGCTGTCATGCTTTAATAGATTGCCTCCATAGAAACCAAGGGCCTTATTTACAAGAATCTGATGCATCAGCTCCGATGCGTAAGGTTTTTGTGCTGTCCTGGGCCCATTTTCACGGATGCATCAGAAATTCTGATGCATCTGTGGTGCTAAAGTCCCACATAAGCGTAAGAACAAATATGCTACTTCAGCAATGCAAGGAGGGATCCCATGTTAAAAAGCCCTGCATCAGTTTGAGGCCTGCTCTGAGCAGGAGTTAAAATTCTGATGCAGTGAAGTCACACTGAAATGTTGTACATTTTACTGCACCAGTTTTGCATGGCTTTTAATGAGGGAACGCCTTCCTTGCATACATTATACCTGATGCAGGCATAATGTGGCATAAGGCTTTGTAAACTGGCGCCATTGTCCCATTGCGCTAGTTTGTAAATATGGCCCACTTTAGGGGACTGCTTAGTGCCACTGCTGTGTCAAAAAAATGACGCAACAGTAGTGCAAGGGGCTTGTAAATACGCCCCCAAGTCTGAAACTTTTGCAGCTGAGCTATCACCTTTGAAAGTATTCCCCTCCAGACAGGGTGGTACAGAATAATCCCAGAGATGTTTGCACCCTTCAGCGCTTGCCTTAGCCCCTGCTTTGACATTTTCCAGCTGCAAAATATCCTTCTTTCTCACAGTATGGGGGACAGCCAACTCTGACTATGAGAGTAAAATCCTACATCTCCCATCCAGGCTGCCCAAGCTATTCAAACAGCTTGAGGAACTCTCCCCAGAACCTTTCCTGCAGCACCCCCAGTGACCTCCAAATCCTTGTCTGTCCAGTCAGATTGGACAGACAGAGAGAAAAAATTATCCCTGAGTCTGGGTACATATGAAGCCTTGACTGTACATGATCATAACTTGCTGGGTCTTGTACAGGTATTTTAGAAGCTCTACAATTGATGCCACAGTATTGATAGAGCCTATAGAAGTAAATGCCTTACCAGTGTCAACATCAGGGCAGTGCGCGCTCTACGGGTAACTAGAATGCAAAAACCTAACAATTTCAAGCTAACATAATTTATGCATTGTGCTGATATGATGTTGTTTAACCTTTTGCATTACAGAGTTCCATCCTGAAGACTTATGTTCAGCATGCATATAAATACTGTTCACATGCAATGTACTGCTGCAGGCTTTCAGACTGTGTCAGGGTGTGGTCCCCTTCCAGGGCCTTCTAGAAGCTTTCCCTGAAGCATGCCTGGGTGTGGTTGGTGGGCTGGGCTAAGACTCTATAAAAGGGAGCCAGTCCAGCTCCACGTGCTCACTATTTAGAGGTCCCGCTGCAGACCAGCAGCAACTTCCTGAGCTCCTGTTCCGGAGGCCTACTTTGATCTTTGAGGCCTTTGCCCTTCATTTACATTGGTGATCCTTGATCAGGGCGGTAAGACAGAGGTCGGGCTGGGACCCTGATCCCGTTTTCGAAGGCATCCGAGCTCTTTGGCCTAATTTTCATGTTGAGAGATTTTACCTTGTGTGTGTGAATATGCTCCGGGTTTTTTCTGGCATGTACATGTTAATATTCAAATCGGCAAGACGCGCAATTCGTTCCTCGTGCTTTAACCCTTGATATTCATTGTGCGCTACCATTTCTTGGCAGTTACATGGTGGCATTCGAATCGGCAAGACGCGCAATTCATTCCTTGTGCTTTAACCCTTGATATTCATTGTGCGCTACCATTTCTTGGCAGTTACATGGTGGCATTCGAATCGGCAAGATGTGCGATTCGTTCCTTGTGCTTTAACCCTTGATATTCATTGTGCACTACCATTTCTTGGCAGTTACATGGTGGCATTCGAATCGGCAAGACACGCGATTCAATTCTTGTGTGTAATTCATGTTATTCCTTGTACAATACCATTTCTTGTTATTTATATGGCAGTCTTCGAATCGGCAAGTCGCGCGATTCCTTTTCTTGTGTTTAATTCATGATATTCAATGTGCGCCACCAATCCTTGGCATTCACATGGTGGGCTTCGAATCGGCAAGACACGAGATTCATTTCTTGTGTCTAATTCATGATATTCATTGTGTGTTACGATTTCATGACATTTATTGGCTGACATTCAAATCGGCCGAATGCGCGATTCATTTCTTGTGTTGAACTCATGCTATTTAGCGAGCGTTACCATTTCATGGCATTCACTTGAGGGTGCTCGAATCGGCAAAATGCGCGATTCATTTCTTGTGTTTAAAATCACGGTGTTCATTATGTGCTACCACTTCATGGCATTTCCTTGGTGACCTCCGTGTCGGCAAGACGCACGATTTATTTCTCAAGACTAACTAATGTAATTCATGGTACACAATCATTCCATGGTATTTACAACCTTTGTGAAAATCTGCAATGTGTGCAATTCATGTTCCTGCAATTTTGAGAAAACAAAAAATGCTAGAGTTCTAGATGTGATGTTGTATGTACATAATAAGTTCCTCAAGCACGATTCATATGATGGATTAGAAATCATTCAGATCATTTCCTGATCCTCATGCAAAAGATAATACTTGAATTTGAAAGTTGCATTTAATCCTTTCTTGATTCCCTCACAGGTATCTAGTCATCTTGAAGCCTAGTTATTTAAGTCTATGCTTAGGTTGTCCATGTTTTCAGAATGACAATGCTTAGAGTCATAGCCTAGTACTGATTAATATGATATAATCTTTATATTTTGTGTTTTAACCTTTTTGCTTCCTACAGGTCTCCTTCCCAGCTGTTCCCTTCCTATTCCCCTTTTCCCCACTTGGACTCTCTTAGACTTTGTGACAATTCTAATCAGAGTATTGGCGCTGTCTTGTGGTGGAAGTGTTGGGAACGTGCACAGACCCGAGGATCTGGTGACTCTGACAACAAGACCTTGTTGCGGGGTCACGAAGCGGGTTCTCCTTGTCTTGACAGCTGTTGTTTTTGACTTCATTCTGGGAGGTGCTGCTGTCTTCATTGGCAAGTGTGCCTAGCCATGGGGCGAGTACTGCACTGACTAAAGCCTCCCAACCACACAGAGGAGAAGGACCCACCAGAAGGGAATGCCTCTGATACAGATACAGAACCGGCAGCTGCTGCTGGAGGTGGCTTCCCTCCACCGCCAATGAGGGTGCACCGCTCCAAGCCTGCTCCGTGCCTTGCAGCAGCTGACTGCAGGTGAGTCCTGGGGGCAGCGCTTCCTTCCTCCACAACCGCATCTGTTGTTAGGTTATACAGGTTTAGTTGGTTGGAGTGATTAAAATACCTAAAAAAGCCCATAATAGATCCTGTGGCCATTTGAGAACTAACAGGGCCACAGGAACTGATCTCTATTGATTGCCTGCCAATAGATTTGTTTACCTGGGCTTCTTGTATAAGGTATAGATGGAAGCTCTAAGAGACATTAGGTTGAAAGGAGGAACAAACAACTGTCCTCATACAGCTGCCATCTTGCCCCACTGCCACATTTCAAATGTATTCTTTACAAATAATTATTTTAAATAAGAAACATGTAAAAAAAATGTATACGAAGTTGCAACTTCAATAAAACATGGTGTGTACATTTATGTTACAAACACATATGGGATTTTACAGACATGAGATGTGTGTTGATTATCAAAGTATTGTTTGCCCATTTTAAGTGATTATTTTATTTTTCTTAAATGCAGACATCTGAACTTGGCAAAAGGTAGAAGACTACTGCCTCAAGTGTTCAGACCTTTAGACCTTTTCCAGACTTTACCATCATGGAAAAAAAGGATATTACAAAAATCTTCAGATTGAATAGACAAACTATTCTGGATTTATGTCATCAGCCGGCGTCAGATCTTCTGCCTTACAATAGGAATCCTACATCAATAATGCAACTAGTGAAAATCATGTCAGCACTCACTTTTGTGGCCACAGGAACCTTCCAATACACTCTGGTAGTAAGTTGAGGTATGTCACAACAATCTTTTTTGTGGTGTGCTAGAAATGTGTAGAAACATGCAGAAATATCCAAGATATTCTCTATTTAAGGAGTGCAAAAAATAAACATATTCTCTCTGCTTGTCTTTGTGAGCTATTAAAATAGAGAAAACAAAAGAAAAGCAACATTGTATTTGTTGCTTTAACCCCTTGGGTGCCCGAGATGTAACGGTTATGTCCTGGGCAGCACCAATCGGGTCCCCAGGATGTAACTGTTACTTTCTGCACCAGGCCATCGGGGGAAGCGCTAGCGCTCCCCCAAGGGCCTCCCACCCCCTCCCATGGGCAGGGAAGGAAAGGGAATCGCTTTCCCTTCCACACCCAACCCCCAACCCCCATCTAATTACATCAGCATGCAATCGCGCACTTGCATCATTAGAGCCCTCTATCACGCTGAAAGCCATTTGCTTCCAGTGCGAGGAAGGAGAAAGAAGGTGAGTTTCTCCTCCAGCCTGGGGGGGGGTATTGCAATAAAAGAGGCATCAGGGGAAAGGAAATGCGTTTCCTTTCCCTCAATGTCTCCTTCAGCATTCCTGCTGCCCGATCGTGATGCAGGAATGCCCACTAGACACCAGGAATTTTTGCTTACTGTGTGTTTTGTTTGTTTTATGTTGCAGAGAGTGGCCCCTTTGGCAAGGGTCACTCCCCTTAGGGGGCTAACATGTTTTACTCCATTTCTGCCCCCCTTGGGGCAGATCAGCCTATTATTTTTAGGCTCCTCTGCCCTCAAGTGGTGCAGAAGCCACTAAGGTGTCAGGGATTTTTTTTTGTGTTGGGGTGACCCCTTGGGCACGGGTCGCCCCCCCAAAGGGGGCACACAACTGCTGTCCATTCCTGCCCTCCTTGGGAGCAGATCTGCCTATTTTTGTTAGGACCATCTGTCCCCAAGGGAGTCAGAAACCACTTAGCACCAGGGATCTTGTGTGTGTTTTGTGCGGGGGGTAGCCACTTCGGCAAAGGTCGTTCCCCAAGGGGGGGGGGGGCAATATTATTTATGCCATTTCTGCCCCCCTTGGGGGGAGAGAGGCCTATTATTTTTAGGCCCATCTGCCTCCAAGGGGGGGCAGAAGCCACTAAGGGATCAGGATTTTTTTTTTTTTTTTTGTGTGGGGGCGGCCTCTTGGGCAAGGGTCACCCCCCAAACGGGGCACACAACTGTTGGCCATTTCTGTATCCCTTGGGGTCAGATCGGCCTATTTTTGTGGGCCCATCTGCCCCCAAGGGGTGTAGAAACCACTTAGCGCCAGGGACAATTTCTAAATGTTTGGTGGTGGGGTGTTTGTCCACAGACGAAGTATTTGCATTTGTAAATTTGTGATTATAAAGGTTTGTTTCTCCTTTTTTTCTAGTTCAAAGCTTTTGCTTCCTTTGCTGTGGCTCCTTGGGGTTTTGGCAGTGGTTGACCTGCAGTTTGCGTAGCTGCATGTTTTAGGTAAGAAAAAACTATTTACTCCAACAGAGTATTGTTGACATACATCAATGACATGTTTGTAGGTGGTGTACTAAATGCAGATTGTGTGTGAAATTGTCTTTAGATTTGTGCACAATGATATTTGTGTTGTTTTATGTAAAATGTTCTTTTCTTTTTTCTTTTTAGTGGGATGCCATTGGTGATTGCTATATCTCTGCAGATTAGTTGCTGGTGAGTCACATTTGTCAAGTTACACTTCTTGGAATGGATCATGGCTAGCCATAGATTAACCACTCAGCAGGTTGTTGGTATGCTTTTTGAGCTGTCTTTTGATCATGATTATGAGACTGACTCTGCTTCTGAGGCAGAGGAGGAAGAGAGAGATTCAGGCAGTGAATTTCTCTGTTTGAGAGGAATCTTCTGATGAGGAAGCCACTCTCAGTGCAGATGAAGGACCTGTTTTAGAGGACACTGATGTGGCACTATTGCAGCAGTCCAGGGCGGAAAGATTTCCCATTGGAATACCTGAACTCTGGGTTGCCCCAAACATGGAACAGCCACAGTTGCATGCCTTTACTGGTCTCCCAGGGTGTAGAGTGAATATGGAAAACATTTTGGCTGTCAATTTCTTTGAGTTGTTTATCAACAATGTATTTTTGGAAGAGATAGTTAAGCAGACTAATTTGTGTGCGGAGCAGTATTTGAGGTACAATGCTGCCAGACTTAGGCCACAGTCTAGAACTACCCTGTGGATTCCCACAAGAGAAGAACAAGTTCTTGAGTTTCACTTTTTTGATAGGGTTGATAAGGAAGCCGTCACTGGCTTCTTATTAGTCTACTAGTCCCTTGATGGCAACGGCTACATTTCCTGCAACCATGACTCGTAATCAGTATTTGCTTCTTCTTCGGACGCTACATTTTGTTGACAATGTTTTAGCCTTGCTACGAGATCACCCTGATTATGACCGTCTTTTTAAGATTAGGCCTATCCTTGATCATTTTGTAGATCGGTTTTCAGAGGTCTATATTCAAGGCAAAGAAATAAGTGTGGACAAGTCTTTGGTCCTGTTCAAGGGTCGTTAGGTTTTTAGGTAGTACATTCCTTGCAAGGGGGCATGGTGTAGAATTAAATTGTGTAAGCTGTCTGAAAGTAGTACAGGATATATTTATAATTTCGGGGTCTACACTGGTAGGGATTCCAGTACTTGCCCCCCTGGTTGTCTGCCCATTTTCAGAGTTAGCGAGAAAATTGTGTGGGAACTTGGTAGGTGACTGTTTAACAAAGGTCACCATTTGTATGTAAATTACTTCTACATTGGAGTGCAGTTGTTCAAGGAATTGTTCAGAGTAGACACTGTTGCTTGTGGCACAATCCTCTCTAACCAGAAAGGCTATCAAAGGGAGCTTGTCTGTAAAAAACTTGAGAAGGGACAGTGCAGTGCCTTGCGGAGTGATGAGCTGCTAGCTCTGAAATGTGCAGACAGGAGGGATGTCTACATGCTGACTAACATCCATGATGAGAGTACATCACCTGAGGCTTCTTGGGGTCAAGTTGCTGAAATACACAAACCTCTGTGCATTTTAGACTACAATAAGCACATGGGTGGTGTTGATAGAGTAGATCATAGGTTGGAACCTTACGCTGCTGTTCAAAAGGCTTACGTGTGGTATAAAAAGTAGGCCATCCATTTGTTTAATTTAGCAACTTTTAGTGCTTTTATTGTGTTCAGGGATTGTTCCCCTGAGTCAAGGATGAAATTTGTTAAATTTCAGGAGTCAGTGATAAAGAGCCTTGTTGTGGTAGATCATGCAAGAGTACCTAGAGTAGAAGAGGTGGAGGATGTGGCTGGATTGAAAGATCGCCACTTTACTGATCAGATTCCTCCCACTCCCGAAAAGACTTTCTGCTAAGAAATGTAAAGTCCTTGCCCGAAAAGGTATCCGGAGGGAGACTTGGATGTACTGCCCTGATTGTCCTTCGAAGCCTGGGCTGCGTGGCTGGCTGTTTCAGAAGTTACCACACTAAAAAGATTTTTGGGGAAATACCGTGAGTGTAAACTGCCTGTTTAATATTGCCATTTTTATCGGGAGACTTGGGGGAACACAGACTAGAAGAACAAGTGTTATTGCACCTTGTGTTTCTCTACATTTTTTCCTTCCAAATGTAAGACAGTGTGTAAAAAAGACATCTGTTTTAGCAATGCCCTGTAATTGACATGCTAGTATGTGGAGCCCGGAATTCAGAGATGTGCAAATAACCACTGCTTCTCAACACCTTATCTTGTGCCCATTTTGGAAATACAAAGGTTTCCTTGATACCTATTTTTCACTCTTTATATTTCACCAAATGATTGGCTGCATACCCGGTATACAATAAAAACCCATTACAAGGTGCAGCTCCTTTATTGGCTCTGGGTACCTAAGGTTCTTGATGAACCTACAAGTCCTATATAGCCCCACAACCAGAAGAGACAAGCAGACGTAATGGTATATTGCTTTTGAAAATCTGACATTGCATGTAAAAGTTACAGAGTAAAACATGGAGAAAAATTTATGTTTTCTTCACCTCAGTTTTTTTTTTTTTTTCATTGAAACTGTTATTTTCTGTAGAAAAACCTTGTAGGATCTACACAAGTGACCCCTTGCTGAATTCAGAATTTTGCCTACTTTTGAGTAATGTTTAGCTGTCGGGGATACAGCATTGGTTTCACACCCATTTCTGTCACTAACTGGAAGGAGGTTAAAAGCACAAAAATAGTCAAAATGGGGTATGTTCCAGTAAAATGCTAAAACTGTGTTGAAAAATGTGGTTTTCTCATCCAACACTTCCTGTCCCAGAAAGCAGGGAAGATGATGATTTTAGCACTGCAAACCCTTTGTTTATGCCTTCTTCAGGGAAAGAAACACAAGCTTTCTTCTGCAGTCACCTTTTTCCCATTTAAAAAAAACAACAACAAACTTTTTGCTGTATTTTTGCTAATTTCTTTGTCTCCTCCAGTGGAACCCACAAACTCTGGGTACCTCTAGAATCCCAAGGATGTTGTTAAAAAAAGGGCACAAATTTAGCGTGGGTAGCTTATGTGTACTAAACGTTATGAGGGCCTAAGCATGAACTGTCCCAAATAGCCAAAAAAAGGCCTGGCACCTGAGGGGGAAAAGGCCTGGCAGCGAAGGGGTTAAACAGCTGCTCTATGACCTGCCTTTCACCTCGGTTGCTGTCACTGCCAGCAGGCATTGTGAAGTCAGAACCCAAGCTTATGACCTTGTAGCTGTCAGATTTTTAATTTTTTTCTTTACAGTATGTGACTTTGTGTGTCACAAGTCACTGATTAAAAATAAATTAGTGACTGCAGTTTATACAGGTATTACAGAATCCCTGGCTGGAGGTGCAAAGCAAATGAATACCAATTTGTAAATTGTGATCCTTACTGAATCAAAATTTACAAATTTGTGTTTTATATATATGAATGTGAGCGACTGGCCATTACTAATTTGGTTCAAGGTGTATTTGCTATTTAAGGAATTGTAAATAACTATTCAGTAACTAGTGAATCAAGTCACAAATATTGAATTATTACTGGCGGTGAGTGATGTCACAAAGCTATAAAAACACTAGAAAGCTTTGAGACAGGTGATTGCCTACTCAGTTCAAAAGAGATCAGCACCAACCTCAGCCATCCACCCCTGAAAAGCAGGAAAATGCTACAGCAGAATCCTGAGAAGAAGAAGGCCATTGAAAGGAGGAAAAGAAACCTAAAGTTTACAGAAAAAAAGTAGGAAGTAATCACAGAAGAGTGTGTTTCCAAAAAAACTAAAATATAGCTTAACATCCAGGAGTGTATCAACTCTGCAGGAGTGACACAGAAATCTGCAGAAGAGATCTGGAAAAGGAGGTATGATCTCCAGGCTAGGACCAAAAAGAGGTTGGCAAGTCACAGAACTGAGGCCAGTGCAACAGGACGAGGACCTCCAACTCAACTACCATCAACCTCTCTTGAGGAAATGATCGAGCCCACCCTGCTACCAGCAACTATGTCTGGACTCGGCAATATTGGAATTTCAGTGGGTCCAGCTATTTCACAAGGTAAAGGTCATACATACACTGACAGTGTTACAATAAAATATGTGCAGCAATGTGATAGGCAATATTGTAACCATGTTAGGCTGGGAAATGTTTACCTACAATAGAATACAATAATTACAAAATTAGAAATATTAGGCCTACCCTAGCGGTTTATTATGGGATATGTAGTATTCCATTTTTAACACTTAAAGCACAAAGGAATCGTAGCATACATTAAATGTTAGAAACTAATATTTACATAACAATATTTATTTAGAAATAGTTTAACATCGCATTTCTTTATAGATATTCCAGCACAAACAGAACATGAGTATTAAGAAGAGGGTGAGGACGATGCACAGGTGCCCATAGAATCGGGGAATTAGTTCATTATGCCATATTCATCACCACAGAGGCAAAGTAGCAGTCCTGAATGAGACAGTCACACACTGCCAATTGATGGAGTGGATGATGCAGGGAGTACAAATGTCACAGAAGTTCCTGCAGTGAGGTACAGACAACTGCACAGGTATCCTAGTGTCTGATATTGCAGAGCTGTCACGCAACCTAATCATAGATCAGGGTCCACACAAGATATGGGGGATACCACACAGCTGTTTGATTGTCTTGAAACTTCTATATTGAAGGTACAGCACCTACACCACAAACACATGAGAAAAATGACCAAAAAGAATCTGGACTAGAAAGAAGTGTCACAAGTGGTTTTCAACATCTAATGACAGTCACTGAAGAATCGCACAAGTCTCTGGAGGAAAAGGTGGACTCTATGACAGAGGTTATGAACAATTTATTTGGCCAAATTCAACAGGAAAATGTAATGCACAGACACACTCAACATAATTTATTCTCACATATGGATATTTTGAGTTGTCAATAATTCACCTTACACAGACTACACCAACACTCTCACATGGTACTGTAGGGCTTCAGGTCAAAATTAGGGCATTATAGTTGAGATGTCCCATGCGGCTTGTGCAAGTAACCACTGTAGTATAGTGTTTACAGACCACTCAAGTTGCACGAGGTGGAGCAGTTGGGCCTGCTGAAAGTGAGGAGCTATCCAGGATTAGCAGTGTCTCTGTGAATAAGCCAATGAGTGTGTGTTACAGTATATCACAAGGTAGTGTTGTTGGTAGTGAAGGCTCCACTACACCTGTGTAGCACAAACAGTAATCAGCCCTACATTTGGACTACATTATATTTTGTCAATTTTGCGCTTTCAGTGACATGTGTACTGATGTTATTCTTTCATTTGAACATTCTTAAGATTGAAAAGGCTTTTACCTTCCCTTACAAACTGAAAAAAATATTATTTTGTATGTTTAGCTTTGTGCAAAATGTAACAAGTAGCATAATTTACATACTTTAAAAGTAATTGTTTGTAATGGCCGTATATGTCTGGCTCTTCCTCCTGCTGCCAATGAACCATCCTGGATTGCCTCTGCTGGTGGGTTTTGGGTTTCATCATCATCAGATACTGATTCAAACAGGATTTCTGGCTATCCTTTCCTCATTGCAACATTGTGGAGAAATGCACATGTAGCAATGACCTTGCAACTTGTCCCAGGGAAATATTGTAGGGCACCCCCTCTTTTATGGAGACAGCTAAATCTGCTCTCCAGTAAACCAAATGTCCTCTCAATGGCAGACAGTGTACGTTTGTGTGCTGCATTGTAGTGTACTTCACTTTGGTTGGATGGATGAAGATACTGTGTTCAAATCCAAGATCTCATGGCGTATGCACTGTCTCCTACGAAATATATGGGAAATGTGGTTACAATCTCCTCAATTTAGAAATTTAGGACATTACTGTCATATACATAGGCCATATTTACCAAGTAGATATCCATCTTCAAACTCTTCTCTGAGACGATGTGAGTATATTCCACTGTGCCTGAACATAAATGAGTCATATGTTCTGCCAGAGTACTTTGCTTTGATAATCTGTTATGATATATTTTGCATCACACACCACTTGGATATTTAGTGAATGGGTCTTTTTTCTGTTTCTAAAAATGTACTCATTGTAAGATGGAGGACATATGGGAACATGGGTGCCATCAATATATCTTATTAAATGAGGAAATTGGGCAATGTGGTAAACATTGAATGTGGCTAATTGCAAATCCAGTGCTTTTTTGGGGAAAGTTATATTATTGTGCATTTTCTGTACCATTGTATTTAGGAAACTCTAAAAAAAATCTAGAAAGGGAACCGTGTGATACATATCCTGCTGCAGCAATGAGACAATAGTAACTCCCAGAGGCTAAAAGTTGGAGTGAGCCTAATACCTGCATATGGGTGGGTATGTCATTGCTTCTAAGAGAGTTTCTCTCAAGCGGAGGCCTTATTTCTGCACTTAGGTCTAAAATAATTACACATCCCAGCCTGTATTTTATCATATATTTCCTCCTCCATTTGTTGGAAAAGTGTAACCCTCAGCCTGAAATATCAATTTCTGTCTCGTCCTCCTTCTCTGAAGGGTATTGAAAATCTGTATCCTGCTTGCAGTCATGTACAGCACTGCCATTGTGGGACACCCTGATGCATTTTCGGCCTTTTTAAGTATGTTGCACCTGGTTAACACCTGATCTAAGGTGGTGGTAATTTACACCTGCAAAATCCACATTTTGCGACAAGTTGTTATTTATGAAGAGTTGACACACACAATTTGTGAATCGGTATGTGGGAATCAGTTATTGCAATTCACAAATTCTGGTGACTAAAATACTGATTCCGGGGGCGTGGCCAAGATGGCGGCATGAGCAGACGCGTTCGTCTGAGCTCCACCGCCCGGCTCCCAGTAAAGGCTTTGCGGCTCCGTTTTTTGCAGCCCCAGGCCCTCCTGGCCAGTTGAGGGGAATCGAGAGACTGCAGACGCCTCGAGGGAGAGCTGGGTCACCCTCCAAGGAGAGCTACGGCGGTGTTGGGCCTTGCGTCCTGGGCCGTGCTGGTGATAGGCGGCCGCGGCGTGTGGCGGTTGAGCCGCGTGGGGCGGCTGGGTGCACGGCAGCCGGCCGGCACCCTCAAGCAATGCGGAGGCTGCCTGGGCTCACGTCGGAGCAGCGGAGAAGAGTTCCAGGAGGTCAGATTGGACTGGCAGGTTTGTCCCGCTGAAGAAAATCTTCAGAAAAGAGACTAAGTCCAAAGGTAAACTTTTGACCGAGGCCTCCCGCGAGCTGTAGCCGAGCAGGGCTCCATCGCGGTGAGCCTTAAACTTTGACTTTGCCCCGGTCGAGCTTCAACCCGATGACCCGATTGGAACTTTTTCTTTCTAGGCGCTAAAAAAACAATAATTCTTTAAAAATTCATATCACCGGTTCCCCTTATCCGATTTTTTTAGTTTTTGTGTAATTGTAAAGATAAAAATATAATCTATTGATTCATTTTGATTTAGACTGTTTCCTGTGTTTAATTTAATTACTGTTTTGTGATATTTGAATGCTTTACACTCTGTCTCCTAAGGTAAGCCTTGTCGCTTGTTGCCCAGCTACCAAGGGTTGAGCTGGGTTTAATTTACTGAGACCTAACTGGACCTAAGTGGAGGTTAGTGGCCTATTGCTAAGTGTAGGTACCTACCTGCCCTTACCAATAACCCATTTTCCAACAGTTACTATATGCACATTCTGATTTCAGAATAGGCCTTATGGAAATATAGCAATACTTCATAGGGCAATTAAAAGCTCACATTTATATAACAGTAATATTTATGCTACGTATAATGCAACCACAAAATGAATCTTGTGCTGTGGAATAACAGTTGTGAGTTATGATAAAACAACAGATTTGTCATTAAAAGGGTCATTAGGAGTTTGGCAGATGGAAGCCAAGCTTTCTGCCAGCCAGCCCAGTGGGAATGGTGCAGCAGCTTTGTTCCCAGCTTGTACTTCAGCCAGCAGCAATGCTGCTGCATGCAGGGTGGACCAGCACCTTGAAATGCACACTGTCTGCAAAGTAGACAGTGTGCATTTCATGGGTGCCGGGCAGGGGGACCAATTGGCATGGGCAGTGCAGGGGCCACCCTGCGGCCTCCTGCCCTTGTTATCTGCCAGCCTTTTCATGGCGGTCAGTCTACCATGAAAAGGCTGGCAGACAACAAGGTTGTAATCAGCCTGGTGGCGCTGACTTCAATGCTGCCATGGCTAATTACAATCACGACGCTGTCATCACATCAGGATCACTGATCCTAGCATAGATAGTGGTCTTTCGGCGGTCTGATCACCAAACTCTTAATTTGATGGTCGGTCCATCAAAGCCACGGCGATCCAGACCGCCACCGAGAATCTGGTGGTCTAGTGCCTGCCAGACTCGTAATTAGGCCCTAAATCTTTTCTTATGATCAGGGGCATTGCTTTATGGGAGGTGGTTGGGGTGTTACACTCCCGAATAAATATATTTGCTGGTAAATAGTTTGGTACAGGTGATTTCAGACATGTGTGGTGAGGAGTCTGTCCGATTTGTACATACATAAAGACAAAAACCCACACATACTCTCTCCCTTTCTGTTTTGAAATTCTTCAAATATGTGTGTTATGTTACAAAATATTGCATTTTTTCTCACTTAGTGGCCCTATCAAAACACATTGTTCTCCATTTCCACCGCTCTTTAAGCCTCTCATGTGTCCTGCTTGAGGTATGATCTATTTTAACATTATATGGCAGCATGATTGTTGGAAAATCTGAATCTCACAGCTCCCAACCCCAATCTTACTGGCCAAGCTACGCTCCTGCTTACGATACACATAGAGGTACATTTACAAGCTCCTTGCACCTCTTTGCGCCACACCAGCGTCATTTGTTTTTCTCACTAATGTGGCGTTAAGGAGGCAATTTCCCCATGCCATATTTACAAAGTGGTGCAATGGATGCATTGCAACACTTTGTAAACCCTTGCTCCATATTATGCCTGTGTCTGGGATAATGTAAGCAAAGGGGGAGTTCCATGCAGGGAGGCCCGAAAAAATGGCACAGTGAAATTTACTAATTTTCACTGCACTATTTTTGGCATCATTTTTAAGGCCTGCTCAGGGCAGACGTTAAAATGATGCACCCATAATCTCCTATAGGCCTCCCGTGCTTTGCTGGATCAGCGTCAAAATGTTTTGTGCTACTGCAACGAAGCACCACAATAGCACCAAACGTTTTGACACTATTGGGGTATTGTGCGCCATGGTGTGCCGTTTTGTAAATACGGCCCACCCATGGTGCCATTAAGGGGAGGGGGGTGCAAGGAACGTGGCACATCAATGCTGATGCTCCACTTTCTTGAAATTATGCCCCATAGTGTTATGAAACTGCAAAAGCATCTTGCATTGGCTCACAGTTATCGACCTCCTCACACAGCTCTCATACTCAAACATCTTACACGACCCAAGAAAAACAGAAACACGCACCCATCAATTAACAATCCCGTTCACAAATGAAAAGACAAACCTATAGACTGTAGACCAAGCCAGTGCATGGTAAAATGTGTTTTTAATGTCATAATATTGAGATGGCTTCTCATTGCCACATACATTGCCTTTCCTTTCCATGCGTTTTTCTAAATGCCTGCATATAGCTGATGATTCTATGTGCTCTGCCTCTTGGCATTAGGGTACATATTTTAATTACAGCAATTCTCAAAAATTGGAATTGTAAACCCAGAGAGAAGGGATAATTTTAAGGTTCAAAGAAAGGGCACAATGGATCATAGGTAAGGTGGTAAATGTACACGTCAGCGTTTGCTGATAAATAAGTATAACTGAAGTTGTTCACGCGGTGTTGTCAATATAACCAAATCTCAAAATGTAAATCCTTCCCTTCCTTTGGAGTGACATAAAACACGTTAGCTGTAGAGCAACTGAAAGGACAGAATGCAACTAAGTGACTTACAAACAATTATTGTTGCCCTGAAGTATAAAGCCACAATAGCTTTTTATTATTACATTTAAAGAAATTATGCTATGAATGTAGCGTCCAAAAAATGTTAAGTACATTAGAATGGTCCCGAGAGCCACAAACAGAAGATCTGAGTGAAAGATAGTGGTCACCTGGAGCAAAGAAAACTGACAGAGATTGATAACTTTCAAAACTCTACAGGAGGAAAATAGTTTTGCTTTTACAAAACCTAAAACATTTAAAAATCTAAGCAGAGCTAACATGAAACATTATATTAAGGTGCCCTTTCAAAGGGCTCACACCGAACTAGAATGTTTATGAAAATGCACTCATGTCTGCAATATGTACACGTCAAATGGTGTGGACGGACTTTTAAAATGATATTCCTCGTGCACGTTCTTTTAATTTGCCTTTGCATACATTTGCACAGGTTCGCCCATCGAAGTCATAGCCATAAGCGCCTAGAAAGTGATTTTCCCGTGTATAGTGTTCTTAATTAAAATTATCTTGTGGATATTTCCAGCGCTATAATGCATTTTCTAGAAAATCGGATCAAAATAGTGTTAACGCGTCCCTTTATGATAAATTATTACACATTGGGACTCGTTTTAGGCCAATGACTCTTTTGACCCTGTTGAGAGACACATTAGGACGAGATAGCTAATCAACATGTCAATCAGTACGTCAATAATGTCATTAATATTTATCAAAACAATGCATTTCACTTTAGTCAAAGACATTAATCAAACTCAAGACACCACCCTGACCTTGCAGTCATGAATAACCACACCAGTTTAGTATGAATTTAGTGATATTTATTCCCTATTGGTTACAATACTACTAGCAAGTTTATTAATCTCAAAACCAAGAAACACAATAGCATAGCCACAATATGACAACTCTCATAAGATTTAATCAAAGCAAAAACCACAAACATTAGAATATAACACGGCGCAAACATAGGTTATTCCCAAGCAGAGTGTATTAGCGCATTGTTCAACAAAACATAGATTCAGTCATTTGTCTATTTGCGTATGTTCAGTGAACCCCTTCCTAACCTCAAATTAGCATTGGCATGTTGGGCTTCATGCAAAACAATTTAGTAACACCAATTTGGAAAACATCTAACTATGGTCTCTGTCAAAAGAAAAGCAGTTGGTACCTAGAAAGGAAAAGCAAACAGACAATCACAATGTCATTGTCATATAGTTACCCTCCAAGTTTGGTCAGCACTCGGGTTCTGTCTTTGTCTTCAGGACATCAGTTGATTCTCCATCAAAAGATTCAGCTCCGGGAAAACTAAGTGGCACTTCCCTCATAAGGAGGTAAAGTGTAAATGGGCAATCTAAGGACATGGATGGTTCTAAGTAAAATCAGCAAGTCACCAAACAGAGTTACAAAGTTTCTGGATCATATCATCAGCATTCCCCTAACCAATCTAAGTAACTCCCTGTGCCATAGGTTTTTATCTCTTTTTCGTTGTACATTCCCCTAAAATCTAATTGGACGAGGGGTTGCACCCCACTATCTTTAGCCAATTAAAGTCACATTACTTCATCGAATTTGTTACCCCATAACAGTTCTCACGTATTTTATTGGTGCTTATGATTGACGTCTTTGGCGGGTGGAATGTCCGGTATGATTTCATCGTCTTGTGGTCCTTTGCACATCTTCGGTCAGTGGCTCCATTGTTCGTACCAGTTTAGGCGACCTTGTGCATAATGTTAATCTACACTGTTGCATTTAGCTAAAAAAGTTACTACAGGCAGAGTGAATTTCATGAGAACGGATCTACTACAGTTACATTCTTCTAGCTTTTGGAAAAACAAGAGTTCATGTCCTTTAGCGAGTCAGCACATTGCACATTAGGAAAAATACATTTAATATGAGAGTCAGGCAGCTAGGCCTCGACTCATGCTAACTAAGGCCTAAATGATTTATTAGCAAAAGTCTACAACATATACCTATTATTATTAGTGTAAATTAAATGTAATATATGAATGTCATCAACATTAGTAATTTTCATTATTCCCCGTATAGATTGGCGGCCACTCCCCGTGGGCAAGTTTCAGACGCACGTTATGGCAAAATACATTAGTACATTTTCTAAGCGGCATTATCACACATTAGTTCATAAACATTTCATGTTAATATAGCTACACTCTCTCAATAGTGAAAAAGCATTAAAAATGGATAAAATTCAGCTTACTATTGACTAAGGTTCTAGGTTTATAATACTTTGTAGATGGTTCCATTACAGTCCAGAGACAAGAAAACATGGTCAAAATGTATACAAGTGTTTTAATTCTTCAGTCAGGGATGGCCCAAAATCTTACATTGTCAACATACCATACATGCTGTGTGAGCAAAGATGCCATGACCCTTGAACTTTTGGATGAGCAGAGTTCATTTGAGCAGCAGCAGGCCCTTGATGGTCTCAGATTTAATTCAAACCTGTCATTGCAGATTCTTGGAGATGAACAAAAAGCTCTAGGCAGGGACATGGGATGCCAGTAACAATATGTGTAGTCATTGAATTGATGCATTGGTTTAGTCTAAGACAATTATGTTATGAGAACAGAAAGCCCTTGGAACATCCTTGAGGAGAAGGTCGACATACAATATAAGTTGAACTAAGTTGCCATTATACAATGACTTATTGATCGAGCAAAGTTCTTTCAAGCAAGAGCTGGTCACTGGTTTTCTATGTTAGTCTTCGGCTTCAAGTTTGAAGAACATTCTCAAGAATAGAGCTGGTCTTCTAATCTTTGCATCCATGTAGGCCCAGTTAACACTTGTTTTGGGTGCTACTATGTGGTGGGGATACAGGGGAGAGACAGATTGGCTGGTGAAACTTTAAACTTGTATAGCACACTACTCATCCATTAGGGTCTCAAGGCGCTGTACGCATACCACTGTGGAACCCCTTCTGGCTTTTCCCTGTGAGGTGCCCACTCCTGGGCAACCCCCATGGTGAAGCCAGGCATCCAAGCACTGGCAGGGTCGTTGTGGAGATTAAGCAAGCTATTGCCCAGAGTTACAGAGTGGGACCGATTAATTAGATTAGGCACCAAAGCGAGAATTATCTGGTCCAAGGGAATTGAGCCCAAGACCCACAGAGGCAGGAATAGAACCCTGGTCCCGGGCCAGATCTTTGCATCAGGGTCTGCCACTCTAACCGTTGTACCACACTTCTCCTTGAAGCAGTGCTGCAATCTCCTGTTCCATACTTTGAGAACATTAACATTTCATCGAGTATCCATTTCACTCCTTTGACTGTGCAGCCTTAAAAGTGCTCAGAAGCTCCTTTGCCTGCTTCAAGAAAGGAGATACCCACAAGCCAACATTAGCAGGAGAGGGCAGAAGGATGCGGCTGAGGAAGTAAATGTGGAATGCAGAGCTGGTAAATAATTCTTAGAAACCACGTCAGTTCACTATGACTAACTGAACACTATGAGAGGGTGGGGAGGGAGGGAAGTCACGATCAACTGGAGTTCACTCAACAGGGGATATCAAATGGCAGGGATGAGGGGCTTGATATGCACTTGGTGTTTCTTTAGTTTTGTACACAAAACAGTGCAAGTTGTAGCAAATCAGCAATTGCCATTTTGGGTGTCCTGTTACAAGAGTTAGGTCAGCAGGGCAATAAATGTTGAAATGTAGTGGTGTTTTGTGCCATTAAAAGACTCAACACCATTACAGGTCAGGAGTGTTATCAGTGAACTCCTACCACCCTATGCATATTTAAAGCACTATGTGCAAATAAACACAATGAAAGCAGATGGAATTGCAGAAGGGGTAATTTGCACCATGGCATCAATGCCCAAGCCTCTATTGGTGAAATCACAAATGCTGATTGCAAGTATATTTGACAATGAAAGCAGGAACGGAGAGGCATATGTGGTGTCTCCTTGTACAAGCAAGTCTGCATTTGCAGTGGTGATTGTCCTGTGCTGTTTGTGGTTGTTGTACCTGGAATCCACCTGGGTACAATAGCAAGTGTGATAGATTAATAACAAGAAGATTACCCTCCAGCATTTTACAGAGACAAAACTGTACCTGAAACACATTCTAGGCAGATGTGCCCATGTTAGCAATGGGGTCTCTAGCTGGCAGTTAGTTTATACCCTGTCCAAGTAGGGACCCTTTATCTAGTCAGAGTAAGAGAGTCATACACCTGAGTTAACCCCTGCTCATGCGCTTGGTAGCTTGGCTCAAGAAGTAAGGCTTATCTCAGAAGCAATGCGTGAGGTATTTATACATACACACACAGTAACATAATGAAAACACCAGGAAAGTACTCAATGATGGTTTAGGACAATAGCTGATTTTTATCTCAATAAAAGAAGACAAAAATGACAAAAATCCAACATACACAAATAGAGGTATCAATTTTTAAAGTTAAAAGAGTCTTAATCGATAAAAGTCAATAGATGCATTGTTTTAGCACAAAGTACCTGGAATGCATCAAAAATAAAGCCGCATGAGAGGTGATGCATCAGAAAAGCAAGCAATCTGTTGATTCCTTACTCGCAAGTGAGGCTGTGTGTCAATACTTTATCCGCTGAATAGGGAATGCGTCAATTCTTTCCCCAGCAGGAGAACGATGCATCAATTTCTGGGCACACAGCTTTGGATCCTTACACTGATGTTGAAGATTTGATGCCCAGAGGCGGCGTGTGTAAAATCCAGACACATGGCAGCGATGTATCTGCACTGAGGCAGGTGCTGTGTCGATTTTTCAGCCACGGTGCAAGCGCTACATCAATTTATCTGCTACAGCGGCTCTGGTGCATGGATTTTCACTCAGGTTTTCAGCTTCTACCTCCAAGGGACCAGGGGCCGGATTTGTCACCACTTAACAAGGCAGGACTCTCAGCAGACTAGTCCAGGCACTGGCGGATGAAGTCTTTGATGTCCCTGAGACTTCACAATAGGAAGCAAGCTCAAAACAAGCCCTTGAAGAAACTTCACAAGCAGAATACAAAGCAAAATCCAGTCTTTATCCTCTCCAAAGCAGCAGCAGCAACTGCAAAACACCCCAGCAAAGCACACACAGCAATGAGGCAGTACTGCTCCTCACAGCCCTTCAAATCTTTTCCTTGGCAGAGTCACCTCTGGATCCAGGAGTGTTCTAAAATTGTGGGGTTAGCAGTACAATACTTATTTACATTTTTGCCTTTGAAGTAGGCAAATGTCAAAGGAAAGTCTTTGTAGTGAACAATACCGTGCCTTTCCTACCTTGGTCCTAGACAAACTCTAGGAGGTTGGAGACTGCATTTTGTAAGAACAGGCACAGACCCATTCAGGTGCAGGTGTCAGCTACTCCAATACTGTAGCTCAGGAAGACACACCAGGCTATACAGGGCACACCTCAGCCCCTTTTGTGTTACTGTGTGGAGTGAATTCACAAACAACCCAACTGTTAGTCTGACCCAGATTTTTATTTAACAGCCAGGCAGATGCACAGAATAGTTAAACAAGAAAATGCCCACTTTCTAAAAGTGACATTTTTATAATTGGCACTAAAATGCAACTTTACCATTAAAGACGGTTTTCAATTACATTTTCTCAGACATCAAACACAAAACATCTACCTATTCCCAAACAAAGGCTGACACCTGCCAAATGTAATAAGACAAGATAATATTATCCTATGGGAGAAGTGGGCCTCACCGAAGTGAGAAATACGTCTAGGTGTTTTTCACTACCAGGACTTATTGTGAGTGCAGTAAGATAGGAATGGCTTTTCTTTCAAGTTGAGCCGTTATGTCTCAAAGGAGCATGTCATGGACATGTGAGGCACTCCAGAGATTTCAACTTTGCACGAAATCCAGCATGTTATAGAACAGTTTACACAAACTTCTTCACTGTATGGATTAATATTTACCATGGATTTTTATCACCTTTTACTTGTGTTCCAGTTTGGTAAGGACATGGCAGTTCGGGCTGGACAGTTCCCATGAGGAACAGGGTCAAGGCTGAATTGCATATGGCTGGGTCCAAACTGAGGAGGCATTATGAGCAAAGGAATGATGGACTGGGATGCTTCCCATAGTGATTACCCATGTTTAGACAATTGCTAGCATTCAATCAATCAGGAATTTGTAAAGCGCACTACTCACCCGTGAGGCTCTCAAGGCGCTGAGGAGGGGTGGTGGGGGTGGGGAGACGTGCTGCTACTGCTCGAACAGCCAGATCTGAAGAAGTTTCCTGAAAGTGAGGAGGTCTTTGGTCTGGCGCAGGTGGGTGGGAAGAGTGTTCCGCATTTTGTCAGCGAGGTGCAAGAATGATCTACCACCGGTTGTAGTTATGCAGACGCATGGGGCGGTTGCAAGTGTGAGGTCGGTGGGGTGGAGATGCTGGGTCAGGGTGTAGAGGGAGATCCGCCTGTTGAGGTATTCTATTCTGGTGTTGTGCAGTGCTTTGTGAGCTTGGTTGAGGAGTTTGAAGGTGATACTCTTGTTGACTGGGAGCCAGTGCAGGTTTCTCAGGTAGTCTGTGATGTGGCAGTGGCGAGGGATGTCCAGGATGAGACGTGCAGAGGCATTCTGGATGCGTTGCAGCCTCTTCTGGAGTTTTTTCCTCCCAACAATTTTTGTGTGTTTGACATATCCAAGTTAACCATGGAATATGCTTTGTGAATAGTTCATTATATCTTTGTCTTCTATTTGTATGTGCTCCAATTTATAGGTAAAGATGTGTAAAAATTTCAGAATGCATTACATATTATTTTTCTTCATTAAAGACAGTCTCAGAATTGAAATTATTCCTAGCACAGTTTGGAATGGATTCAGGCCCATATTTATACTTTTTTAGCACCGCACTTGCGTCATTTTCTGACGCAAAAGCGGCGCAAACTTGCAAAATACAACTGTATTTTGCATGTTTGTGCCGTTTTTGCGTCAAAAAGTGGCGCAAATGCGGCGCTAAAAAAGTATAAATATGGGCCTCAGTGTATTGAGGTTTCTTGTAATTGGTGGTCAAATAGCTTCATAATGCACTTAAACTATGAACAAGAATTCAACTGAGAATTACAGTTCTGCTAGAACAAATCTGCTTCAGTCTCTTCCATAAATCTTAAATAACTTAGAGACAAACTAAAACCTGAATGTAGACTATATTTGCAACAATAATTTCTCTAATTAAGTTTGCATATTAAACACCTTGTAGTGAGATGCTATAGAGCTCCATTTACAGACACTAGTGTACTAAAGTAGAAGATTTAAACTGATAGTATAAATATATTGAATATTTTACACTTTAGAATCATTTTCATGATCTATAACATGGGAAAAAGCAGATATGTTAACTTTTTTAGATTACACTTTAATGCAAATGAATTATTCAAAAGATTCCAACATGAAAAACTAAACAATTTTAGTATTCAAAAAATACATTTTAATCATGTAAAGGGGCAATTCACACATGAAACTGCCAATTAATTTTGAAGGAGTATGAAAAAAGGGACTATATCCACTGCAAATGCAATCTGCATATGCATGAAATAATTTGCTACAGTGTGGACTTTGATGAGAAATGGTTAAAGTGGATTAGAGAGCAATGTGAATATGGAGGGTGCTGTGGAAGAGACACCATTTTGCTGAAGTTGCACATCCCTCTGATCCCTTCTGCGTTTCAAGATCAGAAGGTGAAATAGGGTAACTGCTTTAAAGGACACGCCGTGCAGTAAAACATTTCGTTCTATTCATAGATGAGATCATTTTGCAAACAGAAAAAAACTGCTTTGAAATGACCTTCGAGAATGAGATAGAGCGTACATCATATTATTGCCTCTGCGTATATAAGAAACAAATGTATAGACTGATGAATATTACAGTTTTCAGTAGTGTTACCATAAGTATATCTACTCATATATGTTTTGAGCAAGTTAACTGTCTGTTGCACAAACCATGCAATATTTCGTTTTTTAAATTATAGCAATGGAGCTTTGCTACTGTCCCTCAGGAGCCATAGCAGGATCAACGGGCACATGCGAAACAACAAGTGTTTGTGCACGTCCATTTACAATCGTGCAAGCCACTTTTCTTTTGCTTCCATGCCTAATCTACAGTGTGGTCATATTCTGTGACATGACTGGCAAATCAGTGCATACAATGCATTGACTGCAATCCCAGTATAAAAAACATGCCTCTAATTTCGTTATTACAGTCGGGACAACTGTAATAAGAAAATACAGCTGCTCAGTTCAGTTCAATTCAATTTAGCGTTATTTGTCTAATATAGCCATAAAAGTACAAAACACATATATTCAAGAATAAGATGTAAAAAGAATGCTAATTCCATGCAATAAAATAGTGCATTCTGATCAGATTAACCCGTGTTCAACAATAAAAATATTTACATAAAAACGGATGTTCCATACCTTTTCCTTGTTGCCTTTGAGCATCTAATACAATTAGTGCAAAACATGTTTGCGAGGAACCTTGCTGTTATAAAGGCATTAGAGCTAATTTGTGTTGTCTGATATTACCATTACATAAAATTGGGGTTGAAAAGCTTTTCCGATGGGAAGTATACAAAGTGCAAAAAGCATAATGTGCTAAAATAAAGAATCAGCAGTAATTGCCACTATGAGGGTCACTGCTGGGTTCCTCCACACTCTCATCCATTAAAGCAAAGAACTTATTTTGAAAATATCTTCCTCTTTACCCAGTCCCACCTCCGAGTGACCCATGGGAATAGATGATTGTTAGAAATGGTGTTCCTTGTTGGCAGTGGTCTGCACTCCTTCCAAGTAGGGACCCTCAGTCTAGTTAGGGTGAGGGAGTCACACACCTAAGATAACCCCTGCTCAACCCCTTGAAAGCTTGGCACAAGCAGTCAGGCTTATCTTGGAGGCAATGTGTTAAGTATAGTAACACAGTGAAAACACTACAAATGAACACCACACCAGTTCAGAAAAATAACCAGTATGTATCTAAGTAAAACAAGACCAAAATGCCAAAATTCCAATATAAACAAAGACAAGATTTTTTAAAGATTCTATCCCAATAACGCACTTAGAAACACAATAGCTCCAACTGGTGCTATCATGGTGTCATGGCGGAGTCATTCCCAACAGTCCAACGCTACTCGCGAGGGAGTACGGCGCTGGTCACGGAGTCGCATGGACCCCAGATACAGTACCTTAGAAATGAAGCAGAGTCAAAAACGTGCCACAAAGTTGGGGAAGTGATACATCGCTGGAGGTGGTGAGGGATTGGTTCAGTACTGCTGTGCAGAAAGTGAGGCATCAGTTCCTTACTGCTATGCAGGGGAGGTGAGGAGTTGGTTTCTTATGGAAGCAGCAAAGACGTGGTTGCAGCGAGGTGCTGGTTCCTTATGAGCCAGCAGGGTCGGTGAGCCCAGCAGGTAATGGTGGCTTTGTGGTGTCGCGGTCACGCTACAGGGCCCAAGTGCCACGGCAGAGCTGGGTATCACAGACGTCGGTAGAATGGCACACGTGACACATTGTGTTGTGGGTCTTCAGAGGCGCTGCAGCAGCAGCATCTGGCCTGCAGTGTTAGTCAGGTTAACCACACTTTAGTGGGGACCATGGTTTAGGGTGCAGGCAGCGGCGGGGAGTCAAGCAGCAGTGCCTGTTCTGGAGTCGTCCGCAATTGGTGGGCCTGGTTCTTCTTGTTTTTTTCCGCCAGACTTCATTCCCAAGGGCCACGGAACTGGAGTGGGCACCACTTGACAAGTCAAGTCAGGGTCCTCAGCAAGAGAACCCAGGGAATGGTGGGTGAAGTCTTGTATGGCCCTGAGACTTCTAACCGTAGACAAGCTCAGTTCAAGCCTTTGCAGAACCTTGGAAAGCAGTATGTAGAAAGCTAAGTCCAGTCCTTTCACTTCCAGGGTAGAAGTAGCAGCAGCAGGCCAGCACAGCAAAGCAACAGGCAGAGTGGCAGGTCCTCCTCAAGCATCCAGCTCTTCTCCCTGGCAGAATGGCCTCAGTCAGCAGTCCAATTTATATACTCATTTTTGCCTTTGAAGTAGGCAAACTTCAAAGGAAAGTCTTTGTAGTGCACAAGACCCTGCCTCTCCCTGTCCTGACCTCAAACACACTCCAGGCGGTTGCAGACTGCTTTGTGTAAGGACAGGTACAGCTCTATTCAGGTGCTAGTGTCAGATCCTCCCTCTACTCTAGTCCAGGAAGACCCATCAGGATATGGACACACCTCAGCTCCCTTTGTGTGGCTGTCTAGAGCGAATTCACAAATAGCCCAACTGTCAGTCTAATCTAAATGGGTATTACACAACCAGGAAGAGGCACAGAATGTTTAAGCAAGAACATTCCCACTTTCTAAAATTGTGTGATCAGAGACCCCAAACTCCAAATCTGTATCTGCTCTCAATGGGAAACTACACTTAAAAGATATGTCAATGCAATCCCCATGTTAGCCTGTGGGAAAGAAAGGCCTTGCAACGATGAAAAATGAATTTAGCAGTATTTCAGTACCAGGACATGTAAAACACACTAGTACATATCCTACGTTTTTAAATACACTACTCACTACCCATGGGGAGGCCTAAGCCTACCTTAGGGTTGACTTACATGTAGTGAAAGGGAAAGTTTGGGCCTGGCAAGTGGGTGTACTTGCCAGGTTGAACTGGCAGTTTAAGACTGCACCCACAGACACTGCAGTGTTTGCAGGGCTACTCATGTAGGTGGCACAATCAGTGCTGCAGGCCCACTAGTAACATTGGATTTACAGGCTCTTGGCACATCTAGTGCACTTTACTAGTGATTTACTAGTAAATCAAATAAGCCAATGGAGAATAAAACCAATTACCAATCCAATGTAGACAGAGAGAACTTGCACTTTAGCACTGGTCAGCAGTGATAAATTGTCCAGAGTCCTGAAGTAAGCAAAAACGAAGTTCAGAACAGGAACATAACAGGAGGTCAAAAGCCAAAAAGGCAGTGTAACTAATGCCAAGAGCAGAAAGGTCTAAAAATGAGGATTGTGGCACAGCTAACAGTAAGCGTATAAAGCAATTTTCCACCTTTTGCAGCCATTATACATTTGCATACCTCCATACCCATGCATCATAGCTGCCCATTGCAATGCATTTGTTCCTGTAAATGTGATTTATCTCCCGCACCAGTTGATGGCCCAATCTTGACACAAAGCAAAAAGACAGACTTGATGGACCCTTGAAGTTGGTGTGCCCTTAAACTGATTATAAATTCACACTTCTGTGACCTCAGCCCATCCAAAAGGGTGCATCTTTGATTTGGTGGTTCTCAGCTCACATCTCATAATTGAAGTTTTAGTTAAATTAGTCTTAAGGCCTAAACCATTCACAAAAGTGTACAAACAAATGAATGTGTAGTCCATTCATGGTTCTTGCTATTAGGACTGCGTTGTCTGCATATAAAAGTACTGGGATTGGGTGGTTCCCTAACTCTGGCATGTCTTTCCTTGCACTACGCAGGTGTTTTTCTAAACTATTGATGTAAGTTAATAATGAAAATGAGGCAATGACAGAGCTCTATCAGAACCCCAGAGTAGTTTTAATTTTGGAAGAGAGTTTGACATTCAACCCAAAATAAATCCTGGCTAAAGTGCAGCAAGTGCCCTTTTTAACAAATCTATCAGAGCTTTTTCTACACCTTTCTTCTCTATATCACTCACAATATGGAGCAATGTACCATGTCAAAAGCACAGGAGAGGTTCATAAAGGCCATGTGAATAATTTCTCTCCTGGTCTTGACATATTACCCTAGTATGAGATGAAGGTTAAGCCACTGTTCGACTGTGTACAACCCAGGAGGAAAGCCAAGCTACACATCAAACAGAACATCATTTCTCTCTGCCCATGACTCCAGTCATGAAAGGAGTATTCTAATCTAGGATCTTGGTAGTGCTATCTAATAGGGAGATCAGGAGAAAACAACTTGGGAGATTCTTGTTTCCTTATTTAAAGATTGGTATAAACTGCCTCCTTCCATGTTGGTACTAATTGGCCTACTATGGCAGCTCTCAAAATATTCTTAACAAGGGGGCGCAGAATGTTATATTTTCTTTCAATACGTCTGTTAACGTGTCCCTTTATGACTAATTTACTCACTCTCTGACTCATTTTAGGCCAATGAATCTTTTGACCCTGATTGAAGACACCTTAGGACGAGATAACTAATCAGCATGTCAATCAATATGTCAATAACGTCATCAATATTTACCACAATAAGACAATTCAAATTAGTCAAAGACATTAATAAAACTCAGAAACCACCATGACCTTCCAGTCATGAATAACCACACCAGAATAGTACTATTATATGAAGTTTATTCCCTATTGATTACAATTCTACTAGTAAGTTTATTAGTCTCAAAACCAAGAAACACATTAGCATAGTCACAATATGGCAACTCTGATAAGATTTTATCAAGGCAAGAATCATGAATATTACAATATAGCACAACGTCAACATAGGTTATCCTTAGCAGAGTATAATTGTCACGTTATTCAACAAAGCATAGATTCAGTTATTTGTCTATTTGCGTCTATTTAGTGTACCCCTCATCTAACCTCGAATTAGCATTGGCATGTTGGGCTTCATGCACAACAATTTAGCAACACCAATTTAGAAAACATCTAACAATGGTCTCAGTCAAAAGAAGCAGTTGGTACCTAGAAAGGAAAAGCAAACAGACAATTACAATTTCATTGTCATATAGTTACCCTCCGTATTGGGTCAACATACAGGTTCGGTCTTCGTCCTCAGGACATCAGTTGATTCGCCATCAGCCAGGAATTCAGCAAGTCGGGTAAAGGGACACTTCCCTCATAAGGAGGTAAAGTGTAAATGGGCAATATAACGGCAAGGATGGTTTGAGGATCCAAACAGCAAAGTCTCTATGCAGAGTAACAAAGTGTCTGGGTCATAGCAAAATTCGCAACAGCATCTCCCCCTCCTCTATCTGAATGGCTCCCTGTGTCATAGGTTTTTATCCCTTTTCTGTGGTACAATCCCCTAAATTTTAATTGGTTGGGGTCAGCACCCCACTATCTCCCTCCAATAGGGTTTCAATGACTTCATTAAAATTGTCACCCCATAACAGTTCTCACGTAGTTTATTGGTCCTTATGATTGACGTCTTCAGCGGGTAGAATGTCCGGTATGATTTCATACTCTTGTGGTCCTCTTTGCATCTTCAGTCAATGGTTCCATTGTCTGTACCGGATCAGACGACCTTGGACCTGCGAGTAGTCTACACTGTTGCATTCAGCAAGAATGTTTCACTAAGCAAGTCGAATTTCATGAGAACGGATCTACTACAGTTACATTCATCTTCTAGCTTTGGAAAAATACGAGTTCATGTCCTTCAGCAAGTCAGCACACTGCACATTAGAAAAACACATTTAATATGAAACCGGGCAGCTAGGCCTGGACTCATGCTAACTAAGGCCTAATGATTTATTAGCAGAACTTAAACATATAACCTTTTATTATTAGTGCAAAATCATACTTTAACATAACATTTCATCATTATTAATCAGTTTCATTAGTCATTGTATACATTGGCGGCCACTCCCCGTGGGCACAATTCAAGCGCACGTTTAGCAAAATACATTAATACATTTTCTATGCAGCATTATTACACATTAGTTCATAAGCATTTCATATTCATTTCTAAGTATATAAGCTGCACTCTCTCAGTCCCTCCTTTGATGACACTTGTCATCACACAAAACCTTTCCTTTCATAACCTTTCATTTTTCTTAATATACGCATTTCAACCTCTTTCCCCCTGTGTGACTTTTCCCAAATTTCTTGGAACATTTTCTCCTTTTCCTTTTCTTCTTTTCTTTTATTGCGTTTTGCCAAATCTCTTTTGATTCTTTTACTAATTTTTGCATGATAACCATAGTCAGAATAAACAAGTCAGGACAATCAATATACCCCCTATTATTTTTACCCGAACCCCATGTCAAATACTACTAAACCAATTCCCTACTATAGTAATTCCTTTCCCAATTTTTTCCTAAACTCCAGGTTCCTTCAGCTCCTTCAAATCTATCTCTTGTTAGGTTAGTAAGCATACCTCTAATCTTTTTACTATTATCAGGAATTAATGCACAACAATGGCGCTCATTAAGCATTTTACAGACTCCGCCACTCTTTGCTAAAAGAATGTCTAAAGCAAGCCGGTTTTGAAGAGTCATAGCTCTTTCTTCAGCAAGTTCAGTATCCAACAGGATTACAGCCCCTGGGAAGTTTGTCAGCATGTTATCCACAATAGTAGACAACTTTCGAATCTTTATGGAGTTTAAGATAACCCCTACTGAAGGAATTATGGCTCCAAATATGTCACCAACGACAGCAGCCGCTGTCTCTCTCTTTTGTCTAGTATGCAGTAATTCAGACATTTTAGGAATTTGTTTTAAGTCATCAATCTGGTAGATCTTGGGAAAAACTATTCCCAAATAACATGTCCCATACCATCCCTTTGGAAGACGGTAATAAGCATTAAGTCCACATATATAATAGATCCCGGGGATCGCTGGATCCTGTCCATTTAACATGAACGTCCATTTACTCTGAAACAAAAACACATGCCTGCACTCACTCGTTCCCACAAATAAAGTGTTATGCTCAGATTTCAGCCTATATTTACAAAGCCTTCCTACGTGTAATGCATCTATAGCTAATTTGCCCTGTGTCTTTATTGCAGTGTCAGCATAATCATTTGCAAGTGTGCGTTTTTCTAATCCCTTTTCTAGCTTTTCCTTTAATGCTTTCCGTCTATCATCAGTGTGATCTAAGAAGCTCTTTTCTACAGGTGTTAGCAGGTAGGTTAGATTATTGCAGTGCACATAAGCTGTCCCAAATGTCAGTGTCGGCTCAAAGAAACCCCTAACTAATTTTATGCTGTGTTCTTTAGCTAATTTATTTAGAAACTCAATCACAGGCACAAAGTAAAACACTACATCTAAGTTAGAATGGAAGTATTGAACATGTTCTTGATAATAGAATCTTGTTAACAGCAGACTACAGCTTATCCCGTAGGTAAGTGGCATACTATGATAAGTAACCCCTTCTTGTACTGACGAAGGAATCTTTGTGCACACATAGCAATTCTTCGCATCCATTGTGTCAACATACTCATTCAGCAAGCGATAGAAGACATTAGTAGATAGTTCCCCTTTTGAATTAGTTCCCTTATGCAAGTAGTTTGTATCCTGCTCAACTTCTCCCATGGTGTTAGTGTAGCAGTCTCAGGATTTGAAGCATTGTTAGTCACTACCGCACACATAACTCCCACACCAACAACCAAACATGCATATGTCCTACCCCTATGACTATTATCTCTAGTGTAACTCATGATCTGTAAAGAATCAGATAGCAGAATAATACAAAGCAAACAATCAACTTGAGGACGATATAAAAGCTCTCTCTCTTTCTCTGCGAGTATTTACAGCGTTTCACTCACTCCAGGACCCCTCTGTCAAATCAGGTTAGCAGCTTGTCATAATCGTTTTTTTTCAGCGTCAATTCAGGTTAACAGTGTCACATCCGGTAATTTATCAGTCTCTTTTCTCAGCTTTTAAGCTTTCAATTTCAATTTCAATTTAACACAGTCTCTTTCTAAGGTTTAATTCAGGTGCCATAGTATTGACCTGGAACCCCTTGATCAAAACAGAATGCCAAAAATTCTTGTTGCATTCAGCTGATGTTGCTGCGTACCTTCTGTTTGCAACTATCTTTCTTTTCAGTTTGCGATCACCCTGCAACTCTCCTTCACTAAGATCTTCTTTCCTGGTTGTGTCAACTTCTTCCTCTATTGTTTCATTAGGGATCACTTTCTCTCCTGCGGCTTGTGGCTCCGGCCAAATTATCTCCTTTAAGTGTTTTCTTTCTGCTTGGCCATTAAGGACATTGAACAGCGCCCTCCTCTTGTGCCATGGTGTTTTCTCTTGATGGCTCTGAAAGTGGCTTAGGAGGAGTCAGAACACCTCGACTTCCTTCTGCCTCACTCCCTTCACCTTCAGGGTCAGTTATGGGCTCAATTTCAAACCCGTATCCATCTGCTTCTGGGAGAACCTCTCTTTGTGTCAGTTCCCCTGATGCCCCAGCTGAGATAGGCTCACTGTCACTCCTCTGGATCTCGTTTACGGTTTGAGTGATTAAGCCATCCTCAGCGGGCTCTCCTTCAGTCTCAGTTCCCCTTTGAATATTCTCCGGCCCTGAGACTTCCTTCTCTGCAGCTGTTAATTTGGACATGTCACCTTCTTTGTGTGACTGGCTTGTATCCAATTTGGAAGGCCTGCACATTTCACAGCAGTAGTAGTTGTCAGTATCACTTGATATGGCCCCTTCCAACGTGGCTCCAAACACGACTTACTCACGTGTTTCTTGACAACCACCCAGTCACCGGCTTTCAGGGTGTGACCTGGATCACTTATCGGTGGCAATGTGGTAGCCTCCACCTGGTGAGAAAAAGAGCGGGCCATGTCAGCCAGACCCTTGCAGTAGTCCAACACCATATCATCTGTGATATTCACAAGAGCATTTGCAGGCACTGCAGGCAATCACATAGCTAGGCCCATGAGAATTTCATGAGGAGACAGTCCTGTTTTCTTGTCAGGTGTGTTTCTCATTGACATCAACACTAAGGGCAATGCATCTGGCCACTTCAAATTGGTAGCTGTGCACATTTTTGCCATCCTCGACTTCAAGGTACCATTCATCTGCTCCACTAGTCCTCATTCTTCAGGGTGATAGCTACAATGTAGCTTCTGCTCAATGTTTAATGCAGCACACAAGAGCTTAATCACCTCATTGTCGAAGTGTCTGCCCCTATCTGATTCGAAAGAGATCGGAATCCCGAAACGTGGTATTAACTCCCTAAGCAGCAGTTTTGCTACTGTGAGACTGTCATTCCTACGTGTAGAGTAAGCTTCAATCCAGTGGCTGAAAATGCACACAATCACCAAGACGTATCTCAGACCTCCACACACATGCATCTCAATAAAATCCATCTGCATTCTGATAAATGGACCTCCCACTCTCCCAATGTGGCTCAAATTCACCACAGTCCCTTTTCCTACGTTCATCTGCTGACAGATGATGCACCTGTGACAGATAACCTCTGCAGCTTGTCTGAATTTTGGATTGAACCAATCGATTTTGTACAACCTCTCCCAACATGTGCTTGACCATGGTAAAACCTCGCAAACTGTGACAAAAGACTGTTTGGCAAAACAATTATTCCCTCCTCTGAAACACATAAGCCATCAGATCTCTGTATGCATTGCATTCTCTGCCAGGAAGGTTTCTCCTCTTTGCTGGCACGTCCCTGCAAGGATTTGAGCTCATCTAATGTGTCAACCAACCTTGGTGCATACCCTGTGCATGTTTCATTTTGAGTTTCAGGTAACAATTCCTACTGATCTCGAAATGATATACAGTTCAATGCACAAAACCTTGCGACTTGATCTGAATAGCCGTTTCCCATTGACACAAAATCTTGTGACTTAACATGAGCATTGCATTTCACCGTGGCAATTTCAAGAGGTAACTGAATCGCGTGCAACAAATCCTTAATCTTTTCGCCATTTTTCACTGGAGAACCAGAAGAGGTCATGAAACCCCTTTGGGACCACAACTGGCCAAAATCATGTGCAATTCTGAATCCATATCTGCTGTCAGCATAGATAGGGACTTTCAGGTTTTCCGCTGCGTGGCATGCCCTAGTAAGAGCAATTAATTCAGCCACTTGAGCAGAGTACACTCTTTCGAGCCAGGAAGCTTCTAAGATACCAGTGACTGTACACACGGCATACCCAGCTCTCAGTACTCCTACTGCATCTCTCAGGAATGAACCATCAACAAAGATAATGTAATCATTTTCTTCCAGTTGGGTATCTTTATTATCAGGCCTTGGTTTGGTGCACAGATCTGTTACCTCAAGACAATCATGTTCTACCTCCTCAGCATCATCAATGTCTGCATTTTCAATAGAAAGTAAAGCTGCCGGGTTCAATGCAGTACATCTTTTAAGGGATACATTAGGTGACCACAGTATAATTGTTTCATATTTTGTTAATCTCGCATTTGTCATGTGCTGCGTCTTGGTTCGGGTTAACAAGATTTCACCTGAATGGGGGACCATTTCTGTTAAAGGATGTCCCATGACTATTCCTTCACACTGGGTGAGGCTTTGACCAACTGCTGCAACTGCACGCAAACAACCCGGTAAGGCTGCTGCGACTGGGTCCAAAGTAGCTGAAAAATATTCTACTGGGCGGTTTGCACCTCCATGGACCTGTGTCAGGACAGACAAAGAACAAGCATCATGTTCATGACAAAACAGTACAAAAGGCTTTGTGTAATCAGGCATACCTAAAGCTGGTGCCCTGCACATACTTTCCCTCAATTCCATGAATGCCTTGATCTCTTTCTCGGACATGGTTATGGCACCCGGGCCATCCTGAACTTCTTCAACAGTCAGTCTCACCAAGGGTTTAGAGATAATCGAGAAGTTAGGGATCCACTGACGACAGTAGCCCACCATTCCCAAAAACATCCTAACGTCTCTTTTTGTTGTCGGGGGATTCATCTGCAGTATGGCTGTCACTCTTTCCTTGGATATTTTTCTCGACCCTTTCTCAATCAGGTGACCTAAGTACTTCACCTCTTTCTGACAGTATTGCAGCTTCATTGGGGACACTTTGGGCCTCATTCTGACCCTGGCGGTCATAGAGGCCGGCTGAAGCACCGCCAACAGGCTGGCGGTGCTTCATTTTGAATTCCGACCGCGGTCGCCCAGCCGGGTCCGGCGGTTTTCCGCCGGATTTCCCCCGGCTGGGGGAATCCCAGCGCCGCCATGGGGATTCCGACCCCCTTCCCGCCAGCCTGTTTCTGGCGGTTTTCACTGCCAGAAACAGGATGGCGGGAACGGGTGTCGTGGGGCCCCTGGGGGCCCCATAAAGATTTTCACTGTCTGCTTAGCAGACAGTGAAAATCGCGATGGGTGCAACTGCACCCGTCGCACCCCTGCAACTCTGCCGGCTCCATTCGGAGCCGGCTTCCTTGTTGCAGGGCCTTTCCCGCTGGGCCGGCGGGCGCTCTTTTGGCGGTCGCCCGCTGGCCCAGCGGGAAAGCCAGAATGGCATCCGCGGTCTTCTGACCGCGGAGCGGCCAATTGGCGGTTCCCGCCAGGTGGGCGGCTCCCGCCGCCCGCCAGGGTCAAAATGACCCTCTTTATGTCCATTCTTTCCGAAATCATTTAGTAAGGCAATTGTGTCATACCTGCAGTCATCTTTTGTTTTGGCAGCAATCAACAAATCATCAATATACTGCACTAGAGTCGAACTGAAAGGCAGTTCTAATGATTCCAAATCCTTCTTCAATATCTGATGGAAGGTGACTCGGAAAACCCTTGAGGAATTCTGCACTAACTGTAAACCTTATCCAGGAATTTGAAACTGAAGAGAAATTGGCTATCCTCATGAAGAGGCACCGAAAAGAATGCTTGAGACAAGTCCACAACGGTGAACCACTCTGCATCACACGAAACCTGAAAAATGATCACAGCTGGATTTGGCACTATGGGGCAACACTTGACCACTATCTCATTTATTTTCCTCAAGTCTTGAACAATTCGAACTTTCCCACAAGGCTTTTTCAGACCCATTATTGGTGAATTACACAGGCTACTCAGCACTTCTTCAGAACCCCTTGCTTCACAAAGTCCGCAATTATCTGCGCTACTTGAATGAGGACATCTTGTGCCATGTGGTACTGCGGTACCTGGGGAAACACTGCATTTGGCTTCACCTCTACTTTAACCGGTTCTACTCCTTTTATTAGTCCCACTTCCTTTCCTGTCAGGTCCCACACCTTCTCTGTCACTGTTCCCTGCAACTCAGGTGGTAAGTCAGTCACTGTAAGCATCAGGAATAGGGTTATCAAAGGGTATTCCTCATTTGCGGTCTCTGTCTCTTACTGTGGAAACTGACCATCGTCCCCTTCATCATCACTGTTTGTCTGCACCTCAATCCCTTCATTGAACACCTTGTTTTGCACAGTAAGTCTCTTCCCAGTAAGGATACAGGACTCGAGTCACAAACTACAAATTTGTGTAATCCCTGGAAGTTACCAATCTCAACTTGGACCGGATCTGTAGTTGGATTTGTCAGGAACTAATTTGCTACTCCTACCACCCTTATGGTATGCCCCGAAAGTGGTAATTTCGGAAACTTTGCACTTCTAACTGTAGAGCATGTAGCTCCTGTATCAACTAGGAACAAAACCTTATGACCCATCACCTTTCCCTCTACATAGGGTCCCCTCTGGTCTACTTCTAGGGATGCTGCAAGCCTGCTTTCCTCACTGTCTGAACAATCATCTGACCATTCATTGTTTATTCCATCCTCACCATGCAATGGGAATTGTTGTACTGTGTTATTTTGACTCATCGTTTGACCTGTGATCTGTTGAGGAAGCATCACCTGTTGCTGTCTCATTGGAGCTAATGGTATCTGCATTTGCTGTCTAGGTACCATGGGAATCTGCTGTTGTGCCTGCTGCATTTGTGCTGGTTGAACACGTGGCATTTGCATCCGTTGCACAGGCTGGAGACCCTGCATCTGCACCATGTTATTCTAAAAGTTTGGATTTTGGCCCCTCATTTTTGGACCCCTCACATTTTGAAATGAACCAACATTATTGCTTTGTTGAACAACACCATCCTGCACCACCATTGGGCTTTCCCGCTTTCAATGCCCCACGCCCCTGCACGCGTGACATGGTGACACCTTTTTCATCCCCTGCACATCATTTTGAACCACAACAGTATTTATATCTGGACCACGGTTCACAAAGCCTCCTCATCCTCGGCCTCTTGGTTGTGCCTGAAATATTCCATTCCCCTGCGGTTGCAGCTGTATCACCTGCTGTATTCCATTTCCCTGCATCCCTGCTTGCGCTGCCTTAATCTGCATCACCATCACCTTCTCTTTCAACTTTCTCTGTTTCAACTCAATCTCGTCACTACAGTATTTCGGATACTGCAACACCTCATCAATTGGCTTTGCTTGCCAACAGATCAAATGATTCTTAATCATCTGGCTAATTTCTGGTCTCAGCCCTTCAACAAACCTGAACACAAGATGATTCATGTCTTTCAGCTCAATGACCTCAGTGCCACTGTAATATTTGAATGCTTTCAACAACCTCTCATAGTAGCATGAATCGATTCTTTGGCCTCCTGTGATGTTCGATCAATTTTCTGACAATCAGTCACTTTCGGCGACACATTCTGCTTCAAAAACTCAATCACTTTATAATACCTCATCACTTCTGCGGATGGTGCTCCAGTAACCTTATCCCTTTCCGGCTCCTCTGTCGGCCAATCTACGCCCCTTTTGCACTCAAGCCATAAGTCAGGTGGAACTATAATTTCAAACAGGGTATTCAAGTCCTCCCAGAGACATTTCACAAGCTTCACACATCTGTCTGTCTGCTGATACCACTCTATCGGCTTCTCCCTCAACCTGGGGTAGTCATTTGTGAATGGCAGAATGTCACCTCTAGACCATGGTACATGGACTAGAACCCCTCCGGCTGTTTCTCTCATTGGTAACATTTTTATTGTCCCCGTGTCCGGTGCGGCTTTAGCCTGCTTTGGTTCCGGACCATCACCTTTCTCTTTATCTCTCTTATTTGCCCATCTGCCTTCCCATTTCTCTAAGGCTCCCCAAATTTGAGAACTCTGCAGTATTTCTTTGAGGTGTGCCTTCATTCCGGTAGACCTCATGTGCTCGAAATCTTTAGGCTCGAAGTCTAATCTGTAGCTTCTTTTCAAATGTTTAGTACTCTCAATGTCTATGCTGTATTTATCTGCCAGGTTTGCCAACCTCTGATGCACCTTGCTCACTTCTTTAGTTACTTTGGGGCACAGATACCTCAATTATGCTTCCGTGTATGACTCTAGTCTGTTCACCCCCATTGTTCCTTCCACTAGTTCCATGGCTTCTACACCCAGTCTCACAAAATTCAGGTATTCTTCCCTTTCTGACCTCTCTGTGGTCACTGCAGTAGTCTGCGGAGTGTTGAGTTTGTCTAACCACTCGTTCAATTGTTGCGCTGTTGAGCCTTGCAACAAAATATTTCCAGGCTGCACCATTGGTGTCTGTGTCGTATTTGTACTTATTACCTGTGGGGTTAGTGTTCCCAACCCTGCTTGCCTCATTGTCTCCAAAGGAACCCCAATCGGACTTAAGTCTAACAAGGATCTAGACCTTTTGACTGTCTGTTCTCCCTGCAAGTGTCCTATGGACCCTTCTACTATTGCCTCTTGGGTCATTACTCCATGATCACATACACCAGGCTTACCTTGCGCATACAGCGGTACTGGTGGACCAACAGTAATTGGTAATGATATAGCAGCTGGTGTCTGGCCAAGTCCCAAACCCTGTGGAGCATTAACTCCCATAGCTTGATTCATCATTGGTGCTGTAGGTACTGACTGCGGTCCTGCAACTGAAGTGTAACTCGGAACCACTTGTTGCTGCGGCTGGGGCAGCAATTGCGGAGTTGGCTCAATCTGCACTAACTTTGATCTCGTGTATACCGGATCAGGCGGCACCATCAGACTCGTAGTTGTCTCCAATACTGGAACATCAGGATAAAGCCTCTGAATCTGTGGTGGCTGCAACTGTATCTGTGCGTCTGGCGCAGTGGGTACACTGACACCATTCTGTATCAAAACTGTATCATTTGTCTGCCCTGTACTTGTGATGCCCTTATTTTGTGCCAGGTCTTCAGAACCCACACCAGTGCTCTGTAGGTTATCATTTATGGCATATGGTGTCGGGCGATCCTGTAACAACTGATTTAGAAACTCTTCATCATCTGAATCATCTGCGTCTGCCCAAGACCTCTGAGTCTCCTTTGGCTTACTAGAGCCCTTGTCTGTCTTACAAGTAGCTTTCTTTCCCTGTGTCTCATCTTCTTGTGTTATTGCAGGAAACATTTTAAGTCTGTCAACTATTCCCCTTCTCCACATCTTGGTCTCATTATCCCATCTAGCCTCAGCTAAAGTTTTTTCTACTCTTTTCATTCTCCTTTCAAATATCTGCTGTCTCTGTCGTATGGCCATCAAATCCCAGATTGATAATGCCTCATACTGAGCTGATCTCGGAGGTGGTTTTTGCACACTTAACATCATTCGCAAATTTTCCAAAATTCTTACATTAAACGTTCCGAGTTCTGGAACCGCTAAACATCCCTCCTTCTCTGTCAATTTGCACCACTGTTTTAATCAAAGACATGGCGCGACTCCCTTCTCCTTCATTACGATATAAGCTGGAGTACCCTCAGGCAGTGTAGGCTCCCCCACACTCGCTGTAATGTATGTATCTCCCCTCCAAGCACTCTTCAGAGCCTTGAAAAACTTCATTTTTGCGTCTTTTATTCTGCTTTAGAATCTAATCAGGAAGTGACTTTAATTCCCAGAACACTCTTCACCCACCTTTCTCAACCAATTGTCTCTCATGGACGGCTGCCAATCTGTGCGCGACCCCTCTCAGCAATTGACCTATCCCAGCGCGGCTCAAATGATGTCACACTCACACACTGCAGCTGACAAAGTCTTGCGGCTTGTCCTCCTCACACAAAACTAATGCAATATATTGCGAGCACCTTTATCAACAAAATCTAAATTTGCCGGTTTACTACAGGAAGGGTAACACATTCGCTTCAGAACTTTACAGAGCTTTCACTTGAAGCCTCAGCCGCTACTCTCTCCTTCTCAGCTCCCGCACTCGCAAGCAGAATTCGACCCGCAAATCCTACTCTCGACTTGTCAATGGTTTGTTCTAGTGCACTTTAGAACTTGCCAAATCTCCATCGAAGTTTTCAGTCACACAATTTGACTCAAACTCGACTTGTCAACCACGCTTGATTGATCCGCACAAATTACAACATAAACCCAAGTGTCTCCTACACTTGTCAATATACTCCGGAGTCTTAGACCACGACGGGTCCGTACATCACCAACAACCACGTGGATAATTTTTGAGCATAAAGCGCCACACTCACATGAAGTTCACCAACTTCCCTACTCTCATACAGCGGAGTACGCCCACTCCTACTAAAACAACATTACCTGACCTAAATCCACACAAACTTCACAAATCACCTGTAATATGCTTAAGCTGAGCAAGTGCAAATTCTACACCACACATGCTAGAACGCCGAGAACATACCCAACTCACTTAGGCGAGCTCCGAGATTCCGGGAAAGTCATGGGGAATTTAGAAACACACCATACCTCCAATTTGCATTATTTCGAAAAACACTTTTAAACAATGGTCCCTCGTCCTAGGGCCCCAAGGGACCTAAACCGTTGCTCTGCCACCAGAACTGTTAACGCGTCCCTTTATGACTAATTTACCTACTCTGGGACTCATTTTAGGCCAATGAATCTTTTGACCCTGATTGAAGACAACTTAGGAAGAGGTAACTAATCAGCATGTCAATCAATATGTCAATAACGTCATCAATATTTACCATAATAAGACAATTCAAAATAGTCAAAGACATTAATAAAGCTCAGAAACCACCATGACCTTACAGTCATGAATAACCACACCAGTTTAGTAGTATTATATGAAGTTTATTCCCTATTGATTACAATTCTACTAGTAAGTTTAATAGTCTCAAAACCAAGAAACACATTAGTATAGTCACAATATGGCAACTCTGATAAGATTTCATCAAGGTAAGAATCACGAATATTAGAATATAGCACGATGTCTACATAGGTTATCTTTAGCAGAGTATCATTGTCACGTTATTCAACATAGATTCAGTTATTTGTCTATTTGCGTCTATTTAGTGTACCCCTCATCTAACCTCGAATTAACATTGGCATGTTGGGCTTCATGCAAAACAATTTAGCAACACCAATTTAGAAAACATCTAACTATGGTCTCTGTCAAAAGAAGCAGTTGGTACCTAGAAAGGAAAAGCAAACAGAAAATTATATTTTCATTGTCATATAGTTACCCTCCGTATTGGGTCAGCATACAGGTTCGGTCTTTGTCCTCAGGACATCAGTTGATTCGCCATCAGCCAGGAATTCAGCTAGTCGGGTAAAGGGACACTTCCCTCATAAGGAGGTAAAGTGTGAATGGGCAATATACGGGCAAGGATGGTTTGAAGATCCAAACTGCAAAGTCTCTGTGCAGAGTAACAAAGTGTCTGGGTCATAGCAGAATTCGCAACAGCATCTCCCCCTCCTCTATCTGAATGGCTCCCTGTGTCATAGGTTTTCATCCCTTTTCTGTGGTACAATCCCCTAAGTTTTAACTGGTTGGGGTCAGCACCCCACCATCTCCCTCCAATAGGGTTTCAATGACTTCATTAAAATTGTTACCCCATAACAGTTCTCACGTAGTTTATTGGTCCTTATGATTGACGTCTACAGCGGGTAGAATGTCCAGTATGATTTCATACTCTCGTGGCTTTGCATCTTCAGTCAGTGGTTCTATTGTCTGTACCGGTTCAGGCGACCTTGTACCTGTGAGTAGTCTACACTGTTGCATTCAGCAAGAATGTTTCACTAAGCAAGTCAAATTTCATGAGAACGGATCAACTACAGTTACATTCATCTTCTAGCTTTGAAAAAATACAAGTTCATGTCCTTCAGCAAGTCAGCACACTGCACATTAGCAAAACACATTTAATGTAAAACCGGGCAGCTAGGCCTGAACTCTTGCTAACTAAGGCCTAATGATTTATTAGCAGAACTTTAACATATAGCCTTTTATTATTAGTGCACTATCATACTTTAACATAACATTTCATCATTATTAATCAGTTTCATTAGTCATTGTATATATTGACGGCCACTCCCCGTGGGCACAGTTCAAGCGCACGTTTAGCAAAATACATTAATACATTTTCTATGTGGCATTATTACACATTAGTTCATAAACATTTCATAGTAATTTCTAAGTATATAAGCTGCGCTCTCTCACGTCTATTTGGATTCTGTCCTGACCTGGACTTTTCCTGGGCGGCTCATCAAAGTTGCAGGGATAACATCCTTTCCATCAATTGGCACAACCTGATCGTATGTGGCTTTGGCTGTCTCCGAAGAATCAAACTCAGAGCAAACTGGGTCAAAACATTTGGTAAAGTTCTCGACACAGGTATTTACTGTGATATGAAACTCAACTTTCGGCCTTTCATAATTAATAAAAAGGAACGCTAAGAACGTTCCAGAATGCTGTGTTATTATTTACTTTCCCTGCTGCTTCTAGGTCCTGAAATGTACTGATCTGATTTCTCTTTTGCATATTACTAGGACTTACTTATAAATCCATCTAGCAGTAATTATTTCATCCTTAGAGCATTTGGTAAGCACTAATTTGAGATGTTTATGAGCAGTGGGCACACATGGTTAAACCATCCATACAGCTGTTTAGTCTTTGGCAGTTTATCTGGAACTAGCATGGAAGAAATAGACCATAGTGAGTGAAAAGTTTCTAAAATAATACAAGGATATTTGTTTTGGCTTGTGCTTACTATGAGTGCTTGCTAGTTATTTCTGATAAGCTTGTGCACAAATTGTTTTTTGTTGACTTTCTCCCATTTAGTTCTATGTATAGACAATTTTGTGACCCTTGACGTGGACACTGCCTCCGATTGGATTAAGACAAAAAAAGCCTTCAAGTGATGATGGTCAATGATGCAACCAACTATCACCTTAAACTTTGACGGTAATGGTGCAATAACCATAATCAAATAAAAACAATAATATGAAACCAATCATGCTGCAATTTCAATTTCCCAGGTATGTAGGGACTCATTTGATATTTGGAGGCTCTTTGCCTCGAGTGAAGACCAAGGGCCTAATTTATGAGTTTTTGGTGCAGGACAGCACAGCATGTCACTTTGCTACACTGCCCGCTTCAAAAGGAAAGGGCAGGAATGCGGCATATTATTGAATTACAGCGCACTCCTGTTTCTTCTGTCTGCACCGGCGCACAAATTGGTGCCTAGCGTCAGCTCGGGCACCTTTGCCCTATGGTGCAAGGGTGTCTGTGTTGTTGGCACAATTGTTTTTTTGCAGGAAGGGATGCCTTCAGGCACAGAAACAATAAATTGAGAGGTCTATCCCACCGGAGCATCATAAAAAGTGAAGCTCCTGCGGCGCATACCTCTTGTAAATGAGTCCCCAAGTTCTTTGAGTTTGAAATCCTACTTAGGACGTCCCCATATGGGACATGTCTAAAATGAGCCATCTCTGCCTCCTTTAAGTCTAATACACAAATATTGACACACTGCCTACATTACATAGGCTAATATTAAAATCTCTAACCCACAAAAGCAAGACCTTCTGCTTTATTTCCAGATAAGCCTCATGACCATCAAGATCATTGATTACCTGAGTAGATCTGGCATCAAAAATATTGTAATAAAAATGAATCAACATCAAATCAAAAGGAGTCCTAAAGACCAACAATTGATAAAAATAGGTGCACTGGACTGGATTGAGAACACGTTTGGTCCTCTTAAATGAAATCATCATAGCCACATCTCATTTTGCTCTGCCTGTGATTGATGGAATTGCTGGCTTACACAAAAAATAAGAATTGTTTGAGCAAAAAACAACATTCACAAAAGACAGGCAATCTGGGTTTCACGGATGTGAAAGGTTTACTGAAACATTCCAAGAAAGCACCTTCATCCCATGATATACTGGAGCACTAGTAGGCCATGATGAAGCTGTTGAGGTAAAGATCGGAAGAGTAAATTGGACTTTATGGGCAAAATACCTTAGAATTCCATTTGGTTTGTGGAATCTGAAATAGCAGTGTCATCCAGTCAATCACTCTGCTCCTTTGAGGCAAGAGTTCTGTAATTATTCCTTGTTTCTATATTATATACAGTTCAGGAGTTAGCTTCAGTAGTAGCCTTAACAGCAAAATGGGACTCATTAGGCATGTCTGCTGGTCTGTAAAAATAGCATACTGGCTCAGATTTAATGGGACCAATTTTATTGACTAGCGATGCAAGTGTGGAAGTAAAGTGCTTATAGTAGAAAATTCTTAAAAATGTATTATTACATAGTTCCCTGAAGATCCCTTTGCATGATTGCCGATTGTAGGAAAGTAGCCTCTTTCTAGCTTGGTTACCCCCACTTTTGGCCTGTTTGTCAGTGTGTTTGACTGTGTCTACTGGGATCCTGCTAATCAGGACCCCAGTAGTTATGCTCACTCCCTTAAATTATTGTTGTTGCATACTGGTAACCCAGTATTTCACCCACAATTGGCATACTGGTGTCACCTTGTAAGTCCCTAGTATATGGTACCTAGGGCTTTGGGGTTCCAGGGGATCCCTATGAGGTACAGCGTATTTTCTGCCACCCATAGGGAGCCCATTCAAAGGCTTCTGCAGGCCTGCCATTGCAGCCTGCGGGAAAAGGTGCATGCACCCTTTTACTGGGATTTACACTGCACCAGGTCACTTATAAGTCACCTCTACTGCAGGCCCTCCAGCCCTGAGGGCAGGGTGCAGAGTACCTGTGTGTGAGGGCACCCCTGCACTAGCAGAGGTGCCCCCACAACCTCCAGGACCATTTTCCCGGACTGCATGAGTGCCTGGACACCATTTTATGCGTGTACTGGATGTAGGTAACTACCTATGTCTAGCTACATAACGGTAACTCCGAACAAAGGCATGTTTGGTATCAAACATGTTGGAATCATACCCCAAGGCTTTTGCCAGCATTGGTTGTAAGATTCCATGAACTCTGGGGGCTCCTTAGAGGACCCAGAGTATTGCCATTCCAGCCTTCTGAGGTTTTCGGGGCAGCCCCAGCTGCTGCCACCTCTCAGACAGGTTTCCGCCCTCCTGTTGCTTGAGCAGCTCAAGCCCAGGAAGGCAGAACAAAGGATTTCCTGTGCGAGAGAGATGCTACACACTCTCCATTTGGAAATAGGAGCTACAGGCGTGGGAGGAGATAGCCTCCCCAAGCCACTAGAAATGCTTTGAAGGGCACAGATGGTGTCCTCCTTCCAGAATCCAGTCTATACCGGTTCGTGGACCCCTAGTCCCTGCTCTGGCGTGAAACTGGACAAAGGAAAGGGGGGTGACCACTCCTCTGTCCATAACCACCCCAGGGGTGGTGCTCAGAGCTCCTCCAGAGTGTTCCTGGGTTTTGCCATCTTTGATTCCAAGTTGGCAGGGCAACCTGGGAGCAACTGAGTGGCCAGTGCCAGCAGATGATGTCAGAGCCCTCCCCTGAAAGGTGCTTACCTGTTAGCCAACCAATTCCCCTTTCAGGGCTATTTAAGGTCTCTCTCCTGGGTGTTCCCTCAGATTCAGATTGCAAGACTCCAGCAGGAATCTCTGCATCCTTTACTTCACCTTCTTACCAAAGAAACTGCATCTGAACCCTCCAGGACCTCTACAACTGCAACAAAGAAGCATTGTATCTTCAGCTCCTGCCAGCAACTGCAACTGTTTCCCAGTTGTTTATCATCAGAGGACAGCCAGGTTCAGCCTGCACCAGAAGAACAAAGGAATCTCCCTTGAAGTGAAGGAGTCTCTTCTCTGCTTCAGCTGGTACCTCTCTGAAGCAACAAACTGTGGCTTGCGTCCCCTCTCCTAAAGAAGTGCATGGATCGAGCAACACAGGTGATAGTCTGAAGTGGTCCCCATGATCCTGAAGTCCAGCTGTCCAACTTTGGTGGAGGTAAGAGCTTGCTTCCCCACGCAAGACAGCACCCCTGTGCACCATATTTTTTGCATTTGCCAAGGCATTTTGGCATTCTTCCACGGAATTCTTCATACAGCGTGCAGCTCCAGTCCCTAGCACTCTATCCTGTGACGCACAACTTCCTGAGTGGTTCTCCAGCATCCTGGGAGTCTTTGTCATAGTGCTGCATGGGCCTCCTTTTGAACCTTCTTTGTCCCCATGCTGTGAGACTCATGTGCATGCTGCCTGGTCTTCTGTGGGCTCTCTGAGTTGCTGAGAGCCCCCTCTGATTCCCCCTTCTTGAGTAGAGTCCACCAGGTCCCTCCTGGTCCCGAGCAGCTCCATTTTCTGATAACCATGAGCTTTGCTTGTGCCAAGTCTTGTTTGCAGACTCGAGTGACGCAAACCAGACTGCAATCTTCCATCCGGCGTGGGACATCATCTGCACCAACCAGGAACCCGAATCCATCTTATTGTGTGCAGTACTGACTGTTCTTCTTCACTGGTGGTCCTTCATTGGCACCTTCATCCCCGTTATCAGGGGCTCCTGTTCTCCCTGGACTCTTCTGTGCTTCTTGGACTTGGTCCCCTTCTTCCACAGTTCTTCAGATCAAGGAATCCACTGTTGGTGTCTTGCATTCTTTTCTGGTTCTTGATTAATCTTCTTTCTCATGTTTCTGTGTGTTCTGTGAAAGTTCCTGTACTTTACTCTTACTTTCATGGGCTCTGGGGTAGGTCCTAGTACTTACCTAGGTGTTTTCTAGTACTCCCAGTGACCCTCTACACACCACACTTGCCTAGTTGGGAAACCAACATTCACATTCCACTTTCTTAGTATATGGTTTGTGTTCCCCCTAGGCCCATTTCTAACTATTGTTATTTTCACTAATTGCACTGTTTTATAACTGTTTTATGTCTATTTCTGCATACTAATGTATATACTTTGTGTATTACTTACCTCCTTTGGTCACCAAAATAAAATACCTTTATTTTGTAACACTGAGTATTTTCTTTCATGAGTGTGAGTACTATGTGACTACAGTGGTATTGCATGAGCTTTGCATGTCTCCTAGATAAGCCTTGGCTGCTCAGCTACAGCTACCCTTAGAGTGCCTGGCTTCTAGACATTGCCTACATTTAACTAAAAAGGGATAACTGGTCCTTGTATAATGTGTAAGTACCATAGGTACCCACCACAAAACATGCCAGTATCCTACAACAATCAAATCAGTCTTATGAGTACATTCTGCAGGGGGGGCTGAGGATAGACCTTGGATGCTGGATGCATATCTCTTTTATCTTGGGTGAGTTTTAGAGTCTGATCATGTGTCTCATAATAATGTTTTGATTTCTTCATAGAGATAACAAATTCAGGGGATTTGCACATTGTTGAGCCATGGTGCAGTCTGCAAAACTGGTGTTGAGTTCTCTGGGTTTGAGGACCTAGTAGCGACACTTTTTTGGAGCATATATTATGACTGTTGGAGACTGGCTTATTAGTAAGGGCAGGTACCCACACTTAGCAATAAGGCCACAATCAACTATAAGGACCAGTCAAAATCTCAATAAATTAATCTTTACTGACTCCTTGGTAGCTTGTCTCGTGAGCAGTCAAGCTTAACTTATGAAACAGGTGTGTAAAACATTTAATATCAACAAAAGAGTAAATAAGAAAGACACAACAAAAATCAAAATATAAAACCAATTTTGTAAACACAGGAAAATGACACCAAAATCGACAAAAATCCAATGTGGGAAACAGAAGATAAACATTTTAAAATAATACATGTAAAGCTAGTGTGTAGAAGCAAATAGCACAGAAGGAGTTTTAAAAGAAGGTTGCATTGAATCAGGACAAAGTCAAGAGTTCAGATACTCTGGTTTGCCACTTGGGGTCTGGGACCAGAACTCTCACAATGTATCTGGTCAATCCAAGTAAAATCCAAGTGAAGCTCGTCAGCTGGAGTTGTCCTTGTTGTTGATGGTGCAGCAAGCCCTTCCAGTACTTCTCTACCTGTTGCTGAGCAGGGAGTCCACTCCTTATCCTTTAAGACAGACAAAGTCCTTTTATTGTGAAGGCTTGTGGGTGCATCAGGTGCTGTCCTTATGAGTGCATTCCTCTCTTGTGCAGTCCAAGGGTTCAGCAAGGCATTCCTTCTTCTCTGAATGTTTCTTTTGGGTGTTTGAGGGTCTAAAACACCAACCAAGGGTCCAGAAGCTGTGATTTACTCCTTGGAGAGTTGAAACTACAGTGTAAACAATTTGCCTGGTCAAATCCTTATAGGTTAATTGGGCACTGGTCAGCTGGACTCTTCTTGCAGGAATTGGTGCAGGTGACTTCTTGTATCTCTTTTATAGTTCTTGTTTTCAGGGAGTCCACTGCTCAAGCTTTAAAGCAAGGCAAAGTCTTCTTTTGTGAAGCCCAGAGTGCGCAGAAGGTGAAGTCTTTATGAGTGCAGTCCAGAGTAGGGGTTCAACACGGCAGTCCTTCTTCTTCCTCTTGTTTCCACGCAGGGATCTGAGTTGATGTGTAATTCTCCCATGTTTATCCATGTTTTTTGGCTTGCAAGCATGGGGGCACCCCTAACTAATGTGGTGCAGGGTGCCAACCTCGGAGAAGTGTGGCACATTTCAATCCCAGAAAGCACTGTTTATCAACAATTCAAGATGGAGAAAATCTCTCCTGGAGGTTCAGGTCTGGAAAAGCCCAGCCACAGCTGTGGCTAACATTTTCTTAACCTCCCCTTCCAGCCCTTCTCCTAATCTAATGACAGGGGCTTCCATTTGGCTGTGGGTACTGGAAATGGGGGATGCCTGGTTTCTGTCCCAATTGCCTATCCCTCCTCTGAAGACCACTTTGGCCTCCCAGGCACCTTCCTTCTCTGGCATCTGCTGCTCCAATTTTCCTCCCACCAGATGGTGCCTTTGTCTCTGCCCAGGACACTTCACACTTCATTCAGGCAGATTGGCTTCACCTGTCAAAGACTGACCGATCAGAAAAGGCTTTCACAGGGCTGATTATAACTTTAGGAAAGAGTTCTAAAACTCTTTTCATGTAATTGTTATAATAATTTTTACCTTGGAAAGTTGGATTTATTCTAACTCTTAAGCTGACAACTTGAATTATATTTTTATTTCAGAAAAGTAAGACTTTACTAATGTTAAATAAAGACTTCCAATGTTAGCCTATGGAGCAATTGCACTACAATGGGGAAAAACAAATTTAGACATTCTTCTCTCACCGGGGCTCATAAAACAACTTACACAATATCCCTGCTTATGATTATACTGCACCATACCCTTGGGGCACCTAAGGCAGACCTTAGGTGTGACTTATACGTAAATATAAGGTAGTTTAAGACCTTAGAAGTAGTTTTAATTCCAAAGTCGAATTTGGACATAGTTTTATATTAAAAGCAGCCTGCAATGCACTGCTGGCTTTTAAAATGACAGCAGGTATCACAGCAGTCAACATTTAAGAGCAATAAATCTACTGGGCCTCTAATCTTACATGCCCTACCATATACTAGGGACTTACAGATATGTTGTCAGTACTGATTGTAATTTTACCTAATTACCATATACCTTTTTACCAGAGCACTGTCCCTGGGCCTGGTTAGAAGAGCCAGGACATAATTAGAGTTAGAAAACACCAGTGTCAGTCGAAAATGGGGTAAAAGAAGGGACATCTTCAAAAAGCCCAGTTTTCTCACAATGCGTTGTGCCTAAAGTTCATTTTTTATTTATTTAATTTATTGTCAAGCAATTTCAATATGTCTAAGACTGCTGTTCAAAAACCTTGATATTTTCTTCTAACTTTTCAAATCATTTGGAGCAGTGTTCCTTTGCTCTAGTATCCAGGGCTAGCAAATTAATTGGAGCACTTTTCCTTTCATTGCTAGCTTCTTTCTTACATTAATTACTGTTTTAGACCTTCAACATGATTGGGTGTTTGCTCAATACTCCCTCTTTAGCTTGAGGTGCAGGAGACTCTTTTCTTTTCCTATTTTAATTGTGGAGATTGCGAAGTATAGTGGTCACTTCTAAGATTTCTATGGAGGTTTGTATAATACACAGGGGTTCCTTCCATTAGATGTCTGAGCTTTTTTGTGGCACTCTCCTTCTCCATTCCTGATGTTTCCTTTGTAACTTCCTGAATCCACTAATGCCCCCATACAGCTGCTCAAACTGAATAACATATTGCAGTTGAGTTGTGACATCATGATCTCAATTGATATGGCCACTAGTGAACGTGAACAGCAGGTTATAGAGCACAATCTTATTGCTCTTTACCTAAAATAAACAGTAATCTGCAAAAAGGTGAGTTCTATAGTAAAATTTTATTTTTGCACAGTTAATTGAAACCGATTTACATTAAACTGATTCTGATATGTTTTGCAGCAAATCAGCTTTTTGGTGCATTTATCTTTGCACTACATATTTCACTTTTATTCTACACGCCTGCATCTCTGAAGGAGCAAAACACAACTATTTAAGCAGTTTGTGGGAAGAGTGATGGTGTGACTGTCACACACTTACCTGGTTCTGGCCAAGGATTTGTCGCAGGACCTCTAATCTCGTCCGAGTCAGAGAATGAGATTTAGGGCCAGATGTAGCAAGGGTTTTGCGAGTCGCAAACGGCGAAAATCGCCGTTTGCGAGTCGCAAAAGCCTGCATGCTATGTAAAAAAATGCATTTTGCGAGTCGGATCCGACTCGCAAAATGCATTTCCGACACGCAAATAGGAAGGGGTGTTCCCTTCTTATTTGCGACTCACAATGCAATTAATTTTCATTTGCGACCGCGATTGCGGTCGCAAATGAAAGCGCAGTTACCATCCACTTTAAGTGGATGGTAACCCAGGTGCAAACGGGAAGGGGTCCCCATGGGACCCCTTTCCCTTTGTGTCTGGAAAAGATAATAATTTTTCAGGGCAGGCAGTGGTCCAATGGACCACTACCTGCCCTGAAAAATACCGAAACTAAAGGTTTCGGTTTTTTTTTTCAAAGTGCAGCTCGTTTTCCTTTAAGGAAAAAAGGTTGCACTTTGAAAAAAAAATAACTGCTTTATTTAAAAGCAGTCGCGGACATGGTGGTCTGCTGTCTCCAGCAGGCCACCATCCCCGTGAGTGCCCTGACTCTCTATGGGGTCGCAAATTGCGACCCACCTCATTAATATTAATGAAGTGGGTCTTTGCGACCCCATAGCGAGTCGCAGACAGTGTCTGAGACACCGTTCTGCATAGCAAATTGCGAGTTGCAATTTGCGAGACGGAAGGACTCGCAAATTGCAACTCGCAATTTGCCACCTACCTACATCTGGCCCTAAGTAACCACAACTTTAATTCACTGACTGCCTCTGAGGGGAAGGGTGGCTGGGAGAAACAAGAAAAGATAGTTTTGTGTCACTGGGTCTGTTTTGTTGCCTTGCAACACTGTGCAGAGGGTCTGTACTTCCCTGGACCACTTAGTGCTGATGCAGGTGCAGTGCTCTAGAAACAACAAGAAGAGTTGTTTACCAAGAGCTTAAAGTGTTTTAACAGTTATTTACTTTAATATAATTTACAGGCTTCATCAAAAATAATGCTTGAGAACAGAAACAATCCCAAAGATTCCAAGAATGACCTAACATACAATGGTCAGTTCAAACAAAAAATCTATAGACTGTGTGCTCAAAGTCTTACCAAGTTCTTGATACAAACTTATCAAAAAATACAGACGTGAAGACCTTCAGTTCTGAGGCCATAAACGTTCAGAGCGCCTACAAGTTGAAGTGTCTAGAGCACTAGGACTTTCAGTAACATAGGAACAAATAATGTCCGGTTTCCAAGAATGTGCTTTCATTTTCAGAAAACTCAGTCTTAGCATAATCTCGAACTTATCTATGGAAGTGTATGCACTAACCTGAGAATCAAGTACTTAGGGGGTTATTACAACTTTGGAGGAGGTGTTAATCCGTCCCAAAAGTGACGGTAAAGTGACGGATATACCACCAGCCGTATTACGAGTCCATTATATCCTATGGAACTCGTAATACGGCTGGTGGTATATCCGTCACCTTTGGGACGGATTAATACCTCCTCCAAAGTTGTAATAACCCCCTTAGTCTTGTGTTTAGTTCTTCAACTGGAATCTGGAGGAAGACTGGAGGCTGTGGTGGAAGAAGCTCATGAGGAGGTGGAATAAGCTCTGGATGTGAAGATGCCGGAAATGTCGACGGAGCCAGAATCACAAGATCAACAAGAAGGCTGGGAAGACTAGAGCACTGGAGGATTCTGGGCAACTCAGAAGGTGAGTGCAGGGAAGTTGCTTGTGCAGGACTGGAATGAGGCCAAGGCCCACTTCCGGTTCAGATGGGTATTTCTACCCCCATGTATTAAAATTACGGATGTGACCTTTGCTGATGGCAGATACAAACGGCGGTTGAATAAATTAACCAATGCAGGTGGAACCAAAGAGAATTAACCTTTGGAGTCAATATGTCAGTACAGTTAGCACCATTAAACAAAGCAGGTGGAACAAATAAGCATAAATGGTTACATTCAATAAGTAATGGTAGGTGGAGCTAATTAACCAGAAAACAGGTAATTCTCCACAAGAGTGCAAGCAGAGGAAACAATGTTACAGGAGGTTCAAGGGGGGTGAACAACTCTGGGAAGGGTATCATTGGTTTCAGGAGGCCATGAAGTGCCACAGGGATAAGGCAACATGACCCTGTGCACAATACCCATAGTACATAGGACACAAGAAGGGTTTGTGACAGTGACCACATATTATGAGCAATAAAGTATGCACTCCTATACTTTAAAAATATATTGCAAGCCACCTCTGAATTTTGTTACCTTTTAAAGGAACTCAACCTTCTGCCTTGTTCTTCTATGTCATCACAAGACTCTTCTGTGACCTGCAATATCTTCATAACATATAGCAAGGGGTACATTATCCTATGTTATATATTCAGCCATTAGTACTCATGAAGTTGTGCTTAACTGAGAACATGACAACAACATTGGTGATTGAGTTCTCTCCTTCCACTCCTTCGTCTCTGGGAAGATGAAGAGGGTCAGACTTCCACCCTACACCTCCAGACCCACAGGAGTCAGCTGCAGAGTCCCCCAAGGATCCTCACTGAGTCCCACACTGTTCAACGTATACATGGCCCCTCTTGCTGCCATCGTCAGAAGCCACAGTATGAACATCGTGCCAAATGCCGACGACACACAACCCATCATTTCCCTGACCGAAGACCCGGACATGGCCAAAAGGAACTTTCACTCAGGAATGGAAGCGATCACCACTTGGATGAGAGAAAGCTGCCTCAAACTCAGCACTGACAAGATAGAGCTCATCATCATCGGAAATGCCACCTCAGCTTGGAACGACTACTGGTGGCCCACATCCCTTAGCACCCCCCATGCACAGACCGAGCACGCCTGCAACTTAGGAATCATCCTCAACTCCTCCCTATTCGTTACCCACCAGTTAAACTCTGTTGCCTCCTTCTGCTGGCACTCACTCCACAAACTCCAGAAGATCTTCAGATGGATCCCAGCAGACTGTTGCAGGGCAGTAACCCATGCCTTAGTCACGAGCAAGCTTGACCATGGCAATGCCCTCTACGCCGGCACCTCAACTAGGAACATCAAAAAACTTTAACTCATCCAGATTGCCGCCACCAGACTAATTCTGGACCTCCCTCGCAGAGACCATATCTCTCAACATCTGAGGACCTACCGGTTGAGAAACGAATCACCTTCAAGCTTCTCACCCACACGTACAAGGCCATACACAACACAGGACCAGCCTACCTGAACCACTGCGTCTTGTTCCACACCCCCGCCAGATCCCTCCGCTCTGCCCAGAAGTCTCTGGCCACCATCCCTCGCATCCACAAAACCACAGTTGGAGGACAATCTTTTACCTACACTGCAGCGAATCGCTGAAACAACCTCCCCATGCACCTCAGTCAAAGCCCGTTGCTCACCATCTTCAGACAGAGCCTCAAGACGTGGCACTTCGGATGAGGCCCTTCGCCTCCTCCCAGCACCTTGAGACCCTCATGGGTGAGCAGCCGCACTTTACAAATACTGATTGATTGCTTGATTGATTGAGTTCTCTCTAATGTGCTTATACATTGATAAGAATGCATTTTTTAATGCTCTTTTGAAAATCTTCCATAGTAAACACTTGAAAAACAATATTTCATTTTTACTTTGCTTTTGGTATGGTTCTGAATGTGGGTACTAATGATATTACGTTTTCCTCTTGAATGCTGTATTTAGTTTTGAAGCTCATTGAAGAGGAACTGTAGGGTATGAGAAACTCAAGGAAATGATTAGTTTGTTGAAAACGTACCTTAATAGATATTATTTCATTCATCCATTTAAATAATTGGAAGCAGATGTAGTTAATTTGCCAGACTATTGAGTACACTATTTTTCCATTTGGTCTTAGTGGTTTGACATGGATGAAGGTAAAATTTGACAGCATATTGGGACAGTCATTAAGATTAGAAATCTATTAACTGAGGAAAAATAACAAATGTTTAAAACCAAGGGAAAAATGTTAATTTATTTTCTTGTCATTACTTAATTTCCAAAGGCCTCATTTTCATGTATCTAGAATATCAGGTCTATGCACAAACCCTCTTTACATCTTATCCTGGTATTTGGGGTTTTGTTGCAATTTTGTTCACTTGTGATTTGAACTGTGCCAATTACTCCAGGTACTACTGGATAAAAGCACAATAAAAAAATCACACAGTTTTCCAATATGGTAAATCAAAAATTAGATAGTATCCCTCATTCCAACCTGTACCTGTGTAATTTGGAATTAGGAGATAAAGGGCCAGATGTATCAAACTTTTTTGCATTACCAAACTGTGCGAATCGTAAATTTGGTTGTTTGCGAATGCAAAAATGCCTTTCACGATATATGAAAGGCATTCGCTGTGCCAATATAAGGAATTTCTAAAATAGCGATTCCTTGCACCTGCAACATGAATTTGCATGTCTCAATCTGTGTATTGCAAATAGTGACATGATTTAGTAATCGCGTAACTCAAATTGCGACCTAGATTTGTGAATCACAGATAGCAATCCATCCAAATCATGTTGCTATTTGCGATACACAGATTGCAACTTGCAAATTCTGTCTCGCAATGCTGTGCATTAAAAATTCGCAAATAGCGATTACTCACAGAATGGCCTTTTGCACATGCAATTTACCACAAAGTGAAATCAGGTGGTAACCAGGTGCAACCTATATAAAGAGGCCCAGAATGACACAGCCCTTTTTCCACAATGGCCGCACTGTACGTGATCGTGAGAAGGATGAAGATCCTGGCAGGTTGGAGGAGACAGGAGTGCGTTTTCAGAGTGCGCATAACCCTTTTTGACCAGACAGAGAAGGAGATATATGAGAAGTACAGGTTAAGCTCAGCCATGATACTTGACATGAAATCTCATCTACAACCCATATTACAGCACACCACACACAGGAACAATAATATACCCACCCATGTGCAGGTATTATGCTCCCTGCACCTATTAGCCTGAGGGAGTGATAAAGGGGTTATAGCAACAGCTGGAGGGGTTTTTCAATGCATTTCTCAATGCCATGCTGAACAAAATTCAACAGCAAATAATATTCCCCAATACCCCACAGGAATTACTACAGACAAAATTTGATTTCTACCAGATTGCCCGATTACCACATGTAATAGGCGCCATCGATGGGACACATGTAGCTATAGGTCCACCATCAGCCACAGAGTATGTTCATCGGAACTGTAAAAAGTCACATTCTATGAACATAAATGTAACTAGCAATGCCTCCAACATTATAACCGATCTTGTGGCCAGATATCCAGGTAGCACACATGACTCCTACATCTTTCGGCACAGTGGAACTTACACAAGACTACTAGCTTGGGAGTTTGGTGAAGGATATCTACTGGGTAAAGTAATAGTTGACAGTGTTGCATTGATGTAAATGTGACGTAACGTGTAACAAGTTCTCATTTTACTCTCATGTCATTCCAGGAGACAGTGCCTACGCCGTTCGGCCATTCATACTGATGTCCTACCTGAGTCCTGCAACGCCAGCCGAAAGGAGGTATAATGCTGATCACAGGACAACCTACATCGTTGTGGAGAGGACCTTCTGCCTGCTGAAGAGCCGCTTCAGATACATCCACTAGAGTGGTGGTGCACTACAATAGAGCCCTGAAACAAAATGCTAAATTGGGGATACATGTGCTATGTTGCACAACATTGCTACAATGAGGGGCATACCTGTGGAACCCACCGAGCCGGACTCAGATGAGGATGGTGATCCCTTGCCAACCCTTCACCCAGTAGACAGATGCAGTGCAGCAGAGGGCAGACAAAGACGTGCTGACATCACGCGCAACCTTTTCTGATGTAAGTAATGACAATACTACGTCTAATATATGTATTGCTGTAGGTAGCATCTTTATTGCCTTGACTTCAGGTAATTTATGTGTGATTAGGACATAGCTATGCACTATACACAAACAGGTGCGAGTAAAAGCTTCACACTATTAGCACCATAATATAACTGTTTTGCTACATGTTAAGCTAGTCTCCTACACCCCTCATCATTACTTCCTACGTCCAAGCACTCCACTTGAGTGCTCAGTGGCCTCAGTGGCACCTTTTGTAGCGGGTTCAAAGACAGTACTGTGTATGGTACTGCAATGGCTAGGATCCATCACAGAGGCTGTGAGACTGCTGAGGCTAGAGAGCTCCTCACTATCCCCACCACCCAGTTCACTGTTTATAGCACTCCGTGCTGTCTGCATTGTCTCAAAAACATTGGTTACTTGCACCAATCCTTGTGTAACGTCCCGACTGCAATGTGCCATCTCCACTTGTATGCCCACAGCACGTCGTGATATCAAAGCAGTTGAGGTAGCGAGCCGATTGACAGATCTGCATAACCCATCCAACCTGCCCATCAATTGCTGATGGCACCTACGGTGGCTGACACGCTCCTGCTAAATCACAGTGCAGAGTTCCCTAATGGCATTTGTCATCTCCTTTGTGTTTTCTGATGCTGTTTGCTGTCCCTCATGCAGCTTGCATATGTTTTCATTAAGAGACTCCAACTGCTTGTGCATTACTCCCACATTGTCATTGTGAGACACCAACTGCCTGTGCATTGATCTCATGTGTTTACATTGCAGGAGCTGCATTTTCAGCATGGAAGCTTCAAGGCCACCAAAGAGTGATGGGCCCTCTCCTTCATCAGTGCACTGTCTGCCTGCATCGTGACGCCTCCTGAGGGCAGTGGACTGACGCTGGGGCAGGGACTGCAGTTTTACTGTGATTCTAGCCTCTGGGGGTGGTGTGGGTACTTCATTCGTCATTTCATCAGAGTCCAGGTTATACTCTGGGTGAGGTAACACTCTTGCCCTGCATCTAGTTGGTGCAATAATGAAGGACTCACTGGTGTTTGAGTCGGACTGGCTGTGTTTCGCTATCCTCCACATTTCCACCTTCTGATGCGTCAGGGCCCAGAGCATCTACAACGACAATGTGCAGCATGTAATTTTTTGTTATTTCACAAATAGTTGCATAATAGTATTAAATGTACACTAACTTCGTAGCACTAAGGTCTTTTTTGTTGTTTCTCTATTTAGCTGAACATTATCTTGCTATTTATGTGGTAGTTGCACTATAGGGGTGTGGACTACCACTCCCATAAGGCATTGTTGCGTTGTATGTAAGATGTGGCATGGACTACTTATCACACTGCATCGTGCTAATAGCTATTTTCTAGGGGGCATTTGTACATGCACATATGGGGAAACACATCATTACTGCCCTTACCTTTGCTGCTGCTGGGTGTCCCTGGTGTGTCAATGTCAGTGAGACAACTGACAGCTTCAGGAAGCAGTGTGGACTCCACCATGTCTTCCATTTGTGTGGACGGTGTCTGGGTGGGTGGTCCTCCTCCGGTGCTCCTTGTCTCCTTTAGCCTGCTGGCTACCCTCTCTTTGGCACGGGAACGCAAGTAGTACCATCGCTTGCGTATCTCCTCCACGGAGCGCTGCGCATTGCCCACTGTGCATATTTTGGTCTGTATGTCTGACCACAGTTTCCTCTTCTCACTTTCAGGTACCTGGAGTGAGTTCTTCCCAAAACATTTGCTGTGGTTCCTAACCACATCCTCAGTGAGCACCTCCAATTCCTGCTCACTGAATTGAGCTTGCACCCCCTGTTACCTTTCTCCTTCACATTCTTATCAGTGGCCATGTTGCTGTTTGGTCCTGGCTGGCTCACGAGGCTTCCTCCCTGGCACTGGGCTGTTTCTTTCTGCCTGCTACTGTGGGTGTGGCTCCTGGAAACAGCATGGGATGACTCACTTCCTGGTTGTGATGTTGTCAGGCTGTTCCAGTTTGCTGTTTTTGCAATTTGCCATTTTCAAATACCGAATCGCTATTTTTGTGTGATTCAGTATTTGCAACTCGCAAATTGCATTTGCGAATTTTAAGAAATCGATATTACCAACTCGCAATTTTGATATATCTCATTTTCCATTTCCTAAATAGTGATTTCTTAAAATTTGCTATTTAAGAAATACAAACCGGGAGATTGATACATTTGGCCCAAAATGCCTATGAGGAGGAAGTGAAATGTGTTGCATTATTTGGTTTTCATTGTAGCTTTGCCATCCAGCATTCCTTCTGCAAAGAGAATAAGGTGCACAGATCATCATATTTCAACAGTGAATGCACAAGTTCTTTGTTATGGCCTCCCCACATTTGGAGTGATATATTGTTATAGTAAATTTCATACTTTTGTACTTACATGAAATAGTCACCTCAGTATGGGAATATGATGGTGAAGCTATGTTTGGACTCACGCTCCTCTGATGGTGCGTCTTCTTTCACACTACCTTTGGTATGCTAAGCAATACTACTCCCAAAACTCTTGTCTGAATTAGCAAATATATAATTACACTAAATATGGCTCCAATAAAATCCCTTATAGTAGTAATGTCCCTTATAATATACCTTTTGTATTCCATTATTTTAAGATTATTATTGTATAGCCTGATTCCAATGGAATGGGGATTACTTTTTAAAGTGACTATCTAAACCATTATCTTTGATAAAAATTGCATCATTGTAGGGCGCTATGTTAGAGCAGCCATATACGGCCTTGATCATTTCCAAAGCAAACACTCTTGGGCTATTTAATTGCCTTGTGTCAGACAAGTGAATGTGCACTGAGAACCTCTGAATGTAAATGCACTTAGATATTGTGACTCAAGTGTAATACTTTTTGGAAAGAACTCTTTGGTGATATCAATTGTTGGTTACATGTTTTCCTTATTCACTGGTTTAGTAATCCAGGGTTATGTTTGTTTTGTATTGCATGTATTTTACAATGAACATTAGGATTTCTATAGTAGAAGGCTTTAGATACCAGAAAATCAAAGTGTTTTTTAAAGGATTAGCATGGATTAACTAAATCCTGATACAACAGCTCATCTAAAAATCATTTAAAAGTCATTTTTTTGCTTCAGGTTTTAGAGACATTGTTGTTATTGAATCTGTAGTTAGTCTCAGTGGTGAATTACATGGGATGTAGCACTGTAACCCAACCTGCTTCATTATTATATGAGGCAGAAGCTAGTTATGAAGTCCATTTTACAGCCTATAAGTCATGATGGACTTGGCACCCTAATGGTTAAAGGCAGTGGGTATGTCATCCTGTCTGAGGATAAAACATCAGGAATGAAAGGGACAGTAATTTTCTGTTAATGTTATATCATAAAACTCCGCTAATGGAAGTAAAAAAAAATAGGCCCTCAATACAACCTTGGCGGTCGGTGGTAAAGTGGCGGTAACATCACCAACAGGCTGGTGGTAAAAAAAATAGGATCACGATCACGGTGGAAACTGCTAACACATACAGCCGCTTTAACACTCCGACCACCACGGCGGTATCAACAAACACTGCAGCGTTCACCACCAACAGACAGGCGGAAGACAATTTACCGCCCACCACATCACAACCCGCCAATCCGACAGTTTTTCCGGGGCAGTGCCAATGCCATCAAAAGCACGGCAGAAACAGGATTCGGAAGGGAAACCACTCACCTCTCGACACTCAACGAAGAACCAGGATGCCATGGAGCCCGAGTTACAGGTCCTGCTGATGTACCTCCTCATACACCAGGAATATCAAAGATGGCGGCGACGACGACAGTGAGTACTGCACCCAGTACACAGGGGAGGGGGGAGGAAAAAGAGAGTGTCACACACACGCAACACGCAACATCCCCACCCACACCCACAACAACATTCACACAAACACATGCATCAACATTGCAGATACACCGCATAGCCCCCTGGAAGAACGCAAGGACAAAAGGAATTGAGTCAAATTAGTGATATTTTAGAAATAGGCAGATATACTATAGAGTTTGGAAAACAGTATTAACACAAATACATAATATGTACAGAAGGTTGTACATTGTCCATTCACAAATGTCCGTGGGCCACTGGGCCAAAATTCATGGCCCAAGCCCACACTTGACTCCTGCCTCAACACTGCAGGGACATCAGGTCGTAAACACACAGGCACCTCAGGGGGATGGGTAAGGGGGGGCACCTCAGCCGAAAGATGGTAAAACGCCACTGCTCCTGGAGGGGGTCCATGCCCACAGCAATGTCCTGGTCACAGTCTCTCACCTGGGTGTTAGACCCACATGCTTTGCAGGGGCCAGGACGCACAACAGAGCATGGAGGCAGGACTACACACTGTCCGCAGGCTTCTCAGTGGTGGCAGTGGCGGTGCTGCTGTCGGTGCTGGCAGTGGTGGGGGAGGCTCCAGCACCATCCCATGCAGCATCGGACAGCCGCCCACTGGGGCTGCTGGTGCAGGTGGCGGTGCTTGCGGTGGTGCTTGCGGCAGGGCTGCTGGTGGTGCTGGCAGTGGTGCAGGTGCCGGTGCTGCCAGTGGTGGAGGGAGGCTCCAGCCCTTCTCCTTCAGCCTCGGACGGCTGCCCACTGGGGATGCTGCGGCTGGCAGTAGTGGTGGCAGAGGCGGTGTAGGTGGTGGTACAGGAGGCGTTGCTTGCGGCGGGGCTGGAGGCAGTGCTGCACGCAGTGCAGGTGGCGGGGCTGGCGGTTCTGCTGGTGGGCACCAGGGCTTCACCTGCACCCTCCGTCGGCTGAAGTGCCCTGACTTTAGTTTTCTGCCCCTTTCTCACCTTGGCTGATGCTGTTTTGCCCTTGGCTTTGTCACCTGGAGGTTTGGAGGAGGCCTTGCTGGGTGGGTCGTCATCCATGCCCCTGCATGCTGGCCCCTTCTTCACCTTGGCAGGTGGCGGTATGGTTTGGTCCTTTGCATGGGTTGGTGGTACACTCCCTTCCTGACGGGTGCCCCCTTTGGGCCTCTGGGAGCTGCAGGGTCCTCATTGGACAGCAACTTGGTGGCTGAGGTGCTGGGCTGGGTTCTGGACACCCTGGCCTGAGGGGAATGACAGGGGTGGGGAGGGGTAGGGAACAGGTCAATGTTATCTAGGTAAAGTTATTTAGACACACTGGGGCAGGATGAGGGAGAGGGTTTGAGAGTGGAGGAAGAGGAAGTGGTTGTGGGAGGTGTCTGTCTGCTGAGTTTGGGTGAAGGTGCATGTGCTGGATGCTGTTGTGAGGTGGATGGCTGTTGGGTGGGTGTGTGCTTGCTTTTGTGTACTTTGGGAGGAGTGGTTACAGACACCGTGGGAGAGGACACAGGGGTAGTGTGTATGGTTGTAGAGGTGGTGACTGCTTGTGAGAGGTGTGTTGTGATGGGCGTGCTGGTGATGGAGGTGGTGGATGAGGATGTAGTGCACGCAGGTGTGAGTGGAGACGATACTGAGAGGGAGGTAGACGAGGAGGAGGAGGGGACACAGAGGAGGCAGTGGATGTTGGTGTGTCTGCAAGGGGATGGTGCTTGTGTGAGTGCCTGTGGGATGATGTCTGGTGATTGTGTTTGCCTGATCCACTCCTGTGTGTTGTCTTGTGTGCATGCTGGTCTGAAGATGTGCTTGGGATAGGCTGGGGTTCAGGGGATTGGGACTGGGTAGAGGAAGTTGGAGGGGGGAGGTTAGACACACGGAAAATGGCTGCCATCAGTGCTGAGGCCAGAGCCTGAAATGCTCGCTGTTGGGCTGCCACACCAGAGTGAATGCCCTCCAGGTATGCATTTGTTTGTTGCAAATATTTCTCGACACCCTGGATGGCATTCAGAATTGTTGACTGCCCAACAGTGAGGCATCTCAGGAGGTTAATAGCTTCCTCAATGAGTGTAGCAGGGCTGACTTGGGCAGGGCCTGAGGTCCCTGGGGCGAAAGAGATGCCCACCCTCCTGGGTGAGCGGGCACTGGAAACACGCTGAGGGGCTGCTGGGAGGGCGGTGCTGGTAGGGGGGGCGGCGGCTGTACCTGTTGTTGGGGTGCTTCCATCAGAGGAGGATTCGCTGTCTGTGGTCTCCCCTCCTCTCCCTGTCATGGTACTCCCTTCGCCCTTCATCCCACTGGTGCCCTCACCCTCGGTGGATTCGGCTTCCAGGTCCATGTGGGATACAGCTCCCTCCGTCGCCTGTGCCTCCGCTCCTCCACCAGATGATGCCACTGCAAATAAGGCCAGGGTGACTAAACAAAAAGGGGGGGAAACAGAGGATACACTTGGCCAATGCTAGCAACAACACCACCGTTGGCGTACACAACACACAGGGAGCAGCCCTATGTACTAGGCCATGCCCAACCAGTTACTAAGATAGTCACCAGCCCATGGGGTACAATGCCTAACGCCATCAGCTGCACCCAAGAAACCCAAACAACCTTGCCCAGTAGTAGATGCCCACTAACACTATTGGTGTAGGTGTGCCTTATAGCCCGCCCAACAAGGGACCTACCCTGCCATCTTCGCCCTGGCCTAGGGGCACCCATAGCCCCCACCCTCCACCCAGGTAACTCTTAACGCGCGCACAGCAGGAGTCAGATTCAGTACTCATCCCCTTCTGGCTGCTGTGATTCCTTCAAGCACCCATCCAACTCCAGATAGGCCACCGCCAGGATGCGGAACATCAGGGGGGTCATGGTGCGACGGGCACCCCTTTTTCGTTGGGAGGCCAGCCCCAGCTGGGCCTTCGCCGTCTTCTTTGCCTAGCAGCGCAGGTCCTCCCACCTCTTGCAGCAGTGGGTGCTCCACCTGTCAAAGACTCCCAGGGTCTGCACCTCCTTGGAGATGGCACACCAAATACCCTTTTTCTGGTGGGAGCTGACCTGCAGGGAAAAGGAAGCAGAAAAGGGAATTATTCACCCATCCGGACCGTCAAACTCATTGAACACAAGATCCCACCCATCCCCTGACGCACATACATTGACCAACTTACATGCTGCACTTTTGCCAGGACCCCTGAGCCCCCCCCAACATGTGGGTTACACACAAAGCACTCCATAAATTCATGGCCCACGCATCATGCTCACAGTGTACTCACTTGTTTGTCCCCATCCACCAGTTTCTCCAACTCCTCCGCAGTGAAGGCAGGAGCCCTTTCCCCAGACACTTGAGCCATTGTCGCTCCCAGACACAGGTCACAGCAGCACTTGCAGTGTAGGTCCTGTCCTGTTGATGGCCAGGTAGCAAGTGAGTGGATAGATAGAAAATTGCGGGGACGTCCGCAGCGGTGCGTACCGTTACAGCCGGCGTACATCACATTGGGTCCTGGAACCCATAGGGCCCCAAGATAGTCATCAACCGCCTACCACGACGGCGCACAACGCCAGTGCAATTACTACATTTCCACTTGTCACTCCTCACAGGTTAGGCATCTGCCATTTCAGGGGGCCACAGGGCATGGCACCTAACTGTGTCACAGCAGACATTGGCAGAGCAGCTGATATTAGGATTCCCATTTGGTTTCTGTAAAGTAAAAAAAAAACAGCATTAGTGCAATCGATGTGGGAATATGACCCTCTGCTCACCGTTCTCTTCCTTAGGCTCCAACCGCTTGGGCTGCATATGAGATGACGGCATCCTCCGTTGTATAGACCCATGGTGGACCTTGCAACAATGGAGGATAGACACATTATCATTGCCTACAGACCTGATCGTGCCACAATCCAGGAACTGTGTGCCCAATTGGAGCCAGACCTGGTGTCAGCTATCCGGCAGCCGACAGGTATCCCCCCTCTAGTGCAAGTCCTGTCAGTGCTCCATTTCCAGGCAAGTGGTTCCTTCCAAACAACAGTGGCCATGGCATCAGGGATGTCTCAGCCAATGTTATCCAACTTGGTGACCAGAGTGTTGTCAGCCCTGCTGAAACACATGCACAACTACATTGTGTTCCCCCAGGTGGAGGATTTGGCCACAGTGAAAGCTGACTTTTATGCCCTGAGACATATCCCCAACATCATAAGTGCCATTGATGGTACACATGTGGCATTTGTCCTCCCCCCGGAGAAATGAGCAAGTTTTCAGGAATAGAAAAAGCTATCACTCTATGAATGTGCAGATGGTGTGTTTGGCGGAACAGTACATCTCCCATGTCACTGCCAAATATCCTGGCTCTGTGCATGACACCTTTATCTTCGGGAATAACAGCATCCCATATGTGATGGGCCAACTCCAGAGGCACCGGGTGCTAATGCCATGAAACCGCTGGCAGAGAACGACTTTGTAATCCCCAAGGCAGTGCTGTTAGCAGTTCTGCACTGGCAGAGTGGGATCTCCGCTATCGCCAGACCGCTGGGATCCAAGATCCTGGCAGAGCTGGTGGTTCATTGGTAGTCCGACCTTCAGGGTTGTAATGTGGCAACCAGACCGGAGTATTGGCAGTGGTCCAGACCGCCACTGCAAGTGTGGCGGTGTATAGACCGCCACACTCGTAATAAGGCCCATGGTCCTCTTCTGAAGGTGTTACAGAGATTTGCTTGAGCACTTCAGAAAGCTCCTCAAGCGATGAGGTGCCATGGATCCTAGTGTACCACATTGGAAACACACTTCGTACTGTAGCACATTGTTTCAGTTTTGGAGCCATTCCAATTGGAATTCATACAGTCATGATCCTATGCTTGTTCTGAGGTGAAAATGAGGGTATGCAGCATCAAACTGGGGCATATTGTGGGAGTCCAAATTTGAATTTTAATGGACCCAATATGGTGGTAATTACTTGTGGATTCATTGTCAGGGCTGCAGTTGTGAAGAATACATGCAGTTTATAGCCCTAGTTCACCAGTGCCTGCAAACTGCCTTAACTGTCAGTAGATAATTATGACTCCCAGGAGCACATTGCTAGTGACAGATATGTTCTGTCAATTCCTTAATGGCTAAGGGGTATATTCAATTAGAAAGACCATGTATACCTTATAGCATTAATGGATCCCTTGCTTTGGTCCTGTTACATATGGCACAACTGTTTTCCCTTTTAACAAGTATCCTCTCCAGGTCAGAAAGGGTGGTCAAAGCCGAACTATCTACAAAGACTCAGAGCCAATCAATATTAGCGGTTCATTTGAATCTGTTAAACGCAACAACATTTTGGGGCAAAGGTGAGTCTTTCTAAACACTGTGATTGTTTAATCTATACTTGGTGAATGTAACCACTACATTATTTACACGTGATGAACAATCAGGGGTGAGACCTATTGAATCCTGCAGGGGATCATTTTAGTGGATGTGTTGCATGTCCCCTTTCTGGGTTCTCTAGCTCACTGATTTATATAGAGATAGTTATCTCACACTCCACCCTATGCACTATACGCATTTATAGGATCTTTGCTTGGAAGACAACAACTATGCCATTCATAACAGTTGTGAGTGTCTTACCCAAATCCCAGAATCTTCCCAAATCAATCCACACCCATAATCGCTCATATTTGTGTGGGGTTATTATAGCCTAAACTATCATACAGATCAAAGATTGTAAGGCTATAATACCAGCAACGATAAACTAATGTAGGTAGAATAAAAGTAAATATCAAACATGATTTGTTGGCAAAATCTTATGTCACATTCATACTCGGAGCTGCTGAGTTTTGAAAAAATGTCCCTCCATATCTTGATGCAACCCATGCTGGCTTATCGGTGGGAAAATGAGCATGGCTATCACGTACATGGGGATCCCTCCGCCTACTCTTGGGGGATGGAAGGTGGTATAGGTTTGTGCCTGATTACCAGGGTGTTATAACGAGATAAGAGCAACACAAATATCTATGTTACCTGAGATTACACAGAACTAATTTCATACTAGAATGTTGGATACACACAGCAAACATTATTGTAGTCACTGCACAATAGTATCATAAAAAAATCTAGGTAGCAGGTTTCCAGTGCAATGGTGCAAATGTATTCACTTCACAAATTGCATTCTTCATTTTATACAAACATTGTATAAAAAAGAGAGTGTCTGATGTGACCACGACATGAGCAAACGCAACAACTAAAAATAAAATGAGAAAAGAGGTGAGAAAATCATAGATCTGTTGGTCTGCAAACAACCACGAAGAAAGGTCCTTTTAGACCACGCACTTAAATGCCTAACCTCAAGTTTTTATGATATAATAGTATTTCCTTCATATTCTCATTCTGATTCTTTTCTTTTGCATGGATCAGTGGTCTAATGCATTTACCCCCGAAACTTGTGTTTGACCTCAAGGCCGCAGTGAATCCCAGTGGGTCCCCTCAGCTTCTCAAGCTTTCAAACTAGATAAAATTAGTACCATTGAATTTTGTAACATTGAAAACACCTGGCATTCAATGTCAAGATGCCCCAAGGAGTGAACCTGACCTTCAAAAATATTATGTTATTATTAGAAAATCCCCCTTAAAGTGCTTTCAACAAAAAAATAGTACAGTGTATTTAACCTCATTATTTTCAACCTAATAACGATAGCAACAGCAATAACAATAATAATAGCAATAATAATAATAATATTAATAATGACTATGAATACTTTTTTAATGTCATGCAGTTAGGCGCTATGCAGATGGAGTATGATTTATGAAACTGACACGTTTAGGAGCTCATTCACAAGCCCCTTGCTCCACCTTAGCATTTTTTTTATGCTATGGGGTCCCACACACAGTGCCTCATTTACAAACTGGTGTAATGGTACCATTGCACCCGTTTGTAAACCCTTGCACCACATTATACCTGCACCAGGAATAATGTATGCAACGATGTGTTCCTCTATAAGGAGGCCCACAGAAATAGCTCAGTGAAATCTATAAGATTTGAACGCGTTGTTCTAGCATCATTTTTTTAACGCCTGTTGTTAGAAATGGGGTCTTTGGTTGGCATTCAGGTTACCCTCTGTCCAAGCTAGGACCCTCATTCTAGTCAGGGTAAAAGAGAATCACCCTCAGCTAACCCCTGCTTACCCCCTTGGTAGTTTTTCATGAGCAGTAGGCTTAACTTCAGAGTGCTAGGTGTAAAGTATTTGTACCAACACACACAGTAACCTAATGAAAACACTACAAAATGACACAACACAGGATTAGAAAAATAGAGAACATTTATCTAAACAAAACAAGACCAAAATGACAAAAATCCACAATACACAAGTCAAGTTATCAATTAAAAACCAAAAAGAGTCTTGATGTAATTTTAAACACACACTAACACTGTTAGCATGAAAATGTACCTTGGGTGCTTCAAAATTAACCCTGCACGGGCGAGTGTGCGTCAAAAAGGGCGTGTGATGTGTTGATTTCACTCACGAGCGGGACCTTTCTTCGTGTCTCCTTTAGTCAGGTCGGCGTGCATTGTTTCTTCTCTCCGCAGGAGAGCGATGCATCGATCCGGTCAGCACTCTCAGGTCCGGTCAGGTCTTGCGTTGTTTTTACATGCCCAGCGGTGTTTGTGTCAGAAATTCAGCTGCACAATGGTCCGAAAACCACACAGCGTGGGTTGCGACCTCACCAGGCTCTGTCAGCAATGCTGCACGTCGTTTCCCCAGCTCCGGGCATCGATCTTCCGGTTGTGTTGCAGGTGAGTGTCGATTTTAAGCTGCGAAGCCAGTGGTACGTCGATTTTTCAGTCGCTGATCAGAGTCGCGACGATCTTTTCCCCGCAATGCGGTCGGTGCGTGGATTTCTCACTCTTGGGCTACCAGCTTCTCCTTTAAGGGTCTCAGGAACTGAATGGGCACCACTTGGCAGAGTAGGATTCGTTCCAGAGACTACAGGTGCTGCCAGAGAGAAGACTTTGCTGTCTCTGAAACTTCAAATATCAGGAGGCAAGCTGTAAACTAAGCCCTTGGAGAGTTCTTCACAAGAAGGAAGGCAACACAAAGTCCAGCCTTTGTCCTCTAGCACAGGCAGAAGCAGCAATTGCAGGAGGGCTCCACAAAGCACAGTCACAGGCAGGGCAGCTCTTCTTCCTCAGCTCTTCAGCTCTTCTCCAGGGAGAGGTTCCTCTTGGTTTCCAGAAGTGTTCTAAAGTCTGTGGTTTTGGGTGCCCTTCTTATACCCATTTTGCCCTTTGAAGTAGCCCTATTTCAAAGGAAATTCTCTCTTGATTGTGAAATCCTGCCTTGCCCAGGCCAGGCCCCCAGACACACATCAGGGGGTTGGAGACTGCATTGTGTTAGGGCAGGCACAGCCCTTTCAGGTGTGAGTGACCACTCCTTCCCTCCCTCCCAGCACAGGAATTGCAGACTACACCCCAGCTCCCTTTGTGTCACTGTCTAGTGAAAGTTGCAACCAGCCCAACTGTCAAACTGACCCAGACAGGGAATCCACAAACAGGCAGAGTCACAGAAATGATTTAAGCAAGAAAATGCTCACTTTCTAAAAGTGGCATTTTCAGACACACAGTCTTAAAATCAACTTTAATAAAAGAGGTATTTTTAAATTGTGAGGTCAGAGACCCTAAACTTCACATGTCTATCCACTCCCAAAGGGAATCTACACTTTAATCAGATTTAAAGGTAGGCCCCATGTTAACCTGTAGGCGTGCGGAAGAAACTCGTCAACACCAGGAGGGACACTGTGGCACAACAAGGGGCCCCTGACATAAGCCTGGATGATGAACTGCCCACCACCTCCGCTGGCGCTAGTGGACAGGAGGCACTGCCACAGGACCACAACACCAGCACCCCACCCCCTGCAGATGGAGAACCACCCACAAGAGGTCCCTGAGATCCAGGATAAAGACAGAGAACAATGCCAAGACCCCCGCCAAGAAATGAGACCACCCTGAATGTCATCCTTCTATCCCACTTTGTCATCCTGTCCATACTTAAACTGCCCCAGCTCCACTTCCTATGCCCCTTTGGACAATGCACCTTTGAGACTAATAGACTGGACTCTGCCATGGACATTCCTCCACCATCACCCCTGAACATTTTACAACCCCCTCCACTGTTTAGCACTTAAATAAACACCCTTAAATCACAAAACTATCTGGAGTCAGTCTGTGCTTTCACAATTGTGTATTTGCAATAACTGAGGGAAATAGCAATGTCCATTGTATTGTCAACATACCTATGTCACACAGCTCTAGTCCATGCGGAAACAAAGCAGATGTCACAAAGTTGGACCCACATCTGTGAAATCGTAAGGAAAAGTGACAACTCAGTGACCATACACTGGGTGAAAATAACAGACAGATGAGAGGTAGTAGAATTAAATCAGGTGTAGCAGGCAGTGTTGTCTTCTTACCTGTGTCTCACTTGAAGTATTGGTGGTTCACCGTGTTCTTGTTGTCTATGTCCTCTTCTTCTGCTTCCTCGTCTTCACTGTCCACAGGCTCCACAGCTGCCACAACACCTCCATCTGGACCATCCTCCTGCAGAAAAGGCACCTGTCGTCGCAAAGCCAAGTTGTGAAGCATACAGCAGGCCACGCTGATCTGGCATACCTTCTTTGGTGAGTAGAATAGGGAACCACCTGTCATATGGAGGCACCGGAACCTGGCCTTTAGGAGGCTGAAGGTCCTCTCTATAATCCTCCTAGTTTGCCCATGGGCCTCATTGTAGCATTGCTCTGCCCTTGTCCTGGGATTCCTCACTGGGGTCAGTAGCCATGACAGGTTGGGGTAACCAGAGTCACCTGCAAATGGTGAGGGACAACTGTTAGACACACACTAACTCATAGGGACATCCCCATACGCAGACACCTATTCACACTGTATAGGGTCCATGTCCTCAACTAATAGCCACACACGGTGCCTCTGAAGTTGCCACATCACATAAGGGATGCTGCTATTCCTCAGAATGTAAGCATCCCTGCATCCCTATGTAAGCATCATGCACTGAGACAGGAAATTTGGCATTCACATGGGAGATGTACTGGTCGGAAAAACACACCATCTGCACATTCATCGAATGGTAACTCTTCCAGTTTCTGTACACCTGTTCACTCCTGCGTGGGGGGACCAAGGCCACATGTGTCCCATCAATGGCACCTATGATGTTGGGGATATGTCCCAGGGCACAGAAGTCACCTTTCACTGTAGGCAAATAATCCACCTGAGGGAAAACGATGCAGCTCCGCATGTGTTTCAGCAGGGCAGACAACACTCTGGACAACACGTTGGAAAACATAGGCTGGGACATCACAGATTCTATGGCCACTGCTGTTTGAAAAGACCCACTTGCTAGGAAATGAAGTACTGACAGCACCTGCACTAGAGGGGGGATTCCTGTGGGATGGCTGATAGCTGACATCAGGTCTGGCTCCAACTTGGCACACAGTTCCAGGATTGTGGTACGATCAAGTCTGTAGGTGATGATCACATGTCACTCCTCCATTGTCGACAGGTCCACCAGAGGATGCCGCCATCTCCTCACCTGCCCCAGTGGACGTTGCCTATGGAGGAGAACAGCGAGCAGAGAGTCAACCAACTCTGAGGTACGTAAACACAACTTAATCGGAAAATGTTTGCAAATCGACATATGGCCGTATTAGTGTTTAAGCAAGGCCTAGATATGTGTGACGCAGTCCAAAATAATGCCATGTGGGCCCCTGAAATGGCAGCTGCCTGACCTGTAAAGTGGGACAGGGGGATATGAGGTAACTCCGCTGGCATTGTACACCATCGCGGTAGGCGGTAAAAGACCGCTGCACAATCCTGCATTGGTTAACATTGGACCCTATGGGTCCCAGGAGCCAATGACAATCTATGCCGGCGTTGACGGTACGCACCGCAGCGGACGTGCCCGCCATTTTCTCTCTGTTCAACACTTGATACCTGATCTTCGACAGGAGATGACCTACACTGCAAGTGCTGCTGTGACCTCAGTCTGGAAGAGACAATGGCTCGTGTGTCTGGGGAAAGGGCCCCTGCCCTCAGCACGGAGGAGTTGGAGAAACTAGTGGATGGGGTCTTCCCCCAGTACATGCTACTCTACCGTCCTCCAGACAAACAGGTGAGTACACTGTGAGCATGCTGTATGGGCAATGTCTGTTTGGAGTGGTGTGGATGAAAGATAGGGGGGGAGAATGAAGCGTGCATGAAACGACGGTGAGTGCATGTCCGTCATGGCAAGGGTAGGGATGCGGGCCAATGACTGTGATGGTGCGGACGGTTATATCTTCTCCTTTTCCCCTGTACTATTCCTGTAGGTCAGTGCCCACCAGAAGAAGGATATTTGGCGTGCCATCGCCAAGGAAGTCCGGACCCTGGAGGTCTACCACAGACGGAGCATCCACTGCTGGAAAAGATGGGAGGACATTCACCGCTGGAGCAAGAAGATGGCGGAGGCCCAGCTGGGGATTGCCTCCCAACGTGGGAGAGGTGCCCGTCGCACCATGACCCCCCTGATGTTCCGGATCCTGGCGGTGGCATACCCGGAGTTGGATGGGCACTTGAGGGCATCACAGCAGCCACAAGGGGGTGAGTACCCTCTCATTCAGCTGATTCAGCGCGCATTTTAGGTGTCTTGGTGGGGGAGGTGGGCTGTGGGTTCCCCGAGGCCAGGGCGAGTTTAGTAGGCAAGGTCCCTTCTGAAGGCAGGCCCTGTGGCACCCCACCCCACCTATGTACAGAGCCAACTACACCTAGTCAGGCTCTTGTGTCATCTATGTGTGCAGCAATCGGGCATAGCCTTGTAACCCATGTTCCTGTGATTAATTAGGGAACTTCAAATGCACGGCGTAGTGCTGGGGGCTTCTGTGTCTGTAGTGTCCGCCAACGGCAGCGGTATTGCATGCACTCAACATGTCTTTCTTCTTTCTTCCCCACCCTTTTTGTGGTCTCCCTGTTCTTTTGTCCATTAGCACCATCAGGCGGAGGAGCAGTGGCACCAGAGCAGGAGGAAGCTGCATCCCACATGGCCCTGGAGGGTGACACAACGGAGTCTGAATTCACCAGTGGGACGAAGGGCGAGGGGAGCTCCACGGCGGGGACAGGAGCTGAGACCAGCGATACAGACTCTTCCTCTGATGGGAGCTCTCTTGCGGTGGTGGGCTCTTCTGTGCCCCCCGCATCTACAGGTACAGCTGCCACCCCACCTACCAGCACCGCCCTCCCAGCAGCCCCTTAGCGTTTGCCCCGTGGCCGCTCACCCAGGAGGGTGGGCATCTCCTTCGCCCTAGGCACCTCAGACCCTGCCCCTGTCACCACTGTCACTCCTGCTGCCCTCAGTGAGGAGGCCATTGACCTCCTCAGGTCCCTTACTGTTGGGCAGTCTACCATTTTGAATGCCATCCAGGGTGTAGAGAGGCAGTTGCAACAAACCAATGCATACCTGGAGGGCATTCATTCTGATCAGGCAGCCCAACAGCGAGCTTTTCAGACTCTGGCCTCAACACTGATGGCAGCCATTGTCCCTGTCTCTAGCCTCCCCCTCCAACTTCCCCCACCCAGACCCAAACCCCTGTACCTCAGCCTATCCCAAGCACACCATCAGACCAGCATGCACACACGTCAACACACAAGGGAAGCTCAGGCAAACATAAGCACCACACATCCCACAGGCACTCACGCAAGCATCATACACATGCAGACATACCAACATCCACAGCCTCCACTGTGTCCAGCCTCCTCCTCGTATCCCTCCTCCCTCCCTGTCTCGTCTCCACTCACACCTGCATGCACTACATCGTCAGCCACTACCTACATCACCAGCACACCCACCACCACACCCCGCTAACGTGCACTCACCACCCCAACTACCATTCACACATCCCCTGTGTCCTCTCCCAGTGTGTATGTGAGCCCACCTCCCAAGGTACACAAACGCAGCCACACACCCACCCAACAGCCATCCACCTCATGACAGCCTCCAGCCCATGCACCTTCACCCAAAGTCAGCAAACGTACACCTCCTACAACCAATACCTCTTCCTCTGCTCCCAAACCGCCTCCATCTACCCGTCCCAGTGTGCCCCAAAAACTTTTCCTGTCCAGCCTTAACCTCGTTTCCTCACCTCTCCCACCCCTTCAGTCTCCTAGGGCCCACCTCTCCAGGCCCCAACCCAGCGCCTCAGCCACAACATCTGCAGGAACAGTGGTGTCAGTGTAACCGGCTTTTGGAGTGCACCAGGCAGCAGGGCAGCCAGTGTGGCAAGGAGCCAGAGCAGGGACAGTCCCCCACCTCAAAAGCATCAAAAGTTGGCCAGTGCCCGGCGGGAGAGAGGAAAAAAATCTGCCACCAAAGCCGCTCCCAGTGGTAAAGTTGGGAGTGTGGAGACAGCTGCGCCACCATCCAAGGTGGGGAAGGGGCACAGTAAAACCGGCAAGTCTGGGAAAACCTGCACGGCGGACAAGACCGCAACATGCACCGCTGCACAGGACACCACCGCCACCAGCACCGCTGCCAAGGACACCGCCGCCACCAGCCCCTCTGAACAGGACACCACCGCCTCCAGCATCGCTGACCAGGACTCCGCCGCCACCAGAACCCCTGCCAAGGACACTGCCGCCACCAGCACCGCTGAACAGGACACCGCCGCCACCAGCACCGCTGCCAAGGACACTGCCGCCACCAGCACCGCTGAACAGGACACCGCTGCCACCAGCACCGCTGCCAAGGACACCGCCGCCACCAGCACTGCCGAACAGGACACCACCGCCACCAGCACAGCTGAACAGGATACCGCCACCACCAACACCGCTGCCAAGGACACCGCTGCCACCAGCTCCGCTGAACAGGACTCCGCCGCCACAAGCACCGCTGCCAAGGACACCGCCGCCACCAGCACCGCTGAACAGGACACCGCCGCAACAAGCACTGCAGGCCAGTGAGCACCAAAGATTCTGACGCTACTGAGGCCGCCATGAGCAGGATGAAGCACTCTGGGCACAAAGCCCCCTCCAGAACCAGTGGAGAAAGGCTTCCACTACCTCAGTCCTTGGCAGTATGAAGCACTTTGGGCACAAAGCCCCCTCCAGAACCAGTGGAGAGATCCATCCACTACCTCAGTCCTTGGCAGGATGAAGCACTCTGGGCACAAAGCCCCCTCCAGAACCAGTGGAGACTGTTATCCACTTGAGATACTGTGGCTTTGCTCTCCCCAGGATGCAGCAGTGGGCAACCTACCCACTGTAGAGACTTGAGAGACTGTGGCTTTGCACTCCCCAGGATACATCAATGGGCATGGAGCCCCCTCGTGGAACTGGCGTTGTGCACTCATCCGGCTGAGTTGCCCCCCTTCCCTTCCCCTTGAGGTGCCGGTTTTATTTCTATCTGATGCCCCAGCAGTGTTCTCTCTGTCTTGCTTGGGTATTGAGTGTGGGCCTCGCCCATGCATTTTTGGCCCAGTGGTCCACGGACTATGATGGTGGAATCCCTTGGACTTGTATTCTTGGTGTATATATTTGTTTACAGTGTGAATATCTTTATATATGCATATATTTTTGATTCATGTATTTGAATATATTACAATCATTCGACTCATTTCCTTTTGTCCTTGCATTCTTCCAGTGAGGGTTGGGGGGTGTAACTGTAATGTATCATGATGTATTAGTGTGTGTGTTGTCGTGGGTGAGGGTGGGGGTGGGGGTGTTGTGTGTGTGTGTCACTCTCTTTTCCCTCCCCCCTCCCCTGTGTCGTAGGTGCAGTACTCACCGTGGTCTTCGCCGCCGTCTTTGTTGTTCCTGGTATAGAAGCAGGAAGATAAAGGCTGGCAGTATCTGGAGCTCGGGTTCCATGGCGTCCTGATTCCTCATGGGGTGTGTAGAGGTGAGCGTTTTCCCTTCCAAGTCCTGTTTCTGCCGTGTTTTTGTTCTCGGTGAATCCGCCCCGGAAAAGGTGGCGAATTGGACTGTTGTAATTCTGTGGGCGGTACATTGTCCTCCACCTGTCAGTTGGTGGTTACCGCCGCGGTGTTTGTTTTTACCGCCTTGGTGGTTGGAATGTTAAAGTGGCTGTCCATGTTGGCGGTTTCTGCCACGGTCATGATTCCAATTTTTTTACCGACGGCCTTTTGGCGGTTTTACTGCCGCTTTAACACTGACCGCCAGGGTTGTAATGACCACCTTTATGTCCTACCTTAACCATACACTGAACCCTGCCATTGGGGCTACCTAGGGCCTACCTTAGCGGCGTCTTACATGTAAGAAAAGGGATGGTTTAGGCCTGGCAAGCGGTTACACTTGCCAAGTCGAATTTACAGTTAAGAACGCACACACAGACACTGCAGTGGCAGGTCTGAGACATGATTACAGAGCTACTTTTGTGGGTGGCACAACCACTGCTGCAGGCCCACTAGAAGCATTTGGTTTACAGGACCTGGGCACCTCTAGTGCACTTTTCTAGGGACTTACTAGTAAATCAAATATGCCAATCATGGAAAAAACAATTACATACACATTTTGTAAAGAAGCACTTGCACTTTAGCACTAGTTAGCAGTGGTAAAGGGCCCAGAGTAACAAAACAGCAAAAACAGAGTTGAGCACACATCAACAACCTGGGAAGCAGAGGCAAAAAGTTAAGGGAGACCACGCCAAGGATGAAAAGTCTAACACCTGCTCAAGGCCAGGTGCTAGAGAGACGCTAGGCTTTTTTAAATGGATCTCCCTGAGCTTTGCTTCACTGGCATCAACATTTTTGACGCTAGTACAGCAAAGCGCCACAACTGCGTCAGAAATTCTGGTGCAGCTGCGCTAACGAGCGCCATAGTGTGTAAAATTGCAAATACAGGACTAACATGGTGCCGATAGGGGGGTGCAGGGCAGCGCAAGCAAACTGGTGTATTGTGATTGATGCACCAGTTTGTTGTAAGTGAGGCCCTATGTTTCCAGGAAGAGTTGGCTACTGCTGTATTTTCAAAAGCAGTGTCTTATCTGACTGTCTAGATGTTGTAACAACATCAGGGGCTAATAGGAACCTTCATAAGTTGAAGTAAGTAGCTTGCTAAAGAAGCTGGACATCCGTGAGACTTCCTAAGAAGACATATTTGCGTTTTCCTCGAGTGTTGTGAATTTAAATATTTATACTGCTTATGAATAGCAGATTAGAACAGCTTTTACTGCACCGGCAGTGTAGATGCCACACTGCAGTTTCAACAGAAAAAATACATTACTGTTGTTATTTTGTAGATGTGTCAAATCAGAGCATTATGCTATAAAATGTAATGAGATAATGCTCCTCCATAATGAAAAACTACCTTATCACCATTACTCTAAGTGCAGGCACCTGCCACCAACACCGCATCTCACCCTCATCTTATGGAACAATTTTATGCAGCCCTGTGTATATTTCCATTTTCGTGAACATTTTAATCCAATCAAGGAAAGCACATAACTGTAAACACCTCCTAAAATATTTTAAGCTGCAAAGCTTTATGAATTTTAATGCAGAACAACATTTTTCCATATCTTGTAAACTCTATTTTGCTTGGGTGGGGAAATGGTGGATCTGATGTGATTGGAAGAGAGATTTACAAGGCTGCAAGCTGGGATTTATTTTGTCTAAGGGTTTGATTGTGTGTGTGGAGGGCATCGAGTGTAAGGAGAGGGCAAGGAAAAGTAGGAATAGATCTAAAACGGAAATATTTTTTTCCACATAAAATGTTTGTCAAGACTGACAGTTATTTTCATCATATGGGGTACATGAATGAGACAACCATAATTTTTAGAATGCAATTCATATAATATTGTATGAATGGGCAATAACGAGGGCTGGAGTAGAAAAATAAGTTAAGTAAGCCTGTTATTGGACCGTAACATCTGAGAACAGTGAGGAGCTGCATTCTCTTTAGAGCTTAATGAAACTGGGTCCAGATATATGAAGCCCTTGTGTTGCCCTTGCATCATACCAGGCGATGCAGGGCAATGCAAGGGCTTTAGTTAGATTTACTAAAGCACGCAAAGTCACTTTGCATGGCTCTGCATGGTCTCGTACATCCAGAGTAACCCAAGGAACTACAAAACACTGCCTTGTGTTAGTCTGCATTGGGAAGGCGTTCCAAAGGTGGAGTGTGGGCATTCCTGCTCATCCACTCACGGATGTTGTCGCAATTCCAGATTTACTAAGGCCAGTAAACTTGGAATTGTGTGAAAATGCTTTGTCATCCCAACAGAGGTATAAAAATGAGAAATATGTTTATTTCTCATCTTTATTTCCTCTTTCCATGTTTGCTCTATGTAGCACTCAGTGAGAGCAGGAATGCCCCAAATCGTAGTAAATATGACACATTCCTGCTTTCTCCATTTTATGTGAGAAAGCAAGTTGTCTTACTGCTTTTCTTTGCATCAAATGTTAGTAAATCTGACCCCAGGAGCCTACCACATTTTCTGGGGCCCTAATTCAGGGACAGATGTGACACTGTTATGCTATCTCTCTTTCGCTGGAGCACTATATGCTGTCATGTGCCAACAAAGCCAGCTTTACCCCATAGTGCAAAGATGTCTGCATTGTAGTCAGCATCATTCTTTTGCAGGAAGTGAATCCTTCCCCCACAGAAAAAATATGCTTAAAGGAAATTGTACTTTTCTATGTGTGCTACAAAATGTAGCACACATACAAAGATGAAAACACAATAAAAATAAAAATATATCTTCTTATTATGCCAGCCCTAGGGAGGTGCAGGATTTTGGTACAAATCTTTGTCTAAAAATATCTGTAGATAAGGATTTGTACCGAAACGCTTGGAATTTGTGTCACAAACCATGTGAAGTAATGCCCATGCACCACCCATAGAACACCTCCATGAGCTGTATTTTGTTACTTTGGGTTACACTCCAATGGCAACTATGGTTTGCATTGGATTGTAGGCACCAACATTTGCATCAGGTCTGCGTCAAAAAGTAAGCCTGATACAAATTCTTTGTAAATCTGGGCCTAAATGTTAATACTCCCACTTGACTCAAACAAATGCACTGCAAATGGGAAATGCGAAGAATACATACTGGAAGGTTTCTTTGCTGAGAAATGATTCTCTCACTTACATAGCAGTGCTCCACTGACGGATCCCGTGTAGGGTTCATCTACCCAGTGGTTGCAGTGTCCTGTGACACTGCCAAAAAAAGAGCAGCTTGTTTGGAGAAATACCAGTTGTCTCCATTCTCACCCACCACTAGCCTAAGATGCATGATAATGAGATGTCTTCTGACATTTGACTGCAGTGGTTACTTTGCTACTCAGCAGAGAAGGCTAATACCATTAAGTGTTGGAAGGATTAGTAGGATGGTCAGTGATGTAGCACGAGGATACTGGCCCCTAATGAAAGAACGGAAATGGGCATGCTGGCAGTTATGAGCTTTATTGTCTGGAAACACAAATAAGCTCAAAAAATGCATCCCATGCTTACTGAGGAATTAACAAATATATCAGTTATCCAGAAGTAGATGTATCAAATAATGGTGCTTTAGCATGAGTCTTTTAGCTTATCAATACCTAACAGTGTGCAACTTTTTGATTCAGGATTTTGAAACATGGAAGTCCTTTTTACCAAAAGGAACATTTGCTAAATATAAGCAAACTTTCTAGCATACCCATCCTGTGATGAGTCAATCTTTTGATTTTTGATGCTAGCTAGGTCTTGTTTTAAAGTCCCAAAGATAATCATTTATACAAATCTTTCTCTGGGGATTATATTTTCTGGTTTTGTTGGTTGACTTTATTCTTCATGTAATTCATGTGACAAAATAACAACTTTTTTATACTTAAAAAAAAATCATAGTCATAAACCAACAGTAGAAGGTTACAAGCTTGTGTAGGACAGACACAGATATTGTAGCAGTCTTGAGCCATAAATCCCCCTCCTCCCACGCAGTCAATAGATATTGTCTCTGTAGTCCCAGTGAACAGGATCATATCAAAGACAAAGCAGTATGCCTACTCAAGGACCATACGTCTCAAACATTTGCATGCTTTTTATCACAGCCTCTCCAGTTATATATCTCCTTTCAGCATTACAGCAGAAGTTCATACCATTCTGCTAAGTAGCCAATGGGGGAGAGTTTGGTGACTGCCAGTGCTGAACAATGTCCTGTTTAGCTACCAGATATCCAATACCGATGTACAACCTATGGTGCATAGTATCTACCCATCCATCCATTATCCCAAGAAGTACCACCTTAGGGTCCAGGTCTGCCACTACCTGCAGTGTGTGCATGTAATCTGTATTGTGGACTGAGGCCCACTCAGCTTTATAAGTGGACAAGGCCAAATAACATGGTAGAAGGATCCCATTGGTGTCACCACAATGTGTGCAACTAGCAGTGCTCCATCTTCCAGAGCCTATCTGGGCTATAATATGTTGTGAAAATAGAACAATTGGATGAACTGGAGATTAAAGGGTATGGCCAGTGTGCTCAAAGCCTTCTGTTCCTAGTAAAAGTACGGGTGATTGACGGTGAGGCAACGCAAATGTTCACCACGCCGGCCGGATGTGTGGACCTGGTTACACCCTAAGGGGCTAATGCACTCCCCTCATGAGTCTCAGGGTGAGGCAACTTGACTGACCTCTCGAGATAACAGGTGCAGACGGAAACCTGGTAGAGTTACACCGTCCCGTGCCCAGGAGGCCAGGGAACGAGAGGTACCATTAATAGAAGTTTTGCAACTATCAAATAACCCTTTCTCTGCACTCGTGGATAAGCTGCCATCTAATTCTGACACAGACGCAGGGACTCTGACGCCCTTCCATTCCTCGCATGAGGAGGAGGGCCCAGCAGTAACTCCTCACATTGTGGATGATCATTGATACCAATCACAACTTTATCTCCCTGATGCACTTTTCGAACCTGTGTGGGTAGGAGACACCTGCAACATAAATGGCATGTCCCCTCTTCGCACATTGCTTCCCCAAGGACCTGGCTTTTTCTTCATTTTGTTTCCCTGGGGCCCATAGCATGAACATCCATCTCATTTAGACCTATCCTCACCCCCCCCTCTGGGAGAGAGAAAGAAGAGAGGCCTACTGCCACACCCGAATGGACACATGTATATCAAAGTGCTTAACGCAATGTTGGATTCTTTGGGGAGTTTTGGCATGATACCTGTTATGGTTCAGGCCTGGGATCGGGGAGTTTTTAATCATGTTCCTATTGTTTTTAACATGCCTGGTGGACAGGGAAAATGTAAATCATATGAAGGTGATGGGGGGAGTTGAAAGGGGAGCGGGGATGAGCACCACACTTTGATACTATGGCAGCCAACTACACTATTGTAACCTGGAACATTCAGGGTATGGGCACTCCTATTAAATAATACAGGGTTTACACCTACCATAGACAGCGGCAAATACATTTTGTGTGTCTCCAGGAGACACACTTAATACACGGGGAACTGAATAAGTTTGAACATTGCTGGACGAGCCAAATCTATGGTACTGAATACTCTACTTATGCCAGAGGCACGCTGATATGGGTAGCACCAGAGGTGCCCTTTGTTAAAACCAGGGTTTGAATGGACTGGGAGGGGCAGTATGTCCTCCTAGAGGGCCAATTAAATGGCTAGCATCAATACATGGTCCTAAAACTGCTCAGGGGACTTTCCCAAATGAGCTGACCCCGTCCTTGGTACAAGATCCTGAGGCTCCTGGTGTTTGGGGGGAGACTTCAATTGTATACAGGATACCATACTGGATCGTTTGATCCCTCCCCTCCGGAACAGCCCCGACCTACAAGCCACCAAACACTTTCAACATTGGTCTCATTCTATGCGCTTACATGATGTCTTGCTGTTGAATCACCTATAGGCCAGGGAATTCTGTTACCACACATCGGGACACCAAGTACACGAGAGACTAGATTATGTTTTCTGTGACTCACTTATCTGGCCTCGTATACATGGTTCTGAATATCTAGGCAGAACCCTATCCTATCATAATCCCCTTAAAGTTACTTTCCGGTGGGGCAAATCTAAACCACCCATCCCATTGTGGAAGCTACAAGTGGAAGATCTAAATGGCGCAGCATATAAAGTAGCGATAGGTGCTAACATCTCTGGATATTTTAAGGAAATCTCAGGCTCTGTAGGCGACCTAAGGGTGGAATGGGATGCAATGAAAGTAGTTATGCGTGGCCATTGTATGGCCACCTCCTGGGGGGGGGTGCAATCTACCCTTACACGCAGTATATTTTTCCTTGAAAATAATATTTGTAAGCTTGAGAAGGAAGCCATACACGACCCCTCCACATGCCCAATGTTGATGGCCCAACAGTGTCAATATCAGGAAGAGCTGCGGCACCTTGGTTAGAAAAATGCTAAATAAACACTCACATCTCCTGAGTAGTGAACCAGTTATTGGGAGCAAGATTGCTGTGAAACCACAGATATCTTTAAGAGGGGCAAAATCCTTAAGGGATATTTTGGCTTCTCAATGATATTAGAAGTAAACACAATGGCCTTCATTACGTGGCTGGCGGTAAGACCACCATATCACAAGTTGTGGGGTTTGGCAGAAGCCAAACCTCCACAATGCCACCTGGCCCACCAAGGCAGTTGAACCAACACAACTGGCGTGAGCAACTGCCGGTTGGATTACAAGCTGCTGGCTGCCAGCGGTAATGCACCTGGGGTCAGGAATACCCATTCCTGACACTGGCACATGCACTCCCATACGTCCACACACATGCAGACACCCCCACCATTCTACACACTTACAAACACCCCGCCTCTTCAGGCATGCATGCATTCAAATAAAAACACCCCTCGGCATAAGCATACATTCTCACAGTCACCCCCACTCACTTGCGTACATGCAGACACACACTCCCACTCACTCACATACATGCAGACACACACTCCCACTTACTAACATATGTGCAGACACCCCACCATTCACACGCACATACATGCACACAAACAATCACGTTCAATCGCATACATGCAAACATTCACCACCCCTCTGCATATTTCCACTCATACTACACCCCCCTCCGCATACTCCCACTCACACACCCACCCACATACAAAGACACCCTCCAACCCAATTGGACAATCAACTTACCTTTTCTAGCGAGCTTGTTGTCCGGGAGGTGATGGGTCCTGGCGGTTTTGCATCGCCAGCACCACCACACCAGCAAGATTTATCCAAGCCATATTACAGTTCATAATATGGCGGTCGGAGTCTTTCTGGCACGGCGGTGCTGATGATGCAACCCCCTCTTCAGAGTCGTACATCCGCCTATAAATGGGTGGAAGTCCTCCAGTGACTCCTAATATGCTAGTCAGCAGACCGCCAGCACTGGCGGTCTATTGGCTGCAGCAGCTTCGGTGGTCTTACAAAAAGACCGCTGAAGTCATAATGGGGCCCAATGTCTGGTTCAAACCTCAAATTGGCTTCTAACTGTAATAAATATAAGGCCTTTAGAAATGGAAGTAACTTGACCTCAATGATAAGTTCTCAGGGATCTGAGTTAAAGGTTAACAAACATTTGACGTGTAAAACTGAGTATTCTGTTTAAATGCTGAAATGTGAATGTAATCGTATGTACATTGATAGTACTATATTAAAAGTGCTTAAACACATTTTTGCAGCATTTAAGGGCAATCAAGAATAGAGATAATGTCTATCCAGTAGCGAGGCATTTTTGGAAGGAACATGAGGAAGATGTAAACAAATTTAAATGCTCAGTGTTGGACACTATCCCAAGAATTCCTAGAGGTGATAACAAAATAAACCTTTAAGGAAGTTGGAGGTAAGGGATATCCTTAGATTAGACACATTAGAAATGAAAGGGTTGATTGTAGACAATGAAGTACATATATTCAAATAATACTGATTTCCTGCTTTTTAACTGTTTGTTTCCATGCTAGTTTGTGATATTTGATTTTATCCTTGTTGATTATTATTTATTTTTTTCAGTTTATTTCAGGACTAATACCATGGTTAGTGAGAACTCGATAAAAAAAGAAAAAAATGAATGTAAAAAATGGACAGAAAGATGAAAGGGAGTAGATAAGTAGACAACATTTATAAAGACAATGATTCCAACCCACTTGGGCAAGATTGTGGAAGTAGAAACATTTACCTTCTTCTTATTAAGTCTCTTATTATGAGTTAAATAATGGATTGGCATGATTAGTATTGCTAAGTATGAATATTTATTTGAATTGATTTATATGGTAAATATGTTTTTCTCTTTTGGAAAAGACATGCTTAAGATGGCTGCCACAAAAATCATGAATGTCCTGATTTGGTTGGACCTTTTTCAATTTTGATTGATGCTTTTTTGTTTATATTGCTGAGGAAGTGGAATTGTTCAGACTGTAACCATGACAAAGGTCCCATTGGGATTGAAACATTGGTTTCACCCAACCTAATAAAGAGTTTTGAATGAGCATTGGAACTGGGAGTGCCACTACTCTTGAGACTGAAGGGAGTTGTGGAGATTATAGGCGTGTGTTCAGGCTGCATGCTGTCACTGCTGACGGAACTGACATATATATATACATATACATATATATATATAGTTAACCCCTTCGCTGCCAGGCCTTTTCCCCCTCCTGTGCCAGGCCTTTTTTTGCCTATTTGGGGCAGTTCGCGCTTAGGCCCTCATAACTTTTTGTCCACATAAGCTAACCAAGCCAAATTTGCGTCCTTTTTTTCCAACATCCTAGGGATTCTAGAGGTACCCAGCCTTTGTGTGTTCCCTTGAAGGAGGCCAAGAAATTGGCCAAAATACAGTGATAATTTCATATATTTTTTTTAAAATGGAAAAAGTGGCTGCAGAAGAAGGCTTGTGGATTTCCCCCTGAAAATGGCATCAACAAAGGGTTTGTAGTGCTAAACTCAGCAGCTTCCTAGCTTTCAGGAACAGGCAGACTTGAATCAGAAAACCCAATTTTTCAACACAATTTTGGCATTTTACTGGGGCATACCCCATTTTTGCAATTTTTTGTGCTTCTAGCCTCCTTCCAGTCAGTGACAGGAATGGGCATGAAACCAATGCTGGATCCCAGAAACCTAACCATTTCTGAAAAGTAGACAAAATTCTGAATTCAGCAAGGGGTCATTTGTGTAGATCCTACAAGGGTTTCTTACAGAAAATAACAGCTGAAAAAGAAAAATATTGAAATTGAGGTGAAAAAAACATCAATTTTTCTCTACGTTTTACTCTGTAACTTTTCCCTGCAATGTCAGATTATGGAAAGCAATATACCGATACGTCTGCTGGACACCTCTGGTTGCGGGGATATATAGGGCTTGTAGGTTCATCAAGAACCCAAGGAACCCAGAGCCAATAAATGAGCTGCACCCTGCAGTGCGTTTTCATTCTATACCGGGTATACAGCAATTCATTTGCTAAAATATAAAGAGTAAAAAATTGCTATCAAGAAAACCTTTGCATTTCCAAAAAGGGCACAAGATAAGGTGCTGAGGAGCAGTGATTATTTGCACATCTCTGAATTCCGGGGTGACCATACAAGCATGTGAATTATAGGGAATTTCTCAAATAGATGTCTTTTTTACACACTCTCTCATATTTGGAAGGAAAAAATGTAGAGAAAGACAAGGGGCAATAGCACTTGTTTTGCTAATCTATGTTCCCCCAAGTCTCCCGATAAAAATGATACCTCACTTGTGTGGGTAGGCCTAGCGCCAGCGACAGGAAACACCCCAAAGCGCAACGTGGACACATCCTAAATTTTTGAAAAAAACAGAGGTGTTTTTTGCGAAGTGCCTACCTGTAGATTTTGGCCTGTAGCTCAGCTGGCACCTAGTGAAACCTACCAAACCTGTGCATTTCTGAAAACTAGAGACCTAGGGGAATCCAAGGAGTGGTGACTTGCGGGGCTCGGACCAGGTTCTGTTACCCAGAATCCTTTGCAAACCTCAAAATTTGGCTAAAAAAACACATGTTCCTCACATTTCTGTGGCAGAAAGTTCTGGAATCTGAGAGGAGCTACAAATTTCCTTCCACCCAGCGTTCCCCCACGTCTCCCGATAAAAATGATACCTCACTTGTGTGGGTAGGCCTAGCGCCCACGACAGGAAACGCCCCAAAGCGCAACGTGTACACAACCAAATTTTTGAAAAAAACAGAGGTGTTTTTTGCAAAGTGCCTACCTGTAGATTTTGGCCTGTAGCTCAGCCGCCACCTAGGGAAACCTACCAAACCTGTGCATTTCTGAAAACTAGAGACCTAGGGGAATCCAAGATGGGGTGACTTGTGTGGCTGGGACCAGGTTCTGTTACCCAGAATCCTTTGCAAACCTCAAAATTTGGCTAAAAAAACACATGTTCCTCACATTTCTGTGGCAGAAAGTTCTGGAATCTGAGAGGAGCCACACATTTCCTTCCACCCAGCGTTCCCCCACGTCTCCCGATAAAAATGATACCTCACTTGTGTGGGTAGGCCTAGCGCCCGCGACAGGAAACGCCCCCAAAGCGCAACGTGGACACATCACAGAAAACAAACCTGTTTTTAGCAAAGTGCCTACCTGTAGATTTTGGCCTGTAGCTCAGCCGCCACCTAAGGAAACCTACCAAACCTGTTCATTTCTGAAAACTAGAGACCTAGGGGAATCCAAGATGGGGTGACTTGTGTGGCTGGGACCAGGTTCTGTTACCCAGAATCCTTTGCAAACCTCAAAATGTGGCTAAAAAAACACATGTTCCTCACATTTCTGTGGCAGAAAGTTCTGGAATCTGAGAGGAGCCACAAATTTCCTTCCACCCAGCGTTCCCCCACGTCTCCCGATAAAAATGATACCTCACTTGTGTGGGTAGGCCTAGCGCCCACGACAGGAAACGCCCCAAAGCGCAACGTGTACACAACCAAATTTTTGAAGGAAAACAGAGGTGTTTTTTGCAAAGTGCCTACCTGTAGATTTTGGCCTGTAGCTCAGCCGCCACCTAGGGAAACCTACCAAACCTGTGCATTTCTGAAAACTAGAGACCTGGGGGAATCCAAGATGGGGTGACTTGTGTGTCTGGGACCAGGTTCTGTTACCCAGAATCCTTTGCAAACCTCAAAATGTGGCTAAAAAAACACATGTTCCTCACATTTCTGTGGCAGAAAGTTCTGGAATCTGAGAGGAGCCACAAATTTCCTTCCACCCAGCGTTCCCCCACGTCTCCCGATAAAAATGATACCTCACTTGTGTGGGTAGGCCTAGCGCCCGCGACAGGAAACGCCCCAAAGCGCAACGTGGACATATCACAGAAAATAGATCTGTTTTTAGCAAAGTGCCTACCTGTGGATTTTGGCCTGTAGCTCAGCCGCCACCTAGGGAAACCTACCAAACCTGTGCATTTCTGAAAACTAGAGACCTAGGGGAATCCAAGATAGGGTGACTTGTGTGGCTGGGACCAGGTTCTGTTACCCAGAATCCTTTGCAAACCTCAAAATGTGGCTAAAAAAACACATGTTCCTCACATTTCTGTGGCAGAAAGTTCTGGAATCTGAGAGGAGCCACATATTTCCTTCCACCCAGCGTTCCCCTAAGTCTCTCCATAAAAATGGTACCTCACTTGTGTGGGTAGGCCTAGCGCCCACGAAAGGAAATGGCCCAAAACACAACATGACACAACATAGTTTTTCACAGAAAACAGAGGTGTTTTTTGCAAAGTGCCTACATGTGGATTTTGGCCTCTAGCTCAGCCGGCCCCAGGGGGGAGGGGGAATGCCCTAAAATAAATTTGACCCCCCACCCCCCCAAACTCCCCCTGCCCAGGTGCGACCATTGCTTACGGGGTCGCTACCCCTGCGTGACATTGGTGCCAAAAAACAAATTCCCGGTGCCTAGTGGTTTCTGCCCCCTTGGGGGCAGATTGACCTAAAATCGACCAATCTGCCCCCAAAGGGGGCAGAAATGCTCTAAATACAGTTTGCCCCCCAAGGAAGCGACCCTTGTCTGATGGGTCGCTCCCCATCTCTAAAAAAACAAACAAACAAAAAACAAAAAAAAATATTTGCCCTTGCGCCTAGAGGTTTCTGCCCCCAGGGGGGGGCAGAAATGGCCTAAAATAAATTTCCCCCCCAAACCCCCCCCACCCCCCCACCTCGGAGCCACCCTTGCCTACTGGGTCGCTCCCCCTGCGTGACATTGGCGCCAAAAAACGAATCCCCGGTGCCTAGTGGTTGCAGATTGACCTAAAATCGACCAATCTGCCCCCAAGGGGGGCAGAAATGGTCTAAACACAGTTTGCCCCCCAGGGGAGCGACCCTTGTCTGATGGGTCGCTCCCCATCTCTAAAAAAACAAACAAACTAAAAAAAAAACACTAAAAAAAAATTTGCCCTGGCAACAAAAGGTTTCTGCCCCCGGGGGGGCAGAAATGGCCTAAAATAAATTTGCCCCCCGAACACCCCCCCCCCGTTCCCCCCCCCCCGGAGCGACCCTTGCCTACGGGGTCGCTCCCCCTGCGTGACATTGGCGCCAAAAAACCAATCCCCGGTGCCTAGTGGTTTCTGCCCCCTTGAGGCAGATTGACCTAAAATCGACCAATCTGCCCCCAAGGGGGGCAGAAATGGTCTAAACACAGTTTGCCCCCCAGGGGAGCGACCCTTGTCTGATGGGTCGCTCCCATCTCTAAAAAAACAAACAAACTAAAAAAAAAACACTAAAAAAAAATTTGCCCTGGCAACAAGAGGTTTCTGCCCCCAGGGGGGGCAGAAATGGCCTAAAATAAATTTGCCCCCCGAACACCCCCCCGATCCCCCCCCCCCGAGCGACCCTTGCCTACGGGGTTGCTCCCCCTGCGTGACATTGGCGCCAAAAAACAAATCCCCGGTGCCTAGTGGTTTCTGCCCCCTTGGGGCAGATTGACCTAAAATCGACCAATCTGCCCCCAAGGGGGGCAGAAATGGTCTAAACACAATTTGCCCCCCAGGGGAGCGACCCTTGCCTGATGGGTCGCTCCCCATCTCTAAAAAAAAACAAACAAACAAAAAAAAAACACAAAAAAAAAAATTGCTCTGGCAACAAGAGGTTTCTGCCCCCAGGGGGGGCAGAAATGGCCTAAAATAAATTTGCCCCCTGAACCCCCCCCCCGTCTCCCCCCCCCGGAGCGACCATTGCCTACGGGGTCGCTCCCCCTGCTTGACATTGGCGCCAAAAAACAAATCCCGGTGCCTAGTGGTTTCTGCCCCCTTGGGGCAGATTGACCTAAAATCAACCAATCTGCCCCCAAGGGGGGCAGAAATGGTCTAAACACAGTTTTCCCCCCAGGGGAGCGACCCTTGTCTGATGGGTCGCTCCCCATCTCTAAAAAAACAAACAAACGAAAAAAAAAACACAAAAAAAAAATTGCCCTGGCAACAAGAGGTTTCTGCCCCCCCTGGGGGCAGATCGGCCTAATAATAGGCCGATCTGCCCCCAGGGGGGGCAGAAATGGCCTAAAATAAATTTGCCCCCCGAACACCCCCCCGTTCCCCCCCCCCGGAGCGACCCTTGCCTACGGGGTCACTCCCCCTGCGTGACATTGGTGCCAAAAAACAAATCCCCGGTGCCTAGTGGTTTCTGCCCCCTTGGGGCAGATTGACCTAAAATCGACCAATCTGCCCCCAAAGGGGGCAGAAATGGTCTAAACACTATTTGCCCCCCAGGGGAGCGACCCTTGCCTGATGGGTCGCTCCCCATCTCTAAAAAAAACAAACAAAAACAAACAAAAAAAAATTTGCCCTGGCGCCTACAGGTTTCTGCCCCCCGTGGGGGCAGATCGGCCTAATAATAGGCCGATCTGCCCCCAGGGGGGGCAGAAATGGCCTAAAATAAATTTGCCACCGAACACCCACCCCCCCCACCCCCCGGAGCGACCCTTGCCTACGGGGTCGCTCCCCTTGCGTGACATTGGCGCCAAAAAACAAATCCCCGGTGCCTAGTGGTTTCTGCCCCCTTGGGGCAGATTGACCTAAAATCGACCAATCTGCCCCCAAGGGGGGCAGAAATGGTCTAAATACAATTTGCCCCCCAGGGGAGCGACCCTTGCCTGATGGGTTGCTGCCCATCTCTAAAACAAAAAAAAACAAAACAAAAAAAAACACAAAAAAAACATTTGCCCTGGCGCCTAGAGGTTTCTGCCCCCCCTGGGGGTAGATCGGCCTAATACCAATAGGGCGATCTGCCCCCAGGGGGGGCAGAGATGGCCTAAAATAATTTGCCCCCCCCACCCCCCCGGGGAGCGACCCTTGACTACAAGGTCCCTCCCCTTGTGTGACGGCGCAAAAAAAAGATCCCTGGTGCCTAGTGGTTTCTGCCCCCCTTGGGGGCAGATTGACCTAAAATCGGCCGATCTGCCCCCAAAGCGGGCAGAAATGGCCTAAATACATTTTGCCCCTCCAGGGGAGCGACCCTTGTCCAAGGGGGTCGCTCCCCATCTGTAAAACAGAAAAACAAAAAAATCCCTGGTGCCTAGTGGTTTCTGCCCCCCTTGGGGGCAGATCAGCCGAATCAAAATAGGCTGATCTACCCCCCCCAGGGGGGCAGAAATGGCCTAAAATAATCCCCCCCCCCCAGGGAGCGACCCTTGCCTAAGGGGTCGCTCCCCTTGCGTGAAATTCACGCAAAAAAAAAAAACTCCCTGGTGTCTAATGGTTTCTGCCCCCCTTGGGGGCAGATTGGCCTCATCAAAATAGGCCAATCTGCCCCCAAGGGGGGCAGAAATGGCCTAAATATAATTTGCCCCCTAGGGGAGCGACCCTTGCCTAAGGGGTCGCTCCCCACCTAAAAAAAAAAAGAAAACATAACAAAAAGAAAAAAAAAAAAAAAGATCCCTGGTGCCTAGAGGTTTCTGCCCCCCCTGGGGGCAGATCGGCCTAATAATAGGCCGATCTGTCCCCAGGGGGGGCAGAAAAGGCCTTCCCAAAAAAATGCCCCCCCTGGGAGCGACCCTTGCCAAAGGGGTCGCTCCCGTTGCGTGAAATTCGCGCGCGAAAACAAACTCCCTGGTGTCTAATGGTTTCTGCCCCCCTTGGGGGCAGATTGGCCTCATCAAAATAGGCCAATCTGCCCCCAAGGGGGGCAGAAATGGCCTAAATATATATTGCCCCATAGGGGAGCGACCCTTGCCTATGGGATCGCTCCCCACCTAAAAAAAAAAGAAATCATCACAAAAAACAAAAAAAACAAAAGGTCCCTGGTGCCTAGAGGTTTCTGCCCCCCCCGGGGGCAGATCGGCCTAATAATAGGCCAATCTGCCCCCAGGGGGGGCAGAAAAGGCCTTCCTAAAAAAATGCCCCACCGGAAGCGACCCTTGCCCAAGGGGTCGCTCCCTTTTGCCAATTTCACTGAAAAAAAAAAAAAAATCCCTGGTGTCTAGTGGGGTTTCAAAAGCCGAATTGCAAGCAATACGGCTTTTGAAACCTGTGAGAGACTTCAAAGGGAAGGAAATACATTTCCTTCCCTTTGAAGCCTCTCGGGGCCTCCCCCATGGGATTGAAAAAGAAATGCAAAAGCATTTCTTTTTCAATCGCGCTGGAAGCTCTGCTTCCAGTGCGATGGGGGAGACCCTGTGATTAATCAGCGCGCGCTCGCGCGCTGACGTCACAGGGGGGGTTGGGGGGGGGTCGGGGGTGGGAGGGGAAGGGCTTCCCCTTCCATCCCTGACTTGGGGGGGTGGGGGGGAACCCCACAGAGGGAACGAGAGCGCTCCCTCTGGGCTCTGTGCACAGGACGTAATGGTTACGTCCTGGGCACAGCAGCACTGTGCCTCAGGACGTAACCATAACGTCCTGGGCACAGAAGGGGTTAAGAAGCTCTCGGGTGGGCCAGGTCCCAGGGGCATTTTGACATAAAGTAGGGGGGAACATGGCCCCTGGAGTCCTGGGGGCCGCCACCTCCCCACTAATTTGATGAAATATAATGCAGGGGGGCTGCATAGTCCCCACGTAGCCCCAGGGCTTGCCACCACCCTGGTGCTATTTTACACTGGAGGGGAGACACACAGCCCCCTTCGAGGAGCCATAGATGGCCGGCTCCTATTATGTCCCAGAATGCCTAGCTTCTTTCTTTGGCTTGGTTGCATCTTAGACAGCTCCTACCAAGTCAGAGAAAACACCTCTCTTTCTGAAAGTACAAGGAAACAGATGAAACCGTTGCTCCTTCAAGCAGGGAACGTCTATTTAAAGCAGCTTCTTGCTTGTGGGTGCAGTGTTGGCTCCTGCAGGGTGTGGGGAGCTGGCTAAGACTGCGAGGGCCTTGAGGGTCCCCCGCGGTCTTGTCACTCTCTTTCTCTCTCTCTCTTCCATCCCATAATTGGATGGAAGAGAGAGACCATCATTTCAATTGTCTCTCCATACTATGACTTCACAGAGTCAGATTAGAAAGTGTTTGGTAAAAATGTTATAGTTACCTTTGGATGCAGAGCAGAACCAAGTCACTTCTGGCCTAATGGGTTAGATCTTGTGCTGTCACTCAGCAGGCTGAAGGTTCAACTCCTAGTATCGCTTGATAGTGTGTTTGTTTATTCACTTGTGTATCAACTGTTAAATCTTCCAAGTGATGGAACACTTGCGTTTCTTTCCTAGCACATGCATGGGTTGAAGGTCATATGGATGTCTGGAAACAGAAGGGGAAGGAGTCAAATGTGGTGTAATGATTAAGGTCACAGATCCTCACATGAAAGTTGAAGGCTCTGCCCCAGATGTGTCCTTGGTCTTTTCCCTTCTTTAATGTATTTTAAACTTCAAAAGTTGAAGGTTCATACTGAAAGGTGATATCACTCGTTTTAAATGAAAAATACAGTTTTCTTTTTAATTTGTCCTAAACTATCTCATTCTACATATATCATTCATCAAAGCCTAAAAACCTTTGCTCCCTCTCTCTCTCTCTCTCTCTCTCTCAAATTCTCTCTGTCAATCTGTTTCTCTTAATTTCTCTTCCTCTCTCTCAGTCTCTCACTTTCTGTCCCTCTCTCTCTCTCTCTCTCTCTCTCTCTCTCTCTTCCATTCCAAAATAGTACGGGATAGAGAGATAGATAGATTATTTTGCAATAGTCTTGCCTTACAATTACTTAAAAGAGTCAGACTAGCAAGATGTTTGGTGGGAATGTTTTAGTTGCGTTTGATAGAGAGCAGAAAAGAGTCGCTTCTGGCCTAACGGTCAAGGTCTTGTGCTGTTACTCAGTAGGCTGAAGGTTCAAATACTAGTGTTGACTGGCAGTGTGTCTGTTTATTTTCTAGGGATTTCATTGTAAAACATTCCTAGTGATGAAACATTGAAGTCTTTTTTTTCCCCTCAAACTCTGCAGCTTGAATGTCATAGCTAAGTCTGGACACTACATACTAAAGAGTTTCCTCTACCTATTGGTTAAGGTCTCAGATGTGCATGTTAAGGGTTCTAGTCCGTGGTCCTTTTCTGCTTCAGTTTCTTTTCAACTATAAATATTTAACTTATGCACTGAAAGATGATCTCACTCTTTTTAAATGACCGAAACATTTTTCATTTTTTTAGGCTTTAATATATCACATACTTAGAATGAAATATGTGTGTTTGATTTAAAAGAAAAAAATGTATTTGTTATTTAAAAAAAGCTCTAGTATTTTTTTTTTTTTTTTTTAAAGGGAAATGAGTCCAGTTGGTCTCAAACCCCGAAAGCTCAGTGTGAAAGTCTGCGACCTTCACATTGAGGTGTGGGTTTCTGATTTATTTTTTTAAACATTTGGAAGCCAATTATGGGCTATCTGGGACCGTGAGGGAGCCCTCAAGGGTTCCCCCACATCCATATATATTTTTTTTTTTTTTTTTTATTATTTCTACAAAAAAGCCCTGTATGGGCTATCTGGCACTGGGGGGGGTGGGGGGTGAGACCTTAAGGCTTCCCTTGCAGTGCTAATGCTTCAGTAAGCGGGGAGCTGCTTTAGAGAAAGTGTGGCAGAGAATATATGTAAGTATGTGGATGATGTACTGAGAGAGTTCATGGTTAGTCTCCCTTCATATCTGAGAGATGCAAAGGATTTCCTAGGTAAAAATACTTGTGTACCGTTGGAGGTGGATTTCTGTCTCATGACACTTGATATGAGCTCTCTGTAATCGATCATTGATCATAAAACAGAAATCTCTGCCTGTAAAAAATTTTTGAAAGCAACATCTATCAGTTTTTTTGCCACACCACTATGATGGAAGAGATGATGAGATATTGTTTGGCCAACAACATCTTTCTCTTTAATAGACAGATTTGGGGGGCAACGATGGAGACTTGTTCTGCCCACAGCTCTGCAAAGGTGTTCCTTGACTGGTGGGAGGCTCTTCAATGAAGAACTATGAGTAATGATTTAGAACAAATGGTATTATGGCTCAGATACATTGATGACCTGTTCACCATTAGTAAATGGCAGGAAGAAAGAGATAGCAAGTTTCTTAAACAACTGAATACCAATTGCCTTAATTTATCCTTTTCTCAGACCATCAGTAAAAAGAGAATAGAATTTTTGGATGTGATAAAGACTTATCTATATATTGAACCTACAGCTGGTAACAGGCTTCTTAATGCTCAGAGTGGACATCCTGAGAAGCTCAAGTGAAAAATTCCTTACTTTGAACTCCTTAGGGCCAAAAAGAACTGTAGTAGAGAAGAATCCTTTTTGTCTGAACAGAACACTGTAGTGACTCATTTCAAAGAATGAGGATACCCCCTATGGGCTCTCCATAAAGTCATAAAAAGGGTGTCTCAGCTTAAGAGACAAACTATCCTGATTTAAAATAAAACTAGTAAAAGGAGGAACAGGCCAAAAGAGTTATGTTGACTTAAAGTGCTAACTCTAAAGACATTAGGAATATCATATCTTGATAAAACATTGGAGCACCCTTAGGAGTGATTCTGTCATTGGCAAGGATGTAGGAGATAGACCACTGATTACCTTTCGAAGATCTAGGACCCTTAGGGATTCCTTAACACAGAATGATATAACACTCCGGTAAGGGATTAAAGAAAATGGCTTACATGGCCTTTACCCTTGTGGCAAACGTAAAGCCTGCAAGACCAGTAGGCCTGTCAAGGAGTATGAGATCTGTAGAGGAAAAACATGGAAGATAAAACAAATTCTTGCTTGTAGTTCTTAATTTGTAATTTATATCTTAGTATGTCCCTGTTCCTTAAGATATATAGGTAGTGGCTTGTGTATGGTGAAGAAAAAGATTATGTAACATCTTAGAACGATTGAACATGGTGATGCTAAACATCTGGTCACTAAACACTTCCAGGAGAAACAAGCAGGAGATTGGTCACTACTGAGGTTGTACAGAATCCCAAAGGGGGCATTCGTACACTGAGACTCAGACAGAGGGAGTCAGAAATGATTATTTGACGAAAACTGTGTACACCTGAATAACAGTTAAGACTGGAGAATAATCTAGTCTTTGAAGAACTACCTCCGCATGCTGATATATGTCTTTTACACAATTCCATTTTTTGTAGGGGGTGGGGAATATTTAGGCTTTCTTTCTTCATGTGAACTGTTGACTTAGGACATTTTTTAATCCTGTCTTATTTTGTGTACTTATGTTTTACAGGAGGAAAGGAAGGGATACCCCAAGCTACATTGGAATCTTGGGAGGAGTCCCCCTACCATTTCTTCAAAATGTATAGGGTCAACACATTTCATCTGATAAGAGTTTGTTTGGTTACACTGGAGAGTATGGGTTTGGGTGTTTCCCCTTTTTTTAAAATGCACCTTTTGGAGCTGCTGTAGTTCTGTATATTTTTGTCAATGGATGCCCTTGTGACAACAGGCCTTGAACTTGGAACTGTCGAGATTTGTCCACTGACGTATTGAATTTTAAACTTTTTAATATTGTATGATGAGTTTGTATTGGGGATACCACATTACAGTTTGCCTCATTCATTATAGATACTTATAGGTTGTGTGAGATCATGGAATTATACCAATACATTTTTTCATTTTTTCATTTTTTCATTCTCTCATTTTGTATTATGCCTGAAATTTTCTTCAACGAGAGGCATGGGAAGATATTCCGTGTTGAATTAATATTACATCATTAATATCAGTTTGGATTCGCCCACTGGGGCTGAATTGGGAAGTTTTTGCTATCGCTGTTCAAAATCCTTTTGGAAAAACGAATGGGGAAAACGTGTCTTGTGGCCACCCTTTTTTCTCGGCCCCCGCATGATGGGTCACCCTAAAAACTTTTCAGCCAGCAGCTGAAATTAGCATAAAAGTATTTGGGAACATTTTATGAAGATACGTCAATCAGCACTGAAGATATAGGCAAGTCAAGAAACACTTTTTCAATAGAAACTAGGTCCTAACTACAACTACCTAGTGTGACCTCCACTAGGCAATATGTGTGCATATGTATATATATAGATATGTAGATATTTATTTTTATATATATATATATATATATATATATAGGGGTTAAACTTGCCTACATAGTACTTACATCTTTGTTGGGAAGGCACACGTGGCATAGGTATATGTGTGGTAAAAAATAGCATGATAAAGACATGTGTGGTAAAGGCACATACTTGGGAATGGTTGCATTGTAAAGACATGCATGTGTCTGTCATAAATCCACAACTACGCACTGAGGAAATAGCATGTGTCAAAAAAATACATCAAATGACTCACCAGGGGCCTCATTGCAAGTTTGGTAGTCCTCGGACTGACAAACTCGCAGTGATGGTCGGACTGCCACGTCCTAGTGGCCCTACTGCCAGATTACAATCCTGTTCGTTGGACTGCCAGGAGACCACCTCCTCCAATAGGATCAGGGATCCCAACAGGTTGGCTGCTGTCAAAGTCGTGGTCAGCGACGGTGGTGCAGAGTTTGGCACTGCCGTGCTGTTCACAACTTTCCTTTCCAACAGCCTTTCTATGGTGGGATCCTCAGCATGAAAAGGCTGGCTGAACAGCATTGTTGCGGCCAGAGGGGGTGCCTGCACTGTCCACAACCATGTCATAGGCCGTATAGGGGCCCCCGTCAGCACCCTTGGAATGCACACTGCCTGCTATGGGATCACCCGTCAGCACCCTCTGAAGGTGCACTGTCTACTATTGCAGACAGTGCACATTCCAAGGGTGCTGTATGTGACGGCATTTGCCTCAGCTCCATAAGGGATCCGAGGTCTATGCCGCCCCACTGTTTCTACTGGGCTGACAAGTGGAAACATCATAATACGATGGTGGTGAGACTGCCAGCTTGACAGCTGCCTCCACACCGCCATATTGGAGTTGTGGCGGTTCAACTGACTAATTCATAATTTTTCTTTAAAGCTGTGACAGGCACAGATTTATTTCAAGAGTGAGCTTTGTGAATAAACTAAATATTTATCTGAACCCCTTAGGAGTAGTACATTATGAACTCAGATGTGAAATTATCTTTGTGAATACAGTCACAATGTGCAAGACATTCACTTCAACAGCAAAATGTGTACACTGAAATAGTCTGCCCCATTATTTTAAGTCCTGATGGTGAAAGCATTTTACATACCTAGGTTCAATTTAGGAGCATAAAACTTTCACTTTTTTATGGGGATTTCCTATCCTGAATCATTTTATCAGGACTGGCGTAATTTTCCCAGAGGAGTTTTCCAGGCACATAACTAGCATTGCCAATCGAGATTACAATTTGAAAAACAAATACAAGCTAGCAATGACAAAGCTAATAAGTCTGACATTGACTTTGACCTATTGAGTTTGCCAATGCTTTTTTGTCAATCGTTTTTGTATGAAGGCATGCAATGTAAGAAAACAAGCATTGTCTGAAAGTCAAAGAGAGTGTGAGAGAGAGAGTGTGAGTGTGTGTGTGTGCATCAGTTATACACATTTGTGTAATAGCACACATTACACTAGCTTAGCAGTGCAATCAATGGGATACCTTATTGTGCTAATGTGAACATTGTATAAGAACAGAATGCCACCTCACAGTCAAGTAAGCTAATGGTTGAATGCACCTGTAATGTGTCATATGTATATTTTTATTAAAAACAAAAGGTTGTGACCAACACCAGACCTAAAAAGAGCTGTTGTGCTTTAAAACAGTATCCTCAAATCAATCTGCAGAATTGTGGGGTTTATTAGTAGAATACTGATTACTAGGGTTCGAGTGCTCAAATGTTTATGGAGTGGATCCTGATCACAGAGGCAAGGAACTAGGTTTATCTATAGGTGTAGCTGACCTCATCAGTATTTTACACCTGTTTGAAGAGGGAGGACCAGTTGTGTCTTCTTTTATAGGAAATTGTCACACCTCAATTCTCTATATATATACTCCTCACTTCCTATCTTCTCACATTTTCTCCCTTATGGTGTCCTATAAGAAACAGACTGAGGAGACTACAATGCTATTCACGTGTTAGGACACTTTCCAGTGAAAAGAGCAGAAAGGCCAAACAGGACGCCTACCACTACGAAGCCTTCCAATGACAGCACTACCCACTAGGAAGCCTTCCAATGACAGCCTCAGTCTATTGTTGCACGCGAGGGGCCTAGGGTCTTTTCTTGTTTCTCTCTTGATAAAGCATTTGGATAGCTTTTCAAACTGCTTGGCTAAAGTGAGTGGTGAAGATACACTAGCTCACTTAGGATACCTATGTGAGTGCATATAGGATAGTTTAACTAAACCAGCCAGGATTTTTCAAGAGTGTCCTAGATGGTTAGATTGACATTGCTCTCTAGCAAATCTCCTGCTAAGGGAGGATTTGACTGCTAAACCTAGAGTCCCACCAGCGGTTAGGGAAGCATGAAGGAGCTACAAATGCATCTGAAAGTGAAGGAGGGATGAATTGCCTAATAAAGACTGTGAAAAGGCTTTAGGACGGTGCAACCAAAAAGAATAGCAAAATGTTTTAGGATACTGTGAAAACATTCAGGGAAAGGCTGATTCCATCTAACACTTTGTGTTGCAATATACCCGACAACGAATGGGTGACTTATTTAAATCCATCTATCGGCCAATGAAAGAAGAGAATTTTATAAAGTCACTATTGAACAAATTGGAAGGATCCCAGAGAGTGACTGTCACCTTAAGGGAAGTGGAGCAGGCAATAAGGCAAAGCCCTGGAGGTAAAAACCCCTGGGCAAGATGGCATGCAATGGATCTCATTAAATACAATATTGGCCTGTGAGGGCCTTTGCTCACCAATGCGTAAAACAACTCACATTGTAGCAATATTCCTCACTCTTGGACACTTTTAATTCTTGTTCCCGTATTTAGGAAAGGGGACTGCACCACGACTAAGTCTTATAGGCCCATATCTTGTTTGACAGCTCAGTCAATATCATGGGCAGAGTGTTTATTTTTTTCTCCTGCTTGAATCTGTGGGAGCGCCAACATAAGATTCTGAGCCCGTGTCAATATGAATTTCTGAGAACATTATAATAAAGTTCGAACATTTGTAAAGGTCAGGCTACAAAAATATCCTACCTTAAGTTAAAAGGTGCTGTTTTAAACAACCCAGAAGCACTCAGTACATCAACCTCAAAAAGACAATGGCTCAGATCAACTATGATTTTGCATCCATGTTGCGTCACTTTTGTGGCCCAGACTTGATGCAAAATCCATTTTGGCATTCTCTAAGCCGCACAAAGTCAGTTTGCATTCCTTTGCCTGGTTTAGTAGATTCAAATTATTGCAAAACAGCACATAGTGCTACCTTGTGTTACATTGCGTTGAGTAAGTGTTGCATGGGTGGAGCATGGAATGTTCCAGTGCATCCACACATGTATTTTGTCACAAATTCAGATCTGGAAAACCTAGGTTTTCTCCAAAATGGTACACATACCCAACAGAGGCCAATGTTTATTTCTCCTTGTTGTATATTATACATATAAGTATATATTGTTGTATGTTATACATTCTTTATCACACATGAAAGAGGAAATTGCCTTCCAGGATTGTTTTTGCACAGGAAGGAAAGCCTTCTAGCACAAAAACAATCATGTTTGTAAAGCTGACATCCTTGTAGCATGTCAAATTGTGCCTGGATTGGTGCTAGGCAGCACACAGTGCACCAGCGTTCAAAGAGAGCAGAAGTGCCCCATATCTTAATAGATATTGCACACTTCTGCTCTTTCCCATTTACACATTGCACTGCAGTAAGTTGTCTTGCTGCATTGCATGAAATATTAGTAAATCTAACCCAATATACTGAATCATGCTCCTACAGCAAGTGTATCAATCAACTAAGCTGTCTCAGAAGCATGAGGGGATGGTAAGCTATACCATTAGAAGGCTATTCATTACAGCTTTTCATTGTAACCATTACTTAGGGCAGCCATGAACAAACCAGAACATTCAAAGAACACCCATTCAGAGCCATCAAGATGCCTGGCTCTGGGACTAAAATGGTACTCCAAAATATAGGCACCTCAAAATGTACCTCAATCTATTCTCCCACAATATACTGGATCGGAGATGATGCTTAACCTACATTCCATGAGGCAATGTGTTCTTTGGTTAAGGCACCTCCCTAAATATAAAATCAGCAGAGTAATAAAATCCATTTGGTAATTGTTTTGACAAATTTAATGGACCCCGCACAATACCTGAGATCTAGATGAATGAAAAAGTTTTATTACAAAAGTTCAAAATAAATGATCCAGAGTGGATGCCATTAAGGCTGTCAGATGCAAATTTATACAGAGTATACAAAAATTCACTAAATATTCTAAATCTCAATGGGCAGAAAAATTAATAAATATTCAGGAAGCATTTATAGTAGAATAACTTCTGGTTCACCCCAAAAATCTAGGGTTTTTATACACAATTTCTGCACGTAAAATTAGAGTTTCTGCACATTCATCATGGTACGAGCAAATGTATAATTTGTTCTGCAAATCTGAACACAAGATAATAAACATAATTGCATTAACACCTAAGCAGTACTTACTAAGAAATTAATTTGCGCCAATAATCATGAATGAGAGCTAGATATAAAGATAATATTACATTTAATAAATAATTTTTGTCTAAAATCGGACCAATAGATGATCACAGTATTTGGAATTTTTATCATAGTTACTTTTCATCATTGCTAAACTTTGCCAAGAGCAAATAAAGTCATGTTACCTCTCAGGTGATCCACATCTTCTGTTGGTAGGGCAAGATGACCACATGCAAGATAAGGCAAAATATCTTAGTGGAGCTATAGATGCAAAAAAAAGAGAAGCGGTTTGATACGTCACTGAGGTCACTGGAAAATGAAATTTTTTAGCCCTTTTTAACATTTTATGGCCTTGTTTGTATTTGGTTCTATCCTTGGACAATTTGAGAGTTCTTAGAAGTTGCCTTTTGTTAGAAGTTGCTCTTTGTTCTATACAGAACATTCCAAAGTTCCTGCTGTGTACACCAGCATCCTGCTTATATTTAAACAGTGTAAAATAATTCCACATAATAGACTATGGCCCTCATTGCAAACCTGGCAGTAAATGCCGCTTACCACCATGCCGACGGCTGCCAAGATACTGTGTCCGCGATGGTAATCCGCCACAGGCATTATGACCCACACAGAGAATGTCGCCACAATACAGACACACACACAGGTCCACCACACCAAAAGTCAGTGATAAACTGGCGATAGCAAAACCCACACAATTACGTCAACAGGAATACGCCCACAGTATCACGACCCACGAATCAACAAGGCGGTCTTTCAACCACGGTAAACCATTGGCGGTACACACTGCTGCGCTCAAAATACACACACACTAACAAAACTACACCACATTGGATAATTCAAAATACACACACCTGACACACATACACACACCACACCCTCACACTCATACCACTATAAAACACACACCCACATTACCCACAACTCCTTACAATGAAAAAAAGAGACCAAGCACAGAGAGACAAGCAAAGAGCACCCACTCAATCAGAGGCACAGAACACCATCACCCATACACCATCCACGCACATCACAGTATACACCCCAAAACGTCACTCCACACATCACCTCGCACATCCACACACATATCACTCACACCACATCCATGGCACCCCAAAGACACCCCAAGTTTTCTGAGGAGGATCAAAGGATCGTGGTGGAGGAAATCATCCAGGTAGAGCCACAGCTATTCGGATCACAGGTGCAGCAGACCTCCATTGCAAGGAAGATGGAGCTATGGCTGAGAATCGTCGACAGGGTCAACGCCGTGGAACAACACCCAAGAATCAGGGATGACATCAGGAAGAGTTGGAACGACCTACAGGGGAAGGTACCCTCTGTGGTTTCAAGATACCAGATTGCTGTACAGAGGACTGGCGGTGGACCCCCACCTCCTCCCCCACAACTAACAACATGGGAGGAGCAAGTCTTTGCGATCATGCATCCTAAGGGCCTTGCAGGAGTAGCAGGAGGACTGGATTTTGGTAAGTCATATCTTTACTACCATATCCCCCACCCTACCTGCATGCTATCACATACCCCCACCCTTTCCCTCACTCCCATCACTCCACCAACTCACATATATCCCACTATCACAACCCACCCATCCCAATACCAAGCCCTGCATGCAACACCAATGCATGGACACCCATCACAGGCCTGCATGGACACCCATCACCACAGCATGCCCACTGGAGAGACTCACCCAACCCAAATAATCATCACTCACACAAGGCCAAGGCGACAGGGAAAGCACAATTATACAGGGAAACACACCCATTGCACAAGATGGCACACAGAGATATAATAACAATGCATATGCATCCCAACAGGACACCTACCCAACGTCACTGGAGAGGAGGTGCCAGCTACATCCAGCTCCCCCCAGAAGAGGCCCACAGTGATGACAGCAGCTCTGCACACCTGGATCACGTTGACCAACCTGGCTCATCAGGGACCTCTGGACAGTCGGTTGCCCTGCCACAGTCCCAAACCACCACAGCACCCACCCAGCGGGCCCATACCTCTGTTCCCATGACACGTCAATCAGCAGTGTGTCCACCACTACAGGGACCCCAGGCAACCCCACAAACCCAGGACGATCAGGGACCTGGGGTCAGTGGCAGTGTGCACACGGTTCAGGGGACAGAGGCACAGGACAACAGGGAAGCTGGAAGGACTGCTGTGCGTCAGGGAGAGGACAGGCCCAGGGAACCGACTCTCCACGAGGCACTCTCAAACATCATGGGAGCATACCACCATTCCCAGGAGACCATGGGCACCGTACTGGCCAAGTTACAGGAGACCCAACGGCTGCAGGAGGGACAGTACCTGGGGATCAGGGAGGACCTCACAAACATCTACACCATCCTGGTCACCATTGCAGGGGTGCTGGCTGACATGGGCAAGACCACGGGGGAGGCAGTGGCACAACAAAGGGCCCCTGACACTAGCCAAACCGAGGAACAGCCTTCCACCTCTGCTGGCGCTAGTGGACAGGAGGCCTCGCCACAGGACCAACAGGCCACCAGCACCCCACCCCCTGCAGAAGGAGAACCACCCGGCAAACGGTCCCTGCGATCCAGGCAGAAGACAGAGAACTTTGCCAAGACCCCGCCAGGAAATAAGACTCTCCTGATTCTCACCCTTCTGTCCCACTCAGTCACCCTGTCCACCTTGAACTGCCATTAATCCCCTTCCTATGCCCCATTGGACAATGCACCTGTGACACCAAGAGACTGGACTCTACCCTGGACCTTCCTCCACCATCACCCTAGCCCCTTGTACTTACCCCCATACTATTTAGCACAAAAAATAAACACCCTTGAAATATAAACCATACTGGAGTCAGTGTAATGATTGGAAAGATGTATTCTTTCAACATTCTCAAAGCATGGCAACGTCTATGTTCAGTGAAATATACCACAGGATGACAGTTGGTGGGCAGCAGTACATATAGCAGGAGCCAGGATGGGGTACACAGATCTGAAAATAGGCAATCCAAAGGGAACAGTCAGTGTCCATAGACAGAGGGTAAGAGGCTGCCATGTACAATGTCCAAATGTTTACTGAAATGTGAAGTTGCGTTACAGTCTCTTACCTGTGTGTCACTGGAAGTACTTCTGTATAATGTTTGTTCTGTTGTCCACATCTTCTTCATCTGCCTCCTCTTCCTCATTGTCCACAGGCTCTACCGCTGCCACAAGACCATCTCCAGGCTCATCCTCCTGCAGAAAAGGCACCTGGCGTCTCAGGGCCAGGTTGTGCAACATACAGCATGCCACGATGATCTGGCACACCTTCTTGGGTGAGTAGTACAGAGATCCATCTGTCAAAAGGAGGCACTGGAACCTGGCCTTCAGGAGGCTGAAGGTCCTCTAAATAATTCTCCTTGTACACCCATGTGCCTCATTGTAACGTTCCTCTGCCCTTGTCCTGGGATTCTTGACTGGGGTCAGTAGCCATGAGATGTTGGGGTAACCAGAGTCACCTGTAAATATCGAGGGACAACTGTTGGACAAACACTAACCCTTAGGGACAACCCCATACTCAGACCCCCAACTAATACTGTGTGGGGACCTTGGGCTCACCTAATAGCCAGACCCGGTGCCTCTGGAGTTGCCCCATCACATAAGGGATGCTGCTATTCCTCAAGATGTAGGCGTCATGCACTGAGCCAGGATATTTGGCATTCACATGGGAGATGTACTGGTCTGCCAAACACACCATGTGCACATTCATCAAATGATAGCTTTTTCTATTCCTGTAGATCTGTTCATTTCTGCGGGGGGGGACAAATGCCACATGTGTACCATCAATGGCATCAATGATGTTGGGGATATGTCCCAGGGCATAAAAGTCAGCTTTCACTGTGGCTAACTCATCCACCTGGGGGAATACGATGTAGCTGCGCATGTGTTTCAGCAGGGCAGACAACACTCTGGTCAACACCTGCCAGGATGTCAAGATCCCAGGCCAGCACCTCAGCCACCAACTTGGCATCCACTGTCGTCCCTGCAAGTCCGAGGTGATCAAAGGGGGCACCCATCTGGCCTGGCAGTGTGCCACCTGCCAAGGTGAAGAAGGTGCCAGCATGCAGCACGGACAAGACGCACGATACTCCCAGCAAGGCCTCATCCCAAAAAAAAGAGGGCAGTGCTAAGGTCCCAGCAGCATCTACCAAGGTGGGGAAGGGAAAAAAAAACAAAGGCAAGGCACTTCAGGGCTCAGAGCCTCCAGGTGAGGGACTGGTGACCACCATTAGTCCTGACAGCCCAGCAACCTGTACCGCATAAAGCACCGCCGCAACCACTGCCACCTGCACCACCATCTGCACCGCCACCTGCACCGCCACCTGCGCCTCCATCTGCACCGCCGCTGCCACAACAACAGTCAGCAGCATCATCCCCAGTGGGCAGCCGTCCGAGGCTGCTGGAGACAGCCTGGTGTCTCCCTCCACTACTACCAGCACCTGCACCACGGCCAGCACCGGCAGCATCTCCGCCGCAGACACCGCCACAGGCACCGGTACCTGCACCGCCATATGCACCACCACATGCCCAGCCGGAACCACTACATCGGACATCGGCAGTATCCCCAGTGGGCAGCCGTCCGAGGCTGCAGGAGACGGCCTGGACCCTGCACCCACCTCTTGAAGCACCACCAAGAGCACTGGCACTACAACCAGTTTGCAGCCTAAGTCTCTGCAGGATGGAATCTGGCTCTGCCTTCATGGAGTATCATGCTACCTGTTCCCTGCGCATCTCGTGCCTCAGACACCCAGGTGAGGGAATGTGAACTGCCACACCCCAGGTGCAGCATCACTGGGCACACGGCCCCCTCCAGAACCAGTGGAGAGATGCATCCACTCCCCCTATCCTTGGCAGGATGAAGCAGACTGGGCACAAGGTCCCCTCCAGAACCAGTGGAGAGATACATCCACTGTCACTTTCCTTGGCAGGATGAAGCAGACTGGGCACAAGGCCCCCTCCAAAACCAGTGGAGAAATGCATCCACTCCGCCTATCCTTGGCAGGATAAAGCAGACTGGGCACAAGGCCCCCTGCAGAACCAGTGGAACATGTCACCCACTTGAGAGACTGTGGCTTTGCGCTCCACAGGAACAAGCAGTGGGCAGATCACCCACTTGAGAGACTGTGGCCTTGCACTCCCCAGGACCAAGCAGTGGGTAAACCACCCACTTGAAAGACTGTGGCTTTGCACTCCCCAGGATCAATCAGTGGGCAAACCACCCACTTGAGAGACTTGAGAGACTGTGGCTTTGCACTCCCCAGGACCTAGCAGTGGGCAAACCATCCACTTGAGAGACTTGAGAGACTGTGGCTTTGCACTCCCCAGGACATCGCTGTGGGCATGTTGCCCCCTCCAGGAACAGTGGCGCAGTACCATCTTCCGGCTGAGGTGCCCCCCTCCCCTTCCCCCTGAGGTGCCTGTGTTGTTTCGACCTGATGCCCCTGCAGTGCTCTCTCCATTTTGAGGCAGGAGTCAAGTGTAGGCTTCGCCCATGATTTTTTGGGCCACTGGTCCACAGACATTTGCAATGGACAGTGTACGGCCCTCTGAACATAATGTAAATATTTGTATATACTTTTGTTTAAAATTATTAACTTTCTATGCATTTTCTAAATATCACAGATTTGACTCATATCCTTTTGTCCTTGTGTTCTTCTAGGGTGTTACGGGGTGTAAATGCTATGTTACTGCATGTGTTTCTGTGTATGTGTTGTGGGTGAGGATGGGGACGGGGGTGTTGCATGTGTGTGTCACTCTCTTTTTCCTCCCCCCCTCTCCTGTGCGCTAGGTGCAGTACTCACCATGGTCGTCACCGCTGCCTTCTTTGAAATTCCTGGTGTATTAGCAGATACACCAGCATGGGGAAGACCAGCAGTTCGGGCTCCATGGCGTCCTGGTTCTTCGTTGAGTGTCGAAAGGTGAGTGGTTCCCCTTCAGTGTAATGTTTTCGCCGTGCTTTTGATGACATTGGTACCACCCCGGAAAAGCTGGCAGATTGGTGCCTTGTAATATGGTGGGCGGTACATTGTCTTCCGCCTGTCTGTTGATGGTAACCGCTGCGGTGTTTGTTGCTATCGCCGTGGCAGTCGGTGTGTTAAAGTGGCTCTCTGTGTTGGCGGTTTCCGCCGTGGTCGTGATACCATTTTTTTACCGCCAGCCTGTTGGCGGTATTACTGCCGCTTTATCACCGACCGCCAGGGTTGTAATGAGGGCCAATATATGTACTGAATGTTGATGATAGAGGAGTAATTTTTCAGAGAAACATGTTTTTCTTACCTGATTCACTGAATGGAAGAGAGGTTATATTCCACTAGGCAGCCCCAAATTAGACTAATTTTCTCTAAGGATACCTGGTATTATAACTGCTGCATAAGCTCACATGTGGTGAAGGGCATACTAGAGCAACCCCAAAGCTTTTTAATGACACTTTTTGGTATTGCTCACACGAAATACACGGCCTTGATTACCTAATACTATCCCTGTATATCACAATTAATCCATAATCCTCAAATCCCCCATCCCACTGCAACCTTCCTAAGCATTTTCTATATCTGAGCTCATTTCTTTTATTAACCCCTCTCAAGGTGGATGAATAGTGATTTGATTTGTTGTAATAAAGGTTGATTCTCATGGTTGTGTATTCAATATTATAAAATGTCAACATACAGAACATGCAATATAAAATGGTTAAATCACACGCATGTGTTTGAAAGGCTGTCTGTGTTTCCTCACTTTTTTGTGCAGTATACCATGCCATGCCATGCCCTAACCCTTTTTTCTGTATTTTGGACATTTTAGCAACAGAATTGCTGAGTTCAGCTGCAAGCAAAGGAATAAAGAAAAATAGGTCTTTCCCTACTAGAAAATCCAAAGATCCAAAACAGAGATCAATATTGGATTTGTTCACTAAAAAAGGGAGCACCAAAGACCCTCCTACGGGTTCTAATGGAAGGAAGAGAACAAAAGAGTTGTCTGATGCTGCTTTGTCTAGCAGTGAGGGCATATGCTCACATTCTCATGACATCCCTGGAACATGATCTGCTGCCATTGCAGCTGTTTCTCCCTGTACTGATGATAGTTCTGCCATTGTTGACATTACTGATATTTCTTCACATGCAGAGTTTTGAGTGTTTATTTGACACTGAGGTTGAAGATTCATGTTATGTTGGCAATTTAGACAACAGTACTTCCCTGGGTGACCTTGCTGACTGTTCATCATCCTGTGATGACAATACAGTCAGCTCTTTTTTGGGGAGTGCCATAATAGAGGCACCTCAAATCAAAGAAACTAGTCAGACACAACCATCAACATCCCACCCAGCAAGAGATTTTTTTCGGCAGAGGACTTGTCACTGAATCATTATAGTGACCCACCGCAACCAAAACATCAAACATTCCCCTTAACTGCATGCTGTAGAATTAATGGAGATTACAAACCTGATCCTTGGGTAGAGTATTGGGCCCTTAAAGGTGCTGTTTATTGTTTTGCGTGCAGGCATTTTATGCTTCTGCTATGAGAGGAGGAAGACATGTACTTGACAATGTTGCATTCATTTATGTTGGCTTCAGTAAGTGGTAAAAGCTTGCTCTTAGATGTCTCCAGCCATGCTGCAGCCATTGTTGAAGCAGTACAGAAAGCTGGGCTTGACTGGAAAAAATGTCTTGTACAATGCTACGACGGAGCATCTATTATGAGTGGCTATTTTAATGGTGTCCATGCAAAAATATGCATCACAAGCAGTTTACACACAAGGCCATGCCCATCCACTAAACACTGTGTTAGTGCAAACAGTAATTGACATACAAGAAGTAAAACATTTATTTTCAGCATTGCAAGCAGGTTATGTTTTTCTTTCACAAAGTTTACCAAGGCATGAGCTCTTTGTGAAAGCTCAGAAAGAGAGTAATCTGTATATAATGGAGCTTCAAAGACTCTCAGATATGAGGTGGTTTTACTGGTACTCCTGTGTTAGAAAAGTACAGATGTGATTTTAGTCTATTATGATTGTTCAACTTGTAATAAAATCACAATAACATGGCAGAGAGGCTAGTTCAGAAGTCAAAGGAATTCTTAAGAATGTTGCAAACTTTGTTTTTTTACTTGCATTGTAGCGTATGGAACTAATTTTCTGAAAGATTCAGAATCTATTTGAAGTACTACAGAGAAAAGACCTTGAATAGCCAAGAGCATCTGCCCCAATTAAGTCAACCAGAAGTAATTTAGTGAAACTCTGTCAAGTTGTGCTGCCAAACAATATCGGCCTTTTCCTGATGGCTAGGCAAGCAACATCTATTTCCCAGCCATTCTCAGTCTCTTCTTCTCACACAGACATGAAGTACCATGCTGCCAAGCACAAACATATGCTGCCATGCTGCCAAGCATATCTACCTCCACAAAATGGCCACGCAATCAACTGCTGCTCACTGGTCAGTCTGTTTTCACCTTGAACCATTTGCTGTCCAAAAACATCAGCCAGTGATCACAGATGAAAATATCCTCTGCAGGGTCACGAAGGCAACATATATCATACAGTATCAGTCTTCTCCTGATGGCCAGGCAAACAACAGTTACTCCTGAATCAGTCTGTATTCCCACTATGCCATTTAAAGATACCTGCCAGTGCCTATGCAGGGGCAAGAAGAGAGCAGTCACCATGCTTCTAAGCACTATTGACAAATCACCAACTTTCTGTTTATTTTGTTCTTTCTGTCACAGTGGATATGCAGCCTCATCACATCAGCTTGTCATGTGTAGAAATTTGTAAACAGTATTACAAAACACCATTAGCCACCTTCATTTCCTGCAGCCAACCACTTGCTGCCACCTTTTGGTTCTCTCAACAAGACTGGCAATGATCAGTACAGCAACTATGCTTTGTACCAGCCAGTATCGTATATGTGTACCGTATCTGTGGTACTGTCAGTCTATTCTGGATTTCATATTAGCTGAGCATCAACTTACCCTCAAGTCAGTCTTTACATAGAAGGATGCTCCAATCATTGCTAGAACCAACTGCTGCTCATACCAGCAGATATATTTCTACATGGGTACATGTGAACTCTTTGCCTGTTTCTATCTGCCCAGTCAGTGCCTTCTTTTTTCAAGCAAGCTGTGCATCTTCATCTCATCTTATCAGGGATGCAGTATCAACATGACAGCCAGCATCTTTGTCCATGTCAGTAAAATCTGCCTAAATTTTCAGAACATTCTTCAAATTGCTAATGCAGAGATTGATCAACACAAGTGCTGTACCTGTGGTGTGCATGTTTTCTGTAGAAGAATTAATGATAGTAAACCTGGAAAGGTTCAATGGCTCCACAGGTTTAGAAGTATGTATGCCTTGTCACGGAAAGGAAGGTTGCTGGGAGAACTAGACCTGCATTAAATAGCACTGATGTCTGTGCACCAATGCTTGGATTTAAATACACAGCACTCTTAGGGCCAGATGTATCAAAATGCGATTTTGTGAATCGGAAATTGCGAGTCGCACTGACTCGCAATTTCCGATTCACAAAATCTAATGCAGAATGGTGTCTCAGACACCTTCTGAGAATCAATCAAGGGGGTCGCAAAGACCCACCTCATTAATATTAATGAGGTGGGTCTCAATTTGCGACCCCCTTGAGATTCCCTGCACTCACAGGGATGGTGGCCTGCTGGAGACAGCAGACCTCCATGTCTGTGACTGCTTTTTCAATAAAGCAGTTTTTTTTTTTTGTATTGCAGCCCGTTTTCCTTAAAGGAAAACAAGTTGCAATACAAAATAAAAATGAAACCATTTGGTTTCGTTTTTTAGAGTAGGCAGTGGTCCATTGGACCACTGCCTGCTCTGGAAAAACATTTATAGCGACATTCACAAAGGGGAAGGGGTCCCATGGGGACCCCTTCCCTTTTGCGAATGAGTTAGCACCCACTTCAAGTGGATGTTAACTGCAAATTGCTTTGCGACCGCTTTCGCGGTCACAAAGCAATTCTGCATCGCGGTGCGAGTCGCAAATAGGAAGGAAACACCCCTTCCTATTTGCGAGTCGCATTCCCATTTTGTGAGTCGGTACCGACTTGCAAAATGGGAATGTGCATCGCGATGGCTGTTTTGTATGGCACAAACTGCAATTTTTGCAGTTTCCGCCATACAAAACGGTTACTACATCTGGCCCTTAGTTCCTAAAACAAATGATCAAGGGCCATATGTACGAAAGCTTTTTCCCATAGACACAGAATGAGTAAAATCCTTTGGTACATCTGGACCCAAGTGAACTTGTTTTGAACATTATAGGCCGATCAACCTTCCCATTTTATAAGTTATCTGATACTGATATTGGCTGATTTCTACGTGACTAGTATTCTCCATTGTTGTGCACTAATTCATAGGTTCTTAGTAAATGCTATATTATCTCAATTGTATATATGACGTTACTACCTGAAACATTGTATGTAGCTGCATTTTAAATAGCAATTGAAGTACTTCTCTTTGTAGGGTACTCCTTTAACATTTGTAGAGATTTTCTAGCCTCTCTGTGTGAATAAGTAACCAAAAGGTAGCTGTATCACTTCCTATGATAGCATCATGGCAAAGTTAATGGCACCTCCTTTGATTTCTTGGAGCCCAAAGGGCAGGTGATATCACTTGTTGCTTCCTGTTACATCCCCGGCTGGGTCAAAGGGCGGGTGATGTCACTTCCTGTGACGTCATCAGGTCAAAGTTAATGTGATGTCACTTCCTGTGATATCAGGCGAAGGTCACATGGCATGCGACACCACTTCTGCAATCTCTGGTATTTGGATGAATCAATGTCCAGGGCTCCATACCTACCCCTGCTTGCCTAAGGTACTTTTCTAATTTCTTGTTGTGGTACAAGGGTGTGAGCTCTCTCTCTCCTTAGTTTGCATCTTTTCTCTAAATCCCACCTAGATTGCCACCTTCATTCTGAGCTATACACCGTTCTTTATGGTTGGGACCTGCCCTCAAATTGTTTTCTGTTGTTTCCTTTGCTACATGAACAAACCCTGTGGCTCCCCTCTCGTCATTGGATCATGAGGACTGGGACCCCCTGCTCTCACCCTGCTAGTTGCCTCACTGTCCATAACCTCTATGAATCTCCCCATCACTCGACTGCATTCACTGGAACCCATGGGAGTGCGTGTTCTCAGAGGTGCATTGGTTTGATGGGCTGGCTGCTACACATGATTATCGAACCTAGGGGAGCGCTAGCCCTGCTGGCCGATTAGTCTGTGATGCTTAGACCTAACAGTTCATTGTTCAGTAGCGGCCCCTTCAGCTTTGTTGACCTGGTGAATTGGTGTAACCTAATGCAGAGATAGTAGACGTTGGGGAGAGCACCTCAATTCCTGCATATGGCGGGGGCAGTGCAGATGCCTTGCTTGCTGACTGTGGGGTAGTGCTATCGGTCTAGGCATCCTCAAAGAAGGCCCATAATCCTAGTAATGCTTCTCTCCTGTCCTTCTTTTGCCCTGTGTAATTTGGTCGTATGTGTTTGTCATCTGTTTGATTAACGCATGTGCATTAGTGTGTGTGTGCAATTCATGGCAAAACGTGTTAAGCTTTTCAGCCTGGGTGGGGATCCTGGTTTGCATGTGCTTCAGTGACACTTCCATAATAACTTTGGGTAGTTCTTTAGGGGACCGATACACTTCTAACTTTCTTCTAAGGATTTTAGGTGTCGAGACGGGCCACTCACCTGAAAAGCAGGATGTCTGCGGGGGCGATGGTATGCCCCCCAACCTCCTGGAACACCTCTCTGCACTTCCTGGTGGACACAGAAACCCTGGCAGGTGTCCCAAAAGGAAAGGGGGAGTAGAAGAGAAAGAGACAAAACACTGCCACGTCTTGCCGGTCCATCCAGGCACCCTGTATCTTCGGGGGACAGGTCATTGTTGACAGAGTGATAGTAGAGTTAGTGCACTCAACTTCCTTGAAACTGAATCTCTCTTTCTGACATGGGCACAGGAGCGGTAGAAGAACACCGGGACTCTCCCACACATTTCTTGGATAATAATAAATGTTGGCACAATTAGTAACACTGCATTACCAAAAACCCAAACTGAGTACCATAACAATAAGTACTGCAACACTAGGGCTCGCTTCACAGAGATTCACTGTTGCACACTACAGTTGGAACTGTGGGTGCTCTTATCATGCACAAGAAAGACAAACAAGGGCATTAATTATGTCACGTATAACGTTCCTGCATGCATAGGGTTAAACTAAAGGGAACAAAACAATCCAAGAAATACAAATGTCCACTCTGGGTTTAAACAATTAGGGTGGCACAGTTTGGTTTCACTGTATGTGTGAAAAACCCTTCAAAAGAAAATTCCTCAAACCTGAAACACAGGCATGAATGACACAATTTAAATCCAAGAGTTATGTTATTAGAAAAAGAAAAGTCACGTAAATGCTCTCTTTAAAATTACACTGTCACTTTTTGTAGTACTTGAGCTCAAGCAGATTTCCTGAAGCACATTTAGGCAAGTAACTACAATAATATTGTAGAATGTTCAGAAATGCATTTGCCTCTTCAATATAAGCACTCTGCCAAAATTTGAGGTCTGAAATACACCTGCTGTTCTAGAAAAGCGTGGCGCTTAAAGAACAAACTCCCTAGAGAATACTAGTCACTTAGCTGCAGTCCTTTCCGGAGTGCTGGAGGAATGCCTAGTATCAGCTGGAACAGGAACAAAGAAAATAATTGCCTCAAAAGTCCTGAATACAATGATGACAGCAGGGGATAAACTGCCAAATCAGATGCTGAGATCAGGAAGCAAAGCAAAGCCAAGCCAAGCAGGGAGGCATGCTTCACTCTGCTATTTATAGCCAAACAGGAAAGTAGTTAAGTTTCCACATGTGGATGAGTCACCACACCCAATTAGAAGCACATGTATACACCACACCCAATTAGAAGCACATGACTACACCTGCTCACATTGGCAAACAAGCATGGAAAACAAGGATCGATAAAACCAATTGTGTAACACAGCACATTATGTTTACTTAGAAACATGAAGGTTTAGCCAAGAACAGAGATATGATTTAACCCTAATCCCTGGGGATGCTGACAGATAACGCAGGAGGCACCGTGGGGATTTCTGACAGTCCTCCCCACCAAGGACCCTCTCAAAGGGTGGGGCTTGGAAGGTTGTAGGAGATGGAATTTTTTAGTAAGACGTGGAGCATGAACTGTGGACGCGGGTTCCCAGGAATTGTCCTCAGGACCATAGCCTTTCCAAGCCAATAAATAGTGTAGAACATCACGGACATGCCTGGAGTCAAGAATTTTGGCCACTTCAAATTCCTATTGCCCATGTACTTTTACCAGGGGAGGTGGTGGGGCATCGTAGGTATCAGGGGAATAGGGACGGAGTGACGACACATGAAACACGGGGTGTACCTTGAAATCATCTGGCAATGTCAGTTCTACTACCACAGGATTGATGATTTTGAGAATACGAAAGGGGCCTAAAAAACAGGGGGGTTAATTTTCTGGATCCTGCAAGATGGATATTTTTTTATGAGAGCCACACCTGATATCCTATCTGATAAGAGGGAGCAGGTCTCCTTCTTTTGTCTGCTTGTTTTTTTTACTTGAGCTTGGTAGAGTTTTAAATGGTGTTGTACTTGTTTTTTTAATCTCCTGTAACTCTTTATGGTGTTTCTGTACTGATGGGACTCTTGTGGATGTTTAGGACCCAGTTATAGGTAGCATTCTTGGGTGCAGACCAAACAAACAGTAAAATGGAGATACTCCTGCAACCATGTGGACACTGTTGTTATATACAAATACAACAAGAGTTAAAGCCTTATCCCACTCAGTAGACCATGTGTCAACGTAACATCTCAGGATTTGCTCCAGCGATTGGTTGGAATGTTCCGTCTGCCAATCAGTTTGTGGATAACATGCAGAGGACAAGCGGACGTCCATACCGACAGAGGAACAGAAGCTACGCCACAACTGTGATATAAATTGGGGGCCATGATCGGAAACAATTGTGGTGGGCAACCCATGAAGCCACACAATGTGTTGGACAAACAAGTCAGAGAGCTTGGAAGCCCTAGGGAAGGCATTTTAATGGAACAAAATGAGCCATTTTAGTTAGGTAATCTACAACCACCCATATGACAGTGTGTCCATTGGAAGATGGGAGATCAGAAATAAAATCCATACTTATGGTATGCCATGGGGCCACCAGAATTGGCATGGGAAGTAACAATCCTGTGGCTGGAGTATGTGGGGTTTTAGCCCGAACACAGGTGGAACAAGTCTTGACTTAGCTTCTGACATCCTGCACAAGTGTGGGCCAACAAAACCATCTTTGACAGAGATCTAACATCTTTTTCTCACCCGGGTGACCTGCAAGGACAGAATCAGGTCCCCAATATAACACTGTATCCCGTAATTCTTTGGTAAGGGCGTACAACTGATCAACATGGTATAGTACCCTCTTTTCCATACACATCAGTTGAACAGGGAACCTTGTGTTGGGCAACCTGTATTTTCTCAAGAAACTCTTGGGAAGTGTGCACAGCCACAATTGTTTCTGGGGGTAGAATGCTTCTGACCTGTTCTAGAGCAACATCATAGGAGAAACCCATCCTAGATGACGTATCTGCCTTTTGTTGTGTAGTACCGGGCCTATAGGTGATTACGAAGTCAAACTCGTTAAAGAATAGAAGCCAGCGTAATTGAAGAGGTGTCAGGGCCTTGGTCGCTTGAAAAAGCTGTAAATTACGGTGATATGTGTAAATAGTTATGGTGTGTCTAGCTCCTAGTAGGTGGTGACGCCATTCCTGGAAGGCAAGCTTGATGTCCAGAAGTTCCTGCTCAGCCACCGTGTAATTTTGCTCTGCGGGTAGCAATTTCTTTGAGAAGTGAGCTACTGGATGGAGAAGCCCAGACTCAGGATATCGTTGGGACAAGACACCACCCACTGCCATTTGGGAAGTGTCTACTTCCACAAAAAATGGCTGAGCCGGGTCGGGATGATGGAGAATGGGTGCCTCAGTGAATGTGTTTTTAAGATGTTGGAAGGCTTTCTCAGTTTCTGCATCCCAGAGGAACTTAACCCCCTTGCGTAGGAGATGAGTTACCACAGTAGAAAAGTGGGGTATAAATCTCCGATAAAAATTTGCGAAGACACAAAAACTGTTGCACTTCCTTGATGGATCTTGCGGCTACCCAAATTCAGGATGGCCTGTGCCTTGGACCTATCCATGGAAATTCCATCGGGAGTGATCACATATCCCAGGAATTCTACAGTTGTAGCGTGAAAAACACATTTTTCCAGCTTGGCGAAGACATGATGCTCACAAAGCCATTGTAAAACCACTCTTGCATGCCCTCTATGTTCCTCAGTGGAAGACGAATAGATCAAAATGTTGTCTATGTATACCACTACACAGATATCCAGAAACTCCTGCAGCACTTCATTGATGAAAAATTGAAACGCTGCAGGAGCGTTACACAACTCAAAGGGCATCACTGTGTACTCGAAGAGTCCGAATTTAGTTCAGAATGCCGTTTTCCACTCATCCCCCTTCATCACTCGACTCAACTGGTAGGCGCCCTGCAGGTCGAGTTTAGCATAAATAGTCAACTGACGTAACTGATCTAAAAGTACTGGGATCAACTGAAGTGCATATCGATTTTTTAAGGTCACTTTGTTCACTGCTTGATAATCTATACAGGCGCACAGCTCCCGATTCTTCTTGGGCAAGAAGAACAAAGATGACAATACTGGTGATGTTGAATGATGAATGGAACCCTTAGCCAAGAGATCATCCAGGTAGTCTTGCAGGTATTGATTCTCAGGGTCAGAAAGAGCATACACCCTACTACATGGTAGCATTGCCCCTGGAATCAAGTCTATACAACAATCGTATGACCTATGTGGCCGCAATTGGGTGGCCTTCTGTTCACTAGAGACATCATAGAAGTCTTTATACAGTGCAGCAATGGCCAGTGTGTCGTCCGGCTTGATAGCCGTAATTTGTGTGGACCCACAATGGAAGGGTGTCACTAGTAATGGTTTGTCTTGGTAACAGGAGTGCCAGCAATGTTTAGAGTCTAATGTCACTGTCCCTGCTGCCCAGTCAATTTTGGGTTTGTGTAACTGAAGCCAGGGTGTCCCCAAAATGGCTCCAAATACTGGGGTATCTATGAGGTCAAACTGAATATGTTCTGTGTGGTTGTTTGCACAAAGCATGGACAAGGGCGTTGTTTGAAAAATGATAAGCCCGGAGGACAATTCTGAGCCATCCACGGCTCTGACTGGTTCAGGGACGTCTTTTCTGACAGTCGTAATATTTAGGGCTTTAGCCAAACCCAAGTCTAAAAAGTTTCTGGTAGCCCCAGAGTCAAGCAATATGGGAATGACATTACGAACCTGAGGGGACAACACTAACGTCACAATAAGAGTTAGATGTTGAGGTACTGGACTGGTAGTATTAGCCAGAAGATGTGAGACCATATCGAAAGAAGCGCTCGATAAAATGGTCTCAGAAGTTATCGAGCCAGTTAGTTTTCCACCTGGTCAGGAAGAGAGAATTCAGGCCCTGTTACTGCTCCGATGGCTTTCTTTGGAGCAGTAGGCTTGTTAGGACATTCCCGAGCAAAATGCCCTGCCTTACCTCAGTATAAACACAGTTTCAATTTTTTCCTATGTTCTTTCTCTTTCTTAGATAGTGGGCCCCGCACACTGCCAATTTGCATGGGCTCAGGTGTATCATGAGTGGGAATGATGGACTACTTTTTCAAAATTTTGAGCACCACTAAGCGTGTGTCACCCTGGAATTTTTCTCCATTATGTTCACTCAAGCGGTGATCCAAGCAAACCACCAGGCCAATGAACTCAGAATACTCCGTAGGAGGTTCCACTATTTTGGCTAGAACATCCTTGAGATCGTACCGAAGGCCACGATAGAAGAGGGAGGTCCTCTTCTCTTCGGACACTCAGTCTCTGCCACCATCCAATTGAAAGAGGTGATAAAGGACAATAGATCTTTGTTTCCCTGGCGCAAATTCAGCAACTCATTGTCACTGGCTTGCACAAAGAGGTGTTTGGCAAACAGTTTCTGCAAGGCTTCCTTGAACTGGTTGAAATCATACAGTATAGGGTCATTGCTCTCCACCAGCGGAATAGACAAATTAACTGCATTGCCTCCCAAATAAGAGATAATAAATGCTACCTTTGCATCATCTTTGGGGAATGCAGCTGCCCGACACAAAAACTGTAGCTGGCACTGGTTAAGAAAAATGTTGAACTTGGCACTATCTCCAAAAAACCTTTCTGGAGGAGCTAAGGGCACAGGGGTTGGTGTTGTGACCATTACCTGCATGGGTTGTGTGGTGGAAGTCGGTGGGCCTGAATCGGGTCAAGGAACATGATTACACAGGTCAAACCGAGGGGCCTGTAGTACTGAAGATCTTTGTTTTAGTTTGACTCCTCCCCAGGGGGTGTCTTGTAGTTTATTCAGCTGTAGTTCAATGTACGACTCCAGGTTCTCTTGCTTAAAGGAAATAACTTCCTTCTGTAATCCTGCTGGGGGCCTAGTTAATTCTGATAAAGATGGAGCATCCTGATCAGCTGGTAAAGCCTGTGCTAAACCTTTGAAAGTACCCATTGAGGAACCCATCGTCCAGGCAGCCCTGTATGTTGTGTCTTGGCTTTGTGTTGAGATGGGGCCACTCACCTGAAAAGCAGGATGTCTGCAGGGGCGATGGTATGCCCCGACCTCCTGGAATACCTCTCAGCACTTCCTGGTGGACACAGAAACCCCGGCAGGTGTCCCAAAAGGAAAGGGAGAGTGGAAGAGAAAGAGACAAAACACTGCCACGTCTTGCCGGTCCAGCCAGGCACCCTGTATCTTCGGGGGGCAGGTCGTTGTTGACAGAGTGATAGAAGAATTAGTGCACTAAACTTCCTTGAAACTGAATTTCTCTTTCTGATATGGGCACGGGAGCGGTAGAAGAACACCAGGATGCTCCAGCCCTTTTCTTGGATAATAATAACTGTTGGCACAATTACTAACACTGCATTACCAAAAACCCAAACTGAGTACCATAACAATAAGTACTGCAACACTAGGGCTAGCTTCACAGAGATTCATTGTTGGACACTACAATTACAACTGTGGTTGCTCTTATCATGCACAAGAAAGACAAACAAGGGCATTGATTAGATCACGTATAACTTTCCTGCATTCAAGGGGTTAAATTAAATGGAACAAAAATAATCCAAGAAATACAAATGTCCACTCTGGGTTTAAACAGTTAGGGTGGCACAATTTGGTTTGGTTTCACTGTGTGTGTGAAAAACCCTTCAAAAGAAAATTCCTCAAACCTGAAACACAGGCATGAATGACACAATTTAAATCCAAGAGTTATGTTATTAGAAAAAGAAAAGTCACGTAAATGCTCTCTTTAAAATTACACTGTCACTTTTTGTAGTACTTGAGCTCAAGCAGATTTCCTGAAGCACCTTTAGGCAAGTAACTACAATAATAATGTAGAATGTTCAGAAATGCATTTGCCTCTTCAATATAAGCACTCTGCCAAAATTTGAGGTCTGAAATACACCTGCTGTTCTAGGAAAGCGCGGCGCTTAAAGAACAAACTCCCTAGAGAATACTAGTCACTTAGCTGCAGTCCTTTCCGGAGTGCTGGAGGAATGCCTAGTGTCAGCTGGAACAGGAACGAAGAAAATAATTGCCTCAAAAGTCCTGAATACAATGATGACAGCAGGGGCTGGACTGCCAAATCAGATGCTGAGATCTGGAAGCAAAACAAAGCCAAGCAGGGAGGCATGCTTCACTCTGCTATTTATAGCCAATCAGGAAAGCAGTTGAGTTTCCACATGTGGATGAGTCACCACACCCAGTTAGAAGCACATGTCTACACCACACCCAATTAGAAGCACATGTCTACCCCTGTCACATTAGCAAACAAGCATTGGAAAAAAAGCATTGATAAAAACCAATTGTGAAACACAGCACATTATGTTTACCTAGAAACATGAAGGTTTAACCAAGAACAGAGATATGATTTAACCCTAATCCCTGGGGATGCTGACAGATAACGCAGGAGGCACCTTGGGGATTCCTGACATTAGGGAGCCTTATGTTATACACGTCTAACTTATCTGGTTTTGGGGAATCGTAAATTTAATCTGGTAGTGGGGGAATATATACATAGGGATTACTAGTGCCACTCTAGTAGTGGGGAAATAAATGCACAGTGATTTCTAGATCTAATGAGCTCAGTGTTATTTACAGATGCATCAAAATAAACATTTAACAAACACAGATAACAATGTATATGAAGATCACAACTTAGAAGAAAAGCCAGTTGTTAATGCAAACTTCATGAAATTTGACATCAAATTACTTTAGTGTCAATTAGAAATTTGTGAGAGTTATCAACGTCTTTATATAGCACATTGAGTCATTGACAAATCACAATACTCAAGACAAAACACAGTTGCATTAATTTATCAGTGCCACACAATCAAAATGACACAGTTTCAACTGGCACATAAAAAGTTATGAGTTTGTTGAAAATATCTTAGACACATGCTAATGCATGCTATCTTGTGACCAGGGGAAACTCTGAGCAGTACATGGGACTAAGGGCCAGATTTAAGAAAAGTGGTGCTGCACCCAGTAGAGCGCCACTTTTCTTGCACCCCTTAGCTCCACCCTAATGCCACCATGTGTGCGCCTTATCTTAGATAAGGCTCACCATGGCGGTAGTTAGGGAACTAGTATTAACATTTGTTATGCTAGTTCAGAGCTTTGCAGGATTAGTGTTAAACATGCTTATGCTAATCCTGCAAAGCCTATTGAGGCCCATCGTAAACAATGATGTCCCTCCTTTTAACGCCTGCTCTGAGCGGGCGTTAAAAGTGCCCAAAAAACCAACTCAAAGTAATCTCTCAAATTTCTTTGTACCATTTTTTCAGACCCCCCAACGCGGAAATGCCCCCTTTGCATACATTATGCCTGGTGCAGGCATATTGTAGCGCAAAGGGTTACAAAGTGGAGCAATGCACACATTGCACCACTTTGTAAATTTGGCATGATGATTGTGGCCTCATTGGGCCACATTAGTGCAAATAAATGCCAGTAATGTGGTGCAAGGAGGCGCTGGGGGCTCCTATATCTACCTCTAAGTAAGCCTGATAATCTTGTCTATATTAAAGATAACAACAATTTATGCAGTGAAAAAAGGGATAGGACAGGCTACAACTAATCTCCTGAACCCAATCTTTTTCTTTCCTAATGTCTGAATCACATCCTCTATCAAACCCAGAGGTCATGTGTACCATCTGTGTCACACCCAGTGGTCCATGAAAACACACTTCTCACTTCTTTCAGATACCAACAGTGTTAAAAAACCTACATCACTGAGAAATTCTTTTGGATAAAAATTAAGATTGAGGTGTGAGCCCTATATCACACATAGAGCTTATGGGTACCATCTGTGTCATGCCCAGTGGTCCAAGTGACATACAACTCCCCAAATTCAGATGCCAGCCATATATCACACCTAGGGCATATGGTCACCATCTGTGTCACAGCCAGCGGTCCAAACAGTGAACCCTCAACCCTGTATCACACCCAGGTAACAAGCATACCATCTGTGGCATACCTAACTGTCCAAGGGAACGACCCCTCTCAAAATTATCCTGACATCCATATATCACACCCAGGTCCTCTGTGTCATGTCCAGTGGCCCAAAAAACAAAAAAACAAACAAACAAACAACATTCACCTTTCCTAGCGCACTGACTATTGGAAAAAGTGACTTCCGCAGGTTAAATTTCTTTCTAGTTTGCCATTAGCCAAATGGCAGGACTAAGGTTCTGATGTATTCTATTACCCTTCTGACGACAGCTTCACGATGGACCTCTGCCCGATGGATTCAACAGAACTTCCAGTCAATTGCAGCCTCTGCTCACCTTCCTTTTTGCGCAAATTTGAATCCGTCCGGGTGGGGTCCCCATTTCCTTCGGTTGCAGTTGGGTCTGAGGAGCCAATTAGTGTCTATCTGGCTCACCAAAATGTTGCTGTTTGGAAAAACGAGAACAGTTTGTTTAATTTAATATTATGGCCAGGAGAACTGTTACCGAACTGGGGCCTGAGGACTGTCTCAAAGTACAATGCTTCTGAGAGGTGTTTTATGCAATTCTCTTGGTAACATAAAACAATTACAAAATTCCTCTTTTGGGTGAAGAATGTGAACAGTTGTCTTGGAGTAATAAATAATGTCCTGATAACAAATGCAGGTGGGCCTCGACCTTGCATGGACACAATGTGGGCCAGCAAGTACATGTCCAGATGTTCGGCCAAAGGGGAATGTGGTAGTTGCATGTTGCTGTGCATGCTGTGTTCTTGTTGGCTAAGTGTGGCATTTCACTTTATGGAGTGTTGGGGAATGTGTGCACCTGTCTGGCCATGTGTGCTTTACTGTGGCCAAATTCCTCAGACCATTGTGGTGTTGCTGCGCCTATCTGTGAGACTGACCTAAGATTCCTGTTCACACGTTTGTTGGCTGGCTAAATGTCACCCTATATGTGACCTGTCAATCTGTAACCTTAGACCAAGGTTTCAGAGCCTGGCTGAGTAGCATTTTCATGCTGGAGTTGATGGACAGTTCATGACGGGTGAATTTAATAGTGGTAGTGTGACTTTGTTTTTTATATATGAACGTATCATTGTGTGCATTGGCATCAATTATTCCAAAATTAACAGGAGTATAAAAGTCGCAGGAGTAGTATCATTTTAGCAATTGCGGCCCGGCCCATAGGCAAGACGGGCAGGTGCATCCAGAAGCCCAAGGACTGGCTGAGCGACATGAAGGCCCTTGCATGATTCCTCCCATGATTCCTCTCTAGTAGGTCTTTGTCGGTGTGATATATGTTGACAAGAAGATAACTGAACATCTCAAATTGGCAGGGCAACAAGCCATCCACCATTTGCTGAGGTGCGACGGGTGCAGTGGCACCCGTCGCGATTTTCAGTATCTGCCAAGCAGACACTGAAAATCTTGCTGGGGCCCTGTTAGGGGGCCCCTGCACTGCCCATGCCAGTGGCATGGGCAGTGGAGGGGCCCCCAGGGGCCCCACGACACCCGTTCCCGCCAGCCTCTTCCTGGCGGTGTAAACCGCCAGGAACATGCTGGCGGGAAGGGGGTCGGAATCCCCATCGCCATGGAGGATTCCTTTGGCCAGAGGAAAACCGGCGGGAAACCGCCGGTTTCCCTTTTCTGACCGCGGCTTTACCGCCGCGGTCAGAATTGGCCAGGAAGCACCGCCAGCCTGTTGACGGTGCTTCCGTGGTCCTCCACCCTGGCGGTCGATGACCGCCAGGGTTGGAATGACCCCCTATAACTTGTGACCTGTGAAAGAAAGCGACACACCTAAAACCGTGTTGGAAGAATATAACCCTCATTAATGTTTGTGTGCCGCCTGTTACTAACAAAATCACAAATTCCTACAAGTCATTTCCAGATTTTATCCCTACTCAATGTCAAAGATTGTCACAAAAATGAACAAAGGGGCATCATGTTTCGAAAGTTTTCTGAGCTTTATTGTTCAACCAGTGCTTATACGTATTTGCTTGTGGGAAGAAAATATTCTTGTTTTGTGTATTTTATTTATGTTACATGTTTAGTATGTGCAACAACGTCAAGAGTAATTACTTAACATGATATAGAACAGAGGGTAGTCCCAGACAATAGTGGCGCATTCTTGCCAGCCCTACAGAGTGGAGAGAAAGTTCAAGGAAGTGAGTTGAGTGACAAGTGATTATCTGGGGGTTTTAGTGAGTGTGTGAGCGTTTTTTGCTTAGTGGTCGGCACATCACTCATAACTGTTCCTTTCCCATATAGAACCTGACTCCTCAACAATGCAGTGACACCGACCACCTGCACCCTGAAGAGTAGGGGCCCGGCTAGACCAGGCATCAGTGGCAGTATCTCTCTCTCTCTCTCTCTGTCATCCAAATCCCCCTCCCTTTGGGGACACCTGCCGGGACTCCCGTGCTAAGATCGACAGTGCTGAGAGGTGTCCTGGAAGGATGGGGGAACCGTCATCACCTCTGCAGATGACCTGCTTTTCAGGTGAGTGGTCAAGCTCTCACAACCGGGACCTTATTGTGGTCATCTGGTATATTGCTGCCTGAATTTCCTTGAACTGAAGAGGGAACTCAAGCTCCCACAATTGCAAGGGATTCAGGTGAGGAAGGGCGTCACCTGTGATATAAGTCCAGAGGCGCTCTGAGGGGTCCAGTGGGGGAGTAAAGCATTTTGTAGTATTGGGCAAATAACTAACATATAGTTGTTTGTGATGTCACAACATCACCAGTGGGTGCATAAATCACCCTGATAATGGTCTGCAGGACTGTCAAGTGCAGGAGCCAGATCATGGTATGACCTGTTTTTTCTCCTCCTTGTGCTTCAGAGCCAGCGATGCCTTATAGGCGATATTATTGCGGTGGGGCATCTCTTCCCTGCACTGATCCCTCGGTCTCGAAGTTGTGGGAGATCCGGGGACCGTCACTTCTTCCACCTCAGTGGTACACAACTTCACCTCTATGGCCAATACACTGCTGAGCAGGGATGCTCATTCACCCCAAGAGGTCTTAATGTAGTGGTCCCACATGACCACCTTCATAACATCCCATTCTACCTCTCTAGACCAAATTGTACCTTCATTTTCCTCAAAGTAATGGAGCAGATGAGTGCTGATAGTGTCCCTGTAAGTCGCATCTAGTAGGGCCTCCATCTGCAGTCGCCAGGTCGGTTCTGGTGCCCTGTCTTCTTCCCCTCGGAAGGCCACTTTAAGAGGGCTATTGTCTAACATCATCTGAGCCAAATACTTTGAGACTAGTATGTACAGCCAGAAGTCTGTGTTACAGAAAACATAGGAGCATATTTACAAGGGACTGGAACAACTTCTCTGATGCACCAGTTTTCTTGCATTGCCTGGTGCCCCCCTCTAAGGAAAAAATGGTAGAACTGCATTCACAATACAGTGCACCATGGTGCACACTAGCATAATAGCGTCAGAATTTGATATGCTATTGTGGCGCTTTGCTGGACTAGCACCAAAAAATGTTGCGCTAGTCCATCAAAGTACAGGGAGGCCCATAGGCCAATGCTCTAGTGTCACTTTAACACCTGCCCTGAGCAGGAGTTGAAAAATTAGACTAGAATGGCACAGTGAAATCTTGTAAGTTTCACTGCACCATTTTTTTGGGCCTCCCTGTGGGGAACACCCCCCCTTACATACATTATACCTAGTGGAGGTATAATGGTTGCAGTGCTCCACTTTGTAAATATGGTGCAGGGTGGGGAACTTTTTATCGCAAAACAAAATGACACTAAGGTGGCACTAGGGGCTTGTAAATATGCAACGTGGCCTAATCTGATACCCTGGTGTGTAATAAGAATATTCAGCGCCCCGCAGTGATCATGCCACCAGACGTCATATAATTGTGTCATGGATGTCCAATGTTGGAACTGTTTGGTAGGCTGTAAACCATGTGTCCCTGGTAGGAGGGGCACCAAACGTTCTGTGTCAATGCAATGCACACAATTAAATTCCTTACCTCATATACTAGAAGCCTGTGGGTTTAGGAATGAGGTCAGTGACAATGTTCATAGAAAGTCACCCTAAAGTGTGTTAGGCGTGTATGAGATGATTGAGAGTGAACACCCACAGTACCCTCGAGGAGCACATAGCGGTCATCTGGGTCCACCACTGTCCTGCTCTGAATGGGACCCCTGGAGTAAGCCAAATCCTAGCCACTCTAGCAAATGCAGAATACCTGGTGCCAAACACCTGTCCACTCCAGTTCCCCCTCCACCTGGTCTAGTTCAGCCATGATTAGGTGTGACTCCTGTAGGCAGGCTATGTTTATGTGTCTATGCCAAAAGTATACATATATTCTGTGGCAGCGTATGAAGATTCCTTGCCTCTTATGTTCTAGGTTAGTATATTATATGTGACAGCCACAGTGTAAAAAAGCATTCCCTAGCTGGGGCACTGCCATATGATCACCTACCTTACATTTCACACCACCACTGAATCCACACCTGCCACCCAGTACAAACCCAATCAATAACATGTCAAGAACACCCTCACCCTTGTCTTGGAAGCTAACAGTCATCCTACCACAATATCCCCTCTTTCACAGTTGTTAGCTAAACCATAATGTTAATACTGAACAGTCCTGGTGGAACTCTTTGTGGACCAGCCCAGGAGGTAAGTAGTCTATGGCGCTATGTTATCATACCAATCCCGGGCCCAAATAAAATGATAATTCTCAATTCCCTTTCCGCAGTTGATTGTGTCCACCAGGAACCCTTTGTGGGACCTCCTCCCCACATGCGCCCACCGCACATCAGTGTGGATCATTGCAATCACCAGTAATGAAAGAGTCCTTGCTCTGGCATTTCCCTTCAGAGCGACCTCATCGAGGCAACAGTAGGGCCACCATCTGTAGATGCTGATTTGGGGTCACCTAACACGGATTCCAGATCTTTGCCTGATGCCAGCACTTGAAACCTGTTGATGCAATGCAAGGAGATCTCCACAACCATCTGTGCGCACTACTTTGCAGCTTATTCCTCGGATGGATGGCATCTGGACTTATGCAGGTGACGTTGGCATTTAGGCCTCCCAACAGCCCACTCCCACAGGTCATCCCCCTCCTATACTGGCTTGTCCTGGACCCCTGTGGTGTGCAGCCATGCACAGGCTTCCTCTGGTGAGGAGGAGAAGTGAGTCAGGCCTACATCCTCCACTCAGATCTGAGCCAGAAAGAGCAGGCTATATTTCAGGCCCAAGGTCCGCGGCTGCCCCTTGACAGCTTCAAACGTTTTGCAATGCTGTGGAACCTACTCTGTATAGCCTGGGTACTCTCTAATGGCATTCCCATTGGACATCCAGGGGTCCTTCACACAAAACAATTGCTGGATCACTGGGCACAATGGCACATCCAGGACAAGGGGGCAGTTGAGTATACGATGCGCCCGTACAATGGAGAATAACTTTAGGATCCCATTGGCCGGCACCTTTTGGGAGACCCAGTCCTCAAGGAAGAGGTCCAAGTTGGGTCCCTCCATCCTTTGCAGCGAGGCCCAGGAAACAGATATTGTTGCACAACAAGTGTGTCTCTGCATCCTTTACTCTTGCCTTGAGCGCTCATACCTCAGTTTAAACTGGTCCTGCATGGTCACCAGGGACGGCCACATGGACGTCAGGGAGGAGTCTGCATCATCCACCTTTTCTGCAAGCTTGCCGTGGTCTGTTTGCAATAGTCCAGTCTCCATCTGAATCGCTCCAAGCTGGATCTTTATCGCTGGTTTAGAGCCCTGGTTGGGCTGAAGCACTCTGTCAATCATCGGTGTGTGCTTTTAAAGGGTACTTTCAAGTTGGCAAATCATATCCACTGGTGTAAGGGACTCTATCAGCAAGGCCATGATTGTTTTTTGAGGGAGGCCGAGGTTAAGTGCTTTTTGGTCTAACCATGCAACAATTTTTGTTGTCCACGGTGACTAGGGTTTCAAGGAAGAATGGTTCAAGCATCCAGCCTCAGTATCAGGAGTGTTGAAAGGTAGGCAAGATGGTGGAGAGGGCATCCCTGTGTCATGCAACTCACCGACCAGCAAGCTTTTGAGCGCTGTTAAGGCAGTGTGTAGCACCAGTGGGACAACATGCTTCAAGGGACAAAGGCAAAAAAGGGCTGTGGTATAAAGACTGCTTCAATTTCTGTCAGTCCCGCTATGATCAAGGGAAAAGAAGCTCAACTGATAGTGACACTGAACCACCCAACAATGTTAGGTATGGAGGGGGAATCCTACATAGACAAATATATTAGAAACTATCAGGAACAGAGATACATAAGTTTTAATAAAAATATCCCAAATCAATAATTGAATCCAAGTCAGATGAGGTGTCAAGCGGTTACATGTTCTTTTAATCCAGATGAGGCAGAAGCAGCCAGTGCGTGTTTCGTCTACAACAACTTTCTCAAGTATGCCGGATTAAACATCAAGGACGCAGGGTTAAACATCAATGAATCAACGAGGATAATTATTAAAATGTGTATACAGAACACAATAAGGAATCAAACCAAAACATATTGTCACGAGGTGTACAAACTCAAAAGAACATCCCATGCGAGTGAGAACTCCGACAATCTGTGCAAGCGAATAGAAACCTAAGTGGAAAGGAGAAACTCGCCAATGTGAATTCAAGTTGAAAATATAAAGATACAAATGCAATCCCAAGGTTCACACATGTGCATTGTAAAAGCTAAAGATAAATGTGTCAAATCTGGAAGAACGGAGACCAAAGGGAACCAAGGCAGCACCAACAATGTTACACAGGGGACTGAAAGATTGGAAAAAAAAAGTAAAAATGAAAAAATATGCAAAAAACACCTGTATAAAATTTGATAAAAATATAGGGAGAACAGAGATGCGGAGTGTCAGCATTTGAGATACTGAAAATCTGCCAGAGAAAACAAGTTATGCGGTGAGATAAGAATTCAGATTCGGAAATTGTAACTAGGCGGTGAATTTCCAGGTGAAGAAATATAAGCTATGATTCGAAAATAAGATTCATAAGTACCTGATTGGGGAGAAAAAAGCCCCCCCTAAAAATCAAAGCACTAACTAGAGCAATCATATCCAAAAAAAATCACAGAAGAGGCCAAAATAAGCCTACAGAAACCTGCACATAAAGAGAGAAAGCGAGTATTGCTAAAAATACCCACATAGAACCACTAATAAGGTCAGGTGAAAGTTAACATAAAGAATTACCTGTAATACTAGAGAAGAAGTGCTCAAAAGCCAGGATGCTGTAGTGCGAGTGTTGAGTAGCAATAAACTCAGAGTAGCAAGCAAAGTATCACTGAGACACGATAGGGGCTGTGATACACCCACCAAACTTGTATAAATAACGGAGAACATTTGAGACAGAGACCAATGAAAGAGTCAAGTTCAGGCAAATCGAAGGGAGCTTAATGTGTGTGTGAGCCGCAGTAGTGCACCTGAGACAACCCGAACAAGATTTTATATGGGGTCGTGCTTCATAGACATAGAAAGCAGACTGAAGTTGGTCTGTGAAGTAATCACTTAGGGAAGGAGGCATCAGGAAAATATGCGCCATATTGGAAGAGGGTTTTATGGCTTGAATTACGTAAACAAACAAGATGAATTACACTTCCTCCTGAGGGAGTGTTAAAAGATGGAAATGTAAAAAAGAGGGGTCAAGAATAATGTGTAAGTGAACATAAGAGCAAATCTAAACAAGAAAACGTGGTAGTCATAGCGTGCATATGTTAAACAGCCTCACATACTGTGTCAAGATATAAGCACACCAGGAAACAAACATGTCATTCAGTAATACAGGTGCCAATCATTCCGTGGCCTTCAAGAGAACACTAAAAATAGACTCACTACAGTGTTAAAGTGATATGAAGAGCCCAGTATTAGAACAGACAACAATTATTAGGCAGAAGGTAGGAAACAATAGGCATACATTTTAAGAACAAATAAGATTATTAAGTAGGCATCACTGTACCTATACATCTAAATCATATATGACAATCAAACAGTGAAATTGCACACGGAAGGACATGTATATTGAAAATGTAACAAGTCAATAATCGCCCAGTATTAGAATGGACAAATATTAATAGGCAGAAGGTAGGCAACAATTGACATACATTTTACAACAAACAAGATTAATAAGTAGGCATCACTGTACCTACACACAAAAGGACATGTATATTAAAAATACAAGTCAATAATAGTACTGAATGTGAAAATTATGGTTAGAACCAATGAGACAGTCCAAACATTCTCAATCAAAAGACAGTGGTACACGTTAACAAAAATGCAATGACATATGAAGTTACTGGTACAACACTGTTGTAATTAAGAACAATGTGAAGAAGAGGTGAAAGGGAGACTCCTCAAGTTTAGTATGTAATGAATCACACACGATACAAAAGATGTAACATAAAATAAGAGAACAATAAAAGACACAAAAGGTAACAAAAAATAACTATGTAACTCTGCCATTTTAAAATGAAGATGGTGGTCTAAAGGTGCAAAAGCAACAGGCAGTATGGAGTAGAGTTCCAAAAAATATATTTAAGAGTCCTCAAGAAATACATGTAGTTCCCGGTCTAGATTGGGGCCACAGTCCATGGCTCTAAGTTTCGTGATCCAACTTGTTTCCAATTTTCTAAGCTCCAAGACTCTGTCACCTCCTTCTGGATGTTCATGCACTCCTCCAATAGTATGAAGCCCTAGATGTGAAAATTCACCAATTCTATTATGAGGTCCAAAGGGGTAACTCTCATTGCCCGTTCGAATGGCACAAATATGTTCCTGCATCCTCTCTTTAAGAGGTCTATTTGTGCTCCCCATGCAAATGAGCTGGTAGACACAAATAATGCAGCAAGCCACAAATTTGGTGTTGCAAGTGAAAAAAGACTTGATTGTATATGTATTGGAGGTATTGTAACAAAAAGATTTCAATCTATCCAAGGCAAATGGACACATGTGCAGCAGTCCTCACACCACACCCACCCTTTTTGTTTTACTCTTAATTATTGTGGTAGCTAGCCCTCCCTCCCTCTTTACTTGTAAAATAACATATCTACATATGATGATGAAAGGGACAAACTTGTAGATCTCTTTAGCAATAAGATCACTGCTCAACCTAGGGTTTTTTGTAAAAGAAGTGGAATGCTACCGCAAGGGTACCAGGGCAAATCACCTCAATTCATTAGCTTCTACAAAAAACAGAAAGGGAAAGAGATGCAGGAAGCACAATAGAAATAGGGGGCATGACCACCAGATCAGGAGCCAGGCTTCAGAAGAAACAGTGACACATCAGGGAAACATATTTACCAACAAATCCACTTTCATTGCCAACGAATCAATTACAGTGGAGGACATCTCCATAATAAATTTGTCACGTTACCAACTCACTTCTGCTCAAGTCAAATTACTCACTAAGGGACTTGATTTTTGCCCTGTAGCTAAACCTGATTTCTCACACAGGCACATTGGTCTTTTCAAACTCACATACAAACTTAGACTCAAAATATTTTCAACACACAATCTCCCAAACCCACTCTCGAACATTCATTCATAATGGGTCCTTGCAACAAAACCATTAAGGACATTGAAGATATTCAGGCCTATATTTATACTTTTTTAGCGCCGGATTTGTGCCACTTTTTGACGCAAAAACGGTGCAAACTTGCAAAATACAATTGTATTTTGTAAGTTTGCGCTGATTTTGCGTCAAAAAGCGACACAAATGCGGAGCTAAAAAAGTATAACTATGGGCCTCATACTTTACTATCTCTTTAATCAGCTGACTCATTAAGCCCTTCCCTGATGGACATCTTGGAATACCTAGGCATTTCTCCTGACTTTAATCTTGAAAGAGGGCTCAAACCTAAGTCCACTTTTCTTCCACCTACCCAAGGCGACAATCCTACTGAGACCTTCAATAAATTAGTAAACAATGATCTTTACTCATGGGAGGACTCTTTCTGATCACATGACAACTATCAAGCAGACAATTTAACCCATGAATAGAGAACAGCCTTCAAACAACTGCTGTCACCCTCAGATATTGTAATCAGAGAGGCAGACAAGGGGGGCAATATTGTCGTCATGAATAAAGGGTATTACATCAGTGAGATTCACAGACAGCTTTCTGACATAATTGCCTATGAAAAACTGTACGTCAAACCTCTGAATAACATAACTAACCTCTTGGAGGTCCAGCTTAAGGGTTAGAGAGACATTTTCCTTATTACAGACTATAAATATATATGTAACCCCTATCCTAAGGCACCCTGTATTTATATCTTGCCCAAAATACATAAACAGGGGGCCTTCCCACTGGGAAGACCAATCATATTTGGCATTGGCTTCCGTATGGAACACCTTTCTGAGTACATTGACTCCTTTCTTACACCTTTTGTCTGCAACTTGCCATCCTTTATTCGAGACACTAAGGACATCCTCAGTCAGCTTATGGACTTCACATAGACTTTAAATGGACTGAGGACTGCCATTTTGTGACACTGGACATTGTATCACTCTACACCTCCATACCTAAATTGGAAGGCCTGATAGCAATAGAGCATGTCTTGCCCTCAAGAGATCTGGAACACACTGACATGCTTCTTGATATGATCTCTCTGTTACTTGACAACAATGTTTTTGCACAATGGTGCATGATTTAGACAATGTCAAGGAGGGGCCGTGGGGGGCAAATGTTCTCCCTTGTACGCTAATCTTTACATGGGTTGGATTGAAAAGACATTTATTCATCCCAAATGTCCACCCTATTTAAGCCGACATGTGGTCTTTTAGAGACGTAACATTGATGACATCCTTGTTATTTCGACAGGAAATGTGACCTTGCTATCTGAATTTGTACATTTTCTCAACAGTAACCCACACAACATTTCCTTCACATACCAACATTATCAGGACCACTTAGCCTATCTAGACCTGACCCTCTATAGAAGTGGTTCCCAACCTGTGGTCCGGGGACCACTGGGAGTCCACAAAGCCTCCTCAGGGAGTCCACGGCTGCTTAGAAAATGTAATAATTTTAACAGATTATGGTGGTCATTACAACCCTGGCGGACGGTGTTAAAGATGCGGTAATACCGCAAACAGTCAGACGGACAAAAAAAGGGAATTCTGACCCTGGTGGAAACCGCCAACAAAGACAGCCACTTTAACACTTCGCCCGCCACAGCGGTACAGACAAGCAGCGCGGCGGTCACCGCCAACAGACAGGCAGGAGACAATGTACCGCCCACAGTATCACAACAGGCCAATCCGCCACCTTTTCTGGGGCGGATTCACCGTGGATAAAAACACGGCGGAAACAGCTTTTGCTATGGGAAAACGCTCACCTTAACATATCCCACGAGGAACGACGACTCCATGGACCCCGAACTCCATATACTACCTGCCCTTGTCTTTCTGCTCCTTCACGACCAACAGCGACGTAGGCGCAGAAGATACCAGTGAGTACAGCACCTACGACACGGGAGAGGGGGCAGGCAAAAGTTAGGGGGACACCCACCAAACACCCCCACCCACACCCTCGCATATTACAACATACACACCAATGCAGTCACAAACATCACAGTAACAACCCACAATTCCCCCGGAAGAATGCAAAGACAATGGGAATTCTGGTCAAACTTTATAATGTGCCAATATACATGTCATACAAAAATAAACAAATATATGTATACTAAAATCACTCTTATTTACATATATACAATCCGAGAAGTAGTGCAGATATGTACACAACAATGTCCGTGCACAAACAGTCCAAAAATGCATGGGCGAGGCCCACAATAGATACCTGACCAAAATCGGAGAGAACACCGCCGGGGCTTCAGATAGAAACACTACAGGCACCTCAGGGGGAAGGGAAGGAGGGGCACCTCAGCCACATAAACGCAAAGCCAGATCCACGACAGGGCTCCATGCCCATTGATGTATCCTTTGGAGTGCAAAGCCACAGTCTCTCAAGTCCATAGAGTGCGTGGTTTGCCCACTGTTCAATCTTGGGGAGTGCAAAGCCACAGTCTCTCAAGTCCATACAGTGGGAGATTTGCCCACTGTTCAATCCTGGGGAGTGCAAAGCCACAGTCTCTCAAGTTGATGCAGGTCCATACTGATACTGGGGGGTGACTGGTGCCCAGACTGGATGAGTCTCCCCGTGAATGGTAGTGTCCTGTCACTGTCCCAGCTGCACATGGCATAAGGATGCCTGATGTGGTGGGCCATTCATTCCTACCCGGTGCATTGCCCTCTTCAGCGGTGCTTTGACATGGCAGTCTTTGCCCTCTTCAGCGGTGCTATGACATGGCGTTTCAGGACTGTTCAGCGGTGCTTTGACATGGCGGTCTGTGCCCTCTTCAGCGGTGCTTTGAAATGGCGGTCTTTGCCCGCTTCAGTGGTGCTTTGACATGGCGTTTCAGGACTGTTCAGCGGTGCTTTGACATGGCGGTCTGTGCCCTCTTCAGCGGTGCTTTGAAATGGCGGTCTTTGCCCTCTTCAGCGGTGCTATGACATGGCGGTCTTTGCCCTCTTCAGCGGTGCTATGACATGGCGTTTCAGGAGTGTTCAGCAGTGCTTTGACATGGCGGTCTTTGCCCTCTTCAGCGGTGCTATGACATGGTGGTCTTTGTCCTCTTCAGCGGTGCTATGACATGGCGTTTCAGGGCTGTTCAGCGGTGCTTTGACATGGCGGTCTTTGCCCTCTTCAGCGGTGCTTTGACATGGCGGTCTTTGCCCTCTTCAGCGGTGCTATGACATGGCGGTCTTTGCCCTCTTCAGCGGTGCTATGACATGGCGGTCTTTGCCCTCTTCAGCGGTGCTATGACATGGCGGTTCTGATACGGACATTGGTGTGTGGCATGACGATTTCCACACTGGACAGTGGTGTGTGGCATGATGATTTCCACACTGGACATTGGTGTGTGGCATGACGATTTCCACACTGGACATTGGTGTGTGGCATGACGATTTCCACACTGGACATTGGTGTGTGGCATGACGTTCCATCATTGCCCAGCGGGGCTGTGGCATCCTGGCCCCACCTGGGCTGTGACTCCGGCGGTGGTCTCAGGACCATTGTCGATACTTGAGCCCTCCTGGGCTGTGACTCTGGCGGTGGTCTCTGGACCAGTGACGATACTTGAGCCCTCCTGGGCTGTGACTCTGGCGGCGGTCTCTGGACCAGTGAGGATACTTGGGCCCATATTTATACTTTTTGACGGTAAACTGCGCTAACGCAGTTTAGCGTCAAAAAGTTTTGCGCCGTCTAACGCCATTCTGAAGCGCCATGCGGGCGCCGTATTTATGGAATGGCGTTAGACGGCGCAATCAGACCGGCGCTGCCTGGTTTGCGTGGGAAAAAACCACGTAGACCAGACAGCGCCGGCGTAGGGGGAAAATGGCGCATGGGCGTCTTAAAATGGGGCAAGTCAGGTTACGTCGAAAAAATCGTCTTAACCCGACTTGCGCCATTTTTTAACGACGCCCATCCCCCATCAACATGACTCCTATCATTGTAAAGATAGGAGTCATGCCCCCTTTCCCAATGGCCATGCCCAGGGGACTTCTGTCCCCTGGGCATGGTCATTGGGCATAGTGGCATGTAGGGGGGCACAAATCAGGCCCCCCTATGCCAAAAAAAATTATTAAAAAAAAAAAAAAAAATACTTACCTGAACTTACCTGAATGTCCCTGGGGTGGGTCCCTCCAGCCTTGGGTGTCCTCCTGGGGTGGGCAAGGGTGGCAGGGGGGGTCCCTGGGGGCAGGGGAGGGCACTCTGGGCTCATTTTGAGCCCACTTGTCCCTTAACGCCATGCCTGACCCAGGCGTTAAAAAGCGGCGCAAATGCGCCGCTTTTAGCCACGCCAACTCCCGGGCGTCTCTTTTGCCCGGGAGTATAAATCCCACGTAAAGGCCTGGGAGTCATTTTTTAGACGGGAACGCCTCCCTTGCATATCATTAACGCAAGGAAGGGGTTCACGCTAAAAAATGACGCACATTCCGGGAACTTTGGCGCTATTCGCCTCTAACGCCATAGTATAAATATGGCGTTAGTTGGCGTTAGTTTTGCGTCGAAATTGCGTCAAAAAAAACGACGCAATTTCGGCGCAAACGGAGTATAAATATGGCCCTTGAGCCCTCCTGGGCTGTGACTCTGGCGGTGGTCTCTGGACCAGTGACGATACTTGAGCCCTTCTGGGCTGTGACTCTGGCGGTGGTCTCTGGACCAGTGACGACGGTGCTGGCGGTTGTGTCTGGACCGCGGAAATGATGGCGCACTTCTCCACCGTGACACTCACAACAGGCTGGGCAGACTTCCTCTGGACCCTCCCCACCTTTTTTGGAGTTACAGCTGACTCACCAATCGCCTTCGATCCCATTTCACTTGTTGTCCCACCAGGAGTCTTGCCACGGTCCCGTCGTCCACTCTCCAATTTCGGAGCCTTTACAGTGGGTGGGCTGCATGTGCCTTGGCTCCGGGTCCTACTGCCTGCCCTGGTGGACGGTGCACTCCAAAAACCTTGAACAGGCACCACTGGTCCTGGAGGCTTTTTGGCTGAGGTGCTACGACGGGACTGATGAATTGGAGGGGGGGGGCAAAAGGGTCAATTTGACAGAGGTACAGTTTCAACACAGGGATGGGTAGTTGGAGGGGGTCTGGGAGTGGAGGAAGAGGAGGTGGTTGTAGGAGGTGTCACTTTAGCTGTTTTGGGTGCAGGTGCAGGTACTGGAGGCGGTAGTGAGGTGGATGGATGTTGGGTGAGTGATTGCCGGCGTTTGGGTACTTTGGGAGGGGGCGTCACAGACACACTGGGAGAGGACACAGGGGACGTGTAAATGGCAGTGGAGGTGGTGAGTGCAGGTGAGCGGCGTGTGGTGCTGGGTGTCCTGGTGCGAGTCCTAGTGCCTGTAGATGTGGTGCATGCAGGTGTGTGTGTAGATGAGAATGAGAGGGAGGACGGAGAAGAGGAAGAGGGGGACACAGTGGAGACAGTGGATGTTGCAGTGTCTGTATGGGTGTGATGCTTGTGTGAGTGCTTGTGGTGTGTGTGGTGCCTATGTTTGCTTGAGCTACTTGGGTGTGTTGACTTGTCTGCATGCTGGTCTGTAGGTGTGCTTGGGATGGGCTGGGATACAGGGCATTGGGTCTGGGTGGAGGAAGTTGGAGGGGGGAGGCTGGACACAGGGACAATTGCTGCCATCAGTGCTGAGGGCCGAGATTGCAGGGTTCGCTGAAGGGCAGCCTGACCAGAATGAATGCCCTCCAGGAATGCATTACCGTGTTGCAACTCTCTTTCTACACCCTGGATGGCATTCACAATGGTAGACTGCCCAACAGTGAGTGACCTGAGGAGGTCAATGGCCTCCTCACTGAGGGCAGCAGGGGTGACTGGGGCAGGGCCTGAGGTGCCAGAGGCGAAGGTGATGCCCACCCTCCTGGGTGAGCGGGCACGGGGCGAACGGAGAGGGGCTGCTGGGAGGGCGGTGCTGGTGGGGGGGGTGGCGGCTGTACCTGTAGAAGTGTGGCGCACAGATGGTGCAGCCACCACAGGGGACCTCACATTGGCGGACGAGTCTGTGTCGCTGGTTGGTGATCCGGTGGCCGACGTGAAGCTCCCCTCGCCCTCCGTCCCACTGGTGTATTCAGAGTCTGTGGTGTGGCCCTCCATGGCCATGTGGGATGCAGCTCCCTCGTGTTCCTTTGCCACTGTACCTCCGCCTGTTGATGCTGATGTACAAACGGACAGGGAGAGCAGGAAAAAGGGGGGAGACAGAAGAAAGAGAGTTTTAGTACATGGCATACCGCTTCAGTTGGCGGACAAGACAGACGCAGCAGCCCCATGCACAACGCCACGCTCCTGCCCTCTGCACATGCAATTTCATGGATATGGGCTACATGGCAATGGTGGAAATCTGCGCACATGGATGCCACAGGGGCAACTATGCCTCAACTTGCCAGTTTTCTGAGGTGGGGTAGAGTGCCACATGGCCTACATTACGGAGGGGTCTTGCCTAACTAACTCGCCCTGGCCTATGGACACCCACAACCCACCTCCCCCACCCACACACCGTCACTGCACGCAAAGTCCGCAGAATGAGTTTGTACTCACCCCCTTGTGTCTGCTGTGATGACCTTAAGCGCCCATCCAACTCCGGGTAGGCCACCGCCAGGATCTGGAACATCAGGGGGGTCAAGTTACGAAGGGCATCCCTCCCACGTTGGGAGGCCATCCCCAGCTGAGCCTCCACCGTCTTCTTGTTGCAGCGGCGAATGTCCTCCCATCTCTTCCGGCAGTGGGTGCCCCGTCTCTGGTGGACCCCCAGGGTCCGGACGTCCTTGGCGATGGCATGCCAAATGTCCCTCTTCTGGTGGGCGCTGACCTACATGACATGCACAAGGGAAGAGGAACAGTCATTACCAATTGCACCATCAATGTGTGTGGCCCCCTCCATACTCTGACCATGTGGCCCATTTATTCCCATGTTTTACTGTAGTATGACTTCTACCCCCTCCCCTCTTCCACCCAGCCCTCTCCACCCAGGCCTAGCCCCTACAACGTGCTCCCTGTGTACTAACCTGTTGGTCTGGAGGACCGTAGAGTAGCGTGTACTGGGGGAGGACCCCATCCACAAGTTTCTCCAACTCCTCCGATGTAAAGGCAGGGGCCTTTTCCCCAGACGCTGCAGCCATCGTCGCTTCCAGACCGAGGTCACAGCAGCACTAGCAGTGTAGGTCCTCTCCTGTCGAAGGTCAGGTATCTAGTGATTGAAGAGATAGAAAAAGGCAGTGACGACCGCGGCGGTGACGTCCACGGCGGGGCGCATCATCACCACCGGCGCACCTGTTCATTGGCTCCTGGGACCCATAGGGTCCATTGTTAACCAATGCAGCATTGCGCCGCGCTCTACGACCGCCTACCGCCACGGTGTGCAACGCCAGAGCTGTTACCCCACAATCCCATTGTCCCAGTTTAGAGGTCAGGCAGCCGCCATTTCAGGGGCCCACATGGATTCATTTTCAAATGCGTCACACATACTGAGGCCTACACTCAACACACATACAGGAAGGGTTTATTGTCTGGGGTAGTCTTGTGTGTGACTTTGGGTACATACCTGGAAGAATAGTGACTGTTTCTTCGCTGTTGTCCTTCGTAGGCACCGTCAGCTGGGACATATGAGAAGATGGCGGAATCTGCCAGTGTACCGACCGCTGGTGGACCTGTTGACAATGGAGGAGCGACATTTAATCGTGACCTACAGGTTTGACCGTGCCACAATCCAGGAACTGTGTACCCAGTTGGAGCCAGAGCTGATGTCACCAATCCGCCATCCGACTGGAATCTCCCCTGACGTGCAGGTGCTGTCAGTGCTCCATTTCCTTGCAAGTGGGTCATTTCAAACAACAGTGGCCATGGCATCAGGGATGTCCCAGCCTATGTTTTCCAGCATCTTGTCCAGAGTGTTGTCTGCCCTGCTGAAACACGTGAGGAGATACATCATTTTCCCTGAGGTGGAGGATTTGCATACAGTGAAAGGTGACTTCTATGCCCTTGGACATATCCCCAACGTCATAGGTGCCATTGATGGGACCCATGTAGCTCTGGTCCCCCCCGCCGGAGTGAACAGGTGTACAGGAACAGGAAGAGTTATCATTCTATGAATGTCCAGATGGTGTGTTTGGCAGACCAGTACATCTCGCAGGCAAATGCTATATTCCCTGGCTCAGTGCATGACGCCTACATCCTGTGCAATAGCAGCATCCCTGATATGATGGGGGAACTCCAGAGGCACCGTGTATGGCTATTGGGGGACTCTGGTTACCCCAACCTTTCGTGGCTATTGACCCCAGTGAGGAATCCCAGGACCAGGGCAGAGGAACGGTACAATGAGGCCCATGGGCGGACTAGGAGGGTTATCGAGCGCACCTTCGGCCTGCTAAAGGCCAGGTTCAGGTGCCTCCATATGACAGGTGGATCCCTATTCTACTCACCGAAGAAGGTGTGCGACATCATCATCGCCTGCTCCATGCTCCATAACTTGGCTTTGCGACGCCAGGTGCCTTTTCTGCAGGAGGATGATCCAGATGACGGTGTTGTAGCAGCTGTGGAGCCTGTGGAGCCTGTGGACAGTGATGAGGATGAAGCTGAGGAAGACGAAAACGACAACCGGGAGTCAGTCATACAGCAATATTTCCAGTGAGACACGCGTGAGCACGTTTTCTATTTCACCTTTACATTCACTTTCACACATCTACCTATATCCTGAACCTCAATTTCACTCACTGTTTGTTAACTGAGTTGTCCCCTTCCATTTCAGTTCCACAAATGTGGTAACCTATGTGTCAACTGTTTGCATCCTTGAAGGGCTTGTGATGTGTGGCATAGGTATGTTAGCCTTCCAATGGGTAACCCATTATGCAAATGTAATTGATTATACAGATTTACAAATCATTGACTGACTCCGTTTTTTTTAGTGTTTGAAGGATGTTTATTTAAGTGTACAAAAATGAAGGGGGGTTGTAAAATGGTGATGGGTGATGGTGGAGGAATGTCCATGGCAGAGTCCAGTCTATTAGTCTCACAGGCACATTGCACATCTGGGCATTGGAAGTGGAGCTGGGCCAGTTCCGATTTGGGCAGGGTAACAAAGTGGGACAGTGGGAGGACTATCAGGGTGGTCTTATTTCCTGGCGGGGGTCTTGCCATCTTGCTCTGTCCTGTTCCTGCATCTCAGTGCCCGCTTGCATGTGGTTGTCCGTCTGCAGGGGGTGGTGTGCTGGTGTGGTGGTCCTGTGGCGGGACGTCCTGTCCACTAGCGCCGGCGGAGGTCGTGGGCAGTTTGTCATCCTGCCTAGTGTTAGGGGCCCCTTGAAGTTCCACGGTGTCCGTCAAGGTCTTTTGAATGTCCGTCAGCACCCCTACGATGGTCCCCAGGTCGGAGCCGATGGTCCTGAGCTCCTCCCTGAACCCCAAATATTGTTCCTCCTGCAGACGCAGGGTCTCCTGCAACTTGTCCAGGACCGTGGCCATCGTCTCCTGGGAGTGGTGGTATGCTCCCATGATGGAGGAGAGGGCCTCCCAGTTCCCCTATGTTCCTGTGCCTCCGTCCCCTGGACCGTGTGCTCACTACCACTGCCCCCAGGTCCCTGTTGTTGTTGGGATGGTGGGTTACCCTGGGTGCCCTGTAGTGGTAGACACACAGCTGATTGACCTGTTCTGGGAAGGGAGGTTTGGGCCCGCTGGGTGGGTGCTGTACTGGTGCTACCAGAGGGTGGCAGCTCGGTGTTGGGCTGTGGCTGTGCAAGGGGAACCGACTGTCCCGAGGCCCACGATGGTCCGGGCTGGTCATCAAGATCCAGTGGGGCAGAGCTGCTATCATCACTGTGGGCCTCTTCTGGGGGTGGAGTGGTGTTGTCTGGACCCTCTGGTGTGGTGATGTTCCTTCGGGTTCCTGCGGGGGTATAAGTACATGATTATAGCATGTGTGTGTTTCATGGTGTGCAATGGTTGGGTGTGCGTGAACCCCAGTGCAGGCATTCCTGTGGGGGGGGCTTGTGTGCTGATAGTTGGGGGGTGTTCTGGGTCTGTGCAGTTGGCATGCTTTGGTGATGGTTGTTGATGCTTAGTTATGTCATGCAGGGCTTGGGTTTGGGATGGGTGGTTGGTGTAATGGGTAGATAGGTGAGGATTTGGGGTGATAGGGGAGGGTATGATGGTGGGGGTGTCTGATATCATGCAGGTAGGGTGGGGGTTATGATAGTTAAGATTTGACTTACCAGTGTCCGTCCCTCCAACGACACCTCCGAGGCCCTCAGGATGCAAGATGGACAAGACTTGCTCCTCCCATGTTGTTAGTTGAGGGGGAGGAGGTGGTGGTCCGCCGCCAGTCCACTGTACCGCGATGTGGTGCCTGGATACCGTTGAACGCACCTTCCCCCGTAGGTCGTCCCACCTCTTCCTGATGTCCTCCCTATTTCTTGGGTGCTGTCCCACAGCGTTGACCCTGTCGACTATTCTTTGCCATAGCTCCATCTTCCTGGCTATTGATGTGTGCTGTACCTGTGAGCCAAATAGCTGTGGCTCTACCCGGATGATTTCCTCCACCATGACCCTGAGCTCCTCCTCGGAGAAGCGGGCGTGTCTTTGGCGTGACATGGGGTGGTGTGTGTGATGTGTGGGGTGGTGTATGTGTTGATGAGTGTGGTGAGTGTAGTGGTATGTGATGTTTTGTGCATGGATATTGTGTGGGTGATGGTGTGGTGTGCCTCTGTGTGGTGGGGTTGTCTATTGCTGTGCTCTCTCTGTCCCCTTCAACTCAAAATTGTGGTCGTAGGGGTTTGTGGGTGATGTGGGTGTGTGTTTTATATTGTGTTGGGTGTGTGGGAGTGGTGTGTGTATGTGTATCAGGTGTGTGTATTTGGAATTGTCCAATGTGGCGGTGTTTTGTATATGTGTGTGTATTTTGAGCGCGGCGGTGTGTACCGCCAATGGAATACCGCGGTTGAAAGACCGCCACGTGGATTCGTGGGTCATAATAGCATGGGCGTGTTTCTGTTGGCATGGAGGTGGAGGATTTGTTTCCGCATGTTTATCGCTGACTTTTGGTGTGGCGGTATTGTGTGGGTGTCTGAATTTCGGCGGATTCCGTGATGTGTGTCATAATAGCTGTGGCGGTCTACCGCGGCCGCGGCGGTGTATTGGCGGTCTTCTGCACGGCGGTAAGCACCTTATACCGCCAATGTTGTAATGACCCCCTATGTCTCCAGCTTTCAGTAATGACTCAGTGGGGGGTATTGATAAAGAGGGGGGCCACAGAAGTCAAAAGGTTGGGAACGACTGCTCTATAGGAAGGAAGACAAAATCCTCTCAATATACAGAAAACCTATGCATGTAATTCAATCTTACATGCCACCAGTTCACACCCTTAATCACAGATACATGTGATCCCCTATTGGGAAATGGCAAGACTCAGGCATAACTGCAGTGAGGACACTGACTTTCTGTCCAAACTGCATATTCTTGAAGCAAGGTCCCCTTCTAAGGGCTACTCCACCTTGGTTATTAGGGATGTTGAGCAAAGAATACTTAAGGTTAAACGCCAGGCTCATCTTACACACAAAATCATGGCCAGTAAAAATATTCAGAAATTAGCTCTTATTACTCCATATCACTACCAGAGTCAATGTTTTTTTTAAATCCTGTCTCAACACTGGTACATACTCAATCCGGACTCCATTTTACGTGACCACATTCCCAAGAGGCCACAGATTACCTCCAATAGGGGTAAAACCTTGCGCAACACACTGTGTCCCAGTTTCCTTGCCACAGACACCAATGTATTTCGACAAATTTACTTGAATACACTACCCAGGCTTTTCTCAAATGTGGACACTGGAGGATCTTCATTTAAAATGTACATTGTTTTTTTTGTTGCATTTTGTGTATTTTATTGTTCTCTTATTTTTTGTTACATGTTTTGTATCTTATGTAATTCGTTACATACTAGACTTGGGGATTCTCCCTTTCCCCTCTTCTTCACATTGTTCTCCATAGGATTGTACTACTAACTTCATATGTAATTGAACTTTTGTTAATGTATCTCACTGTCATTTGATTGAGAAGGTGTTAGACTATCTCATTGATTCTAACCATGATTTCCACATTATTTGTACTATTATTGTCTTGTTATATTTTTGATATACATGTCCTTCTTTTTGCAATTTTGCTGTTTCATTGTCATATATGATTTAAATGTGTAGGTACAGTGATGTCTACTTAATAATCTTGTTTTTGTAAAATGTATTTCTATTGTTTCCTACCTTCTGCCTATTAATATTTTTCTGTTCTAATACTGGATGATTATTGACTTGTTATATTTTCAATATCCATGTACTTCCCTGTGCAATTTCACTTTCCCTCAGGAGGAATTGTTATACAGCTTGTTTGTTTATGTAATTCAAGCCATTAAGACCCGTTTCCAATATAGCGCCCATTTTCCCTGTGCCCCCTTCCCTAAGGGATTACTTTGCGGACCAACGTCAGTCCACTTTCTATGTCTATGACACGCGACCCCATATGAACTCTTATTCGGGTTGCCTCAGGTGCACTGCTACTTTGTTCACCTACTGAGGCACACATACAGGGAAAGCTTCCTCCAATTTTCCCAAACTTGACTCTATCGTTGGTCTCCGCCTCAAATTTTCTCCCTTGTTTCTACAGGTGTTTGGGGACGTATCATGGCCCCTTTCGTGTCCCCTGTGACACTTTGCTTGCTACTCCAATTTTATTACGACTCAAAGCTCACACTATGGCCTCTTGGCTTTTGAGCACTTCTGCTCTATTATTACAAGTATTTGTTTATGTTAACTTTCACCTAGCCTTGTTAGTGGCTTCTATGTGGCTTTTTTCTTCAATACTAGCTTTACCTCTTTACATACAGGTTTCTGTGGGCCTATTTTGGCCTCTTCTGTGATTTCTGGGATACAATCACTCTAGCTAGCACAACTACTTTTTGGGAGGCTTTTTTCTCCCCAACCAGGTACTCATGAACCTTATTTTCCAATCATAGCTTATATTTCTTCACCCTGAAATTCATCGCTTATTTACAATTTCAGAATCTGAACACTTATTTCACCATGTAACTCGTTTTCTCTGGCAGTTTTTCAGTGTCTAGAATGCTGACTCTCCACTTCGTTGTTCTCCCTGTATCTTCATCAAATTTTATACAGGTGATTTTCGCATATTTGTTCATGTTTACTTCTCATTTTTTTTTACAATCTTTCAGTCCCCTCATGTCTAACATTGTTGGTACTGCCTTGGTTCCTTTTTGTCTCTGCTCTTCCACATTTGACACGTTTATCTTTAGCTTTTACAATGCACACATTTGTGAACCTTGGGATTGCATTTGTATCTTAGGGACAGATGTAGGTATATATGATTTTGCGACTCAGAAATTGCGAGTCGGAGTGACTCGCAATTTGCGATCGCAAAATCATATGCAGAATGGTGTCCATGACACCATCTGTGAATCGCAAGGGGGTCGCAAAGACCCACCTCATTAATATTAATGAGGTGGGTCGCAATTTGCAACCCCCTTGCGATTCCCTGCACTCACAGGGATGGTGGCCTGCTGGAGACAGCAGACCTCCATGTCTGTGACTGTTTTTTTAATGAAGCAGCTTTTTTTTTGTATTGCAGCCTGTTTTCTTTAAAGGAAAACGAGTTGCAATACAAAACAAAAAATGAAACCATCCCTCCCAGTGCTCCGTTGATGGCTCTCTTTGTGGGGGGTAAGGGTGCAGCAGCAGCATGCAGGTACGAGGATGGACTGCAGTGTCCTTAGTTCACCATCCTCCCCCTCCGCAATCAGCATGGCTTCTCATGCTCATCAGGACGGTATGGCATTGGCATCCTGGGAGCATGTCATGTTTGCTGCTCTGTGTCACTCAGTCCACCAGCCGGGCAATTCCCAGGTATGTGCACAGGCTTGGTCTCTGACAGGGCCCCTGCCCTTAGAGTCCACTGGTAGTCTTTATAGAGGCCAAGTCCTCTCCCTACACTTAAGCGGAAAGTCACAGGACTGCAATGTGTGCCCTCCCATGCCCGACAGCATGCTCCTGAAGTCAATGGCCTCCCAGGATTCTTTTATCTGCAAGTCAGCCACCCAGCAACATCAGGTCATCAGCAGCCTGTCGTGCCACCGCACATGCAGAGTCGGCTCGGCTCCCCAACCTGCAGACTGCCTTTCATGGCAGATGTTGAAATGGTAGGAGGTGGCCCGCTCACTGCTCAGTCCGCTGCTGTAGCTTCAGGACTTTAGCGCAATGGATCTCAGTACAACCGCGCATCCCTGAACAAGGCAGACACTCTAGGCCCCCTCCATCAGGGCCTCTTTCCAGCACCATTGACAAGCGCACCAATCTCACATGGGTGGTAGGAGCACTCTGCACCACATGACTCTCTTCAGGGGCCCTTAGCGGCCGAGGAGCATCGCCGGATGCCAGCACCATTCTGGGTGCAATCCTTGTGGTCGGGCAGGGGTTGCTAATTGTACACTCCTTGGTGGAAATACATTGGTGCCTCTCCAGTGGGCAGGGGTCTTACCCCTTCATTTATGGATTCAAGTGGTACAGGTGAGCAGAATATATATGCTGATGGGGCCATATTAGATTGGAGCCTCACAAGAAGTCAAGTGTGTCTAATGCCATCTTGTCCACGCACTCCCCACCCCAAATGTAACACCACGGTGCTAGCAGGCTATCAAACACGGATATCTTGAATACTGCTAAATGGAGGAATGCCCGTTTCACTAATAGTGCAATGTGGGACCAGAGAAGGTTGCTCCCTCTCCCACATCCCTTTTGCATAAACAATGAATTGCTAGCTGTTCATCTTAGAGAGGGTTAAGGGATAACAGGGCTCCCTTCTTGGAAAGAAGAACATAAGGTAATGCTATTCATGAATGAAGCATTACTCACTCTCACTAACTCAGAAGTTTCACTTCCATGATTATGGTATTAATTATAACATTTTGAAAATGTATCAAAATCTGAAATTCTTAACAAGGGCATACACATAAATTATACCCTTCAGGGGGTTAAAATCACACCATCCACATTAGGCCATTATGTAAGCAATTTGATACATCTTTTAGGGTAACTACAAAGAGACTTCAGAAGGTGGGGACACTTCCATCTCCTGGCTTGGACAAATTGACTAAAATTAATGTACCAATCAGTCTCCTACATGTGCTTCAGTCCTTACCAATACCAATTCCAAACATCTTCTTTGCAACTTTAAAAGTACTGTCTTGAGATACATATGGGAGGATGGAAGACCAAGAGTGGCAAATAAGGTACTTTATCTTCTGAAGAAAAGGGGAGTACTTACCCTATAAAATATCCATACTTATTATGTGGCATCCTAACTCCAGAACTTGGCTGACTAGACTAGCTAGCTAAGAGTCTAAAAAACTTTGGTTTCATATGGATAGGATGTCAGCAGGCCCATATCTGTGAGATTTAATTTTGTGATTCAAAGCTGAAAGGCTCCCCAATAACTACCTGACAACCCCCAACAAATGCCAAATTACAGGTATGGGATGAAGCTAACATTAAACTGTCCTTAACTACATACAATACTCCCATACACCCATTCATTTAAACCCATCCTTCACACAGGCCCTCATTCATGGGCCCTTTGAAAATCGGTGAAAAGGGCGCTGTCTTATGATGAGTGACATAAGCAACAATGGAACTATCAAAGATTTTACTGAATATAAGTGTGGCTTTCACTTGGAACAAACATAGAGATTAAGATGTCAAAACCTAGACACAGTGCACAGCATACAACTATTAAGAAGGTGATTTACAGAGACACAACACCCATGGATAAATTTCTTGGAACTTCAATGGACACAAAAAGGATCATTTTAAACTTATACCAGATGTTACTAGATGTGACACTATCATGCATACACCCATATGCAAATAGATGATCTAGACTAATGAGAGAGATAGCCACAAATCAACGATGGTCATGCTCAATGAGATACTTGAGGTAATCATCACACAGTGTGCTGGGAATAGAAGCATACTTCAAATTGATGTATAACTGGTATATGAACCCAGTAAAACCCAGTAAAACTCAATCTGTTCTATCCCTTCACCAGCCCATTGTGTTGAAGAGGGTAAAGGTGCTTAGGTCCTGATTTAGATCTTGGAGGTAACTGTCCCGCCATCGACTTTTGGACAGAAACCCATCCACCCACTGTATTTAGATGTTGGTGGTCCCATAGATGAAAGACCATGTTGTAAACGTTATCATCTCCAACAAACACTGCTCCTGTCAATGGTGGGAGAGGGAAAGGTGGCTGCCAAGTCCAACCATAGATGCCTTTCCTGCTGTGAAGATTTGGATATGCCTTACCGCCAAGAAAAAAGTGGTTGATTGGGAAGTAATTTTTTCGCCATTCCACCCCACCTTCAACTGGACATGACTGGACAACACCTGCTGTCATTGCAGCCACCGACCCACAGAGAAAACACAACCCCCCCATTGCCTGACCTGATGCTACATTGTCAGGGCACGTTGGGTGGGAACTGCACGGGATGTCAGGGCTACTGCAGGGATATACATGCTATAGTGATTTTTTTGAATTACTGCAACATGCATGTGGGGTACACAATGGTGTCACACATGGCTGGGGATACACTGGCACAACAAACATATTGTATGCATACACAACTGTCATTGTGGTGTCATCATTCATTGCAAAAAATAAATGCTGGCACCACAATGAAAGTACACACACCAGACAATGGTGTCCATGTGTTTGCATTGCAAGGGTATCTGTACGGGTAGGTATGTGATATGGGTATGTGTGTTGATTGCCTGTTTGAGGTGGAGGGAGCTGGAGTGGGTGGTATGGCTGTGTCTGTAGGTCACTTGCATTTGAGACCAATGTTGTTGTTCATGTTGTATTGCCATGTTACACATTCAGGTGAGTGTTATTGTCGTGTGGCAGACAGTGTCATGCTGTGTGTAGTTATGCTTGTGTGTGTGTGTGTCTGTGTAGCTGAGTGTGCAGTTGTGTTGGTTGTTGTGGTTGTGTGGTGTGTGGGTGTAGTGTCAATGGTGTGTTTATGTTGTGGCATGAATGTATGGCAATGTGTATTTTCAGCATGTATGGGTCATGTTGTGTTGGAATGGCAATGGGTTATTGTGTGTATGTTTTGTTTAATGTGTAGTGCAGTGGTACACATATGGCAAAGGGACAGTGTGTGTGTGTGTCAAATACCTCTATTCCATAGCCTCTGCCATTGTTATCTGCCACCATCACCCTCCGTCAGCAATCTGTCACCAGTCAATCCACTTGCAGAACTGTAACATCTAAATATGGTGGGCGGAACACAGTTCGCTTGATGGTCCTCTTTGGGTCCGCTATCAACGCGGCTTGGCAGTAGCACCGCCAAGATCTAAATCAGGCCCATGGATAGTCTACTTCATGTATGATGATCCTGCAAAAGATTCAGTTGTTCTGGGATGAGGTACAGACTGGAGTGTGAAAGCATTGGGTCCTATCTCGGGAAGCATTCATACATTCTGTTTGAGGCATGTATTTGAGACCTACAATATAAAATTAAAGGGAAATGCTCCTTATTTAGAGCTGCATGGGGGGAAGCAAACATTACCATTACTGCAGCTTAGAAAAATATAGACCCTCCAAACATTAATCAGTGATATGTCTGACTGTTGACACATTTGACCAAGGAGAAACTATCCTGGAGCTTGACTGACAATGGTGAAAATTGTGAGGCAGTCTGGGAGCTTGTTAAACTCCTTCTTGGAGGGAACTCCAACATGGGCATTAAAGCCTAGGCTTAAATCAATTGCACTATTTCAACATTTAACTATTTCAAGAGCAGTTAAGTAAGACTTACATACATTATAAGAGGAATAAGAGAGCTGGTATGAAAATTGTCATTTTGCAGATTACCCTGGACCCTGTGTCTTGCTAACAGCTTTATCTAGAAAATTGAGAGGATATGTTATTTTTGTGAGATTCTTGTGAGGCAGGGATGGTGAGATAGGAAAGATGCAAATCTAGATCCTGGTATAAATTCTATCATTTTATGCAAGTATTTTAAAGGGTTAACGGGGTGATTAATAACTTATCTTGTAAACTGTTGAATGTTTACCTACTCCTTCACATTGTACTTTTCTTTTTTAAAACAAATATAAATTTCTTGGTATAGAAATGAAAAATGGTGCAAGCGTATCCTGAGAACATTGTAATATGTCAAGCCATTAAAACACAAAAAAAAGGGGCAGCTCAGAAAGCAGAACACTAAAGATCATCTGGGGGAGGTAGAGATGTTATTCAGTGATGGGACACAACAGGACAAAAATATTTTTGTCACAGCAAAACAATCACAAACAAATATGGCTGCTTTGTGTTGAGAAATACTTTACCAAACCAATGTGTTTGCTCAAAGTTGCAGCATCGTGGAGAAGTGCAAGAAGTGGTGAGATGATTAGATGCAAAGGACTAAGCACAAGGTACAACTGAATCAGAGGGCTGCTATGGTAACAGGTGGAGGCCCAGACACACATCAGAAAATGACAACCAAGGAGAAGTAGGTTGTGTTAATTAGTTACCCTGTATTGGTATGTGAAATTGGTGACATACAAATCTTGAGGACACCTCCACATCTCAAGGCACATTAAGTGGCAAACAACAATCTTATAAATAAACACTCGTGTTTCATTCCATGGATGTTGAAACAAACCACTGACAACCACACACACACACACACACACACACACACTGCTAGTGTTTGTCTTTGAGTCTCTACTTTTATCTGTATGTGGTCTGCTACTTGCCTTTTATTTTTCTTTCTAAATGTAATGATATAAGGTGCCCATGAAAGATTGTTTATTTGATGTGCATTGTAACTGTTGTGGTTATATGAGCCAGTGTTAGGAATGGGGCCTTTGGTTGGCAGTCCGGTTACCCCTGTCCAAGCAATGACCCTCACTCTAGTCTGGGTAAAGGAGAATCACACTCAGATAACCCCCGCTTACCCTCTTGGTAGCTTGGCACGAGCAGGTAGGCTTAACTTCAAAGACCAGGTGTAAAGTATTTGTACCAACACACACAGTAATACAGTAAAAACACCACACACAAGTTTAGAAAAACAGCCAATATGTATCTCAACAAAACAAGATGAAACCCACAAAAATCCAACATACACAAGTCAAGTAATGAATTTTTAAAGATTAAACTAAAAAATAACGCTTAGGAATACAAAATGCTTCGATGAGGTGATAACACAGCGTCATGACTGAGTCATTCCCAGAAATCCGACAGCAATTGCGTCGGGTGCAGAACCGCACAGATCCCCAGGTACAGTACCTTAGTGAACTGTGAGAGCAAGTCGGTGCGTGAAGTCGGAGATTGCGGCGTTGCTGGATCCGAGGTGGCGTCGGTTCCGGTGCTGCAGGGCGAAGGAGCAGAGAGGTCATGAAGAAGCTTCTAGTCCTTGCTGCGGAGCGATGGAGGTGAGGCGGCTTCAGTGCGAAGCGTTGCATCCACGCTTATCGGGTGGCGGTGGTCACGACGTGGTGTAGTGACTTCCACGGAGTCGCAGACTTCGGCAGGGCTGCAGCGGTGTCACGCCTGCGAGGGTCATCGCACTCCAGCGAGGACCACGGAGTCGGTTGCAGGCGGCGTCATAGGATTCGGCAGCGGCTTCGGTCTGGAGTCGTCCGAAGTGGGTTTTCACCAGCTTCTCCTTTCAAGGGCCCAGGGACTGGGTAGGGCACCACTTGCTAAGGCAGGAGTCTCTAGCAGAGAGTCTAGATGCTGGTAAGTGAAGTCTTTTATGGCTCTGAGATTTCAAAACAGGGGGCAAGCTCAGTCCAAGCCCTTGGAAATTCTTCTCAAGCAGGAATGCACAACAAAGTCCAGTCTTTGTCCCCTTTCACAGGCAGAAGCAGCAACTGCAGGATGACTCCACAAAGCACAGTCACAGGCAGGGCAGCACTTCTCCTCAGCTCTTCAGCTCTTCTCCCTGGCAGAGGTTCCTCTTGATTCCAGAAGTGATCTAATTGTCAGGGGTTTTTGATCCTCTTCTTATACTCATGTCTGCCTTTGAAGCAGGCCTACTTCAAAGGAAAGTCTCTCTTGTGTGTAAGATCCTGCCTTACCCAGGCCAGGCCCCAGACAAATACCAGGGGGTCGGAGACGGCATTGTGTACGGGCAGGCACAGCCCTTTCAGATGTAAGTGACCACTCCTCCCCTCCCTCCTAGCACAGATGGCTCATCAGGATATGCAGGCTACCCCACAGCTCCCTTTGTGTCACTGTCTAGAGAGAGGTGCAAACAGCCCAAATGACAAAGTGATTCAGACAGGGAATGCACAAAAGGTAGAGTCGCAGAATGGTTTAAGCAAGAAAATGCCTACTTTCTAAAGGTGGCATTCTCAAACACACAATCTAAAAACCAACTTCACTAAAAGATGTATTTTTAAATTGTGAGTTCAGAGACCCCAAACTCCACATGTCTATCTGCTCACAAAGGGAATCTGTGCTTTAATAATATTTAAAGACAGCCCCCATGTTAACCTGTGAGATAGATAGGCCTTGCAACAGTGAAAAACAAATTTGGCAGTATTTTAGTGATAGGACATGTAAAACACATAAGTACATGACCCACCTTTTACATACACTGCACCCTGCCCACTGGCCTACCTAGGGCTTACCTTAGGGGACCCTTATATTTATAAAGAGGGAAGGTTTAGGCCTGGCAAGAGGGTACACTTGGCAAGTAGAAATGGCAGTAAAGTCTGCACACACAGACACTGGAGTGGCAGGTCTGAACCTTATTTATAGGGCTACTAATGTGGGTGACACAACCAGTGCCTCAGGCCCACTAGTAGCATTTGATTTATATGCCCTGGGCACCTCTAGAGCACTGTACTAGGGACTTACTAGTAAATCAAATATGCCAATCATGGAAAGCCAATTTACACATACATTTTACATAGGAGCACTTTCACTTTAGCACTGGATAGTAGTGGTAAAGTGCCCAGAGTGACAGCACACATCAACAACCTGGGAAACAGAAGCAAAATGTTAGGGGAGACCACGCCAAGAATGCCAAATCTAACTGCCAGGTTCTGAAAATCAGTGATAAGGTCCTTGACTTTTAATTTTACAAATGAGATGGCATTACATTAGCTAAATTGTTTTTAAAATGCATTCAATGCTAGGTTTTCTAACATTTTGCATCATGGTTTTACCACTTTAATGGTGCATCCATAATGCAAAATGCTAGTTGATATTTACAAAGCCATGCAAGGGGCGATTTGCACCACCTGGAGTGGTTTTGTAAAAAAAAATGTAATACAATGCATAGGCTTGCATTGCATTGTGTTACACCTCATTCTGGGAGGCGTTCCATGGGTGGAACATCGGGTTCCCCTGTATTCATCCATGGATTTAATGCAATCCCAGATTTACAAAGGTTGTAAATTGTGTCAAATTGCTATGCCTCGCAGAGGAGGCATAATAAGAAGAAAAATCTTGTCCTTGTTATTTCCTCTTTTTATGAGTGCTGCAATCTGCAGATCACATAGGAAGAGGAAAATGCCTTGAGAAGTCTTTTTTTGTGCAGGAAAGGGACCCTTCCTGCACAAAAACAGTTCTTGTAATGCAGGCACCCTTACACCATGGTGCAAGGGTGCCTGCATTGGTTTTAGGCTGTCTAAAGAATGCCAGGACTATGAGAGAGCAAAAGTGTGCCACATCTTATTAGATAGAGCACATTTGTGCTCTCTCCTTTTCACTCAATGCAGTACAGCAGGTTGCCTTGGTAAACTTATGGCCACCAATGTTTCTATGAAACCATAAAATACAATGCCATTCATTGACTGATAATTTAGAATTATTTGTGAGATGCAAAATTGTCTCCTTTTTTGGTCCCGCTCCACAAAAAATTTCTCAGACAACATTTGCCTTTTGGCCTTAAATATTTTAGAGGACTATTGCCATTGGCAACATCCAAGAGTTATTATATTTTTGTGTCACTATGGAAGTTTGGTAAATGTACCCTATGTCACAGTGCTATTGTAAATTTACCTTGTCATCAGTGACTCCATCATCAAATAGATTTCGCTACTTAAATATTGAATTCTGGTATCTGTTGTTTGTCCTGTATTAAATTATACACCCAACACACCAGACCAATGCATTAAGAAATGAGTGAACAAAACTGCCCATGAGCATGTCATTCTGTCAAGAATGATTTAGACTTGTCTAATACTAATATGCTTCAGTGTTGTGATAGGAAGGATAAGCCTGCACATAGAATCTTCATCTCAATCCAGATCATCAGTGCTAAACATTTAAACTATCGATTTTTCAGATGTATTTGTTTAATATTGTAAGAAATTACAATCTTTTGCATGATGTTCCCCCAGACTTCTGCGATATCTGCTTTATTGGCTTAGAGCCCTGTACATTTTACCCCTGCTAACCAGTGGTAAGGTGTCAGTACTCCTCTATAAACATGGTTGACTTGCCTTATTCTTGATTAGCACATTTAACTTGCCTGTAATTCCCTGGCTTATATTGTAGACCGTGCACCCATGGGCAGTAAGTTACATGCCACTTTTGGACTGCAGAACATATTGTGCCATTCATTGCAGTGCAGGGCAAACTTGACATCAGGCATACACTGTGTAAATCTGACTGCTGCAGTGTAAAACCTGCAATCTGCCCAGTCAAGATAACCTTTTTCCTTGTACATATTAATGTAAAGGTAGTGTGTCTTTAATAGGGCTTTCGCCAAAAAGCTATATCACTTTAAAAAGGCTCTGGCTGGCCAATAAAACATAATCAAAATCATGTCTAAATAGGAATTCTGCGATCGGTGGATTTGTACCTCCTAGAAATGTTATTATATCATTGTTTTTAATATTTAGTAAAATCCCAAGTAAATTGTAAAAATACTTTTGTTTAACCTACAAGGATATGTGACTGCTTAGATACGGGGACTGGCTTGGCTACGTAGTGACAACTGGGTTGTCACTTACTTTACAACACGACAGATAGATGAGATTAGTGGCTTTACTGATTGACAATTGCACATTCAACAAATCGCATACTTGCCCATGCACTTTGGGGAGGTTTGCATGTGCTCTATTAACACACTATCAAATCGTTATCTTTGGACGGGGACACACCATAAGCACTATATTGGAATGCAAGTGCACTTGGGGACATATTTATACTTGTTTTGCACTGAATTTGCGTCATTTTTTTCACGCAAATTTGGTTAAAAAATAACACCATATTTATACTTTGACGCTAGACCCGTCCAGCGCCAAAGCTATGGAGTTAAAGTCTTTTTATGGACATGGAAACCTACCTTGCGCCAATGAGATGTGAGGAAGGCATTCCAGTGCAAAAATGACTCTATGGCCTTAGCGCCATATTTAGCCCCCGTGCTAAAATCACGCACGGTGGGGTCAAATAATGGTGAAACACTTGCTTTGCACCTTTATTTAACTCCTGGGTCAGGGCAGGCGTTAGGGGACCTGTGGGCCTATTTCTTGGTGGAACACCATAGAATAAGCCCACGTGTGCCCTCCCCAGGAATACCCCCACCCACACCAGAGGGACAGGGGAGGATGGGGGACCCCATCCCAGGTAAGTATAGGGAAGTACAGGTAAGTATATTTTTTTAAGTGCCATTGGGGCCCTGAAATGGGCCTCCCTACATGACACTGGGTGCAATGGCCATGCCCAGGGGACCCTTGTCCCCTGTGCTGGACATTGGGGTTGTGGACATGACTCCTGTCTTTTCTAAGACAGGATTCATGTGGTTTGGATTGTTTTGTGTCAGAAAATGATGCTAGGCTGGTTAGAGTCATTTTGTTTACTCTAAACTACCTAACAGCATTTTTTGGTGCAAAAACCCTTCTCCCATACCGTCACCCCCGGCTAACGTATATATTTTTTTTGATGCTAGACTACCCTTTGTGCCTGCTTGCACCATTCCATAAACATGGTGCCCAGCTGGCGCTTAAGAATGGTGCAAGTCGGTGCAGAACTTTTTGATGCAAAACTGCATTAGTGCAGTTTTGCACCAAAAAGTATAAATTTGACCCTTATAGTGCTGTAGTGAGCTTAAGGTATTTTTCCTGGTTTGCTTTGGTGAGTATAATGGCATGAAGCTTCTAAGTGGGGCAATGTCTGCATATTACTATACCAGCCTCACCTTACCATTGCACGCTACAAGCTCTGATCACCCACATAGTAGGATCTATAGATTTTCATGCCAACATAACTTCTCGGGTACTCTTTTTTCAGCAGAGTTAAGGAGCCATCTAAATACAATTTGTGGTGCCCACATGTAGCTTTGGTGCGATGTGCACAAAATTACACCATGTTTTTTTAAATGTTTACATAACACTTTATAACGTGAATATAGAATTAGATTGCATACAATATTATTTTTATAATGACCAATGTCTTTGTGTTCATCCTGAGGAGTCCTGCAGTAAAAAGGCTGAAACGCATAAACACATATTTTGGAGGAGTCCACTAATAAGTTGAAATAAAGAAATAGAATCAAGCATATGGGGCACATGATAATGGGACATTTAATCCCTCTACTGTGATTTTGTCCTCTAATGAAGACTGTGATTATACCATAAAACAGCCTTCCTAAAAATAGTTGATAGACATGCCAAAAAATGTTTTTTGTACATTTTGTTGTGCCTAGTTTTTGGTATGTTATGTGTCATAGTACTGATGTGTTTTGTTTCTGCGCCTATGTTTTCCACGGTTTATACAATAACCTCATTGAGGAATGTGTATCATATTCTCTCTTTTTAAGTAAGTGAAAGAATTTGTTGTACAAAGATTTTTTGAGTGAGGGCAGGGGTCATATGAGAGGCTCATCCTTGCTTTAACTTTGGTTTATTTTTTCCTCCAAGAGAGAGAGAGAGAGAGAGAGAGAGAGAGAGAGAGCGCTATGGATATATATTATATAGTGCTTGTGGACCAGGTACAATGAGTTTATATGGCATAGCCTTTTTGCTGCTTAACACCGCTTTGTAAATATGGCCTCATTACAAGCATCACTATGCATGAAAGGGGCGTGCAATGGGTGTTGCTGTGGACGTTCCAATGCACCATCTATTTGATTTTGATGCTACCCCTGATTGACAAGGATTCGTAAACCTGAGGCAGCACCAAAAACTAGTGTCACACCATGGGTGGTGTTACCATGGCGCAACAAGGAGAAATACTTTAATTTCTCCTTGTTTTTGTTTTTCTATGTGTGCTGCATTCTGCAGCACTCATAGGAAGAGCAGGACACCATTAATAATTGTTTATGTGCAGGAAGGCACACCTTCATTCCCTGTGGTGCAACGGAACAATCATTCCCTGTGGTGCAAGGGTGCCTGCGTTGGCTCTAGACAGCTGATTTTAGTGCCAGTGCTAGGGAAAACCCAGGTGTGTGCCGTAGTGTATTAAATTCAGTACATCCCCCCATTTCTGAAGTGACATAGCATGGTGCTTCAGAATTTGGCATGGCACCACACTGCTCTACATCTTAGTAAATGAGGCCCAGAGTCCCAAGGTAATTTCTCCAAAAGGTTCAAACCTGGTTCTTTTATCTGACCTGCTCTTCATTGCGTTAGGCCTCAAATCACCCCTAGGTTCCAGTCTACCTCGACCAGATGACACATAACATTTAGATTTTTAAACATTCATATCTCTGGTTACTCTTATTGAATTATTTTGCCATTTTATTTATTAAAAATGAATTCACATTTCTAACTCAGTTTGGGATTTTTATTGTGTTATGTTTTGATCTTATTACTGTTTTGGCACTGTATAAATGCTTCACACATTCCCCTAAAATAAGCCTATTTGCTCAGTGCCTTAGCCACCAGGTTGTAGAACTCAATTTAATTTAGTGACTTTAGTGGATCACCGTGACAGAGACTGTGGTGGTCATTCTGACTTCGGCGGTCTTTCCTGAAGACCGCTGTGTAAGCGTGCCCCGAAAGACCGCCAGTGATGGCGTTCTGAAGGCTGCCGGCTTAGGAGTCACCAATACAACAAAGCCCCAAAAATATTTTTCAATGACACTGTCAGCCTGAACGACGGCTTGAAAGAGGCATCTGCACCTCCAGCACCACCATGCCAAGAACATACCACCCACCAAATCACTAATCACAAATCAGCACCACAGTCTTAGCATGGCGGCAATCCATTGGCGGTCCGAACCGCCTCAGGAAAAGAGCACCTCAACCAGAACACTGCACCACATTGGACAATTCCAATACCCACACACCTGATACACATACACACACAGCACACACCTGACCACAGCACTACAAAACACAGACCCAGAACCCTTTGCTCCCAGAAAGTTTAACATAGCTAGGCAAGAGCACACTGACAGAAGGCACTGCACCTAGATATCACAGGCACCATCACCGTGAACAGGCATCACACAACACACAAAATCAAGAGAAACACAACACGCACATCACCTTTGCACACAAACACCACAAACCACATGCACATGCTATCACCCCAATTCATACCAACAAATAGCACACCCAGCATCCCTGCACAACACAGACCTCAGCACCCACAACACAACCACCATGGCACCACAAAAAACCCATAATTCACAGACGAGGAGCTGAGGGTCATGGGCGATGAAATCGTCAGAGTGAAGCAGCAACTATTTGGAGCACAGGTCCAGCAGACATCCACAGCCCAGAAAACGGACTTATGGCAGAGGATCATCGTCAGGGTGAACGATGTGGGAAACACACGCACAAGGGAGGACATTGGGAAGAGGTGGAACGACCTATCGGGGAAGGTACGGGACATGGCATCTAGGTATCAGATCGCCGCCTTGAGGAAGGGTGGTGGGCACCTACCACCTCCCCCAGAATTATCATTGTGAGAAGAGAAGGTCTTGGCCATCCTACACCCAGAGGGGGTGACAGGAATACTTAGTGGACTGGACACTGGTTAGTCAACTATACTCCCCGTACAAAATGTACCCCTGCACAGCATGTACCCCCACTACCCTGTCACCCCCTCACACCACCCTAACGTGCACAAACTCACCATGGACCCAATACCCAACCTTGCATGCCACAGCTCCCTAATAACACCATTCCCTCACAGGCCCACCCAGTGCATGGATACCCCACACTGCAGCAAGTTTTACAACTACCACAATGCAACACTCCCTACCCTTGCATGACTGCTAAGTCCACTTCACATCTGTGTACCTACACGTAAAACCATGTCACCCCCTTCACCAACAAGAAATTGGAATGCACATCAGTAAATGGCAATGACAGTACCAAGACCAATACCAACTATTGACCAAATAGAACCATTGCAACATTCCACTGATGCAAACACAAGCAGTAGTCTAGCAGCTATCAATATCATACCACCCTTCAACTCCAGACAATGATGGCATACAACCATGTGTATCGCTTGTACAATACCATCATGTGACACAATACCTCTTATTCCACAGGTCTCCCAAGTACTGCCACATAGAGGAGGATGCCAGTGACAGAAAGCCCAGCCCTGGAAGCAGGTCCAATAGAGGAGGAATGCCCTGGATGTCTGGATAGGTATGACATACCTGGACCATCAGGCATGAGTGGTCAGTCCACTACCACCAGCCACACCCTGTCCACAGCTGAAACCACCTCCCCTGTGGCATCCATTGCACAGCAGAGCCCACCTTCCCAAACCTGTGTCCCAAGGTCACATCAAACATCAGTGTGCCCCACAGGACAGAGGTATGAGTCAACATTGCAATCCCAAGACAATGACTGTCCTGGTGTCATTGGGAGGGGGCACGTAGCACCAGGGGCAAGAGCCAGTGGGAGGGAAATCATGGGACAAAGGACAAGGCAGCAACAGGACACAACAGGCCAGGAGGCTGTCTCCAGTGTCCTGTGAGCCTACCAGCAATCTAAGGACAAAATGGGCCAGATACTCACCACCTTGCAGGAGACCCAAAGGCTGCAGGGGGAATACCATCAGGAGGCCATGCAGCAGTGGCAGGTACACAATGAAACCATGGTCTCCATGTTAGGGGAGTTCAAGGAACACACCACCATCCTGCGTACATCCTCCACCGAACTGTAGGCCCCATCCAGTCGTCACACAACATCACTGCCCTCTACATTAGTGCCTTCTACTGGAATGGAGGCCCAGCAGGAGGACCCACAGGCCCCCCCATGAAAGAGGTCAGCCATCCAGAGATCCCGCAGGACCTGAGCCAAAGAACAATCCCCCCACCAGAAAGTGATACCGCTCCAGAACTTTCACCCTTGTGTGTCACTGTTACTCCCTGTTGGCTGTCCAATGCCAAGTTCCCATCATTCCAAAGCTAATGGATACAGCACCTGTGAAAAATACAGCTGGACTACCCACTCTGATCTTCACCTAAACCAAATACCCACTCCTCTGGTCTGTGATGTAAAAAAACTCAATAAACACCAATTAGCACAAGTCATGGTGCATGTGTCTTCATTGTTTAAAGTGGCGTTTTGTTTACAAGCAACAATCAAATACACATATGGGCACTACAAGAATGTCAAAGTGACAGATGTAGTAGGAATCTCCAGCAGTTGTGTAAGTACATCCACATTGTAGTAAGATCCAGTATCAAGGGTGCCAACAGGCATATCAATAATCAGCTTGCAAACAGACAAGTGGCCTGAAGGGGGAAAATGACGTACAGCTCAATGTTGTATGGCATGTACTCTATATCCGTACATCAACAGCAGTAGAACACAAATACATAATGATTGCACCAACAGCTATGATACCACATATGTAAGGGCCTGCATTGTCACTCACACACATGTGTAGGAAAATAAATGTTTTACATAGGTGACATCCTCTACCGATCACGTCCTTGAGCAGTCAGGAACAGATAGTTGCCACACAACAGCTGACAATGCAGCATGATAGGCCTACACAGCAGGACAAGACTGATAAGTCTCCCTTACTTTTACCCAAACAGTCAGACTGAGGATCTAAACCCTTTGGCACAACCATAAGGATGTTTCGTTATGGCACCAGCATTTCACACATGTCATTGGCAGCAATGCATTTCCACTACTCCTCATGGTAAGTCAGCTACCTTTCAGGGTCGGAAACCAAGATGGAAAGCAGCAGTCTCCACACACACCTTGATGCATGCAAAATCTGAGTACAGTCTAGCTTTACCAATACCAAGTGCACATGATATACAAATCACACATACCTGTGTATCATCGAAAGTAGTAATGAATCAGGTCAGTCCTGTTGTCATGTACCTCATCCTTGTCTGCATCCTCCTCAGTATCAGTCACCGCCCTCAACCACTGCTCCAGCATCAATGCCCCCCTCCTCCAACAATAGGATGTGCCTTTCAATGCCAGATTATGGAGCATGCAGTATGCAACCACCATCTTGTAGACTTTCCCTGGTATTGTAGGGCATTACCGGACACATGGAGGGAACTAAATCTAGCTTTCAAGAGGCCGAAAGTCCTTTCAATCACCCTCCTCATCCAGCAATGTGCCTCATTGTACCTGTTCTCCCCTCCTGTAGTTGGTTGTCTCATAGGTGTCAGGAGCCACAGAAGGTTGGTGTATCCCGAGTCACCTTTGTGGAAAAGGAGATATGACGATAAGAAACAATGCTAGGCAGAGTGGAGACTGCGTAGGGGGGATATCAAACTTCTGACATGGAGAGCAGTACACATACCTATTAGCCAGGCCCTTTCTCCCTGTAGCTGTAACATCAAGCAGGGACACTGCTGTTTCTCAGGACGTAGGAATCATGTACCGAACCAGGAAATTTAGTTGTTACATGTGTTATGTACTCGGCCTCAAGACACACCACTTGTACATTGAGTGAATATGTACTCTTCTGGTTTCTGTATATCTGTTCATTGGCCCTCGGAGGTACCAAGGCGATGTGAGTGCCATCAATGGTCCCTATTACATGTGATATATTGTAGAAGGCTGCACTCCATTCCTCATCACTCCATAATGGCAGTATTTAGGCAGGGAGACAAAGAACAATCTGGGTACCTCTCTCAATGTTTTGAACCAAGTATGACATATAACAATCATGAAGTATTGGTCATGTATATTGGCTGTCATGTTGTAGAAACACACATTACTCCACGATCCATTCCTAGCCAGACAATGCCACATGATACCTATGACAAGGGATGAGTACAGGACACATTAAAGTAGACTTTCAATTTGTTCCACCATTCGGATTGTTAATACAAACTTATGTAGTGACAAGTGTGGTGATGTCACCTGACACCCACTACATATGTGATTATTCACAAAATGTAACCTACATAAAATATTTTGTGACAGTTTGCAGATAATCACTCAGTGTGAACCCAGGACACTCATGTAACATACTAAAATGCATCCGCCTATCCTGCATGCATTGGACAGATGGAAGTGACCTCATTCTGCCAGCGGCAGTGTTCATGGTGTAAGGCGGTCGGAACCGCTGTGCAACTCCTCATTGGTTAACATTGACATCTGCGGGAAACTGGGACCAATGACGATCACCACCTGCACTGATGTTTATGACCGCTGTGGTCGTGACCACCATTTTGTATGGGCAAGCACACTTGACTCCTGGCATTCGGGCAAGGAAGACTTCCACTTCGTGTGCTGCTGTGTTCTTAATCTTGGAGCAACAATGGCACGCACTGCAGGGGATAGGGCTCCAGCCTTCAGAGCTGAGGAGCTGGGTAAACTGGTGGAAGGGGTCCTACCCCTGTATGGGCAGTTGTATGGGGCTCCATGGCAACAGTTCAGTACAACGTCCTTTGTTCCACATTTCGGGTGGTGTTTGACTGTGAATGTGTGTGCACATTGACATGTGATGACTGATTTGGGGTTTTGCATGCACATTATGTGTGTGGTGTGTGATATATTGGCAATCAGCTGTGTATGTTATGTGTCACCAAAGTTAGCAGTTCTATTGGTATCATTTACATCATGTCCTCCATTTTCAAAATGTTTCCCATGCAGGTCGGCACACACCCGAAAAAAGGGTTGTGGAGCGCCATCGCCACGGAAGTGCGGACCGTGGGGGTCCATAGCCGGTAGAGCACCCACTGCAGGAAGCTGTGGGAGAACCTGAGATGCTGGGCCTGGAAGTCTGCAGAAGCCCAGCTGGGGATGGCCTGCCAACATGGAACGGGTGCCCGTCAGACCCTGACCCCACTAATGGCCTGCAAACTGGTGGTAGCCTACCCAGAGTTGTACAGGCACTTGAGGGCAGCACAGCAGCCACAATGGGGTAAGTGTAGACTGTTAGGTGACTTCTGCATGGTTGTCTACTGTGACCCTCACTGGACTTGGGATTTACATGGTCATATAAAATGTGGGGAGTGTGCAGGCCTGGAAGTCACACCAATCATGTTGGGGTGTGACACGTTAACTGTGTAGTGCCATGCAGGAACAGAAATGGTGGTAGTGTAACACACATTCTACTGTAAATTTGGATTTCTCAAATGTTCAGGCATTTTACTGGCTTCATACTCACATCTCGTCGCATACTGCAGTAGTCCAAAGCAATCTTGTTGGCACTGTATTTGGGTATTGACAGGTATGTTTAGTTAACATTGCAATTGATTTAATTGTAATATCAATCAACATCTATACTGAATATAATCCGCACATACCTGTCATTTAGTTTGTGTGCACAGTTCCTCTGAGGTCAGATTTGTTTCATCCTGTCATGACTGACATGTAGTTGGGTATGTTAATGGGTTAAATTGATGGATTAGTCAGTTAACCAGTTGACAGGCATGTAGGACTTTTCAGTCAAGTATCTAGGCTGCAGGGATGAGGTAATCGGTGATAAGTTTGGATATGGCTTGCAGGGCTCTATTGTTCAAGGCTGCAAAATGGGCTCTTGTTTTCCCGACGGGGACAAATGTGTGTATTTTTTGTATGTGAAGTGGATTTGTGTTTCTTTTACCATTTGTTCCCTTTATTTTGCTTCCACGCTCCTTCTCTGTCCGCCTCTGTCTATGTGTTCATTAGAATCATATGGAAAAGGAGGAATGGCACTGGCGAGTGGGGATGCAGTAGCCCACAGGACCTAGGAGGCTGGCACCAGTGAAGCCGACGGGACCAGTGGGATGGAGGGTGAGGTGAGTACCCCCGGGGAGACTGGCACTACAACCACATCTGATTCAGATTCCTCCTCTGATGGCGGCTCCCTGGTGGTGGCAGACCCATCTGGGAGCACCCCAGCACCATCCTTGTCTGCCACCCCCCTTGCCAGCACCATCCTCCCTGTAGCTCCCCACCCAGTTGCCGTGCCCGCTCACCCAGGAGGGTGGGTGTCTCTTTCACAGCAGGCACCTCTGCCCCTGCCCCAGTCAGTCCTGCTGCCCTCAATGAGGAGGCTATTCACCTCCTGAGGTCCATCTCAGTGGAGCAGACAAACATTGTGAATGGCATCCTAAATGCAGCAGTCCATTGCCTACTTGGAAGGAATTCACAGTACCTTGTCTGGCCTACAGAGATAATTTCAGGTTCTGGCCTCTTCGTTGATGACAGCCAGTGTCCCTTCATCTTCCACCTCTCCTCCAGTTACCTGTTCCCAATCCATGACCCCTCTCCCTCCACCCATCCAGGGCACACCTACAAACCATCATAAAACCACTACAACAGACAAGGTGCACAAAGACAAACATAAGCACCACAAACAAACTCACATGCATGCACACACACAACACACATCTGCATACACAACAACAGGCACTTCCCACACTGCCTCCCTTACAGTTACATCACCACTCACACCTGCCAGAACTGCATCATCCCACACTGGTCCTGATAGCATTCCTGTCATACCCTCAATCACCACAACTGTAGACTCACAGACACCCATACCACACACCACATCTGCACTCACCACGACCACCTTCTCTGCCACCTGCAGCACATCCACCTCACTTGCACACACCACCCCAACATTCAATCACATATCTTCCATTCCCTCTCTCTGCATCTCTACCCCCTTCTTCCCAAGATATGCACATGCATCCACTCACCCACCCACAATACACCCACAACACACATGCACACATTCCACACACCAGCATCCACATACAGCGTACCAACACATCACACAAACACTCCCTCTACCTCCACTCCCTAATTCATGTGACTGCTCCCATGTACCTAAAAACGTCTTCATTGTTGCCCTTGACCTCTTCCCTCCTCCTCTCCCACCCATATTGCCCCAAACGTCATGTCCCCCTGCCCTTCCTTGGCCCTTCCACTTCCCATTCCTCTAGTGCCCCCTCTTGTGTTTCTCCTGCTCCTCCAGCCAGCAAAAATTCCACCCCTCCCAGAGCTGAAGCCCCCCCTCCCAAGCCCAAACATAGACACCCCCCTTCCAAATCCAAGCGAGCCCCACCACCACCACCCCGAATCCCTGAGGTGCCTGCATGTCCAATTGATGCCCCTATGATGTGGAGGCCAATTCACTGTCAGGAGTCAAGCTGGGACCATGATATGTGGTCTATGTGTTGTGCATTTCTGCATGTTGGACTTGCCATTTGGCACCCTCTGTATATAGTTAATATTTATTGTTAATTCTATATTGCATCTGCCCACTTTGCTGTGGTTGGCAAGATGAGATGATTGTCCTGGTTTCCTTCTACATGGTGGTGACATCTGTGTGCAACGGTGTGTGAGGTCTGTGTATGGCATGTGTCTGTGTTGTTGCATGTGCTGTATAGATGGGTTGTGCCATGTGCATGTTGTTATGTGTCTGACTGCTTGCTTGTGGGATTGTATGGGCTACATCTGTGGCTTTCTTTGTATGTTGGTTGTACGTGATGTGTCATCTGTGTCATTGTTTGGATGTGTGTTCACTGCTATTGATTGTGTGTCATTGCTACAGTTTTTTGTGTGTGTGGATGTGTAGTGTTTCACAACGAGTCTGTCTATGACTGCGTTGAAGTGTTTGTGGTCTAGTTGTCATTGTGTGATTAAGGGGTGTTGTGTATGGATGTGTATGACTGTGTAGGTGGTGTTGTGCTGTGTATTTGGCATGTATCTGCTTGGCTTTGTGTGTGTATTGTGTACTTGGCTTTTACGTTTTTTGTGTGTGCGTGTGTGTGTATATGTGTGTATATGTGTGAGCTGGCACGTATGTTTGTATAAGTGTGTGGCCTCCGCTGTCCGTGCCAGGAGTGTGTGTTATGTGTGGATGTGCATCACTGCCATCTCCACCACTATGAGCTAGGCACACATACAGTTGTCGTCTTAGTCTTTGTCCCTGGACTCTGAATGTGTATGGCGAGATACAAAGCTGGAAGGACTTGCAGTTCGTTTGCCATGGTGGCTGCGGACGGGTCTGTGTACTTGGAGGTGAGTGTCTCCTTCTGTATTTTCTGCTTCCGCCAAGATTTTTGTTGCGGTCAGCCCACCCGGGATATCCTGGTGGTCTGGTGACTCGTAATATAATGGGCGGGACATTAATTGTCACCAGCCTGAAGTTGGCTACTGCCGCCGGCTGCTGCTTATCAACAGTGGCAGTACTGGTGAACAGTTGTCTGTGTTGCATTGGGTTCACTGCCTTACTCGTTATATGGCTGCACCACCACCCTGGCTCTGATCTCACTGCCATCCCCAGTGTGGCGGTCCAGTTACTACCAAACTTGGAATGACCACCTGTATGTGTTATTTAAGGTGTATAGTCACCCCCTTAACTAAAAGCCACATTTCTCATAGGGGCATTCCGCAGGGTTGACTAGTGTACCATTGCAGGAGGGTTATCCCATGGAGCACTTAGATGGGAAGTGGAAGCATAATGTAAGCACCACGTTGGGTGTCACAGGGCAAGCCCTAGGGCACCCGTGGCCCCAGCCAACTTCAGCCTAGTGCAGGAGCCGGCATGCTTTCACACAGTTGGGGCGGCTATCTATGCTTGCTTCCTCTGTGGGGAAGCACTATGGGGCTTATTTACAAGTCCCTTGTGCAGTCGCAAACGGCTATTTTCACCATTTGTGACTGCAAAATCACATCCTATATCTGGCCCTGAGTTCCATGTCTTAAGATGGATGCCACCACTTCCTATTTGTTGTGGTGGCAGCCAGTCAGATCTCAGATCTGTTAGCCATGAGGATCCTCGGTGGCATGATATATGTAAAGTTTGGAAGCATTAATTGCTAAAAAGCTGCGGACAGGATTTACACCAAAACACGGAAAGCACTCTTTCTAGGCCAAGATCTAGCTTTCTGCCTAGTTTGGTGAAAATTAGATGAGCGGTTTAGAATGTAGCTATGTCTTAAGTTCCTATGGAAAAATATGTTTTGAGACCCTCTTTTTCGGGCTACACTTGGCACATCACCCTGAAAATTTCCATGCACAAACTAGTAAAAAAATAGCACTTTCTTGGAAAAATTTTGGGAAATTCGTCAAACAGCACCAAAGTTATTAGCAACATATATATATAGATATATATATAAACACACACGCATATATATATGATCAAAAAAAACAAAGGCTACAGGGATGTTACAGTTAGGTTCAAAATTTACATATACAAAACCAGAGAAATTCAGAAGTAATAGTTACAGTTATTTCAAGTAACTATAACTCATGCCTCAAGGAATCTATAACTTGCGTCCCCATCAATAAATACCACCCTTTTACAAGTTTTTGTTGGATAGAGTGTGTTTTGGATACCACACCAAAATCTGCATTCTGTTAAATTCTGCTTTTTTACCTCGAAAATATTAGCAAGATTGACCTACCAATATTTATCGCAAAACTAGCAATATGCGCTGTTACATAAATTACTGCACATATCACAATTAATCGTGCTACTCAGTGTTTGAGCGTGAGACCTTCAGGCTTACTACATTATTAAAATACCTCTTTGAACAGCTACCAAATAGGAAATTACCGTGTATGAAATGCCTTTCACGCAGATCGCCCTGTATTCTCATCTGCAATAAATAGGCAAGCCTTAAGGAAGTGATTCAGAAAACCATAAAACAGCATATTTAAAGTTCATCCCTCTTGAAATGTGTGAAATGTGTGGAGGAGCAATGATACACACAAATTTATTGACCTTTAGTCATAACAATAGTAGATCAAAGTCAAGAGCCATTAGTAGCTAAGTAGACATTTTCATACTCTCGGAATGGTGTCCTCTCACTCGATAATGTGGGTTATTATGTTCCTTGAAATAAAGCAATGCCCAAACAGCAACTTTATACTGCTAACCTCCTTATTCACCTTGAAGACCCACTTTCTGTTTAGTGCAAAATTCACTGGATTATGAGATTTGCATTTATATAGCTTCCTCCTTCATCGCATTGCTCTAGGAGAATATTATGGCTCCCACAGTATGAATACGTGTTCTGTGAAAAGCCACTCCATAGTTTCCAACTTGATTAGCCGTGCTAGAAAAGAAGAAACATTTTGTTATAGCGTTTCAGTCTATTTCTGATTCAACACAAATGGGTTGGTTTTTCATGTGCTTATCTTAGCGAGAAGCACATATTCTAAGCAAATAAATAATTAATTTACGAAGTTGTTTAATCCGAACATTTGAACAGCTTCTGAGATCAAACAGATTCATGGACATGCCCTAAGGTTGACGGTTTGAAACCCTGAGAAACATATATGTTGTTTTTCTTTTAATGAATTTGTATTCACCCTGAAACATTCATTCTTACCTTGGCAATAGTGAAACACTGTAATTCATGTTACTGTAATGCAATGTTGCAGTTTTAATAAAGCACGAGGGAGCAGAGTTACAGAGTTCACTCAACGCAGTGCAACAATAAAGTCACTGCAACGAGTAGCGTAAATGGGATAGAGCAGAAATGCACAATATCTATAGTGGTGCAGTTCTGCTCTCTAGACCTGTGCTGGTGCATTTTTGGCAGCCAGGAGCTAATACAGGCACCCTTGTGCCATAGTGAAAGGGTGTCCTTATTGTGGCCAGCATAGTTTTTGCGCAGGAAGGGGTTGCTTCCTATACATAAACTATGGTTTAAGGCATTTCCTTCTTTCTATGCGTGCAGTAGAATGAAGCACACATGCAGATGAAAGAATAAGGAGAAATGAAAAAATTGCTTTTCGTTATGCCTGCCTCAGGGAGGTGGAGCAGTTTGGGGCAAATCCCTGTATACCAATATTTGTGGATAGGGATTTGCTTCAAAACCCATGGTGGTCCATGCAACAGTAATGGAATGCTTTGTGGACACAAAGCAATGAAAGGCTGCACATTGTGCTGTGTTGCTTTAGGGTATAATCCGGTGCAAATCACAAATTACATTGGATTGTAAATCCCATCAGTAGACTTTGCTTCTGATCTGCTTTAAATAGGTAAAACAAACCCTATGCAAAGTCTTTGAAAACATGGCACCAGTTTTCAACCTAATTTTTATACAGACTGGTGCAAGGTGGAAGTAGTATGTGGTATGGCAGTGGTGCCTTACTATGTAATACTAACACAATACATAAAAATGCCCTTCGGATACCCTCAAGTTTACCTTCTCTCAGTCCTGGTAGAGTGGTAAAGAGAAGACAGGCTACCGGGAGGAACATGTGTTCAGCATTTCACATCACCCAGATATGCATTAACTAATTGACACAACTTGAGAGAAATCCAACACCAATTTATAAAAATAACTCTCATTTTTATATATTTGTAGGCACAAGAACAAAGTTTGTACATACAGTACAGAGAGAGTTATGAATTTTCAAGCATTAAATAAATCACAGTAAAACTTTGCATTGCAGTCGATGGGAAAACACATATATGGAAGCGGTCACTTAGAGGTCGAGTTCCGGGGAACCCTCTTGAAAGTAAAGTCTTTGGGGCCTTAGGACCAGGTCTGCATCATCAGAAAAAATCTACCTGGCTTGGGGAACCTGGGTGTAGAGGTGCATCGAGCTGGCTATCACAGCTGTCAAAAATGCATCCATTTAAATGCAAGACTTTGCAAAAGGATTCTTGCAGATCGAATTCAAGGGAGCCACTCGGGGATATGCTTTTGAGAGGCTTTGGACTCAGGAAAAATAGGCAGATCAACTCTACCTGTCTTTGGGGCCAGGGTGCAAAGGTGCACCAGATCCGTAGGCAGTGATTCAGAAGGCATGCCAAGAGAAAGTGAAAACAAATACGGATTCTCTACCACAGGGCTATGAAAGTTGATTGGCTTCAGTTCAGGTTGGTCTCTCCTCTCAGAGCATCAAACAAAGAGGTCAGCTTTCAAGCTCCCACGAACAAGTCTTGGCAACAGCAAGCACAGCGATCTTGGAAATCTTCTTGCAGTGGACCACGGGACCAACACAGACATTTGAACTTTGGTGAGGGACAAGTACTCAGCTTTCTGAAGACAGGTGACTACCTTCCTTCAGGCAGAATTCCTTCAGAGCCCAGCAGACAGTCTTTCAGAAGTCATGCAATTGGAGCTTGGTGCCTGTAGGCTGCAGGGAACTAGCTTCCCTAGTCCAATGGAGATGTAGTGAAGTCTTATGCTGTAGAGAGGGTCACCTTTTCTTTTGGAACCTGCCTCTGGTTCTGTGTGAGTTGTAGTCCAGTGGATGCGGAGGGACTGACACATGTGCCGTCTCTAAACTCCTCTCTTTGTTCAGTCCTGCTCTTGTGCAGATATGAATCTCTTCTTGTTCCACGTAGAATCTAAAGTTCTAATGTCTGGGTTGCCCCTTAAATCCTAGATTTTAAGGGAGCTATGGGCATGAGGACAAGTGGACAATGGGCTGCTTGACCTGTGGCTATTCCACACTTTAAGAGATGTCATCTGATGAATGCGTGTCACCTAACTAAAACCAACATGACAGAGCCCTTTCTTGATCGTGCACTTCAGCTCCCATGCCCTAGAGGTGTGGTCAGCCTTTGGCAGTGCACGCCCTTCTGAGTACCTAATTTCTTTCCTGCCCACGAAATTGCAGTGCCTGGGGAAGGGGAGGCTTTGTGCTCAAGTGGGGGATAAATTCCTTTGTGCACATAGAGCTAGTGAGCCTTTGAAGCTTACTGCTGCATTGGCTCTATTCACTAGCCATCCTGTGTGTGCAGAGGTGTGACCTCTGATGCACACAGGCCTTTGTCTCAGACCTTTTGGAGTAGCACACTCCCCCTAGCTTGAGGTCAGATGTCTGTCTCAGTGGCAAACCCTTGATAATGCCCGCCAAAGCACAGAAACACCAGTAAAACTAGGTGGTCAAAGTCCAAAGTGAAACCTGGGTACATGCTGCATTAACCTCGACCACACCATCATGGCAGGGCTTAAGCACTGTGTTTGACACCAAGCACAAAGGAATTTGACCGGTGCATCATGGAGTTACACATATTGGTCAGGACCTGATGCTGACCCATGGTATCCTGTGCTACGTCGCTCACTTGCCGTAGAAGTCACTTTAAAATGCTACCACAGGGCAATATATGCTTGCACATATTTCCCACACAGGTAATATAATGCACACTGCTTCCTGGGCTTTAGGAGTTCTATCTTATGGGTGACTGACATATATTAAATGCAGGGAAGAGACCCTGGTACACATGGTGTGTGCAGGGTTCATCTCAAGCAGACAGGCTGCTCATGGAGATCTGACATGGCAGATATGCAGACTTCATTTTTACTTGGACGAGTCAGGATGGCAGAATAAGTGCTGCAGCCCTGGTGCCCTCTTTAACAACCATGACCAGGGTACCTCTGGTAGCATATACTAGGGCCTTACAGTGTGTTAAAATCCCTGCCAATTGGGTATCCCAATTCACATTGCAATTTAAAAGGAAAAAGCACTGGTGCTGAGGTCTGGTTAGCAGTCCTCAGCACATTCTCATTGTCAAAAACCACAGCGTCTGGTAGGTAACATGGGGTAAAAAGTGGGAGGCCACTGCAATGCCAGTCCATTTCCAACAGAGACATTACTTAGACAGCACATGAAAGAGGAGTACAATGCCCCATAAAGGGGTTAGTCCCCCCAAAAATGTGTTCACAAACTTACAAACATAAATAGTTACAACCTCACTATTGTGCAACTTCATGAGATTACTTTGTTATCTGAGGGTTCCAGATGTATATCAGTGGGAATTTCTGCCTGTGTAATTGAAGTGTGGTGCAATTAGGAATACGGCCAAGCAGTCACTATTATGTAATAGTCTGATTTTCTTTTTTCACAGCTAAAAATATTTTTTCACATGGACAAATCTTATTGCCTATGACCCCACCAAATTCTATATGTTTTTCCAGCCTGGAAATTATGCATTTAATGATTTCCATAATGGAATGTGGTTAGAAAAGAGTCTGCGGAGTAGCACATACCATCACATTTCTAGGTATTACCAGACCTTTAAAGGGAACCCAGCATTTTAACACTACTCCCCAACCTGGGGTTATCACATGAATATTAGATATGGAATAAATACTCCCTACCATATATTATAAGGATATTGTAAGTCAAATAAAAGTTCTGTGGCCATATAGAGGAATGAGGTGGAAGGACAAGATCCTTTATAAGGTTGCTTGTAATATCCTTACACTATACGTGGGTACTTTATTGCTTATAATACATAATCACACCATCATCCTTTCCACAAACGTCTTAAATACTTGGTGTATTGCTGTATCATATTAAAATAAATGTCTGCAAAGTTGAAGAATAAGCAGTGCAACATTCAATGCACCAAAAAGCGTCTAGACATTTCTTGGAATTTCATTTTTAAAGAAGTTCAAGTCAGATATTAAAAAAGGCCCTAGCTCAGAATGCATAGAAACATATTCCGTCCTGCCAAGTACCACACATTAGGAGTTAGACTAGCGCATTTTAATGCTGATGTGCGCATCACTGCATTAAAATGCATTGGTCATGCATATGTAGCTTCTTGATACCCTTTGGGAATTATGAGGTGCTCCAAAAACAACCTTGTGTTCAACACTGCCTCTCCGCTTGTGAAGAAATTTAGGTGTCCAGCACTAAACCTGGAGGGCTCAACGTCTTGGTAATGTCGCGTAGGATCTCATTATGCAAATAAGACTACTAGATTTTGAGCGGCACAATCGCCTGCCGTGAAGGAGACAAATAGGGTCATTATGAACCCCGGCGGTTCAGCCCGCCATGCTGGCGGTGGCTGAAAAGGCCGCCACCGGCATGGCGGGCTGAACTGCCATGTAATGAACTGCGTGAGGGCCACCATAGGTGGCCCTCACCCACCGCCAGGCTGCTTCCGACAGGCAGCCTGACGGTGGACTGCATCATCATCTGAAAGGGCTGCTGCCCCTCGGATAATGATCCCATGTCCTCCAGCCTTTCCCTGGCGGGTTTCCCTAACAGGAAAAAGTTGGCGGAAGGGGTGCTCTGGTGCCCAACTGGGGGCCCCTGCACTGCCCATGCACTTGGCATGGGCAGTGCAGGGGCCCCTGTGCAGTGCCCCATAGCGCAGGTCACTGTCCGATTTGTGGGCAGTGTTCTGCACAACGGGTGCAGCTGCACCCGCCGCACAGAGGCATTGACGGTGGCTCTGTCTGGAGCCGCCAGAAATGTCCCAGCCAGGCATTCTGCTGGGGCGGCGCCAGCCCAGCAGAATGTTTATTATACGACCGGCAGGGTCCCAGGGGGGCTGGCAGTCAGTAGAATGACCACCAGCCTGAACACGGCGGTGAAAACCGCTGTGTTCATAATGAGGGCCTAAGTCTAACCTACTGCAGGTGACACCTGTCCTCCAATCCGGGTTTTGCTCCAGCTAACTAGCAGTGCCTCATCTCTACCCGAGGGCAGGAATGACTGGGCAGCAGAGTGCATGACATAATTGGATTCTCAGGGAAGCCGTGGTGACTCAGGTCTCATCCGTTTCTCTCAGTTACATTAGTCTCATATATACAAGGATAAACAGAGGCAATATATGTTTCAATAATGATTTTAATGAAGCGACTGCATCATAGCAAAGCATGAGCTGCAATAACCAGGATGACACAGCATGACAATATTAAAATTGTGACAAAGAGAGTGAAGCATAAGAATAACTCTACCATATTATCACTACAGTCAATAGACTAATTGCTACCTAGGCTATGATAGTGCACAGCATGTTAAGATCTAATTCTGCCCTTCAGGTTCCCCTGGGAAGACATCATCCCCCATTCCTGAGCAAAGGCCTGAAGTCTGCAAAACAGCTGTAGCGAAGCATTGGGCAATCAGCATACAGTCGTGGTTCTCTGGCTGGAATCTCCCTCTAACGTGTAAGAGGCAGGGAAGTATTTTTATAATAAAACAGCTGATGTTCTCAGAAAATGTTCCTACGTAAGGATGTGTATGTTCTAAGAATGTCGGAAACTAAACTTATACTACGGTCAATGGCAATGTACCTTGCAGTAGCCTTGGAAGAAGCACAGAGTGAGCAAGAATGTCTTGTTTGAGAACATAGTGCTAGCCTAAGCAAAAACAGTTAGATAAACAGAAAATAAAACAAACCGTAAAAGTGGCTATTATAACAATAATAAAATAAAGCCAAATAAAATATATCTAGGTTAGAGTGCACAGCAGCTTGGCCTAGTGTGTTAAAATAACGTGCATGGAGCTATAGCTAAAATGGCTACACAACACCCTCCCCTTGTCAGTTGAAGGTGGTTCAAAGCCTAGTGATATATAAAATTGCTACTAAAAAAGCTCAACCTAAGATATATATGTAAAAATGTATGTCAATTATGACAAGTCGAAGGGACACGTGACCATATAAAAGGACAATTTAAAACGTGAACATGTGGCATAAATGACCGAATTTCAAAAGACAAAGTTATTTTTTTTAAATTCCAATTGATTCCGGGACTATAGAGGACAGGAAATCTTCCACTTTGGCAGATGTTAAAGTTGGAAAGGCATCGCCAAGAAGGACCAAGGAGCAGTCGTGTTCCATAGCCTCTGCCTCAGCCAAGGCGGCCTTCCGTGGTGTACCCAAAGATGAGTTAAGAGCCACATCCTCCAGGAAGGGCAACTCATAAGTTGCTTCCAGTAGCAAACGCAACCTCAACGCGCACGCCTGGTAATGAGCCCTCAGCAAGATCATCAACAGATCAGCATCCAATGAAAGCAAGAGCTGCGTACAAAAGACAGTCTTTCAGTGTGTATTCAAAAGAGCACCAGAGGCACCTAAACACAGGCAGCACACAATGCAAAACCAGTCTGAATGACAGAGACTAGTCACACTCCAATTGCTCTAGGAGTGTTGCTCCAAAATACTTCATCATGCGTTCATGACACAGCTTTGCTGATGGGAGCGCTTTCATTCCTCCTTGTGCGGCGGGACAGCCATTGCGCATAAAAAATAGCAACAGCAAAATGCCAACAATTATAGCCAAAGTTATTGGAAATCCCCCAAAAATACTGGAGAAAATTTAATGAATGGCTGATGGTATCAAACCAAATATGGAGGAGAAGGTGTGAATGACGCCAGAACCAACAGCCTTAAAAAAGTTTGCGATTCCAATTGTACTGGACGCATTAAATATCCGTCCCACGAGTTCACTAAAGTGTCTTGGAAAGTTTGTACTTAAAAGGGACTGTATCTCTGCTGACGACCTTGCCACCTGAAGTGCGTAGGTCTCGCGTGCAGATGTAAAGCCACATGCTTCTGAAACAATAAAGCCTTGAGTCTGCTCAACTTGTCAAAATTCACATTAGAAGTAGCAATGTGAGGCCAAATGTCTGCCACCTCTTTTATTTTAGTAGGAGGAAACAGTACGTTCCCGCAGCATGTAACAATCTTAGAGACCGAAGCAACATAAACTATTCCAGTTCGCATCTCACAACAATCTTCACCATTGAGGAGAACATAGCTGCCATTCGAAAGCACCTGGAACATAGGTCTAATCAAGGGGACAGGAACTTCCTTCAGATAACAAGCTAAATGTGCTGCAGACGCGTTACACGCCCCATGCAAGGACAGCTGTTTACAAACCATTGAATGGCTGACTGAAGTATCGTATTCACTACCGCTAAGAAAGCCTTCTTTAATGCTACTGAGACATTTGTACGAGAAGGGTAGCTCCCACACCTCATGGATGTAACTATCTCCCAGCCTTTCATATCTGCCTACCGGAATGTGTTTTAAACAGGAGGTGAATTGAAGTGTAGAAATAGGCAGATTAATGACCTCGTGTATTAGCCATTGTAAAAGGCAACTTTTCTAATTTCTCGATGTTTAGCATGACATAAGACGCTTCTTTCTTAGCCATTAGTTGTTGTTGTCGAATAAAAATAAAGGAAGAAAATATTTCCCTCGTGCTGACATGTTACCAGGGAATGTGACCCGCCTTCAGTGTTTGAAGTGTCCAACCCAACTGCATAATGAACCTTAGATGACTCTGTCCGTGGTATAAGGAAGACATATCAGTTTGTATAATGTCTATAGCAGAAGAGACAATGTTATTTACGTTGTATATCCGGTCGGACAGGGTATTAATCCCATTATCCACAACAGCTAATGCCTTTTTTTGATTTTCCCGGTCTATTTGCCTTAACTGGGCAGCTGCTTCTTGTTGGGAAAGATTCCAAATTTCATTATATACTTCATATAAGAAACGCTGTCTGTGGTGTTTTCTGGGGCCTAACAGGAAGTTCTGTAAATCGGTATTATTGGACAGGATCTGAGGTGTTCTCTAACCGCATCTAGCGAGAAAGTTCTTAATCATTGCTGGCATAGTTTCCCTGCACAGTATATTGTAACTATACCCGCATGCTCATATGATATATAGCGAAGGTTCGGCCTATTAGTTCTAAACCCCTCAGAGGAGTTGATAAAACTTTGGTGACACCCTTTGTTATCTACTGGCCACAATAACCACCCGCCAGGACGTGTCAGTGAAACATTAAATGTACCAAAATGGACCCATTTGTCGAGCTGATCTCCAGTTGCATTTGTATATTTCTGCCATTTATAAAATCTTGCAGGTATACTGGGCGTGTTTACTTCTTTGATCTTTGCTAAGCCTAGACAACTTGTTTGTTGAACTGTTTCATTTAAGAATATAATTTGTACAGGTATCAGGCATGCTCTGAATAAACTTCCTTCCCCCTTATTTGCCAATGTCTAGTTCCCCAAACACTTCTTAAGTCAATCGACTTCAGCCAATATTCATAGCCTTCTATAGTCAACTGGGAAACAAAGGAATCTGAATATATAAATTTCGTATTTGTCAATAATATGTGTATGTTTTCAGTAGGTGGCAATTTAAAGTAATACGAATCAGCATTTTCAACATCATGCCCAGAAAAATATGTAAACTTTTCAGAATACGTTTTGGAACTCCCTTGTGGTGGAGTCAGACAATGTTCCCATTGTGTATAATTAAAAAAAGTTTTGGGTCTGCTTGCTCTGTATATGAAATGGTGCCCATAATAATTATAGCAAAACATAATTTTCTTTAGATTGATAAACATCTTCGTTTTCAAATACCGTATACAAAAGCCTAAACTAGCACAAGGCCTTCTATAAGAAGCCCAGAAAGAGACTAGCCCTCAAAAACCTTCAAAAGGTGCAGTGTTAACATTAAAAAGCCATGTATTGTCATGAGTGAATAAAACATTTACATAATATGTGCACATAGAGCTAGTGAGCCTTTGAAGCTTACTGCTGCATTGGCTCTATTCACTAGCCATCCTATAGTCAGCATTCTTTACAGACAGCCAAATACTCCCAGACTGCAGCACAAAATATCTGTGTGCCCAATCCTGAAGTTTCTTTTTTATTTCTACATGTCTTATTTAAATACCATGGACATATTTTTATTAATAACTGGTTTTGCTGTTTTTTATCTGCAAACAGCTTAGCTTAATCGATGCACCTACCTTTGTACAAACAATTGAACATTTGTAGATGCACTTACTTTCAAATGCTTCACACATGTTGCATTCACATTAAACGATGACCTCCAAACTACCATTGTATTGAGTCCCTTTTTCTTTAAGGCCGGCTAATTAAAGACCTCCTTCACACTACTTATCCGGACGCCGGTCAAATTGGACATCATCTCTACTATTTAGTCTATGACTGGATAAACAGCAAAGAATATGTATTTTTTGCCAGACTCTGGCTAAATAGCAGGAATGTGTACTATTTGGCTGTCGGCGGGTAAATAGCCACTTCCAAAACTAAATACTAAAATGCTGAAAGAAAATGTTATTTTTTGATGTTTTAAAGGAAAGAGAGTCATTGATAGAAAGACAGGTTGACACTGATTGCTGCTAGCTCCAGGGTGGCATAGCCCCTGTGCATTTCAATGCAGTGCTTGTATAAGTTAGGTGATGTGCACACATTCCTTTCCGTAAAGTTCATGAAAGGTGTGGCAAGAAGCTTGACAGAACCCTGTACAGACTCTAACAGAATTGGAGGTTGGTTGGCATTGCAGCTATGAAGACTACAGCACATGATTTTTCATAAAACAGAGTTATAGTGGGAGATTTATTAATTTTTAATGCAACTGAGTACAATAACTATATTTGCTTTGTTTTGTTGCAGAAGAGGAGAAACAGAGCAGAGCCATATCTGGTAAGACTGGCCAGCTGCTAATGTTTTTCCCTGCGGTGGTGCTCTTTAAGGCTGTCTTGCATGACTCAGCTTCTCAGAGGTGAGAAGAGTATTGTATTTATATAGGAAGCAATGTATGGGTGTTTTTGATAAATTATAACATTTCTCTTTGTTAGCACCTATTTCAAGGAGGCATTAGGATTTTGATTCAAGATCTGGTTAGACTATTTTCATACATCTTACTTTTTATTTTAAAAAAGTATGGATGTTTGCACTGTCGTGTCCCAGGAATGCTCCCTTGAGGCAGTAGAAAATCACTTTTCATGTGAAAAATACTTTTGGCACTAGAAAGTAAATACACATGTACTACTAAGTATGCTTTTCATGACTTTTTGTCACTTTGCAAAAGTGGAAAGTATTAGTAAATCTGGGCCCTACTGAACAAACAAAGCAAACACAATTAAAGTGGTGGAGCAGCGCAATCTAGACTCCATCCTTTATATGTCATCATTGCACAACTATGCAATTATTTTTTACATTATTTTACTGTGTGCCTTTATTATATTAACATGTGTGAATATTTAACTGCATTAATGAAAGGTATTTACTGTAGAAACTAGAGTTTAAAAAGTGTGCGCTAATGTTAAGCTTAACATGAAGATACATACTTTATTTACATTGTGTATAAATATTAAGTCACATTCACACATATACTGAAAGTCATATTTGAAAGTGTAATCATGTGTGACTTAATTCATGTATTGCATTTGTTTTTGAGATTATGGTGGTCTTCATGAACATGGCGGTCTGGACCGCCAAGCCGGCGGTGGCGGTCATTACCGCCAATGGCATGGCGGCCAAAGACTGCCATATTCTGAAAATAGTACTGAACTGACTGCAAAGCAGCCAGTTCACTAACACCCTCCGTCAGGCAACAGTCCACTGCCGGTACGACTGTGAGCACATTGGAGGCAGGCCAGGCGGTGGGATTACTATTTCTATTCCACCAGGGATTCCCTGGTGAATTTCCCTGACATGGAATCCCTGGCGGAATGCATGCAGGTGAAATCCCTGGTCCCTCCCCATCTTCCCACTACACCTACCCACCCCCCCAAGCCTCTAGAACAGCCCCCCACCCCTGAATCCTGAAAAACGACCCCCTAACCAACCCTCCACCCCCAAAATCCAATGCAGGTCCCCCCACCGACCCTCACCATCTCCCACTCCCCACCTCTACATACAGGTCCCCCCAAACCCCAACCCCCCACATCCACCCATTCACAGACATGCACACATGCATACATGCACCCAGACACACATCCCCCCCACAGACACCCACGCACACCTCCATGCACTCACACACTCACCCACGCACACCCCTTCCCCTTCCCTCTCAGACAGCACTTACCTTATCCGTTGTGCTGCTCCCCGAGGGAACAAGCTCCCTGGATGGTGCTTCACCGCAACGCCTAAAACTGCTTCATAATAGGCGTGGCGGTGTAGGGAGTGACGTGGCGATGAGGGTGGAACAGCATCCATCCCCCCCAACGACCGCCAGCATGGGGCATGGCGGGCCTCACCACCATCAATGGCCGTGACCCAACATACATCATTATTTGGCGGGATGCTGGCCACCAACACTGGCGATCTTTCCTATAAGGAAAACGTGCTGCATTAAAAAAAAAAAAAAGATTGCTTTATTTAAAAGCAATCACCGACATGGTGGTCTGCTGAGCCCAGCAGGGCACTAACCCTGTGATTGTAACCATTTGCAATGGGTTGCGAATTCTGACCTACCTCATGAGTATTAATGAAGTAGGTCCATTTTTGAGCCCTTGTGAATCGCTACATGAAAATCCTGGAGTTTCATACATTCCAATAGCGAATACTTAATTGCGATTTGCAAAAAATAGCAACTTGGAAATCATTATTGGAATTAATTATACATCTGGGACTTAATGAGCTGTTGAAGCCTTCTTTTCACTGTGTATTGGGAACAGAAGATTGTTCAAGGTTGCAACAACTATTCAAGTTCTGTGGGATGGAAAATGCAGGTGATTTTGCAAATGCACACTACGGACAAAGAAATGATTGGTTCCCGGTGGAGCGGGAAGGGATATGATTGAGGTTGAATGGTGTGTTTGATTTAAATAATGTTCACAATGTTAGATGTTAGGGCAGATTCCCTTAGACTTTGAGGGGGATGGACCTCTCTGCTTCCTTTATTCTTGCAAGTGTGAAGCTTTATGCTAAACACGTATTTCTCTTTTTGGAAAGCTTTTACTGAAGTCTTCACTATGCTGACACCTCCATGCATTTCCAAATTTCCCTAAAGTTTCATTCAAACCATCCTTATTTTACTTGCAGTTCTAATTAGATGATGTTAGAATTATTTTATGATAGGTGAAAGAACCGACGTTTCTTTAAAGAACACCTATTTCTAATCCTCAGATTCTGTAATGCATTGGCTGTTGCAGCTTTGTATCTTAATCTATTGAGACTGAACCAATTGCGATATGTCAGCTTGTCAGCTGTAATTTTTTAATATTCTTATGACATGCATATAGATCGGATTGATTAGTGATTTGCAATAACATTTCTTAATTTTGAGTCACTAAATCCTGGTCTTTATTGTGGGGCTAAATGGGTCTCACAATAAATTGAATTGTTTGATTTGTGTTAACTGCCTTACTTTCTCGCTTAACTTAAAAGTGATCCATCAGATGAGAAATTATAAATCACGCTCCTGCATGCTTTCCGATGGTAGCATGTTGGATGTTTAAATATATAGACTACGGGAGTAACAGAATCTAAGTAGGAGCCTCATTCTTGCCTGATCCCAAAACCTATGTCCTGATTTTGAGGAGCAGTGGTATTCCAGAAATTTGGAATTAAGTTGTAACAACGAGGAATGAGTATAGATACGGCCGTGTGTTACATTCGCTTATGTCTAGCTTTCAGTGTTATGCTGAGTTTGGGTAGTGTGATGTGGCGATGTTTTCTGTTTTGTGGATGTGGAAGCATTTGATGCAAAGAAGTTGAAATGGTTATCAGGTTCAACGTAGCTAAGATCCTGGAACTGTAATGAGATTAGTGTAGAAAACACTGTGTTGTAATTGACTGCTAAGTTTAGTGGTGTTAGTTGTGGGTTGCCAGCAGCTATGCAGTTGACATAGGGACAAAGACCTTTGTGTGAGAGTAAGGTAGGGTTGGTGTGGTGGATCTTATTCTGCAGCAGTGAAGCTATACTAACTAATACAGGTGAATCCCAGCTGGTCGAGGTTTACTCAAGTGTGAGTCAGAGAAAGCTGGAAAGTGTCACTCCAGTCTGATTCTTGTGTGTTTTTATACTATTAATTCTTTAGTGGAGCAGACAAAGTTGTGAATTTGCTTGGCATTGTTTTTTTGATTGTATTGCAATGTTCATGAAGAATTGCAAAGGAGGGTGAGCCACTAGGAGAAGTTAGAAAATGGTACAGTGTGCAACACCGATATTGGACGGTTGGCGTTTATGCCTGGCTGCTATTGGTTGACCACGTCATAGAGTGCTGCACTACTATTCGTTGTTAATATTGAACAGAAATTACAGGAGAAAATAAATGATTTCCTATGTTGAAATTGTATCCTGTTTGTGATTATTGATATTATTGTTGGAAAAATTTAATTCTTTGAGGCTATACAAAATATGATTAGAGGTTATGTTTGATTACCTGTTAGAGAGAGAGAAGAGACACCACCCTAAGACAGGCCAGGTCATTGTATGGCCATATATGTGGGGCTAAGTCAATGGCATAGGAACACAGAGAAAGTAGGTGCATTGATATTTCCACGCTATTGCACATTTAAATTGAGAATTATTGAAAATGTTTATGAAATAAAGTCACCTCTGAGACCCACGCAGTTCAATGCACTTAATGAAAAATATCAGGGAAAAGTTTGAAAGGCAGTGCATAGCTGTGGCCATGCTAGACTGTATGCATTTTTGGGCAGTGATCTGCGTGACCGGTGAAGCTGCACCTGCTGCACAGAGGCATTGATGGCGTCTCCATGTGGAGCCACCGTCAATGTCCCGGCCGGGCCTTTCTGTGAGCGGGCGGGCGGAAACATTGTTTCCGCCGGCCGGCCCACAGAAATGTTCAATAATTGGCCGGCGAGGTTCCGGGGTCGCTGGTGGTCAGTGTTTTGACCGCCAGCATGAACACGGCGGTTGTTACCGGCGTGTTCATATTGACCACCTTAGTCTCCTGTGATGGGAAATGCAGTAGTGTGGTGAAATTAAAATTAGAATTAGAAGAGATGATAATAGAAAACCTTGATCTTTCTTTATTAGATACCTATCAAGAGAATGAACGTGTATTTATGTGTAAATACATCACTAAGCATGCAGGACAAGCTCATGTTCAATTGTATGAATTAGCGCAGAAATATGAGGTAGATTTAGCCTGAACCAAGTAATTGCAGAAAATATATTGTTTATTTTTTATGAGATCGATATTTGCAGTATGAGAACACCAGAAATGGAAACACAAATTAAGGAATTAATTGGTTGCATCCAAAAATGGAGTGAGTTACATAAGTGGGAAGGCAGATGGGTGAAGAACTAACATCAAAGTAAGCCAAAGGGAGAGCTGCTTCCATTTTTAGTGGATGGAGAAGGTGCTTTACATTTTCCATTGAGGCAAGTACCTGTTGGAGGTTATGTCCATGTGCCCTGGAGTAGAAGTGATCTTGTATCATTCACCAAAGGTTTTTCAAGATTGAGAGAAAAGCTAGGGGGTCGGTATAAGCAGGCTGAGTGATGTATGAAGATTTCACAAGTGGGTGGATTTGAATACCTTTTATGACATTGTGGTACCAAAGTACCAAGTTACTTGTGGGCATAATGTAAAGTGGCTATAGAGTGGTCAGAGAAGGAACTACTGAAAAATCTGATATCACATATCCCATTCACAGTTGGTGATGAAAAAGTATCACCAGCTGATAATTCTTTTGAAAGGAAAAGGTAGCAGCTAAAGACATTTATTGGGTTAAGATTGACAGCCAACTCAACAGCCGAAAGAGTCAGTCAATGCCTATTTTGAGAGATAGTTGCTGGATGTTTAAGCAGCAGAGTGGAATGGAGACTCTCCAAGCTAAAGACATAGGAAATTCCATGTGCTGGTTTGAGACAGGATGGAGACCTGAAATTAGCTGGATGATTCAGCAGCACTTGATCTGTTGGCAAAAGAAATCAGTTGATGCCATTCTAACTTATGCAAAATATTGTAGTGAACTGGAACTGAAGCAGAAGCGATTGAAGGAGAAGAAATTCGGAAGCAACCTTTTGTAGGGAATGTTAATTCCATGCAAGGACTGTTTCAGCACAGATCTCCTAAGGTACAAGGTAGAAATGGGTTCCCGCAACAAGGTTGAGGTCATGGTGTTCCAATTGACCTGAGTACTGGAATTGATGTGACAACTTTGATGAAACAGAATCCTTGTCATTATTGCAACAAGTTAGGACATTGGAAGTGGGAATGGCATCTTAATCCTAACAGAATGATGAATGAGAATCAGGTTCAGAATTCAGGGTTTACACAGCCCCAGTGTAATAACGCTGTACAGCCACAGAAGGTACCAAAACCAAGAATGCAAAATTCCTATATGTTCCATGCTCCAGTAATACCAATTCCACCAGCCTGCATGCCACCGCAAAATGCAAATTGTCTCCGATTTAGTTGAAGTCAAGTTCCAAATTTAAATCAGAATCACTTCCAAGATCAGAATGCATTTCCACAATTTCCTTTGTTTGATGCATAGGAGGACTATGGCTCTGATCAGTCACAATGACAGCCCCTGAAGGGGGAGGAAGATTGCATACTTGGTGACTTCTTAGAGGTAGACCAGAATGGTCTATTCGTATAGGGTGAGGTGAATGGCCACCTGTACCATTCCTGATTGATACTGTTAGAATAGTGGAAGTTCCAACCCTATCACTCTCAGGAAGAAGAATCCAAGTTGTAGGATTCGCAAACAAACAAATGACAAACCCTGTAACAGAAGAAGTACCTTTTAAAATAGGGTCCTTTGAGAATAATCACCAGTCTCTGATGTGTGATTCAAGTCCTATGGGGTTACAAGGATGTGATCTGCTGTACAAATTAAACTTCACTATCTATTTTACCCCAAAAGGAGTGGATATTTTGACCCATGATGAGGATGTCCGGTTTAAACTAATAATTCAAGGGCCAGTGGTTTGACTTGTGTCCATTAATGGCATCATGGCATCTGAGGATTTACCACCGGAGCTTAGGGATGAGGTGAAGCTTGAGGCCTGGGGCATTTCAGAAAATGACATTGGTCTCATAAAAGGAGTTGAGCCTTTTGCATAGAAGTAAAACCTAATTTTGAATACTCAAGAACGCCACAGTACAACCTGAACTCGTAACAATTGCTGGATTACTGACGAGGAGACCATGCAATTCACCCATTAGGGCCTTTCAGAAGCCTAGCAGTAAATACTGCATAAAGCAAGATTTGCAAAGAATTAACAGTATCATTATTCCCTGTGGTCCCATGGTACTGAATTCAGATGTGATTTTGTTTCAAATTCCATGTGAAGCTAAGTGATTCACCATCTTTAATATGTGTCAGGCATTTTTCTCTGTTTCTTTGCATGAGGACAGTTAATATATCTTAGCTTTTTATGTCCTGAACCTTGTTTTGGCCTGGTGATGAGTCCCACAAGATTATACAGAAAGCCTCTCAATTTTTAATAATTTCCTGAAAAAGAATCTTGGCCTCTGATCACGCCCTGTAACCCTGTCCCAATACACTAAACCAACGACCTGTTAGTGGTGTCTGATACTCAATAAACTTGCAAAAGAGATCACTTAGCTGAGAATGGACAGACAGGGCCTCATTACGAGTTTGGCGGTCTCACTAGAAGACCAAAGCGGCCACCAAAAGACCGCCATGTTGGCGGTCACACAGACCACCATATTATGAATTACACAGGCAGGACCACCAAAACCCAGCCAAAAAAACAACACTATGGGAGGGTGGGAAATGGGTGGTTCAAACCCCAGCACTGCCAGCCTGTCAATCTACCACTGCACCTATTACGAGTCACAAGGGTTCTTCCATGGTGGTCCTCCAATGGCGGTCTGAACCACAGCAGCTCACGGTCTTTCCCGTGCAACACAACACTACATTGGATGGATTTGAAAACAACACAGCTGAGACACATGCACACACCAGACACACCACACCATGAAAAACACCCCTTTACAAACTGCAGTCCTTTTCAACTACTATGCCACAGACAGACAGAGAGAGGCAAGAAACAATGCCCAAAGCAAAGAATAGGCACCCCTCTAACTTTCTCAAACACATATCCCACAGCCACACAATACATCCGTCACACAGCACCTACACCCATCTCTTAACATTTGTTTTGTATCCTTTCACCATGTCACCACAAAACATCTCTGTTTCACAGAAGGCGAGTTAAGAGTCATGGTGGATGAAATTATCAGACTAGAGCCACAACTCTTTAGAGCACAATTCCAGCAGGCCACTATTGCTAGGAAAATGGAAATGTGGTAAAGGACAGTTGAGAGGGTCAATTCTGTAGGCAGCTACCCATGCCCTAGGGAGGACATAAGGATGGTCAATCCAAATCTGATGTCCACATCAGTGTTCACATGACAATCCATGTCCAGTTCACATGTCAGACCAGCTCCATCCATTTTCCAATGATACAACTCAGATATGTCCACATGAAGATGGAATAGTAAAGAGAGGCCTAGAAGGATAAAAGTATAACACAAGAATGTTAGCCAGGTGAAGGCTTAAATGACTTACAAGTTAGCATAACAGTTTATTAGTTAACTCAGACTGTGCTTTGCAATGCCCCAAACTAAGGTGTTTCTCACGAAAGTCACAAGTGCAAGTCAGAAAAATCCTAGTCAACTTCTGCTGCTTACTGCATAGCATCAAATGAACTATCAGATGTTCACACAGAGACCCTTCACATACAACTGTACACCCAATAGTATCCCTGGGAATCAGTAAAATCACAAATCATTACATACTTACACTCAAGTGAAGTACTGACTGATGAGATTAGCCTGCATGTTTTCACCTTCATTCACATCACTGTCATCCTCATTTGGCACTTCTGCAATCTCACCTGATGGCACTGCTAACTCCCCCTCACCTGGGGTGTACGGTATCTGTCACCTTAGGGCAAGGTGGTGGAGCATGCAGCAGGTCACAATGATTTGACACACTTTGGCACACTTTAGCAGGTGAGTAGAGGAGGGCTCCCCCAGACTTAATGTTGCAGTGAAATCTTGCCCTCAGGAGCCCAAAAGCCCGCTTGTCCTTCCATGAGCCTCATTGAAGCGGACTTCCCCTGGCATGGTTGGGTTCCTCACTGGTGTCGACAACCAGGGATGATTTGGGTATGCAGAGTCCCCCAAAAGGGAATGCAACATGAGTAGAAATATAAGTTCAGGGCATCATCACATGTGGCAGCAGACATAGCATACTAACACACATGACATATGTGACTCACCAACCAGCCAGACCCTCTCTGGGTACAGTTGTGTCATCAGCTAGGGAATAGCGCTATTCTGCATGATGAAGGCATCATGGACTGACCCGTGGTACAGGGCACCTACCTTGGAGATGTAGAGGTCTGCCATACAGACTACCTGGACATTTATGAAATGGAGTTTTTTTTTCTATTCTGATAGACCTGTTCATTGCCATGTGGAGTAACCAAGGCTACATGTGTACCTTATATGAATCCCACTACATGTGGGATTTGTGCCAAACCATAGAACTCTGCCTTCCCATGGGCAAACCCCTCATGTTTAGGAAAACTGATATAGCTGTCCAAGTGTTTTAACAAAGCAGATAGTACATCCTTCAAAACAAGACGGAACACAGGCTGGGACATCCCAGGAGTTAGTGTCTCTGTATTTTGTAAAGAACCTATAGCCAGGAAATGCAGCACAGATATGACTTGCACAATGGGTGGTATGCTATTTGGATGACTGATGGAAGGCGTTAGATCTTGCTCCAACCGACAACACATCCTTGATTGTCTGCCTATCCTTGCGGTAAGTTTGCATCACATGCTGATTCTCCATTGCCTCCAAATCTCTCAGTGGATGGTACACAGGAGGTTGTCTGACTCTTCTTATTCCAGGAAAACTATGTGAGAAGAAAGGTATTTGAATTAATCATTGTATCATTTGTACGTAACAATACATGTGTCACATAAAAACGTTCACATGCCAGTTGAAACAGTGAAAGCATGTCACACATACATACTAATGGAATCAGTGGCACCATACTGACATTTCACATTGTCCAAAATAAATAGATATATCCCTGACATCATACCACAGCAACAGTATGTGAAATTTTCATCAGACATTGGTTGTGGTCAGTTGCCCAAAACACATGTCTGCCCATGGCCGAGAGGGTGGTGACATTATCCTCCTCAATTTCTTTGTGATGAGAATGCCAGCATAACAACATGACCCATCTATTGGTAGATACACATATTTGCAGTCAAGGCCAACACAAAAATGTAGGATGTAGTACTGTTTTAAACATTGTAATATATCAAAATTGACATTTTCCAACTATATAAAGCTTTAAAATGGTGACTGCCTAACCTACTCCACTGGACAATGGGACACAACAACGATCGCCGTTGGAACTCGTCATAGCAGCTGATACCATGGCAGACATACCCCCTGGATAACATTGCTGGCTATGACAGTCCTTGGCCAATAGCAGTGTCCGCCGGCAGTGACCGCCTTCTCCCGCTGAATCTTTCACTTGACTCCTGACACTGCTGTCAGCAAGACTTCCATGACTGAGTTGATGTGTATTGTCTCCTGGAGCAATCATGCCACGTCCTACAGGTGAAAGGGCCCCTGCCTTCTCACAAGAAGAGCCCGAGAAGCTTGTGAAGGAGGTCCTTCCCCTGTAAGGACAGCTGCATGGGGCATCAGTTGCTCACCTCTCACATTAGTTAGTCCTGCCCTGTCGTATGTGTTAAAAGTGAGATTGTGTCATTTAAACACTATAGGGGCTTTCAGTGTGCATACATGGCATAGTTACTGTGCATGTAACTATATAAGGTGAAAGATTTGGGGCCAGATGTAGCAAACGTTTGCGACTCGCAAACGGGCCGATTCGCAATTTGCGACAGTGCAAAATCGGAAATGGGATGCAAAAAGCCCATTTCTGACTCGCAAAAAGCGATGGGACCCGTTTGCGAGTCGCATCCGTTGCGACCCCATTTTGCGACCTGCAAATTGCAAGTCGCAATTTGCGAGTCGCAAACCTTATGCAATTGCAACTCGCAAATTGCGACTAGTCGCAAAAAGCCCAGTTTGCAAGTCGCATTTACCACTAACTCAGAGCAGGTGGTAACCATTACCAAAGTATAAAAGGAGACCCAGAAGGCATCTGGGTCACTCAAGATGGCGGACATATACCTGATAGCAGTGAGGAGGAGAGTCTACGCAGCCCAGCAGAGGAGGAGGAGGGGCCACAGACAGGAGAAGATATTTAGAACAAGGCAGACCCTTTTCCAGCAAACTGAAGAGGAGATCTATGATAAATACCGCCTTAGCAGCGCTGCCATTCTAGAATTAATAGATTTACTAAAACCACAACTAGAACACAAGACTCTGCGTGGCTGCGCCATCCCTACGCATGTGCAAGTACTATGCGCACTGCACCTCTTGGCCTCAGGGAGCTATCAGGGGGTCATTGCCTTGGCAGGTGGGGTATCCCAAAGTGCAGTGTCAAGGTTCCTCATGGCATTCCTAGATGCCTTAGTAGCGCACAGGTCTCAGTTCATATACTTACCAAGGAATGAGGCAGAAATTAACAGCACCAAGCTGGACTTTTACCGCATTGCCCACTTCCCCCACGTCATTGGATGTGTAGATGGGACACACATTCAAATATGCCCCCCGCTAATCTGGAACATATTTTCCGCAACAGAAAGTGTACCCACTCACTCAACATACAGGTTGTTTGTGATGCCCATTACGTCATCACGGACATCGTAGCTAAGTTTCCAGGCAGTACCCATGACTCATACATTTTTAGACATAGTGGGATACATCAACGCCTGGAACGTGGGGAGTTTGGAGACGGATACCTCCTAGGTAGAGCTGCATACACCTTGCAGACATACACACAGGTCACTGTGCACGACTATCTTACTAACAGTGTACTTTTGTGCCCAACAGGTGACAGTGCATATGCTCTAAGGCCATGGATCATGACTCCATTTTTAACACCCAGCAATGATTCAGAGAGGCAATACAACAGTGCGCATAAGAGGACCAGGAACCTCATAGAGCGCACCTTCGGACTCCTGAAGGCAAGATTCCGATGCCTCCACCGCAGCGGAGGCGCCCTCCAATACACCCCCATTACCGCTTTCAAAATTGTGGTCGCATGCGCCATCCTCCACAACATAGCCACCCGACGTGGGCTACCTCTCACCCCTGCAGACCCAGATCCTGATGATGAAGAGCAAGAACAACCACATCGCCATCATGGGGATAGGAGTCTAGCTAATCAAGGCAGACTGAAACGGGACCACATTGCAACGCAATATTCTGGACGGTACGTGTCAACTCCCACCATACTCACCTATTAACCATTTGTTAAGTGGAACAAAAATAACTGTTTTATTAATGTCATGAAGAAACTATATACAAGTTGAAATTGTCCATGGGCAGGAAAATGCCAACCAGTCATGTGGCACATTAACGCCATGTGCCACATTAATCTGTCCTGGCTGTTATCTATGATCTCCTGCCCCTCCTGCCAGCCTGGCTGGTCCCTGCTGCGTCCATGGTGCTGTGCCTACCACTCCTCAGCACCCTACTGTGAGTGGCAGAGACACTGCTCACTGTTGAGCCCTCCTCCCAGGTGTATTTGTTAACTTCCTGGCTGTGATGTCATCATCATGTGCCAGGAAGTGTTTCCAGGGTGTTCTGGTATGCTTTCTGGAGTGTTCTGCTGCATCTGCAAGCAATTTTGAAGGTATTCGCAATTTGCGACACCCACTCGCTAATTGCGAGTTCGTTTTTGCACACTCGCAAACAGCGACCTCGCAAACTGCGGACTCGCACACAGCGTTGCGAGTCCGGCTGCGAGTCGCAAAATCGGATTGCTTTTTTTTCTGGCATTCCAATTTGCGACTCGCATTTTGCGAGTCGCATCAACTCGCAAAATGCGAATCGCAATTTTTATTTTTGCTATATCTGGCCCTTGGTGTCCAGAGATAACATGTAAAGGTTTCAATGAGAGTTCTCTGACCCACCATGGAAATGATACACATGGGTAGCTAAGGTGTGTTATGGGGCACCCTTATGGTGAGTGTGTGCAGTGATTTCCCTCTATCCAATGACTACTATGTGCACAGGTGGATAGGATCTTCAGGACGGGTTCTCATTGACTTGCTCCCATTAGTTGAATATCACACTGACTGTTTTTGTGTGCGAGTTGTGAACATGATTTTCTTTCTTTTCTTCTTCATCTCTGCATGCCAATTCCCATCAGAAGAAGGGGATTTGGCGTGCCATTACCAAGAAGGTGCAGACCCTAAGGGTACACAGCCGGCCCACTGTCGGTAGAGGTTGGAGGACCTGAGACGCTGGGCCCAGAAGGTCGCAGAGGCCCAGCTTGGGCAGTCTTCCTAACGAGGATGGGGTGCCCGTTAGACCATGACCCCCCTAATGGCCCGCATATTAGCAGTGGCCTACCCTGAGTTGGATTGGTGTTTGAAGGTAGAACAGCAGCAACAAGGGGGTAAGTGCAGACCTGACTCATGTTTACCCACTTACCAGGTGAATAAGTTTCGGGACTGAATGCTACATCTGAGTATGTGGGAAGTGTAATGTGTCAGAGTTGTTCTGTGCCTACATTGGTGTACTTGGGTCATGTATTGCCAACATGTGTGCACATTCATTTGGGCTCTGGACTTGGTACTTAGCATGAATTCCCTCAGTCCTATACTACACATTGCTAACATTTGAAATTGTATTGTCTTAGTATGATCAGACATAACTCCCCAGGTGGGTGTAACCTCTCTCAAACAAGTAGATCATCCCTAATGTTACAGTAGAAAGGTGGGTAGGTTCTAGCATAAAGTCCACTATTATGTATCATAGGATATGTCTATGTGTGATGCAGAAATGGGCAAGGCATCTCAATAGAATGTTACTCACTGATGTGTCATAGATTTATGTCATGCATTTGTATCCATCATGCAGGTTACATGACTTGCAGAGATGAACTCTTGTCAGCTGTTGTAGGGTTATTTCCCTTGGTATGTGAGTTATGTACATAGCCACGTGTAATGTTACACTACAATTGGCCAAATGCATGTTGAATCCCTGTGTGCTTGAGCTACTTTTCCACTGTGACACAGTATTATGTATGAGATGTAAGCATGTGACAGCCATTATGTTGCCCTCATGCATGAGCATTCTGACAATGGTGTCCTTCTGACACAATTAGTAGGAATGGTGCATAGGCAATGGATGTCAAATCACAGCAATGCACCATGCAATCATGTGTATACTGCATTCAATGATCACACCTCACTGATTGCATTTTTAATATGTCTCTGCTATAGCTATGTATGCTCTAACACATGGGGCCTGGCTTTTTGGTGATGTTATGTTTGAAATGTGACATCATTGGGGCTATTGTGCTGGTTCTAATACACCTGTGTATAGTTTGGCATGTGTCCACTGAGTGTGGCTTCATGGTTTGTGTTCTATCCATGTTTGTCTTACTAATGTAGCAAGTTTGGGTTAATCCCACTAAGGGATGACATGCTTAGCATGTCTGAATTATGTGTACTGATGTTTTTTCCATTCTGCTAACAGGTTTATTCCATGTAGTGATAGGTGGCTCTGTTTCCCTCTTCCTGCACAATGCTGTTGACAATGTGATACATAGAACAAAGATCCTTTTCTCTTATTGCATTGGGCAGGTGTTACATCGTGATATGGTGTGTGTCCATGGTGGCTTGGTTGTCCAATGTCACTTGATATAGGTATGGCTTGCTTATACCAGGGTTGCCTGCCTTTTTTTGGGAATTTATATAATGATTTGATAATTGATTTCAGATCAAGGTCTTAGTGAGTATGACATTGGGTCTGTGTCAATCTTTAGCTGCCTTGGCAATGGGGATACTGTTTCTTTTTTATGTCTACTGCTTCTTTTTTATTGCAGTGTATGACACCCATTATTGGTAGATAGATCACCTAGGTATGGATAAGTTAATATGGTTGTTCTAAGTAGTCTGTGCTAATGTGATTTTCAAATAGGTAGCTCTGATGGTGTGTTTCCCTACAAAATGTGATACACATGCATGATGTTGGCATTTTTGGGGTATTTTCTATGGGGCATCAGTTGTTCCTAGGATATGTTTTGTGTCATGTGTATGTCCTGACCCTACTTCATTATCTGTTTTTAGCATCAGCACTGGCAGGTGAAGGAGACAGGGCACAGCCAAGTGGGAAACTACTGGCCACGGGACCTCCAGTCAAGACACCACAGACAACGAGGGACCCAGTGGCCTTAGGGCGAGGGGAGTGCCACGGGGGAGACCGGATCTTCCACTTCATATTCAGAATCATCCTTCACTGGCCACTCCTAGTGGTGGCGTACCCATCAGGGACCACCCCAGTACCATCGGTGTCTGCCACCCATGTTCCAGCACCACCCTCCCTGTAGTTCCCCAACCAGTTTGCCGTGCTCACTCATCTAAGAAGGTGGGTGTCTCCTTTGCCCCAGAGACCACTGCCCCAGCCCTTGTTAGCCTTGCTGACCTCAGTGAGGGGGCTATTGACCTCCTGAGATCGATCTCTGTGGATCAGTCCACCATTGTGAATGCCAGCTCCAACAGAGCAATGTGTTCCTAGAGGGCATTCACAGTGCAATGGCTGGCCTACAGAGATCTTTTCAGGCTCTGGCTTCCACACTGATAGCAGACAGTCACCCCTTGTCTCCCGTCCCCCCTCTACTTTCCTCTCCTCTGTCCAAATCCCTCTTTCTCTGACCCAGCGAAAACACACAGACAGATTTGCAATCAACCACCTCAACAGACAAGGGAAGTGCACACTGATGGTAGACAGTCACCCCTTGTCTCCCGTCCCCCCTCTACTTTCCTCTCCTCTGTCCAAATCCCTCCTTCTCCGACCCAGCCAAAACACACAGACAGATTTGCAATCAACCACCTCAACAGACAATGGAAGTGCACACAAACACAAGCACCACAAGACACACCACAGGCATTCGCACAAACAACATCCACCTGCAGACACATCAACAGTCACAACCTACTCTGACACCCATCTCTAACCCCAGCATCACAGACATGACACCAGGCACACCTACAGACACCAACCCACTATTCACTGATCCAGCCACCATATCTATCCTCCTCACAGAAACTACTGCAGCAGACCGTCAGACATCCCCCCCAGTCACCAGACCGACAGATACCACAACTACTGATACTCCTACATGCAGCATATTTACCAGACCTGCGGTCACCACCTCAAAAGATAGCCCCCCACCCATAACAGCATCCCCCAGCATGTCCACACCCCTGAGCCCAAGACACATAAATGCCCTCGCTCACCCACCCAACAGACACCCACCACACACAAGCCCACCTCCCATAAACATGCACCCAAAACCTCCACACCTACATGTCGTACAACCACTCCCACACCCTCCACGCCCAAACCCCCTTCTGATGACCGTCCCTGTGAGTCCCCATGAGTCTAAGTAAGTATTCCTATGTAATCTTGAACTTTTTCCTACTCCAACCCCATGACACCCCCAAAAAATTGCTTACCCTCCCAAAGGCCATAGCTTCCACCTCTAAGGCCTCCCCTATCCCCCTGCCAGCATCCATGCTCCTCTCCCCACCAAGAAGAAGACCCCCCCTTCCAAGAAGGTTACCGTCTCCCAAACCCCAACCTCAACCCACTTATCCCAAGCCCAAGTCCAAAACCCCTACAATACCACTCCCCAATGTCTCATGAGGTGCCTGGCTGCTCCCTTGATCCCCCTACCTGTGGAGGTTACATGGCAGTCAGGAGTCAAGTTGGGGCACCTTTTTGTGCCTTTGGTACTTATGACACTATTGTGGACTGGCCAAATACCTTTGACTATGACATTTGTCATATCTATGACATTAAAGCCAACCAGTTTTTGGTTTGTTGGTTATATCTTTGTCCTGCATTTGATTGCCTAGGTGTATGTTGCTCCTGGCTAGTATTGGTTGAGTGCAAGTATTTTTGTGTGTGTGATGCTTGCAGATCCATGTGTGGTGGTGTGATGTATGTGGGTTTGTGTGAAGTGCTGTGGATCCCAAGGGAAGGGTGTTTGTAGTGTGTTAGGTTAGTATGTTTGTCATAAATGTTGTTGTCATGGTATTGTGTTTGAAGTGGTATGTGTTTGATGTGGTAATGTGTAATGTGAAGATGTATGGTGTTTAGTATGTTTAGCATAAATGTTGTTGTCATGGTATTGTGCTTGTAGTGGTATGTGTTTGATGTAGGAATGTGTAAAGTGGAGATGTATGGTCTATGCATTGTACTCTCATGCAGCTATTGTGTACCTGTGGAGTGTATTGTGGAGTTTTGACAGCACAGACATGGAGTGTGTTGAGTTGTGCTTTTTTGCTTTGCACGTGTGTGCATATGACTGTTTAGGTGTATGCGTCCCTCAGGGCTGTTTGGTGTTTTGCATGGTGTCTGAAGTGCTGTATGCTTTGTATACATCCCCTTCACCCATATGTATGACTGTGCAATACCTTTGTTATTGGTAATGCTTGTCTCTGAGTTGTGAATGTGGCCAGTTCATGTGGACATGTTATTTTGGGCCGTGTTGTAAATGACATGTGTCCCAATACGGGCTCCTTTCATGTGTGGTCTTGCTGCTGTCATCAGTGCTGTACTGGTCTAGTTGTGGTCTGTCGCTTTGTATGTTTGGTATGTTTGTGTGTGTGTGTATTGTGCATGGCCTAGTTGATCCTATATGCTGTGTGTGTGATGTGTGAGTTGATTGCTGTGTGGTTTGATGGAGGTGTTTTATGTCAATTACAGCACATGGATGTATGTGTGTGTTGTATGGGTGTCCAGTCCGTGGCCAGTGTTGTGTGCGTTTGTGTAAATTGTGTTTGTGTATGTGCAGTAGTTGTGTTGTTGTTGCAAATGTGTATGTTGTGTGGTGCTACCCTTGGTCTGTGTTGAGGGCTTATATGTGAGGTATTGACATGTAGCATGTGTGTGCGGACTGACATGTGCATATTGTGTATGTGTGGGATTCCTTGATGCTGTATAAGAGTGTGTGTCAATGTGCTGTGATGTGTGCATGCAACCCCTCACACTCTGCTCCCTATGTTAGGGTTTGTTATGTTACAATTCTTACAAATTCACAGTTGACACAGGTGAGTGTGTGTTTGCTTATGGTTGTTGTCATCCTCGTGGATTATTTTGTATTTCTGCGAGCAGAAGCAGCAGGATGACATCGGTGTGGATCCATGGAGGCTCCAAACGTGTCTGGCTTCCTGGAGGTGATATGTGGTGGTTGGACCGCGGTGGTCACATTGGCGGTGTGCTACCTCATAAAGGGTCTGGTGGAAAGATGGTCTCCGGTGGCCTGCTTGTGGCTCTGACAGACCGTGGCAGTCGGGGCTGTTAGGCGGTACGGCGACCTCTGGCAGTCTTCAGGGCGCACCACCGCCAAGTTCATAATATGGAGATCCGCTCCACTAGCCTGTTTGCGGTCGAACAGCCACTGCCAACATGGCAGTCATGGGACCGCCAAACTCGTAATGAGACCCAAAGTGTGCCTGAGTAAGTTGCACTATTGTCAGAAGGAAGCCTTGTATCTTGGACATCACATTGTGGAGGGAGCGAAGAATGTGTCACAAGAAAGAATTTCAGCAATTCTTAAAATTAATCCTCCAACCACCCAAAAAGAAGTCAGGATTTTTTTGGGAATGATGGGCTACTGTTGCCAGTGGATACCCAACTTTTCTTTAGTGGACAAGCCTTTACAGAGCCTGACAGAATGGTGTGCCTGATCTGATACCATTAGATAAGGACTGCTTGGTTGCCTTCCTAGAGCTGAACAGAAGTCTCTGTTGTGCCACAGCACTGGGAAATGCCTGATTACAAGAAAGCTTTTAGTCTTTTCTGCAGTGAGGGAGAGGGTTGTGTTCTCTCAGAGCTCACACAGATGCTTGGAAACAGGAGACAACCTGTGGCTAATTTTTCTGCTATTTTTGATCCTGTAGCAGTAGGGCTGCCCAGCTCTCTTAAAGCTACGGCAGAAGTTGGTGTCAGCCTAGAACGTTGCAAAAGTATTGTGATCCTGTAATTGTTCTTTTGCTTCATTTGCACACAACATTTACAAGAAAGCTTCTGCAGTGAGAGAGACGGTTGTGTTCTCTCAGCGCTTAAACAGATGCTTGGAAATGGGAGACAACCTGTGGCTTATTTTTCTGCTATTTCTGATCCTGTAGCCGCAGGGCTGCTCAGATGTCTTAAAGCTAATATCAGTAGTTGGTGTCAGCATAGAACGGTGTGCAAGTATTGTGATCCTGTAATTGTTCTTTTGTTTCATTTGCACACAACATTTTACAGATATGAACAAATTGTTATTGCACCAGAAAATGTGACCCTTGGGCAGTCTCCTTCTTTTAATCCTGCTAATTTGATGCTTCTCCCTGAGAATGAAAATGAAGATGGGGAGGGTTGTGCATGAGTGTTTTGATGTCACTGAACTATGCCCCAAATCCAGACATATGAGATGAGCCACTAGTAGAATATGATTACATTCTGTTTGTGGATGGGCCATATTTAAGAGATAATAAAGGAAACCTAGGAGCTGCTTACAGCAGTCTGTACAGTCTCAGGAGTAGTCAAAGCCTCCTGGATGTGAGGGGTGTTCTCTGCACAAGTGGCTGAACTGATAGCTCTTACTAGAGCTTGTTGTGTCTCTGAACAGCTGAAAGTGACTGCATTTACAGATAGTCAGTATGACTTTGGTGTTGTTCACAACTTTGGACAGTTATAGTCACAGAGAGGATGTATGTCATAATCTGGTTCCCTGATCCAGAATGGGGAACATTTTATGAGATTGCTTGAAGCACTACAGCTTCGTGCAAAAATTGCAGTTGTGAAGGGTTCTGCTCACTGCAGTGTTGATGATTATATAACAGTGGGCAACAGTTATGCTGACGAGGTTGTACAACACTGTGCTCATGGGTCACTGAAATTCAATGATGAATATATGTCAGTGAGTCTGAAGGTGAGACCAACTATAACCTATTGCTGTCAACAACTGATACCTGCAAGGAAATGAAGAGATTGCTGGAGGATGAGTCAGAGGCAGGATGTGTGAAAAGAGATGATGGCAATTGGGTTTTTGTAGATGGCAGACCAATGTGCTAGATAGCATGCTATCACCAATGTTAAAATATTTCCATGGACCTGCACATATTGGGATGGATGCCATGGTCAAATTTTTCAGACAGTATTGGTTTAACCCATGATTTAGACTGGTGACTAAAGAACTGTGCCAAAGAGGCATTGTGTATCAATAGGCGAATGTAGGGAAAATAACTCCAGTGATATTGAGCCATAAAGAAGATCAGGGAGGGTCATTCAACAAAATACAGATGGACTTCATCAAAATACCTGTGTGAAATGGGCTGACATATGTCATGATGATTGTGTGCATCTTTTTTGCATAGAATGGAGGGCTACCCAATAAGGAGAAATGAGTCTCACAGAAGTCAAATTGTTGTTGAGGGAGTTGATACCTAGGTTTGGTCTCCTGACTTCACTGGAGTCAGACCGAGGGACTAATTTCAATAATGAGGTCCTGAGAATGTTGTGTGCAGAAGTACAAGTAGAAGAGAGGCTACATTGCAGTTATCAGAAAGAGGCTTTTGGATTTGTGGAGCAGGTGAATGGAGCGTTGAAAGCCAGATTGGCCAACATATGTGCATCAACATCTTTGAAGTAGCAGACGTTTTTCCTCTTGTGCTGATGAGTCTTGGCAATGTTCCTGACAGAAAAGCAGGATTGTCCCCTCATGAGAGAATCATAGGTAGAACTATGAGACTGCCTGCAATGCCTGCAAATGCGCTTGTGAACATTACAGATGACAAGGTTCTTGACTTTTGCGAGGGACTAGCTAATGTGGTCCATTCTGTTTCCTACCAGGTTGAAACTGGTGCCCCCTCCACATGTCTGGAGTAGTACCATGATCTCAGTCCTCAAGACTAGGTCTTGGTGAAGAAGCATGTTCAGAATGTGTGTCTGGATCATAGATGTGTGTACCATATCAAGTCATCCTAGGGATGAATACTGCTGTTAAGAGTGGGGGTGTTTCCAACTGGAGTCATCTAACCCACCCTTGTAGAGTGCCCCCTTGATGCTGTGACAGTACCTCTTCCTGCAGTACAAATGTTGAAAATGGCACTTTCTCCAGGGCTATCCCCAAATGTTTGCCTTCTGTCTCCTATTGGTTTTACCTTCTTTTTGTTGACTGTAGGACTCTGGACACTTTACCACTGCTAATCAGTGCTAACGTGCTTGTGCCCTCTCCCCTAAAACTTGGGATGATTGGCTTACACCTGTTGGCCTATTTAATTTAACCTGTATGTCCCTTGTAAAGCAGTATACCATATACCCAAGGCTGGTAAATTATATGCTAATAGTGGGCCTACAGCCCTGATTGTGCAACCGACAGAAGTAGCTTTCAAATCTGTCACAGGCCTGCCAATGCATAATGTCATTTTGGCCTATGTTATAAGTACAATATACAATATATTGTATATAATTCTGTGTAGTGCCTCTTTTGTGGTGGACTTAATATGTTACTGGTGTGAGCGTGTTGCACAAATGCTTTACACATTGCCTCTGGGGATAAGTCAGACTGCTCTGTTGCAAGCTACCAGGGGTGAACACAGATTATTGTTGGTGTGTAATTTACTTGCTCTGACTAGAGTGGTGGGTTCTGCTTCGCTTCCGTGCATACCCTATCCAACCAGAAACCCCATTTCTAACATTTCAACCACACAACTAAGAGACAGCAAGAAGATGGTGTGCAGGGTACTATGACTAAGCAATAGTCTTTGATAGCCCATCCTCAGCCTGGGGGGGTGTTGATGAACTGACAGTTAGTGAGTCTTGGTCTGAGTCACTACCTGAGCCAGACTCAGACCCTGGTAAAGGGCCTAGTGCTGTGTTACGCTGAGTAGAGACTGAGGACCGTTGGCCGAGGAGTCAAGAAGGAGAGAGATTAAGATTGCTTACTGAACAAGGACTGAGCACTGTCCCAGAGGATACTGAGGATTCATGCCTGAGTGACAATGAAAGTGAACCACCTATAATCAGGAGATCGAAAAGAGCTAATGTGCCATGTCAGTGGTACCCATCTCCAGCATGGACATAATTCTCTGAAATCGATATTGATGGGGAAGTCTGTGATTTGGAGGACAAGAGTGAAGTCTGACTCTACAGAGGTCATGGAAACTAAAACCACAAATAGACATAGGTTTATGATAGTAGGGGTGTTCTTTGTCATTATTGTAGTAGTAATTGTTCTCCTTGCGGGATCCTCTTCACCTACCTTTTCCACAGCAGCTGAACTTAAGCCAAGTGCTATTCCTAAAACCATGAGTCCTATAGATGATAGTTTGTATGCGTTAGATTATAAATCTTTGCATGTAGCTGCATCTAGAGATGATTATTCTTCTAATGCCTATTTTAAATTGCTTTAAGTATGTGTTGATACTATGGATGCAAGAGATTGTGATGTTTGTACGCAGCCACCTGCATCAGCAGCAGAGGGAATTACCTATCACCATATTCCTCTTACGTGTGGTGTCACATTTAGCCTTCTGTTAAGTCTGTTTTATGGGGAGGGACATTTCCAATATTATTATTCGAACTGTGATTTAGAGCTTTCAGAAGTTCCTTAGCACAAGCATTTGAATCATCATTTTCTTGCTAAGACAATAGATAGAGTTTGCAGTGTTCTTAGACTGAAAGTGACACTGGACACTGTTTATGCTCATGGACACAATTTGACATGTTCTTAAGTTGAAGTTTAGAAGAAATTTCTGGATTTAATAGAGGACATAAGGAGAGCAATGGATAAAAGAGAGAAACAGGACAGGATCAGAGATATAAAGGATTGTGGAATGAAGAAGAAGTGAAACACTGAGATTTAGGAGACATGCCTGCCCTACTCTTAGATTGGCAAAATGAAAGGAAATATGTGTAAGTAGTGAGAAAACTTCCCTTTACACTATATTTATGGCTAGGAGTGACTGTGACCATATTATAGAATACGTAGAAGTTTGATTTCTGTTCCTCAGACGAAAAATCCTGTTACTCCTGGAGTGTACTTTGTTTGTAGGTATAGTGCATACTTTAAATTGCTCAAGGGATGGTATGGTACATATTATTTGGGTGTAGTTTTCCAAAAAATTTACCATGTAGAACATTTGAATAAACCTGTGAGGGAAACAAAAAACAGAACTAAATGAAGTGCTAGTGCTGCTGAAATTGTGAGAGACATTTTTGGTGCAGTGATTCCATCTATAGGTGTAATCTTGAATGATCTCAATATTATGACGGTGCCCACCATGGTGGACAAATTGTGCAAAACTACAGTACGTTCTCTGTTGTCTGTAGATACTGAGAAGGTAGCCATAAGATCCATGAATCATCTTGCCTTACACATCATTCGCGTGAAAGTTGGTGATGTCTGCTAAATGTCAAAAGTTTAGCTATATTGTACCCCTGTTCCCGCCAAGAGTGAGTACTTAAAGAAATACATGAAGAACATTACTGATTTAAAAGGAGAACTGAAGGAATAAGAAGCTGCAGGTGCTTGGTAAGCGATTGGCAATGGATTTGCTGCAGTAGGCAAATGGTTTGAAAAACTAGGAAGTGGAATATTGGGTTCTATCGTGAGACCTCTTATTGTTATTGCCATCTGTGCAATATATCTGTTCACTATCTTCAAGGTATATAAATATGTAAAGACCAGGAAGGAAAAGCAACATTCAAATAGATTGAAAAGAAATAGAAGGCTGATGAAATATACGCATAAGGATATGGAAATGGAAGAGAATCAGTGTAGAGTTTATGATGACATGAAACACCTGAAAAATTCCAGACAAAAGTTGTTGAAGACATTAAAGCTTTGATTTGATCGCATCTAATAGAGATTATTAAGTGTGTTATTGTAATGGATACATTCCCATCAAAGGTGGGATAAGAGCTGTGCAATCCACACTCCATTCTTCCCGTCATCATTATCCAATTATGCATTTATTTGTGCTATTATATTTACTGTGTGCCTTTATAATATTAATAAGTGTGAATATTTAAATGTATTTATTAAATGTATTTACTGTTGAAACTAGAGTCTATAATGTACGCTAATGTTCAGCATATCATGAAGATGTATTCTGTATTTATGTTGCATATATATATTGTCACATTTACACATATTCTGAAAGTAATTTTTGATAGTGTAAACATGTGTGCCTTTATTCATGAAGTGCATGTGTTTTTGAGATTACATGTGCAGAACTATAACCATGTAACATGTATTTAATGTACATGTTTAGTTAAAGTTAGCCTGACTAAAGGTCTCAATTCTGAAAAGTATTTTGCTTTGAAAATGTGTTCCTTTCCTTTGCAATTGCATTTTCAAGGTTTCATTAGCTAAAGAAAGGAGTAAATGTTGTTTGTATTAGTTTCTTCATAGTAAGGACTGAGAAGAGAAATCTGGGCAAAGAAACATGGAGACCTAATGATCAGATGGTGCCTTCTTTTCGCATATCAGGAACAGAGGGATGGTCAAAGTTGCAGCAACTATCCAGGTTCTGCAGGATGGGAAGTGCAGGTGATTTCGCAAATGCACGCTACGGACAACAAGATGATTGGTTCCCAGGGGAGTTGGAAGAGATACGATTGATGTTGAAGCTTCTGTTTGATTTAGTTAATGTTCACATTGTTAGTCGTTAGTGAAAGTTCCCTTAGACTTTGATGGATATAGACCTCTCTGCTTCCTTTTTTCTTGCACGTGTAAAGCTTTATGATAAAAACATATTCCTCTTTCTGGAAGACGTCTAACGAAGTCTTTACTATGCTGACACCTTCTCGCATTTTAAAATCTCCCTAAGGTTTCATTCAAATTATCCTTATTTTACCAAAGTTCTGATTAGATGATTTTAGAATTATCTTCTGTTAGGTAAAACAGCAGGAGTCTCATTATAGAACACCTATTTCTAATTCTTAGTTTCTGCATTGCAGTTTCTGTTGTTGCTTTGTATCTTAATCTATTGAGACTGAACCAATTGTGATATTTCAGCTTACCAGCTGTAACATTGTATTTTTTTTGTCATTATGACATTTCATGTATATTTGAATGATTATTGATTGGCACTAAAATTTCTTAATTGTGAATCACCAAATCATGGTTCTTATTGTGGGGCCAAATGTGACTCATGAGAAATTACATTCTTTGGTTTTTGTTAAATCCCTTGTTGTGTCAGTCAACTTAAAAAGACACATCAGAGGAGAGATTGCAAATCATGCTCCTGCATGCTCTCAGGTCTTCTTTGAATATTTTTGCCTTTTTGGCATATGGGCAGAACTGTACTCCTCAAGCTGCCCATCATTTATCACAAATGTGCTTTGACCTAGGGGCGCGTGACCTGACATGGAGGTAAAAGGCTGCATGAGCCCTGTCTCTTCAGCATCACATTTACAGCCTTCAAATGAACTGAACACGCCATCAACACTCTAGACCACCAGGAAAGAGCACCGGAATGTGAGTGGGGTAGCATTTCAAGTCTCCAAGCATTCCTGGACACATATAACTCGACAAACTGCAGAGCCCTGACAGCAACCTGATGGTGACCTCCAACGTGCCCGCTATTGCAATGTGGCAAGGCCACACTTAGACCCTCATTACGAACCTGGCGAAAAAGACCTTACCCAGAGGTCGCGGAAACTACTGCCAACAGGCTGGCGCTCTGGACCACCATATAATGAAGCACATGAGAAACATCCAGCGGGCCTGCCACTCCCTGCCATCTTAGGTGCGCCGTCAACGGCGGTGGAGGCCATCTTCAGCCAGGCAGAAAGGCCCTACCTGCCCATCATATAATGTAACAACACACCGCCATCAGTTACATGGCGGCAACCACCACCACGCAAAGCTTGACGGAAATGACCCATGTAAAGGGACACACTCACCGCAGGCACACAGAGTACACCGACGCCGACATGGAACGAGAGTTGGAAATCATCCCAGTGCTTCTTCTTGCAATATTTCTCCAGTACCATGACCACCGCCGCCGCCGGTAACTACAGCAGCCTAGCACAAATGGGAGGAAAGGGAACAATTACACACCCACCCACCCCGCCCACACCACAACGCACAACCCCTCCTCCCACCCCTCCCAAGCCATACATACCCAAATAAAATGTACTTACCAGACACATTCCATCATATATCTGAACAAATGCACACACCTCTGTATACCATTCACTCACAGTTAAACGCTGGACAATGGGACAAAATTGAACCAACAAGTTTGTTGGTCAGATATATTATATACACAAAATAAAATAAATGAACAATGTCCAAACAAGGTGATAGGCCAGTTCCATTGCAATGTCCAGAAGGGCAAATATAGCCCACACTTGACTCCCACAATGACATAAAGGCTCCACTGGGCAGGGGGATCAATGAGGCAGCCAGGCACCTCAGGGAGCAGGGGTAGAGGGTGGTGGGGTAGGGACTCTGGTTTGGATGGGGGGGTCTTGGCCTTAGACTTACCAGGGGGAGAGGGTTTGGGCTTGCCCTTGGAAGGAGGTAGAACGGGCTTGGACCGGGGGGAGGTAGAGGGACCTGGGGCAACACAGGCCTTCTTTTTTCCTGGGGAAGGGGCACAGGAATGGGAATAGCGGACTAAGGAGGACACGGAAGAGAAAGGAGTGGACTTGAGAGGCCAAGGGAACATTTAGGGACAAGATGGGGAGGGCCAGTGGGTTCAAATAGGTCCACAAGGGAGAGGAAAAGCTTTTTGGGTACAGATGGAGGGGCTTTGGAGGCAGGTCTGGGAGTGGAGGGGGTGCGTGTACGAGGTGTAGGTGTGCTGGAAGTGGATGCAGGTGCCTCTTTAGCATGCTTATGTATGGTGGATGTGTATGGAGTTTATGTGTGTGGACATTTGTGTGTTGTGGGAGGAGGGGCGTGAACACAGTGGAAGAAGACAGGCTGTCAGTGTGGATGGATGTTGTCTGGGTGTCTGCAGGTCTGGTGAGTATGCTACAAGTGTCAGTGAAGGTAGTCGTGGTGAGTGCAGGTGTGGTGTCTGGGGTGTATAAATGGATGTCAGCTGTTGTGATGACTGCAAGAATAGGGGCTGCAACTGTGACTGAGGGTGCAGTGAATGTAGGTGTGGGTGCTGAGGTGACAGACAGGGAAGAGGTGGAGGGAGACACAGTGGGGGTGCTGGATGTTGATGTGTCTGCAATTGTATGTTGGGTGTATGCCTGCTGGTCGTGGGACGTGTGGTGCTTGTGCTCCTCTTTGTGCTTCTTGTGTGTTGATTTGGGTGCATGGCTCTCTGTATGTGTGCTTGGGATGGGTGAAGGTAATGGGGTGCTGGAAGGGATAGAGGTGGTCAGAGGAGGGATGGAAAGACCAGAGACACTGGCTGCCATCAAAGAGGAGGCCAGAGCCTGAAATGATCTTTGTGGACCTGACAAGCCACCGTGAATGCCCTCCAGGTATGCATTGCATTGCTGCATCTCTGATGTCAGCCCCTGGATGGCATTCGCAATGGTTGTCCGACCTACAGAAATAGTTCCCAGGAGCTCAAAGGCCTCCTCAGTGAGGGCAGCAGGGCTGACTGGGGCAAAGGTGCCTGGGGCAAAGGAGATGCCAACCCTCCTGGGTGAGCTGGCACAGGCAAATCGGTGGGAAGCTACTGGGACGGTGGTGATGGTATGGGGGTTGTGGAAGATGGCAAAGATAGGCTGGGCCCACTAGGGTCTGCCACCACCAGAGAGCGGCCATCAAAGGAGGTGTCAGAGTCACTACCTGCAGTGGTAGTTGCCGTCCACATGTCACTCCCCTCGCCCTCCAACCCACTGGTCCCCGTCGGCGTTGGTGGACTCTGCCACCGGGGTCCCGTGGGCTGCCGCATCCCCACTTGCTGGTGCCTCAGCTCACTCACCAGAAGATGCTAATGCACACAAGGACACAAGAGCATGAGGGGGATAATACAAGAAAGAAGCATGTCAGCAACTAGGGAAATGTCATTTTTGGCACACATACACCCCCATCCATCCCAGGAACTAAGCCTCAACAAACCTAAATGATGGTAGGAAAGGGCCACTGACTGGTAAGCCAAATCCCCCAATACAGAACATGACAAATACAAAGCTAGGTCCAGTTTCCCCAAAGGGCTGATGTCACCACCATAAAGTCTGGATTCTATGCTTTTGCTAATGTCCACCATATGATAGGTGCCATTGATGGTACCCACATAGCCCTCGTACCCCCAAGAGCCAATGAACAAGCGTTCAGAAACTGTAAAAGTTAGCACTCATTAAAATTCCAATAGGTGTGTCTTGCTGATCAGTACATTTCCCATTTTAATGCAAGGTTCCCTGGATCTGTCCATGATTCCTATGTCCTGAGAAACAGCATTGTGCCACACGTTATTGGGACAACTACAGGGGGACAGAGCTTGGCTCATAGGTGAGTGTGTATGGAACTGTATTAGTTACTTACCTGACAGTCAGGCTGAATGGAAGTTTCAATTATGTGTTCTGAACCCTTTTTCATCCACCTATCCAGTGGATTCTGGATATTCAAACATGCAGTGGCTACTGACTCCTGTAAGGAATGCCAGGACAGATGCAGAAATCTGTTATAATGAGTCACAAGTTCACACAAGGAGGGTGATTGAAATGACTATATGACTCCTGAAGGCACGATTTTGTTGCCTGCATCTCTCTGAAGGGTCCCTGTGCTATGTCCCTGACAAGATGTGTCAGATAGTGGTAGCCTGCTGCATGCTGCACAACTTGGCCTGAGGAGATCTATACCACTTCTGGAAGAGGATGATGCTGCCCACCCACCCCTGCCACCTCAGAGGATGGGTGAGAGTGATGGAGAAGAAGAGGAGGGAAGACATCAACTCCAGAACCCAGCTGATCAAGCCATACTTTCAGTGAATATCAGGTACATTTGGTATTGTGCATAAGGCTTTACTGGGTGGATTCAGGGTAACTGATGTACTATGTACCAACACGGTGATGTGTGTCCTTGGGTATGTATCACTAAGGTGTTTTTTGGAGGCCAAATCTGAGGTACAATCCAGTGTTAAAGTGTGTGTTATGTTATTGAGGACACCTCATACTTACCCCCTTTCTGTGTTGTTAGTGTTTTGTATCAACATCCTTCTGACAAGCAAATTATCTGGAGCTGGTCTTTGTGCTTCATTGTTATACATAATTTTATTTTTGAGAGGGAAACACATTTGTGGTGGCATCTTTCTCTTCATCTAAACTCTGGTGATGGGTACTCAAACCAGTTACCAGGTGCAAATCTACATTATTGTGTGATAAGAACAATGCTAGTTAACATGTAGGCTATAGTATTGAGGACCTGGGTGACAGTTGTGTAGACTCCCCCAAATTGCCATTGCTGAATTGTGTATGTCTGTGCATCTTTAATGGAGATTTTGAAGTATTTTGTCAGAAGATGACTGTACTGACTTATAACACTTCCCTTGCTGACAGATGCTGCAGTGGTGTTATTTGCCAGTGATATGCCAACTTTGTGATTGAAGAAACAGATAGCTGGAACAGCTATAGATTTAGCAGTGTGCCATTCTTCATACACTACAGTTTTTAGTGCCCCTTCTGTTCAACATTTGGCATTATGATGGAAACAGGATCATACATACATATATACATTTGCTTGCATATAATAAATAAGGACAGAAATGTGGTATGTGCTAGTGTTTTTATTTGAAAATACTACATATAAAAGTGATGGGACAGTGGAAAGGTGGGAACATGGTGAACATCATACTCAGGTATTATTCCACAGCAGTGGGTAGCACGGGGCACAGCCCATGGGTCCATGGGGCCAGTGGTGGATCGGGATATGGCAGTGGAATGTCAACAAGGAGGCTCAGTGGCACACAAGGTAGGCAGTTCAGGGCAGGGTTACTTCCTGGATGTGGGCTTGGTCTTAGCTGTTGTTTCACTGGGATGTCTGGGTCTGAGGCCATGTTTGCAAGGGGGAAGCTGGGCTGCAGGGGGGGGGTTGCTGATGTCCTGTGAGTCCTCAGGCAGTGCCACCAGTCCACAAGCTGCTGCAGATGTGGATGGCAGAGTAGTGTCCTGGCTAGTGGAAGGGGCCTGCTGGTGGGTGGAGGAAACAAGCAGGATGCTGGTCTGGCGCTGAAGCACCCCTGCAATGGAGGCCATGGTAGCATTGAGCTGTTTCCATTGCTCCATGACCTCATGGTGGTGTGCTACCTGCAGCCTCTGATTCTCCTCCATGGTGGCCAGGATCTGGCTGATCCAGTCATGGGAATGGTGGTATGCTCCCAGGACCTCAGCAATGGCCTCCTTTGCAGCAACATCCCACCTTGTGCTACCCCCCTGGGCCACTGATACCCTCCCACTAGCCCTAGACCCTTGTGCCTGTTTCCCTTGCACAAGTCTGGCTGTTCCACTTGCTCTGGGCTCTTCATCATCCGGGCTGGTGGTGGGTGGAGAGTAGGGCCCTATACAGGTGGGCAGACAGTCCATGGCCTGGAGACACTGGTGTGGGGGCGTTGGGCCAGAGTTGATGGCGGTGGCCGGGTGGTAGGGATGTCAGTGGTGTCCTGGATGGGGCTTCTGGAGGGTGACTGTCCAGGGGTGTGGGATGGGCCACGGATTTCCTCTGTATCCAGACATGCCTCTGCACTCTCCTGAGTGGGGCCTTCGTCTTCAGATGGAGGTCTGGCACTTCTTGGGGTACCCGTCCGGGTGGCATGGGTGGTGGTGTCTGTGTGTTAGGAAGTAGAGATGTGGATGTTCTGCACTTTCATGTGCATAATGTTGTGTGTGTTAGTGTAGTGGCAGTGCTGTATGGAATATGGTATTGGCAGTACTGTATCTATATCTAATAGGGGTAGTATGAGTATTTGTCTTGGGGTTGATTGCATCTGTTCTGTTTGTATCTTGCCTACTGCTCCCTATACAGTCATTGCCATTTCCCTTGCAGCACTGATCACCAGTAGTTGGTGGATACATTTCTCATGTACTAGCATGCTGGGTCCAATTGTGTGTTTTTTATGCATTTGGTGATGGAGTTGTGGTGCATTCTGGGTGTTGTAGTGCTACTGACATTACATGCAGGGGATGTTGTCTGTGCCCAGGGGGCAGGATAGTGATTAGTATGGGGGTTTGTGGGCAGGCATGGAAGTTGGGTAGGGGTGTCTGGATGTTGTGGGCTGGGTGGGGGATGGGGTATTGTGATAGTGAGAGGGGTGGAGGGAGACATGCATTACAGGTGTGGTGACTGATAGGGTATTGTACTAGAATTTCCCGAGTCCAGTCCTCCAGGGTGTTCAGTGATGCCCTCTGGGTGCAGGATAGCCAAGACCCTCTCCCCCCAGTCGGGGTATTCGTGGGGAGAAGGTGGGGGACCACTGCCAGTCTTCTGTAGTGCGATGTTGTGCTTGGATGCCATGGAATGCACCTTTCCCCGCAGGTCATTCCATCCCTTCCAGAGGTCATCCCTTGTGGGTGGATGGCTTCCCACAGCATTGACCTTGTTGACTATCCTCTGCCATAGCTCAACCTTCCCGGCCAAGGGCATCTGCTGCACCTGTGCCCCGAATAGCTGTGGCTTGACCCTGAGTATTTCGTCCACCATGGTCCTTAACTCCCACTCAGTGAAGCGGGGCACTTAGGGGGTGCCATGGTGTGTGTTGTGGGTGGTGTGTTGTAGGTGAGTTGGTGACGGTGCTGTTGTTTGGGTGTGTTGTTTGTGATAGTGGGTGTGCAGTGTTAGGGTTTTGTTAGTGATTTTGTGGGTATGACTTGTGTGATGTTTGCTTTAGTGTATGGGTGTTCGGGTATCACTCTCTCAGTTGTGAAATGGACTTAGCAAAGAATTGTGGGGTGTGTATGTGTGTGTGTTTTATAGTGGTGTATGTGGGTGTGTGAAGTGTGTGGATGTGTGTTAGGTATGGGCCTTTCAAAATAGCCAATGTGTGCTGCAGCTGTTGGCGGGTCCCATTGATGACCCCGGCTGGCCCTACCGCCAATAGTCGTTCCCTATCCACTGTCCGCACTGATTTCTGCATCATTATTTGGTGGACAGCAGAGGGGTTGTATGCGTGGCAGTAGCAGGGTGATGTGTCAGGCATTTCTGCCGTCGTTGGCCCTGGCGGTGGGTGGAGGATGTCAGATTTTTGTCAGACTGTCTTTTTGGCATCATTATAGGGCGGAATGCATTCAGCTGCCAGTGGCGGTGTTCTGTCAACTGTCAGCACGGCTGGCAGCGGTCTTTCCCACCAGGTTCATAATGACCACCTTAGTGATCTGGTATAACCCAACATAATCATCCCAGCCACAGCGAGCTACAACCATTCACCCAGTACCACAGTTGAAATGTGAGTGACATTACTTTCGTCTTCCCAATTTCAATGTGGCCTATTGCCTCACTAGCATGCCACTAATGATTGTAATTGTATTTATATGGCGCTTATTATCAATGACGAGGGTTGAAGTGCTTTTCTGTGAGTAGCACACTACTCCAGTGCCTAAAAAGGATTAATGATAGATTACTAAAGGGAACCATTAGTGAATTTGAGTGGTGTCTGTTAGTTGGATTGAATAGGATAATGAAGGAATAGAAGAGAGAATAGTCTAGAAAGTGTTATTTATAAGATCATATTGGTAAGATGTGGTTTGAGATGAGTAAAAGGAGAGATGGTGGAGGGAAGAATCTCTCAAAATTGATTAAGTAGACCATACTAGTAAAATTAGGTTTGGGATTAGTCAAAGGGAGGGATACATGAGGGAATGGTTTAGAAAGGCTTGTTTTGGAGATCATAGTACTAAGATGAGTTTTGGGGGTGAGCAAAGGAGGATAAAAGGAGAGAAACATCTAGAAAGGGTTATTTGGAAATCATAGTGGTAGAATGAGGTTTGGGATGAGTCGGAGAGTGGAGGCAGAGGATTGAGAGAGGTATCTGGTGAGAGAGAGTAGTGCATTGGTCAAAGGTTTTTTTTCCTTCTACAGTAGGAGTAAAGTAATAAATATATAGATACATAGGTACATAGAGAATGTATAAAGGAAGAGAATATATCAAGATTTAAGTATTATTGCATAAACAGACTTTCAAGTGTTGCTGTACTTTAAATTTATTTGTGATTTTTTATAACTATTTTTTTTTAATTTTATATTTTCCTCAATATAAATATAAATAGTGAAACCCTATATTGCAGTTTAAAATGAAGGAATTGGTATGTGAATGTGCCAACATGTTATGATTTGTCAGCGTTACATTTCAGTTCCTGGGCTGCACCAATACGGCTTGTTCAATCATGTACCATATACATTTGATATAACTGTCCACACTGGTGTTACTTCAATTCAGAGGTGATATAGGTCTCATTTGTTAACCTGAATGAGCTTAAATTAAGCACTGTTAGAGACTTTATGTCTGCGTTCATAGCATGTCCCCCAGTGTGCATCTCTTCACCTGAATCCCATATCTGTACTCAATTTCTTCATTTGGGGCACAGTGATATTATTCAGAAGTGATTTGCACTGACCTGTATCTTGCTTGTGCTAATCAGCCACCTGCACAATTACCTAGTTCATAAAAAAGCTATCAGTTTGCATAATACTTCATTAGGTGTGTACAGGTGCAGCATGCAAATGCATTGATGTCCACAATATGATCAATCATGTTGCTAATTTATTTTATTTGAATTACTTATTGTGTTATTTTTAAGTGTGTGAAGCAGCTGGAACCTGCCACAGAACACTTTCAGTGAGTCAAAATATAACTCTGGACACAGGTGTAGTTTGTTTTATGTTCTTCTTGCGACTACAGTGGATGAAATGCACAAGCCTCCTTTAGGTTCATTCAGGCAAATACAAGCACACTCTGGTCCAGTGCTGGAATATGAATATTTAATTTACTGTTTACTGTTACACTTGGAAGTGGGAGGCATGCAACATGGATATTGTATGTTGACTAGCATAAGAGGTGTGCTTATGATTGACTTGCACCCTAGGAATTTTAACTTAAGTGAATGTAGTAGCAACAGCAGAATTTAATAACAGAATAAATATCACAAAGGAATTGCTCAGTAGTTTTGATAAAAATTTAAACAGCCAGAGAAAGAGCAAGTATCAAACAGATGGGACCTAAAGTCAAAATTAATCAAGATGGCGAAAGTAAGGAAATTAAAATGATCAAAGTGGTAGGAATAGGCAACTCAGAAAGAATATATTGGAAACAAGAGATTACCGACAGGACTGATAATATTAATATTTTCACCTTATGATGCTTTAGATAGCTATATAATGTTAAAATGGGAATGTGATCTCAAAGACATCAATCAATATGACTGAAACACTAAGAGAACGTGGACATAGTAGAGCTAGAAAAGGAAACTAAGGCCCATATTTATACTTTTTTAGCACCGCATTTTCGTCATTATTTTGACGCAAAAGCGGCACAAACTTACAAAATACAATTGCATTTTGTAAGTTTGCGCCGCTTTGCATCAAAAAGTATAAATGTGGGCCTAAGGCTCTGAGTTCACCAGAACCAAATAGATCAGTGTAATTCAACACATTCACAAAGAGATTAAAGAGAGAAAAGCCAATAAACTAATTCAAGGCTGAACTTAATGATCTGCTTTTTCTATAGAATTATAGTTGGTTTCCATTCTTCTTTCTTTGATCATTGTTGAGTAATGACTATAGACTGACTTGCACTGACATGAGGTTATAGGTACTGGGTGTTATTCATTGACATTTCATTGGGTTAATGATATTGGTTGGTCCTTCCTAACACCTTGTAGTGTATATGTGGTTTTGCGCACTACTAGCTTGTTTGTCTTGGTCTCTATTTTTAACTTTTTCTTCACTTAGTTATCTGAGTGTAGTGTAGTATGAGAGTTTTTTCAATTTTGGTCTTTTCACTTCTCATCACCCTTTTTTATGGGGAGGTTTGGTGACAATAATGATGTTTCTGATATCTGAATGCCACATGGGGTGTTCCTGTTTGCCCATTTGATGGAATTTTTTTTTTTATTAGCACATGCAATTTTATGTGCTTTTGCAGCCCTGAAGAGATCTTTTTTGCAAGACAAAACATGAGTTGACTGTGTGTTCTTTACTTAAATTTGGTACCGAACAGATAGAGACAATAATTACAACCTGCAATTCTTAAAGCTGCTCATATATCACATTGACCATGTACAGAACATGTGGAGACAATGGCCCTCATTACAAACCTGGCGGTCGGTGGTAAATTGGTGGTAAGACCGCCAACAGGCTGGCAGAAAAAAATGGAATCACGACCATGGCGGAAACCGCCAACATAGACAGCCACTTTAACACTCGGACCGCCACAGCGGTACAAACAAACAGCATGGCGGTCACCGCCAACAGACAGGCGGAAGACACCTCCCACACCATTATGAGAGGCCAATCCGCCACCTTTTCCGGGGTGGATTCAACGCAAACAAAAACACGGCGGAAACTGGAATTGGAAGGGAAAAAGCTCACCTCTACACACCCCACGAGGAACCAGGACGCCATGGAGCCGGAACTCCAAATTCTACCTGCCATTCTCTTCTTGCTCCTCTACCAGGAGCACGACCGACGGCGGGGACCACCATGGTGAGTACTGCACCTACGACACAGGGGAGGGGGAGGGAAAAGAGAGTGACACGCACACGCAACACCCCCACCCCCCACCCTCACCCACAACACCATACACACAAATACATGCAGCAATATTACATTTACACCCCCCTTCCCCCCCGGAAGAACGCAAGGACAAAAGTATATGAACGATTGTAATCAGGAAAAATCCATTAGTCAAAAATATATATACACTATTAACAAATATGTACACCAAGATTTCAAGTCCATGTACTACACCTACATAGTCCGTGGACCACTGGGCCCAAAATGCATGGGCGAGGCCCACACAAGCTACCCGATGCAAATGGAGAGAACACTGCTGGGGCATCAGATTGAAAAAAAACAGGCACCTCAGGGGGAAAGGAAGGGGGGGCACATCAGCCGGATGAGTGCACAATGCCAGCTCCATGAAGGGGCTCCATGCCCATTGATGTATTCTGGAAGCCATAGTCTCTCAAGTCTCTCCAGTGGGTGCTTTGCCCACTGCTGCATCCTGGGGAGTGCAAAGCCACAGTCTCTCAAGTCTTTCCAGTGGGTGGTTTTCCCACTGCTGCATCCTGGGGAGTGCAAAGCCACAGTCTCTCAAGTCTCTCCAATAGGTGGTTTGCCCACTGCTGCATCCTTGGGAGAGCAAAGCCACAGTCTCTCAAGTCTTTCCAGTGGGTTATTTGCCCACTGCTGCATCCTGGGGAGTGCAAAGCTACAGTCTCTCAAGTGGATAACAGTCTCCACTGGTTCTGGAGGGGGCTTTGTGCCCAGAGTGCTTCATCCTGCCAAGGACTGAGGTAGTGGATGTGATACTCCACTGGTTGTGGAGGGGGCTTTGTGCCCAGAGTGCTTCATCCTGCCAAGGACTGAGGTACTGGATGCCTTTCTCCACTGGTTCTGGAGGGGGCTTTGTGCCTAGAGTGCTTCATCCTGCCAAGGACTGAGGTAGTGGATGTGACACTCCACTGGTTCTGGAGGGGGCTTTGTGCCCAGAGTGCTTCATCCTGCCAAGGACTAAGGTAGTGGATGCCTTTCTCCACTGGTTGTGGAGGGGGCTTTTTGCCCAGAGTGCTTCATCCTGCCAAGGACTGAGGTAGTGGATGTGATACTCCACTGACGGTGGGCCAACATGGAAGCTGTCCAGGCCCCTGGAACTTACCACCAGCCACATACGAATGGCCACTGGGGATGGCAGCCATGTCTGCGGTGGTGCCACTGGCACAGGATGTGGCGTGGCCGCTGGTGGCCTCAGTAGAGGCGGTGCTTGCGGCGCTCATTGGGCAGTGGTGCTGGTGGGTGGCTCAGTGAGCGTTCTGCTGGCGGTGGTGTCCTGGGCAGCGGTGATGGTGGATGGCTCAGTGAGCGTGCTGCTGGCGGCGGTGTCCTGGGCAGCGGTGCTGGTGGGTGGCTCAGTGAGCGTGCTGCTGGCGGCGGTGTCCTGGGCAGCGGTGCTGGTGGCGGCAGTGCATGTGGCAGTGCCGGTGGTGGTCTTGTCCGCCGTGCAGGTTGGCAGCGACTTCCGTTTCTTCCTCTGGCCCTTCCCCACCTTGGATGGTGGTGCAGCTGTCTTGCCACTTAAAACTGTAGTCCTGTGAGAGCCCTAGGTGGCAGGTATTTGGCCTTCTCCCTCCGGGCTGTGGCCAACTTCTTTAGTTTTTGAGGTGGGGGATGTCCTTGGGCTGGCTCCTTGGCACACTGGCTGCCCTGCTGCTTGGCGCACTCCAGAAGCCGATTACTGCTGACACCACTGTTCCCGGTGATGTGGTGGCTGAGGTGCTGGGTTGGGACCTGGAAAGGCGGGCCCTAGGGGACGGAAGGGGTGGGGGAGGTGTAGGGAAGAGGTCAAGGTTTGACAGGAAAAGTTTTTTAGACACACTGGGACGGGTAGATGGAGGGGTTTTGGGAGTGGAGGAAGAGGTAGTGGTTGTAGGAGGTGTTCGTTGGATGACTTTGGGTGAAGGTGCATGGGCTGGAGGCTGTCGTGAGGTGGATGGCCGTTGGGTGGGTGTGTGACTGCGTTTGTGTAGTTTGGGAGGTGGGCTCGGAGACACCCTGGGAGAGGACACAGGGGATGTGTAAATGGTAGTGGGGTTGGTGAGTGCACGTGAGCGGTGTGTGGTGATGGGCGTGCTGGTGATGGACGTAGTGGCTGAAGATGTAGTGCATGCAGGTGTGAGTGGAGACGTGAAAGGTAGGGAGGAGGGAGATGTGGAGGAGGGGGGCACAGTGGAGGAAGTGGCTGTTGGTATGTGTGCAAGGGTATGATGCTTGTGTGAGTGCCTGTGGGATGTGTGGTGCTTATGTTTGCCAGAGCTACCCTTGTGTGTTGAGGTGTGTGTATGCTGGTCTAATGGTGTGCTTGGGATAGGCTGAGGTAGTGGGGATTCGGTCTGGGTGCAGGAAGTTGGAGGGGGAGGCTGGGCACAGGGACAATGGCTGCCATCAGTGCTGAGGCCAGAGTCTGAAAAGCTCGCTGTTGGGCTGTCTGACAAGAATGAATGCCCTCCAGGTATTCATTTGTCTGTTGCAACTGCCTCTCTACACCCTGCATGGCATTCAGAATGGTAGACTGCCCAACAGTGAAGGTCCTGAGGAGGTCAATGGCCTCCTCACTGAGGGCAGCAGGGCCGACAGGGGCAGGGGCTGAGGTGCCTGGGGCGAAGGAGATGCCCACCCTCCTGTGTGAACGGTCACGGGACACATGCTGAGGGGCTGCTGGGAGGGCGATGCTGGTGGGGGGTGGCGGCTGTACCTGTAGATGCGATGGGCACAGAGGGGCCGCCACCACAAGGGAGCTCCCATCAGATTAAGTGTTGGTGTCGCTGGTCTCAGCTCCTGTCCCCGCCGTGGAGCTCTCCTCACCCTCTGTCCCACTGGTGAATTCAGAGTCCGTAGTCTCGCCCTCCAGGGCCATATTGGGATGAAACTCCCTCCTGCTCTGGTGGCACAGCTCCTCCTCCTGATGATGCTAATGCACACAAGAACAGGGAGACCACAAAAAGGGGGGAAGAAAGTAGAAGGACATGTTCAGTACATGCTATACCGCTACTGTTGGCGGACACTACAGACACAGCAGCCCTCTGCACTACACCATGCACTTAGAGTTCCCTAATTATTCACAGGGACATGGGGTACAAGGCCTATTCCCGATTGCTGCACACATGTAAGTCACAGGAGCCTCATTAGGGGTAGATGGCTCTTAACACTGGTGGGGTTCCTCATAGCCTGCCTCACGAAGGGACCTTGCCTGCAAAACTCACCCTGGCCTAGGGTAACCCACTGCCCACCCCCCCCAACCAGACACCTCCCATGCATGCTGAATCAGCTGAATGAGAGTGTACTCACCCCCTTGTGGCTGCTGTGATGCCCTCAAGCACCCATCCATCAGGGGGTCATGGTGTGACAGGCACCCCTCCCACATTGGGAGGCCATCCCCAGCTGGGCCTCCGCCGTCTTCTTGCTCCAGCGGCGAATGTCCTCCCATTTTTTACAGCAGTGGGTGCTTCGTCTGTGGTGGACCACCAGGGTCCGGACTTCCTTGGCGATGGCACGCCAAATATCCTTCTTCTGGTGGGCGCCGACCTACAGGAATAGTACAAGGAAAAAGGAGAAAATATAACCGTCCGGACCATCATAGTCATTGGCCCACGTTCCCACCCTTGCCCTGACGCACATACACTCACCGTCGTTTCATGCACTCCTCATTCCCCCCATCTTCCATCCACACCACTCCAAACAGGCATTGCCCATACAGCATGCTCACAGTGTACTCACCTGTTTGTCTGGAGGACCGTAGAGTAGTGTGTAATGCGGGAGGCCCCCGTCCACTAGTTTTTCCAACTCCTCCAATGTGAAGGCAGGGGCCCTTTCCCCAGACACATGAGCCGTTGTCGCTTCCAGACTGAGGTCACACAGCACTTGGAGTGTAGGTCCTCTCCTGTCGAAGATCAGGTATCAAGTGAGTGAACAGAAAGAAAATGGCGGTCACGTCGGCGGCGGTGCGTACCGTCACCGCCGGCGTACATCGTGATTTGCTCCTGGGACCTATAGGGTCCAATGTTAACCAATGCAGGATTGTGCCGCGGTCTTCGACCGCCTACTGCGACAGTGTACAGCGCCAGCGCAGTTACCTCATATCCCATTGACCCACCTTACAGGTCAGGCAGCCTCCATTTCAGGGGGCCACATGGCATTATTTTTAAATGCATCACACATATCTAGGCCTTGCATACACACTAAAACAGGCACATAGCGGATTGACAAATGTGAGCAATAAAGTTGTGTTTTCGTACCTCAGTGTTGGCTGACCCTCTGCTTGCAGTTCTCATCCATAGAGCACGTCCGCTGGGGCAGGTGAGGAGATGGCGGCATCCTCCGGTGTACAGACCGTTGGTGGACCTGTCGACAATGGAAGAGCGACATGTAATTGTGACCTACAGACTTGATCGTGCCACAATCCATGAACTGTGTGCCCAGTTGGAACCAGACCTGATGTCAGCTATCCGCCCTCCCACAGGTATCCCCCTCTAGTGCAGGTCCTATCAGTACTCCATTTCGTGGCAAGTTGGTCTTTTCAAAGTACAGTGGCCATTGCATCAGGGATGTCCCAGCCTATGTTCTCAAACGTGTTGTCCAGATTTTTGTTTGCCCTGCTGAAACACATGCGCAGCTACATTGTGTTCCCTCAGGTGGAGGATTTGCCTACAGTGAAAGGTATCTTCTATGCTCTGGGACATATCCCCAACATCATAGGTGCCATTGATGGGACACATGTGCCCTTGGTCCCCCCCCCCCACAAGAGTGAACAGGCGTACAGAAACCGGAAGAGTTACCAGTCTATGAATGTGCAGATGGTGTGTTTGGCCGACCAGTACATCTCCCATGTGAATGCCAAGTTTCCTGGCTCAGTGCATGACGCTTACATTCTGAGGAATAGCAGCATCCCTTATGTGATGGGGCAACTCCAGAGGCTCCGTGTGTGGCTATTAGGTGAGGACATGGACCCTATACAGTGTGAATAGTTGTCTGGGTCTGGGGTTGTCCCTAAGGGTTAGTGTGTGTCTAACAGTTGTCCCTCGACATTTGCAGGTGACTCTGGCTACCCCAACCATTCATGGCTACTGACCCCAGTGAGGAATCCCAGGACAAGGGCAGAGGAACGCTACAATGAGGCACACGGGGGAACTAGGAGAGTTATAGAGAGGCCGTTCGGCCTCCTGAAGGCCAGGTTCAGGTGCCTCCATATGACAGGTGGTTCCCTATACTACTCACCGAAGAAGGTGTGCCACATCATCGTGGCCTGCTGTGTGCTGCACAACTTGGCTTTGCGACGACAAGTGCCTTTTCTGCAGGAGGATGGTCCTGAAGGAGGTGTTGTGGCAACTGTGGAGCCTGTGGACAGTGAAGCAGAGGAGGCAGAAGAAGAGGACATAGACAACAGAAACACTGCGATCTATCAATACTTCCAGTGAGACACAGGTAAGAAGACATCACTGCCTCCTACATCTGATACACTTGTTCTACCTCTCATCTGTCTGTCACTTTCACCCAGTGTATGGACCCTGAATTGTCACTTTCCCTTTCAATTTCACAGATGTGGGTCCCACTGTGTTATCTCTGCTATGTTTCCTCATGGACTAGAGCTGTGTGACATAGGTATGTTGACAATACAATGGACATTGCTATTTCCCTCAGTTATTGCAAATACACATTGGTGAAAGGACAGACTGACTCCAGATTGTTTTGTGATTAAAGGGTGTTTATTTAAGTGCCAAATAGTAGAGGGGGTTGTACAATGGTCAGGGGTGATGGTGGAGGAATGTCCATGGCAGAGTCCAGTCTATTAGTCTCACAGGTGAATTGTCCAAAGGGGCATAGGAAGTGGAGCTGGGGCAGTTTAAGGATGGGCAGGGTGACAAAGTGGGACAGAAGGATGACAATCAGGGTTGTCTCAATTCTTGGTGGGGGTCTTGGCATTGTTCCCTGTCTTTGTCTTGGATCTCAGGGACCACTTGCGGGGTGGTTTTCCATCTGCAGGGGGTGGAGTGCTGGTGTCGTGGTCCTGTGGCGGTGCCTCCTGTCCACTAGCGCCGGCAGAGGTTGGGGGCAGTTCATTGTCCAGGCTAGTGTCAGGGGCCCCTTGTTGTGCCACAGTGTCCCTCCTGGTGTTCACAAGTTCCTTCAGCACCCGAACAATGGTGCCCAGGGTGGTATTGAACAATTTGAGTTCCTCCCTGAAGCCCAAATACTGTTCCTACTGCAGCCACTGGGTCTCCTGAAACTTGGCCAGTACCGTTGCCATTGTCTCCTGGGAATAATGGTAGGCTCCCATGATGTTGGAGACGGCCTCGTGGAGAGTGGGTTCCCTGGGCCTATCCTCCCCCTGTCGCACAGCAGCCCTCCCAGTTCCCCTGTGTTCCTGGGCCTTTGTCCCCTGAACTGTGTGCCCACTACCACTGCCCCCAGGTCCTAGCTGTTCTTGGGGTGGTGGGTTAGCCTGGGTTCCCTGTAGTGGTGGACACACTACTGCTTGACGTGTCCTGGGGACAGAGGTATGGGCCCGCTGGGTGGGTGCTGTGCTGGTGTTTCCTGAAAGGGGAGGCTCTGTGGTGGCCTGTGCCAGTGTGAGAGGAACCAACTGTTCCGAGGTCCCAGATGGGCCGGGCTGGTCATCTAGATCCAGTTGGACAGAGCTGCTGTCATCACTGTGGGTCTCTTCTGTGGGTGGAGTGGACATGTCTGGAACCTCCAATCCGGTGACGTTGGGTAGGGGTCCTGCAGGGGTGTAAAGGCATGATTATTCAATCTGTGTGTGCCATGGTGTGCAATGGGTGAGTGACCCTGTACCCAGTGCTTCCATTCCTATGTAGGACCTTGTGTGCTAATTGTTTAGGGGTCTGTGTGGGTATGTGTAGTGGCCATGCCTTGGTGATAGGTGTCCATGCTTTGTTGTTGCATGCAGGGCCTGGTTTTGGGATGTGTGGTTTGTGATAGTGGGACATCTGTGAGGAGTTGGAGTGATGGGATGAGGGTGAGGGTGGGGGTATGTGATAGCTTGCAGGTGGGGTGGGGGATGTAATAGTTAAGATTTGACTTACCAGAGTCCATTCCTCCAGCTACTCCTGCGAGGCCCTCAGTATGCAGTTTAGCCAAGACTTGCTCCTCCCATGTTATTAGTTGTGGGGGAGGAGGTGGGGGTCCGCCGCCAGTCCTCTGAACCGCGATGTGGTGTCTGGAGACCACAAAACGCACCTTCCCCCGTAGGTCGTTCCACCTCGTCCTGATGTCATCCCGTGTTCTTGGGTGCTGTCCCACTGCGTTGACCCTGTCCACGATTCTGTGCCATAGCTCCATCTTCCTAGCTATGGAAGTGTGCTGCACCTGTGATCCGAATAGCTGTGGCTCTACCCGGATAATTTCCTCCACCATGACCCTGAACTCCTCCTCAAAAAACCTTGGGTGTCTTTGCGGTGCCATTGGGTGGTGTGGGTGATGTGTGAGGTGGTGTGTGTAGTGAAATGTGGGGTGATGTTTAGGGGTGTGTGATGTTTTGTGCGTGGATGTGTATGTGTGATGGTGTAGTGTGCCTCTGTATGCTGATGTTGTTTTGCTGTGCTGTCTCTCTGGCCTTTGTCAGAATGTTTGGTAGTAAGGGTTTGTGGGTAATGTGGGTGCATGTTTTATATTGTATTGGGTGTGTGGGAGTGGTGTGTGTATTTGGAATTGTCCAATGTGGTAGTATTTTGTATATGTGTGTGTATTTTGAGCGTGGCGATGTGTACCGCCAATGGAATACTGCGGCTGAAAGAGCGCCACGTGGATTCTTGGGTAGTGATAGTGTGGGCGTATTCCTGTTGGCGTGATGGTGGAGTTTTTGTCATCGCCATTTTATCACTGACCTTTGGTGTGGCAGACTTGTGTGGGTGTCTAGATTTTGGCGGATTCCGAGCTGTGGGTCGTAATAGCTGTGGCGGAATTCCGCGCCTGCGGTGGTGTGTTGGCGGTCTTCTGCGCGGCAGTTAGCGGCATTTACCGCCAATGTTGTAATGAGGGACAATGTAATTTAGAATGTCTAGATGGACACTACATATCATTGATGGTTTTTTATTTTCTATTGTTGATATAAAAATATGGTTGTTTGTTAAAAAAATATTTATATTACTTGCAAACTTAGAATTTGATTTACTTTCAATGTGATTGTTTGTCTTATGCTGTGGGCTTTTGTTTATGTTATTCTGTGGCACTTTGCTTTTGGCATTTTCCATGACTGTATCTCTTTGCAGCAGGGGTACTGGTTGTTGAAGCACATCCAGTTATTACTTCACCACTATTAGTGGGGGGTTCCAGTGCATGTTCTATGATCCAATTGTTGCAGTTTGCAAAAGCTGCAGGCACATGGATGTGTAGGCGAGACCTGATTTCTATAAGTGAAGAAGGCCACTAATGATGTGGTGGACTGGAGGCTTAACAGGGTCCATGCACTTAGGAAAGCAGTTGTGGACAAATCTTATCCATTTGATCTGCAAACCTCTTTCAGAAAGGACATGCACTCTTGAGGGAGCCTGAGGTACCTATATTCTACAACCACAGGAACCAGGTCGCTAGATTGAGGTGCCTGATTTTTAAAAGGTTCTGTGTGAGAAGGTCCTGTTTGATTGGGAGCATGTCATTGGGAAAGACAGACATTTTTGTAGGATCTAGAACCATGTTTTCCTGGCACAAGTAGGAGCCACCAGGATGAGAATGAGAGAAGTTTGCTGAAGCATCCAGACTACGGATAGAGTGGGAAATGCAGCAATGTGTAGACAAATATCCCTGACCAGTTCAACCATAGTGCATGGGTGTAATAAAGCTTTGGCACTTTGGCCCTCATTACGACTTTGGAGGTCTTTCATGAAGACCGTAAAAGCCATGGGTGCTAGGAGACCGCCAGTGATGGTGGTCTCCGCCCACCATATCACGGGTACTGCTAGGTTTTAGCTAAAGTTTGGGTGGAAATCCAGCAGTAGTCATGTGGTCAGGCGGAGGTGCTCTGGTGGTTACACCACCGGCCCCGCCCCCACAGTAGGATACCGCCTGCCATATTATGGGCCATAATACGTCTTGGCGGTGTCCTGCTGGCGGCACGGGGCGCTGCCGTTGGTTTAAGCACCCCTTACTGTTCCCTGCCGGACGACCTACTCCCCAGGTAAGGTGATTGTCCAACAGGGAAGGGGGTGGGAGGGTGAGGGTGTTGTGTGTGCATGTATGAGTATGTGGTGTCTGTGTGTGTGCATGAATGTGTGAATGCGTGGTTGTATGCATGTCTGAATGTTGAAGTGAGTTCGTATCTGCATGTAAGTGTATATGTGTGTGTGAGTATGTGTACTTGAATGAGTGTAAGAATGTTGTGGTGAATGCATGTATAGATGCACGTGAATGGATGCATGTATTTAAGTGTAGGTGAATGGGTATATGCATGGTGCATGTGGGTGTCTTTGTGCATGTATGCAGGGAGGGGGCACTGTGACTGAAGGAGGGGTGGGGTCGGGAAAAGGGGAGTTTAGTGTTTGCTGGGGGGGGCATCTACTGTGACAAGGAAGAAATTCCCTGTCACCGGTAGCCTTTCCGCCATGGTTTTCGTGACGGTGCCACCGCCGAAGATACCATGGTGGAAAGCCCGCTCCTAATACTGCCAGCAGTTTTCTGTGGACCGCCGAGTCAGAGATGATCATCTCTGCCCAGGTGGTTCTGACCACCATGGCGGTATGAGTGGGGATGTGGCAGGTTGGCAAATGTATGCACCGCCAGTCTTTTGGTGGTGGGACTGTCACATTTACCCTGGCGGTCAAAAGACAGCCGGGGTCAAAATGACCTCCTTTGTGTTTTGGGTTGTAGCCAATAGGCAGATCTTGGTTACCCCCACCACCCTACAAATTGTTAGGAGTAGGATTTGTGGGTAGAATTTACACCAGTGGACTTGTTGCCACATCATGCTGGGCAGATCTGTAAAATAGTTGTCCACCCCAGGAGATACTCTACCAGGAGGTGCATCTGATGATGAAGAGCCCAATGCCAAATGTTTGCACTAGCGTAGATAGTTGTGATTAATGAGTGCCATCCAGTTTTTAGATGTAATACATGGCAGTCATGTTTTTATGATAACTACTTTGTGCTGAATTTGCTGGAGGAATACCTTGAGCAGTGGCTAGTGGACCAGCAGCTCAAGGTAATTGATGTGGAGGTCCCCCAGCTGTAGCGACCACACACTCTGAACCATCATACAGTGAAGATGAGTTCCCCATCCTGAGAGTGATACGTCCATGGTGATGGTCAACTGCTTAATAGGGACCATGAAGAGCTGGCTTTGCAAAAGGTTGTTGTTCCCCTACAGCACAGAGTGATCAGTGTGGACCCGTATCAATACTAGATCCTTCCAGTGACCCTCAGCTTGTGACTATTTCATTAAGAGACAGTGCGAAAGCAGGTGCATGTGTATCTAGGGATGGGAACAGTGGCATTGTACAAGGCCATGATACTGAAAAGAGGCATAACTGTTCTGACCATCACTAACAGATTTGGCTGAAATAGAGGTGGGACTGCTAGAAGGCTTGCACTCGTCCTTCATTGGGGAGCTTTACTGGTGCCTTATTAGTATGCCTTCTAAAAAGGGCTGAATCTTCAGAGGCAGCAGGTGGACCTTGAAATTGTTTATTGTGAAGTTCAGATTGTCAAGGAAAGAAGTAGTTGTCTGGCTTTGTGCAAGGATATGCTGCTTGGATGAACTCTTGATCAGCCAATTGTTTAAGCATGGAAATACATGCAATACATGAAATACAGAGAACCTAAAAAAGCCTCCATCCTTCTCCAGCAATCCTACCAAGATGGCATTTTGAATATTTCCTTATGTGTGTATACTAGTAACGTGTTCAGTAGTGCTCTACATGGACATGTCATACAAAAATATGAATATCAAAGGAGCTGCACTCTTGTCATTGAGTGATCCTGCCATAATTGCCCTAAATTACCCCAATTTGCTGAATAATGCTCGGAAAACCTGGCCTGCTATTACCACATGTAGTGCTCAAAATTCCAGAACTAAAACTTCCTGCCTTCTGTAATGAGAGGGCAATGATTAATACTGGTGCTTGCTTTGCGCTATGTCTAGGTAGTGAACTAGGCCACAACTAAACAACCTGCACTCAAACAATCAATCAAGAGTTGATTCGAAGCCTGCTTAGTGCCTGCATAGTGTTCAATCAGTGCCTATTCAGTATTCATTCAGTACCTTGAAATATCATGCAAGGGACTTTGTACCCACAATCCAACAAAGCATTTCAATCAAACAACTAAAACAATCCAACAAGAGCCTGATGGGAGCCTGATGAATATCCATACAGTGCTTACTCAGTCCTCGTTCATGCTACATCAGATCTGCTATACTTACCTTAATTGCTCAAAATCCAATACTCAGACTTCAGGATATCTGCAATAAGAGGGCAATGAGCGACCTCAGCCCCAGCCTCATGCTTTGCCCATGTGGTGATCTCAGCCCCTACTAAGTACCTTCTAATCAAAAAATCAACCTATTGGGAACCCTCATAATGCATGCAAAGTGCTCATTCAGTACCTATTCAATATTTATTTCAACCCACAAAATTCCACAAGAGACTGTGGCCCTCATTACAACCCTGCCCCCCACAGTTGTACCACCGAGCGGCCGCCAATGCGGGCGCACTTCCGCCGGCCCCATTTTGACATCCCCGCCGGCCCAGCGGGAATGTCAGCTGCAACATGGGAGCCGGCTCCTAATGGAGCCAACGGTGTTGCAGCCGTGCGACGGGTGCAGTGGCTACCTGTCGCGCTTTTCATTGTCTGCTGGTCAGACAGTGAAAAGCAGGATGGGGCTGTGCCTGGGGGCCCCTGCACTGCCCATGCCAAGTGCATGGGCAGTTCAGGGGCCCCCAGGCGCCCCGCGACTCTCCTTCCCACCAGCCTTTCCATGGCGGTTTCTACCGCCATGGAGAGGGTGGCGGGAAGGGGACTCGTAATCCCCTGGGCAGCGGACTAAAATCGCCAGAATAACCATGACGGTAAACCGCTGGTCCCGGTGGTGCGACAGCGGCGCGACCCCGGCGCTTCCGCTGCGCTTCCGCTGCGGTCGTAATTCCCAAGATTGTACCACCATCCTGTTGGCGGTACAATCGCCAAAACAGCCCTGGCGGTCTTTGCCCGCCAGGGTTGTAATGAGGCCCTGTGTCCTTGTAATTTAATACAGCACTGAATCCACCACTGTATTTTGCTGTATACAAAGGACACACATGTTCTATTACACTTGTATTGTCGGTGTGGCCATAATCACTTGAACAGAAGTTAGGCCCTTGTGGAGATCTTGTCTCTGTTGCACAAAGCATTCTGTTACCCTACTACTGTCTAGAAACATTGCAAACCACTAGGGTGACTAAGATGTCAAGATGGCTGAAAAGGACTTAAAATCTGCTACGAAAAGGGCAAAGTTGGAGCATCTGATACCAGAATCACCCATCAAAAGCAAAACTGAACTCAAAGACACAAGGGAAACCACCTTAAAAAACTCTGTGATGTCCTACAGCTTGCTCAAGCTACAGAAGTGAGCATGGAAATCATGCAGCAGGATGTGGCAGGCTTGAAATCTGACATCAAACAAATAACTAACAAGCTTTCTGCAGCTGAACAAGACATTAGCGACTTGGAAGATAAATCTCCCACTGCAAAATAAGTCCTCAGTCTACTGCACAAAACCTCATCATCTATGAAATGCACCATCTCCAAACTTGAAGACAGAAACAGGAGAAGCAATATAAGACTCTTTGGTTTTTCTAAATACTGCGAAAGACAACATGGCTCATGCATTGCCTTTATTGAAGACTGGATCCCTTGCTGCACCAACATTTATTTTTCTGACCTTTTTGAACTTGAAAGAGTGCACTGTGACCCTACACAACAAAATGATCATGCTGCTTCAACTGGCCTACTGGAGACCAATAATCTGTAATGCTCTTTGTTACCAGCATGTACTGCTAATACTAGAGTTAATACGTAAACACAAGTACATTAAACAGGAAGGACACCAGATCACCATCTCGCAAGACTACGCTAAGCTAACTGTATAAACAAGGAAAGGCTTCCTCTCTCTCAGACCTAGACTATGGACCATGAATATTCCCTTTTCCCTTTCAGGTCCTGCCAGGTTTCAGATTACCTACAAATGGATGTGACATCTGTTTCATGACCAATGAGACCTGTCCTCCTTCCTGGATAACATTCAAGTGGCCGAGATGGACACATCCGCTTCTACCAAAAGATTGCTGTAAAGTATTCCACCTTTTATGCTGTGCAACCATTTTACACCCTGCACAGACAGCTGTTTAATGTCTTGGGTGATTTATGATGCTTGCATTCACTGCGCTCAAGTATAATCTGGCTCCGCTTGCAAATCATAATTGATAAAAATGGGGTCTTTGGTTGGCAGTCAGGTTACCCCCCATCCAAGAAAGGATTTTCACTCTAGTCAGGGTAAGTCACACACAATCCAAATGATCCAGTGCCCACCCTCTGGTAGCTTGGCACTGAGCAGTCAGGATTAACTTAGAAGGCAATGTGTAAAATATTTGTGCAATAAATCACACAATAACACAATATAGCACCACACAAATACACCACACAGTGTTTATAAAAATATATAATATTTATCTGGTAAGATGCAGGTCAAAACGATTAAAATGCAATAAGTATATGTTGAGATATCACTGCAAAGTGATATAAAGCGGGTCATTCTAACCCTGGCGGTCCAAGACCGCCAGGGCTAAAATGACGGGGGCACCGCCAACAGGCTGGCGGTGCCCCGCTTGGCATTCTGACCGCGGCGGTTCGGCCGCGGTCAGAAGTGGAAAACCGGCGGTCTCCCGCCGGTTTTCCGCTGCCCAAATTAATCCTCCATGGCGGCGCAGCAAGCTGCGCCGCCATGGAGGATTCTGACACCCCATACCGCCATCCTGTTCCTGGCGGTTCTCCCGCCAGGAACAGGATGGCGGTATGGGGTGTCGCGGGGCCCCCGTAAGAGGGCCCCAAAAAGAATTTCAGTGTCTGCTTTGCAGACACTGAAATTCACGACGGGTGCAACTGCACCCGTCGCACCTTCCCACTCCGCCGGCTCAATTCTGAGCCGGCGTCCTCGTGGGAAGGTAGTTTTACACTGGGCTGGCGGGCGGCCTTTTGGCGGTCGCCCGCCAGCCCAGTGTAAAACACAGAATAGCCGCAGCGGTCTTCCGACCGCGGTGCGGTATTCTGGAGGGGGGAAGTCTGGCGGGCGGCCTCCGCCGCCTGCCAGACTTAGAATCACCCCCAAAGTGTCTTAAGTTTATTAAAAGCAAAACAAAGCCTCTTTTAAGCACAAAGGACCTGGTTTTCATGAAAAATCTCTGCAAAGAACCGCAGAGGAGGAGATGCGTGGAAACAAAGGGGTGTGCGTCGATTTCTCAGGCTGCACATGATGATGCGTTGTTTAGTTTTCACTCAGGGATGGCTATGCATCAGTTTCTGGCGCTCGGTCGTGGATCCTCTTCGGGTTGTGGAGTTTTCAGATGCCCCGGGGATAATGCGTGGATTTCTGGCGCTTCTAGTATGAAGTCACAGGAGCTGCATCGATCCGGTAGGCGTTGCGCCAAATTTTCTACCGCATTGCAGCCGCTGCGTCGATTCCTCTCTGGTAGTCGGGCTGCGTCGTTCCGGCTCAGATGTACGTCGATCCGGTGAGGCCGTGTGCCAAATTTCCAGTTGCTACACTGCCGCTGCTTCGATCTTCTTGTTGTAAAGTCAGGCTGTGTCATTCTAATTCGGCGTGCAGTGACATTTTCACCGCAGTGCAGGCTGTGCGTCGTTTCTGTCAGACTATGCGTTGAATTTCACCGCAAAACGAGTCCTTCTTGTAGAGAGGAAGTCTTTTTGGTGCTGAGACTTCAGGGAACAGGAGGCAAGCTCCATCCAAGCCCTTGGAGAGCACTTCTTCACCACAGGCAGAGACCAGCAAGGCAGCAGGGCAACAGCAAGGCAGCAGTCCTTCACAGAAAGCAGACAGGTGAGTCCTTTGAGCGGCCAGGCAGGTCGTCTTGGCAGGATGCAGGTTCTGGTTCAGGTTCTCTTCTCCAGGAAGTGTCTGAGTTGGACAGGGCAGAGGCCCTGTTTAAATACCCAAATGTGACTTTGAAGTGGGGGAGACTTCAAAGAGTGGCTTAGAATTGCACAAGGTCCCCATTCAGTTCAATCCTGTCTGCCAGGGTCCCAGTAGGGAGTGTGGCAGTCCCTTGTGTGAGGGCAGGCTGCTGTCCTTTGACATGCAAGTGTCAGGCCGCCCATCCTCAAAGCCCAGGAAGACCCATTCAAAATGCAGATGTATGTAAGTGAGGCTGAGTATCCTGTGTTTGGGGTGTGTCTGAGTGAATGCACAATGGAGCTGTCAACTAAGCAAAGCCAGATGTGGATTGTAAGGCACAGAAGGATTTAAGTGCAGAGAAATGCTCACTTTTTAAAAGTGTTATTTCTAAAACAGTGATATTAAATACAACTTCACAAGTCAGCATGAGTTTGTATCACGATTCTGGCCATACTAAAAATGACCTTCCTACTCCTTTCAGATCAGCAGTTATCACTCAAACAATGTATGAGGCAACCCCAATGTTAGCCTATAAAGGGAGCAGGCCTCACAGCAGTGTAAAAACGAATTTAGGAGATTTACACTACCAGGACATGTAAACTACACAGCTATGTGTCCTGACGTTTGTCTACAAAGCACCCTGCCCTGTGGGAATTTAAGGCTCGGCAAGTACTTTTAAGTGGCAAGTCAATGTGGCAGTGAAACTGCACACACAGACGTTGCAATGGCAGGCCTGAAGCATGGTTGAGGGACTACTTATGTGGGTGCCACAATCAGTGCTGCAGGCCCACTAGTAGTATTTAATCTACAGGCCCTGGGCACATATAGTGCACTCTACTAGGGTCTTATAAGTAAATCAAATAGTCCAATTGGGAATGATCCAATGTTACCATGTTTAAAGGGAAAGAGCATATGCACTTTAGCACTGGTTAGCAGTGGTAAAGTGCACAGAGTCTAAAAACCAGCAAAAACAGAATCTAAAAAGTAGAGGTAGGCAGGCAAAGAGTTAGGGGTGACCACCCTAAGGCTGTCATGTTTAACAATGCTATTTTTCTGTCAGGTATTATGTTTCCCATAATTTGCCCACACAATTACAAATAACTTCAGGCCAAAACTGCATCCTCAGAGTACAGCAACACCCATCCTTCTTTTTGCTACACCAAATGTTACAAAGTGCAATACCATGCACAACTCCACTCTGTGACTCCTTATGTTGGTCTTTGTTTCCTTAATCTGTTACCAGTTCTCTCTAGCTGTGGCCAAAAGCTTGAATCCTGCTCCTTTCTTGTGCAGACTTCATACATGTAAGACGCTTCACTGATCTGCTTGGATTTTCAAGCCCATTTCTGCTATTAATTGTCATGTGTTGCCAACTGTTGGACCGACGGGTCCACCTACCTGTTCTAAACCTGTTATTCACCTCACAATGGTTGGGCCATTGGGTCCATATTACTCTCCTCACATGCTTGGTATGCTAGAACTACTTACCTGTTCTCATTGTTTTAGCTATACACCCACTCTGGATTTCCCTTGTCTTAACACATTTGTGTTTGGGCTCATCTGTATATTGACAAGCCTGAATTTTGGCACCGGGAGATGACTGGTCATCTCCTTTGCATCCCATGCAATTCCTCTTCAGGTTGCGGGGGTAGGGTTTCAAGGGATGTGTTTTGGAGTTGGTGGGTTCTAATTATTTCCTGTATTGTTTTCTCTCTTACTATTCTTTCTCCTTCATTTGAATACTTTATTATCCATACTATGTTCAGGGTGGTCCATTTTTTCGCGAATCACATTCACACTCCCAGAATTAGTAGGAACTGTAAGAGCTTTTTGCCGTTTAATTTTAACATGTACAGTCCCCTCATACAGAACGGTGGGACGCCCTTCACTACTCATCTCCCTCCTTCGCCCTATAATCTCTTACATGTCGAAGTATGACTCTATAAAAAATTGTCCCAATCAACACAAAAATGTTGAACTACACAGTCAAAAGAAGAAACATTATCGAATACACATACAAATTAAGATGTGATATACTACTACTACAAGAACCTGAGCTCCCTAACTCAGATATCTCCTCCTTTACCACCTCATGGTTCTCAGAAGTCATAGGCTCACCTGCACACAACCAAGCAAGCAAAAATCACTGTATTAGACACACTTAATGACCAAAACGGGAGGTGGACACTTAAAATGTATCAAATTCTGGTAAAGAATTCTATCCGCTGAACATTTATATGCCTAACTGATACGAATATTTCAAATCACCCCGATGAACTGATTGCAGAGGTCCCAAATAACTCCTGACAGATAATGAAAGGAGACTTCAACTTCCCATTTAATCTGACTATAGACTGTAGTTTGAGAGCCAAATTCATCCCACTAATTCCTCTAAAAAATCTGTTCTCTCTTGTGGATACATGACACATTCAGCATCCAGACACTAAAGATTATGGTCCTCATTATGACATTGGTGGTAAATCCCACTTACCGCCACGCTGACTGCTGCCAACCAACCGCCGTCATGGCAGATATCCGTTCACCATATTATGACACACACACACCAATCCATCAGTATTCAGCCACTGACACAAATCCGCCACACCAAAGGTCAGTGATAAACTGGCAGTATCCAAACCCACATTGTTATGCCAACAGAACAACGCCTATCACATTAAGACCCACAAATCACCACGGTGGACATTCAATGGCGGTTAACCATTGGCGGTACATACCGCCACACTCAAAATACACACATTCAAACAAAATAATACCACATTGGACAAATCAAACAACACACACCTGACACACATACACACACCACACCCATACCACTATAAAACACACACCCACATTACCCACCCTTTATGAATATAAACCATTGGCACGGGACAGACACCACGACCACAGACAAAACCAGAACCACACACTACTTACACCTATACACCACCCAGGCAATCCACATCACACACCTCAACACATCACCCTACACACCCTCACATACACAACTCACACAACACCCATGGCACCACAAAGACACCCCAGATTCTCAGAAGAGGAGCTAAGGGTCATGGTGGAGGACATCATCAGGGTAGACCCACAGCTATTTAGAGCACAGGTGCAGCAGATATCTATAGCCTGGAAGATGGAGCTATGGTGCAGAATCCTGGACAGGGTTAATGCCATGGGACAGCACCCAAGAACCAGGGATGACATCAGGAAGAGGTGGAACGACCTACTGGGGAAGGTACATTCCATTGCAGCAAGACACCAACTCGCTGTACAGAGGAGTGGCGGTGGACCCCCACCTCCTGCCCCACAACTAACAACATGGGAGGAGTAAGTCTTGGCAATCATGCCTCCTGAGGGCCTGGCCGGAGTAGGAGGAGGACTGGACTCTGGTAAGTCAACTCTCTACTACTACTACCCCCCTACCTGCATGCCATCACATACTCCCACCCTCTCCCTCACTCCCATCACTCCATCACTTCCCACACACCCCACCATCACATCTCACTCATCCCAATGCCAAGCCCTGCATGCCATACCAATGCATGGAAACAACACACAGACCTGCATGGACACCTATCACTAAAGCATGCACACTAGAGAGAATCAGCTAGCCCACCACATACCAACTTACACAAGTGAAAGCTGCCAGGGCAAATCCAGCCAAAGTGGGCAAGCCACTGATGCACAATATGTCAGACACAGAAACAATAACACATCATTTACATCTCCACAGGTATCCCAGCCAATGTCACCAGAGAGGAGGTGCCAGCAATATCCAGTCCCTCAACTGAAGAGGCCCACAGTGAAGACAGCAACTCTGGTCACCTGGATCTGGATGACCAACCTGGCCCATCAGGGACCTCTGGACGGTCGGTTGCCCAAGACCAGTCACAGACAACCACAGAGCCTCACTTATCTGGAAACACTACCATGGCACCCACCCAGTGTACCCACACCTCTTTCCCCAGGACACGTCAATCAGCAGTGTGCCACCTCTACAGGGACCCCAAGGCACATCTCAAACCCATGACAATCAGAGACCTAGGGTTAGTGACAGTGGGCACACGGTTCAGGGGACAGAGGCACAGACCAATAGGGAAACTGAAAAGAGTGCTGTGCGCCGGGGGAGGACAGACCCAGGGAACTGACTCTCCAGGAGGCGCTTACAGAGATCCTGGGAGCATACCAACATTCCCAGGAGACGATGGGCCAGATCGTGGACAATGTGCAGGAGAACAGGCGGCTGCAGGAGGGACAGTACCAGGGGATCAGGGAGGACTTGCAGGTCATCAACACCACCCTAGTCTCCATAGCAGGGGTGCTGGCAGACATGGCCAATATTATGAGGTAGGCAGTCTCACACCAGCGGGTCCCTGCCACTAGCCAGACATCTGTACTGCCATCCACCTCTGCTGCTGCTAGTGGACAGGAGGCCCCACCATAGGACCTACAGGCCACCAGCACCCCTCCCCCTGCAGAAGGAGAACCACCCCAAAAACGTTCCCTGTGATCCAGGCACAAGCCAGAGACTATTGTCAAGACTCCCGCCAGGAAATACGACTCTCCTGATTGTCCCCATTGTGTCCCACTCTTTCACCCTGTCCACCCTGAACTGCCATTGCTCCCCTTCCCATGTCCCCATGGACAATGCGCCTGTGCTACAGACTGGAACTATACCCTGGAATTTCCTCCATCATTACCCCATCCCATTGCACTTGCCCCTCAATCTCTTAGCACTTCAATAAACACCCTTGAAAAAATAGAAGTATGGACTATGTAAAAAATTTTAAGTATGTACACGTTTAACCATGTTCAAACATTGCAATTCAACTGTAAAGGAAATGAGCACATATGAAAGACCTATAGCTGGCTGCAGTGATCACACCAGAAGCTATTGTGAGGCACCAACATCTGTAAAATGAATTGCCAAGGGTAGAGTAAATGGGCATAAAGGTGGGAAATATCAGCATTCCAGTGCCAAAGAATTTCAAAATAATGACAATGAAATGTGAAATAACACTGTCTTACCTGTGTGTCATTAGAAATATTTTCTGATCACTGCTGTTCTGTTGTCTTCATCCTCATCCTCTGCCTCCTCATCCTCACTGTCCACAGTGTCCACTGCTGGCACACGGGCATCTCCAGGTTCCTCCTCCTGCAGAAAAGGTACATGGCGTCTCAGGGCAAGGTTGTGCAACATGCAGCATGCCACTATTATCTGACAGACCTTCTTGTTTGAGTAGCACAGGGATCCACCTGTAAGATGTAGGCACGGAAACCTGGCCTTCAGGGGTTCAAAGGTTCTTTCTATGATCCTTCTGGTATGCCCATGTGCCTCATTATAACGTCCTTCTGCCCTCATCCTGGCATTCCTCACAGGGGTCAGTAGCCATGATAGGTTGGGGTAACCAGAGTCACCTGCAAATATTGAGGGACAACATTTAGCCGCACACTATCCCATATGGCCCACACCATACCCATACACCAACATCTACTGGATGGGAACCAGGGCTCACCTATTAGCCACACCCTGTGCCTCTGTAGTTGGCCCATCACATTTGGGATGCTGCTATTCCTCAGGACAAAGGCATCATGCACTGACCCAGGGTACTTAGCATTGACATGGGAGATGTACTGGTCTGCCAAGCACACCATCTGTACATTCATTGAGGGAAAACTCTTCTGATTCCTGTACACCTGTTCATTTTGACAGGGGGACAAATGCAATATGTGTTCCATCAATCTCACCAATTATGTTCGGGATATGTCCCATTGCATAGAAGTCAGCCTTCACTGTGGCCAAATCTTCCACCTGAGAAATACAATGTAGCTGCACATGTGTTTAATCAGGGCAGACAACACTCTGGTCAGCACTATTGAGAACATTGGCTGTGACATTCCTGCTGCCAAGCCCACTGTCACATGGAAAGAACCAGTTGCCAGGAAATGGAGGACAGATAGAAATTGCACAAAAGGGGAGATCCCAGTGGGGGGACAAATATCAGATATCAGATTGGGCTCCAATTGGGCACACAGCTCTTTGATTGTGGACCTGTCAAGTCTATAGGTGAGGTTGATGTGCCTGTCCTCCATTGTTGCGAAGTCCACCAGGGGTCTGTACACAGGAGTATGTCTCCATCTCCTATTAATCCATAGCGGTAGCAATCTAAGGGACAAAAGAGTGAGGAGCTGGTCACAAAGTGAACAATGGGGAAACAACAGTACGATGCATGCTGTCAAATTGTAATGGGTCAGTGAGAATTGTCCTGTATGTTCAAATTTAAACATTGACGCAGTAATTATCCAGGGCCTTCGCCCCCGACATGGCATCCGCCTGTCCTTTGTGAAGGGACAGGTGGAAGTGAGGTAATTTCGCTGACGTTGTGCACCGTTGCAGGAGGCGGTCGGGACCCCTCATTGGTTAACATTGGGCTCTATGAGTTGCAGTGGCCAATGGTGATGTACACCGGTGGTGACGGCATACACGACACAGACGTGACCGCCATTTTCTATCAAATTTCTCACTTGCTACCTGACCTTCAACAGGAGAGGATCTACAATGCATGTGCTGCTGTGACCTGTGTCTGAAACCTACCATGCCCCATGTGACTGGGGAAAGGGCCCCTGCCTTCACTTTGGCAGAGTTGGAGAGACTGGTGGATGGGGTCCTACCCCAGTACAGACTGCTGTATGGTCCTCCAGACCGACAGGTGAATATACTGTTGACACGATGCATGTGGCATGAATACATGGAGTGGTGTGTGAAGGCATCATGTAAGGGGGTGGGTGGATGTCCCCTGGGCGGTGTACAGGTTGTGTGCTGGGCCATGTGCGTGTGAATGGTGATGTGAAGGGTAAGGTGGGCCATAAGTGTAACAGGCAGGACTGTCTGACTAATACTATTTTCCTGTGTGTATTCCATCTGCAAGTCAGCGCCCATCAAAAGAAGGGTATATGGAGGGCCATCGCCAAGGACGTGTGGATCTATGGCAGGCAGAGCAGCCATTGTCAGAAACTGTAAACTTCACACTTGGATAGCGCACTACTCACCCGTTAGGGTCTCAAGGAACTGTACAATACCGCTGTGGGACCCCTCCTGGCTTTTCCCTGTGAGGCACCCAGTCCTGGACAGCCCCAGGGTGAAGCCAGGCATCCAAGCGCTGTGGGGGCCGTTGTGGAGATTAACCAAGCTATTGCCCAGAGTTACAGAGTGGGACCAATTAATTAGATTCGGCACTGAGGCGAGAATTATCTGGCCCAAGGGAATTGAGCCCAAGACGCGCTGAGGTGGGAATTGAACCCTGGTCTTGGTCCAGATCTCTGCATCAGGGTCTGCCGCTCTAACCATTATGCCACACTTCTCCACGGTGGGAGGACCTGAGACGCTAGGCACGGAAGACAGAGGAGGCCCAGCGGTGGATGGCCTCCCAATGAGGAAGGGGTGCCCATCAAACCCTGACCCCTCTGATGGCCCGCATACTGGTGGTGGCCGATCCTGAGATGGATCTGTGCTTGAGGGCATCACAGCAGCCACAAGGGGATGAGTACAGTGCCCATCATTACAACTTATGCATGGAAGTGTGGGGGATGTTTGTCAGTGGGTGCCCCTAGGCCAGGCCCAACATTGCAGCATAGGTCCCATGGTGGGTAGGGTTCTGAAGGGATAATCCTGCTACCTACCTCGTAGGCATCCACTACTGGTCGAGGTTGTGTGGGTCCCAGATGTGCTGGATTTGGCGGTGTGTCCCCCTCCCCATGCCTTGGTGGCTAGCAATATCACTGGTAGTGCAATGCATAGTGCGTAGGCCTGTACCCTGTGTGTGAGTGTGCTGTGTACGCCAACGGTGGTGTTGGTGCAGCCATTGACCAAGTGTATCCTTTGTCTCTTCCCCCCCTTTTTGTTTTTGTTAGCCTGTCCTTATGTGCATTAGCATCAACTGGAGGAGGAGCAGAGGCACCGGTGACAGAGGGAGCTGCGCCCCACAGGACCCAGGAGGCAGAGTCCACTGACGTTGAGGGCACTAGTGGGACTGAGGGCGAGGGAAGCACCATGGTGGAGACAGGAGGGGACAGTTCAGACACAGATACCTCCTCCGATGGAAGCTCTATGGTGGTGGTGGACACCTCTGTGACCACCCCAGCTACAGGTACAGCCGCCACCCCCGTACTAGCACCACCCTCCCAGCAGCCCCTCATCGAGTTGCCCATGCCCGCTCACCCAGGAGGGTGGGCATCTCCTTCAACCCAGGCACCTCAGGCCCTGCCCCAGTTAGCCCTGCTGCCCTGAGTGAGGAGGGTATTGACCTCCTGAGATCCATCTCTGTAGGGCAGTCAACCATTGTGAATGCCATCCAGGGGCTGACAGCCCAGATGCAACAGACTAATGCATTCCTGGAAGGCATTCACACTGGCTTGGCAGCCCAACAGAGATCAATCCAGGCTCTGTCCTCCTCTCAGATGGCAGCCATTGTCCCTGTTTCCACCCTCCCCCTCCAACTTCCTCTTCCCAATCCCATTCCCCTCAACCCCAACCTATCCCAAGCACACATGCAGACAAGCATGCACACAAGACAACACACAAGAGTGGCACAGGCAAACACAAGCACAACACATCAACCCACAGGCACCACACAAACACCATCCAGATGCAGACATAGCAACATCCACAATTTCCACTGTCTCCCACTCCTCCTCCTCCTCCACCTCCCTCCCAGTTCCGTCTACACTCACACCTGAATGCACTACATCCTCATCCACTACCGGCATCACCACCACACCTAGCAGAACACACGCCTCACTGGCAGACACCTCCACAAGAACCATCCTCACATCCCCTGTGTCCTCTCCTAATGGGTCTGTACAAAAACGCAAGCACTCAGCCACCCAACAGCAATCCACCTCACAACAGCATACAGCCCATTCACCTGCACCCAAAATCAGCAGACAGAAACCTCCTACAACCACTCCCTCTTCCACCACTCCCAAACCTTCACCCTCTTCCCACCCCAAAGTCCCTAAAAAGCTTTTCCTATCCACCATTGACCTCTTCCTTACCCCTCCCCCATCCTGCACTTCTGGCCAGGGTGACAAAAACCCAGCCAAGCACCTCAGCCACCCAGTGCACGATCCCAGTAGTCACCACACCCACTTGTGGTGGGAAAGGATCCAGGGCACATGTCCTGAGGGTGAAGGTACTCTGACGGAGCCCCCCACCACCAACCATGGTTGTCCAGCCATCCGAGGCTGCAGGGGATGGGTTGGAGCCTCCTCCCACCAGCAGCAGCACCACCACCAGTGGGCAGCCATCCGAGGCTGCAGAGGATGGGCTGGAGCCTCCCCCCACCAGCAGCAGCACCACCACCACCATTGGGCAGCCATCGAGGCTGCAGGGGATGGGCTGGAGCTTCCCCCCATCAGCGGCTGCAGCAGCACCACTACCATCACTGAGCGGCCATCACCATCGGCGGACGTTATGTAGTCCTGCCTTCATGGCTTGCTGTATTGCCTGCCCCCTGCAAATCCAATGGGTATGACACCAACCTGAGAGACTGTGACCTTGCACTCCCCAGGATCAATAACACAGGGCACGATGCCCCCTTGAGAACCAGTGGGGAATACACCCACCAACCCCAGCCTCCTCAGGATCAAGAGCACAGGGCACGATGTCCCCTCCAGAACCGGTGGGTAAGACACCCACCAACCCCAGCTTCCCCAGGATCAAGAGCACAGGGCATGATGCCTCCTCCAGAACCAGTGGGTAATACACCCACCAACCCCACTTCCCCAGGAACAAGAGCACAGGGCACGATGCCCCCTCCTGAACCACTGGGTACTACACCCACCAACCCCAGCCTCCCCAGGATCAAGACCACAGGGCACGATATCCCCTCCAGAACCAGTGGGTAATACACCCACCAACCCCAGCCTCCCCAGGATCAAGAGCACAGGGCACCATGCCCCCTCCAGAAACAGTGGGTAAGACACCCGTCAACCCCTGCCTCCACAGGATCAAGCATAGATCATGTTATTCCCTCCAGAGCACGTGGGCAAGTCACCCACTTGACAGACTGTGGCCTTGCATTCCCCAGGACCAAGCACAGGGCATGTGCCCCCTCCAGAACCAGGGGTCTTGTTCCATGTCCCGGCTGAGGTGCCCCACATCCCCCGGAGGTGCCTGCCTATTTACCAACTAATGCCCCTGCAGTGTTCTCTCCGTGTTGATGCAGGTGACAAGTGGAGCCTTGGACTTTGGCCTGTGGCCATGTGGCCCACACAAACTGAGTACTGGGCAGTGTCCCTTGAACTGTACAATTGTAAATATCTGTAACATTGGCTAAGTTATTTTTATACTGTGTTGATATTATTACATTCATTTCAGTAAATTCATTTTGTCCTTGCATTATTCAGCCGATTTCAGGGGAATAACTTGTTTTCTTGTACATCTGGTTGTGTGTATGGTGTGTGTGTGTGGGGTGTGTGTTGTGTGTGTCACTCTCTTTTTCGTCCCCCCCTCCCTTGTGTGCTAGGCGGCTGTGATCACCGTTGTCGTCTTTTTCCCGTCCTTGGTGTTCATGGTGGAGCAGCACGTAGAAGATCATGGGGAAGACATGCAGCTCCATGTCGGTGTGGTTGTTCCCTGTGCCTCCAATGGTGAGTCCTTTCACTTCTGTGCAGTGTTTCCACCAGGCTTTTGATGTCGTTGGTACCACCCCGGAAAAGGTGGCGGATTAGCATGTCTTAATACGGTGGGCGGAACATTGGCTTCCGCCTGGCTGAAGGCGGCTACCGCCGTGGTGGCTGTTGTTTCCGCCCTGGGGGTGGGGGTGGTAAAGTGACTGTCTATCTGAGATCTATCTGCCATGGTCATAATTTGGAGGTAATTACCACCAGCCTGTTGGCAGTATTACCGCCACTTTTACACCAACTGCCAGGTTTGTACCGAGGGCCTATGTTTTTCTCTCCACCACATCAATCATTCTCCAGAACTGATCACATAGTAATATCACACAACTTGGCAGAACGATCTCTAACTGTTCCATAGATGCCCATACTGATCTCAGACCACTCAGACATTTTTGCTTCTTTGGACTGGGCTACAATTATTCCAAATGAAAAGTCCTGGAGACTCAACTCTGATATCCTTTAAGATAGCACCTGTTTGAAGATGTTCCACTAGGCAAATTAGAAACTTTTTTACCAAACCCCCCTATGACTGTTCTCCCCAGACACGATGGGATGATTTCAAGGTCACTGTAAGAGGGTTAATATTAGTAATCAGCACCCACTTTAACAAATCTGCAAACAGGCAGATGGAAAATTTGGAAACCGAGATCAAACAGCTAGAACTCAAGCTTCACTCAGGGAAAGGCACGCTCCTTCTAGACACCTTAAACCAGAAAAATATGAATTAAAATAACTTCTGAGCACCATGGCTGGACAATGGGTGACCAAATTCAACTCAATAAAGGTCTGTGCTGGTAACACTGATGGGAAAATCCTAATCCATTACTTAAAAAATAGACAGAACAGCTCACAAATGGCTCTTATCAGACACAAAGAAGGTCAGCTACATTTAGATCCTCCTATAATAGCTAATGTTTTCCTGTTCTTCTACAGGACACTGTATGACAAAAATCCTGCTATTAACTCCTTGGATAGCTTATTATACCTCAACAAACGCAACATACTCAAATTCGATGCCCAACATCTGGCCCTACTAAATTAGGCCATTATGGATCTAGAACTACAATCAGCCATCAACTCCTCCAAAGTTGGGAAAGCCCATGAGCCAAATAGCCTCATTGTCCAATTCTATAAATGATTCACAGAAGAGCTACGAAAGCCTCTACTGAAGCTTTTTCATGACTATGTGGAAACTGCTTACATTGTAGGGACTACTGCCAAAGCAACCATAGCACTAATTCTAAAGGAGGACAAAGACCATACCTATCCTACAAATTATAAGCCAATATTGATCATCCATTTAGAATGCAAAATCTATGCTAAAATCCTGGCTAAATGAATAGAAACAATAAGACCATTTATGTTCCGCTGATATCAAGCGGTCTTCCTCTAAGGTAGGCTCTCCTATGATTATATCAGACTGTTAGGCCTTACAGATTTCCAAAACTAAAAACTCACTAGTAGCTGCTGTTGCACTCAATGCTGAAAAGCACTCAATAAAGTTGCATGGTCTTTTCTGAAGACCACAATGTCCTGTTTCAATCTGGGTGACTCATTTATAAAGATGGTAATTGCCCTGTACTCAAATCTCAGAGCTAAAATCAAGTCCAATTGTGTCTTATCTGATTCTTTTCCACTTAAACAAGGAACGAGACAGGGCTGCCCCTTATCCACCTCCCGCTTCCTTTTAGCCATTGAACGACTCCTACTGACGATCAACATACATAACAATTCCATCTGCAATAACATTAACGGCGGCCCATATTGACGACATCCTAATAATAATAGATAGATAATAGAAAATGCAGATATTGCTATCTTCAAAATAATGGCCAAAATAGAGCAATCCTCTGTGGTTTGGACTGTACCCTTAACAGAATAAATCGAATGTACAGCTGCTAAACATTCTTTGCACCAAGGATGCTTTGGATCATTCAGGCTTACCATGGCAACCCAAATTTCTTAAATACCTAGGTTTTGGATTCAATGACAATCTCACTGAATCTATCTGACACAATGAATCCCTGTGCTCCAGAAAGTAAAAAAATTCCTAGATAGATGTTTGCCAAAATTTCTGACTTGGGAGGGCAAACTTGAATCCATAAAAATGGTTACCACCTCAATAGATAATTACTAACTAAATATGTCCCCCATCCTCTGCTCAGATGAATTCTTCCACAACATAGGCCACCTTTTTAACAAATCCATTTGGAACTCGAAAAACCTTTTATCTCCTTAAAGAAACTTTACCTACCCAAACACCTAGGCGGGCCAATCTTTCAGATTTTAAAAAATATCAACTTGCTTTTCTTGATGTCCAAGATGCAAAATGGCTTGATAATAACCCTGACTTCATACCACCATGGCTCTCCTTCGAATGATTATGAGCAGGCAATGCCCCGTAGATGTCTCCCCTAACCATCCACAAATATCATCCCATTTTCGATTAATTCTGAAACATACTAGGAATGTCCTACTACATCTTGACCATTATTTTTCAGATGTGGCAATAAAACAGTACATGCAAGCCTCAATTTAGTTCAATAAGGATGTCAAACATGACCACAACATCCGGATAGGAAACTTGTGGAGGCTGAAAGGGATCTCTTTGATGGGGGATCTTGGTTCTAAACACAGTCAATTATCGTTTTACGACACTAAGAAAAAAGACAACATTGCTCCATCTGTTTTTTATGAATTCTTTAAAATTAAATGGCCATCTTGAAAAAAAAGCCTTTCCCATTAGAGCTGCCTCACTCCCAATATCCCTAACACTACTCAAAAAGGGTGGATCCGTGGCCTCTAAGATATATGCCGAGCTTAGACCCATGACTACTTTGTTATGTGACATCACTTAATAGAAATGGTGTAAGGACTGGTCCCAGGATGGATTACCCAACCTACCCAACACTGACTTGCCAAAATTATGGGGTTCCTTATTCATCAAGAAAATTACACCTTATCTTGCCCAAACCAAACTACATATTCTACATAGATCACTCTGGACCCCACACCAGCTAGCCACACTAGGTCTCTTCGACAAAGACACTTGCTGGAGCTGTAACTCAGCAAATGTAGATCTCTGCTATATGATGTGTGAATGTCCTCAATTAAATGACATTTGGGCTCAAATTCATATCACTGTTGATGCCATTTTTCACATTAACTTCCCCAGGAACTTTTCATTCTTCATATGTTCAATTTTAGCCCAGCGCATACAATGAGCTTACAATTAAATGAGCTATTCCTAGTAGATAAAACCATTCTCTCTTCTTGGAAGTCACTGCAGAATGCATCCATCCACACATGGTTGGAGTGGTCGAAATACATTAGGGGCTCCCATTCCATGCTCTCTACCCAATACCCTTGGATTTTGGCCAATAGGTCCGTATGGAATAGAAGAGGGAGGGAGCACACTGCCTCTCATCCCAGCACAGTTCATCCCATTGCATCCTGGTAAATGCAGTACGTTTACTTTAAAGTTGCTGTAGTTTTTCACCAACATTGGTGCAGGTAATACTGTTATGTCTCTAGACAAATGTTTCTGGGTTTAGCCCTTCATAAGTAGAGAGCAAAGTAGTAGAGATCAGAGAAAAGTCATTTGAGGTTGCTGGTATGCTGCCCAAGTCTTCACAGGTCACAGCACAACTCCACAGGCACACAGGTTCATGCCAGGAGAGCTTGTCAGCTCATTGGTTCAAGGGAGCCTTTTAAACACTAGGGGGGAGGGAGCACCCTGCCTCTCATCCCAGCACAGTTTAACCCATTGCATCCTGGTAAATGCAGCTGTAACTTTTCACCAAATTTGGTGAAGGTAGTGCTGTCATCTCTAGACACGTGTTTCTGGGTTTAGCCCTTCATCAGAAAAGAGCAGAAGTAGTAGAGAGCAAAGAAAAGTCATCTGTGGTTGCTGGTATGCTGCCCAAGTCTTCACAGTTTACAGTACCATTCCACAGGCTTACAGGTGCATCCCAGGTGAGCTTGTCAGCTCATTGGCTCAAGGGAGCCTGGATCGATACCGAGAATTGATCAATTTCCCTTGAGACAATTTGGCTGTCTGCTCTATAGCAAGTTCTCCTCGTCCACAGCACTCTTTGCTATACTCAAGATTCCTATGTACCCTAAAAAGTGTCTTGCTGAATTGCCTACCTGATCATGACAGGCCTCCTACACTATCCAATGAATATTTCTCTACTCCTATCAATCTGTTTTTGTTTTTCTCTCTTAGTCTACCTCTGTCCTTTTCTCTTCTATTCTTTTACTTTCCCTTCACTCGGTTTAGCAACGAAGTTATTGATACCATATTGAGGATTTGTATAAATGCCTTCTACACCTGGTCCCAGCCATTTGTAAACACGATATGATCATATTGTGTAAACTGTACTCAGCTCATGTATGTATGCAAACCGATTGTTTTGCACTAAAACCCTCAATAAAATCTTTTGAAATCGACAAATGTGCTTTGACCTAACAGTATGTACGGGCACTTCAGACACATTACACCTTGAGAAACATACGGGCAGCAGATAATTGCAAAAAGCAGTTTTCAATTGTGAAACAGTGACTAGGTAGAGCACCTGCCTGAACATTCTGCCTAAATTATAAGCATGGCATCTGTGTAGAACAAACCCTTTTCATCATCTGGCAACACAAAAGTGGTCAAAGCTCACTAACGCTATGTTACTTTGCAGAGGTTGATGCAGTAGTAACAGAAAGTAGTTTTGCAGGCAGTGCTCGACATCTGTTTTACATCAATTCAAAACAGATTCCAAACAAAAACAACATGCAAAGCACACCAGTGCTACAATTGTACTGCAGCATTCCAGCCAGAATCAGTCTTGGAATGTGAATGCCAATAAAATATTCCCTTCAAAATGTAGATTTTAAAAAGGCACTCTATTGTGATCACTATTTAAATTAATTGAATAGTCAAACTGTGGGTCACCTAAGTGATTGCTTTCCTCTATTTATGATATGTGTTTCGGTGTAGGAGAAAACATTTAATTACTATGCAGGTAGAAAAGCACAATGGGCTCAGTTGAAGGAAAAATGTGCTGAAAGTAAGAATCTGAAAATGAATGCAAGTGTGTTAAATACTACCTGCAAGGACAGACCATCGACTAAAGGACACAGATTTTCTGAAAGACTGTTATGTACAGTGCAGGTAAGATATCTGTTTTCACCTAGAGACCTTGGATAGGCACTAGACTAGTAATGATTTGTGATGAAATATGCTTAGGGCATTTCTATTCTTTTCCTTGACCTGCATATTATCTGCCGAACCATTTCTAATAACAATGATTCTTCTAATACACATGATTAGTAGGTAAATACTGCAAAAATATTAATACTATGATTGTAAATGTCAACGATTGTGTGTGTGAATTCTTTTGAGGTACAAGTGCAAGCTCATCTATCATCACCAACAGATAAGAGATTGTCTGACGGGTTTATCTGACTTCTTATACTCCTAATTTGTTATGCGGTCACCGCCATTTGGCCGCTCCGCGGTCAAAAGACCGCGGAGGCCATTCTGGCTTTCCCGCTGGGCCGGCGGGCGCCCGCCAAAGGAGCGCCCACCGGACCAGCGGGAAAGGCCCTGCAACACAGAGGCCGGCTCCGAATGGAACCGGCGGTGTTGCAGGGGTGCGACGGGTGCAGTTGCACCCGTCGCGATTTTCACTGTCTGCTATGCAGACAGTGAAAATCATGCTGGGGCCCTGTGAGGGGGCCCCACGACACCCGTTCCCGCCATCCTGTTCCTGGCGGTAAAAACCGCCAGAAACAGGCTGGCGGGAAGGGGGTCGGAATCCCCATGGCGGCGCTGCTTGCAGCGCCGCCATGGATGTTTAGCCCTGCCAGGGGTAATCCGGCGGGAAACTGCTGGATCCCCTTTTCTGACCGCGGCTTTACCGCCGCGATCAGAATGGGCAGGAAAGCACCGCCAGCCTGTTGGTGGTGCTTTCCGTCGTTCACAGCCCTGGCGGGTTTTACCGCCAGGGTCGGAATGACCCCCATAACTCCTTATAGGAGGCAGGTGAGCGGCCCCAGCCATTTCTCTGTTTCTCCAATAAAGGTGCATTTCTTTCGCGGCTACGAGGATCTACTTGATGTGTCCCCAAAAATCTTGAGGTGACACATCTCTAGCAATAAATAAATATGCCAAACTGGTGTTGCGGAGCAAACACCTCTGCTTAACTTGCGTGGTTTGATCACCTATTTCTGACTTCGCTGGCAACAAAGGGGGTCATTCCGACCCTGGCGGTCCATGACCGCCAGGGCCGGGGACCGCGGAAGCACCGCCAACAGGCTGGCGGTGCGTCCTGGGCCATTCTGACCGCGGCGGTAAAGCCGCGGTCAGAAAAGGGGAACCAGCGGTTTCCCGCCGGTTTTCCCCTGGCCCAGGGAATCCTCCATGGCGGCGCTGCTTGCAGCGCCGCCATGGGGGATTCTGACCCCCTTCCCGCCATCCCGTTCCTGGCGGTTTTTACCGCCATGAACAGGATGGCGGGAACGGGTGTCGTGGGGCCCCTGGGGGCCCCTGCACTGCCCATGCCACTGGCATAGGCAGTGCAGGGGCCCCCTAACAGGGCCCCATAATGATTTTCAGTGTCTGCTTTGCAGACACTGAAAATCGCGACGGGTGTCACTGCACCCGTCGCACCCCAGCAACTCTGCGGCTCCGTTCGGAGCCGGCTTCATCGTTGCTGGGTCTTTCCCGCTGGGCCGGCGGGCGGGCTTTTGGCGGTCGCCCGCCGGCCCAGCGGGAAAGCCAGAATGGCCGCCGCAGTCTTTTGACCGCGGTGCGGTCATTCGGCGGTTCCCGCCAGGCGGGCGGCTACCACTGCCCGCCGCGGTTGGAATGACCGCTAAAGTGTCTTAGTAATATCTAAAACACAGACAGTTTGCTTACCAATCTATTAAGCTTGTGTAGTTAAGTAAAAGAAAAGTACATCAATACAAGCCACACAGAACACAGCTGCCCGGATAAAGAGGAGCCAGCAACTGACACCCCACTCAAAATGCGACACGTTCTTAAATCTAACGTTTTGTGGTCCAATACGTGCGAAGAGTCAAGGACCATGTTGCATATATAGTGGCATTGGGACCTCATGTACACTTTATGGAAATACCAATGCACAGTATTGAAGAAATTGAAAAATATATCAGGACCTAGACACCTTGGTCTTGCTGTTTGCCTATACTCTGAAAGGTGGCCTATGTCCATTCATGACATCTATGGGGAAGTTCATCACCCAGATGCTTCTTAAAATCCGATTATATATAGCCTAGTTCTGGGAAGTGCGTCATTCTCCACCTTTGAGCATCTGCTGCACTAAAATATGTGAGAAATTCGCCACGGAAAAATGTATAGTGATTGTCCTTGAAAGGTTGAAAAATGTCAACAGACATAGGAATCTTCTTTCACTTCTGCAAAAAAAAAAAATCTATTACTGGAGCAGCCGGATTGTTTGTGCCTGAAGTGACATGGCAATGAGGAGTAGCTGGAATGTAGAACTGAGAAGATATGTGTATTGGTTTTTCACAAAGCTTTCCATTTTATCCACTTTATGCACATATAATATACTTTCATTGTGTCACCTATTTAAGCTTTACTAATCTTTATTGTTTATTTTTTCTATTCGGTGTTACCCGTATCGTGCTTTTATGATAACACTAGCAGTATTGTAATACGTATTCTGAATTGCAGTGTTTTATGTCCCTTATTGTGTCAGGACCAACACCTATCCTGGTCCAATAACACGCTAGACAGGAAGCTGAGTATAATATCGATTTTTTACAGAAAAATATATTGTAACCAAAAGGCCACTTTAAGAGGGGTGGCTGTCGCAAACAGTGAAAACAATACCTTCATGGGGATTTTTTTATGGAGCTTATCGTCAGATTTTGAGAGACGAAATTGCGTACTTTTTTTGCATTAATTTGGACTTCTTTCATTATACTTTATTTCGCAATGTGCTAGATATTTGAAAATTGAAACTTTTTGCTGCATTCTGGTCCTGGGGCACAGCCCTGAGACTCGGAGAGAGCTCTGTGACTGTTGCAGCATAATTGCTTGCCCTGTGCACAGCGCATCTTTCACACGCAGTAGCTCAGTATTTTCGGCAATAAGTTCAGGAGATCATGCCGTCTGCACTCCGAAGCTCACAGCAGCTAGCACCAGTCCATGGTTCAGAGCTGAGCTGTCCACAGTTTAAACCATAATTCTAAACTTTCTGAGTTTGTTCATGACTTGCTGATTGGGCGACTAGCATGAGAACAGGCGCACTAATCCAGTGCGCACCTCCACCTGCACCCTATGTTCTTGATACAACCCCCAAGTTCTTCGAATGAAAACTGTTTTAAAACTCTGAGAAATTGTATTTACTATGTATTTTTATTATGTTCATATTGTACAAAATACTGAACCTGCTGGATGGGTGAGGAACCTAACACAGGATTGCAACAAACGACATGGCTTTGTTCACATAAGATGTTTCACGCATATTCATTCACTTGAAAACAGCAATACCCTTATCAGTGGCGCCCTAAGGGCCATACCAAATCAGAGTGCTATAACTCAGCAAAGAAAGTACAATTGCTAAGCTCTAATAAATACCCATCGTTCCTATAGTACCACCCAAAACCAATAATTGTCAAGGTGAGAACGACCGAATAAGTAGAAAAGGACTGTTTCCGCTTGGTCCAGAATAGCTTTCAGGAACTTTTGAGAGATCAATGCAAATCGTTATTGACTCCTGTGACATCTATTTCCATGCATGTAGACTTACAAAGCAAGAAAGACAAAGACACTAAGATCATTTCTTGAGTTTGGAGCGTAGTGCACACATTTTTTAATGGAGCAGTAGCAGGGCCTTCTAGTTGGGCATTCTTAGACAATGTGTGCTGATGGACTGCAACAGACGTTTCACTTCCGTCACTTAACACTGATTGTAGCATTCACAACTTTTGTTGCAGAACAAACAGAAGCAAATAAAGAAATAAAGGAACGAGTCAAAAATCGGAAATGTTCATGGAGCGTGCAAACAGATGGAAATGTTCAGTGTTTTATCATGTATATGCGGGATTCTCCAGCTGGGCGAGGTTATAGAAACTATATATTTAATCAGTGTAAATACAGAAAAAATGAAATTTGCATTTCCACATGAATATAAACAAGATATGAAAAAAAGTTTTTTTTTTTTTATATTTTCATGAAAAAAACTGTGGCGTCCAAGATGTTCATTTCAAAGGCAGCAGCAGTAGAAAAAGAGGAAGGCTGATGTGTGTATGTGCTTTAGTCACATATTATGAAGGATGGTATGATCTCCTCTTAGAGTGTAATTTTATTGCCCTGGTGGTAAGATTGGTTGATCTAAAAATCATCCTGTTATTTACTGCTCACCTGTGCTTTGACTTTAAATGAAGTCAAATTTCCATGTTGTACATTCTGTTGATAAATTATACTGCTCATTGCATGAGAAACTTTGATTTGCTAATGCTGTTTCTGCATCTAAACAGATAGCTAAGAGGAACTACAATGAACCCATGAAAATGACCTGATTCGATGCTTTGTTCCACCCTGTTTTTGACCTTCCCTGTTGGCCATTTTATTTTTCCCAACCAATGTATGATTCCCTTGCAATGGACGATACATTCAGTTTACTTACAGCAATACCTCTGAATTGAGGGTGAGATGGTTGAGTCAGGCCTGCTTAATGGGCAGCTAACCAGGGAACTTTGGTTGATATTTTAGTTAAAGCACATGCAGTGGCAAACTTATGCATACAAAACTTCTCCTGATATTACCTGTGCAATTGTTGAATATACCATGAAGAATGTGTGTTTAGATTTGTCTACAATTTCTCAATGTGTCGCTGTTTAGCGATGATTACCATAGATGTAAACAGTTGAGAGAGAATAACTTGGCTGTGGCATTATGTGCTTCAAACATGATGAGAAAATTTACTCAACGACATAAATAACTTGTGTCCAAAATGTGTTCATGTAAACGTGGTGCATTGAAAGCTATATAATCAAAGTGCACTTACATGTAGAAATGTAGAAACGTTGTATGTACGTTCTGTAATGACATTTATTGATTGAAGAAATACATATGTATGCATTTTCATTCACATGTAATGTACTATGATATCTTAGTTGAATATTATATTTTCATAGTTATTCTTCATTTACTTTGTTCATGGGAAAAGCACGCATAATCATGTATTCAAATGTGCATTGAGATCTATGTTAAATTGGCTCGTATTGAGGCCTGAAATGTTTTTCTGTGTTTAACCTTCGATGTGGGGTTTTGCTCTTGTTGCATATTTATTTATTTGCAGGTGTGTCTGCACATGTTTCCAGTGAATGAAGAGCTTGTTGTTAGTCTTAGATAAAGGGGGTATGGGAAGATGGGTTGCCAAGGATAAGGAGTGTTAATGAGGAGCCATGAAGAAGATGTCCCCTCTGGATTCCTGGACATGGCAGGGTTCCCAGGTCATCCTGATGCTTGGTCAGAGAGGTGAAAGGCTAATGGGATTTGCAAATTCCAGGTTGTGCACTGAAAGAGGAAAGTTACAGGTGTTGACATCAACTATTGAAAGGTCTGCAGAGATTAAAGTGGTGTTTAGTTAGCTAGGGAGTCCCATTCTCTTTACCCTTTAACTAGAGCAGACTCATACAGACCTCTTTCCTTTTTCTTTGGCTAATGTAGCTTTATGTTATGCACATCTTTTTTTTCTGCAGAACTTCTACTGAGGTTTCTGTGATGCTGACACTTTTTGTTCTTTTCTTATTTCTATAATTTGGAGAATTCTTAGGTTTCCTTTAGCTTTATTAGAACAATTAGATTTATTTAGATTCAATGATCAGGCAAGAAAATCAAAGCTTGGATTCTGAAAAACAAATGTTGTTTTTGATCTTCTGTATTGCTTTCAAACCTTTTGGTGTGTCTTATTCCTGTACTATTTAATCTGATTCAAAGCTAAAATTCACCTTTGGTGATTCTGTACTTGTATAGTATGTTTTTTAGACTTATTCACACACATCTGGCTTTGAATTTGTAATCAACTTTTTGAACTTCTGCCTCCAAGCGTCACTGTGTGGTCACATGGGTTACACTTTAAACTGATTGAAATGTATTAATGTGTCCCTCGTTGCCCCTCAGAACTCCTAAAAAGATTCATTGGAACTAGAAAATTAGTGAATGGGCAAGAAACATTTAAAAAGTGTACTCTCCCTCAGTGCTGTGCCCTTTTCTGATAATTTGGATAATTCAAATATAAGCCGTCAACATTTTTTCCACTAAAATGTAAAGGTCAAATAACGTGACTTAAGATAAGGTAACAGCATGACATATCAAAGATAACAGTGGTGCTGGAATGGTTTTCAGTGCAGGGATACTGGTCTTTTGTGCAACTGGGTGCAGAAAAGTACCTAATCCTGCCCATGGGGGACCTGAATAGAGAAACATTTGGAAAATGGTGTCAATAAGTGCAGACCATAGAATATTTTCTAAATGGATTTATACAGAAAACATTTTCGATGAATGCACTGCATGAGCTCTATCTACTCAAATATAATGATTTCCATTTTGTAAACTGTGTAATAGAATGGGGGTAGGGTTGTTGCAGCACCTCCCAGGCCTGTACACAACCAGTACCATTTTAGCCCTGTGGCACCAATTTTCAAGTTATTTGTATTTCATCTTTTTAGCTTTTCTAAACCTTGCCAGTAGTAGATGATTGCCATGATACACAATGACAATTCATACCCACAGTGGGTATAGCACTTGGAATAATACATTTTTTGTGCTTTCATTGGGACCGTCACCTTGGCCGTATTACCTGTGGTGGGACTATGTCCCCTAGGCTCCTTTGCACTTGCGTTCTTAAGCGCCCTTGGCCCCCGCAGCATGGGACGCGCTTTCATTGGGACCGTCACCTTGGCCGCAGTACCTGGGGTGGGACTACGTCCCCAAGGCTCCTTTGCACTTGACTCGTGCTCTTAAGCGCCTTTGCCCCCCGCAGCACGGGATGCGCTTTCATTGGGACTGTCACCTTGGCAGCATTACCTGGGGTGGGACTATGTCCCTCAGGCTCCTTTGCACTTGACTTGTGCTCTTAAGCGCCTTTGGCCCCCGCAGCGCAGGATGCTTGTTGGACGTGCCTCGGCCTGCGCTCGGGTGAACACCGGGCCAAGATGGGCCGGTCTTCGCCCGTCATCACCCGACAGAGGCTGGGTTGGGTGCATCTCTCCTGATTTTTGCAAAGTAAGTTTATGCCCCTGGATTTAGATTTAAGGTCTGATTAATCTGCTTTTGTTTACTTGTTGACTAGAGATGGTGAAATGTAAAGCTGTGGATGTCCCAGTCCATACTAGTGGCTCATAAAAGCCTAAAAAACGGATGAACAACAAAACGAGCTCCTTGTCCAACAAAGGAAGTAACTCATTAGAAGATATTGATACTTTAATCGAAGAAGTGGAGGCCATTCAGTAATTCTAATTTACCATTCACAGAATGCTATACCCCTGTTAAAAACATTCTTTATATATTTAAGAAAAGGCCGCAGCATCCCAATCCTTCCAGGGAGATTGAACAAAATGTGGCGTCTCAAGCCTTTAGACCTAAACAATCTCCTGTGTCGACCATTACCTTGTGTAGCGATTTGGACACTGTGTCACGCGTTACAGGTGACCCTTCTGTGAGAAAAGAGGCTCTTAGTCCTCCATTAAGTCCTGAGGTTCTGGTGATTCCAAATATTCAATGTTCTAATCTGTATGGGCCCCTGGTGGAGAATGGGGGACTGTCATTGCCTTGTGGTAAATTTGATATGTCCTCTATTTTTCAGGAGCTGGATGAAGTAAAGAGCCTGGTGTTCTTGTTGATGAATAATCTAACGGGGAAATATGTGCAGAAGTGTGTGTGTAGCTGCTTGAGGTTAAATATGGATGGGAACTTGCCTGCCACAGGGGGTATGTCTATTGTTACTGCTGTGCACAAATTTAGGCCCCAATCAGGCGATCAACATCTATGGCCTGTTACCATTTCCCCTCCTGTATATCCACCTGTGCCCTACACTGAAGGATCGCAGGCCATTCCTGTGACCGCAAGGCGGACGTATAGTATTGATACTAAGAGCAGTAATAACACTGGGTCGGATAGCCTGCTAAAGCCCAGTCTGCCCACTACACAAAGGGTTCTTGGGGGGTGGCTGGTACGCAGGCGCCTGCTAGAGGAACCACTCCCACAATACACCACATTAAGCCACCTAATGGTGGTTTACATCAGGCTGGAACGAGCTGGCCAGCTTTTAAGAAACAGGCCCGAGGTTTGGGGAACAAAGGAGGCACCATTGATATGGTTGAGGTACCAAAGTTGCCTTCTGGTTCTTTGGAAACCCAGGATTATTTGATAAATAAAGTCATTTACTGGCTGTGAGTCCAGCGAAACTGCCTTTCTGTTATTCGGCTAGATATTTTAGAGGTGGGCAGACATAGTCAGTCTGGTTCACATTTTTAATTTATTTTCATTCGTTTTGTGTATAGTTTGTTAGTGGATAATCTTATTGATTTTGAATTACATACCTGTTATCTCAGGAATCATAGGGGGGCTTGTATCAGACTTAAACACGCCCGCCTGCTAGTAGTCCACTCGCATTATGTGTTGGTCCAGCAGGAGGGAAGTTCGATCTTAGTCAAAAGCATGCTTCGGCCCGACAGTAAACTATTCCCACACATTACCAGATATTGACAGACTATATACCGATTCTTACCCAATAACTTCAATTTCAACCTCTGTGGGTAGGCCAGGAGAGCCTGTTGAGCTTGAAAATTACAGGGAAGCTCAGTGTCCCAGGCCTAGAGCCCTGGTAACTAGCACTGAACTTTCTATTATGTACTGGAATTTGTCTGGACTGGGCAGGAAGTTGTTGGATCCCGAGTGGACCATCTATATAAATAAGCAGGACATATGTTTGTTCCAGGAGACTTGGGATGAGGAGCCAGTTTCTTTGGATGGGTTTTTATCTTACTATGCGGTGGCCCAACCTGCACATGGGGGTACCAGCCGCGCTAAGGTGGGTCTACTGATATTGCTAAATAAGAAATTGCAGTGTGATCACTTTGCATTAAAAACAGATTCCCCCAATATATTAGGTGTTCAGCTTGTATTTAATCGAGGTTTTAAGGTAACCATAATCAATGTATATGCTAGGTCTGTCCCATGGGGATTAGAGACTCAGACCCTGGCTCAGCTGTCTTTATATATGGACACGCTGCATTCTTCCACTAAATTAGTGGTTGCAGTGGATATGAATTGCACAGTTGAATCCTCCTGTTTAAGTAGCGATCTAACGGCTGAAGAGGACGAACAGTGGGGCATTCCACAATTGATGAATGAGCAACAGTGTACTTATTCCAATGTTGCCTTACAGCTGACATCTTTGTGCTTCAAGTATGGCTTAGGGCTTGTAATGGTCATATGCGTTCGGACCCAAGTATCGCCCATACTTTCAAGCGAGGTCAGTCTCTTAGTGTTATTGACTACTTCTTAGTGGATTTCACGCTGTGGCCATTATTAGAAGACATGAAGGTGGATTTCGTTGCGATAGTGATCACAAACCTCTGCTTCTTACTTTGCATAGTGGTGTGTTCAGGAGATCGCAGAATATCCATCTTACTGTGGTCCCAGAGCCACCTCTGGATAACAGTTATATTTGTGTCAGCTGGCCAACAGTGATGTCTAATCCTTATTTGATTAAGGAGATTTACAAACTGGTTGTTGATGTCATGGCTAATTACGAAGAGCTTGAGGTTAGTAATATTCCAATCCTCAGCATCCATGAGAAAATGATATATGAACTACAGAATATCTTCTATGGGAAGACCACTACCAAGCAATTTGCTGAAACCCATAAAACTACGGAGAGGTTCAAGAAGGACTGTTCTAAGGCCAAACTAGCACTAAAATCAGCTATTACGTCTCGTTCACAAGGGGCGATTAGAATAGCTAGACTTGCTTATAATAAGAACATAGCACAGGCAAAGAAAAGTTGGAAAGATGCAATCTGCCTGAATCTGCTTGATGCAACCGAACATAATGACAATGTGACTTTCTGGAAGTTATTGTCCAATAGATATAGAGGGGGCAAGAGTACAATTCGCACTCATATTCAACCAGAAAGTTGGGGGGACCATTTTTCTAATCTTTATGCTCCACCTTGCATTTCTTCAACTTATGAATCTTCCCCCCTCCCCCGCAATTGGTTAAAATGTGTTTTTTTGCCAGACAGTCTAGGAATGGATGTTTCTAACCATGATGATCACATTGTTTTTACCTTGGGGGAAACTACTGCTGCAATTAACTCTTTAAAATATTCTAAAGCCCCAGGCCCTGATAAGATACTGGGAGATCTATACAAATCTGAGCCCACAATTTGGTCCTGTTAGATAAACATGATTTCAAATGCTATAGCAGCTGGGGGCCCAAGACCTAGTACTTGGAAAGTGGCCAAAATAATTCCCATTTATAAAAAAGGGTGTTGTGAGCTCCCCTGTCATCTATAGACCCATCAGCCTTATTGATAATCTTTTAAAAAATCTTTGCCAAACAGCTTCTGGATAGGCTGTTGGATTGGGTTGAAGCCCAGCATGTGCTATCCCTACTCCAGGCGGGCTTTTGCACAAAAACCAGTACGGTGGACCAGGTTTTCAGGCTGACGCTCCTACACTGGAAATATGTAGTCCTTGCTAAACAAAATGTATATGTTGCCTTTGGGGATCTTTGGTCTGCTTTTGACATGGTCCCCTGAGAAAAATTATGGGGTGTACTACACAAAATAGGTATTCCTGCCAATAGAATCCATCTACTACAGTGTTTACACAAGGACACATATTCCCAGGTGAGATGGGGTAACCAGGGAGAGCTATCAGATCATATTGCCATTCAGCGGGGGGGGTTCGTCAAGGATGTGTCTTGGCACCAACACTATTCACTTTATTTATAAATGAGGTGATAGAAGCTGTGTCCCTTTGCCAAAACGACGTCCCCTCCCTAAATGTGCAGAAAATTCCTATACTAATCTTTGCAGATGACTCCCTCCTCATCTCTAAGACTCCAATGGGTCTCCAGATCATTGTTAACAGGTTCACAACATTCTGTGCAGACCATGGCTTGGAATTAAACATTAGTCAGACCAAATGAATGGTGTTTAGCCCAGGACCAGTCAGGAGATGCACCATTACTTTAGATGGGGCGCCCCTAAACAAAGTCAGTTCAATAGACTATTTGGGTGTGAGGATTTCAAACAATCTACATTGGGGGGACCAGATTAGCAAAAGTGTGTCTCTTCTTCAGCACAGATCAGGTGTCATTTTGCGGTTTTATAAAAGTACTGCCATGAAAGCCGTTTCTCCGGCTATCAAGATCTATTTGGCAAAAGCACAAAGTTCTGCTACCTATGGTGCTGAGGTGTGGGGATTTTGTAAAACTACCAAATTGTCTGTGGGTGAAAAAGTTTCGCCAGAGCACTATCTGCATGCCCAGACAGTATACCCTTGATTCTGTTCTTTTTAGATCTTGGTTTTAATCGTATTTCTGACACAATAGCCCTGAGACCTTTAGTCTTTTGGGTAAGGATTTGGACCACACAGAGCTTATTATTTGCAGGTACTCTCTTCTTGATCTTTTAAAGAGACCCAATGCAGCCCCCATCCCATGGTTTAGGCACGTATCAAATTGGTTTCGTACTTTGGGACTTGAGAATCACTGGGAGAATCCACAGAATCTAGAGAAGGCCCAAAACAATCCTTGAAATCAGTCTACTGGTCCTATGTTAGAAACAATTGTTTTCTTTGTACATGTTATGGACAATTGACTAACCAATTTCTTGATTTTAAGTGGTATCCCCAGTATGAATCTTATTTAGATCTTATTCCGGACTCCTTAGGAAAGAGTCTGTACACCCGCTTTCATTTCAGGTGTTTACCACTACTGTCATTACTGGTAGTTGGAGGTTACTGTAAGTACCCAACTTAGGCCCTGGCTGTAATGCTGCTCCCGAATCTGTCGAAAATTATATGTTCTTTTGCCCAGTGTATGCCTTTCCTCGACGCAAGTGGATCTGTCCAGTTTGTCAGAACTTGGGCATAAGACAATTTGCTATCGCTCTAAGGATTTTAAAGAGCAACACTTCAACTCTTTTGATTCATGCAGTTTGCAAGTTCCTTGTGGCTGCATGGCATATACGCACTTGTATTTTAAAAACACAGTAATTTGTAAATATGGTTGTTATAGGGCAAGAAATGAGAAATTTATATTTTTATTGTTAATATTGAATGGCGTTTTTTAATTGTTCTTATTTATTAATTTTTTTCATCTAATTTGTAACCTATGGAGTATTGTGGTTTTATTGCTTTGATGGTTGTTATGGCCAATAACGCTTGTGTTAATAATAATAATCAATTTTACGGTGTACCACAACAAGAAAAACACAGAAAAAACTTGTCCTTTAACTAGTAGTGGACATTTTTGCCTAAAGTTTATTTAAGCTTATCATGTGATGAAGAAATAAAGCGAGTTCCCACTATGATTATTGCGATAGGAAACCATTTCTAACTTTAAAAAAACGATACTGTAAGCTAAGTGCTTGTCTTTTAATAAAAACTGCTCTGCTGTTTTTGTGTTTCATTGAACTTAAGATCTCTGGCGTCTTAAAGCGACAAAGCTTGTTGGTAAAGAACATCAACATTATGTTTACCATCAGATAAAGCAAATGTAAGGTATATAGAATTACAGACACACCTGATGTAACCGGGGACGCAAAGTCAAACAAACAAGGATATTGATTCTAAAGCGTGTTGAGTTGTGAGCTTTATTACCTGGAAACAAATCTGCATTATAATCGAGGTTTTTTCAGAATTTAAAATTGAATACTCCAAGAAGCAACACATTGTTTTAACAAACAGCATGCAACACATGAAAAACAACTTAGCAACCTAGAAATCATTCCAACACTAAAATTCTTAATAACAGGTGATGAATAGGTTTATCCTCCAGTGTTGTTTCATTTCTCAAAGAGGGAGTTGCTAAAGTCATCAAGGCAAGTGATTAGATATACCACAAGTTCATTCAGGAGCCTTTTTTATGCTTATAAATCTAACCATGCTGCCATCAGACTTTGCAACATACGTTCTCTTCCCCAATGATTTCAATTAAAATGCTAGTATTAATTTATGGGCTTAAGAAATGAAGTGAAGGCCATCTGCCCTTGAATGAATCAAAAACCTCTCCATCATCATTAAGTCTGGCATGTTTCTGAATTAAGAGTAAGGTTTGGGAAAATTCACATAAATTGCATTTGTGCAATTATGCAGTTTCTAGAAAGTTACACAAAATTACAGCATAATTGTGCAAAATGCATAATAGCCACTTGGAACTATGGGGCATATTTATAATGCCCTAGCACCACCTTGCACCACATTAACAGCATTATTTTTAACGTTAATGTAGACCAACGAGGCCAAAATCCCACACCCCATTTACAGAGTGGCACGATGCATGCATTGCACCACTCTGTAACCCTTCGCGCTACACTTTGCCTGCTCCAGGCATAATGAATGGAAAGTTGGAGTTCCCCCATTCGGGAAGCCGGAAAAATGGCACAAGGAAATCTACGAGATTTCCTTGCACCATTTGCACAGCACTTTTAACACCTGCTCAAAAGCAGGTGTTAAAAGGGGCTTCCATTCTTTAGAATGGGCCCGTATGTACTCTGCACAAGTAGCACAAACATTTTGGTGCTACTCCTGCAGAGTACATCATTAGCGTCATGTAAAATGATGCTATTGCCCCTACCCTGTTCCATGGTGTGCCATATTTTAAATACGGCGCACACATGGTGGCGGTCGGGGGGTGCTAAGGGGTGCAGGGAAATTGGAGCTGCACTCGGTGTATATATTTTAGTGGGAAGTGCATCCTCATGTCACTGTTGGATGCATTGACATATGTTGTGCTAAAAATATCAACAAAAACACAAGCGTTGGAAACAGCATCCACTAGCTTTGTGGTTGTAAGCTTTGTTTCTGTACACTTGAGCTGAATGTTGTTTGCGTACAGAGAGTAATTACACAACATTGTGTCATACTGTAATTTCAGGGATTTCCGGTAACCAGGGGCATAACTTTAGAGGGGGGCAGTGTTTGGGGTGTTACATCCCCCAGATAATGTATTTTGTGATAAATAGTTGAGAACAGGTGTTTTAATTGGGGTAGGGTATGGTGACATACCCTCTCTCGCTCTCTCTGTTTGGAAAGGCTTAACAAATGTTGTTTATTTCACAAAATAATGTGTTTTCTCCTACTTACTGACCCTACCAGTCTGCAGTCCACTCTCTTTCCACTGCCCCTTCAGCTCCTCTCCTGTGCCATGCTTGTCACATACTGTATTTGAACATTATGTGCCAGCGTGATTGTTCAGGAATCTATAGTTAACACCCCCCAATATTACTGACCAAGCTACGCCCTGCGTGTAACAAGCATAATGCACAATTAATTCAATTATGCTATGAGGCTTCTTCAATGAGTAGCTTGTGCTCTACAGGTAGCACTCCTGTTACCTGTAAATAGTTGTCCTGTGTCCCATCCACCCTACTAAAGTAGAAGATTTTTCTTTGTATCACCAGAACTGATAAGCTGATATATGTCTTTCCAAAATCATTTTACATATGCTATTTGAGTGATATATCATTTGGTGCTGTGGAGGTTTATTACTAATAATATTGCATTATGGGACATATGAGCTATGGCCGTTGCATATAACCCAGGTAAAAAGATTCCATATTCAAAAAAGGGTTGTTTATTTACCTTACTATTGGCATTCTTACCTGATGCACTGAGGTGATCACTGCAGGTTAATTTAACTTGGGTAGCCACTAATGTAATCTTGTCTGATGTGGTCTGTTACACCTGGCATCTTTTGTCATGGTTTCCCCTGACTTTTTGCTTTCTGTCCTCCTGTCTTGACTGTGTGCTGAACTTCGTTTTTGGTGGCACTAGGATTCTGTGCACTTTACCACTGCTATTCAGTGCTAAAGTGCACATCCTCTGTGTCTACAACCTGGTAACATTGGCTTCTCCATGATTGGCACATTTGAGTTACTAAGTCCAGAGTAAAGTGCATTATGAGAGCCCAGGATCTGTAAGTCAAATGCTACTAGTGGGCCTGCAGCACTGGTTGTGTCCCCCACTACAGTAGCCTGTCAAACATGTCTCAGGCCTGCCACTTCATAACCTGTGTGTGCAGTTTAAAATGCCATTTTGACCTGGCAAGTGTACCCACTTGCCAGGCCCAAACCGTCCTTTCTATTACATGTAAGTCACCCCTAAGGTAAGCCCTGATTAGCCCCAAGGGCAGGGTGCAGTGTATATAAAAAGTTGGACATGTACTTTTAGGTTTAACTTGTTCAGCTCTTAAAATCATTTTTCACTATAACAAGGACTATCTCTCCCATAGTCTAATTTTATGGTTACCTTTGAATATCTTCTAAATGTAATGTTCTATTGGAAAAAAGGTAGAAAAATATAGTTTGGTGTCTCTGGGCTCACAATTTTAAAATATATATTTTGGTAAAGTTATTTTTTTAAATTGCAGGTCTGAAAATGCCACTTTTCAATAGAGAAAGGGCCTGGTCTCTGAGCAGGAGGGTACTTCTTTAAGAGATCTGCCTGACATAGCAAAACTCCAGGTGCTCAAACAAATGTGAGCCTGCGGTAAATGTCTTGTTCCACTCTTGAGGGCCTGGGACCGTTGGCTGTCAAGCAGGATGATGTCAGTGGTACCCATGAGGTGTACTAGGAGGAGTGACTCCTGTACATTGAGGCAAGGGACCACAAACTACGGGCAACCAGGACAGTAGTGGTCTCTTAACAGCACAGTGATGTTCTCCTTAACCTGGTCCATGGCATTCCCTTAGCTTGACATCTGGGACAGATCAAGACCTGGAACAGTCTGGTGAATCACTTTTACTGCCTCTGATGTCAGATAAAGTAAATGAGTTTTTTTGCTTCTGTGTTACCTGCCAGGCCAGTGATACAGCATGGAGCAAGCCAAACCATCCCCCCATCAGGGCCTGTGAAGGTGACTCCTTTTGAGATTGTAGGGATTGACACTATTGTCTCGCTAGACCTATCTACTCCCTCCTGCACAAGGGTTATCTTGTTGGTAGTAGACCATGCCATCAGATACCCAGATGCAGTTCCCCCAGGAAGATCACTGTCCCTACAGTAGCTATGGCCTTAATTGGTCTCTTTACCATGGTGGGGTTCTCTAAGAAGGTCATATTAGATAGAGGCACCGATTTCATGTCTGCCTATCTGAAAGCAGTGTAAGATGAGTGTAGAGTATTTATAAGTTTACTACTCCCTAGCATCCCTAAGGACATGGTCTTGTAAAAAGACTTAAAAAGACAATGTAAGTCATCATCCCGGCTTTACCTGAGAAACTCAGAAGGACATGGAATGTTCTCCTATCATGCCTACTGTTTGGATACAGGGAGGTGCCTCAAAAAGCAGTAGGTTTTAGTCCATTTTGGCTGCTCTTTGCACACCCTGTAAGAGATCCTTTAAGTTTGGTGAGAGAAGGCTGGGACAGAACAGAAGGATGAAGTCACATACTAGGTAGATTTGGGAACCCCCCAAAAACCCTCATGGGGTGATATATGTGGACAGGCTCAAGCTTTATCAAGACAGAGCACATCTCACTATGCTCATGGTCACAGATGGAGGAAAGAGGAAGAGAGTGAATCTCTCCCAGACCAACTGTTTACCAATGTGAAAGATGTTTCAGTGGATGGAGTAGTCCTCTCTTCTACTTTGTTCCAGCAACAGCAAGCATACTGCTGCAACCTGCTCAATCATTTTGCTGATTTATTTTCCTTTAGCCCAGGTTTGCCCACATGGTGTATCCATGTTGTGGACACAGATGAATGTTTACTTGTCAAAATCAAAATATACAGATTGTCACACCAGGTCAAAGCTAGCATCAAAGCTGAGGTTGCAAAGATGCTAGGTGTTGGGTGATTGAGCCCTCTAGTAGTTCATGGGCTACCCACCAGTTCTGGTGCCCAAGCCAAACTGTAAGGTTGGAAAACTAGAAATGCAATTTGCAGTGGATTACAGAGCCTTAAATGCTTTCACCAAGACTGATACCCAACCCATACCACCAGCAAATGAGCTCATAGACATGCGGAGTGCTACAAAATATCTAAGCACCTTTGACCTGACTTCAGGTTATTGGCAGATGGCCCTCACACAAGGAGAAAAGGAGAGGTCTGCCTTTTTAACGACTGTAGGCCAATTTCAGTTCAAGGTGATGCCCTTCAGATTGAAGAATGCACCTGCCACCTTACAAGAGTTGGTGAACAGAACACTTTAAGATTTAGTAAGCTTTAGTTCAGCATATCTGGATGATATTGCTGTCTTTAGTTCCACCTTGGAGGATCACCTGGTCCTCCTCAAGGAAAAGCTTCATGCCCTTGAACAGGTAGGGCTGACTATCAAGGCAAGTAAATGTCAGATTGGGCAAAGGTCTGTTGTGTACTTGTGCCACCAGGTAGGTGGAGTTCATGTACAATCTCTTGAAACCAAAATCCAAACAACACTTGCCTTGGAAGCTCCTAAGACACAGGCCCAAGTCAAAGCCTTTCTTGTCCTGACTGGATATTGCAGGGGATTTGTGAAAGGGTATGTCACAATTCTGGCACCCTTAACATGGTTAACCTCCAAGAAACAGCCATTGTGGGTCATATGGACTGACCAGCATCGAAAGGTATTTGACCCTCTTCAGGAAGCTTTATGCTCAGCACCTGTCGTAAAGGCTGCTGATTTTAGCAAGAATTTGTTGTCCAAAGGGATGCTTTATAACATAGGATTGGGACAGTGTGGTCACAGCTAAATGACCAGGGTCAAGACCAACCAGTTGCCTTTATCGCCAGGTGACTCCTCCCCAAGAGCAGCATTGGACTGACATTGAAAGAAAAGCCTTTGCTTTGGTTTGGTTCCTGAAAAAGCTGAGACCCTACCTATTTGGGACTCACTTTAAAATTCAAACTGATCACAGACCTCGCAGATGGCTGACGCAGATGAGAGGAGAAAATCCCAAACTGTTCAGATTGTCCATCTACCTACAGAGTATGGACAGCACAGTGAAACATAGACCTAGGACTGACCATTCCAATGCAGATGGCCTTTTCAGGTTCTTTCACTCAGACAATGAGAACCACCAGGACAGAGTTAAGTTAATCATCACCTTTCGTCTGAAGGGGAGTCATGTAAAAAAAGGTCTCTTTTTACTTGTTCATCCCCACATTTTTGGACTGATGCTGCTGGTTTTCTACTCTAAGGCCCATATTTATACTTTTTCAGCGCTGCATTTGTGCCGCTTTTTGACGCAAAAACTGTGCAAACGTACAAAATGCAATTGTATTTTGTAAGTTTGTGTCACTTTTGCATCAAAAAGCAGCGCAAATGTGGCTATGAAAAAGTATAAATATGGGCCTAAGAGTGCACTTAGGCCTGCTCACCAGATCTCATTGTAAGTGTTCTAAACCATTACAAAGTGTGTTGAAATGGCTATCCCCAATTGGCAAGTACAGACTAACTTATAAGCCCCTAGTAAATAGCACCCAGTGTAACAAGGTCATGCAAGATTGAGGCCCTGATTTACAGTTTGACAGAGGGTGTTACTCTGTCACAAACGTGATAGATATCCCATCTGCCTTATTACAATGTCATTATAGCCTATGGAGATTGTAATACAATGAACAGGATGTTAGTTATGTTTGTGATGGAGTAACCTGTCTGCCAAACTCTAAATCAGTCCCCGAGTGTCCACCCAGGGCTGCAGTACTGATTGTGCTACCCTGTGTGTGTTTAAGTACAAAATGGCTCCCAGTCTTTGACTACAGACTGGGCGAGCAGTAGTCACAATGCTAGTTTGACTCTGCAATTCAAACCAATGGCAAATCCACCACTTCCCTTAACAATATATGTAAGACTCCCATAAGGAAGGCCTAGGGAGCCCTATGGCAGGGAGCTGTATATTATTAAGTTGCCGGTAGGTAGTGATAGTTAGGACCTAGTTTCCATAGAAAAGCATTTTTTTGCTTGCCTTTATCTTTGATGCTGTTCGACGAATCTTCATGAAATGTTCCCCAAAAAGTTTTAAGTTAGGTCTTGTTTTGTGTGGAAAGTTTTGGGGAGATCAATCAAGCAGGGGCTGAGAAAAAGGAGGAAAAAAATGTGTGTTTCCAATGTTAATTCCCTAAGAGATTTTAGACATGACTACCGCCGGAATTACTAGACGGATTTACACAAATTTCGCAGAAAGGTAGCTCTTGGTCCTTAAAGCATCCTTTTTTTTTATTTAGTGCAAATCCATTCAGTACTTTTCAAAATTTGGAAAAAAATACAAATGTGTATATCAAGAAGTGCGACTAATTTGTGAATACTTCCGATCTTGTGCAGAGATCTGATTGGCTGCCAACACTTCAACCGGGAAGCGATGACAGCCATTTTGGTACACGGCTTCAGCTGAGTCACAGAAAAAAACACATGCAAAAATAAGGGAAATATCGGCATGTTATGATACCCAGGATTGAGTTTACGGTTGTTCAAATGAGCCTGAGTGGACTGAAGACAGTTTTTGTGAGTGTATTCAATCGTTAGGCTGCACAGCTGTACCATATAATACACCCAAATCCTCACAGGCGGCATCTGATCATTTGTAAAATAGAGACTCTTGATACCTTTGAAACCTCATCTGTGATGAGAGGTTGTGGGGACAGGAATATAAAGTAATATTACCTGACAGCTTCACTGTTATAAAGGTTTCTTCAGCAACTCACAGTATATCCCAGTTTGTGATAGTGATGTTCTCCAGCAACACCATCACAATGTTATTTTACATTTGTGGTGAAATTGCAATCTCTCAAGTAAACTGTGGGTCATTGTTTGCTGTACTATTTCCTCCTACATAGAAGCAGAAAATTTTATGATATAGGCCCTCATTACAACCCTGGCAGTCGATGTTAAAGTGGCGGTAGTCCCGCTAACAGGCCGGAGGTTAAAAAAATGGAATTACGACCATACGAAAACCGCCAACACAGATAGCCACTTTCACACTCCGACCGCCACGCCGGTAGCAACAAACACCGCGGCGGTAACCGCCAACAGACAGGTGGAAGACAATGTACCGCCCACATTATTACAAGGCACCAATCCACCAGCTTTTCCAGAGCAGTACCAATGCCATCAAAAGCATGGCAGAAACAGTACACAGAAGGGAAACCACTCACCTCTTGACAATCAAGGAAGAACTAGGACACCATGGAGCCCGAATTGCAGATCCTACCCATGTTGCTGTATCTATTGATACACCACAAAATGGAAAGAAGCAGCGGCGGCGACGATGGCGGTGAGTACTGCACCTAGCACACAGGGGAGGGGAGGAGGGAAAAGATAGTGACACACAAACGCAAAACACAGCACATTTCCAATAACATCACACACACACCCGGTCACCCCCTGGAAGAACGCTAGGACAAAACAAAATAAGTTTAACTAGTGTAATATTTGAACAATCAGATAGCCCAAGAGAACAGCAAATAAGCAGTATACACAAATATTCACAGCAAGTACACAATTCCGTACACTGTCCCATGAAATGTCCGTGGACCAGTGGTCCCAAAAAACATGGGCAAAGCCCACACATGACAACTTCCTCAAAACGTAGAGAACACTGCAAGGGCATCAGGTCGAAAAAAACACAGGCACCTCGGGGGGAAGGAGAGGGGGGCACCTCATCCAGATGATGGTACGACACCACTGCTCCTCGAAGGGGCTCCATGCCCACTGCTTGGTCCTGTGGAGTGCAAAGCCACAGTCTCTCAAGTGTCTCAAGTGGGTGCACTGCCCAATGCTTGGTCCTGGGGAGTGCAAAGCCACAGTCTCTCAAGTCTCTCAAGTGGGTTCATTGCCCACTGCTTGGTCCTGGTGAGTGCAAAGCCACAGTCTCTCTCGCGGATGGCTTCACCACTGGTTTTGGAGGGGGCGTTGTGCTCAGAGTGCTTCATCCCGCCAAGGACTAGGATAGTGGATGTTTTTCTCCACTGGTTCTGGAGGGGGCTTTGTGCCCAGAGTGCTTCATCCTGCCAAGGACTGGGTTAGTGGATGCTTTTCTCCACTGGTTCTGGAGAATCCTTTGTGCCCAGAGTGCTTCATCCTGCCAAGGACTGGGTTAGTGGATGCCTTCTTCCACTGGTTCTGGAGGGGCCTTTGTGCCCAGAGTGCTTCATCCTGCCAAGGACTGGGTTAGTGGATGTTTTCTTCCACTGGTTCTGGCGGGGGCTTTGTACGCAGAGTGCTTCATCCTGCCAAGGACTGGGTTAGTGGATGTTTCCTCCACTGGTTTTGGAGGGGCCTTTGTACCCAGTGATGCTGCACCTGGGGTGTGGCAGTTGACTTCGTCTCACATGGGTGTTTCAGCCACGCGATGTACCTGGAACAGGTAGCATGATACTCCATGGAGGCAGACCCACACTCCATCCTGCGGCGACTTAGGCTGCCAATTGCTGGTTCATGTCAGTGCTGGAGGTTGTGTCTCAAGTGGTGTGTCCAGGGTCCAGGACGTCACCTGCAGACTCTGACAGCTGCACAATGGGGATGGGGCTGACGTCCAACAGAGTGGCATCAGTTGTGCACGTGGCGGTGCTGATGGTGGTGAAGGTGGCGGTGGCTGCGGTGGAGATGGTGCCAGTGCTGGCCGTGGTGCAAGTGACTGTTGCGGGGGATGGTGACACCATACCGTCTCCGGCAGCCTCGGATGGCTGATCCTTGGGGGGGATACTTCAGACTGATGTTGTGGCAGCGGCGGTGCAGGTGGCAATCAGAATGGCGGAGGAGACTGTGGTGCATGTGGCTGCCATCCCTGATGATTTTGTGGTCACCAGCCCCTCACCAGGAGACATCGTGCCCAGAGGTGATGTGCCGTTTGGCTTGTGGCCCTTCCCTATCTTGACAGTCGCTGCAGGGACCTTGGCACTGTCCACTCTGTGTTTGGGCGAGGCCTTGCTGGGTGGGTGTTGTGTCTGTCACCTGCTGGAAGCCGGCCCCTTTTTGACCTTTGCAGGTGGTGGAATAGGGTGGTCCTTCTTTTCTGTCTGTGGCACACTGGTAGCTCTGACGGGTGCCCCCTTAGACCGTACTGGAGTAGCAGGGACCACACCGGATGCAGATTTGGTGGCTGAGGTGCTGGGCTGGGATCTAGACATCCTAACCCTAGGGAAAGGATGGGGGAAAGTGTAGGGAAGAGGTCAAAGTTAGCTTGGAAAAGTTTTTTTGACACACTTGGAAGGATGATGGAGGGGGTGTGGGAGTGGAGGAAGAGGTAGTGGTTGTAGGAGGTGTACGTTTACTGAATATGGGTGAAGGTGCATTGGTTGGAGGCTGTTGTGAGGTGGATGGCTGTTGGGTGGGTGTGTGCCTGAGTTTCTGTACTTTGGGAGGAGGGTTCACAAACATACTGGGAGAGGACACAGGGGATGTGTGAATGGTAGTGGTGGTGGTGATTGCACGTGAGCGCTGTGAAGTGATGGGCATGCTGGTGATGGAGGTAGTGGCTGACGATGTAGTGCATGCAGGTGTGAGTGGAGACGAGACCGAGACTGGGAGGGAGGTGGAGGACGTGGAGGAGGGGACACAGTGGAGGCAGTGGATGTTGGTGTGTCTGCATGGGTATGATGCTTGTGTTAGTGCCTGTGGGATGTGTGGTGCTTATGTTTGCCTGAGCCACTTTTGTGTGTTGATGTGTGTGCATGCTGGTCTGATGGTGTGCTTGGGATAGGCTGAGTTAGAGGGGATTGGGTCTGGGTAGTGGAACCTGAAGAGGGGAGGCTGGACTCAGGGACAATGGCTGCCATCAGTGCTGAGGCCAGAACCTGAAAAGCTCTCTGTTGGGCCGCCACGCCAGAATGAAAGCCCTCCAGGTATGCATTTGTTTGCTGCAAATGCCTCTCGACACCCTGGATGGCATTCAGAATGGTTGACTGCCCAACAGTGAGGGATCTCAGGAGGTCAATAGCCTGCTCACTGAAGGCAGCAGGGCTGACTGGGGCAGGGCCTGAGGTGCCTGGAGCTAAGGAGATGCCCACCTTCCTGGGTGAGAGGGCACAGGAAACACGCTGAGGGGCTGCTGGAAGGGTGGCGCTGGTAGGGGGTGTGGCGGCTGTACCTGTTGATGCGGTGGCCACAGATGTGCCCACCACCGCAAGGGAACTTCCATCAGAGGATGAGTCGCTGTCGCTAGTGTCCCCTCCTGTCCCCGTCGTGGAGCTCCCCTCGCCCTTCGTCCCACTGGTGCATTCAGACGCCATAGATTCACCCTCCAGGGCCATGTGGGATGCAGCTCCCTCTGTCGCCGGTGCCTCTGCTCCTCCGCCAGATGATGCTAATGCGCACAAGGACAGGGTAACAAAACAAGAAGCGGGGGAAAGACAGAGGACACACCTGGTCAATGCCAGCAACACCACTACCATTGGCAGACACAATACACAGGCAGCAGCCATATACAGTAGGCCATGCACTAGCAGTTAGTAGGAGAATCACCTGCCCATGGGGTACTATGCCTAACACCATTTGCTGCACACCTGGAACCCACATAGAGCCTGCCTAGTTGTAGATGCCCACTAACACTATTGGGGTTGGAGTGCCTCAGAGCCTGCCCAACAAAGGACCTACCCTCCCAAGTTCGCCCTGGCCTAGGGGAACCCACAGCCCACATCCCCCACCCAGACAGTTCGTAAAGCGTGCAGAGTCAGCTTAATGACACTGTACTCACCCCCTTATGGCTGCTGTGATGGCCTCAAGCATCCATCCAACTACGGATATGCCACCACCAGGATCCGGAACATCAGGGGGGTCATGGTGCGACGGACTCCTCTTCAATGTTGGGAGGCCAGCCCCAGCTGGGTCTCTGCCGTCTTCTTGCTCCAGTGGCGCAGGCCCTCCCATCTCTTGCTGCAGTGGGTGCTCCATCTATGATAGATACACAGTGTCCGCACTTCCTTGGTAATGGCACGCCAAATACCCTTCTTCTGGTGGGCGTTGACCTAGAGGAAAGGTACAGGATGAAAGGAAATTACTCTCCAGTCCGGACCGTCATACTCATTGCTCACCAGTCCCCACCCATGCCCTGACGTACATACATTCACCATCCTCACATGCAGGCCTCAGCCCCCCCTACATGTATCTTCCATCCACACCACCCAAAACAGGCATTTCCCATGCATCATGCTCACAGTGTACTCACCTGTTTGTCTGGAGGACCGTAGAGTAGCATGTACTGGGGGAGGACCCCATCCACCAGTTTGTCCAACTCCTCCGCGGTGAAGGCAGGGGCCCTTTCCCCGACACTGTAGCCATTGTTGCTTCCAGACTGAGGTCACAGCAGCACTTGCAGTGTAGGTCCTCTCCTGTTGAAGGTCAGGTATCAAGTGAGTGAACAGATAGAAAATGGCGGTCACCGTCACCGCCGGCGTACATCGTCATTGGCTCCTGAACCCATAGGGCCCAAGGATAACCAATGCTAAATTGAGCAGCGGTCTTCGACCGCCTACCGCGATGCTGTACAACGCCAGCGCAGTTACCTCATTTTCCCTTGTCCCTCTTTACAGGTCAGGCAGCTGCCATTTCAGGGGGGTACATGGCATGGCACCTAACTGTGTCACAGCACAATTTGGCAGATATATGGACAAACTACGCCACACACGGATTTACTCACATTACTGAAAACACACTTGTGCAAACTATGTGGTACATGACCCTCTGCTCACCATTCTACTCCATAGGGCACATCCGCTGGGGCAGATGATGAGATGGCGTCATCCTCCGGTGTACAGACCCCTGGTGGATCTGTCGACAATGGAAGACAGACACATCATTATCACCTACAGACTTGATCGTTCCACAATCCAAGACCTGTGTGCCCAATTGGTGCCAGACCTGATGTCAGCTATCCGCCATCCCAAAGGAATACCCCCTCTAGTGCAGGTCCTGTCGGTGCTCCATTTCCTGGAAAGTGGCTCCTTTAAAACTACATTGGCCATGGCATCTGGGATGTCTCAGCCAATGTTTCCTAACACGTTGACCACAGTGTTGTCAGCCCTGCTGAAACACATGCGCAGCTACATCGTGTTCCCCCAGGTGGAGGATTTGCCCACAGTGAAAGCTGACTTTTATGCCCTGGGACATATCCCCAACATCATTACTGCCATTGATGGTACACATGTGGCATTTGTCCCCCCTGCAGAAGTGAACAAGTGTACAGAAATCGAAAAAGCTACCATTCTATAAATGTGCAGATGGTGTGTTTGGCGGCCGGTACATCTCTCATGTGAATACCAAGTATCCTGGCTCTGTGCATGACGCTTACATTTTGAGGAATAGCAGTATCCCTTATGTGATGGGCCAACTTCAGAGGCACTGGGTGTGGCTAATAGGTGAGCCCAAGGTCCCCACACATTATGAATAGGTGCCTGGGTATGGGGTTGTCCCTAAGGGTTAGTGTGTGTCTAACAAAAATCCCTCAACATTTGCAGGTGAGTCTGGTTACCCCAACCTCTCATGGCTACTGTCAAAGCCTAGCTCACCTGAGTTCTTGTTCAGTTCTGATGGAGGTTGAAGACAATCCGACCCCACCCTGAAACTGCTTGTTCCAGCACACTAGTTTTTAACACAGTGCACTAAGAACAGAAGCTCAAGGGAAGGGGGGAAGTGGATAAAATAAAAAATAGAGAGACAACACCGTTCTTGCGTTTCCACTGTTGAAGTGCTGCACAAATCTGCGGCCCTTTCTTACTTCTGCAGAAACTGGTGCCTAATGAAACAGAAACAAAGAACAGATAAGTGCAACCTATTCCTAAATGGGTTCCTGACTATCCTTTTATTTATTAGAAATTCTCTTCTAAAAGTACCTCTTGAATCCTGGTCTCTAGTTTCCAGGTTTGGAATGTGTTACTGCTCTGGAATGTGCTCTCTATTACTGTAAAGCTTCTAAAACATTAAACAAATACCGTTATCAGAATTACCAATATCAAACATTCATCTTAATATAACTAAAGCCTAAATTCCCAATAGCAGACTCACTTTCCCATATTTCCAGAATTTTTTATAAAACAAATACTGTACTTTTACATCAAAATACAGCATGTAATTTGTGCAAGTCCTTGATTTACTGTTTGCCTTGCTGTTAATAGTTTCCACGGTTCGATTCTTAAAAGTTCCATAAAAAAAAAAAAAATTTGCTTCACAAAGTTCCGCAAAGTATTCTTGTAACAAAGAGTTTGAATCACAATGTTCGTGGAAGGTATCTTGTTTCAAATTGTCTATACACGAATCCAGAAATTATTGTCAAAGTTCTTTCAGGTAATAAAAGTTTTGCACTTACTTGTTGCTGGCAAGAGATACTGATCAGTCTAACCTTTTCTTCTTTCTCTTTTGCAGGTTGCTTGTAGGAGAGAGGCTGAGGCAAGGAGGAACCGGAAACCGGAAGAAGGAAGAGCCAGCAGCTGCGCCCATTGAAGCCAATGAAAGTCTGTAGAGAGCAGGAGTGCCAGCGCTGAGGGATCTGTCCTCAGGTAAGCGGGAGGTAGACGAGCACAAGCACTGGGTGAGGCTCGGGGGCTGCCTTTTATAGACAGGGCTGGGTGTGGTCCTCACATGCTGCACATGTTCTTGAAAGGTGAGCAGAGCTGGGTGTGGTTTGAAGAGCTGGGTGTGGTCCTCACATGCTGCACATGTTTAAGTTATTATGCAAATGAGTTGAATTAACACATGGCCTAGGGAGGAGTGTTTTTAAAGAAGCCTTGGTAAAAGCAAGGCCCAATGTGTAAACAAAACAGCAAATTAAACAACATACACAGAAGCCTAGGGGGGGGAAGGTGAGATAACAAGAAAAGCTTTCAATAGTAAGTTTAAAAGGGAGCTATTACAGAACCCACTAGTGCAGTGAGAGGGGACATGCTCTTTGCTGTGCACAAACCCTAACAGCTACTGACCCCAGTATTATTGAGAGGACGTTTGGCCTGCTGAAGGCCAGATTCCGGTGCCTCCATCTAACAGGTGGCTCCCTATACTACTCACCGAAGAATTTGTGGATGATGTAATTATGCATTTGTGAAAGAACAGACTGACTCCAGATTGGTTTGTGATTCACAGATGTTTATTTATGGGCTAATATGTATAGGGGTATGTGGAAGGGGCTGGGATGATGGTGGAAGAAGGTCCATAGTAGAGTCTAGTCTCTTGGTATCACAGGTGCATTGTCCAAGGGGGCATAGGAAGTGGAGCAATGGCAGTTCAAGGTGGACAGGGTGACAGAGTGGGACACAAGGGTGACATTCAGGAGAGTCTTATTTCCTGTCGGGGGTCTTAGCAATATTCTCTGGCTTCTGTCTGGATCGCAGGGACCGTTTGCGCGGTGGCTCTCCTTCTGCAGGGGGTGGGGTGCTGGTGGCCTGTTGTTACTGTGGCGGGGTCTCCGGTCCACTAGCGCTGGCGGAGGTGGAAGGCTGTTCATTGGTTGGGCTAGTGTCAGGGGCCCAGTGGTATGCCACTGTCTCCCTCATGGTGTTGGGCATGCCTGCCAGCACCACTGCAATGGTGACCAGGGTGGTGTTAATGGACTTCAAGTCCTCCCTGATCCCCAGGTTCTGTCCCTCCTGCAGATGCTGGGCCTCCTGAAACTTGGCCAGTACTGTGCCCATGGTCTCCAGGGAATGGTGGTATGCTTCTATGATGTTTGAGAGTGCCTCGTGGAGAGTGGGTTCCCTTGTCCTGTCCTACCCCTGTCGCACAGCAGTCCTACCAGCTTCCCTGTTGTCCTGTGCCTTCATCCCCTGAACCGTGTGCCCAATGCCACTGACCCCAGGTCCCTGATTTTCTTGGGTTAGTGGGTTTGCATGGGGTCCCTGTAGTGGTGGACACACTGCTGATTGACGTGTCCTGGGGACAGTGGCATGGGCCTGCTGGGTGGGTACTGTGGTGGTGTTTCCTGAGGGGGGGAGATTCTGTAGTGGGTTGGGACTGTTGCAGAGAAACCAACTGTCCAGAGGTCCCTGATGGGCCGGGCTGGTCATCTTGATCCAGGCATGCAGAGCTGCTGTCATCACTGTGGGCCTCTTCTGTGGGGGGACTGGATATGGCTGGCACCTCCTGTCCGGTGACGTTGGATAGGGGTCATGTTGGGGTGTAAGTGCATTGTTATTTTATCTGTGTGCCATCTTGTGCAATGGGTGTGTTTCCCTCTATTACTGTGCTTGCAATATCGCCTTGGCCCTTGTGTGAGTGGTGAAATTGTGCCCTGGGTGAGTCTCTCTCTGGTACATGCTTTGGTGATGGGTGTCCATGCATGTCTGTGATGGGTGTCCATGCATGTCTGTGATGGGTGTCCATGGATTGTTGTTGCATGCAGGGCTTGCCAGTCTGTAGTCCACTCTCTTTCCACTGCCCCTTCAGCTCCTCTCCTGTGCCATGCTTGTCACATACTGTATTTGAACATTATGTGCCAGCGTGATTGTTCAGGAATCTATAGTTAACACCCCCCAATATTACTGACCAAGCTACGCCCTGCGTGTAACAAGCATAATGCACAATTAATTCAATTATGCTATGAGGCTTCTTCAATGAGTAGCTTGTGCTCTACAGGTAGCACTCCTGTTACCTGTAAATAGTTCTCCTGTGTCCCATCCACCCTACTAAAGTAGAAGATTTTTCTTTGTATCACCAGAACTGATAAGCTGATATATGTCTTTCCAAAATCATTTTACATATGCTATTTGAGTGATATATCATTTGGTGCTGTGGAGGTTTATTACTAATAATATTGCATTATGGGACATATGAGCTATGGCCGTTGCATATAACCCAGGTAAAAAGATTCCATATTCAAAAAAGGGTTGTTTATTTACCTTACTATTGGCATTCTTACCTGATGCACTGAGGTGATCACTGCAGGTTAATTTAACTTGGGTAGCCACTAATGTAATCTTGTCTGATGTGGTCTGTTACACCTGGCATCTTTTGGCATGGTTTCCCCTGACTTTTTGCTTTCTGTCCTCCTGTCTTGACTGTGTGCTGAACTTCGTTTTTGGTGGCACTAGGATTCTGTGCACTTTACCACTGCTATTCAGTGCTAAAGTGCACATCCTCTGTGTCTACAACCTGGTAACATTGGCTTCTCCATGATTGGCACATTTGAGTTACTAAGTCCAGAGTAAAGTGCATTATGAGAGCCCAGGATCTGTAAGTCAAATGCTACTAGTGGGCCTGCAGCACTGGTTGTGTCCCCCACTACAGTAGCCTGTCAAACATGTCTCAGGCCTGCCACTTCATAACCTGTGTGTGCAGTTTAAAATGCCATTTTGACCTGGCAAGTGTACCCACTTGCCAGGCCCAAACCGTCCTTTCTATTACATGTAAGTCACCCCTAAGGTAAGCCCTGATTAGCCCCAAGGGCAGGGTGCAGTGTATATAAAAAGTTGGACATGTACTTTTAGGTTTAACTTGTTCAGCTCTTAAAATCATTTTTCACTATAACAAGGACTATCTCTCCCATAGTCTAATTTTATGGTTACCTTTGAATATCTTCTAAATGTAATGTTCTATTGGAAAAAAGGTAGAAAAATATAGTTTGGTGTCTCTGGGCTCACAATTTTAAAATATATATTTTGGTAAAGTTATTTTTTTAAATTGCAGGTCTGAAAATGCCACTTTTCAATAGAGAAAGGGCCTGGTCTCTGAGCAGGAGGGTACTTCTTTAAGAGATCTGCCTGACATAGCAAAACTCCAGGTGCTCAAACAAATGTGAGCCTGCGGTAAATGTCTTGTTCCACTCTTGAGGGCCTGGGACCGTTGGCTGTCAAGCAGGATGATGTCAGTGGTACCCATGAGGTGTACTAGGAGGAGTGACTCCTGTACATTGAGGCAAGGGACCACAAACCACGGGCAACCAGGACAGTAGTGGTCTCTTAACAGCACAGTGATGTTCTCCTTAACCTGGTCCATGGCATTCCCTTAGCTTGACATCTGGGACAGATCAAGACCTGGAACAGTCTGGTGAATCACTTTTACTGCCTCTGATGTCAGATAAAGTAAATGAGTTTTTTTGCTTCTGTGTTACCTGCCAGGCCAGTGATACAGCATGGAGCAAGCCAAACCATCCCCCCATCAGGGCCTGTGAAGGTGACTCCTTTTGAGATTGTAGGGATTGACACTATTGTCTCGCTAGACCTATCTACTCCCTCCTGCACAAGGGTTATCTTGTTGGTAGTAGACCATGCCATCAGATACCCAGATGCAGTTCCCCCAGGAAGATCACTGTCCCTACAGTAGCTATGGCCTTAATTGGTCTCTTTACCATGGTGGGGTTCTCTAAGAAGGTCATATTAGATAGAAGCACCGATTTCATGTCTGCCTATCTGAAAGCAGTGTAAGATGAGTGTAGAGTATTTATAAGTTTACTACTCCCTAGCATCCCTAAGGACATGGTCTTGTAAAAAGACTTAAAAAGACAATGTAAGTCATCATCCCGGCTTTACCTGAGAAACTCAGAAGGACATGGAATGTTCTCCTGTCATGCCTACTGTTTGGATACAGGGAGGTGCCTCAAAAAGCAGTAGGTTTTAGTCCATTTTGGCTGCTCTTTGCACACCCTGTAAGAGATCCTTTAAGTTTGGTGAGAGAAGGCTGGGACAGAACAGAAGGATGAAGTCACATACTAGGTAGATTTGGGAACCCCCCAAAAACCCTCATGGGGTGATATATGTGGACAGGCTCAAGCTTTATCAAGACAGAGCACATCTCACTATGCTCATGGTCACAGATGGAGGAAAGAGGAAGAGAGTGAATCTCTCCCAGACCAACTGTTTACCAATGTGAAAGATGTTTCAGTGGATGGAGTAGTCCTCTCTTCTACTTTGTTCCAGCAACAGCAAGCATACTGCTGCAACCTGCTCAATCATTTTGCTGATTTATTTTCCTTTAGCCCAGGTTTGCCCACATGGTGTATCCATGTTGTGGACACAGATGAATGTTTACTTGTCAAAATCAAAATATACAGATTGTCACACCAGGTCAAAGCTAGCATCAAAGCTGAGGTTGCAAAGATGCTAGGTTTTGGGTGATTGAGCCCTCTAGTAGTCCATGGGCTACCCACCAGTTCTGGTGCCCAAGCCAAACTGCAAGGTTGGAAAACTAGAAATGCAATTTACAGTGGATTACAGAGCCTTAAATGCTTTCACCAAGACTGATACCCAACCCATACCACCAGCAAATGAGCTCATAGACATGCGGAGTGCTACAAAATATCTAAGCACCTTTGACCTGACTTCAGGTTATTGGCAGATGGCCCTCACACAAGGAGAAAAGGAGAGGTCTGCCTTTTTAACTACTGTAGGCCAATTTCAGTTCAAGGTGATGCCCGTCAGATTGAAGAATGCACCTGCCACCTTACAGGGGTTGGTGAACAGAACACTTTAAGATTTAGTAAGCTTTAGTTCAGCATATCTGGATGATATTGCTGTCTTTAGTTCCACCTTGGAGGATCACCTGGTCCTCCTCAAGGAAAAGCTTCATGCCCTTGAACAGGTAGGGCTGACTATCAAGGCAAGTAAATGTCAGATTGGGCAAAGGTCTGTTGTGTACTTGTGCCACCAGGTAGGTGGAGTTCATGTACAATCTCTTGAAACCAAAATCCAAACAACACTTGCCTTGGAAGCTCCTAAGACACAGGCCCAAGTCAAAGCCTTTCTTGTCCTGACTGGATATTGCAGGGGATTTGTGAAAGGGTATGTCACAATTCTGGCACCCTTAACATGGTTAACCTCCAAGAAACAGCCATTGTGGGTCATATAGACTGACCAGCATCGAAAGGTATTTGACCCTCTTCAGGAAGCTTTATGCTCAGCACCTGTCGTAAAGGCTGCTGATTTTAGCAAGAATTTGTTGTCCAAAGGGATGCTTTATAACATAGGATTGGGACAGTGTGGTCACAGCTAAATGACCAGGGTCAAGACCAACCAGTTGCCTTTATCGCCAGGTGACTCCTCCCCAAAGAGCAGCATTGGACTGACATTGAAAGAAAAGCCTTTGCTTTGGTTTGGTTCCTGAAAAAGCTGAGACCCTACCTATTTGGGACTCACTTTAAAATTCAAACTGATTGTCCATCTACCTACAGAGTATGGCCAGCACAGTGAAACATAGACCTGGGACTGACCATTCCAATGCAGATGGCCTTTTCAGGTTCTTTCACTCAGACAATGAGAACCACCAGGACAGAGTTAAGTTACTCATCACCTTTCGTCTGAAGGGGAGTCATGTAAAAAAAGATCTCTTTTTACTTGTTCATCCCCACATTTTTGGACTGATGCTGCTGGTTTTCTACTCTAAGGCCCATATTTATACTTTTTTAGCGCTGCATTTGTGCCGCTTTTTGACACAAAAACTGTGCAAACGTACAAAATGCAATTGTATTTTGTAAGTTTGTGTCACTTTTGCATCAAAAAGCAGCGCAAATGTGGCTATGAAAAAGTATAAATATGGGCCTAAGAGTGCACTTAGGCCTGCTCACCAGATCTCATTGTAAGTGTTCTAAACCATTACAAAGTGTGTTGAAATGGCTATCCCCAATTGGCAAGTACAGACTAACTTACAAGCCCCTAGTAAATAGCACCCAGTGTAACAAGGTCATGCAAGATTGAGGCCCTGATTTACAGTTTGACAGAGGGTGTTACTTTGTCACAAACGTGATAGATATCCCATCTGCCTTATTACAATGTCATTATAGCCTATGGAGATTGTAATACAATGAACAGGATGTTAGTTATGTTTGTGATGGAGTAACCTGTCTGCCAAACTCTAAATCAGTCCCCGAGTGTCCACCCAGGGCTGCAGTACTGATTGTGCTACCCTGTGTGTGTTTAAGTACAAAATGGCTCCCAGTCTTTGACTACAGACTGGGCGAGCAGTAGTCACAATGCTAGTTTGACTCTGCAATTCAAACCAATGGCAAATCCACCACTTCCCTTAACAATATATGTAAGACTCCCATAAGGAAGGCCTAGGGAGCCCTATGGCAGGGAGCTGTATATTATTAAGTTGTCGGTAGGTAGTGATAGTTAGGACCTAGTTTCCATAGAAAAGCATTTTTTTGCTTGCCTTTATCTTTGATGCTGTTCGACGAATCTTCATGAAATGTTCCCCAAAAAGTTTTAAGTTGGTCTTGTTTTGTGTGGAAAGTTTTGGGGAGATCAATCAAGCAGGGGCTGAGAAAAAGGAGGTAAAAAATGTGTGTTTCCAATGTTAATTCCCTAAGAGATTTTAGACATGACTACAGCCGGAATTACTAGACGGATTTACACAAATTTCGCAGAAAGGTAGCTCTTGGTCCATAAAGCATCCTTTTTTTTATTTAGTGCAAATCCATTCAGTACTTTAAAAAATTTGGAAAAAAATACAAATGTGTATATCAAGAAGTGCGACTAATTTGTGAATACTTCCGATCTTGTGCAGAGATCTGATTGGCTGCCAACACTTCAACCGGGAAGCGATGACAGCCATTTTGGTACACGGCTTCAGCTGAGTCACAGAAAAAAACACATGCAAAAATAAGGGAAATATCGGCATGTTATGATACCCAGGATTGAGCTTACGGTTGTTCAAATGAGCCTGAGTGGACTGAAGACAGTTTTTGTGAGTGTATTCAATTGTTAGGCTGCACAGCTGTACCATATAATACACCCAAATCCTCACAGGCGGCATCTGATCATTTGTAAAATAGAGACTCTTGATACCTTTGAAACCTCATCTGTGATGAGAGGTTGTGGGGACAGGAATATAAAGTAATATTACCTGACAGCTTCACTGTTATAAAGGTTTCTTCAGCAACTCACAGTATATCCCAGTTTGTGATAGTGATGTTCTCCAGCAACACCATCACAATGTTATTTTAAATTTGTGGTGAAATTGCAATCTCTCAAGTAAACTGTGGGTCATTGTTTGCTGTACTATTTCCTCCTACATAGAAGCAGAAAATTTTATGATATAGGCCCTCATTACATCCCTGGCAGTCGATGTTAAAGTGGCGGTAGTCCCGCTAACAGGCCGGAGGTTAAAAAAATGGAATTACGACCATGCGAAAACCGCCAACACAGATAGCCACTTTCACACTCCGACCGCCACGCCGGTAGCAACAAACACCGCGGCGGTAACCGCCAACAGACAGGTGGAAGACAATGTACCGCCCACATTATTACAAGGCACCAATCCACCAGCTTTTCCAGAGCAGTACTAATGCCATCAAAAGCATGGCAGAAACAGTACACAGAAGGGAAACCACTCACCTCTTGACAATCAAGGAAGAACTAGGACACCATGGAGCCCGAATTGCAGATCCTACCCATGTTGCTGTATCTATTGATACACCACAAAATGGAAAGAAGCAGCGGCGGCGACGATGGCGGTGAGTACTGCACCTAGCACACAGGGGAGGGGAGGAGGGAAAAGATAGTGACACACAAACGCAAAACGCAGCACATTTCCAATAACATCACACACACACCCGGTCACCCCCTGGAAGAACGCTAGGACAAAACAAAATAAGTTTAACTAGTGTAATATTTGAACAATCAAATAGCCCAAGAGAACAGCAAATAAGCAGTATACACAAATATTCACAGCAAGTACACAATTCCGTACACTGTCCCATGAAATGTCCGTGGACCAGTGGTCCCAAAAAACATGGGCAAAGCCCACACATGACAACTTCCTCAAAACGTAGAGAACACTGCAAGGGCATCAGGTCGAAAAAAACACAGGCACCTCAGGGGGAAGGAGAGGGGGGGCACCTCATCCAGATGATGGTACGACACCACTGCTCCTCGAAGGGGCTCCATGCCCACTGCTTGGTCCTGTGGAGTGCAAAGCCACAGTCTCTCAAGTGTCTCAAGTGGGTGCACTGCCCAATGCTTGGTCCTGGGGAGTGCAAAGCCACAGTCTCTCAAGTCTCTCAAGTGGGTTCATTGCCCACTGCTTGGTCCTGGTGAGTGCAAAGCCACAGTCTCTCTCGCGGATGGCTTCTCCACTGGTTTTGGAGGGGGCGTTGTGCCCAGAGTGCTTCATCCCGCCAAGGACTAGGATAGTGGATGTTTTTCTCCACTGGTTCTGGAGGGGGCTTTGTGCCCAGAGTGCTTCATCCTGCCAAGGACTGAGTTAGTGGATGTTTCCTCCACTGGTTTTGGAGGGGCCTTTGTACCCAGTGATGCTGCACCTGGGGTGTGGCAGTTGACTTTGTCTCACATGGGTGTTTCAGCCACGCGATGTACCTGGAACAGGTAGCATGATACTCCATGGAGGCAGACCCACACTCCATCCTGCGGCGACTTAGGCTGCCAATTGCTGGTTCATGTCAGTGCTGGAGGTGGTGTCTCAAGTGGTGTGTCCAGGGTCCAGGACGTCACCTGCAGACTCTGACAGCTGCACAATGGGGATGGGGCTGACGTCCAACAGAGTGGCATCAGTTGTGCACGTGGCGGTGCTGATGGTGGTGAAGGTGGCGGTGGCTGCGGTGGAGATGGTGCCAGTGCTGGCCGTGGTGCAAGTGACTGTTGCGGGGGATGGAGACACCATACCGTCTCCGGCAGCCTCGGATGGCTGATCCTTGGGGGGGATACTTCAGACTGATGTTGTGGCAGCGGCGGTGCAGGTGGCGATCAGAATGGCGGAGGAGACTGTGGTGCATGTGGCTGCCATCCCTGATGATTTTGTGGTCACCAGCCCCTCACCAGGAGACATCGTGCCCAGAGGTGATGTGCCGTTTGGCTTGTGGCCCTTCCCTATCTTGACAGTCGCTGCAGGGACCTTGGCACTGTCCACTCTGTGTTTGGGCGAGGCCTTGCTGGGTGGGTGTTGTGTCTGTCACCTGCTGGAAGCCGGCCCCTTTTTTACCTTTGCAGGTGGTGGAATAGGGTGGTCCTTCTTTTCTGTCTGTGGCACACTGGTAGCTCTGACGGGTGCCCCCTTAGACCGTACTGGAGTAGCAGGGACCACACCGGATGCAGATTTGGTGGCTGAGGTGCTGGGCTGGGATCTAGACATCCTAGCCCTAGGGAAAGGATGGGGGAAAGTGTAGGGAAGAGGTCAAAGTTAGCTTGGAAAAGTTTTTTTGACACACTTGGAAGGATGATGGAGGGGGTGTGGGAGTGGAGGAAGAGGTAGTGGTTGTAGGAGGTGTACGTTTACTGAATATGGGTGAAGGTGCATTGGTTGGAGGCTGTTGTGAGGTGGATGGCTGTTGGGTGGGTGTGTGCCTGCGTTTCTGTACTTTGGGAGGAGGGTTCACAAACATACTGGGAGAGGACACAGGGGATGTGTGAATGGTAGTGGTGGTGGTGATTGCACGTGAGCGCTGTGAAGTGATGGGCATGCTGGTGATGGAGGTAGTGGCTGACGATGTAGTGCATGCAGGTGTGAGTGGAGACGAGACCGAGACTGGGAGGGAGGTGGAGGACGTGGAGGAGGGGACACAGTGGAGGCAGTGGATGTTGGTGTGTCTGCATGGGTATGATGCTTGTGTTAGTGCCTGTGGGATGTGTGGTGCTTATGTTTGCCTGAGCCACTTTTGTGTGTTGATGTGTGTGCATGCTGGTCTGATGGTGTGCTTGGGATAGGCTGAGTTAGAGGGGATTGGGTCTGGGTAGTGGAACCTGAAGAGGGGAGGCTGGACTCAGGGACAATGGCTGCCATCAGTGCTGAGGCCAGAACCTGAAAAGCTCTCTGTTGGGCCGCCACGCCAGAATGAAAGCCCTCCAGGTATGCATTTGTTTGCTGCAAATGCCTCTCGACACCCTGGATGGCATTCAGAATGGTTGACTGCCCAACAGTGAGGGATCTCAGGAGGTCAATAGCCTGCTCACTGAAGGCAGCAGGGCTGACTGGGGCAGGGCCTGAGGTGCCTGGAGCTAAGGAGATGCCCACCTTCCTGGGTGAGAGGGCACAGGAAACACGCTGAGGGGCTGCTGGAAGGGTGGCGCTGGTAGGGGGTGTGGCGGCTGTACCTGTTGATGCGGTGGCCACAGATGTGCCCACCACCGCAAGGGAACTTCCATCAGAGGATGAGTCGCTGTCGCTAGTGTCCCCTCCTGTCCCCGTCGTGGAGCTCCCCTCGCCCTTCGTCCCACTGGTGCATTCAGACTCCATAGATTCACCCTCCAGGGCCATGTGGGATGCAGCTCCCTCCGTCGCCGGTGCCTCTGCTCCTCCGCCAGATGATGCTAATGCGCACAAGGACAGGGTAACAAAACAAGAAGCGGGGGAAAGACAGAGGACACTCCTGGTCAATGCCAGCAACACCACTACCATTGGCAGACACAATACACAGGCAGCAGCCATATACAGTAGGCCATGCACTAGCAGTTAGTAGGAGAATCACCTGCCCATGGGGTACTATGCCTAACACCATTTGCTGCACACCTGGAACCCACATAGAGCCTGCCTAGTTGTAGATGCCCACTAACACTATTGGAGTTGGAGTGCCTCAGAGCCTGCCCAACAAAGGACCTACCCTCCCAAGTTCGCCCTGGCCTAGGGGAACCCACAGCCCACATCCCCCACCCAGACAGTTCGTAAAGCGTGCAGAGTCAGCTTAATGACACTGTACTCACCCCCTTATGGCTGCTGTGATGGCCTCAAGCATCCATCCAACTACGGATATGCCACCACCAGGATCCGGAACATCAGGGGGGTCATGGTGCGACGGACTCCTCTTCGATGTTGGGAGGCCAGCCCCAGCTGGGTCTCTGCCGTCTTCTTGCTCCAGTGGCGCAGGTCCTCCCATCTCTTGCTGCAGTGGGTGCTCCATCTATGATAGATACACAGTGTCCGCACTTCCTTGGTAATGGCACGCCAAATACCCTTCTTCTGGTGGGCGCTGACCTAATGGAAAGGTACAGGATGAAAGGAAATTACTCTCCAGTCCGGACCGTCATACTCATTGCTCACCAGTCCCCACCCATGCCCTGACGTACATACACTCACCATCCTCACATGCAGGCCTCAGCCCCCCCTACATGTATCTTCCATCCACACCACCCAAAACAGGCATCTCCCATGCATCATGCTCACAGTGTACTCACCTGTTTGTCTGGAGGACCGTAGAGTAGCATGTACTGGGGGAGGACCCCATCCACCAGTTTGTCCAACTCCTCCGCGGTGAAGGCAGGGGCCCTTTCCCCGACACTGTAGCCATTGTTGCTTCCAGACTGAGGTCACAGCAGCACTTGCAGTGTAGGTCCTCTCCTGTTGAAGGTCAGGTATCAAGTGAGTGAACAGATAGAAAATGGCGGTCACCGTCTCCGCCGGCGTACATCGTCATTGGCTCCTGAACACATAGGGCCCAAGGATAACCAATGCTAAATTGAGCAGCGGTCTTCGACCGCCTACCGCGATGCTGTACAACGCCAGCGCAGTTACCTCATTTTCCCTTGTCCCTCCTTACAGGTCAGGCAGCTGCCATTTCAGGGGGGTACATGGCATGGCACCTAACTGTGTCACAGCACAATTTGGCAGATATATGGACAAACTACGCCACACACGGATTTACTCACATTACTGAAAACACACTTGTGCAAACTATGTGGTACATGACCCTCTGCTCACCATTCTACTCCATAGGGCACATCCACTGGGGCAGATGATGAGATGGCGTCATCCTCCGGTGTACAGACCCCTGGTGGATCTGTCGACAATGGAAGACAGACACATCATTATCAACTACAGACTTGATCGTTCCACAATCCAAGACCTGTGTGCCCAATTGGTGCCAGACCTGATGTCAGCTATCCGCCATCCCAAAGGAATACCCCCTCTAGTGCAGGTCCTGTCGGTGCTCCATTTCCTGGAAAGTGGGTCATTTAAAACTACATTGGCCATGGCATCTGGAATGTCTCAGCCAATGTTTCCTAACACGTTGACCACAGTGTTGTCAGCCCTGCTGAAACACATGCACAGCTACATCGTGTTCCCCCAGGTGGAGGATTTGCCCACAGTGAAAGCTGACTTTTATGCCCTGGGACATATCCCCAACATCATTACTGCCATTGATGGTACACATGTGGCATTTGTCCCCCCTGCAGAAGTGAACAAGTGTACAGAAATCGAAAAAGCTACCATTCTATAAATGTGCAGATGGTGTGTTTGGCGGCCGGTACATCTCTCATGTGAATGCCAAGTATCCTGGCTCTGTGCATGACGCTTACATTTTGAGGAATAGCAGTATCCCTTATGTGATGGGCCAACTTCAGAGGCACTGGGTGTGGCTAATAGGTGAGCCCAAGGTCCCCACACATTATGAATAGGTGCCTGGGTATGGGGTTGTCCCTAAGGGTTAGTGTGTGTCTAACAAAAATCCCTCAACATTTGCAGGTGAGTCTGGTTACCCCAACCTCTCATGGCTACTGTCAAAGCCCAGCTCACCTGAGTTCTTGTTCAGTTCTGATGGAGGTTGAAGACAATCCGACCCCACCCTGAAACTGCTTGTTCCAGCACACTAGTTTTTAACACAGTGCACTAAGAACAGAAGCTCAAGGGAAGGGGGGAAGTGGATAAAATAAAAAATAGAGAGACAACACCGTTCTTGCGTTTCCACTGTTGAAGTGCTGCACAAATCTGCGGCCCTTTCTTACTTCTGCAGAAACTGGTGCCTAATGAAACATAAACAAAGAACAGATAAGTGCAACCTATTCCTAAATGGGTTCCTGACTATCCTTTTATTTATTAGAAATTCTCTTCTAAAAGTACCTCTTGAATCCTGGTCTCTAGTTTCCAGGTTTGGAATGTGTTACTGCTCTGGAATGTGCTCTCTATTACTGTAAAGCTTCTAAAACATTAAACAAATACCGTTATCAGAATTACCAATATCAAACATTCATCTTAATATAACTAAAGCCTAAATTCCCAATAGCAGACTCACTTTCCCATATTTCCAGAATCTTTTATAAAACAAATACTGTACTTTTACATCAAAATACAGCATGTAATTTGTGCAAGTCCTTGATTTACTGTTTGCCTTGCTGTTAATGGTTTCCACGGTTCGATTCTTAAAAGTTCCATAAAAAATAAAAAAAAATTGCTTCACAAAGTTCCGCAAAGTATTCTTGTAACAAAGAGTTTGAATCACAATGTTCGTGGAAGGTATCTTGTTTCAAATTGTCTATACACGAATCCAGAAATTGTTGTCAAAGTTCTTTCAGGTAATAAAAGTTTTGCACTTACTTGTTGCTGGCAAGAGATACTGATCAGTCTAACCTTTTCTTCTTTCTCTTTTGCAGGTTGCTTGTAGGAGAGAGGCAGAGGCAAGGAGGAACCGGAAACCGGAAGAAGGAAGAGCCAGCAGCTGTGCCCATTGAAGCCAATGAAAGTCTGTAGAGAGCAGGAGTGCCAGCGCCGAGGGATCTGTCCTCAGGTAAGCGGGAGGTAGACGAGCACAAGCACTGGGTGAGGCTCGGGGGCTGCCTTTTATAGACAGGGCTGGGTGTGGTCCTCACATGCTGCACATGTTCTTGAAAGGTGAGCAGAGCTGGGTGTGGTTTGAAGAGCTGGGTGTGGTCCTCACATGCTGCACATGTTTCAGTTATTATGCAAATGAGTTGAATTAACACATGGCCTAGGGAGGAGTGTTTTTAAAGAAGCCTTGGTAAAAGCAAGGCCCAATGTGTAAACAAAACAGCAAATTAAACAACATACACAGAAGCCTAGGGGGGGGGGGAAGGTGAGATAACAAGAAAAGCTTTCAATAGTAAGTTTAAAAGGGAGCTTTTACAGAACCCACTAGTGCAGTGAGAGGGGACATGCTCTTTGCTGTGCACAAACCCTAACAGCTACTGACCCCAGTATTATTGAGAGGACGTTTGGCCTGCTGAAGGCCAGATTCCGGTGCCTCCATCTAACAGGTGGCTCCCTATACTACTCACCGAAGAATTTGTGGATGATGTAATTATGCATTTGTGAAAGAACAGACTGACTCCAGATTGGTTTGTGATTCACAGATGTTTATTTATGGGCTAATATGTATAGGGGTATGTGGAAGGGGCTGGGATGATGGTGGAGGAAGGTCCATAGTAGAGTCTAGTCTCTTGGTATCACAGGTGCATTGTCCAAGGGGGCATAGGAAGTGGAGCAATGGCAGTTCAGGTTGGACAGGGTGACAGAGTGGGACACAAGGGTGACATTCAGGAGAGTCTTATTTCCTGTCGGGGGTCTTAGCAATGTTCTCTGGCTTCTGTCTGGATCGCAGGGACCGTTTGCGGGGTGGCTCTCCTTCTGCAGGGGGTGGGGTGCTGGTGGCCTGTTGTTACTGTGGCGGGGTCTCCGGTCCACTAGCGCTGGCGGAGGTGGAAGGCTGTTCATTGGTTGGGCTAGTGTCAGGGGCCCAGTGGTATGCCACTGTCTCCCTCATGGTGTTGGGCATGCCTGCCAGCACCACTGCAATGGTGACCAGGGTGGTGTTAATGGACTTCAAGTCCTCCCTGATCCCCAGGTGCTGTCCCTCCTGCAGATGCTGGGCCTCCTGAAACTTGGCCAGTACTGTGCCCATGGTCTCCAGGGAATGGTGGTATGCTTCTATGATGTTTGAGAGTGCCTCGTGGAGAGTGGGTTCCCTTGTCCTGTCCTACCCCTGTCGCACAGCAGTCCTACCAGCTTCCCTGTTGTCCTGTGCCTTCATCCCCTGAACCGTGTGCCCAATGCCACTGACCCCAGGTCCCTGATTTTCTTGGGTTAGTGGGTTTGCATGGGGTCCCTGTAGTGGTGGACACACTGCTGATTGACGTGTCCTGGGGACAGTGGCATGGGCCTGCTGGGTGGGTACTGTGGTGGTGTTTCCTGAGGGGGGGAGGTTCTGTAGTGGGTTGGGACTGTTGCAGAGAAACCGACTGTCCAGAGGTCCCTGATGGGCCGGGCTGGTCATCTTGATCCAGGCATGCAGAGCTGCTGTCATCACTGTGGGCCTCTTCTGTGGGGGGACTGGATATGGCTGGCACCTCCTGTCCGGTGATGTTGGATAGGGGTAATGTTGGGGTGTAAGTGCATTGTTATTTTATCTGTGTGTGCCATCTTGTGCAATGGGTGTGTTTCCCTCTATTACTGTGCTTGCAATATCGCCTTGGCCCTTGTGTGAGTGGTGAAATTGTGCCCTGGGTGAGTCTCTCTCTGGTACATGCTTTGGTGATGGGTGTCCATGCATGTCTGTGATGGGTGTCCATGCATGTCTGTGATGGGTGTCCATGGATTGTTGTTGCATGCAGGGCTTGGTTTTGGGATGGGTGGATTGTGATAGTGGGGTATATGTGAGGTGGTAGAGTAATGGGGGTGAGGGTAGGGGTAGGAGTTTGGCATGGCATGCAGGTAGGGGGGGGGATATATTAGTAAAGATTTGACTTACTCCTGTGAGGCCCTCAGGATGCATAATTGCCAAGACTTGCTCCTCCCATGTTGTTAGTTTTGGGGGAGGAGGTAGGGGTCCGCCACCAGTCCTCTGTACGGCTACCTGGTATCTGGATACCACGGAACATACCTTCCCCCGTAGGTCATTCCACCTCTTCCTGATGTCATCCTGTGTTCTTAGATGCTGTCCCACTGCGTTGGCCCTGTCGTCAATTCTCAGCCATAGCTCCATCTTCCTAGCAATGGATGTCTGCTGCACCTCTGATCCGAATAGCTGTGGCTCTACCCGGATGATTTCCGCCACCATGACCCTGAGCTCCTCCTCAGAAAACCTGGGGTGTCTTTGAGGTGCCATGATGTGGTGTGAGTGGTGTGTGAGGTGATGTTAGATGTGATGTGTGAGGTGATGTGTTGGGGTGTGTGGTGTTTTGTGCGTGGATGGTGTATGAGTGATGGTGTTGTGTGCCTCTGGATGCTGGTGTGGTCTTTGCTTTTCTCTCTCTCTGCCAAAATGTTCCTTTGTAAGGGGTTGTGGGTAATGTGGGTGTGTGTTTTATATTGGATTTAGTGTGTGGGTGTGGTGTGTGTATGCGTGTCAGGTGTGTGCATTTTGATTTGTCCAATGTGGTTGTGTTTTGTAAGTGTGTGCATATTTTGAGCGCGGCGGTGTGTACCGCCAATGGTTTACTGTGGTTGAAAGATTGCCACGTTGGTTTGTGGGTCGTGATAGTGTGGGCGTATTCCTGTTGACATGACGGTGTGGGTTTTGCTATCGCCAGTTTATCACTGACCTTTGGTGTGGCGGACTTATGTGGGTGTCTGTATTGTGGAGGTTTTCTCAGTGTGGGTCATAATACAAGTTGCGGATTTCTGCTGCGGACATGGTTTAATGGTGGCCGTCGGCACTGCGGTCAGCGGGATTTACCGCCAGGGTTGTAATGAGGGCCATAGTGTTTTCTGTCACAATTTGAACCATAACTCACAAACTACTTGCTCATATTTTATTACTTTTATGACAATTTTTGCAAATGATTTCCCATGGTGCTGATGGTGGCATGCCAATGGAGATGAAATACTAGAATACATAACATCTGGAACTCACTGTGCTGGAAAGGGTGCATTTTGGTGATGCATCGTATGGCCTATTGTCTCCCATGTGCAGTGTTTTTTCAATGAAAATAAACAACGCATTTGGAAAACTCACAGTTACTTCATTACTGAGGATTTCCACATCCTCATTTGTTAAGCTCAATATTCTTTTCCTCCCATTACAGATTTCTACGGGCATATTTATAAGAATGTGATGTAGATCAGCAAGTCACCTTCCTGCATTGTGCTGCATCACGAGAAAGGACAGGAATGTGCCATATTTAAAAGAATACTCATCACGCCCTTTTTAAACTTAGGCCTGATATTTTAATTGTTTTTATTGTCTTGTAATTATCTGTTATCAAAAATGTTATATTTTGAAATAATGACATTATGTTGACTGATTTTCATTGAATAAGAAATAATACCATGATAGACCCATAGAACACAGGAATCTACTTTACATCAGTCACGATGAAATGGGAAAATATTTCTGTTGTTTAACTTACTTTAAATAGAGAAAGATTAAGGCATGGGCCAAGTGGGCTCTGGCCCAAGGCCCCAGCCTTTCAGTGGGCCGACTGATAGAGCCAGCTCTGTTCTGCAGAATCTTGCCCTGATGACCCTAAATAATTCTTAAACAGTTTGGGGCACATTTATACTCCGTTTGCGCCGGAATTGCATTGGTTTTTTTGACGCAATTCCGACGCAAAAGTAACTCCATATTTATACTTTGGCGTTAGACGCGTCTAGCGCCAAAGTCCATGGAGTATGCTTCCTTTTTTAGCGTGGACACCTACTTTGCGTTAATTATATGCAAGGTAGGCGTTCCCGTCTAAAAAAGTGACTCCGCGGCATGTGCGCCGTATTTACACTCCCGGGCAAAATTCACGCCCGGGAGTGGGCGGGTCAAAAAAAATGACATACGGCCGCTTTTGCGCCGCTTTTTAGCGCCTGGAAAAGGCAGGCGTTAAGGGACCTGTGGGCTCGGAAGGAGCCCAGAGGTGCCCTCCCATGCCCCCAGGGACACCCCCTGTCACCTTTGCCCACCCCAGGAGGACACCCAAGGCTGGAGGGACCCATCCCAGGGACAATAAGGTAAGTTCTGGTAAGTATTTTTTTTTTTTTTAAATTGTGGCATAGGGGGGCCTGATTCGTGCCCCCCTACATGCCACTATGCCCAATGACCATGCCCAGGGGACAGAAGTCCCCTGGGCATGGCCATTGGGCAAGGGGGCATGACTCCTGTCTTTGCTAAGACAGGAGTAATTTCTATGGGGGTTGGGAGTGGAAAAAAATGGCGCAAATCGGGTTGAGGTGAAAAATTTGCCTCAGCCTGACTTTCCCCATTTTTTCACGCCCAAGCTCCATATCCCCCTACGCCTGCGCTGCCTGGTGTACGCCGTTTTTTTCAACGCACACCAGGCAGCGCCGGCGGCTAACGCCGGCGGCTAACGCCGGCTAACGTCATTGTTTAAATACGGCGCCCGCATGGCGCTTCAGAATGGCGTTAGCCGGCGCTAATTTTTTTGACGCAAAACTGCGTTAGCGCAGTTTTGCGTCAAAAAGTATAAATATGGGCCTTTGTTTTCAATACCATTTTCCTTTAATTTATTTTTAATGTGATTGATGTGTCAGACTCAATTACAAACATTTTGCAGAGAAATGTTGTGTTTATGTTTCATGCAACAAACATAAAAGGTTCTTTTAGATCAAAACATGACCTCATATATGAGAAACGGGAGGGTAGCAGAGATTAGTTTGCAGTGATATAAGTGATCTGCTGCTGTGTTACAATATTGAAATCACATATTGTAGTGTTGTGTGGTTTATTAATGACCAAACTCTTTTGTCTCTTGATAAACTCTGTACAACTGTGACATACGTGTTAGAGAGGGTGAAGTGAATGCAAGTTTAGAAGTTGAGATGACGGTTACATGCAGATAAATAAGGACATGTAATAACCCGCTCAGCGTGAAGCGTAGTCATTGGCAGGCACCCAGGCTGGGGAAGATGCTACAACTGGTGACAAGATAGGGGATAAGTAACCTGAGGATCGACAGTGCTTTCCCAGAGAATTTGCTGTTGTCCAAGCTAACTGCTCGTGCATGCCATGTGTGCCTCAGGTGAGGTGCGTAATCAAAGTTTGGAGTATGTGGAATCAAAGCGCACCTCCAGCCAGTGTAAAGCATTTGAAGATAATGAAAGTTTCACAGAAAAGTCTACACAGTGTTGGAAAAGAACTTGCTGTCAAGGCCGCAAAGAGAGGTACCATGCTACTACGTAACATAAAGCTATATATCATGTGGAGTAATAATACTAAAGGTGGACACAAACAGATGCAAACAGAATCGCTGAAAACTGCCATAGTCTGACAGAATAATTGATTATAAAGCATGCTATTGTTGCACTTACCAGAGCCTCGTTAGGAAGAGCTCTACATCCTCAGCAACAGAAAAAGAGACCCTAGAAGAAGCACGGGTTATGTTTACTGTAATGTCAAATACCTTAAGCGGCACACCACCACAGCTGCCAGATGGCAGCTCAGAACAACTCCAGAGGTCTCCAGAAAAGAGAAGTACTCCAATGGAGACCAAGAAGGAGGACACAGTTCTATCGAATGTCCAAGATGACCCAGAGGACAGCAAATCACAGAGTTTTTGAGATGGCATGGAGGAAGCAGGGCCTAGTTGACAGCAGGCAGTATGGAGAGGACTGGATTTCCAGTGTCAGCCAATCCCGTAAACAGTTATTATGCCTCTCCCTTCCTGAAACCACTACCATAACCGCAAAAAAGCAGGGTGTAAATGAAGTCATAAAGAAAATGTCATAAGCTAATGAAGTTACATATCATAGAGTTAAAGAGCCCTTGAATTTCAAGTTCAATCCAGAGCTGAATGCAGATTACAGAAGGTACATTTTGAGTCAAGAATGACAGAGAGTTGGAGAAATCATAGACTAATTTGTTGAGAGACTGGATACGCTCATTAAACATTATAAGTTCAATGAATTTAATCAATAAGTCTCAGAGTTAGTGACAGATGCCTGTCAGATTCATTCAGATGACGAATGGTCAGAGAAACTTTTAGTCTCCAATGAGTTCTCATGATTGCCACAGCTGAAGAGCATCCTTATCAACAAACTGCTGAAATGGAGACCGAGGTACCCAAAGTGAGTCAGTCATGAACATGAAAAGTAAGCAGAAGCACAAAGCTGTCGGACACAAAGTGAATCCTACACAGAAAAATAAGTTGCATTTCTGGTGTGGATTTTCATTTGCACATGAAGGTAAATGTCCCACAATTGGACAGGTGTGCCGCTGTGGGAAGGAGAACCATATCGTAATGGTGTGCAAGGTGAAGGAAAAAGTAAGGCCCTGATTTATACTTTTTGGTGCAAAGCTGCACTAGCGCAGTGTTGCACCCAAATGTTTAACACTGGCTTGCACCATTTCTGTGCACCAGCCGGGCACCATATTTATGGAATGGTGCAAGCTGGTGCAAAGGGTAGGCTAGCGTAAAAAAAAAAATGGTGTTAGTCGGGTGGGGCTGGCGGTATGGAAGAAGTTGGTTTTGCACCAAAAAATGACATTAGGCAGGTTAGAGTAAAAACAAAAATGACTCTAACCTGCCTAGAGTCATTTTTGGATGCAGAACCACCCATACCACATGACTCCTGTCTTAGACAGGAGTCATGCTCACCACCCCAATGGCCAGCACAGGGGACCAGGGTCCCCTGGGCATGGCCAATGCACCCAGTGCCATGTAGGGGGGTCCATTTCAGGATCCCCGATGGCACTTAAAAAAAACACTTACCTGTACTCACCTATACTTACCTGGGATGGGGTCCACCATCCTCCGCGGTCCCTCTGGTGTGGGTGGAGGTGTCCCTGAGGCCTGGGCAAGGCACCTGTAGGCTTATTTCATGATGTTCCACCATGTAAATAGGCCCACAGGTCCCCTTACACCTGCCCTGATCCAGACATTAATAAGTGGTGCAAAGCTTGCCCCCTCCTCCCCCCATGCATGATTTTTGCATGGGAGGATAAATAAGGCGCTAGGGCGTTAGAGTCATTTTTTGCCCGGGAACGCCTACCTTGCATCTCATTGACGCAAGGTAGTTTTCGGCAGGCAAAAAATTACTTTGACTCCAATATTTTGGTGCTAGACATGTCTAGCGCCAAAATATAAATATGGAGTTAAGTTTGCGCCGGATTTGCATCAAAAAACATGACGCATATCTGGTGCAAACAGAGTATATATATGCCCCTAAGTGGGCTATGGTGAGATGACAAAATAGCCACCTGAGCTTTCCAGAAGTGGCGCTTAATGCACACGTCCAAGGTCGCACGACAACCACAGTTGAGACAAATTGACACCGAGTGAACTCAATCGTCATCTAAATCATCGTTAAAATGTTCTTCAGTATCAATATCAAGTGAAAGTGAAGAAGACTGATGTGCAGTGTCGAGTGTACATGTTGGATAGACCGCATATGAAGAAAAATACCAGTCAAAGAAAAGTCACATAAAACAGCACCAACATCATTCAAACAATGTCTGAAGATTCCACAGAAAGTAAATGATTGTTCAATTCCTTTCTTACACACAGTGGTGCGTCGATAAACATTATGCTCTAGGAGAAATATAATGAGCTATCTCCATTGCCACAACTGCCGCGATCCAAACTACAGTATATACATAGACTGCATTGATGCTATTGAAAAGACAAGGTTCATTCATAGCGACAATGAAACACAAGAAGAGAAATGTGCAAGCGCCCATTCATGTGCTTCAAGGTACAGCAAGTGCCTATTTACTCAATTTCAGCACAGCTGCTGATATGGGACTGATCTCAGTAAACTACTACATGAGTGTGCATCACAAAATAGTAAACCAGTTTACTTCATTATTTCATGAGTTAGAAAAACTTAAGTCTATGAAAATCTCCATTAATGAGGACGTCCACCCTATTACTCAAAGACATAGTCGAATTGCATTTCATTTGCATGAAGCTGTTGAAAAATAACTTGGCTAATTACTTTAACAAGATATCATTGAGCATTCTACTGGACCAGCACTGTGGGTTTTTCTCATAGTGGTAGTACTCAAAAAGGACAGTGAAGGAGCTGTACGCATCTGTGTAGATATGCGCCAAGCGAACAAGGCAATTGAAAGAGAATGACATCCAGGTCTGCACATTGCTGATAACATTATAGATTGCATAGTGCAAAGGTCTTCTCTCACCTTGATTTAAATGAAAGAAGTCATCAGTTGGAACCCAAAGAGAATTGCAGGTACATTACAACTTTTCTTCACCTACTGGTCCATTTTAGATTTGGGCGAATGGGTTACTTTGTCACAACAGTGACAGATATCCCATCTGCCAAAACATAGATCCCATAGAATATAATGGGATTTATATTTTGGGGGACAGTATATCCATCACCATTGTGATGGAATAGTCTGTCTGCTGAAATCCAAATCAGGCCCTAAGTTTTGGTGTGTCATCAGCTGCAGACTTTTTTCAAGATATCATTCGACATGTCGCACAGCCTGTCATAAATGCTTTCAGCTATAGTGATGACATATTGGTTTTTGGAGCTACATAGAAGGAGCATGATAAAGCTCTCACGCAAGTGTTTTGTTTACTTGTTGGTGCAGGTTTAATTTTGAATGCTGAGAAATGTAAGATCCATAAGACAAAGCTAAAGCTTTATGGCCATATCTTTTATGATGGGGCTATGACACTCAATCCAGTTAAAGTACAAGCGTTGTCAACTTCGAATCCCCCACAAGATGTTTCCATGATGTCTTCATTCCTTGGTAAGGCCATTTACTGTTCCAAGAACATGCAAGACTTTGCCACCATGAGTGCTCTATCGAGAGACTTGATTAAAAAGAATGTTTCATTTCATTGGTCTCATTAATGCAAGCAAATCTTTAATAGATTCAAACAAACTATCAAGAACACTACTGAAATGGCACATTTAAATCCAAAGCTTAATTCAGAAGTTGTTGTTGATGTTAACCCAGTTGGGTTAGATGCAATCCTTGCACACCACAGCAGACACCCACATGCTTGAAGACATATTGTGGCATATGCAAACAAAGTTTGTCCCAAACTGAACGTGCTTATTCTCAACCTGAGAAAGAAAGTTTACCAGTGGTGTGGGCTTGTGAACATTTTCATGTGTTCTTATACAGATAGCCTCTTATGTGTGTGACTGATTATCAAGCATTACCTAAAGAAATTTGATTGTGAAATCAAACACACCAGCTGCCATTTCATTGGAGCAAATTGTCACTGCCACGAGTCAAGATAAGGACATGCTAAAACTGAAAGACATTATTACATATCTGTCTTGGAAACAGCACACACGACCTCATGCCAGTGACAGTGCACACCGGAAGGTTAAAAATGTCAAATATGAGCTCTCTGTGACTCAAGAAGGCAATATCTTGAGGGGTTTAAGAATTTTTATTCCAGAGAGTCTGTGACAACAGATAATTGACGTGCCCCTTGAAGGACATCATGGAATTATTGCCACAAAGCTAGCTCTCCGAGACAGAGTCTGATTTCCTCATCTCGATGAGAGAGTTGAAAGAGAGTTGAAGGCCTGTCATCTGTGCAACTTCTGGTCATCCAAAACCACTCAACACATCTTAAGCATGTCAGTGTTGCAGAGCGTGTATGGGAAAGAATTGCTGTTGACTTTTTTGATCCGCTTGACTATGGACATCAGCTGATAGTGATTGTTGATGAGTACTCCCATTTTCCATTAATTGAAGATCTCTCAACTGTCATTCTAGAGAGAGTCATCAAGAGATTATACTGCATCTTTGGGACATGGGATGTGTCTGCAATCTTAAAATCTGACAATGGCCAACATTTCAACAGTTAAGAATTCAGAGATTTTCTCAGTCATCTTAACATGAAGCATCAGAAGAGCACACCTCTTTGTCCACAGGCCAATGGCCTTGTCAAAAATGTTATGAGTACATTGAAGAAAGCTGTTCAGCATGCTGTATTGGAAAAGTTCAACCTTAAAACTGCCTTGAATTCTATCCTGCGAGCTTACCATCTGACCCCTTACACAACCACAGGTGAAATCCTGCAACGTTGGTGTTCAGGATAGCCATGACAACCAAGTTACCTCAATGGACCAACAGAAGATCGTGTACTGAGGAAGAAATCCATACCAAAGACTTAGGCCCATATTTATACTTTTTTACGCAGCATTTGGGTAATTTTTGTATGCAAACGTGGCGCAAATTAGCAAAATACAATTATATTTTGTAAGTTTGCGCTACTTTTGCATCAAAAAATGACACAAATGTGACACAAAAAAAGTATAAATATGGGCCTTAGATCGTAAAAAGGAAAATGAAGGCCTATGCAGACTAGCAATGACATGAAAAAGACATTGGCCCTCATTCTGACTTTGGCGGGCGGCGGAGGCCGCCCGCCAAAGTCCCGCCGTCAGGTTACCGTTCCGCGGTCGAAAGACCGCGGTGGTAATTCTGACTTTCCCGCTGGGCTGGCGGGCGGTCGCCTTCAGACCGCCCGCCAGCCCAGCGGGAAAGAGGCTTCCACGATGAAGCCGGCTCGGAATCGAGCCGGCGGAGTGGAAGCTGTGCGACGGGTGCAGTTGCACCCGTCGCGTATTTCACTGTCTGCGCAGCAGACAGTGAAATACATGTAGGGGCCCTCTTACGGGGGCCCCTGCAATGCCCATGCCAGTGGCATGGGCACTGCAGGGGCCCCCAGGGGCCCCGCGACCCCCCCTACCGCCATCCGGATCCCGGCGGTCGGACCGCCGGGATCTGGATGGCGGTAGGGGGGGTCGGAATCCCCGCGGCGGTGCAGCAAGCTGCGCCGCCGTGGAGGATTCAATGGGGCGGCGGTAAACTGGCGGGAGCCCGCCAGTGGTGCCGGTCCGACCGCGGCTTTACCGCCGCGGTCGTAATCCCCATTGGAGCACCGCCGGCCTGTCGGCGGTGCTCCCGCGGTCCTCCGCCCTGGCGGTCTTTGACCGCCAGGGTCAGAATGAGGGCCATTGTTTTCACTAGAGGAGATCGAGTGCTTGTCTGTCAGTCGAGAAAACGTAAGTCTGATACTCCATTTGATGCTGAGCCGTTCCGTGTTGTAACCAACAAAGAACACATGGTGACTGCCCAACATCCTGGGAAGTCTATTAAGCGAGATTCTTTGCATTTCCAACATGTAGCGTACCACCTGATGCCCATGCAGAGACTGGTTCTGAAAGGACAATAGAAAAACTCGCCTGCTGTTGCTCCTGCTTCGCCAAAGCAGATCATGGATACTTCTATTGCCAGTTGTCAAGTTTCCAAGACACAACCTGAACGAGTATTCAGAGCGCCACGAAGGATCATCAAAAAACTTTGGCCCATATTTATACTTTTTTTGCGCCGTACTTGCGTCGTTTTTTGACGCAAAATCGGTGCAATCTTACAAAATAATTGTATTTTGTACTTTTGCGCCGATTTTGCGTCAAAAAACGACGCAAGTGCGGCGCAAAAAAAGTATAAATATGGCCTTTGATTGTGCATATATTAGTAAAATTTTTAGTTTTTCATTTAACAGAGGGGGAGACATAGGGCCTGATTACAACTTTGGAGGAAGGTGTTAATTCGTCCCAAAAGTGACGGATATACCACCAGGTGTATTACGAGTCCATTATATCCTATGGAACTCGTAATATGGCTGGTGGTATATCCGTCACATTTGGGACGGATTAACACCTCCTCCAAAGTTGTAATCAGGCCCATAGTGTTGGGTAAGTGACTAATGACGGAACCCTTTGGATTCTGTTGGACTCCATAGAATTGTCACATAAGTGTTAAAGCGTGGTGAAGTGATTGTAGGCTTAGAAAGTTTAGTTTGCGTTTACACACAGACGAATAAAAACACCTGTAATAATCAGCTCCATGTGTGGTGTAGACAGTGGTGGCTACCCAGGCTGGGAAAAAACATACCCATGCCACTATCCGTGAATATTAAATGCAAACAAACGTAGAATTTGAAGAGAAACTCCTTACACTTACCTGGCCAAAGAGAGCATGAAAGAGTTGGAAAGCTGCTCCGAGAAAGGGCCCCCGGAAATTTGTTTGGCCCGGGTCCCCAAAAACCTTTAGCTGTCCCTGCCTTGAAACACCGACATGAGAACAGAAATTGATCTGTGTTTCCTTTTCCTGTACATACCTTAAGCTGTTTGAATGAACTCGACTCTGGTGCTAGGTTCAAATGACAGAAGATAACATTTTGCAGTCTTTTGAAGATTTGCTTTACAGCTACCTTGCATTGAATCTTGCCTACGTAGAAAACATCAATAAAGGAAAAAGATCGGAAGTATAATAGATTTTCATGATTATACCCCAAGGTGGCAGTGTTGATCTACGGTAATATAAACAGAGCAATGTTCAGAAACAAATCCCGGTAAAAATCAGATACAGAATGCTAGGTCTACAGAACACGTTGAAAAATACACCGAGCAAACAATCTATGCAAATTTGGTTTGCGTGTGTAAAGAAAACCAATTAATTGAAAAAAAATCATGGTTCTTTCCACTGTCACTGAAAACGGAAATAGATGATTCAGACAGGCGCTGCCCAATCTTAGTAATGACATAACCTAAAAGAGCAGCTGTCTATATGAGAATGTACCTGCTGCAGTCACGCCGTGTTTTTATTCGGTGTGTATAAAACTATTTCAACATTTGACCATATTATTTTCCCCTTTAATGCAGCGCACAAAAAACGTCTATTATCTTATGACTCTTAATGGAACAGAAAAGCTCTCAGCCAGGAGTCAATATCTAACCTGGCCATGTGCAGGTGCACAGGCCACCAGTCTCTGAAACTTACGTGCCCTTTTCCATGCACCCATTGACCAGGCGCTGAATATGCCAGGGGCAGGCGCTGAATATGCCAGGGGCACGACACTGTCAGGGAAGAAGAAACACTTGAAAAAAACACAGAACGGTTAATTCACGGAGCTCCCTTTCCACTGTGAACTCAAGTCACACAATACAGTGAGCAAATGCACGCTTGAGAAGAAGGTCTAAGACTCATATTGACAGTCATTTTGCCACTGCATAATTAGCACAAAATACATTTATCATGGGCTCAAGAGAAATCAATGTGTGGTGAGCCACACCACCGCCAATGTCAATGCAGGAGCTCAGGACACATTATCACATTTACCAAGCACTATCTCGAGCATTTGAGAGACACGATTAAAGGCAAATCACCGAAAAATATCAGACATGATTCATATCACGTACCTTGAAATGACATCCGTGCATACAGCCTTCGCTCCTGAGGGGCAAGTCAGCCTTGATACATCATTGACTACCACAGAGAGACTGCTCAAGAACACATTTACTGCACATTATATGGAAGAAGGTATATAGGGGGTCATTCTGACCCTGGCGGGCGAATGACGGAAGCACTGCCAACAGGCTGCCGGTGCTTCCAAGCCCATTCTGACCGCGGCGGTAAAGCCGCGGTCAGAAAACCGGGGCCGGCAGTTTCCTGCCGTTTTTCCCCCGGCTGGGCGAATTCGCCAGGGCAGCACTGCAAGCAGCGCTGCCATGGGGATTCTGACCCCCTTTCCGCCAGCCTGTTTCTGGCGGTTGTCACTGCCAGGAAGAGGCTGGCGGGAACGGGTGTCTTGGGGCCCCTGGGGGCCCCTGCACCGCCCATGCCACTGGCATGGGCAGTGCAGGGGCCCCCTAAAAGGCCCCATTAAGCTTTTCACTGTCTGCCTAGCAGACAGTGAAAAGCGCGACGGGTGCAACTGCACCCGTCGCACCGCCGCAACACCGCCGGCTCCATTCGGAGCCGGCTCCTGTGTTGCGGCCCCCATTCCCTCTGGGTCGGCGGGCGCTAACATGGTTAGCGCCCGCCGGCCCAACGGGAATGTCTGAATGGGGGCAGCGCTATTTTGGCCGCGTAGCGGCCAAATGTCAGTTCCCGCCTGGCGGGCGGCAACCGCCGCCCGCCAGCTTCGGAATCAGCCCCATAGTCTCAAACAATTGGGTCTCAGCACGGAGCAGACGTGCCTTAGAGGACACCCTGGGAATGTTACAACTCCCACTAACACCTGCAACTAACACACGTACATCTACATTTTTCCATCCTCCGGCTCTCCAGACTTTCTCAAATTCACCTTTTAACTGGGGGTTCTCATCAAGTGGCAGAACTAGTAAAAGAGTGATTTCAGTTTTGGACTTTTGGGGGCAATAGGAACTTGGGGCAAGAAGCCTTGCATCTCTCTCCAATTTCTTCTAACTGGCAACATTCTCATCATAGAAATCATATGTTCCAACCCAAGTCATGTTACAACCACTACCTGCACTCACAGCCGTCAATGTACAGACTGATTTGCATATGGCTGGGTCCAAACTGGGGTGATGTGGCGAGCAAAATAACGATGGGTTAAACCCAGATCTGTGACTGGGGGTGTGTGTTTGAAAAGTTTCAACACTCCGTCAATCATTTCATTTCATTTTATTTTGTGATGTTGCAATATACCAGCAGCCATTCCTCAAGCAATCAATGTGTTTGCATGAACAAGCAACTCATAACCACCTATAGCAAACAAACTGCATGACTGAATTAACTCATGCTCATATATGTTTGCTCTGCAATTCTACATGCCACCGCCCTCCTCATCACCACAAATTGCCTTTGCTCAACCAAGAGTGGTTGCCATTCTCCAATGAAATATGTCAACGTGCATGCCCCTTGTTGGAAGTGGCCATTTTTGCAGGGTTATCCCCAAATGTTTTGCCCCTGACCTCCTGTTTTTGACTGTGTGCTGCATTTTGTGTTTGATGGTGTTAGGACTCTTGGCTCTTTACCAATGCTGGCCAGTGCTAACTATCTAAACTGCATTGGTGATTGGTTTATCCATGATTGGCATACTTGATTTACTAGTAAGTCCCTAGTAAAGTGCACTATGTGTGCCCAGGGCCTATAGGTCAAATGCTACTAGTTTGCCTGCAGCACTGATTGTGCCACCCACATGAGTAGCCCTGTAAACATGACTCAGACCTGCCACTGCAGTGTCTTTTTGTGCAGTTTAAAACTGCCATTTTGACCTGCCAAGTGCACCCACTTGCCAGGCCCAAACCTTTGCTTTTACTACATGTAAGTCACCCCTAAAATAGGCCAAGGACAGCGGCATGGGTGGTGGGAGTGCATTTAAAAGGTAGGCCATGTACTGGTGTGCTTTTGCATGTCCTGATAGTGAAATGCTGCTAAACTTGTTTTTCACTATTCCAAGGCCTATCTCTCGCATAGGGTAACATGGGGATTGCTATGAAATATATTTTAAGTGTAATTTCCCATTGTGAGCAGATGGAGATGTGAAGTTTGGGATCTCTGAACTCACTACTGAAAAACACATCTTTTGATGAAGTTGGTTTTTGAATTGTGAGTTTGAAAATGCCACTTTTAAAAAGTGGGCTTTTCCTTGCTTAGCCTTTCCGTGCATCTGTCTGTCTGCTGAATACGCGTCTGGATGACAGTCGGGGTTTGTGCATTAACTCAAGACAGTCACACAAAGGGAGCTGGGCTGGGCCCTGCATATCTTGATGGCCCATCTCCAGGCTGATGGATCTTCCTTAGCTAAAGTGGTGGAAGAAGCTGACACTTGCACCTAAATAGGGTTGTGCCTGCCCTCACACACAGTCTCCACCCCTGGAGTGTGTCTGGGGCCTGGGAAGGGCAAGGGAGGGTCTTGCCTCCTTCAAAGACAGAAATGGGTATAACTACTGGACCTCTGACACCACATAGTTAGAGTCCTTCTGGATTGAGGAAATTCTGCGAGGAAGAAGAGCTGGATGCTTTAAGAGGGACTGCCACTCTGCCTGTTGCTTTGTTCGTGCTGGCCTGCTGCTTTTGTCTTGGGAGTGAAAGGACTGTATTTGGCTTTCTACATCCTGCTTCCTAATGTTCTCCAAGGGATTGGACTTAGCTTGCTTCCTGTTAAGAAGTCTCTGGCACATCAAAGACTTCATCTGCCAGCACCTGGGTTCTTCTGCTGTAAGTCCTAACTTGTCAAGTGGTGCCAACTCCAGTCCCTGGGCCTTTGAAAGTGCAAGTTGGTGATCTGAAGGTGAAAATCCATGCATCAATGTACTCTGCTGGGAAAAGCGACACAGTGACTGTCTCACGTCTTAAAAAAACATGCGGCGCCTGTTTTGTCGCAGTTCCATCAACACAGCCCATCTGGATTTTTCATGCATCATCCCTGCGTGCAAATTTTTCATCGACCCCTCATCACAGTAAGGAACCCGAGGCCACGTGTCTGGAAATCAACACATCACCTTTCCTCCGAGGAAAGAACTGACGCAACATGTTCCCTGCCATTAAGGAACCAACACATCATCTCACCTGCGAGGAAAGACCGACGCATCTCCTCCCCTGTGCAGTAGGGAACTGGTGCATCACTGTGCTTTTCTGGGGCCTTACCTCCCTGTGGCCTGCATTGTCTTTATTTTTGACACATCCCAGGTACCTTGTGCTAAATAGATACATCCATTGACTCCTATGGATTAATACTTGCTTAAACCTTTTAGAAGATATATTTTGACTTGTGTATGTTGGATTTTTGTTGTTTGGTCTTGTTTTACTCAGATAAATAGTGGCTAATTTTCTAAACTATGGTATTTTCACTGTGTTACTGTGTGTGTGTGTGTTTATGTATACAAATACTTTACACATTGCCTCTGAGATAAGACTAACTGCTTGAGCCAAGATATCAAGACAGTGAGCAGGGTTTATTTTAGCTGTAGGGCTCTCTTACCATGACTAGAGTGAGGTTCTCTACTTGGACAGGGTGCAAGCCCCTGCAAGTAGAGACCCCATTTCTTACACTCCTGCAACAACCCATGCTCATGCCCTCAATCAACGACCACCTGACCCCAATCTAAATTTCAAAACTGGTAATCCACACCTCATCACAACAACCTCCACAAGCGCTCGAAATAGCATTTTCCTCTCGGATTTTATCCTTCTAGTTGACACCTCCACAATACCAATGAATGATAGCTTCCTAGACATTCTGACCAACATTACGTCACATAACTCACTCTAACTGAACCCATAGCTAAATGAACACCATTGAACTTGTTAATAAGCTACTATCCAATGTCACCAGCCACCCTCTTCCTCTAATGCAAAGGGAACCCTTCCAGTACAAAAACTATTGTTTGAGACTTTTTCCACTTTCTATGTTACTGTACAATGTAGCATACATGCAAAGTTGAAAAAAAAATAATTGACAAATAAAAACATCTCTCTTCGTAATGCCTGCCTCGAGGTGGCTTAAGAATTTGGTGCAAATCTCTCTTTACGAATTTTAGTAGGTTAGGATTGCATCAAAACACCATTGGTAGTTGCATGGAAATGTCCATACACAACCCATGGAACAGCCCCTTGATGCAAAGTACCACAATGTGGCGCTTAATTTAATGCTTAATTTAATGCAAATTTGTGCTACTTTGATAACTTTCCAATATAAATCCTGGTTTGCATTAGATAATAACCACCCCAATGCTTTGCACCGGGTTGCAATAATTTTGTAACACATACCTAACATAAAGTGTTAGTAAATCTGGAACTTAATTTGGAATTAAAATTAAAGGAACTACCCACCAATGTTTCAAAGCTACATAAGTTGTAACTGGTCCACTTGAGCACCCGTGTTTTCAAGCCCATAGGACTTACCTGAAGCTGAATCCCGCCAAGGTACATTTTGTTATCGTTGTGAATGCAAGGTTTAAGGAAAGGTCACTTTTTCATATTCAACCCCTAATTTTTGTCCGGATGCCCTGATGTCCACTGCCCACTGTATGTACTCTTATCCCTAAAACATGTAGGACTGACCAATTCATAATTGGCGTATTTATTGTTCTTATAAGTCCCTAGTATGTGGCACTCTGTGTATCCAGGGGCTGCAATTTAAAACCCGCAAATGGACTGCAGCACCTATTGCATTATCACTAAAGTAGTAATTCACAGCTTGTCAACAGTCCAACCCCTATGGCATGTACATTTTTAAAATTGAAAATTCATCCTTGCAAAATAAACCCTTATGCAAGGTGTAAACCTTTCTTTTTAAAAATGATAAGTCACCTCTAAGGAAGCCATAGATGCAAATAGGGCAGGTTGCATTATATTTAAAAGGTACATGTTCTGGCAGAGAAAAAAGTAGTTTTTCTCAGTCACACGGCTGATATTCCAGAAGAAAAGCACAGGTTTACATTATAACACCTTCCAAATGTGTAACTTCATATTGGGAACCGTAATTCAGGGACTCAAATTAATGAGAATTTAACATCCAATCGGATGGTTCAGTCAGATTTTAAATTACTATTTTGAAAATGCCCCTTTTAGAAAGTTGGTATTGTCCTGCCTAGCAGTCTCAAGTAGCCCTTTCATAGATTATATCCCTAACTCTCACCTGGTAGCATGCTGGGAGGGGTGTTTTGCTTCAGAAAGGAGAATAAAAAGGCCTTGACTGGGAAAAAGTGTGACCTCCTCCTGACAGGGTGTCTCTTTGTCCCTCCTTTTTGTCTTTCAGAGCAGGGACTAACTATTGAATAATTACACTATGTTGTGTTTTATCTGTTCTCCGGGGGACTATTTTTTCTTGGTTTCCTGCTCTTGTGAGTCAATTTGCCCACAATGCTGAGCTCGGGGGCACTGTACAAGCACCCTATTGCTTTGTCGATAGTACATAAATTGCACTCCCCCGCACTGTATTCTTGCTTGTCCCGTCATTTAATCACCCTCCTCCCACTGTCACTTGTTAACTCTGCCATTATGGCTGATTGCCCCCTTGTTTCCTTTTGCCTAACTGATTTGTGCTCATGATGGAATGTTGTTTTGTCCTCTTCCTTGTTTTCTGGCACCTTGCTGTTTCTTTGCGATGTTTGTAGGGTCTTTTTTATTTATTTTTCTTGCAGTTCTATGTAGAGCGAACTCAACAACAACACATTCATTTTTGGTAGAAAGTGGAGATTAGTGATTTGTCCAGAATCACCGGATGTTGAACTGGCACCAAGACCTGAACCGTGTTCCCCAGCTCCAAAGCCCACAGCTCTGGCCCTTACGTCACATCCTCTCCCCTAGGGTTCTTTGTCTGTGGCGTGTTGGGGCAGTCTGGGAATAACTTGTTTTTTTTCTTTATATAGCGCTTGGTAATACATGTTCTGCCATTTCAAAGCCCTGCAAAGCAGGTGCAATTCTTAACAAAATCACAATAATTCATTTGAATCAACCTTGTTGAGATGAAGAGGTGAAAAAGTAATGTCAAAATTGTAATCTGTGACATTCTCATTCTGTCAAGACCACTGCAGTGGGTGCATTAGCCAACTAACTTGGGTGGAGCTTTATCTAGGCAATAGCAGGTACTCTTGATAACCTCTGGAAGGTTACCAACCAAGCACATAGGTCAGTTCTAGGCAAGAAGATGGTAAAAGGTGTTGTCTCCAAAATGGTGGAAAATAAGTTGTGACTCCAGACCCAAGCACTTCAAGGCCTCAAGCTTGATAGCAAAAAACATCTAGCTTTTGGAGGTAAATTGGGCATTTTTCAAATATAGTTCAGTTAGTGTGAACCCAAGACAAAGGTATTACAGCCCTTTACATGAGTAAAGGTTACATTACACAAGAATACATTCATTTTTGGTAGCAAGGGGAGATTGAGTGATTTGCCCAGAATCACCGGAGTTGTGTTCCTCAGCTCCAAAGTCAGCAGCTCTGGCCCTTACACCACGTCCTCACCCCTAGGATTCATTATCTTGTGCTTTTTGGGGCACTCTAGGCATAACTCTTTATTTTTTTTTACACATAGTGCTAGGTAATACAGGTTTTGCCATTTCATAGGGCTGCAAAGCAGGTGCCATTCTAAATAAAATCACTATTATTCATTTGTATCAACCTTGCAGAGGTGAAGAGGTAAAAAAGCTATGTCAGGATTATAATCTGTGACATTCTCGTTTTGTCGAGACTTTGGCAGTCGCTGCATTAACCATCTGACTTGAGTAGAGCTTAACACTAGGCAATAGCACGTACTTTGATAACCTCCGGAGGGTCACCAAACAAGCACATAGATTAGTTTTAGTCAAGAAGATGGCGAAAGGTGTTGTCTTCAAAATGGTGGAAAAGTAGTTGTGACTCCAGAACCAAGCACTTCATGGTCTCAAGCTTGATAGCAAAAAACATCTAGCCTTTGGATGTAAATTGGGCCTCTTCAAACAGAGTTCAGTTAGTAGAGGCAGCCATTTTTCTAACCCTGTAGCACAAAGAAGCTAACACAAGGGTACCACAGTGAGAGGAACAGCGTATTATAGGGCTTCCAAATTTTTGACGCTAGTACAGCAAAGTGCCACAATAACATCAAAAATGTTGATGCTATTGTCCTAACATGTACCATGGGGCACCGTATAGTAAAAACAGCACTTCCATATGACATTAGGGTGTGCAGGGCGACACAAGAAAAGTGGTGCATCAGATCTGATGCACAACTTTCTTGTAAATATGGCCCTAAGTGTGGGTGTGCTGAAAATGCTGCTCACAGTCTGCTCCGGTTTCTGTACCATACCAGGAGCACAGGTGCATCCCAATGAGCTCGTCAGCTCAAAAATGAAGCACAAATTTAAGCAAAACAAGGTGAGAAGGAGCACACTGACTGACATATCAGCACACAATTTGACCAAATTAATTGAGGTAAATGTATTGCTTGATTACACTCACTTCAGTTGCATGTCTGTAGTTTTCATTATTGTTAGTGCAGTGATTCCTGTATATATTTAGACACATACTTCCTTAAAGAGGGTAACACTTTAAATGTGGGGGTGATGGCAATGCTGCTCACAGTCTTCTCGGATTTCTGTACCACTCCCAGAGTGCAGGACAATCCAATGAGCTTGTCAGTGCAACAACTCAGCCGCAAGCCAATCAAAGCAAGGAGGGAGCACACTGCATGAAATATAAGCCCAAATGCATTGTGGTAAATGCAGTTCTTGAAAACACTTTATCAGTTGCAATTTGTTGTTTTTCACTGTTATTGGTGCAGCCAGTGATGTGCAGCTTTACACATGTGTTTTTCTGATGTTTGTCTTTCTTCAGTAGAGAATAATATTTTAACTGTGGGGTGCTGACAATGTTGTTCATAGTCTTCTCAGGATTCTTTATCACTCCCAAATAGCAGGTGTATCTCAATGAGCTTTTCAGCCCAACAACTCAGCAAAAATCAAATGAAAACAAAGGGAAAGGGGGCACACTGCCTGGCATACCGGCATGCAATTTGTCAAATGCAACCTGGTAGGTAATAACACTCATAACAGTTGAAAGTCTTTACTTTTCTCCATAGCTGGTGCAACCAGTGCTGTATAATTCTAAAAATGTTTTTCTGAGTGTTTGCCCTTCTTCAATAGAGAGTAACACTTTACGGGGCATATTTATACTCTGTTTGCGCCGGAATTGTGTCTTTTTTTTTTTACGCAAATCTGACGCAAAACTAACTACATATTTATACTTTGGCGTTAGACGCGTCTAGCGCCAAAGTTCATGGAGTTTGCGTCATTTTTTTGCGTGGACACCTACTTTGCGTTAATGATATGCAAGGTAGGCGTTCCCGTCTAAAAAATGACTAGGAGGCATGTGCGCCGTATTTACACTCCCGGGCAAAAATTACGCCCGGTAGTGGGCGGGTCAAAAAAAATGACGTCCAGCCGCTTTTGCGTCGTTTTTTAACGTATGGTCAGGGCAGGCGTTAAGGGACCTGTGGGCTCGGAAGGAGCCCAGAGGTGCCCTCCCATGCCCCCAGGGACACCCCCTGCCACCCTTGCCCACCCCAGGAGGACACCCAAGGATGGAGGGACCCATCCCAGGGAACTTAAGGTAAGTTCAGGTAAGTTTTTTTGTTTGTTTTTTTTGTGGCATAGGGGGGCCTGATTTGTGCCCCCCTACATGCCACTATGCCCAATGACCATGCCCAGGGGACATAAGTCCCCTGGGCATGGCCACTGGGCAAGGGGGCATGACTCCTGTCTTTGCTAAGACAGGAGTCATTTGAATGGGGGTTGGGAGTAAAAAAAAATGGCGCTAATCGGGTTGAGGCGAAAATTTTGCCTCAGCCTGACTTGCCCCATTTTTTGACGCCCAAACTCCATATTCCCCTACGCCGGCGCTGCCTGGTGTAAGTCATTTTTTTTTATGCATACCAGGCAGCTCCGCCGGCTAACGCCTGCTAATGTCATTGAATAAATACTGCGCCCGCATGGCGCTTCAGAATGGCGTTATCCGGCGTTAGATTTTTTGACGCACAACTGCGTTGGCACAGTTGTGCGTCGAAAAGTATAAATATGGCCCTAAAAGTGGGTTGTTGGCAAGGCTGCTTGTAGTCTTCTCAGGTTTCTGAACCACTCCCAGAATGCAGGTGCACCACAATGAACTTGTCAGCTCAATAACGTAATGGAGCCACTCACAAAATGTGAGAAAGAACACCCTGCCTGGATACTAGCATACAATTTTTGCAGATACATTGTGGTAAATGCAGTGCATAACAACACTACCATTAGTAAAAAGTCTTTAGTAGTCACCATTGCTGATGCAGCCTGTACTGGCTATCAAACAATCTCACTCTCTCTGAAATGTTCAGCAAAGAAGGTGTAATTCCTGAAGAAAAAATGACATCCACTGAAACCAGAAGATTGCTTTGAGAGGTCAGGGAATCCATGTTGATCCTCAGTGCTTCCCAAATAGTTGGTGGTCCTCCCAGAGCATGAGGAGCATTGCCTGTCACCTGCCCTGCTCCCTCATCCATAGTTCGAGACAGCAGGCCAACAGGGGACAAGAACAGCTGGGTCCTTCTCACAGAATGAGAGTGTTAGAACTGACACCCTTGGTGTGGTTTCCCACAGCGTTTTTCCTTCAATATTCCTGTTTTTGCTGAATTTATCTTTGCTGGTCTTAGAACTTTGTGCACTTTACCACTGCTAATTAATGCTAAAGTGCTTGTGCTCTGTCCTTAAAACATGGTAGCATTGACTTCCTCCCAGTTGGCACATTTAAGGTACTAGTAAGTCCTTAGTTAGGTGACACTACCAGTATCCAGGGTCTCTATGTTAAATGGTGCTAGTGGGCTTGCAGCACTGATTGTGCCCCCACTTAAATAGCCCTTTTAAACTTGTCTCAAGCTAGCCATTGCAGCCTGAATTTGCAGTTTTAAACTGCCAATTCAACCTTGCAAAATGTACTTATTGCAAGGCCCAAACCTTCCTTTTTAATATGTATTTTACCCTTAAGGTAAGCCCAACATAGCCCAGAGGGCAAGGTGCAGTATATTAAAAAAGTTGGACATGCACATTTAAGTTTTACATATTCACATAGTGAAAAACTCATACATTTGTTTTTCACTGATGCAAGAACTACATCTCAATTTGGATAACATTGGGTTCATAAGTGATAACTGTAAACTGGGAGCAGGTAGAAATATTAAGCTGGTGTTTAAAAAATTATAATTTGAAACCCTCTTAAAGGAAAAGTTGGATTTTAAGCCACAATTCTGAAAATTATACTTTAAGTTAAGAAAATTGTCATTTTTGTGTCCCACTCATGTGGTACGTGCAGCCTTTATCCTGGGCACATGACTAGGTATTACCTCTCAATATATTGACACCATATGTGACAATACAAGTGTTAGATTAGTAACTATTGAGAGCTGTGCTAAAAAGACAGGCCACATACCATAACAAGCACCACATTATATGTGAAATCCAATCCAAACAGAACCTCCAACCAAGTGTCAAGAAGACATTTAAAAAGTGAACAAAGATGAAAAGGGATGAAAATTCTAAAGTAAGCCATAGAAAGTCCATAGTCTGAAATTGTGATCAAGTTGAAAGATTTACGGATTACAGAATTCCACACTGGCATAAGTTAAATTGTTAATTGTAGCTCCTTATAACTAGTAAGATCCATAGTATTCCTGAAAGTCACTAAACATATACAGGTAGATATTGTAATTTTCTATACAAAAAAGTTTGATTACTACAAGATATCTGACTCAATATGTCCACCAGCCTGGATATGTAATTGAACGTCAATATTCACAGTTGTAAGGAGAAATTCATGTGTCCCAACAATCCTCAAACATCTCAAACAAGATATATCTGAAATAAACCAAGCGGGAACCACATTGATAAAATTACAATACTAACATCAGACCACATGGACCCCTCATGTATCTGTATTTATGTCCTCAAGCCTTATGATGGATACTCATTATCAAATTCATAAATCAATACCTTGTATCCATATTATAGTCAATTTATTGTTCTCCATTGTGTAAAACTACTTAAAGAAGTTGGCGCTCAAGTATTTCAATATAAAACAATTCCAAAACAACCATAATATGGATGTTCAAACTCAAACATTCTGCACAACGTGACATTTCTATGTCAGTAACAGTAAGATGTCACAGTCAAGGATTATTTTATAAAAACGACTAGAAGAAGTAACTCAGTGTCAGCTCTGTAAGGGGCATATTTATACTCTGTTTGCGCCGAATGAGCGTCAAAACTTAAAACTTTGACGCCCGAGCCCGTGGATGTCAAAATTCCTCCGTGTGCGTCAATTTTGGGATACGGGAAACTGTCTTGCGTTACAGACATGCAAGGTAGGCGTTCCCGCCCAAAAAATGACTTTAAGGCCTGTGCGCCTTATTTATACTCCAGCATCATTTTGACGCACAGAAGGGGGAAGGCCTTAAAAACGGCGCGCAGCCTGATGTGCTGCGTTTTTTAATGCCTGGCTCAGGGCAGGCGTTAAGGGATCTGTGGGCTCACTTCCATGGTCTCTGACCCCCCCCGGGACACTCCCTGCCACCCTCGCACACGCCTGGAGGACACCCATGTATGGGGGGACCCATCCCAGGTAAGTACAGGTAAGTTGAGATAAGTATTTTTTTTTTTAAAGTGGCATAGGGGGGCTAATTTGGGCCCCTCCTACATGCCACTGTGCCCAATGACCATGCCCAGGGGACAGAAGTCCCCTGGGCATGGCCATTCGTCAAGGGGGCATGACTCCTGTCTTTGCTAAGACAGGAGTCATTTCAATGGGGGTTGTGCTTCAAAAAATGGCGCAAGTCCAGTTTGAGGCATGATTTTTGCCTCAAACCTGACATGCACCATTTATTGACGCACAAACCCCATTTTCCCCTACGCCGGCGCTGCCTGGTTTGAGTCATTTTTTTACTCAGAGCAGTCCGCAGTGCCAGCTAACGTCAATCCTCAAATAAGGCACCCGCATGGCACGTAGGAATGGCGTTAGCCGGCGGTAAAAAAATTTACGCAAACCAGCACCTGTGCTGCTTTGCGTCAAAAAGTATAAATATGGGCCTACATATTATATTAGCCCATATTCATAATGCTCAACGACACCTTGGTGATTTCTAATTAATTATCTGTAATAATATTTTAACATTTATTGTTGGTTAATCAGCCTTGATAAAGTCCTCAACAGGACGAAACACGTGTCGGATGAACACTGCAAATGCAAGCAAGCTTGTTCTTAGATGGACTTTTGTTTGATTTCATTGTTTAATTGGCTGAATCTTGTAAATACAAGTGTATTAGTATTTAGATGGACCCATTGTTGACTTATTTGTTCAAATAGGTTGATTTTCCATACTAACATATCTCAAGGATGTTTAAATATGGTCAACATGGGATGTATCTTGAAATGAATATAACTATGTTTATTAAATAAGTTTTACCTTCATTTGGCCACATACTAGTTGTATTACTTGTCTATCCTCTGTTTCTTTTTGTATTTGTATATTTCATTGTAATTTTTGTTACTGTTTGTACAAAAGACATTTTTTGAATCCATCATAATAGACAGCTAAGCATTTGTAAATTTGTGTGCTCCACAAGTTGCTTTTTGTGTGGTCATATTAATTGGTGTAGGTGTATTCCTATCCCTGTATACGTATTTGGCAACAGATCTGTTTAGTAGTGTATGAGCACCATTATTGCACTCACCGAAAAGTACAGGAAGGTGCGGCCATTATAGGGTTATTGTTGCCATTTTTGTTTTTCCAACACATGATTAGGTATATCTGCCCGTTGGTCTTTGTGCAGTGAGACAAAGGTGGAATAGGTATTTGGAGAATGGGCCATCTTTGACTTGCGGGAAACGTCCAGAACAACGACTCTGGAACAATGATGACGTTAACACAAGCGGAATCACTTGGCGGTTCGGGCTGGACTGTTGCTATGGGGAACAGGGTCAAGACTGATTTGCATATGGCCTGGGTCCAAACTGGGGTGGTGTCATGAGCAAAAAAACAATGTATAAAATCCAGATGATTGTGACTGGGAGTGAATGATTGCAATGTTCAGCATTCCGTCCATCATCTGTTCTTTTTGCCCTTTTAAAAAGTGGGCGTTTTCTTGCTTAACCATTCTGTGCCTCTGCCTGCATGTGGAATCCAAGTCGGGGTAAGACTGACAGTTGGGCTGTTTGTGAATTCCCTCTAGATAGTGCCACAAAGGGAGCTGAGGTGTGTCCTGCATATCCTGAAGAGTCTCCTTGGCTAGAGTGGGTAGGGTGGACCTCACATTTGTACCTGAAAGGGTTGTGTCTGTCCTCACACCCTGCTGTCTCCAAACCTCTGCAGTGTGTCTGTGGTCAGACCTGGGCAATGCAGGATCTTGTGAACAACAGAGACTTTCCTTTGAAGTTCGCCTACTTCAAAGGCAGAAATGAGTATAAGTAGTGGACACAAAACCCCAGGCTTTTAGATTTGCTTCTGGATCAAAAGAAACTTCTGCCAAGGAGAAGAGCTTGATGCTTGAGGAGGACCTGCCACTCTGCCTTTTGTTTTGGTGTTCTAGCCTGCTGCTGCTGCTTCTGCTTGACTTTGTTTTCTAAAATCCTACTTGTGAATTTTCTGCAAGGGCTTGGACTGAGCTTGTCCCCAGTTTTGAAGTCCAGGGACATCAAAGACTTCATCTGCCAACACCTGGGATCTCTTGCTGAGATCCCTACCTCGTCAAGTGGTGTCACATCAGTCTCTGGGCCCTTGAAAGTAGAAGCTGGTGAACCCAAGGTAAAAATCCACGCACCAGATGGTGCTGATAAAGGGATGCAACAAAAGTTGCAGATGGTGGATGAAGGCTGCACAATGTGCTCTGAAGTTGCAGCGTTGAGTGTGGGGGTCAATGTAGGAAGCTGGCTCTTTATATAGTGGACCAAAATGAAGTACACTGTTCAAAGAGTCCTAGCAATCCCCAGAGGCATCACAGAGGAGGCACAAATGACATTCCAAATGCTCATTGCATTTAGGCAGTTAGGTATATCAGAGGGTAGTGCAAAGCATGTAAGACACACACTCATACAGTAAGTGAGACGCATACTGAATGAAGAAATCTGACAGCAATTGATAAAAATAACACAAACCTTTGTTAACTTTTGATACCAAGATCAGCAGAATCAGTTGAGTACTTTTTGAATTTTTAGAGTTTTTAAAAGTTGTCACTATGCATTTTCAGATGCCATAATGTTATCCAATGGAGGAAGCACTACATACATGTTTAGCACAGAAATTTTTGGGGCCAATCACCTGGGCTTAGGGTAATTGCGGGCCAGTGTCCAAGCCCACACCAGCAGGTCACCTCGGGAGACACTAGGACAGCTGGGTGCAGGGGTGCAATTCAGCATTGGGTGCGCCATGTAAATCTACTGGGATAGGTCTGGTTACAAAGTTGCTGCAGGAATGGACAGGAAGTCAGTCCAGGGGAATTCACAAGGGGGCTCTACCCTTAAGGTCCTCGAGCATGTGGGGACATGTTAGTCTACTTCTCCTCTGGCTCTTGGGTGCAGGTGCCCTGGTGTCTTCTGATGTCAAGTCCTGTGCTGGAGCAGAAACAGTCTGCAGGCATGGATGGGCTGCCCAATCCGACCAAGCCAACAAGTGGGCAAACTGAAGGTTGGCTTCATCTCTGGAGGGCCTGGAGACCACGTTGACACAGTTTGCCCACTTCAGCTTGGGCTAGGTGACTCAAGTGTAGGGGTGATGTCTGGCATCGGGTTTTTAGCAGTTCCGGTTCTAATAGTTTTTTCTTTGGTTCCTACAGATGCAGAGAAGCAGTGCCTCTGCTCCAAGGGTGCTCCTTGAGCATTTGGTGCAGCAGGTGGGCTGGCAGGGTTGGTGCTAAGACAGACATGCTTCTCGTTTCTGGGGTCCAGAATGCTTCTGGTCCACTTTTTCCTTTTCTACCAGCGAAGATTTGAGGATCTGGTATCAGGTGGCCACCTATATAGTCCACTTAGGAGGCGATAAGGGGAGTAAAGGGTAGTAGCCCATGGGCTACCAAACCGTGGAGTCACTACAACCCCTACATGACCACTTCCTTTGGGGAGAGGGCATCACCCTGTCCAAGAATTCATAAATCCACCACACACAAGATGGTGGAGTTCCTAGTGTGTGTCCAGCATGGAAATCAACACACCTCCTGCATAGCTAATGTTCCCATATTTCCAGGTACCTGATGGGCCCTGGGGATGGGTGGCGGCATTTCTCTTTGAGGAAGGCCAGTTCTACATACCAAACGCAGCTGGCTTCTTGAAAGCTTCCATCATTGGAATGCAGATCATTCTATGGGGAGAGGTGCATAACATACCTGCACCAGCAGGCTTTGTTTCTGACCACCATAGAGCAAAGCCACTCACCCTTGGAGGTCAAAGTCTCATCTGTTTATGGCAGACTACTTAGATCTAGCCAGTGAGCTCACCAGCAGTTGGTAGGTTTTCAGACGCACCTCTAATGTTAAGGTGCCCTCTGGGTGCATGTATAAATAAATCCAGCACTGGAATTATTGAGGGTTCATTAATACGAGATGTTTGATACCAAACATCCCTAGTATCAGTGAAGCCATCATGTAGCTGGGGAACTCATATTGGCCAGTGTCCAGCACATGCATTTAAAATGGTTTCACTGCACACTAACTATGCCAAAGAATCATCAAAGATATAGCAGGGGCATATCTGCTCTTGCAGATTTGCCCACACATGTAATATAATGCGCCCTGCCTTAGGGCTGCACGGCCTGCTGTAGGGGTGACCAACAAATATTTCATGCAGTATTTTAGGGGTGGCACACAGACTGTGTGTCATGTTGTGTTTTCACTTTTGGGAGCACCTTGTCACACAGCCTGCAGTGGCAGTTTGCATGAGGTTGGTGCTGAGTCCCTTAGAGTAAACAATACATACAACAATACCCTTCAAAGGAATTTCCTTTTAAGGGCATTGTTGTATGTATTGTTTATTCTCTACCCAGCTCTTTGGGTTTATGGGTTACCCTCTGTGGTTTACAAGTGAGTCCCTTAGAGTGGCACAAGTTGTGCTCCAGTTACCCTCCTTAGTACCTATGCCCTAGGTACCAGGGGTACTAATTACTAGGGACTTACAGAGGTGATAAAGAGGAATGGCCACTTGCGTGATCAAGTAACCAGGGGCCACATGTACGAGGATCTGGTTTTGCGACTAACAAACTGCGAGTCTTAGTGACTCACAATTTGCGAGTCGCCAAACCTTGATGTACAACAGTGTCAATTACACTATCCGGGATTTCTAAATGGGGTCGCAAATGACCTACCTCATGAATATTCATGAGGTAGGTCACAATTTTGACTCCATTGGGAATGGCGGCACTCACAGGAATGGAGGCCTGCTGGTGTCAGTAGACCACTATGTCTGTGACTGCTTTTAAATAAAGGAGTATTTTTTTTTTAAATGCAGCCCGGAAAACCAAATGCATTTCGAAAACAAAAATGAAAAGTTTTCTTTTTATTTTTTCAGAGCAGGCAGTGGTCCGTGGGACCACTGTCTGCTCTGAAAAAATGTTTTCGCATACATTCACAAAGGGGAAAGGATCCCATGGGGACCTCTTTCCTTTTGCAAATGGGTGAGCACCAATTTGGTAAACTGGTGCTAACTGTGATTGTTTTGCAACCGCATTCGCGATCACAAAACAATCACACATACCATTTAGATTCTGTATTAGGAATGGTTGCCCTTGACACACCCCTTCTTGATACCAAATTACAAAACCCAAACTGCAATTCGGTAACAGGTTACCGAATCGCAGTTTGGGCTTTGTACATCCCAAAAAGTATTTTTCTAATCGCAAAGGGTCTGATTCTTTGAATCGGCCCCTTCGCGACTAGAAATATGCTTCATAAATCTGGCCCCAGGTGTCTTGTTTTGGTGAAGGAATATTGGCACTGGGGACCTTGTTAGCAGGAACCCAGTGCACTTCAGTCAAAGTTGCAACAAAAACAGGCAAAAAGAGGTGGGTACTGCAACCAGAACCCAGCTTCCTACTATCAGTTAACAGACTGGCAACCAACAAGCCTTGGCAGCAGTAAAGGTACAGAAAATATTTGGGAAGTTCACAGGGTCTCAGAGAATGACATAGTAGCATGAAACTTGAGGCACGGAAGACTACAACTCCCAGATGACAATGGACCACCTGGCTTTCATCACTCCCATGGTGGGCCCAATGGCAGGTGAATCTTCAGATCCTGCAAGGGTTTTTACATGTAGTCTCCAGGGAGGCTAGTTCTACTAGTCCAAAGGAGACTGAGTGTGCTTCTGTCTTCCACAAGGATCCCTCCAGGGGCGGCTCCTCCGTTAGGGGGGAAGAGCATCGCCCCCCCTCCAACAGCAGAAGCTGCAAACCTTTCAGAATAAAAGGATAATAAACTATGTTCATTATCCTTTCGTTCTGTGAGGGGTTGGGCCTTGGGGGTGACTAGCAGTGAGGAGAAGTGCACAGCACCGTCCCTCAGAGTGCATGTGTGTTTGGCCGGCCGTCTTGGGCACACATGCACAGTAGGCTCTCTCTTGCCCACCAAGACAGTTGCCAGGCTGGAGAGAGCTCCCAGTCTGCCTGGTATCACCCTGACTTTGTGCTCCAAGCCAATCCTAATGATGCTCTGAACAGCATCAGAATTGGCCACAGGGCACGCTGGGAACCTGTGCCTGCAGCGACAATGGAAAGAAGAGCGGTGTGCGCGGGTCTTCGGATCAGGTACGTTTTAATTTTTTATTTTTATAATTAAGTACATCCAGTGCTTCTCCCTTCCCACCTCCCCCCCCTTGCGCCACACCCGCCCTCCCCTTTTTAGAACTGTGAGCCACGGCTGGATCTCTCTAATCAGAAGCACTGAGTTTCAGCCAAGGACAAGGGTCATTCACACAGTCCTTAGTCTGTTGCTTCAGGTACAGAGTATCCCTAATTTGCTTTGTCGCAGCGGGCAAAGTCTGGTTTTTGGTGATGCAGGGCTCTGATTGGTCTCTGTTGAAGCTGGTTGATCAAATCTGAGATTCTGGTGTCAGGGGTATCCCTTAAATCCCGAAATTAGGGCAGTTAGTGGCATGGAGACTAGTGGCCAATGGGCTGCTGGCTCCTATACCTAATTGGCCTCTGAGGTGGCCACACCCAGTGGGGTAGGTCACCTTTTGCTACCCACAACCCTCTCTTCTGCCACTCCTATGATGGCAGAAAAAAAATGTACTGCCCCGACTGGGCTTCTCACTCTAAAGGTTTGGTCAGCCTGCTGGGGTGTGCACTGTCCAGCATATCTAGTTTCCCACCTGACCAAAAGCAAATATGCTTCAGGCAGGGGGAGGGCTGCTTTCTTTGCTGGGGACAGCACAAATGGCTATCAGGGATGGTGAAGCTATTGGAGCGCACCACCCTGATATGCCTATTCACTAGCGTGGCTAGGGGGGATGATAGGTGGGAGGTGTGACCTCATTCCTGCCTCAGCCTTTGTCTCTGACTCCTGGGAGTATACACACTACCTGGCAGGAGGTCAGAAACCTGTCTTGGTGGCAGCAGGCACAGGAAACAGCATGGGCTTACTAGCCAGAGCAGAGAGAAGGTAGGCTTAATGTATGGTGCTACCTGGGTGCATGGCAGTCATCCCTCAACACCAGATTAATGTTGGGGGAGGAAAAGCATGTTGTTAACACTAAACGTGACTCATCTAAGGGGTACCATAATGGAGCTAGCAACCGGGGTCTGCAGGGCTTAAGTCTCATGTTATCCTATGGAATGGCCTGCACTTACAGTGTAATTTAATGGAAAAGTTACCATAGAGACACATAAGCTAGTGCATACATGTCTGCACCTTAAATAGAAAGCACCCTGCCTCCTGGTTTGCAGAGACCTTCCTTAGGGGTGTCAGACTTACATATAAGGTAGTGAATGGGACTGTGCTGCTCAGTTTACACTGCTCTGGCAGTCTGCAATGGCATCAACAATTTATGTGGTTTGCTTAGGGTGGCACAAGCTTGTGCTGCAGCCTTGGGGACCCCTTTTTACCACCTATTACCTGGGTGCCATTTACTAGGGGCTTATAAGTGGGTAAAGTCCTTGCCAATCAGAAAATTACCAAGTCGACAAACATTTTAGGGAGAGAACACAGGCAACGGGACGTGGTTAGCAGAGTCTAGTGCACTGTCAGAGTCTACCATTCCAAATTGGGGCAAAAAGTATTGGGCATTAGTAAAAAAAGCCTAGCTTTCTTACATAGGCCTTTCATTTTCAAATATCAAAATGCTGTCCTGATTTCAAAGAGCTAGGCCAAATGCCTAAGAGTTTTTAGTCTTAGATTAGTTTGTAGGTGAATGATTTATTTTGAAGATATCTACTCTTCCCTGCACAAGTATTTACCTTTCCTACGACCAGGAAGGAAAAAATTGCTGCTCCAATTACATTGGTAACTAAAAAGAAATAGCGTTGCATAAGACAATTACTTGCCAGTTGGATACATTACAAGAATCGCTGGCTGACAACAAAAAAACATCCCTATTGAATGTGTGTTTAGTTTTAAATTACTCTGTGTGCTCCTGTATCGACACGATAACCATTGTCACCAAAGTAAGGTATAAAACAGGAATAAGTGGTAAATTAAAAATTAGATATCTTACTTAGAAGAAGATTTGATTAATGGAATTAGAATTAAATTAAAACACCAAACATATGTGAGGTCACTGTAGTTTTATCTATAGTGATGGTTTGAGTGTGAGATGATGTGACCATTACTAGTTATGTTTAGAAGCACAGGTCTAGAAGTCTAGGTCATCATCAAAAAAACATATCCATGCTTCAAATTTACCTCAAACCACCTCAAATGAATTCTTCAATGTGTTCTGAGGTGGATCCAATGTGTTTGTGGGATCCACCGGATCACAACCGAGAATGATTGAACTGAACCTGTACTTAAAAAATAAAAAAATAAAAATGATTTAGGGCCTTATGTTGGTACAGAGTATTTGGTAAATGTGATCACAATTTGCACACCAACTTTTACCTATTGCATTTTTTTGCAAACCAAAATATGTTCTAACAGGTTGGTTGACAATAATACGACTCATAGGGGGTTGCAATTTGAACCTCCTCAATATGCATGAGATAAGTCATAAATTGCAGCCTACAAATCAATGTCTTCATAGGGATTGTGGCCTGCTGGCATCAGCAGACTACCATTATTGAGATTGCTTTTAAATAGAGCATTCATTACATGCAGCTTGTTTTCTTTAAAGAAAAACAGAATACATTTAGCAAAAACATTTGCGAGTGGATTTTCACCTTCCTTAAGATGCTGGCAACCTGTCAATGATTTGGAACTGCAATTGCATTACGAATTGCAAATTGGAAAGGATGACCTAAACATGCCCCTTTCAATTTGCGATTCAGTATGTAGACACAAACCTTTTTTTTTCTATTCGGTAACAATTTAGCAAATCAAAATTTGGGTTTTGAAAATACCCAAAAGCTATTTTGCTGTCATTAAGTCTCTATTTTTGCAAATTGGAGCCTTTTCAGCCCCCAAAATACCATTGAATGTAAGGCTTATAGGTCCAAATTTCCTAAAATGCTGTTTTAGGCAGTCAACCAAATCTTTTGAGGGCTAGCTCGAGACAGCATTAAGTCAGAGTAAAAAGAGAAAATACAGATTACAACCCCAGACCTACTCTGAACAAAATCTTACTCCTGTACTTATCCAGCCAGCATAGGTCAATATTGGAGCAATACACAGAACTGTGTTTTGCTTACCTGGAAATAGGCACTTGTTTGATGATCATCCTTCTAGCAGCTTGACTGTCCATGCAACTCCTACTGCATCTGATCATGCGTGTAGGCTTGCTATCTCCTGTACCTCAGAGTGCTCAAAAACAGCATTAGATACAGTGGAAGGCACCAGTGTGGAAATAACAGGAACCTTAGCAGAGAACTCCAAAATGTGGGTGATCTAAGAGGGAAGAGCTGACCACTGATCTTTGCCCATAACCCAGCCCCTTTACAGTCCATGAAGAGGCAGCTGATGGTGGGTTTGAAAATGGTTGGCTCTCATTACATTCTGGAGGCCTGCATGACTGCATCTCTGCTAGAATTGTCCACAGAGATATTCCATGAACTGTGTCCATTCTTCGACAGGGACATTGAATCACTATGGAGACTTCGGCCACCACCAGCAAGATGTGTGTGAGCTACCCACACGTGGCCTGGGGTAAATTGATCTGTTGTGATGTAGTGTAATGTCAGATTTGTTGTTGTGAACAATTTCACAGCTGTTTTACAGGTGCTGTGCTGCCAGTCAATAAGATGAAGACAGTTGTGCAAGGGGAAGTTTAGATTAACTAGGTTGGATTGGAAGATCATTATCTATTGCACTTTTTAGTGGCATAAGAAATTGAGCCCTTATGCCCTTTGAGGTGCACCACTCCAATGAAAAAGCTAAGTAGAGAAATTGGGTCTGTAACTGGAAAAGGTGTTGTCAGCCTGTATTTGTGGTTCTCTGTCAAGCTTTCTACCTGCCCTGTAAAGGAACAGGGTGTACCTCACCACTAAGCTGCACAAGACGATCCACTGCTCTATACTGACACCTTGGCCAGAAAGAGAAAGAGTATGCATGCTTCATAAAGTTATCTGTTTATGAACACAACACATATAAAAGTGTGAAATACATAATTACATGCACATGGTCATCGGTTGCTATTTCAGACTTTACCTATATTGACTGATTGGCTGTAGAATGTCACACACTCCACCGTGTGCTGCCAAGTAAAGCTGGTAAGCTAGCAGCCAAGATTATCCTCTTGCCATTTCTTAGACCAGAAAAATGCACTAGATCTCCATTTGTGCCTCTTTTTACCACAGTTAGTTTGCAGCTTGTTTTCCATCACATATACATTTCTGTCCTTAAATGAGATTGGATCTTTCCATTTAATTTAATCTTCATGCGGGTGGCAGCAAGTCTAATGTCACACAATGAGGGCCTCATCTACAAGAAACTGGTGCAGCGGCCTAATGCGCCAGATTTCTTGCTCTGCCCTACGATCCCCTAATGACACCATGGATGTGCTGTATTTACAATACAGAGCTCCATGGTGCACATTTTCACAGATGTGTCAGTAATTCTGATGCATCTGTTGCCACTAAACTTGTGCATTCCTGGACCAGCATAAAACAAATGACACTATTCCAGCAATGCAATGAGACCCACACAGAGAAAAGCCCTGCATACATTTTATGCCTGCTCTTAGCAGGCAGTGACATATTGACATAGTGAAGTAGCAGAATGACACAGTGAAATGTTGTAAAGTTATGCATGGCTTTTCCCAAGGGAACGCCTACCCTGCATACATTATACCTGGTGCAGGTATAATGTGATGCAAGAGATTACAAACTAACGCATTAGACCCAATGCGTTGGTTTGTGAATATCGATCAGTGTAGAGCACAGCTAATGCCACCACTGCGTCAAAGCAAATGACGCAACGATGGAGCAAAGGACTTGTAAATGAGGCCCTGAGTGTGGGGAGCAGAATCTTTGTAGTTTGCAAAGCTCAGGCCTTGGGCTGCTTGCCAAGCCTCAATCTTCTGTGAGCCAACAGTACCTTATTTGGTAGCTCTTTGCAGGTGTTGAAGTAATAAAAAAAAAGTAGTATGGTAGGTAGTTGGTTCAACACACGTCTTTTGCAGTACTTCATTGCATCTGCGAGTGGGTGAGTGTCTTTACTTAGCTGCACGGTTTCAAATGGGACGAGTCTCGCCCGGGCACGTGAAGCCCTTCCACATGGTGGATGCAGATAAAATTGTTAAGTTAGTTAGCAAAAACACTGATAGATTTCTCAACAATGACTGTGATAACTGGATTCGCAATGCAGTGCTGTATATATTTCACATTTTACTTCACCCTCCTTTACCTAAGAGCTTTTGCTTTTTGTAGATTTGTGATCCTGTAGTTTTTTCCTTCCAACACAAGGGTCAGACTGGGACAAAAAATAGGGCTGGGCACCAGATTGAAAAGTAGCGCTATTAGTGAATCACATAGTTGAAAAAGTGGCAACATTTACAAATCAGGACATTTGTCAACTTGTAAACGCATGCAGTATAATTGCTTTGTGAGGTATGGGAGACTACAATTGTGATAGCTGCAGGCAATGTTTCTAGTAATATCAGAGAAATCAACAGTCAAACCTAGGCCACCAGACTACAAAACATGCCCACAAACAGCCCAAACAAATCCCACATACTGATCTGAAAGACCAGCCTTTCAAGCATTTCCAGAATGCCTATATGCTCATATAGTCGACTGAGTTGCCTCTGATTGTCTGGGTGAGTTTAGGTTGTGTGTGGTCGTTCACGATGGGGTACGATTGGTAGCACTTGAGTTGAGGCTCTCAGTATCTGACAGCGGGTAAAAAAGGTATTCAGACTGCATGTGTGTCCATCCTTTTCCTGTCTGCAGAGCTCAGAGTGATGGTCGCCAATGTGCCAATTGTAATTGTGGAAAATGTGGAAAATTTGATAAATATGGACAAAAAGTAAGGAAAAGCAGTGTGTGGGGGTAGTCCTATTTTTTCCAAGTCATTTATGCGATTAACTTTATAAGAAAGGTGACGTTCAATGTTGGGCAAGAGGTAGAGATGTAAGGAGTTAGTGAATCACCACTGGCAGTCTTCGGATAGGTCAACTTAGGTGACTCCTGAAGTAGACTGTGAACATGGGTCTTAAGCTCCCTAAACTGAAAACTTCAAGCTCTGGATGCAAATTTTTGTCTGAATTCTGAAAGAAGGACCTCATCAGCTGCTAATGGTAAACATTTCGTTGCTGGTGTCTAAGGTACCTGGCTCAAATACATCATGGTCTCACATTAACTCCAGAAAAATATGGGTGCATGGGGCATCTGTCACAGGACTTACGAATTCTCTGAAGTGCCTCATTAGATTTGTCTCAAAAAATCTTCTTAACATCAAGCATTCAAAATATATCCTTCATTGCTGCATGAGATGGAAGCAGTTTTTCAACTATTATGGTATTCATGTGTCCCCTCCGGGAAGTGATGAGCTTGTTTGTGAACTTCTTTCACTTAGGAGCAATTGTCTATTTTGGGCTTCAGGTTAAATGTCTGGTAAGCCTCAGTCAGACTCCACCAATGTAGTCTCATAATTTGCATGGGAATAGGTGAACACCTTTTGAATAACTTGCCTAATCCCTCATTTAATGGTGTATATTTACTCCATATTTGGGTTTTAGAGGGTTCTTAGTACCTGGGAGCTAGGGACTAATTATGTGGATGGTCCCCCATCAGGTACTGCTCAGAATATCTGCACTACAGTCCATCAGGTGGAAAGGGATAGGCATTGATTGGGGTGCTATGTTAAAACCTGTTTGCCAAGGAACACTTTTTAAAAACAGTGCCAGACCCTAAGCGGGTATTTCAAAGTTTGGCATAGGCTTGGCATAAGTATTGTGATACGAGCTTTGGAGCAGATGAGTTGGATGCAAATCATGAGTGTACTATACATTTTTACATTATTTTTTGCCTCTGAATTGCCGGATTTTACCTTGTAACAGATCTTTGCCTAAACATTGAGATTGGAAGTTTAATGTGTAATTTTGACAGTGATGGTTATGTTTTTATTGAATAAATATGACCCTTGATATTTTGCAAACAACTGTTTTGGGTCACCTTGTTGGGGTTCTTGCTCTGACAACACTACCATGCACCTGTTCTTATTGGATTTTATGTCCACTAGACATATCAGGATAGGTTAATATATTTAATGAAATCATCATTACTTCATTACTCAGAATTGCTCTACCCTGTTAAACGTAACAAAAAATGCAAAACAAGTGATGAGTGGAATGGGTGAATTAATCTCAGGAATTGGTAATACATGGAACTGCATCCCTGTCCTTTGCTCCTCTTGCCACTCATATTAGATCCCACCATGGGAAACTCATCATGGATCCTCCTCCAATAGGAATAGTCCATCCAAAATGCCATGCCAGGTCCTATCTGAACTAGAACACAAGCAACCAAAGACCGGTTTTAGCTAGTTGGGCCTTGTCAGTCATGTGTTTCTTGTTTCTAGTGGCACAGTGATCATGAGACCCTAACCAAAACACTTTAGGCTTCATGTTGAAAACACACAAAACATGTTTTTTCACAGATGATTGATTAAGGAGTGTCTACAAAATTAGATACTAAAACCCTGATTTAAGAAAAGTGGTTCTGCACCCAGTGCAGTGCTTCCCGAATGCCCCCATGTGTGCACTGTATCTAAAATACGGTGCACCATGGCGGTAGTTAGGGGCACTAGCATCAAAATGTTTGACGCTAATTCAGAGCTTTGCAGGATTAGCATAAAAAATGTTGACGCTAATCCTGCAAATCCCATTGAGGCCCATTGTAATCAATGGTGTGCCTGCTTTTAACTCCTGCTCTGAGCAGGCGTTGATAATGGCAAAAAATGACACAAAGACATTTCTTACATTTTTTTGCACTATTTTTTCAGTCCCCATAACGGGGCAACACCCCCTTTGCATAGATTATGCTGGCACAGACATAATTTAGTGAAAATGGTTACAAAGTGACGCAATCCATGCATTGAAGCACTTTGTAAATGTGGCATGAAAACTTTGTCCTTCTTGGGCTACATTAGCATAAAAAAAGGACGCTAATGTGGCGCTAGGAGGTGCTACGTGCTCTTAAATCAACCCCAAAGAGACTAACCACTCCACTAAACTTAAGGTCCATCTGCCCTATTTAGTGGTGTTCAAACCTTAAGTATATTGAAGATGGAGCCTGCTCCCGCCCTTTTGCCAACTTACACCTCCAACAGCCCAACAGAGTAGGGACCATCATAGTTTAGCCATTTGATTGCCCACTCTAAATCATAGCTAAATTACAGAATTGTGTTGTTTGCTGGAATTCCTAAATCAAATGTAAAAATCTTCAGGTAGTAAAGAGTGCAACAGCAAGAAAAGTGATACATTTGTATGTGGCACCACACTAAATAAGATGCACTGATTGCCTTACATGTGAAATTTAAAATCTTGGTGCTCACACATAAGATAGTTCAATGAAGGCGTCTAAATAGCTGATTGGCCTAAATACTTCTTTGACAATTCTGTGCCTTATGTACCAGGCACAGGCTTTATATCAATGGACTACAAACTTGTGTGTGTCACCTAAATGTGGAAGGAAAAATGTTTGTGGGACTACTTTTCCTTGAAATCTCTTGCATTTTGAAATAGACTCCTATGAGATACATCAATCTGATCTTACCCCTAAAGCGATCTTACCACTAAAGGGTTAACTTGTTGCCCGCAGACTTAACAACAATTTGCAGACATGCACTTCATATAGATCAATGCAATTAAAAGTAAAGCAATGAGCTTCCCTGGGATGAAGAAGCCAATCAATAGAAATTATGCATGATCCCTGAGTCCCTAAAAACTAGAAACTGTTAACTCATTTGTTTTTTTGGGAAGACAGTATGTGGGAATCTAAGTGAGAAAGCTCACATAGAAACAAATATATCCAAAGCCTTCTCTCAGGCTAAAGGTTTAGGCACATTCCATAATGCCACAAAGAGAAGACACTTTTCACCCCTTTCAGAGGTCTATCAAGCTAAAAGTCTTAGCTCTCTGCTGTATGGTATAGAACTAATTGATGTCTCTAATTGGAGCTTTCTAAATGTGATAGAAGGTTGTATTGTTAGAAGCTTAATATTAGTGTACTCAGCCTCTTCCGTAGCAGTTCTATGGTTAGAATTTGGGCTGAGAAGTGCCTTTGTTCAGGGCCTTGAAGGGGTAATATCTTGTAAATTGTGATGATGACTCATTAAGATCTTGCATAAAGAAATACATTTTGGGCAATTTAGAAGATATGTCATCAATTCAAAGGAACTTTGTGGTAGCAACAGAGATGTTGCAATTGGACCCTATATTAGTTATCTTGCTATCAATACAGCAATTTAAAAAAAAGCCACCTAGGCTTTAAGTTTCAGTTTGGACAGCAAGACATGTACTAAGAAAAGGATCAGCCAAACTGTAATAGACTCATGCATGGTAAACAAAATGAAATTCTCTGCTTACTGGAATCTACCGCATAGCCAGAGATGCTTCTGGTTTCTTTAAAGACAGTTTTCGCTCCCATTAAACCCCTTGTTATCTAAATGGTATGGCATCTCGCCAATTTGCAATTGCTGCTGTTGGACCTGGCTTTTTGACAGGGTAATCCCCAAACTTTTTGCCTCCTTCCTTCTATTTTTTCTGACCTGTTGTTGTTCGCTTTTGAACTCTGGGCACTTTACCACTGCTAACCAGTGCTAAAGAGCATATGCTCTCTGTGTAAATTATAATGTTGATTGGTTTATCCATGATTGGCTATTTAATTTACTTGTAAGACCCTAGTAGAGTGCACTATATGTGCCTAGGGCCTGTAGATTAAATGCTACTAGTGGGCCTGCAGCACTGGTTGTGCCGCCCACTTCAGTAGCCCCTTAACCTTGTCTCAGGCCTGCCATTGCAAGGCCTGTGTGTGCAGTTTCACTGCCACTTCGACTTGGCATTTAAAAGTACTTGCCAAGCCTACAACTCCCCTTTTCCTACATATAAGTCACCCCTAAAGTGTGCCCTAGGTAACCCCTAGAGCAGGGTGCTGTGTGGGTAAAAGGCAGGACATGTACCTGTGTAGTTTATATGTCCTGGTAGTGTAAATCTCCTAAATTCGTTTTTACACTACTGTGAGGCCTGCTCCCTTCATAGGCTAACATTGGGGCTGCCCTCATACATTGTTGAAGTGGCAGCTGCTGATCTGAAAGGAGCAGGAAGGTCATATTTAGTATGGCCAGAATGGTAATACGAAATCCTGCTGTCTGGTGAAGTCGGTTTTAATATTACTATTCTAGAAATGTCATTTTTAGAAAGTGAGCATTTCTTTGCACTTAAATCTTTCTGTGCCTTTCAGTCCACGTCTGGCTAGGTTTAGTTGACAGCTCCTTGTGCATTCACTGAGACACACCCCAAACACAAGGTACTCAGCCTCACTTGCATTCATCTGCATTTTGAATGGGTCTTCCTGGGCTGGGAGGGTGGAGGGCCTGCCCTCACACAAAGGACTGCCACACCCCCTACTGGGACCCTGGCAGACAGGATTGAACTGAAAGGGGACCTGGTGCATTTCTTAGCCACTCTTTGAAGTCACCCCCACTTCAAAGGCACAATTTGGTATAAAACAGGGCCTCTGCCCTACCTCATCAGACACTTGCTGGAGAAGAAACCTGAACCAGAACCTACATCCTGCCAAGAAGAACTGCCTGGCTGCTCAAAGGACTCACCTGTCTGCTTTCCACAAAGGACTGCTGCATTGCTGTTGGCCTGCTGCCTTGCTGAACTCTTGTATGGCTGTAAAAGTGTTCTCCAAGGGCTTGGATAGAGCTTGCCTCCTGCTCCCTGAAGTCTCAGGACCAAAAAGACTTCTCTTTTTCATATGGACTCTTCGTGCGACAAAATTTTCGACGCGACGCCTGCGGTGCGACCGGAACTTCGACGCACGGCCTCGCATGGACAATGCCACCTGACTTCCAGAGGGTGGGCACAGGATAATTTGGATTGTGTGTGACTTACCCTGACTAGAGTGAGGGTTCTTGCTTGGACAGAGGGTAACCTGACTGCCAACCAAAAACCCCATTTCTAACAGCTACCATAGGGGCATTCAGGATCTCAATCATGTCTTTTTCTCATGTCCTGATCTATTACCTTGCCACGTGTAATAGATGGGGCCTAACTGTTTGCAATTATCGATTATCTCTGCTTCAATGTTCCTAAATGCACTGCATACTTCACCAAATGCAATGTTCTGTTTTAGAATTCCTAACGTTTTAACATTTTTGATTTGATTTTATTTGTTTTAGTAATTAGATAAGTTCTATAATATTTCTTATCCTATATTAAGGTACGACAATTACTCTCTTACTGTTTATGTGCAATACATTTTATACTAGTGTGTGATTGATTTGATGTTTCTGAGAATGGCCAAAATGATTTTGATTACTTTGTAAGTATACGTTTTGATATTTGTATGTGGACCTCATTGAAGTTCTGCAACATAAATAAACAATTGAATTCAACTGAGAGACATCAATTAACTTCTTTAATTCAGGTAAGCAACAAAGTCACTATTGTTTTAGGGGTTGATTCTGTATAAGCTTCTTACCATGATTTTAGTATTGCAGCACCATATGAAAATGCGGATTGACTGAACTACTTTTCTTGAATTGGTTGTTGCTTTTGAAAAACATTGGCTTCAAATTAGTCTTAAATTTGCAGCCCGATAGCACCTGTGTATCTTTTTTTTTAAAACAATGCAGGACAATTGTAGCAAAAATCTATAGATAAATCCATCAGAACAATTAAACTTGAAACATGTTTAATTATTTTCAACACACACTATTTCTGACTCAAGCTCGTTAGTTTTTACAAGTGTACTGAGAGCGAGATAAATCATTACTCTGAAGCTGTTAAACATCCATGTTTGATAATTATACGTAAGTCTCACGAGGCTCCTTCAGTGTAAATAGATATCAATATTTACTCTGGAAAATTGCAATTAAATCTGTTACAGTACACACTAAGTTAAAACTAGAAAACTATTATAGAACCAAACTGAGAGTCGGAATTTTAGCAAAGATTCTCAGCAGTTCACACTGCTTTTTATCTCAAAGAACTCTGCGCACGCGTGTTTGTGATGAAGTATATACATATATATATATATATATATATATATAAGTATATATATATTTAAAAGCTTTACAGCTCGATGACAACTCACAGCTTTAAGAACTTCTCAAATGAAGGATGAATCTAGTTCCGCACTTGGCATAAACAGTGCTCGTTAAGGGGATGTGTTTCCCATAAATGTCAATGCGCAATCATTGCCCCGTCTACAGAAATGATACTAAATCCAGAAAACAACAGTAAACGATGTTCTTGAACACATTTCTGGACTACAAAGATTCTAAATATCGCCTTCAAGCAATGGTTAGGCTACAGAACCTTGCAGGAAACGGATCTAACACTACTGTGGCAATAGAAAACTGGCTGCCTTTCGATAGAGAACAATTCAGTGGATCACAATATCCATTTGACTAGATTCAGAGAATAGGCTAGGATATCTCCCACAGCCCCATAAGGGATTAGAATCATCTTCCATAATCAACATCAGAATTTACATATTGGGACAGAGGAATCGTACTAGGAAACCTGCATAGTGAAGATACTCTGTCACAAAGATGACTGAGTACCCTCTCTGCCAAACTCAGGGTCCGCCCACCCAATACCCAATTTAGAAGCAGGCAGACCATAAGTATGTCAACGACAGTGTCATCTCCTGCTCCATCATCGACATACTCTTCTGACAGTCAAACAGAGTAAGGGCTATTGGACATTAGCCATCCCATACCGTTGTATGCCTCTTTTTCACATTGAACTAGACATCACTGCAAGGAAGGGTGGAAACTCCAACAACTATACCACCCAAGACCAAACTCCTGCCTGTCCTCCATATGCTGGTATCAGGATCATTCCAGGCAACTGGGGATACCAAGTGGGTGGTATCTGCCAGCTGTCCTCCTCGGCCTTCCTTCCAAAGGTTCTGGACACAATCATCTGCCTCACACCACATCCTGTTCCCCAACACCCAGCACCTGAAGCAGGAGACCAAGCAAGATTTCTACCAAATGGTTGGGTTCCTGCATGTTCTGGGTGCAAAGAACTATACCCATGTCCAACTTTTGCCACCTGCTGCAACAGAACACTCTACAGGAATCGCAAACACCCCCATTCCATAAATCTGCAGGCCATTGTGGACGACGGAGGACTCTTCTCAAACATCCTAGCCAAATATCCCAGCAGTGTCCATGATGCCTAAATATTACAGCATTACACCATAAATGAGCGATTCCAGGATGAGCAATATGGCAATGGGCTACTCGTAGGTAAGCCACCATTCCAATTATTACACAGACATTACACTTGTAGGACAAAAAGTACATACACCACACAAAACACACATGGACAAGGGAACATAGAGGTACAGATGACAACACATATGCCACATTCCACATTACACCTCATTCATTGAACATCACACCCTCATACACTCACATGTACATAATACAGGCACAACCTGACTGACACACCACATGAAGGACAGGTGGAACTATCTTCCTTTTGCATACAGAAGCTGGGCCAAAACCACTACAAGTGTCCACAGGTCGACAACTAAATACAGATCCCTCACATAAAACACCTAACAAGCAATAGCTCAGCTATGTAAATAGCACTGGCCATGTCAATGAAAGGAATGTCACATATAGGCACTGCCCCACATTTGTCATGTTGAAGAAGCCTCTGGAAGCACGAATATCAATGTCATCCAAGTGTTGCCATCACGAAAACATGCCAGATGTACCATTGTGTTCATCTTCACCTGTCTGGTGCATTGTGCCGCACACATAGGAATACAACATCACCAACCATAAAAGACCATGTGGAGGGATGGACAACTCACAGCACACCTACAGTCATACCAAGTAGTTCCACAACTCCATAACATGATACCAGGGCACCAACAGGTGACTGTGGCAGCTGGACTACTGACAATGTGCTGGGAGATGCCAGAGATCCATGTGAATGAGGAGACATGGGATTAAGCAGGACTGGTCAGGCAATGCAGGGCATTGCAGAAAACCATATCATTCCCTCTCCTGTCACGTAGGTGTCTGAAAACTCATGCATACATCACAAAACATACCATACAACTGTGCCACACTGTGCCTATGATCCACATGCATATACATATGCCAGCCAGCAATTGGTAGCAACAACACTTTATGCAAGGGAGTTTTTCCAAGGGAAAGGTTTGGGTTTCGCATGCTACACAGAGGGCATAGCACCTGTGTCATGGCACACAACACACAAAATAGGTTCAAAGTCCCACAACATCACTCTTCTGCAGCTCTAAAGTGAAAGAACTGAGGGCCATATGTCAGGAAAGTTCCACAGCATCAATAGCAGCTCCATTGTAGTTGTGCCCCTTTGGTACTGATTGAGGAGTTTTGCGCTGTCAATTTTGTCATGTTTAGAAGTTTTGTGCAGCGTTTTTCTCCTGTCATAGTAATTGTTCTGTTGGGTGTTTGTCTTGGTGTAGCATAGTCTGTTAGGTTATTTGGAGTTAGGTGAGGTAGTGTTTAATCATTTTTTGGGGTAATATATTTGCAGTGGAGGGAAACTGCACTATCTCGGGAAAGGGGAGAGCCCAGCGCATGAGTGGAGATAAACTGGGAGGGTTCATCTGGTTGGTGAAGCACAATCTCCCCATGATGTTGAATATGGGTTGCAGGGTCATTCAGGGCTACCCAACGGAGGCATGGAGGATCTTTAGTGTTGTGCGGACAGACCACCAACTCGTACACTGGTGGACAGACCTCATTGAGCAAGAGGGAGATCACCTGGATCACCGAGTGATTCGGATTGGTGGACCGGTTGGTAAGTAACCCTTTTTGACTGCAGCACCCTCCTTTGCATTTGCGTGACAGGAGGACATAAGGTTGACTGCAGCAGGGTCAGGACCGGAAGTTTAGTGTCCAATCCAAAAGGCATTTAAGAGAGCTTGGCAATGCACCGGTTGTAGACAAATTGGACATCCCTCCTTATGTACATAGTGTATCACATATACACCATAAAGTGTCAAATATCACACACAAATGTGCAGTGGTGCAAGGGTACATGTTTCCCATGCACAAAATTACTTGTCTATCATGGTCAATACTACTGTGTAAATGGGTTAAGTAATGTTAAAGTGGTGGGAAACATGATGCAGGAGTATTGTCAGTCATGGGTATGTGTGTGCCAAGAGTCATGTATGTGCAGAGTGACATGACAGTTACACAAATGTAAGAAGGAGTGATTGCCTCATGGGGCTGCATAATGAATTGGGGCTTCAAAATGAATTAGATTCTTTTGCAGCGTTTTGTGAAGTGAGGGGATTAGAAATTAATTCAGACAAGTCAAAATGTATGGCCCTAAAACCGCACAAACCCTTTAGGGGGAAAATGGCTATAGGGGGTGTCCCCATCGAGCAGGTTAGGCAATTTGATAATTTGGGTATAAAAAGGGCAGACAATCTTTCCTGGTCTCCACAACTAGAGAAAAGTTCTGCGGCTTTACAGCAGCGGGCAATGATTATCGGTAAGAGGATAATGAATTCAGTGGTAGGGACACTTTCCCTTGCATTTGCGGTACATAAGGCCGCAGCAGTGATGGCTGCAATATATGATGCAGAGATCTGGGAGCATTGTTGCCCACATAGATTAACTCTGATCAAAAATAAGTTTCTGCGCTCCATGTTACATCTACCAATTAGTACCCAATTACTCCCCTTAGAATTTGATTTGGCCTCAAATCCAATACATTGTGTAATCGGCTTGAAACCCCTCTTATATTGGGTGTGCCTGTGGTCCTCTGTCCATCTGGGGCCAAATAGGACAGCAATGATGGAACTTCTATCCTTTGACAAAGTGGCATCTATCCCGTGGCTTAATTACATCAAGGATTTGTGCCACCAGATAAAAATGGAGGAGTTATGGAGATGCCCGTTGAACATCTCAAAAGGTATGGCATTCCACGTAAAAAGGCTATATTGGGAGACTGTACTAATTCAAACTTGGCATTTACCTTCTAGCTGGTTTTGTTCATCACATGGTATAGCCTGACCTCAAAATGGCCCTTCTGCATAATAAAGAAAAATAATTACAAGGCCATGGTATAGTCAGACTCCCACTTGAATCATGATGGAAGCACCCAAAACTAACTAAGGCAGTACAAAAATATTACTTCTTTATATACTGCATGAATGAGAAAATACATGTGGCAAAATGTGTTAATGGAAATCATACATTTTAGTTATTAAATAGCCCCCTGACATTGCAATACAAGGCTCCCTTCAGTGGTGGTGTGAACTACCAAATAGTCTAAAGCCTAAAACTAAGAAACAAGTAATTATTTGAGCTGATCTAAGATATGATAAAAACATCTCAACCTAGAAGCTGATAGAAACTAACTCAAATAAGCCAGTGTTTGAAAGAGTCTCATCCAAAGCCCGGTTAATGTATACCAGACTTACAAGGATCACTTTTTCTCCCCCCTTTATGTAGAAGATTACTCCTTTTCCCTCTCAAGTCCCTTTTTTTCAGCTCCACTCTATAGATGCTTAGAGGAAGGTTTAGTTAGAACACATGCAACAACTCAAGGCAAGTTGCTACATTGCATTGTGTGATTGTGAGACAGCTGAAAAGCACAGTATCTACTAAGACATGGTGCTCTTCAGCTCTCTCCCTGCAATGGTGCACTTGATGCTAGCTAGGACCAGCACAGGCACCTTTGCCACTATTTAACTGGAGAACTATTTATTGCTGTGCTGCGCATATTTTGAGCTGGGAGTCTGTGTCCCCCCCGTGTCTATCCCCCTCTGAGATGCCTTGGACTGCTCAGCCCAATCAACCATTAAGAGACAAGTGTCGAAGGGGTACTTGGCCCATTTGCCTAGGAACTATAGTAGGTGGGCCCCCTAGACATCAAGAGGGAAAGGCATCAACCCCCACGGTTGGACCCAATAACTCCTGCTGCACCATGGCTCCCTGATCAGGGTTCTGACAATTGGCAGCAAGTTGTGGGATGCCTAAAGTTTAAGAGTCTCCGGGATCCCGTTAGGACAGATTTATCCCAGACAGACACAGAGTGTGACGTCTAATGGATTTTCCAGAATGTCACCAAGACACTCACCACCTTTCTTCGTTAATGTTGTATTGCATGATTGGAATGAGTGGGTGAGAGGGATGGAGACCATGGACTTTCAGTCCCTAAATTAGTTGATGGTAATGGAGGGATTCAAGGAAAAGTGCCCTACCACACTTAGGCAATACCTGCCTTGTTTCAGATATATCCAGAGGAACATGCAGTGTTGACTGCCAAGTGGTTAGCTAACAGATTTTGCAAAGGGCTAGAGCAGTATGGTTCAAAGCCAAAGGAAGAGAGGAACTCTCCATAGATTGGTTCCAAACCTGAGATTATAGGCCCGGGTAACTCCCTGGGACTCGAGGAGGACCCTAGAAAAATTAAATGGTAATAGGTTGTCTGAGAATGAGAATCAGGAGCAGGAAGGAGAGGGAAGTCCTTCCACATTTAAGCTGATGACTTGCTTCAAGACCCACAAGGTGGAACACTTTAGGAGATATTGTCAAGTGAAGGACTCTGACCCAGCTACACATGTGATAGCAAGCATGTTACACATGGGTAAAGGGATGCGAGAGGGCCTGGCTGCGCTCAACCTAGTAGGAGAGGAGATTGGGATTGACTCAGATTTTCTGAAGCACATTCATTCAAACACAATGGCGTTTGAGCATCACACAAGTATCAACAGGAGGAAATGCCTACCCTGAGAGATACTGGAGCCTTCCCCACTATGGTTTATAGCCACAAGAGGTATTCACTGTGACCAAGAATAAAGTTTTGGTTGCTAGTAGAGGGGGCATGGAGTATCTACTTGCTGGGATTGAGATTGAGCTCAATGGCAAAGCAGTCATGATTGATGTTGGGGTAAGGGATATATGAGGTGCTGGATTTCTCTTGGGCAATGATTTGCTTGGCTATGTCTTCGTGCAAAGACCGGAATCTTTTATGGATTGGAAAATGTCAGCTGTGTTGACCAGAGCACCGGCCGCACATCGGTTTCAGAGTGGGACTGGGATAATTCCTGATTTGCAGGGACCAGGACAAGGTAGCTTCCAGGAATGGTCAGGCTCTGGGAAGGCAATGGTCATGGAAGTCATCACTTCTGTACCAGAGGGAGGGAGAATGATGCTCCTGAAGCGGACAAGGTGCTGTAGTCTCAGTCAGTTCCAAAGCTACATGATTGCTTAGCTGCTGGACGGCCTACCCATGCCCTACCCAATCCCTTACCAGTGCCCTATAACTGTGGAACATCAGAAAGAAGCCTAAGAACAGGTCAACAAATGAAAGGTTTGTAAACACTGTTCACTGGGAGGATGGTCTATAGTAAGCTGTTGAATACCGAGCCGGGAACTAGCAAGAGGTTTGTGGTTACATTAGTACACAGAACCTCCTATTGTCACTGGCCAAGGAAGTGCTCCTAGCACTACACTTAGAGATTAAAAAGAACCAGGATTGGAAAGACCCAGAAATGCACAGAGACACGAAGGGGTAAGGTAGAGCCTATCCCACTTGCCAGGTCAGTAAAAAGAGAGGAGCGAGGACTAAGGCATTGTTAATGCCTCACCAGTTGTAGGTGTTCCATTTGAGTGAGTGTTAGACCTGAAAGCCCTAGGGTGATCCAGGATTAGAAAGACCCAGAAATGCACAGAGACACAGAGGGGTAAGGTAGAGCCTGTCCCACTTGCCAGGTCAGTAAAAAGAGAGGAGCGAGGACTAAGGCATTGTTAATGCCTCACCAGTTGTAGGTGTTCCATTTGAGTGAGTGTTAAACCTGAAAGTCCTAGGGTGTCTTCCCCCAAACGTTTTGCCCGTTTGCCTAAAATGTTGACTAATTTCTTTTTGTTGGTCTTAGGGCTCTGAGCAGTGCTAAAATGCATATACTCTCTCCACTAAACATGGTTTGATTGGTACATCCACAATTGGCATGTTTAATTTCTTGCAAAGTCCCTATCAAGGTGCACACCATGTGCCCAGGGCCTGTAAATTGAATCATACTAGTGGGACTGCAGCACTGCTTGTGTCACCCACTCAGTTACTCTGCCATGTCGACTTGGCATTTGAAACCTCTTGCTAAGCCTTAAACTCCCCTTTTAATACAAACAAGTCACCTCTAAAATAGGCTCTAGGCGGCCCCAAGGGTAGCCCATAGGACAGGGTGCTATGTAATTAAAATGCAAGACATATACTTTAAAGCTTTATATGTCCTGGTGGTGAAAAACTTCCAAATTAGTTTTCACTACAGAGAGCCCTGCCCCTCTCAAAGGTGAACATTAGATATTCCTAATTGAATTTAATAAGCTGTAATTAGTATAGATATCATCTTTAGTACCCATGGAATTGTAATAAGAAATTATCTTTAATAGTAAAGCCTGATTTATTGTTACAATTTTGAAAATGACAGTTCGAGAAAGTTGGCATATGCCTGTGCTTCGTCCTCTGAGCCTGCAGCCTTTCTCCAATACACATCTGGGGTGGGTGACAGCTGAGCGTTGTGCATTCCCTCTAGATAGCCATGCACAAAGGGCGCATAGGTGTAAATGATGGCCATCAATATCCTGATGGGCTATTCTTGGCAGGATCGGAGAGATGAGCTGACACTTACACTTGAATAGGCAGTGTCCCAATTCAACACAAAGGGTTTTATACCCTCCTGCAGTGAATCTAGAGCCAGGGCTGCAAGTAAGGATCTATGTGCCCTTCAAAGGCCCTTCTTTGAAGTTACCCCCACTTCAAAGGCACAGCTGGGTATGAGTACCGGACCTCTGACCCTACCAACTCGGTATGCGTCTGGGCCTCTGAAAACTCTTCCAGGAAGAAGGACTACTGTGCTGCTACAAGGATTTCTACTCTGCTCAATTGTCGCTCTTGAAGAACTGTTTTCCTGCTGTGCTGCCCTTCTGGGTACTGTCCACCTGACCTGGGGAAGAAGAACCGGACCTGTAACTTCATCTTGAATTCAGGACTCCAGAGTGACTCCAAAGGCTTGCTGGCTTGACTCATATTCTTCTGAAGTCTCAGGGACACAAAGGAATTCCAACTCATCACCCACAGCTCCTGGACCCACCTTCAAGCAACTCCTGACCCCCAAGAGGCAGCCCTCAGGTTCCTGGGCTATTGGAAGTGGTTGTTGGGCTCCTGAAATTAAGTGTTTGGGCTCTTCACGCCTGCAAACTGACCCATTCAGTCTGGAACTGCGCCCCTTACCCGAAGAACCAGCAAGAGCCTCTGCAAGTTTCTCTTCACACAAGAATCACTGCTGGTGACCGCAAGGCTCCAGTCCACCCATCTGCAATGCCTGGCCGACTCTTTGCACCCGCAGAAAACCAACAGCAACACTTTCCTTGCTACAGGCAAACTTCTTCCCTGTGAACAGTACTCTTGGCTCAATTCTTGAGAAGGTAAAACTGCAGCTGTACTGTATCCAGCCCTTGTTTGATTGAAGTCAGCCTGAACGTTTGGATTTAACCCTGTCTAGCGTGACCAGATATCCCTGGTCGGCGTTTTAAGCCTTTAAGACCTAGAATTCAGTTCATACAGTGTATTCTTTAAAAATTCATATGTCAACTTTTACTTATTGTTTTTTTTATTGTCTTTGTCTCATTGTGCTCATAATAATCTAATCTATTCTATTCTAACATGGCTTGGAATACTTTTTGTGGTGTTTTCACAGTGTTACTGTTTGAATTGTTGCACAAATACTTATAACATTGCCTATTACGTTAAGCCTGCCTGCTCTGTGCCAAGCTACCAGAGTGTGATCATATGTTAATTTAAGGAGTATGTCTGATTTACCCTGACTTGGATTATGGTTCATGCTTGGGCAGGGTGCATACTTCTGCCAACCAAAAACCCAGTTTCTGACATTGGTGGCAACAGTGGCATAGGGCTTGTGTTTGGTCAGTTCTACACAGAGACTTGGTGTACACTACTACTTCGTATCTAGGCCAATTCGAATCCATTCTCTGTGATAGACATAATTGATTTTTTCACATATTCCCTATTTCTGTTCTTTTCTGTTCTGTTTGTGACCCCACCTGCCAAGATGGAGTTTGAGCTGGCCAACCTAGAGAGCTACATAGTGGCCCAGCTCAAGGGATTCTGCCATGAAAGGAGGTTGCTTGACAAAGGGAGCTCTAGAAGGCTGTGAGAGCATGGGGAGAGGCCCACCAGACCCAAAGAGACAATGAGAAGGAAGAGTCAGAAAATGCAGAGGAGTTCGAACAAGACCTGCCGGATTGTTTTGACAGGCAACCTTTAAGGAGGGAAAAACATCCTCCCAGTATGTGAAATCCACTCAAGTGCAGGGAGCACTGTGCCATCCTGGAACCTGTCCCCAGATTGGATTTCGAGGTGGAAGGATCACTCTCTTTGTCTGCTGCATATATATCACATTCAAAAACATTTGTATATGGGTGTTGTTTTTTTGATAGGGCATACACCAGTATTTCTTTGTTCTATTATGTTATTTTTAAATTTATTGAGGTAGGCAGCCCTGGAGTTTCAGTAGGGGCCTACTTTTTTTTTTTTTGTTTGATGCCACAGGAGGATGTGTGTTGTTGTAAAATGTGTATAGCTCAGTTCATTTATACGTTTCACATTGCCTAATTAATGGTAGTGTTTTATTAATTGTTACTATGCCTCTTTTGTTTGGCTGGTGTATGTGTTAATGTGTTCACCATAGGCCACCATTTGTCTTTGTTCTTCATGAAATGTGGCCGGGGCCATTTTTTGTAGCCTGGTTCTATAGGCCCGAATGGGTTCTTAGTTTTCCATTCCTCTTTGCTTGTTGGTTCGCCATGTGGATGGTGGCCATTTTGTATAGCCAGCCGGTGTGCTTTTGCTATAGGCTTGCATATTGTCTTTGTTACTCATGCCTCCTTGCTAGCAGTTGTTGTTTGATCACGTGGCCGGTGGGCATTTTGTGCTGCAAGCCAGTGTACTTTTGCCATAGGTTTGTATATGTTCTTTGTTCTCCATGCCTCCTTGGTTTTTGTTACTGTTTGACCATGTGGCCAGCAGCCAATTTGTGCAACTAGCTGGTTTGTTTTGCCATAGGTTTGCATGATGTCATTGTTCTCCATGTCTCCTTGCTCTCTGTTGTTATTTGACCATGTAGCTGGAGGATGTTTTGCTTACCAAACCAGTGTGCTTTTCCATAGACTTGCATGTAGTCTTTGTATTCCAAGCCTCCTTGCTCACTGTTATTGTTTGACCATGTGGCTCCCAGCTGTTTTTTGCAACCAGCCAGTGTACTTTGCCATAGGTTTGCATGTGTTTGTTGTTCTCCATACCTCCCTGCTCGCTGTTGTTGTTTAACCATGTAGCCAGTGGCCATTTTATGCCATCAGTGTGCTTTTACCATAGGCTTGCATGTGTTCTTTGTTCTCCATGTCCCCTTGCTAGCTGTTGCTGGTTGACAAGTGGCCATTTTGTGCAGCCAGCCTTTATTTATTCTAGTTTTCAAAGTCATTTGCTAGGGAGAGTTATAGGAGAGTGCTAAAGCTTTTTGTTTGAGTTCATTTTTTTACTTTTTGCTTATATCAGTTTAATATTATGTTTGAGTATCATTGTAGTATAAGTATATTATCAATATGATTATTTATATTACATGCTTTTAAAAAAAATGTCAACTGTACCTCCTTGCCTCCCAATGGGTTTCTCATACTCCTGTAGTACAACCAACAGCAATTAACTTGTGGCTTTTTCATTTTTATTTTAATTGTAATTTATTTTCTTATATTTAATTTTAATGTGTTTGTTTTTTGTTTGTTTTTCTTTCTTTTTTACACTTTTTCTATTGTGCCTCCATCCATCCACCCTCTGACTGCCATAGGTGCACAGCTAAATAACAGCATTCATTTTTGTAGGTATTACTCCATTTCCGCATAGGCCTTCTTCCTGCCAATGGCGCACACCAGCCCTCATTTTTTAAGGATCACTGTTCCATTTTCCCATGCACATCCCTGACTGCCAAAGGCATCTCCCTAAGAAAAGATGCACATAAAGCAAAGAGATACATATGTATGTTGTTATCCCGATTGCAAATAAAAATTATATTTTGGTGGTTTAGTTTGACTTTAAAATGGTTGGATATATTGTTGTTAATTTTTTAGGATAATACCATAAGTAGCCAACCACACTAACATATATTGTATTTGTCTGTAATAATTCAAATTGCAACAATGCCCCTGAATGTTTCACTTGATTGTTTGCTTTTAGGTGCACAAGAGAAGAGACATCACCCACAGTACTGCCAGACAGAAGGTCTGTCCAAAGACACTTGTCCACACAACACATGACACCAGTCCTTTAATCTCTTCTGCCTGTGCAGCTAACAGGTTTAAAATGGCCCTAATGAAAGGGGCTGCCAAGAAAGTGGTAATTGAGAAGTATCTTTCTACCACTGGTGTGCAGACCAAAACCTTTTTCTGAAAACTTGTGTCTGCTGCACCATCCTCCGGTGAGGATGCTGGGAACAGCACTCCTTCATCAATGGTACCAGTCTAACGTAAGCCTAAGCCCAAGCCTATGTCTGTCAACAAGGCAGTCACTGCAATCATGGTGACACCAACAAGCAATGACATTAAATTGGATTTCTCTCTTTTGCAAAGCAATACCCAGTCTTTTCAGGAAACAGTGCAAAATGAACAGCAGCCACAGTCAGTGATAGTAGGTCTTCCTGAAGTTGGAGCAGAAAAGGATGTTGAGCTTCCCGCCAAACAAGAATCTTCTCTTTCAGAATCATTGGCTCCCAGATCTCCAGGAAGAGAAAGGAAGGGTACTCCACCATTTTCTCCAAGCACCCCTTCTGATAATGATCTGGACACAGATTGGAGCCAGGCACAGTATGAGAGATGCCTGGAGAGTCAAGGGAAATGGGAAAGATCAGAGGATATGACATTAACTCTCTTATTCACCCTGCTCCAAGTGATGTGGCTCAGGTACAACCACCAGCGCCAGCTCCCATATTTGTAGACCCCCTGCAGAGACCTACATAAACCCCTACCTCAGTAGAAGTATGCACTGCTGGGAGGCAATCGACGACACATCCACCTACCTCCAGTTATTTATGATTAGCAAGCAGGAGGATAATACTGACATATGCTCCATTTGCCATGCAAGCGTTCATTGAGGTATGCCTGGTTCACACTGTGGTACTGGAGGCCAAATGACCCATGTGAAAAAGCATTATGCAATCCGGTGGGAGGAGCACCTTAAAACAATTGCCACATGTGATGGTGGTGAAGGGGAGAAGAGCAGAGAATCATCAGCTTCAATCATGGTGGGAGGTGATGAGGAAGAAGAGGGTGACATCTTTACGCAAAGCAGCTCTGTCCCCAGCAGTGCACCAGCATTACCCACCTCAGTGACCTCAAAATGGCACAAGAGTCAGATAGAGACACCAAGGCATACAGTGACTGTCCCATGATGTGAATTGAGTCTCCTACCTCCTATTTCTCAGAAGTCACTTGTGTCATTGTCAACAGAAAAAAATAAAATTCGGTCTACTATTACAGGATTGTTTAGGCAGGAGGAGCCTTACGACCTAACCAACCATGGCCATGTTTGTACAATGGGAAGCTGGCTAAAATGTTAGTGCTGGACCACTTCCCTTTTCCTTTTGTGGAATTAGTGGGGTTTTTAAAATTTGTGTGGTACATATTCCCGAAATGGGTGGTTCCAAGTCAGAAGTACTGCCAGAGTTGTTGATCCAGTGCTCCATCACAATGTGCTACAATTGGTTGAACAAGCTTTGCAGCAAACTGCTGTTTACACTATTCACCTGGTGACAGACGTGGACCAGTTGTTAAGCAACTGCTTGCATGTGTATCACTGCACACTGGATCTCTTTTTTGGGATTAGGCCACAGCTATCTACATATCTCAAAGGTGAACATACTTTGAAGGGTGTTCGTGGCATGTAACAGTGGCCATGTTAACCATGGACAAATCCCATAAAGCTGCAAACATCTTGGAAGAGATTAACAGCAAGGTGTGTAAATTACTGTGACCCAGATTTCTTGATTTGTTTCCACAGACAATGGCAGTAAAAGATATAGGTAGTGGAGCATTGTGTTTGTGTCTGATTTATGCTGCACCATCACTTTTGGTCACATGTGTCGCCGGATTAGAATTGGACCAGTGTGCAGTGAAGAAGCCACCCCATTTCCTTCAGAACATTGGAGACAATGTCTGCCTCCCTTCCATGCCTAGACTTTTTTGGCATCCCCTACCTGGGCTGGTCCAGACGATCATTGATTCACAAGACTGCCAAATTCCAATGTGATGCTCGCATCAAAGAAGAGATACAATTGTGTACCTACCAGAACGCTTGGATTGGAAGAGGTACCTATTACACCAATGAGTAATGATATACTATTGAGTGATTGTGAGTGATGATTGATGGCAGACAGTGAGGGAGGGTGTTCAACTAAATAGTCGATGATTTGCATAGTTTGGGGGCTTATGGGTGATCATTTTTCCTGAAGGCAATTGGTCCATTCAAACTTAGCATCATTTAACTGCAGGGTCCACTCCTTTTTTCCGGTATTCAGAGACCAGACAGGCACTTCAGTTAACAAACACAGCTGTACACAAAATACTCCAATTCTGCTTTTTCTACTTGTTCTTCAATAGCAGCGCGCTACAGGTCTATCTCACTCAGGTCGGGCTGGAAAGGAGTTACTAGAAGTCAGGAGGAGGATGGAAGAACTTTGTGTTTAACTACCTCGACTGCCAGAAGAAGGAAGTTATAGACTTCAAAGGGAAACCATGATGATGATGATGACTCTGATGTCTTGTACTCATCTCTGCGGAATGGAGAGAGGTGCATTGATTTGGGAAATACTGCTAAGTGTGTGTGCTGCTCTGTTGGCAAACTTGAAACTCCTCTTTTTTTTGCTCTGCCTCTGAGTCTTCTTGGTACACTCCTCATGAAGCTTACCTTCCTTCTGTCCTTGCCCTGACTCTAAAATACAGTTTTTGTTTTAAATAATTAGAAGGTTCTTTCTATGCTACTGCTGTGTGCACAGTTTGTATTGCCATCTGCACTGTTTGCTCCACAGTCAGAGGCACATATAAATATATAGCTCACATGCCAGCTATTGTTGCTTATTGTCTATGGAGAATTACTTGATGTCTATGATGATTCAACAAATATATTTCACTGACAGGTGATACAACAAGCATTGGTGTCACTCATGGTTAATGTCTATGCTAGTGAACAATGACTTTGTTGAACCAAGTCTTGGCTAATATGCAGACCTTCAGTTCTGCTTACCTCGATGACATAGCTGTCTTCAGTAGAAGCTGGAAGGAACACCTGTTTTACCTGCAGGAAGTGCTTCAGGCTCTGCAACAGACATACCTGACTATTGAGGCTAATATGTGCCAGACAGGGCAGAGATCTGTGGTGTACTTGAGACACACAGTGGGCAGGGGTAAGGTGCAGACCCCTTCAGGCCAAGATAGAGACTATCATGGACTGGGAGTCCCCACAACCCAAACTGATATTAGCACCTTCTTAGGTCTCACAGTGTACTACGGGAGGTTTGTCAGGTAATATGGCATCATTGTTGCCCTCTTGAAAGAGCTGACTTCAAAGAAGAAGCCCAGAAATGTGATTTGGACAGAGGCATGCCAAAAAGCATTTGACTCAATAAAGCAGGTCATGGGCACATCATCTTTTCTCAAGACCCCTCACTTTTCCAGGGAATTCATTGTTCAAAGTGATGCCTCAAACGTGGCATAGGGTCAGTGTTTTCACAGCTTAACAATGAAGGCCTAGACCAACCTGTAGTTTTCATCTCTAGAAGGCTACTTCCAATGGAACATACCTGGAGTGCTACTAAAAGGGCAGCCTTTGCTGTGGTCGGGCCACTGAAGAAGCTGAAACAGTATCTGTTTGGCATTCACTTCCAGATTCAGACAGACCACAGGCCCCTCATGTGGCTAATTCAAATGGGGGGCTGGAATCCAATATTGCTGAAGTGGTCCATGTCCCTACAAGGAACTGATTCAACGGTGGAACACAGACCTGGTTCAGACCATTCCAATGCTGGTGGTCTGTCGAGGTTTTTCCGCTTTAGTGATGAGAACTCCCAGGTGGTTCTGTAGTTCTCCTCACTTTCAGCTGGAGGGGACACATGTTAGACCTGTCAGCCTTAGTGTGGTTTTCCCCCAAACTTTTTGCCTTGTTGCTTGTTTGCTGATTTGTTTTTCTTGGTCTTAGGACACTGAGCACTTTACCACTGCTGACCAATACTAATGGGCATATGCTATCTCACTAAAACATTATGTGATTGGTACATTCACAATTAGCATATTTAATCTCCTTATAAGCCCCTCATAAAGTGTGCTACATGTGCCCAAGGCTTGTAAATTAAATGCTACTAGTAGGACTGTAGCACTGCTTGTACCACCCACTCAAGTAACTCTTAAACAAGTCTCAGCCTGTTACTGCAGAGCCTGTGTGTGCAGTTACACTGCAATGTTAACCCGACATTTAAAATCTCTTGCCAAGCCTTAAACTTTCCTTTTATTACATATAAGTCACCCCTACGGAAGGCCCAAGGTAGTCCATAGGGCAGGATGCTTTGTAATTAAATTAATTTTTCACTACTGATAGGCCTACCGCTCTTATAAGTTGACATTAGAGATTCCTTAATACATTTAATACACTGCAATTCGTAGTTGAGAAGAAGCAGAGATGTCATGTTTAGTACCTATGGAACTGTAATGAGAAATCATATTTAACAGTAAAGTCAGATTCATTGTTGCAATTTGGAAAATGCCACTTTTGCTCTTAGTCCTGTGTGCCTCCAACTTATTTCCATTGTACGTCTGGGCTGGGTGACAGCTGGACAATGCCACAAACAACGGGGGCTTAGGTGTGATTGATGGGCCATCAATATCCTGATGGCTCATACTGGGGAGAATTGGAGGGAGGAGCTGACACTTACACATGAGTAGGCAGTGTCCTGCTTCAACACAAAGGGCTGTATACCCCCCTATAGTGAGGCTTTGACAGGGCAGGAAGAAAACACCTTTTTGGACTTCAAAGACCCTTCTTTAAGTCACCCCCAGTTTAGAGGCACAACTGGGTATAAGTACTGGACCTCTGGCCATACCAGCTCAGTACACTTCTACACATGTGGATCCTCTGCCAGGCAGAAGGACTGCTGTGCTACCAGAAGGACGGCTACTCTACTGAACTGCTGCTCTGGAAGAACCTGCTGCCCTGCTGACTTGGGGAAGAAGAACTGGACCTGCAAATTCCTCATAAACCAAGGACCCCAGAGTGACTCAAAGGGCTTACAGGCTTGCTTTCTGTTCTTCTGAAGTCTCATGGACACAAAATACTTCCAACTCATCATCCACAACTCCTGGACCCTCCTTCAACCAGCTTCTGAAAACCAAAGGTGCCGTCAGGCCCTGGGCTCTTTAAAGTTGTTTTTGGGCTACTGAAATCATGCTATTTGGTTCTATGTGATCACAAACGAGCTAATTTGCTCTTGAACCGCACCCTTGACCAGAGGAATTCATCTTTTTGCACAGCAACATTTCTACTCACAATGGCGAGGCTCCTGCCTACCCATCCATGATGCACCACTGACTCTTCGCTCCTGCGGACCACCAACAACGACACTCTACTTGCTTCCAACAAACTTCTTCCCAGTAAATGGGACTCTTGACTCAATTCTTGAGATGGTAAAACTTCAATAGTACTTGCCTGGGACTGTATCCAATCCGCCCTCTATCGTGGTTGGCCTGAACTTGTGGATTTAACTCAGGCTAGCTCAACTAGACAGCCCGCCTGGGGCTTTCTGTTTTTAGGCACTAATTGCAATTTATTATTTCAAAACTCATATCTCAAATTCTATTTATTGGCTTTTTATTGTTTTCACCTTGTTTGCTCATAATAATAGAATTTATTTTTCTACCCTGTAGTGTTTTCACCATTTTATTGTTTGAAGTCTTGCACAAATACTTTACACATTGACTCCTAAGATAAGCCTCACTGCTCTGTGCCAAGCTACCAGAGGGCGAGCACACGTTAATTTATGGTTTGCACCTGACTTGTCCTGACTAGGATTGTGGTTACTGCATGGACAAGGTGCATACCTCTGACAACCAGAAACCCTATTTCTAACAGTAGGAATAGACATATTTGGTCCATTTGACCCCCTTCTCTCCCCCCACAATCAGGCAACAAGTGTATCTTGGGTGTGATGGATTATGCCACCTGATACTTGGAAGCTGTAAGTATGAAGAGCCTACTGCACATGTTTAAGTGAGAACTCTCCTGGGGGTCTTTTCAGTGGTTGCATTTCTAAGGATGGTAATTTGTGACTGGAGACCCAATTTCATCTCTTCTTACATAAGAGAGGTGTGAGAGCAAGATGGTGTGACATACCACTTCTCTACAGATTATGCACCTCAAACTAATTTTTTAGTGGACTGATTTAACAAGACACGGAAGAGCATGATAAAAACTCTGCCAGAGAACCGCAAGAGGGAATAGAATTTTTTCAGGCCATGTTTCTTGTTTGGCTACCAAGAGATTCTGCAGAAGGAGGCGGGGTCAGTCCCTTTGAGCTTCTATATGGACACCTGATGTGGGGTTCACTCACCTTAGTTGTGAGAAGAGGGAGAAGGAACATTGGAGTTTCCGCTGAAGGATATAATGGAGTATTTGGTTAGCCTCGGGATGTTGATACTGCAATACATGAGTCAAGCAAAGGAAAATCTTCAGGCCAGCCAAGCACTGATGAGGGAGTCATATGACCAGAAAGTTATGCTGACTAGGTATCAGGAAAGGCAGGAACTGAAGCCTATTTGTTCCAGAGCTTTGGAATGCAAATGGTGTGGGTCATAGAAAATAGTTCAGAAGATCTCTAAGGGTAACTAATTGGTGAACACAGGTGTTACAAAGGAACCCAACAGGGTGTTTCATTGTAACAGGTTGAAGCCTTACCTCACTGAATGAGGTTCTGACATTCATAAAAGCTGAGAGGATTATCTTGTTAGTACAGCAAACCTCTCAATTATGCATGTTTCAAAATGAAAAATATTGCTTTCTTGCACAACACATTTTTCCCATTTTCCCACAAAAAAATAAAATGTAGCTATATTTTGGCTGTTTTCCAGACCCCTCCAAACCCTAGATACCAGAATACTGTGCTGAAATTAAGTGTAATGCATATGTTACCATCATAAATACTGTTTGGAGTATGTTAGACAACAAGAAAAATGTGGCAGTGTTTAACAAGTACAGGTGTCCCAAGTGTAATCATCTACAGGTCTTTACTCTGTATTTACTTCTTAAGATTCATAAAATAGCCCGGAGACCACAGAGAGACACACTGCATCCTCCAGAGGGAGTTTAATTGAACATTCCTCTAAGTATATAGATCACACTTTAAGATGATACTCAAGGTGACGGAATTCTACCTCAACAACAATATTTGTATGATCAAACACAAGGAATACAGGCAAATTTGTGAAACTCCTAAGGGGCCTTTTGATCATGTTTTGCTGATGGGAATGGTTGGAAGAGCAAGTATTTTGTTTAGCTGTATTGTCAGTATACCTTTGATAACTTTGAAGAAAACGTTAACAGTAATAATTTAAACCTGATATTTACTTGTAAAGTGAATTATACCAGCATTTTTTTACTTAATATTGAATTTGCTGTAACCGGATAGAAAATTACCATGAAATTATACCAGAAACTTACAGATGGTAAAAGTGTAGAATCCTATATGGGGAAGAATTTAGAGGAGGGAGAAACTGTAGGAGTGATGAGTATTTTAATATTATAATTGGAAAGTTCAAGGAGAGGGCATATTCCAGTGGGCGCTTGATCAGGAAGTGCAGAGGGGTGATGCAATAGAAAGAGAAAAGATACTTCATGAGAATGCATGGATAACCAATGATGCGTTGTGTAATAACATGATAATAATCAACAAAGTGGCAGGCATCATAGGGAAACACTGGGGATACTCAAAAGCAACCACACCTCATGTAACGCAATTGGCAAGACGCCTAAGATCACCTACAGGCCAAGAAAATCTAACTGTGACACGGACCAGAAACATTTGTTCCAGGGCATCTTGAATGGTGAGGCAGAATCACAATATGTAGGTGCAATGGTCAGTCCAAGAATCCAAGAGTAGTTTCACAATCCAAACAAATAGATGTAACTTTTGTGAGCTAATCAATAACCTGATGCCTTTGAAGACAGAGCTAAAAAAGAGTTCCAAGGAAGCAAGGAAGTTTTTTGAAGAGTTCTAAGGATGTAAGGAAAGTCTTTCAAGTGATTCTGCAGAAAAAGTTCCAAGAGTCAGCACATGCAGAAAATGTCTTTGAAGATGAATATGGTATTTAACTTGAAGATTTTCTCAGCTGTAGAGACAGGAACACAAGAAAGAAGCAGAACCCAAGCAGAGAAACACAGATGAATTAGGAAAGGTTTTCTCTCATCAACAGGATGGAAAGTGACAAACCGAAAACATACCATCGTATTTTAAAAGATCCAAAGGTACACCATCTGGTCCTGGAGAGTTTGCATTGCTAGGACTAGAAAAATGACTTCAATTACTTCAATTAAAAGCAATGCAAGAGTTTTGGAATTGGAAACACAAGGATCTTCTTAATTTGGTTGAGAGCCGTATCATGTTGACAAATGTTCAACCTAGGTTACAGGTTGAATAATCATATCAAGTGGTTATTAACCTGAGGGAAGACGTGGGAACTGTTAATAATTTTGCCAAAGCCATGGTGGCATTGCATCATGTGGCCACAGTTAGCTCCTCATTCTAGAAGTTTCTTGTAGGTCCTATTGCAGATGTTATTACAGTTATTGAAGTGTCTTTTGGCTTTGCGGATTACTTCTGCCACTCTAGGAAACATTTTTTTAAACGGTGCAGATTTTTGCTGGCAGCACTACAATTATCCAATCATTTAAGTAGAAGAGAAGGTGCAGTTTCATGACAAGAAACCGTAAGAGTGGCTGGCACAGTCTGAGTCAAATTTGAAATTGCTGATAGGATGTGCAGTGGGATCTAAGTAGGTCATCATGCTGGTAAATGGTCTTCACAGTGAGAGTGATTTTTCTATAATGACCCGGGGAACAATTTGAGCCCATTTAAGCCTTTCCCTTTATAATCCACTCATTTCAGTTTTTGATATAAATCCGAAGACGACTAAGGAAAAAGTGATTGAAGCAAAGTAATACATGAATTATGATCACTACCAATGCAATTGACTATTTTGAAGCCATATACCTTGTTAAGTAAGTCAGAGGTGATTAAAACATGGTTGATGACAAAACATTGCTCTTCTGGCAAAGAAGTTTCATTATTAATCTTCAAAAAAAAAAAAAATAACATTAACCAGATTTAAATGATCTAAAAGGTCAGTCAATGCCTCACTTTGTAGATCAATGTGACAACTAATAGATAGTGGCTGATCTTCCTCACACAAAACTTTACCTAACTGATCAGAAACTCTACGTTGTCACTTCATAGGAACGTTGCCAGCTAGAATTATCCAGTGCATAGATGTATCATACAAAACACCTCTCCCATCCCATTCCACAATATGTTCTGCTTCTGAAGGTGAGTTAAAATACTTCTACCAAAATGATTATTATTATTGCAATTAATTACAATGAATTGATGTAAAATAAGTTTCAAAGCCAAATGTCAGATGATTTTAAATTTAAGACTTTCAATAGGCTATGTTTCACAGCAATTGACCTAGACCTGTAGATCAGATTTGACTGACTTGAGGAGGCTAGTGAAAAAGAAGATCAGAGGCTCGAGAACAGAAGTCCTGCTGCAAGAAGAAAAAGGTGCCAAACCCTGCTTGTTGCACCCAAAACTTAACAATAACCATGGAGGGGTCGACTGGACATCAGACGGACTCTAAGGAACCCCAGAAGGCCTTCTACAAATTGTCAAGAACCTCCCTCCAGAGTGAAGGAATCACTCCCTGCAACCAGCAAGCAAGATCTAGTGAAGTCTAGTTCACTGACCGATCACTGACCAAGGAACTGGACACAGCAGCTGGACCAAATTTCCCCAACAGACCCGGAGGACAATTCCTGCAAGTGTGCCAAGTTTGATCACACTGCGACCTCCAGTGGCTGACCCTTGCAATATTCAGGGGCACTGGGTCCCCAACATCGACACCCAGAAAGAAAGTCCACTCCAGATTTTCAGAGGACTAGAAGCAAGCACCAGTCAAGGAACTTCAGGACACCCAAGAACCACCCCCCTGATTGGCCCTGCTTAGCTGCAAACCACCATCCCAGGATGACCTGCCCCCTGATACCAAAATCTCCTTTGCACACAGCTCTTGGTTGATCTATCTGCTCTGCACCTGGCTTCCCTGGCCCTTGCATCGGAGAACCAGCTCTGCTCTAGTGGTCCCCAAACCCTTGCACCCTCTACGCTCCAAGGGGATGCACCCTACTTGCCTTTATGTCCATCTGTGCATGGCATTTCCAGGTAGTCCCCCTTCCCTATCCTGCACCAGCTCCAAGACTTTCAGCCACTGCTTCTGCTTGTACTGGGAACCACCTAAACTTCTCCAGCAGCCTCACAAGTCATCTCAATGACCTCAACCTAAAACGAGAAGATGTAATCTGAGAATGCATTGCCTGATTATATATGCATTTTGTAAGTTTTCTCTCATTGATTCCTTTTGTGCGTAATTACGCACCAAAAGACTTTTTTTTGCTAAACTTTGAGAAATCATACCTTAAAAAGTACTTACCCAATTTCAATGAACTTGGCCTTCAAAAATTTATAAAAATCTGAAGTATTTTTGCAAATTGGTCTTGAGTTATTCTTTTGAGTGTTTGTCCACATTTATTGATACAGTGAGCACAAAAAATACTAAGCACTTGTCGAAGATTGGCCTCACTGCTCAACCAAGCTACAACAAACATTGGACCATTAGGTGGTCTAGTTTTTACCTCTGTGAACCAAAGTGGGGTTGCTTGGGCTCTCTGTATAGTGGACATCATCCTTGTACACTATATAGAGAGCCAGCCTCCTGCCAAAAGGTTCCTTAACATTGAGTTTAATATACTCACAAGCATTATATTTCAGAGAAGACCCAAACTATTGTCAACATTTAATCATCAGGTTGTCTGTAAATGTCACATTGCTTCTACTAATGTTGCTTTTCAGCCAAAAGACAGGTTTATTTTTAAAGCCCCGGTGTCTCATTTTCTGCATGGGGTGATCATTGAATGGGGTTATCTGAGCAGCCTTGCCCCCAGAGCCTCCTGTTGTGGTTGCAGACAAACCATTGACTTTTCTACTGAATAATGCTATCTCACAAGTCAGCAAGGATTTGGGTTGGTTGGTTGTAGAAAAGACAGTCTTCCTCAGTCATAGCTTCAAAAGACGATTGAGTTTGAATAGAAACATCTGTTTTTCCATATAACATGTCCTGCTTTGATATTTTACTCTTGGGAGTTGGGAAACTGTCATATATTTTGTCCATCAAAGATATAATGTAACTTAATTGGTTATGTACAATTTGATCAAAATTAGTTAAAAGAAATCTTCAAATATGTTAGTCCTTGTATTATCAGGGCAAGGGGCATTGTAGAGGTCTTCGTCACCATTATACAAAGCAGGTTCTGAAGTATCAAACATCTAGCTATGTGTTTACCACCAGGTTACAAGTATACGCTTCACTTGTAACATCTGAAATGCTATTTTGTGTTATCAATCTCAGCATTAATTACACTGATACCATGTTGTAAAAAATTTGAATTGAACTTGCAGTCTACTTTTTCTTAATACCCAAGCCTTGATTTGACATGTATATAGCCTTCCTCTTGCCCTTATTGAAGACAGCAGACCTCTATATCACATAGGAAATCAAACATGCCAAAAAAAACAACTGACAAAAGGAGTGGCCTAGCTCAAGCTCCTCAAGGATTTTATTCTGTTACAACAAACACTTCACAATCTCTAATTGATTGATCTCTAAACACAGTGAAACCCTGAAGTTGGTCTCCTCACTGGACAGTTTTGTTGAACTCTGGCTATATTACCCTCTCCCATAATCTGTTGTTGCAGTTGTGTTTTTGTGATATTCCTACTTTTCACATTGATCAGATTTGGTTCTTTATGGTACTCTCCATTACCATCTTCTGACCTTTTCTGTTTTTAGCTGTCCCACTTTTTGACACTTTCTCAGATTACATGAGTGTATGGTAGTTGGCCTTAGTTTCCTGAAGTACCACTTATGGACATTCACTAATAGCTGTGGTGATTAAAGGAAATCAATTGTTCTAAGCATAGATTGTTTTCTCGTGCCATATTCAAATTTGAGCAAGTTACACTCAATATACTCATCAACATAAACACAGTGTCTCAAACATGTATTTAGTATTTCACACAGTGCTATCCAGGAGGAAAACACTTGACTATGACTTCAGTCACGTCTTCCATTATGCACCCTCACCTCACCATGAATAAAACCACTTTCATGAAACTCATTTTTCACATTTTTCAAACCCATACCTGTCACTATGCGGATAATATAGTCGAAGGTGAGTCACCCCATCATGTCAGTAATCACCCACAAAATGATGGCCAGACTAAAAGCCTTAATTACATTTTCAAAATATTACCTTGAACTTTGAGTAATACCTAAATTACCTATTAAAGTTAATAAACTTGTTAATACACTTTAGATTTCCAGTAAAGAAATTACATCACTCCTCAATGAAAACTAATCTATTCTTCTTCAGAAAAAAAAGCCACATGTGTATTAAGTTTTGCTAACAATACCAGCATTTGTTTTGTTTTAGATCATACAAAAAGTTCAGAAACAGGCAGGCCATTATCTGCAACATGCTAAAGGCCATTTCAACAATCTTGCTTGCAATGAAAGGACTCAATGAATGTATTACAAGAAAAACTGAGACCAAGTATAGTAGTAGAAAATAGATAAAGCTCTGCTCTTTAGAATTTTCTAAAATTCCTTCAAGATATCAAAAGAGGGTGACCTGTGGATATTCAATCATACATAACATCCATTAGAGGGCACTCTGAGTTTTTCATTGATTTATGAAAACATAAACAGTCCTAAAACTTGAATGTTCATAAGCAAAGTTTAGCAAATTAGTCAAGCTCTACATTTTGTAAAGTTTCTTGGCTTCTGAGATCTTCTACTCTTAAAGATAATGAGCAAAAAGGGATTTTTTGTAGAATACATTCTCTACTTAGTCAATTAACTCCTTGCGTGCTTTGGACGGCCAGGAGCTGTCTGACACCATGGTGCTCATATGTGTCGGGCTGCTCTCGGATGTCCACACACGTGGCACTGGAAATCAGTTTGGCGCGGCAACTGAGGGATTTCCTTTAAATATTTTAAGCCTTGGCTGCTGGGAAGGAGCTTCCTCAGCAACCAAGACTGAAAATATCCCCACTCTGTATTGACAATCGGCACGCTATGAACACCAACATCCTTACAGGGAAAATAAAATTAAAATGAGCTGATTGGCTCATTTGCTTTCATGTACTTTGGTGCTCAGTTGCAGATCTCAGCCCCCTCAGCACCGATTTCAGCAGGAGAGGTACAGTTAGAAAGGGGGTAATCCCCCCCATTTCCAGAGGTACCTTTCCTTAGTGGATGCCTGCTTATGGATCCCCTCAGGAGTGTGATACCTAAGCAGGGATCCACCCCATTAGAACACCAGGGAGGGGGAGTGGCCTCTTGGGCAAGGTCTTTTGCTCCCCCCTTAATTTTGTTTTATTGAATTCAGTCTTTTTGCGCCCCCGGGGTTGCAGATGGGGGCAAAAAGGCCACAATCTACCAGGGGCTATTTATTTTATTTATGAAAGGATGGGGCCGGCAAGAATGGGCAAGGCAATGCCCCACCCCCAAGAATAGGCAGTGTTTATGCCCCTCTGGTGGGCAGATGAAGGGTATTACCTCCATCTCCTCTCCGGGGGGAATCCCACTACATACCAGGGATTTTTTTTTTTTTTACAATAGAGGGATGGGGCTGCTTAGAATAGGCAAGGAAATGCCCCCACCCACAAATATAGGCACAGTCTGTTTGCCCCTCATGGGGGCAGATGAGGTAATTAACCCTGATCTACCCCCCCAGGCAGGAAAAGGCACACTAGACACCAGGGAATCCTTTTTTGTTTTTAAAGAGGGTTGGTGCTGCCCATAATGGGCCTGCCTGTTCCCTACCCCAAATAAATGGGGACATAGTCTTTCTGCTCCATAGGGGCAGATGGAGGTAATTACCCCTAATCAGCCTCCCAAGGGGACAGATAGCCCACTAGATGTGAGGGAATTAAAAAAGATTGAGGGGTGGGGGCTGCCACCACCCCAACTGAAGATTCCAGAACTTTCCTTCACAGAAATGTGAGGTAAATTAGCTTTTTAGACACATTTTGGGGTTTGCCAGGGATTCTAGGTAACAACACCTGGTGAGAGCCACTCATCACCTAATCCTAGATTCCCCTGGGTGTTTACTTTTCAAAACTGTACAGGTTTACCAGGTTTCCCTAGGGCAAGCTGAGCTACAAACCAAAATCCACAGCTAGGCACATTGCAAAAAGGGGTCAATTTAATGTGGACAAATGTGCTTGTGTCCACATTGCAATTTGGGCAATTTCCTGTTGCAAGCATTAGCCTACACACATGAATGAGGTCCCAATTTTATGGGGAGAGTTAGGGGAACACAGAATAATAGAAGTGTTATTACCAATTGTCTTTATCTGCATTCAAGCCTTCCAAATGTAAGGCAGTGTGTAAGAAAGAAGTCATTTTGAGAAATGCCCTGAAATTCACATGCTAGTATTGGTGCTGACAAATTTAGAGATGTGTAAATAACCACTGCTTCTAAACTCCATATCCTATGCCCATTTTGTAAATACATGGATTTCCTTGACACCTATTATTCACTTTTTATATTTCACCAAATGAATTGTTGTATTTGCGGTACACAATAAAAACCATTGCAAGATGCAGCTTAGGTACTGGCTCAGTGTGCGTAAGGTACTTGGTAAACCTATAAGCCCTATATATTTGCCTGCAATCAGAAGGGTCAAGCGGACATAACGGTATATGCTTTCAAAAATCTGCCTTAGATAAAAGAAGTTACAGATGAAAACAGAGACACAAATGGCTGTTTATTTTTAAAATCAATTTAATTTTTTTTAATTTAATCTGTTACCTTCTGTAGGAAAACACTGAAGGACCTACATAAATTACCCCTTGCTTAATTCAGGATTTTCTTAACTTTTCAGAAATGTATAGCTTTCTGTGATCTACCATTGGTTTCATACCTAAGTCTACCACTAACTGGAAGGAGTTCCAAAGCACAAAACAGGAAAAATGGGCTATGTCCTAGTGAAATGTCAAAAACTGTGTTGAAAAGTTTGGTTTTCTGATTCAAGTCCACCTGTTCCTGAAAACTAGGACGATGGTGATTTTCGCACTACAAACCCTTTGTGGGTGCCATTTGCAGGGACAAAATAGACACTTTCATGTGCAGCACTTTGTTACCATTTTCCCCCAAAAAACAACATTTAGCTGTGTTTTGGTTAATTTCTCGGTCCCCTCCAGGGGAATCCACAAAGCCGGGGTACCGTTAGAATTCCCATGATGTTGGGAAAAAATAAACACACATTTGCCCTGGATACATTACGTGGACAAAAATATATGGGGGCTAAGCACAAACTAACCCAAATAGCCAAATAAAGGCTCAGCAATGGGGGGGAGGCCTAGCAGTGAAATGGGTAAGGAGTTTTTAGGTGGCTGTGTATCTGACAAAATCTTTGTTGGTTTGATTTTTCCCTTGCAAATATATATTTTTTTAAAGTTCAACACTCGTGAACTTTAAACACTATGAAAATGTTTAAAGGTTACTTCATGAACCTGTTGAAGAAAACATTAATAACTTTACATACAACTAGATAAAAACCACTCCAAAAGTATATGTATTGATATTTGTGCAATAACAACTTAAGGATACTTAACACGTGAGGTAGGTGATTGTGGTCAGGTGTGTAGTTGTAAACAACAGTATCTTTTTTTTACAAATGAGAGTTCTAGGAATCAGCTGTCCACCTTAAATTTTTTAATATTAAGTTGGCTATGCAATATTTGATTGTGAACGATGTTGCTGTCGTCTTTGATGAGTAGAGGAAACCTTACAGAGAGAGTTGGATTTCATATGACAAAATATTCGATGACCACTCGGTACTAAACACAAGCCTTGATAAAGTCCCAAAATGGGACAAACCACGTGTCGCATAAAGCTTATATGGGCTGAAAGAAAAAAAATCCTTAATGGGTTGAAATTGATTTCCAAGTAATGGAAGATCTGTAAGTCTTATAGGGACTATAATTTCTTTCTTTGGTGGAAGACTTAAAACAATTGAAGAACAGGACTTAATTGCCCAATAGACTATTGATCATCATACTGTGTGGATGGAGGATCACTTGGAATGCTTGAAGATTCATTAACAATTAACTTTTGGGTTTAAAGTATCAAGTGGATCTTCATATTAATGGACAGTTAATTCTTTCACAGCATCGTATTTGGGTACTTTATATGTATTTTTATGCTATTAGGGACAGATTATTCCAACACACTGTATGTTTTATATACAAACAATTAGTTGTTAAAATTGTGTATGATATATATAATTTCAACACCTGATGGATTTTCAATTGTTCATGTTCTCCTACTTGGGTATATTCTGATCTGATTTCCTCCTCTTGGAGACTTTATTGTCTATTATATGAGGGTCATATATATATTTTGAGTGCTCCACTATATTTTCTCTCTTTACTTTACAAATCCTTCGGTCTGAATTAACAAATAAGTGAGAAGTACTCCGAGAGTAAGCCACATCTACTCGTAGCAAAATCTCACATATCTCTGACTCCTAATGATCAAAGTAGGGAAAACACAGAGGTCTGCTCCTGTCAGTAACCACCCAGAACTTCACAGTCATGGTCAAGAGAGCAAAATTCCCTGGAAAGTCGCTAAATGTCCCGTTTCTGGAAATATATAGGATTTCACTCAGTCCTAACCCTAATATAGGGCTCGGAATGAAATATTGTATTTTGACAGTCATGGCCTGCATCAGTTTGGCTTACCAAAGCTTTTATTGCATGAAAGGGGGTTACTACCTACTGTGTGCATTATTCCTTTTCTTGCATGTTTCTCATGTTTGCTCAGTGCATACTTCTCAATGGCCGAGGAGTGGGAAACTAAAATTACTTCCTCCCGTCTCTGTCAATAAAAGGTGACCAAGTCTGTTCTTCTGCAGACCCCTGATCATTTTCAAGTGCAGAAATTGCTCTTAGTTTAAATCGTTTTGTGAAGATGGAAAGTTGCCCAGTCCCTTTTTCTTAATGCCGCCCATGACAAAATCAATTTTCGTTGTATTAGTGCACTCAATGCAAAGAGCTTTGTGAATCGAATCTACTGTTAAACTGAGTTTTTTACTTGTGGGCATAAATGAGTAGAAACAGGAAGACAAATTCCAGAATGTTTCAGATACCCTATTGCACATCATGACTTAAACACTTCCACAGAAACTTGCAGTATCTATTCATTGCAAGTAAGATTTACTTGAAAGCATCTTTTTCTGGAGGACAAGGATCAGAAAAAAATTATTTTTTTCTCAATTGTTTTCTGACATTGTTCTGCTCCAACCCCGTAGCCAGACATTTATTCCATTGAGTTCACTTACATAGTCATAAAAATAATATATACCTTCTCATTATCTTTTAAAGTTATATAAAAAATTTTCTCACTGTCCTCTCCTCATATGAACATAATTATGTGATAAAAAATGCAAAAAGAGAATAATAGTTCACTATTGATGTTCTGGTATTATTTGTGTGATTTGTTCTTGCCTGAGTTCAAACATTGCAAATATTTTCTCAATAACAGGTGCAGCATTGATGAATACAGTAGGGTCAATGACTTCCACAACTGGATACTTGGAGAGTACTCATCCATTATGACCAATGTGATCCAGTCATCAAGGAAACTTCTGAAATCAAGGCTAACCTTGGACCATGGCTTGGTGCACAGGTCGTCCATCATAACTGGTGTCAGCACATCCGGGGTGCTTGTCAATTTGCAGGCCGGGCATTGCCTCACCACTTAATCTAGTGTGGCTTCCAGGTCAGGAAAACACACCTTTTTCCTGCATGCGTACCTTCATCTTCACTGTGCCTTGGTGACCTCCATGTGCTAGCGTAGTCACTCATCATTGGAGGTAGGGGCAATCATCAGCCAGTGTCTCCCAGTAAAAGGCCATCCGGGTTGCACTGAGTTCATTCCAAATTCTCCAGAACTTTGTCAGCCTGTCATTGTCCATGTTCATTTAGTCATTTGAATTTCAGTGGAAGTCTTGCCAGGAGCCCCCATTATGAGCGTTCCTCACTTTTATCAAAACAGCATAATGAACTGTGGCACTGGATATTTCCCTCAGTTCTAGGGCTCTGGGACAGCTGCTGAGTGATATTGCTTGCACATGTCCCACATCCGCCTCATCATCAGCCATATTTTCTATATCCATTTGCAACGGGTGTTGGGAGAGGAAATCGGTGGAATTCCTCACGCCAGGCCAGTATACTACCTCTATGCAATAAGGATCGAGCTGGATGGTCCATCCCTCTGTCTGTGGAGGAGGATGCAGTGCAGTGCCCTTGAACAACCCCACTAGTGGTTGATGGTTGGTTACCACTCTAAACGGCCTTCCACAGAGATATTTGAAAGTGTCCCTAAGCCCATTTCATGGCAAGGGCTTCTCTCTCAATCAGCAGACAGTGCGGCTCAGTTTGTGTTAATGCTTTGCTGGCCTAAGCAAGTGGTGCCCACTGGCCAGGTTCTACTTCTTGAGCTAAAATGGCTCCCAGCCCTACTGGACTGGCATCCACAACCATCTCTATCTTTTTCATCAGAGCAAAGTACTCAATGGTAGTTTTGCACAGTAATTATTTTGTCCTTGTTCACAGCTCCCCCACACCCAGGGAGCATCAGTCTTGGTGAGGGCTCAGAGGGTATCATATAATGTGGCAAGGTTTGGTATAAACCTGATGGCAGCGGATTGCTGCTTGTGCAGTTTGAGCCTCTTCTGGGCTTGCGGTAGCTCTAGTGCAGCCTGATGCGTGGGTTTTCATGACCAGCTCCAGTTGTTATGCTGAAAGCAGGCCTCAGTGGTGGCAGCAGTATGAGCCTTCTGTGTGGGAAGCATGCTGGCCATACAGATGAAGGCAGTGATGAAGTTCCGTACTGTCTTCCGGAGTTAGGTAAGCGTATCTGAAGTACGTGCCGACAGGGACAAACCATAGCCAATGCCACGTTTATTTCACATGGGGCCAGTGCTCCCCGCAATTCAGGCAGCTCGATGACAGGGCATGTGGGCAGGGACCTTCATGGCCAAAGTCAACGCCTGGTCAATAGGCCCCATCAGCATGGGCAGGGAATATAATAAGGGACAACACACCTTTGTATGTACTTGAGTGGAAGACCCTGTGAGGTCTGTCTCCCATTTATTTATAGCCTCTGGCCATGTCTGGCCAGATGATGCAGTGAATACACATCCAGTGTCAAAAAAATGATGACCTATCATGCCTCCAGGAACTGCGCAGCCTCATTATATCATGCAAAGGGGGATTTCCAATTATCAAAAAGTGTTCTGTGTTTATGCTAACAAAAACATGTCACATCATGTTAACTTAATTACAAATAAGACGTTTAATATTTGAAAAGTTCACTAGAGCAGCCAACTTCATTACAATTATTAGCAAATGTACTACAGTGCACGATTACATTGAAAATATATTATTCTTCTATGGGCAACTGGGGAGTCATATTTAATATAAGCATTTCCCCTCTTGCTTTGCAGTTGCTTCTAGGATTGTGTAACATGTCAGTTGTTATATTATCATACATTTTTTGTATATATCTTCCCCATCACTTAACCATCCTAACTGGCATGATTACTGAAAAACTGGCACATTATTATCATTTTTATCAATCTATTATAACTATATTTGCGCCACTACCCATGCTTGTATTTTTGCACTTGCTCAGTTCACTTTTTAAAACACCTAGGGACCCTGAATTACTCCAAAATACTTGCAATTTAGAGAACCTTTAAGTGTCACCGGATGTCACAGGCTCACGTGAAAACCAGTGGAGCTAAATATAGACATATCATCTGTATGTCACATTGCCCTACAAAAGAGAGATAAATATCGCCAAAAGTGCCACTCACATGTCAATGCTTCGTAGTCACTGATAGTGTAGTAGTAGATCACCAAATGGAGATGTCATGGATATTCCACGCTGACATTACAGAAATTAGACACAAGATTGCTCCCTGTCTTGGGGATTAATCAATGCCATTGATGAGCGAATTGCATGGGATGAGATAAGGGGCAAGAAAATGGCGTAAACAGTGATTGTCAGGATTAGATGTATTGAAAGTTGGTAAAACGACTGCCAAAATGGTATGTATGCACACTTTTAGTATTCGCTCTGTCACTGGAGTAATCAAATTTGACTAACATACATGCCCCAAATTTGGGATTTTCTTTTTCTCAACATTACTCTAATAGTGCCCTTGAACAACACCACTAGTGGTTGATGGTCGGTTACCACTCTAAACGGCCTTCCACAGAGATATTTGAAAGTGTCCCTAAGCCCATTTCATGGCAAGGGCTTCTCTCTCAATCTGCAGACAGTGCGGCTCAGTTTGTGTTAATGCTTTGCTGGCATAAGCAAGTGGTGCCCACTGGCCAGGTTCTACTTCTTGAGCTAAAATGGCTCCCAGCCCTACTGGACTGGCATCCGCAACCATCTCTGTCTTTTTCATCAGGGCAAAGTACTCAATGGTAGTTTTGCACAGTAATTTTTTTAGTCCTTGTTCACAACTCCCCCACACCCAGGGAGCATCAGTCTGGGTGAGGGCTCAGAGGGTATCAGATAATGTGGCAAGGTTTGGTATGAACCTGATGGCAGCGGATTGCTGGTTGTGCAGTTTGAGCCTCTTGAGGGCTTGCAGTAGCTCTAGTGCAGCCTGATGCATGGGTTTTCATGACCAGCTCCAGTTGCTATACTGAAAGCAGGCCTCAGTTATGGCAGCAGTATGAGCCTACTGGGTGGGTAGCATGCTGGCGATATAGATGAAGGCAGTGATGATGTTCCGTACTGTCTTCCGGAGTTAGGTAAGCGTATCTGAAGTACGTGCCGGCAGGGACAAACCATAGCCAATGCCACGTTTATTTCACATGGGGCCAGTGCTCCCCGCAATTCAGGCAGCTCGATGACAGGGCATGTGGGTAGGGACCTTCATGGCCAAAGTCAACGCCTGGTCAATGGGCCCCATCAGCATGGGCAGGGAATATAAGAAGGGACAACACACCTTTGTATGTACTTGAGTGGAAGACCCTGTGCGGGCTGTCTCCCATTTATTTATAGCCTCTGGCCATGTCTGGCCAGATGATGTAGTAAATACACATCCAGTGTCAAACAAATGATGACCTATCATGCCTCCAGGAACTGCGCAGCCTCATTATATCATGCAAAGGGGGATTTAAAATTATCAAAAAGTGTTCTGTGTTTATGCTAACAAAAACATGTCACATCATGTTAACTTAATTACAAATATGACGTTTAATATTTGAAAAGTTCACTAGAGCAGCCAACTTCATTACAATTATTAGCAAAGGTACTACAGTGCACGATTACATTGAAAATATATTATTCTTCTATGGGCAACTGGGGAGTCATATTTAATATTAGCATTTCCCCTCTTGCTTTGCAGTTGCTTCTAGAATTGTGTAACATGTCAGTTGTTCTATTATCATACATTTTTTTTATATATCTTCCCCATCAATTAACCATCCTAACTAGCATGATTACTGAAAAACTGGCACATTATTATCATGTTTATCAATCTATTATAACTATATTTGCGACACTACCCATTCTTGTATTTTTGCACTTGCTCAGTTCACTTTTAAAAACACCTAGGGACCCTGAATTACTCCAAAATACTTGCAATTCAGAGAACCTTTAAGTGTCACCAGATGTCACAGGCTCATGTGAAAACCAGTGGAGCTAAATATTGACATATAGGGCCATATTTATACTCTGTTTGCGCCGGATTTGCGTCGTTTTTTTTAACGCAAATTCAACGCAAAACGAACTCCATATTTATACTTTGGCGTTAGACGCGTCTAGCGCCAAAGTTCATGGAGTTTGCGTCATTTTTTAGCGTGGACACCTACTTTGCGTTAATGATATGCAAGGTAGGCGTTCCCTTCTAAAAAATTACTCCGAGGCATGTGAGCCGTATTTACACTCCCATCAAAAATGACGCCCGGGAGTGGGCGGGTCAAAAAAAATGACATCTACCCGCGTTAGCGTAATTTTTTAACGCCTGCTCAGGGCAGGCGTTAAGGGACCTGTGGGCTTGGAAGGAGCCCAGAGGTGCCCTCCCATGCCCCCAGGGACACCCACTGCCACCCTTGCCCACCCCAGGAGGACGCCCAAGGATGGAGGGACCCACCCCTGGGACATTAAGGTAAGTGCTGGTATTTATTTTTTTATTTTTTTGTGGCATAGGGGGGCCTGATTTGGGCCCCCCTACATGCCACTATGCCCAATGACCATGCCCATGGGACAAAAGTCCCCTGCGATGGCCACTGGGCAAGGGGGCATGACTCCTGTCTTTGCTAAGACAGGAGTCATGTTAATGGCGTCTGGGCGTCGAAATAAAATGGCGCAAATCGGGTTGAGGCGATAATTTTGCCTCAGCCTGACTTGCCCCATTTTTTGACGCCCAAGCTCCATTTTCCCCTACGCCGGCGCTGCCTGGTGTGTGTCATTTTTTTTGATGCACACCACTCCGCAGCGCCGGCTAACGTCATTGAATAAATACGGCGCCCGCATGGCGCATCAGAATGGCGTTAGCCGGCGTTAAATTTGTTGACGCACAACTGCGTTGGCACAGTTGTGCATCGAAAAGTATAAATATGGCCCTTAATCTGTATGTCACATTGCCCTTCTAAAGAGAGATAAATATCGCCAAAAGTGCCACTCACATGTCAATGCTTTGTTGTCACTGATAGTGTAATAGTAGATCACCAAATGGAGATGTCATGGATATTCCACGCTGCCTTTACAGAAATTAAACACAAGATTGCTCCCTGTCTTGGGGATTAATCAATGCCATTGATGAGCGAATTGCATGGGATGAGATAAGGGGCAAGAAAATGCCGTAAACAGTGATTGTCAGGATTAGCTGTATTGAAAATTGGTAAAACGACTGCCAAAATGGTATGTATGCACACTTTTAGTATTCTCTCTGCCACTGGAGTAATCAAATTGGACTAACAGACATGCCCCAAATTTGGGATTTTCTTTTTCTCAACATTACTCTAATAAATGAATTAATAAATATTGTAAAGCAGCATTTGCATTATGAGAAATAACACTGGTCAGCATTACAGTCCTCATCTATTTAATCCAGTGGGTGTGAGTGGCCTGAAAAAGCCTTGTGAATCTTCCTTAGACTTTGCTGCTGTATTTTGTGGCAAAGTAGTAATTTCTGCTTGACACTGGCAATCCCAAAAAGCTGTATACTTATTTGGGAAACATAGATAAAGGGTGGCATACAGGCTATGAAATGCTGTGGAATGAACTTTGAAACATGGGGCTGCTTTTAGAACAAGTGTTTCAATTTTGGAAATGGCTGTTGGAGTTGGCAGTGGTCACCTGAACCACTGCCTACACCTCCTGAACCTGACACCCCAAATTGCAAATGAGCTACCACTTCATCTTGAGAGATGGTAACTTTTTAACACATTGTAACTCGAATTTTACTCACAAAACGTTGTTGCATATGCTACTAAATCTCAGTTTCAGAGGGACGGCCACAATATGCTCCTTCCAAAGTGCACATTTTAAAAGTCAGTAAAACTTTAGCAACTCCTGAAATGGATTTAGTACAATGTCAAGGTCAATAACGCAAGCCAGGCTAGGGCATTAGGCTTAAATGGATTCTTGGCTGTAGCCATCACCCTGGTGCAGCTGAGATTTAGCTGTTACCTTTGGTGTCATAACGATGATCTATATGTGACCTTATTTTCATTTTACTCTGTGAAATGCTAACAATTTGATTGTAAGGTGTTACATCAAAATCCTATATTGAAGTGCATTCACTGTAGACTAAGGATGTACTGTGATGTGGTATTGCTACTTTTATCTAAGTATGATGATTTATTTTTATTTCACATGTTCCCTTATGATGTTGAGGAATAGTTTTCATTGAAATTATAATGAATGTCCTTGTGAGCATGTTTTAAATGCACCAATGTTGAAATTTGTTGTTTCCTAGTATACCTCTTGAAATGTATTAACAAGGTAATTCACTTTGCAAATTGCTGTAACATGAATATTAACAAAAAGTATTAAAGATGAATTTACAATTATATGGCCAGATGTATGAAGGTTTTTTGCATTCGCAAACGGTGCAAATGCCCGTTTGCGAATGCAAAAAGCCATTTCAGAATGTATGAAAGACATTCTGAACGCAATTTGAAGGAACCGCTAAAATAGTGATTCCTTAAAATTGCGACCCTGTTTAGAGAGTCGCAAATTGCAACTTTCTAAATAAGAAATCGCAAATAAGGATTCCTTATTTGCGATTCTTTAGCACATGTATGAAGCAATTCCTAAATGCGATTTGGGCATTTAGGAATCAATATTTACCACCAAGTTAAACTTGGTGGTAACCATGTGTAAATTTTAAAAATGCATTTAAAATGCAGTTTGAAAATTTACATGTAAAGCACACATGCCCTTTTTGCATGTGTGCATCTTCCAGGTGAAAAAAATAATTTTGGGGTGCAGCAGAGGGGGCCTTAGGCCCCCAGCACCCTGAGGTTTTGCATTTCCAAAATTGCAATTTCTGGTTAAAAAATCGCAATTTTGGAAATGCAAAAAATTCGCAGATATGGGCCAACAGGCCCATAGGTGCAAATGGGGAAAGATTCTCTATTTGCGATTCGGTAATAGCATTTGCGGTTTTTAAGAAATCGCTATTACCGAATCGCAAAAATCATACATACCTTTTTGCATTTCTGAAATACCGATTTCTTAAAAATCGCTATTTGAGAATCGCAAATCGGTTGTATGATACATCTGGCCCATAATGTTTAGATGGGTTTGTTGAATGTGACTAAAGTGTACCTTTTTAGTTTTATTTTGCTTTAACTTAGCCATTTTGGTTTGCTAGGACTCAGGCTTTCACAACATGAGAAAGCTGTTTTCTTTTGCAAAAGTGTCATTGCTTTACAGATGTTGTTCCCATAAAATGTTAATTTGGAAATAGATGTATCATCGTCTCATTCATAGAGAGCCTGACAAAGTAACCTTAGAGTTGGTACATTGAGAGACTGAGAACAAGAACATTAGAAATTGTTGCAAAATCTTACAGGAGAGCAAAGATGAATGCCTTTCCATTACAGTAATCGGGATTTTTTCTGATGTCGCAGATGCATGCTGCATAATGTCCTATGAATGGACAAATAAACCTTCTGATCCATGTGGTATTATTAACGGACAAATCATCTTTCAATTTGGACTTTTTTGTTTTCCAGTTGGATTTTTAGAACCCTTCATTCAGACTTTGAGAGGTGCAGACATCTTTGCCCTTGCCCCAAACCTTCTTAATGTTTGCTGAGTAAAGACTTACAATTTGCCCTGACCCAAGAGAGAATACTCTTAGCTGAGCTTCTGAAATGCTGACACTTTCCCTTTTTTCTTTCTTTTTGCCAACTTTAGTTAGCTTGATTTTGCCTCAGATGTTGTTTTTCTAAATTCAGTTTGTCCTTTATTTCCCTTTTTCTTTTTGTCCCCATGATTTGTAGCCCAGCACAGGAGAAATCAGGAACAATGTACCTTCATGGGTTTCCTATTGTTTAGAGAACTAATTAGATGATTGAGATTTCTGCTAGTGCTTAAAAGAATTGATCAATGTTTTCTTTCTGAGAACCAAGTTCCTGTGCTTTTATTCTATATCACATCGATGAAATGTTTAACGTGCTGGATGTTTATTAGGCTTGAGTTGCTCCAATGCCTAGGACATCCAGTGGTAATTTTCTACCTTTACAGGCTTGTTTTGTGAGTTGTTTACATTAACCTGGGTTTGAGCTTGTAATAAAGGGCCATATGTACCAAAGCATTTTCCCATTGGCATAGAATGGGTAAAACCCTTTGATACATCTGGCCCAAAATTCTTTATCTTTATTGCGGACTTGGGTGTTCATGGTCTGGCCATATTGGTCTGGCCAACATTGAATGTTGTTTGAATTGTGATGTTAACTTTCTCTTACCCCTTAGTTAGGGTGGAAAGAGCTTTCGACTTTGTTTAAAGCATACTTGAAATGCACCAGCAAATCTGGTAGCAGAGTATGGTTCCTCCCACACAGGGGGAGAAAATAATTAGGTATAGTGCTAAGGATTCCCTAATTCTAGCCCCATTATAAAATTGTCCAAACCAAGTCCAAATTCTAATCCCATGGTTCACTCGAAAGATTAATAAAGTTCCAGTGGTGTTCCTTTACAGCGAATATGTCAGCATTAACAGGGTTTGCGCTTGCATTGCTTGGTTCATGAGTGCAGTGAAGTTTGATGTTGTGAAGTGTATTGCAGAGTTTTGGGATTTTTTGTGTAAATGTGTCACTTTCTGCTAAGAAGTAGTGTTGGTTAATGTGTCCAACATGGCCTAAGATCCCAGGATAATGCACAAGGGTAGAACATACTTGGTTAATTTATTGTCTGCAGTGTAAAGTGCTGATTGATAGAAGTTTTCGACAATGCCAATAGTATTCCTTGAGTGAGTGTGTTTGGTATCAGTGAATCCTGAGTGCACATGGATTAACAGTATCAATCAGAGTGAGGTTTGCTGGTCAAGTCTCATTCACTATGTAATTGTGAAAGCATAATCAGAAAGTGCATCTACGAACTGCTTTTGAAGTGTTTGATTACCTTATCCTGTAGTGAGCAGACAGTTGTTTTTTGGTTTTGCTCACATTATTTTGTACTAGGTGTGTGTGAAGAGTGATTCGGAGAGACATGGTAAAAGAGGGTGAGCTGCTGCAATGATTGAGACTGACATCATTGTGTGTGGCGCTGGTACAGGTCAGTTGGTGTGAAGCTGCACCTGTATTGGTGAACTACATCATAGAGTATTGTGCTGCTGTTAGTTGTGAACATCGATTTGTGGGAACAAAGTTACTTCCTGATTGCAAATGAAAAGTAAATTGTGAATTATTGAAATTGATTGAAAATGTATTTCTTTAAAGCACTGAAACATTTTATGAAAGCTGATGTATTTGTCCCAGTTAGAAACGGAATACAGACCTCATCTGAAGGTACACAATGTCATTATGTATTTTTCAAAGTAGATCTTCTTGCATGTTTGTGGCTTGAACAGTGGCATAAGATTACTGAGAAAGAAGATGCCTTAGCATTTTCAGCCTACAGGATATTCAATTTAAGAATTATTGAGAATTTGAGGCAAGTTATGTATGAGATGAAACTGCCTCCGAGACCTGTACCATTTGAAGCACTTATTACTTCAGAACACTTAGCTCATTAGAGACAGAAAGAGGAGTATAAGAGTAGAGTAAAGAAAACAATAAGAACTGTTGCAAAGACACGTTGGTATAACCAGCAAAAAGCTTGGAGAGGAGACCTAATTGAGGGAACTAGAGTGTATCCTGTCTTAACAAGTGAAGGAGACACTAAACCAAAGAGTAAGAAAAAGACAGAAAAGGCAGAACAGTAACAGAGGCAGAGACAAAAGCTCATAAATTAGTTACTGTTAAATCGTCCCCTTCCTCTATAATTCTGAGCAGACAGAGTGTCAGGTGAAACACTGAGAAATGTGACCTATGATGTGAATCAGATAACACAGATTTATAATTAAAATCAGGCAGGATAGTTTCAATGCTCATTTAACAGGACAAAATTTAGGGGTGACAATTGAACAGAATCAGATGAATATTCCCAATCCAGATGCATTAGCAGTTCCAGTGACAATACATCCAGTTGTTCCTTTACATTGTCCAGGTTTAATAGGGAATAATGTGCATGCATTAAATGTTCCAAATGTCCAAAATGTTTCAAATGTCCAGAATGTCCCAAATACCCTAGTTGCTTCAAATGGTCTTGCAGCGACAAGTGCTCAGGTATTTGTTAGCTTAAATGGTTCAGAAGCAGAAAGAATCCTTTCACATTCAAGACCATTAACCCCTACACATGTTTCAGATCCGACTCCAACGACAAGTCAAACAGGATTTACTCCTAATGGGAGGTTTCCACAGAGACCCTCACCATATTTTGAGCCCAGATCAAAAACTGCTATGCAGATTGATTATAGTACCCCTAACAGGAGATTATCCTTTAAACTCATCAGAAGAAGAAATGTCTATAGCAAATGCACCAGATCAGACAAACATGTGCCTTTCCAGAGTAGAAGCATTGTTGAATCCTCTAACAAGCTAGCAAGGGTTCAATGCCCGGAACTGAATGATTGGCTAATTAATTTGAGAGCTCCAGGTGCAACTGGAAATAGAACTTGCAGTGGAAGATTAGTACAAACTCCACAGAGAGAAAGAGCACTAGATGTGCACAGACTGAAATTAGAACTACATAAGATGATACTGGGAAACCTGGATGGAGCCCAGTTAGATACCTACAGAGAGGATGAACTGTGATTCATATGCGAATACATTGCAAAATGTGCAGGGCAAGCTTATGAAAGCTTAGCTGTATTAGCCTGGAAATATGATATAGATTTAGAAAGAGCTATCATTTGGAATTCAGTTATAGGGATAACATGAACATGAGACCTCCAAGAATAATACTGCAGATTTGAGAATTCATTTGTTGCATTAAAGAAAAGGTGGCATAAGATAAGTGGGAAGGGTGATGGGCAAAGAAAAGAGATCAGAAGAAAGTGCGAACAGATCTGCCTCAGGCCGGAGCAGGTCAGAGTGAGGGAAACATAAAGATGCTTCCCATGAGAGAAGTTCCTGCTGGAGGATATGTACATTTACATTGACGTAGAAGTGATATTTTGTCTTTCACAAATGATTTCCCAAAATTGAGAGAGAAGACAGTAGAATGGTATAGGCAGACTGAATGATCTGTGAAAGTGTTCAAATATTTGCTGGAAGATTTGAATATATTTTTTGACATTATGGTTCCGAGTGACTTGTGGAGTGGGGATTTTAACATTAATTTGTGTTCAAACTCTTTAGAAAAGATCTCTGGTCTTACTAGCACTGAGAACACCGACCACACACATTTCCCGCATACTTGTCATGGTGAAAATTAAATGACCTGTTGTCTAAATTTGACTTGGCTTTTTGTAACAAACTTTGTAATCCTCCAGTCGCATTTATATGTACTTGTAATGGAAATATTGCTAATTCTATCATAGATTATGTGCTATTTTCTGACTGACCCTTTGCCAGGATAAACAACTTTGTCACACATAATAATTCAACAAGTGATCATTTTCCACAGAGTGTAAATCTTGTTGTCAAGGGTGTTGCTAGAATGACTGAAAACCATAGCCTACACATAGTGGAAAATATTGAGGTCACTGGTGGTAATGGTTATTGCCTGAATTGGTCTAAAATTGAGCCTAATAATATTTTGAGCATCTAACTAAAGTGTAGAGCAAAGCATTTATGGTGTGCCTAGATGAGTCTTCCAACCATGTTATAGCTATTGAAGTGTTCCAGCAAATAACGAAAGAGGTGATGGATGGTTTAACTATTTAAGGAGATTTCTAAACTGAAAGAGGCAAGGGTGGTTGATTTGATATGTTCAAATGCTCATAGGAACTAAAAAGTGGCTCTACAGAAAATGCCCAGATTCAAGCAGGAGATTCAGGCACACAGGAGGGAGTATAGGCTAGCGCTAAACCAGCGGATAAAAGGCCTGTTAGAGGAAGTCTGGGAGTCCTTATAAAATGGAAGCCTTCGCAAAGATATCATTGCCTTTTAGATTGCAGGAAATGCCCCTTTCTTGCGATCAGCAGAAGGCCCTCAACTGGAGATTGCTATCAGTGAGGCTAATCAGGTAGGCCATTTATAAGAAGCCTTTGGAAGTAAAGTGTGATTTTGGTCTCCTGCATTCTCCACTGACACTGTTACTTCACCTCACTGTTCTATGAATCTTTCATTTACTGTGTGAGAGGTTATTAAGGCAATAGAAGCAAGTAAAGGAGGGAAAGCACCAGGTCCTGTTGGGACACCTGTGGACCTCTTTAAAGCTAACATCCCTTTGTGGGTTTCCTTTCCAACATTGTTCTTAGGAGAATGTTGCAGTGTACGTTTCTTAACAAGTTGGTCAGAGTCAACTGTAGTCCCTATATTTAAGAAGGGAGATCAACTTAATCCTGCTTGCTATTGCCTGATTTATTTATTGGACTCTTTAATTAAAGTAGCAGGTCACATTGTTTTGAATAGGCTAGAGAATCAAAGGAAATCTTATCAGATTTCCAATATGGTTTTCGTTCAGGCTTTGAGACAATTGAACGCAGGCTACATTTATTGGGAAGTATACCCAGGTCAAGCATGGCAGTTTATTCCTAGCCTTTGTAGATCTATAGTCAGCCTTTGATTGTGTGGAGCATGACAAATTGTGGGACACCACGCTTGAGCTTGGAGTTGACCAACCCATAGTTCAATTCCTCTGACAATTATATTTGGGGAGTAAAACCAGGGTGCTTTATGGTGTGAATGGTGAGTATACTCAACAGTTGAGCATAGAGAGAGGAGTCAGGCAGGGTTGCGTATTGGCATACTCCTTATTTACATTGTACATGAATACTTAGGGAGCTTTTTGGTAGACCACAGTATTGATTGTCCTGCCTTCCTCTATCCTGATGATGCTGTGCTCATGGCCCATACCCCCTCACGACTGCAATGTTTATTTAGTTGCAGAAACTTGGCCTGTTAGTCAATAAAGATAAAACGTACTTTGTGACGTGTGGGAAACGATCTATGAAATGCTGCAATATATTGATTGAAGGCACCAAAATCAGCTTCATAAAATGTTTTCATGTTTGGGTATTCCGTTTGATCAGGGTGGCTTTTGGAAGCAGGCCGTGAACTCCAGGAAGCTTCAATTCACAAAAACTATTATGGCTCTGAGTAACTTTTTGGGAGAACTGGGGAGGTAACCATCTAAAGAATTACTAAACTGTTTAAATCTGAGTGCCTATCAACTGCTCTCTACGGGGCAGCTGTTTGGGGACATAATGATTGCCACGACCTGTAATTGGTGGAAAATGCCTTTTTAAAGTACCTACTTTCCGTTCCCAAAAGCTGCTCCTCACATGTCTGCCATGCTGAATTAGGGCTTTCTTTTTTAAGAGATACAGCCCAGAAACAACCAATTTTACTTTGGCATAAGATTTGATCTACTGAGCAAACAGTTATTAACCGCAAAGTCATCAGGGACTGCCTTAAATTACATTCTGCCCCTCAAATACCATGGCTAAAATATATTAAAGGCTTTACGAGTGGCCTAGGGCACCGCAAATTTTTGATCATCTGGAAACTTTAGAAGATATTAGGAGGAAGAAGCTTAAAGTGGAATGTTTAGCATTGTGTGAGGAATTAAGGCTGTCTTTAGAATTGCTGAAGTCTTGAGTGCAAAAAAAACAAATTATGCTGGTCACATATGACATACAACCATATTTAACAACTATAGACAATGGTCAACATAGATTTTTGGTAACTCATTTCAGGCTGGACATATTTCACCGTTTAACCAGCTTTCCCATGACAAATAATTGGTCATCAACCTTAATAAATTGCCCTTGTGATAACATGTCACTAAGAGTACAATGAACATTTGTTTTATTTTGTGTATTTTACAGTGTACTGAGATAGTGTTGGGTTTTACCATTGATGAACTCGAACAATTTTAGACAATATAAACCCTGCTTATCTATTTTGCAGTCTCTACACAATTTCTATATCTGTAACATTATGGCTATTTTTCTGTGGGCGGTGATGAAATATAGAAAGCTTCTGACAGCCTAACAATTTTGTCTGTAAAAGAAGTGTTTACATTTTATGCTTGATGTTTATTTTGTTTTTAAGGTATGTTTTATGTTTCTGTGTTCATTTATGTTTTTCTACAATGAAATTGAATAAAGTTTATTTTGATTTGATTTGACTTTGACTTGTGGACTGAATGTGAGATTGCTGTTGATTGGCCTGACATGGAGCCACCAAGAGGTTCAATGACAAATGTACCATCTGAAGATGTAATGAAAAAGTATCAAAAAATGATTGGATTTTTTAAAGAAAAAGTGTCCCCTAAAGTTATTGAATCTAAGTAGTTGATACATTCCTTTTCTGAGAGATTATTGCAAGCTTTCAAGCATTGCAGTGGTACTGAGAACATTGAGACGAAAGATATGGGACATTTTGTGTTCAGATTTGTTAAGGGATTAAAGCTACAAGTAAATACCATGATTCAGCAGCATTTGATTTGTTGGCAGAATAAACCGATTGATGAGATCCTGCAGTTTGCAAAATATTGCAGTGATGAACTGGATTTGAAGCACTAAATGTTGAAAAGGAAGTTCATGGTGATGCAATTGAAGGCTGAACAGAAAAATCTGAGTCCACAGTTCTCAGGGAATGCTGATGGAATGCAGGGAGTGTATCAAGAGGGAGGTCAGGTGATGCAGGTAAATAATTGTTATCAGCAGGAAGGCAGGTGAAGAGGTGCAGTTGTGGATGTGACCACTTTGAAAAGAACAAATCTGTGTCACATGTGGGTCAAATTGGACCATTGGAAGAGGGAATGTCCCTTTAATGCAAATAATAATCAGATGCAGAATGATGGATTTGTGCAAATACAGGGAAATGATCAGGTTCAGATGCAGAGAGTACAGAGACCCCAAATTGAAAATTCAAATGTGTCTCAAAGACAACAGATGCAAGTTCCACCAGCTCTGATACCCCAACAATAGTCAAAGGTTTCCCAGAAGACTTTAAATCAGGTCACAAATGTAAATCCAGATCAGAAGGCAGGTCCGTTTCCACTGATTGATATGAGTGATGAGGAATTTCCCGACATTTTCCTATTTACAGTGTTTGAAAGGAGAAGAGGAATGCCTACTTGACGCATCCTTAGAAGTGGATCAGCGTGGTCCGATGTTGATGATTAAGTGAATGGTCACCATGTGTCCTTTTTAGTTGATACAGGTGCTACTGTGAGAATAGAAGAGGTATCAAATTTGCCACTATCTAGAAAGAAGATTCAAGTTTTGGGAGTTGCAAATCTGCAATTGACCAACCCTGTAACAGAAACTGTCCCCATACGATAGGTTCCTTTACAGATGAGCACCAACTTGTGGTGTGTGATCCGAGTCCTGTATGTTTGCTTGGACACAATTTGCTGTGCAAGCTGAACTGTTTCATTTACTTTACACCAAAGAGAATCAAAATTCATATCAATGATGAGCATGCAGCATTTAAAATTGTGAATCAAACCCCAAGTGTCACACTGTACCCTATGTTCACCTGTAATGATTTACCTGCAAATTTGAAAGACACTGTGCACTGTTGTGGAGATTTTGTTAACCTGTACCACAACTGAGTATATGACTAGTACTCGTCTCACCCATTATGAGGAAGTCATATTGGATGCCCCTCACATTACACTGAATTAATGTATTACTCTTTAGACCGTGACATTGTTGCTCCTACAATGTTGATTGTATTGATGAAACTGTGTATGGCTGTCTATATGTCATTGAACTGTGCACCAAGCCAAGAGATGTTTGTTGATGGCTCCTGCTTGAGAGACTATGATGGGTCCCTGAGAGCTGCATATGCAGTTTGTGCTGTCTCAGGTGTCGTCAAAGCCTCTTGTCTTCAAGAAGTCTTTTCTGCTTTGGTATCTTCATGACTTTGGACCCCAGCTATGGCCCCAGAGATGCTTTTTGACCTCTTCTGGATCACCCATTAGAAAGAGAGAAAATGATTATCATTTGTTGAATGCAATATGGTTACCTGCCCAAATTGTGGTTGTGAAGTGCTCAGCACACTGCAAAGCTACTGGTTATTTCACTCTCTGCAATAGTTACACCGGTAAGGTGGCAAGGTATTGTACCATGAATTTTCTTCCTTTAACAGTGAATATGTCAATGAAGGAAATGATGAGACAAATTACAATCTCTTATTAACTCCAGCGGATACATGGGAGGAAGTCAAAACATTACAAGAGGAAGTTTCAGAGGAAGAACAGGAGAGTTGGATTAAAGCTGGTTGTGTCAAAAGAGATGAAGAAGGGATTTGGATTTCAAGGGATGTAAAAGTTGTGATGCCTAACATTTTTTTACTATCTATAGTGAGGCATTACCATGGTCCAGCTCATGTTGGTTATTATAGTATGGTGCATATCTTTCAGCAAACTTGGTGTAACCCACATTCAGATTGATGGCAAAAGCTCTTTGTCACAGGTGTGTCACATGTCTGCAGATGAATGTAGACAAACTTACTGCAGTTATACTGAGTTACATTGGTGGTTCAGGAGGACCGTTCAACAAAGTGCAGCTCCATTTTTTTGAGCTACCTGTGTGCAATGGTCTGAAATACTTCTTGGTTATTGTATACATTTTCTCTTGCACAGTTAAAGCGTACCTGACCAGGAGAAATAACAGCCTTACAGTAGAAAAACTGTTGCATATGGAGTTAATCTGCAGGTTCGGCTTCCCGACTTCTCTAGAGTGAGACCCAGAGGAGATTCTGAAATTACTGTGTGTGGCATTGCAATATGAGCAAAGACTGCATTGCAGTTAGAAGCCGGAATCTTCAGGAATGGTAGAGCAAGTTAATGGAACTCTGAAGTCCTGACTGGCAAAAGTGTGTACTTCATCCTCATTGAAATGGCCTAATAGATTACCTCTTGTTTTGATGAGCTTGTGTAGTACCCCAGACACAAAAACAGGATTGTTTCTGGATGAAATTCTCACGGGCCATGCCATGAGGTTACCAGCTGTGCTTGCATATGTGCTTGTGAGCATTACAGATGACATAGTACTCAAGTATTGCAAAGGTCTGGCTGATGTTGTTTGTTCTGTGTCTCATCAGGTTGGGTAAGCTGCAGTCCAGCCGCAGCAGGATTTATGTTATGACCTGTGCCCAGGTGACTATTTTATGATACCAAGAAACACTTGTGGACGCCTTGCTTAGAGCCATGGTAGAAGGGGCCACACCAGAGCTGTGGTTGTGGCCTGATGCCAGAATGGGCCAGCTCCTGGCCATTTGTGTTAATATCACTTGCATCCAGTTGGCTTTCTGCTCTACAAAGGGGTAGATTGGAGAGAAATCCTCCAATCTTTCCCTAGCAGAAAATACTATTGGGTTTTAAGGCTAGGGCATATGGCTGTGTGAGGGCTGGCCCCAATCCATTCATTTTTTTACAAATCTGTGGGAGATGGGATTTGTGACCCTGGGGGGCAGAAAGACTGCTTGGCTCTTTATGGCTGAGGACACAGTGTTAAAGTAAGCCTCAGCAAGGCCTACTAGTGCAAGCGGTTCACCCTTCTCTGCACAAAGTCCTCAGACCATATAGGAAGAAATTGGCACAGAAACTGAAATAAAAGACAAAGTTTATTAAACCTCATGAGGTGGTACTACAGTTCAAACAGCACCCTTCGGTAATGTTTGAAGTAGCACACTGAACTAAGAGAGCATGGTCCTTTTATACCCACGCAGGGGCTAAAAGAAGGTGGTACAATTATAGAAGCATGACTTACATACATATAAGGTCATATGGAAATGCACAGTCGACAGGTAAGAGGGGCTAACAGTTTCAAGGACTGATTGACACATTACTGTCTGTTACTGATTACAAACAGCTGCAGATCTTACTGGGCATGTGCGAAAGTGGGAGATGCTAAATATAACTTGTCACTAGACAGATTTTCAAAAGTAGTTAACAGAAAGGTAGGACAGAGCACATGGCGAGCACATGGCAGAGAAAATGGCTGCCATGAATCCAAAATGGATTCCGTGAAATGTTCACAATAGTTGCTAAATACAAGATGGCTTCTGCTAATGCTTAATCTAATCGCTATTAAATTACAACAACAGTCCAATCCCTATGTAGGCTGCCCCAACCCTAATCTTTTTTGTACCATTTTACCGTGCTGTCTAGTCGGCTTCCTCCCCCCATGGTGGCCGATTGGGGTATACCCCTCCAGCTGTCCACAGGTTGGCAGAAAGACAGGTGTAACCATTGTGGGGACCAGGCATGACCAGATGCCTGGGTGGCATCAATTATTTTTTAAAAGAATAATATCCCTGCTGTCTACAAGGTATGTCCAGTAAGGTGCAGATTAGAGTTTAACATTCCAATCTGTCTCCTCATGGGGGAAGAAAGACTACTATAGCCATTTTTGGTGTGGAGGCCTGACCCAATGCCTAGGTGGCTAACCACACCCTTTCTTTCTTTTTTAAATTATATACCTGGTTTCCAGTGGACTTTCTGTCGCCATGGGAGACAGATTAGTGACAAATTGCCTAGCTGCCCCCTACACGGGCAGAAAAACTGCTGAGGCCTTTATGGTGTGCTGTCATGTACCAAAGCCAGATTAGGCCACTACATACCTATTTCTTTTTGGTGGACTATTTTTCTCTGATCCGTACTGGCCTTTCTGCCCACCAGGAGGCCAGAAAGACTTGAGAACCTCTTTTGGGATGGGCCACAGCTTGAAGCTGGGTAGGACTGCCCCACGTATTATTCTTTTAATAATTTCCCGTGGTATTTATTTTGCTTTCTGCTCACACTGGGAGGGGGAGCAAAATTTGTTGTGGCCATTTTGGCGCCGGCCTCACCCCTTTTTTGTCTTGTATTTTCTCTAGTATCTACTGCAAATTCTGCCTACAGAGGGGGCAGATTGGTGGCAAGCCCAGGAGTAGTGCCCCCAAGCACTGCCAAAAGTGAAAATTGTCTGTTCATAATGGCTTTGCTACTGTACTGGGACATCAGTGCACTATGGATGCTGTGCGTCAAAGTGACAGCAAAAAAATAATAATAATAAGTACATGGGGAAGCTCTTACCTTGCATTCATAATTTCCCTTTTCAATTCAAAATCCTCCTAATGAATTAAGTAGTACTTGCCCCACTTTTGTTTGCTTTATACATAAACAACTTAGAATCTGAACTGATAAGTAGATGCAAAGACCTCCCCCAAATAGGCAATCGTGCTGTCCCGGTGCTACTCTACGCAGACGATGCAGTTCTTATGGCCAGGACACCACTAGCCCTGCAAAAACTTTTAACTACCTGTATAACTTTTATGACAGACTTGGCCCTTACCGTTAATCGTTCCAAAACTTTCATAATGAACTGTGGCAGAAAATAGGGCAAGATCAAAAACATCACTATTCACGGGGGGAAGGTTGACATAGCTCGAACATTTTCATACCTGGGCATAATGTTTGATAAAAAGGGTTCCTGGGCACATTGTATGAAAACGAAAAAAGATCAGATCATTAAGACAACGGCGGCTCTGAAAATCTTTTCAAAAAAGTTAGGGGGGATTACCCCACTGAACATGGTAAAAATCTACAGAGCCAAGTGCACCCCGGCCGCCATGTATGGATCAGGTATTTGGGGTTATATTAATTGTAAAACGATCCAGACAGTGGAAAATGATTTCCTCAGATATCTGCTAATGGTTCCAAATGGCACATTATCATACATAACCCATGCAGAGTTAGGGGTTTCATTTTTATCTGATCTGATAAAGATACAGTCATTGTTATTATGGCACAAAGGTTGGTCCTCTGAGCACACTGGATTAAACAAAACTATTTTATCTGATTGCATTGCTTCAACATATTCGTTAAGAGTCCCGTGGCTGAGATATATTTTGACCTTTTTTGAAGACATGGGTAGTAAAGAATATTATACAAACCCGGACTCATTGGAAAAAATCACTAGGAAGGAACTGAGGGCATTAACACTGAAGCATCTAGAAGCACGCCGATGGGAAGCAGAATCAAAAAAGCCCAGTGTAATGTCTAATCAATTAATTCGGTCTGTGGAGGGTATGCAGCAATATCTGGCAAATGAGTGAAATTCTCGGAACCACTTTGTTCTCACAAGATTAAGGTTAGACACCTTCCACCGCTTAGTAACTTTTCCGACCATGAATGATTGGAGTACAATCTTAAGGGCATACCCCTGTGACGCAACGGCATCCCAAACTATGATTCATGTAGTCTTATTCTGCAAATTTTATATAAAACAGAGAAAGCGTCTTTTAGTTCCTTTTTTAAGATCGCTCAACTTGCGTCAGTACCGTAGTGCGTACATCAGCATATAGGTCTTATCCTCTATAGAAATGTGTGGAATCTTGGCAATTTTTTAATGTTCTGTACTAACTGTAAGAAGGTCCATGGGGGCATTGGTGGAAACTTAATAAGGTCATGTACCCATCCGTGAACGGATAATTGATTTCTATGTATTTTATTTCTTCTATTTATATTTTATACTATCTTATCTATTTATTGTGTTGTTATATGTAGATGTGTTCTTAATTGATACTTTTATGACTTGCTGAAAGTCTAATAAAGTTTTGTACTACTACTACTAAGTAAGTAGTAAATCATCTAAGTATGTTTCACAGCATTCAATACATTGGAAATGTGTGTTTTTGACCCTAGGGCAACCATTGTGCTGGGCTATTCACTGCAGGAACATTTATGATCTTCATGCTATGAATATTTTCACCAAGATGATATAGGACATCTTATAGAAATTCATCTGCAAGTTTGACAGTCAGGAGAAATAATTACAATGATGTGCTACACATGTAAAATAAAATATGGTTCTTTTGTTACATTAAGAAGCTGATGGTTTAGTTTCATGTACCTTTGGACCAGAGAAGTAGAATACATGGTCTCTACCAACACTGAGTTCTCTGCCAATGTACTTGATGGTGAATATGAAACATTTCTTCAGTTAGCAGCCTCTCCTCAATGTAAAAAACCAAACTTACAGTGACATTATAGTTAGGTTCTGAATTTACTCGTACAAAACCATAGAAATTCAGCAGTTAGAGTTCTTTCAAGTAATTATAACTTGCGCCCTCCGGTAACTATAACTTGTGCCTTTACATGCACAGCTAATTACTCCACATATTATATCATTGAGGAGATCTTGTATACCTTCTTCCACATTATCACTGCGACAACATTTGCAATGAAAACTGTGCATGGCAAAGGCGTGAGTTATAGTTACCTTAAGGTACAAGTTATAGATACTTGAAAGAACTCTAACTAAAACTGATGAATTTTCATGATTCTGTACACTTGAAAGATAAGCCTAACTATAATGTCCCTGTAACCTTTGTTTAAAAAAAAAATATATATATGTGTGTGTGTTCAGCGGGGGTTGGCTACAGGACCTGGCTGCACCAAATCCTATATTTCTAAAAGGGGAGGGGGGGCTTCACGGACCCCCTCCTTAGGCCAATTTCAGGAAACCCATCCCCCACCCCCCACGGCCCAGCCAAATTGTGAATGGGGAGTGGTGACACATGCCCCCCCTCCCTGGCCTGAATTTGGCCTCTGGGATCCCTTCCCCTGGAGACTGAGCAATTTATGAAAAGGAAGGGGGGGCTGCGTGGCTCCTATTCCTGGGCTGATTTTGGCCAAGGAGACCCTATTCTCCAGTGCTAAGTAGAATCATGAAATGGAAGGGAAGCTGAGTGACCCCTCCTTCCTGGACCAAATTTGGCCCTGCAGACCAAATACCCTGGGACCCGGCCAATGCAAAATAGGAGACCGAGAAAACGGTGGGGGTGTTCATTCCCCATGTTATTTCCCATAGACTCTTTAGACATGCCTGCAGCCCGAGCCGCTAGACACTTTTTGTATTTGGTGTACATCTGTTCAGTATTTTTGTAAATATTAAAGGAAATCCAGCTCTGTATATCTAGAAGCACAAAATCTTTGTGAATAGTCCCTAACTTGTGTTGAGATTTGATTGGCTGTCACTTTAGCCTGGAAGTGTTAACAGACATTTTTAACTCGGCTTAAGTCAATCTAAAAAAAAAAAGAAAAAAAGAGAAAAGGGGGCAAGGTAGTGTTAGAGTTGTTTGCTTATGCTGGGTCATCCCCAATCGTTTTGCCTCCTGCCTCCTATTTTGTCTCACCTGTTGGTGTTGGGTTTTGAACTTGGAGCACTTTACCACTGCTAACCAGTGCTAAAGTGCATATGCTCTCTGTATAAATTGTATGTAATTGGTTTATCCATGATTGGCATATTTGATGTATTACTAAGTCTATACTACAGTGCACTAGAGGTATTCAGGGCCTGTATATCAAATGCTACTAGTGGGCCTGCAACACTGGTTGTGCCACCGACATAAGTAGCTCTGTAATCATGTCTCAGACCTGCCACTGCAGTGTCTGTGTGTGCAGTTTTAACTGTAAATTCGACTTGGCAAGTGCACCCACTTGCCAGGCCTAAACCTTCCCTTTTCTTACATGTCAGACACCCCGAAGGTAGGCCCTAGGTAGCCCCAAGGGCAGGGTGCAATGTATGGTTAAGGTAGGGCATATAGGCCATCATTACAAACCCTCATTACAACCCTGGCGGTTGGTGTTAAAGCAGCGGTAAAACCGCAAACAGGCTGGCGGAAAAAAAATGGGATTACAACCGTGGCGGAAACCGCCAATATAGACAGCCACTTTAACACTCCGACCGGGATGGCAGAAAAAACAAACAGCGCAGCGGTCACCGCCAACAGACAGGCGGGAGACAAAGTACCACCCATCCTATTACAAGAGGCCTATCCGCCACCTTTACCAGGGGGGGACCAACACTATCAAAAGTGCAGCGGAAACAGTACACTGAAGGGAAAACACTCACCTCTCGACACCCAACGAGGAACCAGGACGCCATGGAATCCGAGTTACAGGTGTTACCAATGCTGGTCTTCCTCCTCTTGTATCAGGATCAGCAAAGACGCCATCAACGACCACGGTGAGTACTGCACCTACAACACAGGGGAGGGGGGAGGGAAAAGAGAGTGACACACACACGCAAAACGCAATACCTCCATTCCCACCCTCACCCACAACACCATACAAATACATGCAGCAACATTACAAATACACCCCCTAACCCCCTAGAAGAATGCAAGGACAAAAGGAAATGATTGTAACAAGTGTAATCAAGAAAAAGCAATGCAATTTAAAAAATCTGTATATACAAATATGTACACCAACTACACAAGTCCGGATAGTGTACTGATCATTGTCTGTGCCCATGGGCGAGGCCCACACATGATACCTGACTGGAAATGGAGAGAACACTGCTGGGGCATCAGGTCGAAAATATACAGGCACCTCAGGGGGAGGGGGGCACCTCAGCCGGATGAACGCACGATGCCACTGCTGCATGAGGGGGCTCCATGGCCATTGATGTATCCTGGGGAATGCAAAGCCACAGTCTCTCAAGTCTCTCCAGTAGGTGGGTTGCCCACTGCTTTATCCTGGGGAGTGCAAAGCCACAGTCTCTCAAGTCTCTACAGTGGGCGGGTTGTCCACTGCTTTATCCTGGGGAGTGCAAAGCCACAGTCTCTCAAGTCTCTCCAGTGGGTGGTTTGCCCACTACTTTATCCTGGGGAGTGCAAAGCCACATTCTCTCAAGTGGATGTCAATCTCCACTGGTTCTGGAGGGGGCCTGGTGCCCAGAGTGCTTCATCCTGCCAAGGACTGAGATAGTGGATGTCTTTCTCCACTGGTTCTGTAGGGGGTCTGGTGCCCAGAGTGCTTCATCCTGCCAAGGACGAAGGTAGTGGATCTCTTTCTCCACTGGTTCTGGAGGGGGTCTGGTGCCCAGAGTGCTTCATCCCGCCACGGACAGAGGAAGTGGATGTCTTTCTTTACTGGTTCTGGAGGGGGTCTGGTGCCCAGAGTGCTTCATCCTGCCAAGGACAGAGGTAGTGGACGTCTTTCTCCACTGGTTCTGGAGGGGGCTTGGTGCCCAGAGTGCTCCATGTGTAGTGTGGCCGGTACAATTCCCTCACCTGGGTGGTTCAGGTAGCATGATACGCCATGGAGGCAGTGACATACACCCACACTGCTGCAGCTGCGCCTTCCACCTGCAGGTGTCAACAGTGTTGGAAGAATTGCCTCATGGAAGCTGCCCAAGGTCCAGGAACTCTCCTCCAGCATCAGACGACTGACCACTGGGGATGGTAACCATGTCAGCGGTGGTGCCTGTGACCGAGGATGCGCGGGGCCTGTGGTGGTGCTTGCGGTGGTGTCTGTCATGGCTGCTTGCGGCGGTGCTGGCGGTGGTGCATGGGTCAGCACCTGCAGAGCGACACAGCAGGACGTTTCCTGCAGCCTCGGACGTGTGCCCAATGGGGAAGAGACTGGGGACTGTTGTTGAGGCTGTGGACATGCTGGGGGCGGTACAGGTGGCGGTGCTTGTGGCGGTGTCTGTCGCAGCGTTGCTTGCGGTGGTGCTTGGGTCAGCACCTGCAGAGGGACACAGCAGGACGTTTCCTGCAGCCTCGGATGGCTGCCCACTGGGGAAGAGGCTGGGGACTGTCGCTGAGGCTGTAGACATGCCGGGGCGGTGCAGGTGACGGTGCAGGTGGCAGTTGTGGTGGTGGTTGTGATGGAGGGGCAGCTAGCTGTGTTCGCCGCCGTACAAGTTGGCGTGGTCATGGACAGAAAGTGTAACACTGGTCCCTCAGTCAGTGCCACCACACCCTCTCCTGACCTGCTCTTCAGCTTTTGTCCCTTCCCCTGTTTTGATGGTGCCGCAGTTGTCTTGCCACTATCCCCTTTGGTTTTTGCTGAGCCCTTGGTGGCTGGTACTTTAGGCTTCTTCCTTCGGGATGTGGGCACCTTTTTCACCTTGGCAGGTGGCGGAATGTCCTTGCCCTCGCTACATGGCACACTGGCAGCCCTGATGGGTGGCGCACTCCATGACCTCACAGTTGCTGGCACCACTGTGGCTGGGGATTTGGTGGCTGAGGTGCTGGGATGGGACCTGGAAAGCCTGGCCCTAGGGGAAGGATGGGTGGGAGGTGTAGGAAAGAGGTCAATGTTAGCCAGGAAGAGTTTCTTAGACACACTGAGACGGGAACATGGAGGAGGTTTGGGAGTGGAGGCAGAGGTAGTGGTTGTAGTAGGTGTACGTCTGCTGAATTTGGGTGAAGGTGCATGGGCCGGAGGCTGTTGTGAGGTGGATGTGGGCGGGTGTGTGCCTGCGTTTGTGTACTTTGGGAGGAGGGCTCATAGACACACTGGTAGAGGACACTGGGAATGTGTGCATGGTAGTGGGAGTGGTGATTGCACGTGAGCGGTGTGTTGTGATGGGCGTGCTTGTGATGGAGGCAGTGGCTGAGGATATAGTGCATGCAGGTGTGAGTGGAGACGAGACAGGGAGGGAGGAGGAGGACATGGGGAGGGGGACAGAGTGAGGGCTGTGGATGTTGCTGTGTCTACATGGGGATGGTGCTTGTGTGAGTGCCTGTGGGATTTGTGGTGCTTATGTTTGCCTGAGCCACTCTTGTGTGTTGATGAGTGTGCATGCTGGTCTGATGGTGTGCTTGGGGTAGGCTGAGGAACAGGGGATTGGGTCTGGGTGGAGGAAGTTGGAGGGGGGATGCTGGACACAAGGACAATGGCTGCCATCAGTGCTAAGGCCAGAACCTGAAATGCTCTCTGTTGGGCTGCCTGGCCAGAATGAATGCCCTCCAGGTATGAATTTGTTTGTTGCAAATGCCTCTCGCCACCCTGGATGGCATTCATAATGGTAGATTTCCCAACAGTGAGGGATCTCAGGAGGTCAATAGCCTCCTCACTGAGGGCAGCAGGGCTGACTGGGGCAGGGCCTGAGGTGCCTGGGGCAAAGGAGATGCCAACCCTCCTGGGTGAGCAGGCACGGGACACACGCTGAGGGGCTGCTGGGAGGGCGGTGCTGGTAGGGGGGGTAGCGGCTATACTTGTTGATGCGTTGGGCACAGAGGTGCCCGCCACCGCAAGGGAGCTCCCATCAGAGGAGGAGTCACTGTCACGGCTGTCTGCTCCTGTCCCCGCAGTGGAGCTCCCCTCCCCCTCCGTTCCACTGGTGGCTTCAGACTCCGTTGTTTCGCCCTCCAGGGCCAAGTGGGTTGCAGCTCCCTCCTGCTCCGGTGCCAATGCTCCTCCGCCTGATGATGCTATTGCACACAAGAACAGGAAGACCACAAAAAGGGGGGGAAAGACAGAAGAAAGACATGTTCAGTGCATGCAACACCACTACTGTTGGCGGACACAACACACAGGGATCAGCCCTCTGCACTACGCCATACACTAACAGTTCCTAGAAATTTCACCTGACCATGGGGAACGAGGCCTAACACCAATTTCTGCACACCTGGAAGTTACATGAGCCTGACTAGATGTAGATGGCTCTTACCACTGTTGGGGTTGGGGTGCCACATAGCCTGCCTAACAAGGGACATTGCCTACAAACTTCACACTGGCCTCGGGGAACCCACTGCCCACCTCCCCCACCCAGACACCTGATAAAGCACGCAGAGTCAGCTGAATGAGAGTGTACTCACACCCTTGTGGCTGCTGTGATGCCCTCAAGCGCCCATCCAACCGAGGATACGCCACCGCCAGGATCCGGAACATCAGGGGTGTCATGGTGCGACGGGCAGCCCTTCCACGTTGGGAGGCCATCCTCAGCTGGGCCTCCTCCATCTTCTTGCTCCAGCGGCGCAGGTCCTCCCATCTTTTATGGCAGTGGGTGCTCCATCTGTGGTAGATCCCCAGGGTCCGGACGTCCTTGGCGATGGAACATCAAATACCCTTTTTCTGGTGGGTGCTGACCTAGAGGAATGGTACAGGGGGAAATGGAAATTACTTACCCGTCCGGACCATCATAATCATTGCTCCGCAGTTCCCACCCTTGCCCTGACGCATATACACTCCCCATCCGCACATGCAGGCCTCAGCCCCCCATGTATCTTCCATCCACACCACTCAAAACAGGCATTGCCCATGCAGCATGCTCACAGTGTACTCACCTGTTTGTCTGGAGGACCGTACAGTTGCATGTACTGGGGGAGGACCCTATCCACTAGTTTCTCCAACTCCTCCGAAGTGAAGGCAGGGGCCCTTTCCCCAGACACATGAGCCATCATCACTTCCAGACTGAGGTCACAGCACCACTTGCATTGTAGGTCCTCTCCTGTTGAAGGTCAGGTATCAAGTGAGTGAACAGACAGAAAATGGCAGTAACGTCCGCGGCGGTTCGTACCGTCACCACCGGCATACATCCTCATTGGCTACTGGGACCCATAGGGCCCAATGTTGACCAATGCAGAATTGCGCTGCGGTCTTTGACCGCCCACCGCGACGGTGTAGAACACCAGCGCAGTCACCTCATATCCCCTTGTCCCACCTTACAGGTCAGGCAGCCGCCATTCCACGAGGCCACATGGGATGGATGTTAACTGCGTCACACCAATCTAGGCTGGGAATATAGACAGATACCGGCAAATTGAGGATTTATTACGTTTCTGAAAATTAAACATTGTGATACCTCAGTGTTGGATGACTCTCTGCTCGCTATCCTCCTCCATAGGGCATGTCCGCTGGGGCAGGTGATGAGATGGCAGCAATCCACCGGTGTACAGACCCCTGGTGGACCTGTCGACAATGGAAGAGAGACACATCCTGGTCACATAAAGACTTGATCATGCAACAATCCAGGAACTGTGTACCCAGTTGGAGCCGGACCTGACGTCAGCTATCCGCCATCCCACATGAATCCCCCCTCTAGTGCAGGTCCTGTCTGTACTCCATTTGCTGGACAGTGGGTCTTTTCATACAACAGTGGCCATGGCATCAGGGATGTCCCAGCCAATGTTCTCTAACGTGTTCTCCAGAGTGTTGTCTGCACCGCTGAAACACATGCACAGCTACATCGTTTTCCCTCAGGTGGAGGATTTGCCCACAGTAAAAGGTGACTTCTATGCCCTGGGACATGTCCCCAACATCATTTGTGCCATTGATGGGACACATGTGGCATTTGTCCCCCCCCGCAGGAATGAACAGGTGTACAGAAACCGGAAGAGCTACCATTCGATGAAGGTGCAGATTGTGTGTTTTGCAGACCAGTACATCTCCCATGTCAATGCCAAGTATCCTGGCTCTGTGCATGACACTTACATTTTGAGAAATACCAGTATCCCTATGTGATGGGGCAACTCCAGAGGCACCGTGTCTGGCTAATAGGTGAGGCCAAGGTCCCAATACATTTTACATAGGTGTCTGGGTGTGGGGCTGTCCCTAAGGGTTAGTGTGTGTCTAACAGATGTCCCTCAACATTTGCAGGTAACTCTGGTTACCCCAACCTGTCATGGCTACTGACCCCAGTGAGGAATCCCAGGACAAGGGCAGAGGAACGCTACAATGAGGCACATGGGCGAACGAGGCGTGTTATTGAGAGGGCATTCGGCCTCCTGATGGCCATATTCCAGTGCCTCCATCTGACAGGTGGCTCCCTATACTACACACCGAAGAAGGTGTGCCAGATAATTGTGGCCTGCTGTATGCTGCACAACCTGGCATTTCGACGCCAGGTGCCTTTTCTGCAGGAGGATGGGCAAGATGGTTGTCTTGTGGCAGCTGTGGAGCCTGTGGACAGTGAAGAAGAGGAGGGAGAAGAAGAGGATATCGGCAACCGAAACAGCATCATTATGCAATACTTCCAGTGAGACACAGGTAAGAAGATGCCATAACTTCCCACATCTCATTCTATTGTTGGAAGTAGCATAAGTGTGTCATTTTCATTTCATGTATGGACCCTGCTTGTCACTTTGACTTTCCATTTCACAGATTTGGGTCCCATTTTGTGCCATCTGCTATGTTTACTGCGGGCCTACAGCTGTGTTACATTGGTATGTGAACAAGTACATTGACATTGCTATTTTCCAAAGTTAATGCAATTACACATTTGTGAAAGCACAGACTGACTCCAGATAGTTTTGTGATTGAAGTGTGTTTATTCCTGTGCAAATAAGTGGAGGGGTAGTAAAATGGGCTGGGGGAATGGTGGAGGAATGTCCATGGCAGAGTCCAGTCTATTTGTTTCACAGGTGCATTGTCCAAAGGGGCATAGGAATTGGAGCAATGGCAGTTTAAGGATGGACAGGGTGACATAGTGGGGCAGAAGGGTGACATTCAGGGGGGTCTCATTTCCTGGCGGGGGTCTTGGCATTGTTCTCTGTCTTGTTCCTGGATCTCAGGGACCATTTGCGGGGTGGTTCTCCATCTGCAGGGGGTGGGGTGCTGGTGTCCTGTTGTTCCTGTGGCGTTGCCTCCTGTCCACTAGCACCGGCAGAGGTGGAGGGCTGTTCATTGTCCAGGCTAGTGTCAGGGGCCCCTTGTTGTGCCACTATGTCCCTCCTGGGTTTGGCGAAGTCTGCCAGCACCCCTGCAATGGTGACCAGGGTGTTGTTAATGGACTTCAAGTCCTCCCTGATCCCAAGGTAGTGTTCCTCCTGCAGCCGCTGGGTCTCCTGAAACTTGGCCAGTACCTTTGCCATAGTCTCCTGGGAATGATGGTTAGCTCCCATGATGTTGGAGAGTGCCTCGTGGGGAGTGGGTTCCCTGGGCCTGTCCTCCCCCTGTCGTACAGCAGTCCTCCCAGTTTCCCTGCTATCCTGTGCCTCTGTCCCCTGAACCATGTGCCCACTGCCCCCAGGTCCCTGATTTTCTTGGGTTGGTAGGTTTGCCTGGGTTCCCTGTAGTGGTGGGCACACTGCTGATTGATGTTTCCTGGGGACAGAGGGATGGGCACGCTGGGTGGGTGCTGTGCTGGTGTTTCCTGAGGGGGGAGGCTCTGTGGTGGCTTGTGCCAGTGTCAGGGGAACCGACTGTCCCGAGGTCCCTGATGGGCCGGGCTAGTCATCTTGATCCAGTTGTGCAGAGCTGCTGTCATCACTGTATGCCTCTTCTGTGGGGGGACTGGATATGTCTGACACCTCCTGTCCGGTGACGTTGGGTAGGGGTCCTGTTGGGGTGTAAATGCATAGTTATTGTATTTGTGTGTGCCATCGTGTACAATGGGTGAGTGACCCTCTACTCCAGTGCTTCCATTATTGGTTTGGTCCTTGTGTGAATGGTGATTTTGGGGCATGAGTGAGTGTCTGTACTGGCCATGCTTGGGTGATGGGTGTCCATGCATTGGTGTTACATGCAGGGCTTGGTTTTGGGATGTGTGGGTTGTGTTGGTGGGATATCTGTGGGTTGTTGGGGTGATGGGTGTGAGGGTAAGGGTGGGAGTATGTGATGGCATGAAGGTGGGGTGGGAGGCTATAGTAGTAAAGATTTGCCTTACCAGAGTCCAGTCCTTCTGATACTCCTGCGAGGCCCTCAGGATGCAATATAGCCAAGACTTGCTCCTCCCATGTTGTTAGTTGTGGGGGAGGAGGTGGGGGTCCACCGCCAGTCCTCTGTACAGCAACCTGGTGTCTGGAGACCACGGAACGCATATTCCCCCGTAGGTCGTTCCACCTCTTCCTTATGTCATACCGTGTTCTTGGATGCTGTCCCACGGCGTTTACCCTGTTGACGATTCTGCGTCATAGCTCCATCTTCCTTACAATGGATGTCTGCTGCACCTGTGATCCGAATAGCTCTACCCGGATGATTTCCTCCACCATGACCCTGAGCTCCTCCTCAGAGGACCTGGGGTGTTGTGGAGGTGCCATGATGTGTGAGGTGGTGTCTGTTGTGATTTGTGAGGGGATGTGTTGGTATGTGTTGTTTGAGGTGCGTGGATGTTGTGTAAGTGATGGTGTTGTGTGTCTGTGGATGCTGGTGTTGTTTTTGGTAGTGTCTCTCTCTGGCATGGTTTCAAATTTCTGGTAGTAAGGGTTTGTGGGTGATGTGGATGTGTGTTTTATAGTGGTGTGAGTGTGTGGGTGTGGTGTGTGTATGTGTGTCAGGTGTGTGTATTTCGAATTGTCCAATGTGGTTGTGTTTTGTAAATGTGTGTGTATTTTGAGTTCGGCGGTGTGTACCACCAATGATTTACTGCGGTTGAATGACCGCTGCGTTGATTCGTGGGTCGTGATAGTGTGGGTGTATTCCTGTTGGCGTGACAGTGTCGGTTTTGGTATCGCCAGTTTATCACTGACCTTTGGTGTTGCGGACTTGTGTAGGTGTCTGTATTGTGGCGGATTCCGAGCTGTGGGTCGTAATACCTGTAGTGGAATTCCGCTGCCGCAATGGTATGTTGGCGGTCTTCTGCACGGCAGAAAGCGAGATTTACCGCCAGGGTTGTAATGAGGGCCATAGTAATGTGTTTTTTTTGTCCTGACAGTGAAATATTGCTAAATCCGTTTTTTCACTGTTGCACGGCCTGTCCCTCTCATAGGTTAACATGGGGCTACCTTTAAATCTGATTAAAGTGTAGATTCCCTTTGGGAGCGGATGGATATGTGGAGTTTGTGGTCTCTGAGCTCACAATTTAAAAATACATCTTTTAGTAAAGTTGATTTTAAGATTGTGTGTTTGAAAATGCCACTTTTAGAAAGTGAGCATTTTCTTGCTTATAACATTTCTGTGACTCTGCCTGTTTGTGGATTCGCTGTCTGGGTCAGTTTGACAGTTGGGCTGGTTTGACTGTGACACAAAGGGAGCTGGGGTGTAGTCTGCATTTCCTGATGAGCAATCTGTGGCAGAAGGGAGGGGAGGAGTGGTCACTTAAACCTAAAAACAGGAGGAACCTCTGCCTGGAGAAGAGCTGAAGAGCTGAGGAAGAAGAGCTGAGGAAGAAGAGCTGAGGAAGAAGAGCTGCCCTGCCTGTGACTGTGCTTTGTGAAGCTATCATACAGTTTCTGCTTCTGCCAGAGTAAGAGGGCAAAGACAGGACTTTGTGTGCCTTTCATCTTGAGAAGAAATCTCCAAGGGCTTGATTTAGAGCTTGCCTCCTGTTGTTTGAAGTCTCAGGGACAGCAAAGACTTCTCTCTGCCAGCACCTGGAGTCTCTGGAGAGACTCCTACTCTGTCCTGTGGTGCCCATCCAGTTCCTGGGACCCTGAAAGGAGAAGATCGCAGCCTAAGAGGAGGAAATCCATGCACAGAGCGCCGTGCGGGGAAAAGATCGGCTGAAAAAACGATGCGTCGCTGGCTTCACAGCTGAAAATCGACGCTCGCCGGAAACGCGACTGGAGAATCGATGCACGGAGCTGGAGAAACAACGCACAGCATTGCTGATGGAAACTCGGAGATCGAAACCCGCACTGCGTGGTTTTTTAATCATCGTGCGGCTGGATTTCCGACGCAAGTATAGCTGGGCCCAGACCTGAGACTGCAGACCGGATCGACGCATCCCTCTCCTGCAGAGAGAAGGAGGACCTGACGAAAGAAGAAACAATGCAAGGTCCCACTCGTGAGTGGAATCAACGCATTACAAGCCCTTTTTGACGCACACTCGCCCGTGCGGGGTTATTTTTGATGCACCCAAGGTACATTTTCACACTAACAATGTTAGTTTGTGTTCTAAACTACATAAAGACTATTTTTGCTGTTTAGTTGAAAACTTGACTTGTGTATAGTGGATTTTTGTCATTTTTGGTCTTGTTTTGTTTAGATAAATATTTTCTATTTTTCTAAACTGGTGTGGTGTCCTTTTGTAGTGTTTTCATTACGTTACTCTGAAGTTAAGCCTACTGCTCTTCCAAGCTACCAAGGGGGTAAGCAGGCGTTAGCTGAGGGTGATTCTCTTTTACCCTGACTAGAGTGAGGGTCCTTGCTTGAACAGTGGGTAACCTGACTCTCAAACAAAGACCCCATTTCTGACAGGTAGAAATACCCTAGCCCACAACGTCTTCCCCCCATTTTCCTGGTAAGATGGAGAGCTTACTAAAAGTCCCACCTGAGCACAATTCCCACCATTTTTGGAGACACATTTTTTATACATAGGAATGGCCAGATCTCCTCCACCAAACACAGAAGCACTTCATGAGTGCTGTAGAATAGGCTGTAGGGACTGGTGTCATGACAGGCCCTGTGGGCAAACCTTGCCATGTATGACCGAAGTCCATGTGTGGTATAGCGTTGGATGGTTTTATGGGGTAGGCTGCAGGGCCTGGTCGCATACCAGGCCCTGTGGTTAACCCCTGCCATGTATGGCTGAAGGCTGTGCAAGGCACAAATAGTTATAGTGTGCAGAGTGCAGCACACATAGGAAGGGGAAATAAAAGCTAAAAAAAGATACTTCATCCTGCTACGCTTCACCTGGGGATGCATAGGTTTTCTTGCATTCCCAGGTCTCCCACTTCTGGTAAATCTAGGATTATGTCAAAATCCATGAATGTTGTGTGGGAACACTCATGCAACACCCATTGAAACCCCTCCCTGGTGCAGAGTCATGCAATCCAGTGATTTGTTCTGTGTTGCAATACTCATGACTCATGAAGCCACTCAAGCCTCAAGGTGGCATTGTGTGGCTTCATGAGTCTTGCTCAAGGTTTGCCTCACACATGCAGCACCTTGATTGGTGTGAATGTGTTGGAAGGCATTCATTTTTGCCACCAAAAGTGCTTAGATGGGTGGGCAAAGCAGGATTTCATTATGTGAAATGCAGTTCTGTCATTTAGCGCTTTATTGTAGCATAAAATACAAGGACGCATTACATGTCATAATATTGTGAAACATGCAAGTTTTGTGAACAACGGCCACTTGCGTTCTGCTTATGTGTGCTTCTCCCATTCTGATGCACTATAGTGTTGTCAATTATGAAACATGATGTAGGGACATCATTTTCTGTAACAAGTATACATTTTTAAAGATGTAACTTCAATAAGGGAACAGGCAATGTTTAGTGTATATGGAATTGTAATAAAAAATCCTCAAATATGGTGAAGTGAGATTTTATATTACAATTTTGAAAACAATACTTTTAGAAAGTTGGCTGTTTCCTGCCTCACTAATTTGGTGCCTGAAGCCTGTCTCTGGGTCACATGATTGGGTGAAGCTCAAAGGTGGGCTTTGTGTTTTCCTCCTAGCTAGCCACAGAGCTTAGGTGTGCAAAAGAGGACTGGTTGTGATGTGGCCTCAAGCTATTGCCAGTGTCTGAGATTAATTCAAGCAATCCGTCCATCACCTTGTTGTTTTTGAATTGGCAGCCCTAAGTGCACTGGGTGTGCACAGACGTGGGTCCTGGGATCCCTGTGCCACTGGATTCAATTTATCCTGGCCTGGATGATACCCCAAAACCGGTCCCAGGATCCTTTTTTCTGTTCCATGGAGGACTTGGCCTGTCAGTCTGAGCTGTTCCTACTGTAACATCATGAATGATGTATGTAAAGACTCCACAGTGATTAAGGAAGGAGTAATATAATATGTATTTTAAGCTCAATCTCTCTCTTATGTGTGCATGTTGGTGCTAGACCACAGCTTACTAAAGAAGGCTGGTGAGATGCCATACAGGATACAGACTTTAATCAGAACAACAGTTTCCACGTAACTGAAAAATATGTCCTCCCTTTTATCTCTCTCTCTTTCCCAACTTCTTTAACCCTGGATGGTGAACCAACAACACTTTTCAGATTCTTCCAGTGTTGAAGGTCGACCGACTGAGTGACTGGGTGGACAATCATTGCTCCAGCAGAACCTGAGTATTCTGGTGAGTGGTTCTTGAAACACAGCCCGATTTAGACTCTCCTGTCTCCACACAAATGGGTGCACACCCTCTGTAGTCAATATGGAGCCAGGGGGGGCACCTGTGTACTTCAAAGGAAAGCCTCTAGAAGATTTACCCCACTTTAAAATTAAAAGCAGAACTGGCTATAAGTATTGGCCTTCGGACACCATCTCTTCAGTGCACATCTGGACCTGTGGAAACACTGCCAGGACAGAGAACTGCTATGTTGCTGAAAGGATTGCCAGTCTGCTGGACTGCTGCTCTGGAAGAACTGCTACCCTGCTGTGCTGTTCTGCTGCCTGCCACACTCTTGCCTTCTTGAGAAACACTGGACCGACATCTGTTAAAACCCAGGACCCAAAAGTGACTGCAATGGCTGGCTGGATGGACTCCTGACTAGAGCTTCAGGAACAGAAGGCTCAAACAACCTTCAACAAATCTTCCATCTGTGAGTTCTGCCCTGCCAAGTGGTGAAAGGCCAATCCTGGAAGGGGGCCTGAAGGTGTTCTACCAACTCATCTGTGGACTCAGCAGCACAAACGCATCTCCTCTGCTGTGTGGCACAAACCAGAGCAGAACAAGTCCATTGCCTCTGCTGCAAGGATTCTCCCATCGCAAAGGACTCAACCTTTCAGCCTGCATCAGAATTGTTGCCTGTATGAACCCTTTCTGACACAGGCCCTCGCAGTACAAATCCCTCTTTGTAGCAGCTGCAGCCTTGATGACACAGATTTTCACTTCATAGCTGCACAGCTTCTCAGAACCAATGCACCTATTTAGCTTCATGGCAAATCCTCTGTGCGGGACCTCACAACACACCACAAATCAGGATTTAAGGTACTCAGTTGAATTTGTGACTTTATTCCAGTCTGGCGCAACTAGATGTCCACAGTTGCCGCTTTGTTCTTTTTGGTGCTATTTTCACTGAAATCTTTAAAAATGCTTATCTCTGATTCTAATAAAGGATTTTGTCATTTTGGGCTTGTTTAATTTTTTCAAAAATTGCTGTATTTTCCTAAATTTGTGTGAGATCCTTTTTTGTGTGGTATTTTTAGTTTATAACTGTTTCAGGTGTTGCACAAATAATGTATACATTGCCTCTAAGTTAAACCTGACAGATTCATGCCAAGCTACACAGGGGGTACCATCCAGGTTAATTTTGGGATTGCTTCTGCTCATACCCCCAATCAACAGCCTCATTTCTTACAATTACAATATTTTTTGGTAAAGTGACTGTGACTAGGTACATTTTTCTGTGAACCAGTACTGATTGTGGGAATCCAATTGTTATGAATCTCCACTGGTCGTAATCTCTATTTCTTATTAAGCATTTGTGTTGAGCAACCCTTGACCCGGCTTCAGCAGGCAGGTCGCTCCCCGCTCCGCCGCCCAACGCCACCACCTCACCGTCCGTTCCCTTTGTTCCATTCCAGTTTCCCAGCTGCTGCGTTCCCTGCGGCCCCTCCCGCCTCCCCCCTCCACCTCACTGTACGTTCCCTTTGTTCCATTCCAGCTTCCCCAGCCGCTGCGTCCCCTACGGCCCCTCCCGCCTCCACCTCACCGTCCGTTCTCTTTGTTCCATTCCAGCTTCCCCAGCCGCTGCGTCCCCTGTGGCCCCACCCCCCTAGCCTTCCCATTCATCCAGCCCTCCCCCCTCCCTGCTGCCACCCCCTCGCCCCCATTTATGGAAGCCGCGGCGCGGTAACGAGGAGCAACCTTGACCCTGCTTTAGCAGGCAGGTCGCTCCCTGCTCCGCCGCCCAGCGCCACCTCCTCACCGTCAGTTCCCTTTGTTCCATTCCAGCTTCCCCAGCCGCTGCGTCTCCTGCGGCCCCGCCCGCCTCCCCCTCCACCTCACCTTCCATTCCCTTTGTTCCATTCCAGCTTCCCCAGCCGCTGCGTCCCCTGTGGCCCCTCCCACCTCCCCCCTCCACCTCACCATCTGTTCCCTTTGTTCCATTCCAGCTTCCCCAGCTGCTGCGTCCCCTGAGGCCCCACAACCCTAGCCTTCCCATTTGTCCAGCCCTCCCTCCTCCCAGCTGCCACTCCCTCCCCCCCATTTATGGAAGCCGCGGCACGGTAACGAGGAGCAACCCTTGACCCTGCTTTAGCAGGCAGGTCGCTCCCCGCTCGGCCGCCCAGCGCCACCTCCTCACTGTCCGTTCCCTTTGTTCCATTCCAGCTTCCCCAGCCACTTCGTCCCCTGCGGCCCCTCCCGCCTCCCCCCTCCACCTCACCGTCCGTTCCCTTTGTTCCATTCCAGCTTCCCCAGCCGCTGCATCCCCAGCAGCCCCTCCCGCCTCCCCCCTCCACCTCACCGTCCATTCCCTTTGTTCCATTCCAGATTCTCCAGCTGCTGCGTCCCCTGCGGCCCCACCCCCCTAGCCTTCCCATTCGTCCAGCCCTCCCTCCTCCCAGCTGCCACTCCCTCCCCCCCATTTATGGAAGCCGCGGCACGGTAACGAGGAGCAACCCTTGACCCTGCTTTAGCAGGCAGGTCGCTCCCCGCTCGGCCGCCCAGCGCCACCTCCTCACTGTCCGTTCCCTTTGTTCCATTCCAGCTTCCCCAGCCACTTCGTCCCCTGCGGCCCCTCCCGCCTCCCCCCTCCACCTCACCGTCCGTTCCCTTTGTTCCATTTCAGCTTCCCCAGCCGCTGCATCCCCAGCAGCCCCTCCCGCCTCCCCCCTCCACCTCACCGTCCATTCCCTTTGTTCCATTCCAGATTCTCCAGCTGCTGCGTCCCCTGCGGCCCCACCCCCCTAGCCTTCCCATTCGTCCAGCCCTCCCTCCTCCCAGCTGCCAATCCTCCCCCCCCCCATTTATGGAAGCCGCGGCAAAGGCAAACCCGTCAGCGCCCATCCACACCAAGACTGCGCCCAGTGCCAGTCCCCCTGGCCCTCGCAGAAAAGCCTACTCCCCCCTCATCTTCCACTCACTCAACCCAGGCCCTCGCCCCACCTGCACCCTTTCCAGCCCCACACACACTCATGGCCCCTTCACTTGCCACACCTGTCATTTTTCCTGCTCCTCCTCCCTCACACCACACACCAACCACAGCGACCCCCCCAACTCACACAACACCCCCAACGCAACACACACCTGCTCTGCCCCCACCCCCACCAACCAGCCCCAGCACACCACCCCACAACCAGAACACACCCCGCAACAACACCCTCATGCACCACACCAACGCCACCCACCACAACCGCCTCAACTGCCTGCTCTTCAACACCCGCTCCCTTCACAAACATGGCATAGAACTCTGGGACCTCATCACATCACACTCACCCGACATCACCTTCCTCACGGAAAACTGGACCAACTCCTCCTCAGAACGCGACATATCCATCGCCACCCCCAAGGGATGCAAACTACAACACATCACCATCCTACACAGGGACACCATCAAAGTCACCTCCAGCTCCCAAGACACTATTGACAACACAGAACACATGCACATCCTAATCCACATTAACAACAACTCCACCCTTAGAGGTACACTAATCTACAGACCACCCGGACCACGCCTGCCTTCTGCGACACCATCAGCTCGCACGCCCTCACCTCCACAGACTACATCCTCCTCGGTGATTTTAACTTTCACTTGGAGAACCTACAAGACCACAGCTCTACATCCTTCATAGACAACCTCACCAACCTTGGACTCAAACAACTGGTCACCGCACCCACCCACTCAGCAGGACACACGCTCAACACAATTTTCACCTCAAGCCAACACATAGCCTACACCCACACCACTGAACTCCGTCCACTTCTCCTTCGCCAAACCCCCCACACACTACCATCAACACACCCTACCGCATGTGGGACAAGATCCCCACAGAACGCCTGAACTCCCAACTGGCCCACAACCCCCCCACACCAACGACCCCAACACAGGAGCCCACAACCTCTCAAAATGGATCACCACCTGTGCAGACACACTAGCCCCCCTCAGAAAACACACCGCCACCCGCAACATCAAGAACGCCCCATGGTTCACCCCTGAACTTCAATCGCAAATGCCACCAAGCGGAGAAAATATGGCGACAAGAACCCTCTAAAACCAGCTTCTCCACCCTCAAAGCCACCATTCGCACCCATCACCAACTCATACGCACCGCCAAAAGAGACCACTACAAGACACGCCTTGACAACAACTCTCAAAACAGCAAAGAACTCTTCACCATCATTAATGAACTAGCCAAACCCAAAGCCAGCAACATAGACCCTTCACACACACAGCCCCTATGTGACGCCCTCTCCAACCACTTCCACCACAAAATCCTGGACATCCACAACAGCTTCATCCCACACACCCACCACACACACCCCTCACTCACCCAACTCAACCCCCACTCATGATCCCCCCACCACACTCACCACCTGGGCCCCCACCACACACGAAGAAACCGAAAAAAACATGAACCCCATCCGCTCCGACCCCTGCCCACATTGCATTTACAAAAACGCCAGCCCAACCGTCGCCCCATACTCTGCGACATAATCAACTCCTCCTTCGACTCCGCCACCTACCCAGACCCCTGGAAGCACACAGAAGTCACTGCTCTCCTAAAAAAAAAAAAAAAACGACCCAGAGATCCTCTCCAAATATCGCCCATCTCCCTCCTCCCCTTCCCCGCCAAGGTCGCTGAGAAACTAGCCAAACCCCTGCCTATCCCACTACCTCGAAGAAAACAACACTCTTAACCCCTCACAATCCGGGTTCCGCAAGAACCACAGCACGGAAACCGCCCTCATCGCATGCACTGACGACATTGGGACCAAAGTCGACAAAGGCGAGACCGTCGCACTCATCCTCCTAGACCTCTCTGCAGCCTTTGACACTGTCTGCCACCACAAACTCCGCACACGCCTCCACAACATAGGAATTTGCCACAAAGCCTTAGACTGGCTCACCTGCTTCCTCACTGACCGGACCCAGAGAATCCGCCGCCCACCCTTCCACTCCACCACCACCAAGATCATCTGTGGTGTCCCACAAGGGTCCTCTCTCAGCCCCACACTCTTCAATATTTACATGATCCCCCTAACCAACATCCTCCGATCACACGGAATCACTATCCTCTCCTACGCAGATGACACCCAACTCATCCCCTCCCTTATCCGCAACCCCACCACTGCCAAAACCAACCTACACGCAGCTCTCCTCGACACCGCCAACTGGATGACAACTAACCACCTCAAGCTTAACTCCAACAAAACTTAGATCATCATCTTCGGCCCCAACAAAACCATATGGAACAACTCCTGGTGGCCCACCGTCCTAGGACCCGCACCCACCCCCGCAAACCACGCACGCAACCTCAGCATCATCCTGGACCCCTCCCTCTCCATGACACAGCAAATCAATGCTCTTACATCCTCCTGCTTCCTCACACTCCGCACTCTAAAAAAATCCTTCAAATGGATTCCCCCAGAGACCAGGAAGACAGTCACCCATGCACTCATCAGCAGCAAACTAGACTACGGTAACGCCCTCTACGCCGGCACCACACTCAAACTCACACGCAAACTCTAGAGAATCCAGAACACAGCCGCGCACCTCGTCCTTGGCCTCCCCCGCCACAAACAAATCTCACCACACCTCAAAACCCTTCCCTGGCTCCCCATAAACAAGAGAATCACATTCAAGATCCTCATCCACGCACACAAATCCCTCCACAACACCGGTCCGACATACCTCAACGAAAGAGTGAACTTTCACACTCCCACCCACAACCTCCGATCAGCCAACCTCGCCCTAGCCACAGTCCAAAGCACCACCACAGGAGGCAGGTCCTTCTCCTACCTCGCCCCCAAATCCTGGAACTCCCTCCCCACCAACCTCCGCAAAACCAAAGACCTCATGATTGTTCGAACAGTGACCCTCCTGCCCCCCCCCCAAGAGCCTTGAGACCCTCACGGTGAGTAGCGCGCTTTATACATTTTTTGATTGATTGATTGATAATCATCTTTCCTCCTATAGCACCAGGGAATCACTAATGAACCTTTAAATTGTTCTGTTTCCCTGTGGTATTTGGTGTGTGATCCCTTTAACCTAACGTGTGTCCTGTATTTTTTTTTCTGTCACACTGAGGGCCATATTTATACTTTTTGATGCAAAACTGTGCCAATGCAGTTTGGCGTAAAAAAAAATTAACGCCGGCTAACGCCATTTCTTTGCACCACCCGGGAGTCAAATTTATACTTTGAAGCACGGCGACGCAAACCACTGGTTAGATTCATTTTTCTTTACTCACACCAATGCGCCATGTCGTAAAGAAAAATGGCGTTAACGTGAGGAACACAAACACAGCAAAATGTTCAAAGGAGCCCCAAAATGGATTCCAGAAGACATGAGACACCCCAGGAAGATAACAACCGACTAGGAACCAGCCAGGAGGATCCACACAAGACCCAGGAGAGGGAGAAGAAGAAAAGGAAGTGTTGGTTCAGTGCAGAGGAGCATGAAATACTGGTGAAAGAGGTGACGGAACACCAGCATCAACTTTATGTCACCTCTAAATTGCCAATTGGGAGGAGAGAAGCAATTTGGCAACACATTGTCGATAAGATCAACAGTGTGGCAGAAGTACGGAGAACAGTCACAGAGTGCAGGAAACGCTGGCATGACTGCAAGTGCAGGACCAAGGAAAAGATAGGAAGGAACAGGAAGGCAGCACTGCAGACTGGAGGTGGGAGTCCAGCACCGCAGGAGGCCCTGGACCACATGGAGGAGATGGTGGCAGCCATCATCCCTGAGGAGATCATCACAGGGATTCAAGGACAGGACTACCATGATACAACACCGATGCAGGGTAAGTTGCATGGGGAACGAAAATGCCTAATTGTTAACTGCAAGCAGGGGGGGCATACCTACTACACAATACATGTCAGCCATGATAATCAAGTAGTGGAAAGGGCAAAGGGGCACGGCACGGGTGCATGAGCTGTGCAGGGGAACCCTGGGGCACAGTACAACTCTTCACCAACAACCTTTGCATGGGGGTACTCTGCCATGCCAAGAATGTTGGAAAGGCAAAGCCAGTCCAGGAGGGTAGGGTACAACGTAAAACTGGCCTGCTGTCACACGACAGCTGGTATTGTTGCTATATGAACTAGGGCTCAATTTACAGTCTCAGGCCATATCCGCATGTGGTATTTACCATTGACAACCGTTGCCACTAGCACCTCTGCTGTGTGTGCAGGTCAAGTAGACAATGGCAGTTACGTGTCCATGGATCAAACACACCCAAAATAGAGGGTTCAGGATGACAATGTTATCAATCCCCTGTAATTAATAAAAATGTGGAAATCCTGTCAAATGCTAATGTCTATAGGTGCTACAAACATCAGGTATTGTAATTAAGATTATGAGGTACACAGCAGTAATGTCATACCCATGCTGCACATTTCAGGGTCGACCCCATGCCTGTGTTACAATAGCTGCAATGCCACCATCCAACATCTCAAGTGTCATAGTGCTAAGACAACAGCATTGAGGGGGAGGAGATATGTTTATAGCTAGTGAAACACACCTGCACAGTCATAAGAGGAAATGGAACAATGCTAGGACCATCAGTGCAATCCAATGTAGAACACATTGCCCAACATCAGCAGTACACACTACCAATGCTGACACTCATATCGTGCCATGCCAGTGCTATACATAGTATATGCTAGGTCTCAGCAACATATCGGTGGATGTGAAATATCAGAGACTGGGTCAGTTTCAGATTGTTAAGTGTGGTGCAAGTGCCATCAGAACAACCACAACCATTGCAAGACCACACCATGATAATGGAAGTAGACGGAGGGTTGAGTTGTACAATAGGGTGGCAACATACAATTTGGGCAGAACCTACACCGAGAGGATGTGATGCAGACATTTCCCCAAACTACCCACACTACATGTGACATGCAGGTGGGGCATAGGCCTGGGAGAATGCTAATGTTAATGACAGGAACAATGAACAGGAACCAAGATCACAATGTGCAAATAATAGGAAGTCAGGAAACTCACATTACAAATGCCACAACACAGACACGCTCATTGTACAATAGCTCATTGCAGAGGATGAAGGCTCTCCTGGGGATATGCCTGTCCTGGACTTCCCTGATGACATGGATGACGAGCTGACAAACATTAGACCTGCAGATCCTCCAAGATGTCCTTGGAACTCTCCAGACCCCAACTTCAGTCACAAGGAAGAGCACAAAAGTAGCAGCCATCACAGAGGACCCACCCACCACCCCAATATTACGACCTGCCAGCTCCAACCCTGCTTAGGACTCCGAGGACACTGGTACCACCTTTGAGAGGACTGTAGTTGGAGTTCAGTGGGAGCTGGCCAAGGAGGTGTGGGTGGGGATGCAAAATATGGCAGCCAGCCTTGAGGGGATGCATTTGTGCATGATGTCATCTGCAGAACAGGCAGCAGCCATGCGAGTGCTAACATCCACCCTGCAAGGACTACAACAAAGTATATAGGAATTAACCACTGCAGTAAGGGAGTTGCCACAACACCTCGCACCCCAAACCTTTCACTGCGTGCCCGAATGCAATCATGACCCCCTCAGGGCCGACCTGGCTGCCTACTACAATGATGTAGCTGCTATTCTTAAGAACAAGCAGCTCCTCCTTGCTGCAGTAATGCCCTTAATAGCCCCACAGTTGGCAGCTACCGGGATTTCTGACTCCACGTCTTCAAACACTGAAGTGTGTGTTGCCCCTTCAAACCCACCACTACCAAGGGCAGAGGAGACAACACACACATCAGAAGATGAAGATGTGGAACAGATCACCCTCACCCGTAAGAGTACCCGGTAGCACTAGTCCATGCCACATGGGCACTGATATCCTAGGTCCTGTGCTTGTTAATATGCCAGTCTTCCAACAACTGCTCACATGAACTGTTCTCCAGCACACTGTTTACCTTGACACTATGCTCTGTGATTGACTCTCCCTACCTCATTGGCAATTCATGTTCCTCTGCACTGTATGACACTTCACCCCAGCATATCCAATGACATGTCCCATTGCACTTCTGTGGCATCACAATAGAATGCGTCACATAAATGGCCTCAAAATCCTGGACTATGCAAATATTGCACTACAGCACTTTCGAATGAATAGCACTTACACAACCACTTTGTCTCTGTGTAATGTGACACGTCAACTGTGTAGGAGATTAGTGATGTATGTCACATGTCAATGGCCATAGAATGTCAATACAACTGCCTTGAAAGATTGTGGGCTAATAATTATGCAATGGTGTCTGGATTGTATCATCATCTGCGCTTCCTGAGGCTTATTTCTGAAGTAAATTAAGAACTAAAAGTATAATGCTGCGTTGGACTGAAAAAGTGCACTTCAAGGGATGTTTAAGCTGAAAATCAATGTGATCAAAATTCCCTTCAAGACATTCTTTATGTATGTGACATCTGACTATAAACTGTCATCACACACACACACACACACACCACACAGCAGGAATGGATGTGTACTAGTGTAGGGACATTTATGTAACCTGGGAGTACAATGTAAGAAATGATAGGTGTGAGTTATGTATACTATACTACATAAGATTAAAACATCATCCAGCTTTTCAGGGTTCACATGAACATCAGGCTGCAGGCAGACATACCACAGTGGGCAATATTCCAAATCAGGTCTTAAACGATGGCAGATTTAAAACACACGTCCAAACTTCACAACACATTGGGAACCATAGTACCTTGAGTGGTGAGTGCAATGGATGGCAGAGGCATTGAGAAGTAGCTGTGGTGTAGCTGCCAATGTGACTGCACATTAGGAATTGTGAATAGCCATGCCAATAATGGGATTCGGATGCAGGAATGTACACAAATACAAATACGAAATTGACTATGTTCACCCATGCCAAGGCCCTGATCCCCAAGCATATAACACATACTGTAAAGGAGTACCTAAATATTCATTTAACAGTAAAAAAGGATAATCAAACTAGGAGAAACACCTTAACTAACCTAACCTATCCTAACTACACATTACACACAACTGGCCCTAGCTACCCTAAGCTAAACTTACCATTCACATTTAACTAAACACTCTAAACATCAACCCTCTACCCCCCTTATATGACGGGACACATGTGGGACAACATATACTAACCTAAACACATACTACCTTATCCTAAACAAATCTATATTTTGGGGGTATTTTTTTAATATATATATTTTTTATTTTTTATACACATAAACCCCAACATCATCCCAAACCCACAAAAATAACACATGTAATAATATAACCCCCTCCAACCCCCAACCCACTTATACTAACTAAACTAACAGCCAATTCTAACCTAACACTAAGCCCCCTAAACCCACTAAATATAAGAACCAGGAAAGAGGAGGGAGGGGAGGGAATCATGGCTGAGAGTCACAAAGTCACAAGTTTGCCCTCCACAGGATCTTCTTTATTCCACGCAGTCTCCTGCTATTGCGGGACACCTCCTGCTGCAGCCTGTCCATCCTGCGCGACATCTGTTGCATGTCACGTCTCATTTTTGTGAATTCTGCATTGTCTATCACTGCAGCAGGGGTTGTCTGTGTGCCACTGGTGGTAGGTAGTGCTGGTGCCGGTGCCGTGCTTGGAAGGGGAGGTAGAGGGACCTGCAACAGTGGCTGTCATCCTTGGTGCAATGGTGGTCGTAGTGGTTGTGCTGGTGGCTCTTGTGGGCAAGGATGGCCCCCCTTGGGCAAATGCCTTCTAGACCCCTGTGGCTCTCTCATGCCGATAACGCCATGCCATATTGCAGAACCCAGACTCCACATCCAGTATGTGGAGGTAATGCATCACCTACCTCTGGAATTCCCTGATCTGATGGGCATTCATTTTAGCAGCTGTAAAAACATAGAAAGCCAAACATTAGTGACATTGTTGTGTGAGACATCTACTGATGATATTCTAAAACTTCCTCAAAATAAGCTTAAACAGTTCAAATCACAGTACAGATCATAGATTGTCCCTGAGGAATGGCAATCCAACGCAGCCTAAACATCTCCTATCTAACAGCCCAGCAATGCTCAAAAAGCTGTGTACCTACTTAAATGATCTGTGCATCACTGTTCTGCCATTAGTCACAGAACAAATGCTGCAAGTACTCCACATGTGACAGGCCAACTAATGAATATCTTCTGGATGACAATCAAAGCCCACAAGATCTGTGATTTGCAATTTGAATTTGCTGGACGGTATGCAGTTGCAAATCATGAGGGGGTATCCTAGGTTGGAACAAATGAATGTTGGAATTACATGTCTGTCTTCTACACTGGGATCCTCATACATATTTCATAACCCTAACCCTGTGTCTCAGGGGTGATGGACATGCAACTCATACTTTCAAACATCAAGGACAGCCAGGGAGCTGTGGACAGCTGTCCATGGGTTTAGTCAGTCCACCACAGGTAAGGAGGGCTGCCAAATAGGATTGACTCAAGGATTGGGCAATCGCATCCATATTTATGTTCCTAATTGGGGACAATTGTCAACATCATTTGATCTCACTAAAACCTTTCCAAAAACAAGCACATAGATGCAAGCACCCATCTGGGCTTGACCTGCATGCACACCTATGACATTCTACTCATGTGTCACATAAACATAGCACAACATGTGGAGCCAGATGCTGCTAGGAGGTCAAACACACAGTCCTACATGTTCATTAGTTAACAGGGAGGCTCAAGCCTGTGGGTAATACTTCAGCATCACTGGTCTGTGTGAATCAGGGCATGACTTGCTGACTAAATCATGTACATGGCCACCTCCTAATTTATCATTGGCATAAATGTAGCAAAAAATATCACCCGGTTCACCTGCCCATGCCTATAGCGCAGCACTAGAATCCCAAAATCGGACTGTCCGCCACTGATTGGCCAACTCAAACATGGAACAAAATGTCAAACGCCAATCAAGTCACATATCAGATCATGTGCCAGCCCATCATACCTTGCAATGAGTCCAACATACAGGAGTCAATCACACAACAGCTGCAAACACAACACAGAACTAACATATCAACACTTACTGGATATGTCTGGGTCCGTAAATCAAGCCACTTCTCCAATTGTGCAGGGGGCTTGTCCACCTGTAACACATGGAAGGGTGAAATGTGCTCAATGTCTGCTCACTGTACAAAACATGGAACAATAAATCACTGTGTGTGACATTTTAGATGATAGAGCAGCACCTCAGGCATTTAGACACCCCAACAGACATACCACTGCAAACATGTATTGACCCTGTCACTCCAGTGATTGATAGACACACATATGCACACATGATCTGGCCCTAACAAGCATTTGGTGACAAACATGATTACTCAGTTTTGTGCAGAATTATTTCTAGAAGGTACTCCATTTCTTTATTTCTTGTTATGAGAGACATGTAAAGCCACATTCCTGGTGCACTGCAATACCAGTCACTCAGGTAATGTGGCTTGTGCAACAAGGGACAATCAGTTACTGTGGGATGCTCATGTGGGTTGGGTTTAGTTCAGGAATTATTGTGCTTTCTATGGTCCATTATATGCGGGCTGTGTTGTCTGTAGGTCACATATGTCACATTGCCAGTGTACCCACAGCCATATATGTCCCCTATGACACCATGATGGCAGGGATCCTGTGTGTTACTTGATGACAATGTTATGCTAAACATGGATTGGCCATTTATCTAAATCAAAACGCAAAAGAAATATATGCTGACAGTGTCTAATTTTACCATCCGTGACAGAATGCATGGGCACAGGTGTAGTCATTGTACCTGAAATGTGTTACTCAGGGCCCTGTGTACCTAAATCAGGTATTGTAGATCACAGTTAGCCACATTCAGCATCTTACATATACCAAGTTGGGTGATCTGTGGTTATACAACGAACTGACACTGTCCCCTAATTGAAACATAGTTTAGCAAATGTTCTACTGTGGCAATCTTGATGAGTTAGGTCTCAATTTGTATGCACCTTGGGAATGGCAGCAGTAACAGGAATGCTGGTCTGCTGATCTTAGCATACACCCATATCTGTGATAGCCTTCATACTGAGAAGTTAACTATTGTATATATGCTGCACTAGATCAGCAGGAATGTACCAAATGTATACTAGCAAAGTAATTTGTCACTTTGAATATATGATGGAAGCAGCCAGCGCTCCCTTGCACAACATCATGCAAATAAATAATTTGTAACCATGCATTCACAAAGTTCAGGGATCCCATGATGACCCATTAACTTATGAAAATTGCTTGGCTACAAAGTGACACAGATGGCAAATGCTTCAGCTCTGTAGCAGCAATTGTGTCCAAGGCAAATGAAAAGACACAGGATCAATGAACATAGGGGCAGTTAAAAATATATATATATATATATATGTGTGTAGTATTTGTTTCATGTTTTTACACTACAACTATGGAAAATAGCACCAAACATTTAGATATTATCCAGTGTGCATTACTTTGGCATCCATGATTAATTTAAATGCTGCACAAACCTAGTCAAAATATCAGCCTAAGATATTACTAGAGGTTAGGAAGATCTTTGTACGTATGGCCATGAATGTAGTTCAGACATGTATTCAAAATAATTGGGGACTACATTCATTCCTTGCTTTAGCATGTGAAATACATTTTATTCCTAGTACAGTCACAGACCATGAAAAAAACATTTTTTTGTGCTGCATTACCATCATCTAGTGATGTCAAAGCAGCACTAATTTACAAGATTAAGTTGTGTTTTGTAAGTTTGTGCGGCGTAGCAAATATTGTATAAATCAGGGCCACTGTATGTTTAACTTGCATTCCACATGTCCACAAACCTTGCATGCAGCATGTCACCAAATCTGCTACTGTCACTGCAGAGCATTTTACTGTACACATTATTCTGATTTGTACTCACCAGAAGGGCCACCAATAACCACACCCAGGTGGTCCAGCAGGTCTTGCTTTCTGGCCACAAGGTCAGCCCAGCGATGTTTGAGTTGGTGGTTGTTGCGCTGGCTGTTGAATACCCTCTTCAGATGGAACAGCACCTTCACCTGAGCCTCCTCGCCTTGGTGTGATACCCCTGTATCACTCTGCCACCAGCCTCTAACATCAGGGGGAAGAAGTGGCACACCAGCCAAATAAAAGACTCCAGCTCCTCCTCACCCATTCTCCCAAGACGTGGCCTGCCCAACATCACAAAAAATAATAGGGATAGGAAAGGGAAAAGAGGGAAACACAGGGAAAGGAGGTATGAAAATGAAACTTAATGAACCCAAAAGCATCCCAAAAATACCCCAACTAACAACACCCACTACACACTCCCAACAGTACAAAGACAAAATTAGACACAAACAATGACCAAAGCACACTTACACTGAATTACAGAGACAATTACAAAAACAACAGATGATAATTGGAATGGCACTCAGGAGACAAAAGCACAATTTGGACAGATACAATTCTCAACACAGCCACACAGTCTAGAAGAATCACAGTCTGCAAAGTGAAAGTGAAAGTACACCCACTGTACCATTTCTGTAAACAAGATATCCTATTACATCACTTCCTGTCTCAAATGCTGATCATGTGATGCATAAAAATTACCCAGAGGATGCTTGAGTGATGAAGGTGGGTGTTTAATTACATATGATAACAAAGTGGTGATGGTGACTATAGTTAGAAGAAGATTTGTATAATGTGTTGTCTCCGACGCAATCCTGCTGCAGTGTTTGGATGGTTCCCCTCATGTTCACGAACAGCATCCTCCTCTTCCTCCTCTTCAGGCATTTGTGTGTCTGGTACATAGAGGGGAATGTTCCTCCTTACACAAATGTTGAGCAGGATGGCACAGGTCAAAATGATCTTGCAGACCATTTCAGGTGAATATAGGAGGCTACCTCTGGTGATGTCGAGTGATCGGAATCTGGACCTCGGGATGGCAAAAGTCCTCTCTACTAAGGTGCGTTTCCTCCGATGTGCCTCATTATAGGCACGCTCTGATGCAGTGCTTGGGTTGGCAAATGGTGTCATGATCCATGGCTGGATCCCATAACCCTGATCAGCTGAAAGAGAAAATGAGTGTAAATATTTGGATGTTGGTTGCACCTTGATTATCACTTTGCATGGCAGTTATCTTGTGACTCATCTGTGTTTGTATTATTGTGTGGTCGATCCTAGGGTTCTTGGATGTTCTTTCAGCATTGGGTTGTTTACCAAAACTGGTGTTTGGCTGATTGACCGGATATCAGTGGTATATTTGTAAACTTGCAGGTCATTGTATATCTCTCATGCATTATGTCATATGAAAGATGTGTCCATGTGCCTTCAATGGAGGTGACATGATACTTTCACACACAGATTTGATTCCACTGTGGTGGTAACACAGTTGCATTATATGGGCTGAACATCCCATCCAATTCAACATATGTAATAGCATGTGAAAATCAACAGTGAGGCCCTTTGATTTGGCTAGGTGACAATGTACAACACATCTCCATAAGTTGGCAGCACTGAAGTGTTCACAATTGACAATGCACAAATATCCCATGTGTGAACAGTTATATGCAAACCCATATTTTGTGCCCTTACTGGGTTGGCTCATGTACAATTGTGTACCTACTCTACTGAACCTGCTCCAGGTGAGCTGGCTAACTTGGTTGTGGGGGGTGGGTTTAAGTGTCAGAGGGTCCATGTGCCTGTACATCTGTTGTGTATATGTGTAATTGTCTCAATCCGTATGTGTAGCAGTATGCACTTTGCAATATTGTCACATCAATATGTGTACTTATCACAGTCCACTTGCTTATTGATAGTGGGCAATGTCACACCAGGAGTGATGTGAGATGTTGGTACTGCCTCAATGATTCCATGTCACCTTCATTAGAATCAGCATCATCATGCTATGTGTCTCATGGTGTTTGACCTGCAGCAAAACACATTACACAGTATGTATTGCTTGGAAGGGTGTGTGATTGAGTGTTATTGATGTGGTATTGGAAGATTGACCTTCCAAGTTGTACTGCCAGTTAAGGGCATGTCATTGTCACCTTGTGGTTTTAAATTTGTTGTTATTTGCATCTGTCATTTGTCCATAGGTCAGGATATCAAACATGACTAGCAGTGTCACAACCTCAGTGTCTTCCTGGCCACGTGTGAATGTAGTGGTGTATGTCTTGTTTGTCTTACAGGGTTTCTGTGAAGTGTGTATATAACTAGGTTTTTGTACTTACCAACAAGTAGGCCTTTGCCAGATCGTCCATCCTGGAAGTGTTGATTGATGGTGCAGTGGCGGAAGATTAATGAATCATGTACACTCCCAAGATACTTTGCCACAATATTGGTGATCAGTCCCCGGTGATCCACAATGGCCTGCACATTGATGGAGTGTGTATACCTCATGTTGCGGTATAGATGCTCGGTTGCAGCAGTTGGCCCAATCCGTACATGTATGCAGTCAATGGCACCAAGCACGTGTGGGAAGCCATTGATTTAGCCCTTTTTAGTCTCCTGCTGCTTCTGCTGTGTGTTGGGGAAGCTGACGTGGCGGGTGTGAGGGAGATGATAGCATCTAGTACCTTGGGTAGGAAGGCAGAGAATCAGGGCTGTGAGATCCCGGCAACCAGGGCACCAGTGGTTTAAAAACAGCCACTTGCCAATAAGTGGAGGACAGCTAGCAGCTTGGTCTCTGGTGGAATGATGTGGGGTGTCTGTAAGCTGGGTGCCACCTGTGGCTCAATGTGGCACAAAAGCTGCTGAATGGCTTGCCAGTTTAGTCTGTACCCCTGTATGATGTCACATTCCCTGTGGCCCTGAAGAGTTGACCTGGTCCGTAATATCCTCACCTGCCTTCGGCATTGCCTGTTGGTGTGGTGGAAACTGCTGCTGTTGCTCCTGTGCTCTGCGTCTTCGTGCATGCTGGATGAATAGCACCTCCATGTCTTCCTTTTGGAGCTCTGATGTTGCTTCTGTGGGTTTTCCTTAAGTACTGGTGTGTTTGCCCCATTTTAACGCCTACCCTAACCCAGGGGTTTAAGTTTTGACGCAAATCGGGATGTGCGTCATTTTCCAACTCAACCTCCCAGCCGTGCGGCATTTTTGCGCAGTTAGATAAATATGGCGCACGGGTGTTCAAGTCATTTTTTAGACGGGAACGCCTACCTTGCATGTCATTAATGGAAGGCGATTTCATGCATCTAGAAAATGATGCACACTGAGATATTTTGACGTTAGCGGGTCTATCATCAAAATATAAATATGGTGTTAGTTTTGCGCCGAATTTGCATTAAAAAAAAAATACAAATTCAGTGCAAGCAGAGTATAGATATGGGCCTGAATTTGTTGACAAGTTTGCAATAAATACGCCTAAGTTGTATGAACGCAGAATAAATTTCATGAAAGTGGCTAAGTGTTTGTGAACATCAAAATGAGCCTTGAAAACTTGTGTCTTAGTTGACCAATTTCCACAAGCCCTTCCACTCAAATATCTGTTGTCACCTTAGTCTTAAGTACCTGGAAATATTTTTGTGTGTTTTATGCTGATTATTACACAGGGCTCCAGTTATTAGTGATTCAAAAAGATGTTTGGATTTTCAGTTTTCTTGGATTCTTGAGTTGAATATCTACATCGACGCTTTATAATTGACTGACCCACTTAGCAAAAAAGCAAGCAACCTAGACCAGTGTCTTGTAACTAGCAAGTCTGACTATGCCAGATGACATGATGCACTTTGTTGTGTTCACAGTTTAGATAATTTCTATCGAGCCCTCATGGCGAAAATCTATTAGTTCAGTAGTGAATGGCGACATTTATTTCACTTTGCAAGCACGTAACACGTAACAGGCTTAAGAAAGAATTTCTCATAATCAAGGTTTGATATTTCTAGAGCAATCAAAAGAAACTATGAAGAGGCGAGCAGGTGCTACAGGCATCTTGAAGGATCTAAGAGTGCAATTAAACAGCAAATGAGCCTTAGAAATTCTCTTCTTCCTGAACAGATGAGCATAATAAAATCTGCTGAAAAATAAGATGACCAAAGGAGACTAATAATAGCGGCGAGCAGATAGACATCTGCCCTGTATCTCGACCTTCAGAAATAGAGAACAGATCAAATCCCCTGAGGGGAGCAGAAACAATTATGTAAATTTGTGTGCCTCTAGGAGAAGATTAGACGCTTACTGATTGCTCCCACACAAGCACACTTGAGCAGAATACCACTGGCTCGCATTTTCTCTCACTCTATATGAGCTGGCCGTTTTACAGGGACAGGACCACGTGAAAATGTTAAAGTGGCAGTCAAGAAAGAAAGAAAAAAAACTGACGATCTATTGAAGATTTTGTATTTTGTATGGGCATTACCTGCATAGTCATAGAAAGTATTTTAGATTGCTATGAAGTACAATCCTAACAATATGCTATGCAGAGGACTGTGCTCCTTGTTGTTCAACTTTGTGCTCTGAGCAGGTCATAGGCGTAGTTCACATTTGTGAAGAATCGTGGAATATGGACAAATGTCAATGGTTCCACAGTGATGGAACTGTGGGAAAAAAAAACCAATTAATTATTACATTTCAGAAGGAAAGGCAATCGGTTTATAGTAGGTCTAGGCAAAATTTAAATTACGCCGGCATAATTTGTAATTTCTCAAATTTTGTGCTTCACTTATTACACTGTATTCCCAAAATTACGCAATAAGGCCACGTTGTAAAATTATGCCACAGTGACAAAATTATAGAGCATGAGCACTTGAAAAATTTGAGTACCCAGAATGTTCGCGAAAGTTATTGATGGAAGTTGTGTTTTTCTTCTACTTTTTAGCATGAAATGGGTCCTCATATGAAAAATATTTTCAGTAGTACATTCTCAGGATTTTCATAATTTGCATAATTACACAAAATACAATTATGAGAATTTTACACTCGGCTAATTTATAGTCACTCTTCTCAATGCTAGATCAGCCCCATCCTCAGTGTACTCTTCTCTAGTGTGCATCCCTGAAAGTACCTTAGGGAAATCGTACAGACACGACTAGCACTCATTCTTTTAAAACAATGGTCATATGATGCGTTTGAAAATACATTTTTAGTCAAAACATGACTATCAGTTTGTATCAGCTTCATGTGTTTTCCATCATAAAGCATAAAGGTGCTAACAAACAGCTGCTATGAGACAGCACAGACTAAAATGTGCTAATTTACAAACACAAAAAGCCTTTGCATGGAAGTTATGCAAAAGATTAAAAAACAAACCTTCCATAACTATTTGAGGAGAATCATAGCCTTTTGGAAACTGACTCGTAAACAGTTATCCCAAAAGCTTTTGCAGCCACTCGGATGACTTGCTTGTGTTGCCATTGTCGTAGCTCCATTTTATCCCCACAGTCTGAACTTCTGCCAAATACCAATGGGGTTATGCAGGTTCACTAGATAAGACGAGCAGTGAACATACATATGCATATTCAAGTTTAAAAAACATTACTAAGGACCGGAAGTATAAAATACTTTTTACCGGTCACAAACCGACCGTCGAGTTGTTTGCTACTGGGAAAAGGACTTTCCCCATGTATCAATCCTATTCTGCTAGTCAGTAACCTGTTCTCGGCTCACAGAATAGGTTTGAGGGTCGAATAAGGAAAGGGCGTGCCTAGGATGTCCCTTCCTCATAGAGAGTCGCAGTGGGATGTAACATTGTTTTGCAAACTGTGAATGCAGTCGCAAAACAATCTCAGTTACCATCCACTTCAAGTTGATGGTAACCCATTCACAAATAGGAAGAGGTCTTCAAGGGACCCTTTCCCCTTTGTGAGTGGAAACAATTTTCTTTTTTTTTTTGCAGAGAAAGGATATAGGCAAGTCTAAAAACACTCTCTCTATGGAAACATGGTCCTAACTATATCTACCTACTGGTGACTATTTATCTATATATATCTTTACTTATATGTCTATATATAAATATGTATATATCCTCTACTGGAGTCTGACACTAGATAGTTATAGTTAGGACCTAGGGCCTGATTTAAATCTTGGCAGAGGGGTTACTCTCCTCATAGAAAACATAGGCGGTCATTATGAATACGGCAGGAAACACCGCCGACCGCCATGGCGAATGGAAACTTGCCATATAATGAACGAATATTCCAACCATGCCAAAAATCACCAGACCACCACTCCCCGCCATGACCCTGTTGGCTGGAATCCCTGACCTCCCCTCCCGCCACCGCCAAGCACACCCACATCCCGCCCTCCAAATAATGATGCACAAATCACCTTGCCGGACAGTGGAGGCCGAATGACCATTGGCGGCTGCACCCGCCACGGGCGGCAAGTGGACTCAACAGCAAGAAGTGCACACATTGGATAGGCTTATGACCCACACACCTGCCACGCATCCAGAACCCCATAAAACACCCCCAGACACACCCCACAATCCTTTACTACGAAACCAGACCAAGAAGACGGAGAGCACCAGAGGCAGACAGCGAATGCCAGCATACAGGAGACGCACACCGACCCACAGCAGAGCACACTCACCTCGTTCCCAGCCCCGACACCAATCCCCACTCACAACATGTCACCCCCCAAATATCCACGCTTCACCGAAAGGGAGTTAAGGACCATGGTGGACGAGTGCTTGAAGGTGGAGCCACAAATATTCGAGGCAGAGGTGCAGCACACACCCATCGATGGAGCTATGGCAGACCATTGTGAACCATCCACGCACCAGGGACGACATCCGCAGGGGAAGGAACGACCTGCGAGGGAAGGTCAGGGGCATGGCATCAAGGCACCACATCGGAGTGCAGAAGACTGGGGGAGGACAACAACAACATCACCAGAATAGACAGACTGGGAGGAAAAGGTACTGGCCATCCTGCACCCTGAGGGACTCACTGGACTCACTGAAGGAATGGATACGGGTAAGTCATCAACATATACCCCATGCACCACACCACCCCACCCACATCACCCAGGACCAATACCCCACCCAGGCATCAGCCACAAAATTCACCCCCCTGCATGACCACAAACCCACTAACAGGCCCACATCCCTCCCCCTGTGCACAGTCACCTACCCCTACACGTACCCACAATGGAACGACACCCCCCACCACAATGCAACCCCACACTGGCGCTAAATGCAATGTCAACCTCACAAAGGCACCCTGGAAGGCCACTGAAAGTAACACCAGCACAAAATAGCCCAGTCCTGTTCACCTCAAACGTTCATGCAGCTGTAACAGACATGTTTATGTCTCCCAACAGGCACCACCACCCATGGACCCCTAACAGACGGGACAAGGAGTGCCAGTGCCCCCCAGGGAGACAGAGGCACTTCACAGGACACTGGTGAAGGGCCCCTCACACAGTCCTGGACTCTCACCATGCAGCAGCCCCACCCAGGAAACCACTGTCACCCCTACCACCCAGTCAAGACCAACAGCCAAGGGCAGGCGTCCCCACACCAGTGTATCCAAGCCACAGACTGGTGGAACACATGTACAGAAGTCACAGTCTCCCACTCCTAACATGCAGGAAGGAGAGGGCCCCAGTACAAGTAGTACTGCCGGACCTGTGTAGGGGACACAGGCAAATGGGGCTAGGGCAAGTGCAAGGGTGCCAGTGGGCCAGGGGGGAGGCCACAGGATGGATGCAGCAGCCCGGGACGTGATATCAGAGGTATTGGGGGCCTACCAGCATACCCATGACAGGTTGGCACAGATTGTGTCCACCCTGGAGCACAGTCAGAGGATGCAGCAGGAACACCACCAACAGGCCATGGAACAGTGGAAAGAGCACAACACCACAATGGCCACCATAGCAAGAGCACTGCTGCAGCTGGTCCAAAACCAGTCTGACACCCACACAGGACAAGAGATCCCCACAACAGCACCGGACAACCAGCATCAGATTACCCCATCAGCAAAAACTTCCCAGGAACTACCCTCACAGGAAACCCAAGGGCCTACCATGTCATCCCCTGAAGATCAACAGCAGGCGCCCAAACGTTCCCTCAGGCCAAGATATGGCACTGGAACCCCAGCTAAGAACAAGGCAGCTTCAAAAAGTAACTCAGCAACAATATGCACTGCAACCATCCCACCCAATCTCCAACCACACATTACTAAGAGGCAATATGAACTGCTGTAAGACAAGATGGACCCATCAATACTACCAACAAGGCTGCTACCATGTTGGTCTTGAGGACACCCCCCCTTATGACTTGCCATCACTGTAAATAGCACTGTTCACTCACTTCAACCAATAAAACCCGTATCACACCTGTCCCCTGTGTGAAATTGTTAAAAACGTGATGAATGGATGCAACTGGCAGAGAACTACTTTATTGTCAAATCTGTGCATGAAGGGAGTCCTGTGTGCCTAAATGGTGGCAATGAGGAAAAGCATATATTTCAATCTGTCCCATGCAGAAAAGGGCCATGTATCGCCTATCATTACCAACCCCCCATATGACTGAGCACACTGACAGTATTTGTCACAAACCCCAATGTCATGCCCAAGTCCCACACATTTACTGGAAGTAGAGTTGTATCAGTTGGTTCCTGGAATTGAGATCTTCCCCTTCCTCATCATCACCATCACTCTCCTCACCTCTCTAAGGTAGCTGTTCAGGACCTACAGCACCCTCCACCTCCAAGAGAGGGATAGAATGTCTCACTGGCACGTTGTGCAGCATGCAGCAGGCCACCACTATTCTACACACCTTATCAGGCCCATAGGCCGGGGAACCCCCATAGATATGTAGACAATGAAATCTAGCCTTCAGGAGACCTATAGTTCGCTCTATCACCCTCCTAGTACTTCCATGGGCCTCATTGTGATTTCTCTCTACATCCATCCTGGGATTCCTCACTGGTGTCAGGAGCCAACGCAAGTTTGGATACCCAGAATCACTGAGAAAATGGTGCAATACAGAGTCATCATTGTTATGCCCCTTAGTCAGACAGGCTGGTTCTCTGCAATGTGTCAGTTAGTGACAGGCACACTTACCTATGATCCACCCTCTGTCCTCTTGGAGTTGTTCCATCTTCTGTGGCACACTGCTGTTCCTCAACACAAAGGAATCATGGACTGAACCTGGGAATATGGCATTCACATGTGAGATGTACTGATCTGCAGTACATACCAATTAGATGTTCATGGGGTGAAAGTTCTTTTTATTTCTGTAAACCTGTACACTTACTCTTGGGGGTGTGATCAGTATGTGGGTGCCATCACTGGCACCTATAACATGGGGTATGTTGGCAAAGGCATAGAATTCTGACTAGATGGCAGGGAGGTCAGTACTTTGGGGAAACCTCACATAGGACTGCAGATGTCGTACAAATGCATTCAGAAATCTTGTCAGTACCATGCTGAACATTGGCTGTGAAAATCCGGCACCCATGCCCACGGTCACTTGAAATGAGCCTGTGGCCATGAAATGGAGTGCGGAGAGCGCCTGCACTTCAGTTGAGATGGCATGCTGATTACGATTTCCCGGAGTTAGTGCAGGATCCAATAAAGCACAAAGTTCCTGAATTGTTACATGTGTGAGTCTGTAAGTGATTATGATGTGACACTCCACCATGGTCCTCATATCCACAAGTGGTCTGTACACCAATGGTGCCCTTCCTCGCCACAAGGGTCGGTACCTAGGAGGGGTTTAAAAAAGGTGTGATGAAGACACATACATAGGCACACTTGTCATCATTTGTGCTCTGCATTGTTCATTGTATTGTCTCTACATTAGCTGCTACCTGACAGATATACATGTACATCACAAGGAGGAAACTGAGTATTTCCTGTGTGCTACAATACTGACTGGACAGAGGCCTAGGTGCTTCATGTGGCTAGTAGGGTCTGCATTGTGAGAAGTATTTAATTTTAGATGTGTAGGTCATGGCAAAATGTCTGCCCACTGTAATTCTGCCCTTTCGTTGTGGAAGCGACCTCATACTGCTAGCGGTTGACATCACAGCGTAAGGCGCTGTTACTGCCGTTTGCACCCTCATAGGTTAACATGGATGCCAATGGGGAATCGTGGCGTATCATGATCGCCGCCGGCGGTGACGGTACACACTGCCGTGGAACGTACGCGCGTTCGTCATCGTTTATTCACTTGACTCCCTGATCTCGTGTAGACAGGTACTCCACTGTGTGTACTGCTGTGGCCTGCCTCTGGCTATAGCTGTGCCTCATGTTGCAGGGGAAATGGCCCCGTCCTTCACCCAGGAGGAACTGGAGAAGCTAGTGGATGGGGTCCTGCCCCTGTACGCAAAACTGTACGGACAGCCAGAGGTACAGGTGAGTCTGGGTTTGGGGGGCACTGTGTGTGTGTAATGGATGGTGTTGATTGGACATATGAGTGCACCTCTGTGCCTGCATGGCCCATGGTGCATGGCATGCTGCATGCGTATGTCCTGTATGTCTGACAGTACTGTCCGTCCCATAGTGGACGATTAGGCAGCTGTTCCTATCGTGCAAATGTGCCTGACCTCTCTTTTCCATTTCTGTGTCGCCCTTTTAGGTCAGCGCCCACCAGAAGAGGGCACTTTGGCATGCCATCGCCAAGGAGGTGCGGACATTGGGGGTCTACAACTGGTAGAGCACCCACTGTAGAAAGAGGTGGAAGGACCTGCGGCGCTGGGTGCGTAAGATAAGTAAAGTCCAGCTGGGGAAGTCCTCCCAATGTGTAAGGGGTGCCGATCGGGCACTGACCCCCCTCATGCGACGGATCCTGGCGGTGGCATACCCAGACCTGGATGGGCGCTTAAGGCTACACAGCAGTCACAAGGGGGTGAGTACTCATTTCACATACTTCAGTCTGGAAGGATGTCTGGGTGTGCATTAGGGTTCATGATGCTTAGAGGCAGGGACTTTGACTGGTGTCCATCAACTTTATGGTCCCTAAAGGGTGTAGGGGTGTCTTTGTCAGATCTCCCATATGTCGCATCCTTTGGTATTCCAGGGGATGGGTGTAGAGCAGTTCTCTGGTCCGTAGTCAGGGGCATGGGCATAGTGTACGGTGCTGCCTGTTAGGTGTGTCTTCTGGGTGGGTGTATTTCTGGCCATTATGTACCTCCAATCAGCTATTTACAAGTGTCTATCCTGTTTTGCTTCCCCATCCCTGTTCTCTTGTGTTGGGTTGGTACAGCATCAATATCTGTCGAGGGAGCTGAGGCACCGGCAAGTGGGGAGGCAGCAGCCCACGGATCCTCGGAGGCAGAGACAACCGCCGCCCGGGGGACCAGTGGGTGGGAGGGTGAGGGGAGTTCCACGGGGGCGGCAACTACCACAGGAGGTAGTGACTCCAAGACCTCATCTGATGGGGGCTCCCCGGCGGTGGCGGACCCTGGTGACCATACCACTACTGTGACATCTTCCGCGACCCCCATTCCATCACCGCCATCCCTTCTGCTCCCCACCGAGTTGCCTGTACCTGCCCACCCAGAAAGGTGGATGTCTCCTTCGCCCCAGGTACCTCCTCCCCTGCCCCAGTCAGCCCTGCTGCCCTCACAGAGGAGGCTATTGACCTACTGAGAACCATCTCTGTAGCGCAGACAACCATCGTCAATGCCATCCAGGGGCTAGCATCAGTGGTGCAGCAGACAAATGCCTATCTGGATGGAACTCACGGTGCTGTGTCTGGCCTACAGAAATCTTTTCAGGCTCTGGTCTCCTCTCGGACAGCAGCAAGTTTCCCTGGCCATTCCATCCCCTCTCCAACCTCCTCTACCCCTTCCAGCACCCCACTCCCTTCACCCGTCCAAGGCACACATTCAGACACGCAGTCAAGCACATCAACACACAAGAAATACACTTCTAAACACAAGCACCACACCTCCCACTACAAGCGTTCACACAGCCAACAGACACATGCACACACAACAGCATCCACTTCCCCTAGTGTGGCCACCTCTTCCGCCTCCCTGTCTGTCCCCTCTACACCCACACCCTCATGCTCTGCACCTTCAGTCACTGTTGCTGCTCCTCTTCCTTCACTCACCACAATAGCTGACATCCATACATGCACCCCATACACCACACCTGCACTAACCACCACTACTGTAGTTGACACATGCAGCACACTCACCAGACTTGCAGACACCCACTCAACATACATCCACACTAGCTGTCTGTCTTCTCCTACATTGTCCACCCCCCAAAACACACAAACGCACCAAGACACCCACCCATCAGACATCCACCACACCACAGCATACTGTCCAGTCACATGCACCCACTACACGTACCCCTACACCACATACATCCACATTCTCGGCCTTCACTCCCACGCCCTCATCCACGACCACCCCAATTGCTCCGAAGAAACTTTTCCTCTCCTGTGCTGACCTCTTCCAACCCACTGGCCCACCCCGTCTTGTCCCCAAACGTGCTCACCTCCTTACCCTTTCCACTCCTTCAACATTACACCCACCCCTGTCCACCCTTCACATTCCCGTGCCCTTTCCCCAGATAAAAAAAAGTCCTGGACTGAGCCGAGTTCCTCTAGCTCCACCAGATCTAAACAGCCCCCACCCCTTCAAAGGACAAACCCACCCCCTCCACCTTCCAAACGAAAGTCCAGTCCCACCCCCGTCGCAAGTCCCCACAACCCCCTGCCCCCTTTTCCGTGAGGTGCTTGGATGCCCATATGTTGCACCATTAGGTGGAGTACCACACACTCGTGGGAGTCAGGTTGGGTGCATTGTGGCCCCTGGCAATTGTAGCTATACGGACTGGCCATTGGCACTGTTTAGACTGTTTGGCTCTGTGAGCTTCACATTAAAGTTTCTGTGTCGCCTGTGTTTCGGTGGCACGCCGTTGAACCCTGGTCTTTTGTTTCATTGTTCATGGGTGTGGGGCATTTGTATGTACTATGGTCCAGTTGGATTAGCCTTGTGTTGGGCAAGTACCTCTTGCTGTGGGGTGTATGACGTGTGCTGCTTTGAAGGGTTGGGGGGGCGTAGAAGGGTGGGTGGGTATGTGACTGTGCCCTTTCTTCCCTTGTTCAGTAGGTTGCGGTACTTATCATTGTCGACTTCGTCGGCGGTCTCGGTCGTGGAGGTATATGGAAAGGAGCAGGGCTGGCATGATCTGCAGCTCTCTATCCATGTCTGCTTTGGCACGTTGTGTGGGCCTCCGGTGAGTGTTTCTTTATATGTAGTTAATTTCCGTCTGGCTTTGCGTGGCGGTGGATTCCGTCCCGGAACTGGCGTCGGACTGGTGGTTCATTATTTGATGGGCGGGTTAGGCCTTTCCGTCGACCTGTGGGCGAACTCTGCCATATGGCACAACAAACTTTTTGTTATCTGGTGTAAATTCATTCAGTAGTTTTCTAGATATTTAAGGAAATCCAAATTTGTATATTTAGAAGTGCAAATACTTCACGACAAATTCACAACAATTCACAAATATGCACAAATAGAAGTGCACTGATGACTGGTTGCAAACTGAGCAGGAAGTTGTGGCCACCATTTTTTATTACAGGCCTGATTCCCAGAATGTCATACAATGGTGAAAAACTGGTACAGGAGGACAGGTTGGATGTAACCTGACCCAGTGATTGTGTACAGGGGTGTTTCTTGGACAAAGTAGGGGCATAAAACATAGAAGAATAGGTGTTTTTCACCACACATGTGAAATTCTTGAATTTGTCACAACACCCAGTGAGACGCCACCATGAAGCATCATGTCAAATTCACAAATAGCTCAGGAAAAAAAAAGATATTCAAACACTCACACACTCTCTTGCACCCACTCACCAACCCACTGAGGTACTCATGGAGACACTCATAGACTCATGCACCCACTTACATTACCACTGAGGTACTCATTGTAGGAGGCTGGCCTGGCTTATAGTGGGTACCTTGCGGTACTTACACTCTGTGCCAGGTCCAGTGATCCCTTATTAGTAGAATAGAGGTGTTTCTAGCAGCTTATGCAGATAGAAGGTAGCTATGGCAAAGCAACTCAGGCTGAACTAGGAGACATGCAAAGCTCCTACTATACCACTTATATCATATAGCACAATATCACAAGAAAACACAACACTCAGAGTTACTAAAAATAAAGGTACTTTATTTTAGTGACAATATGCCAAAAGAGGATACCCTCACTTAGGAGGTAAGTAATATACACAAGTTATATGTACACAAACCCAAAACAGGTAAGTAACAGTAAGAAAAGTAGTGCAAACAATGTAGAATCACAATAGGATGCAATAGGTGAACATAGGTCTTGGGGCAACACAAACCGCATACTCCAAAAGTAGAATGCGAATCACAAATGGACCCCAGACCTATGGGATCTTGTAGAGGGTCGCTGGGACTGTGAGAAAACAGTAAGGGTGTCAAAGATACCCCACCCCAAGACCCTAGAAAGTAGGAGTAAAGTTAACCTACTTCCCCAGAAATAGGGGGGTTCTGCAAGAACCACAAGCACTAGCAAAACACTGAAGATGGATTCCTGGACGTGAGGTCCTGCAAGGCAAGGGACACAAGTCCAAGAGTCGCAATAGTGTCCAGGGGGGAAGAAGCCAAGTGAAACCCCGGATGAAAGTGCAAAAGGGCTGGCTCCAGGTGGAAGAAGCCAAAGATTCTACAACAACAAAAAGGGCAAGGAACGTTTCCTTTGGATGGAAAATGTCCCATGGTGCGCTGGATGTTGCAGAAGTGTTTCCATGCAGAAATACCGCAAACAAGCCTTGCTAGCTGCAAGGGTCGAGGTAGAGGTTTTTGGGTGCTGCTGGGGATCAGGAAGGACCAGGATGTTGCCTATTGGAGGAGGAGACAGAGAGGGCACTCAGCAACCCAGAGAGCCCCCGCAGAAGCAGGCAGCACCCATAGAATTACCGGAGCAGACACTTGGAAGTTCTGTGAACTCTGAGTCACAAAATGAGGGTCCCACGACGTCGGAGTCCAACTCAGAGGGTTGAGCACTGCAGGACAGAGTGCTGGGGACCCAGGCTAGGCTGTGCACAAAGAAATTCTTGGAGAAATGCACAGAAGCAGGAGCAGCTGCAAATCACGCAGTACACAGGTTTGCTGCCTGGCGTGGGGAGGCAAGGACTTACTGCCACCAAATTTGGACAGAAGGGCCACTAGACTGTGGGAGACACTTGGACCCAGCTCCTGTGTTCCAGGGACCACGCTCGTCAGGATGAGAGGGGACCCAGAGGACCGGTGATGCAGTCTTTTGGTGCCTGCGTTAGAAGGGGGAAGATTCCGTCGACCCACTGGAGATTTCTTCTTGGCTTCCAGTGCCGGGTAAAGGCAGACAGCCCTCAGAGCATGCACCACCAGGTAACAGTCGAGAAAGCCGTCAGGATGATGCGCTACAATGTTGCTGGTAGTCATCTTGCTACTTTGTTGCGGTTTTGCAGGCGTCCTGGAGCAGTCAGCGGTCAATCCTTGGCAGAAGTCAAAGAGGGAAGTGCAGACGAACTCTGGTGAGCTCCTGCATTCGTTATCTGAGGAATAGCCCAGAGGAGAGACCCTAAATAGCCAGAAAATGAGGTTTGGCTACTAAGAAAGGAGGTTTGGCTACCACGAGAGGTAAGAACCTATCAGGAGGGGTCTCTGACATCACCTGCTATCACTGGCCACTCAGAGCAGTCCAGTGTGCCCCCAACAACTCTGAATCCAAGATGGTAGAGGTCTGGGACACACTGGAGGAGCTCTGGGCACCTCCCCTGGGAGGTACTTGTCAGGGGAGTAGTCACTCCCCTTTCCTTTGTCCAGTTTCACACCAGAGAAGGGCTGAGGGATCCCTGAACCGGTGTAGACTGGCTTATGCAGAGATGGGCACCATCTGTGCCCATCAAAGCATTTCCAGGGGCTGGGGGAGGCTACTCCTCCCCAGCCCTTCACAAGTATTTCCAAAGGGAGAGGGTGTAACACCCTCGCTCAGACGAAATCCTTTGTTCTGCCTTCCTGGGCTGGGGCTGCCCAGGCCCCAGGAGGCCAGAATCCTGTCTGAGGGGTTGGCAGCAGCTGCAGCTGCAGTGGAAACCCCGGAAAGGCAGTTTGGCAGTACCCGGGTTCTGTGCTAGGGACCCGGGAGATCATGAGATTGTCCCCCCAATACCAGAATTGTATTGGGGTGACAATTCCATGATCCTAGACCTGTTACATGGCCATGTTCGGAGTTACCATTGTGAAGCTACACATAGGTAGTGACCTATGTGCAGTGCACGTGTGTAATGGTGTCCCCGCACTCACAAAGTTTGGGGAATTTGCCCTGAACTATGTGGGGGCACCTTGGCTTGTGCCAGGGTGCCCACACACTAAGTAACTTGGCACCTAACCTTCACCAGGTGAGGGTTAGACATATAGGTGACTTATAAGTTACTTATGTGCAGTGAAAAATGGCTGTGAAATAACGTGGACGTTATTTCACTCAGGCTGCAGTGGCAGGCCTGTGTAAGTATTGCCTGAGCTCCCTATGGGTGGCAAAAGAAAGGCTGCAGTCCATAGGGATCTCCTGGAACCCCAATACCCTGGGTACCCAGGCACCATATACAAGGGAATGATATGGGTGTACCAGTGTGCCAATGAGAATTGGTAAAATTAGTAACTAGCCTGCAGTGACAATTTTAGAAAGCAGAGAGAGCATAAACACTGAGGTTCTGGTTAGCAGAGTCTCAGTGATACAGTTAGGCACCACACAGGGAACACATACAGGGCATACATTATGAGCACTGGGGTCCTGCCTAGCAGGGCAAAAACAAACATACATACAGTGAAAATGGGGGTAACATGCCAGGCAAGATGGTACTTTCCTACACTCAAGCACCCACTCAGACCCACTCAGTGACTTATGCACTCACTCACACATCAACTGATGTACTCATGCAGACGCTCACAGACCCACTCAGAGACTCATGCATTCACTAATAGATTCTGAGACTCGTGTACACACACACAGACACACTCAGAGACTCATGCACACATTCACAGACCCACTCAGATACTCATTCAGACACTCAAATACCCACTGGGGTACTCATGCAGACACTCACAGACCCACTCAGAGACTCATGCATGCACTCAGAGACTCATGCACACATTCACACACCTATTCAGAGACTCATGCACTCAAGCACAGAACCACTCGGTGACTCATGCAGACACTCACAGGCCCACTCATGGATCCACTAAGAGACTCATGCACACACACACAGACCTGCTCAGAGAATCATGCATCCACTGATATACTCACTGAGGTACTCATACATGAAGGAGGCTGGCTCTCTATACAGTGTATGAAAATGACATGCACTCTACAGAGAGTCTAAGCAACCCCACCTTGATATCCAGAGGTGAAAAGCAGAGCAACTAATTCTCTGTTTTTGTGGTAGTGTGGGCAAGCAGTTAGGCTTATCTTGGAGATGTGCTAAGCATTTGTAGTACTCACAGTATCAATAAATGTGGACATACACTCAGAAGACAAACTCAAGACAAATTTACCAAAATACTTCAGATTTTTATAAAATTTTAATACCAAGATCACCAATATACGGTAATATTTCCTTTGTTATAATTTTTCAAAGTTCAGAAAATATATGCTTTTGTGCATAATTATGCACCATAGCAATGAATGGGAAAAACTTTAACATTGCATATAACATAAGGCAATGCTCTTACAAGTTTCACCTTCTATTTTTACGTCAAGGTCATCGAGATGTCCTGTGGGCCAGCCGGAGAAATTCAGGCAGTTCTCAGTTCAAGCAAGAGCAGTGCACAACAGAGCAGGGGACCACTTGGAAACTCACTGCACAGATGGACCTAAAGGTCGGTCCGGTGGGTCCTCTTGAAGTGAAGAGATCAAAAGGGGTTATGGACCGCTAGAGCACAGTGGGTTTTTCTAAACGCAAGAGCAGGGATGCCCAGGGCAGTGCAGATAAGTCAGCCAAGAGTTGTGCATCAGCGAGTCCTTGGAGTCCAGAACAGGTCACTTGGAGGGTAGATTGCAGGTCAGTAGAGCCACTCTGGGGTGTGGTTCTTGGGTGTAATAAAGTACCTTGACTGGTGCTTGCTTCTGGGCTATTCTGAGTCCGGAGTCGACTTTCCTTATTGGTGTCAGGCCCTAAAAGGTGCAGTGCCACCAAACTTGGCACACTGATAGGTTTTATCATTTGAGTCTGTCATGTGGATTTTAGGTAGGTTCATTGTTCAACAGCCTTTTCAGAAAGCTGGAGGTGATTTGTGGTTTTGTAGAGTCTTCAGGTTTCCAGGTGACACCTCAGCAGTGAATGTCTTTCCTTGAAGCAGCAGGCAGGGTTTGGTTCATTTTTCTTTAGGCAGCAGGACTTCTGTTCTAGTGCCTCAAGTGTTCTCCGTTCCTGGCCTTTGTTTCTTTGTTCCTGGTTTTCTTTTGCCCATCAAATCTCATCTGTAGGTCTAGGGATGCACAATAAATACTGCCAACATAAATACAGGGAGAATACCTGTTAGTGGCTTGTGAGCCACCTACCTTAGGGTGGCTACACCCACTAAGGGACCACTTCCTGCAGGAAAAGGTCACATCGGTAACAGTGATTGGTTATATTCCTACTATCGAAGATAGAGGAAATTGAAATGGAGTGGTCACCTCACCTGTCACACCTGAGGGGTGATGCAGGCTGGGGATGACCGCTCCTCCTACTCTGGTTAAGTTTTCCCACTGGTTTTCCTGCTCAAAGTTGGGGGAAACTTTTGGGTGGCCATCAGCTGCTAGCAGCAGAGGCAGAGGTCAGACTTCAAAGGCAGTAAAGCCTCTGAAGCTGACTGTTAGAATAGGGAGCCTGCCTGGGGGAGGAGGTGTACCACCTCCACCAAGGAAAGGCTTTGTGTTCTGGTTCCTGAGAGCATAGGTTCTCAAGCCAGGAGCCCAGACTTCTGACTGGTGATGGCATGCTGGCTAAGCCCAGCCAAAAAGCATGCCAGGGCTGTTAGCAACTTTTAACTACACCTTGGCATGCAATTGCACTAGCAGTCTGCATGTGGCTGGTGTGGGGCCTCTCAGAGTGTGTCAGAGTCACCAGATCCTCGGGGTCTGTGCAAGTTCCCAACACGTCCACCACTGAACAGCTCCACGACTCTGATAGACAAATCACAGAGACTGAGAGAGTTCAAGAGGGGAAGAGGGGACTAGGAAGGGAACAGCTGGGAAGGAGACCTGTAGTAAGAAAAAGGTTAGAACACACAATATGAAAATTATATCTCCTGAAATCAATACTAGACTATGATTCTAAGCCTAGTCACTCAGAAAACATGAACAATCTAAGAGTTAAGTTTAAAATTACTAAGTTTCAAGATGACCGGATACTTGTAAGGGAATCAAGATGAATTAAATGAAAACTTTCTTATTCAAGTACTTTCCTTTACATGAGAATCAGAAAAAACATTCTGACTAAATTTTAAACCAGTCAAATAAATCCTGTTTTGAGAATGTATACTAGGACCATACAATATTGCATCTAGAAACTCTGGCCTTCTGTGTACTCTTAAAATGTTTCAACACAAATTGCGCATATTGCAGATATATATATATATATATATATATATATATATATAGTAAACACCATAAAAGGATTGTGCACCATGAATAACACAATATGGATTCAGGAAACAAATCACATAACTTGTCAACTCGAATATTACATAATAAATATCTTAGAATAGTGGCATACAATAAACAACATGAAATAAACTCGAGGAGAGAATCATGCATCTTGCCGATTCGAGTGTCACCATGTAAAATACCAAGAAATGGTAGCATGCAATGAATATCAAAGTCCAAATATCATTAATCGAATCGCCCGTCTTGCCGATTCATAAAATACGATGTAAATGTCAAGAAATAACAGCTCACAATAAATAACAAGATCAAAGTACAGTGAAACGAATCGCGCTTCTTTTGCCAATTCTTAAGCCACCATGTAAATGTCAAGAAATGGTAGCGCACAATGAACAACAAAGTTAAATCCTCATGAAACGAGTTGCGCGTCTTGCCAATTCGTAAAACATCATGTAAATGTCAAGAAATAGTAGTGAGCAATGGACAACAATGTTTAAACACCGTAAAACGAATCGCACGTCTTGCCGATTCTCAACCACCATGCCAATGTCAAGAAATGGTAGCACGCAATGAATAACAAACTCAAACCTTTATGAAACAAATCACGCGTCTTGCCTATTTGTAAACTACCATATAAATGTCAAGAAATGGTAGCGTGCAAGTAATCTGTTACTCATTTAAGAATTAAACCAAGAATATGAAAATTCTCAATAACGGTGTCGGAATAGTCCAACCACCGTCTTACCGCCTGGAACAGTGATCACCAATGAAGGATGAAGGGCAGAAGACTGGAAGATCCAAATAGGCCGCCGGGGCAGGAGCTCAGGAAGGAGCTGCTGCTCTGCACCGGGACCTCTGAATAGTGAGCACTGGGAGTTGGGGTGGCTCTCTTTTATAGAGTCTTGGCCCAGCCCAGAACCACGCCCAGGCATGTTGCAGGGAAAGTCTCTGGAAGGCCCTGGAAAGGGGCCACACCCTAACACACTCTGAAAACCTGCAGAAATACATTGCAAAGGAACAGTATTTGTAAGCATATTAAAAATAAGTTTTCAGGATTGAACTCTGCAATGCAAAAGGTTAAACCACAACATATCAGCACAATGCATAAATTACGTTGTTTTGAGAGTGCTGGGTTTCTGCATTTTTGTCGCCAATAGAGCGCGTACTGCTCTGGTGTTGACAGAGTGACACAATTGGTGCAGCAGCTCTGGGAGAGTCTGATCACCACCCATGCCCTAGGTACTAGGGGTACTAGTTACTAGGGACTTACAAGGATGGCTGAAGTGCCAAACATACTAAAGTTTGGGAGAAAGAGATCTGGCACCGGGAACCTGTTTAGCAGGAGCCCAGTGCACTTACAGTTTGAAAATACTTGAATTTCCAGGTAAAAGGTGGGGGGCTACATGTCAAAAGAGGCCCTTCCTTACACTACTCCTTCCCTCAAATGAAAGGGGATGAAACTGCCCTTCTCCAGGGCAGCCTTCATCCTCTAAGAGGAAGAACCTGTCAAGGCCATTTGCATTGGCATGGTGTAGGAAGTTAGCTCTGTATATACTATCTCAAATTAAGAGATAGTGTGCACAGAGTCCAAGGGTTCCCCTTAGAGGTAAGATAGTGGCAAAATTAGATAATCCTAATACTCTATTTTGTGGTAGTGTGGTCGAGCAGTAGGCTTGTCAGAAGGTAGTGTTAAGCATTTGTTGTACACACACAGGCAATAGTGCGGAACACACACTCAAAGCCTTAACTCCAGGCCAATAGTTTTTCTATAGAAAAATATATGTTCTTAATTTATTTTAGAACCACAAGATTCAAGATTTGAAGTAAATACATAAAATGCAAAGTGCTCCTCACAGGTAAGTAAGCAACTTTGAATTAGAGCAGTAACATACACAGTTTTAGTTAAAATGGCAATAAGCTACTGTATTTTAAAAGTGGACACAGTGCAAAACTCAGCAGTTTCTGGGGGAGGTAAGTATTGGTTAGTTTTGCAGGTAAGTAAGGCACTTACAAGTTCAGGTTCCTGGGCATAGGCAGCCCACCTCTGGGGGCTCAAGGCAACCGCAAAGTCACCGCACCAGCAGCACAGGGCGAGTGAGGTGCAGTGGTCAAAGGAGGACACTAAACACAGTCGCCTATGGAAAACAGGGGTGCTCCGGTTCCAGTCTGCCAACAGGTAAGTACGTGCATCTTCGGAGGGCAGACCAGGGGGGTTTTGTAGAGCACTGGGGGGGGCACAAGTAGACACACAAAACACATCCTCAGCGGCATAGGGGTGGCCGGGTGCAGTGGGCTTAGGAGGCGTCAGGTTTTCAATAGGAATCAATGGAGGGACCTGGGGGTCACTCTAGCGGTGCAGGCAGGGCACGGGGGGGCTTCTCGGGCCAGCCACCAATTGGGCTGGGCAGAGGGTCGCCTGATGGTCACTCCTGCACTGGAGTTTGGTTCCTTCTGGTCCTTGGGGCTGCGGGTGCAGTGCTTGGTCCAGGCGTCGGGTTCTTGGTTCCAGGCAGTCGCAGTCAGAGGGAGCCTCTAGATCCTCTCTGCATGCGTCGCTGTGGGGGTACAGGGGGGTTGCCTCAGGTTATTCACAAGGTCCAGTCTCCTGGGAGTCCTCTCTGCAGTGTTGGTTCTCTGGAGCTCGAGCTGGGGGCATCAGGTGCAGAGTGTAAAGTCTCACGCTTCCGGCAGGAAGAGTGAGTTCTTTTAAAGTTGCAAGAAAGTTGCAAAGGTGTCGCTGTTTGTGAACAGTGCCACTGTTCTCTGGAGTTTCTTGGTCCTTTGGTTCAAGGCAGTCCTCTGAGGCTTCAGAGGTCACAGGTCCCTGTTGGATGCGTCGCTGTGCAGGTTCTTTGAGTCTGGAGACAAGCCGGTAGGGCTGGGGCCATGTCAGTTGGTGTCTCCGTCGTCCCTGCGGGGATTTCAGGTCAGCAGTCCTTCTTTTTGTAGGTTGCAGTAATCTGATTTCCTGGTTTCTGGGTTGCCCCTAAATACTAGATTTAGTTGTGTGTTTAGGTCAGGAGGGCAGTAGCCAATGGCTACTGTCCTTGAGGGTGGCTACTCCCTCTTTGTGCGTCCTCACTGAGGGGAGGGGGGCACATCTCTAATCCTATTGGGGGGATCCTCCCAAACCAAGATGGAGGATTTCTAAAGGCAGGGGTTACCTCAGCTCAGGGCACCTTAGGGGCAGTCCTGACTGGTGGGTTACTCCTCCTTGTTTTTCTTATTATCTCCTCCAGCCTTGCCTCCAAAATTGGGGGCAGTGGCCTGATGGGCGGGCATCTTCACTAGCTGGGATGCCCTGGTGTGGTATAACAAAAGTCATGAGCCTTTGAGGCTCACCACCACGTGTTACAGTTCCTGCAGGGGGAGGTGAGAAGCACCTCCGCCCAATACAGGCTTTGTTCCTGGCCACAGAGTGACAAAGGCACTCTCCCCATGTGGCCAGAAACTCATCTGGTTGTGGCAGGCTGGCAGAGACTGCACAGCCTAGCACTAGGAGTCAGAATGGTGTTCAGGAGGCATCTCTAAGATGCCCTCTGGGTGCATTTTACAATACATTCCACACTGGCATCAGTGTGCATTTATTGTGCTAAGAAGTTTGATACCAAACTTCCCAGATTTCAGTGTAGCCATTATGGAACTGTAGAGTTTGTGTTTGTCAAACACCCAGACCATATACTCTTTATGGCTATCCTGCACTTACAATGTCTAAGGTTTTGCTTAGACACCATAGGGGCATAGTGCTCATGCACATATGCCCTCCCCTGTGGTATAGTGCACCCTGCCTTAGGGCTGTAAGGCCTACTAGAGGGGCTACTTACCTATACCACAGGCAGTGTGAGGTGGGCATGGCACTCTGAGGGGAGAGCCATGTTGACTGATTAATTTTTTCTCCATTAGCACACACAACTGTGAGGTAGTGTGCATGTGCTAAGTGAGGGGTCCCCAGGGTGGCATAAGACATGCTACAGCCCTTAGAGACCTTCCCTGGCATCAGGGCCCTTGGTACCAGGGGTACCATTTACAAGGGACTTATCTGGGTGCCAGGGCTGCGTCAAATGGGGGGACAAAGGTACATTTTACTGAAAGTACACTGGTGCTGGGGCCTGGTTAGCAGGGTCCCAGCACACTTTCATTCATAACTGACATCAACAAAAGGTAAAAGGTCAGGGGGTAACCATGCCAAGGAGGCATTTCCTTACAAATGGGCAGACCCAGGCCCATGTTCCACTTTAAAGTCCATTCCCTGTGGGGATATGGACCACTTAAGCAGTTTGGTGTTTTTCACATTTCATCTGTTGAAATCTCCTGAGAGGCCTATGGTCTGTCTGAACTATGAAGTGAGAGCCAAACAAGTAAGGCCTCAGCTTCTTCAAGGCCCAGCCCACAGCAAAGTCTTTCCTCTCTCTGGCACTCACTCCATTTTTGTTCCCTAGGGAGTAGTCTTATGCTTATAAAAGTAATAGGCTGCTCATGTCTCTCATCATTGGTCTGGGCTAGGACTGCTCCTTTCCCAAGTTCTGAGGCATCTGTTTGCACAATACACTGCCTGGAGTAATGTGGAGCTTTCAGAACTGGGACAGAGCAGATTGCATCCTTCAAAGTGTCAGACAACTCACTATCCAGTTGAACATTTTGGGCATTTCCTTAGATGTAGGTCCTTTGAGGGGAGCCACTATGGTGCCACAATCCATCACAAACCTCCTATAGTACCCAGTCAAGCCAAAGAATCCCCTGACTTAGGTCTGGGTGGTTGGAGTTTCCCAAGCCAGAGTTGTCCGGATCCTGGGCTGTAGTGGCTGAACTTGGCTACCACATGCAAGGAGGCCCGAATACACAACCTTTCCCTGCCCTATCTGGCACTTACTGGCCTTGATACTGAGGCCTGCCTTTTGCAAAGCCAAAATGACCTTTCCAAGGTGGATTAGATGAGCCTCCAATGTTGAGCTGTAGACAGCAATATCATGCAGATAATCTGCACTAAAGGATTCTAGCCCAGACAGAACTTGGTTAACCAATCCCTGAAAGGTTGCAGGGGCATTCTTTAATTCAAAAGGCACGACAGTAAACAGGTAGTGCCCACTTGGAGTGGAAAATGGCGATATTTCTTTTCCTCCGGGGTCAGGCCTATTTTCCTGTATACCCTAATGTGAGATCAAATTTGCTCAGATATTTGGTTGCCCCTTATCTGTCAATAAGCTTGACTGCCCTGGGAATTGGGAGTGCATCAGTCTTTGTTACCGCATTGCAGCTCCTAAAGTACACACACAACCTCATTTCTCTTCCTTCACCCTTGGAGTGAGGTTTGGCGACTAAAACTACTGGGCTGAGCCTTGGGCTGTCAGAGTATTTAATGATATCTAAACCCAGTCTCTTGCTTACTTCAGCTTGGATGCTTTCTCTGACATGGTCTGCGGTGTCCACATAATAAGTACACCAGCTGGGTCAGAGAGAAGAGTTCAGCATACTGGATGAGGACTTGCCTGCAATCAACCTGCTCTTGATCTGTGAGGGTGTCTGACAAGACCACTCCATCAACAAAACCATCTTTTGGATTGCTTGAGAGAAGATCAGGGAGAAGTTCACTCTCCCTCATGTTCCTCATCTGTGACCATGAGCATGGCCACCTGAGCTCTGTCAAAATATGGTTTCAAGTGATTGACATGAATAATCCTCTTGGGGTTCTTGCAGCTATCAAGGTCAACTAAGTAGGTGGCCTCTGCTTTTCTCTCAATGCTAGGGTAGGTCCTAAACCTCTTATCCCGGAGAGCCCTAGGAGCCACATCTCCAACACCAAAACTTTCTGCCCTGGTTTGAATTTCACCATAGCAGATCTCTGGTCATACCAATGCTTCCAGAGCTCCTGGTTGGCCTGAAGGTTTTTGCTCGCTTTCTCCATGTACCCAGCCATCCTGGAATGAACGCCAAGCACATAATCCACAATGTCTTGTTTGGGCTCTTTGAGAGGCCTCTCCCAGCCTTGCCTTATAAGACTTAATGGTCCCCTAACACGATGACAATACAAAAGTTCAAATGGGGAAAACCCTGCTCCCTTCTATGTCACTTTCCTGAAAGCAAAAAGCAGACATGGAAGTAAGACATCCCATCTCCTTCTAAGGTTTCAGGAAGTCCCCCAATCAGGCCTTTCAATGTTTGGTTAAACTGTTCAACCAATGCATTGGTCTATGGATGGTATGGAGTAGTGAACTTATAAGTCACACCACATTGCTGCCACTTGTGTTTTAAGTATGCAGACATAAAGTTTGAACCTCTGTCTGATACTACCTCTTTAGGAATGCCAACTCTAGTAAAAATAACCAGACCAGCTTTGGCCACTGGAAGGACAACAATGGTCCTTAAGAGGAATAGCTTCAGGATATCTAGTGGTACGGTCCTCTACCACTAGGATATATCTATTTCCTGAGGCTGTTTGAGGTTCATGGGGCCAACAATATAAAACCCTACACGTTTAAAAGGCAACCCATCCACAGGTAGTAGGATTAAGGGGGCCTTCAGATGGCCTCATACCTCACTACTGGCTTGACAGGATACACAGGACTGGCAAAAGTCCTTCAACTTTTGGGACATCCAAGGCCAGTAAAAGTTATTCACTAACCTACTTTGGGTTATATTATAGCCTAGGAGCCCAGCTAGGGGAATGTTAAGGGCTAGAGAGAGAAGAACTTCTCTGTACTGCTAAGGTACTACCACTCTCCTAGTTGTGCCGGGCTTGAGGTCTCTGGCCTCAGCAGGCATTAGCCCATTTTCCCAATAGACACTACGGGTACCACTGACATTACCCTGCGATTCCTATGCATCATGTTCTCTCAGGGATTCAATGTTTGGACAGGTTTTCTGTCCCTGGCAAAGATCCTACCTAGACGGTCCCCCTGGACCTAAGAGCTCTGACATGTAAGGGCCAAGCTCCTCATGCTTAGTTTCTTCTGGTAATAACAAGTCTTCTTCTTGGGAAGAGGGGTTATGACTTGGAATCTGTTTAGAAGCTGGTCCCCCAGTTTTCTTGTCTTTTCTCTTGGAGGGTTGTTCCATTCTTTCACAATCCAATACCTCTTGTTCACTTTGGAGTTTGCTTTGTGCTCTGGCTTTCACACCACCCCATTCTGGGATCTCAAGCACTCCTGTTGTACCCTAGCCCAAGGAGAACTGGAGAACTCTCCAGGTACTTTCCAAGCAGACAGTTTACAAGGATGAATGGGGACACAGCCACTTCTTTCTGTCGAACTTCTCCCCCCAAGTCCAACGATACCACAGCTGTAGGAATGATCTGTGTGACATTGTGAGCATGGTGACAGGATAGGAGTTCCTAAGCAGGTACTGATCTGAGTGAAACAGTTTCTGAGTTGCCATAGTAACACTATCACCAGTATCTCTCATGACTTTTCCTCTAGTTTCAATAATCAAGTAGTGTTGCCGATATTTTTGCATATTACTGTGCCAGGCAGCACAGGCTAAGTCTCCCCTCCATCAGTGGCTAATGTTGCATCAGTAGGTTCCCTGATATGATCAGGCCACAACTGAGATCCCATATGGATTTTAGCAACTGCATTTTTCTGCAGATGGACTAGAGGCATTCTTTTTATTGTTACAGCTAAAGTCTCCAGTTTGGTGTCCTGTAGCTTTACAATTCTGACACCAAGCCTTCTCTGAATCAAAGTGCTTCCCTTGATACCCACCTTTGAACTTTGGTGCTTTTCGGGCCCACCATCCTGAGCATGTTTTTGGGGCCTGATGAAAACTCTTTGTTTTTATTTTGGTTCTTGTCTTTCCCATGAGGGATCTTTTTGTCCTTTCCTGTGGTCTCCATCACCAGTGATAGCCTTGGTCACCCTTGTTTTGGCCTAGAGGTTTGCCTTCTTTCCAAACTCTAAAGGAGAAGGTGGACCTAGGTCTACCAGGAACTGATGTTGTTTCTCATTGCAACAATTACTTAATAGATGCCCTTCCATTATTAAATTGTGAAGCCCGTCATAATCGTGTACTTTCCTAACTTCCAACCAGTATTTTTACTGAAAAATCCCCAAATTTCATGCAGGATTTACTCTTTTTCATGCAGGACTTTTTCAAGTCTCCTGAATTGTATTCTGTATTCCTCAGTGGTAAGTCCAAAGTCCTCAATCAGGATAGCCTTCATAAGGTCATAAGACTTAGCATCTGCCTCATTCAATGCCAGGAGTCTATCCCTGCATTTACAAAAGAATGGGTCTCACAGTATGGAGCCCAATGTTTCCTCTCTACTTCCCTGGCTATGCAGGCTCTCTCACAGACAGAAAACCATTTGATGATGCCATCACCTTCTGTGTAATCAATCAATCAATCACTGTTTGTTAAGTGCAACTACTCACCCGTGAGGGCCTCAAGGTGCTGAGGGAGGAGCGGCATGGAGCATCCATCAGTGAGGAGGTTCTTCAAATAGCCATGTCTTCAAATAGCCATGTATTCAGCTCTTTTATGTAGTTGAGGAGGGGTGTAGTCTCTCTGAGGTGGGGCGGTAGGGTATTCCAGGCAGTCGTGGCGAGGTAGGAGAATAAGTGCACTCCTGTTCTTGTTTTTCTGCTGCGGGTTACTTCAGCGAGAGAGAGATGGGCTGAGCGTAGGGTCCTGTGAGTACATGGAAATTGAGTTGCCTGTTCAGGTAGGCTGGTCCAGTGTCGTGGAGGGCTTTGAGTGCGTGGGTGAGGATCTTGAAGGTGTTTATTTTCTCTGTGGGGAGCCAGTGTAGTGTGCGCAGGTGCTGGGAGATGGGACAGTTTTGAGGTAGGTCGAGGACCAGTCTGGCGGTGGCATTCTGGATGTTCTGTAGCTTTCGGTTAGTTACTTGTTGATATTGGAGTTGAGCAATTTGCCATAGTCCAGTCTGCTGGTAACGAGGGCGTGTATGACAGTCTTTCTGAGTTCAAGGGGGATCCATTTGAATGTCTTACGTAGGAGGGGGAGGGAGCGGAAGCAGGTGGATGCAACTGAGTTGATTTGGTGGTCCATGTGGAGTTTGGAGTCCAGGATGATTCTGAGGTTGCGGGCTTGGTTCGTGGGGGTGAGCGGGCTTCCGAGGGTGGGGGGCCACCAGGAGTCGTTCCACGCATCGGGTTGAGGGCCCATGATGAGTACTTCAATTTTGTCTGTGTTGAGTTGTAGGCAGCTGCTTTCCATTCAGTTGGCAACTGCTTCAATGCCTTCCCGGAATTTGTGTTTGCCTGTTTTAGATTAGTTGGATGGGGAGAGGATGAGTTGGGTGTTGTCAGCGTAGGAGACGATGTTGAGTCCATAGTTTCTGACAATGGTGGCAAGCGGGGCCATGCTGGTGTTAAACAGCATGGGGCTGAGGGAAGATCCCTGGGGAACTCTGCAGGTGGTAAGTGTGGGGTCCAAGAGGAGGGCGGAAATCCTACTCATTGAGCTCTGCCTGGGAGGAAAGATCAAATCCAGTTGACGGGGACATCACCTCTTTGATTAGTTTTTCCCTAGTTAAATGTATGCTGCCACCAGAGATGAGTCTGAAGCCCAACTCTCTTCTCTTAATATCTATTTCAAATGTCTCTAAACCAACCATTTGGTCATTCTTTCTAGAGCCAAATCCTCCTCTGGGGGGCTCCTACTTGTGAGACAGCTGATCTCACCTCATCCTAAGCATTATTTGAGTTTTCTGGGTCATCTGAGGAATCTCCTTCTTCCACTGGATTTTCTTCCTCATATTCTGCCACAAGCTTTTAAGTTTTTCAGTGGTAGTATGAGAACCAGTGTAAATTTGGTATGCTTTACAGAGAGCCCTTAGCTGGGCATAGTTATGCTCTGTGTAAGGGGTCAGGTCCAGCTCCTGATCATGGTTCTCTGTATCAAACATTTTAGATTACTAAAATTGGACAGTGTTAACAACTGTTAAAACATTTTCCTAATTACCTGCTAAAGAAAGGTCTTGTAAAAACATTGAATTACTTTTTTCCGGGACCTTACCAGGGCCCTAGCAATTAATTTTAGAATTTTTGAAAAATAGTCCAATTCAAAAAACGCAACTAGGCTAACAACAATTCTGAAAGTTATTCATATGATCACTCGGTGACAAAGTTGGATCAGCAAATGCAAAGTCATAGATCCCACAGCTGATCCACCAAATGTAGGAGGCTGACTCTCTATACAGTGTACAAAAATGATGTGCAGATAGTCTAGAGGTAAAAATATATAATCTAATGTATTTTTGTGGTAGTATGGGCGAGCAATTAGGCTAATCTAGGAATCATGCTAAATTTTTGTTGTATTCACAGTATCAATAAATGAAGACAGTGTGTGTAGTTTTAACGTCAGCTTGACGTGGCATTGCCAAAGAAAATTCACCCCTCAGCTAGGCAGTAGATAGGCCATAGAGTGGTGTCCTTTGTAATTTAAAAGGTGAAACATATCCTCCAGAGTTCCACTGACTTCAATGTTCACTGCCATACCCCTATACCCGGGTATATAAGCAGTCTGCCACCCATGGAACTCACATATATATTTACAAAAGTATAAAGACAATGACGCACCCAGTCAGACACTGAAACAGCCACTGATACAGTCACTGTGATATGTAGTCAATATGATATGATATGTAGTCAAGTACTCACATGATGTAGTCGCTCAATTAGACAAGTAGTCCTTTAAACATTGTTCTGGCTGTTTTGCTGCTAGCTTGACATGGCATGAAAAAGCCCTTTGCCAAGCCTTAAACCCACATTTTGTTACACATAACTCACCTTTGAGGTAGTCTGTAGGTATGACATAAAGCATGTTGCTTTGTGTGTAAAAGGTAAGAAATGTCCTTTTGAGTTTCACTAAGTTACTCAGGCACTTGCAGACCTGGATACCCAGTACATATAAAGTACAGCATCAATAATGCAAGTCACATACATGTTTTCAAAAGCATAGGGCCTAGCTCTCACCCAGTCAGTCAGCAACAGAGGCACTTATACATTCACTCACATACTCATAAACCAGTTATATATCCAGCAGTATCAGACACAGTCGCAGATACACTTTCAGAGCCCTCTACTCACCAACACCTACACTAAGCTATTCAATTATCACTTACGTACACATTTAGAGACCCACAGAGTTACTAAAACATGCCCGCATATTTACTTAAACATCTGATAACACTCCTACAGAGGAACTCATACATTCACTCAGATATATAGCCAAGTACTGACAGAACCTAGTCACCCATCCAGAAAACTAGTCTTTAAACCTGGATAGATACACAGGAACACAGTATGGGATAGGGTTGTATTTCCAGGGAGAGGCTAATGCATATGATAACACAGACAGAGACACAGAAATCTAAACATGAAAATTAATAGTAAAAGTAGCTATAATGTAATGATACAACTGTTTATGCAGCAGTTAAAAGCTTAAAATATGTAATCTGATAGTATGCAATGAAAAGCTAAATGTAGGTATCAACTTCTACTTAAGCATAGACAGTCACAATGCCATCAACAAAAAGAGGATACTATCTCCTCACAAGTCAGAAACAAAAGGGGCCAAATGTTGAGAATTTAGTGAAATTGAAAAGAGCTGCTGGCAAGAAAACAAATACATGGCTTAACATAGTATGTTGAAAACTGCAAATTGAGCAAAATCAAGTAAATAAAAAGCAAAGTTTCTAATCGACTAAGAAAGGAGAAAAGGTACATTAAATGAAGAGTACAATTTTCTACAATAAAAGAAAGAGTTTAAACAGAAGACAGAGACAGTTTAAGGAAATTAGAGTAAGAATGTTTCATAGTAGGTTAATTCAGAATCTCATAAGAACAATGAAGAATTATAAAAGGAGATGAAGAGTAGTCACACCAAAGGAACATGTTGAGGCGCTAGTTGATAAGCCCTTTGTTCTCAAGAGGAAGATATTTATTTTTATTCTAAACAGAATGAGAACACTGGTTAAAATGGTGTTGCTATGAGGAAAAGAAGCCAAAAGAAAAGACTTGTGAATAGAAATAACTTTTGCAAAATATTCAGTTGCTAATGGAAACATACTTCCACTCCTGAGCCTTCCTTTTAATGAAGAAAGCAACTTCCAAGAGAACACATTAGTGCATGCAGTGGAAGAATCTGGGTGATGTTATGAGTTGAAGAATGGTGGACCTTTGCAAAAGAGGAGAGGATACCTAGAAATTTAGATTAAGTGATAGCTGAAGCGGTGCAGGGAACCCCTGTATACAAATGTAACTATAATAGTATTTCTAGTGTTTGGCAGGAATCTATTAATATATTGATAGATTTCATACGTATGTTTCTCTGCAGAGCTTTGAAGCTGAAAATAGGTATATTGCAAGGATTAGATTCATGCAAATTAAGAAGTATACTAATTTACAGGGCCACTCACTGGCATGCCTTTCAAAGAAGGTCTGCCAAAGCACATTTTATCATTTCAGAATGTTAGCTGTACACCACTCGAAAATGCAATCTTTAGTTAGGAGGACTTACTATGTAAAAATTCCTGCCCTATGTTTAGGAGAAACAAATAGAGCTCTTGTGCATGGTACAGTAGTAGAAGTAGAAAGAGCTTGTGAATATGTTCAATTTCAGTTCTTTGGCCCTGAACAGGATGGTGGAGACAATGAGGAATTTGTATCTGCAGATGTAGAGGAATAGGAAACAGTTATTAGTGTTGATAACTTTCAAGAAGAGATTATGAAGATGACATAGTTTCTTTGGAGAAACCAAAGGATGTTTTGTATATGTTGTCTATGAACTCACTACAAAAGTCAAACTCGTAATGTTGTTCTTTATTCAAAAACTGCAAATGCAGAAGAGAGCAGAGATAAGTGGTTACAACGGGCTCCTTATTATTTTTTAAGAGAAAAGGTTTGATTGTTCCCCAGAGCAAATTGTATGTAAGTACTGTTATGATAAGTTAAAGGATGACAGAATGCCAGCTAGAGCAGTACCTAACAAGTTAGAATTAGCTCCAATTGCACAAGAACTTCAAGATTAAAATGTTTATGAATCAATTCTTATACATCGTATACATCATTTTCAAGCTGTAGTTCATATGGAACCAAAAACAAGAAAATTACATCCAACAGAGCTACAGAAAGGTTTTAAAGGTTGGGTTGTCTGTTTCCCATTGGATTTCAAACAGAATATTGAAACTACAGGGGTGCAGAGACATTTTGATGAACCACTTATTATTGTAGTGAATGGTGTCCCTACCAAGAACACAAAAATATTGCAAGAGTTTCATTTGTTCCAACGTTTATTGAGTGATAGGACTGTAATCCAGTCTGCTTCAAGCATTCAAGACCTTCTAGATATGTAGTGAATCTGTAGTGCTTACTCTAAGCAGCAAATAAGATGCACAATAATTTATAATGGTTATAATGGTTATTCTTGCAGTATAAGGAAAAATAAGTATATATTAATAACTTATTTGGACTAACTTACCAATGGAATCGTGAATGTGATGTTTTCACTTAGACTCAAATAAATTCTGTGTGATTTATGTACTTAACACTTAACTACCTTTTGATGTTAAAAATGAAAACTAAACTTTGACCTGCCCAAATTGTAGATCAGATGTTGTGACGATGTTGCATCTACAAAGAAATGGAAAATACCTTTACTAATGTTACAATGATGTAAAGCAGATGGATCTAAACTGGATTCTGAAATTTACAAACTTTAAAGCTGGACATACTTCAATTTCTTGAAAATTGATACTACAATAGCTATTATTTTACAGGACTAGTTAATGTAACATCTGGACACTAGACTGTCTATTTAAAGAGTGAAACTGGATGGACAGAATACAATGATAGTAACCTTATATTCAAAACAATAATGACCTTTACACGATTAAATTTGTACCATTTGTACAATTTTCTTCTACATACATCATCAGTGTTATAGACATCATTCGGCCTACCAGCCATGATGTCTTTAGGAGGATCTCCAAAACTGAACATCCTTTTATCTTCCATGAAGGAGGTAATATAACATCTGGACACAATGCTGTCTAATTAAAGTGTAGTGTAGCCATTTTTAATATAGCCTTTGCGCGTTTGCTGAAAGCATTAGGCCTCTGTGCACTTTGTTCTAGATGCATTTTATTTAGCCTCGCACTGTTATTTTTCAATAACCAGTTTCACGGTCTTGTTTTTTTTTCTTCTATCACACTGTTTAGCTTACTTCTGTGGTTCTAAAAATTCTGGACCCATGTAATTTACTTTGCCACAGCAGTACGATTTTAGTATCAAAAGACCGATAATGACTAGTACACTAAGCATGAGCATTTTCGCTCAATTCCAGCAGCGTTTTCACCTCGAAATCGCCATTTTCGTCCTGCACTCGTGGCTCCCATTTTATACATGGCAGCCATTTTTAAAAGTTGCCCTCACATAGGCTTATAATACAGTCAGATTTGATTCCAAGGACACGTACACCTTGATTGACTTTTCTCTGACCTAGGCAAGCTGGAACCATTGCCTCAGGCCAAACCTGTTTGGTCAGTCCCTCTCCCAGTGGCCGAATCAGATAGCATCAAGGCACACCAGGCCATAAAACCCTTATTATCGCTCACACACCCTGCCTAACTTGCTCACACCTGCACCTGCTCTTTTCTTCTTCTTACTTTACGAGGGGGAGGTGCCTGTTTTTATTGGGGGTCCACACTTATCTGATGTGAAATTCTAGGCCTTGCCGGGTAATTTATTATGGGCTGGATGACATGAAATATGAGGTTTCATCATGACACTGGTTTTTCCTTTGTAGTGAAAACATGTGAATGACCAACCAAAATGTCAAGAATGTTTGCCTAAAGCTTAAAAAACTATATATAAGGAAACCTGATTTTGCATTGACACACAGTCACCTGAGAACATACAAATTGTGCTGTTGTACTTCTAGGACACTTGTCAATTGGTTGCAGCCAATAAATTCGATCTTTGACTTCACCTAGAAGACTCTGAGTTTCTGTAGTCTGAATCAGGAAAGTACCCAAGGTCTTTGGGTGTACCCTGGCACCGCTGGGTTACCGGATCAGTACCGGTTCTGAAAAACCCAGTACCTCAGTTGGCGCCCAACGTGGGGCGATACCAGCGGTACCGGTCCAAGCCTGAGGTCGGTGGGGAGCTTCGTGTGAAAATTCTGGAGGAAGGCCGCCACTTCATCGACCCCTGCATGTCGACGTGGTCCGAAAGTCTTTGTTGCGAGGTTCCCCGCTTCCCGACGGCTATGAAGGACTGCTGCCCTGGCTATCGCCCTGATTTGGACCCTTGATTTTTGGTAGAGCGAAACGATAAGACGAGTCTTCTGGTGACGTCATTGATATTTTCAGTTAAGTATAAGTGGAGCGTCTCCCAGTCCTTAGTTGGACACTTGGTTTGGTCCTTAGTTGGACACTTGGTTTGGTCCTTAGTTGGACATTTGGTTTGGTATCCCTTTGGGATCACTTTGATTTGGAACTTGCAAGTACCAAAGCCGAAGGACTCGTGTATTCACGAGACTATCGTAAACGATAATCCTTTGAAGTTTGAAGCTAGACTAGTGAGCGAAGATGCCTGGTCTTAGCAGACTTGGAAATTTGTTTTGTCTTGGTTGTAAAAGGGACTCCCGGTTGGAGGACTCATGTCCGGTTCCTCCGATTGGAACTCCAACCTATGAACTATATGTGAAGCACGGAGTAGGCCCCATCACGTTTAATAAAGTATGGGTCCACTATTCTTGGAAATAATTGAGAAAAGTTTTTTTTTTTTTTTTTTTTTTTTCCTCTTGTAAATATGACTTAAACTAGGATCTGCAAACGGTTCTGTAAGTAAATTGCGACGGCGCTATTTATGAAAAATGGCTAAAGCGCGCTGTATTGTGTGTACTGAGTGTTTTCTGTTTATATCTGAAATGAGCTCAATGTGTGTTTGTGGGTCTTCTTGATGTTTACAGTTTGTTAAGTAAAATGTTGGTTAATTAATATTAAGTAGAAACTTAGAAAAAATCCAGAAATGAACCATGTGATGTGCTAACATAGCTATATGTTGCTCTTTAATTTATAGAATGAGCAATTGTGCACATATACAAAACTGCCGTTAAATGCTTAATAAATTAGAAAACACATTCAATAGATATAAATAGGGCCCCCCAAAAAAAAAAAACAACGAAATTATCTATTTTCAATTCAGCCAGCACTTTCCCAGTTAAACATGGGTGGAATTTTGCATAACCTTCCTTTTAAATAAAAGTGGCGCAAAAATGTGACGCATTTCAAGTTAGGCTTATGCGCTTAGGCTTGTGAGTTAATGTATCACAAATAATAGGCAAGGGATGCAGCTTGCTTTTATATGTGGAATTATCACAAAAAAAATAATAATTGTTTTTTTTTTTTTTTTAAAGAAAATTATTAATTATGGAAAAATTATTTTAAAAAATAAGTGCCTTTCAAAATCGTTTTTTAATATTTATAAAGCTTAATACCTATACTATGACCTCCTAACATTAAAATTTAATTTAAGTTATGTTGCACCGCTAAAATGACATTTGTATGTGCAATTTTCTCTTGGCGCAGGAGCAAACAAGCTCATTTCTATAAAGTATAAGTTAATATTTTCAATGGCTGACTCATGGATTGTGTAATAGACATTCTGGTAATGCATATTATGCAAGAAAATTGTAGGATATTGATTTTTTAATGCCTAAAATATCAAAGTCGATTTTGGGCAAAAGCACTGTTTAAACTGCATTTTCTTTCATTCAGAGTACTTTTTAAAGTGTCTCAGGCTTCAGTAAATGCATACATTTAGGTTTGATATATATTTGCAGGTTGTGCCTTCTTATGATTCAATGAGTCAATGTGCCAGTACAAAGGCTTGTTTTAATATCAAGGTTGAAGGTTCTAACTTCAGCTGGGCCTACTGAGACGTTCATTCATTCGAGGTTGATGAAATATGTACCATTGCATGGGATTGCAACAAGCATTTATTCTAACAACTGGTATGTGTGTTATTAAGGTTTGTGAATTATTCACAGTAAATGTAGTTTAATAATCTGGAAATAGAGATAATTTTTTTTAGCGCCTAAAAAGGAATTTTTTTTTTTTTTAAATAGAGTGAATTATTGCAGGTTAGAAGGAAAATAGAAAGGCCTACTGTCTTTGACAGATTCAGAGTGGCAGAAGCTAGGAGAGCTACAGAGGCTGGCTCAAGTCATGCTGCTGAGATGCTATCTTTTTCCCATAAACAATGGAGGAGGCTGTCGTGTTGACACTTGTGACCTTTTAAATTAGGGCCTTGTCTCTGAAAAAGGCAGAATGACCCTACGGGCCTCTAAAAGTGGGATTTCTGGTTTCTCCAGAAGAACATCAATACAATTAAAGAACTTAATTCCAAAGGGAAAATATAAAAAAAGGGGTTTCTTCGAAAGTCCCAACATCCTGTTAAATGCTCTGCAGAACTGATACATTTGTGTCTCCGCTCTAAAAAAATAAAATGATGCCTGCTAGTTGCTTTTATTTGACAGAAAACGAAGTGTTGCATTAAGTCTTAGACAGAAAATAAGATGCAGCCTTTTTTGAAATTTTTTTGAAGGCTACATGCCTTAATGAGAACGATTTGCCAATTAAGACTTATTTTTCACAGTGGAAATTGTAGGTGCCAAATTAATATGGAGTGTCAGTGTAACAATTTTTACTTTTAGAAAGGTAAAACTAAGGTGGCTTGATGTTGCGAAGTAACTGACAAGAGGGTAACAGTTAAGTAATGGAAATTTATTTTCATGTATTTGGTCCTATCATGAATTGTTCTTGCTGGTCCTGTATGTTAGAAGAGAAACAGTAAAGTTATATTTGACAGCAGATTTCCATTGCCTGGTGATCTACTGTCAAAAGGAGGGTAAGGATTTTAAACCTGACAAATTAAACAGGCCCAAATATTGGGTTTTGGGCTGCAGGTTTACAGTGCATAAAGTACATGACATGGTGTTGTGTGTCACCGCTTATTCACACATGCTATTGTTTTGTCTATGCTTTTTGTGCTTGATACACAGCAAGTATATCTGATGGCTTGACGTTTTGTGCGTTTTTATTATTTTTTATTTGTTTTTTTTGCATGTTTGTTGCTGCTTTTGATACTATTACAAGCTCCCCTGTGTTGTGAGGGGATGGTCATGACGATGCCCATCGCTACGCAACAGTTGGTTGAACTTGTTCTGGTTACTAAATTCCACAGATAATGATATTTCATGCTGTGAACATAAAAGACAACACTTCACCAGTGAATGTGTATTTGGCTATAATGGTATTGAAGGAAAATAAAAAGAGATATACAGGATCAAAGTGTGTCACCTGCAGTTAGTCACGTTACTGCCCCTTCCCTTAAAGGAACAGGCAGCCCTACATTTATGTATCCTTGATTGGACCTAAGGATGAAATTATAGATCTGTGACTCAAGGTGGCCTAATTTCTATATTACATTAGTTAATGATGTTCTGTTTCCTAAGTAGCATATGGCTTTCGTTCATTAAAAGAAAACCAGGTTTTCATTTTTTCCTGAAGAAGGAACTGAAACATTAGCTAGGAGTACCGTATATGTTGTAGTCGCCAACGGTAGAGTTAAAATTTGTGTAACTTTGGCCTTTGTGTATCACCCGTACTCTCGGTGTTGTGTCACATGCCTGACTATCACCCAAATATTTTTTTTTGTTTCTCCTATAGATTTTTTCTTTTGTTACTTCCCCTGACCAATGTCGCATCATGCTTAGTTATTGAGATTTTAGCTATGCCCTAGTCCCATTTCTCTTTTTCGAATTCCTTTCACCAGTCAGCCCTTTTATTATTATTGATGTATTGTTCAGGTTCACATTTCCAGACTGCAGTGATGTACCAGGGACCCCATGTTATGTATAATTCCCTTTGGTATGACCAGACTGGTTTTCAAGAATTTGCCTTAGGCCTGCTTCAATGTTTTCCAGCCTGACTGTCAGGGTAGCGATAGACTGGTTAACTGACTCAATATTATAGTAAGACAAGTTTTCCATCTCAATAGGAGATATCTTATGTTTACCTTTTTGAACATGACGAATTTTCAATGTCTATTTTAATTTGGTTTTCGGTTACCTTCTGTTCCTGCTACTTTAATTTTTGGTGGGATCAGATGTGTCCTAAATCATGCAAATATCAGGACCCTCTAGTTCTTGTCTTTTTGTTTGCACATTTGACTATTAGCCTGTGTATTGCATAGTGCACCTGATGCACAGTTTTTAAAGGAAGGTTTCTACATGTCCCTGATAATCGGTATCATGTGATTTCTCTATTGAGATGTTCTAAGGTAAGGAGGAACACCTAGACTTAATCATTGAGGCAAATATGTGTTTACCCCATTAGACAATGCCACTGTGTGAGGAAATCCATTCAGATAGAATTCTCATGTAGCTATAGATGGCAGAGAATAATGGAGAGAACCCAATTAAAGATGCTAGAGACCCTGTTTTGCCCTTCTGCCTTTGTCTTTGTATTTTATGCCCATGGTGTATGGCTACTCCTTTGAAGATTGCAGACCAGCTGCTTGCAGTCCCCTTGTTAAAAACCATGAACTGTTTTTTTTACTAAATTGAAGGAAACTAACAACTGTGGCACATTTCCTACGTCACTAGATTCTGCGGGTATCAAGTCATAATAACCTGCAGGACATTGATTTAAGCCTAATTCCCATCAGTGACAGCTACAGATGAAAGACGGACGTCTTGGCCCTACAGTCTCAGCACCCAGAAAGTAGCAAAGCTGGACAGCGATCGCCAGCGCATGGTATCGTACTTGCTCCATCAGACGGCGTTGGACATCGCAGAGCCAAAGTTTCAGTCTAAAGGAGCTAAAGAGAAGGATTCCTGTTGTTGATGGCAGAGCTGTTTTGAGGTTTCATTTCTCTACCTGTCATGTGCTGGTAACCTCTGACAGTGTGCAATCCCTTGAGCACCTTGGCCTGAGTTTTGGCCACACACCCCCTTTTCTTTGCTCCAATGGAAGAAGGGCAGTGCACCGGAGATTTCAAGTTTGGAAAAAGGCACTATATTGTGGTGCCCATGAAAGAGCAGCATTGAGCGTCCTCTGACACTAAATAATGAGTGTTGGAGTCTGAAAGTGCTGCTGAGCTTGAGCTATTTCCCAATTAATGGTGCTTGCGTCTGCACGAGATGATTTGTGCCCTTGATCAATGAAGAGCACATTGTTTGTAGTGTCTGCCACAGAGGAGAGACACTGGTGCATTGCTTTAAGACATTGAGACTTTCGAGTGAGCTGTGGGTGTTTGCCAGGAGGGCACTCCAACTAAGCAGTATTTTACTCACGAAGAGGCCTGAATTGAGAGGCCCATGCGAAAGAAAACAACAAAAGAAAATTTGATGGACAATAGAAGCCTGCCAGAGAGGCTTTTTGAACGGACTCTGGGCATAGTTGGTTTCACAAGAGGTTTCCGTGTGATTGTATAGACTAGGTGTTAGGAGACTGATTGTTTTGCTGGCATTGTTTTAAAGTACTATTCTGTTTAGTAAAAGCAGAATAAAGTCCGTTTTCTGTGGAAAGAGTACCCCCTTTTCACCTTAGAGCATTGATGAGAGTCACCACTGTTCCACCTGAACATACAAAAATTACTGAAATGCAGAGGAGCCCTAAAAATGTTACTAGATAATTTTAGGATTTGCTTTTTGGTTAGGGTTGTGAAAAATTATTATTTCATAGTGGTCACTACTTTCTCCCGTTGTCTATATGTTCTTAATAACGTGTTTTCTAGTGTCTTTTAAACATGACGTTGTCATTTATGGGTAGGATTGTTTTTCTCTACTCAATTGACTTCTGCACCCACTTCCCAACCTATGCCTTTTCCTACTATTGTTTCTTTGCACTCTTTTCACCCTTTTCCTGAACATGAGCAGGTTAGAAGATCAGAATTCGTAAGCAATTCTTTTGTACAGCTTCTGCATCAACACTAGTTAGTAGTGAACATCACTAATTGTTGGGTGTGTGATCTTATGCCACCTACTGCAGATAGAGGTATTCCTTATTTTGTCCTGCCATATGTGGCCTTTTGTGCTACTTCATGTTCAAGGAGACCTGTCCAGAGAGAGTTACCAAGTACTAGAATTTTGCTCCAGCAACATCTCCATGGCCTTATAAACATAGACCTGGACTCAGATTAGCATGAGAATAGGTTTATTGCCTATGTAAGGGCAAAAGGAGGGTTTGTGGTTCTAAAAATTCTGGACCCATGTAATTTACTTTGCCACAGCAGTACGATTTTAGTATCAAAAGACCGATAATGACTAGTACACTAAGCATGAGCATTTTCGCTCAATTCCAGCAGCGTTTTCACCTCGAAATCGCCATTTTCGTCCTGCACTCGTGGCTCCCATTTTATACACGGCAGCCATTTTTAAAAGTTGCCCTCACATAGCTTATAATACAGTCAGATTTGATTCCAAGGACACGTACACCTTGATTGACTTTTCTCTGACCTGGGCAAGCTGGAACCATTGCCTCAGGCCAAACCTGTTTGGTCAGTCCCTCTCCCAGTGGCCGAATCAGATAGCATCAAGGCACACCAGGCCATAAAACCCTTATTATCGCTCACACACCCTGCCTAACTTGCTCACACCTGCACCTGCTCTTTTCTTCTTCTTACTTTACGAGGGGGAGGTGCCCGTTTTTATTGGGGGTCCACACTTATCTGATGTGAAATTCTAGGCCTTGCCGGGTAATTTATTATGGGCTGGATGACATGAAATATGAGGTTTCATCATGACACTGGTTTTTCCTTTGTAGTGAAAACATGTGAATGACCAACCAAAATGTTAAGAATGTTTGCCTGAAGCTTAAAAAACTGTATATAAGGAAACCTGATTTTGCATTGACACACAGTCTCCTGAGAACATACAAATCGTGCTGTTGTACTTCTAGGACACTTGTCAATTGGTTGCAGCCAATAAATTCGATCTTTGACTTCACCTAGAAGACTCTGAGTTTCTGTAGTCTGAATCAGGAAAGTACCCAAGGTCTTTGGGTGTACCCTGGCACCGCTGGGTTACCGGATCAGTACCGGTTCTGAAAAACCCAGTACCTCACTTCAGCACTGGAATTCTCAAACAATACATTCTTGCTCGCTCTGTGCTTCAGTCAAGGATACAGTCTGGTACATTGCCGATAGACGTGGTAGAAGTTTAGTCTTTAGGGTTCGTAGAAAGTACACATTCTTACGTAGGGACGCTTCTTAGAACACCGGCGTGTTAGTTATAAAAACACTTCCTAGTCCTGGTACACATAAGAGGGAGATTCCGACCAGGGAACCACAACTAGACGCTGACTGCCCTGTTGCAGATGCTGATCCAGATCACAGGCCTTTGCTCAGGTATGAGGGTTGATGTCCCCCCGGTGGAACCCAAAAGGCAGACTTAGAGCTTAACATGCTGTGCTCAAAATAGAACTTAGAAGAGAGAACGTAATCTAGTAGCACTATGATAGCGTTATTCTTATGTTTCACTCTCCTCGTTACTATTTCAATCCTACTGTGTTGTATGGTTCTGGTTATTGCGGCTCACGCTTTGCTATCTAAAATGCAGTCGTTTTAATAAACCAATCTTTAAAACTCAAACTGCCTTTGTCATTCATATGTGAGACCGCATTTTGTATGAGAGAACTGGTTGGGATCTGAGTGACCACGACTTCCTTGGGAAGCACTAAGATGTCATGCGCTCGGCTGCCCAATCATCTCTTCCCTATGGGAGAGATGAGGCACTGCTAGTTAGCCGGAGCAAAACCGGATTGAGGGTGACAGGGGTCCTTTGCCGTGGGTTAGACTTAGTCCCCCCACACCGTGAACGACCCAGCTACCCAAAAATCCAGTAGTCTCATTAGGATAATGAGAGCCTATGCGACAAAAGAGTGACACTGGATAGATACTATGCAATGATTTCAGCTTTTTCAGTGCCAGCTTTTGTTTCACCACACCAACCTCTATGAAATATTTCGGGAAAAAAATGTAATAAATGGCATTTTATCCACAAGGATCATCAGTGTTTTAGACATAATTTGGCCTATCAGGAGTGATGTCTTTAAAAACAGAAATCTAATTTGTATATATTACTATTGTACTGGGTATTATAATTAGAGAGTTACTTTTTGGACACATTTGAATAGATTAGTTTAGAATTTGTATGCAGAACAATTGATTGAGTGTTTGTTTCATAGTATCACTTATTTATAATAATATACAGTGCAGTTTTGGTTTTCCTTACTACAATCCACGTGATTTTTTTTTCCCCACTGTTCAATGATGAATCCTTATATGAAGCAACATTAAAGTTTTCTTTTGTCCACAAAAGCGATCCATACCAAATTTGTGTCCTATTTTAACAACATCCTGGATGTCCCAAGATTCAATAAGTACCCAGAGTTTGTGGGTTCCCCTTGAGGACACACAGCTAAAATTTGTTTTTTGGGATAAAAATGGGAAAAAGGCGCTTCAGAAGAAAGCATCTGTTATTTCGCTGCAAATGGGATCTATGAAGGGTTTGCGGTGATAAAATCACCATCTTCCCAGCTTTCAGGAACAGACAGGCCTGAATCGGAAAACCGATTTTTTCAAAACAGTTTTGGTATTTTACTGGGACAAATCCGATTTTTACCAGTTTTTGTGCTTTCAGCCTTCTTTCAGTTAGTGACAGAAATGGGTGTGAAACCAATGGTGGATCCCAGACAGCTAAACATTTATGAAAAGTAGATAAAATTCTGAATACAGCGAGTGGTCATTTGTGTAGATCCTTCAAGATTTTCCTACAGAAAGAAACATTTGAAATTAATAAATATTTACATTGATTTGAAATCAATCTATGATTGATTTTTAATAGCAATATAGCGTTATGTTTGCTGGACCCTCCTGGCTGCGGGGATATATAGGTCTAGTAGGTTCATCAAGAACCCAAGCTGCTCAGAGCCAATAAATGAGCTGCACCTTGCAATGGGTTTTCATTGTGTACGGGGTATACAGCAATTTATTTGGTAAAATATAGAGTGAAAAATAGGTATCAAGGAAACCTATGTATTTCAGAAATAGGCACAAGATTTTGAGATTAGAAACAGTGGTTATTTACACATTTCTGAATTTGGGGGTCCCCATACTAGCATGTGAATTACGGGGATTTCTCAAATTGACTTCTTTCTTACACACTGCCTTACATTTGGAAGGCAAAAATGCAGAGAAAGACAATTGGCAATAATACCTGTTCTTCTATTCTGTGTTGCCCCAAGTTTCCCAATAAAAATGGTACCTCACTTACGTAGATAGGCCTAGTGCCTGCAACAGGAAACACCCCATTGAAAAATGATGTGTTTTTTTCCAAAGTACCTAGCTGTGGAAGCTGTAGCTCAGCTGGAACCTAGGGAACCCAACCAAACCTATAAATTTATGCAAAATAGACAACTGGGTAAATCCAAGATAGGGTGACTTGTGGGGCTCTCACTGGGTACTGTCAACCAGAATCCTTTGCAAACCTCAAAAGTGGGCTCATATTTCAGTGCTTCAAAGTTCTGGAATCTGAGGGGAGCCACCAACTTCCTTCCGCCCAGCATTTCCACAATTCCCCTGATAAAAATGCTACCTCACTTGTGTGGGTAAGCCTAGTGCCCGCAGCAGGAAATGATCTAAAGCATAACGTGGACACATCACATTTTTCAAAAGGAAACGGACACATTTTTTGCAAAGTGCCTAGCTGTGGATTTTGGCCTCTAACTCAGCCGGCACCTAGAGAAACCTACCAAACCTATACATTTATGGAACATAGACACCTAAGGAAATCCAGAATGGGGTGACATGTGGGTCTCTCACCAGGTTCTGTTCCCCAGAATCCTTTGCAAACCTCATAATTAGCCTAAAAAACATGTCTGCTGCACATTTCAGCAATGGAAATTTCTGGAATCTGAGGGGAGCCACAAACTTTCTTTCACCCAGAAATCCTCCAAGTCTCCTGATAAAAATGGTACCTAACTTATGTGGGTAGGCCTAGTGCCCTTGACAGAAATGGATTACACAACAACCAATGTTAGTTCTTACACAGGAGCAACTGTTGACCATGGCGTGATCCATTCCTGACGCAGGTACTAGATACAGGAACTCAAGTGCGGTAGCAATTTTATCAGGACAGGTGGGGAAACACTGGGTGGTAGGAATGTTATGGATCCTAGCATATTCCTATAGTTTGTGTGACAGAAATGCAAGAAAAAAATATTTTATATTCAACATTTCACCTATGCAGGGCATTCTGGGTAAGAAAACGTTAGGGAATCCACATAAGACACACCTCTGTGGACTCCATAGGATATCTAGTTTACAGAAATGTCAGGGTTATATAGGTTTCCCTATAGGGCACCGAGCCCAGGACCAAAAACGCAGGTGCCCACCTTACAAAACCAGGTTGTTTTGTGATAGATAATTTTGATGTCTCCGCAATACAATTTGGGCGGTGGAATTTTAAGCTGAACTAAATTAGGGAGCTCCCAGGAGAGCACTCTCTCTGTGCTTGCTACTGCATGCACCTGCTTCCTGGGTTTGGCTAAACCGCTATTGTTCTGCTGCACAGCCAGTGCTTACGAAGGGACAGCATGACTGTCCTCATCACCTCCCTCAGAATCACTGGAAGAGGAATTGTCGGATGGAACTACTCCAACTGAAAAATCATTCCCAGAGTCTGCTCCATTGTCCTATCCCTCAAATGATGTTTCAGTATCTGCTGTCTCAGCCTCTGATCCTACGTCAGAGCTGTCCTCCATAACCCGAGGTAGGCCTTGAGCAGCAGTCATCCAATACGACACCATTTTGCAACTGGCTAAACTGTCCCTCTAAAACACTAGCCTACGTAGAGAGTCACAAATGTGCTGGTGGGTTTGTGTGTGATGCGTGCAACAGTAAAGGTCAGTTACCTTACCTTTGCTTTTTCCCTCAATCAGCACGTTCTCTCAAGACACTCAAATAAACAAAAAAGACACTATTATGTCACTTTGTCACATACCTATCATCACAGTTTTAGCGCCTGTGGCTCCCAGTCCGACTTTCATTATTGGTGCTCCCATGACTTCCTCCTCGGCTTCCCTCACTATCACCAAGCAAAAGTGCCCTCTGTCTCATATATATATATATATATATATATATATATATATATATATGTAAAGAGATCACTTTTATATATGAGTGTGGTTTCTCCCTGGGGGCCGATCACAGCCCTCAGGGAAACCAAACAAGCATTGACAAAAGTGATCTATCTATAAATATATATATATATATATATATATATATATATATATATATATATATATATATATGTAATCCACAACAAACCGGAATGCATAGGCTGTCATTGAGCGGTCCGGTACGGGTTCCGATAACCCTAAACATTAAAATGTCTTCAGAAAAAAAACTCCTTAATATGAAGAAGAGTCCGGAATCCATGGCACTGCAAAATGTAGTTTAATATTTAAATTGTTTACGCCATCCACACCAACTCGTTTCAGCTGTAGCCTTGTTCATGGTAACAGATAAAACTATCTTGTACACACATATATTTGGACTGTCAACACAAATGACAGACCATCCTAGAAACAGTGCTAAAACCAGAGCTACTTTGGCAGCCATATTGGAACATTTCTGCTATCACCACTTCATCAGGTACTATTAGACTCACAGAATTCCAAACACAACATCTAAAATGGTCTGGTATTTTGATAAATTCACATAATCATAGTATATAGACTATAAATATATAAAAATAAATTCTATTCATAAGCACAACCAATTGTTGCATTCCAAATGCAAGCAAAGTGACAGCACAATCATGCCCCAGTGGGCTGATGTTAACATCCAGGTTGCCACAAAACCCCCTATATACATATGCTACCCTAATGCATACCTAAGTACTAAAAGGTGAATAACTGAATAAATAACACCTAAACGGGTATTCTAATAAACTACACATCTCATTTGGTTCACATGCCTCACATAGGGTCCTGTACATAACACCTAAATATATGCACCCAGGGGCAAAGGATGTTATAATCATATAAAACACTGCTAGTAAACATGGTCCAAATACCCATAGGACAACCACTACATATAAAAACCTTTGTGTAAAAAGAGAAATAAAATATTTTTAAACCCATAACATGCCCAATTATTACTATATTGCCAATTATGCCTTTTGGCTATGCTGTTTAAAGTGACTAATGCATGAACTATTGTAAAGTGCCCAAATCTACATACTATTCCCCTTAATGTACGGCTAATTCCTCACTTGAAATCAGTCCCCTTGGAATAAGCGTTTCGAAATCAATAATGTATCTCGACTTCAAAATTCTTAATCTCAATTCTCTGTCTCCTCCCCGTATGTCTCTTCTCACATGATCTATCACTAAACATTTCAGGAACCATTCATCTCCCTAATGCACTTCATGAAGATGTCTGGCAACAGGATAGTTGTGATCATTGTGGCGAATAGCTCTTTTCTGTTCAAGAATCCTCTTCTTCACTCGGTGGATAGTATTACCAACATACAACTTGCTACAGGGATAGATTGTGCAATATACACAAAAATCAGTGTTGCAGATAAAAATACCTCAAATACAAAAATGCTTGTTCCCTTGTCCTATCTGTAGACTTTTGCAATTATCACTACTGGAACAAGCCTTGCAATGTAGACAACATACAAACCCCTAAGTTCACCATGTCCTGGACAAAACTGTCACAGGAGATCATGTTTCGGCTAAGATATCCTTATAAAGATTTACTTTTTCTGAATGTGATTTGCTGTACATCATGTAGATATTTCACTAATACAGAATCTGTTTGGAGGATATGCCAGCTCTTGTGCAGTATATGGCGAACAATGCGTGATTGCTTTTAAAATGTAGTGATGAATCTGACTGTCTCATCAAATGATGTCTTCTTGTTCAAAACATTAAATAGCAAGCTAGCCATTGTTGTAGTTTTTACTTTCTCTACTGCCTGGGATATCATTTGCTTGATATAACCTCTTTCTTTGAACCTATTACACATAATGCTGCGCTCCTGTTCATAATCCTCCACAGTGCTACAAATCAGCCTTGCACCAGTAACTCCCCATAGGGGATACTGCGTACAAGGCTCGATGGATGGGTACTGTGTGCACTCAGCAAGCTGTTCCCTGCTGTTTTCTTCCTACGTAATCTAGTACTAAGGCATTCTCCCTTCAGCATGACCTCCACATCTAGAAATTCCATACAAGTCTCATTGAAATTTGCACTGAAAAGTGGGTTATACTCATTGTTGTTTAAATCAAATACAAAACTCATAGCCAATGTTTTGTCCCCCTTCCAAATGACAAACACATGTCCAAATGCAATGACAGCACAAGATCACCTGCTCCTCAAGCCATGTACATTCAATAGACACCCGCTCCCCCCAACAGCTCATAAACAAATTAGCAAACTGTAGATAGAGAAAAATCTTTGTAGGAGATTGAAAAAAATGTCCTCTGAAACACTCTCCATGATATCTAAAAAAGGTATGTGATTAATTTATGACTAAGTTGGAGATAAAATTGTCTAAATTGGAACATAAGGGATTTTAAGGATTATCAAACAGGAAGCATTCTCACTTTTCATCACAAGTATGACCACATGTACAGTGAGGAACTCAATGTGCAAATAGAGACAGAGATGCTGCAAAAAGACTCTGACAAAAATGATTTGTTGAGACCAATGCTTCAGATGGAAATTTATCAGATATTTCAGAAATCACCTTAGCCTCTATGAATCAAGCATGGAAATGTGTAGAGAAGTCTAATTTTTTAAAACAGTTTCAATTGCTAAATCAAGTCAGGACAGAACAAAGAGACCATCAGCCCTTCCAGAGGGGTAGGGGGAAAGAAGTGAGAGGAAGAGGAATAGGAACAGACAAGCTAAGGCGAGAAAGAGGAAAAAAAGAATTCAAGCCCAAGAGAATGAAGACGAGGGCCAAGGAAGCTGTATAATGAATGTGGTAAACTTATCCAACAGGCTTCTGACTGAAACGGAGCATAAACGTCTCTCACTAGGACTTTCTTTCTGTCCTCTGAGCAATTTTGATTATACTCAAACAAGGATAGACAAGGATAGATCTATTCAAGTTTGTGAGAAAATTAAAACTGAAGAAATGGTTTAGCAATAAATAAATGCAGTTGGAGGGACCAGATGTGAGATTTAGACTGAATAGTTTATGAACTGGGGATGTTGGAACTATACACACATTAGCATCGTTACATGAGGATATAGAAGCCTATGAAGATCATTTTATCAACCTTGATACACTTGGTTTTGAGGTTAAATAATCATGTCCTGGCTCTTTCAAACGCAAATCAAGTTTTTTTACCAATAGTTTAATGCGATGCCATAGAGGTCTTCGAGATAGATATTATCAAAGAATTGAAGATAATTAACTGGAAACCAGTTGAGAATGTGAGAAAAAAGCGATCTCCAGCAGAAGTTGTGACACTAGATAGTCTTAAAAAAAAGATGACACCATCGTAATTAGACAATCAGATAAGGGTGGAATGTTGTCATTTTGTAAAAAAGCCAGTATATTCAGGAAGGCATGAGACAGTTGAGGAATCCTAACTGTTATGCCAAATCCAATTTTGATTTAGTCAAACAGTCATAGTATTTTCAAAGATATGCTCTATAATTAGAAAGAACAAGGGCTTTTAGTGTGGGAGGAATATCAATTCTCAAAATGTAATCATCCCAGAATTCCAGTTTTATATCTTTTACCCAAACTTCACAAAGATAGTAGTAACCCTCCTGGGAGATCCATTGTGTCTACAATTGGGTCTCCATTGGAATATACGTCCAAATACATTTTTACCTCCGACTTTTTGTAGAGACTTTACCCTCTCATATGAAAGCTACTACACACTTTTTAAAGGTTATAGAGGGCATTCACTGGGAACAGGACTATGGTGGTCATTACAACCCTGGCGGACGGTGTAAAAGCGGCGGTAAGACCGCCAACAGGCCAGCTGTAAAAAAATTGGAATTATGACTGTGGCGGGAACCACCAACAAAGACAGCCACTTTAACACTCCGACCGCCACAGCGGTACAGACCAACAGCGCGGCGGTCACCGCCAATAAACAGGCGGGAGACAATGTACTGCCCACAGTATCACAACCTACCAATCCTCCACCTTTTCCGGGGCCGATTCACCGCGGATAAAAACACGGCGGAAACAGCCATTTCAAAGGGAAAACGCTCACCTCAACACACTCCACGAGGAAGAGGGACACCATGGAGCCGGAACTCCATATTCTGCCAGTGATAGTCTTCCTGCTCCTACACGAGGATCATCAACGCCGGCGGCAAAGAGCACGGTGAGTACTGCACCTACGACATAGGGGAGGGGGGAGGGAAAAAACAGGGACACACACAACCAACATCCCAACCCCCACCCGACCCTCACCCACTAAAACACACACTCCAATGCATATTTATACATTAAAGTAACACCCCCCAAACCCCCCGGAAGAATGCAAACACAAAAGGAAATTAGTTGAACCATTGTAATTTATCAAAATACAGGAAGCAAATATATACATATATACACTATCAACAAAATATTCACCACGTTTAGTAGTGCAGGTGATGCACCATTCATTGACCGTGGACCACTGGGCCCAAAATGAATGGGCGAGGCCCACACAAGATACCTGATCAAAACGGAGAGAACATTGCTTGGGCATCAGATAGAAATACAACAGGCACCTCAGGGGGAAGGGAAGGGGGGGCACCTCAGCCGGATGAGTGCACCACGCCAGATCCACAAGGGGGCTCTATGCCCATTGATGTCTCCTGGGGAGTGCAAAGCCACAGTCTCTCAAGTCTCTACAGTGGGTGGATTGTACACTGTACCATCCTGGGGAGTGCAAAGCCACAGTCTCTCAAGTCTCTACAGTGGGTGGGTTGCCCACTGTACCATCCTGGGGAGTGGAAAGCCACAGTCTCTCAAGTCTCTACAGTGGGTGTCTCTACAGTGGGTGGCTTGCCCACTGTACCATCCTGGGGAGTGCAAAGCCACAGTCTCTCAAGTCTCTACAGTGGGTGGGTGGCCCACTGTATCATCCTGGGGAGTGCAAAGCCACAGTCTCTCAAGTCTCTACAGTGGGTGTCTTGCCCACTGTACCATCCTGGGGAGTGCAAAGCCACAGCCTCTCAAGTGGATAACAGTCTCCACTGGTTCTGGAGGGGGCATTGTGCCCAGAGTGCAGCACACACCCTGTGACGGTCCAAGTTGCGTCACTGCCCCTGCCGCAAATGGGCTAGCGGTGCATTCCATGGCGGTCTTTGCCCTGTTCAGCCGTACCTGGCCTGTTCAGCGGTGCTTGCGTTGCCAGGGTCAGACCTTTCAGCGGTGCATTCCATGGCGGTCTTTGCCCTGTTCACCGGTCCTTGGCCTGTTCAGCGGTGCTTGCGTTGCCAGTGTCAGACCTGTTCAGCGGTGCATTCCATGGCAGTCTTTGTCCTGTTCAGCGGTCCCTGGCCTGTTCAGCGGTGCTTACGTTGCCAGTGTCAGTCCTGTTCAGCGGTGCATTCCATGGCGGTCTTTGCCCTGTTCAGCGGTCCCTGGCCTGTTTAGCGGTGCTTGCCAAGGCGGTCCTTCATTGCCCAGCAGGGCTGTGGCTGGCGGTCCTTCATGGGTCAGCTGGGCTGTGGCTTGCGGGCCCTCCTGGCCTGCTGGGCTGTGGCTGGCGGTGGCCTCCTGGGCACTGACTCTGGGGCTGGCGGTGGCCTCCTGGGAAGTGACTCTGGGGCTGGTGGTGGCCTCCTGGCCAGTGACGATGGGGCTGGCCTCCTGGCCATTCACTCTGGCGGTGGCCTCCTGGCCAGTGACGATGGGGCTGGCCTCCTGGGCAGTGACTCTGGCGGTGGCCTCCTGGCCAGTGACGATGGGGCTGGCCTCCTGGGCAGTGACTCTGGCGGTGGTCTCCTGGCCAGTGACGATGGGGCTGGCGGTGGCCTCCTGGGCAGCAGGGATGATGACGGTCCTATCCGCCGTGCTGCTCCTCCCAGACTTTGGAGATTTCTTCTGCCCCTTCCCAACCTTGGGAGGAGTCACAGCTGAGTCGACACTCCCCCTGGGACCCTTGTGAGCGGCTTGGCTGGTTGGAGTCTTCCCCCTCTCCTGCCGGGCACTGTCAAACTTCTGGTGCTTCACAGGGGGGGGGGCTGGCTGTGCTGTGGCTCCGTGCCACACTGGCTGGCCTGGTGGCCGGTGCACTCCACATACCTGTAACAACAGGCACCACTGGTCCCGGAGATTTTTTGGCTGAGGTGCTAGTACGGGACCTATGAGTTGGACGGGGGGGGAATAGGTTAAGGGGGGCCAGGAAAAGTTTTTGGGACACACTGGGACGGGTAGATGGAGGGGGTTTGGGAGTGGAGGAAGAGGTGGTGGTTGTAGGAGGTGTAAGTTTTGTGGATTTGGGTGCAGGTGCATGGGCTGGAGGCTGTCGTGAGGTGGATGGTTGTTGGGTGGGTGTGTGCCTGCGTTTGTGTATCTTGGGAGGGGGCGTCACAGACACACTGGGAGAGGACACAGGGGATGTGTAAATGGGAGTGGGGGTGGTGAGTGCAGGTGAGCGGGGTGTGCTGGTGGGTGTGCTGGTGCGGGACGTAGTGGCTGTAGTAGTAGTGCATGCAGGTGTGAGTGTAGATGAGACTGGGAGGGAGGAGGGAGACGAGGAGGAGGGGGACACAGTGGAGGCAGTGGATGTTGGTGTGTATGTATGTGTGTGATGCTTGCGTGAGTGCCTGCGGGATGTGTGGTGCTTATGTTTGCCTGAGCTTCCCTTGTGTGTTGACGTGTGTGCATGCTGGTCTGTAGGTGTGCTTGGGATAGGCTGAGGTACAGGGGATTGGGTCGGGGTGGAGGAAGTTGGAGGGGGAGGCTAGACACAGGGACAATGGCTGCCATCAGTGCTGATGCCAGAGTTTGCAGGGTTCGATGAAGGGCAGCCTGACCAGAATGAATGCCCTCCAGGAATGCATTTGTGTGTTGCAATTCCCTTTCTACACCCTGGATGGCATTCAAAATGGTAGACTGCCCATCAGTGAGGGACCTGAGGAAGTCAATGGCCTCCTCACTGAGGGCAGCAGAGGTGACTGGGGCAGGGGCTGAGGTGCCTGGGGTAAAGGTGATGCCCACCCTCCTGGGTGAGCGGGCACGGGGCGAAGGCTGAGGGGCTGCTGGGAGGGCGGTGCTGGTAGGGGTGGTGGCGGCTGTACCTGTAGAAGTGGGGGGCACAGATTTTGCAACCACCACAAGGGAGCTCCCATCGGAGGACGAGTCTGTGTCGCTGGTTGCAGATCCTGTGACCGCCGTGGCGCTCCCCTCGCCCTCCGTCCCACTGGTGTATTCTGAGTCCGTGGTGTGGGCTTCCATGGCCATGAGGGATGCAGCTCCCTCGTGCTCCGGTGCCACTGTACCTCCGCCTGATGATGCTGATGCACACAAGAACAGGGAGGCCACAAAAAGGGGGGGACGACAGAAGAAAGACAGGTTGAGTGCATGGCTTACCACTACCGTTGGCGGACAATACAGACACAGCAGCCCCCTGCACTACGTTGCGCTGTTGGGCTCTACAGATGCAATTCTTGGGATATGGCCTACATGGCTATGGTCGACATCTGCAGACATAGATGACACAGGGGCATGAATACCTGTACTTGGCACTCTACAGAGGTGGGGTGGAGTGCCACATGGCCTGCATTATGGAGGGGCCTAGTCTACGGAACTTGCCCTGGTCTAGGGAAACCCACAGCTCTCCTCCCCCACACAGACACCTTCACTGCGTGCAAAGTCCGCTGAATGATATTGTACTCACCCCCTTGTTTCTTCTGTGATGCCCTCAAGCGCCCATCCAACTCAGGGTAGGCCAACGCCAGGATCCTGAACATCAGGGGGGTCATGGTTTGACGGGCACCCCTCCAAAGTTGGGAGGCCATCCCCAGCTGAGCCTCCGCCGTCTTCTTGCTCCAGCGGCGAATGTCATCCCATCTTTTACGGCAGTGGGTGCTCCATCTGTGGTGGACTCGCAGGGTCCGGACGTCCTTGGCGATGGCACGCCAAATATCCTTCTTCTGTTGGGCGCTGACCTACATGACATGTACAGGGGAAGAAGAGAAGTCATTAACAACTGCACCGTCTAAGTGATTGGCCCCCATCCCTACCCTTGCCATGTGGCACATGCATTCACAGTCCTTCATGCACGCAGAACTGTGCCCCCTTCCTTCTTACAACCAGCCCTCTCCACACAGGCATAGCCCATACAACATGCTCCCTGTGTACTTACCTGTTGGTCTGGAGGACCGTAGAGTAGCGTGCACTGGAGGAGGACCCCGTCCACAAGCTTCTCCAACTCCTCTGCAGTGAAGGCAGGGGCCCTTTCCCCAGACGCACGAGCCATTGTCTCTTCCAGACCGAGGTCACAGCAGCACCTGCAGTGTAGGTCCTCTCCTGTCAAAGATCAGGTATCGAGTGATTGAACAGATAGAAAATGGCGGTCACGTCCGCGGCGGTCCCGTCCGCGGCGGTGCGTACCATCACCGCCGGCGTACATCGTCATTGGCTGCTGGGACCCATAGGGTCCAATGTTAACCAATGCAGCGTTGCGCCGCGGTCTTCGACCGCCTACCGCAACGGTGTACAACGCCAGCGCAGTTACCTCACATCCCATTGTCCCACTTTAGAGGTCAGGCAGCCGCCATTTCAGGGGCCCACATGCCCTAATTACCAACTGCGTCACACAGACCTAGGCCTTGTCGCACAACACAAATACAGGCCACATTTTGTGTATGAATGGTGTTCTGTGTAGACTGTGGGTATATACCTCTGAGTAGTTTGACTCTGTGGTCGCTGTTGTCACTCCTAGGCACCGTCTGCTGGGACATGTGAGGAGATGGCGGAATCCTCCGGTGTACCGACCGCTGGTGGACCTGTCGACAATGGAGGAAAGACATTTGATCATCACCTACAGGTTTGACCGTGCCATAATCCAGGAACTGTGTACCCAGTTGGAGCCAGACCTTATGTCAGCAATCCGCCATCCCACAGGGATCCCCCCTCAAGTACAGGTGCTATCAGTGCTCCATTTCCTAGCAAGTGGGTCATTTCAAACAACAGTGGCCAAGGAATCAGGGATGTCCCAGCCTATGTTTTCAAACATGTTGTCCAGAGTGTTGTCTGCCCTGCTGAAACACATGCGGAGCTACATCGTTTTCCCTCAGATGGAGGATTTGCCTACAGTGAAAGGTGACTTCTATGCCCTTGGACATATACCTAACATCATAGGTGCCATTGATGGGACCCATGTAGCTCTGGTCCCCCCCCACAGGAGTGAACAGGTGTACAGGAACCGTAAGAGTTATCATTCGATGAATGTAGAGATGGTATGTTTGGCAGACCAGTACATATCCCAGGTAAATGCTATGTTCCCTGGCTCTGTGCATGATGCCTACATCCTGCGGAATAGCAGCATCCCTTATGTGATGAGTCAACTCCAGAGGCACCGGGTGTGGCTATTAGGGGACTCTGGTTACCCCAACCTGTCATGGTTACTGACCCCAGTGAGGAATCCCAGGACCAGGGCAGAGGAAAGCTACAATGAGGCACATGGGCGGACTAGGAGGGTGATCGAACGCACCTTCGGCCTCCTGAAGGCCAGGTTCAGGTGCCTGCATATGACTGGTGGATCCCTATTCTACTCACCAAAGAAGGTGTGCCAGATCATCGTGGCCTGCTGTATGCTTCACAACTTGGCTTTGCGACGACAGGTGCCTTTTCTGCAGTAGGATGGTCCAGATGACGGTGTTGTGGCAGCTGTGGAGCCTGTGGACAGTGATGAGGAGGAAGCAGAGGAAGAAGACATTGACAACAGGGACTCAGTTATCCAGCAATATTTCCAGTGACACACAGGTGAGAATACATTCCTGCCTACTACAAGAACTTTCACACTTCTACCTCTATCCTGTCTGTTGATTTCAACCAGTATATGGTAACTGAGTTGTACATTTCCCTTACGGTTTCACAGGTGTGGTTTACAACGTGTATCATCTGCTTAGATTCCTCATGGACTTGAGATGTGTGACATAGGTATGTTGACATTACATTTGAATACACATTTTGTCACTGTCATTGCTAATACACATTTTCTAAATCACAGACTGACTCCAGATTGTGTTGTGCTTCAAGGGTGTTTATTTATGTGCTAAATATTGGAGGGGGATTGTAACATGGTGAGGGGTGATGGTGGAGGAATGTCCATGGCAGAGTCCAGTCTATTAGTCTCACAGGTGCATTGCCCATATGGGCATAGGAAGTGGAGCTGGGGCAGTTTAAATATGGACAGGGTTACAAAGTGGGACAGTGGGAAGACACTCAGGCCCGTATTTATACTCCGTTTGCGCCGAATTAGCGTCGTTTTTTTCGACGCAAATTCGGCGCAAAACTAACGCCATATTTATACTTTTGCGTTAGACGCGTCTAGCGCCAAAGTATGGGCAAATAGCGTAATTTTTTTGCGTGAACGCCTTCCTTGCGTTAATGAAATGCAAGGAAGGCGTTCCCGTCTAAAAAAATGACGGCGACGCAAATGCGTCGTATTTATACTCCCGGGCAAAAATCACGCCCGGGAGTTGGCGGGTCAAAAAACCCCGCATTTGCGCCACTATTTAACGCCTGGGTCAGGGTAGGCGTTAAGGGGCCTGTGGGCTCAAAATGAGCCCACAGGTGCCCTCCCCTGCCCCCAGGGACCCCCCCTGCCACCCCTGCCCACCCCAGGAGGACACCCAAGGATGGAGGGACCCACCCCAGGGACATTCAGGTAAGTTCAGGTAAGTATAATTTTTTATATTTTGAATATTTTTTGGTGGCATAGGGGGGCCTTATTTGTGCCCCCCTACATGCCACTATGCCCAATGACCATGCCCAGGGGACATAAGTCCCCTGGGCATGGCCATTGGGCAAGGGGGCATGACTCCTGTCTTTACTAAGACAGGAGTCATTTAAATGGCGTCTGGGCGTCGAAAAAAATGGCGCAAATCGGGTTGAGGCGATTTTTTTGCCTCAACCTGACTTGCCCCATTTTAAGACGCCCTAACGCCATTTTCCCCCTATGCCGGCGCTGCCTGGTCTACGTGGTTTTTTTCCACGCACACCAGGCAGCGCCGGTCTGCTAGCGCCGGCTAACGCCATTCCATAAATACGGCGCCCGCATGGCGCTTCAGAATGGCGTTAGACGGCGCTAAATTTTTTGACGCTAAACTGCGTTAGCGCAGTTTAGCGTCAAAAAGTATAAATATGGGCCTCAGGCCCGTATTTATACTCCGTTTGCGCCGAATTAGTGTCGTTTTTTTCGATGCAAATTCGGCGCAAAACTAACGCCATATTTATACTTTTGCGTTAGACGCATCTAGCGCCAAAGTATGGGCAAATAGCGTCATTTTTTTCCGTGAACGCCTTCCTTGCGTTAATGACATGCAAGGAAGGCGTTCCCGTCTAAAAAAATGACGGCCGGGCAAAAATCACGCCCGGGAGTTGGCGGGTCAAAAAACCCTGCATTTGCGCCACTATTTAACGCCTTGGTCAGGGTAGGCGTTAAGGGGCCTGCGGCTCAAAATGAGCCCACAGGTGCCCTCCCCTGCCCCCAGGGACCCCCCCTGCCACCCCTGCCCACCCCAGGAGGACACCCAAGGATGGAGGGACCCACCCCAGGGACATTCAGGTAAGTTCAGGTAAGTATAATTTTTTATATTTTGAATATTTTTTGGTGGCATAGGGGGGCCTTATTTGTGCCCCCCTACATGCCACTATGCCCAATGACCATGCCCAGGGGACATAAGTCCCCTGGGCATGGCCATTGGGCAAGGGGGCATGACTCCTGTCTTTACTAAGACAGGAGTCATTTAAATGGCGTCTGGGCGTCGAAAAAAATGGCGCAAATCGGGTTGAGGCGATTTTTTTGCCTCAACCTGACTTGCCCCATTTTAAGACGCCCTAACGCCATTTTCCCCCTACGCCGGCGCTGCCTGGTCTACGTGGTTTTTTTCCACGCACACCAGGCAGCGTCGGTCTGCTAGCGCCGGCTAACGCCATTCCATAAATACGGCGCCCGCATGGCGCTTCAGAATGGCGTTAGACGGCGCTAAATTTTTTGACGCTAAACTGCGTTAGCGCAGTTTAGCATCAAAAAGTATAAATATGGGCCTCAGGGTGGTCTCATTTCTTGGCGGGGGTCTTGGCATTGTGCTCTGTCTTGTTCCTGGATCTCAGGGACCGCTTGCGGGGTGGTTCTCCATCTGCAGGAGGTGGGGTGCTGGTGTGGTGGTCCTGTGGCAGTGCCTCCTGTCCACTAGCGCCGGCAGAGGTGGTGGGCAGTTCATCGTCCATGCTAGTGTCAGGGGCCCCTTGGAGTGCCACAGTGTCCCTCCTGGTGTTGAGTATTTCCTTCAGCACCCCTATGATGGTGCCCAGGGCGGAGCTGATGGTTCTGAGTTCCTCCCTGAACCCCAAATACTGTTCCTCCTGCATGCGCTGGGTCTCCTGAAACTTGGCCAGGACCATTGCCATTGTCTCCTGGGAATGGTGGTGTGCTCCCATGATGGAGGAGAGGGCCTCGTGGAGATTGGGTTCCCTAGGCCTGTCCGCCCCCTGTCGCACAGCAGCCCTCCCAGTTCCCCTGTGTTCCTGGGCCTCCGTCCCCTGGACCGTGTGCCCACTACCACTGCCCCCAGGTCCCTGTTGTTGTTGGGGTGGTGGGTTATCCTGGGTTCCTTGTAGTGGTGGACACACAGCTGATTGACGTGTCCTGGGGACGGAGGTATGGGCCCGCTGGGTGGGTGCTGTGCTGGTGTTACCAGAGGGTGGAAGCTCTGTGGTGGCCTGTGACTGGGTGTGGGGAACCAACTCTCCCGAGGCCCATGATGGTCCAGGCTGGTCATCTGGATCCAGTTGGACAGAGCTGCTGTCATCACTGTGGGCCTCTTCTGTGGGTGGTGTGGAGATGTCTGGACCCTCCTGTCTGGTGACGTTGGATAGTGGTCCTGCAGGGGTGTAAAAGCATGATTATTGCATCTGTGTGTGTCATGGTGTGCAATGGGAGGTTGACCCTGTACTCCAGTGCTAGCATTCCTGTGTGGTGGCTTGTGTGACGATGGTTGAGGGGGGTGTTATGGGTATGTGCAGTGGGCATGCTTTAGTGATGGGTGTCCATGCTTTGGTGTTGCATGCAGGTCTTGGTGTTGGGATGTGTGGTTTGTGTTATTAGTACATTAGTGAGGAGTTGGAGTGATAGAGGAGGGGGCGAGGGTGGGGTCTGTGATAGCATGCAGGTAGGGTGGGGGATGAAGTATTTAAAGGTTTGACTTACCAGAGTCCATTCCTCCACCTACTCCTGCGAGGCCCTCAGGATGCAGAATCTCCAAGACCTGCTCCTCCCATGTTGTTAGTTGTGGGGGAGGAGGTGGGGGTCCACCGCCAGTCCGCTGTACCGCCAGGTGGTGTCTTGAGACCACGGAACGCACCTTCCCCCGTAGGTCATTCCACCTCTTCCTGATGTCGTCCCGATTTCTTGGGTGTTGTCCCACTGCGTTGACCCTGTCGACTATTCTTTGCCATAGCTCCATCTTCCTTGCAATGGAGGTGTGCTGCACCTGTGCTCCAAATAGCTGTGGCTCTACCCGGACGATTTCCTCCACCATGACCCTGAGCTCCTCCTCCGAGAACCTGGGGTGTCTTTGCCGTGCCATGGGGTGGTGTAGGTAATGTGTGGGGTGGTGTATGTGGTGATAAGTGTGGTGATATGTAGTGGTGTGTGGTGTTTTATGCGTGGAAGTAGTGTGGGTGATGGTCTGGTGTGCCTGTGGATGCTTGGTAGTAGTTTGTAGTGTCTCTCTCTGGCCTTCTCTCTGTAATAGTGGTCGTAGGGGTTTGTGGGTGATGTAGGTGTGTGTTTTATATTGTATTGGGTGTGTGGGAGTGGTGTGTGTATGTGTCTCAGGTGTGTGTATTTCGATTTGTCCAATGTGGCAGTGTTTTGTATGTGTGTGTGTATTTTGAGCGCTGCGGTGTTTAACCACAATGAAATACCATAGTTGAAAGACCGCCGAGTGGATTCGTGTGTCGTGATAATGTGGGCGTATTTCTGTTGGCGTGACGGTGGAGGTTTTGTTTTCGCCAGTTTATCACTGACCTTTGGTGTGGCGGACTTGTGTGGGTGTCTGCATTTTGTCGGATTCCGAGATGTGGGTCATAATAGCTGTGGCGGAATTCAGCGGCCTCGGCAGTGTGTTGGCGGTCTTCTGCATGGCGGTAAGCAGCTTTTACCGCCAATGTTGTAATGACCCCCTATGTGTTGATAACATTGGATGTTGCTAGCTTACACACCTGCATAAAACATGATTTGGTTCTAGATGCAGTAAGACACCATATGAGAGCTAGATTTATCTCTTTCCTGTTGCACACTGAAATAATACTGGATATGATTGATTTCTGTCTTAAAAATATATTTTTTATTTTTGATAAGACAGTTTACATACAGCTACAAGGGCACTTGCTTTGCCCCCAGCTATGATCATTTGTTCATGGGCTGGTGGGAGGAGCGGGTGTCCATTGACTCTATGAGGTTTGAGGAACAGGTGATTTTGTGGTGTTGTTACATTGACAATGTGTTTGTCATTTGGAAAGGGGACAAAACATTGGCTATGAGTTTTGTATCTGATTTAAACAACAATGACAATAGCCTACCTTTCCTTAGGAAATAACTGAAACCTCCCTTCTCCAATCAAATCTCTTTATTGCATAGTCATGTGATATTCGCAAATGCTGACGCCGTCGCAAATGATGGCAGTGGCGCAAATATGGGAAAAGGTATAACAAAAGTGTTCAACAGTAAAATTTAGTACAGAAATACAAGTTTAAACATGTTATTGGTAAAGTACTGATCTCAAACATTAACTAGAATATGTGCATATATACATGTTACACTTTTTGAAAAGCATGCCAAATTTACAATGCAGGAACATATGTCAATTTACAATTTGTGTCAAATTTATGAATAATTTAAAAATTACAAAAATGAACACTGAGCACACCAATAAATAGATTTCTCAATAGAATATTTTTTTATCTTCAAACATTTTACAACAATATATTATATAGCAATGCTTCACAACACTAAAATGTTCTAGGAAACCAGCCTGGTACATATGAATGGTATGAATAACTATCAAATAAATTTAGCATGTTAATACATACTTTACTATATTTACAAGTCATTGCCTTTCTCTCATTCTCACTGCTTTCTCATCACTCTCACTGCCGTTGTATGATTGTTCAATACGGGCCAGATGTATGAGCTTTTGTTTTGTGACTTGCAATTTGCGATCCATTTGGGAATCACAAATTGCACGTTACAAAACAAAATGTACAACAGTGTTAAGCACACTGGTTGCGAACCCTAGTGGGGTCGTAAATGACCTACCTCATCAATATTCATGAAGTAGGTCCCAATTTGCAAACTCATTGGGAATGGCATCACTCACAGGGATGGTGACCTGCTGGGAACAGGAGACCACCATGTCTGTGACCGCTTTTCAATAAGGCAGTTTAAAAAAAAAAATATGCAGCCCATTTTCCTTAAAGCAGGGATCCACAACCTTTTCTGTAATAGGAGTTACTTATGCTCAATTAAATTCATTGAGAGCTACTAATATTTTTAGTGTTGTAATACAGACCACATTAGATACGATTCCATGCTTCTGCAAGGGCAGTACTTACATAAAGGCCCTCATTACAACCCTGGTGGTAAATCCCACTTACCGCTGTGCCAACGGCCACCAAGATACCGTGCTCGCAGCGGTAATTCACCACAAGTATAATGACCCACACAGAGAATACCGCCACAATACAGACACCCACACAAGTCCGCCACACCAAAGGTCATTGATAAACTGCCGATAGCAAAACCCACACCGTCACGGCAACAGGAATACGCCCACAGTATCATGACCCACGAATCAACGCGACGGTCTTTCAACCGCGGTAAACCGTTGGTGGTACACACTGCCGCGATCAAAATACACACACATTTACAAAACAACACCACATTGAACAATTCAAAATACACACACCTGACACACATAAACACACCACACCCACACCCTCACACCACTATAAAACACACACCCACATTACCCACAACCCCTTACAACCAAAAAAAAGAGACCAAGCACAGAGACAAGCAAAGAGCACACACCCAATCAGAGGCATAGAACACCATCACTCATACACCATCCACGCACATCAAAGTATACATCCTAACACATCACAACACACATCACCTCACACATATCACTCACAGCACATCCATGGCACCTCAAAGACACCTCAGGTTTTCTGAGGAGGAGCTAAGGGTCATGGTGGAGGAAATCATCCGGGTAGAGCCACAGCTTTTCGGATCACAGGTGCAGCAGACCTCTAATGGAAGGAAGATGGAGCTATGGCGGAGAATCATCGACAGGGTCAATGCTGTGGGACAGCATCCAAGAACCAGGGATAACATCAGGAAGAGGTGGAATGACCTACGAGGGAAGGTGCGTTCCTTGGCTTCAAGTCACCTGATTGCTGTACAGAGGACTGGAGGTGGACCCCCACCTCCTAGCCCACAACTGTGAGAAACTGGGGCTGATTGCAGAGGCCCCCTAACTTTTTGCCCCCATTTTCCACTTTATGCTGGTGTTTTCCTGACTCTGATGGTGCCCTGGGTACTGCTAACCAGTCCCAGGGCCTGTGCTCTGTATAAAATGGATATGCAAATTAGGCTAATTATAATTGGCTAAGTTAACCTACCTATAAGTCCCTAGTATATGGTAGGGCATGTAGGTTTAGGGACCACAGCATAGGTGGTGCACACCTAGGTGCATTGCTGAGGTGCCCAGTGTCATTTTAAAAGCAAGCCTGCCTTGCTGGCTGCTTTTAAATTAAAGTTATATGCAAATTCGACTTTGGAATTAAAGGTACTTCCAAAGTCTTAAACTACCTTATTTTTACATATAAGTCACCCCTAAGGTGTGCCCTATGTGCCCCTAGGGCTGGGTGCCATGTAACTATAAGCAGGGACTTTATAAAAATAGATTTATAAGCCCTGGTGAGGTAAAAACAGCCAAATTCGTTTTTCCCTCATTGAAGTAAATGGCCTTCATAGGCTAGAATGGGCAGACTTTATTTTAAATTTTAAAGTCTCCTTAAATGTTACATACCAAGAATTTGGTATCAAATTGATTGTTATAATAAATCCCACAACTTCCAGTTGTTGGATTTAATATAACTACTGCAGGTAAAAAGTTTAGACTTTACCTAAAAAGTTGCCAATTTCAGCTCTACATTGTTTTTGCTGCTGTGCTCTGATTGGCCAGCCTGCAGCAGCTTCTGCCAGGCCACTTTAATGAGGTGTGAAGTGGCCTGGCTTCACACAAAGGAATGTGCTTGGGGGAGAGAATCTCCCCTCAGCAGATGGTGAGGCAGGAAGGGGGAGGGCTGCCAAACTGGTCTTCAAAGGCAGAGAAGGACATCTGGAGCACCCAGCAACACCCCCACATCCTGCAACCCCAGACAGCTAGGTGCCCCCTTGATTAGATTAGGAGAGGGCAGGAGAGGGGTGTGTTTATGATTTTTAGCCACACCAGTGGGTGGGCTCAGCCAGATCTCTCCTCCAAAAATCAGATTCATCCATTTTGGATTTTTAGAGACTGTTGCCTTCTGGGATGGATTTTTGCCACACTTCCCAGGAAGTGGTCATCACAGGGGGACGACCCTGTCCCTGATTGGAGAACCAGGGCCCCCCTACTTTTCACCCAGGAGCAAGGATAAAACTGGCAGACCTGCACCCACGCCTCAGATCCCCACCAAATTTCAAGAAGAAAGAACTACAAGGAGAAGAAGGACTGCCCTGCTGGACCCCTGGCCTGCACCTGGACCCTGCACTCAGAAAGACTGCACCAGCTGCACACTTGGGCTTCACCACAAGAAGGACTTTGCCTGGCTTCCACTGGTTCAAGGAGGGACTCCCTGTTTGCTACAGGTGAAAAATTGCTAACCAGAGTCCCCTGCACCAACTCCTGAAAAAGTGACCAGCTGACCACTGTCCAGTGGCCAAAAAGGAGTTTGCGCCAGGTGCACTCTGGGAGTTGAAGTCCGCACTTCCCAAGGACCATCACAGAACTTCTGGACCCTTGGGGTGAGCTGTGGACCCCAAAAGAACCTTAAAAGAACATCTGGGTGAAGCCCCAGAAGTTTGGAAAAGATTGGAGAAATTTTGGAAAAAAGCTCCATAAAGTGACCGACCCGACGCGGAAATTCTAGCCGGCTTGCCTCAACCGCGACCCGGCCTGACTTCGTGGTTCGTCCCGGTAAAGAAAAACATCCAAAAAAGAGACTAAGTCCGAACGTAAAAAGTTGACCGGGACCTTCCAGCCATCGTATCCGAGAAGGGCTCCACGGACGTCGGATCAAGATCCAGGTTTACCCCGGTCGAAGGATTTTCATCTCGAAAAAACGACTAAGTCCGAAGGTAAAAATCACCACCGAGGAAACCGACTTCGCGTATCCGGACAAGGGCTCCAGGAGGTCGGATCCAACTGGCAGGTTCGTCCCGGGGAAGAAAAACATCAAAAAAGAGACTAAGTCAGAAGGTAACTTTTTAACCGAGGCCTCCCGCGACTTGTAGCCGAGCAGGGCTCCATCGCGGTCGGCCTGAAAGTTTGACTTTGCCCCGGTCCTGGTGCAACCAGATGACCCGATTGGCGCTTTTTGTTTCTAAGCGCTAGAAAATAATAATACTTTAAAAATTCATATCTCCGGTTCCCCTGAACCGATTTTAATCGTTTTTGTGTCATTTTAAAGATAAAAATATAAGCTATTTTTATAAATTGGTTTTGGATTTTTAAACTGTTTCCTGTGTTTTATTTAATTACTGTTTTGTGATATTTGAATGCTTTACACTTTGTCTCCTAAGTTAAGCCTTGACGCTCGATGCCAAGCTACCAAGGGTAGAGCTGGGATTAATTTACTGAGACCTAACTGTACTTTTGTGGAGGTTTGTGGCTTGTTGCTAGGTGTAGGTACCTACCTGCCCTACCAATAACCCATTTTCCAACATAATTGGAAGCAGCGACGGGATCCTGTACTTGTGTTCAATATCACGTTACAGTTTTAGATAAAACAAATTAAAAATCCTTTAAATTGTCCTAGTGCAAAAATTGTTTTTAATTTTTAATTTTAATATTTTTTTTAATTAATTTGGATTAATTTCAATTATTGATTTTTTTTTATTTTTCTAAATTCTTGTTACCAATTTTTGCAAAAAGTTTTTGTTGACACAAAACTAGGGAACCATGGAGCTTGATCTGGCTAGCCTACCCACACTCACAGTAGTCCAGCTTAGGGGGTTGTGTATTGAGAGGGGGTTGCCTGCAACCCCTGATCTCAGGAAGCAAATCCTGATTAAATCCCTGACAGCATGGGCTGAGGCACAAGAGGTAGAGACAGTGGAAGCTCCAGAGGAGGAAGAAAAAGAGGAAGATGCTAACTCTAACCACTCAGGGGAGGGAAGGCATCAGACCCCAAGTGAGGAAGAGGAGGAACGGTCCTCACTGGATACAGTCACTAGGGGCAGACCCAAAGCTAGTGGTAGGAAGAGGGTCCTTTCAGGAGGAGAGAACCCATCCATCAGGGAAAGAGAGCTGGAAGCCCAGCTAGCCTACATAGCTTTGGAAGCAGAGAAGCTGGCCCTAGAAAAGAAAAAGTGGGCATACAAAGAAAAAAGAGATGGAAGCAGCGATAAAGAAGCTGAGGTGTCCATGGGTGGGGGAGTTTGCCCCAGATTACCCAAGGGGGTGGTCCCTGCTTATGTAGAGGGGGATGACATAGATAAGTGGCTGGAGGCCTTTGAGAGGGCACTCCAAATGAGAAGGGTTAGGCCTCAATACTGGGGTTCCCTTTTGTGGGAGTTGGTCCCCAACTCAGGGAGGGATAGGCTTCTGACCTTAAGGGGGGAGGAGGCAGATTCATACCCTAGTATGAAAAGGTGCTTAGCCAAGAAGTTTGGTCTGACCCCAGAGCAATATAGAATGAAGTTCAGGGACACCCAGAAGGTCAGTACCCAGTCTTGGGTTGACTTTGTAGACACCTCACTAAAGGCACTGGAGGGCTGGATTATTGGCAACAAAGTTAATACTTATGAGGGGTTATACAATCTGATCATGAGAGAGCACATCTTGACCAATTGTATCCAAGAAAGGTTACGCCAGCATCTAGTGGACTCTAAGCTGACCAACCCTAGAGAGCTAGGGGAGGCAGCTGATGAGTGGTTGAGAACCAGGGTGGTTGTCAAGTCCCAGGGGGGAGACTCCAAGAAGGGGGGGACAGGTCCCCAAAAACCTAAGGAGGGAGGTGGTAAGCCCACCACAGAGACTCCCTCTGTACCCCAGAACCCTAAGAAGGAGGAGAGTAAATCCCACTCCCAATCTGACATGCAGAGACAGGGAGACCCAGGGTTAAAAAAGCTCTTGGACAGTAGGGCTTGCTTTGACTGTCAGCAGACAGGTCACTTCAGAGGAGATGCAGCCTGTCCAAAGAAAGTGGTTAGCACTGGGCTGTCCAGTGTAGCCATAGAGGAGGATTCCTCAGATGATGAAGTCCTCCTAGCATTGTGCTGGGAAACAGGACCAGATGGTAAGCTGGTGATCCCTGAGGGTGGGAGTAGGCACTTCCACCACATTCAAGTGAATGGGATCCCTACCACTGGCCTGAGAGACACCTGTGCCAGTCACACTGTAGTGAGTGACCGGTTAGTGACCCCAGACATGTATGTCCCAGGAAAGACAAAGAAAGTCAGGATAGCCACAGGGGAGGTCACCTCCAAACCTGTAGCCATAGTGCCCCTAGAGAGGGAGGGTATCCTTGACTGGATTAGGGTGGTAGTCAGTGCTGACCTTCCCCTAGATTGTATCCTGGGCAATGACCTCCCAGAGGTGAGTCTGGTCACAGATGGGGTGGTCGCCCAGGGCGCCCCCCCAACCCAAAGTCCTGGGGAGTCAGTCCCTACAGTTAGGAGACAGGGGTCCCCAAGAAAAGGAAAGAAGAAAAGGAAGGGTAGGCCACTCTTAAAGAGAGTTCCAGGGAGCCAAAGGCCTTCTGCCCCAGTAGGGGGGGAGCCTAGAGTTGGCACTGGTGAGGCCTCACCTGACCCCAAGGAAGTCCTGAGTAGTCAGGCAGCTGTCCAGATGCAAGGTGTTGCCCCTGCACTGACAGAAGGGAGAGTGGAAGGAGGGTGTCTGCCACAGGAGGTGGTAGCCCCCCACTCTAGACAGCAAGAGGGGTGCCAGGACCCCAAAGATGCCCCTAAAGCAGCTCAGCCACCTGTCAGTGGAGAGCTTAGGGTGTGGTTCTGGGTACTGACAGCTGTCAGTAGCCTCTGCTGGGTGCTAGCCTTCCTGGCAGCACTGTACTTGGCCTGGGAGGCAGACCCCAAGGCCAATAGCAAAGTAGGCCCCCTGACCCTGTTGGTCATGGTGGGGTTGCTCAAGTGTTGGGTGACCTCTTTGGGTAAGCTAGGTCTTGCCCTAGCAAAGTTAGGAGTAGGGGAGGTGGGCACCTCACTACCCAAGTTGGCAGAGAGAGAGGAGGAAGACCCCCTTAGAGGGAAGTTTCAGTTTGGGTTGGGTCCTTTTACTGTTGGGATGGCTTCACTACCCAGAGGGAGTGACCCTGACAGGAGGATATAAGGCAGAGTAGGCCCTGCAAAGGGACAGCCAGTTTTCTTCACTGTCTTCCTCGCCTAACAAGCCAGGAAGACTCTCCCAGGGTTGGGCTGAGTCTCCTGGGCGTGTGGGCTGGGGGGGGGGGTTGTGTGAGAAACTGGGGCTGATTGCAGAGGCCCCCTAACTTTTTGCCCCCATTTTCCACTTTATGCTGGTGTTTTCCTGACTCTGATGGTGCCCTGGGTACTGCTAACCAGTCCCAGGGCCTGTGCTCTGTATAAAATGGATATGCAAATTAGGCTAATTATAATTGGCTAAGTTAACCTACCTATAAGTCCCTAGTATATGGTAGGGCATGTAGGTTTAGGGACCACAGCATAGGTGGTGCACACCTAGGTGCATTGCTGAGGTGCCCAGTGTCATTTTAAAAGCAAGCCTGCCTTGCTGGCTGCTTTTAAATTAAAGTTATATGCAAATTCGACTTTGGAATTAAAGGTACTTCCAAAGTCTTAAACTACCTTATTTTTACATATAAGTCACCCCTAAGGTGTGCCCTATGTGCCCCTAGGGCTGGGTGCCATGTAACTATAAGCAGGGACTTTATAAAAATAGATTTATAAGCCCTGGTGAGGTAAAAACAGCCAAATTCGTTTTTCCCTCATTGAAGTAAATGGCCTTCATAGGCTAGAATGGGCAGACTTTATTTTAAATTTTAAAGTCTCCTTAAATGTTACATACCAAGAATTTGGTATCAAATTGATTGTTATAATAAATCCCACAACTTCCAGTTGTTGGATTTAATATAACTAGTGCAGGTAAAAAGTTTAGACTTTACCTAAAAAGTTGCCAATTTCAGCTCTACATTGTTTTTGCTGCTGTGCTCTGATTGGCCAGCCTGCAGCAGCTTCTGCCAGGCCACTTTAATGAGGTGTGAAGTGGCCTGGCTTCACACAAAGGAATGTGCTTGGGGGAGAGAATCTCCCCTCAGCAGATGGTGAGGCAGGAAGGGGGAGGGCTGCCAAACTGGTCTTCAAAGGCAGAGAAGGACATCTGGAGCACCCAGCAACACCCCCACATCCTGCAACCCCAGACAGCTAGGTGCCCCCTTGATTAGATTAGGAGAGGGCAGGAGAGGGGTGTGTTTATGATTTTTAGCCACACCAGTGGGTGGGCTCAGCCAGATCTCTCCTCCAAAAATCAGATTCATCCATTTTGGATTTTTAGAGACTGTTGCCTTCTGGGATGGATTTTTGCCACACTTCCCAGGAAGTGGTCATCACAGGGGGACGACCCTGTCCCTGATTGGAGAACCAGGGCCCCCCTGCTTTTCACCCAGGAGCAAGGATAAAACTGGCAGACCTGCACCCACGCCTCAGATCCCCACCAAATTTCAAGAAGAAAGAACTACAAGGAGAAGAAGGACTGCCCTGCTGGACCCCTGGCCTGCACCTGGACCCTGCACTCAGAAAGACTGCACCAGCTGCACACTTGGGCTTCACCACAAGAAGGACTTTGCCTGGCTTCCACTGGTTCAAGGAGGGACTCCCTGTTTGCTACAGGTGAAAAATTGCTAACCAGAGTCCCCTGCACCAACTCCTGAAAAAGTGACCAGCTGACCACTGTCCAGTGGCCAAAAAGGAGTTTGCGCCAGGTGCACTCTGGGAGTTGAAGTCCGCACTTCCCAAGGACCATCACAGAACTTCTGGACCCTTGGGGTGAGCTGTGGACCCCAAAAGAACCTTAAAAGAACATCTGGGTGAAGCCCCAGAAGTTTGGAAAAGATTGGAGAAATTTTGGAAAAAAGCTCCATAAAGTGACCGACCCGACGCGGAAATTCTAGCCGGCTTGCCTCAACCGCGACCCGGCCTGACTTCGTGGTTCGTCCCGGTAAAGAAAAACATCCAAAAAAGAGACTAAGTCCGAACGTAAAAAGTTGACCGGGACCTTCCAGCCATCGTATCCGAGAAGGGCTCCACGGACGTCGGATCAAGATCCAGGTTTACCCCGGTCGAAGGATTTTCATCTCGAAAAAACGATTAAGTCCGAAGGTAAAAATCTCCACCGAGGAAACCGACTTCGCGTATCCGGACAAGGGCTCCAGGAGGTCGGATCCAACTGGCAGGTTCGTCCCGGGGAAGAAAAACATCAAAAAAGAGACTAAGTCAGAAGGTAACTTTTTAACCGAGGCCTCCCGCGACTTGTAGCCGAGCAGGGCTCCATCGCGGTCGGCCTGAAAGTTTGACTTTGCCCCGGTCCTGGTGCAACCAGATGACCCGATTGGCGCTTTTTGTTTCTAAGCGCTAGAAAATAATAATACTTTAAAAATTCATATCTCCGGTTCCCCTGAACCGATTTTAATCGTTTTTGTGTCATTTTAAAGATAAAAATATAAGCTATTTTTATAAATTGGTTTTGGATTTTTAAACTGTTTCCTGTGTTTTATTTAATTACTGTTTTGTGATATTTGAATGCTTTACACTTTGTCTCCTAAGTTAAGCCTTGACGCTCGATGCCAAGCTACCAAGGGTAGAGCTGGGATTAATTTACTGAGACCTAACTGTACTTTTGTGGAGGTTTGTGGCTTGTTGCTAGGTGTAGGTACCTACCTGCCCTACCAATAACCCATTTTCCAACATAATTGGAAGCAGCGACGGGATCCTGTACTTGTGTTCAATATCACGTTACAGTTTTAGATAAAACAAATAAAAAATCCTTTAAATTGTCCTAGTGCAAAAATTGTTTTTAATTTTTAATTTAAATTTTTTTTTTAAATTAATTTGGATTAATTTCAATTATTGAATTTTTGTAATTTTTCTAAATTCTTGTTACCAATTTTTGCAAAAAGTTGTTGTTGACACAAAACTAGGGAACCATGGAGCTTGATCTGGCTAGCCTACCCACACTGACAGTAGTCCAGCTTAGGGGGTTGTGTATTGAGAGGGGGTTGCCTGCAACCCCTGATCTCAGGAAGCAAATCCTGATTAAATCCCTGACAGCATGGGCTGAGGCACAAGAGGTAGAGACAGAGGAAGCTTCAGAGGAGGAAGAAAAAGAGGAAGATGCTAACTCTAACCACTCAGGGGAGGGAAGGCATCAGACCCCAAGTGAGGAAGAGGAGGAACGGTCCTCACTGGATACAGTCACTAGGGGCAGACCCAAAGCTAGTGGTAGGAAGAGGGTCCTTTCAGGAGGAGAGAACCCATCCATCAGGGAAAGAGAGCTGGAAGCCCAGCTAGCCTACATAGCTTTGGAAGCAGAGAAGCTGGCCCTAGAAAAGAAAAAGTGGGCATACAAAGAAAAAAGAGATGGAAGCAGCGATAAAGAAGCTGAGGTGTCCATGGGTGGGGGAGTTTGCCCCAGATTACCCAAGGGGGTGGTCCCTGCTTATGTAGAGGGGGATGACATAGATAAGTGGCTGGAGGCCTTTGAGAGGGCACTCCAAATGAGAAGGGTTAGGCCTCAATACTGGGGTTCCCTTTTGTGGGAGTTGGTCCCCAACTCAGGGAGGGATAGGCTTCTGACCTTAAGGGGGGAGGAGGCAGATTCATACCCTAGTATGAAAAGGTGCTTAGCCAAGAAGTTTGGTCTGACCCCAGAGCAATATAGAATGAAGTTCAGGGACACCCAGAAGGTCAGTACCCAGTCTTGGGTTGACTTTGTAGACACCTCACTAAAGGCACTGGAGGGCTGGATTATTGGCAACAAAGTTAATACTTATGAGGGGTTATACAATCTGATCATGAGAGAGCACATCTTGACCAATTGTATCCAAGAAAGGTTACGCCAGCATCTAGTGGACTCTAAGCTGACCAACCCTAGAGAGCTAGGGGAGGCAGCTGATGAGTGGTTGAGAACCAGGGTGGTTGTCAAGTCCCAGGGGGGAGACTCCAAGAAGGGGGGGACAGGTCCCCAAAAACCTAAGGAGGGAGGTGGTAAGCCCACCACAGAGACTCCCTCTGTACCCCAGAACCCTAAGAAGGAGGAGAGTAAATCCCACTCCCAATCTGACATGCAGAGACAGGGAGACCCAGGGTTAAAAAAGCTCTTGGACAGTAGGGCTTGCTTTGACTGTCAGCAGACAGGTCACTTCAGAGGAGATGCAGCCTGTCCAAAGAAAGTGGTTAGCACTGGGCTGTCCAGTGTAGCCATAGAGGAGGATTCCTCAGATGATGAAGTCCTCCTAGCATTGTGCTGGGAAACAGGACCAGATGGTAAGCTGGTGATCCCTGAGGGTGGGAGTAGGCACTTCCACCACATTCAAGTGAATGGGATCCCTACCACTGGCCTGAGAGACACCTGTGCCAGTCACACTGTAGTGAGTGACCGGTTAGTGACCCCAGACATGTATGTCCCAGGAAAGACAAAGAAAGTCAGGATAGCCACAGGGGAGGTCACCTCCAAACCTGTAGCCATAGTGCCCCTAGAGAGGGAGGGTATCCTTGACTGGATTAGGGTGGTAGTCAGTGCTGACCTTCCCCTAGATTGTATCCTGGGCAATGACCTCCCAGAGGTGAGTCTGGTCACAGATGGGGTGGTCGCCCAGGGCGCCCCCCCAACCCAAAGTCCTGGGGAGTCAGTCCCTACAGTTAGGAGACAGGGGTCCCCAAGAAAAGGAAAGAAGAAAAGGAAGGGTAGGCCACTCTTAAAGAGAGTTCCAGGGAGCCAAAGGCCTTCTGCCCCAGTAGGGGGGGAGCCTAGAGTTGGCACTGGTGAGGCCTCACCTGACCCCAAGGAAGTCCTGAGTAGTCAGGCAGCTGTCCAGATGCAAGGTGTTGCCCCTGCACTGACAGAAGGGAGAGTGGAAGGAGGGTGTCTGCCACAGGAGGTGGTAGCCCCCCACTCTAGACAGCAAGAGGGGTGCCAGGACCCCAAAGATGCCCCTAAAGCAGCTCAGCCACCTGTCAGTGGAGAGCTTAGGGTGTGGTTCTGGGTACTGACAGCTGTCAGTAGCCTCTGCTGGGTGCTAGCCTTCCTGGCAGCACTGTACTTGGCCTGGGAGGCAGACCCCAAGGCCAATAGCAAAGTAGGCCCCCTGACCCTGTTGGTCATGGTGGGGTTGCTCAAGTGTTGGGTGACCTCTTTGGGTAAGCTAGGTCTTGCCCTAGCAAAGTTAGGAGTAGGGGAGGTGGGCACCTCACTACCCAAGTTGGCAGAGAGAGAGGAGGAAGACCCCCCTAGAGGGAAGTTTCAGTTTGGGTTGGGTCCTTTTACTGTTGGGATGGCTTCACTACCCAGAGGGAGTGACCCTGACAGGAGGATATAAGGCAGAGTAGGCCCTGCAAAGGGACAGCCAGTTTTCTTCACTGTCTTCCTCGCCTAACAAGCCAGGAAGACTCTCCCAGGGTTGGGCTGAGTCTCCTGGGCGTGTGGGCTGGGGGGGGGTTGTGTGAGAAACTGGGGCTGATTGCAGAGGCCCCCTAACTTTTTGCCCCCATTTTCCACTTTATGCTGGTGTTTTCCTGACTCTGATGGTGCCCTGGGTACTGCTAACCAGTCCCAGGGCCTGTGCTCTGTATAAAATGGATATGCAAATTAGGCTAATTATAATTGGCTAAGTTAACCTACCTATAAGTCCCTAGTATATGGTAGGGCATGTAGGTTTAGGGACCACAGCATAGGTGGTGCACACCTAGGTGCATTGCTGAGGTGCCCAGTGTCATTTTAAAAGCAAGCCTGCCTTGCTGGCAGCTTTTAAATTAAAGTTATATGCAAATTCGACTTTGGAATTAAAGGTACTTCCAAAGTCTTAAACTACCTTATTTTTACATATAAGTCACCCCTAAGGTGTGCCCTATGTGCCCCTAGGGCTGGGTGCCATGTAACTATAAGCAGGGACTTTATAAAAATAGATTTATAAGCCCTGGTGAGGTAAAAACAGCCAAATTCATTTTTCCCTCATTGAAGTAAATGGCCTTCATAGGCTAGAATGGGCAGACTTTATTTTAAATTTTAAAGTCTCCTTAAATGTTACATACCAAGAATTTGGTATCAAATTGATTGTTATAATAAATCCCACAACTTCCAGTTGTTGGATTTAATATAACTAGTGCAGGTAAAAAGTTTAGACTTTACCTAAAAAGTTGCCAATTTCAGCTCTACATTGTTTTTGCTGCTGTGCTCTGATTGGCCAGCCTGCAGCAGCTTCTGCCAGGCCACTTTAATGAGGTGTGAAGTGGCCTGGCTTCACACAAAGGAATGTGCTTGGGGGAGAGAATCTCCCCTCAGCAGATGGTGAGGCAGGAAGGGGGAGGGCTGCCAAACTGGTCTTCAAAGGCAGAGAAGGACATCTGGAGCACCCAGCAACACCCCCACATCCTGCAACCCCAGACAGCTAGGTGCCCCCTTGATTAGATTAGGAGAGGGCAGGAGAGGGGTGTGTTTATGATTTTTAGCCACACCAGTGGGTGGGCTCAGCCAGATCTCACCTCCAAAAATCAGATTCATCCATTTTGGATTTTTAGAGACTGTTGCCTTCTGGGATGGATTTTTGCCACACTTCCCAGGAAGTGGTCATCACAGGGGGACGACCCTGTCCCTGATTGGAGAACCAGGGCCCCCCTGCTTTTCACCCAGGAGCAAGGATAAAACTGGCAGACCTGCACCCACGCCTCAGATCCCCACCAAATTTCAAGAAGAAAGAACTACAAGGAGAAGAAGGACTGCCCTGCTGGACCCCTGGCCTGCACCTGGACCCTGCACTCAGAAAGACTGCACCAGCTGCACACTTGGGCTTCACCACAAGAAGGACTTTGCCTGGCTTCCACTGGTTCAAGGAGGGACTCCCTGTTTGCTACAGGTGAAAAATTGCTAACCAGAGTCCCCTGCACCAACTCCTGAAAAAGTGACCAGCTGACCACTGTCCAGTGGCCAAAAAGGAGTTTGCGCCAGGTGCACTCTGGGAGTTGAAGTCCGCACTTCCCAAGGACCATCACAGAACTTCTGGACCCTTGGGGTGAGCTGTGGACCCCAAAAGAACCTTAAAAGAACATCTGGGTGAAGCCCCAGAAGTTTGGAAAAGATTGGAGAAATTTTGGAAAAAAGCTCCATAAAGTGACCGACCCGACGCGGAAATTCTAGCCGGCTTGCCTCAACCGCGACCCGGCCTGACTTCGTGGTTCGTCCCGGTAAAGAAAAACATCCAAAAAAGAGACTAAGTCCGAACGTAAAAAGTTGACCGGGACCTTCCAGCCATCGTATCCGAGAAGGGCTCCACGGACGTCGGATCAAGATCCAGGTTTACCCCGGTCGAAGGATTTTCATCTCGAAAAAACGATTAAGTCCGAAGGTAAAAATCTCCACCGAGGAAACCGACTTCGCGTATCCGGACAAGGGCTCCAGGAGGTCGGATCCAACTGGCAGGTTCGTCCCGGGGAAGAAAAACATCAAAAAAGAGACTAAGTCAGAAGGTAACTTTTTAACCGAGGCCTCCCGCGACTTGTAGCCGAGCAGGGCTCCATCGCGGTCGGCCTGAAAGTTTGACTTTGCCCCGGTCCTGGTGCAACCAGATGACCCGATTGGCGCTTTTTGTTTCTAAGCGCTAGAAAATAATAATACTTTAAAAATTCATATCTCAGGTTCCCCTGAACCGATTTAATTGTTTTTGTGTCATTTTAAAGATAAAAATATAAGCTATTTTTATAAATTGGTTTTGGATTTTTAAACTGTTTCCTGTGTTTTATTTAATTACTGTTTTGTGATATTTGAATGCTTTACACTTTGTCTCCTAAGTTAAGCCTTGACGCTCGATGCCAAGCTACCAAGGGTAGAGCTGGGATTAATATACTGAGACCTAACTGTACTTTTGTGGAGGTTTGTGGCTTGTTGCTAGGTGTAGGTACCTACCTGCCCTACCAATAACCCATTTTCCAACATAATTGGAAGCAGCGACGGGATCCTGTACTTGTGTTCAATATCACGTTACAGTTTTAGATAAAACAAATAAAAAATCCTTTAAATTGTCCTAGTGCAAAAATTGTTTTTAATTTTTAATTTTAATTTTTTTTTTAAATTAATTTGGATTAATTTCAATTATTGAATTTTTGTAATTTTTCTAAATTCTTGTTACCAATTTTTGCAAAAAGTTGTTGTTGACACAAAACTAGGGAACCATGGAGCTTGATCTGGCTAGCCTACCCACACTGACAGTAGTCCAGCTTAGGGGGTTGTGTATTGAGAGGGGGTTGCCTGCAACCCCTGATCTCAGGAAGCAAATCCTGATTAAATCCCTGACAGCATGGGCTGAGGCACAAGAGGTAGAGACAGAGGAAGCTTCAGAGGAGGAAGAAAAAGAGGAAGATGCTAACTCTAACCACTCAGGGGAGGGAAGGCATCAGACCCCAAGTGAGGAAGAGGAGGAACGGTCCTCACTGGATACAGTCACTAGGGGCAGACCCAAAGCTAGTGGTAGGAAGAGGGTCCTTTCAGGAGGAGAGAACCCATCCATCAGGGAAAGAGAGCTGGAAGCCCAGCTAGCCTACATAGCTTTGGAAGCAGAGAAGCTGGCCCTAGAAAAGAAAAAGTGGGCATACAAAGAAAAAAGAGATGGAAGCAGCGATAAAGAAGCTGAGGTGTCCATGGGTGGGGGAGTTTGCCCCAGATTACCCAAGGGGGTGGTCCCTGCTTATGTAGAGGGGGATGACATAGATAAGTGGCTGGAGGCCTTTGAGAGGGCACTCCAAATGAGAAGGGTTAGGCCTCAATACTGGGGTTCCCTTTTGTGGGAGTTGGTCCCCAACTCAGGGAGGGATAGGCTTCTGACCTTAAGGGGGGAGGAGGCAGATTCATACCCTAGTATGAAAAGGTGCTTAGCCAAGAAGTTTGGTCTGACCCCAGAGCAATATAGAATGAAGTTCAGGGACACCCAGAAGGTCAGTACCCAGTCTTGGGTTGACTTTGTAGACACCTCACTAAAGGCACTGGAGGGCTGGATTATTGGCAACAAAGTTAATACTTATGAGGGGTTATACAATCTGATCATGAGAGAGCACATCTTGACCAATTGTATCCAAGAAAGGTTACGCCAGCATCTAGTGGACTCTAAGCTGACCAACCCTAGAGAGCTAGGGGAGGCAGCTGATGAGTGGTTGAGAACCAGGGTGGTTGTCAAGTCCCAGGGGGGAGACTCCAAGAAGGGGGGGACAGGTCCCCAAAAACCTAAGGAGGGAGGTGGTAAGCCCACCACAGAGACTCCCTCTGTACCCCAGAACCCTAAGAAGGAGGAGAGTAAATCCCACTCCCAATCTGACATGCAGAGACAGGGAGACCCAGGGTTAAAAAAGCTCTTGGACAGTAGGGCTTGCTTTGACTGTCAGCAGACAGGTCACTTCAGAGGAGATGCAGCCTGTCCAAAGAAAGTGGTTAGCACTGGGCTGTCCAGTGTAGCCATAGAGGAGGATTCCTCAGATGATGAAGTCCTCCTAGCATTGTGCTGGGAAACAGGACCAGATGGTAAGCTGGTGATCCCTGAGGGTGGGAGTAGGCACTTCCACCACATTCAAGTGAATGGGATCCCTACCACTGGCCTGAGAGACACCTGTGCCAGTCACACTGTAGTGAGTGACCGGTTAGTGACCCCAGACATGTATGTCCCAGGAAAGACAAAGAAAGTCAGGATAGCCACAGGGGAGGTTACCTCCAAACCTGTAGCCATAGTGCCCCTAGAGAGGGAGGGTATCCTTGACTGGATTAGGGTGGTAGTCAGTGCTGACCTTCCCCTAGATTGTATCCTGGGCAATGACCTCCCAGAGGTGAGTCTGGTCACAGATGGGGTGGTCGCCCAGGGCGCCCCCCCAACCCAAAGTCCTGGGGAGTCAGTCCCTACAGTTAGGAGACAGGGGTCCCCAAGAAAAGGAAATAAGAAAAGGAAGGGTAGGCCACTCTTAAAGAGAGATCCAGGGAGCCAAAGGCCTTCTGCCCCAGTAGGGGGGGAGCCTAGAGTTGGCACTGGTGAGGCCTCACCTGACCCCAAGGAAGTCCTGAGTAGTCAGGCAGCTGTCCAGATGCAAGGTGTTGCCCCTGCACTGACAGAAGGGAGAGTGGAAGGAGGGTGTCTGCCACAGAAGGTGGTAGCCCCCCACTCTAGACAGCAAGAGGGGTGCCAGGACCCCAAAGATGCCCCTAAAGCAGCTCAGCCACCTGTCAGTGGAGAGCTTAGGGTGTGGTTCTGGGTACTGACAGCTGTCAGTAGCCTCTGCTGGGTGCTAGCCTTCCTGGCAGCACTGTACTTGGCCTGGGAGGCAGACCCCAAGGCCAATAGCAAAGTAGGCCCCCTGACCCTGTTGGTCATGGTGGGGTTGCTCAAGTGTTGGGTGACCTCTTTGGGTAAGCTAGGTCTTGCCCTAGCAAAGTTAGGAGTAGGGGAGGTGGGCACCTCACTACCCAAGTTGGCAGAGAGAGAGGAGGAAGACCCCCCTAGAGGGAAGTTTCAGTTTGGGTTGGGTCCTTTTACTGTTGGGATGGCTTCACTACCCAGAGGGAGTGACCCTGACAGGAGGATATAAGGCAGAGTAGGCCCTACAAAGGGACAGCCAGTTTTCTTCACTGTCTTCCTCGCCTAACAAGCCAGGAAGACTCTCCCAGGGTTGGGCTGAGTCTCCTGGGCGTGTGGGCTGGGGGGGGGTTGTGTGAGAAACTGGGGCTGATTGCAGAGGCCCCCTAACTTTTTGCCCCCATTTTCCACTTTATGCTGGTGTTTTCCTGACTCTGATGGTGCCCTGGGTACTGCTAACCAGTCCCAGGGCCTGTGCTCTGTATAAAATGGATATGCAAATTAGGCTAATTATAATTGGCTAAGTTAACCTACCTATAAGTCCCTAGTATATGGTAGGGCATGTAGGTTTAGGGACCACAGCATAGGTGGTGCACACCTAGGTGCATTGCTGAGGTGCCCAGTGTCATTTTAAAAGCAAGCCTGCCTTGCTGGCTGCTTTTAAATTAAAGTTATATGCAAATTCGACTTTGGAATTAAAGGTACTTCCAAAGTCTTAAACTACCTTATTTTTACATATAAGTCACCCCTAAGGTGTGCCCTATGTGCCCCTAGGGCTGGGTGCCATGTAACTATAAGCAGGGACTTTATAAAAATAGATTTATAAGCCCTGGTGAGGTAAAAACAGCCAAATTCGTTTTTCCCTCATTGAAGTAAATGGCCTTCATAGGCTAGAATGGGCAGACTTTATTTTAAATTTTAAAGTCTCCTTAAATGTTACATACCAAGAATTTGGTATCAAATTGATTGTTATAATAAATCCCACAACTTCCAGTTGTTGGATTTAATATAACTAGTGCAGGTAAAAAGTTTAGACTTTACCTAAAAAGTTGCCAATTTCAGCTCTACATTGTTTTTGCTGCTGTGCTCTGATTGGCCAGCCTGCAGCAGCTTCTGCCAGGCCACTTTAATGAGGTGTGAAGTGGCCTGGCTTCACACAAAGGAATGTGCTTGGGGGAGAGAATCTCCCCTCAGCAGATGGTGAGGCAGGAAGGGGGAGGGCTGCCAAACTGGTCTTCAAAGGCAGAGAAGGACATCTGGAGCACCCAGCAACACCCCCACATCCTGCAACCCCAGACAGCTAGGTGCCCCCTTGATTAGATTAGGAGAGGGCAGGAGAGGGGTGTGTTTATGATTTTTAGCCACACCAGTGGGTGGGCTCAGCCAGATCTCTCCTCCAAAAATCAGATTCATCCATTTTGGATTTTTAGAGACTGTTGCCTTCTGGGATGGATTTTTGCCACACTTCCCAGGAAGTGGTCATCACAGGGGGACGACCCTGTCCCTGATTGGAGAACCAGGGCCCCCCTGCTTTTCACCCAGGAGCAAGGATAAAACTGGCAGACCTGCACCCACGCCTCAGATCCCCACCAAATTTCAAGAAGAAAGAACTACAAGGAGAAGAAGGACTGCCCTGCTGGACCCCTGGCCTGCACCTGGACCCTGCACTCAGAAAGACTGCACCAGCTGCACACTTGGGCTTCACCACAAGAAGGACTTTGCCTGGCTTCCACTGGTTCAAGGAGGGACTCCCTGTTTGCTACAGGTGAAAAATTGCTAACCAGAGTCCCCTGCACCAACTCCTGAAAAAGTGACCAGCTGACCACTGTCCAGTGGCCAAAAAGGAGTTTGCGCCAGGTGCACTCTGGGAGTTGAAGTCCGCACTTCCCAAGGACCATCACAGAACTTCTGGACCCTTGGGGTGAGCTGTGGACCCCAAAAGAACCTTAAAAGAACATCTGGGTGAAGCCCCAGAAGTTTGGAAAAGATTGGAGAAATTTTGGAAAAAAGCTCCATAAAGTGACCGACCCGACGCGGAAATTCTAGCCGGCTTGCCTCAACCGCGACCCGGCCTGACTTCGTGGTTCGTCCCGGTAAAGAAAAACATCCAAAAAAGAGACTAAGTCCGAACGTAAAAAGTTGACCGGGACCTTCCAGCCATCGTATCCGAGAAGGGCTCCACGGACGTCGGATCAAGATCCAGGTTTACCCCGGTCGAAGGATTTTCATCTCGAAAAAACGACTAAGTCCGAAGGTAAAAATCACCACCGAGGAAACCGACTTCGCGTATCCGGACAAGGGCTCCAGGAGGTCGGATCCAACTGGCAGGTTCGTCCCGGGGAAGAAAAACATCAAAAAAGAGACTAAGTCAGAAGGTAACTTTTTAACCGAGGCCTCCCGCGACTTGTAGCCGAGCAGGGCTCCATCGCGGTCGGCCTGAAAGTTTGACTTTGCCCCGGTCCTGGTGCAACCAGATGACCCGATTGGCGCTTTTTGTTTCTAAGCGCTAGAAAATAATAATACTTTAAAAATTCATATCTCCGGTTCCCCTGAACCGATTTTAATCGTTTTTGTGTCATTTTAAAGATAAAAATATAAGCTATTTTTATAAATTGGTTTTGGATTTTTAAACTGTTTCCTGTGTTTTATTTAATTACTGTTTTGTGATATTTGAATGCTTTACACTTTGTCTCCTAAGTTAAGCCTTGACGCTCGATGCCAAGCTACCAAGGGTAGAGCTGGGATTAATTTACTGAGACCTAACTGTACTTTTGTGGAGGTTTGTGGCTTGTTGCTAGGTGTAGGTACCTACCTGCCCTACCAATAACCCATTTTCCAACATAATTGGAAGCAGCGACGGGATCCTGTACTTGTGTTCAATATCACGTTACAGTTTTAGATAAAACAAATAAAAAATCCTTTAAATTGTCCTAGTGCAAAAATTGTTTTTAATTTTTAATTTTAATTTTTTTTTTTAATTAATTTGGATTAATTTCAATTATTGAATTTTTGTAATTTTTCTAAATTCTTGTTACCAATTTTTGCAAAAAGTTGTTGTTGACACAAAACTAGGGAACCATGGAGCTTGATCTGGCTAGCCTACCCACACTGACAGTAGTCCAGCTTAGGGGGTTGTGTATTGAGAGGGGGTTGCCTGCAACCCCTGATCTCAGGAAGCAAATCCTGATTAAATCCCTGACAGCATGGGCTGAGGCACAAGAGGTAGAGACAGAGGAAGCTTCAGAGGAGGAAGAAAAAGAGGAAGATGCTAACTCTAACCACTCAGGGGAGGGAAGGCATCAGACCCCAAGTGAGGAAGAGGAGGAACGGTCCTCACTGGATACAGTCACTAGGGGCAGACCCAAAGCTAGTGGTAGGAAGAGGGTCCTTTCAGGAGGAGAGAACCCATCCATCAGGGAAAGAGAGCTGGAAGCCCAGCTAGCCTACATAGCTTTGGAAGCAGAGAAGCTGGCCCTAGAAAAGAAAAAGTGGGCATACAAAGAAAAAAGAGATGGAAGCAGCGATAAAGAAGCTGAGGTGTCCATGGGTGGGGGAGTTTGCCCCAGATTACCCAAGGGGGTGGTCCCTGCTTATGTAGAGGGGGATGACATAGATAAGTGGCTGGAGGCCTTTGAGAGGGCACTCCAAATGAGAAGGGTTAGGCCTCAATACTGGGGTTCCCTTTTGTGGGAGTTGGTCCCCAACTCAGGGAGGGATAGGCTTCTGACCTTAAGGGGGGAGGAGGCAGATTCATACCCTAGTATGAAAAGGTGCTTAGCCAAGAAGTTTGGTCTGACCCCAGAGCAATATAGAATGAAGTTCAGGGACACCCAGAAGGTCAGTACCCAGTCTTGGGTTGACTTTGTAGACACCTCACTAAAGGCACTGGAGGGCTGGATTATTGGCAACAAAGTTAATACTTATGAGGGGTTATACAATCTGATCATGAGAGAGCACATCTTGACCAATTGTATCCAAGAAAGGTTACGCCAGCATCTAGTGGACTCTAAGCTGACCAACCCTAGAGAGCTAGGGGAGGCAGCTGATGAGTGGTTGAGAACCAGGGTGGTTGTCAAGTCCCAGGGGGGAGACTCCAAGAAGGGGGGGACAGGTCCCCAAAAACCTAAGGAGGGAGGTGGTAAGCCCACCACAGAGACTCCCTCTGTACCCCAGAACCCTAAGAAGGAGGAGAGTAAATCCCACTCCCAATCTGACATGCAGAGACAGGGAGACCCAGGGTTAAAAAAGCTCTTGGACAGTAGGGCTTGCTTTGACTGTCAGCAGACAGGTCACTTCAGAGGAGATGCAGCCTGTCCAAAGAAAGTGGTTAGCACTGGGCTGTCCAGTGTAGCCATAGAGGAGGATTCCTCAGATGATGAAGTCCTCCTAGCATTGTGCTGGGAAACAGGACCAGATGGTAAGCTGGTGATCCCTGAGGGTGGGAGTAGGCACTTCCACCACATTCAAGTGAATGGGATCCCTACCACTGGCCTGAGAGACACCTGTGCCAGTCACACTGTAGTGAGTGACCGGTTAGTGACCCCAGACATGTATGTCCCAGGAAAGACAAAGAAAGTCAGGATAGCCACAGGGGAGGTTACCTCCAAACCTGTAGCCATAGTGCCCCTAGAGAGGGAGGGTATCCTTGACTGGATTAGGGTGGTAGTCAGTGCTGACCTTCCCCTAGATTGTATCCTGGGCAATGACCTCCCAGAGGTGAGTCTGGTCACAGATGGGGTGGTCGCCCAGGGCGCCCCCCCAACCCAAAGTCCTGGGGAGTCAGTCCCTACAGTTAGGAGACAGGGGTCCCCAAGAAAAGGAAATAAGAAAAGGAAGGGTAGGCCACTCTTAAAGAGAGATCCAGGGAGCCAAAGGCCTTCTGCCCCAGTAGGGGGGGAGCCTAGAGTTGGCACTGGTGAGGCCTCACCTGACCCCAAGGAAGTCCTGAGTAGTCAGGCAGCTGTCCAGATGCAAGGTGTTGCCCCTGCACTGACAGAAGGGAGAGTGGAAGGAGGGTGTCTGCCACAGAAGGTGGTAGCCCCCCACTCTAGACAGCAAGAGGGGTGCCAGGACCCCAAAGATGCCCCTAAAGCAGCTCAGCCACCTGTCAGTGGAGAGCTTAGGGTGTGGTTCTGGGTACTGACAGCTGTCAGTAGCCTCTGCTGGGTGCTAGCGTTCCTGGCAGCACTGTACTTGGCCTGGGAGGCAGACCCCAAGGCCAATAGCAAAGTAGGCCCCCTGACCCTGTTGGTCATGGTGGGGTTGCTCAAGTGTTGGGTGACCTCTTTGGGTAAGCTAGGTCTTGCCCTAGCAAAGTTAGGAGTAGGGGAGGTGGGCACCTCACTACCCAAGTTGGCAGAGAGAGAGGAGGAAGACCCCCCTAGAGGGAAGTTTCAGTTTGGGTTGGGTCCTTTTACTGTTGGGATGGCTTCACTACCCAGAGGGAGTGACCCTGACAGGAGGATATAAGGCAGAGTAGGCCCTGCAAAGGGACAGCCAGTTTTCTTCACTGTCTTCCTCGCCTAACAAGCCAGGAAGACTCTCCCAGGGTTGGGCTGAGTCTCCTGGGCGTGTGGGCTGGGGGGGGGTTGTGTGAGAAACTGGGGCTGATTGCAGAGGCCCCCTAACTTTTTGCCCCCATTTTCCACTTTATGCTGGTGTTTTCCTGACTCTGATGGTGCCCTGGGTACTGCTAACCAGTCCCAGGGCCCGTGCTCTGTATAAAATGGATATGCAAATTAGGCTAATTATAATTGGCTAAGTTAACCTACCTATAAGTCCCTAGTATATGGTAGGGCATGTAGGTTTAGGGACCACAGCATAGGTGGTGCACACCTAGGTGCATTGCTGAGGTGCCCAGTGTCATTTTAAAAGCAAGCCTGCCTTGCTGGCTGCTTTTAAATTAAAGTTATATGCAAATTCGACTTTGGAATTAAAGGTACTTCCAAAGTCTTAAACTACCTTATTTTTACATATAAGTCACCCCTAAGGTGTGCCCTATGTGCCCCTAGGGCTGGGTGCCATGTAACTATAAGCAGGGACTTTATAAAAATAGATTTATAAGCCCTGGTGAGGTAAAAACAGCCAAATTCGTTTTTCCCTCATTGAAGTAAATGGCCTTCATAGGCTAGAATGGGCAGACTTTATTTTAAATTTTAAAGTCTCCTTAAATGTTACATACCAAGAATTTGGTATCAAATTGATTGTTATAATAAATCCCACAACTTCCAGTTGTTGGATTTAATATAACTAGTGCAGGTAAAAAGTTTAGACTTTACCTAAAAAGTTGCCAATTTCAGCTCTACATTGTTTTTGCTGCTTTGCTCTGATTGGCCAGCCTGCAGCAGCTTCTGCCAGGCCACTTTAATGAGGTGTGAAGTGGCCTGGCTTCACACAAAGGAATGTGCTTGGGGGAGAGAATCTCCCCTCAGCAGATGGTGAGGCAGGAAGGGGGAGGGCTGCCAAACTGGTCTTCAAAGGCAGAGAAGGACATCTGGAGCACCCAGCAACACCCCCACATCCTGCAACCCCAGACAGCTAGGTGCCCCCTTGATTAGATTAGGAGAGGGCAGGAGAGGGGTGTGTTTATGATTTTTAGCCACACCAGTGGGTGGGCTCAGCCAGATCTCTCCTCCAAAAATCAGATTCATCCATTTTGGATTTTTAGAGACTGTTGCCTTCTGGGATGGATTTTTGCCACACTTCCCAGGAAGTGGTCATCACAGGGGGACGACCCTGTCCCTGATTGGAGAACCAGGGCCCCCCTGCTTTTCACCCAGGAGCAAGGATAAAACTGGCAGACCTGCACCCACGCCTCAGATCCCCACCAAATTTCAAGAAGAAAGAACTACAAGGAGAAGAAGGACTGCCCTGCTGGACCCCTGGCCTGCACCTGGACCCTGCACTCAGAAAGACTGCACCAGCTGCACACTTGGGCTTCACCACAAGAAGGACTTTGCCTGGCTTCCACTGGTTCAAGGAGGGACTCCCTGTTTGCTACAGGTGAAAAATTGCTAACCAGAGTCCCCTGCACCAACTCCTGAAAAAGTGACCAGCTGACCACTGTCCAGTGGCCAAAAAGGAGTTTGCGCCAGGTGCACTCTGGGAGTTGAAGTCCGCACTTCCCAAGGACCATCACAGAACTTCTGGACCCTTGGGGTGAGCTGTGGACCCCAAAAGAACCTTAAAAGAACATCTGGGTGAAGCCCCAGAAGTTTGGAAAAGATTGGAGAAATTTTGGAAAAAAGCTCCATAAAGTGACCGACCCGACGCGGAAATTCTAGCCGGCTTGCCTCAACCGCGACCCGGCCTGACTTCGTGGTTCGTCCCGGTAAAGAAAAACATCCAAAAAAGAGACTAAGTCCGAACGTAAAAAGTTGACCGGGACCTTCCAGCCATCGTATCCGAGAAGGGCTCCACGGACGTCGGATCAAGATCCAGGTTTACCCCGGTCGAAGGATTTTCATCTCGAAAAAACGACTAAGTCCGAAGGTAAAAATCACCACCGAGGAAACCGACTTCGCGTATCCGGACAAGGGCTCCAGGAGGTCGGATCCAACTGGCAGGTTCGTCCCGGGGAAGAAAAACATCAAAAAAGAGACTAAGTCAGAAGGTAACTTTTAACCGAGGCCTCCCGCGACTTGTAGCCGAGCAGGGCTCCATCGCGGTCGGCCTGAAAGTTTGACTTTGCCCCGGTCCTGGTGCAACCAGATGACCCGATTGGCGCTTTTTGTTTCTAAGCGCTAGAAAATAATAATACTTTAAAAATTCATATCTCCGGTTCCCCTGAACCGATTTTAATCGTTTTTGTGTCATTTTAAAGATAAAAATATAAGCTATTTTTATAAATTGGTTTTGGATTTTTAAACTGTTTCCTGTGTTTTATTTAATTACTGTTTTGTGATATTTGAATGCTTTACACTTTGTTTCCTAAGTTAAGCCTTGACGCTCGATGCCAAGCTACCAAGGGTAGAGCTGGGATTAATTTACTGAGACCTAACTGTACTTTTGTGGAGGTTTGTGGCTTGTTGCTAGGTGTAGGTACCTACCTGCCCTACCAATAACCCATTTTCCAACAACAACTAACAACATGGGAGGAGCACATCTTGGCGATCATGCATCCTGAGGGCCTGGCAGGAGTAGCAGGAGGACTGGACTCTGGTAAGTCAAATTTGTTACTACTTTACCCCCCCCCCACCTACATGCCATCACATACCCCCACCCATACCCTCACTCCCATCACTCCATCACCTCACATCTACCCCATCATTACAGCCCACACATCCCAATACCAAGGACTGCATGCAACCACAATGCATGGATACCCATCGCCACAGCATGCCCAGTAGAGAGACTCACCCAGCCCACACAATCAGCAATCACACAAGGCCAATGCGACAGGGAAACCACAATTATATAAGGGAAAAACACCCATTGCACAAGATAGCACACACAGATACCATAATAATTCATTTGCATCCCAACAGGACCCCTACCCAACCTCACCGGAGAGAAGGTGCCAGCTACACCAGCCCCCCAGAAGAGGCCCACAGTGATGACAGCAGCTCTGCACGCCTGGATCACGATTACCAACCTGGCCCATCAGGGACGTCTGGACAGTCGGTTTCCCTGCCACAGTCCCAACCCACCATAGAGCCTCCCCCCTCAGGAAACACCACCACAGCATGCACCCAGCGGGCCCATGCCACTGTCCCCAGGACACATCAATCAGCAGTGTGTCCACCACTACAGGGACCCCAGGCAACCCCACAAACCCAGGACGATCAGGGACCTGGGGTCAGTGGCAGTGGGCACACGGTTCAGAGGCACAGGATGACAGGGAAGCTGGGTGGGCTGCTGTGCGACAGGGGGAGGAAAGGCCAAGGGAACCGACCCTCCACGAGGCACTCTCAAACATCATGAGAGCATACCACCATTCCCAGGAGACCATGGGCACGGTACTGGCCAAGTTACAGGAGACTCAGCAGCTGCAGGAGGGACAGTACCTGGGGATAAGGGAGGACCTCACAAAAATCTACACCATCCTGGTCACCATTGCAGGGGTGCTGGCTGACATGGGCAAGATCATGAGGGAGGCAGTGGTACAACAAAGGGCCCCTGACACTAGCAAAACCCATGAACAGCCTTCCACCACCACCGGCGCTATTCGACAGGAGGCCCCGCCACAGGACCAACAGGCCACCAGCACCCCACCCCCTGCAGAAGGAGAACCACCCCGCAAACCGTCCTTGCGAGCCAGGCAGAAGACAGAGAACATTGTCAAGACCCTTGCCAGGAAATAGGACTCGCCTGATTGTCACCCTTCTGTCCCACTCTGTCACGCTGTCCACCTTGAACTGCCATTGCTCCCCTTCATATGCCCCATTGGACAATGCACCTGTGATACCAAAAAACTGGACTCTACCATGGACCTTCCTCCACCATCACCCCAGCCACTTGCACGTACCCCCATACTATTTACCACAAAAAATAAACACCATTGAAATATAAACCACACTGAAGTCAGTGTAATGATTGGAAAGCTATATTCTTACTACATTCCCAAAGCATTGCAACGTCTATGTTCATTGAATTATACCAATGTATGACCATCGGTGGGCAGCAGCATACATAGCAGAAGCCAGAATGGGGTACACAGATCTGAAAAAAGGAAACCCAAAGGGAACAGTCAGTGGCCACACACAGAGGGTAAGAGGCTGCCATGCACCATGTCCTAAAGTATACTGAAATGGTAAGTGGAGTTACAGTCTCTTACCTGTGTGTCACTGGAAGTACTACTGTATAATGTTTGTTCTGTTGTCCACATCTTCTTCATCTGCCTCCTCTTCCTCACTGTCCACAGGCTCCACTGCTGCCACAAGACCATCACCAGGCTCATCCTCCAACAGAAAAGGCACCTAGCGTCTCAATGCCAGGTTGTGCAACATATTGCATGCCACAATGATGTGGCACACCTTCTTGGGTGAGTAGTACAGGGATCCACCTGTCAGATGGAGGCACTGGAACCTGGCCTCTAGGAGGCCGAAGGTCCTCTCAATAATCCTCCTTGTTCGCCCATGTGCCTCATTGTTACGTTCCTCTGCCTTTGTCCTGGGATTCCTCACTGGGGTCAGTAGCCATGACAGGTTGGGGTAACCAGAGTCACCTGTAAATATCGAGGGACAATTATGAGCCAAACCATAACCCTTAGGGACAACCCCATACCCAGACACCAACATATACTGCGTGGGAACCTTGGGCTCACCTATTAGCCACACCTGGTGCCTCTAGAGTTGGCCCATCACATAAGGGATGCTGCTATTTCTAAAGATATAGGCGTCATGCACAGAGCCAGGATATTTGGCATTCACATGGGAGATGTACTGGTCCGCCAAACACACCATTTGCACACTCATCGAATGATAGCTTTTTCTATTCCTGTAGACCTGTTCATTTCTGGTGGGGGGACAAATGCCACATGTGTACCATCAATGGCACCAATGATGTTGGGGATATGTCCCAGGGCATAGAAGTCAGCTTTCACTGTGGCCAAATCCTCCGCCTGGGGGAACAATGTAGCTGCACATGTGTTTCAGCAAGGCAGACAACACTCTGGTCAACACGTTGGAGAACATTGGCTGAGACATCCCTGATGCCATGGCCACTGTAGTTTCAAAGGAGCCACTTGCCAGGAAATGGAGCACTGACAGGACCTGCACTAGAGGTGGGATTCCTGTGGGCTGGAGGATAGCTGACATCAGATCTGGCTCCAATTGGGCACACAGTTCTTGGATTGTGGCACGGTCAAGTCTGTATGTGATTATAATGTGTCTGTCCTCCATTGTCGACAGATCCACCAAGGGTCTGTACACTGGAGGATGCCGCCATCTCATATGATGCTTCTGCGGTTGTAGCCTATGGAGGAGAACAGTGAGTCGAAGGTCATTTACCACATAGATAGCACAACTGTGTTTTTAATTAATGTCACAGAAGCAGTGTGTGAAATTGAGCGTCAGTATATGTGCCAATATGTGCTGTGACGTAGTTAGGTGCCATGCAATGTGCCCCCCTGAAATGGCGTCTGCCTGACCTGTGAGGAGGGACAAGGGGAAATGAGGTAACTGCGCTGGCATTGTGCAGCATCGCGGCGGATGGTCGAAGACCACCAGGCAACTCCGCATTGGTTATCATTGGGCCCTATGGGTTCCAGGATCCAATGGCAATGTACGCCAGTGGTGACGGTATGCACCGCTGTGGACGTCACCACCATTTTCTGTCTATTCAATCACTTTCTACCTGACCATCAACAGGAGAGGACCTACACTGCAAGTGCTGCTGTGACCTGAGTCTGGAAGTGACAATGGCTTGAGTGTCTGGGGAAAGTGCCCCTGCCTTCACTGCGGAGCAGTTGGAGAAACTGGTGGATGGGGTCCTCCCCCAGTACACGTTACTCTACAATCCTCCAGACAAACAGGTGAGTACACTGTGAGCATGATGCGTGGGTAATGCCTGTTTGTAGTGGTGTGGATGTAAGCCACATGCTGGGGGCTGCTAAGCCGTCCTGGCGTGAATACTGCATGAGAGGTGGTCAGTGTATATGTGTCAGAGCATGGGTGGGAACTGGTGGGCAATGAGTATGATGGTCCGGACGGGTGAGCAATTACATTTTCCGCAGTCTTTTCCCTCTAGGTCAGTTGCCACCAGAATAAGGGTATTTGGCATGCCATCGCCAAGGAGGTGTGGACCCTGTGGGTCTCTCACAGGCGGAGCACCCATGCAAGAGATGGGAGGACCTGCGCCACTGGTTCTAGAAGACAGCAGAGACCCAGCTGTTGCTGGCCTGCTGGCCTCCCAATGTGGAAGGGGTGCCCTTTGCACCATGACCCCCCTGATGTTCTGCATCCTGGTGTTGGCCTATCTGGAGTTGGATGGGCACTTGAGGGCATCACAGAAGCCACAAGGGGGTGAGTACAGTTTCAGAAAGCTGACTTTGCACGCGTTAGGAACTAGCAGGGTGGGGGAAGTGGGATGTGGGTGGCCCTTGGCCAGGGCGATCATGCCAGGGTAGGTCCCTTGTTTGCAGGCTCTGAAGCACCCTTACCCCAATGGTACAAGTGGCCAACTACTACTGGGCAGGGTCCTGTGGGTGTCAGGTGTGCAGGTGCTGGCGTTAGGCCTTATACCCCATGGGCTGGTGACTACCTTAGTGAGTGGTTCGGCATGTCCTTGTGTATTGGGCAGCTCAGTGTGTATTGTGTAGGCCAAAGGTAATGCTGTTGCTGGCTTTGACCGTGTGTATCCTCTGTCTATCGCCCCCTTCTTGTTTTGTCAACCTGTCCTTGTGTGCATTAGCATCATCTGGCCGAGGAGCAGAGGCACCGGCGACGGAGGGAGCTGCATCCCACATGGCCCATGAGGGTGAATCCACTGAGGGTGAAGGCACCAGTGGGACAGAGGGCGAGGGGAGCTCCACAATGGGGACAGGAGGGGATACCAGTGACAGCGACTCCTCCTCTGATGGAAGCTCCCTGGCAGTGGCTGACACCTCTGTCCCCACCCCAACAACAGGTACAGCTGCCACCTCCTCTACCAGCACCACCCTCCCAGCAGCCCCTCAGCGTGTTTCTCGTGCCCACTCACCCAGGAGGGTGGGCATCTCCTTCGCCCCAGGCACCTCAGGCCCTGCCCCAGTCAGCCCTGCTGCCCTCAGTGAGGAGGCTATTGACCTCCTGAGATCCCTTACTGTTGGGCAGTCAACCATTCTGAATGTCATCCACGGTGTCGAGAGGCATTTGCAACAAACAAATGCATACCTGGAGGGCATTCATTCTGGCGTGGCCGGCCAACAGAGAGCATTTCAGGCTCTGGCCTCAGCACTGATGGCAGCCATTGTCCCTGTGTCCAGCCTCTCCCTCCAACTTCCACTACCCAGACCCAATCCCCTCTACCTCAGCCCATCCCAAGCACACCTTCAGACCAGCATGCACACACATCAACACACAAAAGTGGATCAGGAAAACATAAGCACCACACATCATCACACAGGCACTCACACAAGCACCATACACATGCACACATACCAACATCCATTTCCTCCACTGTGTCCCCTCCTCCTCATCGTCCACCTCTCTCCCAGTAGCGTCTGCACTCACACCTGCATGCACTACATCATCAGCTATCGCCTCCATCACCAGCACGCCCATCACAACACACACCTCACGAGCAATCACCACCCCTACAACCATGCACACGTCACCTGTGTCCTCTCCCAGTGTGTCTGTAAGCCCTCCTCCCAAAGTAAACAAACGCAGGCACACACCCACTCAACAGCCATCCACCTCACAACTGCCTCAAGCTCATGCACCTTCACCCAAACTCAGCAGATGTACACCTCCTACAATCACTACCTCTTCCTCCACTCACACACCCCCTCCATCTTCCCGTCCCAGTGTGTCAAAAAAACGTTCCCTGGCTAACGTTGATCTCTTCCCTATACCTCCTCCCCCCCCTCCTTCCCCTAGGGCCAGATATCTAGATCCCAGGCCAGCACCTCAGCCACCAAATCGGTGTCTGCTGTGGTCCCTGCAAGTAAGAGAGGATCGAAGGGGGTACCCGTCAGGGCTGCCAGTGTGCCACCTACCGATGCTAAGGACCACCCGATTCCGCCATCTGCCAAAGTTAAGAAGGGTCCGGCATGCAGCAGAGAAAAGATGCACCACGCACCCAGCAAGGCCTCATCCAAAACCAAAGAGGACAGTGCCAAGGTTCCAGCAGTGACTACCAAGGTGGGGAAGGGACACAAAAGCAAGTGCAAGTCACCTCAGGGCACGGAGCCTACTGGTGAGGGACTGGTGACCACCATTTCTCCTGACAGGCCAGCAACCTGTACCACGGTAAGCACTGCCGCAACAACAGTCGCCAGAACCGCCACCTGCACTGCCACCTGCCCTGCCATCTGCACCACCCCCTGCACCGCCCCTGCAACAACGACAGTCACCAGCATCCTCCCCAGTGGTCAGCCGTCCGAGGCTGCTGGAGACGGCCTAGTGTCTCCCTCCACTACTACAGACAGCTGCACCACGGGCAGCACCAGCAGCATCGCCGCCGCAGACACCGCCACCTGCACCACCCTATGCACTGCCACATGCCCAGCCGGTGCCACTACAATGGACATCAGCAGCATCCAAGTGGGCAGCCATCCGAGGCTGCATGAGACGTCCTGGACCCTGCACACACCACATGAGGCACCACCACCAGCACTGGCACTACCAGCAGTTTGCAGCCTAAGTTGCCGCAGGATGAAGTGTGGCTCTTCCTCCATGGAGTATCATGCTACCTGTTCCCTGCACATTTCGTGCCTCAGACACCCATGTGAGGGAATGGGAACTGCCACACCCCAGCTGCGTCATCACTGGGCACAAGGCCCCCTCCAGAACAAGTGGAGAGATGCATCCACTCACCCAATCTTTGGCAGGATAAGGCACACTGGGCACAAAGCCCCCTCCAGAACCAGTGGAGAGATGCATCCACTAACCCAATCCTTGGCAGAATGAAGCAAACTGGGCACTAAGCCCCCTCCAGAACCACTTGAGAGACTGTAGCCTTACACTCCCCAGGACCAAGCAGTGGTCAAACCACCCACTTGAGAGACTGTGGCTTTGCACTCCCCAGGACCAAGCAGTGTGCAAACCACCCACTTGAGGGACTTAAAAGACTGGCTTTGCACTCCCCTGGAGCAGGCAGTGGGCAAACCACCTACTTGAGAGACTGTGGCATTGCACTCCCCAGGACCAAGCAGTGGGCAAACCACCCACTTGAGAGACTGTGGCTTTGCACTCCACAGGGCCAAGCAGTTGGCAAACCACCCGCTTGAGAGACTGTGGCTTTGCACTCCCCGGGACATCGTTGTGGGAATGTTGCCCCCTCGAGGAGCAGTGGCGTAGTACCATCTTCTGGCTGAGGTGCCCCCCCTCCCCTTCCACCTGAGATGCCTGTGTTTTTTTGAACTGATGTCCCTGCAGTGTTCTCTCCGTTTTGAGGCAGGAGTCAAGTGTGGGCTTTGCCCATGATTTTTGGTCCCACTGGTCCACGGACATTTACAAGGGATAGTATATGGCCTTCTGTACATAAGGTAAATATATGTATATACTGATTTTTTAAAATTTGTTTGCTATATCTGCATGTTCCAAAATATCACTGATTGAACTCAATTCCTTTTGTCCTTGCATTCTTCCAGGTGGTAACGGGGTGTATCTGTGATGTTGTTGGCTGTGTTGGTGTGTATGGTGTTGTGAGTGAGGGTAGGGGGTGGGGGTGTTGCATGTCACCTGTGTGTGTCACTCTCTTTTACCTCCCCCTCCCCTGTGTGCTAGGTGCAGTATTCACCGTCGTCATCGCCGTCGCCTTCTTTCTAATTCCTGGTGTATTAGTAGATACACCAACATGAGGAGGACCTGCAGTTCGGGCTCAATGGCGTCCTGGTTCTTTGTTGAGTGTCGAAAGGTGAGTGGTTCTGCTGTGCTTTTGATGTTGTTGGTACCGCCCCGGAAAAGCTGGTGGATTGGCCTCTCATAATTCAGTGGCCAGTACATTGTCTCCCGCCTATCTGTTAGCGGTGACCACCCCGGTATTTGTTGCTACCGCCCTGGTGGTCGGAGTGTTAAAGTGGCTGTATATGTTGGCGGTTTCTGCTGTGGCCGTGATCCCATTTTTTGTACCGCCGGCCTGTGGTGGTGTTACCGCCGCTTTAACACTGACCACCAGGGTTGTAATGAGGGCCAAAGTCATAGCGGCAATTCCTCTACTATTACAGCGACAGCATTTATGAAAGGTCTTCCCAGTGCCACATGATTTTGGCAATCAAATTTCCAATTTAAATATATTTTGGAAATTCAGCCATTTTTCTCCAAATAGCAGCTTATGGGTTTTGAAAATAAGTAAATTTTTATCTGAAATGCACTCTCACTGTTGGTACACATTAATTAATTCAACTTACCTAAAGCTTCTAATTTGGTTGGCTTTGCAGACAGGAGAGCTATTTAGAGGTAGGAGAGCTATTAGTGGCTCACGAGTTACTTATTGGAGAAGCCTGCCTTAAAGGAAAATCAGATGCATTTCAAAAAGAAAAATTACAAGCTTTCTTTTCATTTTGTCAGAGCTGGCAGTGGTCCTTGGAACAAATGCCTGCTCTGAAAAAATAACAAAACAAAACAGTCATACAATCCACTGCGAGTCGCAATTAGGAAGGAACACCCTGGGAACGCCCTTTCCTAATTGTGAGTCAAAATCCCTATTTTGTGAACCGTTAATAGCGTACCAACTCGCAAAATAGGGATGGTATCATACCTGCCCATTTTGTGGTCTCAAATGGCATATTTCACCATTTGCGACAGCAAAAAGGTGTTGTACATCAGGCCCTAGGTCCCTTTCTCTCCTTCTCACTGCTTTCCCGTCCCTCTGAAACCTGTTTTGCGTGTACCTGCTTCTTCACTTTTCTTCCATCACAGTGCTTTCTTCTTGCTTTCTGCCACACTTTGTATTGCTTTTTAGTTGATGTTCAATCCTCACTGTTTTTTTCTTCATCTCACCTTACGTTTGTATATTGTTACTTTATGCATTTTCAACCATTTCACTTCTATCTCATCCTTATCAGTCCCATGTTGTGTATCCCTACTGCATGTATTTCCCTCTTTTTCACAGGTTTTCACACACACTTTGTTGAGTCACAGCAGTATCATCTAATACACAATAAAGAAAGAAGTACTTCATAACTGCTCTAGAGTAGGCACAATGAAATTGTCACAGGCACACATTGCAGCTAACCCCCAATGCACATGGCGAAAGGCTGTGCATCATTTGGGCTGAAGTTGTTACAAGCTGTTGGCCATTGGGCCTGGCCAACCACCGCAGCACACAGCTCGGCTCAGGTGGTTGGATTAACATACAGTTTTGAAACTTACTTTATGTAAAAAAATCTTAGAAATTCACTGAAAAAAAAACAAAGGTCACAGTGACGTTATAATTAAGAAACATAATAAAAATGAAACATAGAAATTCACTTTGAAAAACCAAAGGCTAGAGATATGTTATAGTTAGGTACTGAATTTACTCATACAAAACCATAGAAAATCAGCAGGTATAGTTACTAACCCTAACTGGAACTCACGCCCCTGTAATGAACTGCTTATGACCTCACAAATTGCATCACTAATGACATGGTCTGTGACATCACTTATGACAACTCAAATGTGATCCTAACGATAATGTCCCTGCAACATTTGTTTCTTTAAGTGCATATATTTTGTTTTGCTAATAACTTTGGTGCTGTTTGATTAACCTTCATGACATTTTCCAAGAAAATATGATGCTCACTGCAGCTGCAGTCTGGAAAGTTTCAGAGTGACACGGGGGGCTGAGAAAAAAGGGGTGTCTCAAGCACTTTTTCACCATTCATTTTTCCATAGGGATTTTGACAAACGGTAGCACAGATAGTACTGGACGGAATTACTCTAAATTTAGCAGAAAGGTAGGTCGTGGTCCAGAAAGTGACCATTTTTGTTTTGCTGTAAATCTGTTCAGTAGTTTTTGAGAAATTAAGGGCAAAACACATTTGTATATATAGGGATGCAAAGGATTTGCAACCCCTCCCGATCTCATGCTGAAATCTGATTTGCTATTTCAGATGATGGGGGATGTAATAGGGGATATACCTGGACTAGCCTATTCTTTCTTCCTTTAGACTTCTTTATCAGATGATGGCTGGCCATACCTATCAGACTTCTCTCCCTCAGATGACAGGTGTGTGTATTAAGCTGTGTACATAGACTGGCCTCTTCTGTCACAACTCTGTCACAGATGAAGGGTGTGCGTATTAGGATGAGTAGAGAGAGATTGGCCTCTCCACTGAGATCTCTCTCTTGGATGACAGGTATGCATAGTGTGCTTTGCCCAGAGGCTGTCCTGCCTGCTAACACCCCTCTCTCTTATAATGGGTGTGCATAGTGGGGTGTGGAAAGAGTAAACTCTACTCACAACTCTTACAAGGCTGATGGGCATAAACAGTACATACTGACAAACACAATCGCCAGTAATGCTCCTTTTTACAAGTGTGCATACTACAGTTTATCCAAAGATCAGCTACTCCTTTCTACTATTCACAATCCAGCGAAAGTCTCACAATATAGTAACTTTTTTTGAAAACATGAATTAACCGTATACCCATGGAAGTACTCATCTCTTACACACTTCTTCTCAAAAACAATGACCATAGTATGTAAAATGAGTTTGAAACAATATACATTTATTTTCATCTCAGTAGTTATCCCTTACACACCTCCTCTCAAAATCTAGGGGGAAAGAATGCCTTTCTGCTGACCCCATATATATCTTTTTACATGTCCACAACAGCTCAGTTTTTTCACAGTAACCAGTAATGGCTGCCATTTCATTTTTAACATTCCAATAGCCCGCCTATCAGAACGCACACTCTCGCAAGACCAAAGCGAGCCTCTCACTCCCACAAGAGTCTGAAAGCTCATTGGAAAAACAGGCCTCTTAACCAATCACTGGCCTTCAATTTTTAAATTGCTGTCTCATTAGTGGCTCGCAGGACTCTTGTGAGCCCAACCATCCAAATATACAATTATTTTTTACCCTTAATTTCTCAAAAACTACCAAAATCACCAAAAGCACAATATGCGGACAAATACCTAGCTTTCTGCCAAACTTGGTGCAATTCAATTCTGCAGATTTTGCTGTAGCCATGTCTAAAGAAATCAATGAAAATGCATAGGGATTTCATATTTTTTGTGTTTTGGGAGCTCTACTTTTTTGGCCCCTGTTTGATAGATCACTCCAAACCTTTCCATGAAGAATCTGACATGACATTTTTTGGACGTTTTGTGAAGATTCATCACACGGGCCAAAGTTATTAACAAACCAAAAAATGCTCTATCTGTGGAAAAACAGACTTAATTATAATTTACTACTGGTGAACGCCGGTCGGTAATATACACACCTATATAAAAAAGAGGGGTCCTACAACCAAAACTCAAAACCTCTATGTATTTTCCATGGACTTCTTTAGACAGGGTTAAAGCAAAACCCACTGAATGGAATTACACAAAATCTGGCAGGAAGCTAGTTTGTGGAACCCACATCATGTTTTGTGTCATTTGGTATAAATCTGCTAAGTAATTTTTGAGAAATTATAGTGAAAAAACATAGCCATCTGAGCAGCTAGGTCTGCAAGAGGCTCTCAAGAGTCATGCAAAATTGCCTTGTGATTGATTGAGAAGGCTGTTTTTATGATCAGCCTTCTTGCTCCAGTTAAAGCAAGAGGCTCCTACGAGTCCTGAGGGACTGAGCACTCCAATTGACTGGCTGTTCAAAGTTTAGAAATGAAATATCCATGGTTACTCTTTATTGTGAAAAATTGCTGGTGTTGTGGGAAAGAATTAAAAGAAACTACAAAAGTGGGCAGGAGAAAGGCATCCTGCTCCCCTAGTTATTGAGAGGAGGTCTATAGAGCAGAAATACTGTGATGGAAATAAATATCAATTTAAAAAAAAAAAGATTTTGTGATCTTGCGGGGTTGTGTAAAGTAAAAGGGAGTACCTGATCTCTGAATGTAATCTACAATGCACATTTGTCTCTATAGGAAGCAGTCCTAATAGAGATGGTAACTTTATCAGAGCCTACTATTCACAACAATTAATTTGGGAAGAGAGTTGAATAGAGAGGGCACTCTCTCCCCACACCCTCCTTTGTATGGTATTCACCTTAGCCATAAGTGTCAGCATTAAGGCCAGTTCCTCCCTATACCCATCTACACACATATGTCACCTTAGGGAGAAGTCTCATTGTGGAGGCCACTTCCTTCATACACTCTACTACACCAACCCTTCATGTGGAGAGGCCAGTCCCTTTTCACACTTTACTATAGACATCTGTCATCCAAAAAAGGGATCTAAGTGGAGAAGCCAGTCCCTTCACACACCTTACTATGCATACCAGTCATCCGAGAGAGAGGGGTTAGCAGAGAGGCCAGTCCCTCTACACACTCCCCTATGCACACATGCAATCCAAGGGAGGGGTCTCAGCAGAGAAGTATCCCCTCACACATCCTACTTCGCACATCTGTAATATAACAGAGAGTCGTCAGTGGAGAGGAAACTTCCTCTTGCAAACCTGTCATCAGACAAGCTAGTCCCTCTACACACTCTACAGCACACATCCATCATCTTAGAGAGAGGTCTCAGGATAGAGGTCAGTTTTTCCCCACACCATACTATGCACATATGTCATCCAAGAGAGGTGTCATTGTGGAGGGGCCAATTCCTCCACACACCCGATTATGCTGTTAGAGCCTAGCAACATAGGCTCTTACCTTATAAGGACCACGATGTGGCTTTGCAGAGGCAATATTAACCAACCTCCTGTGCTCCAACCATCCCTACCTGAAATTGTTAGTGACTTGCAAGCAGTGAGTTCAGAACCTGGGATAGGGGGCTGTTTCTTTTGATGGTTTCATGTTCTTTTCTTACTTTTTTGTCCTCATTTACCATCACAATCTGACTCAAAGGGGAAGCCCTTGGAAAGCAGGGAGTCCACCTTCCACTCTATACCACTCTCCGGAGGAAGACACCTGTCCCGAAATAGAGCTGAGTTATTGATCATGAGCTGCTTTGGATCCACAGAGAGAATCTTGAGAATCAGTTAGCAGTATAATCATAGGACAATACCAGGCCACTTAATATGTGCCATGTGCCTCCTATTCAGTTCTATTCAGCCACACTCTCAAAGGAGCCAGAGTTTCTCCACCTTTTTTCCCCTCTTTATGTCCACATTTAAGTTATCAATTAGTGCCACCCTCCATGTATGTATCGCCTGGGGGAGGGAACTCACCCCTTTCTTACAGATTTCTCATCTGGCCAACAAAATCATATAGAAAAGCAGTTTAGCACTGTCGTTCTTGGTTGTCAACTGGTTCTGATTCTGCAGAGATCCAAAAATCACGAAGGAGGGTCTGACCTGATAAACCATGTAAAAAACTTCCTCTATTACCTCCTCCACCTCCTTGCAAAATTGAGTACGCTGAGGGCACCTCAGAAACATATATAGATCATCTGCCATTGCCAGGCCACATTTCTTACACACCATTGTGATTCCATGTCCCATCTCAGATAACTTTTCTGGAGACCAGAAGGCCCTGTGGATTGAAAACAAATGACTCCTTCTCAAAGACGCAGGCCGGACTGTATAGTATAAAAGAGTATTAGATACTTGCCACTGGTCTCTTAACTGTTGTCTTGGCAAGTCTTCCTCCCCAAATCTCCCCCGGAAGAGTGAACTCTATCCGTGGTCTCTAAAATCAACCAGTAGAGTTTTTTTACCTCCTTTCTTGAGGGGGAATTTAGATACAGAAATTCTTCCAGTTCATTCAAAGCCCCCACCTTCTCCTTTACAAGTTGCAGCCAGATAGTTATTTGGAGGTATTTGAACCTTGAAAGATTAACCCCCATTTCCCCACGAAGGGACTCGAAGGAGTCCAATCTCCCGTCCTTGAATAAGTGCCCCCAATCCAAAAAAGCTGCCTCCCTCAAAGGAAGAGCCAAGTTGTCCCTCAACCATTCCAGGGAGCCTGGAGAGTTCCATATTGGCACATACTTGCTATCATATGGTAGCTTAGTAGCTTTCCTCACACCCCAACAGAATTTTACTGAATCCAAAAGTAGCTTAAATCTTTTTTTTTTTTTTAAAACCTAGTGTCACCAAACTTATATAAAGAGCCTTTCTGGGAAACACCATTTATTTCCATCATAACTTTGAAGATTTGTCCTTTCTCAGAATCCCCTGTCTCCTTCATTAGCTCCCTCTAATTATTTTCAGGAAGAAGGCCCATGCATAATACTGTATATCTGGTAAGGCCAATCCACCTTCCTCTCTCCTTCTTCTCAACTTCTTGCAAGTGATGCGCACTCCATTTGAGGCCCTCACAAAACTGCTAAGTTCTCCTTGGAGTTTGCACAACCATTCTTTTTCAAACAACAAAGGGACAGCATTAAAAATGAATAGGAATTTAGGTAAGATCACCATCTTGACTAAGTTAACCTGTCCTATCATAGCAAGACAGAGACTGAGCCATTTCTTCATTATCTGGCTAGACGCTCTCAAAACCTTCTTGAAATTATTTTCAGCAATTTTGTTTACATCTTGGGTTATTGTGATTCCTAAACATTTCACCTCTTTCTTAACAGGGATCCCTTCCACCCTCACATTCCATACAATAATGTAACTTTAGATTTTTTACTGTTAACAGCAAACCCACTGATTTCCTAAATTCCTTTATGAGTTCTTCCAGGGCTACCAGCGCTTGACCCAAATCTGCTATGTATACTAATAAATCATCCGCATATAGGGAGACCTTATTACTCCAGTCCCCATACTGAAACTGAAGTATCCTCTGGTCCTTCCTAAGTTTACACGCCAGAGGCTATTTGTATATGTTAAAAGTAATGGGGACAACGGACACCTTTGTCTTATTCCTCTTTGAATTATAAAAGGGTGAGTTAACACACCATTAACTGGAACTCTTGCTACAGGGTCTTGATAGATATTCTGCAGGATCCCAATAAAATTCCTACCCAACTGAAAAAAACTCACAGACCGCTTTTAAATAAACCCAGTTAACCATATCAAATGCTTTAGTGGTATCTACCATTACTACCGCCAACTGATCCTGGCACGTAGTAGCCAAATCCATTGAGCCTATCAGGGTGTGCGTCAGCTCCTGCATCAACCTACCCTTCATAAAACCCTTTTGATCCTCATGAATAAACTTCCCTAAGACACCACTTAATCTGTCTTCCATTATCGTTGCAAACATTTTGTTATCACTATTAAATAGGGAAATTGGTCTGTATGAGTCGCCGGACCTTGGTTCCTTCCCTGGCTTTGGAATCACTGTAATACTTGCTTCCTTCCAAGATGGAGGCATCATACTTCTTCCTTCTAAAATGTCATTGCAGAGCCCCACCAAAAATTTCAATACACTACTTCCCAAGGCCTTGTGCACTTCCAAAGGGAGACAGTCCTGGCCTGGTGCTTTCCCAGCCTTTCCTGATTTTAAAACCTGATCCAATTCCTCCAAACCAACTTGGTCATTAAGGCCTATACTGTCTTCCTGACTCAAGGGATCCAAACCTAACTCTTCTAACCAGGTCCTCCCCACCCCCAGGGGTACCTCTAGATCTTCCGCATATAATTCCGAAAAAAAAAAAAACTTGGAAAGCTTTTCCTCCCTCCTTGTCACCGTTCATCAAACTTTCTGAGACTGGATCTTGTCGGTCTACCACCCTATTCCTCTCTCTATTAGCTTTTAATTTCAGTGCCAATAATTTACCATAGTTCTTTCCATACTCAAAATGTGCTGGTCTGTTCGCCTTGTATCTTTTATTAATCCTGTTCTCAATCACAGAATTCAACTCAGATCGCAACCTTCGATCTACTTTATTCAGCTGATTTGCTTCTTCTTTGAGACCAACCAGTGTCAATTTTGTTTCTTTTTGCTGTATCAGCTTTTCTAGCCTCCCGATCTCTTCGGTGTACAGTCGCCTTTTAAATGAGGTCATTCTAATAAGTCTCCCACGTAGAAACGCCTTAAAGGCATCCTATACCATGGTTGGGCAGGTATAGCCCACATTAAGATCGAAGAAATCCTTTACCTCAGCTTGTAATTCACCAACAACCAGCCCATCTAGTAGTAAGGTTCTATTGAGCGTCCACCTACCACAATCCCTATTCCATGTTAAACTAATATTCATCCAGATAGTGGAGTGATCTGATAAATGAGCTCCCATATGAACTATCTCCTTCACATGCAGTGCCAGGTTCCTGTCTGTTAAAATATATTCAATCCTCTCTCTCCATATATCACTATACCCCAACTGGGACATTATAAATAGTACATGGCATTGCATTTTCTCATTAATTCTGGCTCTACTCCCTGATGACCTATGACGGTCATAATTTAGCACCACATTAAATTCTCCCATCCATATAATGGGATATGAAATGAGCAACAGGTGCTGAAATAATTCCACTAACTGAGCAATATCATCCTTATTAGGTCCATAATAACTCACCACCGTAAAAGCTCTATCGTATGCCAGCAGTCTCCCTTTGGCCCATCTTCCAGCCTTGTCTACTGGTCCCTCCTGAAGGAAGATATTAGGATGGTTTTTAATAAGAACCACAACTCTTTTACTGCCGCCAGTCTGGCCTGAGCATACTATCTGTTGCACCCATCCGCATGACAATTCCACATAGTCCTGTCTAGAGAGGCAGGTCTCTTGTATCACTAATGCATCTGCTCTAACATCTTTCATGTATTGCAGCAATGTCTTTTGTCTATTTACCACCCATAACCCAGTTACATTCCAAGACAACAGCTTCAACTCCTTTTGCCACGTGTTGGTATAAGAGCTATTATCCCCCTTAAGCTCCCCCGGACTCCTTTTACTATGAGGACATTTTTTTCTTTTTTTCCATGATGCTCCCCACCCTGTGCCCTGTTCCCTTCCTTCCCTCTCCCTTTCCCACCCCAAACCGCCCTAGGCGAGCCCCCCAGACTTCTTTTTTTAGGCATTGACAACCCATGGGGGGCTATTGAAACGGGTTTAAAATTGTCTAGATAAGTACGAGATTCAACATCTGAGCAAGTGGTGGGGGAGTGACGGAATAAAGCAGACAACAAATTTCTCAGCTTAGCTGACTTCTTCTAATGTTTTTATCAGGTCATCAACCTCTCTTGCCTCTCTAAAATTATACATTTTGTTATTCACCATCACTCTCACAGAAGCTGGGAATTTAAGCTGCCTATTTTCTTGAGGGTGTCAATTCTTTGCCAAAGCTCCCACTGTTTACTTAAAGTTGTACTCGAACAGTCTTAATTTTGAAATCAACTCCCTCTGCCATGAGTGTTTTCTTTTTCAATGCCGCTATTAATATTCTGTCTTTGACAGCATATGTGTGAAAACACACCAGGATTTTTCAAAGGGTCTCTCTATTTGGTCATTTTTTAATGGGGTCCCGGTGTACTCTTTGTGTGTCATTTGCAATGTCAACCTCTGCCTCCTCTAACTGTAATCCCTGTGTAATTAGGCGAACCACAAGGCCTTTCAAATCATCGCCCTCTAACCCTTCTGGGACTTTTAGAAGCTTTGAGTTATTCCTTCTCTGGTGATTTTCCAAAGTCTCCAGCTTACTCCTAACACTCTCCTCTCCAGCTTTCAAACATTGGATAGCCTCCTAATTCTTCTTGACAGCTACCTTTAGGCTGCCTACGTCCTCTTCGAGTACAGCCATCCTATCTGCCAAATCATCAATTTTTTCCCCCAATGTCTCTCATAGGACTTTAATCTTGTGTTGGTTGGAACTTGATTTTTTGATCCCCTCTCTAATTTCCAGTACAAAATTTTCCAACATTTTATAAATAGACTTACTCAGGGGGCTCCCTGCCTCCCGCAGACCGGACCAGCTGAGGTAAGGGGCTCGTCCAACAAGGGGGGGCACGCTTGCTCTTGATAATGAGTTCCCCCAACTCTGCTAGTTCCTCCTCCGTAAATTCCAGGGAATTACTGTCCGGAGCCCAGCCTCTTGTTGACACTGAAGCACTTTCCTCAACTCCCTCCACCCTTTCCAGATTGGCCAGGGTTGAAAATCTTTTTGAAATACCTACAGACCGGGTTACGTCAGGCTCCCTCAAACTTTTAACTTCTCTAGAAGTAGCCAGATCAGTGCCAGCAACTTGTTGCCCCACTTGGTCTAGAAAGACCTGCTCTTCCATTTGATTCCTAGGTAAGACCCTGAAGTATGCTCTCAGTGAAGGGGTAGCTTTTTGCCTGTTAGAACTGTTGGAAGGTGCTCTCTCACCTCTCGTGCTCAAAAAGAATCCCCCCTGGCCATTGTCCATAATATCTCTTTGGGCCTCAGATATTTCATCCGGAGCTTCTTTTACTAGGAGATCAGTCAGTCTCTCTTTAGTCCCCAAAATCTTCCTTCCACTCCTTAAAGAGTACACAGGACTCTTTCCAAGCTTCCTCCTTACCACAACCTCTCTTTTTAGTCTTATAGGAGCCAGCCTCCCTGTAGTTGTCGCTGCTCTTACACTCTGCCCCCAAAACACTCAGGGTGCCTCAAACGCTGCTCCCCAGGTCTCCAAGACACATCCAACCGCAAACTCACAACCTCCCCAGCCTTTCTCATTCTGGTACAAGTGCTCATGCTGCTTGTGCTGACTCTGCCAGTTTTCCCCCATCCTTGTGGCTGCTTCCCTTCCTCTTCTAACATCCGTTGCTGCTCTTCCCCAGAGCGCAGCACAATCATTGCCTTTGAAGCTCTGGGCCCCCTCCACTGTGGCTCTTCTATCGGCCGCCTTCCTCAGGTAAGTGCCCCGACAGACACTGTCGGCCACCTGCTATCCGCCTCACTCCCTCCCTCCGTACTGCTCCCTGGCTCAAGCGAGGACCAACAGAGCCCCTCCCGCAGTCCGCTAACTAGCGGCCACCATGTTCTCCTGCCTCTCTAGAATCAAGATCAATGGTTTGATGTTTGACAGCCTTCAACCTTAAAGGAATGGCAAAAACTAGTACTTATGTCTTTGATGCATTTTGGCAACAATTTCCCTTGCCCGGATAATTCCATTCTAGTGTGAATGCTAAAGTATTCAACCTGCGAAGTAGGGTTGCAGATAATATATGGCAGTGGTTTTCAAACTTTTTAATGCCAACCCCCCCCCTCCAAGTGGGAAAAAAAAAAAATCAGATCCCCTTTCAGAATTTTTCACAATCATTCTATTAAGTTTGCAATGTTTAAATATGTCTAGACTTGTTTAAACATTGCAGTTGAGTTCTGTTACCTTTTAAAAAATATAATAAATGATTTTCTACTTAAAACAAAGCACAGTTATCTGCATAATCCTTCTTTTGGCCAGAGACTGGCGCCCCCCGTGGGATCACTTAATTGGATTTGGTTATCATTCGATTGGTTATTGGTCATATCTTCAGATCTGAAATACATGGACATAGGGTTAACATAAACAACTGATGTCACAAAGAGCAATATGTGGAGCATTCTCCTAATGTTTCATTACCTATACAATCACAAGCAGTTCCAATCTGGAAAGTGTTGCTTCACACAATGTGCGATGATCAATAATTACAATCACCAACCTTGACAACTCATGTTGTCTTTTGTATCTTGGTGTACACAATAGCAATGAATGATAGCACATGAGACCTCTGTCCCTGCTATTCTCACATGACTGAAAAGTCTAGTTAAGCTTTTTCACCCCTTATACGTATTAGGACATTGTTTGGTACCTCTTTGAAATTAGCATGCTCTTTCAGGCGTTGTCATTGTTTAATTCCTTTCCCTTTCTTTTCTTTTGTAGGTTGTCAACGGGGCCCCTGCATTCCACTGAAGAATCCTGCTTATGCTGGCATGGTGAGGCATGCGTCAGAGAAGCAGAAAGCCTTCATCCTCAGGTAAGTAGGTTTGGGCGATCGTCTTTCTGGGGTACGAACAACAAGGTAAAGCACGTGGTCAACATTTAGCCCAGTTTTAATAGAACTGTGCCCAACGTGGCCACCATGGTTGCTGTAGTCTCATGAGAAGAGGTTCTTGTGGTACTTCGGCATATAATATAGCATGTGGCTTATCAAAACCCATGAGTGTTTGAACAGAATGCAAACTTAGTGCTAAATCCCAAACATGGCATACAGTGAGAAACATTACACTTGTACAATTAAAAAAAATGGATAAATGCTACCCAATGCATGAGGGGGTGGCGATCTCTTATGAAAAGGCATGTGAACCTGGGACTGGTTTAGGTGAGGGCAGGGATGTTTGGGTGGGAGTGGGGCTTGGCTGGAAAGGATCCGTAGCAGGGTGTAGATGGAAGAGGTCAGTAGTTGGGGTCACCATGACATACGCACAACCATTGTCCCTCCAAACCCTACTACACAAGTCTGGCATCCAATAGAGAAGTCCCAGTGGAGAGAGCAGTCTCCACACAATTGAGAATTTACATCCATCGTCCAAGAGAGAGGTCTCAGCAGAGAGACTAGTCCCTCCCCATATGCTACTATGCATACCTGTCCTGTGAGTGAGGTCTCAGTGTGGAGGCCAGTCCCTCCACGCACCCTACTTTGCACATCAATCATCTGAAAGAGAGGTCGCAGCCTAAAGGCCAATTTCTCCCAACTCTGTACTATTCACGCATGACATCCAAGGCTGAGGTCTCAACAGAGAGAGCAGTCAATCCACACTCTACTATGCACACCTGTAATCTAACTCAGAGTTGTCAGTGGAGAGAACACTCCCTCTCAAAACCCTACTTTGCACACTCATCATCCGTCCACACACCCTGCTACATAGACCTCTCATCTAACACAGAGATGTCAGTGGAGAAATCACTCCTCCCTCAAATCTTGTATGCACACCTGTCGACCAATAGAGGGGTCGAAGCAGAGAGGACCATCTCTCCACACACACTAGTATTTACACCCATCATCCAAGAGAGAAGTTTCAGTGGAGAGACCAGTGCGTCCCCACACCCTACTATAAACACCTGTCATCTGAGAGAGAGGTCTCAGTGGAGAGACCTGTCCCTCCACACTCCCTACTATACACAACCATCATCTGAGACAGTTGTCTCCCACAGTTTCTTCCCACACTACAATGCACACATATCATCTAAGAAAGGGGACTCAGCAGAGCGGCCATTTCCTCCACACAACCGATTGTACACACTTGTACTCTAACACAGAGGCATTAGTGGAGAGAGCACTCCCTCTCCAAACCTTACTGTTCATTCCTGTGAAACCCTACTATGGACACCTGTCATCTGACAGAGTGGTCTCAGAGGCGAGATTATTCCCTCCCCAAACTGTACTGTACACATCCATCATTCAATCAATCAATCAATTTTTGTAAAGTGCGGCTACTCACCTGTGAGGGTCTCAAGGCGCTAGTGGGGAGGGGAGGGGCCTCATCTGAAGAGCCACGTCTTAAGGTTCTTCCTGAAGATGGTGAGCTACAGGCTTTCTCTGAGGTACAGGGGGAGGTTGTTCCAGCTCTTTGCTGCCATGTAGGATTGTCATCTGGTGGTGGTTTTGCGGATGCAATGGATAGTGGTCAGGGCCATCTGGGTAGAGTGGATGGATCTGGTGGGGATGTGGAAGGAGACATGGTGGTTCAGGTAGGCTGGTCCTTTGTTTTGCATGGCCTAGCACGTGTGGGTAAGTAGCTTGCAGGTGATTCACTTCTCGACCGGTAGCCAGTGGAGTGTTCACAGGTGTTAGGAGTTGTGTTCTCAGCGAGGGAGGTCCAGAATGAGTCTGGCGACGGCGTTCTGGATGAGTTGATGTTTCTAGTAGAGGTGCCGGCACAGAAGGCGTTGTCATAGTCGAGCTTGCTAGTGACTAAGGCGTGGGTGACTGTCCTGCGACAGTCTGCTGGGATTCATCTGAAGATCTTCCAAAGTTTGCGGAGTATGTGCCAGCAGGAGAAGGCAGCTGATTCTACCTGTCAGGTCATGGAAAGGAGGAGTCAAGGATAATTCCTAGGTTGTGGTCATGCTCAGTCAGTACAGGGGGAGTGCTGAGGGATGTGGACCACCAGGATTCGTCCCAAGATGAGGTATCGTTTCCATAGATGATGAGCTCAGTCTTGTCGGAGTTGAGCTTGAGGCAACTTTCTCTCATCCAGGTGGCAATGGCTTCCATTCCTGAGTGGAAGTTCCTTTTGGCCATGGCCGGGTCTTCGGTGAGGGAAATGATGAGTTGTGTGTCATCGGCATATGACACAATGTTCTACTGTGGCTTCTGACAAAGGCAGTGAGAGGGTCCATGTATATGTTGAACAGTGTGGGACTCAGTGAGGATCCTTGGGGGACTCTGCAGTTGACTACTGTGGGTCTGGAAGTGTAGGGTGGGAGTCTGACCCTCTGCATCCTCCTGGAGACGAAGGCATGGATCCATTCCAGGGCTCTTCCACGGATTCCTATGTTGTGGAGTCTGGTGTGCAGAGTGCTGTGTGAAATGCTGCTGAGAGTTCGAGGAGTATGGGCACTGCGGTGTGGCTACAGTCTAAGAGTAATCGAATGTTGTAGATGGCTGCCAGGAGGGCTGCCTTCATGCTGTGGTTGCTGTGGAAGCTGGACTGGGAGCTGTCCAAGGAGTTGTTGGCCTAAATGAACTTCTGTAGTTGTATGTTGTTTGCTTTCTCCAGTACTTTGGTTTGGATATCAGCGAGAAGGGTCAGAAATTCTTTAGTTCTGATGGGTTGGCTGAAGGTTTCTTCAGGAGAGGGCGTAGTTCTTCATGTTTCCAGTCCTTGGGGAAGGTGCCAGTGTTGATGGAGCAGTTATAGTGTTCCCGAGCTCGTGGAGATGGATGGGCTCGCTCTAATGAATATGTGGAGTGTGCAGGGGTCCATGGGGCTCTGAAGTGGGTGCTCCAACTCTCAATAGAGGAGTCTTAGTGGAGAGACCAGTTTGTCCACACATCCTACTATGTGCATCCGTCATGCAAGAGAAAGGTCCCATCAGACAGGCAAGCCCCATAACAAAACCCTCCTATGCACACCTGTAATTGAACACAGAGGTGTCAATTGAGATAGCACTCCCCCTCCAAACCCTATTACACACACTTGTCATTCATCCACACACCTACTATGGGCACCTGTCATCTAATAGAGAGCTCTTTGAGGAGAGATTACTCCCTCCTCCAACCCTACTATGCGCACCTACCATCCAATAGAGGGGTCTCTGTGACTCTGTGAAGAGGCCATTCTCTCCATACACCCTACTATGCCAGCCGTCAGCCAAGAGAGAGGTCTCAGCAGAGAGGTCAGTCCCTCCCCATACCCTACTATGCATACCATACATTTGAAAGAGAGGTCTCAGCAGAAAGGTCAGTCTCTCCCACACCCTACTATACACACCTGTCATCTGAGATAGAGGTCTCAGTGGAGAGGCTAGTTCCTCCACATACCCTACTACACATACCCATAATCTGAGAGAAAGGTCTCAGTGTGTAGAGGCAAGTTTCTCCCCACACCGTACTATGTACACCTGTCATCTGATAGAGGGGTCTCAGCAGAAAAGCCACTCTCTCCTCACACCCTTCTATGGACATCCACCATCTAACAAAGAAGTATCAGCAGAAAGGCCAGTCCTTCCTTATACCCTACTATGTACATATGACATCCAAGAGAGGAGTGTCAGCCAAGAGGACAGTCCTACCCAAACCCTACCATACACACCCATCATCCAAGAGAGAAGTTTTACCAGAGATACCAGTCCCTCCACACACCCTACTACACATACCCATCATCCAAGAGGAAAGGTCTCAGTGGAGAGGCCAGACCCTCCCCACACCCTACTACACACACTTATCATCCAACAGGGAGGTCTCAATAGAGAGGCAAGTCTCTCTCCAGACCCTATTGCACACACCCGTCATTCACGAGGGTTGGGGCTATAAGGCATAAGTAGTGTGGTAGTGAAAAGTGTACATTCTTTTATAAAAAATTACAAGCCTGCAATACTCTTGCAGGATCATAAAAACATAGGAAAGAATAGCCAAAATCTCTTTCCACTCTGCTATGTACACGTATAAGCCCATGAAGTCTGTCTGTTAAGGTAGTTCATTATTAAATGCTACTATGGTCATTTGTCACTGTGTAAAATAGTCTCAGCAGCGAGGCCATTACCTCCACATAGTCTACTAAGCATGCTTACTTACCTGTAAAGGGATATCAACAGAAAGGTCAGTCCCTCCCCACACCCTACTACATACACCCATCACCTTGAGGATGGCTGTTTATGTAGAGTTTGATCCCTCTTCATATCCTACTATGTACATTTATCATCCAAGAGAGACATTTCACCATACTACACACACTCTACTTTGCACAACTGTCATCCATGAGACATAGGGTAGATTTATGAGATCACAAGGCTCTCGCAGGAGCCAGAAAAATATAAAGGTGAAGCAAGGTATCTGGTTACTCCTGCTCCCACAAGAGTCTTGCAGGAATTAATACTCCAAAGAAAAAGGATTTATAACATTAAACAATCACAAAATGTACAAATAGGGTGGCTGTGGCAAAAGCCTTTGTAATTATATTGTATATTGCTTAGTTACATATAGAACTCAAAGCATTCCTAAATTTTATTATGAAAGATCCAGTTTCCTTCTGCAGTGAAGTGCACTCCATCTTGCCTAAAGACACTTGGCATATCAAAACAGATGTTGTTCTCATAAATAGAACCCATGTCATGGTCACAGACAAATGCAAAACCTGGTTTATTAACATGCTTCTAAGAGTTCTCAATCTTAGGGCAAAACTAATTGTAATCATTGCCATTTTTGTCTTTGATATATACTAGAATATGCAAAGGCTGTGTGAAGAAAGAGAGACATCAATTCTGAAAAGATCTCTTTCATTTGGATTTCAAGAGCAACTCCGTAATTGTGCCTAGTTCATTGCCACCACAGTACACTATCATCAAGTCTCTGTGCTCACAATTTAAAATGCTCTCAACCACTGTTAACAATTGATGTCACTTTATTGCTCTGTGCTCAATCCAAGTAATGTGTATGTTTGAAAATCCAAGATTTTTGTCAATACTACAATTAATGGTATATTCTCTACACCAGCGGATGAAGCTGTGTCCCGAATCCAGAGGTGAACCATGATGCAGTATGGAGATGTCAGTCAGAAGAGAAGTACTCAGGAGAATAAGTGAGCTTCAGGAGAATATGGAGTTACATGAGAGGAGCAAAAATGGTAGTGAGGCAAAAGTATGCATGGAATTGGAAGATTTTTGACAGAGAAGTAGGCTAGTTTGTGAGCAACTTTTGTTTGTAGGCTGCATAGTTACTGTTTAAACAGTACATAATTTACAAAAGGGTGATTTTGAATTTCTGCTACCATCCCGCATGACTCTTGTGAGAGTCATTCACAAATCTTCTGCAGGTGAAGCTTGCGGTGTGACCCTGTACGATCCCAAGAGACTTTCATGAGATTTGCATAGAAATTTACTGAGTGACCCTGCAATGAGGTCTTTTTAAAATCCCGTGAGAGTCTCTCAAGCTCATTTGTTGAGGGAGGCAAAAAAGTGTGTATTAGCCCAGTACAAATGACGTTAACTGGTTTAAACAATCATAAGGCAATACTAATAAACCACTGGTTCTCCATGTTAATAATTAAGTTAAAATGCAAGCTTTCAAAGATTGTAAAAGGAGATTATGGTACATGTAGTGCATGTACTATGGAAGAGATACATTTCCTGTGTGAAGAATGCAAGAGTGAGGTTATATTAGGGTCAACTAATAGTTGACATTCCCTGTACAAATTTAAAAAGCTACATGTGATTGGCTTCAACGTTTAACAGCTTAGATACTTATATCTGTTGTGTAACCTCAGACACCTGATGTTGACCTTTGTGGTTTGGAGGTGAAGCAAGTGCAGTCTCTTACACTTGTGCTTAGCAGCGGTCATTTAATGTTTGAGTCAATGAGATTGGTGTATTCAGCTACCTTCAACATACAGCTTAATTTGCAAGTAAGAGAAAATATAGGCCCAGATTTAAGAGGGCCTAGTGCCATTCCAACGCCACATTAGCATAATGTTTCATAAGTTAATGTGGCATTGAAAGGCCAAAAACACTGCTCCGTATTTACAAAGTGGTGCAATACTTGCATTGCGCAACATTTGAACCCTTTGTGCCACATTATGCCTGCTCCAGGCATAATGTATGCAAGGAGGCATTCCAATGCTGGGGGGTCATCGTTTTTATTGGCATTTTTAACACCTGCTAAGAGTAGGCATTAAAGAGAAGCTCGTTTCAATGGGCCTCTGGGTGCTTTGCAGGATTAGCATCAAAACCTTTTACGCTAATCCTGCAAAGCGGGGGACTAGCATAAAAAATTATGACACTAGTACTCCTGACTACGGCCATGGTGCGCTAATGGGCGCAAGAAAACTGCTGTGCCACTTTTCATAAATCTGCCCCATAGTGTAAGTAAACTATGATCTGTGACTAAATATATAAATACTATGAGATATCAGAAACAAGTTAAGTTTGAATAGTTAAAATGTGTTTGCCAACATCTTTATTATTGAAAGATTTTAAACAAATGCTAAGAAATTAATATTTAAAAATGTAAAGTAATGTTGTTCTGGTGGTAATTTCACATTTGTGTTTATTGACTGTATTTATTTTTCTGTGTTAGTTGCTGTTGAAATGTTATAATCTGTGTCACATATACATTGAGAGTGCTTGCTATTGAACCTTAGCTGATTGTTCCTTTGATATGCTGTTGAGTTCATAGGTGGCTGTTGAGATATGTTGTATGGAGTGCTAGGCATCTCAGGAGTGGTTGATATATATATATACACTTATTATAGATAATTTTGCAGAATACATGACCTACTGACAGTCATATAGCTTGTTCACTAACATAAAAGGTGTTTTGAAAGGGAGGCACTTTTTCAATGCAAGTTATAATGCCTAGGTATCAGCCAGCAGAGAAGTGTCAGCTAATAGGATATGTTGTATTCATCCTGCATAGAGTACTAAAATGAGGAGATAATGTATGAAAATGTAATGTAGAGAGAGTATACCCTGTTATATTGGTTAAACAAAGGCATAGTGGTTCTGCCATACAATCTACATAGAGTATTTTCTTTGTGATGAAGTGCTACTGTAGAGGCTAGTTTTTCAGATTTGATTATTAACCCTGTTTACTGAACAAAGAATGTGAGGAGAAATCTTACTTCCTCACCTTTTACACAGATACTTGACTGTTTTCACAGTACAGAATATGTGCTAAATGAATTCAATCTTAGAATGCTGACTGAATTAAATCACAAATGCATCTCACTCAGAGAAAAGATGTTTGAACTCTGAGTTCCTCACTAAACTGTTTAACACTCAGCTTTCACCCTGTACAGAGTTGTTTTGCAAAGATTGTATGTTGAACTGAAGCCTTCATGCTGAACAAAAATGCTTGAGATGGACTCAAGATTTTATCAGATTGCATTTTATTTAATCGGAACTCTGTTAAAATGTGTTCTATTCAGTGCTGTCACTAGAGAGGGTTCTATTTTGTAAAGCAATCATAAGAGTGGTTCACTCAGAGAAAAGGTTTTTGTGGAGGGATGGGTTTCTAACAAAATCATTTCACACCCAGCATTTATCATATGGAGAGGTCTTAGCAGAGAGGTGATGATGTCATAAAAATGAAGCATTTGGCCTGTATTCAGTTATGAGAAAGAGGACACAGTTTCATCAATACCTAACATACATACTCTGCACCCCCTTAAAAGTTTAAAACAGAAGGCCTAGTGTTTCTCTGGAGGTTTGTACACAGATCCTTTACCATGTTCATGTGTCACTAGAGTCATTGTTGTTTGAAAATGTAATGATACACCCTGTTCTCTATGAGAGGAGGTTTCTTCGGAGAGATGGGCTTACTACTAAAGTCTTCACCCTGAAAAGGGTCTCAATAGACAGGCCATTTTATCATAAAAAAGAAGCATTTTCCCTCTATGTATGTATAAAAAGGGGGCCCCTCTTTCACCAAAGTCTGTCATATAGAATGCTCATTCTCTCCAAATGTGAAAATACAAGGGCTAGTGCTCTATTTGAGCTTTCTCCACAGATCCATTTTCAGAGGCATCAGTAAAGAGATTGCAGTTTGTAAACTAAGTGAAGCAGTCTGTTCACTCTGGGAAAAGTTAAATGGAGACAGATGCTTCATTAGTAAAGCCCTTCACACCCACCGTTTAACCTGTCAAGAGGTGACAGGAGAGATGGCGTGTTGCTATAAAACTGAACAATTAATTCTACATGTACTTGTAGAAGAGGGAGTTACTCTTTAATGAAACTACCACTACCAATCTGTACCATGTTTGAGTCTGGTAGGAGAGGGCCTAATGTTTGTCTAAAACCTTGTACACTAACCCTTCACTCTCTTCAGAGGTATCAGTAGAGACCTTGCCTCATTTACACACTATGGCCCTCATTATGACCTTGGCGGTCAGGTGGTCACCATGCCAGTGATGGTGGAAGTACCCTCACCAGGCCGGCGGTAATGACGCCAAATAATGACCATGGTGATGATCCCTAACATAGACAGCCAATGTACCACACTAACCGCAAATGCGGTACGAACACTGAACACAGCTGTAGCAATCTCCAGGCAGGCGGAAGACAAGGATCAGCCCACCATATTATGACATTGCGCAACCCCATAGATGGGCTATCACAGAAGGCTGGGATAGCATTGGTCTGTTGCTTGATGGGATGGCTAGATAAATTCTTGATCACTTTAAAAAATGAATTGGTGGAATTTGTGGCTAGCCTAATGTTAGATGTATAACAGATGAATTTAGCCTCTGCAATCGCCAACTTCTTTGTGACTAGTACACCGTAGATGCTATTTGTTATGTTTTTAAGTATATCATGACATCGTATTTAAAATAATAATAATATGTATTAGATTTTAGTAAAAAAGGCACTCTCTAGGGTAGTTAATGAGAATCTGAAAAAAATAAGTTCCACCCCCTCATATTCCACTTGGGGGATAGTGTCATTTTCTGTCACTCGCAGGATCATATATTAAAAAAGGAAGTAAACAATATAAAAATGCAGTCACTTTAATGAAACCTTATCAGTAAAAAATGTATTGAAGATGAAAAAATATCAAAATCTTATCTTTAGAACATCCTAACACAGAATTCTTTGGTATGTGATCCTGCAAAAAGAACTGCAAGAGTGTACACATGCCCATGAAAGAGCTCTGATTGGATGATAACAATGTCAACGTTTATTTTACAAAGTAGGCTCTTTTATAAATAGGTAGCAGGGACTTCAACAGAATACATGTATTCCTCAACTAGGCACTATCTTTTAAAAAGAGGTTTCAGGGTTGTTTGCAGGAGCAGCAGAACACAGCATTTTTTACTCATTTCTAAGCAGCAGAATATCAACATCAGAGCCTCTCCAAACTGTCAGAAATTAATTTGCTTGAGATTTATTGGACGTTATAGGAGAAAAAACCCTGAGACAGGCATGTAAAGTGGAAAGTGTCACAAAAAGGATTTTGCTAAGTCACAAAAACAATATAGTTGATTACAGTTTTGGATCAACTAGAAAATGGCTCCATATCACAGCATGCATGTACCTATGATAAATTCAAAATAAGTTTTAACAAAGGATTGTGGTGGCACTTGCAAGGCAATGGACACTTTACTGGCATTAGAGTCCTCAAAGTAAGTTCAAAATAGCTCCGAATAATATGAAGCATCATTAATGCCACGCAGATACAACTTTCTTAGATGTAGTAAGCATGTATTATATGCAACATTGACCCTATGCCATACACTTCAGGGGTAGCCTAGTTCACATTAACAATCAACCAACAATTTATGGGGAACCTTCATTGCACATGATGTTCAATATGTATACAGATGTTCATAGATACTTAACGTCTCTTCAAAAATTAATGTCCTACTACAGACATATTTTATCTGTATCAAATCCCTTACAGTTACCAAACCTGGACTCAGAAATACAAGCACTATGAGTGGAAAAGTGGGCTCTGTAAGCAGTGCTCACATAATGGAGAGAGTTTTCTGTACCACACGCACCAATGATTGGTGTTATAGTACTGGTAATTAGCAACAATACCCAATCTCAAAAAGTCACCCACAAAGTGTAGGGTATACCTTATGATATATAAAATCTGAATTGATTGAGAAAGTAAATGGTCCCTTAGGTGATGACAGAGACCGCGCCAGCTGCTGAGTTAAAGGCACACTAGAAATCTGCAACCTACCCCTCTCTGCCACCCTGGAGGGTCATTGATAGATTATGTTACATGGTCCTGATGAAGAGCCCAGATCCACAGGGACTTTCCATGGCTCAAAACATGTTGACTGACATTCTCACTTTCCTGTGAACTGCTCCTGGTCATTATCTCGAAAACAGCCACCCTTTGTTTTTATTCATAACAAGAGGTTCTGCGTATTAACACTTTCAGGGTCTATCATATTTATTTTCATACCACATTTACACAAATCTACTCACACAGCACCTACTCTTACATTTAATCACAGCATCTTAATAAGACCTTTTTCAAAGAGTCCCCTCAAAGGTTCCACTGAGCATTGCAGCACCGGCCAAATTAGGAGCGGCCCAATGATGAAGTATGATAACCATCTGGAAGTGTGAGGGCTCTTGCTTCTGAGCAATCAGATCACCCTGATTTGCTTTCTCAGAGTAAGCCCAGGTGGAGTTCGCAGAGTTATGCTATGCAGAGCTCCACGAAGTCCATAGAGAACTCTGCCATGCTACACAGTGCTCCGAGTACGTCACGCTGTTCGCACTGATTTTCAGTGCCAGGTGTTTCTCCCACACTGTAAAATTAGCACAAACTGCATCATGCAGAGTGCCAGAAGGAGCTAACTACTTTCTGCCACTCAAGTAGATTTTCTATAAAAAAAATAATTGGGACATTTTTTTGCCCACAATGGGTCCCTAAGGGACCTATCTATGTGTCCTATAGGGTCAGGACACATGTATCTTGCAAGCAGCAAGCAAAGAGATTAGGGAATGATTAAGTGGACTCCCATTTAGCAGGGAACCATTTGGGAAATAGTGGATCACTCTCCCAATGTTGCTACACGTCAGGCAGTGTAAATGTATAGGTAGTCTTCATACTTTTATTTATCTGTGGAAAATTCTCTAGGGAGTGATACAAACTTGCAGGGAGGAGGAAGAGACCATATCTCCAGATGCTACTGTTAGCTACTTTCAGCCCTAATAAAAAGACAAAGTTGTCTAATGAAAGCTTAACAATTAGTCTATTGCATACAATTGTGTTAATCAGGTAAGGACTGAAAGAACTGGGCAGTGAACATGTTTCAATAATCTACCTGTGACACAACAACAACAATGAAGAGGGTTAGAACAACTACTGAAAAAATGACAACACCATCAGGCCTGACAGAAACTATTTCTAAGGGAGACCATTGGCAGAGAAATTGACTGCACTCTGGGAATTCCATCACAGAATTATTGTACCTGAAAAAGTAAACCTTTCAGGGAAAAAGTAAGTCCATTTGGCAGGACAGTTCACCAAAATATATAGCAGAGCTGCCAAGGTCAGCTTTAATTGTATAAGATAGATAGGAAACCCAAACTGACAATGACATTTCCTGAAGTTTTGTATTGAAGGCTGAGACCTGAACGAACCCAGCAAAACTGTTGATACCCCAATTGTTGTATGTTGGAGTTTTTTCTTATGCAGGGTTGTCCCCAATCTTTTTGCCTCCTGCCTCCTGCCTCCTATTTGTTTTGACCTGTTGCTGTTGGCTTTTGAACTCTGAGCATTTTACCACTGCTAACCAGTGCTAAAGTGTATATGCTCTCTGTGTACATTGTATGGTTGATTGTTTATCAATGATTGGCATATGTGTTTTACTAGTAAGTCCCTAGTAAAGTGCACTAGAGGTGCCAGGGCCTGTAAATCAAATGCTACTAGTGGGCCTGCAGCACTGGTTGTGCCACCCCCACAAGTAGCTCTGTAATCATGTCTCAGACCTGCCACTGCAGTGTCTGTGTGTGCAGTTTTAACTGTAAATTCGACTTGGCAAGTGCACCCACTTGCCATGCCTAAACCTTCCCTTTTCTTACATGTCAGACACATCTAAGGTAGGCCCTCAGCAGTCCCAAGGGCAGGGTGCAGTGTATTGTTAAGGTAGGACATATAGTAATGTGTTTTATATGTCCTGACAGTGAAATATTGCTAAATTCGTTTTTCACTGTTGCAAGGCCTGTCCCTCTCATAAGTTAACATGGGGGCTACCTTTAAATCTGATTAAAGTGTAGATTCCCTTTAGGAGCAGATGGACATGTGGAGTTGGGGTTTCTGAGCTCACAATTTAAAAATACATCTTTTAGTAAAGTTGATTTTAAGATTGTGTGTTTGAAGATTCCAGTTTTAGAAAGTGAGCATTTTCCTGCTTATACCATTTCTGTGACTCTGCCTATTTATGGATTCCCTGTCTGGGTCAGTTTGACAGTTGGGCTGGTTGCACCTCACACTAGACAGTGACACAAAGGGAGCTGGGATGTAGTCTGCATTTCCTGATGAGCCATCTGTGCTAGGAGGCAGGGGAGTGGTCACTCACACCTGAAAGGGCTGTGCCTGCCCTCAAACAATGCAGTCTCCAACCCCCTGGTGAGTGTCTGGGGCCTGGCCTGGTCAAGGCAGGATTTCACATTCAAGAGAGACTTTGCTTTGAAGTAGGCCTACTTCAAAGGAGAAAATGGGTATAAGAAGAGCACCCAAAACCACAGACTTTAGAACACTTCTGGAAACCAAGAGGAACCTCTGTCTGGAGAAGAGCTGAAGAGCTGAGGAAGAAGAGCTGCCCTGCCTGTGACTGTGCTGTGTCGCGCTATCATGCAGCTGCTGTTTCTGCCAGAGTAAGAGGGAAAAGACTGGACTTTGTGTGCCTTCCATCTTGTAAAGATCTCCCAGGGCTTGATTTAGAGCTTGAATCCTGTTGTTTGCTGTCTCAGGGACAGCAAAGACTTCTCTCTGCCAGCACCTGGAGTCTCTGGAGAGACTCCTACTCTGCCCTGTAGTGCCCATCCAGTTCCTAAGACCCTGAAAGGAAAAGCTGGCATCCCAAGAGCAAGAAATCCATGCACAGAACACCATGCGGGGAAAAGATCAACGTGACTCAAATCTGCAGCTGGGAAATCGACGCACCGCTGGCTTTGCAGTTGAAAATCAACGCTCGCCTGTAACACGACCGAAGAATCGACACACAGAGCTGGAGGAATGATGTGCTGCATCGCTGACGGAGGCTGGTGGGATCGCAACCCGCTCTGCGTGGTTTTCAGATCATCGTGCGGCTGAATTTCATTTTGTAGTGTTTTCATTAAGTTACTGTGTGTGTTGGTACAAATACTTTACATCTAGAATTCTGAAGGTAAGCCTACTGCTCGTGCCAAGCTACCAAGGGGGTAAGCAGGGATTAGCTGAGGGTGATTCCCTTTTACCCTGACTAGAGTGAGGGTCTTTGATTGGACAGGGGGTAACCTGACTGCCAACCAAAGACCCCATTTCTAACACTGGACATTCCTACATTTATGGTTATGAGGGCAAACTTTACCTTAACTTTGGTTCCTAAGCAACCATTGGCTGATTTATTTTCACGAAAGTAACTGCAGCATCTAAAACTTGAACCATTGGAAGAACTGAGTCTAGAGAGTGCTGTTAATGCTGTCTGCAGAGACTGTGTGTGTATATATGTTAACAAGAGAATCACTACGGAAGTGGGGGAGTCAAGACGGACTCTGCAAGGTTCACACTCATCTGTACACAACAGAATGCTCTTTGTCACTGGTACAAACTCAACCATGTTTGATACCTCAGGCCAGCTAGTCAAAATACGAACTGTAATACAACATGACAGAATTCTCAAAGTGTGTTTATCTTTTCTATATGAAAGACTAATTACGACCTACGAAGACGAAGTGTGTGAGAGGGAATGTACATTTTCTCAAATTCCCATTTCTCGAAAGGGACATATGATGATATAAAGTAAAGTATGGCAGATGAGTTACAGAAGGAACTAAACATTGTGCTAAACACTCTAAAATGTAACTCTTTGCAAAAGCTTGCAAAGGGTATTAGCAAAACTTCATAGCACAAGTTCTCAATTATCATTATGCTGAGAAAGACGTTCACTGAAAATAATGTCCCCAAAACATGATAAACCCATTCTATTTGATCTCAATACTTGCACAACAAATCAGAGTTAATCTCCATATTTCAACTTCATAATATTGAAATATTCTCTACTGTCAGTAAATGAAAAGTGTTGATCAGCTTTTATTTTTACATTCATTTCAATGTGATATAGATCACCCCCTTGGGATACACCATTACCTCTTAGTAACCAATGACACCCCCTTTCTAGATGTGTTACCTCACTCTAGCTGATGATATAAATCCTAAATGTCAGTTAGAAGGGGATCGGAAGAATCAAGAAAACCATGCGCACGAACCATAGAGATGGCTTGAAATGTAATACGCATGTACTACTCCAAACCAGAGAAAGAAATGTTTCAGCTCCATACAAATCTCGAAGAAAGAAACAAAACGACTGGTCTAACAAAAAGTTTATCATATTAGATATTCAGAGCATATACGCCAGATCTACATTTTTTTATTCCCTTCAATGATGAGATGGTATTAAAACCCCTCTTCCTGGTAACCTGTTCCTAGAGTTAGTAGACTTCCCTGGAATACCTGAGCATATAGGTGTTTGTAGAGGCCATTTTCATAGACTATGATCTTGGCCTAGAGCTGACAGGGCCCTGCCAAATGCTGTGCCCAGTTCGTTCAGGTGTGGGTTGTAGGGCAACACATAAGTTCACAAATGATGAAGCTGCAACTAATTTATCATGTTCACATCAGTTTACCGAAACGTTTAATACAATCTTTTCTCATGAAAATTGAACAAGGGCATCTATAGTTCTACAGTGGCTTCACAAATACTTGTAAGAGGCATACTGATATTTATTGTGTGTGAGAATAACATAAGCGGTTTTCATTCACAAAAATGCAAGGACATTTGAAATGATTTCATATAGCATGAACCTTGCCCAAGAGCAATAGAGATTTTTTTTTTTTTTTTCCACGAGCAGAGGAATGTTTTACACGTTTTCAGGCACGGGTGATTAAGTTGGGTGCACAGAATCACAGGATGTGGAGCTGAGGCCAGCTTCAAGCCTGGTTCCCCAGTTGCAAAGTCTGCAGCTCTGTCTGCAGAAACACCTCTCCTGCCCTCAGAGACATTCTGTCTCTGTCGGAGATAAGGCAGTTTTGCATCTTATCTCACTGTCAATGACAATATTTATTATTTTGAGTGTAAATGCAGCTTTACTAGCGCTTGAACTTCATTACCAGCATACTTCGTAAAAGAATAAGTTCCAAAGCCCAGTGTTGGGACAACTGAATGTTGGGGTTGACGAAAGCCTATGCTGCACAGTCGGGATTCAGCCTCACTCCTGTTTGATATATCAGTCACTCCCTGTCCTTTTATCACACTGCTTCAGGCTATTTTGAATCACTGCGTTCTTTGTGTCTGATTTTCCATCTTTATTTCCTCCCTTTCTGCCTTCTGTTTTTTTTCTCTCTGTTCCTCTGGGTCAAAGTCTGATGAGCAACACAAGAGCTGGTCACCAAAAGTGAGTGCCCTTGACTTCCATCTATAACCACCGGCTCAAATTAGGCACCAATACTCCTCCATTTATTGTCTGAAAGAATATCTATGGCTTCAGAGAGTATCTGTGAAATTTTGTTGCTCCATATTCTTTTTCATGACAATCATTTGCTGACAGTAGTACTGCAAACTCACAGCCATTATTAATATCCAGGATGAGATCTTTGAGTTGAAGTCTATTTGCTGCAAACTTTCTTCTTTATATAATTTTTGTGAGAGCTTTTGGGGACTCATTAACAAGAAACTGGCACATCGAAAATGATGCACCAGTTTTCTCATGCAGCCATGGAACCCCTAATGACGACATGGTCGCGCTGTATTTATGATACAGCACTCCATAACACACGTTTCCACACAAGCGTCAGAAATTCTGATGCATCTGTGATGCTAAACCGATGCATTGCTGTACTAGCATTAAAAGATGACACTACTCCAGCAATGCAAGGGGGTCCAATGTAAAAAAGCATAGCCTCACTTAAAAGTCTGCTCTGAGCAGGCATTAAACAATTGACGATGTGAAGGTGCAGAGTGGCTCAGTGAAATCTTGTAGATTTCACTGTGCCATTTCTGTGTGGCTTTTATCGGGGGAACAACTACCTTGCATACATTATACCTGGTGCAAGTTTAATGTGGCACAAGGCTTTTAAAACTGGCGCAATGGTTCCAGTGCGCCAGTTTGTAAATATGGTGCAGTGTAGCGGACTGCTTGGGCTACCACAGCGTAAAAAAAGTGACACTCAGGTGGTGCAATGGGCTTGTAAAGAAGCGCCCTGGCTTTCAACTGTGGCACAGTCATATTTATTCTCCGCACAAAATCCAAGAGAAAACCTGTGTGAACAAATTTGAGCCTTTCCTCTCTATATAGCTTTGTTGTCATGTATGACATCATAGGCAACCCTCTGGGGATGGGCTTGGTTGTTATTTTTGTGGTCGTGCTTGATAGCACAGTTGTTGCCAGACAATAATGTGAGGATCACAAGAGAGGGGCTTTGGCTCCGCCCATATGTTGGGCTCCAGGAGTACATGTTTTGATTGAGCAGAGGTTGGGTGTTTCTACAAAAAAAGGGCTTGCCTTTAACAAAGCTGTGATAATTTTGTTTATTGCTGTAGATGCCTGAGTTGAATGTTCAGGGGCACACACATTGCATTGTGAGGCTATTAAAGTGTCTTGGATTACTAGACAATTTATGTTGTTTTTCTCTGGCAGCAGCACAGATGGTAGGAGGGTAGTCATTAACCACATGCATTTTTAGGTCTGGCTTGACTTTTCACCTGACCTTTTAAACTACACCAATATTATTTAACAGTTATTTGCTTCTACAAGAATACATATTCATTCCCATGCTATTTACTTGTAATGCTTCACATTACAATACAACATTCTTTTAAAACGAGAACGATTTGCATTGCCAAAGCCTGTTACGGTTTGCAACCTGAAGTAAAATCCTATTAACAGTGCTGGGAGTGAATAAGTGCATACATACAACTAATACATTAATTGGCACCAGTTATTAATATTTTACTTGAGGAATCAAGTCCTGCTATCTATTTTTGGTCTTCGAATGGGTGCTGTTACGAATTTTCATCTTTCTCATCACAATTGATGCTGAAAGAAAGTATTGCACTAATTAAACGGATGTTATTTAAACTGAAATGTGCTCTTCTACACAATACATTTACTTAGGGAATTTGTCAGAAACCTACAGCCTCGAACATCACAAGTAAGAAATCAAATTCGAGAAATGCTTCAGTCATTTAACTAAGCTGCACACTGTCGGTGAAACTTGCGGTTCTGAGGAAGAAAGAATAACCTGATTTGAGGACGATGTGCAATAGTAATGCAGCTAAAGTAGAGCTTAGACGTGTTACCTTTGTTAGAAACATCATTGCAGAGTTTCATTATTATGTAAATTCAAAGTGTCATGCAAATGGCATTGCCATGTCAAATGAATTAAGATCCTTCTTGTCAGTTCTGTATTTTTCATCAATGCATATTAGGGAGCATAATAAAGAGGCTAGAATCTCATTTCAATTCATTATTAGTAGGTCGTGGTTAGTCCCTCAAATTACGTTTTGGAACAGGATCAGTGAATACGCGATTCCCTCCCTGTACGCTTTCCAAACAGAAAATGTATGAAACATTGATGACCTGAAAAGAGTAAATATTACTTTATTTTTGTCAATAAAATACACAGACCCATTCTGTTATTGTTTTTAGTGTAACGATGTAAAACACCCACGCAGCATTACTTTCTAAATTATATCGGTTCAACATTAAAAAGGAGGTTGCGCTGCACTGGTCTCAAAATTAATCATTCTAAACTTTATGACATGTAGTCAACGGGACCCTAAAAGTAAGGTAATTCATCACTTGGGACTGAACAAACCACACAGCAAATAAATCTCTCCAATGCAAATTATACAGTTATAAGCAGATCGCATTCTCGCATTTGCTGACAATGTCCGTATGTGAGTGGAGGCCATTCAAGTGTAAGTTTATTTTATTAAACCCTTGCAGTGTTACAGGGCATTAGGCCCCTTGACCGTAGTGTGTCGTTAAGCGAAAGGTGTGAAACATTTTCTTATTTTCACTAGCATTATTATATCACATTTGGGGCAAATTACACAAAATTGTGCAAGTGGCCAAAATCGGCATTTGGTGCTACATTTTAGTGCAAAATGCATCTCTGTTGAGCCCACCCTGATAGTGCCATCTTGCCAGGGTTGGGTACGGTGGCCAATGATGAAGCATGCTATTTTATGTTGATGAGGCCGCCTAATCCAATACCTTAACTGTTCTTAGGATCAGATGATCACCTGGGATAGAGAGCACTTAGACAGCTAGAGAGGAGTTAATGACCCCCCTCCACTATACAAGGACGTATTGCATCCTTTGGTGATGATGGAGAGTTAGTAGCCCCTTTGGTTAACACAGGGTTACCGGCTGACCCCCAGCCCAGCTAACCTCTGCATGGGACTATCTAGCTGGGTACTGCAAGGTATCAAATTAATCATAGCATTAAATACAACTTGATGACCAAGTCAAAGGTAATGTGACTATTACAGAAATGCAACTTTTATAAAGTTTAGGCCAACGTCTATACCCCAACAGAGAATCACAAACCCCACATACAACACAATCAAGCCACCTTGGAGACAGGCTCAACCACTCCTGCCCCCATACATTTGTTCAAATTCACATACCTCACAGGACATTAGTGGTGGCCTCCCTGGAGATGTTGGTTATCAATGGCACAGTCCTAACTCTAACCTGCTCAACCTAGCATGCCATTGCATGCTGCATTTGAACACGTGCCCTAGGTAAAGAGAAACGTTGTTGCCAGCAAACTGGGCACTAACTCACTATAGGATGACAAAATCCATATGGCAATTGTCTCCAAGTTTTCCTCCTCATCTAGCTTTGAAGTAAAATTTCTGATCAATAAGATAATTTACTGGATTCACCATGTTAGGGGGTGTAGATCTGTAATAAGGGAAGATATCATTTGTGCAAGAAGAAACTTGGCCCAAATTTTAGGTCTTGACATCATAGAACTGACACTTGCTGATTGTAAGATTGTAGACTGATTGGTTGTGCTGGACATTAGAACCCCAAGTAGTTCTTCCATTCAGTTTAAATTTCTCCAACTAGACATACCTCAGGAGGTATCACGTCCAGTCCCTGCTCAAACTAAATCACCCTGACCATACATACACTTGCTGACTCCTAGCTCAAGCTTAAATCATTGCGTGGGTCAAGACTTTGGACCTCATTACAACTTTGGTGGTCTGACGATAAGACCGCTGTGGTTGTGTCCGCCAAAAGACCGCCATGTTGGCGGTCATCCAACTGCTGTATTAGGAGATACACAGCTCAAACCACCAAAAAACAGCCACTTTCCCAAAACCGCCAGGACATTGGCAGACAGAAAAAAAAGCAGGTTAACCACCAGCAAAGCCAGCCCAACAAAAATCTACCAATCCAATTATGATCCACAAATCACAAAAGCAGTTCTTCCATAGTGGAAAACCATTGGCAATGCAAACCGCTGCAGTCTGAACTCACATCAGTCAGAACACCACACCACATTAGATAGTTTGAATACCCCACACCTGACAAACATTCACACACCCGACACACCTATGCACTTCACTATAAAACACACCCCTACTCAACCCACACTTCTTTTCAACCAGAACACCACTCACAGCCAGAGAGCAGCCAAATAAAATTGAACTAGCTAAACAAACAATAGGGTCCTCCTACACATTTCACTCAGCACATCCCACATTTGCACAACATACACACAATACACATCAACTATCACCCACTCACATCATAGCACTCACACCTCATCACAAACATTTATCATCCCTTTATTCACTACCTCACGGTCTTTACCACCACTAACATGTCCCCACAAAAACATCCACATTTCACTGTTGACGAGTTGAGGGTCATTGTGGATGAAATTGTCAGTGTAGCGCCATATCTATTCGGAGCACAGGTCCAGCAAACATCAATAGCAAAGAAAATGGAGTTGTGGCAAAGGATAGTCAAGAGTGTGGATGCAATAGGCAGTCACCCATGCACAAGGGAGGACATCAGGAAGAGGTAGAACGATCTCAGGGGAAGGTTCATTCTATGGCATGCAGGTATCAGCTGGTGGTTCTCAAGACTGTTGGTGGCCCCCTACCTCCTCCCCCAGAGTTCACATAATTGGAGGAGAATGTCTTGGATGTCCTGAAACCTGAGGGTCTGACAGGAATACCTGGCAGAGTGGAGTTGTGTAACTAACAACAACATTCATGTCACCGAACAGTTTTGTTCTGGATGCTCACTCATCTCCTTTCCCAACCCCAATGATCAAACCACCCACCACCCCCTATCAAAATCTCCTAATACCCCTCACTGTCATGCCACATGTCAAGTAAACTCACCTTGAACTGCAGTGTTTGGGAAGGGCATGTGAAGTCCTGGGAACTGACAGCACTACAACTCCCAGAAGGTACTGTTCCAACATTAACAAAACCAGAATCGTGCACTAAATTTGAACTGTCATGCAGGTAAAATTAACAATCAAAATAAGTCAACCTGAATGATAGCTATGCAATGGCCCACTACCAGTACGATTACGTGCAAATCACAGCTACAACTGTGTCCCATACCAAACTGGACTCACAGGAAACATCCCTAAATAATGTCATATACTCACCTGGGGGGCACCTAAATGGCAAACTGGATGCACTTACAGTACATCCAGATAGAGGCCCAGGGCCAAATGTAACATCAATTTTGAGTGCCAGCTCTGACACCATTGTGCATTGTTCAGTTTGTAGTTGGCTCAATGATGCCATACACCTTACTAGGAGACAAATGAACATTGTCATATCTTCACCCAGACAAGATGTGAAGGTATTTGCAGCTGTTTAAACACCAACATACAACAAGAGCATGGAACATGCTCTATGCAATTGCAAATCTCTGTTTCCCATATTGCACTAACCCAGATTACGTAGCAGCTGTCATTGTCATGTCAGGGGATCATGTAAAGGTAGTGTGTGCATCTCACATACCATGTTTAGTTGTCTGATTTATATATCACTTACACCAACTGGGTGTTCCACTTCTCCTACAGGTAACCTTGCCATCCCCAACATGGAGAGGATATCAGAGACAGACATTACCCCTCTGGATGAAGGCCAGAGAGAGAAAACAGCCCTGGATGTCTGAACACTGACGACAAAGTTGATCCATCAGGGACACCTGATCTGTAAACAACTGTCAGCCTCACACCGCCCACAACGATGCCTTACAGCCCTATTGCAACTACATCACAGGCAACCATTCACCCCCAAACCTGTGTCTCAAGCACAGTCTCTTCCATCGTGTGACCCCATTACAGGTACCTGAGTCTCCAAATGTTATCCCTGACAATGATGGTACTGCCATCAGTGGGAGTGGGCACACTGTGCCAGGGGCACAGGTACATGGTGGTAGGGTGTGTGGGAGGGATGGTGTGGGCCCAGAGAATGGGGGCTCCAAGGGACACAAACTGACCAGGAGACCATCTACCAAGTCTTGAGATCCTGCCAAAATTCCCAAGGCATGATGTGCCGGGTAGTGACCATGATGGGGGAGATCAGACCACCAGGCGGCCATGCAGCAGTGGCAGGTCCAAAATGCCATGCCATCCTGACTTCCATTGCTGGGGTGCTGAGGGACAACAACACTATCCTGAGTAGCTTTGGCACCCAGCATCAGGCGTCTTCCACTAGCCATGAGACATCAGGCCCTTCAACATTGTGGCTGCTAGTGGAATTGAGACCCTGTCAGGGGAAGGGAATGCCTCACCCCACCCTCTGTAGCAGAAGTATCCCCGCAAATATGGACATCCACCCAGACATCCAGGAAGAGCAGATGCCAAGACTAAGGCCACTGCCAGGAAACAAACTTCTCTTGATTGGTCCCCCTTTTGCGTGTGACTGATACACCCTATTGACTATTCTGATACCTAACTCAATTTTCCTATGATGCAAGGACACTGAACATGTGTATGTAAATTGTGTACCAGCTACCCTGATGCTTTAATCCACCATGATTGAACCCTTCACTATTAACTTTATTTAATTTACTTTTCAAAACACTCATTTTGTTGCTCACTCCCCAATAAATACAAGTTAATCACAGATCCTTTGATTTTTGATGTTTCAGTCATATACAACTGTCATATTTGACAACTATTGCACCAACATGTGGAGAAGTGTGGCACAATGGTTAGAGCGGCAGACCCTGATGCAGAGATCTGGGTTGGGACCAGGGTTCAATTTTGGGCTCAATTCCTTTGGACCAGATAATTCTTGCCTCAGTGCCTTATCTAATTAATGGGCCACACTCTGTAACTCTGGGCAATACCTTGCTTAATCTCCACAAAATCCCTGACAGTACTTGGATGCCTTGCTTCACCCTGGGGGTTGCCCAGGCATGGGTGCCTCACAGGGAAAAGCCAGGAGGGGTTCCACGGTGGTATGCATACAGCACCTTGAGACCCTAATGGGTGAGTAGTGCGCTATACAAGTGTGAAGTTTTTATCTCCAATGTTATACCTCTGTTATGGTCATCTCACATGTGTTGGACAACCAGGAAACATATTGAATTGGGATTGTAGCATACACATGACAAATGTCACCTCTAGTGTACATCTCCACATATTTATGTATAGAATGGCACTCAGCATATTGTGAAGTCCTGCTGTGGACTTCAGTGTTTCAGCTTAGGTGTCATTCAATACCAACCCGCAGAATACAGTCATTAGGGACATGTCAGTCTATCACCATCCCAGGAGAAAGACAGATTAGTTCAATGTATCATCCGCTAAAGCCTTATCACATACCCATACCTTATCCTGCAAAATGACCAACCCCATGAAACAGACAGAGCTCAGTACTAATCTTCCCTGTCATTTAACGTTCCACTTACCATGGTGAGGTTTCTATAGGCTTGCCACTCACCTATGTCAGTCTTCAGACACATGCACATTGGTCTGCAATGAGGGAACACGCTGACAGCTATGCACAAGTCAGGTCACATACAATACAAACCATAATGATGGTTGAGTGTCTGTATACCACATTATCGCACGTGTTAGACACAAATTGACACACACATGCCAACATTTGAGCCACTTCAAATACAAATTAGGTCTATTTGGTTGAAAAGGACACTTCCAAATCACTATCCTGACAGTCAGAATTCACACATCACAAATCTGGCGTAAAACATTACTTGCTCTAATACATGTCCACTGCTCATGTCAGTCTACAAATCCCATCTGCCTGTGACACTGTCTGACAGATGAGCCAAACAGCCAATCTGAAAATCTGTAATTGACAATGATAATGTACAGGCCAGAGTAGAACACAAACATCACATGGTCTATTCAGTTCTGTACACAACTCGAGGGAACGTGCAGCATGCATGTCATAGTCATGGGCTTTGGAGCCACTTAAGACCACACTGATGGTGGTAAAAAGGACATTACATGGCATGCATAACCTCAACAATACCCCATGGAATTTCAATTGATACATCACATCACATACCTTGAGTCAGTTGATGTGCTGATTGATGACATCTGCCCTGATGTCTCCAGCTTCATCATCATACTCATCCTCACTTGGCATATCTGTATTTCCACCCCCAGGATCTGCTGTCCCCCCTCATCTGGTATGAATGGTATCTGATGTCTCAGGGCAAAGTTGTGGAGCATGCAGCAGGCTAAAATTATTTGACAAACCTTGTAGGGTGAGTAGAGGAGGGTTCCTCCATATTTGTCTGTTCAGCAACATCTTGCATTCAGGAGCCCAAAAGTGCACTCCTTAACATGCCTTGCCCTTCCATGGGCCTCAGTGAAGCAGACTTCCCCTGGCGTGGTTGGGTACCTCACTGGTGTCAATAACCAAGGATAGTTTAGGTAGCCAGAGTCACCGGTAAGGTATAGTGACTCCAATTCAAACTTTAATCTTGGACATCCACATATATGCTAGCCGGAAAAAAAGGTACAGACACACATGACATACATGACTTACCAACCAGCCAGGCCCTCTCTGTGTATAGTTGTGTCATCAGCACCGGGATTTTGCTGTTCTGTATGATGAACAATTCATGGACTGATCCTGGATTTTTTTTATTTTTTAACACTTTTATTTTATTGGCATTTCAGAGTAAGTAATCAAGTCACATTACAACTTTTCCAACCAGTGCGTTCATATAGCATTAATAGAAGCATCTGTACTCAGAGTTCCACAGCACTCTGGTCATGGGATAGCTCCTATTGCAATCTTACTACCTTTGTATGAGCATCCCACTAGCAGGATGTCAGGTGGGAATATTGTCTCGAAGATAACATTTTAGAGACTATGGTTGGATTAGAGTTAAGGTAGAGGTGAACATGTAGTATAGATTTACAGATTGTTATTACATCTGGTCAGCACATGCCAGCTGTGTGAAACTAATCAACTTTGAAACTAGTAACTGGTAACTTGCCCGTGGTATATATATATATATATATATGTTTCCAAATGACCTAAGTGACAGCAATAAAATTATGTTGGACTTTCTATGTGGTGTCCCCAGATGCTACGTGGGGGTAGTCCCACAGGGGAGGACAGGGAGGTATCATGGTGACTAAACTCACACCAGACCAGGACCTTTTGACCTCTATGGAATTTCCCTTTTCCCCAGGCCAACCTTATCTGGCTATCTCAACCCTCCCCATGTCACTCCCCAAGTCTGACTCTCCTCCTGTACTTGAGATCTCACAACTATCAATCACCTCTGTCCACAGTGGGGCAACCGCTCTGCAACTTATCCTCCTACTCTCTTCTCTCCTCAGGGCCCTCTCTTCTGCTCTGACCATCTTGTCATATCCATTATCCATGCAGCCAAGCTGGGTCCTCTGTTGTGTTTCCAAGCCATCAACACCCTGTGCAAATCCAGCAATAAGGCCAAGTCCACAAATCTGTTATCAATTTTCTTGGGGCATCTTCTGTTAAACAATCCCAACAAGTGTGTTCTCAAGTCGCTTATTCAATACATGAATAATTTTTTGTATGACCCCCATCCCAGAATTCTTGCAGTTTTGGGCATCCCCATGTCATAGGGCCAAATCCTACATCGGGCAGGAGGCAGCGGGGCAGCCTATCTCCTCGCCTCCATATACAAGCCTAAGCCGGTGTGGGGTAAGATAAGTCCTGTGAGTATAGTTATACTGTATGTACTTTAGTCGTGTGTTTTGGAAGACTCAGGGTGCGTATGCTAGAATCTTGCTCCAGTCTGTGTCCTTAAGGGTCTTGTTTAGTTCTGTCTCCCACCTGGTCCAGAAGGTAGGTGTCCAGTGGTCTATGCACCATTCCCATCAATGCTCTATACAGCCATGAGGCCAAGTGAGAGCCCCCTCCAATGGACAACATAGTCTGAAGAACACTGTGTGTGGGTGGTTCACCCTCCACGTCGCTTAAAAGGTCCCAAATAGCTCCCACCACTGCCTCATAAGTCAGAATCTGCCCTTGGGGTAGTCCAGTCTGGGCCATGAGGTCATCGAACGGGATCAACATTTCCTGGCAATATATCTCACCTGGAGTATGTATTCCTACAGCCGTCAAGTGATAAAGCTGTCTTTTTTGTAAAACAGGAAGACGGATCCTCATGAGGGATCCCCACCAAGGGGGAAGCCGGTGGGAAGGGGACCTCAGTTTTTGTTTTCCTCAGTACTCTCCACCAATTGGTTAGGGCCGTTGATAGTAATATACCTAGCTTGGGGTCCCGCAGGTTAGGTTTAAGCATCCTGGCTAAGAGTCTATTTCGTTTTAGGTCTCCCTCATCGGCCGCCAGGTCTGTAAGCTCACTTAACTGAGCCAACGCGTAGGCCATTGGAGTTGGGCCACCAAGAAATAGAGCTCAAAATCAGGGACTCCAAGCCCCCCTGCCTCCAGAGGTAGGTGGAGAGTGGCCTAGGGCACCCGCTGACACCTATCCTTCCCCAGCAATTCCCTAAGGTGTGCATTTAGTGAGTGAAACAAGGAGGCTGGGAGCACAATGGGCAGGCTGGTAAAGTAAATAAAGCAACCTAGGACGCATGACCATCTTAATGAGGGAGACGCATGCCATAGTAGGCAAGCAAAGGGAAAGCCAAAATGTGACTGTGGACCACAGTGCTCAAAGCGCTTTCCCCAGATTGCCCTCCCGGATATCTTGCAGCTCATGGTAGACCTGAATACCCAGGTAGTGGAATGAGAGAGGCGCCCAAGTCACATTTTTGGGGCAAGAGTCCAGGCACCTCACCCCACGGACTATCAGGAAGACATATGTCTTCCTTTGGTTTAAGCAGAGGCCAGGGCAGTCACCAAAGTTGTGTAATAGTCTAAACACTTGTGGCAACGTCGCCCGTCCATTCTTGATAAATAAGAAGGTCATCCGCGTATAGGGGGAATATGTGAAACTGCCCACGCCGGTACATTCCCCATTCTTGGCCCATTTCCCTGAATTTTGCCACCAGGGCTTCTATGGTGTTAGTATCATAGTTTGGACTCTTGCCCTGAGCAAGACTGCTGGTTTAGGGATGACAGTTCTTATGTTTGTAAGTGACTATGCCTGTCCTACAACAAGTCACAACTGTAGTCCCAACCCTTCCGGCTCACTAGCAGTACCTTACAAATAACTCAAACAGTCAAAGGAGATTTGTGGCAGCCTTCATGCATGGACTCAGAAATATGACATCTCAGGGAACGTCGTGGTTAAACGGAGATTACCCTTCTCTCACAGATATATTATATCTCAACCAAAGACAGGCAATAACAAAGATGTTGTAATGTTTCAATAGTTTTTATTCAACATAATGCGGTAAATCATATTGGCTGCAGTGATTAGGATAATGAACAGTACAAGAGATAGAATTGTAAAGACGAGGGTCATGATTATGAAGACCCCCACCATCTTGTACTAGCATAGGAAGACATGAAGCGTATCATATGTCTGTGTACCCTATCATAATAGGCCTAACCTTCGACCTAGAGAAGAGCTTGGTATGTGAAACCTAATCTTCCAATGACATGTCCCTGGAAGGAGCCCCCAACCCTGGTTACCTTGAATGAGGTCTCGAGCTCATACTTCGGCAGAACACGAAGTCAGGGTCAGCGTCAAGGCAACGTGCAGCATCGATAGCAGCGATGGTATCTGGTCAGAATCCCTCTGATTATCTGTCTAAAGTGTGATGTATTCATACAGATCTACTTGGACCCCTGACGTAGGTTGTTCCAAAACAATAGATAACTCCGCATGCTTGGGACGGTAATTTCTAATGTGAGCCCCTATAGTTTGTTTGTCTTTGTTGTATGAGTTGACGCCTTAGCGAGGTGACAGTAATAACATAACTCTAAACAAAAGGGACTAACTATAAACACGGCAGCCAGCTTAAAAGATTTAATTAAATAAATGGTCTAAGACAGAGCAAGCTAAGTAGGTTAAAAGTCACTAGGTGACGGGGGCACGAGTCTGCAAGCGAAAGCTAAGCTAACTCCCATTATCCCATTAAAACAAACTAGGGATCACTACATTAGCGCCTAACAACTGTGACAACGGACACCCCTGTCGGGTGCCTCTATATATGTCATAGCTGTAAGAGATCGTCTGTCCTGTCTTAACACGTGCAATAGATTGCATGTAAAGTAACCTGACCCAGTCGCCCCAAACATTCCCCAGCCCCATCCTTGACATGGTAACCCCTAGGAAGTCCCAGCTCACAGTGTTAAAGGCCTTCTTGAGATCCACTGACATAATCATTGCCATCGGATCTGGATGTTTGAGGTCATTGTAGAGCGGGGAGTATAGTCTACGGAGGTAATTTTATGTGCTACAAGTGGGAATAAACCCATTCTGATCTTCATGTATGAGGTTACTCATATGAGGTAGCATTCTAGTGGCAAGGGCTTTACTGAGGATCTTGAAATCAGTGTTAAGCAAAGACAATGGCCGAAAGTCGGTAACCCTCCTGTAACCCTGCATGGATTTGGGTAATGGGATCACCATGGCTTCCCAGGTTGTGGCTGGTAATGTCATGGTTTCATAGGCTTCAGCATACATCTCTACTAGCCGGGGTGCCAGAATTCCACAGCCCAGTTTATAGAACTCTGCTGGCTAGCTGTCAGTGCCCGGAATCTTACCTGTTGCTAACATTTTAATGTCCGCCTTGATTTTTTCCACTGCCAGCCACACCCCCAATGTGTCCCTGTCAGAGAGAGTACTCCGGGATAGTATGCCCAAGAAGACCCCCCCATTTTGTCAGACGTGTCCACCTGTAAGGGACCGTATAGAGATGTGTAGTAGGTCATGAATTCATTGTTTATCTTGGTGGCTGAGTTTAGTATAGCACCCTCCATGATATGGCGTCCCCCCGGCCCCTGGTTGAACTAGCCAGGCCAGTAACCTTCCCACCTTCCCCTCTTCTTCATGTAATATGACTATATACTTCTTGTAGTCACGACATTGAGGGTTTTCCAGTGCAACATTATATTGCTCTTGGGTCTCCAACAGCTTCGCCTGTGCTTCTGGGGTATTGCCAAGGTCATTGTCGTGCTGGTGCAGGCTGTGCTCTAGTCGTGCAATGTCCCACTCGAGGTCTTGCCTAATAACCACAGTTTGTCCTCGGCAATGCCCCCGTATGACCAATTTTAGGGCCTCCCACTCAATACTCTGCCTAGATGCCAACCCAGGATTCATTTCCAAGTTTTCAGTCAAACTATTGATCGACACTTCCTGATAGGTGTCGTCCTCCAATGCAGCGGAGTGCAACCTCCATGTCAGGACAGTCTGGCGAGTCTCTGTCATTTTTAAATAGATGAATAGTGGGCTGTGTTCAGATATGGTCCGCCGCAAGTATTCCGTTTGCATCATCGTTCCACTAAGAGAGGCAGAGCAGAGGATCCGGTCTATTCAGTTGAGCACTCAGCAAAAGTGTGAATAATATGAGTAGTCCCTACCAAGTGGGTTCTGAAGTCACCAGATGTCCACAATATTGCATTGGGATATCCTGGTCGACATACCCATTGCCACTCTAACTGTTGCCGCACCTCGCAGCAGTGGTCTCAATTGGTATAGAAGGGGATCTAAGACTCAGTTAAGGTCCCCTCCAATAAGGAATGGAACGTCAGTAAATCACACCAGTCGGGCAGACAGGGAGTGCAGAAATTTGATCTGGTCTTGTTTAGGGCATGAACACCTCCTAGTACTAGTGGTTTGCCATGGAGGCGACCCTCTACCAATATATAGCAACCATCTTTGTCCACATCTACTGTAGAGGCCTCAAGGGTATCCCTGCTTTTACCCAGATTGCCACCCCCTTTGCCAAGGCTTAATAAGTAGTTGCAAACAGTTGCCCAAGCCAACGCCTGCAGAGGTGGTCTGCCTCTACCTGGGTGAGGTGTGATTCCTGCAGCATGGCAATAGGGGTCATTCCACACCTAGGCAGTGTCGAGCTCCAATGACAGGAGCAGCGGGCAGGGCTAGGCCTCAATTCTCCTCCCACTCTCCTCCGTGTTAGGCCACAGCTCCTCGGCTGGTGAGGACAGTCATCAGCCGAGCCGGTCATCCAGCTGGCCACAGCGCCTCCAGGCTTCTCCGCTGACAGGTCTTTGCCCAGGCTGGTCCCTAACCTCACTTTTATGTAATAGAGGCCCCTTTTGCCGGGTTTAAAACAGGATCTGTGGCCGGTCAACCTGGAGCTCCGGAATTAGGGGGATGCCATCTTGTCCAGTCAGACTCTGCCCCCAACTGATCCTGGACACCTAGAGCAAACTTGTGAAGTGGTGAAGTCAGCCAAATAGACCACTTGGACGTTTATGGATTGGTAGTTTCTCCTTTTCCTGTATACCTCTTCATTTGCACTTGGGGGAACCAAAGCTCATGGGTGCCATCTATGGCTCCAGCCATGTGGAATGTATGCCAATGCACATAAATCTGCCTTAACATGGCCAAATCCTCACATTGGGGAAATCAGATGTAGCTGTCCAGGGGTTTTAACAATGCAGACAGTCCAGCCGTCAAAACCAGACTGAACATGGACTGAGACATCCCTGCAGTTAGGTCCACTGTATTCTGAAAGGACCTAGTAGCCAGGAAATGCAGCACTGACATGAATTGAATGATGGAAGGTATGCTATTGGGATTGCAAATGGCAGGCATCAGATCTGGCTCCCACTGACACCATAGATCCATTATTGTATGCCTATGCAGGCAATATATTTGAATTACATGTTGCACCTCCATGGTCTGCAGGTCTGCTAGTGGATGGTACACTGGAGGTTGTCTTGCTCTCTTCAGGCCTAGGTAAGAAAAGTATGATCACAACAATGTCTCACAAATATCTAAGTCATGTCACATGAAACAGTGAATATGTGGTATTCAGCACATATTGAGCCAAAATATGAAAGTGTTCCAGATTCAAATCCCCTAAACCCTTGTATGTAATATACGTGGAGATACATGTCACTGACAGTGAAAGTCACATCAACCCTGTAGACATGTAGCACATATTATTTGCAGCTATACTATCTTCAGGTTGTCACTAGTATAAAGACAACACTGTTTCATATACATAACCAACAATACCTCATTTCATTTCCTCTACTAATGACATGCACATCGATACTTGTAAACAGTAAGCCTCCACTTCACACATTGTCACAGATATGACGTTTCAGGCGGACATGGGCCAATGGCAATGCCCACCAGCGGTAACAACCCTGTAAGTGGTGGATGTGACTGTCATCTTCTGCACAATCCTTCGCTTGACTCCTGACACTGTTGCCAGCAAGACTTCCATGACCAGAGCTGCTGTGCGCTGCCTGTGGAAGCAATCATGCCATGCAATAGATGATAGGGCCCCTGTCCTCTCCCAGGAAGAGCTTGATAAGCTTGTGGAGGAGGTCCTAATCCTGTTTGGACAGCTATATTGTGCACTAGAGGAACAGGTGAGTCCAATGTGTAGACAAGTACCCCTTTTCTTGGCATGGTTACCCCCATTTTCTGCCTGATGTCAGTGTGCTTGACTGTTTGTACTGGGATCCTGCTAATCAGAACCCCAGCAGTTATGCTCTTTCCTTCTGAAATTGGTTGTAGGATACTATTAACAAAGTATTTCACCCATTATTGGCATATGGGCGCCCCCTTGAAAAAGTCCCTAGTATATGGTTCCTAGGTATCCAGGGCATTGGGGTTCTGGGGGATCCCTATGGGCTGCAGCATATATTTTGCCACCCATTGGGAGCCCATGCAAAGACTTCTGCGGGACTGCCATTGCAGTCTGCGTGAAAGGGTGCAGGCACTCTTTCAGTGCCATTTACACTGCACCAGGTCACTTATAAGTCACACTTATAGCAGATCCTCCATCCCTGAGGGCAAGAGGCAAAGTACCTGTGTGTGAGGGCACCCCTGCACTAGCACAGGTGCCCCTACGACTTCTAGGAACATTTTCCCAGACTTCGTGAGTGCAGGAACGCCGTTTTATGTGTGCACTGGACATAGGTCACTGCCTATATCGAGCTACATAATGGTAACTCCAAACACAGGCATGTTTGGTATCAAACATGTAGGAATTATACACCCATGCTTTTGCAAGCTTTGGTTGTATGATGCCATACTCTCTTCGGGCTCTTTAGAGGACCCTCAGTATTGCCATTACAGCCTTCTAAGGAATTCCAGGCAGCCCCAACTGCCGCCACTTCACAGACAGCTTTCAGCCCTCCTTTTGCTTCAAAAGCTCGAGCCCTGGAAGGCAGAACAAAGGATTTACTTTGGGAAAGGGCTGTTACACCCTCTTTCTTTGGATATAGGTGTTACAGGCTTGGGAGGGGTAGCCTCTCCAAGCCACTGGAAATGCTTTGAAGGGCACATTTGGTGCCATCCTTGCATGATCCAGTCTACACCAGTTCAGGGAACCCCAGTCCCTGCTCTGGAGCGGAACTGGACAAAGGACAAGGGATTGACCACTTCCCTGTCCATCACCACCCCTGGGCTGGTGCTCAAAGCTCCTCCAGAGTGTCCCTGGGTTTTGCCATCTTGGGTTCAAGGTTGGAAGGGAACTCTAGGAGCATCTGAGTGGCCAGTGCCAGCAGGTGATGTCAGAGCCCTCCACGGATAGGTGCTTACCTGGTTAGCTAACCAATCGCCCTTTCAGGGCTATTTAGAGTCTCTCCTTTGAGTGGTTCTTGAGGTTTGGATTGCAAGACTTCAGCAGGAGTCCTCTGCATCCTCCACTTTAACTTCTCCCTCAACAAACTGCATCTGGACCCTCCAGGAACTCTACAAACTGCAACAAAGAAGCAAGATGCCTTCTGCAACATTGTATCTTCGACTCCTGCCAGCAACTGCAAATGTTTCCCTGCCGTGCATCCTCTGAGGACAGCCCATCTTCAGCCTGCACCAGAAGAGTGAAGGAATCTCCCTTGGGGTGAAGGAGTCACTCCCCTGCTTCTGCAGGTACCTACTGCAATGACGACCGGCTGCGTGGATCCCCTCTCCTGCTGAGATGCATGGATCCTGCATCACAGGTGGTAGACTGAAGTGGTCCCGACGATCCTGACGTCCTACTGTCCAACTTTGGTGGACGTACGAGCTTGCCTTCCCAGGCAAGACAGTACCGCTGTGCACGGCGTGTTTTGCAGTTGCCAAGGCTTGTTGGCATCATTCCACAAAGTTTTTCATGCATCTTGCAGCTCTGGCCCCCAAAACTCTATCCTGTGATGCAGAGCTTCCTGAGTGTTTCTCTGGGGACGTGGGAGCCTTTATTGTAGTGCTGCATGGGCCTTTTTTGCAACTTTCTTGTCGCTATGGGACTCCTGTGTGTGCTGCCTGTTCTTCTGTGAGCTTTCTGAGTTGCTGAGAACCCCCTCTGACTCCCCCTTCTGGGAAGAGTCAACCTGGACCTCCTTGGTCCAGGGAAGCGCCATTTTCCACTAACCGCAAGATTTGAGTGTGTCAAGGCTTGTTAGCCTACTTCAGAGATGCAAACCAGACTGCAATCATCCATCCGGCGTGAGACATCATTTGCACCAACCAAGAACCCGATGCTGTCTTCTTGGGTGCAGTACTGACTGTTCTTCTTTAACGGTGGTTCTTCTTTTGCACCTTTATCTGGGTTAGCAGGAGCTCCTGTTCTCTCTGGACTCTTCTGTGCTTCTTGGACTTGGTCCCCTTCTTCCGTATGTCCTCAGGTCCAGGAATCCACTGATGGTGTCTTTCAGTCTCTTCTGGTTCTCCCATAATCTTCCTTTTAGTTACCGTGTGTGTACTGGGAAAGTTACTGCAATCTACTCCTGCTTTCCTTGTCACTGGGGTGTGTTCTAGTACTTACCCTTGGGGTTTTCTGGTACTCCTAGCTCCCCCTATGCACTACACTTGCCTTGGTGGGAAACGGACATTTGCATTCCACTTTCTTAATATATGGTTTATGTACCCCCAGGCCTATTTCTAACTATTGAGATTTTCACTAATTGCACTGTTTTCAAACTGTTTTTATGCCTGTTTCTGCATACTAGTGTATATAATTTGTGTATTACTTACCTCCTAAGGGAGTATAGCCTCTATGTTTTTTTTGGTATTTGTGTCACCAAAATGAAGTACCTTTATTTTTGTAACACTGAGGGGGTCATTCTGACCCTGGCTGTCATGGACCGCCAGGGCCAACGACGGCGGAAGCACCGCCAACAGGCTGGTGGTGCTTCTGGGGCCATTCTGACCGCGGCGGTAAAGCCGTGGTCAGAAAAGGGAAACCGGTGGTTTCCCGCTGCCCCAGGGAATCCTCCACGGCGGCGCTGCAAGCAGCGCCGCCATGGGGATTCCGACCCCCTTCCCGTCATCCTGTTTCTGGCGGTTTTCACCACCAGAAACAGGATGGCGGGAACAGGTGTTGTGGGGCCCCTGGGGGCCCCTGCAGTGCCTATGCCACTGGCATGGGCACTGCAGGGGCCCCCTAACAGGGCCCCATTAGGATTTTCAGTGTCTGCTTGGCAGACACTGAAAATCGCGACGGGTGCAACTGCACCCGTCGCACACCAGCAACTCCGCCGGCTCCATTCGGAGCCGGCTTCCTCGTTGCTGGGGCTTTCCCGCTGGGCGGGCGGGCCGCCTTGTGGCGGGCGGGCCGCCTTGTGGCGGTCGCCCGCCAGCCCAGCGGGAAAGTCAGAATGACCGCCGCGGTCTTCTGACCGCGGTACGGTCTTCTGGCGGTTCCCGCCAGGCGGGCGGCTTCCGCCGCCCGCGGGGGTCAGAATGACCCCCTGAGTATTTTCTTTCATGTGTTTGAGTACTGTGTGGCTACAGTGGTATTGCATGAGCTCTGCATGTCTCCTAGATATACCTTGGCTGCTCATCCACAGCTTCCTCTAGAGAGCCTGGCTTCTAGACACTGCCTACATTTCACTAATAAGGGATAACTGGACCTGGTATAAGTTGTAAGTACCATATATGCCCACTACAAACTAGGCCAACCTCCTACACAATGCAATACCAATGGGTGAAAGGTAGAGTGAATGATGAAGTAGATAAAATGTGCATAAATATAGGATTGAGCTATCATGTGTGGGTAGATGCTTATGTGCATAGAAAGACTGTTACCCCTGATACATAGTAGTTAGTATGTGATTTATGTACGCTGATCCATGTATGCACATTACAACATTTACATCAATGTTGGTATGACAAATAGTTGTAGATATATAGCTTTTTAAGGACATTCTTGTGGTCTGGTCCTATGTTTCTAGCCAAAAGCTGGTGCTGGGTGTACATGTTGTATGCCTCACTCCACTTCACACATGGCCTGACTACAGAGGGTGAATTGCAAAAGAGTTTGAGGTGTGAGGAAGGGTATGTTTGGCTACGTGCACTAACTTAATTGTTCACAATACTTGTTTTAGGATGGTCCTCTTGTCTGTGTCATCTATGCAGGTCAACACCCATCAGAAGAAGGGCATCTGGCATGCCATCGCCAAGAAAGTGCAGACCGCACTGTTGAAAGCGGTAGGAGGACCTGAGACGCTGGGCCTGTAGGACTGCTGAGGACCAGCTGGAGATGCCCTCCCAAGGATGAAGGGTTGCCCATCGAACCTTGACCTCCCTGATGGCCTGCATACTGGCGGTGGCCTACCCAGAGTTGGATGGGTGTTAGAGGGCAGCACAGCAGCCACAAGGAAGTGAGTACTGACTAAACGTTATTTGCATTCCTCTGCAAGGTCAGTGTATGACGTGAAAGAATCTAAGCTGTGACAATGTGATAAGTGCAAAAGATAAATGTCTCCTAGAAAAACATAGATGTAAAGTCCTCAACATTGGTACATAAGTGTACACATTGTATTGTGTTTAATGACATATTACTCACCTATATCATCCCTTCTGTACAGTAGCATATGATGATGCACATGTGACTGTGCCATATGTGTACCACTGTACTGCTCTTAGTACCTTGATGGTTGTTATTTGCCACCTACAGGTCCATGCTCCCAATATCCTGAAGCTAAGCTATACTGGTCTTTGCCCCTTGATCCATCTGTATGTGCAACATTGAGCCTGACACGTTGAGTACATGCCTACTATTCACAAGGTTCCTAATGAGTGTCAACTTATTGTGAGGCTGTGATCTCAATCTGACATTTAACATTCCATACTTGCTATGCTTACTGAGACCTGATAGGAGGTGTCCCCATTGGTAAGTGAGGACTAAACATTGGCACCTGTGATGTTTCATCAGAATGAACATCCTGCATGTACTAATCTATGGTAGTATAACTAGACTCCTAGTGCACCCATATCATTCATGTGAGAGCTCAGAATAATAGTATCATGTACATTTTCCCTGAATGGCAAGTAGCCATACAGCAACTTCCTATTCCAATGTGTTTTGGGCGTGCTAAATAGGCCACACCATCTTAGCAATAGTTACAATCTACACTGGTTTTTGCCAACATTGCAAGCGCATTCTTAGGTTCTGCCATATATCAACATTGTGATGCAACTTAAACATATATAAGGCTTTTGATATGGGATCCTATTGTGTGTACAGACATTTTCGTGTTGCAGGTGTGGTAGTTCAACTTCACATGTTGTTGGAATGGTATATGTAGTCAGTCATTTGAATTGCCTCAAGCTGGATGTCTCTGTCATGTTAATCTCAGAAGTGGGTTGTGGCATTGTGGCTATGTGATGTTCATATACAGATTTAAGATTGCCCAAATCTGAAGTGTGGATGGTGATGTTGCCACTTGTATGATAGGCTATTGTTGTTGCCACTCATCATGATTAATTGTACTGTATGTGGCCTTCATGCTTCCCTGGGGGGAGTACATTTATTTGAATCCATTCCTGCCCCCAGGGGGCCTAGATCGGCCTATTTTAATTAAGCCAATCTGCCCCCAAGGGGGGCCGAAACCACTAGATAGCAGGGATTTTTTTCTTTGCCAATTTCACTCAAGGGGAATGACCCCTTAGGGAAGGATCACTCCCGTGAGGGGCAAATTTATTTTTAAGCCATTTCTCGGGGACAGATTATGGACAGAAAACACTCAAGCCCCAGGGATTGGTGTGTGTCTGTGTTTTGTTTCAGAGGGCAGCCCCTTGAGCAAGGGTCGCTCCGCATGGGGCACATTACTGTTGGCCATTTCTGTCCCTCTTTGGGGATGTTCAACCTATTTCTGTAAGGTCCATCTGCCCCGAAGGGTGCAGAAAGCCCAGCAGACACCAGGGAAGATTTTTTTCAAAAAAAGAGAGTGGGGTACAGGGTAATGGGACACAATTGTTCTGCCAGCGGTGGGCTTATGGGACAATTTCCCCGATCCACTCCCCAAGGAGCCAACAAGCCTACTAGATGCCATTGAATTTAAAAAAAGAAAATTAGCGGGGTGGTGGCTACCAACCAGTATGGGCATGGTTATGTCCCCGTCCCAACTAAACGGGGTAACAGTCTTTCAGCTCTCCCTTCACACACTAACCATATTACCCCACTACAAGCAAGAGGGCATTTGATTATTTTGGGGGGTTTGGTTTTACATTTGGGACATGAGAGCTTATCTAACTTTCAAAATCGTCCCACTTGGAATGGTGAGGGCTGCACTTTTTGGGACTTTGGGACACTGCCATGTAGAAAAATCTACGAGACCTAGACACATCTGAAAATTAAACATCTGTGTGAGTTCAGGGTGGTGTGTTTCACATGCACCCGCACCATGTTCTTACCCACAATGCCCTGAAAACCTCCAACTTTGCTTGAAATCACAAATTTTCCCCATATTTTTGTGATGGAACCTTCTGGAATCTGCAAGAATCCACAAAATTCTTACCACCCACCATTGTTCCATCTATCCCAATAAAAATTCTGCCCCACTTGTCAGCATAAAAACGTTTTTTTTTCAAACTGCCCTTTTGGACCGGCATTGGTTCTCCATCAATTTTGACATGTTTTTGGCTCTTCCCTATCACAGGCACTTTGCCCACCTACACAAGTGAGGTATCATTTTTATCGGGAGAATGAGGATAACATTGGGTGGTAAGAAATTTGTGCCTGTGCGATGATCCACACAGAAATATGGGAAAATATGCTTTTTTAGCTAAATTTGAGGTTTGCTGAGGATTCTGGATAAGAAAATACTGGGGGATCCATGCAAGTAACACGTCCCTGGACTCCCTCGGGTGACTAGTTTTCAAAAATGTCTGAGTTTGGTAGGTTTCCCTAGATTGCTGCTGAGCCCAGGACCAAAAATAAAGGTGCCCCCCGAAAAAAACAGGTACTCTTGTATTTGATCATTTTGATATGTCCAAGTAGTGTTTTGGGGAATATCCTGTCACAGGTACTAGGCCTACCCACACAAGTGAGGCACTATTTTTATTGGGAGACCTTGAGGAATGCTGGGTAGAAGGAAGTTTGTGGTTCCCCTCAGATTCTAGAACTTTACTACACCGAAATATGAGGAAAAAGTGTCTTTTATTCCTTATTGTGAGGTTTGCTAAGGGTTCTGCGCAACAGAACCTGGTGAGAGTGCCACAAGTTACCCCATGCTGGGTTCCCCTAGGTGTCTAGTTTTCCGAAATGTCCAGGTTTGCTAGGTTTCCCTAGGTGCTGGATGAGCTAGAGGCCAAAATCCACAGCTAGGCACTTTGTAAAAAACACATCAGTTTTCTCTGGGAAAATGTGATGTGTACATGTTGTGTTTTGGGGTATTTCCTGTCTTGGGCACTAGTCCTACCCACACAAGTGAGGTACCATTTTTATTGGGAGACTGCAGGAATGCTGGGTGGAAGGAAACTTGTGGCTCCCCTTAGATTCCACAACTTTCTATCATCGAAATATGAGGGAAAAGTGTTTTTTTGGCCAAGTTTTGAGGTTTACAAAGGATTCTGGGTAACAGAACCTGGTGAGAGTGCCACAAGTTAACCCATTCTGTATTCCCCTAGGTGTCTAGTTTTGAAAAATGCACAGGTTTTGAAGGTTTCCCTAGGTGCCAGCTGAGCTAGAGGCCAAAATCCACAGCTAGGCCCTTTCCAAAAACCACATCAGATATCAATGTAAAAATTTGATGTGTCCATGTTGCATATCCCATTGCGGGCACTAGGCCTACCCACACAAATGAGGTACCATTTGTATCGGGAGACTTGGGGAACACAGAATAGCAGAACAAGTGTTATTGACCCTTATCTTCCTCTACAGTTTTTCCTTCCAAATGTAAGACAGTGTGTACAAAAGATGTCTATTTGAGAAATGCCCTGTAATTCACATGCTAGTATGGTGACCCTGGAATTCAGAGATGTGCAAATAACCACTGACACTCTCAACACCTTATCTTGTGCCAATTTTGGAAATACAAATGTTTCCTTGATACCTATTTTTCACTCTTTGTATTTCACCAAATCAATTGTTGTATACCCGGTATACAATGAAAACCAATTGCAAGGTGCACCTCATTTATTAGCTCTGGAAACCCAGGGTCGTTGATGAACCTACAAGCCCTATATATCCCCACAGCTAGATGTGTCCAGCAGACGTAACAGTATATTGCTTTTAAAAATCAGCAATAGCCGGAAAATGTTATAGAAGAACATGTGGACAGAAATCGCTCTATTTTTCACCTCAATTTCAATATTTCTATTTTATTTTAGCTGTTACTTTCTGTAGAAAAACTTTGAAGGATCTACACAAATGACCCCTTGCTAAATTCAGAATTTTGTCGACTTTTCAGAAATGTTTAGCTGTCCAAGATCCAGCATTGGTTTCACACCCATTTCTGTCACTAACTGGAAGGAGGCTGAAAGCACAAAAATAGTAAAAATGGGGTATGTCCCAGTAAAATGTCAAAATGTTGTTGAAAATGGGGTTTTCTGATTCAAGTCTGCCTGTTCCTGAAAGCTGGGATGACCACAAACCATTTGTTGATGTCTTTTTCAGGGAAAAAAACACAAGCTTTCTTCTGCAGCCTTTTTCCCATTTTTCTTTTAAAAACACATGTTTTTGCTGTATTTTGGCTAATTTCTTTGTCTCTTCCAGGGGAACCCACAAACTTCAGCTACCTCTAGAATTCCCAGGATGTTGGAAAAAAAGTATACAAATTTGGTGTGGGTATCTTATGTGGACAAAACGTTATGAGGGCCTAAGCGTAAATGCCCCAAATAGCCAAAAAAAGGCCTGGCACATGAGGGGAAAATGTCTGGCAGCAAAGGGGTTAAGGCAAAACATTACACATTCAAAGACTGGTGTTGTATTTATTTTCTCAACTTGTACCATTTGAATGCTTCATCACATATTTTAAAAAGTATCAATTAAAATATTGTTTATGCATAAATAAGTTAAATGCATGTAATGCTTTACTCATTTTTTTAAAATTCCAAAAGCTGATAAAAACTGCATGTCAAAATTTATTATTTTATTAAACTGGAAAAAATAGATATTTCTCATATTTTTCAAAACAATCTGAATTTATGCATAATCTCAATACTTCAGGCTATGTTTTCATATACAGTTTCATATCTTGCCGCCATGGAAGAATGGGATATAACCTAACAATTCATATTGAATAGGCATATTATTATTGAGTTATGTCATCAGCTGGAGCCAGATTTTCTGCCTCACAATAGGAATCCCACATCAGTAACACCAGTAGTGCAAATAATAGCATTACTCCATTTGGTGGCCATAAGTCATTCCAATATACTTGTGCAGTATCTGTTGGACTGTCACAACCTACTTTCAGTTGTGTGCTATAAGAAGTTCTTTCTTCAATAATGAAACACATCAACAGCTTCATACAGTTTCTACAAAATGAACATTTAGCCAATGTGAAGGAAGATTTCTAAGCATTGGCTAATCCAACAGAGCAATTTAAGCAGCACACATTTCCGTGTTGGCAACATTCAACCGAAAACAAGTCTAATGTGATCTTAAAAACTGCAGTTCAATCACTGTGCATGTTCTTGTCATACAAGATATGTACATCCAAAGTGTGTGTGTGTCTTTACCAGGATCAAATCATGTTCCCTTGGTACTTCTTAACAGTGGCATATAACTGCAAATGTCACAGCCTTCAATTGTCCAAATGAAGATTCCATGGGAAAGGAACCTAAAACTGATTAAATCATTTTTTATTACATTACAAAATAAACATTACAAATGACAAATATTGAGGACACATTTACTAAACACAATCAAAGATAAACAATATAAATAAACACAGTAGTCAATGTGCCAAAACTTACATCAATAAATAGCTTTATTATGGATTTTCCATAACTTGCCCTTTCTAAAAAATGTCTAGCACAGACATTTAGACTCGTTATATTAAAAGTTGCTTTAAAATTGAAAGTAAGAATATTTAAATACAGTCTTACCTTTGTGTGAAGAGGTTGTCAATAAGATCTTGACGTAAGTCTATTCCTTCTTCCTCACCACTTTCATCTTTGAATGGCATTTCAACATCCTCACCCGGTGGCTCATCATGGTTTTCTTCCTCTGCAATGTATGGGATGTTCCATCGCAGGGCTATGTTATGTAACATGCAATATGCCACAGCGAGCAGAGGAGGGCCCCTCTAGTCTTATCCAGACATTGAAATCTGGCCTTTAAAAGCCCTAAAGCCCACTCTACTGGCCTCTCTATTCTTCCATGGCCCTCATTGAAGTGGACTTCCCCTGGTGTTGTTGGATTCCTCAATGGTGTTAACAACCATGGTCAGTTAGGATAAGCTGAATCTCCTATCTGAAGAAAATAAAATATGATGCAAAAAATGAAATACTAATTTAGAGCATTAAACTTAAAACTAAGCAACATTTATATTGACAGATTGTAATTACCAACAAGCCAGACCCTCTCAGGTCCACGTTGTGACAATTTCAGGGGTATTCTGATGTTCTGTAGTACAAAACAAACGTGTTGATCTGGAAAAATATGGATACACGCTAGTGATATACAAATCTGGAAAGCACAATAGCAATAGGCTTGTTTTCTGTTGTGTGGTGGCACTAAGGCAATATGTGTGGCATCATTTGCTCCAATCACATGTCGCAGCCAACCCAAAGCATATCAATCTCCCTTCATTTTGATAAAATCCTCATTTGCAAGAAATTGTATTACACTGTTGATGTGTCTTATCTCATCATTGAAGAAAGTACTTCTTGAAGCACACTATGAAAGTTGGTTATGACATTCCACCAGATATAGGGACAGTATATTGGAATGACTACATGGACACAAAATGGAGTAATGGCATAAGTCTCACTTTTGGTGTTATTGATGTGGGATTCCTATTGTGAGGCAGACGATCTGCCTCAAGCTAATGGCTCTAGCCTATTTAAACAAAGTGTAGAGATTGAAGTGAAGTTTCTGTTTATTTTGAATCATATAGGAAATTATGGTGTGTACTTTTAAACACATTTTAAAGACCCAACACAGCAACATTAGTATGTACTGTGTGTTTTGACAGTATATATATATTTGGTGTGTATTTCAATATATATCTCGGTATTTATTTACATAAAAAGAAAAAAGTTAACTCAAACATGAACATATATTTATAACATGAATTAACAAAAAAAAACATGAATTAACAAAACTAATTTGAAATTTAGAAATGTTGATGTTGACAAATGACTCAGCCTAGATAATTTCACTGTCCAGGATTAGTAAAATAGGGACATAGCAATTAATAAGGTTACTCAACAGGTTACTACAAATTTGTGTTTTTTTTTGTAAAATAATAAAAAAATAAAAATACAAAAAGCTTTGTTATTTAAATGTTTAAGAATGTCTTTGATTGATTTCTCAAATTGGTGTTACATCAAAACCTAAAATAAAGTCATTCACATTTTTTTTTCTTCCATTTTTTTTATCCAAACAGGTCAAATCCCAGCAGAAGATATGGAAGGCTATTGCCAAGAATGTGCTGACCCGGGGGGGGGGGTCTACAAACAGTGCAGCATCCACTGTAGGAAGTGATGAGAGGACCTACAAAGCTGGACCACAAAGTCAGCAGAAGTCCAACTCGTCCAGTCCTCCCAACATGCCAAGCATGTACACCGCGCCCTTACCCTCCTAATGCCCTCTGTACTTGCTGTGGCCTATTTCCACCTTGATGGGCAGTTGAAGGACAGACAGCAGCGTGACTGGGGTATTTTATTTTTTTAATTTTTCAAGTTAAATAACTAATTTTTGTTACAGCAACAAAATTTGGCTTCAAAATTAAGGGTAACACATGACCATATAAACTGTTCTTGAAGGTATAAGTTTTGTAGAAAGTGTATCATGTTGTATTTTTTTAATGATTTGTTAAAAAGGATACCATTATATTTGTGATTACTTACAAAGGACTGTTTTGAACAGACACATGCCTGCCTAAAATAAATGTAACACAATTTTGTTACATTTTATAAGGGACAATTGTACTAAACAGGGAAAGTTGTTTTTGGTGATGTGTGATACTCTGTCACAATTGTGAATGTTGCTACGTTCCTCCTATAACAAGTGACATATCACGAACCCAGCCAAGCACCTCAGCCACACAGTCCACAGGCCCAGTTCCATCCGCAACCTCTTGTGGTAAGAAAGGAATCCAGGCCCCTTTTACAGAAGGGGAAGGAGTCTGCACCAGCAGGCAAGAAGGAAAAGGAGTCTGCACCTTTCACCCGAAAGGCCAAGGAGCCTGCACCAGCAGGCAGGAGGGCAAGGAGCTTGCACCAGTAGGCAAGAAGGGCAAGGAGCCTGCACCAGCAGGCTAGAAGGGCAAAGAGCCTGGGCCAGCAGCTGTGACGGAGTCCCAACCACCAAGCATGGTTGAGCATCCATCCAAGGGTGCAGGGGATGTGCAGGAGCCTCCGACCACCAGCAGAACCACCGTCACCGAATTGTTTGCTAGATGGTGTGTTTTTCATGGGTAAATTTAGCTGGAAAGTTATATGAAATATATATATATATATATATATATATATATATATATATATATATATATATATATCAAACCAAGGCCCTTTCAGGGTTAGAGTGACGCATAAATTATGCAAAAAACAAAGGAGAACTCTGGGAAGTTCCCAATTTTAGGTGGAGAGCTGCTCTAGTAAGGAGCACCCTGCAACACCAGCGACACTCTAAATTTGCTCACCTCAAATGTCTGCTTATCTAGCAAAGTTTTTAAGCATAGGATTAGCACAGTGCTATCCTCGCCGAGCTAGATAGTGACAAAGTCTTTTGCCATTTGTACCCTTAAATTGTGTATTGAAATTCACCAACTTGTTTGCTAGATGGTGTGTTTTTCATGGGCATATTTAGCTGGAAATTTATATGAAACATATTTATATAAATATATATGTGTGTGTGTGTGTGTTTCATATACCTTTCCAGCTAAATATACCCATGAAAACCACACCATCTAGCAAGCAATTCTGTGAATTTCACTACACAATTTAAAGTTCTAATTTACAATGCAACATTACAATAGTGACATTACATTATCCATATATATATATATATATATATATATATATATATATATATATATATATATATATATATATATGATTCTGAACTTTTACAATGTCTTCTTTGGTGGTGGCTCTATCGTAGCATGCAATGAAATTATATGTAGTGCATTTCTAATATTACCTTTCATTACAAGTGTTTTCTATACTGTAGATGTATCCCATGTAGCTTAAAATGGCTTTCCCTTTTGAAATGTTAAAACTCTGCAGTTTACAACATTATGGCCCTCATTATGACACTGGTGGTAAATGCCACTTACATCCACAGTGACGGCAGCCTACATACCGCTGCGGTGGCGAATATCCATTCGCCATATTGTGACACACACACACAACAATCTGACAGAATACTGCCACATACACAAATACGTCAGCCCAAAGGTCAGTGCTAAAGTGGCGGTACGAACACCCATACCATTACGCCAACAAAACAATGTCCACTACTTCATGACCCACGAATCACCATCGTGGACATTCAGTGACAGTAAACCATTGGCAGTACACACTGGCACGCTCAGAATGAACACCCAAATATTAAACTGGACAACATTGGCCAATACCAAAAACACACACCTGACACTTATACACACATCACACCCACACACCAACAGCACTATAAAACACACACCCACATCACCCACAACCCTTTACGAATACAAATGATTGCCGCCACACTGACACCAAGACCACTGCAACAACTAGACACACACACCACATACACCCATACATCCTTCACTCACCCCACTATGCACATCCAACCACAGTACCCATCACCCACACACTTACACACACCAAACAACACCCATGTCCCCACAAAGGCACCCCTGTTTCACAGATGAGGAGTTGAGGGTCATGGTGGAGGAAATAGTCAGGGTAAAGCCACAGCTGTTTGGAACACAGGTACAGCAAATATTCATTTGCAAGGAAGATGGAGCTATGTCGGAGAATTGTGGACAGGTTGAATGACGTGGGACACCATCCAAGAACAAGGGATGACATCAGGAAGAGGTGGAACGACCTATGGCGGAAGGTCCATTCCATAGCAGCAAGGTACCAGCTCACCATACAGAAGACTGGCACTGGACCCCCACATCCTCCCCAACAGCTCACAGCATGGGAGGAGAAAGTCCTGGCAATACTGCAGCTTGAGTGACTCACTAGAGTTGCCGGAGAACTGGACACTGGTGAGTCAACATTTATTACTTATTAACCCCCATAACTGCATACCTGCATACTATCTCACACCCTCACCCTCACTCCCATCCTTTCACTCAATCACCCACACTGCACCTAGACATCTCACTAAGCCCAATTTCCAGCCCTGCATGCAATACCAATGCATGGATAGCCCTCCCAGCCCTGCATAGACACCCATCACTAAAGCATGCACAGCAAAGGGGAACTAACAATCCCTCAGTACATCAACATACACAAACCAAGGTGGCATGGCAACAGCAACAATAGAGGGAACGCTAGGGATGTACAATATGTCACAGGCATGAAGCATAATATGTCCCTTAGATCCCTGCAGGTGCCCCAGCCAATGTCAGCGGAGAGGAGGTGCCATGACAAAGCAGTCCCCCAACAGAAGACGCCCCCAGTGATGACAGTAACTCTGGACTTGTCTCGATCAACAACCTGGCCCATCAGTTACCACTGGACAGTCTGTCACCCCAGCTCACTCACAGTCCACCACAGAGCCTCGCCCCTCAGTATCCAACACCACAGCACCCACCCAGCGTCCCCACACCTCTGTCCCCAGAACACACCAGGACTTACAGGCTCTCAACACCACCATGATCTCCATAGCAGGGGTGCTGGCAGTCATGGCCAACATCATGAGGGAATCAACAGCACACCAGCAGGCCCCTACCACTAGCCGGTCTATTGACCAGCCCACCACCTCCACTGCAGCTAGTAGGCAGGAGGCCCTGCCACAGGACCCACAGGCCACCAGCACACCTCCCCCTGCAGGAGGTGAACCAACCTGCAAACGTTCCCTGGGACCTAGACAGAAGCCAGAAACACTTTTCAAGACCAGGACCACCGCCAAGAAATGAGACTCTCCTGATTGCCCCCCTTATGTCCCACCCTGTCACCTTGTCCACTTTGAACAGCCTTTGTTCCCCTTCCTATGGCCCATTGGACACTACACCTGTGCTACAAACAGACTGGAACAATACCCTGGGCTTTCCTCTACCATCACACCATTTCATTTCACTTTACCCTCAATTTTATAGTAGTACAATAAACACCCTTGAACGCAACTTGACTAATAGTATTTTATGTGTTGTGTATGTGCATTTAGGGGAACAGTTACATCTAATGCAAATGATATGGACACTGTGATAGCATACAATTAATGGCCTGTAACTGTCTGTAGTAATCACATCAGGACACTGTTGTCATATCACCAACATCTGTAAAATGACAAGTTTTAGGTGACAGTAAGTTGAGAAGCAAAGGAAACATATGCCATCATGCCACAGTCACACAGATTAAATCAATATTCAGAGCAATTATCAGTTCCACTTTCTCACCTGAGTGTCATTGGAAGTATTTATTCTGTTGTCCACATCCTCATCCTCTGCCTCCTCATCCTCACTGTCCTCAGGGTCCACGGCTGCCACAAGGGCATCCCCATTCTCCTCCTCCTACAGAAAAGGCACATGTCATCTGAGGGCCAGGTTGTGCAACATGCGGCATGCTACTACTATCTGGCAGACCTTCACGGGTGAGTAACACAGGGATCCACCTGTCAAATGGAGGCACCTGAACCTGGCCTTCAGGAGGCCGAAGGTCCTTTCAATTATTCTTCTGGTTCACCCATGTGCCTCATTATAACGATTCTCAGCCCCTATCCTGGCACTCCACACAGGGGTCAGGAGCCATGATAGGTTTGGGTAGCCAGAGTCACCTGCAAGTATTGAGGGACAAACAATAGTCTAACATAATGCTGTGGGGATAACACTTAAAGGCATATACTGACATACAGTGGATGGAGACTCTTGCTCACCTATTAGCCACACCCTGTGCCTCTGTAGTTGAGCCATCACATTTGGGATGCTGCTCTTCCTCAGGACAAAGGTGTCATGCATCAAACGAAGATACTTAACAGTGACGTCGCAGATGTACTGGTCCGCCAGGCACACCATTTGCACATTAATTGAGTGGAAACTCTTCCGATTCCTGAACACCTGTTCATTCTGGCAGGGGAGACAAACACAATATGTGTACAGTCAATCGCCCCAATAATATTGGGGATATGCCCCATTGCATAGAAGCCTGCCTTAAAAGTGGCCAAATCCTCCACCTGGGGGTAAATAATCTAGCTGAACATGTGCTTCACCAGGGCAGACAAAACCCTTGCCAGCACGATTGAGAACATTGGCTGTGACATTCCTGCTGCCAAGCCCACTGTCAATTGGAAAGAACCATTTGCCAGGAAATTGAGAACTGATAGCACTTGCATAAAAGGGGGGATCCCAGTGGGATGAAGGATGGCTGATATCAGGTTGGGCACACAGCTCTATGATTGTGGCTCTGTCCAGTCTATAGGTGAGTATTATGTGCCCGTCCTCCAGCTTAGCCCAGTCCACAAAGGGTCTGTACACAGGGGTTTGTCTCCTCCTCCTATTCATCCACAGCAGTAGGTATCTAAAGGACACAAGAGTGAGTAGGCTGTCACATTTTGAACAATGGAACCACAACCTCAGTGTACATATAGCATCAATGTGATGGGACAGTGGGAATCGCAAAATATGTGCAATTGTAGGCAATGACGCAGTTATGGTTTATCTGATTGTTGTCCACCACCATGAAATGGCGACCGCTTGTCCTGTATCTTGGGACAGGTGGAAGTGAGGTAGCTCTGCCGACATTGGGTGTCGTGGCAGTAGGTGGTATTCAACCGCCGTGCAACTCCTCATTGGCTAATATGGGGGTCTATGAAGTACAATGCCAATGGTGGATCAGCGCCGACGGTGACGGTGTACACCACCGCTGCTGTGACCGCCATTTTCTATCAAAGTCCTCACTTGTTTCCTGACTTTCTGCAGGACGACACATACAATGCATGTGCTGCTGTGACCTGTGTCTGGAACCTACCGTGGCCCGAGTGCCTTCACTTCAGAGGAGTTGGAGCGTTTGGTGGATGGGGTCCTACCCCAGTATGGACTTCTGTATGGTCCTCCAGACCAACAGGTGAGTACATCCTGGGTACGATACATGTGGAAAGGATGCATGGAGATGTGTGTGCAAGAATCATGTCGTTGGGGGGATGTCTTGTGGTAGTGTACATGGTGGCCACCGGACGATGTGTGTGACAATGGTGATGGAAACAGGATTGGTGGGCCATATGTGTGACAGGCTGGATTGTATGTGTAATGGTGTCCTCCTTTCTGCATTCCCTCTGCAGGTCAGCGCCCGTCAAAAGAAGGGACTGTGGCATGCCATCTCCAAGGACGTGTGGACCCTGGGGGTCTACAGCACGTGGACCATCCACTGCAGGAAATGATGGGAGGACCTGAGATGCTGGGCATGGAAGACTGCGGAGGCCCAGCTAGGAATTGCCTCCTAAAGAGGAAGGGGTGCCCATCATAACCTGACCCCCTGATGGCCAGCATACATACAGTGGCCTACCCAGAGCTGGATCGGCGCTTAAGGGCATCACAGCAGCCACAAGGGGGTGAGTACAGTGGGTGTCACTACAATAATTGGTAGGTGGAATGGGATCCTGGTGGTGGTTGTGAGTTAGTTGGTGCCCTTTAATGTCAGGACAGAAATTGCAGCGTGATCCACCTCACGGGTAATGGGTGCATGGCAAATTTAGGTAACCTAGTTTGTTTGCATTCCATGTCAGTCAGGGCTTTGTGGATCACAGGAGACATGCAGTTGGTGGTGTTTGGTCCTCATCTTGCTGTGGCATCTAGACAAATCAATGGCAGTGCAATGCATACTGCTCAATCCTGATCCCTGTGTGTGACGGTGCTGTGTCTGCCAACTGTGGTGTTTTTGACTCAGTGTTCCCTTTCTCTCTCTCCCCCCATTTGATCTTCTGTCATCTTGTCCTTGTGTGCATTAACATCATCTGGTGTAGGAGCAGAGGCACGGGTGACAGAGGTAGCTGCATCCCACAGGACCCAGGAGGCAGAGTCCACCGATGCCGAGGGAACCAGTGGGACAGAGGGCAAGGGGAGCACCACCACAGAGACAGGAGATGACAACGCTGACTCAGATACCTCCTCCAATGGAAGCTCCCTGGTAGTGACGGACACCTCTGTGACCACCCCAGCTGCAGGTACAGCTGCGACCCCTGTACCAGCACCAGCCTCCCAGTAGCCCCTCAGAGAGTTGCCCGTGCCCGCTCACGCAGGCGGGTGTGCATCTCCTTCACCCCAAGCACTTCAGCCCGCCCCATTGAGCCCTGCTGCCCTGAGTGAGGAGGCTATTTACCTCCTGAGATCCATCTCTTTAGGGCAGTCAACCATTGTGAATGCCATCCAGGGGTTAGCATCCAGATGCAGCAATGGAATGCATTCCTGGAGGGCATCTAAGGTGGTTTGGTGGCCCAACAAAGATCGATTTAGGCTCTGGCCTTCTCTCTGATGGCAGCCATTGTACCTGTTCCTACCGTCCCCTCTCCAACTACCACTTCCCAGTCTCCTCAACCCCAACCCACACATACAGACAAGCATGCGCACAAGACAACACAAGAGTGGCACAGTCAAACACAGGCACCACACTTCAGCCCACAAGCACTCACGCAAAACACAAGACAGTTGCATACAAAACCACAACCTCTGCCTCCACGGTCTCCACCTCCTCCTCCTCCTTCATCTCCCTCACAGACATGTCCACACTTACACCTGCATGCATTGCTTCAACATCCATCACCAGCATCACCACACCAAGCAGCATACACACCTCACTAGCAAACACCTCCACAACATCCATCCACGCATCCCCTGTGTCCTCTCCCACTCTGTATGTCCCCCCTCCTAAAGTACATAAAAGCAGGCACTCAGACACCTAATATCAATCCACCTCACATCAGCACACTCCCCATGCACCTGCACCCAAGTCCAGCAGACATACTTCTCCAACAACCACTCCCTCAACCTCCACTCCCATCCCTCCTCCCTCATCCCACCCCACCATCCCTAAGAAGTTTTTCCTTGCTCACCTTGCCCTCCTCCCTCCCCCTCCCTCCCCCATCCTTCCCGTACGAGCAGGGTCCCATGACTCAGCCCAGCACCTCAGCCAAACAGTCCACAGGGGCAGTGGAGGTACCGCCAAGTCGTGGAGACAATGAAGGATCCCACTCCACCAGTCAGGAAGGGTAAGGATACCGTGCACCAGCCAGGAAAGGGAAGGATCCCACTCCACCAGCCAGGAAGGGTAAGGATCCCACTCCACCAGACAGGAAGGGGAAGGATCCCACTCCAACAGCCAGGAAGGGGAAGGAACCCTCACCTCCTACAAGGACAGGGAAGAAGCCCTCACCTCCAGCTGAGGCACAGCAGCCCTCGCCTCCAACGGAGGCTGACCAGGAGGCACCTTCCACAGCTGAGACACAGTAGCCCTAACCTCTAGCAGAGGCTGGCAGGGTACCACCACCAGTGGTCACTGAGTCCTCACCTCCAGCTGAGACAGTGCAGCCCTCACCTCCAGCAGTGGACATGTAGGCCACACACCAGGAATTGCTGTACACTGAGCCCCCTCAAGAAGCAGTGGGCAAGTCACCCACCTCAGAGACTGTGACCTTGCACTCCCCAGCATTGGGAAATGGGCATGGATCCTCCTCCAGAAGCAGTGGGCAAGTCTCCCACCTCAGAGATTGTGACCTTGCACGCCCCAGCATTGGGAAATGGGCATGGAGCCTCTTTTAGAAACAGTGGGCAAGTCCCCCACCTCAGAGACTGTGGCCTTGCAATCCCCAGCATTGCGAAATGGGCCTGGAGCTCCCTCCAGAACCAGTGGGCATGTCCCCCACCTCAGAGACTGTGACCTTGCACTCCCCAGCATTGGGAAATGGGCAGAACCAGTGGACAAGTCCCCCACCTCAGAGACTGTGACCTTGCACTCCCCAGCATTGGGAAATGGGCATGGAGCCCCCTCCAGGATCAGTGGGCAAGTCTCCCACCTCAGACACTGTGACCTTGCACTCCCCAGCATTGGGAAATGGGCATGTAGCCCCCTCCAGAAGCAGTGGGCAAGTTCCCCACCTCAGAGGCTGTGAACGTGAACTACCCAGCATTGGGAAATGGGCATTGAGCCCCCTCCAGAACCAGTGGGCAAGTTCCCAACTTCGGCTAAGGTGCCCTCCACCCCCCTTCCCCCTGAGATTCCTGCCCACTTCAATAATGATTCCCCTGCACAGTTCTGTGAGGATGTTGTCAGGAAACGAGTTGGGTCTAGGACTGTGCCCTGTGGCCATGTGAGCCCTTAGTACTTTGGACTCGGCATTGGCCCTTAGTGGACAATTGTACATATCTGATTCATGTGGAAGCTTTTACCTTGTTAATACATTTTCAGTACTTCCGCACACTAGCTCTTGTATTATTATGCTGTGTGTCGTGTGCCATTGGTTTACATCTGCAGCTGGTTGTGTGTATGGTGTGTGTGTGTGTCTGGTGTGTGTCGTGCATGTGTGTGTGTCACTCTCATTTTCCTCCCTCCCGCCCTTGTGTGCTAGGTGGCTGTACTCACCATTGTCGTCTTCGTCAGCGTTGGTGTTCCAGGTGGAGCATGGAGTAGAAGAGCATCAGGAAGCCTTGTAGTTTTGGTTCCACTTCTCTGTGTCTCTGATTGTGAGTGTTGGTCTTCTGTGCAGTGTTTCCTGGGCATTGGTTCTGCCCCAGAAATTGTGGCGGACTGCAGCGCATGATATGGTGGGCAGTACCTTGTCTTCCTCCTGGCTGTTGATTGCGACTGCCATGGTGAGTGGTGTTAACACTCTGGCGGATGGTGTGGTACATTGGCTGTCTATGGGAGTTCTCACCGCCATGCTCTTAATTTGGTGGTAATTACCAACACCCTGTTTGCAGTATTTCCGCCACTTTATCACTCACCGCCAATGTCATAATGACCACCTAAATCTATGTATTATAGAAGTATAATGTATAACCAGTCTTAGATCTATCTGGCTCTTTTCATGATTATTGGCTAACAATTACCCTCTCTTACCTTCTGGGTGGTTTTGAATACATCAAACTGGTGATGCTTGTCATCAGAGTTCAGAAGGGGATGTGTGGTGTTCTGGTGTGTCTCTCTCCAAGGCAGGGTGAGCAGAGTCAGCAGACTGGTCTTTGTATGTAAGTTGATGACCCAGAGGTTCTTCCCAAAGAGAGTGAATGGGTGCCTTGGGGAGAAAAGTCCAGCTTGAATGCCCACGCCAAAGTTAGCACCAGCCTTGTCCCCAGATGAGAGGGATGAACAGTGAGCTCATTCGAAGGATGCAAAGAAGCAGAGACCTGGTGATCAACGTGCTGCAGAGCCCCATGGTCCTCTAGTGGGTACTAAAGGGGAGTCAATCTCACTAGCAGTGGATAATGAGGTGGGAAAGGCCGGGAACATTGGTACACATGCAACTAAGCTCAATAGGTGCAGCTTCAGATGTTGAAAAGTGCATGACCCTTGGAAGAAAGAAGGTACTACTGAGGGGAGGAAGCCAAGAAGGAAGAACTAAAGAAAACACTAGCAAAAGCTCCTGCACATGTGACACATCAGTAATTGTTTGGGGAATGAAAATAAACAATTGCAAAGAACAAAATCAACTACAAAGGTGACACTTTCACTTAAGTCCTTTTTTGTCATGAGAATAGAGAACTGGATTGAGGAAGACAGCCTGGTGGATTAGTGAAGGATGAAGCAGCTGGATATCTGAGAAAAAAATAACTGAGAGGAAGGTCTGGGTGAAAGTGAGTTGGAGAATAACCAAATACTGATTTCTGCCCTCACTACTACTAGTAGGTTTAATCCTTTTTTGAGAGATATGGTGAGGGGAGATGATGAATGTGCCATGAGACAGAAGAGTGGGAAATCACAGCATCAGTTAAAGGTATAAAAAATACAATGAAATGGAGGCAATAATGAGGAGATTATTATTCATAAAATTATCCTAAACATTTTGGAAGAGACAAAGAAAAGATTTGAAATTTCAGAAACAAATCAAAGAGAGATACAAAATACTTGCAGGTTATGAGAAAAACCTTGACTGCCTAGCCAATCACACTGAGGCTTTAGAAAAGGCAGTAGACAAATTCAGTTTTACAGCAGAAGCAAACATGATGGAAACAAAGTGCTTGAAGCAAAAATATATGAAGTCAATTTACAGAATGAAGAGGTTGGAGAACAATGTATCAAGGAACAACTTAAGGATACTAAATGTGTTAGAGGGGACAGAAGATGAAGACCGCATACTTTTTGTGATAAACATGCTCAAGGAGGCAGTGTTACCAGCCAACTCTATACTAAGGGCCAGATTACGAACTTGGCAGTGGTGGTTACTCCATCCCAAATGTGACGGATATCCCATCTGTGGTGTTATAAGTTCCAAAGCATGTAATGGAACTTGTAAGATGGCGGTTGAGATATCCATCATATTTGGGACAGAGTAATCCCCTCCGCCAAGGTCGGAATCTGGCCCTAATTCTGGTGCAGTCCTTTGGAACCTTTTAAGTTGATTCCAGGTCATACGAAACAAAAGACAATTCTTGTGAGTTTCTTGTTGCACTCTATGAAAGGGAAGATTTTAGGGGGCACACTAAAAGTGAAGTCATTGTACAGAAAATGCTTTCCCTTTAACATATGCTCCAATATCTCTAGAGCCTGGTGAACGTATAGATGAACTGCAGGAACTCAGTGCTAAAGCCCAGGCAAAATTCCCGGGCCTGTTTAAAGTCATGCACAACAATGAGATGCACAGTTTCTGACAGCCAGACAAGGTGGACCAATTCACTTCACAATTGAAGCTGAAAGAGAGCAAATGTAATGAAATAGGTAATAGTTTCAGGAAATGCGTATAGAAAGTCTCTGTAGTCTCTGCAGATTATCTCCAAATTTGACATTATGATAATTTCAAACAGGGTAGAGGAGTGAGTTCCCTGAGGGGGGGGGTGCACAGGGTGGCAAGCATAAGGAAGAAAATGATACAAAAATAGGCCCTCAAAAATGCACAGTTTATGGGACAGTAAATGGAGCTTTTGATTCCCTAGGTAGTCTGGTGTTGGATAATTAAGTCAGACAGAATGGGTGGCCAGTTATTAATTCTAACATGGAATATAAATGGCCTGAGTTAAGCAGGCATGTCACCTCAAATCACTCTTATTTATCCTTTCTTTAAGAAAGAGGGATAAGCGATTTTGGTGGTTAAGAGCTGGTTGTGCAAGAGGCTATACCTACCACTGTAAGAAGTATGGACACTACTCTTGTTTAGATTACATCCTTACAGATAAGAAAGAAGTGGAAAATATGAGCCGGATAGAACATCACCACATACATGTCTGGAATCATGCCTTGGTATATATGAAGCTGGTTGTCAAACACCAGATGGTAGAACCAAGATGGACCCTAGATAGGAGAGTTCTTTTAGAAGAGTAAGGCCCTCATTATGACCTCGGTGGTCTTCAGTGAAGACCGCCGAGGTCCCGCCAGACCGAAGACCGCCAGTGTTGGTGGTCTTACGCCAGCCATATTAAGACTGCTGGCGACCCTCTGCCATATTTTGATCAGAGAGTCACCAGCAGCCATACTGGTGGTCGGCAGTGCAATGGAGGTTGCTCCTCCATCACCGCCACGTCATCAGAACACCGCCCACTGAATTACGTTTCAGTATTTGGCGTGGCAGTGTTCTGGTGACGGGGTGCTGGCGGCGGAGCAGCCCCCATGGAACCCGTTCCCTCCCAGACGACCACCGAGTCAGGTAAGGTGATTGTCTGACAGGGGAGGGGGGTGGGGAGGTGTTGTGTGGTATGTGCGTGAATGGGGGTGTGAGTGTGAGTGTTTGGAGGGGGTGTGTGAGTGTGTGCATGTATGCGGGGGTGGGATGTGTGCACGGGATGTATCGTGTATGTATGTGTGCATGTATGTGTGTGAGTGGTGTGTGCGTGCATGAGTGGGGAGGTGGGGGCTATGTCTGGGAGGCCCATGGAGGTCGGGGCAGGGGAGGGGAGGGGTCCCTACCACCTTTGGGGGTGGTAGGGGGGTCATGGCTGTTAGGGGAGGACTCTGGGGAGGGGGTCGGGAGAGCCCCTATCAGTGCCAGGGAAGGAATTCCCTGGCACTGATAGTGCCTACAGCCATGGTTTTCGTGGCGGTACAAAAACCTCGAAAACCATGGCGGTATGCGGGGTCATTATCCCGCAGGCGGACTAATGACAGCCGCCGGGCTGGAGACCTTTGTCTCCAGCCCGGCGGTCGTTACCGATGTGGTGGACGGTGTGGTACATTGGCGATTTGGCATGTGCCAAACCACCAATGTCATAATTTGGCGGTAAGTACCAACAGCCTGTTGGCGGTGCTACCGCCAACTTAACACTGTCTGCCAGGGTTGTAATGAGGGCCTATATGTTTTAAGAATTAAGGAGCACTACAGAAGTCTTTTTTTATTTAAATTTGGGTATAGCCAGCATAATATATTATAGGACAATTATAGAGCTTTTCTCAGGGAGAAAGTAATGGGCCTACCTTCTCACCCTAATAAGAAAAGGAAAATGGAAATGCAGACATAAGAAGAGAATATTAATGGCATTCAACATAATTTGTTTGTTGCAAATCTGGAATAACTTGAGAGACTACAGCTATAAGAGGATCTTCAAATTGCACAAGACACATTGAAAGAATATGTGTAGGTACAGATTAAGCAAATATGGGAAACTAATATGTTTTCTCGGTACAAGGATGGAGAGAACTAAGGGAAGTTGCTGGCCTGGAAAACTAAAATAGATCAGAATAGAAATCAAGTAAAATGAGTTATAGAAAGCAGCACACAGGCTACTCTCACCACTACTCAACAGATACAAAAACCTTTCCTTGCTTTTTTTGGGTACCTGCATTGGAACAATATGCACCAGATATTTCTGAACTGAAGAGCTGGATAAAAGAGAAGTAAATGCCTAAACTAGACTACAAAGAATAGATGGAACTGGATCAAGAGATCAGTGAAGCTGAGATTTATGACATATTATAGAAGACTTAGAACGGAAAATCCCCAAGTCCAGTTAGTATTCCTACAGAGCTGTATATTAACTTGGCAGAAAAGGTAATCCCAGTGCTGAAGATGCTGTTTAATAAAATCATGGGCGAGGACTATCATTTACCAGCATGATAGCAGGAGATGGTTATCTCTCTGATTGCAAAACCAAATAAGCTTCCACGTAATTGTGAACTATAAAAGCCAATATTGCCATTAAATTATGATTACAAAATATGTAATCATATTTTGGCAAAGAGCCTCTGCCTTAAAAATTTAAAACCTTAGTTCATGAGAACCAGAAAGGCTTTTTCCTGGGAGGTACTTACACAAGTTGACTCACACTCTGACAGACGCAATTGATTTGGCTATTGCTCACTCCACTCCCTCAGCGTTGGTATTCATAGATGCAGCTAAGACCTTTGATCAGGTTAACTGGAAATAGGTGAGGGAATTATTGAAGCATCTGGGGCTGGTTAGGGTCTTCTACAATGTCATCCATTTAATATACAGGCCCTCATTATGACATTGGCAGTAAGTCCCTCTTACCGCTATGCCAACTGCCGCCAAGATACCGCCGCCGTGGCGGTTTACCGCTACCCATATTATGACACACACATAGCAATCCGTCACTATACAGACACACACACAAGTCCGCCAGCCGAAAGGTCAGTGATAAAATGGTGGTAGCAAAACCCACACTGTTACGCCAACAGAACTACGCCCACAGCATTATGACCCACGAATCACTGCGGTGGACATTCAATGGCGCTAAACCATTGGCGGTACATACTGCCGCACTCAAAATACACACACAGAAACAAAACAACACCACATTGGACATTTTGAATAACACACGTCTGACACCCATACACACCACACCCACACACCCACTCCACTATAAAACACACACACACATTACCCACAACACTTTACAACTCAAGAAAATTGATAACTGAGGGAGAGACACACCAAGAGCACCCACAGAACCAAAGCCACAGAACATCATCACCCATACACCATCCATGCAACTCATTCAGACATCCCAACACATCACCCCACACACCCTCACACATACCACTCACACTACACCCATGGCACCACAAAGACACCCCAGGTTCTCAGAGGAGGAGCTAAGGGTCATGGTGGAGGAACTCATACGGGTAGAGCCACAGCTATTTGGATCACAGATGCAGCAGACATCCATTGCCAGGAAGAAGGAGCTATGGCGGAGGATCATGGATAGGGTCAACGCTGTGGGACAGCACCCCAAAACAAGGGATGACAACAGGAAGAGGTAGAACGACCTTTGGGGGAAGGTACGGTCCGTGGTTGCATGACACCAGATAGCAGTACAGAGGACTGGCGGTGAACCCCCACCTTCTCTCCCACAACTAACAACATGGGAGGAGCAAGTCTTGGCAATGCTGCATCCTGAGGGCCTGGCAGGAGTAGCAGGAGGACTGGACTCTGGTGAGTCAAATCTCTATCACCCCCCCTACCTGCATGCCATCACAAACCACCACCCCCACCCTCACCCCATCACTCCATCACCTCATCTACACACCACCATCACAACCCACCCCTCCCACTACCAAGCCCTGCATGTAACACCAATGCATGGACACCCATCACAGACCTGTATGAACACCCATCACCAAAGCATGCACACTTGAGACAATCACCTATACAACCAAATCACCACTCACACAAGCCTAAGCTGCCAGGGCATTCACAACCATACAGGGCAACACACCCATGCACAAGATGTCACATGCAGAAACAATAACACTATATTTACATCCCCACAGGGCCCCCACACAACGTCACTGGAGAGGAGGTGCCAGCAACATCCAGTGCCTCCCCAGAAGAGGCCCACAGTGATGTCAGCAGCTCTGCACGTCTGGATCAGGATGACCAACCCGGCCCATCAGGGACCTCCGGACAGTCGATTACCCAGGCACAGTCCCATTCCACCACAGAGCCTCCTCCCTTAGGAAACACAAGCACAGCACCCACCCAGAGGGCTCATACTTCTGTCCCTAGGACACGTCAATCATCAGGGTGTCCACCACTACAAGGACCCAAGGCAACCCCACAAACAGGACGATCAGGGACTTGGTGTCAGTGTTAGCGGGCAAACGGTTCAGGGGACAGAGGCACAGGACAACAGTGAAGCTCGGCGGACTGCTGTGTGACAGGGGAAGGACAGACCCAGGGATCCGACTCTCCAGGAGGCACTCACCAACATCCTGGGAGCATACCACCATTCCTAGGAGACTATGGGCCAGATACTGGCTTAATTGCAGGAGACCCAGCGGCTGCAGGAGGGACAGTACTTGGGTATCAGGGAGGACCTGAGGGACATCCACACCACCCTGGTCACCATTGCAGGGGTACTGGCAGACATGGCCAAAACCATGAGGGAGGCAGAGGCACACCACCGGGCCCCTGACACTAGCCACACCCTTGAACAGACCTCCACCTCTGCTGAGGCTAGTGGACAGGAGGCCCCGCCACAGGAACAATAGACCATCAGCACCCCTCCCCCTGCAGAAGGAAAACTACCACGCAAACGGTCCCTGCAATCCAGGCAGAAGCCAGAGAACATTGTCAAGACCCCCGCCAGGAAATAAGACTCTCCTGAATGTCACCCTTGTGTCCCACTATGTCACCCTGTCCACCTTGAACTGCCATTGCTGCACTTCCTATGCCCCCTTGGACAGTGCACCTGTGATACAAATAGACTGGAACCTTTCCCTGGACTCTCCTCCACCACCACCCCAGCCTATAGCAATACTCCATCCACTTATTAACACATAAATAAACACCCTTGTAAAAACACAAGTATTGAGTCAATTTATTGAACTATGTATTTGTTTAACAATCTGTAAACATTGCAATTCAACTGTAAAGTAATGTTTACATAGGTATGACCTGCAGTCAACACACCAGGAGCCAGAGTGGGGCACATATATCTGTAACTAGACATGCCGAAGGGTACAGTAAGTGGCCATAGTAGTGGGAATATCAGCTTACCAGTGACAATATCCAATACAAAACTGTCAAAAGAAGGTGAAGTTACAGTGTCTTACCCATGTGTCACTGGAAGTACTGTTGTATGATTGATGTTCTATTGTCCACATACTCATCCTCTGCCTCCTCTTTGTCACTGTCCACAGGCTCCACCGCTGCCACACATCCATCTCCAGCCTCATCCTCCTGTATAAAAGGCACCTGGTGGCGTAAGGCAAGGTTGTGCAACATGCAACATGTCACGATGATCTGGCACACCTTCTTGGGTGAGTAGCACAGGGAACCACCTGTTAGATGGAGGCACCGAAACCTGACCTTCAGGAGACCGAATGTTCACTCTATAATTCTTCTTGTTCGCCCATGTGCCTCATTGTAACGTTCCTCTGCTCTTGTCCTGGGATTCCTCACTGGGGTTAGTAGCCATGAGAGGTTGGGGTAACCAGAGTCACCTGCAAATATCGAGGGATACCTGTTAGCCAAAAACTAAACCTTAGGGCCAACCCCATATGTATACACCAACATGTACTGGGTGGGAACCATGGGCTCACCTATTAGCCACACCCGGTGCCTCTGGAGTTGAGCCATCACAGAAGGGATGCTGCTATTCCTCAGGATAAAGGCATCATGCACAGAGCCAGGATACTTTGCAGTGACATGGGAGATGTACTGGTCCACCAGGCACACTGTCTGCACATTCAAGTGACAGCTCTTTCGATTTCTGAACACCTGTTCATTTCTCTTGGGGGAACAAAGGCAATATGAGTACAATCAATTGCCCCAATGATTTTGGGGATATGTCCCATTACATAGAAGTCAGCTTTCACTATGGCCAAATCCTCCACCTGGGTGAAAACAATGTAGCTATGCAAGTGTTTCATCAGGGCCGACAACACTCTTGTTAGCACTATTGAGAACATTGGTTGTGACATTCCTGCTGTCAAGCCAACTGTCACTTGGAAAGAACCAGTTGCCAAGAAATGGAGCACAGATAGCACTTGCACAAGAGGCAGGGGGTCCCAGTGGGGTGACGGATAGCATAGATCAGGTCTGGCTCCAATTGGGCACACAGGGCTTAGATTGTGACCCTGTCAAGTCTGTAGGTGTGGATAATGTACCTGTCCTCCATTGTTGCCAAGTCCACCAGGGGCCTGTACATGGGGGGATGTCTCCAGCTCCTATTCATCTGCAGCGGTTGCAATCTAGGGGGCAAAACGATGAGCATCTTGTCAGTATTTAACATTTGCAAAATGTACAGTGCATTGCATGTTGTGACTGAAACAGTATGTTGTTGTATAAGCCCAAATGGTGCCTTTGTGTGCTGTGATGCAGTTAGGTGCCATAGCCTGCACCCCCCCTGAAATGGCATCCACCTGTCCTGTGTGGATGGACAGTTGCAAATGAGGTAATGCCGCTGACGTTGTGTGCCATTGCAGGAGGCGATCAAGTACTGCCGTGCAACTCCTCATTGGTTGTAATTGGGTCCTATGGGTTACAGTGGCCAATGGTGATGACGGTACGCACCACCGCAGACGTGACCTCAATTTTCTATCTGTTCACTCCCTTGCTACCTGATCTTCAACAGGAAGGGACCTGCACTGCAAGTGCTGCTGTGACCTGTGTCTGGAACCGACCATGGCTCATGTCACTGGGGAAAGGGCCCCTGCCTTCACCGCTGCGGAGTTGGAGAAACTGGTGGATGGGGTCCTACCCCAGTACGGAATACTGTATGGGCCTCCAGACCAACAGGTGAATACACTGTGAGCACGATGCATAGGGCATGAATGCATGGAGTGCTGTATGTGAGTGCCTCGTGTAGGGGGGTGGTTGAAGGGTCCTTGGCAGTGTGCTGCATGTATGGTGGACAATGTCTGTGCATACGGGATGGGAGGGATATGGTAGGCCATGAGTTTAACAGGCCAGACGGTATGACTGATACCTTTCTACTATGTTTATTTCTCTGCAGGTCGGTGCCCATCTTGAAAAAGGGTATATGGCGTGCCATCGCCAAGGATGTGCGGACCCGGGGGTGAACGGCAGGCGGAGCACCCACTGTTGCAAACAGTGGGAGGACCTGAGACGCTGGGCAAGGAAGACAGCAGAGGCCCAGCTGGGGATGGCCTCCCAATGTGGAAGGAGTGCCCGTCGAACCCTGACCCCCCTCATGTTTCGCATACTGGCGGTGGCCTATCCGGAGCTAGGCGGGCACTTGAGGACATCACAGAAGCCACAAGATGGTGAGTACGGTTTCACATTATACTACTTGTGCGTGGTGGAGTAGTCTTCAGGTGGGGGATGTGGGCCTGTTGGTGCCCCTAGGCCAGGCCGAATATTGCAGGGTAGGTTCCATGTTGGGCAGGGGATGATGAACACCACCTCCAACTAAGCTAGTAGGCATCCACTACTGGGTAGGGCTCTGTTGGTCTCAGGTGTGCTGCAATTGGTGTTAGGAATTCCTGTCCATGGCCTGGTGACTAGCATTGTGACTGGTAGTGCATTGCCTAGTGCGTAGGGAGGTTTCCTGTGTGTGTGTGTGTCGTGTACGCCAACGGTGTTGTTGTTGCTGCCATTTACCAAGTGTATCCTCTGTCTCTCCCCCCCCCCCCCCTTTTTGTTTTGTCAGCCTGTCCTTCTGTGCATTAGCATCATCTGGCAGAGGAGCAGAGGCACCAGCAATTTAGGGAGCTTCATCCCACATGGCCCATGAGTCCGAATCCACCGACGGTGAAGGCACCAGTGAGACGGAGGGCGAGGGGAGCACCACGGCGGAGACAGGAGAGGCAGTTCTGACAGTGATACCGCCTCCGATGGAAGCTCCCTAGTGGTGGCGGACACCTCTGTGGCCACCCCAACTATAGGTACAGCCGCCACCCCATGTACCAGAACCCCCTCCTAGAAGCCCCTCAGCGAGTTTCCCGTTCCCGCTCACCCAAGAGGGTGGGCATATCCTTCGCCCCAGGCACCTCAGGCCCTACCCCCGTTTGCCCTGCTGCCCTGAGTGAGGAGGCTATTGACCTTCTGCGATCCATCGGTGTTGAGCAGTCAACCATAGTGAATGCCATCCAGGGGCTCTCAGGCCATTTGAAAAAAACAAATGCATTCCTGGAGGGCTTTCACTCTGGCATGGCAGCCCAATAGAGATCAATCCAGGCTCTAGCCTCCTCCCTGATGGCAGCCTGATCCCCTCTCCAACTTCCTCTGCTCAGGCCCATTCCCCTGAACCCCAACCCATCACAAGCACACATTCAGACCAGCATGCACCCAAGACAACACACAGGAGTGGCTCAGGCAAACACAAGCACCACACATCATCCCACAGGCACTCACACAAACACCATCCAGATGCAGACAAACCAACATCCACTGCCTCCACTGTGTCCCCCTCCTCCTCTTCCTCCATCTCCCTTCCAGTAGCATCTCCACTCATTCCTGCATGCACTACATGCACAACATCCTCATCCACTGCCTCCATCACCATCACGCCTATCACTACACACCCCTCACTGGCAGTCACCACCCCCATATCCATGCACACGTCCCCTGAGTCCTCTCCCGCTGTGTCTGTGCCCACTCCTCCCAAAGTACACAAACGCAAGCACTCAGACACCCAACAGCTATCCACCTCACAACAGCATCCAGCCTATGTACCTGCACCCAAACACAGCAGAGAGACACCTCCAACAACCACTCCCTCTTCCTCCACTCCCAAACCTTCACTTTCCTCCAGTCCCAGTGTCCCTAAGAAGCTTTTCCTCTCCGCCACTGACCACTTCCTTACCCCTCCCCTCATACTTAATGTCGGGCCAGCGTGGTCAGAACCCAGGCTAGCACCTCAGCCACCCAGTCCACGGCCACAGTAGTGTTGGCAGCTACTGCAGGTGTGAGAGGCTCCAAGGAACCAACCATCATCACTGGCAATGTGCCTGCACCAGCTGCCAAGGGGAAAGGCAAGGATACTTCACCAGCTGGCAAGGAGGCACCACCAGCTGGCAAGGGCATGGAGACACCACCAGCTGGCAAGGGCAAGGAGGCACCACCAGATGGCAAAGAGGCACCACCATCCTACAAGGGGAAGGGCAAAGGGCCTGCACCTGCAGGCAGGAAGGACAGGAGGCCTGGTGCCCGGACTGGTTCTGAGCCCCCACCATCAACCAATGAGGTTCAGCCATCTGAGGCTGCAGAAGAAGGGCTGGAGCCTTCTCCCACCACTGGCATCCCAGACACCAGCACTGCCACCTTCACCACCCCCTGCACCGCCATCAATACCGCTACCAGCAGCAGCAGCAGCCCCAGTGGGCAGCCATCCGAGGCTGCAGGGTAAGGGCTGGAGCCTCCCCCCACCACTGGCATCACCGCCACCAGCACTGCCACCTGCACCGCCACCCGCACCGCTGCCAGCAGCAGCAGACCCAGTGGGCAGCCGTCCAAGGCTGCAGGGAATGGGCTGGATCCCCCGTGAACTGTAATGCATCCTGGCCCCTGCAAACCATGTGGGTCTGGCACCCAGGTGAGAGACTGTGACTTTGCACTCTCCAAGATCTGCATCACAGGGCACCAGATCCCCTCCAGAACCAGTGGAAGGAGGCATCCGCTCACTCCCTCCTTGCCAGGATGAAGCACACTGGGCACAAAGACCCCTCCAGAACCAGTGGAAGAAGGCATCCACTCCCCCCCTCCTTGTCAGGATGAAGCACACTGGGTACCATGTCCCCTACAGAACCAGTGGAAGAAGGCATCCACTCACCCCCTCCTTGCCAGGATGAAGCACACTGGGCACAAAGCCCCCTCAGAACCACTGGAGAAGCCATCCACTTGAGAGACTGTGGCCTTGCACTCCCCAGGACCAAGCAGTGGGCAGACCACCCACTTGAGAGACTGTGGTTTTGTACTCCCCAGGACAAAGCAGTTGGCAAACCACCCACTTGAGAGACTGTGGTTTTGCACTCCCCAGGACCACGCAGTGGGCAAACCACCCACTTGAGAGACTGTGGCTTTGCACTCCCCACTACTAAGCAGTGGGCAGACCACCCACTTGCAAGACTGTGGCTTTGTACTCCCCAGGACCAAGCAGTGGGCAAACCACCTACTTGAGAGACTGTGGCTTTGCACTCCCCAGGACCAAGCAGTGGGCAACCTACCCACTTGAGAGACTGTGGCCTTGCACTCCCCAGTACCAAGCAGTGGGCAAACCACCCACTTGAGAGACTGTGGCTTTGCACTCCCCAGGACATGGCACAGGGCATGCTGCCCCCTCCAGGACAAGTGGTGTTGTACCATCTTCCGGTTGAGGTTCCCCCTGTTCCCCATCCCCCTGAGGTGCCTGTGTATTTTCGAACTGATGCCCCTGCAGTGTTCTCTCCGTGTTGATGCAGGAGTCAAGTGGTTCCTTGGCCTATGTGATGTGGCCAAGTGGCCCACGGATATTGTGGACTGGGCAGTGTCCCTCTATTTGTATATATGTATATACTGTTTTGGATTTTTGAGGACGTATTTCTAGTATTGTATCTTATTACACTCACTCCTTGCATTATTTCTGAGGGTTACGGGGGAATATGTAATGTTACTGCATCTGGTTGTGTGTATGGGGTTGGGGGTGTTGCATGTTGAAGGTGTGTGTCACTCTCTCCCCCCCCCACCTTGAGTGCTACGCGGCAGTACTCACCGTGGTCGTCTTCACTGGCATTGGTATTCATGGTGTAGGAGGAAGGAGACCAGCATGGGGGAAACCTGCAGTTCGGGCTCCATGGAAGCGTGGTTCTTCTCTGAGTGTCCAGAGGTGAGTCGTTTCCCTTCAGTGTTCTGTTTCCGCTGTGCTTTTGATGCCGTTGGTACCACCCCAGAAAAGGTGGCAGATAGGCCTGTTGTAACACGGTGTAACACGGTGTAACACGGTGTAACACGGTGGGTGGTACATTGTCTTCTGCCTTTCCGTGGCGGTCGGTGTGTTAAAGTGGCTGTCTGTGTGAGCAGTTACCGCCATAGTCATAATTCAATTTTTATTTTACCGCTGGCTTGTTGGAGGTGTTACCGCCGATTTATCACCAACCCCCAGGGTTGTAATGAGGGCCATAGTGTGCAAAGGGCTAGAATTCTGGTAAATGGAGTTTTGACTGAGCAAGTAAGACTAATTAGGGGAACAAGACAAGTTTGCCCCCTTTCCCTATTTTATTTGTACATATTGCCCTTTGCACAGACCCTCAGGCTGAATGATATGATGGTTCCTTTTGAAAGTAAGGCTTTTAGGAAGAAGCTGTCCTGATATATTTTTTATATGGAGATGCTAGCCAAACACTCTTATATATGGAGCAGGAAATAAAAACTTGTGGTTGATGTGCAGGATATCAAATAAATTTTGACAAGACATAAATAATTTCCTCGAATTGTAACTCAGAAGGTGAAGAAAATAAAGTGACCATTACATAATTAAGGGTAAAAGTGGTTAATGACAAAGGGAAAATACTAGAGATGTATCTAAACAGGATGGAAAGAGAAACTGAACTGCTACTTAATAAATTGATTATTTGCCTATGACAATAAATGGCCAGGTGAAACTGATGTTTGACAAATACGAATCAAAACAAATTCAGGGAGATATAAACAGCTTCATCTGGGTTTCAAGAGGAGTTAGAATGGCCTGGAAGAAATTGGGGAGGAAGCTAACCATGGGAGGGTTTAGGTCTGCCTGATATTCAGCTTTGCTGCTATGCATTTGTGTTACAAATTGTAGACGGCTAATTGTGTCACCATATTCTAATGCAATTGGCAGAATTGCAATGTAGGATGGAGGATATCTCCAGATCAAGGTTACTGTACACATTTGGATTGCCCAATTTCTTTAAAAAAAAGTTAGATTTAAGGTTCCACAGGTGACAGCCAGACTGTGGTTTGAGATTAAGAGCATGATAGGTATCCCACTTTAAAGCATGTTTGCACTAGTTTGTGACTCTTCTGAGACTCCAGACTGATTTAGGAATAAATTATGTAAACTAATTATTAAGGATTTTGTCAACATGTGATGGGAAGGTAAAACACTCACCTTGGAGCAATCGACGGAATGGACAGAGAGGTCTGTTTCGTTTTCAAGTATCTGCAAAACACTTCTTGCTTTTTTTGTTTTTTTTTAAACATACTGATTAATTGTTAACATCATACACAATTCAACTGTAAGTACAAGTTCCTATCAGTCCAGTGGTTTGCCACAGGCTGGGCGGTCGCACATGAACCCCACTACACAATGTCCAATTCAAGCTATCTATCTAAACAACTCTAGGAATCATACAGTACTAACATGGTGACTATGCTAATAATTGTGAGAAAACAGCTGATTGCAGAGACCCCATAACATTTTGTCCCATGTTTCACTTTTTGCAGGTGTTTTCCTGACTCTGATGGTGCTCTGGGTACTGCTAACCAGTCCCAGGGCATGTGCTCTGTGTAAAATGAGTTTGCAAATTAGGCTAATTATAATTGGCTGCGTCAACCTGCCAATAAGTCTCTAGTATATAGTAGGGCATGTAGGTTTAGAGACCCCAGCATAGGTAGTGCACCTATAGGTGAAATGCTGAGGTGCCCAGGGTCATTTTAAAGGCAGGCCTGTCTTGCTGGCTACTTTTACATTCAAGTTATATACAAATTCGACTTTGGAATTAAAAGTGCTTTCAAAGTCTTAAAGTACCTTATTTTTACATAGAAGTCACCCCTAAGGTGTGCCCTATGTGTCCCTAGGGTGGGGTGCCTTGAAACTATAAGCAGGGACATTATAAAAATTATTTTATGAGCCCTGGTGAGGCAAAATATCCAAATGTGTTTTTCCCTCACTGAAGTGATTGGCCTCCATAGGCTAAAATGGGGAGGCTTTCATTGTATTAACAAAGATCCCTTAAGTGCCAGATATCTTGAGTTTGCCATCAAATTAAATTTCATAATAATTCTCACAACTTGCAATTGTTGGATTTAATATAACTAGTTAAGGTAAAGAGTTTTAAAACTCTACCTGAAAATTGCCAACTTCAGCTCTATAGTACCCTTCTTTGATTGGCCAGCCTCTGGCAGCCTGGCCAGGCTGCTTTGATGAGGGGTAAAGTGGCCTGGGTTGAACACAAAGGGGGAGGAGATCTGCCTCGCCAGATGGTGAAACAGGATGGGGGAGAGCAGCCAAACTGTTCTTCAAAGGCAGGGAAGGACATTTGGAGCAGCTCAGGACCTTCCTCATGTCCTGCAACCCCAGATAATTAGATGCCCTCTTGACTAGATTAGAAGAGCGCAGAAGAGTGGTGTGTTCAGGATTTTTAGCCACACCAGTGGGAGGGCTCAGCCAGATCTAACATCCAAAAATCACTTTCAGCAATGTTGGAATTGTGAATAATGTTGCTTCCTGGGATTGATTTTTGCCATACTTCCCAGGAAGTGGTAATCACAGGGGGAAGGACCCTGACTGGGATTGGACACCCAGGACCCACCTACTTTCCACCCAGGAGCAAGGATAAATATGGCAGAGCTGCACCCACACCTCAGATCCCTCCAAGGTAGAACATCAGAAGAAGGACTGCCCTGCTGGAACCCTGGCCTGCACCTGGACACTGCACTCTGAAGGACTGTACCAGTTGCTACCTTGGGCTTCACCACTCTACTGGTTCAAGTAGGGACTCCCAGTTTACTACAGGTACAAAGGAGCTGCCCAGAGTCCCTTGCATCATGTCCTGCAAGCAGAGCCCAGCTGACCAGCCTCCAGCGGCCATTCGAGGAATCTGACCAGGTGCTTTCTGGGAATTGTAGTCCCAACTCCCAAGGAGCAACTCAGAGCTTCTGGAACTTGAATCAAGTTGTGGACACTTCATGAACCCAAAAAGGGCCTCCCGGAGAAAATCCTGAAGTTTGGAGAAGTTTGAAGCAACTCCATAAGTTGAAGAGGTGCATTGTGGGAGTTGTCATCCCAGGCCCCAAGAGGCAAACCTGAGCCTCTGAACCCTTGAGTGTTGCTGTCGACCACTTTCCTGAATAAAGAACCACTACTGAAAGTAAGTGTAACAGTGCTTCCTTGTGGTGGCCTGAACTCTGGACTTTGTCCCGGTCCAGTGTCACATTTTTAACCCCTGGAGCGCTAGTTTCTTCCATGTGCTAATAAAACATTCATTCTTTAACAATTCATATCTCCAGTTCCCCTTATCCGGATTTAATCACTTTGGTGTCATTTTAATGATTACAATACAATCTATTTGTATAAATTTGTGTTTCATTTTTATTGTGTTTTGTGTTTTAGTTATTCACTGTTTTGTAATTTTTAAGTGCTTCACACACTTGTCTCCAAGTTAAGCCTTGTCGCTCGTTGCCAAGCTACCAAGGGTTGATCTGGGTTTAATTTATTGAGACCTAACTGGACCTAAGTCATCTTTAGTGGCCTATTGTTAGGTGTAAGTACTTATGTACCCTTACCAATAATCCACTTTCCAACAATAATGAACCAAACCAATGAACAGTACTTAGCTGTGCTGCCAAAGGGAGAACGGAAATGAAATGGTATTTAATGCAATGGCATTAAGAGGAGGTGTGAACGGGGGACACATGCAGTCATGGGACTTCCCAAAGTCAAGTGAGTATGGTTTGTGGACGACCAACTGAAGGTCTGTGGGGTACCCATCTATCAGCTCCCAATTGGAAAATCACTTCTTGGCTAAACAGTGAAGACGGACCAGAGGAGAGAACTTGCTAAATGGAAAGAAACCTGCAAAATGCCATGCCAAGAAAAGAGACGTTTCAGCCTGGTATTTGCATCTAGTCTCAGCCATGGGTGATTATTCAAAGCTGCCAAATTCAACTTGGGCACAGACTTACCAGGTGTGAAGATAAAAGAATTCTGGAAAGTATTCTTGAAATATTTGCAAAACACAGTGAAATCTGCAGCACCTAAAAGGAACTACCTTTCTACTATTCACAGGTGTTATTGGACCCTTTTTTTGAAGATGGCTATGGTCATGAGAAATGACACATTTAGGTGCAAGAGGTGTGGCCTATGTGATGCTACTGATATACATGTGTTCCTAGATTCTCCTGCTCTGGGGTCCTTTTGGCAAGATGTTGGTAACGTGCTGTTAACTGAGATAAACTTTGTTAAAGACATACCCAACTTGGTACTTTTTGGAATTCAAGTTAATGAAATGTAGGAGAACGGGGCCAATTCAGACCTAAAAAGGTTGCTTTTCTTCATGATTTTACAGGCAAGGAGGAAAATCTGCAGAAAGTGGTTACAAGTCGACCTACCATCTATGGAGGAGTGGCTCAGAGCAGTCAAGCTTGTGTATGGCCTGGAGAAGACAGGGGGGAATGGTAGATCACGTACATTGTGGGGTCTCCATTTGAGAGATTTGTTACATGAAAGAGTACTAGATAACATGGTCCAATGATTATATCTCTTCCCCATGAAATGGATATTAGAGGAGACAGGAATATCCACATGAATACTGCAGAGTGTTACCACGGGACAGAGCTTCATGGTAGAACCTGAGTGGTTGTTCCATGTTTTTTGTTAGTGGCACATTCAAGGAGAAATTAGAACCAAAAAACATTCTGCATTTGTGTGAGCAAGGGCAAACACATTCACTGCATATAAAAAAAATAATGTTGAGTTAATGTTGTTGCTGGAATGCAGACTTACCTTAAAGAAATGGTGGACAAGAGGCGTTTGACAAAACAGGAACAGTTGGTTTAAGTGAACGCAGCAGCCGGTAAAGCACAATGCAGAGTCGGGTCTGATGACTGTCTCTCAAAGTCACAGAGATCTGAGTGCCCTTATATACAGTTGTTGAAGGGTTATAAAACAATTCTATACATTCTTTGCAGAAAGTGATCTGGGCCTAGTCAAATAGTTGTAAATGTGACCATCTGATAAAGTGTGTAGGTGGGTCTGGACCTTTCATGGACATATTGTGGGCCAGTAAGTAATATGTCCTGATGTCTGCATGTGGAGTGGGCGATCACTGTGTGTTGTGTGTGTGTTGTGTCCTGATTGGCTGAGTGTTTCTAGCTTCATGCGACATCTAACTTTATGGTTTGTTTTGGGAACGTGCATCCTTCTGGCCAAATATGTTTTATTGGGGTCCAATCTCTTATGACTATTAAGGTGCCGCCGCCTATTTGAGGGATTGATCTGGGTTATCCTGGTTGCATGCTTGTCTACAGGCTGCCCCACCTATGAATTGTCAATCTGTTTCTTCAGGTTTAAGTCGCAGGGCTCTCCTGATCACATATTTCTGACTTGAGGTTGATGAGGCGGTCACATCAGGTGGAATCGACAACAGTGATGTGAGTTCATTGTTTTGCACACACACATCATGGCATACATTTACATTTTTGTTATCACTATCAACATTCCCCCTCTAGTTGCATTTTCTGCTATACTACCCACCCCATACTTCACATTGCTTGAGGTTTGTGTTTCTGTTGTCTATTACAATTTCCCTAGTTCTTTGCATTCTACCTAATTTGGGAACTGAGTTTTAACAGCAAGAAACCCCTACTTGTAAGAAACAGCTCAAAAGCAGCACAAGAATGAACATAGTGTCATAGCAGAATGTCCTTGTACTGAACCCAGCAAAAGTAAACAGGAGTTGTTTTGTTCTCGAGCCTGATACAACAGAGTTGTTTTCTTCTGTAGCAGATGTTGGAACAACTCAGACAGATCTACTCTACGGAAGACTAGGGTCGGGGTATGTATGGTCACAAGGGAGCAGAGGCCCTGCCATTTGGGGACGAGCTGAGCATAGGCAGATTCTCAACACTGCCAGTAAAGTCTATCAGTGCAGAGGTGCCCCAGTGCATGTCTACTCTCATTCATGCCAAGTATTGTCCCTTTTCCTCTGAAACAGAAGGAATAGAGTGTAGGTTTCCATACAATTAGGGGTTTCCCCTTCACCCCCAACCACGTGTACCTGTCTGTCTCAGTATCCTAGAGTTCCGAACATGGGGTATCTATGCTGGTAATTAATCCTCCCCTATGAGACTCGTTTCCCCTTAGATCATTAAAGTGGTTGGCCGTAGACAGGAACTTTATGTTTGGGGCACATTTGTTATTAAAGTAGAATGACCCTGTCATGCTAAGGGCCTACCTCGGACCAGAGATAGAGATAGGAGTGAACTCGTTTGTACAGTTTTGCAGTGGTTTTGCTACCTCCAAGAACCTCTCCTCTGGAATATCTTGTGGCCAAACAATGTCCTTCCCAATACTGCCTCATCTGCTCATCCTATCTATCTCAGTTTGAATATTGCTAGGCTTGGTGTAAAGGTAGAGTGCAGTGGGATTGGTCTCATATCAACTGACATTTGCTGCCACTCTATTTGGGTCCACTTGGCTAGGTTGTAACATGGCTCTACCATTACATAAGTAGAGGTAGATGAGATAATGTGCTTTCTTGGGGCAATTTACTGTGATAAATAAAGCCCATCATTGCCTATGGCATGTGGTATCAGTGAACAGATGTAGCATGGTGTGGCTGAAGTCTGGGTGACCATGATGGTCATGTGCTGATACCATGTGTTATGTGAGAGTGTGCCGTGTATTGTGGGTGGAATACTGACATTAGGTTCAGTGTAATTGTGAATGATGTGGGAAAGCCCCCGATGCAAGCTTGGTAGTGATGTTGAGGTGTACTCCATGTAACTAGGCGAGTTTCTGGCTATGGATGGATACAGCCATGCCCACAACAAACAGAGGCAATACTACTGTATAAGAATACATAACTTTTGGAATGTTGTAGGTCTTGGAATGGTTTTCTGGGGAAACGTCTGCGGTCTTCTGTTGGCAGGGGTGTCTCCACTCTTGGCAAAAGTTCTGCAATACGAGGGGTGTCTTTTCTTTTGGAAAAAGAGTTCGTAGAAGGGATGTCCCCCCAAAAAAGTTGAAAAATAGTTCATGGTCTTTGTCTTTGCACACTGCGTCTTGTCAGAGTTCTGGAAGTTGTTGCTGAAGAGATGGTGAGCTGCTGTAAAGGTGCTGCACTTGTGGTTTGGTCACAAACCTGTTGGATAAGAGCTGTGGGTTTTAACTTAGCTTTAGAAAACATACTTAATTATTTAGTCTCAGGAGATTCCTGTGCCTTCCTTTTTTAGTTACGTTCTGAAAATGTATTTGCCCAGCTGGGGCAACTATTTTAGGGAGCAGTGAGTGCTTTAGTCATGGGTCACCAGAGTTTTGATTTGCAGGCCTTTTCGCCCTCCCCTCTTGCCATGACAGAGAAGTTCTGTGGGGTGAGCTTTGTAGGGTGATCTATTTTTTTTTCTTACTAATTATTTTACCTAACATGTGTGTGTGTGTGCTTTACTGACGTGGTTGGGACCTTTTGACCTGCACATGTGGTGTGATGTGAGAGGAAAGGGGAATGTCGCAACTTAGGTGTTGCTGGTGGTTGCAACATTTTCTGAGGACACATGTATGTCCCTCTAGTTCCTGCATGTGGCATGCAATGAGATTCTCCCTAATGGAGTCAGGTGTTTTCCCACACCCCTTTTCTGGAAACGTCCTGTTGAGCTACCTTTTGGGCTTCTTTTGTGGGTCATTGGGCACTTCCCAAGATCTTCATGTGATGCTGTTTTATTGTCGTATGCTGAAGGGAGTCAGAGAGGTGCTCAGTGGCCTCTATATGAGTTTAATGAGGCATTGACTGGGATCAGGTCTATTGCTTCTCCTGGTGGCGTATGTTTGTGGGAGGCCTTATGTGATCTGACCGACAAGTCAGACGTAGAAGTGAGCATATCGGTGCACCCTTCATGGGGCTGTGATGGTAATTTACAGAGTTCCTATTCCTCCCGGCACCCCCCTCTCCTTCGATCCTGGATGTTTCAGGCCTGCCACCCTCAGCTGTGGCCAGGACTTCTGACCAGCATCAAGCTACTCCGATGAACAGACTTTGAATGTTTGGAAGCCCTTTGTGGGGAGGAGGTGGCAGAGCATTTGTTTGTGATGGCAGTAAGCTGCATGGCCAGGCCTCATTGAGATAGCCTAATGCAGATAACAAACTGGGACGGCTGATTACTCTGGTGAATTTCCCCATTGACTTGATGCCATGTAGTTGCCTCATAACCTGTCAGGTTTGTGCGGGCTTCAAAGTTTTATGGGGATATCATTATCCCATGGGAAACCTGGCTCTCAGCACTGGAACATCGCTTTGTTTTGGAACTGAAAGTTGGCCTCCATTAGCTGGAAGCCTGTTGTTGAAAAATGGGGTCCTTTCGACTTGTAGGCCCTCAGCATAGACTTGGATGTGGGGACCCTGGTGCCTGTTTTTATGTTCTGTTTGGGGTAGCCGCCTTGCCCTCTCATCAGACTTCCTTTCCCCTGGGGTATGGTCAGCCAACCCCACCCAGGGTGACCAGTAGCAGAGTGGGGCTTAGGCCTCCTGCAGGCATTAAAATGGTGGACTCTAGTGTAGATTCCTTATCGACAACGTGAACAGTAAGACTGAGTTTTCTTGAACTTAAGTAAAGGTATGACTTTTCTCCTAATGTTATCACTAGCCTTTCTTTTTTAAATGAGTTTCGAAGTGGTTAAGACGTAAATGTAAACTTATTGGGGATTTCGGGCCAACTGGATATTGGAATTTGCCATTGCATAAAGGCATTGCCTTCCCAGACAGTTTCCCTCCCTGCCATGGCAGTGGCCCCCCAGACCTTGCTGGGCAGAGTTCTCTGTCTTTTGTTGCTGTTGGCATGTATTTGGCAAACCACTTGATCCCTGCTGGAGTGGTGTGGTGTGGTGACTGCCTGACTTTCCTGCGGCTGAATGTAGGATGTATTTGGGTAGACCTGTGTTTGGCTTTGTGGGTAGGGATTTCGTGGGGACTGGCCAAGGCTCATTGCTCTTTGATGTTGATATGCCTTGATATGCCTTTAGATGGTATCGGTCAGCCATGTGTTCCATTCTGCAGCGGTACTAGTATTCTCTGAGGTCTGGCTGCTGCCAGCCTCCCTGACCCCTGCTTTTCTGACTGATTAGGCAGGGTGGAAACACTCTGATGTTCTGAGGCTGAGCTCTCTTTGGCACTGGTGACATTTGCATGCTTGGGGCCAATGAAGCTCCCATGAAGGTGGTCTTTTTTAACTTATATTGGGCCAAACTTAGCGGTGTCTCTCTGGGCTTGCTTCTATTATTTTCCATTCTGTTTCTGCTTCTTCCTGAAGTAGTGTAATATGTGGGCCTGTATTTTCTGCCAAGGTTTGGTGTCTAACCCCACTATTCTGTCCAGCCCACTCTGTATTTTGGCGGGCAGTCCCTTTTTTTGTGGAAAAAGAATGCAACCTGGGGGCCCGTATCAGTCCACGGCTGTCCTGTCACTTGTCCCCATCGTTCCCTCAACCTGTCTAAAAAGTCAGTCATGGTTTCCCTAGACTTCAGGCTCTCCCCCATTAATCCCCCATTAATCCTCCTATATACAGGCAGTCAGGGACCATTTCCCTCAGGGCCATCCATCCCTGGTGTCTGAATGAATTCAATGTGGCCCCATCATGCGTTGCATTAGTCAGCGTGACTGTTGGTATATGGGCTTGGGAAAACACTATTTTATTCTACTGTCCGATGCTGTTGCTGAGCAAAATATTGACATCACCTATTACTGAGTATCTACCCACAGTGTTTTTCTGAAAACATGAGATCCATTTTCCTGCCCCAAGCATCATTGGGGGTAGTTTGGTCCTGAGCCCTTCTTTGTTCAGCTAATCCCTTGGCACATAGATGGCACATAGATGGTCCCTGATGTGCCCTTCTGTAACAATGGTCATATTTTAGCTCAGAGATGCCCTTTTTCTTAACATAGCACTCTCACCTTCTCAGGCATTCCTGCATGCAAGGGAAGTTCCATTTGGGATCTCCCTCTCTATGCTGGATGCAGTCTTCTGTGATGGGCATGTTCTCTAGTTCAAAGGATCCCTCCTCCAGCCAGGGTTTATCATACTGACCTACCCTTTCTGTCCAGAGGGCCAGCAGGTGGTAAAATGGTCATTCAAAGCTTTTTTTTTCTTCTTTATACACTATATTTCTAGGGGTCAGTCTGTCTGACCTGTGTGTTCTGAGGGAGCGGCAGATGTCTTCATCACTGCTTTCTTCATGCATGTGTAATGGTGCCATTTTGCTTCTCCTTTGACTTATTTGAATTTGGACTAGGCTACCCTGATCCCTTATTTCTTGGTCGGCCCCTCTCCTGCGCTCACAGTCTGGCAGGGTTTGGGTTCCAGTCGGGGCCTCCATTCTGACTCTACTTTGGACTCCCACCTGAGCTGTCTCCTTCACTCAGTGCTGTGCATGCTTCTCCTTGGTGGAAACATATCCTTAGGCTCATTTTCTGTCATTTCCTCCACTGTTTGGGCATACTTTGGTGGAGTATGTCAAGTGGATTCCTCTCCGATGTTGGACCCTGGAATGCTGGGAACTTTTTCCTCCCCTCCACTGGTGGTGTCACTGATCAGGACTGCCATGAACGTCCCAGACACCTGAGAGCATTCTACTGTACAGGTTTGTGTGTGCTCTGGCTGCTTGTGTGTGAACAATGGAGCATGGCAGATGGGGGGGTTAAGCTTGGGGGGAAACCTAACACCAACCTGGGCTGGGACTGGTGTCCCCCCAGCCCCTGAGCCAGTGGCTTGCTGCCCCGCAGGGGGTCCTCTGGGACCCACAACCAGTAGACTGGTGTAGCCTAGTACAGGAACAGCTGGGATGGCTGGCATCACAGACAACACATCCGTACCTACGTATTGTGGGGGAGGTTCTGAAGCCTTGCTAGTGGGTTCTAGGTAGTTGCAGGTCAGGACCACCTCGAAGATGGTCTATAGTTCTATAGTTCTGCTCTCTTTCAGCCTTTTTTTTGCACTACAAATTTGGTCTGAATGTGTGCCCTCATGTGCTCTATTGTGTTGATGTTGAAGGTTCCACCCCTCTGCCCAGAGGAACGGTTGTGCCTTAGTATGTACATGCCATTCACTGGAGCATTTATATAGCTTTTTAGCCTGCTTGAAGAATCAAGTTTGCATATGGCTTAACAGTGACTCCATGTTGACTTGGGGACCTTTTAAAGGGACTGGTATAGTTCTAACTCTCTTGAATTTCATACAATCTTAGAGTCTACTCTGATCATTTGTGGGGAAATATGTACACAAGATTAACTACTAGCTATGAGCTCATCAAACAGACATTTCACAATACATAAAACAAAGCATATGAAAGGTCACAACCTGAAAGAAAGTACAATGGTTAGTGCAAACATTGTAAACTGATTTTAGCTCGGAACAGCAGATATGGCATAACAATTTGTGAGAGAAAGATATTGATTTCTTCATAAGCACATTAAAACTTTTAATGAGACATAGCATTTCAATATGAAATATAGTTGCATTCATTTGTCAGCTCCACAACATCAACAATGTATCAAATAAAAAGCCACAATGGAAATAAAGAAGAAAGAGAAAGAAGAGGGAGGAAAAAAGGAAAAAGAAAGGATGATAGAGAAAAAATGATGACTTTGCCCAATAAAACCTTAGCTCACTCATAGCACATGCTGGCAGATGTCGAGGGGAGGCTCTTCATGGCACACAAGAGTAAGTGAGACCAATAGTCTGTCAATATCAGCCAAGCAAAAGCTATATTTAATCTCCAACATTGAAATATTTTCTCTACCATCCGAATTGCACCCTATTTCACACCCTGTTACCCTCTGTGTCATGCCTAGCGGTCCATGCAAATAACACCTCTCATGTCTTTCAGGCACCACTAGTGTTTTGGAGACAGGTTAGTCCTGCAAAACCCTTTTAAACTAAAAAATAAGATTGAGGTGTTGTCCCAGTATCACACCCACAGCCTATGTGACCATCTGTGTCATGCAAAGCAGTTCAAATGTTGAGGCCTTGTCCCTGTGTCACACTCAGGTGTCAATCGCACCATCTGGTTCTCACCCAGGGTCAAGCGTACCATCTGTGTCTCGCCCAGTGGACCAAGCAGAGCCCTATTTCACATCCAGGGTCAGTCGTATCTTCTGTGTCTCACTCAGCAGTTTAAGCAGAGCCCTATATCACACCCAGGGTCAGGCGTACCATCTGTGTCTTGCCAAGTGGTCCTAGTGGCACCCTAGTTTGCCAAACCTCAAATGCTGGGTCTAAGGATCAGATATCAACTCTGACCCACTGAAGGTGCCTCAAGGATTGACCTCTGCCTGGTAGGTTCAGCAGTACTTTGAATCAATTGTGGCGTCTGCTCACCTCTTTTTGAATTGGCGGATGTGAATCCATACTGATGTGGTCCCCTTCCTTCGACTGCAGTCTAGGCTCGCAGGACCAATCTCTCCTTTCTGGCTCACTAAAATGTTGCTTGAACGTGAATTTACATTAAAGAAATCAAAGGCAAGAGGCATTTGTCAAAACAGGAACAGTTAGTTTAATTAAACAAAGAGGCAGAGCATAGTACAGAGTCACGGTCTGATGGCTGCCTCACAGTTACAAAGTTCTGAGTGCCCTTATATACAATTCTGAAAGGGTTATAAAACAGTTCTATACATTCTTTGTAGAAAGGAATCTGGGCCTAGTTACTGAGTCATAAACCTGACTATCTGTCAAAGTTTGCAGTTGGGTCTCAACCTTGCGTGGACATATTACAGGCCAGTAGGTAACATGTCCAGATGTCCACAAAGTGGAAGCACATATTCACTTCCTGCTGTTTGTGTGTTGCCTTCTGATTGACGGAGTGTACCTAGCTTCTTGTGGCATCTAACTTTGTGGTGTTATGGGAAGGCACACCTCTCCAGTCAATTGTGTTTTATTGGGGGCCAATCTCCTATGATTATTGTGGTGTTGCTGCCTAGCTGAGGGATTGATCTGGGTTTTCCCTGCTTGCACATTTGTCTACGGGCTACTTGTCACCCACCTGCGATCTGTCAATCAGTTTTTCAGGACCAGGTGACAGTGCTTGCCTAACCACATATTTCTGATTTGAGGTTGATGAAGAGGTCACATCATGTGGTATCAACAACAGTGGTGTGAGTCTGTTGCTATGGGCACACATATCATAGCGTACATTGACTTTGTTTTTATCTTTATGAACAATGTCATTAAATATTATTTCAAAGTGCTTTGAAAATGTGTCTATGTGTGTGATTTGCTCAATATATAAGTTCACAATGGTAACATCATGAATTGGAGCTGGCCAAGACTAGTCAGAGTGCCCTCTTTAATTCCTGGTTCTATATTTGGATTCTAGTATTCATCTTTGCTCATTAGTGAATGAAAACAAATAATTATACACATTGTAAGTGTGATAGGTAAATAGACAATTGACATTGTCTGCCTTGAAGACCTTGACAGATCTGTACTGTTTTTTTTTAGCTGCTCTTATGATTTTTTAATAAATTAAAGTGCATTTTTGTCTTGTGTTATACTTTTTATCCCTGTAATTTGTTTCCTAATGGATCTCAGTTGGCTTTCTTCCAGGCAGACGTGGGGTTACCAGAGACCCTGTGCTTTTCTTTTTAGGTAGTGTGATTATTATCCGTACATTTGTTATCCCTATTTCAGTACACTCACTTCTTTAAATTCATATTTTTATGAATACCTTTGCACCCTACCTATGGCACAGCATTTGGTAAAAGCGTCTTTATATGGTAAACAGACAAATAGATTGTTGGTTGCCAGGGCCATAAGTCTAACTATGAAGGATTGCTCTGTGGCCAGTTCAAATATGAAGACAGTATCAGAGGGGGAGGAAGCACCTTTGCCATTGGTGCAGGTCCATAGGATGATAACTCCTCTTCAATGAATCTGAACAAGGACATGCTGCAGAGCAAGATAACTGCACTGTCCGTTCATTACATAATAATGCTGTTGCAAGTAAAAGTAGTGTTGAAGCACCATTCACAGTGAAAATAATTACCTCAAAGGGCACAGCAAGGGTGCTCACTTACTAACCTTCTCTTCATGATTCCTGGCCTGGGAAAGCTATTTTCCTCTTGACCACTTTCACCTTTTCTTAAAAGGCAAGTTCCTTGGGGGAACTGTGGAGCAAACTAATTTGAGAGTTTTTGAGAAACTGTGAAGGTATTCTGGTGCCTCATTGTAAGAGCTGTAATTTCGATGGTAGAGCCACTGAAAATTCCACTGGCTCGCATGGCTTCAGGAAGTTATTGCCCTTCACAGTGTGAGTCTTCAGACGCCATGTCAGACTTTTTTATTTCTTGTCAGGAATTCCATGCATACCATGGCAGTACCGATGCAGCAAATGTGAGCAATGTCTCTGTGTGATGAGGGAAATCCTCCCAGTTCATCAGCCTCATTGATTTTAAGTTTCTCAGCATCAATGGTTGGCCATTGCAAAATATATAAAAAAATTAGATGCCTCCACCACACCACAATAGATAGATGTGTATTTTCTTCTCTGAAATTGCTACCACTGTGTTGGGGAAGCACTTTCAGCATTGAGTAGCGAGTGATTTAAAATAGGATGAACCAGCCGGGCAGTCACAAGAAGTAACTTTGCTACTCAAGTCCTCCTATGCTATATTGTGGTAAAAATATAACATAGTGAAGGTGTTCCCTAGTTCTAAATGAGACATGTTTGTAACACTCTTGGTCCCCTACAATATTCAAGTAATCTCCAGAATCCAGAAACCCTAAACTACTTAGTATACCATGATATGACATGTTTCTGTCTCCTTCTTAGAATAGTTATGATACTGTGCCTAGTAGAGTCGTCTCATTCCCTACGATTATTCATGCATTATTGATCAAAGACATAAATTAGTAAACATGATCTAAAATACCCCCTTTGTTATCTCTTTTTCTTTCTTCATACTCTTGTAGTGTTGACACACTACTTTTTTCGCGCAGTCGCAGTGCTGTAATGACACACAGACACGTGGTGTGCTTTTCAATGGCTTCCAGTGTTGAGGATCATCGCCGGGCACAAACTATAACGCTCCCCTTCCATTGGCCACACTTTATTATATCTCCGGGCCCAAGTAACCCATGGGCTAAAAGACCTACACACAAACTCGGAGGGGATTCGCTCAGGCTCCAATCTGACCACATCTCTGATGGCAATGGTAGTGCCCCGCAACCAGTTGCGTCACTGACGCAACACTACATTCCTCCCAAACAAACAACATGAGGCAACTGACAACTTGAGACTCTATGAGGAATCTGTTCACATCAAATGATCTCGCAATCTCTGAGATGGAGCGGGATTGTCACGCAAACTGTACTCATTGTGAGTAGACCGGCATGCCTCTGGATCTCGTTCTGGCACAGCAACGGACATCAAGCCAGTTGCGACCGATTCAGGGTTTGGACTGGGCAGTGACTGACAGGTTGAGGGACCATCATCACAGTCCAGCATGGACATCTGATTAACATCAGATAATATTGGGTCAGATTCGCCTCACCAGGTGGGGGATAACTTCTCTGGAACATGGAGACGTTCTGGGTGATAGTGGTAGCGCCCCACCGGGCGATGACCATGGAACCACATCTGCACACAATGGTCCAGGGATTTTTTGTCAAACGGCAGGCGGAATTTGCTTCCTGAAGAATGTTCTTTGAGCAACACCACATCTCCAAAGTGCAAATCTTAGGCTTGTGCACGACGTCTAAGACTGGCTTTTCGTTTTACTTTGGTCTGCTTTTGATGTACCTGGTAGTTGTTGATTGTTCCAGGGGTCAATTGCCGGTGATGAGGGATAGAATCCACCACTGCTCAACCTAAGGAGATAAGCCCGGGAGTCTGGCCAGTTGTGGAATGGGAAGTCTGTTAATAGTTCTGTAAGAACAAATATACGGCATATTCACTTGATTGTCCGCTGGCTGCAGCGATTCTGATCACTTTGTTTAGCGTTTGCATAAACCGCTCAACCTCCCTGTTCGCCTAGGGCCATCCGGGTGTGATCCATTGGTGCCGGATGCCAGTAGCTTCAAAGTAAGAGGTGAGATCTTTACTCTGAAACGGGGGGCCGTTGTCAGTTCTTAGCCAGGATCTTCTCAATCTTGGAAATCACAATTTCAGCAGTAAGAGTAGGAATGATCTCCACTTCAGGATACTTGGAGAAGTCATCAATCATTACCATGGTGTGTTGGCCATCAGGTAAGCTCCCAAAGTCGAGACTGGCTGAAACCCAGGGTTGTCGTGAACCCAGTTCCGTCTTAACAGGCACAGGCCAGCTGGGCTCCCCAGAGGCTTGACACCATTCGCACAACCACACCATATTTTCAACCTGCTCATCCATAAGTGAAACCACACATTTGTCTGCAACCAGCTTTTCGTCTTCACCATGCCCCGGTGCCCATTGTGTGCCAACTGTACCACCCGGTCAGTGAGGGATGACGGAATCACAAAGCAGTATCCCCGTAACTGGCACCCATCAGGGACCAGAGACAGTTCACTTCACACGTGGTATAAGCTCTCCATTATTCATGTGGCATGGGGTTGAGCGATGGTAGCTGCTTCCTCACAGGGTGCCACAGATTGTAATGGATTGCCTGCAAGGCTTTTTGAAGACAGTCATTGTGCTCAGTGGCCTGCACAATTGTGTCGGTTGAGATATGTAATGATCTGGACTGGTCCGACACGTATCTTACATACTCTTCGACTTCACGAGCCTCTAGAACTTCACTAGCGGTGACAGCTCGAGGATGGTGAGATATATAATCAGCTGGATTATCCGACCCTGGTCTGAACGCCAACCGACATCTGTAGTCTTGCAACTGAAGCATCCATTTTTCTATTCGCATCGGTGGCTTTGACGCTGTACTGTTGAAGAGGGGAATATGGTCTGTGGTAACGAGGGACAGTTGTCCATATACGTAAAGGTGAAAATGTTTACAGACCTAGTGAACAGCTATGGCCTCCTTCTAAATTTGTGAGTACCGTTGCTCTGTGTCAATTAATGACCGGCTCGCAAAAGCCATGGGTGACCACTCATCATTGTCTTGTTTTTGGAGCAACACAGACCCAAGGCATTTTGGGCCTGCATCAACTGCAATTTTGGTGTCCTTGCAGGGATCAAAATGTCGCAAAATGGTGTCGCTCCATAGGGCATCCTTGGTGGCCTCAGACGCAGTTTGTTAGGCCGACTCCCATACACAAGGCTCTGATGACTTTGTCAGATTCCTGAGGGGCTGTGTCAATGTGGAAATGTCCTTAATGAAATGGCCACAGTAGATGACCATCCCAAGAAAACTCTGGACTTCTGTCACATTGGTGGGTGGGGGTGCATTTTTAATGTCTTGCACCTTCTCAGGATCGGGTGTCACACCATCGGCTGAGAACATATATCCAAAGAACCAGATTGTGTCTTGTTAGGAGATATTGTTACCGCGTTGACCGGTTCTTCCTTGATTGGTCTTTGAAGTGCCGCCTCCATATGTGAGGACCAGGCCATAGATAGATCTTTGGTGCGTCCCATCGTAAGGATGTAAGATAGAGACCTTCCTGACTCCTCCAAAATTCATTCTCTCAGCTTTTCTGACACGCACCCCCGGATCACCTGGCCTCTGATTTCTTCAGTCTCATTTGCAAATCTGCATGTGCTAGCGAGATCATTGAGCCTTAGGGGAAATTAATCAATCGATTCTTCTGCCTGCTGCCTGGCTTGCCTGAATACAAAATGTTCATAGTCTGTATTTGAAATCAGTTCAAAATGCATGTTTAAGGCAGCTAACATGGTCAAGTGTGTTCTGCGGGTGGCCTTGGTGAGGTTTTTTTATATTTTGTAGATGTCTTTCCCCCAGATGCAAAGTCATAGCTCTTTTCTGTGCATCCTTGACTATTGTGGCTTCGAAGAACAGTAGGACTCTGTTGATCCAGTCCTTCCATTGTGGGGCTTGTGCTGATGAAGCCCCTTCGAAAGCAAAAGACTCAATTAGAGGGATAGCAGACATGTTGAGTTAAGTGCTGACACAGGACAATGTGGGTATCCCTGATTGTGCAGCAAATAAGGCAGGGAGATGTGTGTCTAAATGTACACTGCTTCTCCCACTGACTCTATGAAACGAGTATTGCTTGTCTTGTTGCGCTGCTCCTTCAGAGTGATGTCTATATTGTAGTTAGGAGTGTGCTGTTCAGTGTCTGGTATGCTTTTGCCACTTTTATTGCTCTAGTCTTTTGTAGTTTAATTGTTCTGTTTTTTTATGCCAGAGGGACCCTTAGTGCAACACCAGGAATTGGCCTCTCCCCCTTTTTGTGTGCTTTGTGTATCTCAATCACTTGGTCTTGTACCTTTTGGATGGAGCACAAGGGGCAGGGTCACAAAAGCAGAAAGCAGCTTCCTACGAGCTTCCTCTTTTCTAATACGCTTGCTTGGACAAGTAGCCCCCGGCAGAGTCTCTGGAGCTAATTGGGGAAGGAGGGGCCTTTTAAGGTGAGGAGCGTGCCGGGTCACGCACTGGAAGCCGCTTGCTCTGATCTTCTGGGATGGTTCAGAGAGAGGTGGGCGGGCTGACAGGTTGCAGAGGCCTCCTCCGGCCGACAGACTTCAGCGAAGAGAGCCCTGGAGCGCACGTGCCACGAGCACTACTTGTGAGCTGCGTCCACCACGGCAGGTGTGAACACAGTAAGGGCTCAATCCAATCCTCCGTCTCCAAAATGTAGTGTTGACACACTACTTTGTTCGGGCAGTCGCTAGCGCTGTAATGACACACAGACACGTGGTGTACTTTTCTATGGCTCCCAGTGTTGCGGATCATCGTCAGGTGCAAACAATAACACTCCCCGCCCACTGGCCGCACTTTACTATATCTCCTGGCCCACGTGACCTATGAGCTAAAACACCTACACACAAACTCGGAGGGGAGTCTCTCTGGCTCCCCTCTGACCACATCTCTGATGGCAATGGTAGTGCCCGTTGACCAGTTGTGTCACCTGCGTGACACCACATCTCTATTATGCAGTCTTTATTTCAGTTAACGCCAAAGATTTGGCGAATTGAGTTATACAAATATACCACACTTAAGTTGCTTTCTAGTTGTTTGAAATTGAGGTACTTCATTACAACATGCAATGTTTCAAAGCGAAACACTCTTTAAAATAAGAATTCATGTCCTTCATTTATTCAGAATATTCCACTCCCCGAGCAACCTGCCTGTTAACTGTCCGAAGTGAATCGTGATATTATATGTAGAAAGTTTAATGGAAATGAATCATTTTGCCATTTCTCTCTCATTAGAATCTGTCAGAATGATGGATTAATTTAGGGGCATTTTCTGTCCTTGGTATAATCTTATTCAAGGGAAATACGTAGTAGAATGTTAATGTCTATTGTACCCTGAATTATGATTGCAGACACTCTCAAACTGAAGCATTTTTAGCATTTTGTATCTGAGCTATGCCTGACGTGCATTGTCTCAGGGAAATGTGGGCAGTATATCCTCGGAAGAGCTTATTTGTAGGCGTTTTGGTTGTTCTTAAAAAATCATCTTCAGTTCACATGACAAGGGTATTGTCTCCTATGAATCAATGAGGAAACAATTTAATTCAATTAGGTCTTTGTTTTCACCGCGGACGTTTGTGCATTGTTGAACATATTCCCGTTTAGAGAATTTAAGTGGGAAGCGGAGCGTTTGCATTCTTAAAACTATATATGTACCTTTCATGCCATTAATTTAAGTGATGAGGTCTCATATTTCTTTACTAGAATATTCTTTTACTGAATACGACCCTCCTGAGTGGGCAAGGAATGTCAGTGTGATTTTCCAACATCTGGAATTACCAATCTCCAGGGATCCTTAATTTAGTGGGGCGGGAGCATTATGTTGCATTTTTACCCTGCGAAATGACCGTATACCATTGGAATCTGTATTTCCGCTCCCATTACCCATAGCAACACCTCTTTTCTGTCCATGTTCGGCCTGTGCACTTCGCCAGGTTTTTCTGGTGATGCCTGGGAGAGTGATTCATTTAAAGTATGTAGTTTACTATGTTACTTGTATTCCTTATTTGGCCCCCAGACTAAACCCAATACATTGTTAACTAAGAAATAGACAAATGGTAATGAACATTATATAAAAACTAAAATTGCACATTTAATGTGCACTGCTCTGAAAGGGACACAGTATTCAACTTTAGACGTATGGACTGCTGCAAGGTAGAAGTACAATCTGGTCAGCTCATTAAACACCAATGGCACAAACTTGGCAAATGGGAAAGTATCAAAACATATTTTTATGAAGAGCTACATGCTTTCCTGTCACATAGCTCATGCAATATATGTACATTATAGTATCTTCTCACCCATACCCTTATTTCAGCCGTTGTTCAATGACGAATACCAAAGCAAAGGCACTGAGACAGGCAGTCAAACATCTGCACCATGGCATCAGAAAATACGCCAAAATCAAGTCGATGTAGCAATGATGTCCTTCAGTAAAGCAAGTAAAATACATCACCAAGCATAACAAAAAAACAAGGAAATGTACAAACAACAGACCCCACCAGTGCGAATAATGAGAAAGGCTGCACAGAGATGGAGCAGTTCATAAAAAAACACTTTTTTGGCGCCGCATTTGCGTCATTTTTTGACTCAAAAGCAGCGCAAACTTCCAAAATACAATTGGGGCATATTTATACTCCGTTTGCGCCGAATTTGCGTCGTTTTTTTCGACGCAACTTCGACGCAAAACTAACTCCATATTTATACTTTGGCGTTAGACGCGTCTAGCGCCAAAGTTCATGGAGTAAGCGTAATTTTTTGGCGTGAACACCTTCCTTGCGTTAATGAGATGCAAGGTAGGCGTTCCCGTCTTAAAAAATGACCCCAGGCATGTGCGTGGTATTTATACTCCCGGGCAAAAATCACGCCCGGGAGTGGGCGGGGCAAAAAACCCTGCATTTGCGCCTCTTTTTAACGCCTGGGTCAGGGCAGGCGTTAAGGGACCTGTGGGCTCAGAATGAGCCCAGAGGTGCCCTACCCTGCCCCCAGGGACACCCCCTGCCACCCTTGCTCACCCCAGGAGGACACCCAAGGATGGAGGGACCCATCCCAGGGAAGAAAAGGTAAGTTGTGGTAAGTATTTTTTTTTATTTTGTTTTGTGGCATAGGGGGGCCTGATTTGTGCCCCCCTACATGCCACTATGCCCAATGACCATGCCCAGGGGACAGAAGTCCCCTGGGCATGGCCATTGGGCAAGGGGGCATGACTCCTGTCTTTGCTAAGACAGGAGTCATGTTAATGGCGTCTGGGCACCCCAAAAAAATGGCGCAAATCGGGTGAAGACGATTTTTTTGTCTCAGCCTGACTTGCCCCATTTTTGGACGCCCAAACGCCATTTTTCCCTACGCCGGCGCTGCCTGGTGTACGTGTTTTTTTTTCACGCACACCAGGCAGCGCCGGTCGGCTAACGCCATTCAATAAATACGGCGCCCGCATGGCGCTTCAGAATGGCGTAAGCCGGCGCTAATTTTTTTGGCGCAAAACTGCGTTAGCGCAGTTTTGCATCAAAAAGTATAAATATGGCCCAATTGTATTTTGGAAGTCTGCGCCGATTTTGCGTAAAAAAACGACGCAAATGCAGCGCTAAAAAAGTATAAATATGGGCCCAAAGGAGGTCCCTTAGACAGCTTTCATGAATAGAAATCTTCAAGGAGACATCCACAGTCATCCTCAAAGAATACGAATGCCGAATACAAGAATAAACAAAAATCGATTGAACCCAAAGACCTACCATGGTGCACTCTACAGTAAAACTCAGATGCATGCCATACAGAAGCTAGAGAGAAAGGGACAGTGAATAGATAACACTCCACACCAAGACTGCACTTATTACAATAGAAACATGCAGCAAAAAATTCTCATGAAAGCAAAAAAAAATGTTTCCAACTTAATATCGACTCAAACAATGTTGGTCAAAATTATTGATGCTAGAATATTTTTTGTGTATGTTGGACATAATATCAAAGATAATATCTTTTTTAACTTTGTAAAAATATCAAGATTCATAATGTTTTCTGCACTCTGTAAGTAGCTTTATTTTTGTAAGTTTTCTTCAATTTTTTTCAGTTTTATATTTAGTTTTCTTCTTAATTTGAATCTTTATTGAATTACTTAAATCTAATTTTAATAAAAGTTCAAAATTATTTATTATATTTGAAATATTTATATATATTAAATTGCATTTATACATTTTTGAAGTATTTTCTTTTGTTTTGATATGATCATTGTGTTTGTATGGGACCATGGCAGAATGTGTTTTGAAGTTTAAAATGATGAACTGTTTAATTTCTTAATTTATTATTAATTACATTCTTTGTTTATTAGGTATGTAAACAATCTATTTTACTGTGCACATGCATTTACAAAATATAGGTTGTTGTGTCTGTTGATGAACAGTGTTGGATACTTTTTAACTATATAAACATTAACATTTATATTTTAATATAGTTAACCATTTTTAAATTCTATGATTGATGGGTTGTTAGGTTTGTGGGTAGTGTATTGAGTTATTTTCATCAATGTATTCGTATCATGTTTTTATAAATATTATTAATCTTTTAAAAAATCCAGTAATGCATTTTATGCTTATTTTAGATACTAATTAAAATGTGTATTCATTCATGGGGAGAATTTTGAAATTTTAGATTAAATAAAGTATATCACATGTTTTACTTTTTGTTTAAGTCTTTGACCATCATTACGGGTTTGGCGGTCAGAGGACCACAATGGTGGAAGTGACGGTAGCACCGTCTCGGGCTCGGCAGAAAAGACCACCATTTTATGACCATGGTGATTTTCAGACTGGAACACAGCCAAGTCACCGCCAGTACTGCCAGTGCGGCCAGACTGCTGGGGTCAGCGGTGGGCATCTCAAGGCTGGTGGAGAGCTGGTTTCCACCAACCATATTTTAACCCACTACAACCCCGCGATTTCTGCGGCGGTCTCCCCATCACGTAATGCTTGGCGGAAACTAGCAATGAAAAAGGGGACACTCACCATTAGGAACACAGGCACATCTGCAGCCGCCATGGAACCCAAACCGGAAGTCTTCCTAATGCTCCTGCTGGCCATACAACTCCACAACCAGTGAAGGCGTCGAAGACAACACCTTTACACATAGCCACCTAGAGAGAAGGACATTAGTACACACCCACACACAACACACACCCAGTACGGCTAGCTGGCCCACACACACATGCAAACACTTGTACCAACACACACCCACCTACACACACACACACAAGCCACACACAACAAATTGCACATAAAAATCACAAACATATGGAAGGAAAAGCTAAGATAAGTTTGTAACCATCAACACAACAGTGAAGTTGTGTAGAAATATTCAAACAAATAAATAGTGCAGGCAGAACTATATACAAGATGGGCCTACAGGCCAGTACAATACATGTCAGCGCTCCTGGCAGACTGGACAATGTCTAAGGCTCCAACTTGACTCCTGACTGCAAAGTGGCCTCCACATGGCAGGGGCATCAATGGGGCATGCAGGCACCTCAAGGCTGCGATGTGGGTTAGGGATTGGAGGGGGGTCCTTAGGTTGGAGGGGGTTAGGTTTTGACTTGAACTTTGAGGGAGGAGGCTTGGGTTTGGGTTTGGGAGGGGTAACCTTGGACTTTGTGGGGGTAGAAATCTTGGGTGGGGGAGTGGCATTGCTTCTACTAGGGGGACCATGGGAGGACTGGGAGGTGGAAGGCAGGGGTTTGCGGCGGGGAAACAGGGTGCTTGGGCAGACAGGGACTGGATCAGTAGGAGGGAAAAGGGAAAACTCTTTGAGGAAACGTTGGTCATGGGATACATGTTTTGAAGTGGAGGGAGAGGCAGTGGTTGGGAGGTGTGTACGGTGAGGTGCCTTGGGTGCAGGTGCAAGCATGGATGCCATGTGTGTGCTGTGTGACTATGGGTGGGTGAGTGTGGGCCTTTGGGTGTAGGGGGAGGTGGGGAGGAGGTGCAGGGAGATGCCAGGGTGGATGTGTGAGTGTATGTTGTGGTGGTGTCTGCAGGTAGGGTGGATATGCTGCAAGTGGGGGTGTTGACAGTTGTGCTGAGTGCGCATGTGGTGTATGGGGTGCTTGTATGGGGGTCTGCTATTGTGGTGATGGTGGGAATCAGGACACTTGGGGCAGGATTTGGGAGTGATGACATGGTGACTGCAAGTATGAATGATGTAGTGTCTGTGAGGGGGAGGTGGTGGGTGAGTCCATGTAGGGAGTGGATATTGTTGTGTCTGCAAGTGTCTGTTGTGTGTGCATAGCGGTGGTGGCATTTGTGGTGCTTCTGTTAGTCCTTGTGAACCATGTCTGTTGATGTGGATCTATGTTGGTAGGAAGGTGTGCCTTGGATGGGTGAGGGGAGAGGGCTGTGGGATTGGGACAGGTAGCTGGCAGGGAGACGGAAGAAGAAGGGACACTGGCTGCCATCAATGAGGATGCCAGTGTCTGAAAGGATAGCTGCCGGGCAGCCAGGGCAGTGTGAATGCCTTCCAGGTAGGCATTGGACTGATGCATCTGTAATGCCAGTCCCTGGATGTCATTCATGATGGTTGACTGCCCCACAGAGATGGACCTCAGGAGGTCAATAGCCTCCTTATTGAGGGCAGCAGGGCTGACTCGGGGAGGGGCAGAGGTGCCTGCAGCAAAGGAGATGCGCGCTGTTTGACTTTTTCATCCTTGGCATGGTCTCCCTTAACTTTTTGCCTCTGATCCCAGGTTCTTAATGTGTGCTGGACTCTGTTTTTGCTGTTTTTGTTACTTTGGGCACTGGCACTTTACCACTGCTAACCAATGTCAACGTGCAGGTGCTCCTATACAAAATGTGCATATAATTGGCTTATTCATGATTGGCATATTTGATTTATTAGTAAGTACCTAGTAACATGCACTAGAGGTGCCAGGACCTGTAAATCAAATGCTGCTTGTGGGCCTGCAGCACTGGTTGTGCCACTCACATAAGTAGATATGTAGCTCTGTAATCATGTCTCATACCTGCCACTGCAGTGTCTGTGTGTGCCGTTTTAACTGAAAATTCGACTTGTGTACCCACTTGCCAGCCCTAAACCTTCCCTTTTCTTACATGTAAGACACCCGTAAGGTAGGCCCTAGGTAGCCACAAGGGCAGGGTGCAGTGTATGATTAAGGTAGGATATATAGTAATGTGTTTTATATGTCCTGACAGTGAAATATTGCTAAATTCGTTTTTCATTGTTGCAAGGCCGGCCCCTCTCATAGGTTAACAAGGGGGCTACCTTTAAGTCTGATTAAAGTGGAGATTCCCTTTTGGAGCAAATAGACGTGTGGAGATTGGGGTTTCTGAGCTCACAATTTAAAAATACATCTTTTAGTAAAGTTGATTTTAAGATGGAGTGTTCGAAAATGACACTTTTAGAAAGTGAGCATTTTCTTGCTTAAACCATTTCTGTGACTCTGCCTGTTTGTGGATTCCCTATCTGAGTCAGTTTGACAGTTGGGCTGGTTGCACCTCTCACTAAACAGTGACAAAAAGGGAGCTGGGATGTATTCTGCATTTCCTGATGAGCCATATGTGCTAGGGGGTGGGAGGAATGGTCATTCACACCTGAAAGGGCTGTGCCTGCCCTCACACAATGCAGTCTCCAACCCCCTGGTGAGTGTCTGGGGGCTGGCCTGGGCAAGGCAGGATTTCACAAACAAGAGAGACTTTGCTTTGAAGTAGGCCTACTTCAAAGGGCAAAATGGATATAAGAAGGGCACCCAAAACCACAGACTTTAGAACACTCCTGGAAACCAAGAGGAACCTCTGCCTGGAGAAGAGCTGAGGAAGAAGAGCTGCCTTGACCGTGACTGTGCTTTGTGGAGCCCTCCTGCAGTTGCCGCTTCTGCCTGTGCTAGAGGACAAAGACTGGACTTTATGTTGCCTTCCTTCTTGTGAAGAACTCTCCAAGGGCTTGATTTAGAGCTTGCCTCCTTTTGTTTAAAGTCTCAGGGACGAGCAAAGACTTCTCTCCGCCAGCACCTGGAGCCTCTGCTGAGACTCCTACTCTGCCAAGTTGAGCCCATTAAGTTCCTGGGGCCCTGACAGGAGAAGCTGGCAGGACAAGAGTGAGAAATCCATGCACAGACCACCGTGCTGGGAAAAGATCGACGCAACTCCGATCTGCGGATGGGAAAATCGGCGCGCAGCCAGCTTCGCGGCTGAAAATCAATGCTCGCCTGCAACGCAACCGGAAGATCGATGCCCAAAGCTGTAGAAACAATTCACAGCATCTCTGACAGAGGCTGGTGAGATTGCAACTATGCTGCGTGGTTTTTGGATCATCGTGTGGCTGGATTTCTGATGCAAACACTGCTGGGCATGTAAAACTGATGCAAGGCCTGCCCGACCCAAGAGTGCTGACCAGGCCGATGCATCACTCTCCTGAGGAGAGAAGAAACAATGTACGCCAACCCGACGAAAGGAGAAATGATGCAAGGTCTTGTGAGTGAGTGATATTGACGCATCGCAAGCCCTTTTTGGCGCACACTCGCCCATGTGGGGTTATTTTTGATGTGCCCAAGGTACATTTTCATGCTAACAGCGTTAGCATGTTTAAAATTACATGAAGACTCTTTTTGCATTTTTAGTGATAACTTGACTTGTGTATTGTGTATTTTTGACGTTTTGGTCTTGTTTTGTTTTTAGATAAATATTTTCTATTTTTCTAAACCTATGTTGTGCCATTTTGTAGTTTTTTCATTAAGTTACTGTGTGCGTTGGAACAAATACTTTACACCTAGCACTCTGAAGTTAAGCCTACTGCTCATGCCAAGCTACCAAGGGTGTGAGCAGTGGTTAGCTGAAGTTGATCCTCTTTTACCCTGACTAGAGTGTGGGTCCTTGCTTGGACAGGGGGTAACCTTACTGCCAACCAAAGACCCCATTTCTAACACCTACCATCCTGAGTGAGCGGGCACAGGCAACTGGGTGGGGAGCTACAGGGAGGGCAGTGCAAGTAAAGGGGTGGCGGACAAGAATGGTGCTGGGATGGTCCCAGATGGGTCCATCACCATCAGGGAGCATCCATCGGAGGAGGAATCTGAAGATGTTGTAGTCGATCCTGTCTCCCCTGTGGCACTCCCTGTACCCTCCGTCCCACTGGTCCCATGGGCTGCAGCTTACCCACTTGCTGGTGCCCCATCTCCTTCACCTGATGATGCTGATGCACACAAAGATAGAGGAGGAGAGGGAGGCAGAGTGGGAGAGATAGTAAGGGTGCAATGGGTCAATACCTATTCATCATTCACACAGAGTTACAACATAATTATCTACAGCCATGCCCACACCTATACATGCTACAACAGAAGGACACCATGGGGGACACTACAGCAATGCAGATGTGGTATAATAGCAGTCATGTACTTGATGAGGGTCATACTAGTCACACTTGCACAGTGCTTGGCACATTCTCATAGTAATTTATGGAGACATGTCCTGTACTCCTCACTCAGTAGAACCCTGCATGGGTAGCTACCATGCCCACAAATCCATTGAGAAATAGCACTGTGACATCAGGGACCACTGTGCCTATCTACACATACAGAACATGGCAGCTGTTTGGGGACTCACTAATTGCCTATGAAACAGTGTTAGGCTGATACTGATGACAGTGCCCTGACACCTCAGGTGTACTGATGTTGATGGAAGGACCTGGCCACCAAAACTATGTTGAGGGTGACAACACAAATTCCACATTGGAAGGAATTGCCCTCATAAGTCACTGTCTGCATGGTATGGGCACACATCTCTGATATCAAACCTGCCAGGGTGACTGATACCCATAGTCGATGTGCTTCTACCAATGACCTATGCTACATCTACCCACAGTAGTCAACCCAAAGCTATACAAGCATTACAATATAGAAGGGTGAATGTGTACTCACCCCCTTGTGGCTGCTGTGCTGCCCTCAAGTGCCCATTCACCTCAGAGAAGGCCACCACCAAAATGCGGACCACTAGGGGGGTCAGGGTCTGACGGGCAGCCTCCCTCAATGGGAGAACATTCCTGGCTGGGCCTCTGCGGTCTTACATGACCAGCGTCTCATTCCTCCTACTGCTTCCAGCAGTGGGTGCTCTGCTGGGCATAGACCTCCAGGGTCCGCACTTGATTGGTGATAGCACGTCAAATCCCCTTTTTCTGATGGGCACTGACCTGCATGGGTGACACAAAGAGAAGGACAAAGTCATGTAGAGTAGCATTACAAGGACAGCATTGGACATCACACATCAGACACATCACATTACCACACTCACGTGTCTTCATGCCTCTAACGCTCACACTCCTCACCCATTTCCATGCATCCACTCTGTCTGCATTGTCCCAACGCCTTTCATCCTTACACTAATCACTATCATACAGGACAGTGACATAAGACTCACCTGCTGCTCTGGTGCCCAATACAACTGTCAAATCCAGGGTAGGACCCCCATCTACAAGCTTCTCCAGCTCCTTCTGGGTGAAGGCTGGGTCCCTATCTCCTGTAGGATGTGGCATCTTGGCTTCCAGAGTCAGAACACAGCAGCACACGCAGTGGAGGTCTTGCTTGAACGAGTGTCAGGAGTCAAGTGAGCTATGACACAGTAAATGGTGGTCACGCCCTCCGCATACCTGACCGTCACAGCCGTCGGTGATCAACACTGGCCCCATTCTCCCATAGGCAACATTGTTTTCCAATGAGGAGATGCATGGCAGTTGAGGCTGCCCACTGCCATGATGCCTAACGCCAGCGGAATGAGGTCACTTCCAACTGACCTGTGCATGCAGGACAGTTGTCTGCCAATACATGTCAATAGTGATTAGTAGATGAACTTTAGGCGCCGAATTTCCGTCGTTTTTTTTTACGCAAATTCGGCGCAAAACTAACGCCATATTTATACTTTGGCGTTAGACGCGTCTAGCGCCAAAGTATGAGGAATGAGCGTAATTTTTTTGCGTGAGCGCCTTCCTTGCGTTAATGAGATGCAAGGTAGGCATTCCCGTCTAAAAAATGACTGCGACGCAAATGCGTCGTATTTATACTCCCGGGCAAAAATCACGCCCGGGAGTGGGCGGGGCAAAAAAACCCGCATTTGCGCCTCTTTTTAACGCCTGGGTCAGGGCAGGCGTTAAGGGACCTGTGGGCTCAAAATGAGCCCACAGCTGCCCTCCCATGCCCCCAGGGACACCCCCTGCCACCCTTGCCCACCCCAGGAGGACACCCAAGGATGGAGGGACCCATCCCAGGGACATTCAGGTAAGTTCAGGTAAGTATAATTTTTTTATTTTTTATATTTTTTTTTGGCGTAGGGGGGCCTGATTTGTGCCCCCCTACATGCCACAATGCCCAATGACCATGCCCAGGGGACATAAGTCCCCTGGGCATGGCCATTGGGCAAGGGGGCATGACTCCTGTCTTTACTAAGACAGGAGTCATGTAAATGGCGTCTGGGCATCGTTAAAAATGGCGCAAATCGGGTGGAGGTGATTTTTTTGCCTCAACCTTACTTGCCCCATTTTAAGACGCCCTAACGCCATTTTCCCCAACGCCGGCGCTGCCTGGTGTACGTGTTTTCTTTCCACGCACACTAGGCAGCGCCGGTCTGCTAGCGCCGGCTAACGCCATTCAATAAATAGGGCGCCCGCATGGCGCTTCAGAATGGCGTTAGCCGGCGCTAATCTTTTTGGCGCAAAACTGCGATATCGCAGTTTTGCGTCAAAAAGTATAAATATGGCCCTAGGTGTTTCATGGTTGAAATATTACACTGCATAGATTGACTATGTCCACACATTAGATACATCTACTTCTGACTACTCCTCTCTCCTATTTCCAGATACTTTGCAATGGTGAGGATGAGACATTCTTCTGTGTACCAGCCCCTAGTCGACCTTGCTACCCTGGAAGATAGACACAGCACACAGATGTATTGTCTGAACTGTCAGATCATCATGGAGCTGGTGACCCAGTTGGAGCCGGATCTGATGCATGTCATATATAATCCCTATGCCATTCCTGCAACAGTACAGGTGTTGTTTGTACTCCAATACCTTTCCTTAGGGTCGTTCCGGAAGAAAGTGGGCTTGGCAGCAGGGATGTCACAGCTGATGTTCAGTAATGAGTTGAATGATGTAATGTGTGCACTGCCCAGACATCTGCCCTGCCACATCAGGTTCCCCCAACATGCAGATTTGGCTATTGTCTATGCTGCCTTCTACGATTTTGCACATGTCCCTCATGTGATAGGGGCCATAGATGGCACCTACATTGCCTTGATTCCACCAAGGAAAAATGAACACTTTTTCAGGAATCTGAAAAACTTTATTCCATTAATGTCCAGGTAATGTGTCCTGCTGACCAATATATCTCCCAGGATACGGCTGAGTTCCCTGGTTCTGTGCATGACTCCTTAATCCTGCGGAACAGCAACATCCCACACATGCTGGCATGACTACAGTGGGACCGGGCCTGGCTCATCAGTATGTAACCAATAGTATGTATGCCCCTGTAATCTCACCTCTTTTCCCAACCTTTACTGTGTCTCAACTGCTATTGACATGGGTCCTACCTTTGTGCACACAGTTGACTCTGGCTACCCTACCTTCCCTGGCTACTGACACCTGTGAGACATCCGACTACAATGGTGAAAAACATTTCAATGAGGCCCACAGTAGGACAAGGCGTGTCATCGAGAGGACCTTTGGGCTACTAAAGGCCAGATTTTGGTATCTACACGTCTCCACTGAAAGTCTGCCAAATCATTGTTGCCTGCTGCATGCTACACAATCTGGCCCTGAGACATCACATTCCATTGCTGGATGAAGAAGAGGTGGCAGCTGGATCGGTAGCTGATGAAGGGGACATAGTAAGTGATGAGGAAGAAGATGATGAGGATGCATCTGACTCTAGTCCAGAGTTGATTCAACAATATTTCCAATGAGATACAGGTATGTGTCAACTGTTTTGTATGTGCACTGTCATCCATCTGCCTTGTGACATAGATGCTCCTGGTGTCTGTTCTCATTGTAGGTGTTAGGTGCAGCTCTCCCTTTGGGTGGTTGGGGGCACATATTACCCATCAGAGGAAGTATGACAGCTTAAATGTCTTTGCTATTTTCACTCTGCTGTAGTTTTTCTTAAGTAACGCACATTTTCCCCATGTTCTATGCTTCCTGTACTGCCATGTCAATTGAGATGGTTCTGCCTAACATAGTGGTGTCATCTGTATTGCTACTTATCCTCACAGTCCACAATGGGAGGATGTGCAACCTAACTGTAACTAACTGTGGAACATGCCTTTAGTCAGCTGTGAGGGAAGGACCATTGGGTATGTCTGTCTAGGGAATGTGGATCTGACAGGGGCAAATGGTATGAGATTCCACTTTCCAAATCACACTAGGGAGGTCAACATTGTACTGCTTGTGTGTTGGGTGGGCAACATTGACTCCTATCGGAACAGTTTTCCCTCTCTTCTTCTATCTTCAGGGTATTCTTGTGGTGCAACTCTGGTTCCTGCCTTGGCTGTTGGCTCCCTTGACACATTGATCCATCATATGTCTGCTCTAAAATCAGCTTGGCACCATATTGCTCCCCCTTCCTTCAATCTCACAGACGTTTGCAGGACAATGGGTTGACTATCATGACATGTTATATACAGTAATTCTGACTTTTTATGATAAAAACACATAGGCAGTAGCTGTGTTCAATGGTGTTTATTGTGAAGTACAAGTGCTATGGGTGGGCCATGGTGGGTGAATTCATCAGAGTAGTTGGGTTAGTTGTTGGTAGTGCAGGCCCAGTATCGAAGGGGCCATGGGTAAATGGAGAGATGACAGTATACAGTCAAACATGGTGTCTCGGAAGCACACAAGGAAGAATGTTCAGGAGATTGTCACTTCCTGGCGGTGGTTTTGGTCTTGGCATCAGGTACTGCAGGAAATCTGGTTGGTCGTCTTCTCTTGCATGGGGTTCCTCACCTACAGGGGGAAGGGTGCTGGTGGTCTGTGGGTCCTCTGGCAGGACCTCCATTCCACTAGCTGCAGCAGAAGTGGAGGGTTCTTTTGGGATTTTTCTAATCTGGTGTGGAGTCTTTTGTGGTGTTTTCACTGTATTACTGTACGGGTTCTAGCACAAATACTTTGCACAGTGCTTTCTAAGTTAAGCCTGCCAGTTCTGTGCCATGTTACCAGATGGTGAGTTCAGGATAATTTAGGTTGTGTTGTGACTTGCCCTGACCAGGACTGTGATCCCTACTTGGACAGGGTGCATACCTCTGCCAACCATGGACCCAATTTTTTACAATTTCCAATTTGAATTCTTTCCCCGTATTCCTTTAGGGACAAATTCCAGTAATTATATAGTTGTTGCCTAGAATTTCAGCCATAAATTTGTATAACTGTTATTCTTCATACTTTGGTTAATAACTTCTTGTATACCTGTAGGTTTAACAAAAAGGAGATGTATCTGTATCCTGTGTGGTCTCTACATCATGCATAAACATAACAGGAGGTCATGCTAACCTTAAAGTTACCCAAACCTATGAAGAACATTTCTTTGAAAAGGTAGTAATGCGTAGTCTAATAATCACAAACACATTCCCTAATGAAACATTCACCGATCATTCACATACTCTGTTCACAGCACGATTTAATTTGAAAAAAAAAAAATTAAGTCCCACCCAGCTCAGAACATTATTATAAACAAGCCACATCCCTACAAACAATTATCCACCAACTTAGAAGAAAACAGTACATTCCAACCTTATGGTTTAGCAACTCAATAAAGAAAATTCCTTAAAACATGTAACAGCACATATCCTGAACTACATGCACACATTCCACATTAAAACATTCTCTAAACAAAAGGCAGTCCAATCCAACCTTAAAGGTTCAATGGCTCGATAGAGAAAGACTTGCAGCAGTGCATTTCCCGAATGGGGTCTTATCTAGGATTGAAATTGTGATATGTATTGGGATCAAATGAGCACTTGGAGAATGCATTAATATAGAATGAATGTGCAGTTTGGACTGTGTGCTGTTGCAAGTCTTTCTCTATTAAGCCGTTAAACCGCAAGGTTGTATTGGACTTGAAGATGCCGAGGATGATTGAAGGATTCCTGAATACAGCTTGCACTCAGGGACTTGAACGCCTCTACCAGGGACATGAGCTCGGACTACTGTTTGCCTGCTTCTGGCAACACAAAGCTGAAGTTGTCCTGATTCCAGGAAAGTCAAGTTCACCACTGAGGTTTGGGCCCTGCATGTGACTGTTAGGAGAGGCACCTGGTGCCTATAAGTCTACCCTGATAAGATAGGAGTGCAGGAATGACCAGGAGAAAGTTTCCATCTAGCTGGAGAAAAATAAGACTTAGGCCCTCATTACGATCTCGGCAGTTAAAACCGCTGAGATCCGGGCTGGCTGTCAATAGATGACCGCCAGCACGACTACCCCCGCCGGCCGCATAATGTTTTCCCCGCCGGGCCAGCGGGCGGAAAAAGTGTTTCTGCCTGCTGGCCCAGTGGGGAAAAGGGCTGTGACATTGACAGCGGCTCCAAATGGAGCCGCCGCCAATGTTGGTGTACGGTGAGTGCAGCTGCACCCGTCGCGCAGATCACTGCCCGTACATCAGGCCGTGATCTGCGTGATGGGGCACTGCACAGGGGCCCCTGCACTGCCCATGCCAAGTGCATGGGCCCCCAGGGGGGCCCCAGAGCACCCCTTCCACCAGCCTTTCCCTGGTGAGGGAACCTGCCAAAGAAAGGCTTGTGGCAGAAGGGTTCATTTTCTGAGGGGCAGCGCTGCTTGCAGTGCTGCCCTGTCGGAAAATGATTCCCTCCACCGTTAGGCTGCCGTTGGCACTGTGTCCATAATATGGCAGTTCAGACCGCCATGCCGGTGGCAGTCTTTGCCCCCGCTGCCGGCCTTGCGGTCTGAACCGCTGGGGATCATAATGACCCCTTTAGACATTTTTTCCAACTTGGAGGATTCAAAAAAGGCACTGAGGCTTCCCAAGAAGGTATATTCCTAGGGAGGAAAGAAATCCAGGTTCACCCTACCAGGAGCTATTCGACATGCTGAAAATTGATTTTTAAGGACCACTCATCAAATGAATCTTGTTTTGTGGTGCCCTGCCAAGAAGCCTTGCCCTGCTGGAGGATTTGACTTCTGCAATGTGACTATGTTCACTATGTTCAGAAGTAATACCTTGGAGGAGAATGAAGTGGTAACTTTATCGAATTGGTAAACTGACCTAAGTGGATGGGGAATTCAGTTTTAACCAACTGAGAGTTGTTGGCGGCAACAGCTTTGATGAGAGCTACATGATAATATTTTTGTCTATACAGAACCCTCATTCACAGTCTTGGTACTTGGTCCCCAGTGGAAGATTTCTTCATTCACTGACTAGTCACAAGATAAACCTGGCCTGTCAAACACCACATCGTGAGAACATTTCTGGACCTGAGAAGGCTCTGCCTGACGAAGGTGGCCCTGCTGGAAGAATGGAAGGACTCTATTCCTGTGTGCACCTAGGAACTGGAACTGCTCTCGAAGGGTAAAGAGGTTGGCCTCCTGTGTGCCTGTTTCAGGTATACTAAAAGTACTAGGACTCTTGATGCTAATCGGTCCCAGCTGAGGACTTTACCCTGCAGGAGAACTATCTGGAGACAAACCTCATGCCTCGAAGCCTTCTCTGAAGAGATAGAGGCTGGAGGACTGATCTTAAGGACTTTCCCAGCAGTTGGCGAAAAGTGGAACTTAGTTAAAATTGTCAACATCCTGATGACTGCGACAAGATGCCGAGGCTTGCTAGGCAGTTTGCCTCCTAGGCAAGCAAAAAACACCAGCTTTGTCCCGGTCAGTGCCTTTTTGCTGAGCAGCTATACTGAAAACTGATAGTGCCATAGCTATATGGTGTTTCTCTTAAACCTAATTAGAGTCGTTTTTTAAAGATGGTAGGTCTAGTCTCTCCTCTTTAAAAAACCCATTCCTGACAGTGTACATACTTGAGAAACACTCAACCAGCTACAACCAGAACCTGCCACAAATTCCAACAGGCATGCACAGATATTGGAAAGATATCTATATAAAATCACTTACACAAACCATCAGTGTCATTTAGAACACACCTCTGACGACTCTCACTTTATTCAACTAGAACATAACGTCTCCTTAAGAGGTTCTTTTCTATGCGGTCGAACCATTCACAGCAGTAACAAATGTAAACCACTTGTATACCAGTGACTTTCTGCTCGAGAAACAAAAAGGTATTTAACACAAGATCTATTCGAACTGTATAACCCTAAATGGCTTAATAAAACCTTCCAGCAGCATTTTGTTGAGCAAAACAGTAGCAACAACTTTTAAAACATAGCCTTAATTTTTCAGCTAAATAACAGCTAAAAAACTCACTATTCAGGAATTTATTTTCCCGAATTGACAACGCAAAGAATGAAGGAGATTTTAAGCGAGTTTCTTAAATGAATCGTGAACCTGTATTGCCTGTAACAATCAGAAAACTCCTGCCGAGGGAATGAGGCGATGAGGCGTTCATAATAAGTTAAATCTCTGTTGATTACATCTTCGTCAGTAGTCAATCATAGGTTTGAATTAAAGAAAAGCCATTTCTACCTTGCATGATTACAGGATCTGGAGATCTGGAGATCTGTCAAATGTAGAACATTCATATTTGGCACTATGAAAATTATCATACATAATACTAAGCGATAACAGAAGGGCAGTATGATGTAAAATCCGTCAATATTTATGACGAGAATGTATAAATATATTCAAACTTATCATTATGATGACAGAAAATCCTTAAAATAAAAATAAACTAAAAGGTTAAGTTACTGAAACATTGCCTTTTATTTGAATAGTATGTGAAAAATGAATGACTGATTGTGTCAGGCAATGTATGCTGCTGCAGGTAATGTAACACCTATGATGGCTGAGCTTGTTACTCAATTCATGGCTCGTTCCATCGGAGATACGAAATTTCAGGCTTTGTAGTTTAGATTGCAAACTGTCTATTAATACAGAGCGAAGACCTCATCTCGCTGACGTGGTGCACAAGTCTGCCCTTTGCTATTGCCAGAATGACCTTCAACTTCATTCGCCTGGAGTCTATTGTAAGTGGTTATTATTTCACACACTACCAGCACCTACTAGCTAAAATGCTAATTAATTGCTACTTCAGAGAACAGAGAATGTTCCATCATGTAGCTTGAACATATGTCAAGTTCATTCTGTTAGTTGAAGCATAGGGTCAATTAAATGCTACCTTATCTTTAAAACACATCTTTAAGCCATGTCCAATGGCCGCATTTCTGTGAATTTTAGACCTTTAATGCTTGTTTTTCACACCATCAATGAACATGCCTCTTTGAGTACACAGTGATTTCTTCAGTTGTTTTTGCTGCATTCAGCACCTTCAGGAACAAATGAGTTAGATCAGTAGAGCAATTTCAATTAAATTTCAATTAAATTGCCTATAAATACAATAATAAATATCATAACACTTAAAACATTAAATAGAATGTGCTTAATTGAAAGTGCTCTGAATAATCATAGCAGAATTTAAACATGTACACACGTTAATAATTACCCAATACCTTGATAGCATTTGCAAATATAAAAAAGCTTGTCTAGCTTGTCTAAAGCCGAGAACTTTTAACAATGGAACTATAAAAAGTATCCCAGGGGCTTGATAAAATTCACAAAACAGCATAAAGTGTGTGGTGTCCTGGGGTGACGTATTGTCACATCCACAAGGACTCAACAGCTTAGGATGATAACATCTCTGAGGCAAGGATAAGGCTAAGTGTAATACATTTAACCTGAAGCGAGTCAATAACCCTCTATATGTGTTATTTTTCACAATCAATATATAGGGTTCAGTCTCCCAGTTTATAGTTATCATGATGTGTTGGCGAACTGAGGGCTTAACCAACCCCCCCTCCTCCCGGTTTATGATCAGCCATTATCTAGCCTTTGATCCACTTCAGGTCCCTTTTACAAATATCCCTTGGCTTGAGATAAATCACAATCCTGCCTAAACTCATGAGGGTATCTTTCACATACCTTAGCCAAGGGAATTTTAGAACATGGTCCGTCTGCAAACAATCTATCATAATCAAACAATTTAAAGACAATTCCTCTTTTTTGACCATTTCTTGATCCAAGTAATTAACGGGTGCATCCCCATAAGGTTACTCAAATAATTAACTCCCAGCTCCTCATGTACGACGTACGTTGATGTATTCTGAGGGACAGAAAGTGCTCACCTTAAAAATCTGTTCTCCTCAATCTGTAGTTCTCTCGGAGGAAGATACCCCCAAATGTCACTCCCATACATGACCTTAGAGATGCATTTAGCTTCATAGAGTTTCATTATGGCTTGTAGTGGCCTGCTTCGCAACCGTGCCTCAAAGCTAAAAACAGACCCTATGAGATTTCTAAACTCCGTTTTTCTAGCCTGCAACAAAGAGTTCTAACTTAAGCCAGAATCAAACTGTATCCCTAAATATGTCATACTCCCTACTTTAATCAGGGGTGATGGCTTAGTGTCAAGAACTTGGACATAAATGATTTTGCCCCCTGCACCATAATGTATGATTTAGACAAGTTAAATGCAAGGTTCTTAACTTTCATAAAATGGTCAAAAGCATTCAGGAAGTTTTGAAGACCATTAGCGGTTCTTGCCATAAAAACCACATAATCCGCGTATAACAGCACTAGCAAGGAGCGGGAACCTACTAAAGGGCAATCGCCTTGGTGTCCACTGGAGCCTTCTCCAACCGGTTAAAATATAAGGTGAAGCGAAACGGGGAGAGAATATAACCCTGTCTCACACCATGCCTCATTGTAAAGCTCTCTGAACAAACCAAATCTGCTGAGTAGTAGTAGTAGTACAAAGACTTTATTCGACTTTCAACAAGTCATAAAAGTAACAATATTTTACATTTTAATGAGTACCTAGCCACTGCCTTTGCATCTAGGTGGAGATCTCTGAGAAAATAAACGATATTTGGATCAACCCCGAAGTTAACACAGGTCAAAGCAGCTGTTAAATCCACAAATGCAAGCAACACAGGAGCATATTGAAAAGCCCCTAGCTCTACCTTAGCGCCACCATAATGTCCAGTTTTTTAAGCCAAGGCAGCGCTAAAGTGGCTTTTCTGCTATGCTATATTTACAAAGTGGTGAAATGCATGTATTGCACCACTTTGTAATCCCTTGCACCTCATTATGCCTGCACCAGGCATAATGTATGCAAGGGGGGCTTTCCAGTGCTAGTAGGCCTGCATAAATGGCACAGTGAAATTTAACAGATTTCACTACGCCATTTTGTACATCATTTTTAACGCCTGCTCAGAGCATGTGTTAAAATGACGCACCCATAGAAACCTATGGCCCACCTTGCACTTTGCTACACTGCCATAATTTTTTACATTAATGTAGCAAAGCACCACAATAGCATAAACAATGTTGACGCTAATGTACTAACGACCACCATGGTGAGCGATATGATTAATACGGCACAAACCTGTTGTTGTTAGGTGCTAGTAGGGAGGCACAGAAATCATAGTGCTTCATAGTTGATGCACCACTTTTTCTTAAATATGGGCCACTGTTTCTGAATGAGCAACCATATATTTACTACCAATCATAAAAAGATTAAGACACTGATCAATTGTCGACCTGTCCTGTTGGAACCCATATTGGCTTCCTGATGTTATATTATCATCCGCCCATAAGTGCAGTCTGTCCAGTATCATCCTGTCTAATACTGTTACAACGGAATCGGGCAGGGAAATAGGCCTATAGCACTCTGGCTTATTCTTCTCACCTTTCTTAATTAACAGACAATTATTGAACTTGGCCAGGATAGCGTGAAAGCCACCCTAACTGCAGTGTTCAGAACAAATGTTAGCATAGGGGCCCAAATCTCAATAAATTGTAAGAATAAATCTGGTTGGATCCCACCTGGACCTGGGGCTTTGTTCCTAGTGAGACCCAGGATTCTCTGTTTAGCTTCCAGGGTAAAGACCAAATTAGACATTCCCCACACTTCCTGGGCCTCCATGCTCGGCATGACCTGTACAGGACAGTTGTATATCTTCTCAAAATGATCCACCCAATCCTTGGCTATTATGTGATAATGTATGCTGGGGATATTCTCCTGGGCAAAGCTGGCAGAGCACGTTCTCTTGCTGTAAAGCACTGGAGGTGAGTGGGCCTGGGTAGGATTTTTTCATTCTACTAGGCTTCAGTGCATAGTCTTTCTTCTAGAACCTATGCCCGTGCATTGCTTTATGGTACATTAAGTCTTCTTTCTTGTTTTTTCATGGTGGAAATCCCAGTGCATTGATCAACATTTTGTACCCAATAACCGTAGAAAGGCCAAGATCATTCAGGTATTCATATTGATGCTATAAATGTCCACATTATCCCACAAATATCTCAAAATTAAAATTTCAGTATACGACTCTCAGACATATCTCGGACTGCGTAAAAATACGTTTTTAGATTTGTTGTAGTTGGAGAAGGGTGCATGTAAGCACGTTTGTTTCTCACTGGCTAGCGGGTATGGAATTGAAGCAAAATAATAGTTTTGTAAACTCCACCCTGGTGGTGGTGCTAGTGTTCAAAAAATGTTTAATGTTTCACAGTAGCATGATGGCTAAGCACCAGGAGAAGATGGCCTCCAGCACTAATATCCAGTTTTACCATTATCCCCTAGAACAGGGATTGTGCTGACATTCCTTTTAGATTCAGCACAGATGTGCTCTACTTTAGAGTTATCTAGAATTTCGAGCATTGTTTTGCCTGAAAATTCAGGCTAAACTGCACTGCACATGCATTCCTTTTCAAGTTGCAAAGTTGCACGTTATTTTGGAAAAACAATAGTCCCTACGCGTGCAATGGTTGGCCAAACATGATTCACCCGAAAGATCGCTGGATGCCTACATTGGAATAATATGTGACGGAACACGTTGTTTGAAGCCAGAAATTGCGTTAATTGCCAAGGATTACAGATTAGTAGCTCCTCTGCCTTTTGACTTTTACCATAGTACACACATGATTGATGGACATTTTACAGCAGGAGTCACACTACATGCTGTGTCTCCATTTCATCGAGCACTTAAGGTGATTTCATCATCATCAGTGGCAGAGAAAAAGCGACAAGTGAATTGTACTCTTTGGGCTACGTAATTGAAGATGTAACAACTATGTATGCTCAAATCCATTCCGAGTCCTTTGAACTGGGTACCATGATTATGATCTCAGGAGGGCAATCCAATTCAGGTTAATTATCCTTCGGTAAATGTAATATTATATGTGAAAACCTAACCTTGTCGTGGCATCCCGTGTCAGCATTTAGAGCAGAGTAAACAGTGTCTCAGGGCTATACAATATACTTGGCACTCATATCAGTCTTGTACATGTTCTCGGTTTACATAATAGTCATAAACAAATTGAAAGTTAAAGGCCTAACTTGGTCAGGTCTGATGGTTGACTTTGCAATAAATTGCATGGTTTTGTGTATTGTACAAATATTCAAGACGAAAAAGGTGTGCACAGATATGATTGTTACCTGAAATTGCACAAAATGTTGAGAAAACGATGTAAAATTATGGGTAAATTAGACCTTGTCCAGAATTCACCAATGTACCATTAAAAGGACTGGTTTGCAGAGAATTTCTCTCTTGTGACACATTTTTGCTCGAACTTGTTTCTTTTCAGATATTTTCTCCTCAACCAGTCCTCTACATCAAACAATTGAACGAAATTTCATACTGGTGTCGTTTTCTTTCATTTTGCGCAATTTGTATAATTGAAATTTACAGACCATAATCGAAAAATGCGCATGAGACTAATACAAATAAATCATTGCCACTAGATAACATTGTGTAGACCATGTAAGCATTAGGTAAAAGTGGTATAGTAGAAGGCAAGTAGTTAGATAAAAGGCAATTTAATTAGAAACCAATACTAAATAACATATGTAAATTATAGGTAAAACAATACATTCGTTTAGTTATGTTTTTGTGCCCTATTTCCATCAAATCTTTTTGTTTCATATGGCTGTGAATGACAGTCAATAGAATTATATTATTTCAAATCTGGTTATTCACTGCTACTGTTTCACCGCTTTGAAAAACAAACATTGCATTTCACATTTCATCAGCAAGGGACACCGTCATGTCTTTGTTGTTCCCCTACTTTGCTTTCGTTTCTGGAGACCAGAGCAAAGCGGCAGAATGATGGGTGACTGCCTGACATCTCAAGTGCCTTTTGAACATCTCTCGTATCTAAGAGAGATAAGGCATGCAGGTGGCACTCTGCCATTAACATCCACCATCTTTCCTATCAGTCAGACTTCTGAAGAGCCTCGCTGCTGACAGGAAAATACCAAGGGGCATATTTAAGAGCCCCTAGCTCCATTTCAATGCCACATTAGCTTCATTTTTTTTATGCTAATATGGTGTTAGAAGGCAAAAAATGCTGCTCCATATTTACTAAGTGTCTTAATTCATGCATTGGGCCACTTTGTAACCCTTTCTGCTACATTGTGCCTGCGTCATCCATAATGTATTCAAAGGGGGCTTTCCCCTGTTAGGGGGGAGGGTTGAAAGAATGGCGCAAAGAAATGTAAGAGATTGTTTTACATTTTTTTGCACTTTTAATGCCTGCTCAGACCATGCATTAAAAGGAGGCTTCCATTAGTTACAATGGGCCCCTGGGTACTTTGCAAAGTGCCAGCCCAGCGTAAAAAATTCTGACGCTAGTCCCCTATCGTCATGGTGCGCCATATTTGAAATACGGTGCACACATGGTGGCAATAGGGGGGCGCTAAGGGGCACAAGAAAAGTGGAGCTGCATTGTGTGCTGCGCCACGTTTCTTAAACATGCCCCCAAGTGTACTGGGATAGGATGGATGGGAAGAGAGAAGGAAAGTAGGGAGCATTGTGGGAAAAGATGGCAGTATGCCAGATATTACTTTCTTTATATTTAAACAAGGGAGATTAAATGGTGGTGGGGGGCAACCAGCTTTTTCTTTATTAAAATGTTTGGCAGGGTATTATTATGTTCTATTAAGGGTTTTGCAGGTGGATGGCAGGACAACGGAAACCATATTACAAGTAGAGCACACAGTTCCACTCTGCGCTGCGGCACACTTTAAAGTGTAACAGGTTGTTTTCGAAAAAGAGTATTCAGCTCGCATTTTTTATTTGTTTTGCAGTTATTTTCAAGACAAGTACTTTTTTTGTCAGCAGAGGGAGCTCGTACGACACGATTGAGCTTTTTTGTCCCTATCCGGGCAGACAGCCTTGAAACAGTAATAGCATGAACTCCTCACTGATGCTCTCGTTAAATAATGAGCAACGAAAGGAGAATGCACCGCTCTCTTTTCATTGCATCACGTCTCTTCCCCTGAAAACAGTTCGACATCTCTGAAAATGGAAATGGTACTGATTAAACCTTGCGTGTATTACAGGCACACTACATCGGTAATTCATAGTAAACATACATGATCATGTGTTAGATGAAATCTCTGAACGTCGAGAATCTAAAAAACTCAACGAGTTGAAATATGCTGAAGTTTACTGTTCAGTTTGATGGATGGAAATACCAAAAATGTCCCTTTACAGCTGATCTTATCTTAATAAAATATTTAAGCCCATATTTCTACTTTTTTAGCGCCGCATTTGCGCTGCTTTTTGATGCAAAAACGGCGCAAACTTACAAAATACAGGGGCATATTTATACTCTGTGCCGAATGTGCGTCCAAATTTTTTACGCACATTCAGCGCAAACGTTGCCCCGTATTTAAACTTTGACGCCCAAGCCCGCGGATGACAAAATTCCGCCGTGTGCGGCATTTTTTGGATGCGGCAACCCGCTTGCGTTAATCATATGCAAGTTATGCGTTCCCGTCCAAAAAATGACTTAAACGGCCGTGCGTCGTATTTATGCTTTCGGGCAAAAATGATGCACGTCCGGGAGGCGGAGCCGGAAAATTACGCACAGCCCGATTTGCGTCAAAAATTAACGCCTGGGTCAGGGAAGGCGTTAAAATGGGGCAAACACACCTGTATTTAATCAGAACACACAGAAGCAACAGCAGAGCAGCAGAGCAGCAACAGGGAGACATGGAGGTGATTCTAATCCAGCGTGCACGCAGACGCAGAGCCCAGCAGCAACAACAGCAGCTACAACACCACCAGCAGGGACCCCAAAGGCAGCGCAGAAGACAGGAGAGGATATTCCGCCCCAGAACAACCCTTCAGGTCCTCAGGGAACACAACATCATCCAGAGGTTAAGGTTGAACTGGCAGGCCATTCAGCAGCTGCTGCGCAACATTGAACCGCTGTTGGGCCACACATTGCTGACACCCCGCACCATCCCAACAGAAACCAAGCTGCTTGACGTACTTCATATGCTGGCAAGTGGCTCTTTTCAAACAACTGGTGCCCTGGTTGCCGGAATATCACAACCATCATTCTCCACCTTTTTGCCCAAAGTACTGGATGCCATCATTGGACTTACACCCCGCCACATCTGCTTCCCTAACACACTGCAGAAGCAGCAGGAAACAAAACAGGGGTTCTTCCTCATCAGTGGCTTCCCACATGTCCTTGGTGCAATCGACTGCACACATGTACGCCTTGTGCCACCTGCTGCAACTGAACACCTCTACCGCAACAGGAAGCACACACATTCCATCAACGTGCAGGCCATTGTCGATCACCAGGGATTGATCACCAACATCGTGGCTAAATATCCTGGGAGTGTACATGACTCCTTCATCTACCGCCACTGCACCATCAATGAACACTTCCAGGATGGACGGTATGGCAATGGACTACTTGTTGGTAAGTACAAAAACCTACTTATATACACACTGCACAGCAACCCTCTAGGACACACAACACATACACCACAACAGCAACATGTGAACAGGAACGCACTGAAGTCATGACATCGCTAGCCATGTTTCTTAGGTCTGCAGTGAACCTGTCACACATCTGAAATTACTGTACAGCCTAATGTTAAAATGTCAAAGATCACAACATGTGGAGTGGGTTGCCTAAATGTCACCTTGCAAAATGTAAGTGTCCCATTGACGTTTATATGAATCCATAAAGGTATGGGATGTCCAGGGAACATTGATATGAACCTGTTACCACCAATGTCAATTTTAACCTGTGTATGGAACTATCATCTCACCCCCAGTGAAGACACACAGACACCTGTATCACAAGTCACAATGCTAGGGAGGGCACACTGTACTGCAAATCCCAAAACATACTGCTGACAACCGGTTAGCAGAAAAACACTCGTTCAGCCAAGGAAACAACACAATGCAGATGGTACATCCTACAAGCCTAGGATGCTACATTATATCACAAAAGAGTCACAGACAACACAAGACAACTACTGCCATGAAAGGTGATTTCAATAGGGCCAGCTACATCAACATGATCCCATTCATTTTCTCTTGCAGCTGATCAGGGGTATGGCATCCAGCCATGGATTATGACACCTATTGGCAACCCGAGTACTGCTGCAGAGCGTGCCTACAACGACGCACATGGGAGGACACGCAGCATAGTCGAGAGGACCTTCGGCATCCTCAAGTCAAGGTTCCGGTGCCTCGACATCACAGGTGGTAGCCTCCTATATTCACCGGAGATGGTCTGTAAGATCATCCTAACATGTGCAATATTGCACAACATTTGCATCAAAAGGAACATTCCCCTCCTGGAACCAGAGCCACACATGCCTGAAGAGGAGGAAGAGGAGGATGCTGGCCTGCAACATGAGGGGGAACTACAGAACACGGCCGCTGGTATGCGCAGGTGGCAACATATCATCAACAATTTCTTTTAAATATAATCACCTTCACCACTTTAGTTAACTAATTTAAATAAACACCTATAAGAATCAACATATCATGGTCTGGCTATTCATTTTTGCACACCTTCATCTCTACTTATCAGAATAAGAGTGTTGTCTCATGGAGCATTGCTGAGATACTGATTAGGACACTGAAAATCCCAGAGCTAATGTGATGCCTAACATACAATGGTCACATACACACACACTGTAAATGACATCTATCATGTACATTTCTCCTTTGAAGGCCAATAGCAGAGGACTACACCTATTTCACACATACATGTTGAAATCAAGGTCCAACGCAGCATTTGGAACACAACTAAGACACCATCACTCAATAAGGGGAAAACAAGCCTCATACATGAGGCAGTCAATGTGCTTTTGCATCAATAACAGGAATGTCTGACCAGACCCTTGACAGCAGTAAGTCCAACTGCATCCAATATTTGCAAGGACTATCTGTGACCAGAGTTCCATAGAAGCAGAACATAGACAGTGCAAGTGCCACACATATGAGCAGCATTGCACACATGACATTCCATGTACATGTCATCCCATTTCCTAACTCCTGACACACCCATGCACCTGGTCACAACCCACCTGTCGGAAGAGGTCCCTGGAATACTAAGATGTGTACCCTGATATTCCCTCCTCTACACACACAGACCAACATTAGCAATCCAGTGTGCTACACCCTTTCCTATGGTATGCCATTGTCATAGAACATCTGACTGCATGGACGTCAGGTTAATTTATACACTGTCTTCTAGTTTCAAAGCCCTGTTAGCACCTATAGATTGCTTCCCATGTGAAAATGTCTGTTGGCCCTTATTATGCAAATCTCACCTACAGGAGTGGTGAGAAACAGATGCAGCCCACACCTGTGATCACCTCCATGCACACCACCCATTTCAAAAAGCACTGCCCCTGCTGATGCCTGGAACAGCATAGGAGTTACCATTTAGTCAATTACACCGTTAGGCATTGATACTAATTAAGCTGTGTAACACAGCTCTTGGGTTCATTTGTCACCTTCAAAAACACAGGACATACACAGTTTGACATGTCAACTGTCTAGTTTGTCCTCCAAACAGTCTGAGTCAGACCACTGATTATGTAACTTGTCAAATTGCTGGATCCTGAATCACCCTGCATTCTGTCAACCTGACTGGCATCTGTCTGTGCGTCACACTAAAGTATCCCTGTGTCTACAAATGTACCACACTTGCGTTAGCAAACCTCTCATTCATCAGGGGGTATTGGGCATGGGCTTCTTCAATGCATACCCAAATACATTGTATAGCATCATCTGCCTTTTAACTGTACCATTTGAGTAAAATCCTCTAGGAAAAGCAAAATTCATGGCCCATCCCTTGTCAGGGTCTCATTTATGCATGAATGACAAAGTGTGACAGTGTCCCAGGGCCGTAGGCAGGGATTGGGTACGGGGCTTTCAGCAGAACCAGCAACCTCTGATAATGTCCATGAAAAATACACACATGTCAGGACCATGACAGTTCACACACAGAATCACAGTGCTCACAACATATTGATGGGCCGTGTGTGGTGAATAGCTGCGAGAATAATCAGCATAGAGGCTATGATGTTTCCAGGTGCAGTGCGAATTGCAGAGGCTAACCTGTGTACAAATGTTGTAATGACACCTGCCGGAACATGACACCTGAGACATTATCTCACTCAGCACACCAATGTTGCCCTGTTGACTGTCTCATTACACGTCTTTAGTGACAGGGTGGGACCATCCCCATGTAGGTTCACACGTCCTCATCCACTTTACTCACATTGATCAACCAAGGATACTCAGTAGATACAGGAATAGCTGCCACTGACTCATGATGCGTCCTGGACCGAACTGTGACAAATTCCCCCCCAAACAATATACAGGATCATAATTGGACCACACACATGAACAAGACACCTATGTGCAATTGATCACTGGAAATATGTGGACACGTGCTGTCTTGTATGCTGGTCCACCACAGCCACTTGATAGTTGGGGCTCACTTCTATGGCCTCAGCTGTGGTGTCATCATACATTTGAGATTCACCCTTGTCTGTCTGTGCAAACAACATGGTACCCACTTCCTCAATGCATGTGTATGACTCACTGTGGGATTCACCAACTAGTGCCTAGGAAGCTGTTACCAATACTCTAGGACATAGGATGTTGAAAATGTGGATCATTGACATGAACAAGCGTCTGCCATCTATCTGGTGCATGCTATGTCACATGTGGTGTCTACGTTACCCTAAATCTTGGAAGTCCACATTATGGATGTTGCTACATGTATGACTAACACATGCCCTCTCTCATTTCCACAATGACTTGCATCTAAGGAATGGACACATGGACGTCATATTCATACAAGCATATGTGCAATAATGCTTTGCGTGATACACACACACTTGGTCAATGTTAGACTTTTCATCCTTGGCGTGGTCTCCCTTAACTTTTTGCCTCTGTTCCCAAGGTTGTTTATGTGTGCTGGACTCTGATTTTACTGTTTTTGTTACTCTGGGCACTTTACCACTGCTAACCAGTGCTAAAGTGCAAGTGCTCCTGTTTAAAATGTGTACGTAATTGGTTCTCCATGATTGGCATATTTGTTTTACTGTTAAGTCCCTAGTAAAGTGCACTAGAGGTGCCCAGGGCCTGTAAATCAAATGTTACTAGTGGGCCTGCAGCACTGGTTGTGCCACCCACACAAGTAACCCTGTAATCATGTCTCAGACCTGCCACTGCAGTGTCTGTAAGTGTATTTTTACACTGTAAATTCGACTTGGTAAGTGTACCCACTTGCCAGGCCTAAACCTTCCCTTTCCTTACATGTAAGGCACCCCTAAGGTAGACCCTAGGTAGCCCCAAGGGCAGGGTGCAGTGTATGGATAAGGTAGGACATATAGCAATGTGGTTTATATGTCCTGACAGTGAAATAATGCCAATTTCGTTTTTCACTGTTGCAAGGCCTGTCTCTCTCATAGGATAATATGGGGGCTACCTTTAAATATGATTAAAGTGTAGATTCCCCTAGAGAGTAGATGGACATGTGGAGTTTGGGGTCCCTGAACTCACAATTAAAAAATACATCTTTTAGTAAAGTTGATTTTAAGATTGTGCGTTTGAAAATGCCACTTTTAGAAAGTGAGCATTTTCTTGCTTAAACCATTCTGTGACTCTGCCTTGTTTGTGGATTCCCTGTCTGGGTCAGTTTGACAGTTGGGTTGTTTTTCACCTCGCACTAGACAGTGACACAAAGGGGGCTGGGGTGTAACCTGCATTTCCTGATTAGCCATCTCTGCTAGGAGGGAGGGGTGGAGTGGTCACTCTCATCTGAAAGGACTGTGCCTGCCTCTGACAATGCCGGCTCCAACCCCCTGGTGTGTGTCTGAGGCCCTGCCTGGGCAAGGCAGGATTTCACAAGTAGGTGTGAGTCCCCTTTGAAGAAAGGTGACTTCAAAGACTAAAATGGGTATAAGAAGGGCACCCAAATCTACAGACTTTAGAAACACTTCTGGAACCAAGAGGAACCTCTGCCTGGAGAAGAGCTGATAGCTGAGGAAGAAGTGCTGCCCTGACTGTGACTGTGCTTTGTGGAGCTTTCCCGCAGTGCTGCTTCTGCCAGAGTAAGAGGGCAAAGACTTGGCTTTGTGTGCCTTCCATCTTGTGAAGAAATCTCCAAGGGCTTGAGTTAGAGCTTGCCTCCTGTTGTTTGAAGTCTCAGGGACAGCAAAGACTTCTCTCTGCCAGCACCTGGAGTCTCTGGAGAGCCTCCTGCTCTGACAAGTAGTGCCCTATCCAGTCCCTGGGCCCTTGAAAGGAAAGCTGGTGGAATCCAAAGAAATCGACTTCGGACGACTTCGGATTGCCGTCGCTGCTGAATCCGGTAACGCCGCCTGCACCTGACGCGGTGACCTTTGCTGGAACGCGACGCTCTTCGCAGGCCCGACGCCGCAGCAGCCCCGCTGAAGTCCGCGACTCCATGGAAGTTGCCGCACCACGTCATGACTGACGCCGCTCGAATTGCACGGATTCAACGTTTTGCACAGACGCCGCGATTCCCGACTTCGCGCATCGGCTTCTTTTCACCCTTCACCAAAGGTACTGTACTTTGGGGTCTACACGACTCCGTGTCCGGCGCCGCTGGTGTCGGCATGTTGGGAACGACTCCGTCACGACGCCGTGTTAACATCTCATCGAAGCATTTTTGTTTCTAAGCGCTATTTTTGAGTTTAAATCTCTAAAAATTCATAACTTGACTTGTGTATGTCGGATTTTTGTTGTTTTGGTCTTGTTTTGTTTAGATAAATATTTCCTATTTTTCTAAACCGGTGTTGTGTCATTTTGTAGTGTTTACATGAAGTTACTGTGTGTGTTGGTACAAATACTTTACACCTAGCGCTCTGAAGTTAAGCCTACTGCTCTGCCAAGCTACTAAGGGGGTAAGCAGGGGTTAGCTGAGGGTGATTCTCTTTTACTCTGACTAGAGTGAGGGTCCTTGCTTGAACAGGGGGTAACCTGACTGTCAACCAAAGACCCCATTTCTAACAGTCAACAAATACATTAGTTGCCAAAGTACACACTTTGAGCCAAAAGCATTTTACATATGTGCGTCACATTGCTATCCTCTCCTTATGCCAAACATGCCCAATTTGTGCAACACATATATGTAGGCCACACTTATGACCAACTATTACGTCAGCCAACCGTAAAAATACTGTGAAGGGAGTAGCGGATCATGGTCCGCTGCAGTATGATGTCACACATGTGAACATACACCATCAACACAATAGTGTGTTCAATCAGCCTATCTCTGATGTCTCCCAAATGTAACATAACAAAAAAACTGAAAAATTGTCCAAAACCAGTTAATGCACTGAAGTTTTGACGTTCCTAGCGTTATGCGTCATTTTTTGTCTACCAAAACTGTATTTGCGTAATTTTTTTTGACGCACAGGAGTGAAAATTAGCCCACATCCAGATATTTGTACAGGCCATGTACTATTATGTGGATGCGGGCTAATTTTCACTCCTGTGCGTCAAAACAATGACGCAAATACAGTTTTGGTAGACAAAAAATTACACATAACGCGAAAAAGGGCGGACATTTCATACAGGAAGTGATGTAATAGGATATACTGTTTACAGATCATGTACAGTGGGTGTACTTTCACTTTCACTTTGCAGTCTATAATCCTTCTAGACTGTGTGGCTGTGTAGAGAGTGGTGTCCTGAGATTTTGTGCTTTTTTGTCCTGTGTGCTACCTGTATTGTCCATTTGTGAAATAAATATTGTTGGCGTATACTGTACTACTGTGTTTTGTGTACATGTGTCCATTTATCTTGTGTTTTTGTTGTTTGTGGGTGTCTGTTGTGGGTATTGTTAGTTTGGGGATAGTTGGGCTCTTTTAGTGGTTAAGGTTACTTTTCATCTGTATTTGTACCCCTACTTTCCCCCTTTTCCCCTTTCTATTTCTTTTACCCCTATTCCCTTTCACTTTTCCACTATGTCAGGTAGGCCACGTCTTGGCAGGATGGGTGAAGAGGAGTTGGGGGGGTTCATATGGCTTGTGTGCCATTTCTTGCCACTCATGATCGAGGCAGGGTGATACAGGGGTATCCAACAGAGGCGCGCAGAATCCGGTGGGGAAAGGTGCTGCATCACCTGCAGCGTGTGTATGCCAGCCAGAGGAATGACCACCAGCTAAAGCACCGGTGGGCTGACCTCATCACTAGGGAGCAGGATCTCTTGGACCACCTGGGAATCGTGATTGGTGGCACTGTTGGTGAGTACTAATCATGTAAATGTGCACGATTAAATGCTCTGTAGTGACATAAGAGGATTTGTACTATAACTGCCAGCTAACTTGCTGACTGTGTGTAATGCTGGGGAAACATACAGGGATAATTGATGCACTATAGTAAGGATCACAATTGCTAGCTGTCAGGTAGCACGTGCTCAGCAAACTTACAGGATACTTTTCCATGAAGTAAATTGGTGAGGCCTTTGTGTCAGACAACCAAACAAAATAGGAGCCAATCATGTCCATATAGGGTACTATTGACAGAGAAGTAAAGATGTGCCAACATATTGGCTAACTTTGTTGACGCAATAGCTAGACTGACTTTAGAATCACAACATGATGCTGAAAATGAGTGCTGCCTTCACGTCAATTGATAATAGCAAAGTGGCTCAGACATATGTCTCATGTGAGTCTGGTGAGTGTGGAAGGAAAGCGTTCACGGAAGTACTATGAATGTTTGGGATTATTGTGTTCCTTGATCATTTTGGATACATGTCAGATCTGGATTTGAAAACATTGTGAAAAGGTGTAAGGTGCCCTCAGCTAACATCTTAAAATGTTAGTTGTGATACATTCCAAATATGGATGGCAGTCCAAAGGTATGCACATGGCTTCACATCTCCATGGTTGGTGCAAATCACCATAGCTGGACCACATCAATTGAATCAAATATAACAACAGGAGGGCTTACAAAAGTCCCTGCCCCTCCCTCTGTACATTGTACCTATGTGGCATTAATGTGTCATGGCCACATAGCATGTTTGACTGGTAATGCAGTCCTCAAGTAACCAGGCTTTGGATGTCTCTCTTGGATGCACATGATGAGATGATTACACTCCATATTTTTTTCTGGTCACCAATTACGGGGCATGTTTGCAACCACATGATAGTTAGGGCCAATGTATGTGTGCAGATATGTGTGTAACTGTCACAGGAGACCCATGCTATGTATAAGTTGGCCGTGATATATCAGATGCAGTACCATCATGTCTGAATGGCTGCCATTTCCTTATTCAGCCTACACATTGTATATGTTTATGAAATTGTTGCGCTGTGCACAGATTTTGAGCACATTTCTTCCTTCCATACCTTACAGGTGGACCGGCACCCTACACTGTGGAAGAGGTGGCGACATTTGAGGACCCCGACCACTCCAGTAAGTGTTGATATGTCTGTTATGTGTTGTGTTTGCTGTTTATGAACTCGTGTGTGTTGAACGCATAGCAAGGTGTGATGCGTTGGGCAATCATTTCTCTTGTTCCATGAATGGGATTTCAGTTTCTCACATGTTTTGAGTACGCCAATGCGTATCCAATGGTATTATGTAGGGATTGTAGGCCATTCCTCTAGGCCCCACTGTGATTACTGGGGTTAGTCATGTGGATGACACTTGTATCAACAAGAGTCGCACTGGAAGTCAGCTCCGATTTAGTCAGCCTGTCAGACCCACATTCTCCAAGATTGGTACAGCAAATTGCTTTCCAATAGACTTCTGCTTCTCTATTTACCAACGTAATTATGAAACTGTGGGTAGAACCTCCTAGCAGCATGTACTTCCACATGTAGTGCTACAAGTATGTGAAACTTGAGTGCAATGGCCTAGGTGTGCATGCAATTCATGATCATGGGTGTTCTTGCAACTCTGTGTCTGATGTAAATCAGGCCTTACTGGAAGTATATGTTGTGTACCAAGTTCTGCATTTCCTGACATGTGTGGCCTTATGATTGGTCTAGGGTTTGCTGACTCCTAATTGTTGATAGACCTTACCTGTGGTGTGTGTGTAGAGCCAAACACGTGTGGAGTTTTCTATACACTCCTCGGTGTATATGTTGTTAGAAATTGATAGTTGTTTATCCACCCCCCCACCCTCAAACACAGGCATGGGTTTGTGAATGGGGTACCTAGTACTGATGCTACCAGTATGTCACACATACATGTGAATAAGTGACTGTTTGGTTGGAACCTAGTATACACACTCAGGTTTGGCACTTGGTACTATACTGGCAAGTCCAGTTACAACTTGCAGACCATGTGGCTTTAGTTTTGCTTTCCGTACACTCTCATTTACAGCCCAGGTCATGACGGAGGATATGCAGCATGATTGTTAGCTGATAACTGGCAGAACTCAGATTGCAAGTCAAAGCCAGTTGTTACCCTTCTTGTAGGTTATGGATGTGCTATGTCTGATGTGACCTTTGTAGGCTGGCCTGCCATGTACTTCCTTAGGGACATTCAATGATCTGTATTGTGATATGAGCTGTTACAAGTACAGTAGATGTATTGTCTGATTAACTTCTTGTGCCATTTCACACAATGCAGTTACTAATGTAGAATATTTGCATTTGTCTTCACAGCTGCAAACATGACTCCAGACCAGGTCCGTGAATTCCAGCGCCGGGCCATGAGATACCAGCACATCCTGCTGGTGGAGTCGGGGTTCAGGAGGATGGCCCGGCGATATCGCCATGAACGGGCCTCCGGGGCATGGAGAGCCTTCCCACAGGGTGGCCCTACTTTGCCTACCACAGCCACCACCAGCACAACCACCAATTCAGGCCAGGTGGCCCCCAACCACAGCTGGGACTGTTGTGCCTACATCTGCTGGACTTCCAGGCCCCAGCATTGCTACAGGTGCAGGACAGCCCACTGGGCCTGGCACCACACACACACAGACCTCCTCCACTGGTACCCAGACTGCCACAGCTCCATCTGTTGACCCTGCAGCCTTTCACAACATGGAACGGAAGATGGACCGTGTGCTGCGCAAGTTGAGCCACCTGAGCCGGGATGTGCGCCACATAAACCGGCGTGTTAAGTCTATCAAGAGGACCCTCTGGAGGGCCAACCTCTAGACTTTTTTGATGGACAGGATTCCCTCCCCTCCCTCCTCTTTCCTTGTTCTTATAGTTAGTGGGCTTAGGGGGCTTAGTGTTAGGTTAGTATAGGCTGTTAGTTTAGTTAGTGTTAGTGGGTGGGGGGTCCTGATTCTTTCTATTTTTAGTTATTAAGTGTGTGGGTGGGTGGGTGTGGGGCTATGTTGGGGTTCTTGTGTGTTTAAAAAAAAAACACAAAAAAATAAATAAACAAAAATACAAAAAAATATATATTTGTTTAGGATAGTATAGTATGTGTTTAGGTTAGTATGTGTTGTCCTCCATGTGTCCCTTCTCATAAGGGGGGTGGGGGGTAGATGTTTAGAACATTTCGTTACATGTGATAAGTAAGTGTAGCTTAGGTTAGTTAGGGACAGTTGTGGGTAATGAGTAGTCAGGGTAGATTAGGATAGGTAAGGTTTTTCCTTCAGTTTCCTCTTCTGTGATTAGCATTTAATAAATATTTGGTTAACCCTTAATAGTATGTGTTGAATGGTACTTGATCCTGGGTTTGGATTCAGTGTACATACAATTTGTACTATTACATTTGTGTCCTGTGCTACAAACAAATCCCAACTGAGCTGTACGATTGGCAGCTAGTCCAGAGCTACCTTGCAAAGTGTCCACCCTTCGTTGCAACCACCAATCACAGTTAATATGGATGACAATGTGTTTATGTTGATAAGTGTGTTTTCAAAGTCACAAACAGTGCTTGCAGACTTGGTATTGGGGAAACAGTTTTAGGTCTGACTGCAGTGTGATGATCAAGGACACCCTTATAAGATGAGTTCTCATTGGCACTCTTGTATTCTTGTCTTCATGACTCTCATACGTCATTTGTGACACAGTTCAGCATGATTACCTATTTGTATGTAAACTCAGACACCTTCATTTATGCAGTTTTTGTAGTGTTTGCTTAGATTAGTGTGCACTGTTATATGTGTTATTATTGCATGTTGACAACATTTTGCGGTCACTATTTGATGACTTAGATATCCCTTGAGGAAGCATTATTCTGTCCAACACAGCATGATGGTGAATGGTTTCTCACTTCATCAGATATGCCCCTCAGGATGGGCAGAGTATGATGCAATCATGGGCACTGTGCAGATTTCTCTGACTACATAATATCAGGACAGTTGTATTGACAAGCTAGTATTTTGACAGTAGGCACATTTCAGTTATCTACTGCACAGTTGATATGTCACATTGCCCAGAGACAGATTTGTTGTGTAAGTGCTATTTATTGAAAAGTGCTGTAGTGCTATCTGTACATTGTCCATGATTGTGAGTCCATTATAGTGACATCTTACATTGTGATCCAACACAAGGGTTTACCAAAATGCTTTTGACATGCTGGGGTTGATGTTTCAGACAGTGCAGACGGACAGAATTTGCCAATGAGTAGGAGAGAGACAATCACTGGGCTGGGTGACAAGATATACAGGGGGTCATTCCGACCCTGGCGGTCCATGACCGCCAGGGCCGGGGACCGCGGAAGCACCGCCAACAGGCTGGCGGTGCTTCCAGGGCTATTCTGACCACGGCGGTAAAGCCGCGGTCAGAAAAGGGGAACCGGCGGTTTCCCGCCGGTTTTCCCCTGGCCCAGGGAATCGCCGCCATGGGGATTCCGTCCCCCTTCCCGCCACCCTGTTTCTGGCGGTTTTCACCGCCAGAACCAGGATGGCGGGAATGGGTGTCGTGGGGCCCCTGGGGGCATGTGGGGCCACTGGCATGGGCAGTGCAGGGGCCCCCTAACAGGGCCCCACAAAGATTTTCACTGTCTGCCTAGCAGACAGTGAAAATCGCGACGGGTGCCACTGCACCCGTCGCACCCCTGCAACTCCGCCGGCTTCCTCGTTGCAGGGGCTTTCCCGCTGGGCCGGCGGGTGGCCTTTTGGCGGTCACCCGCCGGCCCAGCGGGAAAGTTGGAATGGCCGCCGCGGTCTTTTGACCGCAGGCGGTCATTCGGCGGTGACCGCATGGCGGGCGGCGACCGCCGCCCGCCGCGGTCAGAATGACCACCACAGTGGTTTGCAGAACAGTGCTTGAGTACAGTTGTTGCAAGACTGGCAAGTTACAAAGCGCAGGACCTTGGTAATAGTTGGCCATGTGGCAGGGACTAGTGCTTCTGGGTCATTTTCCTTGTGAATGTGATCTGTTCCATGTCTTCTTCTTTTGATGTGTGTGTTGCCTCCTCTGTCCTTGTTGTTGTTGGTTGTGAAGGGGCAACACACACCTCAGTGTTAGAAGACGTGGAGTCAGACATCCCGGTCGCTGCTCCCTGTGAAGGTCTTAAGGGCAGTATTGCAGCAAGGAGTATCTGCTGGTTCTTGAGAATAGCAGCCACATCACAAAGGTAGGCAGCCAGATCGGCCCTGAGGGGTTCAATGTTGCATTCGTGCACGCGTTGCGGAATTGCTGTTGTAGGTGTTGGGTCAACTGTATTACAGCTGTGCTGATTTCCTTCTGGGTTTTCTGCAGTTCCTGCAAGATAGATGTTAGAGCTTGCATAGCTGCTGCCTGATCTGCAGATGACTTCATGCACTAACACACCCCCTCTAGGCTGGCTGCCATATTTTGCATCCCCACCCGCACCTCCTTGGCCAGCTCCTGCTGTACTCCGACTACAGTTCTCTCAAAGCTGGTGCCAGTGTCGTCTGAGTCCTCAGCTGTATTGGGGCTGGCAGGTCTTACAATTGGGGTGGTGGGTGGATCCTCTGGGATGGCTGCTTGTTCTGTGCTCATCCTTGTGACTGAAGGTGGGGTCTGGGCGGTTTCAAGGACCTTTTGGATAGTCTCCTGGGGAATGTCTATCGCCTCGTCATCCATGTCATCAGGGTAATCTGGGACAGGCATATCCGCAGGAGATCCATCTTCCTCTGCAATGAAACAGGGTACAATTAGTGTGTCTGTGTTGTGGCAATTTTGATGTGACATGTCTGCCTTTTGATGAATTCACTTTGTGATCTTGTTTCGTGTTAATTGCTCCAGTCCTTCAGATGGGCATTCTTCCAGGCCTATGGCCCACCTGCATGTCACATGTATGTTATTGAGTTATTAGACTTGTCAGCATCATCGCCTCTAGTTGTTGGTTTAGGCCAAATAGAGAATTGCCACCTTCTTGTCCTACTCAAGCCTCCGTCTACATCCATTCTCATGGTGAGACCTTTCACTGGCTGTGGGTGTTCTGATGGCCCTGGCAGCACACTTAACAATCTGGACCTGCCCCAATCTCTGATCTTTCACATCCACTTAAATGTATTTGACATGTGGCATATCATATGCATAGCAATGTTAATGTACGATATGGATGTTGGCATTGGTAATGTGTACTTCTGATGTTGGGGAATGTGTGTTACATTGGATTGCCCTGATAATCGTATCAGTGTCCTATTTCCTCCTCTGACTGTGCAGGTGTATTTCAGTGACCAGTTACATGTGTCCCCCCTCAATGCTGTTGTCTGAGCAGTATGACATTTGGGATGTTGCATTGTTACCCAGGCACAGGATGGACCCTGAAATATGCAGCATGGGTGTGTCCTTAGTGCTGTGTAGCTCCTAATGTTGTTTACATTGGCTGATGTTTGCGACAACTATGGGCATTGACATTTGACAGTACTGGGGCCTTTGTCTTGTTTCTGGGGATTGTTGAAGTTGTCATCCTCACCACCTAATTTAGGTGTGAATGATCCATGGGGAGGTTACTGCCATTGGCTACTTGAGCTGCACACAGAGCGGAGGTGGTAGTGACAACTGTTGTCACTGTTACATTCCAGTTGTTGGTATGGCTAGTGGTTGTTAAGAAGGCCCTAGTTAATGTAGGGGGTATGGTGGCTGACGTGTGCCGGGATGTCAGTTTGACGTTGTGGCCTTCCCTCCTGGCGTGGCTTTCCCTTTGCTCCATCGTTGGCATGACAGCATGCCCCCATGGGACTGTTGTTGGTGTTGTGTAATGGTGTGCCCCAGGTCTTCTCAGAACGGGCCATGCCCCCATGCCGTGCCCCTTTACCCATGCCACTCCATGTATAAGATGACTTCCATGCATTTTGTGGTCGGTATCGCCCCCCCTGCTCACAGTTGACATTATTGCATTATGATTCCCCATGCGACTTACCCTGTATGTGCTTTGTCTCGTGGTAGTCTGCGCTGTCCTGTCCTTGAATCCCTGTGACGATCTCCTCAGGGATGACGGCTGCGATCATCTCCTCCATGTGGTCCAGGGCCTCCAGGTGTGCTGGACTCCCACCTCCAGTCTGCAGTGCTGCCTTCCTGTTCCTGGCCATCTTTTCCTTGGTCCTGCGCTTGCAGTCATGCCAGCGTTTCTTGCACTCGATGACTGTTCTGCATACTTCAGCCACACTGTTAATCTTGTCGACAATTTGTTGCCATATAGCCTCTCTCCTACTGATTGGCAACTTTGAGGTGACAAACAGTTGGTGCTGGTGTTCCGTCACCTCTTTAACCAGAATTTCCTGCTCCTCTGCACTGAAGCAACACTTTCTTTTCTTCTTATAAGTGTCCTGGTTTTTGTGTGGGTCTTCCTGGCTGGTTCCTGGTCTGATGTTATCTTCCTGGGGTCTGTTGTGGCATCTGGGATCCATTTTGGCTCTCCTCTGGTGAAATGGCAATGTTCGAGGTTTTTTTTTACTCTATTGTGTTAAAAAACGGCGCATATCCGATTTGCGGGGTTGTAAATTGACATACAGTCATTTCCGCCGTGCTAGCGTCGTTTTGCTTTACGACTTGACGCTGCGGTGTGCGTCAAAAATAATGACTCCCACCTGTGGTTTGCGCCGCCGTGCGTCAAAGTATAAATTTGACGCCCGCACAGGTCACCAAAATGGCGTTAGACGGCGGTAATATTTTTGATGCAGAACTGCGCCGGTGCAGTTTTGCGTCAAAAAGTATAAATATGGCCCACAATTGTATTTTGCAAGCTTGCGCCGCTTTTGCGTCAAAAAATGACGCAAATGCGGCGCTAAAAAAGTATAAATATGGGCCTTAGATTTATATCCTTAACTTGTTAGTCTAAAACGTGGCTCCAGTATCTTACATACATTTTTGAATGTTATTATCTCTGTCTGTACCCTGACTTATCTATAGATTCAATTTAAGAGCTTTCTCCTTCGTTGTCGTTTCTGTGACAGCAAGAAAATCATGGTCACTCTTAATGAGGACAAGTAGTTAGAGCATATGGAGAGAAGGCCTCTGGCTCAGCGGTCCAAAGTCAGTCGGCAGTGCACCGCCTTACTGCAGCTATGTTTATAACTGTTTTTCATCATGAATCCAATTACTTATGTTTTTCTGTCTGAAATTCTGTGACTGAAACCAACACGAGATTTTGCAGAGATGACCCCACTTGGGCTGAGCTTATGTCCACGAACCGAAAGCCAACATATGATTTTAAAGAGCTTTTTCAGCCTTACTGAAAGTGCAACTTCTCTTAGGCAAGGCATTTTTAATTGTTTTAAAAAAAGTATTGTCACAACACTAATTTTGATCTCTTGTTTCAATTGGAGTAAACCCAGTCATATTTCGTTTGCCACAATTGTTTGATGTACCTGGCTTTTAGTTACTGTGTTTTGAGCAATTTGCTTTAGGCGGATTCTCAACTTAGACAGTCTTCAGGAAATTCCAGGCCTTCAAGTGTAGCTGCAGTGGAATAGAGAATAGGCTGTTACATGACAAATATTTTACCTCTCAACTATCCTTCACTTGGAGGGTGTCACCATCCTGGAAGTTCTCTTCACCATCCCAATGCTTCCCTACTGTGGCTATCTTTGGAGATGGAATAACAAATCTGACCCCTTTGTTGCTACGTTTCTGTTCGAAATAGTAAATGTGACCCCTTGAGAGAACAACGCTTTCCCATAAAAGGCCAACATTTTCACCAGTGTGACTTAATTTGAAGCAGGAGCAGGTTCTGTGATCCTTTAACGGTATACTATTTTTTTAGAAGAAGGCATTGCAGATGTCAAGTGTCGTTTTATTGTTCAGAGTCGGTGATGGTGTTTGCTCCAGAACCATGATGTCACAATTAAAGCAGGGGCCCCACGACACCCGTTCCCGCCATCCTGTTCCTGGCGGTAACAACCGCCAGGAACAGGATGGCGGGAAGGGGGTCGGAATCCCCATGGCGGCGCTGCAAGCAGCGCCGCCATGGAGGATTCCCTTGGGCAGGGGGAAACCGCTGGTTGCCCTTTTCTGACCGCGGCTTTATCGCCGCGGTCAGGATTGCCCATGTAGCACCGCCAGCCTGTTGGCGGTGCTACCTCCGGCCTCCACCCTGGCGGTCATAGGGTCGGAATGAGGCCCTATGTTGCCAACTACTACTAAGCTGACAGAAAAACAGCTTCACTTCTAAAATTGGTTTACAACTATCTGGATGAGCCAGCAGAGGCATACCTGGAACAAGATCCATTGTCCTTTTGGCAAGGGAAGAAGGAGCAGTAGCCAGAACTCAGTAGACCAACAATAAGGAATCTAGCATGTCTGGTAAGAAGTGTGTCTTTGGAGCGTGTGTTCGATTCAGCTGGTGTAGTAGTTACAGTCAGACAAACCCAGTATCTCTCCCCAAAATGTGGAGGGACTGATGATAATGAATAAACATTTCCTCCTAAAGAATTATTAGGCTCCAGAAGACACATCTGTGGGCACCTGGTCTAACATCACAATTGTGGAGAGTGATCATTCTCCAATCGACCTGCCTCAATTTGAGGACACACTTTATTGATTAAATACATAAAACAACAAAAGATATGACTGCTTTAAAAACATATATATATATTTTGTGTCCAAAAAGTAATTTACTGCACTCCAAAGTTCCTTTAGGCAGATTTATTTATAAGAATAGCAACCACCAACTCGTTTCAACTCCACTTGAGTCTTGCTTACGGTTAATGAGTTTTTTTCATACTACCCTTAAATAGTGTGATGTCATTGTTACCGCCCGATTGCATTCTGGTTATGGTAGTTTGACATTATACAAAAGCATATATGAAAGTGAAATTTAAAAAATAAAATGAAAAAAATCACTCAAATTAGAATCCTAAAGTTGAAGAATGTCCAATAAAAAAATCAAATTGCATTACAATCACTACTTCTATATAAATGAGACTTATAACCAATGATATTTTCTGAATTTAAAATTTTTGCAATCGCTAAATTTTCATCATGAGAATGTTATACATATACCTACTTTCATATTTTTATATATATGTATTTTTGTTATATTCTTATAATTTTTCATTTTTTGAGGATAGGATTATCACCAATCTTGTCTTACTCTATTATCAAACCATATATTGCTTCTGATGTTATCTCATATAAATAGAAAAATATAAATCATTTCAGATCTTTCATTGCTGTTTATCACAAATTACAACAATGATTAATTATTATTTAAACATAATAACTATCAATCCTTCATATCAGATACAATCATATCTGTTCTTACATTAAATTAAGTGTTATATTATCCATATCCTCCCCATTCGAACAATAAGTTTATTCCATAATGATTATTTTCCAACTGATAGAAAACGTAGCAATTGCTCATAAATGATCCAATAATTTTTCATAATCGTTCAGTTCAATATTGTACTAATCCCCTCAGCTTTTCGTTGTTGGTATAGTTGGTTCATTATAAATGTACAAAAAGTTATTCATCCACCTTTAACCCAAATGGGATTTTTGTACTGAGTCGAATGATATACATGCTTTCAAGTTGTCTCAGCAGTAATGTTCTATTTCCTCCACGTTCATTATTATTTACTTGTGCTAAACCAAAAAATTATATACTTATATATATATGTATAACCAGCCAGGAAAAAAAGAAGTAGGTTATCTACCTTTATGGGGAACAAGAGGACTGCCCCTGCGACTGGAGAGAGGTGCATTGGTATGAAGTGGCAAACTCTAAGTGGTTTTTGTTGTGCCATACCACATAATGGGCACAGCTAAAGGTTTTTATTCTTTGGGTGATCAACCAACAACAGCTAATTGTTTGGTTGTCTGGGATTGGTACAGGAATTTTTCACAGTTTATGGAGTATCAATGCCTCAGCCAATACTCCACCATCTGACTTCTCATGCACCATGCTTACCTTGACTTGCAACATTGTAACTTTCTTTTTGTATTCTACAAGCCTACTCTTCTGCAAGAGACGTACATGGCATACTCCTTCTGTGGCTCAGCCCTGCAGACAAGATAAACAATACCAGAAGAATGCAGTTGCACTGTTCATATCATATGTGTACAGTATAATCTTTCTTTTATTACATATATTTTTGAACTGTGGTGCTTCCTCCCTATTTTGCATTTTTGAAGCCTGGGTAACAATTAGCTAGCTATGGAGTCTGGAGGCTGAAAGGTTGTTTGAATTTGGGAACCAAACCGTCTTTTTCCTTTGATGACAGGTGCATCATGCCCTTGGACTTCATGAATGTTGTTTTTTGTCTATTATGTTTTGTCATCATTCTGATGGAGCCCTACCCCAAACTGTAATGAGCATTGATAGGAACCTCTGTAAAGGCAGTTCTTGCCAATGCTTTAAGAAATAACTGCCTTTTTAGTGGTCATTTCTAATTCTGGCAGACAGTACCTTCAGCAGGGCAATGAAGTAATTGTCTCCATAACCCTGGCAGAGAAACGGGTCACCTGCCAGATCAAAAATCTGAAATCTGGACCTTACTTCTCACTCTGCCAGGGGAAGAGAGTGAATTTAGGCAAAATGTGCTCTCATTTTAGAATCTGGAGCACCATTATTAGCCTCTCTGAGAAAACCATGAAAGAAAACAGATTGTTCCCAAACATGCTTCTTAAAATCCCAGCACAAGTTCAAAATTTTTCACAGGGAAAAATCACCTGAGAACTCAGAGATACTATAATGAGAATAAAACTAACAATAAATGATTTATACTGTGAACTATTCTTGTATCACTGTTTATATGTGCTCCTTTTTGTGCCCTTCAAAGCCTCACAGTCTCTAAAATGTATACAGTGGATGCTGAACTGGTAAGACTCTTTGAAACTTCAGGCACCAGATGCATAGAAGTCTGACACTGAGAAACTGAGCAGTGCAGAAGGAGTAACTTTTCCCATGGAGTAAAGAAAGCGGGACTTCGACATTTGTTTCAAGTTTCAAGTTTATTTATTTCATGAACTGGAACTCCTAAGAGGTCCACATGCTTAACCAATACATAAAATAGCATAAAAAGCATAAAACATTAGTTATAAGATTCCAAAGGGAAATAAAGAAATATCAATTATACAGTCACAATTCTAAAAAGAGCAAAAAGAAGAAAATAATAATAATATCCCTCAGACATTACATTACAGAATATATCACAGAAACGATATAAAATTGTTCGAATTAGCTTCTTAAGTGCAAAACATTGAAATTCAAGAAAAAAACATTACAGTAAGTGCCTCAAACAATGCAGCACGGTACCCTGAAGGAAACCTCTTGTGTTAAAGACCACAACTTACAGTGATATTTTCTTCGATAAAACAGTTTTGCAGCATAGACTTCCAGTCCAGAATAAAAAGTAATCAATAAAATCCAGGACAATCAACCCATAGCATCATGAGGAAGCATTATAAAGCACCAAAAGATCTCCTCATAATCCTCAAAAACTACCTTGAGTAATTCACTTTCAATTATCTTGATTATCACCAATGCAAGAAGACTCAAAAGAGATTTAAAAAGGACTGAAAAAAAATTAAAAATCCTAAAACAGAATAATTAATTGGGAGGATTAAATACGGCTTCCAAGGCTTCTCCAGCAGAATGAACATTAAAATACAAATAGAGGGGTTTCAGCCATTTTTTCCTGGCCATGGCTAGAGCTGGACAAACAAATAATACTTGCTTACAATTCTGTACAACCAATTGACAAAGATACAAATTATTAGCAGATCCATCCCACCTGGAGGTCAAATCTCTAAGCGGCAGTCTATCTAATCTCAACAAAATGTACAGGCACCTCACCCCAATCGGAAGATTCCAGGCAAGATATGTCTGTGATTGTTTAAGAGTTACTGATTCAGTTAACTTAGCCAGTCTCCTCTTACTGCTACAGAACTCTAAGTCTGAAGAGAAGCTTTTCGACCAAGTCACTTCTTTTTTTAAAAAAATGTAAAAGTGGTGGGTGGAAAAGGTTGAATCAAGTCTTGATTTAGCTCAAGCAATTGTAAAGCTAGATTATAGTTTCTGAAATGTTTTAGATTTTTCTTTTAATCTACTAAACATTTCTATATAAGCTAAGTTTCTTTTAGAGTGGATGCCTTACTGTGGGCTAAACTATAAGCCCTCCTGACCACAGCCACTAGACCCTGTACACAAATATTCTTAATACCAAATTCAAGCCTCAAAGCTGCCACTGAGGCCGAGTTGTTACCAAAGGCTAGGTGTCTTAATATCTGCCCTTCCATCCTATCAGGAAAGTTCCGTTTGGAAATCTCTGTACCCTCTAAAGTGTACAAGAGAGTGGCTGGGATCTTTATTTGATAAGCCGTTAGTAAGTGATGGAAATGGCGTTGGCCGACTGCTGTAAAAAAGGCAACTAAACCTTGTGCTTGAGATAGAGCCTTATAGGCATTATTACGCATGTGGTCTTGGTTAATGAGTGAAGAAGAGAACATTTTCCCCAGGAAGGAATAGGATTTTACCCGATCTAACTTGTGTTAGCTCAGGAACAAGAAAAAGTTAATTTTCTTACCCAGTTTTTTTCCCAAGGAAACATATTACTTGGGATTTTGTTTGACTAATCTTCAGATGGTGATGTGTGGAATAAAGGATTAACGCCGCCAAACTCTGATTTAGGCCTTACGGAGTAAGGTCAATCACAACTATATTGTCTGCGTATAGAAGACAAGAGAGTGGATATCCTCCAATTTTGGGTTCAAAACCATCCATCTTCTGCAAGAAACTGGACAGGTCATAAATATATAGGGAAAATAACAGTGGTGCCAACAAGCAGCCTTGCTTCAAACCACTTTTTTGGGGAAATTTATCTGACAAGCCCTGTTCTCCTCCTAGTATAATTTTGCACCAGGTAGAAGAGTGCAAAGCTATAACCAAACGTAACAGGTTTGGGGGAACGCCTAGCTCATATACTTTTTTCCATGGTATTTTCCTACCCACTTTATCGAAAGCCGTAGAGAAGTCTATGAATGCGGCATATATTGTCACCCTGATCTGAACATATTTTTCATTTATAGTATGGATCAATAACATATTATCCTGAGTACTAAGGGCCACATGTGCAAAGATCCGGTTTTGTGACTCGCAAATTGCGAGTCGCAAAACCAGATGTACAACAGTGTACTTTACACTGTTTGCGATTCCCAATGGGGTCGCAAATGACCTACCTCATGCATATTCATGAGGTAGTTTGCAATTTGCAACCCATTTGGGAATGGCTGCACTCACAGGGATGGTGGCCTGCTGGAGACAGCAGACCACCATGTCTGTGACTGCTTTTAAATAAAGCAGTTTTTTTATTTTTTATGTAATGCAGCCCGTTTTCCTTAAAGGATGCACTTTAAAAAAAAAATGAAATGTTTTCCTTTAAATTTTTCAGAGCAGGCCGTGGTCCGTGGGACCACTGCCTCTTTTGAAAAAATATTTTTGCTGCCATTCACAAAGGGGAAGGGGTCCCATGGGAACCCCTTCCCGTTTGCGAGTGGGTGAGCACCAGTTTGAAACTGGTGCTAACTGCGATTGTTTTGTGACCGCATTCACGGTCACAAAACACTGCTACATCGCGCTCCAACTCGTAATTAGGAAGAGAACGCCCCGTTCTAATTGTGACTCGCAAACCTATTTTGTAGATTACCAAATTGCAAAATGGGCTCTGTACATATAAAAATGTTTTTTTTTCTGTCACAAACGGTCTGATTCTGCAAATCGGTCCATTTGCGACAGGAAAAATGGTACGTACATGTGCCCCTAAGTTCCTTTCTGAAACCTGCTTGTTCCAGGGAAAGTATCTCATTTTCCTCGACCCAAGAAGTTAAATCCATTAATATACTTTTTATGAATATTTTGCCAGTTGCATCCAGTAGTGCAGTTTGGGGATAGTTTATGGGCAGAGATTTGTCACCCTGTTTATATAATGGGACTATGACACTCCCCGTCCAGGAGTCAGTTACTTTTTAAATAGCAGGTGCGAAAGACCGGGTGGAGAATGTTTGCCCAGAGCAAAAGTTCTAGTTTAATTAAGGACATTGGGACCTCATCAGGGCCCATTGCTCCGGAATTCCTCTTTAACCTAATAAATCCCTCAATCTCAGTCACAGAGGGGGGACCCCAGCAGTCCACCCTCAGATCTGTTGTTTTCACTCCAATCTATTTCCCATGGGTCTTTCACCCCATTTTCTGCGTAAAGGGAAAATATTTAGTTCTTCCAATCAGCCTCGGCTATTGGGGGAGCGCTGGATGATTTACACCTTCTGCAGACTTTGGGAATAATAGCCCAGAATTTACGGGAATGTTTTGTCGCCGCTGCTTCCCTCACTGCTATCCACATCTGATCCACCTCTTCCCTCCTTATACCTAACTTCACACGCGCTCTTCTTTTTAATAAGGATATTCTCCTACTCCTATCCTTGGTCTCCCATTCATACTGTCTCCTTACCAATTTATTAATTTCTCTATTTAACAATAAAATGGATTGCCTTACTTTCTTTTGTGGAGCCTTACAGCGTTGATACAAGACACTTTGGGTTATGTAATCAATACATTTAGAGAAATAATATAGAGAATCCACATTCCATTCATCAACATATCTCACTAAGCATTCAAGTGCTTTTTTACAGAAGACATTTTGGAGGGGGTCCAAAAAATTCTACCTGTTTTCCCACAGAAGCTAATGACCTTGCCCAAAGGATTCCAGAAATCTATGGAGGAAAACTTCATTTTTAACGAAAGAATCAAAATGTTATAATCACTAAAAGATGTATCCTTAACTTGCATATCTTCCACTGATTGGGCAATATTGTATGAGGCTAACGTAATCAATAATAGAACTGCTCTGTGGGGATTTATGTGTAGAAGCTGCAGGATAGTCAGAATAAAAATGCCCATTTAGGATAATGCAACACAGGTCCCCCAAATGTTTCAATAGGGTGTGGCCCCTTTTATCCGTCCTGATTCTAGGGCAAAATAAGATTGTGGAATATTTAAGGCAGTTTCCCTCTCTAAGTCCCCAAAAATGGAAAGGGATAGATTGGAAATTTTACAATTTAAATCTCCCATTATCAGTAACTCATCTACACTTTCATGTGATTAGAGCAGATTACAGAATGGTTCCCTAATCCTGCAGCATTCCAGGAGACCATGGAGAAACTTTTGTTAGTAACAGGGTTGTGAGGATGTTCCCTTTGCCTGAGTACAATTTAGGGCCAGATGTAGCAAAGTTTTGCGAATCGCAAATGGCCCGAATCGCTATTTGTGACCCTGCAAAATCCGAAATGGGATGCAAAAATCCCATTTCTGAACACTAAATAGCGATGCGACCCAGCACGACTCGCAAAAATTGCGACCTGATTTTGCGACCCTCAATCTGGAAGTCGCAAACCATATGCAAAAGCCAGCTGCAAATTGAGACTAGTCGTAAAAAGCCAGTTTTGCACACCCAGATTACCACTGACTCAAAATGGCTGAACTGTACGTGATTGCATGGAGGAGGAGAGTCCAGGCTGCCCAGCAAAGGAGGAGGAGTGCATATGCCCTGAGACCATGGATACTCACACCATACCAAACACCTAACAATCAGAATGAGAGGCGCTATAACATTGCAAATCGGCGGACCAGAACTGTAGTCGAGAGGACCTTTGGCTTGTTAAAGGCAAGATTCCGATGCCTCCACAAAAGTGGAGGTGCACTCCAGTATGCCCCAGAAACAGCATGCAAGGTAGTTGCCGTCTGTGCCATCCTACACAACATTGACACCAGACGTGGGCTACATCTCACCCCTGAAGACACAGACACGGAGGATGAGGAGCAAGAGCTACCACACCGACAGCCTGGGGATAGAAGCATCGCAAATGAGGGCAGAAAGGGACGGAACCACATTGCAACCCAATACTTTGGCAGGTACGTGGCAACCGTGAGCACACTCACTAATGTCAGAAACACATAGCCCAGTTGTGTAGTGAAACAAACAAAACCTTTTTATTGCTAAACTATAATGTCATTAGAAATGTGCAGTATGCAACAGTCTGGTATTGGAAACAGTCAAATCAGACACATTAATTGCATGTGCCTCAGTACTAGGACATGTCAGTGGCTCACAGCCTCCTCCAACTGCGGCACTCATGGGTCACTCCAGGTGGGTCCCCTGAGCCCTGCCGTGCACTGCTACTCCGCAGCACACATGCATCAGTGGCAGACACACTGCTGATTGTAGAGCCCTCCTCGCTGTCCTGTGGGGTATCCCCTGTGCCCCTTGCAGCCTGTCTGGTCTCCATTATGTCAACCGCATGGCTGATGCGGCCACATCACCAGCAAAATGACCCAGTTCGACCTGCAGGCTGACAGTGCGCCTTGACAGGCAGGTGGTGTTCGTAGCTAGGCGCCCAATGGATGCTGCAAGTCTGTCTAACCGAGCTGCAGTGTTGCGCTCCCTATGCCGTGCTTGTGCCCTGTCAGCCACCAGTTCCCTGACCAATAAGTCGATGGACTGTGTCAGGTTCCCCAGATGTGTGTTCATAGTTTGGAACTGATTGTCCACATTAGCCAGCCCATGGGTCATAGTGGTCTGCAGTCTTGTTAGGTTCCTGTTAATTGACCTCAGCTGTCTGTTTTGCAGGTGCTGACCCTGTACTAAGAATGCCTCAAGTCCTGCAAACTCAATATCTGCGACATCCTCACTGTGAACAGACTACACTCTGTGGCGATGTCTGCGCACTGCGCCTGCTGCTGGCTGTGTGTGCCTCTCCGTAGGCCATGGCCCTGGTGCTACCACTGCTGCCTCCATATCCAGCGCAGAATCTTCCATGGATTCCGGTGGCATTTCCATGGGTGGTGGTGTCCTGCCGTGCCCTGCTGTGTCAGTGGCAGCCTCCTCCTGTGGGTCTGGCCCATGTTCCTCTCCCTGCATGTGTTCGCTGATGGGAGGGCCTTGTTAAGGACCTGTGGGACATAGGGGATACACTGTCAGTCTCGCACATCTAATTCTTTGCCTCATAATAAACATTTGCCTATATTTGGACTACTGTACTACATTGCCCATAATGCACTATTCTAGAGGTTGCTAGACTGGAATGGAGCTAGTCTGGAGGTGCCTGCTGCTGTATACTGGGATTGTGTGTATGGTGCATTTGTGGGTGTCAAAGCATATATCATGGTGCTCACTTATTGATGTTCCAGGTGCCGAACTGTCCACATCTCCTATGCCCAGTACAGCCTCTGACTCCAGTGTTGTCTCCACCATGGTTTCCAGGGCTGTAGGTGGTGGAACGGTGGATGGGCCTCCTCCAGTGCCCTTCATCTCCCTCATGCGCTCCGCAACCCTCTCCTTGGTCCTGGAGCGAAGGTCATACCACCTTTTTCTAATTTCATCCAGGGTGTGGTGGCTTACCCCAATGGCATTAATTTTGTCCTGGATGTCTTGCCATATTTTTTTGGGGGAGTGTCAGGGACACTCATTGCTGCCTTGCCACAGAGTTGGTCATGGTGCAGGCAGCACTCCTCAGTAAGTACCTCCAACTCCTTGTCAGAGAACTTTAGTTTTCTCTTTCTGCCAGCACTGGGTGACTCCTTCTCCATTGTTTCTGCAGCTCCTCTCACCTGGGTGTGGCTCTGCAGTTTGGGCTGGGTGTGCTCCTCCCTCCTCCCAGTTCTAGTTTGTGACTTCCTGGTTCTGATGTCATCACCGAGAGCTAGGAAGTGGGTATTCAAACTTTTTTGTTCCACTTGCAGGCAGTTTGCGAGTTAGTCGCAATTTGCGACACCGGACCACACCCTTCACGCAATTTGCGACCTCACTTTTAACTGTCACTGGCCGAAGCTGAGCGAGGGAGGTTTAGGATAGCTCTAGCCACCATATTCTGGATCAGCTGTAGCTTGCTCAGAGAGGATTTGTCCATGTTGAGTAGTAGGGCATTGCAGTAGTCCATTTGGACATCACCAGTGCCAGCGTTACTGTAATTTTCCATTCCTTTTGAAGGTAGGGGAAGATTTCCTTTAGCATTTTTAGGGTCCAGAAGCATGTTTTCACAATATGGTCGACATGTGGTTTAAAAGAGAGAAAATTCCTTGTGGCGGTTATAGGGACTGGGATAGTACCACAATCAGATGGCCACCAACGAGAATTCCACCGTTCACTTCCTAATCCAAAGCAAAGTATTTCTGTTTTGTCACCGTTTAATTTGAGCTAGTTTGATTTCATCCAACTGTTAACTGCCTACATGCATTTATTGAAACGATCAGCCACAAAAATAAAAGGGGGGCAGGGGTACAAGGGAGAGCCTGATTTGATTTAATTCTGTCTGGGAGAAGAGGTTGAAAATTGGATAGAATGGGGTGGCTGGCACTGGAGTTTGTGTGAACCATAACAGGATGGTCCACTTTTTCCTCGCAGGGGATGAAGTTAGCATAAATTTGCAGGATTTTACTTTCAAAATGCATGGCTACTTTATTGCAGAATTCCTGTGAATTCTCCAGTTCAGTCAATATTGGAGGGGAAATCAGCACATTATTCACCTTAAAAAGTTATCTAGGGGTGTTAGAGGCCTCTTTAATTTTTAAGGTAAAGAATTCCGATTTGGCTTTGGTACTTGCTTCTTTATAGTTTTTGAGGGCAGTATTTAATTTGTCTTTCTCCATTAAGGATGGATTCAATTTCCAGTGTCGCTCTTGTTGGCGGTACTTTTTTTGGAGGAGCTTGAGATCTTTAGTAAACCAAGGTTGACTATGCCTTTTGATGTAGCATGAATCATAGATCTTAAGGGTGGGCAATTGGTTCATAGCCATGGCGAATCCCTGATTAAAACTGTCCAGAGGTGCCAAGGACAGCTTGTTGGCCCTATACGATCCTTCTTCCAGAGCGGATACTAGCTGCTCTTTTTTAATGCGCTTCCACTGCCTAATCAATTTGCTTTTGTGTTTAGGTAACTGGGGGAGCTGGCCAGCCATAAATTTAAAAGTCAATAAAGAATGATCAGTCCAGCTTAATGGAGTATTCAGTAATGCAAGCTGGTCCTTAGTGCGGGCAAAAATCCCATCTATTAAATGTCTTGCAAAACGTGTGGCTGAGGATACCTTTAGTTCCCAATCTAGGGCCAACATGAGATTTATAAATTCTATGACGAAAGGATTTTGAGTCTCATCAAAGTGAATACTGAGGTCACCTAATATGATGGCCTTAGTTGACATAACCATGGGTTGTAGCAGATTTGTCCAATTCTGAAAAAAATTGGAAGGTGGTCCAGGTGGACGGCATATTAATAAGCCTTCAAGGAGTAGCAAATTATGCTGAAAGATTTTGAGGGACATTGCTAACATGTCTCCGAAGGGGGATTAGTATCATTCCATTGGCACTTGAAGTCTGACCTGCAGATGATTGCCAATCCTCCTCCCCTACCAGTAGTCCTATCTAATCTGTAAAAGGCATATCCTGATGGAGTGGCCTCGATAAAATTGTGGTTAGAGTCAAGGGAGCTGGAGGAGGAGTACTGCCCCTTTGCATGTGACTGTGCTTTGCTGGGTTGGCCTGCAGTTGCTTCTTCTGCCTGAAAAAGGACAAAGACTGGACTTTGTGGTATATTCCTGCTTGTGAAGAATCTCCAAGGGCTTTAACTTAGCTTGCCTCCTGTTTTGAAGTCTCATAACCATTGAAGGCTTCCTCTGCCAGCACCTGGACTCTCTGCTGAGACTCCTGCCCAGCCGTGCCCTATCCAGTGCCTTCGCGGCTAAAATCGACACTCCATCTGCATCGCAGCTGGGCGATTGATGCATCGTGGATCGTGAAACAATGCAACACCCACTTGCAGTTGCTGATAATGATGTAAACCCCACACAGCTCAGTTTTCCAACACCGTGTGGCCGGATTTCTCATGCATCATCAATGGACGTCAAAGTCATTGTGAACCTGTGCAGATCCTAAGTGCCCTGTACGGAAATCGACACAATGCTCTCTTGCGGGGGAGAAAAATCATGCAGCGCCTACCCGACCAGAGATGAAACAACAAACGGCCTCACTTGCGGGTAAGGAATTGACTCATTGCTGACTTTTTCGACGCACTCTCTTCCGTGCAGCTTTATCTTTGACGCAAACTAGGTACTTTGTGTAAAATCAACGTTTCAATTTTTTTCTATGGAGTAAGACTCGTATTCATTTACAAATTCATATCATGACGTGTGTATGTTGTATTGTTTTCATTTTGGTCTTGTTTGATTTAGATAAATATTACCTATTCTTCTAAACTGGTGTGGTGTCCATTTTGTAGTGTGTGTTTTGGAACAAATACTTTACACATTGCCTTTGAGATAAGCCTGACTGCTTGTTCCAAGCTGTCAAGGGATGATCAGGGGTTGTCTTAGCAGTGTAACTCCCTTACCCTTACTAGAGAAAGGGTCCCTTCTTGGACAGAGTGCAAACTGACTGCCAACCAGAGACCCTATTTCTAACATCAGGTTGCAGGGAAAGAGCACAACCACTTTAGGACTGGTTGGCATTGGTAAAGTCCTATGGTCAACAAAAATAAATTCAGCAAAAATAGGAGGGGTGAAGGCAACATGTCTGGGGGTGACCCGGAAGAATGGGGCAAGTCCAACAATAGGGATTTGTGTCAAGCCTAGAGGTGGTTGAATGGGAGCACCCATGTACCACCCATGGTATGCCCCCTTGAGACACTAGCTAGCACCTCCATGAAGACCATCCCAGCCAAGACAGAATTTCTGCTGTTTTCTAAGACTAATAAACAAGATACAGTACAAACTTTGTGCAATGACATGAACCTTGATGACATTAATGGAACTTTCATCGAAGGCTAAGTCACTTGGTTATACCTTGGGCACCAACCTCATGCTCAAGGAACTTATTGCAAAAAACATAGATGGCTTGTACCAGCTCTCTCTTCTAAAGAAAATCAAACTATTTCCTCCAGAAAGCAACTTTGCAACTGCTGTGAAAGCCTTTCCACTTTGGCGGCTGGGTGGTATAGTACCCTGATCCAGGGCCTCCCTGATACCATATTGGCACCCCTTAGAGGCATCCTGCATGGGTATGTGTCATCCAGTGCCTGAGGAAATATAATCAGATCACCCCTAGCCTGCTATAACTCTATTGTCTCCTCTTGCCAGACAGTGCCATCGTCAGGACTGGCTGAATCGTTTGCTAGGTTATCATAGCCAGTATTGCTGCTGGTCTTGCAGAAAAAACTCACCATCTCTACTGACTCACCTGCAGCCAGGACACCATCAGAATAAGAAGTGTAAATGAGAAGAGAAAAGATGGTGGGTTTTCCAATCTATGCACCAGCAATCTGGAGCAATATCTCCATGTCCATCAGGACCACCTCTATTCTGCTCCAAGTTAGTAAAGAGTTGAAGACCCACCTCTTTAAAGTACACTACATAACAATGCATTAAATACCCACAACCCTGCTTTTGCTCCTCTTACTTGCTGTCTTTATGCTTTTCTTTGACCATGTACAGTGGTTCGCTGCCTTTTGGCAAGGTTTGCACTATAGAAATCTCATGTACTTACATGCGTAAAATGTGACAACGATTGGTCTATGTTTTAAAACCTCAAGTTGCTTTTTCCCCAGCATAAAAACATGGGCTTGTGACAAATTTTCCTGTACACATTCTTCTAAGTAAAGCCTTGAGAATGTGGGCAGGGAAAAATCTCAAGCTGTTTATAAATTTCAATACAACTCTGAATCTGAAGGTGGATGCAACACATAATCGCTTTTTTTCAGAATCCTCATACACTTTGGAGTAAGGATCAATTTAAAACAAAGTGTAATTATACTACCCTTGAGTAATTTTGAAAAATCATCCATGCTTTTCATCTACTTTTCTGTTAACCATAGACACACATATTGGAAATAATGAAGTGTTTGAAAATGAACACAGTTTTTGAAACTCAACTACTTTGCCCTAGTAGAACTATTATTTGCGATAGGCTCAAAATATTAGGTCATGAAATTATGTTTTTGATTTACGTGCAAGTATGTGCATGTTAATAAAAACATTATTTGATTCTTATTAAGTGTTCTTTAATTTCAAGGAAAAATCACATTAGAAATGTATAGTTCTAAACACACTTGGGGCCTGATTTGGAGTTTGGCAGAGAGAGTTCTCTGTGGCAGTGATGACAGAGTACCCTTTCCACCAAGCTAAAGTTCTGCCCACCTCATTTAGAAACTACTGCTTGGTCTCCACCACTGATGTACTCCTCTGATGGAATACAGGTCATCGGACGCCCACCCTATTTAGAGTGGTTGGGCAAATGGACAGATTTACTTTCACACACTGCCATCCAAAACATTGCAGAAAGTGAGAGTAAAAACATTTTAATGACCCTTGCACCATGGTAGAACACTGCCATAGTAAATGGGCCATTGTTTTTTTAAGTTCAACAAGAAACTCACTCATTGGGTTTTTGTTTTTGAAAATGTAAAAAACAAACTATTGGAAGTGTACCAAACAGCACCATCATGTCGAAAGAGCACCAATGTTATAGTTTCAATGCACTGACAGGAATGACACAATGGTGGATCCTGATAAAGTAAAGGATGGCCAGTACTCTTCAAAATCGAATCTATGGCAGATATAGTTTGTTGTAATTGAATGACTCATTTCATTCATCTATATACAGTCAGGTATTCAGCAAACCTTTGTGAGGACATTGCATTGCAGAAGTACAACAAATCAGCATTTCATGTATATTTTCAATAGAAAAGCCACCTTCAATTTTACTTTCAAATTTATGTTTGTTATCTCCTACTAGGGACAATAAAAGTCATCATAACGTGCCCATCAGTACAATCATTAGAAAGGAACGAGTTATTTTACAATTATCTCATTTGAATGATGCTAAAGCATGTTTGGAAAAACAGGAACCTGAATTCAACATGAAAATATTTAGGCCTTTGAGTTGAGCGCTTGTTTTTTCTGGGGTGAATATAGTCATTATAACAATGAGAGATTATGCAGGTGAAAGGCAGACGTATTTCATGATATTTAGGCCCAGATTTATGAAATGTGGCACAGCACCTAGTGCCCCTATAACGCTACCATGTTTGCACCATATTTAAAATATGACGCACCATGGCAGTAGTCAGGGGGCTAGCATTATAATTTTTTACGCTAATCCTGCAAAGCACCCAGAGGCCTGTAGTAAGCATTAAAAAATGCCGAAAAGTTAGCACAAAGGAATGTCATAGATTCCTTTGTACCATTTGTACGCCCGCCCTAGCGATGGAATGCCCCCTTGCATGCATTATACCTGGCGCAGGCATAATGTGGCCAAGGGGTTACAAAGTGGAGCAATGCAAGCATTTCATCACTTTGTAAATAGGGCGCAGTGTTTTTGCCCTTACAATGCCACATTAGTGTCTAAAACATTACGCTAATGTGGCGTTTGTCTAGGCCATCATACATCTGGACCTTAGTATTTTTAATATTACCTGATACGTGGGCTAGGAAGGAAAAGTATTTTATACATAAAGTTAAATAGTTTTATTGATACGAAGATGATAAAGTGTAAAGTATAGATAGAAGATTTATGTGGAGTTTACGTTGTAAATGAAATGGCTTAGAATGTTGTTGTATGGCACAATATCAAAGTCATGTTTAAGAACCTTCACAAATATTGAATTTACTATATTGACTATTGATCATTAAAGTAACTACATATTAGGAAGTAATTCTTAAATTAATATCAACTTACATTGACAAGTTAGTGGTAGTTGATATTACGGTGTTGATATTTTTGTTGGTCAATCTTTTGGCCATAACACAGTGACCATCATGCCACGGACCATGCTCATGGCCAAGTGTTGGTGAAAGATTACAACATTAAAAGGAAAACTACTTGAATCACAATTGAAAGGCATATGGTAATGGATGGATACAAATGGAAAGATTGTGACTATTTGAATCACAATGGGAATGACAGGCGGTGACAAATAGAAGGCTTTTCGGTTTTGGATAACATATTTTAGAGATGAGCAAGGTTTCAAGTTGTGTCAAATACTAAGCCTTGGCATGGTCCTTGTGTCACAAAAGGTGATACAAAGATGATGCAAAGGCTTCAGTAACATTTACAAAGCCACACAAGGGGCTATTTGTGCCACTTTGTGTGACTTTGTGAAGAAATGTGAGGCAACATAGCAGCTTGTGCTGCTATGTGTGGCATTTTGCGCTGGTAGATATTCCGTGGATGTAGCCTCAGCGGTCCTGTGAATCAACCCATTGATATGATGTGTTAGATATGGGGTCTTTGGTTGGCAGTCAGGTTACTCCCGTCCAAGCAAGGACCCTCACTCTAGTCAGGGTAGTTCACACACAATCCAAATTATCCTGTGCCCACCCTCTGGTAGCTTGGCACTAAGCAGTCAGGCTTAACTTGGAAGGCAATGTGTAAAGTACTTGTGCAATGAATCATGCAATAACACATTGAAAAGAGCACAAAAACACACCACATAGGTTTAGAAAAATAGTGAATATTTATCTGAGTAGATTAAGGTCAAAATGATCAAGATTTGATAAATACAAGTTGAAATATCACTTTTGTGATGATAAGATGAGCTTTAAGTTCTTATAATAACAATGGTCTCTTGCAAGCACAAAGTACCTGGTTTGCATCTAAATTACACCCACGAAGACCTCAGAGGCAGAGATGAAAAAGGTAGATAAGTGTGCGTCAGATTTCCGGGCGCATACAGACGATGCGTCAATTCTTTTCCATGTGGCAAGGTCTTGTGTCTAATTCCTACGTGCAGGCTTGAATCCTCTTTGTGATACGGGGATTTTTTGATACCCAGGGACGATGCGTGGAAATCCAGGGCACGCAGGATGAAGTCACAGGTGCTGCGTTGATCTGGTGGGTGTTGCGTCAGATTTTTCATCGCACTGCAGGCACTGCCTCAATTCCTCTCTCAGGAAGTCAGGCTGTGTCATTCCGGCTCGGCGATGTGTCGATCCAGTGGACTATGTGTTGATGTTCCGGTCCCAACGTTGGCGCTTCATTGATCTCCACTCGCGGAGCCCAGCTGCGTCATTCCAGTTCGGCAATGCGGGGATTCTTTCCCTGCTAAGCAGGCTGTGTGTTGTTTCCGGCAGGCTGTGTGTCGATTTTTCACCACACAAGGAGTTCTTTGCAGAGATTAAGGGCCTGATTACAATTTTGGCGGAGGGGGTTAATCCGTCCCAAATGTGACGGATATCCCGCCCACTGTATTATGAGTTCCATAGGATATAATGGACTCCTAATACGGCGGGCGGGATATCCGTCACATTTGGGACGGATTAACCCCCTCCGCCAAAGTTGTAATCAGGCCCTAAGTCTTTTTGGCCCTGAGACTTTAGGAAACAGGAGGCAAGCTCAATCCAAGTCCTGGAAAACACTTCTCAGCAGAGCCAGAGGCCAGCAAGGCAGCAGGGTACCAGCAAGGCAGCTGTTCTTTAGAGCACAGCAATCCAGGTGAGTCCTTTGGGCAGCCAGGCAGCTTCTCTTGGCAGGTTGCAGGTTTTGGTTCAGAGTTTCTTTCCCGGGAAATGTCTGAGTTGGTAGGGTCATGGACCCAGTTGATATACCCAACTGTGGCTTTTGAGAGGTGGAAAATTCAAAGAGTGGCTTGGAAGTGCACAAGTTCCCCTTTCAGTACAATCATGTCTGCCAGGGTCCCAGTAGGGGGTTTGGCAGTCCATTGTGTGAGGGCAGGCCACTGTACTTTCAAATTTAAGTGTCAGGCCCTCCACCCTACCAGCCCAGGAAGACCCATTCAGTATGTAGATGTGTGGAGGTGTGACTGAGCATCCTGTGTTTATTGTTGTCTGGGTAAAATGCACAAGGCAGCTGTCAACCAGCCCAGCCAGACGAGGACTGGAGACAGGCTGTAAGGCACAGAAAGATTTCTAAAAGTGGAATTTCTAGAATAGCAACATTAAATCCAACTTCAACAATAAGCAGGATTTTCTATTACCATTCTGACCATACTAAACATGAACTGGTTACCCCTTTTCAGATCAGAATCTACCACTAAAACAGTATGTGAGGGTAGCCCTAATGCTATCCTGTGAAAGGAACAGGCCTCACAGTAGTGGAAAATAAATTTAGGAGTTTTACACTACCAGACATATAAACTACACAGGTACATGTCTTGGTTATACCTACTTAGTACTCTGCCCTATGGGTTACCTAGGGCCTACCTTAGGGGTGATGTATATGTAGAAAAAGGGGGTTTAAGGCTTGGCAAGTATTTTTAAATGCCAAGTCGAAGTGGCAGTAAAACTACACACACAGGCCTTGCAGTGGCAGCCCTGAGACATGGTTAAGGGCTACTTATGTGGGAGGCAAAACCACTGTTGCAGGCCGACTAGTAGTATTTAATTTACAGGCCCTGGGCACATGTAGTGCACTTTGCTAGGGACTTCCAAGTAAATTAAATATGCCAATTGGGTATGAGCCAATGTCACCATGTTTAGGGAGAGAGCATATGCACTTTAGCACTGATTAGCAGTGGTTAAGTGCGCAGAGTCCTAAAGCCAACAAAAATGAGGTTGGGAAAAGAGAAGAGGAAGGCAAAAAGTTTGGGGGTGACCCTGGAGAAAGGCCATTTCCATCATGATGCAATTCCAGAATTACAAAAGTTTGTAAATCTGGGATTGTGTCACATCGCTACACCTCCCAGAGTATGGCGTAATGAGGAGAAACATCTTATCTGCACTCATTATTTCCTCTTTCTATTTGAAAGAGGAAAATGCCTGTTTGAATTTTTTTATGGATTGTATTCCATTCTGCACAAAAACATTCCTGCCCATAACGAAGGATCCTTTGCAATATGGTGAAAGAATGCCTGCATTGGCATTAGGTAACACCCAATGTGTCAGTGCAGGGAGAGAGAAAAATGCTCCTTATCTTTGTAAATATGGAGCATTTCTGCTCTTTTCCTTTCACACAATGCTACAGTACAGAAAAGGACACCTGCAAATACAACTATAGTGAAAACATTCAACAACACTCTCTTGTATACAGCTGACACTAACACGATGACACGTAAAACCAAGGGATCTTCATATGCAAACAAACTAGAACCTGGCAAACACTGAGTGCAGTCAAACACTTCAAAAAATTCTGCTCATTTCACCTACTAAATTTAAAGTTATGCCCAATGATACACAGTGCAACAACCATCACATTTATGCAGAAATGCACCCTGCCAGCGGGTATCATAAGCACATGCAAATGGCAACTAATTAAAGAAGACAGGACAGCAAGCGTAACACATATCTTACTTAAGGGACATAACTAAGCAGAAATGTAATTCTAGGCATTGCACGTGTTAAATACTTTAAGGCAATACTGAGCAACTGACTAAATACCACAATAAAAGAGTGCTTTGCTGTGCCCAACAGGGTATCATTGACATAACATTGATGCATACAAAGTTGAAACACAAAAAAATCAGAAAATAAATAGAGATAACAATAATATTGAGTTCATATACTTAACTAGGAAAATCAAAAACACCAAGAACACAAATATCATTGTGAAAAATAGAAATGTTTACCTATAATGAAAACAAAAATATGAGAATCACACATATTGTGACGTTTAAATAAGCATATAATGTCAGAAATATCAATTCACACAATATTGACTACAATATTATTACCAAAATAATTAAATAATCATGAATGGCCTTTTTTAGATAAAGCAATTAGTTCAAATAAATCCAAAATATTGAACACATATTTAAATAAAAAAATATACATTACACTAACAAAATATTTATCATACACCCCAAAAACTTATATAATTAAATATGTTTATTCTATTTCAATACTTTCAGTTCCTACAACAGAAACTTTAAAGCATATTGTTTTACAGAAAGGAAAGCAGTTACTAAATCACATGGGCTACACTGACAGCCAAGAAAGTGCATCATCAGGAAAAACAAATAGAAGTAAGGGAGATATTTCAGGATTTAAGAGAGGCAAGCACTAGCTCCCAGAAATGCATAACCAAAATCCTTGAAGATATAGGGGCTGATTACTGGTTTAGTGGTCTGACTGCAAGACTTCCTCGGTGGTGGCCACCAAAAAGCCACCATGCTGGCAGTCATGCAGACTGCCGTATTGCGAGTCACACAGCCAAGCCTGCCAAAAGACAGCCAAAATCCTCACTCCACCAGGACCCTGAAGGGTGGGACAGAGGCGTACCAAGCTATTACATGGCAGTCTTCCAATGGTGGTGCCAACACAAGTGCTCAACAGTCCCCACAGTAGTACAAAACACCAAATTGGATAGATTAGAAAACAACACAGCTGACACACATATACACACTCAACAAACCCACCAATCACACTTTAAAACAAATCCCTTCATACATCACAATCCTTTGCTTCCGCAACGCAGAACACAACACTGTAGCGCAAGCAATAGGATGGGCATCACTCCACCTCACATAAGCCACACATCCCACATCTGCACTGCATCTCCCCAAACACATATTTGCACTCTATCACACACTTCACTAGATGCCATCCACTCATCACACAACACCTACAATTGTATTTCTACCCAATCTCTTACTTCATATACACCACCAGGTCACTACAGAAACACTCATGATGCATCAATGAGGATTTAAGGGTCATGGTGGATGAAATCATTAGATTAGAGCCACAAATATTTGGAGCCCAAGTCCATCATACCACTATTGCTAGGAAAATGGAAATGTGGCAAAGAATAGTCGACAGAGTGAAATCTGTAGACAGCTACCCACACTCAAGGGATTACATCAAGAAGTGGTGGAACAACCTGAGTGGGAAGGTCCATTCCATGCCAGGCGCCAGGTGGGAGGACATAAGACTGGCGGTGGTCCCCCACCTCCTGCCCCACATTTCACACCATGGGAGGAGAAGGCAAAGACAGCAATGCTAAGGCCAGAAGGCACTGGGAATGTCAATTCACTCAGTCACAGCTGTGTATTCACCTACTGTGACCTTCCTCCCTCTACTCAGCTACTGAACTGTACTCATCTGAGGGGATCCCATCTGTATGATAGGTTAGTAGGACAGGCCTTGATAACAATGCTGAGGCCCGAAAACACTGGGAATGTCACTCCACTCAGCCACAAGTATGTACTCACCTACTATGACCCTCTTCCCTCTACTCCGTTAATATACTATACTCACCTGAGAGGATCCTATCTGTATACTGTATGGGGAGGACAGGCCATGATAGCAATTGTAAGGCCAGAAGGCACTGGAAAAGTCATTCCACTCAGTCACAAATGTGTACTCACCTACCATGACCCTCCTCCCACTACTCAGATACTGAAATGTACTCACCTGAGGGGATCCTATCTGTATTTTGTATGGAGAGGACAGGCAAAGACAGCAATGCTAAGGCCAGAGGGCTCTGTCTACCCAAAGTAAAATTACTGCCCAATGTGGATCTGTACAAACATTCTCCCACATTCACTCACAATAAAAATTAACACACCTGAGAGAATGACTTATGAATTCTGTTTGTAATAGTTGGTGTAACAGAAATTTAAAGCCCAGGAGGGCCAGTTGCTGAAATACCATACACCAGGCCAGTGTCCACAATGACATTGTGTTGCTGTCTGTCAATTTACTAATGAAGTGTACCTACCTGGGAGGGTTCAGATTACAGATCATGGTACATTCTGTGATGTGGCAAAAAAAGTAGATCCATCTTGAATATATAGGACAATATGGAAATAGTGTTGACAATAATGGCAGCCCAACCTGTGTGCAAAATCACTGACAGACAAACAAAGGTACCAAGATGCCTCATCGAAATGCATGTTGCAGTATACAAAATACACAATGCACTGACCACTTCTTGACAAGCATCATGTTAAACTACATGGTCCTGAGTCTGCAAGAATGACAGTCTACTAGGCCCCAAGATGAGCTAAGCCACATCAGGCCCAGCCACTGACTTCACTGTGCTGCTGGAATGATAGGAGTCAATGGACAGTTACCCAAGTACCCAGGAATCACACAATCTGTAGCAAGGTGACTTGAAATAGAATTTATCATCACCTCAAATGTTAGGTCCCTACAGTTGATAGAAGGTGTGCCTCTCTCATAAAGAGAGAAATGCAACCGCAATGTGTATTTGCCATGTAACAAATGTCATTGTAAACTGTTGGAGGTACATGTCACAGTAAAACGTGTGATATACTGTCCATTACTTCAACAGGTCTATCTGCATTGGGAACTTAGAGATCTCTCCGGAGACTGGCACTTCCACCTGATGAAACCCTCAGTGAGAATACAACTCCTGGATGTGCAGACCTTGAGTATGGCCCTGGCCTATCTGGGGAACCTGGTCAGACGACACCGGTCAGCCTCACCCTGACCACAATTACTTCTCCCAGCCCTGTTGCATCAACTTCTCAGGAACCAATTCTCCCCCAAGCCTGTGTAACGAGGCCAGAGGCCACCACTGTGCTACCCCAGTCCAGGTGCCTGAGTCTCATTTGGACACCTCAGACAATGATGGACCTGGACCCAGTGGTAGGGTGCAAACTGCGCAAAGGGCGCAGGCACATGGGACCAGGGTATGTGGGAGGGATGGTGTGGGGCAGCGCCATGAGGCTGCTGGGGACGGGTCTGGCCAGGATACCATCACCCAAGTCTTGGGAGCATACCAACAGTCCCAAGTTGTGATAGGCTAGGTACTTGTCAAACTTTGGGAGATCAAGCAGCTGCAGAGGGATTACCACCATGAATCCTCACAACAGTGGGAGGCCCACAATGCCACCCTGGCCTCCCTAACAGGGGTGCGGAGGAATATCTACATCACCCTGAGCAGGGATAGGGGACAACAACACACCCCTTCCATTGACCCCCTCACATCTGCCCCTTCAACAGCTGGGACAGCCAGTGGAAGGGAGGCCCTGCCAAGGGGACAATCTACGTCAGATACCCCTGTGTCTGTATCTGACCAGTCCCCCATAAGTGGGGACATCCACCCATGCATCCAGGAAGTGCAGATGCCAAGAACGCAACCACTGCCAGGAAGTAACCTATTTCTGATTGAACTCCTTTGTGTGCCACAGAATCACTCTGTTAACTGTTCTACATACACTTTTAATTTTCTAGGATAATAGGACACTGTACTTTGGACTTCAAATGCTGTGGCAGCTCTCTAATGACTACATCCACCATGACTGATGCCTTCACTGCTTTCTACCTTTAACTCAAGAACATCTGTAAACAAACAGAATGAGCACACTATCTATGTCCAATACTTATTGATTTTGGAACGTTTGGGGATGTACAATGTGAAAAGCATGTGATGTTAATGAGGTGCATCTGAGAATGTCAATGTAAGGAGGGGCAGATCACTGGCTGGTCAGGCTGAGTATCACTACCAATACAAAAACACAAGTGGCCTGTCACCCAAAAACTATTTATTTGTAATGTACAACCTATAGACTGCAAATATGTCTGAACTGTAATAGCCAGGAATGACTGAAAATTGATTCACTTGTATAGGTATCCCTGACTATAGGAAAAAGGTCTATGTCAGACCCAGTACCATAGGATAGGCAAACATATAGGTAGATATTGCCCCAAGCTTGACCCTTATCACATACCAAAACCAGTCTATCCAAATTGACCCCATGACATAGACAGAGGACAGAACAACAGTCCCTAGTTTGAGGCCCATCCTATTAAATGGTTAGCCATCCACTACCAGGTCACACACCTATGTCAGTGTAATAGCACAGCTACTGTGGCCTGCAATGAGGAAACACTTCGACAGCTACATACAGGGCATATAGTATCATTGTCAAGGACATGTCACAAGGGCACATCACCACACACAAGAGACCATTGGATTAACATTACAGGCCACATAGGTCCATTCTCAAGCTATGGAAACTCCCCTCCCACTATCCAGGCAGCCTGGGCATGGTACCCACACAAACAAAATTTGTACTAAACAGTACCTGGATCCATTTCATGGCCCATTCACATGACAGACTAACCACTTCCACCTGCCCATGACATAACTCAGAATTGTCCAATTGAGGGTGGCATGATGATGAGACCTGGAAGGAAAAAAATAATATAATACAAGAAGTTTAGGCAGGCAGAGACTTTCATTGAACACAAAAGTCAATTTAAATTTTCTGTAGTATCACTCACAGTGCAATATGACTGCACGTATCAGAGGAGATGCTCAAGACAGGGACATCTTCAAGTCTGATGTAGCCAGCAAACTTTTGCTCTATGATGCATTGCATGAATTGTGTTGTCTCACGGTAATATACATACTCATCACAACATATCATGACCAGTACAGTACCCCATGCTGTCTGAGTAATCACAGAACATCAGGTACTTACACTCAGGTAAACTACTGATTGATGAGACATGTACATACCTCTCCCTCATCATCCTCATCACTGTCATTCTCACTTGACATTACCGGATTCTCATCCAAAGGCACTGCCAGCTCCCCCTCATCAGGAATGTATGCCCCACTCAGGGCAAGGTTGTGGAGCATGCAGCAGGCCACAATGATCTCACAAATGTTTGCGGGTGAATTGAGGAGGGCTCCACCTGTTTTTCCAATGCTGTAGAATCTCACCTTCAGGTGCCTAAAAGCCGTCTCCATGACACAGCATGTTGCCCTATGTGCCTCATTGAAGCAGACTTCCCCTAATGTAGTTGGGTTTCTCACTGGTGTCAACAACCAGGGTTGATTTAGGTATGCAGATCCTCTGTAAGATGAGGCAACATGTGTGCAACCATGAGTACAGAGCAAAGTGTCACTAACAGCAGACATGACACATACATACACACAACATATGCGACTTGCCAACAAGCCAGGCCCTCTCTGAGAACAATTGTGCCATCAGGTGTGGCATAGTGATGTTCCGCATGATAAAGGCTTCATGGATGGAACCCGGGTACCCGGCACGGACTTGCGAAATGTAGAGGTCTGCCAAACACACTTATGAGAAATTGATAGAATGGAAGCTTTTCCTGTTCCGATAAACCTGTTCATTGCCAAGCAGAGAAAACAAGGCTACATGGGTACCATCAGTGGCTCCAACAACATGTGGGATGTGGCCCAATCCATAGAATTCTGCTTCCACACGCGCAAAATCCTCACGTCGAGAAAACCGGATGTAGCTGTCCAGGTTTTTCAACAGTGCAGTGAGAACATCTTTTTAGACCAAACTGAACATAGGCTGGTGCACCCCAGCAGACAGAGCCACTGTATTTTGGAAGGACCCTGTGGCCAGGAAGTGCAACACTGACATGACTTGTACAATGGGTGGTATGGTATTTGGATGACGGAGGGCTGGCATCAGATCTGGCTCCATCTGACAATATAGACCCATGATTGTCTGCCTATCCAGGTGGTAGATCTGAATCACTAATCTACCCTCCATGCTCTGCAAGTCAGCAAGTGGATGGTAGACAGGAGCTTGTCTGATCCGTCTCCTCCCAGGGTTACTATGTGGGTTATGAAACAAACAGCGCATTCACTCCATGTGTCCCTTACCTTTGACATTTAACATGTGTGATACGTAATAACACATGTTATGTGTGCCACTGTAAAATTTGTGTGCAAACACACCAGGGCTAAGCCTTGCAGTTCCTGGGACATTAATATCCTCATAATTAACATGGAGGCCCAGCTGGGAATGTCCTCTCAACAGAGACGGGACCCCTAATGGCCTGCATTTTGGCGGTGGCCTATCAAGCCTTAGATGGGCATTTGAAGGCAGCACAGCAGCCAGAGGGGGTAAGTACATATATGTATGACATGCTAGCCCCTTTGTCAAGTGACTGAGTGAGGGAGACTGGTCCCCCTGACAATGTGGCATATGGTATGTGTTGTTTCACATATCTTATAGCATCCAATTTTTTGAGAAAGGCTATGTGTCCCCAAATGTTATGCTCGTCCTTTAGGAGTTGAGACCTAGTACTATAAAATGGTGTACCATCAGTATACCTGACCAGCACTGAGCACATATGTCAGTGTGAGGTGTCAAGCTAAGTGTAGCAAAAACCCTACTGAATGTGACTTTGCACACAGAAACCACTCCAGACAAATGTTACAGTTCATAGATGAGTAGGATGTGGGACACTGTTCTCTGTAATCTGTCTGGGGATATGTGTAGGTCAACATCTGCAACCCAGGGTAAATGTTTCTCCATTGTATGTTGTGTGCTTGTACCTCACAGCTGCCTGTGATACATGGGTGTCCATCATACATGTGACATGACTTACATGGCAAATGAATTGGCAGCTGTAGCAAGGGACTTCCCCTTGGTAAGTAGGGAATGTGCATTGTCATGGACGATGTGTCATCATTGTAGCCAACATGCCTTGTGCCTACGTGTCAGCATCTTGTCCATTTCCAAGATGTTACATATCTATGTATGAGAAGTAGGCATGTGGTAGCCATGGAGATGGCATGATATCTCAGATATCTCACATATCTGTCCATGTGGTCCTTTAGTAGTAAGGATACTACTGCAATGGTTGCTCTCAAAACAGAAGACATGAGATGTGATAAGCTACGCGTTGTTAGTGATGAGACCCGCCTCTAAGTGCACCAGTAAAGACCTCGAAACACCATTCACAGAACTTAAAATGTCTGGCCGATTGGTGCCACTTTAAGTATTGTTTATTGTTGGTCATGCTGATGTCGGTTAGTAGTGTAATGGAAGTTGTAGACATAGACAATTGATTACACAAGGCAAGCATTTGGACAGAGAGTGGGTTATGGTCACTATCCTCTCAATGACTACCATGTTGATGACAGAAGGCCACAATCTTAAATCAACTAGACAATGATAAATTCTACTTGTATGTTTAATCTTGTTATATGTATGGCAACCCTTTACATCTGATTTAGTCCTGCCATTAAGTGCTCTAAGCCCAAATTCTATGATCAAAACTTTTAACTGTACAGCTACTTAAGGCCACCTATTAACGGGAGAGATATCTAGAGAAGAAACAGACAATATCTGATCTTCCTCGTATGTGAAACTAAGATCATCCCAGTCGAAAGGCTCAAAAGTGACATTAAAGTCACCTGCCACAATGATTTTAAAATGCCAAGGGGACTGCCTAACAAACATTTCCAATACGAGCAGGGTACCGGAGGCCAAGCCCCGACCCCTCTTGCATAAATATTAAAAAACATCGCTCCTGAATTTGACCCAAATGATAACTGGATGCCTAGCATATCAGGAGAATCAGTGGATGGCTATGATATACAGCAATTTAATGTTGTTCTAACCCAAGTGATTAGGCTGCCAGAAGGTCTGCCCCTCTTATTAGGGAGTGCTGGAATATGGAAGTTCAAATAACTAGACCAGAAAAGCAAATCCTCTGCCCATGTCTCCTGGAAGACAGGTATCATAATCCTAAATGAATTTAGTAAAAGTTGGCAAGGAAACAAACAGATCTTAAACCTGCCACATTCCAATAGACAAAACGCACCCCAACATTTTGGGATGCTGGGTGCAAGTGGGTGTATTAATTGCACAATTCACTAACTGGTTCTGATTATCTGGCAAGGTCTGTCAAAAGTAGAGGAACTAGTGGGCTCAAAGGCAGGAATAGAGGAAAAACTAGTGCCAGGACTGGTTGCATCATGCAAAGCAGAAACCAGGGGTGAGTGGGCTAGTGGGATCTCAGGTGGTACTCTAAGTCAGTCATTCTTTTTGAAGCCTGATGGACTACTCCCTAGATGAGAAGCAAATCAAGCTTTAAGAGATAAAGAACTGGATACAGGAATGCCTTGGTGCACATGTTCTGGTATCTAAAGTCACCAAATACTCTTGGCCCTAAATATCAGTTCAATCATATCATAGTGTGTAACAGGAACTGGCCTCCTAACTGCCTCAATTATATCCTCATGAATCACAAAATGACAACCTCTCACATGACTATCCAATGAATCGCCAGATTCTCCACCTTCCCTAAATGCCGCTGGATGTAGCTTGGGTACATTAACCATCAAGACAGTATTGGCGACAGCAGGATGCACAACACAATTGGAAGCCCCATTATCCACAGGCCTGGAAGATTGACAATATTCTGTTTGTTCCTTAACCATACCTGCACCACTACAACTGAGGACCTGCTGAAAATTCCTTAACCTGCCACCAGCTGGCCATTGGCCAATACAAGGAGCAGGAGTAACATTGGTGGAGCAAGTCATGGGAGTGAGATTCTTTTTATGGATTGACAAGGGTAATTTAGACAATGCAACCAATAAACCTGAGGAACTAGATGCAGGATTGTAAGCACTATCCAGGGTAGTCGTCCCCTCTGATGGTATCATCTGCTTCACCATAGAAATTAAAATAGTTATCATAGGTTTAAACTCAGCCACCTCAGACTTTTAGAACCTGATTACGACTTTGGTGGATGGGATACTTCGACACAAATGTGACGGATATCCCACCCGCTGTTTTACAAGTTTCATAGAAGATAATGGAGCTTGTAGTGCGGCGGTCAGGACATCCATCATGTTTGTGACAGAGTATTCCATCTGCCAAGGTTGTAATAAGGCCCTAAGTCTTCTATATGAGAAATATACTGAGACGCAGCCACATTAGGAGCGACAATTGTGTCTACAGTCTCACCTGCAGTAGTTCCTATGACACGATAATCGTGTGAGTCTAGGGTGTCACTTAAGGGGCTAAAGCGGTTACTACAAGGTAGGGCATCACTGCCGTCAAATGGTGGCTCATTCGCCTAAGGCGATGTAGTGTAAGTGGCAACATGACCCTCCCCTTTTTCCCTTCAGACGGCAAGCCCAGTAGCTCTCATTTTTTAAACATAGTGGGTATTTTCCTGTAGTTCACCTCCAGATTTACAGGAGAGTGCACACTCTGAGTGCCTTTGGGAGCATTATCAGGGGAAGAGGTCAATATTTTTTCACATTCAACTGGGAGATTATCAATCCTTTCCAGCATACAATTGTCCCCTGCATGCTTCTGTTTTTTGAGTTTTTTTATTTTGTGCTACCCCAGTTCTGCCCTCTACCGCCTTTCTTTTACCCATATGCAATATCTTGTGTGATAAGTAAGTGGTCACTAGCTGGTCAGCCGAGTCAGTAACACACCCCCAGCTACAACAAAGCCTACAGAGCCTACTTGATGGGAAATGTTGGAGGGGTTGCCCAGCCTCCTTCGGGCTCCGATGGGCGTGGACAGGCCCGCCCTTAGCCCAGGTTTTGCCCGAGCGTGTCCTGCTCCTCAGTAGAAGAAAAGCACTTTTAAGTGCAAAGTCAGTGCTAGTGTGCAAGTGGGCAAGGCACCGCCTCCTGCGGCCCGGTGCCTTCTGGATCCTGTAGTCTTCCCCAGGCTCTGGTTGTTGTTGCATCCCACACTGTGGGATAAGGAAAACGCTTTTAAGCGCAAAGTCATTGCCCATTTGCAGGTGGGCAAGTGACCGCCTCCTGGGGCCCATTGCCTTCTGGATCCTGCTGTCTCACGCAGGCTCTGGTGCTTGCCTCGTCCTGCGCCACAGGAGAAGGAACATGTTTTTAAGCGCAAAGTGAGTGCCAGTGTGCAGGTGGGCAAGGGACCACCTCCTGGGGCCCGGTGCCTTCTGGATTCTGCAGTCTCCCCAGGCTCTGGTGCTTGTCGCGTCCCACACCGCGTGAGAAGAAAAGCACTTTAAGCACATAGGTGGTCATTACAACCCTGGCGGACGGTGTTAAAGGTGCGGTAATACCGCAAACAGGCCGGCGAACAAAAAAAGGGAATCATGACCCTGGCGGAAACCGCCAACAAAGACCGCCACTTTAACACTCCGACCGCCACGGCGGTACAGACAAGCAGCGCGGCGGTTACCACCAACAGACAGGTGGGAGACAATGTACCGCCCACAATATTACAACCCGCCAATCCGCCACCTTTTCCGGGGCGGATGCAACGCAGATAAAAATACGGCGGAAACAGCTTTTGCTATGGGAAAATGCTCACCTCAACACATCCCACGAGGAAGGAGGACACCATGGAACCCGAATTACAAATCCTACCTGCCCTTGTTTATCTGCTCCTTTACTATCAACAGCTACGTAGGCGCAGAAGATACCGGTGAATACTGCACCTAAGACACGGGAGAGGGGGGAGGCAAAAGTTAGGGGGACACCCACCAAACACCCCCACCTCCACCCTCGCATATCACAACATGCACACCAATGCAGTCACAAAAATCACAAGAACAACCCACAATCCCCCCGGAAGAATGCAAAGACAATGCGAAAATCGGGCAAACCTTGTAATGTGCCAATATACATGTCATACAAAAATATACAGATATACCTATCTCAAAATCACTCTTATTTACACATACAATCCGAGAAGTAGTGCAGATATGTACACAACAATGTCCGTGCACCAACAGTCCAAAAAAGCATGGGCGAGGCCCACAATAGATACCTGACCAAAATCGGAGAGAACACTGCCGGGGCATCAGATAGAAACACTACAGGCACCTCAGGGGGAAGGGAAGGGGGGCACCTCAGCCAGATGAATGCGAAGCCAGATCCACGACGGGGCTCCATGCCCATTGATGTATCCTGGGGAGTGCAAAGCCACAGTCTCTCAAGTCACTACAGTGGGTGGTTTGCCCACTGTGCCATCCTAGGGAGTGCAAAGCCACAGTCTCTCAAGTCACTACAGTGGGTGGTTTGCCCACTGTGCCATCCTGGGGAGTGCAAAGCCACAGTCTCTCAAGTCACTTCAGTGGGTGGGTTGCCCACTGTGCCATCCTGGGGAGTGCAAAGCCACAGTCTCTCAAGTCACTACAGTGGGTGGTTTGGCCACTGTGCCATCCTGGGGAGTGCAAAGCCACAGTCTCTCAAGTCACTACAGTGGGTGGTTTGCCCACTGTGCCATCCTGGGGAGTGCAAAGCCACAGACTCTCAAGTAGATGCAGGTCTCCACTGGTTCTGGAGGGGGACTGGTGCCCAGACTGGATGAGTCTCCACGTGAAAGTACCTGTCCTGTCACTGTCCCTGCTGCACATGGGATAAGGATGCCTGATGTGGTGGTCAATTCATTCCTAGACGGTGCATGCCCTGTTCAGCGGTGCTTTGCCATGGCGGTCTTTGCCCTGTTCAGCGGTGCTTTGCCATGGCGTTTCAGGACTGTTCAGCGGTGCTTTGCCATGGCGGTCTTTGCCCTGTTCAGCGGTGCTTTGCCATGGCGGTTCAGGACTGTTCAGCGGTGCTTTGCCATGGCATTTCAGGACTGTTCAGCGGTGCTTTGCCATGGCGGTCTTTGCCCTGTTCAGAGGTGCTTTGCCATGGCAGTTCAGGACTGTTCAGCAGTGCTTTGCCATGGCGTTTCAGGACTGTTCAGCGGTGCTTTGCCATGGCGGTCTTTGCCCTGTTCAGCGGTGCTTTGCCATGGCGTTTCAGGACTGTTCAGCGGTGCTTTGCCATGGTGGTCTTTGCCCTGTTCAGCGGTGCTTTGCCATGGCGGTCTTTGCCCTGTTCAGCGGTGCTTTGCCATGGCGGTTCAGGACTGTTCAGCGGTGCTTTGCCATGGCGGCCTTTGCCCTGTTCAGCGGTGCTTTGCCATGGCGTTTCAGGACTATTCAGCGGTGCTTTGCCATGGCGGTCTTTGCCCTGTTCAGCTGTGCTTTGCCATGGCGGTCTTTGCCCTGTTCAGCGGTGCTTTGCCATGGCGGTTCAGGAATTTTCAGCGGTGCTTTGCCATGGCGTTTCAGGACTGTTCAGCGGTGCTTTGCCATGGCGGTTTTTGCCCTGTTCAGCGGTGCTTTGCCATGGCGTTTCAGGACTGTTCAGCGGTGCTTTGCCATGGCGGTCTTTGCCCTGTTCAGCAGTGCTTTGCCATGGCGGTTCAGGACTGTTCAGCGGTGCTTTGCCATGGCGTTTCAGGACTGTTCAGCGGTGCTTTGCCATGGCGGTTCTGATACGGACATTGGTGTGTGGCATGACGTTCCATCATTGACCAGCGGGGCTGTGGCATCCTGGCCTCTCATGGGCTGTGACTCCGGCAGTGGTCTCTGGACCAGTGACGATACTTGGGCCCTCCTGGGCTGTGACTCCGGCAGTGGTCTCTGGACCAGTGACAAAACTTGGGCCCTCCTGGGCTGTGACTCCGGCGGTGGTCTCTGTACCAGTGACGATACTTGGGCCCTCCTGGGCTGTGACTCCGGCGGTGGTCTCTGGACCAGTGACAATACTTGGGCCCTCCTGGGCTGTGACTCCGGCAGTGGTCTCTGGACCAGTGACGATACTTGGGCCCTCCTGGGCTGTGACTCCGGCGGGGGTCTCTGGACCAGTGACGATACTTGGGCCCTCCTGGGCTGTGACTCTGGCGGTGGTCTCTGGACCAGTGACGATACTTGGGCCCTCCTGGGCTATGACTCTGGCGGTGGTCTCTGGACTGTGACTCTGGTGGTGGTCTCTGGACCAGTGACGATACTTGGGCCCTCCTGGGCTGTGACTCTGGCGGTGGTCTCTGGACCAGTGACGACGGTGCTGGCGGTTGTGTCTGGACCGCCGGATATGATGGCGCACTTCTCCGCCGTGACACTCACAACAGGCTGGGCAGACTTCCTCTGGACCTTCCCCACCTTTGTTGGAGTTACAGCTGACTCACCAATCGCCTTCGATCCCATGTCACTTGTTGTCCCACCAGGAGTCTTAAGGCGGTCCCGTCGTCCACTCTCCATTTTCTGAGCCTTTACAGGGGGTGGGCTGCCACTGCCTTGGCTCCGGGTCCTACTGCCTGCCCTGGTGGCCGGTGCACTCCAAAAACCTGGAACACGCACCACTGGTACTGGAGGCTTTTTGGCTGAGGCGCTATGACAGGACTGATGAATTGGAGGGGGGGGGCAAAAAAGGTCAATTTGACAGAGGGACAGTTTCTGATGAACACTGGGATGGGTAGCTGGAGGGGGTCTGGGAGTGGAGGAAGAGGAGGTGGTTGTAGGAGGTGTCACTTTAGCTGTTTTGGGTGCAGGTGCAGGTACTGGAGGCTGTCATGAGGTGGATGGATGTTGGGTCAGTGATTGGCGGCGTTTGGGTACTTTGGGAGGGGGCGTCACAGACACATTGGGAGAGGACACAGGGGACGTGTAAATGGCAGTGGAGGTGGTGAGTGCAGGTGAGCGGCTTGTGGTGCTGGGTGTCCTGGTGCGAGTCCTAGTGCCTGTAGATGTGGTGCATGCAGGTGTGTGTGTAGACGAGACTGGGAGGGAGGAGGGAGAAGAGGAGGAGGGGGACACAGTGGAGGCAGTGGATGTTGCTGTGTCTGTAAGTGGGTGAGGCTTGCGTGAGTGCCTGTGGTGTGTGTGGTGCCTATGTTTGCTTGAGCTACTTGTGTGTGTTGACTTGTCTGCATGCTGGTCTGTAGGTGTGCTTGGGATGGGCTGGGGTACAGGAGATTGGGTCTGGGTGGAGGAAGTTGGAGGGGGGAGGCTAGACACAGGGACAATGGCTGCCATCAGTGCTGAGGCCAGAGATTGCAGGGTTCGCTGAAGGACAGCCTGACCAGAATGAATGCCCTCCAGGAATGCATTACCGTGTTGCAACTCCCTCTCTACACCCTGGATGGCATTCACAATGGTAGACTGCCCAACAGTGAGTGACCTGAGGAGGTCAATGGCCTCCTCACTGAGGGCAGCAGGGGTGACTGGGGCAGGGCCTGAGGTGCCTGGTGCGAAGGTGATGCCCACCCTCCTGGGTGAGCGGGCACGGGCAAAGGCTGAGGGGCAGCTGGGAGGGCGGTGCTGGTAGTGGGGGTGTCGGCTGTACCTGTAGAAGTGGGGCGCACAGGTGGTACCGCCACCACAGGGGAGCTCCCATCGGCGGACGAGTCCGTGTCGCTGGTTTGTGATCCAGTGGCCGACGTGAAGCTCCCCTCGCCCTTCGTCCCACTGGTGCATTCAGAGTCTGTGGTGTGGCCCTCCATGGCCATGTGGGATGCAGCTGTGCTCCGGTGCCACTGTACCTCCGCCTGATGATGCTGATGTACAAAAGGACAGGGAGAGCAGGAAAAGGGGGGGAGACAGAACAAAGAGAATTTTAGTGCCTGGCATGCCACTACCGTTGGCGGACAAGACAGACGCAGCAGCCCCCTGCATTATGCTGTTCTCCTGACCTCTGCACATGCAATTTCTGGGACATGGCCTACATGGCAATGGTGGGAATCTGCGCACATGGATGCCACAAGGGCTACTATACTTCAACTTGGCACTCTGCTGAGGTGGGGTTGAGTGCCACATGGCCTACATAACGGAGGGGCCTTGTCTACCTAACTCGCCCTGGCCTAGGGACACCCACAGCCCACCTCCCCCACCCAGACCCCTCCACTGCACGCTAACTCCGCTGAATGAGGTTGTACTGACCCCCTTGTGTCTGCTGTGATGTCCTCAAGCGCCCATCCAACTCCGGGTAGGCCACCGCCAGGATTCGGAACATCAGGGGGGTAATGGTGCGACGGGCACCCCTCCCACGTTGGGAGGCCATCCCCAGCTGAACCTCCGCCGTCTTCTTGCTGCAGCAGCGGATGTCCTCCCATCTCTTACGGCAGTGGTTGCCCCGTCTCTGGTGGGCCCCCAGGGTCCGGACCTCCTTGGCGATGGCACGCCAAATGTCCCTCTTCTGGTGGGCGCTGACCTACATGACATGCACAAGGAAAGAGGAACACTCATTACCAACTGCACCGTCGTTGTGAGTGGCCCCCTCCCTACTCTGGCCATGTGGCCTATTCATTCCCATGCATTGATGTTCTATGAACTCTGCCCCCTTCCCTCTTCCAACCAGCCCTCTCCCCCCAGGCCTAGCCCATACAACGTGCTCCCTGTGTACTAATCTGTTGGTCTGGAGGACCGTAGAGTAGCGTGTACTGGGGAAGGACCCCATCCACAAGTTTCTCCAACTCCTGTGCAGTGAATGCAGGGGCCCTTTCCCCAGACCCAGCAGCCATCGTCGCTTCCAGACCGAGGTCACAGCAGCACTAGCAGTGTAGGTCCTCTCCTGTCGAAGGTCAGGTATCTAGTGAGTGAACATATAGAAAATGGCAGTGATGTCCGCGCCGGTGACGTCCGCGGCGTTGCGCATCATCATCGCCGACGCACCTGTTCATTGGCTCCTGGGACCCATAGGGTCCAATGTTAACCAATGCAGCATTGCGCCGCACTCTACGACCGCCTACCGCGACGGTGTGCAACGCCAGCGCAGTCACACCACAATCCCATTGTCCCAGTTGTGAGGTCAGGCAGCCGCCATTTCAGGGGCCCACATGCCTTCATCTACTACTGCGTCACGCATAGCTAGGCCTAGACTCAACACACATACAGGAAGGCTTTTTTGTCTGGTGTAGTCTTGTGTGTAACTGTGGGTACATACCTGGAGGAATATTGACAGGTTCTTCGCTGTTGTCCTTCTTAGGCACCGTCAGCTGGGACATATGAGAAGATGGCGGAATCCTCCGGTGTACCGACCTCTGGTGGACCTGTTGACAATGGAAGAAAGACATATCATCGTCACCTACCGGTTTGACCGTGCCACAATCCAGGAACTATGTACCCAGTTGGAGCCAGACCTGATGTCACCAATCCGCCATCCGATTGGAATCCCCCCTGACGTGCAGGTGCTGTCAGTCCTCATTTCCTTGCAAGTGGGTCATTTCAGACAACAGTGGCCATGGCATCAAGGATGTCCCAGCCTATGTTTTCCAACGTGCTGTCCAGAGTGTTGTCTGCCCTGCTGAAACAGGTAAGGAGATACATCATTTTCCCTGAGGTTGAGGATTTGCCTACAGTGAAAGGTGACTTCTATGCCCTTGGACATATCCCCAACGTCATAGGTGCCATTGATGGGACCCATGTAGCTCTGGTCCCCCCCGCAGGAGTGAACAGGTGTACAGAAACCGGAAGAGTTATCATTCCATGAATGTCCAGATGGTCTGTTTGGCAGACCAGTACATCTCGCAGGTAAATGCAATGTTCCCTGGCTCTTTGCATGATGCCTACATCCTGTGGAATAGCAGCATCCCTGATATGATGGGTCAACTCCAGAGGCACCGGGTATGGCTATTGGGGGACTCTGGTTACCCCAACCTTTCGTGGCTATTGACCCCAGTGAGGAATCCCAGGACCAGGGCAGAGGAACGGTACAATGATGCCCATGGGCAGACTAGGAGGGTAATCGAACGCACCTTCAGCCTTCTTAAGGCCAGGTTCAGGTGCCTCCATATGACAGGTGGATCCCTATACTACTCACTGAAGAAGGTGTGCGACATCATCATCGCCTGCTCCATGCTCCATAATTTGGCATTGCGACGCCAGATGCCTTTTCTGCAGGAAGATGATCCAGATGACGGTGTTGTGGCAGCTGTGGAGCCTGTGGATCCAGTGGACAGTGATGAGGATGAAGCTGAGGATGAAGGAAACGACAACAGGGAGTCAGTCATACAGCAATATTTCCAGTGACACACAGGTGAGAACATTTTCAGGTTTAACATTACATTAACGTCTACCTCTATCCTGTACCTACATTTCACTCACTATTTGTTAATTGAGTTGTAGCCTACCATTTCAGTTTCACAAGTGTGGTAACCTACGTGTCAACTGCTTGCATCCATCAAGGGCTTGTGATGTGTGACATTGGTATGTTAGCCATTCAATGGGTAACCCATTATGACACTGTAATTGATAATACAAAGTTCCAAATCATAGACTGACTCAAGTTTTTTTGGCATTCAATGGTGTTTATTTAAGTGCTAAAGAAATCTAGGGAGGTTGTAAAATGGTGATGAATGATGGTGGAGGAATGTCCATGGCAGAGTCCAGTCTATTCGTCTCACAGGTGCACTGCCCATCTGGGCATTGGAAGTGGAGCTGGGGAAGTTCCTATCTGGACAGGGTGACAAAGTGGGACAGTGGTGGGACAATCAGGGTGGTCTTATTTCCTGGCGGGGGTCTTGCCATCTTGCTCTGTCCTGTTCCTGGATCTCAGGGACTGCTTGCGTGGTGGTTGTCCGTCTGCAGGGGATGGGGTGCTGGTGTGTTGGTCCTGTGGCGGGCCGTCCTGTCCACTAGCGCCGGCGGAGGTGGTGGGCAGATCGTCGTCCTGGCTAATGTCAGGGGCCCCTTGGAGTGCCACGGTGTCCCTCAAGGTCTTTTGAATGTCCGTCAGCACCCCTACGATGGTGCCCAGGGCAGAGCTGATGGTCCTGAGCTCCTCCCTGAACCCCAAATACAGTTTGTCCTGCAGGCGCAGGGTCTCCTGCAACTTGTCCAGGACCGTGGCCATCGTCTCCTGGGAGTGGTGGTATGCTCCCATGATGGAGGAGAGGGCCTCATGGAGAGTTGGTTCCCTTGGCCTGTCCTCCCTCTGTCGCACAGCAGCCCTCCCAGTTCCCCGGTGTTCCTGTGCCTCCGTCCCCTGGTCCGTGTGCTCACTACCACTGCCCCCAGTTCCCTGTTGTTGTTGGGGTGGTGGGTTAGCCTGGGTGCCCTGTAGTGGTGGACACACCGCTGATAGACCTGTCCTGGGTAGGGAGGTTTGGGCCCGCTGGGTGGGTGCTGTGCTGGTGTTACCAAAGGGTGGCAGATCGGTGTTGGGCTGTGGCTGGGCAAGGGGAACCGACTGTCCTGAGGCCCACGATGGTCCGGGCTGGTCATCCGGATCCAGTGGGGCAGAGCTGCTGTCGTCACTGTGGGCCTCTTCTGGGGGTGGAGTGGTGTTGTCTGGACTCTCTGGTGTGGTGACGTTCCTTCGGGCTCCTGCAGGGGTATAGGCACATGATTATTGCATGTGTGTGTGTAATGGTGTGCAATGGTTGGATGTGCGTGATCCCCAGTGCAGGCATTCCTGTGTGGGGGATTTTGTGGTGATGGTTGGGGGGGTGTTCTGGGTATGTGCAGTGGGCATGCTTTAGTGAGGGGTGCCCATGCTTAGTTGTGTCATGCAGGGTTTGGTGTTGGGATGGGTGCTTGGTGTCATGGGTAGATTGGTGAGGATTTGGGGTGATAGGGGAGGGTGTGAGGGTGGGGGTGTGTGATAGCATGCAGTTAGGGTGGGGGATGTGATGGTTAAGATTTGACTTATCAGTGTCCCATCCTCCACCGACTCCTCCGAGGCCCTCAGGATGCAAGATGGTCAGGACTTGCTCCTTCCATGTTGTTAGTTGTGGGGGAGGAGGTGGGGGTCCGCCGCCAGTCCGCTGCACCGCGATGTTGTGCCTGGAGACTGTTGAACGCACCTTCCCCCGTAGGTCGTTCGACCTCTTCCTGATGTCCTCCCTATTTCTTGGGTGCTGTCCCACTGCGTTGACCCTGTCCACTATTCTGCGCCATAGCTCCATCTTCCTGGCCATTGATGTGTGCTGTACCTGTGAGCCAAATAGCTGTGGCTCTACCCGTAGGATTTCCTCCACCATGACCCTGAGCTCCTCCTCGGAGAAGCGGGGGTGTCTTTGGCGTGACATGGGGTGTTTTGTGTGATGTGTGGGGCGGTGTATGTGTTGATGAGTGTGGATGAGTGTAGTGGTATGTGGTGTTTTGTGCGTGGATGTTGTGTGGGTGATGGTGTTGTGTGCCTCTGTGTGTTGGGGTTGTCAATAGCTGTGCTGTCTCTCTGGCCTTCTCTCAGAATTTCTAGTTGTAGGGGTTTGTGGGTGATGTGTGTGTGTGTGTTTTATATAGTATTGGGTGTGTGGGAGTGGTGTGTGTATGTGTATCTGGTGTGTGTATTTCGAATTGTCCAATGTGGCGGTGTTTTGGAGATGTGTGTGTATTTTGAGCGCGGCGGTGTGTACCGCCAATGGAATACCGCGGTTGAAAGACCGCCGCGTGGATTCATGTGTCGTAATAGCATGGGCGTGTTTCAGTTGGCGTGGAGGTGGAGGATTTGTTACCGCCAGTTTATCGCTGACCTTTGGTGTGGCGGTGTTGTGTGGGTGTCTGAATTTCGGCGGATTCCGTGATGTGTGTCATATTAGCTGTGGCGGTCTACCGCGGTCGCGCCGGTGTGTTGGCGGTCTTCTGCATGGCGGTAAGCGCCTTATACCGCCAATGTTGTAATGACCACCATAGTCTGTGCCGTTGTGCAGGTGGGCAAGGGACAGCCTCCTGGGGCCCGGTGCCTTCTGGATCCTACGGTTTCCCCCAGGCTCTGGTGCTTGTTGCATTCCCAATTTTATAATTGTATTTCAAATGAAGGCTCCATCTACTCCCAACATGGCCTCAGTGCGGGCGATAAGGTTCACAGTGCTTTTAGCAAGTTAAGAAGTTTAGAACAATGTGGGGAACTCTGCCAAGTGAATGCACTTTGTTTGAGGAGATTCTGGTAATCCTCCAGTCACTTCTCTATGGAGTGTGCAGGTGTTGTATTCTCAATCAAATGTCTCCCCTTACTTTTCACTCTTTGTGGCAGCACCGGCAGGCAAAGGAGACGGGGCTGTGCCAAGTGGGAAAGTATCTGGCCATTGGTTCTCAGGTCACGAGACAACTGACAGCGAGACACCCAGTGGCCTGGAGGACGATGGGAGTGCCACGGGGGGAGCTGGAACAACATCTTCATCCACGGATTCTTCCTCCAGTGGGCACTCCCTAGTGGTGGCAGACCCCTGTACAACCTTTGTCTGCCACCCCCATTCTATCACCACCCTTTTTACCCAGTTGGTCGTGCCTGCTCACCCAAGAGGGTGGACATCTCCTTTACTGCAGGCACCTCTGCCCCTTCCTCTGTTAGCCCTGCTGCCCTCAGTGAAGAAGCTATTGCCCTCCTGACGTCTAGCTCTGTGGGTCAGACAGCGAGTGTGAATGTCATCCAGGGACTGGCAAGCCAGATCCAACAGAGCAATGTGTTCCTGGAGGGCATTTACAGTGCAATCGTTGGCCTACAAAGATAATTTCAGGCTTTGGCCTCCACACTGATGGAAGCCATTCACTCCTTGTCTACTGCCCCCCCTCCATCTCTTCTTCCCAGGTCAAATCCTCCCTTTCCCTGACCCAGCCAAAGCAACAGACAGGCATGCATCTATCTCAACATCCAAGGAAAGCGCAGACAAATATAATCACCACAAGACACACCCCAGGTACACACACAAACAACATCCACCTGCAAACAGAGCAACAGTCATGATTTGTCCTGACACCCCCAGTACCCTCAGCATCACAGACACAACACCTAGCACACCTACAGACACCAAACCAACATTCACTGATCCAGCCACCACACCTATACTACCCGCAGTCAGCACCCCAGCAGACCAACAGACATCCACCCTGAAAACACCACAACTACTGGCACACCTACTTGCTGCACATCCACCATACATGAAGTCATCACCCCAACCCAACAGAAAGCCACTGCAACATCCCCAGCACCTCCACCTCTACTCAGCCTAAGACACATAAATGACGTACTTGCCTACCCAACAGACACCTACCACACACAAGCACACCTCCCACAAACAGGCACCCAAAACATGGACACCTAAATATCAGAAACCACGCCCTCAACCTCCACACCAAAACCCCCTTCTGATGACCATTCTTGTGTGTCTAAAAAGGTGTTCCTTTCTTACCATGACCTTTGCTGTACTGTTCCCCCGTGACACCCACAAAATATATGTTTCCCTCCACAGGGCCATCCCTTTTACCTCCAAGGCCTCCCTAGCCCCCTGCTTGCACCCATGTCCATTCCCCTCCACCCCTACTAAAAGGCCCCCCTCCCAAACCCAAGCCAAAAGCCACCCTCACAAGCCCAAGCCCAAACTCCCCTCCCCTGCTCCCAAATACTCCTGAGGTACCTCCCTGCCCCCTGGATGCCCCTACCTGTGCAGGTTACATGGGAGTCAGGAGTCATGTTGGGGCAACATTGTGTGCTTTTGGTGCTAAAATGACTAGACTGACCAATGGCCTTGGACTTTCCTAATGTCTGCATTTTTACATTATAAAGCCAACCAGCTGTTGTTGTTTTTTGGTTACTTCTTTGTCCTGCATTTCCTTTCCTAGGTTTGAGTTGTTCCTGGCTGACATTGGTTGTGTACCAGTATTTTGTTGTCTGTGCTGCTTGCTGCTTCATGTATTGTTTGAGCAATATGTGAGGTTGTGTGCAGTGCTGTTGTCCCCCAGAGGTAGGGGGTGTGTGTGATAGGTATATGTATGTAGCTGAAATTATGGTGTCATGGTATTGTGTTGTGTTTGTCGTGATATATATTTGTTGTAATTATGAGCAATGTGGTCCTGTATGATGTGTGCTATGTCCCCTGAAGTGGCTATTGTGCACATGTGGTGTGTGTTGTGGAGTTTGGTCATTGCAGACATAGGCCCTCATTCTGACCCTGGCGGTTTGAAACCGCCAGGGCAGAGGGCAGATGAAGCACCGCCAACAGGCTGGCGGTGCTTCTTGGGCCATTCTGACCGCAGCGGTAAAGCCGCGGTCAGAAAAGGGGAACCAGCGGTTTCCCACCGGTTTACCCGCCATGTGGATTCCGACCCCCTTCCCGCCATCCTGTTCCTGGTGGTTTTTACCGCCAGGAACAGGATGGCGGGAACGGGTGTCGTGGGGCCCCTGGGGGCCCCTGCACTGCCCATGCCACTGGCATGGGCAGTGCAGGGGCCCCCTAACAGGGCCCCATAATGATTTTCAGTGTCAGCTTTGCAGACACTGAAAATCGCAACGGGTGCCACTGCACCCGTCGCACCCCTACAACTCCGCCGGCTCCATTCGTCGCCGGCTTCATTGTTGAGGGGGGTTTCCCGCTGGGCCGGCGGGCGGCCTTCTGGCGGTCGCCCGCCGGCCCAACGGGAAAGCCAGAATGGCCACCGCGGTCTTTTGACCGCGGTGCTGTCATTCGGCGGTTCCCTCCAGGTGGGCGGCTCCCGCCGCCCGCCGGGGTCAGAATGACCCCCATAGAGTGTGTTGAGTTGTGAAAGTGTTCTTTGCTTTTAATTGCATATGACTATTTAGGTGTGTGTCCCTCAGAGCTGGCTGGTGTCTGGTATGGTGTTGGGAGTAGTGTATGCTTTGTAACCTTGCGCTTCACCCATATCTGTGACTGTGCAGTACATTTGTTGTTGGTATTGCTTGTCCATGAGATCTGAGTGGGGCCTGCTCGTGAGGGCATGTTTTTTGGGCCTTGTTCAACGTGAGATGTGTCCAGTATGGCCTCCTTCCAAGTATGGTTTTGCTGCTCCCCTCACAGTGATGCCTGTCTTCTTGTGATGTGCTGCTTTGTATGTTTTGACTGTTTGTGTCTGCGTGTATTGTGAAAGCATGATAGGTTTGATATGCTTGGTGTGTATGTGATGTGTGTGTTTATTGCGCGGGTGTATGAAGGTGTTGCATATGTTCCATTACACATGAATGTACATGTGTGTTGTATGTGTGTCTAATCCCTTGCCAGTGTTGGGTGTGAGTATGTGACATTTTTTGTAGTTGTGCAGTTGTTATGTTGTTATTATACATTCACAAATCATATGGGAATCGGTGTGCCTGGGCCTGTGTTGTGCTGCCATGTGTAAATATCTGGTATTGATGTGTGGTGTGTCTGTGCTGACTGAAGTGTGTGTGTGATATGTATGTGTGGGTATCCTTGAGGCAATATGTGAGTGTGTGTGCCACTATGCTGTTAGGTGTATGTGCAGCCCTTTACACCCCCTCCTTATGTTATGTTATGTAACTGTACAAATTTATACATTTTACATATGTCACAGGTATGTGTGTGTGTGTACTTACAGTGGTTGTTGTCCTCGTTGGCGATGATTCTGTTGTCTTTCGATGAGCAGAGGGATGACAGCTAGTTCTGGTTCCATGGTTGCTCCTGAAGTGTCTTCTTTTATACTGTTCATTTCCGCCTGATTCTCCGTTGTGGTTAAACCGTTGCAGTCACATTGGCGGTGTGCAACCTCCTAATAGAAATGGTCTCCATAGGACAGTTTGTGCCTTCAGGCAACTGCCACGGTCTGTACTGGCTTGTGGTGCTGACGTACTGATGATGGACTTCTGTGTGCACCACCTCCAAACTCATAATTTGGTTGTTCGCTCAGCCAGCTTGGTGGCAGTGAGACCGTCACAGCCAACATGGAGGGTCACGGGACTGCCAAACTTGTAATGAGGCCCATGCAACATAAAATCCCTAAACATAAAACAGGGAGGCTACCACCTATCCCCACTTTAAAACGTTTCATCGTATAAACTAAAAAAGGCATCAGTGATACCCTGCATTTCCTTAGAAGATACCAAGATCTACACATACCTGAACATTTAGAAATTACTCATGAGGAGGAACCTTTCCTTGCACATGAGTACCTCATTAATGAGAAATCAATCCTAATGTTTTCTACAGCAGACAACTTAAAACTCCTTACCCCATGTCAAACATGGATGATAGATGTAACCTTCAAAATGTGTCCCAGACCACTAACTGAGACATACAGATATCCCTTTTATATATGCCCTACTACCAAATAAACAAAGCAGTATTTACTGTGATTTCTTAAACCGTATAAAACATAAAACAAATAACTACTACCCCCAAAAACGAATCATAGACTTTGAGCAAGCCATGATTCAAACCATTCTAAAAATGTATCCCCACACATCTGAGAGGCATTTTCATTGTGTGCACTCAGCAGCAGCCTGCTGCATGCAGATGGAGCTCTGTTTGGACGTGATAGTGCCTCTTCGTTTGCTCTGGTCCCCCCACCAATTTATTATATGGCCACTTCCTTTGAGTTCTTCCAAATACCCTTCAAAACAAATTAAAAAGATCACAGCATTGCAATGAGCACAAGTTTCCTGTGAGAGTTTGGGTGTTTTCAATTGTAGGAGTCTTGGCTGTTTTCTAGTGTAAGAGTCCTTAATGACTACTCAGCGAGGCTCTGACACAGTTAACTATAGTCTAGAGAATGCGTTTGGCAAATTTACTTCCCAGTTACTGCTAAATAATGCTACTGACAATAATATGATAATGACCTGGTTGAGTGAGGAGGTTGTGAATGTAGGAATATGATGTATTTACTTGGAGAATGGTGGAGAAAGTTTGGGGAAAATCAGCATTGAGGGTCCTTTAGTAAATTATTTAATGAAATTTCGTAAGATATAATCTAGCCTAAGTAATGTTGATACACTAAAATATTTGAGGGAGCAGATAAAAAATTCAGCTGTCCTGGTGTAACTGTTTAGAGAATTGACTGCCATGGAAGTCATTAGAAATTGACTATCCTGGCAACAATCATCAGCATGTATTGGCTGGTTAAACATTTGTGACCTTACAAAATAACAAATGGAAGAACCAATTGGAAACTAAGGGGCATATTTATGAGAGGCTTCCATCACTATTGCATGGCTGTGATGTAGCAGTAGTGCAAACCTTTCAACCATATCTAGGAGGCCATGCAAAGCCACTTTACATGACTTTGAATGGCCCTATAAATATGGAGTAAGGCAGGCAGTGCAAATCACTGTCTTGCCTTACTCTGCACAAGGGAGGCGTTCCATGGGCATTGCAGTAGGTGTTCCCACACAACATCAATGGATATTAAAGCATCCCCAGATTTACAAGGTCTTGTAAACCTGGGGATGCGTCAAAACCTTACACCTCCACCTCCAGGAAGGCTCAATGAGTAGAAATATCTTTATATCTTCTTGTTTATTCTTCTTTCAATGGGTGCAGCATACATAGAAAGAGGTAAAAGCCCCCTCCCAGGATTTATTTTTGTACAGGAAGGTACCCCTTCCTGCAGAAAACAATCTGCTTGCAATGCAGACACCCTTGCACCATGGTGCAAGGGTGCCTGCATTGCTGCTAGGCAGCGCGTTGTGTGGCAGTGCAGAAGAAAAGGACAGGAATTTACTGTAATCCTTAAATACAGTGCATTTCGGCAAGTAAAGCACTGCAGCGCTGCGCCACCACCTCATGAATCTGAGCCTAATTGTGATACTGTTTTATTTGGGTAGCAACAGCTATACATTTATCAAAAAAAATCTGGCAATCTATAAAGGCACAGGCTGTAAGTCTTTCACATTAACCACTACATTGACCACTAAATTAAAATGTTAATGTGCCCAATGAACCCGAGAGACAGTGGAAAATGAGGTACATGCCTCATAGATCTCCGTCCTGCCCGTCTCATGCAACTGGCATTAATTGTAATGTAAGCCAATGTTAAGCATAGCCTTGCAGCAGGGGTTGCTCCTGAAACATTAAGGGCCAGATCTACAAGAAAGTGGTGAATTTGTCCCAATACACCTCTTTTCTTGTGCCCTCCCCTACCGCCACCTAACAATAGAATGGTAGCGCTGTATTTACAATACAGGTCACCATGGTGCTCGTTTCCACAATAGCACCATAATTTATGGCACTATTGTGGATCTCTGCTGGATTAGTGCCATAAATTGTGGCACTAGTGCAACAAAGTACTAGGGAGGCCCATTGGTAACTATGGGCCCATTATGTTAACACCTTCCCTATGCAGGCATTAGACATTATGTAAAAAATGAGGCAGTGAATGCTTGGAGATTTCACTGTGCCATTTTTTGTGGCCTACCAGTGCAGGAACGCCCCCTGTATATATTACGCATTGGCGCCGGCATGATGTGGCACACCGGGTTACAAAGTGAAGCAATGCATGTATTGAGCCTCTTTGTAAATATGGTGAGTGGAAATGGTTTCCTTAATACCACATTAGCATCAGAAAAAAATATGCTAATGTGGTGTAAGTGTGAGAAAGTAGCCTCCTTCTGGCATGGTTACCCCCATTTTTGGCCTGTTTGTCTTTGTGTTTGACTGTGTCACTGGGATCCTGTTACCAGGACCCCAGTGCTTATGCTCTCTCCCCTTTAAATTTGGTTGTTGGATACTGCTAATACAGTATTCCACTCATAATTTGCATACCGTAGCCCCCTAGTAAGTCACTAGTATATAGTACCTAGGTATGTAGAGCATTGTGGTCCCAGGGGATCCTTATGGGCTGCAGCATTTCTTTTGCCGTCCATCGAGGGCACTTGAGAGGGCCTGTAAAGTTCAGAGGGCCCCTCAAGGGCAGTGGGCTGCTATTCTGTGGTTGTCCTTTTCTGGCAATGGGCGGAAAGACTTCTCACTGTCAGAGAAGAAGACTTAGACAACTAAAGTATTCTGAAGACTGCACGCTTGGATGGATTTGGCTTAAACACTGAACAATATAGAATACCGTTCAGAGAGACCAGAAAAGAATCTTCACAAGACTGGATGGACTTTGTGGACTGTTATATGAAGGCTTCAGAAGGTTGGTTACATGGCAGCCAAGTTTCTGACTAAGAGGGTGTTTACAATTTAATTCTGAGAGAGCACATTCTGAATGACTGTGTGTCTGATTTGTTACATCAATACTTAGCAGACTCAGATCTGACCTCTCCTCAAGAATTGGTAAAGAAGCCAGACAAATGGGTCAGAACAAGGGTGAGCAGAAAAGCTCATACAGGGGGTGACAAAGAAAAGAAGAAAGATGGTGAAAAGTCTCAGGACAAGCATGGGGACGATCATAAAACTAAAGATTCCTCTTCAGGTCCACAACACTCCTCTGGGGGTGGGGATAAAACGTATTCTTCTTACTCTTCTACAGACAATAAAAAGCCTTGGTGCTATGTGTGCAGAGGTAAAGGCCATTGGCCAGGGGACAAGTCCTGTCCAGGCAAAACCCATGAGCCTCTACTACACCCACTTCAACTTCTAGTGCCCCTAGTAGTAGTAGTAATAGTGGTGGGACTACTAGCAATTGTCAAAGCAAAGGTGTGGTTGGGTTCACTTTTGGGTCCATCATAGAAACTGGGGTAGATGTAGAAACACCCAAGACAGTTTATGTCTCACCTGGTGGCATTGGCCTTGCCACCTTGGCTGCTTGTCCCTTAACATGGATAAGTCCAAGCAGTCAATTGAAATAAATGGTGTTGAGGCCCAGGCCTACAGAGACACATGTGCCAGTATCACTTTAGTGACAGAAAACCTGGTGTCACCTGCACAATACCTGCTTGGACAGACATACCAGGTTACTGATGTCAACAATTCCACTCAGTCTCTCCCCTTAGCTGTGGTGCAAGTTAGTTGGGGTGGAGTTACTGGCCCTACGCAGGTGGTGGTGTCACCTAGCTTACCTGTACACTGTCTCCTAGGAAATGACCTAGAGGCCTCAGGTTGGGCTGAAGTAGAGTTTAGGAACCATGCATCCATGCTGGGTATACCTAAGGAGTTGCTTCTTTTAATCTCAGGTGAGATGAAAAAAGAAGGAAAGGATCCCTGAAGCCTCAGGATCCTCCTCGCCCCACAGGTAAAAAGGGTATCAAAGCATCCCCTACCCACCTTACCACAAAGGATAGCATTACTGTGGTGGGAGACACCTCTCCTAGGGTGAAACCTGTACCAAAGGAGTCAACAGCTACCATAGGTGACCTCCCTGAGTTCACACTTGCACTCTTCTCTAGCTAAAAATCTCCAAACAGGGTGGTTCACCTCCCCACAGTGAAGGGACCATACAGTGGATGATAAAGGGAATAACCACTCTATTGCAGACCTACTCTCCACTTATCACCACTTAGACAATACAGTCTCAACTGGCCCTGGTTAGACTTATTGTCCTTCATTTGTAGGGGGGTGACAAAAATAGTCTCTCTCTCTAGCAAGGTTACCCCCCTTTTTGGCCTGTTTGTCAGTGTGTTTGCCTGTGTCACTGGGATCCTGCTAACCAGGAACCCAGTGCTTATGCTCTCTCCCCTTTAACCTGTTGTGTGCCGGGGACGTAACAGTTACGTCCACCGGCACAGTGCTCCTTTGCTGAGGATGTAACTATTATGTCCTCGGCACTGAGCTCAGAGGGAGCGCTAGTGCTCATTCTGTGGGCTTCCCTCCCACCCCCCCAAAGGCATCCCGCCCTTCCCCTTCCACCCCCGTCCCCCCACCCCCCAAAGACATCAGCATGCGATCACGCACTGACATCATTACAGGGTGCCGGTCGCACTGGAAGCCATTTGCTTCCAGTGCGACCTTAGAGAAACAGGTGAGTTTCTCCTCCGGAGGGTGGGGGGGCTTTAAACAAAGAGGCACCGGGAGAAAGGAAAGGGTTTTCCTTTACCCCGGTGTCGCTTTTAGCATTCCTGCTGCCTTATTGCATTGTGATCGGGCAGGAGGAATGCCCACTAGACGCCAGGGATTTTTTTGTTTGTTTTTGATGTATTTTGTGACAGGAAACGGCCCCTTGGGCAAGGGTCACTCCCATTTGGGGGGCAAGTTTGCTGTGGCCATTTCTTCCCCCCTTGAGGGCAGATCAGCCTATTATTTTTAGGCTGATCTGCCCCCAAGGTTGGCAGAAACCACTAGAACATCAGGGATTTTTATTCATATGTTTATTTATGTGGGGGGTCGCCCCCTTGGGCAAGGGGTGCCCCCCCAAGAGAGACCTTGAAATGTTGGCCATTTCTGCCCCCCTTGGGGGCAGATAGGCCTATTTTCTTTAGGCCCATCTGCCTCCAACGGGGGCAGAAGCCACTTAGACACCAGGGATAGTGTGTGTGTTTAGTGGATGGGGGCCAGCCCCTTGGGCAAGGGTCGCCCCCCTTTGGGGGCACATGTACTATGGCCATTCCTGCCCCCCTTGGGGGTAGATAGGCCTAATATTTTTCAGCTGACGCCAGGGATGTTTGTTTATATGTTTATTTATGTGGGGGTGCCCCCTCGGGCAAAGGGTCCCCCCCCCAGGGGGCATAGAATTGTTGGCCATTTCTGCACCCCTTGGGGGCAGATCGGCATATTTGTTTTTAGGCCCATTGCCCCTAAGGGGGGCAGAAGCCACATTTGTCCAGTTTCTTTTCGTAGGAAAGATCATGGCTAGCCGCAGGATGACCGCTCAGCAGGTGGTTGGTATGCTTTTTGAGTCATTGTCTGATCATGATTATGAGACGGACTCTGCATCTGAGGCAGAGGAGGAAGTGAGAGATTCTGGCAGTGAAGTTTCTGTCGGAGAGGAATCTTCTGATGAGGAAGCCACTCTCAGTGCAGATGAAGGGCCTGTTTTAGAGGAGGACACTGATGTGCCATTTGTGCAGCAACCTGGGGCTGAAAGGTTTCCCGTTAGAAGACCTGAGCTCTGGGTTGCTTCAAACATGGAGCAGTCAGAGTTGCCTGCCTTTACTAGTCTCCTGGGGTGTAGAGTCAATACAGAGAACTTTTTGCCTGTCAATTTCTTTGAGTTATTTGTGGATGATGTGTTTTCAGAAGAGATTCTTGAGCAGACTAATTTGTATGCGGAGCAGTACCTGAGGGACAACGCTGCTAGACTTAGGCCACACTCTAGAGCTACCCAGTGGGTTCCCACAAATGTGGAAGAGATGAAAAGGTTTTTGGGTTTGACTCTTTTGATGGGGTTGATAAGGAAGCAGTCACTGGCTTCTTATTGGTCAAATAGTCCCATGATCATGAGTCATAATTGATGTTTGCTTCTTCTTAGGATGCTGCATTTTGTTGACAATGCATTAGCCTTGGCCCAAGATCACTCTGATTCTGACCATCTTTTTAAGATTAGGCCTGTCCTTGATCATTTTGTAGATCGTTTTTCAGAGGTCTTTGTTCCAGGCAAAGGTGGATGAGTCTTTGGTCCTCTTCAAGGGTCGTTTGGTTTTTAGGCAGTACATTCCTAGCAAGGGGGCACAATATGGAATTAAATTGTATATGCAGTCTGAAAGTAGTACAGGATATGTGTATAGTTTCCGTGTCTACACTAGTAGGGATTCCAGTATTGACCCCCCTGGTTGTCCCCCCACTTTTGGAGTTATTGAGAAAATTGTGTGGGAACTTGGTAGACGACTGTTCAACAAAGGTCACCATTTGTATGTAGATCATTTCTACACTGGAGGGCAGTTGTTCAAGGAATTGTTTAGAGTGGACACTCTTGCTTGTGGCACAATTCGTTGTAACCTGAAAGGCTATCCAAGGGAGCTTGTCTGTAAAACACTTGAGAGGGGACAGTGCAGTGCCTTGCTGAATGATGAGCTGCTAGCTTTGAAATTTTCAAACAAGGGGTATGTCTACATGCTAAGTACCATCCATGATGAGAGTACTTCCACGTGACTGTTTAGGGCCAGGTTGCTGAAGTGCACAAACCTTTGTGCATTTTAGATTATAATAAGCACATGGGAGGTGTAGATAGAATTGATCAGAGGTTGGAACCTTATACTGCTATTCGGAAGTCTTACCTTTGGTATAACAAGCTAGCAATTCACCTCTTCCACTTGGCAACTTTTAATGCTTTTATTGTGTTGAAGGATAGGTATCCAGAGTCAAAGATGACATTTGTAAAATTTTAGGAGTCAGTGATAGAGAGCCTTATTGTGGTGGAACAGGCAAGAGTTCCTAGAGAAGCAGTGGTGGAGGATGTGGCTAGATTGAAAGATCGCCACTTTGCTGGGGACATTCCTCCTACTCCCAAAAAAGACTTTCCAGCCAAGAAATGTAGAGTCTGTGCCCCAAGAGGTATCCGGAGGGAGACTTGAATGTACTGCCCAGATTGTCTTTCAAAGCCTGGGCTGTGTGTGGGTGGTTGTTTCGAGAATTACCACACTCAGAATAATTACTGGGAACTACCATGAGTGTAAACTGCCTGTTTTATATTTTCAGTTTCCTGGTTGGCATTTCTGTCATGTACTTAGTTAGAGCTTTTGTGTTTGCAGTTTTGTCATTATTTATAATTAGTTAGTGCTTTCTTTGTTTTTAAAACTAACAAAAGTGATGCCATTATGTGTAGAGTGGTGCTTGCCTGACGGTGTGCATATTGACTTGCTGTTGGCTACTGCAACACACTGCCAGCCAAACGCCAGTCCACTCACTCCCATCAGCTGGTGTGATTGCTGTATCAGGCATGTGGGCGTATGTAAGTGATGGGCCCTTGAGTGGTGCTGTCTGTCGATGCGAGTGTTGTAATGTGCTGGGCCTGTGGCTGGCGGCGTGAATGGTCTGTGCATGTCATGTGTGAAAGGTGTGTGAATGGACTGTAAAGCAGTTGGTGCCTTGCCGTGGCTTTACAGCTCACGAGCTGTGAGTCATTGGTTCAGTTTTTTGGCCTTTCAGTTATTAACAGTGCATTTCCTTTTTGTGAAATCTCTTGTTAATAAAATTTGATCCACTGAACCATCACTCACCCTCAGGCCAAATCCAACCAGTATGTGGGGTAAAAATGACAAAACCTGTTCCGCTGTAATCAGGCGTCACAGCATACCTGTGACATGCTAGGTATCTCGGGTGGGACCGCGATGATGAAGCATGCCACCAACTTGGTTGTTGGGTGAGGGGTCTTTTTAACATAACCTAAGTGCATTTTCTTTTCACAGTGTTAGTGTTTGGAACATCACATAAGTATGAGGACACACCAAAATGATCTATTGCAAAACTACCTGTGTTTGGGGGGGGGCACCTATGTTTTGGTCCCGGGTGCAGCCTTCATCTAGGGAAACCTACCAAACCCAAACATGTTTTAAAAATAGACACCCCAAGGAGTCCAAGGAGGTGTGGCTTGCCTGATCCCCCAACATTTTCTCACCCAGACTCCTCAGCAAACCTCATCATTTGCTTAAAAAATCATATTTTCCTCACCTTTCTTTGTAGGATCACCACTGCAGCACAAATTTCCTACCACCCAGTATTCCCCTCAGTCTCCCAAGTAAAAGGATACCTCACTTGCGTGGATCCTCAAAGCAGTGTCAGCCTAAAAGATGTATAAAAGAAAAATATGTGCTTATCAACTCGCTGTGCTATCCCTTCAATCTCTGCAGGTTGTTGGCATTTTTCTGGTGCATGCACCTGGGCCACCCACATAAGTGAGGTATCATTTTTATTGGGAGACTTGGGGGAACACTGGGTGGAAGGAAATTTGTGGCTACTCTCAGATTCCAGAACTTTCTGTCAGCGAAGATGAGAGGAAAAGGTGTTTTTTTGGCCAAATTTGTAGGTTTGTAAAGGGTTTTGGGTAACAGAACCTGGTCAGAGCCCAACAAGTCACCCCATATTGGATTCCCCTAGGTGCCTAGTTTTAAAAAATGCACAGGTTTGCTAGGTTTCCTCAGGTGCCGTCTGAGCTAGAGGCCAAAATCCACAGCTAGGCACTTTGTAAAAAAAAGCTCTGTTTTCCTTCTGAAAACGTGATGTGTCCACTTTGCGTTTTGGGGCATTTTCTGTCGCGGGCGCTAGGCCTACCCACACAATTGAGGTACCATTTTTATTGGGAGAGTTAGGGGAACGCTGGGTGGAAGGAAATTTGTGGCTCCACTCAAATTCCATAACTTTCTGTCACCGAAATGAGAGGAAACAATATTTGTTTGGCCAAATTTTGAGGTTTGCCAAGGATTCGGGGTAACAGAACCTGGTTAGAACCCCACAAGTCACCCCATCTTCTATTCCCCTAGTTATCTAGTTTTCAGAACTGTGCAGGTTTGCTAGGTCTCCCAAGGTGCCAGGTGAGCTAGAGGCCAAAATCCACAGCTAGGTACTTGGTAGAAAACAGCTTTGTTTTCTTTCTGAAAAATTGATGTGTCCACGCTGAGTTTTGGGGCATTTCCTGTTGCGGGTACTAGGCCTACCCACACAAGTGAGGTACCATTTTTATCTGGAGACTTGGATAAATGCTGAGTGGAAGGAAATGTGTGGCTCCTCTCAGATTCCAGATCTTTCTGTCCCCGAACTGAGAGGAAAAAGTGTTTTTTTTTTGGACAAATTTTGAGATGTGCAAAGGATTCTGGGTAACAGAACCTGGTCAGAACCCCACAAGTCACCCCATCCATCTTGGATTCCCCTAGTTATATAGTTTTCAAAACTGCGCAGGTTTGCTAGGTCTCCCTAGGTGCCAGCTGAGCTAGAGGCCAAAATCCACAGCTAGGCACTTTAAAAAAACAGCTCTATTTTCTTTGTGAAAAATGTGATGTGTCCATTTTGTGCTTCCTGTCATAGGCACTTGGCCTACCCATGCAAGTGAGGTACCATTTTTATCGGAAGACTTAGGGTAACACAGATTAGTAAAACAAGTGTTATTGCCCCTTGTCTTTCTCTACATTTTTTCCTTCCAAATGTAAGACAGTGTGTATAAAAGACGTCTATTTGAGAAATGCCCTGTAAATCACATTCTAATATGGGCACCCCGGAATTCAGAGATGTGCAAATAACCACTGCTTCTCAACACCTTATCTTGTGGCCATTTTGGAAATACAAAGGTTTTCTTGATACCTGTTTTCACTTTTTATATTTCAGCAAATGAATTGCTGTATGCCCGGCATAGAATGAAAACCCATTGCAATGTGCAGCTAATTTATTGGCTCTGGGTACCTAGGGTTCTTGATGAACCTACAAGCCCTTTTATCCCCACAACCAGAAGAGTCCAGCTGATGTAACAGTAAATTGCTTTAAAACACGAGCCTTCTTTTCCCATTTTGGCTAATTTCTTGGTCTTCTTCAGGGGACCCAACAAAGTGTGGGTACCTCTATGATCCCTAGGATGTTGGAAAAAAATGCACACATTTGGCGTGGGTAGCTTATGTGAGCAAAAAGTTATGAGGGCCTAAGCGCAAACTGCCCCTAACAGCCAAAAAAAGGCTTGGCACAGGAGGGGAAAAGGCCTGGCAGCAAAGGGGTTAAATTTGGTTGTTGGATACTGCTAACACAGTATTCCAATCATAATTGGCATACTGGAGCCCCCTTATAAGTCCCTAGTATATGGTACCTAGGTACCCATGGCATTGGGGTTCCAGGGGATCCCTATGGGCTGCAGTATTTCTTTTGCCTCCCATAGGGAAGCCCATGCAAAGGCTTCTACAGGACTGCCATTGCAGCCTGTGTGAAATTGTGCATGCACCATTTCACAGGCATTCACACTGCACCAGGTCACTTATAAGTCACACATATATCAAGCCTTCCAACCGTGAAGGCTGGGTTTAGAGTACCTGTGTGTGAGGGCACTCCTGCACTAGCAGAGGTGCCCCATGTCATCGAGGACCATTTTCCCGGACTTCGTGAGTGTGGGGATGCCATTTTATGCGTGCACTAGACATAGGTCACTACCTATGTACAGCTTCACAATGGTAACTCCGAATATGGCCATGTTTGGTATTAAACATGTTGGAATCATACCCCCAGGCTTTTGCAAGCATTGGTTGTATTATTTCATCCACTCTGGGGGCTCCTTAGAGGACCCCCAGTACTGCCATTACAGCCTTCTAAGGTTTTCCAGGAAGCCCCAGCTGCTGCCACCTCACAGACAGGTTTCTGCCCTCCTGTTGCTTGAGTATGTCAAGCCCAGGAAGGCAAAACCAATGAATTCCTTTGGGGGAGGAATGTTCCACCCTCTCCCCTTGGAAGTAGGTGTTATTGGTATGGGAGGGGTAGCCTCCCAGAGCCTGTGGAAATGCTTTGAAGGGCACAGATGGTACCCTACTTGCATAATCCAGTCTATACTGGTTCACTGACCCCCATTTCCTGCTCTGGTGCGAAACTGGACAAAGGAAAGGGGGGTAACCACTCCCCTGTCCATCACCACCACAGGGGTGGTGCTCAGAGCTCATCCAGAGTGTCCCTGGGTTTTGCCATCTTGGATTCCAAGTTAGCAGGGCACTCTGAGAGCATCTGAGTGGCCAGCAGGTGACATCAGAGCCCTCCCCTAATTGGTGCTTACCTGTAAGCTGAAACAGCAGGAAAGTACCATCTTCCATGGTATATTACCCCCATTGTTACCTGTATGTCAGTATGTTTTTGCCTGTCTCACTGGGATCCTGCTGGTCAGGACCCCAGTGCTCATAGTTTATGGCCTACTGTGTGTGTCTGTGTAGTGCTTAACTGTGTCACTGAGGCTCTGCTAATCAGAACCTCAGTGCTTATGCTCTCTCTGCTTTTAAATTTGTCACTGTAGGCTAGTGACTTCATTTACCAATTTCAATTGGCACACTGGACCCCCCTTATGAGTCCCTTGTATATGGTACCTAGGTACCCAAGGCATAGGGGTTCCAGGAGATCCATATGGGCTGCAGCATTTCTTTTGCTACTCATAGGGAGCTCAGACAAACCCTTGCACAGGTCTGCCATTGCAGCCTGCGTGAAATAACGCACACATTTTTCATAACCATTTTCACTGCACTTATGTAACTTATAAGTCACCCATATGTCTACCCTTCACTTGCTGAAGGTTAGGTGCAAAGTTACTAAGTGTGAGGGCACCCTTGCACTAGCAATGGTGCCCCCACATAGTTCAGGACCATATCCTGGGACTTTGTGAGTGCAGGGACACCATTACACGCGTGCACTACCGATAGGTCAATACCTATGGCCCTCATTACAACCCTGGCGGTAAATCCTGCTTACCACTATGCAGAAGACCGCCAACATACCGCTGCGGACGTGGAATTCCGCTACAGGTATTATGACCCAGAGCTCGCAATTTGCCACAATATAGACACCCACACAAGTACGCCACACCAAAGGTCAGTGATAAACTGGCGATAACAAAACCGACACCGTCACGCCAACAAGAATACGCCCACACTATCATGACCCACGAATCAACGCAGCAGTCTTTCAACCGTGGTAATCTACTGACGGTACACACCGCCGCACTCAAAACACACACACTTACCAAACACAACCACATTGGACAATTCCAAATACACACACCTGATACACATACACACACCACACCCACACACCCAATCCAATATAATACACACACCCACATTACCCACAAACCCTTACTACCAGAAATTTGAAAGCAGGCCAGAGAGAGACACTACCTTAAACAACACCAGCATCCACAGACACACAACACCATCACTTACACAACATCCACGCACCTCAAACAACACACAACAACACATCCCCTCACACATCACAACACACACAATCTCACACATCACCCACACCACATCATGGCACCTCAATGATACCCCAGGTTCTCTGAGGAGGAGCTCAGGGTCATGGTGGAGGAAATCATCCGGGTAGAGCCACAGCTATTCGGACCACAGGTGCAGCAGACCTCCATTGCAAGGAAGATGGAGTTATGGAGCAGAATTGTCGACAGGGTCAACGCAGTGGGACAGCATCCAAGAACTAGGGATGACATCAGGAAGAGGTGGAATGACCTATTGGGAAAGGTGCGTTCCATGGTCTGCAGACACCAGATTGCTGTACAGAGGACTGGCAGTGGACCCCCATCTCCTCCCCCACAACTAACAACATGGGAGGAGCAAGTCTTGGCAATACTGCATCTTGAGGGCCCCGCAAGAGTAGCAGGAGGACTGGTCTCTGGTAAGGCAAATCTCTATTACTATCACCCCCCTACCTGCATGCCTTCACAAACCCCCACCCCTCCCCTCACAACCATCACCCCAACAACCCAGAGATACCCCACCAACACAACCCACACACCCCAAAACCAAGCCCTGCATGTAACACCAATGCATGGACACCCATCACCAAAGCATGCCCAGTACAGATACCCACACAGACCCGAAACCAACTATCACACAAGGACCAGGCCATGAATGCAAGCACTGGAGTAGATGATCACTCACCCATTGCACCCAATGGCACACACAGATGCAATAATCATGCCTTTACACACCTAAAGGACCCCTACCCAATGTCACCGGAGAGGAGGTGCCAGAAATATCCAGTCCCCCCACAGAAGAGACCCACAGTGATGACAGCAGCTCTGCACAACTGGATCAAGATGACCAGCCAGGCCCATCAGGGACCTCGGGACAGTTGGTTCCACTGACACAGTCACAAGCCACTACAGAGCCTCCCCCCTCAGGAAACACCAGCACATCACCCACCTGGCCCATCCCTCTGTCCCCAGGACAAGTCAATCAGCAGTGTGTCCACCACTACAGGGAACCCAGGCAACCCCACTAACACAGGACGATCAGGGACCTGGGGACAGTGGCTTTGGGCACACGGTTCAGGGGACAGAGGCACAGGACAACAGGGAAGCTGGGAGGACTGCTGTGCGACAGGGGGAGGACAGAACCAGGGAACCCACTCTCCACGAGGCACTCTCCAACATCATGGGAGCTTACCATCATTCCCAGGAGACGATGGCAACGGTACTAGCCAAGTTTCAGGAGACCCAGCGGCTGCAGGAGGTACTCTACCTTGGGATCAGGGAAGACAAGAAGTCCATTAACAACACCCTGGTCACCATTGCAGGGGTGCTGGCAGACATGGCCAACACCAAGAGGGACACAGTGGCACAACAAGGGGCCCCTGACACTAGCCTCGACGATGAACAGCCCTCCACCTCTGCCGGCGCTAGTGGACAGGAGGCACCGCCACAGGAACAACAGGACACCAGCACCCCACCCCCTGCAGATGGAGAACCACCCTGCAAACGGTCCCTGAGATCCAGGAACAAGACAGAGAACATTGCCAAGACCCCCGCCAGGAAATGAGACCCCCACAAATGTCACCCCTCTGTCCCACTTTGTCACCCTGTCCATCCTTCAATTGCCATTGCTCCACTTCCTATGCCCCTTTGGACAATGCAGCTGTGAAACCAATAGACTAGACTCTGCCATGGACATTCCTCCACCATCCCCCAGCCCATTTTGCAACCCCATCAACTTATTAGCACAGAAATAAACACACTTCAATCACAAAACAATCTGGAGTCAGTCTGTGCTTTCACAAATGTGTAATTGCAATAACCATGGAATATAGCAATGTCAATTTACTTGTGCACATACTGATGTAACACAGCTGTAGGCCATGAGGAAATATTGCAGAGGGCACAAAGTGGGACCCACATCTGTGAAATGGAAAGGCAAAGTGACAAGTCAGGGTCCATACACTGAGTGAAAATGACAGACATGCTAGCTCCAACAATTGTATGAGATATGGTAGACAGTTGACATCTTCTTACCTATGTCTCACTGGAAGTATTGCATAATTATGCTGTTTCGGTTGTCGATATCCTCTTCTTCTGCCTCCTCTTCTTCACTGTCCACAGGCTCTACAGCTTCCACAAGACCACCAGCTGGACCATCCTCCTGCAGAAAAGACTCCTGCCGTTGCAAAGCCAGGTTGTGCAGCATACAGCAGGCCACGATGATCTGGCACACCTTCTTTGGTGAGTAGTAGAGGGAACCACCTGTCATATGGAGGCACCGGAATCTGGCCTTCAGGAGGCCGAAGGTGCCTTCGATCACCCTCCTAGTTCGCCCATGTGCCTCATTGTAGTGTTCCTCTGCCCTTGTCCTGGGATTCCTCACTGGGGTCAGTAGCCATGTCAGGTTGGCGTAACCAGAGTCACCGGCAAATATCGAGGGACAACTGTTAGACACACACTAACCCTTAGGGACAACCCCATACCCAGACACCTATTCACACTGTATTGGGTCCTTGGCCTCACCTATTAGCCGCACACGGTGCCTCTGGAGTTGCCCCATCACATAAGGGATGCTGCTATTCCTCAAAATGTAAGCGTCATGCACTGAGCCAGGAAACTTACATTCACATGGGAGATGTACTGGTCTGCCAAACACACCATCTGCACATTCATCGAATGGTAGCTCTTCCGGTTTCTGTATACCTGTTCACTCCTGCGTGGGGGTACTAATGCCACATGTGTCCCATCAATGGCACCAATGAAGTTTGGGATATGTTCCAGGGCATAGAAGTCACCTTTCACTGTGGGCAAATCTGCCACCTGAGGGAACACAATGTAGCTGTGCATGTGTTTCAGCAGGGCAGACAACACTCTGGACAACACGTTAGAGAACATTGGCTGGGACATCCCTGATGCAATGGCCACTGTTGTTTGAAAGGAACCACTTGCCAGGAAGTGGAGTACTGACAGGACCTGCACTAGAAGGGGTATCCCTGTGGGATGGCGGATAGCTGACATCAGGTCTGGCTCCAACTGGGCACACAGTTCCTGGATTGTTGCACGATCAAGTCTGTATGTGACTATTATGTGTCTCTCTTCCATTGTCAACAGGTCCACCAGCGGTGTGTACACCTGAGGATGCCGCCATCTCATCACCTGCCCCAGCAGACGTGCCCTATGGAGGAGAACAGCGAGCAGAGAGTCAGCCAACACTGAGGTATCACAAAATGTCATTTGCAAAAATTTATTAATCGCGATGTGCCTGTAACTGTGTGTATTCCAGGCCTAGATATGTGTGACGCAGTTATTATTAATGCCATGTGGCCCCCTGAAATGGCGGCTGCCTGAACTGTAAGATAGGACAAGGGGATATGAGGTAACTGCGCTGGTGTTATACACCGTCGCGGTGGGCAGTCAGAGACCGCGGTGCAATGCAGCATTGGTTAACATTGGGCCCTATGGTTCTGAGGAGCCAATGACGATGTACGCCAGCGGTGACAGTACGCACCACTGCAAATGTGACCGCCATTTTCTGTCTGTTCACTCACTTGATACCTGACCTTCAACAGGAGAGGACCTACACTGCAAGTGCTGCTGTGACCTGTGTCTGGAAGCGACGATGGCTCATGTGTCTGGGGAAAGGGCCTCTGCCTTCACTTCAGAGGAGTTGGACAAACTAGTGGATGGGGTCCTCCCCCAGTACACGCAACTGTATGGTCCTCCAGACAAACAGGTTAGTACACTGTAAGCATGCTGAATGGGCAATGCCTGCTTTGAGTGGTGTGGATGGAAGATACATGGGGGGGCTGAGGCCTACATGTGTGGATGGTGAGTTTATGTGAGTCTTGGCATGAGTGGGAACTGGTGGGCAATGAGTATGAAGGTTCGGCCGGTTGAGTAATGTCCTTTCCCCCTATACCATTCCTCTAGGTCAGCGCCCACCAGAAGAAGGGTATTTGGCATGCCATAGCCAAGGACGTCCGGACCATGGGGTCTGAAGCCACCAGTGGGACGGAGGGCGAGGGGAGCACCACAGCGGGGACAGGAGCAGAGACCAGCGACAGCGACTCCTCCTCTGATGGGAGCTCCCTTGCGGTGGCTGGCCCCTCTGTGCCCACCGCATCAACAGGTACAGCCGCCACCCCATATCAGCACGCCCTCCCAGCAGCCCCTCAGTGTCTGTCCTGTGCCCGCTCACCCAGGAGGGTGGACATCTCCTTCACCCCAGGCACCTCAGGCCCTGCCCCAGTCAGCCCTGCTGCCCTCAGTGAGAAGGCTATTGACCTCCTGAGATCCCTCACTGTTGGGCAGTCTACCATTCTAAATGCCATCCAGAGTGTTGAGAGGCATTTGCAACAAACAAATGCATACCTGAAGGGCATTCATTCATTCTGGCCAGGCAGCCCAACAGAGAGCATTTCAGGCTCTGGCCTCAGCACTGATGGCAGCCATTGTCCCTGTGTCCAGCCTCCCCTGTAACCTCCTCCACCCAGACCCAATCCCCTGTACCTCAGCCTATCCCAAGCACACCATCAGACCAGCATGCACACACATCAACAAACAAGAATGGCTCAGGCAAACAGAAGCACCACACGTCCCACAGGCGCTCACACAAGCAACATATCCATGCACACATACCAACATCCACTTCCTCCACTGTGTCTGTCTCCTCCACATCTCCCTCCTCCCTCCCAGTCTCGTCTCCACTCACACCTGCATGCACTACATCCTCAACCACTACCTCCATCACCAGCATGCCCATCACCACATACTGCTCACGTGCAATCACCACCCCCACTACCATTCAGACATCCCCTGTGTCCTCTACCAGTGTGTCTGTGAGCCCTCCTCCCAAAGTACACAAACACAGTCACACACCCCCCCAACAGCCATCCACCTCACAACAGCCTCCAGCCCATGCACCTTCACCCAAATTCAGCAGACGTACACCTCCTACAACCACTACCTCTTCCTCCATTCCCAAACCCTCTCCTTCTACCCGTCCCAGTGTGTCTAAAAAACCTTTCCTGGCTTACATTGACCTCTTCCCTACACCTCCCCCCCCCACCGTCCTTCCCCTAGGGCCAGGTTTTACAGGTCCCAGCCCAGCACCTCAGCCACCACATCCCCAGGCACAGTGGTGCCAGCAACTGCGGGGTCATGGAGCGCGCCAACCATCAGGGCTGCCAGTGTGCCATGTAGTGAGGGCAAGGACATTCCGCCACCTGCCAAGGTGAAAAAGGTGCCCACATCCCGGAGGGAGAAGCCGAAAACACCAGCCACCAAGGGGTCAGCGAAAACGAAAGGGGATAGTGTCAAGACAACTGCTCTAACATCAAGGGTGGGGAAGGACCAAAAATAGAAGGACAGGTCAGGAGACGGCATGGTGGCACAGACTGAGGGACCTGTGTCACACCTTCTGTCCACGCCAACCTGTACGGTGGCGAATACCACCACCTGCACCGCCACCTGCACCGCCTCCGGCACGTCTACAGCCGCTGCGACAGTCCCCAGCCTCTTCCCCGGTGGGCAGCCATTGAGGCTGTAGGAGACATCCTGCTTTCTCCCTCAGCAGGTGCTGACACATGCCCCACTGCCACAGACCCCGCCGCCAGCACCACCACGACAGACCCCGCCGCAAGCATCGCCACGACAGACACTGCCACAAGCACCGGCACGACAGACACTGCCGCAAGCACCGCCAGCGGCTCCGCAACGTCCCCGGACAGTGGCACCACCGCTGACATGCCTACCATCCCCAGTGGTCAGTCCTCCGAGGCTGGTGGTGAGTTCCAGGACCCTAGGCAGCTTCCATGAAGGATTACTGTCGTTACTGTTGGCACCTGCAGGTGGAATGCGAAGCCGCAACAGTGTGGGGTATGTCGCTGCCTCCATGGCGTATCATGCTACCTGTACCACGGCAATCTCGTGGCACACACACCCAGGTGATGGAATTGTACCTGCCACACTGCACGTGGAGCACTCTGGGCAGCAGGCCCTCTCCAGAGCCAGTGGAGATTGACATCCACTACCTCAGTCCTTGGCAGGATGAAGCACTCTGGGCACCATGCCCCCTCCAGAACCAGTGGAGCCATACATCCACTACCTCAGTCCTTGGCAGGATGAAGCAGTCTGGGCACCATGCCCCCTCCAGAACCAGTGGAGATTGACATCCACTACCTCAGTCCTTGGCAGGATGAAGCACTCTGGGCACCATGCCCCCTCCAGAACCAGTGGAGAGATACATCCACTACCTCAGTCCTTGGCAGGATGAAGCACTCTGGGCACCATGCCTCCTCCAGAACCAGTGGAGAGATACATCCACAACCTCAGTCCTTGGCAGGATGAAGCACTCTGGGCAAAAAGCCCCCTCCAGAACCAGTGGAGAATGACATCCACTTGAGAGATTGTGGCTTTACAGTCCCCAGGGGGTGGGGGGTCAGGGGGTTTTAGGTTTTGGGGTGGGGTTGGGGGGGTGGGGCATTTTTGGTTTTGGGGAGGGGGTGGGGGGTTAGGGGGTTTTAGGTTTTGGGGTGGGGTTGGGGGGGTGGGGCGTTTTTGGTTTTGGGGAGGGGGAGGGGGTGGGGGGTCATGGGGTTTTAGGTTTTGGGGTGGGGTTGGGGGGGTGGGGCGTTTTTGGTTTTGGGGAGTGGGTGGGGGTCAGGGGGTTTTAGGTTTTGGGGTGGGGTTGGGGGGGTGGGGTGAGGATGTAGGGTGAATGGTGCCTATTGCTAATGATTTTATCAGGAATGCCTTTACAACAAAATATTGTTGTTAAGGCATTCGTGGTAAAATCATTAGTAGTACGGACGAGGTCGGTGTTCCGACCTCGTTGTTAAGGTTAGTAGTTGTTTTTAATTCGGTGTTCCGTCATATAATCGTCGTGCGTTCATCTGGCTGAGGTGCCCCCATCCCCCTCCCTCTGAGGTGCCTGTTTCATTTCGATCTGATGCCCCTCCAGTGTTCTCTCCATTTCCAGTCAGGTATCTAGTGTGGGCTTCGCCCATGCATTACAGTGGTCCACGGACAATGATTGGTGCACTATCCGGACTTGTGTAGTTGGTGTACATAATTGTATTTATTGGATTTTGAACTTTGATAATGAGCTTTCACATGATTACATTTGTTCAAATCATTTCCTTTTGTCCTTGCGTTCTTCCAGGGGGTGGGGGGGGGGGGGGGTTATGTGTACTGTTGCCGCATGTATTTGTGTGTATGGTGTTGTGGATGAGTGTGGGGGTGTTGTGTGTTGCGTGTGTGTGTCACTCTCTTTTCCCTCCCCCCTCCCCTGTGTTGTAGGTGCAGTACTCACTGTGGTCGTCGCCGCCGTCGTTGTTGCTCCTGATAGAAGAGAAGGAAGACCAACATCAGCAGTATCTGCAATTCGGGCTCAATGGCATCCTGGTTCCTCGTGGGGTGTGGAGAGGTGAGTGTTTTCCCTTCTGTGTATTGTTTCAGCCGTGTTTTTGTTCGCGTTGGTTCCTCCCCGGAAAAGGTGGCGGATAGGCATCTTTTGATAGGGTGGGCGGTACGTTGTCTTCCGCCTGTCTGTTGATGGTGACCGCGGCACTGTTTGATTCTGCCGCTGTGACGGTCGGAGTGTTAAAGTGGCTGTCTATGTTGGCGGTTTCTGCCATGGTCATGATTCAATTTTTTTTCCGCCAGCCTGTTTGCGGTATTACTGCCGCTTTAACACTGACCGCCAGGGTTGTAATGAGAGTCTATATGTAGCTTCACAATGGTAACTTCGAATATTGCCATGTAAAATGTCTAAGATCATGGAATTGTCACCCTATTCCAAATCTGGTATTGGGGAGCCAATTCCATGCACCCTGGGGGCTGCACCATGGACCCCCAGTACTGCCAAACCAGCTCTCTGAGGCTTACACTGCAGCTACAGCTGCTGCCACCAAACAGACAGGGTTCTGCTCTCCTGGGGTGTTGGCAGCCCAGTCACAAAAAGGCAGAACAAAGCATTTCCTCTGAAAGCAGGGTGTTACACCCTCTCCCTTTGGAAATAGGTGTTACAGGCTGGGGAGGGGTAGCCTCCTCCAGCCTCTGGAAATGCTTTGAAGGGCACGGATGGTGCCCTCCTTGCATAAGCCATTCTATACCGGTTCATGGACCCATTCTCCCCTGCTTTGGTGCAAAACTGGACAAAGGAAATGGGAGTGACCACTCCCCTGTCCATCACCACCCTAGGGGTGGTGCCCAGAACTCCTCCAGTGTGTCCCAGACTTCATGCATCTTGCTTTGCAAGGTGTGGGGGCACTCTGGAGGCCTCTGAGTGACCAGTGCCAGCAGGTGACATCAGAGGCCCATCCTGATAGGTACATACCTGATAAGATAGCTAATCCCCCTCCCAGGGCTACTTAGGATCTCTCCTGTGGGTTTTCTTCAGATTCTGCTTGCAAATTTCCTTCAGGAATGCTCAGCAACAACTTCAGCAACCTCTGACCTCAGATCAACCGCAGCCTGCTCCAAGAAACGCTGTAACTGCAACAAGGTATCTCCAAGAGATACTTTTCTTCAGCAACCTCAGCTCCAAGTCAGCAACTGCAACAGTTTCCACAGTGTGCATGCTCTGAGGACTCCCTGTCTTCAACCTGTACCAGAAGGACCAAAGAAATCTCCCGTGGAGTGACAGAGTCACTTCCCTGCTCCAGCAGGTACCTTCCAAGACTTCAACCGATAGACTTAGACTCCTCTCACAGCGATGAGCATGCTCCTAAGGACACAGAGGGTGGACATCATCGTCATAGAGTGTCCTGAGGTCCTGCTGATGCAATTTGGAGGAGGAAAGACCTTGCCTTCCCAGAGAGTGACAGTACCCCTGCGTATTGCATCTTCTTCACCTCCTGAGGCCTCTGTGCACTATTTGTGAAATTCCTTTGTGCACATCCTGGCCCAGGTCTCCAGCACGCCATCCTATGATGCTCAACTCGCTGATTTGTTCTCCAGCGGCGTGGGACCTTTCTTTGTCATGCTGCATCAACCATGTTTTGCACCTCCTTTGTCCCCATGTCCTGGGACCTCTGGGGTGCTGGCTGGCATCCTGAGGGCTCTCTAAAGTGCTGAGAGACCCCTCTTCCAACTCACACAGAGTTGAGGCCCCAGGTCCCTCCTAGGTCCATCCAGTGCCATTTTTACACAAAATGCACTTTTGTCGTAGCCAAGGCTTGTTGGTGACTTCCAACAGGAAATCACATCTGCAACAATCTTCACGTCGTGGGACATCCTTTGCATCATACAGGGACCCGCTGGCATCCACCTAGGGTGCATTTCTGCAGTCTTCTACTAACCATGGACTCTTCTTTTGCACCCTCTTCTGGGTTGGCAGGGCCTCCTGTCCTTCCTGGAACTTCTTTCAACTTCTGGACTTGGTTCCCTTCCTTTGCAGGTCTGCAGATCCAGCAATCAAGCAGTTGTTCTTTGCAGACTTGATTGGCTGCTGCAAAATCCCAATCACATGGTGTAGTGTGTCCTAAGGAAACTTGCAGTACTTTACTCCTGCTTTTCTGGGCTCTGGGGTGGGGTAATTTACTTACCTTTACTGTATTCTTACTCTCCCAGCGATTCTGCAAACACTACACTTGTCTAGGGGGGGTTTGTGATTTGCATTCCGATTTCTTAGTATATGGTTTGTGTTGCCCCTAGACCTATTTATTCCCATTGCAATCTATAGCATTTCCTATTGCTTACATTGTTCTATGACTATTTACTTGTCTAATTTTGGTGTCTAGTGTATAATACTTACCTCCAGAATGGGTATTGTCTCTAAGATATTTTTGGTAATGTGTCACCCAAATAAATACCTTTTTTTGGTAACACTGAGTATTATCTTTACTTGTATTTAAGTACTGTGTTACTATAAGTGGCATTGCAGGAGCTTTGCATGTCTCCTACTTCAGCCTCAGCTGCTCTGCTATAGCTACCTCTATCAGCTTAAGCTGCTAGAACACTACTACATTTCACCAATAAGGGATAACTGGACCTGGTATAAGGTGTAAGTACACAAGGTACCCACTACAAACCAGGCCAGCCTCCTACATGACCAATCCCCCTTTCAGGGCTATTTAGGGTCTCTCTCCTGGGTGTTTACTCAGATTTAGATTGCAAGACTCCAGCAGGAACCCTCTGCATCCTTTACTTCACCTTCTTACTGAAGAAACTGCACCGGGTCCCTCCAGGAACTCTACAACTGCAACACAGAAGCAAAGACAACTTCTGCAACATTGTATCTTCAGCTGCTGCCAACAACTACAACTGTTTCCCGGTTGTGCATCATCAGAGGAAAGCCAGTCTTCAGCCTGCAAAAGAAGAATTAAGGAATCTCCCTTGAAGTGAAGGAGTCACTTACCTGCTTCAGCAGGCACCCCTCTGCAGCGACGACTGGTGGCTTGGGTCCCCTCTTCTGAAGAAGTGCGTGGATCAAGCAACATGGGTAGTAGACTGAAGTGGTCCCAATGGTCCTGAAGTCCAGCTGTCCAACTTTTTGTGGAAGTAAGAGCTTGCCTCCCCACGCAAGACAGTACCCCGATGAACCACGTGTTTTGCAGTTGCCAAGGATTGGTGACATCCTTCAATAAGTTCTTCATGCACCGTGTAGCTCCATGCCCCAGCACTCCATCCTGTGATGCACAGCCTCCTCTGGGGTTCTCCAGCGGCGTAGGATCCATTTGTGAAGTGTTGCGTGGGCCTTCGTTTGCCTCTTCTTTGTCCGCATGCTGTGGGACTCCTGTGTGTGCTGCCTAGTCTTTTGAGGGCTCTCTGAGTTGCTGAGAGCCCCCTGTGTCTCCCCCTTCTGGGTAGAGGCCACCAGGTCCCTCCTGGTCCCGGGCATGGCCATTTTCCACTAACCACCAGCTTTGCGTGTGCCAAGGCTTGTTGGCGGAATCCAGCAACGCAAACCAGACTGCAATCATCCATCTGGCGTGGGACTTCATCTGCACCAACCAGGAACCCGTATCCATCTTCTTGGGTGCAGTACTGACTGTTCTTCTTCACTGGTGATTCTTCTTTTGTACCTTCATCCGGGTTAGAAGGGGCTCATGTTCTCCCTGGTCTCTTCAGTGCTTCTTGGACTTGGTCCCCTACTTCCACAGTTCTTCAGGTCCAGGAATCCATTGTTGGCATCTTGCAGTCTCTTCTGGTTCTTACAAAATCTTCTCTCACATGTTCTTGTGTGTTCTAGAAAGGTTACTGTAATTTACTCCTGCTTCCCTGGGCTCTGGGGTGGGTTCTATTACTTACCTTTGGTGTTTTTCTTACACTCCCAGCGCCCTCTACACACTACACTTGCCTAGGTTGGAAACCAACTAATCCACTATTTTAGTATATGGTTTGTGTTCCCCCAGGCTCATTTCTAACTATTGTGATTTTCACTATTTGCACTCTTTTCTAACTGTTTTTTCAGCTATTTCTGCATTCTAGGGCATATACTGTGTATATTACTTACCTCCTAAGGGAGTATAGGCTCTAAGGTATTTTTGGAATTTGTGTCACTGAAATAAAGTACCTTTATTTTTGTAACACTGAGTATTTTCTTTCATGTGTGTGAGTACTGTGTGACTACAGAGGTATTGCATGAGCTTTACATGTCTCCTAGTTAGGCCTTGGCTGCTCATCCACACTACCCCTAGACAGCCTGGCATCTAGACACTGGCTACATTTCACTAATAAGGGATAACTGGACCTGGTATAAGGTGAAAATACCTTAGCTATCCACTACAAACCAGGCCAGCCTCCTACAGTAAGGAGGCGTAAGTTCCTTGTAAATCTGGCACTAAAAGTGGAGTTAGTGTGTATTTTATTAAATAAGGTTTTGATGCCCTAGTTGTAATGTTTAATGTATTAGGAACGTGGTGCAGGGCTCCATCTATGGTAAATATCTGATGCTCTGCTATTCTTGGACATCCACCTACCCAGCTTTCATGTTGTAGTGAATATCAACAAAATGTCCTTCCAGTGTGAGGCAAGTGTACCACTATGATGCTTGTATGTCAGCTTGCTTTCATCAGTGTTGCTGGAGCAACTGAATGGGAGATCATGGGAAGAAAGCAGCACTGTGGCGTAAATCTCTCCCCCTTTTCAGAATAAGGTAAATCCACTGCCTTGAAACTCATTTCTCATCTTCTAGATTGTTGAACTGCTGAGTCCCACAGGTATTTACTGTTTCACCAGCTTAAATTTCCAATATGAGTGGCCAGAGCCCAGCTAGTGATTGAGGTGAATACTGTAAACCTCACTACCTGAATGAATCCAAGGTTGGATGCCCTTTAGCATGCTGGCACTCATTCAGTTATCCAAAATGGAAATCTTTACATTAAGTTAATTAGGTCCACGATGTTTGCCAGTTTAGCGGTTTACTTACTGCGGAAAGCTGTAAGCCCTGATCTGGTAGTCAAAAACTTGAGTGCTATGCAGATTAATGACCATTCTCATAACAGATAAGTGTAAGCCTGAAAGATTTATCTCCTGCTTTCTTGCTAAGCGTATCAATTTTGTCTGAAACACCCCTCTCGAACAGAGTTGTGGTTTTCACTGAAAGTGATTTTAAAAGACATGTTTGCATATCCTAACCTTAATATTTCAGTATGATCTATATAATGCAGTATCAGCAAAAGGCGTTAAAGGAAATGAATCCCACATTTTATGCCTATAACTACAATAAAGTGGTTATGTGTCTATTTATTTGTAATTCAAATCATGTTTTAATGAATTAAAAAGAGAATGTTATGAGTGCAGCAGTCATTTTTGGGACCTTAACCTATTTTGCATCATCAGTGTGAGAAAGTGACTTTTTAGTTAGGTGCTTGTGAGATCTCATCCAAATAATAATGTCACTATTTTGTATCAGGTTCAGTTTAGTTACTTTGCATAGTTAATTATTATTTTACTTAGTTATTTATTATTTTGTTTTTATTTAAGCTTTCGCCCAGGCCTGGTTAGCTATGGCCCAGAGCAGTCAGGGTTAATTAAAAAAAACATATGTAAATAATTTATCAATTGAAAAGGCAATAAGTCAAAAATAGGACCAAATATAATTTAAACTCCAATATATAAAAAATAATACATACATTTATCTTTACATAGACCCAAATGACAAAAATCTGATGAATTAATCTGAGTTATGATTTTTCAAAGGTTTTAATAATTGACTGCAATTTACTCAAAAACTTCCATAAATTCCTATAACTTTTTTTACTTGTAGCTGTTATCTATGAGCCTCAAAAGAGGCTGTTTAGGGCAAAGTCAAATTTTCTGGCCTACCACGATTGGATGCCAATGGATGCAATTGCCTGGCAGGTCTCTGTAAAACCTTTTGCCTTTGTCTTCGTTCATGAGTCTTATTGGTGGGGTCCTCTGTAACCTGGACCCAACATTGCATAAACATCAGTGGATACGTGAGGTTCTGTGGTCCAGTAAGAGCCTTGGCTCTCAATAGGAGATCAAGGCTATCCACAAACAAGCAAATAATTTCAGCAGTTGCAATCTGAAGTTGACTGCTCAAGGAGGCCTTCGCAACAATATGGATCTGAGTAGTGGTTGTCTGGTAGCCTCTGATTCTTTTACAAAAAAACATAGGCCCTCATTACAACCCGGGCGGTTGGTGTAAAAGTGGTGGTAATACCTGCAATAGCCTGGCGGTAATTATCGCCAAATTATGACCATGGCGGATAGATCTCCGATAGACAGCCACTTTACACCACCAACGGCCACGGTGGAAACAACAGGTACCACAGCACAGCGGTAGCCGCCTACAGCCAGGCGGAAGTCAATGTTCCGCCCACCCTATTAAGACATGCCAATCCGCCACCTTTTCCGGGGTGGTACCAACGACATCAAAAGCCTGGCAGAAACAGACCTCAGAAGTGAAAGGACTCACCATTGGAGACACAGGGAACAACCACACTGCCATGGAGCCTGAGCTGCATGTCTTCCCCATGGTCTTCTACGTGCTGCTCCACCACGAACACCAACGACGGTGAAGACGACAACGATGAGTACAGCCACCTAGCACACAAAGGGGGGGGACGAAAAAGAGAGTGAGACACACACACATGCACAACACACACCCGACATACACACCCCATACACACAACCAGATGCACAAGAAAACTGTTAAGACAGGGCCACTCACCTGAAAAGCAGGATGTCTGCAGGGGCGATGGTATGCCCAACCTCCTGGAACACCTCTCAGGACTTCCTGGTGGACACAGAAACCCCAGCAGGTGTCCCAAAAGTAAAGGGGGAGTGGAAGAGAAAGAGACAAAACACTGCCACGTCTTGCCCGTCCAGCCAGGCACCCTGTATCTTCGGGGGAGCAGGTCTTGGTTGACAGAGTGATAGTAGAGTTAGTGCACTCAACTTCCTTGAAACTGAATCTCTCTTTCTGATATGGGCACTGGAGTGGTAGAAGAACACTGGGATGCTCCTGCACTTTTCTTGCATAATAATAACTGTTGGCACAATTACTAACACTGCATTACCAAAAACCCAAACTAAGTACCATAACAAAAAGTACTGCAACACTAGGGCTGGCTTTACAGAGATTCACAGTTGCACACTACAATTAGAACTGTGATTGCACTTATCATGCACAAGAAAGACTAACAAGGGCATTAATTATATCACATATAACTTGCCTGCATGCATAGGGTTTAACTAAAAGAAACAAAAACAATCCAAGAAATACAAATGTCCACTCTGGGTTCGAACAGTTAGGGTGGCACAGTTTGGTTTGGTTTCACAGCGTGTGTGAAAAACCCTTCAAAAGCAAATTCCTCAAACCTGAAACACAGACATGAATGACACAATTTAAATCCAAGAGTTATGCTATTAGAGAAAGAAAAGTCAGGCAAATGCTCTTTTAAAATTGCACTGTCACTTTTTGTAGTACTTGAACTCAAGCAGATTTCCTGAAGCACATTTAGGCAAGTAACTACAATAATAATGTAGAATGTTGAGAAATGCATTTGTCTCTTCAAGATAAGCACTCTGCCAAAATACGAGGTCTGAAATACACCAGCTGTTCTAGGAAAGCGCGGCGCTCAAAGAACAAACTCCCTGGAGAATACTACTCATTTCACTGCAGTCTTTTCCGCGGTGCTGGGGGAATGCCTGGAGTCAGCTGGTACAGGAACGAAGAAAAGAATGGCCTCAAAAGTCCTGAATATGAGGATGACAGCAGGGGATGGACTGCCAAGTCAGATGCTGAGATCAGGAAGCAAAACAAAGCCAAGCAGGGGGGCATGCTTCACTCTGCTAGTTATAGCCAATCAGGAAAGCAGGTGCGTTTCCAAATGTGGATGAGTCACCACACCCAATTAGAAGCACATGTCTACACCACACCCAATTAGAAGCACATGCCTACACCTGCTCACATTAGCAAACAAGCATTGGTAAAACAAGCATTGATAAAACCAATTGTGTAACACAGCACATTATGTTTACTTAGAAACATGAAGGTTTACCCAAGAACAGAGATATGATTCAACCCTAATGCGTGGGTATGCTGACAGATAACGCAGGAGGCACCTTGGAGATTCCTGACAAAAACAAGTCATTCCCCCTTAATCAGCTGAATAATGCAAGGACAAAACAAATTTACTAAAGTGAGTGTAATAAGATCAACACAGTATAAATACAAATTTAGCCAATGTAACAGATATTGACAATTTTACAGTTCAAGGGACACTGCCCAGTCCTCAGTTTGCGTGGGCCACATGGCCACAGGCCAAAAGTCCAAGGCCCCACTTGTCACCTGCATCAACACGGAGAGAACACTGCAGAGGCATCAGTTGGGAAATAGGCAGGCACCTCAGGGGGATGGGGCGGGCACCTCAGCCGGGAGATGAAACAAGACCACTGGTTCTGGAGGGGGCAAAATGCCCTGTGCTTGGTCCTGGGGAGTGCACGGCCACAGTCTCTCGAGTGGGTGACTTGCCCACATGCTCTGGAGGGGGCAACATGCCCTGTGCTTGGTCACGGGGAGTGCAAGGCCACAGTCCCTCGAATGGGTGACTTACCCACTGGCTCTGGAGGGGGCACCGTGCCCTGTGCTCTTGATCCTGTGGAGCCTGGGGTAGGTGGGTGTCTTACCCATGGGTTCTGGAGGGGGCATCCTGCCCTGTGCTCTTGATCCTGGGGAGGCTGTGGTAGGTGGGTGTCTTACCCACTGGTTCTGGAGGGGGCATCATGTCCTGTGCTCTTGATCCTGGGGAGGCTGGGGTAGGTGGGTGTCTTACCCACTGGTTCTGGAGGGGGCATTGTGCCCTGTGCTCTTGATCCTGGGGAATGCAAGTTCACAGTCTCTCAGGTGGGTGTCATACCCACTGGATTTACAGGGGGCAGGCTGCACAGCAGCCCATGGAGGAAGGACTACATACCGTCCACAGGCGGTGATGGCTGCTCAGTGGTGGTAGTGGTGCTGCTGCAGCCACTGGTGAGGGGGAGCTCCTGCCCATCCCCTGCAGCCTAGGACAGCTGCCCACTGGAGGTGGTGGTGCTGCTGCTGGTGGGGGAGGCTCCAGCCCAACCCCTGCAACCTCGGATGTCTGCCCACTGGAAGTGGTGGTGCTGCTGGAGGGGGGAAGCTCCTGCCCACATCCTGCAGCTTCGGACAGCTGCCCACTGGAGGTGGTGGTGGTGCTGCTGCTGGCGGTGGGGGGGGTTCCAGCCCATCCCCTGCAGCCTCAGACGGCTGTCCACTGGAGGTGGTGGTGTTGCTGCTGTTGGGGGAGGCTCCAGCCCAACCCCTGCAGCCTCGGATGCCTGCCCACTGGAGGTGGTGGTTCTGCTGGAGGGGGGAGGCTCCAGCCCATCCCCTGCAGCCTCAGACGGCTGCCCACTGGAGGTGGTAGTGCTGCTGCTGCTGGTGGGGGGAGGCTCCAGCCTATCCCCTGTAGCCTCGGATGGCTGCACAACCATGGTTGGTGGTGGGGGCTCCGTCAGAGTTCGTGCCCTTGGCCCCTTGCCCTTCCTGCCTGCTGGTGCTTGCTCCTTGCTCTTCCTGGCAGCAGCTGGGACAGGCTCCTTGGTCTTCCTGGCAGCAGCTGGGGTAGGCTCATCTGTCTTCCTGGCAGCAGCTTCGGCAGGGTCCTTACCCTTTAGGCTAACTGGTGCTGGCTCCTTCACCCGCAGGACATGTGCCCTGGATCCTTTCCCACAAGTGGGTGTGGTGACTACTGGGCCCGTGGACTGGGTGGCTGAGGTGCTTGGCTGGGTGTTTTGCCACCCTGGCCAGACATGCAGGACGAGGGAGAGGGGTAGGGAAGAGGTCAAGTTGGGCAAGGAAAAGCTTTTTAGGGACATTGGGGTGGGAAGAGGGAGAAGTAATGGGAGTGGAGGAAGAGGGAGTGGTTGTTGGAGGTGTCTGTTTGCTGCTTTTGGATGCAGGTGCATGGGCTGTATGCTGTTGTGAGGTGGATGGCTGTTGGGTGTCTTGAGTGCTTATATTTGTGTACCTTAGGGGGGGGCAGACACAGTGGAAGAGGACACAGGGGACGTGTGCATGGCAGTTGTGGAGGTGTTTGTCAGTGAGGGGCATTCTGCTAGGTGTGGTGGTGATGCTGGTAGTGGATGATGGTGTAGTGCATGCAGGTGTGAGTGTAGGCAGGACTGGCAGGGTGGGGGAGGAGGAGGGGACACAGTGGAAATTGACGATGTTTGCATGTCTACATCTGGATGGTGTTTGTGTGAGTGCCTGTGGGATGAAGTGTGGTGCTTGTGTTTGCCCGAGCCACTCTTGAGTGTTGTCTTGTGTGCCTGCCCGTCTGCTTGTGTGCTTGGGATAGGTTGGGATGAGGAGAATGGGATTGGGAAGAGGAAGTTGGAGGGTGGAAACAGGGACAATGGCTGCCATCAGAGAGGAGGCCAGAGCCTAGATTGATCTCTGTTGGGCCGCCAAGCCAGTGTGAATGCCCTCCAGGAATGCATTAGTCCGTTGCATGAAGGCTGTCAGCTCCTGGATGGCCTTTACAATGGTTGACTGCCCTACAGAGATGGATCTCAGGAGATCAATAGCCTCCTCACTCAGGGCAGCAGGGCTAAATGGGGCAGGGCCTGAGGTGCCTGGGGCAAAGGAGGTGCCCACCCTCCTGGGTGAGCTGGCATGGGCAACTCAATGAGGGGCTTCTGGCAGGGCCGTGCTGGTATGGGGTTGGCAACTGTACCTGTAGCTGGGGTGGTCACAGAGGTGTCCACCAACACCAGGGAGCTTCCATCAGAGGAGGTATCTGTGTCAGAACTGTCCCCTCCAGTCCCGCCGTGGTGCTCCCTTCGCCCTCTGTCACACTGGTGCTATCACCATTGGTGGACTCTGCCTCCTGGTCCTGTGGGATGCAGCTCCCTCCGTCGCCGGTGCCTCTGCTATTCCTCCAGATGATGCTAATGCACATAAGGACAGGGTGACAAAACAAGAAGGGGGGGAGAGACAAAGGATACACTTGGTCAATGGCTGCACCAACACCACCGTTGGTGTGCACAGCACCCTCACAAACAGGGAACAGGCCTGCGCTATATGCATTGCACTACCAGTGGTATTGCTATCCACCAAGGCATGGGGAGAGGCACACACCGGAAAATCCAGCACACCTGGGACCCACCCAGCCCTGACCAGTAGTGGATGCCTACGAGTTACGTAGCTAAATTTGCCCTCCTGCACCCTAGCAACCAGGGGACCTATGCTGCAATGTCAGGCCTGGCCTATGGGCACCCACTGACACACATCCACCACCCGGATACCTCCCCACCAGCTGTAGGTTGTAATGTTAGCCACTGTACTCACCCCCTTGTGGCTGCTGTGATGCCCTCAAGCGCATGTCCAGCTCTGGATACGCCACCACCAGTATGCAGGTCATCAGGGGGGTCAGGGTTAGACGGGCACCCCTTCCTTGTTGGGAGGCCATCCCCAGCTGGGCCTCCGCCATCTTCCGTGCCCAGCGTTTCAAGTCCTACCACCGTTTCTGACAGTGGGTGCTCCGCATGCCATAGACCCCCAGGGTCCGCACGTCCTTGCCGATGACAAGCCATATACCTTTCTTTTGATGGGCGCTAACCTGCAGAGGAAATACACACAGGAAAATAGCATTTCTCAAACAGTCCTGCCTGTTACACTTATGGCCCACCATACCCCTTCACATCACCATTTGCACACACATGGCCCAGCATACAACCAGAGGACATCCACCCACCCCCTTACACAATGCCTTCACACACACCATCCCATGCATTAATGCCACATGCATCGTTCCCACAGTCTACTCACCTGTTGGTCTGGAGGCCCACACAGTAGTCAGTACTGGGGTAGGACCCCATCCACCAGTCTCTTGAACTCCTCCGAAGTGAAGGCAGGGGCCCTTTCCCCAGTCACATGACCATGGTAGGTTCCAGACACAGGTCACAGCAGCACATGCAGTGAAGGTCCTCTCCTATTGAAGGTCAGATAGCAAGTGAGGAATTAGATGTAAATGGCAGTCACATCCACGGCGGAGCATACCGTCACCACCGGCGTAGATCACCATAGGCCACTGTAACCCATAGGGCCCAATGTTACCAATTAGGAGTTGCACAGCGGTTTCCGAATGACTCCCACAACGGCAACATCAGTGGAATTACTTCACTTCCACCTTTCCCTCAATAGAGGGCAGGCAGACACCATTTCAGGGGTGGGGGGGCAAATCCTGTATAATTGATGCGTCACTGTCTAAATTTGGACATACTGGACAATTCACCTTGACCCGTTACAAATTAACGGTATGCAATGTTCTGTTGTAGCCCGATTGTTCAGATAGTGAACAGCTCCTCACTCTTTTGCCCCATAGATTGCTATTGCTGCGGATGAATAGGAGATGGATACATACCTCCGTGTACAAACCCCTGGTGGACTCGGCAGCACTGGAGGACAGGCACATTATCCTCACCTATAGACTGGACAGGGCCACAATCACAGAGCTGTGCGCCCAATTGAAGCCTGACCTGATATCTGCTATCCGTCACCCCACTGGGATCTCTCCTCCTTTGCAAGTTCTATCAGTGCTCTATTTCTTGGCAACTGGTGCTTTCTAAGTGACAGTGGGCTTGGCAGCAGGAATGTCACAGCCAATGTTCTCAATTGTGCTGAACAGAGTGTTGGCTGCCCTGATTAAACATGTGCAGCTACATTGTATTTCCCCAGGTGGAAGATTTGGCCACAGTGAAGGCCGAGTTCTATGTAATGGGACATATTCCCAACATAATAGGGGCGATTGATGGCACATATATTGCATTTGTCCCCCCATCAAAATGAACAGGTGTACAGAAATCATAAGAGTTTCCACTCTATGAATGTACAGATGGTGTGCTTGGTGGACCAGTACATCTCTCACGTCAATGCTAAGTATCCTAGGTCAGTGGATGATGCCTTTGTCCTGAGGTATAGCAGCATTCCAAATGTGAAGGGCCAAGTACAGAGGCACAGGGTGTGGCTAATAGGTGGGCCCTGGTCCCCACACAGTATATGTTGGTGTTTGGGGATATGGGTATGGTGTGGGACATATGGGATAGTGTGTGGATAAATGTTGCCCCTCAATATTTGCAGCTGTCTATGATTATCAACCTATCTTGGCTGCTGATCCCTGTGAGGAATGCCAGGACAAGGGCAGAAGAACGTTACAATGAGGCACATGGGCGAATCAGAAGGATTATGGAAAGGACCTTTGGCATCCTGAAGGCCAGGTTCCGGTGCCTCCATCTAACAGGTGGATCCCTGTGCTAGTCACCCAAGAAGGTCTGCCATATATAGTCGGAGTCGTTCATAAAGAAGGACACATTCACAGCCATTAAAAAGCCCCCTTTAGGCAGGTCACTTGCACTGCACTTCACTGTCACACTGCACAAAAATACATGTCTGAACATCATAGGCACAGAGGCAGTGAAGTGCACCAACATTGTGTCACACAACACCAACAACACAACAACATCACATCCACCAATACAACTAAAACCCTCACATTGCACACATGTCATGAACTGTTGTCATTATAAACACACATATGTATGGATGTGTCATGGAACACAGACACCCCTCCCATGAAACATCCCTGCAATTGACTCACACCGCATCCACATTGCAACACAATGGAAGGACAATAGGATGCACAATAGTCACAAAGACAATTATTTAAAGCCCACTATGCAAACAATGCAACCGCCTACCACCATGAAGACTTCCGCCGATGGTTGCAGGCGATTCCAAATGTTTAATGGAATAGGTCAGGCAGTCGCCATTTTAGTGGCATGAAATGCAGCATTGGATTAACACTGCGTCACATGTCAGAAAATTGTGTTTTAGCTCACAAAACCTGTTCATCTTGTCTTGTAATGTAGGTCCTACTACTCAAACAACATTGTAGTATGTTGCAGGGCCCAATGACAATTTACAGTGGGGAACAGTCTACCCCCTGTCAAAGGTCATTTTTGTGCTTGGGACATTCAGTCATTTTCTGAGTGACATTTATGATGCACATTTTTGATTTAGGTCCAGACACTTGATATGTACACATGTGTGGCAATCCAAGGGAGTAACATGTGACCCTTTTGTCAGTACCAGACCTGATGTGTACGGTTTGCCATGTCCATCCCTTATACATTTTCTTGTTACATGACATGCATCATGTATTTTGTTGTGGACACAATGTTCAATGTCAGAACTCATTTCCTGTCATACAAAGGTACCAAGGGAGAAGGAGGATGCAACATCCAATGGTCTGCCATCCATTGCCAGAACTTCAGGTCATGGAAGAAGGGCACATCATCTTTCTGTATTGTCTGAAACGATAAACAATAGTGGATCTATGTAGTCAGTTAAAGCCAGATCTGATGCCAGCTATTAGTATTCCAAACAGCATACCACCCATTGCACAAGTCATGTCAGTGTTGCACTTTCTACACACAGGGCCTTCCACAATAAGGTGGCCCAAACCAGTGGAATGTCCCAACCTATGTTCAGTCTGGTGTTGAAGGATGTCCTCTCAGCAGTGATGAAACATCTGGACTGCTACATTCAGTTTCCCCTACATGGGAATTTAGCCCATGCGAAGGCTGACTTCTATGGTGTTTTACTCATCCCACATGTTGTGGGGGCTATTGATAGCATGCTGGCTTTCTTTCACCGCATGCCAATTAACAAGTATACCACAACAGAAAGAACTTCAATTCCGTCAACATCCAAGTTGTATGTTTGGTGGACCTATACATTTCACATGTGTGTGCCAGTATTCCGGGTTCAGTCCATGTTGCCTTCATTATGTGGAGTAGCACAATCCACCAGCTGATGTCACAATTATACCTAGAGAGGGTCTGAATAAGTCACATCTATCCTGTCTGTGTGTGTGCAATGTGTGGTGAGAGATTTCTAATAAAAGGAATTCATTATTGCACAAATGTCCCATTCCTCAACAAGAGACTCAGCATATCCAAACCATCCTCGGTTGTTGATGCCACTGAGGAATTCAACTACACCACGGGAAGTCCACTTCAGTGAGGCCCATGTAAGAACAAGGCAGGTAGTGGAGCAAGCTTTTGGACTCTTGAAGGCCAGGTTCAGGTGTATGGACTGGACTGGTGGAGCCCCTCTCTACTCACCCGTGAAAGTGTGTCAGATCATTGTGGCCTGTTGCATGGTTCATCAAATTGACCTGAGGAGGAACATCCCATACATCCCAGAGGAGGGGCAGCCAGCAGTGCCACTGGCTGAGCCTCCAGAAATGCCAAGTGAGGATGACAGTGGTGAAGAAGAAGGAGCTGACATGTGGAAAGATCTCATCAATGACTACTTTTCATGAGTGTAAGTATGTCATATGATGTAATGACTGTGAATGTATGAAGGTCTGTAGTTGTCAGAATGTGTGGAATAGAATGTTTTGGTATAACACTGGGTAGTCAATGCTCAGCAATATTCTGCCAAAGGTAGCTTGAAGAGTTAGGCTCTTACGTATCCCCACCTTGATAAAGCTGCTTTGTTTGTGTCAGTCCTATTGCAATGTAACTTAATTTCCAGATGGTTACTGTGTGATTTGTATAATAGCCATGTTTTCAAATCTGTCCTTCTTGTTTTGTCTTTGTACAGGTACCTTCACACTGACATTCTCAAGAGGGCATTTTAGAGTTGTGACATTGGCAGACATCTGATACTGTTCTGACATAGGAAGTGGACAAGGATTGTTCCAGGTAATGTGGGTTCCAGATTTGGGGTGTATGAGACCTGTGCCAAGCCAGCTTGGACAGTGTTTGGGTTGAAGGGCTGAAATGCACATTGTACTTGTTTAGTGTGCTGTGGTGGGCTCATTGCTACATGTGTGTGATCATGTGGCCATGAAATATGTTGTCACCAAGTGCAATTGAGGCATTCACCCTTCACATAGGCTAAACACTCTCCTTGTATGACCTGTTTGTAGCCGTAAATATGTTTCATCATGGCAGGCTACAGTGTCTGTGCCACAACACTGACCTATGATTGTGTCATACCACCAGATGGATGGTCATTGGATTATAATGGACTTGTGTTCAGGGACTGTTGTACTGCCCTCTGTCTGTATATTGGTGTACGTGATTTTTGATTACTTGGCTTTGGTATGTGATAAGGCTCAAGCTGGTGCCTGCATCCACTTCTCTTTACACAATATGAGTCAGTCATTCTTGGCTATGACAGTTCACACATATGGACACCCTATGTGCTGTAAATTAAAATAAAATGTTTGGTGTGACACTTGTACCAATGTGTTTGTGTGTGTTGGTTGTAATCCTTAACAGAAAACTGTACCAGTAACACATCTTTCCTTGCACTAGTATCTTGTGTCACCATCATTAGCTTTACATGGTCCTACAACTCTACAAAGCAACAATTGAAGCAGAAGCAAGCAGACACAAATGTTGTGATATGTGGTATTTATTGTGAATTTGTGCATAGAATAAAAATAGGGGACATGGTGGAACAGAATAGTGAAGAGTTCAGTCATGATGGATGAAATCATTGTAAAAGATGCCACAGATTTGGAAGTCCAAGGTCCAATGTACTCCTCCCATAGGAAATGGAAGGTGGTTGAAGGACAGTCGATAGAACAAATGTGTGGCACACAAAGGAGTCCCTTCAGGAAGAGGTCAGTTGCTGGCAGTGGTCGGAGTCTGGCCAGCTGCACCTCCTTGATTCTTAGCTGGGCATCACTTCTTGTGCAGGGGGAGAGCTGCTGCTACAGAGGAGGGGATGTCTGTGCAGGGTTCTTCCCCTGACAGTGTCTCCCGCCCAGTAGCTGGCACTGAAGAAGAAGGGCCTGGTGTTGTTGTGCCAAAGTAAGAAGTCGAGTGTTGCTGATGATCACTGATCAGAAAACTGCTAAATGTCCCTCAACACCCCTGTTAGAGAGGCCAGGTTGGTATTGGTGGCCTTCCACTGTTGAAGCATATCCCTATTGATGTCCCTCTGCAGCTGCTTGATCTCCTGGAGTTAGGTCACTACCTGGCCTATCACACCTTGGGACTCTGGGTAGACCCGCAAAACTTGGCTGATGGTGTCCTGGCCAGGATCATCCCCAGTGGCCTCATCCTGCTGGCCAACAACATCCCTCCCACTCACCCTACCCTCACAGGAATGTATCTTTACCACAGGGCTCCGCCTACTACTAGTTCCAGGACCATCATTGCCTAAGGTGTTGTGCTGCCACTCAGGATCCTGGACTGGGGGCAAGAGATGGTTCCCATTGTCCTTGGGGTAAAGGTTGCTGGGTGAATTGCTAGCTGTGAGTTTGGGGCAACCGGGCTGGGAGGTCCTGATGTGGGCACAGTTAGACTCAATGTAGGGGTCTTACCAGGTTGTCCAGATGGGCCAGAACCGTCCCTATGTACAGACGTCCAGGAGTGTCGCCATCACTGAGAGCTTCATCCAGGAGGATAGTGGCACTCTTGTCTGTGGCCTCTGTGTGCTCAGTGTAGGCTCAACCTGTTGATGTGAAAGATACAATGTTACTGGTGGTATTGTGACATCAGCCACCAAAAAGTTTACAGTGACATTTCGTAAAGCCTGTATACATAGTTGATTTGCAGGTTATCCTATTATGACAGGTACCCATGGTATTGGTTGTATTGAGCTGACATTTGTGAAGCATACCAATCCATTTAAGTCAAGCAGCTGATGAATTTAGCAGTTCAGTACTACTTGAAAGGATGGGCAGATATTCACTTCTTGCCACCTGTGCAGCCAAAAGAGTGGCTGGACAGGATGTGGCTTTGACCATTTTGAGGCCTACTTGAAAGTTATGCAGGCTGACACAGGCTTTGTTGTATATGTGATTATAGTCATCATGTGGTCAGCCTATTGTAAATGTCTCTGCAGTCAATTCCATTCTGGTGATGCATCTTCAGGCCTTGTTGTTCATCTATGTTTCACACTGTGGGAGCTGTACTTCCTGTCCTCAATAGTTGAATCTTGACTTAGCAGTTCAAGATTGGGCTAAGTGGCCAGCCACATCTCAGAGTTTATCATGATCTGTATCTAGGTCCCTCACAGGTGAGTAAACTTGGTTTGAGAGTGAGCCAGGCTAGGATTTTTGGAATAGTGACCACTGTTCTGCTATTAGGAGTCACTTGGACAGTGCCCCCCGGAGTTGCATTCAGGTCACTTCCCCAGTTCCCAACACTAGGCAATGTGATCCTCCCATGTGAGTAAACTTCCTTTGAGAGTTCACAAACATTCATTCAGGTAAGTGTACACTGGGCTGGTGATTGGAGTAAGCAACACAGGACCCATTGGGCTGTACATTCATATCACTCCAACTAGTTTCCAACACTAGACAATTGTGATCCTCTCAGGATAGTAAACTTCCATTGTGAGTTAACAAAAAAGGGTATTTGGACAGGTGTACACTGGGCTTGTGCTTGGAATTGGAGAGACACAGCCTCCAGGCTTTATCAGTCTTGTCACTACCTCTGCTTCATACACTTGAGAAATATCATCCACCCAGGTGAATATACTTCTTTTGTGATTTCCCAAACAAAAGTCTTTGGAGAAGAGGACACTGGGCTGGTGTTTGGGGTGACAACAAGAGAGCCTTCTGTGACTTGCAGTCATGTAACTCACTATATTGCACATACTGTACAAATAGTATCCTTTCAAGTGAGTACACTTCAATTGAGAGTTGAGACACAGAGGTCTTTAGAGGGGAAAACACTGGTCTGGTGTTTAGAGATGGAGGAACAGTGCCTGCTGTGAGTTGCAGCCCTGTCATTCTCATTAATCCCCAATACTTGACAAATGTTGTCCCTCCAGGTGAGTGGATTTTATTTTATAATTGACACACAGTGGTCGTCAGAGAAGAGAACACTGTGCTGGTGTTTGGAGTTACAGATACAGTCCCTGCTGTGAGTGGTAGTCATGTCACTCATTCTAGTACACACTCTTGACCAATGTTCTCCCCCTAGTGAGCACATGCCACTTAAGAGTACAGTAACAGATGTATTTGAGCAAGGGAACACTGTTCTGGTCTGTGTAGTTATTGAAACAGTGCTTGCTGGGAGTTGTAGTCGTGTCAGTTCCTGTACTGCACACACTATACAAATTTTGTACACCTCAATTGCGAGTTGACCAACAAGGGTCTTTGGAGCAGAGAACACAGGGCTGGCTGACTAGAGTAATAGTAGCAGTGCCTCCTGGACTTAGTAGTCATGCCAGTCCCTGTACTACACACACTATGCAAATGTTATCCTCCCAGCAAAGTAAATTACAATTTGGACTTCACATACAAGGGTATTTGGAAAAGCGACCAGTGTTCTGGTGCCTGCTGGAAGTTGTAGTCATGTCAGTCCCTGTACTACACACACTATACACAGATGTTGTTTCATCCAGGTGAGTCTACTTCAATTGTGAGATGCCAGACAGGGGTCTTTGAGCAGGTGGACACTGGACTGGTGAGTGGAGTGACAGTGAATGTGAGACAAGGGGAGCATGAGCAAGCATGACATGGCCTTTTCGTGACATTTGTCTTGCTGTGAATTACCAGACCCCACTCCCCCATGTACTCCTGTCAAGCCCTTGGAATGCAAGATGGCCAAGACCTTCTCCTCCAAGTGATGGAGTTGTAAGGGAGGAGTGGGAGTGCCATTGCCAGTCTTCTTGGCCTGCAGCTAGTGCCTGAAGACCAGGGAATGGATTTAGCCCCTGAAGTCACACCACCTCTTCCTGATGTCTTCCCTTGTGCGCAGAATGATGACTACAGCATTGACTTAGTCAACTATCCTGTCCCACAGTTCCATTATCCTACTAAGAGTAGTCTGCTGGGCTTGGGTTCCAAACAATTGTGCCACTACTCTTATGATTTTATCCACCATGACTCTTAACTCTTCATCAGTAAAACAGGGATTTTTTTATATAGGCCATGTTGGAACTAGTTCAATATGTTGCATGTGACTTACTAAAGAGGGGAAGTGCCAAAGGGTGTGACTGGACAAACGTGTGTGCAGGGTGTTGTATGAAAAAGAAAATGGTGCCCAGAATCTGTGCAGTGTGGGTAAAAAGTTCCTCTGTCTTGATGGGTCTTGCTGTGAATATGCAGAGGATTGTGGTGTGCAAAGGGGTGTGCTTTAGAGTATCCTTGCAGAAGTGTGGCAATGTGTGTCAGCTGTGCTGTTTTCAAATCCATCTAATGTGCTGTTGTGTTTTACTTTAGTGACCGCGAACCGCTGTGGTTTGGACCCCCTTTGGCTGACTGCCATGGGTGCCCATCACTGCAACTTTTTGACGTGTAATACGGTCAGTGGTTGGTCACAGGGCTGTCAGTGCAGGAAGTAAAACCACCTATTTCCGGGCCTCCACACCACTGGCGGTTCGCATTTTTGGTTGGACGCCCTGCCTGTGTAACTCATCATAGAGCGGTCTTTGAGACCACCATCACGGCGATATTTTCAGGACTGCCAACATGGCGTTACGTAATGAGGCCCTGAGTTCGGTTTCCTCATCTTGACAAAATAGATGAAAACGAATTAAAGGCTTGTCATTTGAACAACTGCTTATCTCCCAAAACAACCCAGCATCCGCAGAGCATATTTGATCTTCCGAAGCATGTGTGGGATAAAGTTGCTCTTGACTTCTTTGGACCCCTTTACATTGGACATCACCTGATGGTGGTCAATAACGAGTATGTTTGCTTTTGTGTGGTAGAAGATGTCTCCTTGATCACACAGGAAAAGAGTATTGAAGAGTTAGATGGATTTTTTGCAAAATGGGGTGTTCCTTCAATTCTAAAGTGTGACAATAGCCCTCCTTTCTACAGTTGAGAATTCAAAGACTTTCTTAATCATCACAATGTTAAGTATCAGAAAAGCACACCTCTTTGGCCGCAGGCAAATGGCGTTGTCAAGCGTTTTATGAGCACACTTAAGAAGACCATTCAGCATGCTGCACTGGAGAATTTTGATCTTATATCAGCTCTTCATTCTACTCTTCATGCCTATCAGCTGACTCCTTATTCATCTATAGGTGAAAGTTCTGTCACCCTGGTGTTCAGCAGAGCCATGATGACCAAGTTGCTACAACGGATTAAAAAGGTCAACAAATTACTTCATCGCACAGATTTCTTTCACAAGCATAAGATGAAAATCTACACTAACAAATTCAGAGGAGCTAAAAACACAGTGCTTGCAGAAGGAGATTGAGTCCTAGTCGGACGAAGGAGACAAAGGAAGTTGGATGCTCCATTTGCCACTGTGTGCCAGCTCATATTAACAAGGCCATGCAAAGCCACCTTGCATGGCTTTTCCTGGCCTTGGAAATATGGATCCTTTTTACGCATAACACTGTGAGAATGGGGCGTTCCATAGGTGTTGCTTGGGGTGTTCCCATGCAACATCCCTGGAACCTGAAGGAATCTGATACATTCTCAGATTTACGAGTCTGGGAATTTGTCAGATTCCTATTCCACCTCAGGTTTGGCTTAAGAGTAATGCAAGTGGGATAAATATCTTTATTTCTCCCTATTTTTCCTCTTTCTATGTGTGATGCATTTTGCAGCACATGTAGAAAGAGGAAAACACCTCTAGTGATTGTTTTTGTGCAGGAAGATGTCCATTCCTGCACAAAAACAATCATCCCCACAACGCAGGCACCCTTGCGCCATGGTGCTAGGTGGTCTGCATTGGCACATGGCAGCAATTTGTGGAGCAGTACAGGGGGAGAGGATAGAAATGTGCCATATCTTGTGAATGTGGCACATTTCTGCCCTTTCCCAGTGCAACGGATAGACAGCAAGGCACTTGTTTTGCCACCCTGCGCCACGGGCCTTGTAAATGAGGCCCTTAGTACCCCTAAACAACGGGAGTTTTTTCCCCGGATGTGCATTTCATTAGTGTGTTCTTTCCTGTACCACACGCATTACACCTTCCACCCTAAATAGACCTGATGGTGTACAGTGCTTCCTCAATGCCCCTACACCATCTGCCCATCTCCAAATGAGGAGGGCGGGCCGAGGGTTTGGCAGACGAACTTTGCGTTTGTGACTGAGCACCCTGTTTGTCAGATTCAAAATCATGCCCTCAGTTAAAATACCTTGAATGGTTTCAAAGAGGTGAAAAATGTATGGCTGTCGGAAATAAGCAATTAAAAGACTAAAAATCATCACCGAATTCCGCGGAGTAATATGTTTTTTGCTCATATTGTTTCAGGCCTGTGACATGTGTGATCAGGATCGCCCACTGTAGTGCAATAAACTTTAATTTTTATGATGAGCTCACCCACCAGTGATTATACAAATGTTGACTCCTTCAATTACAAAACTGCTAAAGGCTTTTTGCCTTTGCTTTCTAAATTTTCAAATAGTTCTTGGGAAAACTCTGGCTCCCCTGGACATTCATAAGCACACTAATGGTGGTAGAGCCAGAATTCTAATATCACTGCTCTGTTCTGAATTCGATGAATGCCTTTTACAAAATTTGCGACTTGTGCTCTTTTTGTGCAAATTACACTGGTAATTAACACACCTCTATGTGTTAGGCTTTGTTTCCTTCATGCTGCACATTGCAATTCCGATGGCATGCCGATGATTGATGTCTATATTTTTTAAACAATAGAGATACAGATGCGAGAAACATTTTGCTTGATTTCAGAAAAAAAGCTTCTCTGAAGAAGAAATTGAGTCAACACAAAGGAGCATATATTTAGTCCTTCAAACAAAGAGTACAGATTTTGAACTAGTGCTTTACCAGTGGAAGTATTGTAATGCGCCGTTATCTGCTCCATTAACACACAAAAATAACCCAGTAATGGTGTTCTTAATTACCATTATTATGTTAACGCTCACATTTATTGTTGTGTTCGTGACTCTTTGTTTTTGAGAGTACTGCACAGTTAGAACACATTTTAATGTGGGATATGCTTTACTCTGGGACTACATCATGAGGTACATTTTCACCACTTGCTGAGTTTGTGGGCATAAGGGCGGTCATGATAAAGCCTCAATTCGACAGTTGAAGGCCTGAAATAGTTGCAATATGCTCCTTTGCACACATTTGTATCTTTAGTTCTTAATAAACTCCTTGAGGTTTTTCCAGCACCTGCTAGTCAATTCGTAGTTCGTAGAATAAGTATGTGTCTATGAAAAAAGGCAGTGCTTAATTTGAAGGTGTGTTTGCTGGTGGGGGGCCCCGGGTTCACGTAATTTTTCCTCTTCAGACGTTTCCAGAGAGCAAAAGAGAAAACACATGTGAGGGAAAGAAGTAAGAAGAGAAAGATAGAAAAGCCGTCAGAAAAGAAAAAGCAGGAACCCACAAGAGTGACAAAAAGGGGAGGGGAGTGCCTGTAAATGATATAAAGACAAATCTGATGGATTCAAGACTACATACACAGCCTCGGTATTTCCCACACTAACTTTTAAGAGCACTGGCCGCAGGCTTCTGAGTGGAGCTCTGGGCACCAGCGCTCATTCTTTTACAACCTAAGGCCAGATTTATACTTTTTGATGCAAAACTGCGCAAACGCAGCTTTACGTCAAAAAGCTTAGCGCTGGCTAGCGCCATTTTTTAGCGCCGTCTGGGCATCATATTTATACCATGGCGCATGACAGCGCTAAAAACAGGTTAGAGTCAAAATTTTGGATGTTAACCATTGCGCTTTGTTGTAAGGCAAAATGACTTTAATGCCGCAAACATGACTCTCACCTGTTTTATGGCATGTAAATATGTCGCACAACGGATATGCACCATTTTTAACATGAACATGAACCCCCACCCATCTACGAATTAACACAAAATAAGTGAAAAATCCACCCCCAACTACACTCTTCCTATCTAATATATATACCTACAATAACCTAACAATAACCCTCTAAAACCCACAATATAATATATAAGAACATCATAACGGAAGGGACAGAACTTGGAGGTGGCAGATCAGATCAAAATCACAATTTTGCCTTTGTTTAGTTTTTTTAATGTATTTTAACATCTTCTTATTTCCGGCAACCTCTTCCTCCAATCAGTCCGAATGTTTGAGTACGTAGGAAATGTCCCTTTGCAGATCCTGCAGCAACTGTGTCTCATTGGCAGCAGGTGGTGTGGGATGTTGCGCTGCTGTGGAAACTGTTGCAATCAATGTCGTTTGGGTGGTGCCAGCTGTGCCCCCCTGCACTGCTGATGAGCCTGGAGCTTGCTGAACCTTTTTAGGCAGTGTGAGAGCCCCATGTGGGAATGCCAGCCATTCCCCTGTTGCCTTCTCTGCACGGAAGCGGCGACCCATGCGTATGTACAAAGACTTCACTGCTAGGATGAGACGGTACCTTACTGTCCTCTTCTGAAAATCAAGCTGGCATCATTGGTCATATTGGAAGCTGTAATATGGAGACAAGCAATCATCAGTGTCAGCATTGTGGGCAGTCTGTACAGATAACTAGCTTACACTGCTACATCTAATTACACATGCACTCCAACTCATATTCCAGAAAAGACAAGGGCCCTGATAATTGTAACGTCAACGCTTGTAGGAGGCTGGCCTGGTTTGTAGTGGGTACCGTGGGTACTTACACCTTATACCAGGTCAAGTTATCCCTTATTAGTGAAGTAGTAGTGTTCTAGCAGCTAAGGCTGATAGAGGTAGTTATAGCAGAGCAGTTTAGGCTGAACTAGGAGGCATGCAAAGCTCATGCAATACCACTTATAGTTACACAGTACTTATACACAAGTAGAGACAATACTCAGTGTTACCAAAAATAAAGCTATTAATTTGGGTGACACAGTACCAAAAATATCTTATAGACAATACTCCTTCTGGAGGTAAGTATTATGCACAATATATACACTAGACACCGAGATTGGACAAGTAAATAGTCATAGAACAATGCAAACAGTAGGAAATCCTATAGAATACAATGGGAGATAATAGGTCTAGGGGCAACACAAACCATATGCTAAAAAAGTGGAATGTGAATCAGGAATTCCTCCCTAGACAAGTGTACTGTGTGCAGAATCATTGGGAGAGTAAGAATACAGTAAATGTAAGTAAGTTACCCCACCCCAGAGCCCAGAAAAGAAGGAGTAAAGTACTGCAAGTTCCCTTAAGACACACTACACCTTGTTTTGGGGATTTTGCAGCAGCCAACCAAGTCTGCAAAGAACAACTGCTGTATTATTGGACCTGAAGATCTGCAAAGGAAGGGGACCAAGTCCAGAAGGTGAAAGAAGTTCCAGGAAGGACAGGAGCCCCTGCCAACCCAGAAGAGGGTGCAAAAGAAGAGTCCCTGGTTAGTAGAAGACTGCAGAAATGCACCTTAGGAAGATGCCAGCAGGTTTCTGCAAATGCAAAAGATGTCCCACTGCGTGAAAATTGTTGCAGATGAGATTTCGTGTTGGAAGGCACCAACAAGCCTTGGCTACGACAAAAGTGTGTTTTTCATCAAAATGGCGCTGGATGGACCCAGGAGGAACCTGGGGGCCTCAACTCTGTGTGATGGAAGAGAGGGCTCCCAGCACCCCTAGAAGCCGCAGGATCTAGGTTCAAAGGAGGTGCAAAACGCAGTTGATGCAGCACAACAAAAGATGGTCCCACGCTGCCAGAGAACAACTCAGTGAGTTGTTCATTGCAGGGTGGAGTGCTGGGGACCTGGGCCAGGCTGTGCATGAATGAATTTTGCAAAGAGTGCACAGAGGCCTCAGGAGGCATAGAAGACACAATGCACAGGGGTACCGTCGTTCTCGGGGAAGGCAAGGTCTTACCTCCTCCAAATTGCGACAGCAGGACCTCAGGACAGTCTATGTCGATGATGTCCACCCTCTGTGTCCTTAGGAGCATGCTCGTTGCTGTGAGCGGAGTTCCAGGGTACCGGTCGTCAACTTAGAAGGTGCCTGCTTGGAGCAGGGGAGTGACTCTGTCACTCAGCAGGAGATTTCATTGGTCCTTCTGGTGCAGGATGAAGACAGGTAGTCCCAAGAGCATCTACACCATGGAAACGGTTGCAGTTGCTGACTTGGAGCTGAGGTTGCTGAAGAAAAGTGTCTCTAGTGGACACTTTGTTGCAGTTACGCATTTCTTGGAGCATGCTGCAGTTGATCTGAGGTCAAAGAGTTTGAAGTTGTTGCAGAGGATTCCTGAAGGAAACTTGCAAGCAGAATCTGAAGAGAACCCACAGGAGAGACCCTAAATTGCCCTGAGTGGGGGATTGGCTAACTTATCAGGTATGGACCTATCAGGTGGGGTCTCTGACGTCACTCGCTGGCACTGGCCACTCATAGAGCCCTCCAGAGTGCCCCCACACCTTGCAAAGCAAGATAGCTGAAGTCTGGGACACACTGGAGGAGCTCTGTGCACCACCCCTGGGGTGGTGATGGACAGGGGAGTGGTCAACCCTTTCCTTTGTCCAGTTTCCCACCAGAGCAGGGGAGAAGGGGTCCCTGAACTGGTGTAGACTGGTTTATGCATGGAGGACACCATCTGTGCCCTTCAAAGCATTTCCAACACGCTGCTCTCAGAGGAAATATTTGTTCTGCCTTCCTGGGACTGGGCTGCCCTGGCCCCAGGAGGGCAGAATCCTGTCTGTGAGGTGGCAGCAGCTGTAGCTGCAGTGCAAGCCTCAGAGAGCTAGTTTAGCAGTACTGGGAGTCCATGGTGGAGCCCCCAGGATGAATGGAATTGGCTCCCCAATACCAGATTTGGAATGGGGGGACAATTCCATGATCTTAGACATGTTACATGGGTATTTTCGGAATTACCATTGTGAAGCTACATATAGCTATTGACCTATATGTAGTGCACATGTGTAATGGCATCGTCACACTCACAAAGTCTGGGGAAATGGCCCTGAAATATGTGGGGGTACCTTTGCTAGTGCAAGGGTGCCGACAAACTTAGTAACTTTGCACCTAACCTTCAGCAAGTGAAGGTTAGACATATAGGTGACTTATAAGTTACTTAAGTGCAGTGAAAATGGCTGTGAAATAGTGTGTGCACTATTTCAAGCAGGCTGCAATGGAAGTCCTGTGTAAGGGTTTGTCTGAACTCCCTATGGGTGGCAAAATAAATGCTGCAGCCCATATGGATCTCCTGTGCCCTGGTACCTAGGTACCATATACTAGGGACTTATAAGGGGGGTCCAGTATGCCAATTGAAATTGGTAAATGAAGTCACTGGCCTACAATGACAAATTTAAAAGCAGAGAGAGCATAAGCACTGAGGTTCTGGTTAGCAGAGCCTCAGTGACACAGTTAGGCACTACACAGGCATACACATTAGGCCACAAACTATGAGCACTGGGGTCCTGGCTAGCAGGATCCGGGTGACACAGTAAAAACACACTGACACACACTCACAAACAGGCCTAAAGTGGGGGTAACCATGCTAGAAAGAGGCTACTTTCCTACAATGCTGCCTTTGCATTATATTTTTGACACTAAAGCCACGCAAACCTACAAACAGAACTAACATTTTTGAAGTGTGCACTGCTTTTACGTCAAAAAATGATGCAAAGGCGGTGCTAACTTTACATTGAAAAGGCCCAGATTTCCTCATCATCTGTGTCTATTTCCAACCATACATCACCAGTAAGTTGGACATGTCATTGGGAGGACGGGATGCTGTTGGTAACCATAAGGGGTCAGAGCTGATAGGTACACATGCAAGCCTGATCAACGTGAATGTCCCCTACACTCTGAACATCACATCTACCTACACATTTGGTATTCCCCTCCCCCTGAGCCTAAGGGGGGATGCCCAAAGGAGGGATGGCCAAAAGTATACCACCGGCTTGCATGATTCCAGGGCACCAGCTGGGTGCCAAATTTGTGGAATCCCGCAAGCCTGTGCAAGGGGTGGACTAGCGTTAATAAAAATGATGTTAGCCGTATGGGGGTGGTGGTGTGGGGGAAAGGGGTTTTGCACCAAAAAATGACATTAGGCTGGTTAGAGGTAAAAACAATGCCACTAACCAGCCTAGCATAATTTCCTGATGCAAAACCATCCATACCACATGACTCCTGTCTCTTAAAAGACAGGAGTCATGTCCACCACCCCAATGGCTAGCAAAGGGGACAAGGGTCCCTTGGGCATGGCTACTGCACCCCGTGCCATGTAGGGGAACCCATTTCAGGGGCCCCCATGGCACTTTAAAAATAAAAATACTTACCTCTACTTAGCCTACTTACCTGGGATTGGGTCCCCCATCATGTGGTGTCTCTCTGTTGGGGGTGGGGGGGTTCCTGGGGCTTTGGGAAGGCACCTGTGGACACATTCCATGGTGTCTGACCATGGAAATGGCTGCACAGGTCCCCTAACGCCTGCCCTGACCCAGTTTTTGAAAATATTGGCGATAAGCAGTCTTAGCACCATTATTTAGGCCCACCTTCCTCCCGTGCACCATTTTTGCATGGAGGATAAATAAGGCGCTAGGACCTTAGAGTCATTTTTTGGATGGGAATGCCCAATCTGCATCTCATTGACGCAAGGTGGTTTCATGCATCCAAAAAATGACTTTAACTCCAATATTCTGGTGCTAGACAGGTCTGCATCTAGCGTCAAAATATGAATATGGAGTTAAGTTTGCGCTGAATTAGCGTAAAAAAATTATGCTATTTCAGCACAAACTGAGTATAAATATGGGCCTTAGTTACATATGGCCTTACGTGTGGCTTGTCACTACCTTGTATACACAATGCTGGCCATTGCTCACCACAAGCCTCACAAGACATGACCCTCTGGTGGTGCTTGGGGCTCTTTCAAATGGGCCATGATGTCACCATCCAGCCTACTTTGATATCTGATCACTGGACAGCTTATTACATCTGGCATTGTATTCAACACACATGACTCACTCACACCTAGCCCTGGATTACTTCACAGGACACATATTATCACACTTACTGGATACATCTGGGACTTTGAAATGCGCCATTTCACCAATCATGTCCACCGGTGAAGACATAAATGGTAAACCATACTTAATGTTACATCATAGTCACTGGAAGTGGACAAAAAATTTCAGTGTGAACTAGTTGAGAGGAGTGAGCTAGTCATCTCACTGGAAATGAGTGCAACAGACATACCACTACGATCACACAATGACACAGATACTAAGGTGAGTTAGAGCCACACATCTGAACACTAGCACTTGGCCAGAGACTTCTGTGGTGCTACACCCTGCAACATTAATATGTGACATTGTCATGCAGCTCTCTGTGGGCACGACACCTCCATTGGCAAATCGGGCTGTTTGATCATGTATTTTACATCTGAGGGCCAGGCTATGGTTGTAGCAGTGGCAGTACCATTGTCACCTTCATGGCATTTCTGCCTGCAACATATGTAGGTAAAGACTATGTAATCATCATAGCTCACAGACAGGCTACTACCCTGTCATTGTGTGGGTATTGCAAGGTGTTTGGGATTTGCATTACACACCCTGCAATGAAAAGTTAAATATGTGTTACATCATAAGGCAGACACACTTAAGGAATTGCTATGGCTGTGGACTCATGTGCAGTTGCTTTGTCTACCTGCACATTGACTGCATTGTGACATGTATGTATTGCAAATAGTGGTTGCCCTGCCATTGTTGCCATTGTAAACATTGTCAGTCCAGTGAGGTAGAAGTACATGGGCATAAACATAGCGTTCAACACAGACACACTTGCTCTGTGGTCAGAGGATGCACCTGGAGTTGCAGGTTAGTGAGTGATGTGCTGAGATGGAGATGATGCAGTGCAGCCTCATACTGTCAGTGAGGAGTTGTAGGCCAGTGGAACAAACTCTTCACATGTGTGTGGTATGGGGGCGGTAGAGGCTGTCTGTGATAGAACATTAACTGGAACACGGAACTGCCAGTAGTCTCTTCCCAATTCAAGTTCAATCTCCCTTACATGGTCTTGCCCAATGACAAAAAGTGGCCAATAGGACAACAGTGGCGCAACACCTGAGACCTGAGTAATTAAAAGTGAGCGCAGCCTTTGCGTCATTTTCCAACCCATAAGCAACGCTAAATCACAAATCATGTGTTTGAGGTTAATTTTGTGCTGCTAATGCATCACACAATGATGCAAGGACGGTGCTAGCCTCTCATAATTCCAGCAACTAGTGCTGCCCCACATGATTTATGCCCCTTAGCACACCCCTGACAACACCATGTGTGGGCTGTCTATACAAGACGGCACAACATGTTATAAGAGGGAGTTGTGTAGTAAAAACCTGACACTACCCAAGCGCTTTGCAAGACTTACAACTCAAGTACTCAAGCATGTCCTGCAAGGCAGCCAGAGGCGCTTTGTGATAGAAATGCAGCTAAAATGAAAATCTGCAGTGATCATGCGTTGATTAATTCATCTCTGATGTGGCAAATTTGTCTCATGGCTTCAAATGCCCCATATTCATTGCCCCCTAAGGCGGGTAAATCCCCTTTGCAAACATAATGGCTGGGGCAGGGGTCAGGTGCTTGAAATCTTGACAAAGTTGCACTATGCATGCATTGTGACACAATCCTAGGAAAATATGGTAGGGTGGCGGTGCCTTGGTGTTTTATACATTATGCCGGGGCACAGGTGACACTATGGGCTCTGAAATGAATGCCTTTGTGATGGTTGTGGAGGACTTATCAAACATCTGACCTGCATTGGTATCATTGTTGGACATGTGTACTCCAGGCCTGAAATGGTGTAGATACTCTTCATACTGGTTGCATAAACCTGTAAGCAAGCATTCCATGCAGCACTCCTACTTATCTGCTACTGTCATTCAAAAGCAGTGAACAGTCAATAGTATGCCAATGGGATACTTACCAAGGGTTCTGCCGATATCAATCCCCAGGTGACCTAGCAAATCCTGCTCTCTGGCCACCAGATCTTCCCAGCAATGCTTCAGCTGGTGCTCATTCCTACCGGTTTTGCAAATACGCTTCAGGTGGTGGAGAATTTTGCCCCACTGCAGCTGCCAGGCCGAGGATCACCCGGCCACTCATTTCCAGCATTATTGGCAGTTAGTGTACAACCAGCCAAATAAAACCGCCAAGCTCATTTGCAGACATTCTGGACATCCTCCCCTTGCCAGACATGTCGACTGATGGTCAGAGTTGACCCCAATAAATAATGATGCAAAATAAAAGGAAACTTAACCCCACTAACTTAGCCCAACTATTCCAAATAACTAACAACCCTGGACAGACACCCCAAAGTACAAATACAAATTGGACAAAAACTGCACAAAACCACAACTTCTGGGACCAAATGAACACAAAATTCAACAGGACACGGCACAAGAGACACCACAAACTTCCAAACACAACCAACAATCAACCACCAGCTCCAATACTCAGCCACACAGTCACAAAGGCACAGACTGTAAAGAGAAAGTGAAACTCCAACCACTGTACCATGCTTGTAGACAGGATTTCCTATTACATCACTTCCTGTGTGTGTAAATCACGTTTTTCAGTTAAGTGTGTTTTTATTTGACACATTTGACATTTGCATAGTTTCTATTGACACATGATGGTTATGCATCAATTTCACAGAAGGCTGCATTAAGAGCAGTGTGAACATAGAATTCACGCTAATGGCCCATTTGTCATTTTCTTAACATTAGCTGATGCTTTTGATGCATTTGCATCATATTGTTTGACTCATTTCCTGATTGCATGTTTTTTTGCATTGTTCTTGGATGCACCCTGATTCACCATACATATGACATGTGCTGTGTTGCAATGTGGCACATAGGGTATATCCACATGTGGTAGTCTATGTGGCAATGTGGTAAAGGTGTGATTGGCCAGTTCCACCAATGTGTTTGTTACGGAGTCAACAGCATGCAATTCTTTGCACGTCATGCATATATATATATATATATATATATATATATATGCGTGTGTGACAACAGTGTTTCCACATACGTTTGGAATTCAGTACAACGCAATAGTTCTGATTTGTGATTGTGCATTGTGTTTTGGTATGTGTGAGAAATCATGGGTGATTGCAGAGGCCCACTAACGTTTTGCCCTCATTTTTCATTTTTTGCTGGAGTTTTACTGACTCTGATGGTGTCCTGGGTACTGCTAACCAGTCCCAGGGCCTCTGCTCTGCACAAAATAAGTATGCAAAGTAGGCTAATTATAATTGGCTATGTCAACCTACCTATAAGTCCCTAGTATATGGTAGGGCATGTAGGTTTCGGAATCCCAGCATAGATAGTGCACCCATAGGTGCACTGCTGAGGTGACCAGTGTCATTTTAAAGGCAGGCCTGCCTTGCTGGCTGCTTTTAAATTAACGTTATATGCAAATTCGACTTTGGAATGAAAAGTACTTCCAAAGTCTTAAACTACCTTAGTTTGCCCTGTGTGCCTCTAGGGTTGGGTGCCATGTAACTATAAGCAGGGACCTTATAAAAATAGTTTTATAAACCCTGGTTTGGTAAAATAGCCAAGTTAGTTTTCCCCTCATTGTAGTGATTGGCCTCCATAGGCTAGAATGGGGAGACTTTATTTTAATGTATAAATTCCCCTTAAGTGTCAGGTACCTCATGTTTGGTATTAAAATGATTGTTATAATAAAGCCCACAACTTACAAATGCTGGATTTAATATACGTTGTTCAGGTAAAGAGTTTTAAACTCTACCTAAAAAGTTGCCAACTTCAGCCCTGTAGTGCTCTGCTCTGATTGGCCAGCCTCTGGCACCCTGGTCAGGCTGCCTTGATGAGGTGTGAAGTAGCCTGGGCAGAACACAAAGAGATATGCCTGGGGGAGGAGAACGTTCCCCAGCAGATGGAGAAGCAGGAGGGGGAGTGCTTCCAGACTGGTCTTCAAAGGCAGAGAAGGACATTTGGAGCAACCCAGCACCTACCTCACATCCTGCAAACCCAGACAATTAGGTGTCCCCTGATTAGAGAGGAAATGGCAGGTGAGGGGTGTGTTTAAGATTTTTAGCCACACCAGTGGGTGGGCTCAGCCAGATATAACCTCCAAAAATCAATTTCAGCCATGATGAATTTTGAATAATGTTGCTCCCTTGGATTGATTTTTACCACACTTCCCAGGAAGCGGTCATCAAAGGGGGAAGGACCCTGCATCTGATTGGCAAACTAGGACCCCCCTGTTTTTCACCCAGGAGCATGGATAAAACTGGCAGAGCTGTACCCACACCTCAGATCCCTACCAGATCCCTACAAGGAACAAGACAAAGAAGAAGAAGGACTGCCCTCCTGGACTCCTGACCTGCACCTGGCACTGTACTCTGAAGGACTGCACCAGCTATACACTTGGGCTTTACCACTGGAATGACTGTGCCTGTCTTCTACTGCTTCAAGAAGAGACTCCCTGTTTGCTACAGGTACAAAGGAGCTACCCAGAGTCACCTGCATCAAGTCCTGCAAGCAGAGCCTGGCTGACCAGCGTCCAGTGGCCATTTGAGGATTCTGACAAGGTGCATTCTGAGAATTGTAATCCCAAGTCCCAAGGAGCAATTTAGAGCTTCTGGACCCTTGGATCAGGTTGTGGACACTGCTAGGACCCAACAAGGACCTCTGGAAGAAGATCCACAAGTTTGAAGATGTTTGGAGCAACTCCATAAGTTGAAGAGGTGCATTGTGGGAGTTTTACTCCCAGACCCCAAGAGGCAAACCAGATACTCTGAAACCTTAGCTGGTGATGTGGACAACTTTCCTGAATCAAGAAACACTGTGTTTTTTAAATGCTTTACACATTTCTATCCTAAGTTAAACCTTGTCGCTCATTGCCAAGCTACCAAGGGTTGCGCTGGGTTTCATTTATTCAGACCTAGCTGGACCTAAGTGGAGGTTAGTGGCCTATTGCTAAGTGTTGGTACTTACCCGCCCTTACCAATAATCCATTTTCCGACAGTATGTGATTTGTGATGTCGTCATACAGAGCATACTATTTAAAGCTACATACACAGGTCAGGCATTGTTGATGATAGGCCAACTACTGCTACCTAGGAAATATGACCGGACATCTGTCTCCATATTTAGATTTGGAGTTTATGGAGACCTGAGACAGCATATTTGTCTGACATGTGTACATCTTTGGTACAAATCTGTCTACATTTCACCCAGAATATGGCCTGATCACAAATTTTGGATTTCAATCATTGCATTTACCACTGGTTGTTGATTTTGGATGGTGGACCTGCAGCCGTAGCTTCATATGTTCTCATCCTTACTAATGTGCATTCCACAGACGTGTCCTTGCAATGAGTGAGGTTATGTTTACCCTGTGTCATGGTTGTGCCCCATGGCAGAGGCAGGACAGATTACCATAGAAAGATTGCACAGGCTCAACTTCTTCCATTGGTTAATATCCCTGGGCAAATCATGATGACCATAGTTACCAATGAAGTACCCCCCTCGTCACATATGTTCCATGCAGACATTGCAACTCTCACACTGAGTTGTGACAGTGTTCAGTTCCAACATGACTTAATTTCTAATTTTTGACATCCACTACTTCATGTGTGGACCCCTTGCATACATCCTATTAGAACATGATGTAGTTGGGTGTGATGAGCTATTGATTAGCAAGTTGGCAACATGAATATACAAAATATGTTGTCATCCATGGATTGTGTCCTTCAGTTGTCACATACCAGTGATAAGGCTGTAAGTGATATGTGTGACGGTGGCAGTACAATATAACACATCACATATGATACCGCTACATTACTTGTCAGATTAGTAACTGTTACATGCTCCCTGAGGTTAGACTCACATTCCTATGGTATAGGTAGTGGAGACTGAATAGACCAAAGCAGGATTGCTTGTATATGTGAAGTGTTTATTTACAAATTTAACATGGTGATTTCAGTGGTTCTTATGTGCAAAAGTTGTCAACAATATGCTGTCTCCGGCATACCCCAGCAGCTGTGTTGTGCTGTTCTCCCTCCATATCGTCAGCACCATCCTCCTCCTCAAGCAGGTCAGCAACCTGGTTGCACATTGACACAATCATTTGCACACATAGGTTGTGTAGGATGGCACATGCAAGGATTCTTTTTCACACAATGTGTGGGGCATAAAGGAGGCTGCCTCCCGTCAGGTCCAGGCACCTGAATCTGGATTTGAGTATGCCAAATGTCCTTTCCACCACATTGCATGTCTGACAGTGTCCCTCATTGTAGGCACACTCTGCTGCTGTGTTTGGGTTTGCAAATGGGGTCATCCCCCACGGCTTTATGCCGTAACATAGATCTGCTGCAAAGGATAAAAGATGTAAGTTGTTGTTAAAGCTTGCAACAGGTTTGGTATGTAGCATGCAGTTGTTAGTTGGAGTTGGTTGTGACTCATACATGTTTGTGGTATGGTGTGAGTTCCTGGCCTTATTCTAGGTTTTACCAGCACTGTGTTGTTGGACATGACAATCTTGGGTATTGGCTCAAGGATCTGAGACATATAATTTGTATACCTAACTGATGCTCAGTATGTATGTACCAGGTGTTGTGTAATGCAGCTTTGTAGCAGTGTGCTATCACTAGAGGGGACATGACACATCCTCACACCACAATGGGGTCAGATGAGGTAACAACATGGTAGACCTACAAAGCCTGGACATCCCAGCCATTTTGACATTTGTCAGTACAGATGAAGTGCAACACTTATGCCCATTTTAATGAGTAAGTGCTGCATCATTTTCACTATGCAGGAATGCACCATGTGTAATATGTTACAAGGCAACCCTTTGTTGTCCCCTTCACCGGCACCTAATATGCAGCCTTGCACCAACACCGCCAACCTTGCACCGGGGTGCTTCGCTGGCTGTCCTGTGGAGGTGGATATATCTGTGCAGGAAGGGACACCTTCCTATACAGATACTATTTTCATAGGCAATTAGCTCTTTCTGTGTGTGCAGCAGTATGCAGCATGTATAGGTGGCACATTCATATGAGGTCAAATAACAGCCCATTTCCTTATTGCAACTTGCAAACGGCACCCCTGGGGTGGTGTTTGATGTTGGCACTGCCTCAGGTTTTAGGTGACACCTACATCTGAGTCAGCATCATCATGCTATGTATCTTGTGGTGACACACCTATGGCAACACAAATTCCACACCCCATCCATGCTAAGTGCTGCGTGGGAGGAGGCACAATTTACAATGTGGCTTCAAGTCCCAAAAGAGTAGTCATTAGCCAACTTGTACATACAGTGCAGGCCATGATAATGGCACTAGGGGCTGTTACATATGTCCCTTAGTGATCTTGAGTGGCGGCTGATGTTTGTGCCAGTCATCAGGTGTCCAAGGGTGTGTATCTCATTGTTTCTGAATGATCGACATTACTACCAGTGTCTCTCCTATCTTCCAATACATGAATCAACATTTGTACTGTCAACACATGCACAGTACAGGCTACAGGATGGGGCTCAGCTACTTGGCAAATGTGTCCCTTAGCACAGTGCATGTAAGGTCAGTGATGTTCTAAATACTCCTACAGGGTCGCACTATGACATCCATGATCTGCACTGTCTAACAGTGACTCTGCCCCATGGTGGGCCATTTATTGTCTACAGTACAGAGATGATGGTGTTGTGGGTCGGTAAGTGGTGCATGTGAGGTGGCACTACAGTAGGTGTGGTGCTACTTCTCACAAATCTGGAATAAGGTATGTGATGGTCGTTAAATTTGTATTCCTATGTGTGTGAACCAATGCATCAGGCAGATGTATAGGCACACTACAGGTAAGTCAGGTATGTGTTGATGAGATGTAGTTGGTGTTGGCACCAGTTGTCTGGCATTTGATGTTTATTCTGGAAGAGACTTGCACGGTATGATTTAAGGGGTCTGTGCCTATGTGTGACTTTCGTTACATGACCATGGTGTATGCCATTGACATTGTTGTGCTATTGTTTTGTGTAATGTGTGTGTAAAGTGTATGTAGTAGCCAACCTCTGGGTACTTGTAGTGGTTTGTGGACATCTTCTGTTAACAAAGGGTACATATCTCCACCTGTCCTTCACTTGGTATTCCTGCAAGTTGTGAGTATGGTGCATATGTATTGCTATCTGCACATCTATGTTACCCTGGCCATGTGTTTGGATTCAAGCTAGCCTGGCTGATGAAGGTTCATACCCTGAAACCGGTCCCAGGATGCTTGTTTCCAGTCCAGGGAGGACCTGGCTTGGCAGTTCGGGCTGGACTGTTCCCATGGGGAACAGGGTCAAGACTGATTTGCGTATGGCTGGGTCCAAACTGGGATGAAGTGGTGAGCAAAATAACGATGGATTAAACCCAGATCTGTGACTGAGGGTGAGTGCATTGTTCAGCACTCCGTCCATCATACTTTTGTGTTGCTAATCTTCATAAACAACAGCCCAGTGGTGTCTGTCGAAGGCTTCAGGGAATGAGGTACCTCACAGTGCAGGTTCAGTCACTGTGTATGCAATTCCTCTTTCACTTACCTGAAGAAGTGTTTTCAGAGGAAGCTGATAAGTTGACACATAGCTGTGTGATGACTAGTCAAACAACTGTCACATATCAAACCTGTTTCAGGATGAAAAATGAATTTGAATAGTGGCAAACCCATGCCCATGACCTCCCTGCCACCTCACTGATCACCGTAATGATATCTGATATGCTGTAGTGCCTGAGGAAATATGCTAATTTTATCCATATCATCGTATAGCTCATGTGACTCTCTACGTGTTGTTCCATGCTATCGTACAAATCACCTGCATCATTTACAAAGTCAAAATAACAATTACTGTAACTTATTTGGCTCACAAGCTCACCAACTCCCAATGCCTGGCATCCCCACACCCAGGACAGCGATGACTCCATCAGACTGAAGGCAAAAAAGTGTAAAAATGAAAAAAAGGAAACAGATCTTTTCCCACAGAACCACCCAAACTTGCTTGAACCTAGGAGAGTTGAAGTTGCACCTCTTTAAAGAATGTTACATCACAATGCAGTAATTGTACACTTTTACTCCCAGAACCCAGCTCTGTCTTTCATCACTCATTTACTGTATTTTTGCCTTTGTATAGAGTTCTGCTGCCTTTTGGTTAGGTTTGTGCTTTACATATAACACATACATCCATTGTAGAAATGTGTCAGTTGTAGCAGTAGCAACCTTTGCCTCAAGAACATAACTTCCTGTTTAGAAATTCTTCCATTGGAACCTCATATTTCATTTCTTTCAGTTGGGAATACACAGAGGGGCATCCTTAGAGAGCTGACAAGCTACTATGTCAATCACTGACTCCTCAGCCTTTGACTTCATCAATACACTGTGATCATAGGAGACAGTGCAAGAACTGGTGGTGGTCTTGTCTATCATGTTTTGAATGTTTCCTCTTGAGATGTAGCTTGTTTTTCTGATCATCAAGAGGGGAGGAATCATGTATCCAAGGACAATGTGTTTCCTTTGAAATCTGGCCCTTACATAGCCTGCATAGTCTTGCATCACTATTGTAAGCACACAATTCCACGGACTATAATGAGAAGATTGGTCGTTAAATGTAATTGAAAGGAATCCAACCCTCTCACAGTCATTGAGTGGAATCAAGACATTTCTGAGGTAGATTTTTTTGGAATGCTCCCAGGCTCTGAAAGTCGGGTGGATTTGAATTTCCATAAAGGCTTGGGACAGATTCAGTCATAGGTAGTATATTTAAGTTTCACCTTGTTTATGAATAGGTAATGGTTCATTTGTTATATGTGTCTGGCACTCAGAAATAAATCAGTGGGAATGTATTAATAAAGAGTTTTATGGTGAGCGGATGTGATTATTACTGTTTAACACTGAAAACAACCTAGTTTATGAATCAATTAATCAATCAAACATTTATAGAGCTTGACAAATCACCTGTGAGGGTCTTGAGGGGCTCGAGCTGTATGCTGCTGTGTGGAGGAATGATCATTTGAACATCCAGATCTTTATTTCTCTTCTGAATCGCTGGAGTGATGGTGCGGTGCCTAGGTGCATGGGGAGGTTGTTCCAAGCCTTGGCTGCCCGGTGCGAGGAGAGTCCTCCACTGTTGGCTCAATAGATCCATGGGGTGTCTGCGAGGTAGAGGGAACCTGATTGGAGGAGTCTGGTCGAGTGGTGGAAGGTCAGGCATTTGTTGATGTATGCTACTCCTTCAGTGTGCAGGGCCTTGTAGGCGTGGGTCAGTATCTTGAACTGATATGTCTTCTGAATCAGGAGCCAGTGTAGTTTCTTGAGATGGGGTGTGATGTGGGACCTTCTGGGGAGGTCAAGTATGAGTCTTCCAACTGAGTTCTGAATTGTCGGGAGTCTCTTCAGGAGGTGTACTGTGATTCCCACGTAGAGCGTGTTTCTGTAGTTCAGTCTGCTGGTGAAGAGGGCTTGCATGACGGTCCTTCTGGTGTCTGCTGGGAGCCACCTGAAGATCTTGCAGAGCATGTAAAAGGTATAGAGGCACGTGGATGAGACCCCATCCACGTGTTTCTTCACAAATAACTTGCTATCCAGGATGATTTAGAGGTTGTGGGCGTGGTCTGTTGTTGTGGGGGTGTGCCAAGCTCTGCGGGCCACCATGTGTCAGTCCATGGAGAGGTGCTGTTCCCAACAATGAGAACTTCCATTTTCTCAGTTTTGAGTTTGTAACAGTTGTCCTTCTTACAGTCCTCTACGTTCATCACGCATCTGTGGAAGTTGGCTTTTGTGATGGAGTGATCTTCAGAAAGTGAGAGGATGAGCTGTGTGTTGTCAGAGTAGGAGATGTTGTTGAGTCCGTGTGATCTGACGGTGATGACCGGGGGATCATGTAGGTGTTGAAGAGGGTCAGGCTGAGGGACAATCCTTGGGGGACACCACAGATGATCTTCTTGGGCTCTAAGGTGGGAACCTGATCCTTTGGGTTCTGTCAGTGAGGTACAAGGGTATCCATTTGAGGGCTTTTCCTTGAGACCCGATGTGGTGGAGTTAGTTGATCAGGATGTGGTGGGAAATGGTGTCAAACGTGGTGGACAGGTCCAGGAGGATGAGGGATGATGTTTCCCCATGGTCTTGGAGGACTCGGATGTCATCTGTGGCTGAAATCAGGTCTGTTTCGGTGCTCTAGTTAGCTCAAAATCCAGATTGGGAGGGGTCCAGGAGGTTGTGGTCTTCTAGGTGTTGGGTGAGTTGCTAGTTGATCACTTTCTCAAGGACTTTTGCTGGATAGGGGAGCAGAGAGATGGGCTGGTAGTTCTTCAATTCAACTGAGTTGGCAGATGTTTATTTCAGAAAGAGGCCTCTCACAATCTCACAATTCCCGTAGGTCTAGCTGTGTGCAGAAACTGCACAATCTACTTTTGCACAATTTCACAAATTTTCAGAAAAGTAATCCACAATTACATGTTATTACATGAAATGTAAAACCAGCACTTTTCGCTATACCTTAGAGCGAAAAAAGTAATTGCATCTAATTTGGATGTGAGGACGCTCTTTGCACTAAAGAAAAGTGGAAAAATCAGAAGCTATGGGAACAGCAGCCTCTTGCGTTCTGGTAATCCGCATTGTTCCATCGAGCTTGGGTTACATTTTTTTCATGAGATGCGCGTCAGATGGCATAATAGTGTCATTTTGAGAATTGAATCTAATAGTGTATCAAGTCTAAAGCAACATTTCCGAAAGTATGTGAGAATACGTCAGGGTAACATACATTCTGCCTGTGGTTTCCTGAGACGTCCTACTGTCTAGGGAAGGGTAGCTATCGGGCCTCCTTTATGTAGTCAATCTATAATAAAATCACCAAATGATTCTGTATCTTGATATTCAATCTCGTTTACATACGAAAAGCTGCAGCTTTTGTAGAACCCATTTATACTAGATTGGTGCTGCTTGCGTCCTACATGATGGGTGTGATGTCTGAAAATCTAAATTTCACAATCTGTGTGATTCCAAGTAAATAATAAACACTTTCGCGCTGTTGACAAACGATATCTATGTGTTATTCTTTAAATGTTTGATTATCTTTTGCCGCCATGATGCTAATATTGTCATTTAACAATTATCTAATTAGTCTGAACGACAAACCATAGAGTGCAATATAAATATTGTCAGAAAAAATCATGTTGATAGAAGTTTCATTTTAATTAATGTGGGTAGCCTCTGATAACATTCTCAGTATGCCGATCCTTGCTTTGAGAATGCTTCCAGGAGGATGTGCCCATGCTTAACGTGCAGAATTTGTGCCACACTGATGTGAAATTAAGAGAGCAGAAGTTATTAGGACACTTACTCTGAACCTCATTTAAGCGAAACTCATTGGAGTGGAACTCTTATCTGAAGTGAAATTCCATTCCCTGCTGAGTGCTTCGAAATGGATGTCAGTTAAACTAATTTGCTTGTGAGTTTTTGTATGTGCATATCTTTTCTGTTGTACCTTATCTGTTTAAAAGGCTTAATTGACCTCAGTTGTCGTAGATCGTCCTTAACATTAGTCAAACAGAATGTTTTATGAAAACATTTTGGGGCTCTTTGTTCGTTTAGAGAACATTGGCTGAAAATGTTTTAACTGTAAATTTGAAGGGTTCTTCCAGAATAGAATTAGTATCAAACATATACAAAATAAGAACAACAGCAATAAATAACTTAAAATACGTAGCCTTTTGTACTTTTGTCGTTGTACATCGATGATACCCCAGTATATTAAATCCGTAGATAAACTCATTACTATATCAATAACACTTAAGGGCCCGATTGCTCCCTTTTACCACTGAGCATTTCCAAGGTGGGCTGGAGTCTCTTGAGACCTATTTTTAAAGGCAGAGGGCCTGGCTGTCAATTCTGCCATTCTTCACACCCTAGATTAAGGCCCATATTTATACTCAGTTTGCGCTGAATTAGCGTATTTTTTTTTAACGGTAATTCAGCGCAAACCTAACTCCATATTTATTCTTTGGTGCTAGAGACATCTACCGCCAAAGTTATGGAGTTAACGTTGTTTTCTGGAGGGGAAAACCTACCTTGCGTCTATGAGATGCCACACCACCCACAACAGGAGGACACCTAAGGTTGGGGGACCCATCTTAGGTAAGTCCGGGTGAGTATTAATAATTTTTTTCCCCATCACCACTCGGGGGCCCTGACAAAATCCTTAGGATTTATATCACTTCATTGATCTATCTCGCCTGTATATATAATTCGTACTAGCAGTTCTAGCCCAAATACAGTGGAGTTACAGGGCTTCCCCTCCTTGGTTACCTAAGTGTACAGGGAGTGTGCAAAGTACTACAGTTGCATAGCCACAGTGTCTCTTTCACAGTCTGGACTAGGTCGCATACTGGGAGGTACATGTGACATGCCATTGCCTCTGCAGGCTGACCATACAGAACCAATGTGTCACTCACATTTACATCACTTCAATGCATAACAGTACATCATATGACAGTCAACAATTTGGTGTGTGACACACGCTGGAAGAATACACGGCGCGCGAGAGGGACCAAACATCCGGCACTTAAAAAGTGCCCCCAAAAGAACACGAAACGGAGAACTCTGTACTATCCGCTTCCCGCATAAAATATCCTTTTAAGATGGATGGGACCACTACAATGAATATGTTTCCAAAACACCTGTAGCAAGCTTATAATCACTTGCCGGACCCTAAAAAATCCAGATTCTAAAGATACGGAACTGAGTGTTACGTCCTGAAGAGGCCAGAGAAACCACATAGGCCGGAACGCGTTGACAACACAAGGCTTCGGAGGAATGCCCTTGGAATTTACAATCATGGACTAGAAATGAAATAGATGGTACCATAAATACATAAGACGAATAAGAACCTACTAAATGATTCCAAAAGACATTCCCTCCGTTATAACAGACTGCTAGCCCAAAAGAGCAGCAGCATATACAAAGAATGACTCCAGTGCTAAGAACTTTTTTCCTTAAATTCCTTTAGTTTCGTTTGTTAATGTTACGTGTTAATGTAATTATAATAACGGTGTGACCAGTTGCATAGAACATTTTTTTTCTATAATCTTTGTCAGAACTCACTAACACAGGGAGATTGTTGATAGAGAAAAGCCTAAAAGAACAGAACAACAATGTTGAAAATAAAATAGACAATAAGCGTCTTCGAGTGAGTAATTAATTTCTTCGCATAGGATTTATATCACTTCATAGATCTATCTCGCCTGTATATATAATTCGTACTAGCAGTTCTAGCCCAAAATACAGTGGAGTTACAGGGCTTCCCCACTTTGGTTACCTTGGTGTACAGGGAGTATGCAAAGTACTACAGTTGCATAGCCACAGTGGCTCTTTCACAGTCTGGACTAGGCCCCATACTGGGAGGTACATGTGACTTGCCATTGTCTCTGCAGGCTGAGCATAAAGAATCTATATGTCACTCACATTTCCATCACTTCAATGCATAACAGTACATCATATGGCAGTCCAAAATTTGGTGTGTGGTTTGTGTGGCAACCTAAAGGGCAGAATGTGTCAGGTTGCGGATTCCAGCCAACAATTTGGCAAGGCCAGATGTTGTTTAAAAGATCTGTGGTACTATACACATTGCTTACAAGATCCTCAAATGACTCATAAAAGATGCATACACTGTTCATGCTGTCATGCACATACATGTTGTCCAACAGTTACAACAATCTGGAAGAAAGATATGTCATGGGATGGCAGTAAAGTATCCTTGCCTAGTTATAAACATTCAAGACAAGGAGGATCTAGGACCACAACATTTGGTGTGTGGTTTGTGTGGCAACCTAAAGGGCAGAATATGTCAGGTTGCGGATTCCAGCCAACAATTTGGCAAGGCCAGATGTTGTTTAAAAGATCTGTGGTACTATACACATTGCTTACAAGATCCTCAAATGACTCATAAAAGATGCATACACTGTTCATGCTGTCATGCACATACATGTTGTCCAACAGTTACAACAATCTGGAAGAAAGATATGTCATGGGATGGCAGTAAAGTATCCTTGCCTAGTTATAAACATTCAAGACAAGGAGGATCTAGGACCACAAAACCCACATACAACACAACGTAAAGAACTTAACATATAGTACTGGCCACCAATGCCTGCACAATGTACATCCCATTGATATGACACAGACTGTAACAACAGGTACACAAGAAGTCTAATTGGCATACAGGGACACATTGTAGCCTGTGAGGAAGGAAAGGATAGTATTGAACAGAATCAATTATGCCCATGAGGTTCTTATCCGCTCCTCTGGTGAGACATAGAGCTGTAAATACAGGGGATGGACTCCATTAACAAGCCTCTCCAGCTACTCTGGAGAGAAGGCACCCTATTACCTGCTGGACGTGGCATGATTGCTCCCAGAGGCAGCAGCTCAGGTAGTGTAGGTGTTGCTGGCAGCAGTGTCAGGAGTCAAGTGAGTGAATTTGCACAACATGACAGTCATGTCCGCCACATACGCAGCCTAACAATGTTAGCCTATGTCTGTATCCACCATGGTTGGGACTGCATACAGCAGAGACAACGTCCAATGGTGGCTGTGGGCTGTTCCTAATGCCCAGTGGAGTAGGTCAGGCATCTGCCATTTTGGCAGTCTGAAGTACTGTATTTGGCTTTCTAAACTGTATCACACCTACAATATATGTGTTGTAGCATCACAAACATCCTTATTCTGTCTTGTCATGTAGGGTCTTCTACACAAACAACAGTGCAGTGTGTTGAAGGTCACAGATGGCAATTGACAGTGCTGCATGGTCCACCATCGCTGATGGCCTTTTTGGCAGTAAGAACAGACAGTCACATTTTGAGGGGCCATTGTGTAACAAATAATTGTGTTTCATCTAAATCCATGCTGTGGACACGTGTTGACAACCATGGGGGGTCACATGTAAATCTTGTGTAGTTGTCAGCTCTGATGTGTATGTGGTGTCATGTCTATCCAGTCAGAAATGCTTTGTCACATGATATTGTTGCCATTCCTCATATATGTTGCTGTAGAAACATTGACTAATATTACAAATCATGTATTGTCACACATAGGTACCCTGGAAGAGGGAAGATGTGACAACCTCCTATATACTGTCCACTGTCAGATCTTCAGACCATGGAGCAATGGCATATAATTATGTTATACCTCCGGGCTACACAATCAATAGTGGACTTATGCTGTCAGTTGGAGCCAGATCTGATGCCAGCTATTACTTATCCAACCTGCATACCACCCATTGTACAAGTCATGTCAGTATTGCACTTCCTGGCCACAGGGTCCTTCCAACATACAGTGGCCTCATCTGCCGGTATGTCCCAGTCTATATTCAGTCTGATTTTGAAGGATTTCCTCTCGGCAATGGTGAAACACATTTACAGCTATATATAGACGTGAGGATTTAGCCAATGTGAAGGCTGACTTTTATGGTTTTGCCCACTTCCCACATGTGGTGGGGGCCATTGGTGGCACAAATGTTGGGTGGATACCACCCCAGAACACTGAACAAGTCTATCACAACAGAAAAAATCTTCCATTCCATCAATGTGCAAGTCGTCTGTTTGGCACATCTCTACATCTCACATGTGTGCGCTTTTTATCCAGGATCAGCACATGATTCCTTCATAATGTAGAACAGCACCATACACCAGCTGATGTCACAATTGCACCCAGAGAGAGCCTGGCTGGTTGGTAAGTCACATCTGTCCTGATCGTTTGTGAGCAATGTCATGTGCTACAGTCATGAAGTGAGGAACTCATTGATTCACTTATGTCCCATTCCTTAATATTAGGCTCAACATATTCAAACCATCCTTGGTTGTTGACGTTGCTGAGGAATCCAACTACAGAATTCACTTAAATGAGGCCAGTGGAAGAACATGGAGGCCAGTTGTAAAGGCTTTTGTCTCCTGAAGGCTAGATGTAGGACAGGGCTGGTAGAGACCTCCTCTACTCGCCCGGAAAAGTGTGTCAGATCATTGTGGCATGCTGCAGGCCCGACAACATCGCCCTGTGGAGGAATATCCCACACATCTCAGAGGAGGGGAAGCCTGCAGTGCTACCAGGTGAGAATCCTGAAATGCCAACTGAAGATGACTGTGGTGAAGAGGAAAGAGCTTACTTGCGAGAAGATTTCATCCACAGCTATTTCTCATGAGTGTAAGTAGGTCTTAGGAGGTTGTGACTGTGTGATGTGAGAATGTTTGGAGTAGAGTGTTTTGGATACAGCTAGGGAGCTAATATTCTGCAATTATCAGCTTGATGAGATAGCTTTTGACACATCCCCACTTTGATGAGGTTGCTTTGTTTGTAATACTTTCATTGAAATGTACTTTGTTTTCCAGATGCTTGCTATATAGCTTGTGTCAGATGTATGGTTTCAAGCCTATACTCCTTGTTTCGCTCAGTGTACAGGTATGTTTACCATGACATCTTCATGTGGACATTTCAGAGTTGTGACATTGACAGGTCTGTGATGCTGTTCTGACATACAAAGTGGACATGGATTGTTCCAGGAAATGTAGGTCATAGAGTTTGTGGTATGAGACCTGTGCCAAGAGAACTTGTACAATGTTTGGGTGGAAGGTCAGAAGTGACCACTGGACTTGTTTTATGTGCTGTGGTGGGCAGATTGATTCATGTGTGTCATCATGTGAGCATGAACTATGTAGTCCTAGCTTACGACAAAGTCATTTTTCCTTCACATTTCCTAAACACTCTTTTCATCTGACCTCTATGTAGCTGTAGATGTGTTTAATCATTGTAGGCCACAGTGCCTGTAGCACAACACTGACATATATTTGTGTTATACCACCAGCTGCATGGGAATTGGATTATGATGGCCCTGTGATCAGGGACTGTTGTACTGCCATCTGTCTGTATCTTGGATTACGTAATGTTGGATTACTTTGGTATGGTATGTGACGAGGGTCAAGCTTCTGATATAAAGCACATCAATGTTTGCCTATTCTACAGGACAACGTCTGCCAAATCCCTTCCTACCATGGTCTGGAGGTCTGTACCTGTCAACATGTTCATTTACTCAGTATGAGTCAATCATGTTTGCTTTCCAATAGCCCTGACAGATTGACAGCCTGTGTGCTGCATGCTGTAATAGTTTTCGTTTAAGCAGACACTTGTGTGTATATGTTTGTGTAGGAGGGTTTTAATCCTGAGCTGGACACCGTGCACATGCAACATAGCCCGTCATAGACAAGTAGCGTGGATCATCATTGCATGTTTCACTTGGCCTGACATATCTACATGGCTAAATATGAAATCAAAATCAGAAGACAAAGAGTCAGTGAAGGGTGATTTTATTGTGCAACTATGACTACCAGAAAATATATGTGACATGACTCAACAAAAATTCAAATGTGTAGGGGTCAGTCATGGTGAATAAAATTATTGGAGTAGATGCCACACCATCAGGAGTCTAAAGCCCAGCGTACTCTTCCCATTGGAAATGGTAGGTGGTTCAGGACCAGTCCAGAGTGAATGCGTAACACAAAAAAGAGGTGCTTAAGGAAGAGGGTTATTTCTGGCAGTAGTAGGAGTCTTGCCCTCCACACCTCCTGGTTTCTTTGCTAGACATCTACGCTTGCGTGGGTGGAGGTGGTCTGCTGCTACAGAGGCAGAGGTGTCTGGGCCTTGGTGTTCCTCTGGAATGGCCTCCCTTCCAGTGGCTGCCCCCAGTGTTGTTGAGCCTGCTGTTGATTGGCCTAAAGAAGGGATAGGCTGGTGTTGAAAAGCCCTGCTCAGGGTGGTATGTATGTCTCTCAACACCCCTGTTAGAGAGGCCATGTTGTTTTGTGGGCCTCCATCTGTTCCTACATGTCCTGATGCATGTCCCTCTGTAGGTGCTTGATTTCCTGGAGTTTGGTCAACACCTGACCCATCACACCTTGGGACTCCAGATAGACCCCCAAGACATGACTGATGGTGTCCTGGTCAAGAGCAGTTCCGGTGATCTCACCCCACTGGCCAACAGCATCCCTCCCATGCCCCCTACCCCACAGGCCTGTTCCTTTGCCACAGGGTGTCCCATCCAACTGGTTCCTGGACCCTCATTGTCTGAAGTGCTATGCTGCACCTCAGGATCCAGGACTGGGGGACACGAGATGGTAGACACTGTGCTCAGTACACAGGTTGAGGGGTGAATGGTTGCCAGTGATGTCGAAGCCCCAGGCTGGGAGGTGATGTTCTGGGCACAGTGAGATTCACTGTTGCTGTCTGAGCAGGTTACCCAGATGAGCCAGAACCATCCTCCACATCTAGAAGTCCAGAAGTGTCAGATATTCTGAGGGCTTCATCCAATGGGGTAGTGGCGCTCTGTTCCGTGGCCTCTGTGTGCTCAGCAACAGATCCACCTGTTGATAAAAAACGTACGTTGTTACTGGTTCTATTGTGACATCTACCTCCAAAGGTTTAGAGTTACAGTAAGCAGAAAGCTTGTACAAAGTTAAGTTGTAATTAAACCAATAGTGGCAAGGAACCAATGGTGATGGGTATACTGACATGACATGTGTGAAACATGCCATTTAATTTATACTCAAGCAGCTGCTGAGATGTGCAAATTAATTGCACTTTGGAGGATGGCCTGAAAATGTTATCTTGCCACCAGTGAAGCAAACACAGCGGAGAGGCAACATATGGCTTTGACCATTTGGAGGCCTCCTTGAGTGGGATGCAGGCAGACTCAGGACTTGGTTGCATTTGTGACTGGAGTCATCACATGCCCAGTGCTGGGTCAATGTGTCTGCTGCTGCTGCCAATTTAGAGGTGCATCTTGAGACCATAGGGATACTTGTTGTACACACTGCATGAGCTTGCCTTCCTGTCCTCAATTATTTCATCTTGGGTTAGCAAGTCAAGGTGAAGCTACGTAGACAGACACATCTCTGATCTGAGCATGATCTGTGCTTGCTTGCTCCCAGGTGAGTACACTTCATTTGTGAGTTGCCAGCCAGAGGACTTTGGACCAGAGGCCACTTTTCTGGTGGTTGGATGTGCTGAAACAGGGCCTGCTGGGAGATGTACTGGGGCATGTGACCACTCTGCTGGTGGTTGGAGTAACAGAAACAGGGTGTGCTGGGAGTTACAGTCAGGTCACTCACAGCACTACACACACTAGACCAGGGTTCTGCAAAGTCGGTCCTGGAGAGCCGGGTCCATGCCAGATTTTTAGCATATCCACATTTAGAAACAAGATGTTTCAGAAATCTGCATTTTTTTAAAAAGTGGATATGCTAAAAATCTGGCATGGATCAGGCTCTCCAGGACCAACTTTGCAGAACCCTGCACTAGAGCAATGTTCTCCCACCAGGTAAGTACACTTCATTTGAGAGTTGACGAACAGATGTTTGGGGGCAAGTGACCACTGTGCTGGGGGTTGGAGTTACAGAAACAGGACCTGCTGGGAGTTGCTGTTGGGTCACTCTCTGTACTACATATCCTTGGCAAATGGTATTCCCCCATGTGAGTACACTTCAATTGACAGGTAATACACAGGGGTATTTGGACAAGTGAACACTGGGCTGGTGTTTGGAGTTAGAGACACAAGACGCCCTGGGATTTGTAGTCAGGTCAGTCTCTCTACTATACATACTATATAAATGGTATCCTCGCAGGTGAGTACACTCCAATTGTGAGTTAACAAACAAGGGTAATTGAGCAAATGAACCCTGTGCTGGTGGTTGGAGTTACTGAAACAGGGCCTCCTGTAAATTGTAATTAGTTCAGTGCCTCTACTTCCCAACACTTGACAAATGGTATTCTCCAAGGTGAGTAAACTACATTTGAGAGTTAAAAATCAGGGCTATATGGGGAAGTGAACACTGTGCTGGTGTTTGGGGTTACAGACACAAGGTCTCCTGTGAGTTGTAGTCATGTCACTCTCTCTACAACACACGCTATACAAATGTTATCCCCCCAGGTGAGTGAAGTTCATTTGTTAGTTGACAAACAGGGTTCATCGGACAAGAGAACATGGGGCTGGTGGTTGGAGTTGCTGAAACAGGGCCTGCTGGGAGTTGCACACGGGATACTCTCACTACTCCCCAATACTTGTCAACTGTTTTGTTTTACATATCTATATGCATGCTGCATTTCTGTTTGTGCATAAATTGTCATTTTGGGACATGCCACGGATCCTGGAATGTGTTTCTGTTGTTGGAATTTCCAGTCTCCATTTGGATATATGGCATGTGATGGGCCTTGGTAACTGATATTGGGGCCAATAGTACACAGTGACACTGTTAACACTCAGATACTCTGGGCATTGAATGTTGGAGATGGAGAGGTACGTGAATAAGACAGTGGGCAAAGCTGAGCTACGAACATGCATGGCATTGCATTTTTAAGTAATTTTTTGTGTTGTGACCTACAAGACTGCACTCCTCCAGGTATCCCTGTCAATCCCTCAGGATGTATGATGGCCAAGACCTATTCCTAAATAGTATTAATGGGTCACTGGGAGGGCCACCACCAGTCTTCTTGGCCTGCAGCTGGTGCCTGGAGATCAGGGAATAGACCTTGCCAGTGAGGTCATTCCACCTCTTCCTAATGTTCTTCCTTGTGCACAGGGTGGTGCCTACAGCATTCACTCTGTTGATGAGCATGTCCCACATTTTCTGTTTTCCTACTGGGAGGAGTATGCTAGATTTGTGCTCCAAACAATTATGGCCCTACTCTTAGGATTTCATCCACTATGACTCTTAACTCATCTTCGGAAAAATAGGGATTTTCAGAACATGATTTTTGGAACATGGAAAAAACACTAATGAGGGTGACAGGGACTTACTTAACAGGGGAAGTGCAATAGGGTGTGAATGGACAAAGGTGTGTGTAGAGTGTTCAGTGAGATGGTGAAAAAAATTGATGCCTAATCTATATACTCAACAGATTTCAGTTGCTTTATTTCTTGCTGTGTAAGTGCAAAGGATTGTGGTCTGTGAAGTGTGTTTTTTTATAGTGTGCTTTGCAGGTGTATCCACTGGGCCAGTAGGTGTCAGCTGTGTTGTTTCTGAATTCAACCAATATGCAGGTGTCTGTTACTTTGCTGACCGCGAACCGCGTGGTCCTGACCATCATTGACTGACTGCCACAAAGGGACCAGTCACGGCGACTGTGTGCTTATAATAAGTTTGACAGTTGGCCGTAGTGCTGACGGCACTAGAGGTTGGACCACATATATCTAGGCCACGGCACCGCTGGTGGTCTGCCATTTTTGCTTGGTGGTCAGCAGTGCTGTCTGTATGGCTCATAACAGGGCAGTCTTTCCAGGAACGCTAACATGGCAGTCTGGTGGTCTGTCCTCCAAACTCGTAGTGAGGCCCCTCGCTAAAACAAGTGCTTAAAAGTACAAAGCGGCAGCCGTGGTTATCTGGTCATACCAGACCAGGACAAGTAACAAGTTAAGGCCGATCACAATGGAGCGCAGGATGGATGCAGGTACTAGTTTAGACCCACTGAGAATTGTACCTTATGTGATTTATTACGGGGCGTTGTGCCTTGCAGCAGTGGCTCCGATGTGCCATTTGAGTTCATGCTACTGGATCAGTTCAGATGAAGCCTGAGCTGGGCTGACAGGGCACCTTTGTCTCAACTTCCAAGGATCTAGGACTGGAGTGGTACCACTCTGGTATCAGGACTCTTAGCAGATAAAGTTCAGGTGCAGGGTTAAAGATGGTTGAACCCTTTTCTGTCCCTGAGGCCTTGATCAGGAGGCCAGCCAACTAGCCTTTGGAGTCATTCTGGTGGTCTTGGATTTAAGATACAGGTCCAGTTCATCTTACTTGGACAAATGGGCAGTAGAGCAGCAGGCAGGCAGAACAGCAAAGCAACTGGGCAATCCTTCTTTCAGCATGGCAGCAGAGCAGTTGTAGAAATTGAGATTCATGAGATCTTGGATAGCAGGGTTTATCGGCCTAAGAACGTCACCCAGAAACATAGAAAGGCTCTTAAATCCCTCAGGGAGGACCATTCGATCACAATCAAATCCACCGATAATGGTGGAGGGGTCATTGATTATGAGCAAATGGTTATGAAGCTATTAATGGTGAAAGAACATTATCAAACAGTTTTGCAAATGTGGCTTGACAGACTAAAGGGAGAGGTGTTCTGTCTTCTTGAGGAGGCTAAGGAACAAAATTGGATATGTGAGGAAGAATATAGTTTTTTAAAGCCATAGGACCCAATCGTTCCAGCTACATATGGGTTACCAAAAATACACAAAAATATCACTGACCCTCTTTTTAGACCCATTGTTTGCATTGGTTCCATTATAGAATCTTTAAGCAAATATGTTGACTGTTATTGTGACCCCTTAGTAAGTGTCTAACAGTCATGTATAAAAGAGTTTTTAGGGCAAAAGGCCTAAATAACGCATCCTGCATGATGCAGAAGTTTCCAATACAAGTGTAACCACATTTTCCTGAACAATGCATGGCTTTTTCTGTGCCCTAACCACGCATGTGCTGAACTACGCATATGCGTGATTAAGGCACAGAAAAAGCTATGCACTGTTCGGGAGAGGCCACGATGAGTTAAGTGGGGCTGGGGCAGGGATTACAGTAGGGTGTTTGGATATTTTTTCAGGGACTACAGTGGGGGATCGGGGATTTTTTTTTGTAGGAGGCGGGTGTTTTTTTTTTCTTTAGGGCTCAGGGTGATGCAAGTTTATTTTTAAGTTTATTTTTAAAGGGGTGGAGGAAGGTTTAGGTGAGGTAAGTGGAGTTGGGGCAGGGTGTGTGGTGCGTAGGATGTTGAGGGTAGGCTATTTTTCTTTTTAAGGGTCGGGGTGGGGTGATTTTTTTTTTTTGGTTAGGGCTTAGGGTGGGGGCAGGGTAGTTTATTTTTAAAGGGGTGGGGAAGGTTTAAGAAAGGAGAGAAGAGGAGGAAGGATTGGGAGAGGATTTGGTGAGGTAAGGGGGATTGGGGCAGGGTTGGTTGATAGTTTTTAGAGGAGGGGTGGATTTAGGGCATAGGCTGGGTGGGGGGTTGGGGTAATTTAGTTTTTTGGGGGTGGGGATAGGGGGGTCGTGATAGTATTTTTGGTGGATTAGGGTGCATGTTTAGGGTGCGTGGGGGAGCAGGGTAGTTTACATTTGGAGGAAGGTTTTAGGGCTCAGAGCTGGAGGGAGGTCAGGGTGGCTTACTTTTTAGGGGTGAGAGTCAGGGTAGTTTTTTTTAGGGCTCAGGGTGGGTGGGGGGTTGGAGTAGTTTACTTTTTAGTGGAGGGATGGGGTATTATTTTTAGGGCTCAGGGCGGGTGGGGGTGTCGGAGTAGATTTGTTTTTAGGAGTGGGGTGTTGGTTAGTATTTTTTTTGTGGTTCAAGAGTGGTGGGGGTTCAAGGTAGTTTACACCTTAGGGGAAGGGCCGGGGTGGTATTTATTTTTATGGTTCAGGGCGGGTGTGTCAGGGAAGTTTTGTTTTATGAGGCAGGGGTGGGTATTAGGGTATTTATTTTTTTAGTTCAGGGTGGGGGTTGGGTTACTTTAGTTTCTAAGGAAGAGGGTGGGGGTTTAGGATAGTATTTTTTTTAGGGCTCAAGGTGGCTTAGGGATTAGGGGTGGGGTAAATTTGGGCCTCAGGGCAAGTCGGGGTTGTAAGACAGCACCCTGCATGCCGTTTCGTATGCGTTTCCACACATGCCTTTACTAGGCATGCTTTTGCAACAAACTTTGTTGCAAAGGCGTGAATGGTAAAATTAGTGTGGAAATGACGTGGTCATGGTTCTGACTGCATTGTTAAGGCATGCGTTGGTCCGGCATTTGTCGTTCCATCATACAACCAATTTTTGGTCCCTTTAGATATTGTGATCTTATATACTAACATTTCACAAGATGATACCATTCAGGTCATTCAGTTTTAGAAAATTCCATATTAGAGGGGGTGAATAAGCACTTTCTAGTTACATGTGTGAGGATGATCCTTAAAAAATAACATGTTTTTGTTAAAGGATTATTTTTTTTCTGCAGGTAAAAGGGACCAGCATGGGGGCCACCAGTGTTATGAGTCTAGCCAGCCTTTGCTGAAAAATATAAAAACAAATAAAATGTACATGAATGTAAATCACATGGGCCATAGACCTATTACTAAAATAAAGATGTTCAAACTAGGTGCTAAAGGGTCCCTACAATAGTGGCAAAAAAACAGAGATAACATAATAGACAAATCCACAAAACCACATTAATTACAGGGAGATACTTGCAAAAAAGCACTCCATTCAATTTCTCTATAAGGAGAGACACTCCCACGTGATGTGTCACTGGCTATGACTACACTGGGAGGCATGTTTCTGTAATCTGTTGATGCATTTCGGTGGTCTTGAACCATGTATGCCATCTTCCTCAGGACAAATACATTTAATGACTACTTCCAAAGGAATATCTAAACAACATACAATTCATCTCAATAAAACAAATTACTTAAACATATAAAAGCAACCGAACAAATTCTACAACATTATTATAAACAGTTATTGATGGTGTACTATTGATAAAGCTTATTAAAACCACATAATTAGAACTTGTCTATAGACCACATGTGCAATCCCAATATCACGTGGAATAAAATATTACTTACATACGCAACACTGTGAGGTTGTGCATGCCACCCACCCCCCATTCATTCAAATTGGAAGAGTCCATGCTTCCAACATAACTCTTCTCAACCAATAAAACCAATGTGCATATACCTCTAACTGCCAAACCCCACCTGGGTCCGAGACAATCTGGGATTGGTACCTTCTGATTAATATCTTCTGATTATTATAACCAGAGTTCAATCTGTAATGGTACTTTAGTCAAAGACCCCTTTGTTCTTCTGGGGACATCTTCCACCTAGGGTAATAATTAACCAATTTATTCCATTGTTGTATTATAGGGTGATCTAATATTAATGAAATCACTCTTATTGTGTTATTATGATCCAGTCAAAGTGTGTCAGTAAAAGCAAGTCTCACTTGAAGACACACTGTTCAAACGTGTCTACTCACCATCAATAGGCACTAGTAAGTTAAAAATAATACCTGAAATGATCAAACACGTTTCCAGTCACACTTGAAACATAAGGGTATAATATCACCATGAGAGTACAAACTTCCCTTAGTATCGCAATTTTTAGCAAAAAGTGCACCCTTATTTACAAATGTAGTAATGTTGTAAAACAACTCCAAAATTCAAGCAAACCTAACCTCTCTCAGGTATCTGGGAATGCAAATTACAACATATAAAGGGTGTATCTCAACAATCCACTAAAATTAGGTGACTGTCTTCGTAATCACCCCCTTGAGTAAATGGTGTCAATTAGTAGGTATATATAAAAAAATACTACATAGTACAAAAGAATCAACCCACATCACCACAGGGTTAACTGGTTAACTGGTTAATCATATTGAGTTCTGCCCTTTCTGCATAAAGGAAAGAAGCCGAAATATTACAGTTTCCTATCTATCATATAGTCATCCAGTTAACTTCTAATGAAGCATACGGTATCCCATTACAGACTTATCTCTTCACTTAATGAACCGCCCATAGTATAAATGCATAATACAAAGTACGTTGAATATTATGCCCTTTATCCGATGTAACAAATGGACCATATATTATGAACACTGGAATTAAAAAAATATCCAATCCCCAAATTTCATTTATTACCCACGTAATCACAACCTGCTCGGCAAAGTGGTGTCATTAGAAGATCACAAAACTTGAACCAATCACTGAGACCAAGCTTGTTACTCTGCCTGCCTGGTTGCAGCCAATTCACTATATGAAAGAAGCAGCGGCATCGTATTTCAGACCACGTATCTTTAAATGATCAATAACAGGTGGACTCACTACCTCCACATTTATACTCCGAACACACCTGTGTTAAGTTGAGTTAAAATATCTAGGCCGATATTTATACTTTTTTAGAGCCGCATTTGCACTGCTTTTTGACGTAAAAATGGCGCAAACTTACAAAATACAATGGCCCATATTTATACTTTTTTAGTGCCACATTTACACCGCTTTTTGACACAAAAACTGCGCAAACTTACAAAATACAATTGAATTTTGCAAGTTTGCGACGTTTTTGCATCAAAAAATGAAGCAAATGTGGCGCTAAAAAAGTATAAATATGGGCCAATGTATTTTGTACATTTGCGCTACTTTTGCGTCAACAAATTACACAAATGCGGTGCTAAATAAGTAACAATTTGGGTCCTAGACTGCTAACAACCAATGTGTTTAGGTGGCAACTAAAAGCAGCCATATTGCCTGAAATCCTATCAATCGGCCATCATCTAACTCGCACTCACAACATGTTTACAGCTACCGGGAAACTTACAGATAATGTAATATAACACATTTTCATCCTCTCTGAAAAGAAGAATTATAATATCACATAAAAATGAAACAGAAGCTTGTAAACAATTCTTTAAATAGAAAAAGGCTGAACCACCAAGTGGTTAAGTCGGTATACCGAGGCGGGCATATTATATAGAAGCTGACTTTCCTGTTGCTTACACCTACTATAAACCAAATCTATAAACAATGCTATAAAAGATGACACAAATCCAAAGGTAATGTAGCAGTACGAAAATCCTTTCAACTATCTCTAAACATGGATTACTACTCAATGTAAAAAAGAAATGAAACCAGTGCTTGTACGGGGAATACCAAACCAGACACTAAATGAATGGACAAAATCTCAGCAACCACATGCCTATACAGTATATAAAGACCGTGAATTGAAAAAGCCACATTACATGATGTATCACCTATCTCCTATTGTAACCCAATGTAGAGACCTCAAATAACAACCTACTCATATCAAAAAGTCTATGTTCAAAAGGCACACAAAGAGAATGAAAAATGAAAAATAAAAAAATAAATCACAATAATTAATGCTCATAAAGGGGTACCAGATACTGATGGACCTATCTCCTATTATAACCCAATGTGGTAGCCTCATATAACTACCTACTCACATCAAAAAGTCTGTATTCAAAAGGCACACAAAGATAATGAAACAAAATCACAATAATAAATGCTCATAAAGGGGTACTAGGGCCAAGTTAAAAAGATTAAATAACCCAGTAGCCACATAGAATAGGCAGAAGAATAAATACCAGAATACCTAACAGTACATCATCATAAAATAAGGCATTCCCATTCATCCCTACTGTTCACACCAAGTCTAAAAGTGTTAAATTTCAATATTAAAAAACTGCTTTCTGAGTTTCCTTCTATTAGTGAGGTTGCCCCCTCTTTTTTCATTCTCTAGTTTTTCCAACTAATGTCAGTTTCTGAATGTTCCACCTGTGAAAAATTCTCAACCAATGAGCTGTTTATCTTATTTGTTCTGATGGCTGACATATATGCAAAATGCAGCACACATAGAAGTAGCAAATAGTCGTTATTTAATGATTGCCCACAGCAACACCCATTGCACGCCCCTCTGCCAGAGAAAACTGAGTCGGTGGGGCCTATATTTAGAAGAAGGCATTAAGCCATACAAAGCTTAGCGCCACCTTGTAAATGTGGAAACCGAGAAAGCGTCACCAGAGCGTCGCTGAAAGTGATGCTCCGGTGTCACTAGGGGCTTGTAAATAAGCCCCTAAGAGTGAAAAAAACTAGCAGCATCAGTTCAAAACTGTATGGTGGTTTGCATTTGCTGACCACCACCATTAGCTTGACATGTCTAACAGGCAACATTATAGCTATGAAACTCTGTTCATGTGTGAACAGCTCATGTTTTCTTTTTGATTCTACTTGAGGGAGAGTCTCAATAGGTCCCTGGCATTCTCAAGGGGTAGATAAGTCCTTGCAGACATTAATATGAGATTGTCATCTTTTCTTCCTTTACTCTTCTTTCTAATCACCTTATATTCTTTACACAATAAATACATACTTCACAAAAATAATCTTTTGACAAATGTTACACAAGAATAAACAGTAAGACATAGGGCATGATTTATAACTTCACAGATGCGTTCAGACTACCAAAATTAATGGTCCACCTGTCTGCTGTCAGAACTATACTCCTGCCTGATTTTATCATCATAAAATCTTTATTCGGTCAACAAATGCAACCATAAAAGAATCAAATACACATAAATACAAAATCATCTCAATCATACTTTACTCATAAATATGCCAGTCATTAAAAAAGAAAGAAAACCGCAGGACAACAAGGTCAAAACAACTAATCAGATCGCGATATCCTGGACTTCAGTGTGTCTCGTAGGAAGCATAAAACAGCAAACACGACAGGGGAAAATCTGTAAGTAAATCAGGGCCAGATGTACTTGAGAAAAATTCAGGGACTTCAACGCGGGGACTTCAAATTGATTCCTGGGCCTACTAAAAAAAGAACAAAACAGAACAAAATGCAGAGTGCCCTGCAGAGACCTATTGTCAGTACCGCAGGGCAGCCGACAATCTGGCAAAGCCCACCCTCATGGGAAGGCCAGTAAATGATGAAGCGAGTTGAGCTTGAACTTGGCTAAAATAAACCTATCTAGCTGGTGGCAAACCAGAGCTAAATAAGGCTCCATGGTTGAACAGTCTTAAGGAGCATGTTTCCCTGCACCAAGGGTTTCTGCATCTCCTGCTTTTCTCTTTCCAGCAGAGCCTGATCCAAGAACAACCTATTAACACATTTCAATTCACAGGAGGGCAGTGATTCGGGATCAGTAAAACTATCCAATCTCCAGAGGGAGGCAAAAGCTGCCATTATGGGGGTCATTCTGACCCTGGCGGTCATGGACCGCCAGGGCCAACGACCGCGGAAGCACCGCCAACAGGCTGGCGGTGCTTCCATGGGCATTCTGACCGCGGCGGTACAGCCGCGGTCAGAAACGGGAAACCGGCGGTGTCCCGCCGGTTTCCCGCTGCCCCAGGGAATCCTCCACGGCGGCGCTGCAAGCAGCGCCGCCATGTGGATTCCGACCCCCTTCCCGCCAGCCTGGTTCTGGCGGTTTTCACCGCCAGAACCTGGCTGGCAGGAACGGGTGTCGTGGGGCCCCCTAACAGGGCCCCACATAGATTTTCAGTGTCTGCGTGGCAACTGCACCCGTCGCACCCCTTCCACTCCGCCAGCCACAGGATTTTATTCTCCAAGTCAAGGGCCGGTCAGTCAAAAGGAATCAACCTGTCCAGCTTCAGATCCTCCCTGGTCCAAACCTTGATCCAGTGCAGGAGAGGGCTAAGGGCCACCTTGTCTATCACGCGACCAAGCTCCACGCGCACTGAAAATATGGGGACTCAATGAGGTTCCTGTGCTACTTCTCACTAAAATTGATTCTCCACAATTTGGATCTTAGCCAAGTTTACATACCCTCAAACCTCCCTTCCTTACCATAACTGGGACACACATTTAGGGGGTTATTCTAACTTTGGAGGAGTGTTAATCCGTCCCAAAAGTGACGGTAAAGTGACGGATATACCACCAGCCGTATTACGAGTTCCATAGGATATAATGGACTCGTAATACGGCTGGTGGTAAATCCGTCACTTTTCCGTCACTTTTGGGACGGATTAACACCTCCTCCAAAGTTAGAATAACCCCCTTAGTCTGCTAGATTTTTAGAAGGACCCTTGGTGACCAAGACCCTAGTCTACACACAAAACTAAAAAACACCCCGATAGTTTGAAGAAACTTAGATCTTTTACCCTCAATTAACAGCTTACATGTGTTCTTTGCATCTAATAGGAACCCCAAACAGGGAAAGGCCGAGACTTTACCCAAGGTATGATCTGCCATATTAAAGGTCTTAGACCAGCAACCATAATATAAGATTTTGAAAAGTTAACATACTGGTCCAGATCCCCCATAAATCAGAAAAAATGTAACTAAGAATAAATCCAACCACCTGGCCATGTGGGCCAAAAGGACCACATCATCTGCATAAATCAAAACCTGGGAGGGATCTTGCCCTCACCCTAGGGTAGTCCGCCTGGACGGAGAGGAGGGCAGACTCCAGCCCATTCACAAACAAAGTGAATAGGAATGGAGCAAGAATGTACCCCTGGCAAACACTGTTACTATTGGGGAAAGACCGGGTGTGTGCAGTGCCCTGTGAAAAATGTACCAAAGCAAAGGTATCAGACTGTAAGTAACCTAAAATGGCTACGATATTTGGGTCAACCCCCATCTTGGAAAGGAAGGCCTAGAGTTTAACATGGTTTACCCTGTCAAACATTGATGTCAGGTCCATAAAAGCTAAGTGCAAATATTCAGATTGGGCCACATTGTATTTATAAATAATGCAATAAAGGTTCAAGTATTGATCAGCGATGAACCTGCCAGACCTAAAACCATATTGAACATCACTCATGATGTTGCTCCTATCTGCCTTTTCCACTAGCCTATTGAGGATTATCCTCCCCAGAACCTTTACCACAGTGTCTATTAAAGATATGGGGCAGTAACAATGAGGATTACCCTTGTTCCCTTCTTAAAAACCAGCACAATCATAGCTGTGGAGCACAAGTGCATCACCCCCTCCTGGGCAGCTGCATTCAAGACCTGTGTCTGGACAGGCCCCATATCTCCTCCTTGGTCCTAAACAAGTCCAGGGGAAATCCATCCGGGCCTGGGGCCCTTATTGTGGGATAATGCCATGATGCCTTAAGTAACTTCTTCCAAATCAAAAAACACTGGGGAACTACCTGGAACACTGCTGCCCAATCATTGACCCACCACCCCATCAGTTAAAGATGCCTTCTAACTGATTGATCCACTGCTGCTCAGAAAGATGATGGCATAATGCTGGGCAACCATCAACAAAGCAGGGCCTGCTTTCTACTTTCCAAAACAGAGAGCTGTCCCTACTCTCTAAGCCTGACAAAGCTCCTCCCAACTCATCTCTGTCAGAGTACATTTACGGTTGTCTAGGGTTTTCTTATAGGCCTACCTCACCCTACAACCAGGCTTCTATCCCTAGGCGACTGCTTAAGTGAAGGGACACTCTCTGTCAAACCATTTTAGGTTTTGGGGGCCCATATTGGGAGTAGATATTGTCAGTAAGTTGAGAGCGACTTGAGGAATACCATCAAAAGCTTGCTGGACTTCCCTTCCATCAGCATCTATGTGCAGACAAACAGCAAACTCCTGTGCACACTTGGCAAAAAGGGAAGATTTAAAGCACTGAGGATGCATCGAGGACCAAATGGCCGGTCATAGGCTATCCCTAGACAAGGTGAGCCTTCTTTCTGCCAGCTCAATTTCTTAAGATACCACACGCACTGCCAGATTTAGAAAGCCCTCTGTAGTAGAAACACATCATGCAGCAAGCAAGAGGGACATTTTAATAGAAGACACTTTGGGACAGATTTACAAGACCCTAGTGCCTCCTTGCGCCACATTAGCGTCATTTTTTTAATGCTAAAGTGGCTCAACGAGGCAAAAAATCACTGTACCATATTTACAAAGTGGTGCAATTCAGGTGTTGTGCCACTTTGCGACCCCTTGCGCCACATTATGCCTGCCCAGGTACAATGCATGCAAGGGGGAGATTCCGACAATAGGAGACCCGCAAAAATGGTGTAATTAAATCTACAAGATTTCACTGCACTATTTTTGACATCATTTCTAACGCCTGCCCAAAGCAGGTGTTAAAAAAAACACCCATTGAAATCAATGGGACTCTTTGCACTTTGCTCCAATAGGGTCAACATTTTTGACAGTTGTGGAGCAAAGCGCCAAAATAGAATCAAAAATCTTGAAGCTATTGGCCTAAAGTGCACCATGGTGTGCTGTATTGAAAATATGGTAGATACATGGTGTTGTTAGGTGGAGAGGTGCAAAAAATCTGACACATCAGTACTGATGCTCTAGATTCTTGTTAATCAGGGCCTTTGTGTTTCCCCATGCTTCTCACACACTTTGACACCATTGGCCCCTGCCGGCCCCACACCAAACTGGAGGGTCCTTATGACCAAGCTCTAATATCGAGGACAGACCCTCGCAACAACAACAGGTTCAAACTCCAACCCCAAAAAATGGAAAGACAGTCGTAAGTATAACCGTAAGAGTCAGGGCAGGAAATTGTTCTGTGGTCCACAACAAACCAGTTGGCATGAAGTAATACGCCATGGTCCAAGGCAACTGCTCACAGCCGTCAACTCTGGCCCTGGAACTACAGGCACCCACCCTTCAAGAAGACAAGCCAAGGGGGTTGTGGCCCCACCTGCCTCTTCCTGTCATTGATGGGTGCAGAACAGGCTCACCCTTGGCCCGCTCTTTGCCCAGGTGTACCTCAAGCTGCAGGAGTGTTTGTAACACTATCAGTTCTGGGGGATGTTAATGCCTCCCCCCCCTCCACCTGTGCAGGTGCCTGCTGGTGTGAAAACCAGCACCAAAGCCTCCTGGGGCTTGTGGCTCCAGCGAGGATGGTCCCTCCTGATTTATATGTTGGTGGTTTCACTGCCAAAAATCCATCAGGTCCCCACCATTACCATCACGTGCCAACTTCTCTATCAGTGAACTAAGAGCGAAAAAGCATCTGATGAATGGAGTACAGCGACAACTCTGTCCTCCTAATCATGATGTTGGTTTCTGTTGGCATTATCATAGCAGCTAAGCCTCCACACCTGATGTAGCGGTTTCAAGCTGATGAATGGACGTAAGCTATCTTTACCATTCTATTGTAATTGACTACTGCCAATGAACCTGATGTTGCAACCTGTGCATACCTGCTTTTGGATATGGATGAAGACCCACCACATTGAACCCATAATAGGAGGTTTGTGCATCTCAATGCATGCTATTGCATGAAATTGTCCTTTATGACAGATGTACATATATGTAACATACTCTGTTGAATGAATGATAAATCTTGCCCTTTACCTCAATAAATTATGGGCCTCATTTAGAGTTTGGTGAACAGGTTAATCCATCAAAACATAACAGATATCCAGTTTGGCAGATTACGATTTCCATAGGCTATAACGGAATCATAATATGGTGGATGGGATATCTGTCACATTTGTGACGGAGCAACCCCATCCACCAAACTCTAACTCAGACCCTAGGTTTTCATTGTCATGTCTGCAAAACTAGCAAACGTATTCTGTTAAACGTTAATGTGAAAAAAATAAAGTGTACATATGATTGTCCACATTTGGAACTCTTCAGCCCAACTGTATTCATTGTCTGTCTTCATGACGAAGCGCATAAAACATATCAAATAGAATGAAAATATTTCGATACTAGTAAATGGATTATTTAAAGTAAATTGCTTATACATCTGGGAGACTCTTACACTTTTAAATTTGTCATATACATTTAATTCTAAAGTTTCATTATCCGCTATCTAATCAGAAAAGTATTTTGAAAACATTTACACCTATATTATTGGGTACCACATTATTTATACTGCTCTATTTCATTTGCTGTACTTTGCCCTCTCCGAACGGTGAGCACATAATTTGTCCCTCACCTAATAATTACCAACATTTGTTTCAAAGCCCACATTGACACTTACATGTCCAGTAAACTGTAAAATAATGTTTGTTGGGCCTGTGCAACTGATATTACGTGTGTCCTTATGGTACTTGTTGTGGGAACCACTGAAGTAGTGCTAAATAAGCGGTCTTTTTCAGGCCTTTACAGGCAATGTGCAGTCAGGTTCATGAACATGTATTGTACATATTTACTGTTATTTTAACAATAAACCAAATGTATACTAATACATATTTTAGCCTGACAAGGACATTGTTTGTTGTTACAGTAATTTAACAATGCCCTCAACTACTAAACAAGTTCCGTTTAAAAACATTCAATCCCAAAGTGAAGGAAGATTAGACGTGGCAGGAAATAATGTAGTGTAACCCACATAGTAATCTATTAGAAAGAGCAGAAGACCAAAAGTCAACTTACACTTCCAAATAAATAACATGATTACTAAACATCTAAATGGTCGTAAAACAAACACATCCTGAACAATGTGTGTGCGTACACCAGAACAATAAACATGTTGGTAAGACAAAATAGATTTCAATATATTGTAAGATGCTAGTCTCAAAACAAAAATCATAAATTACAATCACTATAAACCAAAAATAGGAAAAAATCTATAATATACAAACGATGCATCCTGTACAAAATGACATATTGTCATCTTGCCTCCAAAGTCAGCGCTATAAAAATTACCTTCTTGCAAAGTGCTCAAATATCACCCCATTAAAAGATGGAAGTCAGGCATCTGAATTTACCATTCAGGAGGAGGGATGGGCCTTTTCACCTGGGGTTTGGGAGGGATAGGGGTGATTTAGAAGGGAAGAGTAAGGGTGGATGGGGTGTGTGAGAAGTAAAGGGTTTAGGAGAAATTGCAGTGGTGTGTTTTGTATATATTATGGTATAGCTGAGGGTGTGTCTGAAGATTCATAGTGATATATGGTTGTGCTTTTGGGTGTGGGCTATAATGTGGTTGAAGTGTTTGATTTGTATGAGTGTGTTTGTTTTGTGGATGTAGTGGCTTTGGATGTGTATGTGTATGAGTGTGTGTGTGTGTGTGTGCATGTGTGTGATGTGGGTTGTTTGGTAGATGGAGTGTGGTTGTCTGAGAGTGTATGTTTCTGTTGTATTTTTTGGGGGTTGATGATGTGTGTTTGTATGAGGGTGTGTGTTTCTGTGGTGTCGATTATTTGGTTGATAGCGTATGCTTGTTTTCAGGCACTTTTTCCTCTGGAATGTTTTGTTTCAGTGATGGTGTGTGCTTTTCTCAGGTTTTGTGTTTCTCTGGTTTGGATTGATGTTGTGACATTGTGTGTTTGGGTGAGGTTGTAGTGGTATTGGTTGTGGGTGTGGTGGTGGTGGTTGAGGTTGTGGTGGTGGTTGAGGGTGTTGAGGTAGTTCAGAATGTAGAGGTTTTTGAGTATGTGGTGGTTATTGTGAGAATCAAGCAGATGCGAGAAATGATTTGTGGATGGATGGGTGTATCAGAGTCTTTGTGTGTTCTGATGTGTCTGAGGTTTGGAGGGTGTGGTGCTAGTTTCTCTGTCAGTATGTTTGTGCACATATTTCAGCTTTTTCTGTATATAGTTTTGTGTGTTTGTGTTTGCCAGAGTATGTGGATGGGAGTATAAGCATGTGTCTGATGTTCGGACGGGGTGGCTGATGGAAGAGGAAGGATCTTAGGAGAAATGGTGAGTTTTGATAAGTGAGAGGCAGAGATGTCTGAGGTGGTTTTATATGTGACATGCCTCTTTGTGTAGCACACACTGAATTGTTCATGTCATCTTGGGAGGCTGGGTAACTAGATTAATTGTTGACTGACACCCCTGGATGACACATGACAGTGCAATCTGGCCAACATATATGCTGTATAGGACATCCAGATCCCTCTCAGACATCACTGCTGGATGAACAAGGCAGGAGCATAGGTGCCTTGGGTGAAGGAGACTATTGCCCTTTTACTGGCTGGGTGTTGGCCCACATTGGGAGGAATAGGAAGGAGGATGAGGATATTCTGAGTGGTGGTGGCCAATGTTGTAAGTCCATGTGATTGGATCCACCACCACTTAGGGCTGGTTTGATGTGGAGGCCTCTGGGTCAGATATACTTGAGTCCTCATCTTTAGCCCTCTTACCCTCCATCACACTGGGTCCTTTGGTCTTGGTGATACCTTCGTCAGGCTCCCAGTAGATATCTGCTTACCCACCTTCATGGTCAAAGTATCCCTCATTTGTACTGGAGGATCCTAAAAATTGAAAATAAAAGTTAATAGCTTACATGTGCATGATGTTCATGCTTAATATAATTTCCAAAATGTTTTCCTTAGTTGCAAGCAGTGAGCACAAACATATCATGACACCATATGCTAGCCATAGAAATAGATTATAATTACACTTTAATATAATTCACATTGTGAAAGGATGCTTAGTTTTAAAAAAAATGTTATCTCTATTTATGCTTTTATTCATTCCACATATAGGGGGTCATTACGACCTCGGCGGTCTTGCAATAAGACCGCCGAGGCCACGGGAGACAGAATACCGCCATTGCCGGCGGTATTCCTGGCTCCCTATTATGACATTTCTGCTGGGCCAGCGGAAATGTCACATCAACATTGCTGCCGGCTCATAATAGAGCCGACGGCAATGCTGATGTGCAGCGGGTGCAGTAGCACCCGTCGCGCATTCCACTGCCCGAAATTCGGGCAGTGAAATGCGCGACGGGGCTATGCCTGGGGGCCCCTGCACTGCCCATGCCAAGTGCATGGGCAGTGCAGGGTCCCCCAGGGGCACCCCAAGTCCCCTTACCACCAGCCTTTCAATGGCGGTGTTTACCGCCATGGACAGGCTGGCGGTCGGGGACTCATAATCCCCAGGGCAGCGGTGCTTGAACCGCTGCCCTGGGGATTCTGACCGCCAGGCGGAAACCTGGCGGGAAAGTGGAGGGGCCGGCGGTATGGCCGTGGCTTTTCCGCCATGGTCATAATTTCTGGCGGAACACCAACTTGTGTTACCGCCAACCTACCGCCGGCCGCCAGGGTCGTAATGACCCCCATAATCATGCAATTGCAATCACATACAATATATGATGTCAAATAATACTAGAATATGAGACAAGGAACGTTGGTCTCCTCAATCCAATCTTGAGACATCCACCCATGCATTGTACTAAAGGATCTCACCCTCATTTGTATAATTCACAGTCCATTCTTAACATATCACACAAGATCCCCCACTTCAGGCTCTTACGTTTCTTTACTGATCAGATACTGCTTATAGATATGCCAGTGTTTCACAGGGCTATTGGTTGGGGTGAACAGTTCACTGTAGTTGTCTGTTTGTGTATTACAGTACACCATGTCTCTGTGCCAGTCCTCCACTGTCAGAACTGGTCCACAGTCCAATCTCATAGCAATGTGTCTTTTAGTCAGCAGGAGCCCGATAGCTATCAATTTTCAAAATTTTATCGGCAGATTCTTGTCCCAGACCAAAGAGTGCCATGATTGGTTCGCAGTCGAGCTGCCCACCATGGATTCTATTTCACAAATTACCGCACTCCAGAAGCGCCGCACTCCATCACAGGCCCAGGACATGTGCAAGAATCCAGCCTGTTCCCTCCCACATCTAGGGCAACTCGCGTTTTCTCTTAATCCGGATCTATGGAGTCTAAGGGGGGTGTAGTATACTCTATTTAAATACTTAAAATGTATAAGACGATGTCTGCCATTCAAGAAAATTGTACACGTTCTGGAACAGCAGTAGTGCCACTGTTCATCTGTTATCTGTACCCCCAACTCTCTCTGCCACTCCAGCCACGCAGTCGATAGCCCGTGGACTTGTGATTTCTGAATTTGTGCATATAGACAGGAGACTAGACGCTGGGGCTGGTCATTTAATATCACTACTGAGAGGGCCTGTACGTCTGGGGGCTCTTGCATATCATCTCCTAATAGCACTGCCATCGCATGCCTCACTCTATGATACTGATACCGGAGTAGAGAGGAAGGTTTGGCAACCCGGCTCTCCAACAAGTCCCACCTTTTCATAATGCCTTCCTGGAATAAGTCCCCCATAGTGCTAATGCCCAGCTCGTTCATAGCCTGTATTAACTTTTGATCACGGCAAAGCACGAACCAAGCGTGCCAGTCTAGCGGCAAATGCGGGGTATACAGTAGGACCAATCCCTGTCTGTACAAAAGTTCATGCCAGGCACCAGTAACCAAGTTCAGGGAAGCAAATTCATTATAGCATCTATTCGGGGCGTGGAACATCCTGCTCTGCAAAGGGACCGGTGAAGCCAACTCCCTCTCTATTTTTAGGTACAGGATGTCGCCAGTCCCATGAATCCAAGCCTGTGCTGCCGCAGCGAGGGCAGCCACACTGTAGGCCTCCAGGTCCGGGGCCTCGAGACCTCCCAACTCATGTGGAAGAGTCAGGGTGCGCCACTTCACTCGCGGTTACTTACCCGCCCAAACTAATCTAATGAGTAATATTCTCAATGTGTTAAAATAGGTTCTTGGTAGCAGTATCGGGATGTTTTGAAACAGGAAAAAAATTTGCGGTAGCACCACCATTTTCAAGAGTGCTATTCGGCTGACCAAAGATAATGGAAGCCTGATCTACCTCTCCACATCCCCCGTCAACCTCTGAAGTGCGGCATGAAAATTATCAGCTACTACTATCTTAGGGTCTGTGTGTACCTTAATCGTCAGATATCTCACCGACTCCATCTCCCACTCAAGAGGGAATCCCACATCCACCTGTGTTGTTACCGAGGTCAGGGGGAACATTATGGACTTGCCCCAGTTGACCTTGAGCCCGGACAGTGCGCCATATCTCATAATTTCATGGAGGACTGAGGCAACATTACGCTGTGGATCCGTAATATATAATAGTGTGTCGTCCGCATACGTAGATAGTACAAGGGTATAATTGTGAAAACGAAGGCTGCGTTGTCCATGGTACTCTCTCAGGTCACATGCCAAGGGCTCTGCCTACAGCGCGTATAACAAGGGGGAAAGCAGGGATCCCTTTCCAGTGCCTCTAGTGATCTTAAAAGTCTCTGTTACCATTCCATTTATGCAAACCCTGGCTAGCATTCACCACACAATTTGGAAACCAGGCGCAGAAAAGTGTCACCCACACCAAACCGCCGCAAGACTGCCCTCATGAAGCCCCACTACACCTAATCAAATGCCTTCTCAGCTTCTAAAAAAACTGCTACTGCTTTTAGCTTTGGGTTGATATTCTGGATTGTACCAAACAGGGTGCGGAGATTCATAGTTAGGTTACGGCCTGGAAGGAACCCCACCTATTATGGCTGGATCAAGTGTGGCAGCACCCTGGCCAAGCGACCCGCCAACATTTTAGCATAGATTTTAACATCTACATTTAGTAGTGACAGTGGACGGTAGGATGAGCATTGCTCTGGGGGTTTCCCTGGCTTAAGCAAGGTAATTATCATTGCATCCCTCATCGATGGGGGCATAAGCCCCTCCGCCACTAAGCGTACCGTCAGTCCATCTGGACCTGGAGCCTTACCCTGCCCCATCCACCCTAGCGCTCCTTCTGTCTCTCCCAAAGTCAGTGGTGCCATAAGGGTTTCCCTATCCGTGTCTGTCAGCTGTGGCATAGTAATATGTGTGAGATAGTCCATCAATGCCTCGGGGTCTGGGTCTACCCTGGAGGTATATAAGGATTGATAGTATTCACAAAATATTACCACTATAAGTTCGGATTCTCTAATCTTGCCTCCATCCTCTGCCTTTATTGCTATAATTATGTTTTTTTCCTGATGGGGACAGACCAGATTTGCTAGGACTGAGCCAGTTCTTTCACCCTCTCCATATATTCGAGCGGTCGCATATTTCCCCAGGTGTTGAATTTCTGCAATGGCTGTTTCCTGAAACTCTTGCAATTTAGAGTGGATGGGTTCTAATATTTGTACATCGGCAGTGATTTGGTGGTCCTGTTCTAGTTGTGATAGCTCTCACTCCAACAGCCGTAAACCACCCCTAAGCGATCTTAGAACCCCGCATGCTTGGCTATAGAGATTCCATGGATATAAACCTTAAACGTCTCCCACACTGTGCCCACCTTGGCCACAGAACCTTTGTTAATCTGAAAAAAGTCTTTGATCGCTGTGGCCAGTTCATCCCTGAAGACCGAGTCCAAAAGTGAGAATGGGGGAAACCTCCATGGGAAAGGCGGGGTCAGCATTGCGCTCAAAGTCAACAATAGCAGGATCGGGGAGTGGTCTGAGTACGTTCTAGGCCTAGGGGCTTCAGATAGCAGTCTGCTAAGCAAACCACGGGAAACCAGTCACAAATCTATACATGTGTATAAGTTGTGCGCAGCTGAATAGAGGGTATAGCCACCTCTCTCTGGATGTCTATCTCTCCAGATGTCCACCAACCCCAGCTCAGAAGCCAAGTCCAGTATTGCCCTCGCCGGGGCTGCTGGTCTGCAGGCCACACCTCCCGACCTGTCTAATGTAGGGTCCAGTGTGCAATTAAAGTCTCCACACCATAGCTGCAGAAGACTTTCCCAGGAGCCCACCCTAACAGCCAAATTGTGATAGAATTGTGGGTCATCATAGTTCGGACCATAAATACCCATCAGTAAAAATGACAATGCACTCCCACTACATTGTGCCACTATGTACCGCCCCGCCGGGTCCGCTGCAACCTCCCGGACGCTGATGCCAGAAGTCCTTAAGGCCCAAATCATCACCTCTCGGGCATGTGAGGTGAAACCAGCCTCCAGAAACTGTCCTTGCATCCTCTTAGGAATGAGCATAGGGCTATCTGGAGGCAAGTGTGTCTCTTGTAAAATAGCAATGTCTACTTTATGTCTATGTAAGTATGCCACTATCTTAGGTGTCTTTCGGGCATCATTGAGACCTCGCATGTTCCAGGTAACTAGTCTGATCTCCCTAGAGCTCTTATGTTTATCCGGATATGAGTGAGTTTGGGTCATCCGTTACAGTAGGACCTCAACACTGTGTCCACCCTCCCTTCATCATGAATCTGCAATCGCACTCCTCTAAGCATAGATAATACTGCAAACAACAACCCCCCAACATCGCCCTTAGATCCCATCCGCAATAGGCAATACCCCAACCTGCCCATCTGAATATTCCCTCCGTGGCATCCGTTATAGGCCAACAATGGTGTTGAGACTCAGAGCTCCACAGCTTGAGGGACCTCAGCGTCCTAGAGCCCAACACCAGACCTAAGCAGCGCAAAGCCCAACGTCAGGGCCCCAAGCACGTATCCCACCACCAGCAGCGTACCAGCTGCTCCACCTCTCCCCGCAGGGCCGCTATAATTTCCAACCTCACCCACCGTCGCTCCACACCACAGCGCCCGGTGTCCAGCGCCTGGCCCAAACAGCCTGGAGCAAAAATTTTGGGGCTCCCAGCGCGCGCACTCCACCACCTTCAGCGCACCGGGCCACCCCGTATCACCTTACCACGCGGGGCCGTGTAAGTATCCAGCCGCAGTCACCAGTGTCTCTCCTCAGTTAGGCCTTGTAGGAGGCTGGCCTGGCTTATAGTGGGTACCTGATGGTACTTACACCTTGTGCCAGGTCCAGTTATCCCTTATTAGTAGATTAGTAGTGTTCTAGCAGCTTAGGCTGATAGAGGTAGCTATAGCAGAACAGCTTAGGCTGAACTAGGAGACATGCAAAGCTCCTACTATACCACTTATATCACATAGCACTATATCATAAGAATCACAATACTCAGAGTTTCTAAAAATAAAGGTACTTTATTTTTGTGACAATGTGCCAAAAATATCTCAGAGGATATGCTCCTTTAGGAGATAAGTAAAATACACAAAATATACACACAAACCAAAATCAGGTAAGTAAACAGTTAGAAAAGTAGTGCAAACACTGTAGAATACACTAGGATGCTATAGGCCTAGGAGCAACACAAACCATATACTAAGAAAGTGGAATGCCAACCACTTAGGCACCCCAGGCCTAGTGTAGGGTGTAGAGGGTCACTTGGAGTGTAAGAAAACACTAAGGGTGTCCAAGATACCCCACCCCAAGACCCTGAAAAGTAGGAGTAAAGTGACCCTACTTTCCCAGAAACACACTAAAGTTGTGATAGGAGATTCTGCAAAGACCAAAACTGACTGCAAACCACTGAAGACGGACCTGATGACCTGCAAAGGAAGGAGACCAAGTGCAAGAGTCATGAAAGTGTCCAGGGAAGGCAGGAGCCCATTAAACCCCGGATGAAGGTGCAAAATGGCAGCCTCAGGGTGGAAGAAGCTGAAGATTCTGCAAAAATGGAACATGCCAGGAACTTCTCCTTTGTACAGAAGAGGTCTCACGGTGTGCTGGAGGATTCAGAGTTGTTTCCACGCAGAAAGACCACAAACAAGCCTTGCTAGCTGCAAAGGTCACAGTTGAAGAAAATGGGTGCTGCCCGGGCCCAAGAAAGACCAGGAGGTCGCCCCTTGGAGGAGGAGACAGAGTGGATTCAGAGGCAAAACAGAGAGCTCACACGGAAGCAGGCAGCACCAGCAGAAGTACTTGAACATGGGTTCAAGAAAACTGAGCACAGCGGTTGTCGCAACACTACAAAGTAGGATCCCATGAAGCCGGTGGTCAACTCAGCAAGTTGAGCAATGCAGGATGGAGTGCTGGGGACCTGGGCTGTGCTGTGCACAAAGGATTCCTTGCAAAAGTGCACAGAAGCCCTAGCAGCTGCAGTTCACGCAGTACACAGGATTACTGTCTGGCGTTGGGATGCAAGGACTTACCTCCACCAAATTTGGACAGATGGACCACTGGACTGTCGGGGTCACTTGAATTCAGCTCCTGTGTTTCAGGGACCAGGCTTGTCACGATGAGAGGGGACCCAGAGGACCGGTGAAGCAGAAGCTTGGTCTCTGCAGTAGCAGGGGCAAGATCCCGTCGACCCACGGAAATTTCTTCTTGGCTTCCAGTGAAAGGTGAAGCCAGACAGCCCCCAGAGCATGCACCACCAGGAAACATTTGAGAAAGCCTGCAGGATTAAGTGCTCCTTTGTTGCAGTTTTGCAGGCGTACTGGAGCAGTCAGCGGTCGATCCTTGGCAGAAGTCAAAGAGGGAGATGCAGAGGAACTCTGGTGAGCTCTTGCATTCGTTATCTGATGAGAAACCCACAAGAGAGACCCTAAATAGCCCTCAGAGGAGGATTGTCCACCTAGTCAGGTAAGCACCTATCAGGAGGGGTCTCTGACATCACCTACTGACACTGGAAGAGCTCTGGGCACCACCCCTGTGGTGGGGATGGACAGGGGAGTGGTCACTCCCCTTTCCTTTGTCCAGTTTAGCACCAGAGCAGGGGATCCCTGAACCAGTGTAGACTGGTTTATGCAAGGAGGGCACCATCTGTGCCCTTCAAAGCACGTCCAGAGGCCAGGACAGGCTACTCCTCTCAGGCCCTTAACACCTATTTCGAGAGGGAGAGGGTGTAACACACTCTCTCGGAGGAAATCCTTTGTTCTGCCTTCCTGGGACTGGACTGCCCAGACCCCAGGGGGCAGAAGCCTGTCTGTGGGTTGGCAGCAGCAGTAGCTGCAGCGAAAACCCCTAGAGAGCTGGTTTGGCAATACCGGGGGGCCGGGCTGGAGCCCCAGGGATGCATGTGTTTGGCACCCCAATACCAGATTTGGCATGGGGGCACAATTCCATGATCTTAGACAAGTTACATGGCCATATTCGGAGTTACCATTGTGAAGCTACATATAGGTATAGACCTATATGTAATGCACGCGTGTAATGGTGTCCCTGCACTCACAAAGTCTTGAAAAATTGCCCTGAACTATGTGGGGGCACCTTGGCTAGTGCCAGGGTGCCCTCACACTGAGTAACTTTGCACCTAACCTTCACCAAGTGAGGGTTAGACATATAGGTGACTTATAAGTTACTTAAGTGCAGTGTAAAATGGCTGTGAAATAACGTGGACATTATTTCACTCAGGCTGCAGTGGCAGTCCTGTGTAATATTGATCTGAGCTCCCTATGGTTGGCAAAAGAAATGTTGCAGCCCATAGTGATCTCCTGGAACCCTGATACCCTGGGTACCTAGGTACCATATACTAGGGAATTACAAGGGTTTTCCAGTGTGCCAATCAGAATTGGTAAAAATGGTCACTAGCCTGCAGTGACAATTTTAAAGGCAGAAAGAACATAAGCACTGAGGTTCTGGTTAGCAGAGCCTCAGTGACACAGTTAGGCACCACACAGGGAACACATTCCGGTCACAACTATGAGCACTGGGGTCCTGGCTAGCAGGATCCCAGTGAGACAGGCAAAAACAAACTGACACACAAGTAAAAATTGGGGGTAATGTGCCAGGCAGGATGGTACTTTCCTACAGGCCTCACTAGCACCTTGATGTTCTCCGCGTCCGTCCAGCAGCGTCGCCAAGCACAGCCCACAGAGCCTTCTTCAGGCCTCTTGCCACAGCATTGCTCTCAACAGGCCGTTGCTGCAACAATGGTCGGCCCGTATGCCTCTTTTCTCTGCCAGGCCTCACAGCCTCCCTCCAGCCGCGTTGTCATGGGCTCCCAGGCTGCAACGCTTTCCTCCCCGTTTCCTGGTTCCGGCAAAATCGGAGCCCATCACGCACCTCCAAAATGTTTCTGCCAGCAGCAGATGTGTGGTACTCAGTCCGGAATGGTTTAGCTTGTAGGATTATTAATGGATTGTAAGGTGGCCGATGGAGCTCGACTACAACGAGGCCATCTTGTGACTGGGCAAGCTCCGCCCCAAAAGGATGCTTAGTTAGCATTTGTAGCACAGACACTGTAAGTGACTGAATACCTTTCACATGATAGAAAGGTCATGAAATAAGATAGATATAGTATGTAAAACCATTCAACTATAATAAATGAATCCCAGCATCATCACCATCAGCACATACATTTATGTATATAGTTAGATTCACCAACATTAAATATATAAATCATTAGAAATATTTGCATACAAAACTCTTTGTGAATTTAGTCTTGTGTGTTATGTGTACACATCATATTTGTCACTTCTTACATCAGAAAATATTGTTATTTATGTAAAGAACAATGTAACATGTTGCCACCATCATATTGTTCCTGTTGTTCAAAAAATTGAAGGGCTGTTAAAATGATCCTAGAAAATCATAATCTGAATCACCAGAAAATGAAAATGTCGAACAGCACTCAATATCTAAATTTTATTGTCTAAATGTTTGTTTCTCACATATATTCAAAAGCTGGTAAGCCTAAAATATTATTACATTAAATCCTATTACAATATTTGTAGTACTGCTTGATATTGATAACATTCTGACATGCTTTCATATTGACCATACTTTCCCTAGCAATTAGGTAACTTCATGCGTGAAAACCTAATAATGCACTCCCCTATCAACCATACATTTCTCACCCCTTCGCAATTTCATTCCACAGTACCTCATCTAATGTCACTCTGCTGGATAATGACTAAGTCACTTGACATCACATCTTAAGTGATCATATAGCATAAATATCATATGTCATGAGTCTGTACCCTGCATGACCATTGAACAGTGCTACAGTGTTATGGCAATGGTTGTAAACACCTGCAAATATAGCAAAACATGCTACTTTAAATGGTAACCTTTCTTCATCAGTCTGGGTTAAGTCACTGCACAGGTATGTTCATAATCCCTGCCTTGATGTTCACCACTTCACATGAAACACAACTCAATATAATCTGTACCAATATCTGAGGCATTCATGGCTGTGGCTCTGTTTTTTTTTGTAAGAAAACTTATAAGAACCTGTATTCTTTGTGAAACCCTACATTTGCTTCCATAAATGCTATAAACCACACATGAAGAATGTAATATGCTGGCCATAGTCCAGGCTGATGCATGTGAAAATATATGATGTTTAACAACCACTTTACAGCACACCTTGATGTCACATTAAACAAATGCTCATGTGTTTACCCAATGCATACAGAGCATGCACATCCTCATTTGGCACCTGCAGGGTTTGTCCTCCATAGCTGACTCACAACATTTCTACACCTGAGATAGCTTTGTAATTTCCATACAGTTTGTGATTATGGGTTCTGGGTAGGCCAAATTTGATCATTCTGACTGTGTGTGTGTGATAGTTAAACAAGGCAGAAGGGCACTACACATTCTACGCTTATTATATTTAAACACTCAAAAGATCTGCGGCTATATTATGATTTGACCCTTGTAATATATCATACTTGAAGGAAAAGCTACATTAATACAAAAAATCTGGGTTTCCACGAGACATTCAACACTTTTCTTAATCTGAGAACATCCAATTATTTAGAAAATATATTCATTGTAGCATGTAAGAACTTTCATTGTATCACACATCATTTGTTCAGTACAAACATTGCACTGATGTGTATGCATTTTATTCAGAAATATTCCTTAATGGACACCTTTTTCTATTGTCAAAAAAGATCATCATACTATGAAAATAACTTTGGCATGAGCTTTTATAAATTATTAGGCATACAGATTCCACCCACTTGCATACTGAAAACACAGTGTCCTAAATGTTGTGATATCACAACCAGAACTCCTACTTAAGTAGTTGGTCAATGAAACAAAGTTATTTCAGACAAGAGCCCACAAGCAGAACAGCATACTTACACCTTAGTTGCTGGTCTCTGCCGTTAACTCCCCATCAAGCAGGGAATAGGCCACCAGCCATATGCATGCTCAACACCTGTTTTCATGGTCAGGAAGGTTTCCCCAGCTGGACCTCTGCTACCATCTTGATCTAGTGATGCAGGTCCTTTCATTGCTTGCAACAATGCAGGCTGTGGCATCTATTTGCACCTAAGGTTGACACTCTTGTTGCAATGGCCCTCCAGATGTCTAAGATGTGAGAAAAATGGTGGAACAAATGTTGGAGACCTCATCAGAAAGATATATATATAACTACAACTATTTATACATACATACAGAGTAGGGCCTTGCTGAAATTTGGCAGCATTAGATATTAGGGTGTGTGGATGATTCTGTTGCATACTGCAGGTAAGAAGAGTAAGTTATAAGGATTTTCCACTAAGTGATATCTTACAGCATAACATTATTAAAAATAGCAAGGAAGCCCAAACATAAACTAGGTGGTATGTTGGGAGGTGGGTCATTAGTTGTGTGGCCTGCACAAGTAATGGGTCCGCACCCAACTACCACTGTAAACCAAACACTCATTGTAGCGCTTGACTCTCAGAGGGTAGCATTGGAGAGCAGTATAAGGCTTACTCAAGGAAGGTGATGTGGGCTAGTAATCCCCATTCTCGAACACACAAGCGTGACACTCAATGAATGATTGTCCAGTCTGTGCTTTTCTTTTGATAAAGCAAAAATGTATTTATTACACAAACACTACTCAAAACTATGCAACAATTTACAAATATACACAAATTGATAGAATTACTCTTGTTGATTCCTCTGTGGAAGTCAGGCTGCATCGTTCTAGTGGGCTGTGCGTGGAATTTCCGGTTGCTACGCTGGCGCTGTGTCGATCTTCTTGTTGCGAAGTCAGGCTGCGTCTTTCTGGATCGGGCGTGCAGCTGTGTGTCAATTCTGGCAAGCTGTGAGTTGAACTTCGCTGCACAAGGAGTCCTTCTTGTAGAGATGAAGTCTTTTTGGTCCTGAGACTTCTTCACCACAGCCAGAGAGCAGCAAGGCAGCAGGGCAACAGCAAGGCAGAAGTCCTTCACAGAAAGCAGTCAGGTGAGTCCTTTGGACAGCCAGTCAGTTCTTCTTGGCAGGATGCAGGTTCTGGTTCCAGTTTCTTCTCCAGGAAGTGTCTGAGTTGGTAGGGGCAGAGGCCCTGTTTATATACCCAAATGTGCCTTTGAAGTGGGAGAGACTTCAAAGAGTGGCTTAGAAGTGCACCAGGTCCCCTTTCAGTTCAATCCTGTCTTCCAGGGTCCCAGTAGGGGATGTGGCAGTCCTTTGTGTGAGAGCAGGCCTTCACCCTTCCAGCCCAGGAGGACCCATTCAAAATGCAGATGTATGCAAGTGAGGCTGAGTCTCCTGTGTTTGGGGTTTGTCTGAGTGAATGCACAAGGAGCTGTCAACAAAACCCAGCCAGACGTGGGTTGTAAGGCACAGAAAGATTTAAGTGCAGAGAAATGCTCATTTTCTAAAAGTGGCATTTCTAAAATAGTAATATTAAACCCAACTTTACCAGTCAGCAGGATTTTGTATCACCATTCTAGCCATACTAAATATAACCTTCCTACTCCTTTCAGATCAGCAGCTACCACTCAAACAATGTATGAGGGCCTCCCCAATGTTAGCCTATGAAGGGAGCAGGCCTCACAGCAGTGTAAATTTTTTTTAGGAGTTTTACACTACCAGGACATGTAAACAACAAAGGTAAATGTCCTGCCTTTTGCCTACACAGTACCCTGTCCTATGGGTTACCTAGGGCATACCTTATGGGTGTCTTATATGTAGAAAAAGGGGAGTTTTAGGCTTGGCAAGTACTTTTAAATGCCAAGTTGAATTGTCAGTGAAACTGCACACACAGACCTTGCAAAGGCAGGCCTGAGACAAGGTTAAGGGGCTACTTAAGTGGGTGGCAAAATCAGTGCTGCAGTCCCACTAGTAGCTTTTAATGTACAGGCCCTGGGCACACACAGTGCACTCTACTAGGGACTTATAAGTACATTAAATAGTCCAGTTGAGTAAGATTCAATGTTACCATGTTTAAAGGGAGAGAGCATATGCACTTTAGCACTGGTTAGCAGTGGTAAAGTGTGCAGAGTCTAAAAACCAGCAAAAACAGTATCTAAAAAGTGGAGGGAGGCAGGCAAAAAGTTTGGGCTGACCACCCTAAGGCGGGCAGGTCTAACACCATTCCACTGCATGCATTACACTCTACCCCACCCCATAATATACCACTTCAGTCTAAACAACTTCCTTGTAAGCCACTCCACTGTACTCTACTACAATACATGCTAATAAACTTTATGCCACTTCTCAGTACGCAACTATACTATATGCAATTACACTATATGCCGCTCCACCGTACTCTACTACAGCTTACGCTACTCAACTCAATGTTATTCCACTTTGTGCCACTCAACTGTATGCTACTCCAATCTACACCACTCCAGTGTACTCTCCCCTACTCTATATAACTCCACTCAATAAAGTTCTACTACACTATGTGCCACTTTACTATACTCTAATCTACTCCATCCCTGTACACCACTTTCCAAATTTGCACTTGACTCTATGCATGAACACTACTGTGCAACACTCTAGTTACTCTACAACAGTTTCCAGCAGTGTATGACTCAGCACTCAACCCTCCTGAATGAGACACTTCCTTAATTTATAACAGTTTTCTCGACTCTACGCTCCACCACTTCAGTGTATGCCACCCACTCTACGCTAATCCATTTAATCCTACTCTACACCACTCTCCTGTACACCTCTCCACTCTACTCTATTCTAATCTATGCCACTCCACCCCTTTACAGTCCACTGTACAATATTCAAATGTATGCTGTTCCACTGTATGCTACTCCACTTTACAGTAATCTACTCTATGCCACTACAGTGTATCCCAGTCGACTCTATGCCGCTCAATTGTATGACATTCTCCTCCACTTTATATAACTCCATTCTATAAAAGACTACATGACACTCTATGACATTCTACTCCACTCTATCCTCGTACACTCTACTGTCCAAATCCATACTCCACTCTATGCCTGTAAACTCCAATGTACAACACTCTATTCCACTACATGACACAGCACTCCTCTCTACTGTACGAGACCCCAATTATAACAGTTTATGACTTTACTCCACACTATGTTACATCACTTCACTCACCTTTACTCTAGTGAATGAGACTTTACCTCACTCTACGCTACTATAATACAATCTACTCTACGTAGCTCTGCTATTTCACACACTACTGTACTCTATGCAACTCCACTCTACAACACTCCACTACACTCTATGGCAATCTCCAAGAGTTTACTTCTGTCTATACGCCATCACTCCAAACTACAAAATTGTACTATACTATATGCCACTGTATAACAATCTATTCCACTCTACTCTACGATCTTCTAGTCCATTTTATTACATTGTACAGAACTCTTTGTATGCCACTGCACCCTACTTTACCCCTGACACAGTGATCCACTCAAATCCACTGCTCTACTTGTCACCACTCTAAAATATTCCACTCAGTGCCATTGCACTCCACAAAACAGTTTACCAATCCACTGTTCCACACTTTACAACATACTCTACAACACTGTATACCACTCCACTCTGTAAAAATCAACTAGACTGTTTGCGACTCTATTGTAGTCTACATCACTTTCCAATACTGTATGACACACCACTACAATCTACTGTACAGCACTGTACTCCGATTTATGACACTTTGCTCGACTGTATGCTATGCCACTACACTCTACTGTACTTCACGTCACTATAGTCTACAACACCCTTCCTACTCTGACACTTTACTTCACTGTACACTACCCCACTCCAGTGTACCCAACTCCATTATACTCCACTATACTATACTTTATCCCACCCTACAACACTTGTCAGAGTCACCAGATCCTCGGGGTCTGTGCACGTTCCCAACACTTCCACCACAAGACAGCTCCAATACTCTGATTAGATTTATCACAGAGTCTAAAAGAGTCCAAGTGGGGAAAAGGGGATTAGGACGGGAACAGCTGGGAAGGAGACCTGTAGGAAGCAAAAGGTTAAAACACAACATCAAAATTACATCTCATGAAATCAGTACCATGCTACAACTCTAAGCTTCGTCTTTTCCGAAAAAACATGAACAACCCTAGAATAGTCCTAAAACTGACTAGGCTTTAGATGACCGAATACCTGAGGAGGAAACAAGAAAAGTTAAATAGGACTTTCAGATTCAAGTACTTTCTTTAGCATGAGAATCAGGAAACACTCAGAGCAATTTCTAAACAACCATATGAATCTCCTTTTAAGAATACATATCAGGAACACACAGCATTACATCTAGAACTCTGGTATTGTTGTGTTCCTCTCAGAAAAAACATTGGAAAGTGAATTGCGCACATTGCAGATTTGTATATGAGTATTAAACACCATAAAGGATTGTGCACCATGAAATCACACAACGTAGATTCAAAGAATAAATCACGCGACGTGTCAACTTTAAATGCTACCAAGAAAATGTCTTAGAATGGCAGCGCACAGTAATTTACATTATTTATACACGAGGAAAGAATTGCGCGTCTTGGCGATTTAAATGCCACCATACAAATGGCAAGAAATGGTAGCCCACAATGAACAACATGAAAAGCATTCAGGAAAAAAATTGCGCGTCTTGTCGATTCAAATGCCACCATGCAAATGCCAAGAAATGGTAGCGCAGAATGAATAACATGAAAAAACACTCAAGGAAAGAATTGCGCGTGTTGCCGATTCGAATGCCACCATGTAAATGCCAGAAAATGGTAGCGCACAATGAACAGCATGAATTACACACGAGAAGTGAGCCACCATGTAAATGTCAAGAAAAGGTAGCGCGCAATGAACAACAATGTAATAACGAAGTCAAATCTTTATGGAATAAATTGCACGTCCTCCCTATTTTCAAACCACCATACAAATGTCAAAAAATGGCAGCGCACAAGTAATCTGTTATTCATTTAAGAATTAAAATCAAGAATATGAAAATTCTCAATTACGGTGTTGGAAAATGTCCAAACACCGTCTTACCGCCTGGAAACAGTGATCACCAATGAGAGATGAGTGCAGAAGACTGGAAAATCCAAATAGGCCGCCGGGACAGGAGCTCAGGAAGAAGCTGCTGCTCTGCACCGGGACCTCTGAATAGTGAGCACTGGAAGTTGGGCTGACTCTCTTTTATAGAGTCTTGGCCCAGCCTAGAACCACGCCCAGGCATGTTGCAGGGAAAGTCTCCAGAAGGCCCTGGAAAGGGACCACACCCTAACACACTCTGAATGTCTGCAGCAATACATTGCAAATGTACAGTATTTATAAGCACCTTAAAAATGAATCTTTTGGATGGAATTCTGCAATGCAAAAGGTTAAACAATAACATATGATCACAATGCATAAATTACATTATCTTGCGAGTGTTGGTTTTTTGCATTCTAGATGCCCGTAGAGCGCGCACTGTCCTGGTGTTGACAACACTGTACTATATTTTGATCCACACTGCTCCACTGTCCGCCATTCTATTCCACTTTGTGCAACTTGACTCCACAAAACTGTACTACACTCTTTGACACTCAACTCCACTTTATGCCTGTAAAGAAGCGCCTCTTTTTGCATGTTAACCTTCACATATTTGGACTAATGCTACTAGTTTTTTTACTCTGAGAGTGCACTGAAGCCTGCTAACCAGACCTTAGTGCCAGTGTTATGACCCTATACAAATTGTATGTCATACTGTCTACACCCAATTGGCAAGGGCTAACTTACTTATAAGTCCCTAGTATCTGGTACTCAGGGTACCCCGGGCATGAAAGGCAGAGTGTTCCCTCAGAGCTGCAGCACTGTTTGTGCCACCACATGTGTGACAAAGTACAAAATGTCTCCCAGCTTGCCACTGCAGACTGGAAGGACAGTGCTTACACTGCCAGTTTGACTTTGCCCCCACCATGCACAGTTTTGTCATCAAAGATTTTACTGCAAGTATTACATTGATATTATCAATGATGTCCATAATTTATGGAGTAATTAGTAGTGCATGGCGAGGGTCCGAGCTATTATTACTTGAGATAACCATAACTATAACAGGTGAATTTCTATGGTTCGGCAAGTTTAAAATGTGAGCCTAACTATAACATCCCTGTAACCTTTGTTTTTTAAATGAATTTCTATGGGTTTTTCATTCTATTTTCTAACTATGAGATCCCTGCAACCTTTGTTTTTTTTTCAGTGAATTTCTACAGTTTTAATACAAAACCAACATGCATGGCTTTCAGCCATGCAGAGCACCAGTTGGCTGAAGAGCCAACCCTGATAGCAACCTAACCCCACATGGGCCCTCTTCCCAGGCTGACCCCATGCCCCGGGGCCCAGCTTAATATTTTGTTTGGGGGGAAGGGAGGCACCATGATCTCCCAGGGCCCGGACTAAATATTATTTTTTGGGGCAGGGGCTGCATGGCCCCCTACCCTGGGGCTCAGCCTAATTATCAACTTTTGGGTGGAGGGACCCCAGGGCCCAGCCTAATTATTTTTTTTTTTGAGGGAGAGTAACTGTGTAGCCTATCTCGTCCACACGGACCCCAGGCAAAATTTATTTTTGGGGGGGTAGAGGGGCCGATATCGTCCCCACGGGACCCCATTCCCCAGGGCCCAGCCTAATTATTGCTTTTTGGGGGGAAATGGGGACGCATCCCCCCTCCCCAGGCTGATCTCGGCCCCAGGATGCGATCTAAATATGTTTTTGCGGGGGGTTGCACATTCCCCCCCTTCACAGGCTGATATTGGCCCCGGGGGTCTCATCCCCGGGGTGTGGCCTAATTTGTTTTTGGGGGGAAGGGGTCTCATGGCCCCCTCCCCGGGGCCAATTTCAGCACTAGTGACCCCATCCACCCGGGCCTGGCCTTATGACCTGGATGCCTCCTAGGGCACTCAGTCACAAAATTGGGGACCGTGGAGGGAGCCTGAAGGGCCCCACTTTCCCAGCCGGCTCCCCTTCTCCTTTGGGAGCTGGCAAAACTATCACAGAGGCAGCTGGTAAAGCAGCTCCCTCTTTGTGACAGCAGTGTTTCCTCTGTCTCCCTACCTGCCTCTCTGCGGCAGGGAGACAGAGTAAGCCTCCACTTGCATGAAGTGAGAACATTTTGACAGCTCTCACTTCATCCAAGTGGAGTGTTTGCTCTGACTTGGTGGCAGCTGTAAAGCTGCAAAGGGGAGGTGGTGATCCATGGGGCTGTTGGTGTCCAAAATCCACTCCCCTTCTTTTCTTTCATATTTGCCCTCTTGAGGTGATGGTCTCCGGGGCTGTGGTGGGTCGTGCACCACCCACATTGAAATAGAATGTGGACCCTGGGGGAGGTGGTATTCCCCAGGGGTGTGGGTAGTCTGGGTGGCCCCCTGCATTTAATTTGATTAGAGCCCAGGGGAATTGGATGTCCCTGGGGCAGCGGGGGCGGTTTCCCCGCATTTGAATATGTGCCCCAGGGAGGTAGCAGTCCCTGGAGCTGCAGGGGGGGGGCATTCCAACAGAGGTATTGAAAGGCCTTAAAGCAAGAGTAGTATTTTTGCCTTTAGACTTTAAAACATGTTGAAACTGTAGGAAAAGCAAAAGACAATGAAGAGCCACTGAATGTATTAGGAAACGGTGTACCAACTAAGAATAAAATAATTTGGCAAGAGTTAGTAGATGGTAATACAGGTAAATAATCAACATTCTACCTGGTACAAAATAACGTTTTTCAAAAATGTTGATGTGGAAGCTGTCGTAAATGTAGATGCTGATAGTTTGATGGAAGGTGAACACATAGAAAAAGTTGATCCATCCCGATCAGAGCTAATTTATGAGCACTACAGCATGCATACATTACATTCCAAAGAAGTTGTAGGTGATGCTATTGAGCTTTTGCAAATGAAGCAGACTAAAGGAGCTTCCATGAGTGTATGGGAAAAGTTTAGAGCCTTGATGTTTAACCCACTTGTTTGCCACTGGAATAGGAGGTATGATGACCGGCCCATAAAAATACCAGCAGCTGAATACCGATCAACACAATTATATTCAGAGGATCGAAGATTCAGACAGTGTATCTCATACATATTGCACCTTCTATTTGAGATTGTTTTGTCTCAACGTTCATATACAGTAAATCACATTCTCAAAACAAGAGTTAATCTTCAAATATGTTTGCCAGAAGTTTTGTGAACAGAGTGGAAGAAAAATATGAACATTTAGAATTTAAATTGATTAATTTAATGGCATGCCAATGTGGCACCAATGAATATTGGTACCATCATCATGGGGAACTAAAGTGTACGCTGAGAAATCTAGGACCACCAACTTGGTATTTGAAATTGAGTTGCAGAGTATGCATACGATAACATGATTTTTTAAGAGACGCAAACTCTAACTAAAAATGTATCCATTTAAAGACAGCTGGAGAACTTTGCTCATTAGGTCCTGCAATTGTTTGTAAGTATTTTAACCATAGGTTCTAATCTATGCTTGCATGTGTCTGCAACAAAACCAATTCTCCTTTTGGATATGTAGGTGATTATTTTTGGCTGAGAGAGTATGAGGCAAGAGTTGCTCTTCATATTTACATGCTACTATGGATAAAAGATGCACCCAAATTTGAAGCACAAAGTGGTGCGTCTATGTTGTCTTTCATAGAACAGTATGTCACATGTAGCATACCTAAACCAACTGGTGAAAAAGGTCTTAGACTACAAGTTTTGCATTTCAAAACACATAGATGTGGAAAGTACTGTTGTCGGATGTATAGGTCTAAAGGAATTTTGTACACAAAATGTTGATTTGGATTTCTATGGCTTGTCTTTCTAAAGGAAGAGTGAACATGTTTTATTTCTTCAGTCAGACATACTCTGACACAGAAACCACCAAAAACACATATAACTTAAAGAGAACCGAAAATTCTAAATAAATTAATGACTACAATCCTGTGATTTTAAAAATATGGAATGCTAACATGGACATACAATTTGTTGCAGACACCTCCATCGCCATGGCTCGATATGTCACGTTGTATATCACAAAGTCTGAAAAAACTGAAATGAAGGAGATGTGGAAATAGATTTCTGCAGAGAAGACACTTAGCAAGAAATTGTATTCTTTCAGCTTGAAAATGCTTTCACATTGGGAAATGGGGTCCTATGAACCCTGTGACAGTGAGTTCAGCAAGTTTGTTATCAAAATCTAAAAGGATTGTCTGGGTAAGTATCAATCTATGTACTACAAGAAAGAGAGTATTGAAGTCTTACCCTGAAATTCAGTACCTTCCATAATTTGAATTAGACACTACAGACATTGCAAAGGCAAATATGTTGGATACATACTATCCAAGAACAAGTCTACATCTAGAAGACAAATGCCTTTATGAAATTCTACAGAGGTATAGATACAGATGTAATGTAAGTGAAAACATAGTAGAATGTAACTAAACAGTTTGTGGATCTGATTGATGTTTAGTGACACACAGAAAAGGAAATCTAATTAGCCACCGAAAACTAAGCTTCCAAACACCTGATAAAAGAGAACTTTTCTATTTGGCACTTCTTCAACTTTTTAAACCTTGGCAAAGTGAAATGGAATTACCTGGTGATTATGACTGCTATGAAGATTGATGTGATGCTGTTAAAGATAGTATTGAGTGCCCCATGTTCAAAAACTACTTCCAGATTTTAAATGATGAGATATAACAGAAAGAAGTGCTTGCTACTGAGGTAGCTAATGATAGTTCTCAACATAGCCAAAGTTCCTAACCTTCAAGTCAAGATACTCTTAGAAAACATTTTATTGAAAATAAATTGAAAATGGAAGCTGCATTAGCAATGAAAGAAGTAGAAACTGCCATGGAACAAGCTAGACAGGAATCTGTAGATCTGAAAAAGTTAGTTGGACAAATCAACGATGAACAAAGATTGATATTGAAGAAGAAGAGAAAACAAAACGTGGATTGTGACATGAGAACAAGCAATACAATTGATCATCATTCAAACTAATCCTACTATATATGAGTGGTCAAGCAGGTTCCGTAAAAACTTTTTTAATTAAAGTTATTTCTAATTACCTAAAGAAAACTATGGAATCAGACTTATTGTATGTTGTGACAGTACCTACTGGATTAGCTGCACACAATATCAAAGCAATAACTTTACAGAGACTACTTTTTAAATTATTAATGAGATGAGCATGGTCTCCAATCTCATGCTTGCCTTTGTTCACCTGAGAATGCAGCAGGTACTCAAAATGGAGTGCAACATCTTGTTTGGAGGAAAACATTTGATTGCTTTTAGAGACCTACTACAGCTAGCTCCTGTAAAAGGACAGCCTGTTTTTAAAACTCTTTCACATTAAGATATTTGAAACTCATTGGGAAGTATTGAAAATCCTAACATCTGGCAATAGTTTTAATACAATCACCTTGTTAAAAATATGTGTCAAGCCTCTGACACAGGGTATGGAAACATTTTAAAGGACATTAGAGTAGGTATTGTGACAGAGGAGTGAAGACAGTTTATTAATAAATTGTGTTCCTCTAAGAAGATGGCAGCAGAGTTAATCAACAACTTAAGTAAATAGGGGAAATGTTATAAATGGGTTTTCTGGTTGGCAAGGGAATGCACATGAACCAGGCAGAACCCACCCACTTTCATCAGGATGAGGGAGTTCCCCACCCAAGATAACCCCTGCTTACCCCCTTGGTAGCTTGGCAAGAGCAGTCAGGCTTATCCCAGAGGCAATGTGTTAAGCATTTGCACAAAACACACAACACACAGGACGAATTAGACCCACCACAAATGAACACAACACCAAGGTATATAAAAATAAGCTGTATTGCACACAACATCATTAGACCAAACACAACATGTCAGTATACCATGCTGCCCAAGCAGTTGTTAGAACATTACACATTATAAACTCGACCTTATAACGTATGTTTTATAAGCCCTGGTGAGGAAAAATAGCCAAATTTGTTTTTCCCTCATTGTGGTGAAGAGGCTCCATCGGCTGAAATGGGGAGACTTTATTTTAATTAATAAAGTCTCTAAAGGAGCCAGATATGGCAAGTTTGGTTTCAGACTGATTGTTATATAAAATGAAACAACTTCCCCTTGTTCAATTGAATATAGCTAGTTCAGGGAAAGAGTTTTAGAACTCTTCCTAAAAGTTACCAGATTCAGCTTTGTAGTGCCCTTCTCTGATTGTCCAGCCTCTGGCAGCCTGGCCAGGCTTCCTTGATGAAGTGTGAAGTGGCCTGGCTGAACTCAAAGGAAGACCCTGGGTGATGAGCTCTGCCTCAGCAGATGGTGTAACAGGATGGGTGAATAGCAGCCAAAGTGATCTTCAAATGTGGGAAGGACATTTAGAGCAGCTCAGGATCTCCCCCATTTCCCGAAAACCCAGACAACCAGCTGCCCTCTTTATTAGATTAGGAGAGGACAGGAGAGGGGTGTGTTAAGGATTTTTAGGCACCCCAGTGGGTGGGCTGAGCCAGACATAACCTCCAACATTCATGTTCTGCCATTTCAGATTTTTAAGGAATGTTGCTCCCTGGGATTGATTTTTGCCACACTTCCCAGGAAGTGCTCATCCTAGAGGGTAGTGGCCTGCCTGTGATGAAACTGTTGCACCCCCATCCCACTTTTCACCTCTGGAGCAAGGATACATTTGGCAGAGCTGCACCCACACCTCAGATCCATTCAAGAAACAAGAGAAAGAAGAAGAAGGACTGCTCTGCTGGACCCCTGACCTGCACCTGAACACAACACTTTGAAGGACTGCACCAGTTCTGCACTTGGGTTTCGTCACTAAAAGTACTTTGCCTGTCTTCTACTGCTTCAAGAAAGGAATCCCTGTTTGCTAAAGGTACAAAGGAGCTGCCCAGAGCCTCCTGCATCAAGTCCTGCAAGCAGAGCCAAGCTGACCAACATCCAGTGGCCATTTGTGGATTCTGATCAGGTGCATTCTGGGAACTCCCAAGGAGCAACTCAGAGCTTCTGGAACCTTGGATCAAGTTGTGGACACTTCAAGGACCCAAAAAGGATCTCTGGATGAAGATCCAGAAGTTTGGAGATATTTGGAGCAACTGTTGTAAACAGCTACATAAGTTGCAGAGGTGCATTTTGGGACATGTAGTCTCAGACCCCAAGAGGCAAGCCAGAGTCTCTGAACCCTTGGCTGGTGCTGTGGACCACTTTCCTGAATCAAGAAACACTTCTGAAAGGAAGTGTAACAGTGTTACCTTGTGAGTGGCCTGAACTCTGAATTTTGTCCTTGTTCAGTGAGACCTTTTTTAATCCTTTGAGCGCTAGTTGCCTCTAAGCGCTAGATATACTTTCAATCTTTAAAAAAAATCATATATCTGCTTCCTTACATTGGAGTTTTGTCATTTTAGTGTCACTGTAAAGATACAAATATAATCTATTCCTATAAAATGGTGCTGGATTTGTATTGTGTTTTGTGTTTTACTTATTTACTGTTTTGTGATTTTTAAATGCTTTACACACCTGTCTCCTAAGTTAAGCCTAACTGCTCATTGCCAAGCTACCAAGGGTTGAGCTGGGATTAATTTATTGAGACTTGACGGAACCTAGTGGGGGTTAGTGGCCTATTGCTAGGTGTAGGTACTTACCTGCCCTTACCAATAATCCACTTTCCAACAATGTTGTTCTCAATGTTCTCTTGCATTTACCACATGTTGTAAATGCAATTCAAGAAAAACCAAGGAGCACATTGTGCACAGCACTATCTAATTGCCTTCAATGCTTTTCTTGTGACAGAACTGTAATAAATTTGGCTTTGAGCATTCAACAACTAGTAGACAAATATAGTGGATGTGTAGTATTACTTTGAATGCTAAACAAGATGCACACACATTTCGTATGGTGATTCTTTCAGTTTTAGAAGATAAAGGAGTAAATATTAATGCAATATTGGACTAAGTTATACATTGAACCATGAGTGTGAAGATTGCTCTTTGACATCTACAACTGAAGCCTAATCTGAGCGATTTCTGTACTAATTTCTGCCTTAATCTAAAACTGTGTCTTCGGATAAGTTAATAAAAAAGAGTGACTGAAATGACGTGTCCAACCTGTAATTCAAATTTATCCTCTACATTGCTCATACAAAGGAGTGAAAAATACATTATAGCAATGTTTCAACTATGCAGAGCAGACGGAACAAAACTGGATACTAAGATTACAATATTTAAAGCTGGACAGATATCAATTTCTGATAGAACATTCTGTACTTTAGGAATTATTTCCAATAAATGTGTACATATTACCTCAGGACATTATATTATATATTTAAAGAGTCAAACCGGATGAACAGAGTGAAATGACATCACTTTGCAATTGAAACAAAAACTGCCTTTCAAGCTTCCAATCCTACTATTCCTTTAGCCAAAGTTCTGAGCATGCTTCTTTCAAATAAATTTGAGATGTAGTCTTCTGTATGGACGTATATATATTATTCAGGCTATCAGGGATCATGACATAAAAAAGATATCAAAACAGTAATATAGCATAAATGAGGTGGAAGGATTTCTGTAATAAAAGAAAGGTACAGTATTTTTTCTACAAGTATTTTCAATGTGATATCAACAAAATGATATCCAAAATATAAAATGTGGATGGATTGTTTTTATAGAATGTGAGGAAGAAAATGACTATATGGGCTTCTGTCTACATGGATCACCACAATTTCAGACATCATTCAGTCTATAAAGGTTGATGTTAAGAAAAGGATATCTAAAAATTGAGGGCCTCATTATGACCCTGGGGGCCGGCGGTACACTGGCAGTAAAACCGTCAACAGGCTGGAGGTGTTCCACCAGTGAATTATGACCGTAGAGCATTAGCCAGGGCCATATCCCCGACCCCTCCACTTGACTGCCAGGCTACCGCCAGGCATGGATCAGTACTGTTAAAGACATCATTTAGCAAATCAGGTGTGATCTCAAGAAAGTCATAAGGAAAAAATGAAGTATGTTTGAAACATATTCATATGATTCAAGGAAGAAAAAGGATATATATCTCTTTGCTGTGTGGATTACCATTGTTTAAGACATCAATCAGTCTATCAGGCATGATGGTTACTAACGGATGTGCAAAAATCATTACTAGATTATGGCCCTTATTACAACCGTGGGGCTAAATGACGCCTACCGCCGTGCTGACGGCTGACAAACAGACTGTGCCCGCGGCGGTATTCCGCTATGGGTATTATGACCCACACTGAGAATTCCGCCACTATACAGACACCCACACAAGTCCGCCAGACCAAAGGTCCGTGATAAACTGGAGATAGCAAAACCCACACCGTTACGCCAACAGGAATACACCCACAGTATCACGACCCATGAATCACCGCAGCAGTATTTCAACCGCGGTAAACCATTGGCAATACACACTGCCTCCGTCAAAATACACACACACTTACAAAACTACAACACATTGGACAATTCAAACTACACACACCTGACACACATACACACACCAAAGCCACACACTCACACCACTATAAAACACACACCAACATTTCCCACAATCCTTTCAACGAAATAAAAGATTGCCAACACAGAGAGACACAAGCCAGGAGCACCCACTCAATCAGAGACACAGAACACCATCACCCATAAACCATCCACGCACATCACAGCATACACCCCAACACATCACCCCACAAATCACCCCACACATCCTCACACATATCACTCACACCACATCCATGGCACCCCAAAGACACCACAGGTTTTCAGAGGAGCTGAGGGTCATGGTGGAGGAAATCATCCGGGTAGAGCCACAGCTATTCGGATGACAGGTGCAGCAGATGTCCATTGCTAGGAAGATGGAGCTATGGCGGAGAATCGTGGACTGGGTCAAGGGCGTGGGACAGCACCCCAGAACAAGGGATGACATCAGGAAGAGGTGTAACGACTTATGGGGGAAGGTGCGTCCCATGGTTGCAAGACACCAGGTAGCAGTACAGAGGACTGGCGGTGGACCCCCACCTCCTCCCCCACAACTAACAACATGGGAGGAGCAAGTCTTGTCAATTATGCATCCTGTGGGCCTTGCAGGAGTAGCAGGAGGACTGGACTCTGGTAAGACAAATCTTTACTATTTTATCCCCACCACCTTACCTGCATGCCATCACAAACTCCTACCCCTACCCTCACCCACCACTCCACCACCTCACACATACCCCACCATCACAATCCACCCATCCCAATACCAAGCCCTGCATGCAACCCCAAAGCATGGACCCCCAGACCTGCATGGACACCCATCACCACAGCATGCCCAGTAGAGAGACTCACCCAGCCCATCAAAATCACCACTCACACAAGGCCAAGCTGACAGGGAAATCACAATCATATAGTGAAACACACCCATGCACAAGATGGCACACGCAATACGATAACACTGCATTTGCATCCCCACATTACCCATACTCAACATCACCAGAGAGGAGGTGGCAGCTACATCCAGACCCCCCCTGAAGAGGCCCACAATGACTACAGCAGCTCTGCACACCTGGATCACAATGACCAACCTGGCCCATTTGGGACCTCTGGACAGTCAGTTCCCCTGACACAGTCAAAAACCACCACAGAGCCTCCCCCCTCAAGAAACACCAGCACAACACCCACCCAGCGGGCCCATGTCACTGTCCCCAGGACACGTCAATCAGCAGTGTGTCCACCACTAAAGGGACCCCAGGAGACCCACAAACCCAGGACGATCAGGGACCTGGGGCCAGTGGCAGTGGGCACACGGTTCAGGGGACAGAGGCACAGGACAACAGAGAAGCTGGGAGGACCGCTGTGCAACAGGGGGAGGACAGGTCCAGGGAACCCACTCTCCACAAGGCACTTGCAGGGATCCTGGGAGCATACCACCATTCCCAGGAGACCATGGGCCAGATACTGTACAAGTTGCAGGAGACCCAGCAGCTGCAGGAGGGACAGTATCTGGGGATCAGGGAGGACCTAAAAACATCTATACCATCCTGGTCACCATTGCAGGGGTGCTGGCTGACATGGGCAAGACCATGAGGGAGGCAGTGGCACAACAACGGGTGCCTGACACTAGCCAAACTGATGAACAGCCTTCCACCTCCTCCGGCGCTAGTGGACAGGAGGCCCCGCCAGAGGACCAACTGGCCACCAGCACCTCACCCCCTGCAGAAAGAGAACCACCCCGCAAATGGTCCCTGAGATCCAGGCAGAAGCCAGAGAACATTGCCAAGACCCCTGCCAAGAAATAAGACTCTCCTGATTGGTAACCTTTTGTCCCACTCTGTCACCCTGTCCACCATGAACTGCTATTACTCCCCTTCCTATGCCCCATTGGAAAATGCACGTGTGATACTAAGAGATTGGACTCTACTATGGATGTTCCTCCACCATCACCCCAGCCCATTGCACATCCTCCTCTACTTATGAGCACTTAAATAAACACCCTTGAAACAAATACTAATCTGGAGTCTGTCAAATGATTCACATATGTATTAGTACAACATTATCTAAGCAATGCAACTCAAATGTACATTGAAATATACTTTGGAATGACCTTTGGTGGGCAACAGTACACACAGCAGAGCCAGAGTGGGGCACAGAGATCTGAAAATAGAGATGCCAAAGGGTACAGTCAGTGGCCATAGACATAGGGAAACAGGCTGCCATGTACAATGTCCAACAGATAACTGAAATGTAAAGTGAACTTAGGTGTCTTACCTGTGTGTCACTGGAAGTACTGCTGAGTTATATTGCTTCTGTTGTCAACATCTTCTTACTCTGCCTCCTCTTCATCACTGTCCACAGGCTCCACCGCTGCCCCAAGACCATCACCAGGCACATCCTCCTGCAGAAAAGGCACCTGGCCAAGTTGTGCAACATGCAACGATGATTTGCCACACCTTCTTGGGTGAGTAGTACAGGGATCCACCTGTCAGATGGAGGCACCAGAACCTGGCCTTCAGGAGGCCAAAGGTCCGCTCAATTATCCTCTGTGTTCGTCCATGTGCCTCATTGTAACGTTCCTCTGCCCTTGTCCTGGCATTCCTCACTGGGGTCGGTAGCCATGAGAGGTTGGGGTAACCAGAGTCACCTGCAAATATTGAGGGACAACTATTAGACACACACTAACCCTAAGGGACAACCCCATACCCAGACACCTACTCATAGTGTGTGGGGACCTTTGGCTCACCTATAAGTCACACCCGGTGCCTCTGGCAGTTGGCCCATCACATATGGGATGCTGCTATTCCTCAAGATAAAGGCGTCATGCACAGAGCCTGGATATTTGGCATTCAAATGGGAGATGTACTGGTCCGCCAAACACACCATATGCACATTCATAGAGTGATAGCTTTTTCTAGTTCTGAAAACTTGTTCATTTCTCCGGGGGAGGGACAAATGCCACATGTGTACCATCAATGGCACCAATGATGTTGGGGATATGTCCCAAGGCATAAAAGTCAGCTTTCACTGTGGCCAATCCTCCAACTGGGGGAACATGATGTAGCTGCACATGTGTTTCAGCATGGCTGATAACACTGGTCAACGCGTTGGAGAACATTGGCTGAGACATCCCTGATGCCATGGCCACTGTTGTTTGAAAGGAACCACTTGCCAGGAAATGGAGCACTGACAGGACCTGCATTAGCGGGGGGATACATGTGGGCTGGCGGATGGCTGACATCAGGTCTGGCTCCAATTGGGCACACAGTTCTTGGATGGTGGCACGATCAAGTCTGTAGGTTATGATTATGTGTTTATCCTCCATTGTCGCAAGGTCCACCAGGGGTCTGTACATGGGAGGATGCCGCTATCTCATATTCAGCCTCAGCGGTTGAAGCCTATGGAAGAAAACGGTGAGCAGAGGGTCATATTCCCACATCTATTGCACTAATGATGATTTGTTTCCTTTACAGAAACAAAACGTGAATCCGACAATCAGTTGCTGTACCAATGTCTGCTGTGACGCAGTTAGGTGCAATGGCCTGTGCACCCCTGAAATGGCAGATGCCTTACCTGTGAGGAGGGACAAGAGGAAATGAGGTAACTCTGCTGGCGCTGTGGTTCATCGTGGTAGGCGGTCGAAGACAGTCACGCAACTTCACATTGGTTATCATTGGGCCCTATGGGTTCCAGGAGCCAATGGCGATGTACGCCGGCAATGACGGTACGCACCGCCACGGACGTCACTGCCATTTTCTAACTGTCCACAGGCTTTCTACCTGACCTTCAACAGGAGAGGAACTACACTGCAAGTGCTACTGTGACCTGTGTCTGGAACTGACCATGGCTCATGTGTCTGGGGAAAGGGCCCCTGCCTTCACTGTGGAGGAGTTGGAGAACTGGTGGATGGGGTCCTACCTAAGTACACGTTACTCTACGGTCCTCCAGACAAACAGGTGAGTACACTGTGAGCATGATGCATGGCCCATGAATGTATGGAGTGCTGTGTATGTAAGCCACATGTGGGGGGGGGGGAAGGCGTCCTGGCCAGAATGCAGCATGTAGGGTGGTCAATGTATGTGCGTCAGTGGATAGGAGGGATCTGGTTGACCATGAGTGTGACGGTCCGGAAGGTTGACTAATTCCTTTTTCTGCTGTCTTTTACATGCAGGCCAGCACCCACCAGAAAAGGGGTATTTGGCGTGCCATCGCCAAGACGTGCAGATCCTGGGGGTCTTTTACAGGCAGAGCATCCACTGCCTCAAGATGTGGGAGGACCTGCCCCGCTAGGCAAAGAAGACAGCGGAGGCCAAGCTGGGGCTGGCCTCCCAATGAGAAAGCAGTGCCCGTCACACCATGACCCCCCTGATGTTTCGCATCCCGGCGTGGCCTATCCGGAGTTGGATGGGCGCTTGAAGGCATCACAGCAGCCACAAGGGGGTGAGTACAGATTCTGAATCCTGACTTTGCGTGCGTTAAGAGGTACCTGGGTGGGGGATGTGGGCTATGGGTGCCCCGAGGCCAGGGCAAAGATGGCAGGGTAGGTCCTTTGTTGGGAAGGCTCTGAAGCACTCCTACCCCAATAGTGTTATTGGGCATCTACTACTGCGCAGGGTCCTGTGGGTTTCAGGTGTGCAGCTGATGGCGTTAGGCATTGTACCCAATGGGCTGGTGACTATCGTGGTAAATGGTTGGGCATGGCCTAGTGCATAGGGCTGCTCTCTGTGTGCTGTGTAAGCCAACGGTATCCTCTGTCTCTCCGCCCCCTTTTTGTTTTGTCACCCTGTCCTTGTGTGCATTAGCATCATCTGGCAGAGGAACAGTGGCACCGGCGACGGAGGGAGCTGCATCTCACATGGGCCTGGTGGCCAAATCTACTGAGGGTGAGGGCACCAGTGGGACTGAGGGTGAGGGGAGCACCATGACGGGGACATGAGGGGAAACCATAGAGAGCAACTCCTCTTCCGATGGAAGCTCCCTGGCGGTGGCGGACACCTCTGTGCCCATCCCAACAACAGGTACAGCCGCCACCCCCCCTACCAGCACCGCCCTCCCAGAAGTCCCTCAGCGTGTTTCCCGTGCCCGCTCAACCAGGAGGGTGAGCATCTCCTTAGCCCCAGGCACCTCAGGCTCTGTCCCAGTCAGGCCTGCTGCCCTCAGTGAGGAGGCTATTGACCTCCTGAGATCCCTCACTGTTGGGCAGTCAACCATTCTGAATGCCATACAGGGTGTTGAGAGGCATTTGCAACAAACAAATGAATACCTGGAGGGCATTCACTCTGGTGCGGCGGCCCAACAGAGACCATTTCAGGCTCTGGCCTCCGCACTGATTGCAACCATTGTCCCTGTGTCCAGCCTCCCCCCTCCAACCTCCTCCACCCAGACCCAATCCCCTGTACCTCAGCCTATCCCAAGCACACCATCAGACCAGCATGCACACACATCAACACACAAGAGTGGCTCAGGCAAACATAAGTACCACAGATCCCACAGGCACTCAAACAAGCACCATACCCATGCACACATACCAACATCCACTTCCTCCACTGTGTCCCCCTCCTCCACGTCTCCCTCCTGCCTCCCAGTCTCGTGGTGCGCATAAAGCGCTGCAAAGTCGCGCAGCGGAATTTCAGGCGAGACCTGGACCGCGCCTGGCCTTATTCCTGACACTCCCTCTCTGTATTGTCTCCACTCACACCTGCATGCACTACATCATCAGCCACTACCTCCATCACCAGCACTCCCATCACCTCATACCACTCATGTGCACTCACCACCCCACCACCATTCATACATCCCCAGTGTCCTCTACCACTGTGTCTGTGAGTCCCTCCTCCCAAAGTACACAAACGCAGGCACACACCCACCCAACAGCCATCCACCTCACAACAGCCTCCAGCCCATGCACCTTCACCCACATTCAGCAGACGTACACCTCCTACAACCACTACCTCTTCCTCCACTCCCAAACCCCCTCCATCTACCCGTCCCAGTGTGTATAAAAAACTTTTCCTGTCAAACCTTGAGCTCTTCCCTTCACCTCCCCCCCGTAGTTCCCCTAGGGCCAGGCTTTCCAGGTCTCAGCCCCGCACCTCAGCCACCACATCCACAGGCACAGTGATGCTAGCAACTGCGGGGTCATGGAGTGCGCCAACCATCAGGGCTGCCAGTGTGCCATGTAGCGAGGGCAAGGACATTCCGCCCCAGCCAAGGTGAAAAAGGTGCCCGGAGGGAGAAGCCGAAAACACCTGCCACCAAGGGGTCAGCGAAAACGAAAGGGGATAGTGGCAAGACAACTGCACCACCATCAAAGGTGGGGAAAGGCCAAAAACTGAAGGGAAGGAGAGGACATGGTGGCACAGACTGAGGGACCAGTGTCACACCTTCTGTCCACGTCCACGCCAAGCTGTACGGCGGTGAACACTGCCACCTGCACCGCCACCTGCACCGCCACATGCACCGCCTCCGGCACATCTACAGCCGCTGCAACAGTCCCCAGCCTCTTCCCCAGTGGGCAGCCATCCGAGGCTGCAGGAGACATCCTGCTTTCTCCCTCAGCAGGTGCTGACACATGCCCTGCCGCCACAGACCCCGCTGCCAGCACCGGCGCCACAGACCCCACCAAAAGCACTGCTGTCACAGACCCCGCAGCAAGCACCGCCGCCACAGACCCCGCCGCCAGCACCGAGACACAGACCCCGCAGCCAGCACCGCCGCCACAGACCCCACAGCCAGCACCGCTGCCACAGACCCCGCAGCCAGCACCGCCGCCACAGACACCGCTGCCAGCACCGCCGACACCGACCCCGCAGCCAGCACCGCCACAGTAGACACTGCCACAAGCACCGCCAGCAGCCCTGCGACGTCCTCGGACAGTGACACCACCGCAGACATGCCTACCATCCCCAGTAGACAGTTGTCCGAGGCTGGTGGTGAGTTCCAGGACCCTGGGCAGCTTCCATGAATCATTACTGTCATCACTGTTGTCAACTGCAGGTGGAATGCGAAGCGGCTGCAGTGTGGGGTATGTTGCTGCCTCCATGGCGTATCATGCTACCCGTACCTCGGCAATCTCATGGCACACACACCCAGGTGAGGGAATTGTACTGGCCACACTGCACATGGAGCACTCTGGGCACAAAAACCCCCTCCAGAACCAGTGGAGAAAGGCATCCACTACCACAGTCCTTGGCAGGATGAAGCACTCTGGGCACAAAGGCCCCTCCAGAACTAGTGAAGAAAGGCATCCACTACCTCAGCCCTTGCCAGGATGAAGCACTCTGGGCACAAAGCCCCCTCCAGAACAAGTGGAGAAAGGCATCCACTACCTCAGTCCTTGGCAGGATGAAGCACTCTGGGCACAAAGGCCCCTCCAGAACCAGTGGAGAAAGGCAATCACTACCTCAGTCCTTGGCAGGATGAAGCACTCTGGGCACAAAGCCCCCTCCAGAACCAGTGGGGTATCACATCCACTACCTCAGTCCTTGGCAGGATGAAGCACTCTGGGCAAAAAAGGCCCCTCCAGAACCAGTGGAGAAAGGCTTCCACTACCTCAGTCCTTGGCAGGATGAAGCACTCTGTGAACAAAGCCCCCTCCAGAACAGTGGAGCATCACATCCACTACCTCAGTCCTTGGCAGGATGAAGCACTGTGGGCACAAAGGCCCCTCCAGAACCAGTGGAGAAAGGCAACCACTTGAGAGAATGTGGCTTTGCACTCCCCAGGATAAAGCAGTGGACAACCCCCCACTGGAGAGACTTGAGAGACTGTGGCTTTGGACTCCCCAGGATAAAACAGTGGGCAAACCACCCACTGGAGAGACTTGAGAGACTGTGGCTTTGCACTTCCCAGGATAGAGCAGTGGGCAAACCACCTACTGGAGAGACTTGAGAGACTGTGGCTTTGCACTCCCCAGGATAAAGCAGTGGGCAAACCACCCACTGGAGAGACTTGAGAGACTGTGGCTTTGCACTCCCCAGGACACATCAATGGGCATGGAGCCCCCTCGTGCAGCAGTGGCGTCGTGCATTCATCTGGCTGAGGTGCCCCCCTCCCCCTGAGGTGACTGTTTCATTTTGATCTGATGCCTCTCCAGTGTTCTCTCAGTTTCCAGTCAGGTATCTAGTGTGGGCTTCGCCCATGCATTTTGGGCCCAGTGGTCCACGGACAATGATTGGTGCACTATCCGGACTTGTGTAGTTGGTGTACATAATTGTGTTTACTGTATTTTGAACTTTGATAATGAGATTTCATATGATTACATTTGTTCAAATCAATTCCTTTTGTCCTTGCGTTCTTCCAAGGGGTTGTGGGGGTGTATGTGTACTGTTGCTGCATGTATTTGTGTGTAAGGTGTTGTGGGTGGAGGCATGGGTGTTGCGTGTTGTGTGTGTGTGTCACTTTCTTTTTCCCTAACCCCTCCCCTGTGTTGTAGGTTGTGAGAAAACAGGGCTGATTGCAGAGGCCCCCTAACTTTTTGCCCCCATTTTCCACTTTTTGCTTTTGTTTTCCTGACTCTGAGGGTGCCCTGGGTACTGCTAACCAGTGCCTGTGCTCTGTGTAAAATCAATCTGCAAACTAGGCTAATTATAATGGGCTAATTCAACCTACCTATAAGTCCCTACTACATGGTAGGGCATGTAGGTTTAGGGACCACAGCATAGGTAGTGCACCCATAGGTGCACTGCTGGGGTGCCCAGTGTAATTTTAAAGGCAGGCCTGCCTTGCTGGCGGCTTTTAAATTCAAGTTATATGCAAATTCGACTTTGGAATTAAAAGTAGTTCCAAAGTCTTAAACTACCTTATTTTTACATAGAAGTCACCCCTAAGGTGTGCCTTTGTGTCCATAGGGCTGGGTGCCATGTAACTATAAGCAGGGACCTTATAAAAGTAGTTTTATAAGCCCTGGTGAGGTAAAAACAGCCAAATTTGTTTCCCCTCATTGTAGTGAATGACCTTCATAGGCTAGAATGGGGAGACTTTATTTTAATTTTTAAAGTCCCCTTAAGTAATGGATACCAAGAGTTTGGTATCAAATTAATTGTTATAATAAATCCCACAACTTGTTCAGGTAAAGAGTTTTAAACTTTACCTGAAAAGTTGCCAATTTCAGCCCTGCATTGTTTTTGCGGCTGAGCTCTGATTGGCCAGCCTCTGGCAGCGTGGCCCTCCTGCCTTGATGAGGTGTGAAGTGGCCTGGCTTCACACAAAGAGATGTGCCTGTGGGAGGGAATCTCCCCTTAGCAGAGGGTGAGGCAGGAAGGGGGAGGGATGCCAAACTGGTCTTCAAAGGCAGAGAAGGACATTTGGAGCACACCAGCAACACCCCCACATCCTGCAACCCCAGACAACTAGGTGCTCCCTTGATTAGATAAGGAGAGGGCAGGAGAGGGGTGTGTTTATGATTTTTAGCCACAACAGTGGGTGGGTTAGCCAGATGTAACCTCCAAAAATCATTTTCAGCCATGATGGATTTTTGAAGAATCTTGTCTCCTGGGAATGATTTTTGCCACACTCCCCAGGAAGTGGTCATCACAGGGGGAAGTACCCTGCACCTGATTGGAGAATCAGGACCCCCCTGTTTTTCACCCAGGAGCAAGGATAAAACTGGCAGACCTGCACCCAAACCTCAGTTCCCTACCACATCCCTACCAAGAAGAACTACAGAAGAAGAAGGACTGCCCTGCTGGACCCCTGGCCTGCACCTGGAACCTGCACTCAGAAGGACTGCACCAGCTGCACACTTGGGCTTCACCACAAGAAGGACTTTGCCTGGTTTCAACTGGTTCAAGGAAGGACTCCCTGTTTGCTACAGGTGACAAATTGCTAACCAGAGTCCCCTGCACCAACTCCTGAAGAAATCAACCAGATGACCACTGCCCAGTGGCCAAAAAGGAGTTTGTGCCAGGTGCAGTCTGGGAGTTGTAGTCCACACCCCCAAAGATCATCTCAGAGCTTCTGGACCCTTGGGGTGAGCTGTGGACCCCAAATGAACCTTAAAAGAAGTTTGGAGAACTTTTGAAAAAAAGCTCCATAGAGGGACCGACCCCCCGCGGCAACTCTAGTAGGCTTGCCTAAACCGTGACCCGGCCTGATTTGCGGGTTTAACCCAGTGAAGAAAATCTCCAAAAAAGAGACTAAGTCCAAACGTACAAAGTTGACCGGGACCTCCCAGCCAGCGTATCCGAGTAGGGCTCCAAGGACGTCAGATCAAGATCCAGGTTTCCCCGGTCGAAGGATTTTCATATCGAAAAAACGACTAAGTCCGAAGGTAAAAATCTCCACCGAGGATTCCCGCGGCGCGTATCTGGAGAAGGGTTCCAGGAGGTCGGATTGGACTGGCAGGTTCGTCTCGCTGAAGAAAATCTTCAGAAAAATGACTAAGTGCGAAGGTAAACTTTTGACCGAGGCCTCCCGCAGGCTGTAGCCGAGCCGGGCTCCATCGCAGTCGGCCTTAAACTTTGACTTTGCCCCGGTTCAGGTGCAACCAGATGACCCGATTGGCGCTTTTTGTTTCTAGGTGCTAAAAAAACAATAATTCTTTAAAAATTCATTGTTCCCCTTATCCGATTTTATTCGTTTTTGTGTCATTTTAAAGATAAAAATATAATCTATTTTTATAAATTGGTTTTGGATTTTAAAATTGTTTCCTGTGTTTATTTAATTACTGTTTTGTGATATTTGAATGCTTTACACTCTGTCTCCTAAGTTAAGCCTTGTCGCTTGTTGCCAAGCTACCAAGGGTTGAGCTGGGTTTAATTTACTGAGACCTAACTGGACCTAAGTGGATGTTAGTGGCCTATTGCTAACTGTAGGTACTTACCTGCCCTTACCAATAACCCATTTTCCAACATACAGTAGGTACAGTACTCACCGTGGTCGTCGCCCCCGTCGTTGGTGCTCCTGATAAAGGAGAAGGAAGACCAGCATCAGCAGTATCTGCAATTCGGTCTCCATGGCGACCTGGTTCCTCGTGGGGTGTGGAGAGGTGAGTTTTTTCACTTCTGCGTACTATTTCCGCCATGTTTTTGTTTGCGTTAGTTCCCCCGGAAAAGGTGGCAGATAGGCATCTTGTGATAGTGTGTGCGTACATTGTCTTCCTCCTGTCTGTTGGCGGTTACCACCACGCTGTTTGTTTGTACCGCCATGGCGGTCAGAGTGTTAAAGGGGCTGTCTATGTTGGCGGTTTCCACCACGGTCGTAATCCCATTTTTTTTTCCGCCGTCCTGTTTGTGGTATTACTGCCCCTTTAACACCGACCGCCATGGTTGTAATGAGGGCCTAAATATGCTTTTCACATCTTAAGCTTTTCAAAGAACAATAAAAACTATGATTTGGTTATCTCCAGAAATATCTTCACATTCACAACCATAAATGCCAAAAGATTTTTCTCATTGAACTTAAAACACTTTACTTAATAATACCAGGAGGCAATTTTACTCAAGTAACTTGAATCACTTAGATTGTTATGCCAAGAAACTTTTCCTCCTGTGAATTGAAGCGCTTACATCTGTGAACTAAAGTGCCTGAATCATCATGCCAAAAGCGCTTTACATCTATGAACTGAAGCGCCTGAATTATCATGCCAAGAGCGCTTTACATCTAAGAACTGAAGCGTTTGAATTGTCATGCCAAGAGCCCTTTACATCTAAGAACAGAAACACCTTGAATTACTGTGCACCAAAGCGCGTTATCTCTGTGAACTGAAACACTTTGAATTACTGTGCCAAAAAAGCACTTTACATCTGTGAACGCAAACACCTTAAATTACTGTGCACAAAAGCGCGTTACATTTGTGAACTGCAACGCTTTGAATTACTGTGCCAAAAGAGCACTTTACATCTGTGAACGGAAACACCTTGAATTGCTGTGCACCAAAGCGCGTTATATCTGTGAACTGAAATGCTTTGAATTACTGTGCCAAAAGAGCGCTTTACATCTGTGAAAGGAAACACCTTGAATTATTGTGCACAAAAGCGCGTTACATCTGTGAACTGAAACGCTTTGAATTACTGTGCCAAAAGAGCGCTTTACATATGTGAACGGAAACACCTTGAACTACTGTGCACAAGACGCGTTATATCTGTGAACAGAAACGCTTTGAATTACAGTGCCAAAAGAGCACTTTACATCTGTGAACTGAAACACCTTGAATTACTGTGCACAAGACACGTTATATCTGTGAACTGAAACGCTTTGAATTACTTTTCCAAAAGAGCGATTTACATCTGTGAACTGAAACACCTTGAATTACTGTACACAAGATGCGTTATATCTGTGAACTGAAACGCTTGGAATTACTGTGCCAAAAGAGCGCTTCACATCTGTGAACTGAAACACCTTGAATTAGTATGCACCAAAGCGCATTACATCTGTGAACTGAAACGCTTTGAAGTACTGTGCCAAAAGCGTGCTTTACCTCTTGGAAGTAATAACTACCTCCAAACTGGGATTCAGCAAGACCTTACCGCTACGAGTATGACCTACTCGTTTTTTAATGCACCAGGGACTTTAATTAGACAACATTCTGCCATTCAGAAACTCTGCTCTTCTCCAGAGAAACTCCCACGAGGTCTGGCTGCATCGAAGTCTTCAAAATAGTAAGCAACGTGCTTGGGTGTGGCTGTGCATTTATAGGCCTGCCACACCTCAAGATGGCTGCTGCCTCTAAAAACGTGGGAATTGTAGTCCCTTCATAGAATAGCATTGATAAGTGCATCTTGTCCACCAATGCCCTGAACCTGCAGCTCTATGAGTTTTGCCACAGGGCAGACAACGCTGATGGTCACCTTTGGAACAAGAGGGGATGACAAGTGGTGCGCATAAAGCGCTGAAAAGTCACGCAGCGGAATTTTGGGTGAGACCTGGACCGTGCCTGGCCTTATTCCTGACACTCCCTCCCTGTATCGTCTCCACTCACTCCTGCATTCACTATATCCTCATGCACTACCTCCATCACCAGCACGCCCATCACTACTCACCCCATCACTGGCAGTCACCACCCCCACATCCTTGCACATGTCCCCTGTGTCCTCTCCCAGTGTGTCTGTGAACCCTCCTCCCAAAGTACACAAACGCAAGCTCCCACCAACCCAACAGCCATCCACTTCACAAGAGCATCCAGCACATGCACCTTCACCCAAACTCAGCAGACAGACACCTCCTACAACCACTCCCTCTTCACGCCCCAGTGTGTCTAAAAAGAATTTCCTTGAAACATTGATCTCTTCCATACCCCCCCCCCATCCTTCCCCCTCGGACCAGGGTGTCCAGAACCCAGCCCAGCACCTCAGCCACTAAGTCGGAGTCTGCTGTGGTACCTGCAACTCACATAGGCTCAAACAGAGCACCCGTCAGGCCAGCCAGTGTGCCACCAACCCCTGCAAAGGACCAAACCATTCCGCCACCTGCCAAGGTGAATAAGGAGACAGCATGCAGCAAGGGCAAGGAGCACGACCCACACAGCAAGGCCTCCTCCAAATCTCCAGCTGCCAGAGCCAAGGTCACAACAGCATCTGCCAAGGTGAGGAAGAGGCTGAAAACCCAAGGCAAGGCACTTCAGCTGTCGGTAGCTGCAGGTGAAGACCTTGTGCCCACCAGCACAACCGCCAGCCCCACCAACTGCACCGTGGGCAGCACCACCAGCAGTCCCGCCGCAATCACGGCTGCAAGCACTGCCATCTGCACCACCGCTAGCACCACTACTGTCAGCAGCAGCATCCCCAGTGGGCAGCCATCCGAGGTTGCAGGAGAAGGCCTGGAGCCTCCCTCCACCAATGGCAGTACCAGCACCTGCAACACAGCCAGCACCACAAGCACCGCCACCTGCACTGCTGGCAGTAGGACCACTACCAGCAGCAGCAGCCCCAGTGGGCGGCCACCCGAGACTGCAGGAGATAGACTGGAGCCTCCCACCACCACTGGCATCAGCCCCACCAGCACCGGCACTACCACCAGTTTGCAGCCTGAGCCACCGCAGGGTGGAGTCTAGCCTTGCCCCTATGGACTATCATGCAACCTGGTCCCTGCAAATCTCGTGCCTCAGACACCCAGGTGAGGGAATGTGATCTGCCACACCCCAAGTGCTGCATCACTGGGCTCAAGGCCCCCTCCAGAACTAGTGGCGATATGCATCCACTCAGCCTCTCCTTGGCAGGATGAAACACACTGGGCACAAGGCCCCCTCCAGAACCAGTGGAGATATGCATCCACTCAGCCCCTCTTTGGCAGGATGAAGCACACTGGGCACAAGGCCCCCTTCAGAACCAGTGGAGAAGCCACCCACTGAGACGATGGCTTTGCACTCCCAAGGACCAAGCAGTGGGCAAACCACCCACTTGAGAGACTGTGGCTTTGCACTCCCCAGGACCAAGCAGTGGGCAAACCACCCACTTGAGAGACTGTGGCTTTGCACTCCCCAGGAGCAAGCAGTGGGCACACCACCCACTTGAGGGACTGTGGACTTGCACTCCCCAGGACATCGCTGTGGGCATAGAGCTCCCTCCAGGAGCAGTGGCATTATTCAATCTTCCGGCTGAGGTGCCCCCCCTTCCCCATACCCCTGAGGTGCCTATGTGTTTTCAAACTGATGCCCCTGCAGTGTTCCGTCCATATCTGTGAGAAAGTAGCCTCTTTCTAGCCTTGTTACCCCCACTTTGGGCCTGTTTGTGAGTGTATGTAAGGGTGTTTTCACTGTCTCACTGAGATTCTGCTAGCCAGGGCCCAGTGCTCATAGTGAAAACCCTATGTTTTCAGTATGTTTGTTATGTGTCACTGGGACCCTGCTAGTCAGGACCCCAGTGCTCATAAGTTTGTGACCTATATGTATGTGTTCCCTGTGTGATGCCTAACTGTCTCACTGAGTCTCTGCTAACCAGAACCTCAGTGGTTATGCTCTCTCTTTACAAATTGTCACTAACAGGCTAGAGACCAATTTCAACAATTCACATTGGCATACTGGAACACCCTTATAATTCCCTAGTATATGGTACTGAGGTACCCAGGGTATTGGGGTTCAAGGAGATCCCTATGGGCTGCAGCATTTCTTTTGCCACCCATAGGGAGCTCTGACAATTCTTACACAGGCCTGCCACTGCAGCCTGAGTGAAATAACGTCCACGTTATTTCACAGCCATTTACCACTGCACTTAAGTAACTTATAAGTCACCTATATGTCTAACCTTTACCTGGTAAAGGTTGGGTGCTAAGTTACTTAGTGTGTGGGCACCCTGGCACTAGCCAAGGTGCCCCCACATTGTTCTGGGCAAATTCCCCGGACTTTGTGAGTGCGGGGACACCATTACACGCGTGCACTATACATAGGTCACTACCTATGTATAGCGTCACAATGGTAACTCCGAACATGGCCATGTAACATGTCTAAGATCATGGAATTGTCACCCCAATGCCATTCTGGCATTGGGGAGACAATTCCATGATCCCCCAAGTCTCTAGCACAGACCCGGGTACTGCAAAACTACCTTTCCCGGGGTTTCACTGCAGCTGCTGCTGCTGCCAACCCCTCAGACAGGTTTCTGCCCTCCTGGGGTCCAGCCAGGCTTGGCCCAGGAAGGCAGAACAAAGGACTTCCTCAGAGAGAGCGTGTTACACCCTCTCCCTTTGGAAAAAGGTGTCAGGGCTGGGGAGGAGTAGCCTACCCCAGCCTCTGGAAATGCTTTGATGGGCACAGATGGTGCCCATCTCTGCATAAGCCAGTCTACACCGGTTCAGGGATCCCCCAGCCCTGCTTTGGTGCGAAACTGGACAAAGGAAAGGGGAGTGACCACTCCCCTGACCTGCACCTCCCCTGGGAGGTGCCCAGAGCTCCTCCAGTGTGCTCCTGACCTCTGCCATCTTGGAAACAGAGGTGCTGCTGGCACACTGGACTGCTCTGAGTGGCCAGTGCCAGCAGGTGACGTCAGAGACTCCTTCTGATAGGCTCTTACCTGTGTTGCTAGCCTATCCTCCTTCCTAAGTAGCCAAACCTCCTTTTCTGGCTATTTAGTGTCTCTGCTTTGGGGAATTCTTTAGATAACGAATGCAAGAGCTCATCAGAGTTCCTCTGCATCTCTCTCTTCACCCTCTGCCAAGGAATCGACCGCTGACTGCTCTGGACGCCTGCAAAACCGCAACAAAGTAGCAAAGATGACTACTGCAACCTTGTATCGCTGATCCTGCGGCCTTCTCGACTGTTTTCCTGGTGGTGCATGCTGTGGGGGTAGTCTGCCTCCTCTCTGCACTATAAGCTATGAAGAAATCTCCCGTGGGTCTACGGAATCTTCCCCCTGCAACCGCAGGCACCAAAAGACTGTGTCACCGGTCCTCTGGGTCCCCTCTCAGCACGACGAGCGTGGTCCCTGGAACTCAGCAACTCTGTCCAAGTGACTCCCACAGTCCAGTGACTCTTCAGTCCAAGTTTGGTGGAGGTAAGTCCTTGCCTCCCCACGCTAGACTGCATTGCTGGGTACCACGTGATTTGCAGCTCCTCCGGCTCCTGTGCACTCTTCCAGGATTTCCTTTGTGCACAGCCAAGCCTGGGTCCCCGACACTCTAATTTGCAGTGCACGACCTCCTGAGTTGTCCTCCGGCGTTGTGGGACCTTCCTTTGTGACTTCGGGTGAGCTCTGGTTCACTCTTCTTCGTAGTGCCTGTTCTGGCACTTCTGCGGGTGCTGCTTGCTTCTGAGCGGGCTCCTTGTCTTGCTGGGCGCCCCCTCTGTCTCCTCACGTAATTGGTGACATCCTGGTCCCCCCTGGGCCACAGCAGCATCCAAAAACCCTAACCTAGCTAGCAAGGCTTGTTTGCGGTCTTTCTGCACGGAAATACCTCTGCAAGCTTCTTCACGACGTGGGACATCCATCCTCCAAAGGGGAAGTTCCTAGTCCTCTTCGTTCTTGCAGAATCCACAGCTTCTACCATCCGGTGGCAGCTTCTTTGCACCCTCAGCTGGCATTTCCTGGGCATCTGCCCACTCACGACTTGAGTGTGACTCTTGGACTTGGTCCCCTTGTTCCACAGGTACTCTCGTCTGGAAATCCATCGTTGTTGCATTGCTGGTGTTGGTCTTCCTTGCAGAATTCCCCTATCACGACTTCTGTGCTCTCTGGCGAACTTAGGTGCACTTTACACCTACTTTTCAGGGTCTTGGGGTGGTTTATTTTTCTAACCCTCACTGTTTTCTTACAGTCCCAGCGACCCTCTACAAGCTCACATAGGTTTGGGGTCCATACGTTATTCGCATTCTACTTTTGGAGTATATGGTTTGTGTTGCCCCTATACCTATGTGCTCTCATTGCAATCTATTGTGACTGTACATTGCTTGCATTGCTTTCTATTGCTATTACTGCATATTTTTGGTATTGTGTACATATATCTTGTGTATATTTGCTATCCTCATACTGAGGGTACTCACTGAGATACTTTTGGCATATTGTCATAAAAATAAAGTACCTTTATTTTTATTATATCTGTGTATTGTGTTTTCTTATGATATTGCGCATATGACACCAGTGGTATAGTAGGAGCTTCACACGTCTCCTAGTTCAGCCTAAGCTGCTCTGCTAAGCTACCTTTTCTATCAGCCTAAGCTGCTAGACACCTCTTCTACACTAATAAGGGATAACTGGACCTGGTACAGAGTGTAAGTACCCCTTGGTACCCACTACAAGCCAGGCCAGCCTCCTACAATATCCCCCTCCAGAACCAGTGGAGATATGCATCCACTGAGCCCCTCTTTGGCAGGATGAAGCACACTGGGCACAAGGCCCCCTTCAGAACCAGTGGAGAAGCCACCCACTTGAGAGACGATGGCTTTGCACTCCCCAGGACCAAGCAGTGGGCAAACCACCCACTTGAGAGACTGTGGCTTTGCACTCCCCAGGACCAAGCAGTGGGCACACCACCCACTTGAGAGATTGTGGACTTGCACTCCCCAGGACATCGCTGTGGGCATGGAGCCCCCTCCAGGAGCAGTGGCGTTATTCCATCTTCCGGCTGAGGTGCCCCCCTTCCCCATCCCCTTGAGGTGTCTATGTGTTTTCGAACTGATGCCCCTGCAGTGTTCCATCCATATTGAGGCAGGAGTCAAGTGTGGGCTTGGCCCATGATTTTTGGCCCAGTGGCCCACGGACGTTTGGAAAGGACAATGTACGGCCTTATGTACATATTGTATATTTTTGTAAATACTGTTTTTATATTCGTTATGTATATCTGCCTATTTCTAATACATCACTGATTTGACTCAATGCCTTTTGTCCTTGTGTTCTGTGGGGTTTACAGGGTGTAAATGTTATGTTGTTGCTTGTGTTTGTGTTTGTGTGTATGGTCTTGTGGGTGAGGGTGGGGGTGCGGGTGTGGTGTGTTGCATGTGTGTGTCACTCTCTTTTTCCTCCCCCCTCCTCTGTGTAGTAGGTGCAGTACTCACCGTGGTCTTCGCTGCTGCCTTTGATATTCCTGGTAGATGAGGAGGTAGGCCAGCATGAACAGGACCTTGAACTCGGGCTCCATGGTATTATACAGTACTCTGTTTATAGGTACTAGTGTAAAGAAACTGAGAACAGAAAAGAGGGAAACGAAAATGTTTCATAAATTGTAATATACTGCTATATCATAATAAATGTATTTATATTTATTTTCTTTTTTCAGCATTATCTGGAGAAATAATATCAATAATATCAATAATATCAAATTACAGAAGATAGTTCAGAGGCTTAAAACTGTTTTGTGGCATATATTGACTATTGTTTAAGCTTAGTGAGTAATATTTATTAGTAACAAAGTGGGTTTTCTAGTTTTCTAGTTATATAGTTTGTGACACTCACAATTACTCAGTGTGCTAATTAAGTAATCATATAACCGCATATATACATCAGTTATACATTAATTCACTCATGTATGTATTTATTCATAAAGATATAGTACCACTCAGTCACACATATAATACTCATACACTGATTAACTGATCCATATCATACTAGTATATCCATACAGCTGCATACTAGTTATATAGTCTTGTGTCAGATATAAATGTACTCATGCACCCAGTTACTTAACCATCCAGTACCAACTACACGCACTCTTTCATCCATGACATTACTGTTACACATATTCACCAAACTCATCATCCACTTACATAGCTAATCAATAATGAATACAAACAATGAGGCATACTATCACTCACACATGCAGTCACTGAGGCAGCAAGTCACTCACGGGTACACACACTCATATACTCATTAACTAAACTATATAAACCCTCATGCACTAATTCCCTCATGCAATCCCTCACTCATACAGCCACTCACACACCTATGAATCCACTCATGTATCTATTCACTCAAATATGCAGGAACTCATACATCCTCTCTCTACCCATGATCCTATTTATGTACCATATCACACACTTACGTAAGTTCTGAAACACCCAGTCAGTAACACATATACTGCTGACACACCCTATGATTTTTCCATACATCTACTTATCCACCAACTCACTCACCAAACAACCACTCATACAACTGATCAGTAATGCATACATGCACTTATGCACCCATTCACTGAGCCATACAGCCAGTCTTCCTAACATGCATTTCATAAAACAGAGACTGACACAACCAATCACTTACCCGTACAGTGACTCCAGCTTGCAATAATGCATCTACACAACCACTCACACACCTATACACTCACACATACAGCCACTGACATAATCAGTCAAATAAGGTATAAAGGCACGCGTACACCCTATCACTCACTTATACAGCCACTTATGTAATGATTCAGTCACCCATACATTTCCACATGCTATTATTTACTCAGATATACAGCCACTTATGCAGCGAGATACCGATTCAGTCACTTATACAACCACTCATCCACTCACTAAGTAATGCTTATAGCCACTCATGCATTGAGGAACTCACTCATACAGCCCATCACACACTTATTCACTTACCTGTACAGGTACTCATACACCCAGTCATTTACCCATACAACCACTGATGCACCCATTCACTCACCCATACAACCACAGATAGAGCCATTTACTCACTCATACAGGCATTCACATACCCAATCACTCACCCATATAGCACCTCACCCACCCATTCACTCACCCATGAAACAGCTCACACACTACTGGTTACCCATAGAGGCAGTCATGCAACCCATCACTCACCCATACAGCCGTTGACACACCTATTCACTCACCCATACAACACTGACACACCCCCCACTCACCCATACATACACACACTCAGTCAGTCACCTGTGCACTCACACACCCACTCAGTTACCCATACACTTAATCATGCAGCCAATCACTCTCTCATAGAGGTATTAATGCACCCATTCACTCAGGTATATACTGATTCACTCTCACGGTCAACACACATACAGCTACTTATGCTGGAAGTCACACATTGATTCACTAGTTCAAACATAGCGTCACTGAACTACACAAGCTCTCATACACACAATCGATCAACCTTCAAATCAGTCATACAATTTTAGTATTTTAAGATGTGGTCCTAAAAAGTACCATTGTTTTTTTAATTTGTTTTTGAGAGTTTGATGTGTTTATTTGTGCTTTTTTAACTATTTCGATTCTTTTGTGTTTTAGTGGTTATTTGGGTACTCTGCAAAAGTAGAAGAAAAGCAACTGTAATTTTGAAGTCAGTGCACCTTGATTGTTTATACCAGATTTGGAACAGCATGTTTGCCAATGCTCAAAACTTTGGCACATTTGCAACAAAAAATGTAAACTTCAGCAAATTCTGGGATTGTAGGAGGAACTCCAGATATGTGGCATGCACCAGATGATGTCCCAGGCTGGTTAGCAGATGCAGTAGAATCTCCTTCCACCTCCAGCCACTGCATTTGTGCTTGTGACAGTCGAGCTGAGTGTATTGTATTAAGATGTTTAAACATGCTCAACATTCCACAGGAGTATTTCCTTTCACTCCCTCCGGACAGACCTTTTTTACGAGTGCATGTCACCTTCCTGGCATTTTCATTTTTTTTTCTCCTTTAGGAAGAGAGAAAAATTGCCAGACAATGCTCTCTTTTCTTTTCTTTGACTGATACTCTCCTCCACTATGTTGACATCCCCCACGTCCTTCTGGTCTGCTGAAGCTGTCATCTCAAATATCTAAAGAAAGCACAAAAAACACCAAGCCACAAGGACTAAGGATGGGATTCTGCACAGAAGTGTGAAAACACACAGCCACTCCCAAAGATAAATTGCAACGGAGTGGGACCTCAATGGACCAGATGGAAAGGACCATAGCCAATAGAATTGGTTTTTCCAGGTCATATGGGATGTGCAACGCCACAGTGTATCCATTGCGATGTAAACGCAAATCCTAAAAATAAATGTAAATGTTGATTAAACTGTATTTCTTGTTTGCAGTTATTCTTTGTTTAAATGTGTTAATACACTTATTTATCTCAAGTAACGATCAATAAAGCCTGTATATGTTAGTTCTACATTTTTAAAAATCACTGGAGTCACGTACCCTGAATCCAGAGCTACTTGCAAGAAGGTGTGCAACCCAAGTACTACAAATAGAATTAAAATATTTGTAAATGCTGTCATAGTAATTAATTAACCACATTAGTAAAGATACCATGTCCAACTAAATATTAATCAGTTGTGTGTATGTGTATTCTACACACTTTAAAATTGTGCTGAAGTCGCGTACTGTGCACAGAGGTTCCTGCTGGGTACGTGACTCCCAAAGATAATTTAAAAAAACAAACAAATATTACTATAACTCAAAAAACTCTGTTCACCATCAACACCGATGGCACTCACTTAAGGATGGGAACACTTTATGTGTCATGCACAGCAAAGTGAGAGGAAGCTCTCAGATAAAAGTGTAATTTTCCCTCATATTTACCCTCCAGTGATGTTGTATGAGTTATAGTTCAAGTGGTAGTGTTTTTGGAGTTACTGTTAGCACATGCTGTGTTCAATTAAACCTGAAGTGTGAACACACCCATGTTACTTTACTTCACAGTTAGAGACCTACAATTTACCTATCACTGAAAGCATCTCTGTACCGCAATCCAGGAGTACATGATGCCAATCTTTGGCAACATATTATGGTCATGGAAACACATCATGGTGATATTCACTGATCCAGAAATAATAACCCTACTCACAGCAATCTTTATAATAACACAAAGTAACATAGAAGCTTGATTATAGGAATTATAAATAATTTCTCTTTAAAAAACAACAGTAACAGGGATGTGGTGGTTTTAGATTAAAATGTAAAAAAAAGTAGCAATTCACAAAAAAAAAAAAGAAGGTTACAGGGATGTTAGAGAATAGAATAAAAATAATTTAGAAATGAGTGATGTAATATGTAGTAATAAGCAGTGCCTTGAAGGACTTGGTTTCGTATGTGTTGGTTTTATATATATATATATATACATATATATATATATATATATAAATGGCACTCACCACTAGGTAGTTATAGTTAGGACCTAGTTTTGATAGGAATAACGTTTTTTGGTGCTGCTAGACGAATCTTCACGCAAATTTCAACACCCAGACTTTCCTTAGTTCAGCTTCTGTCTTGAAAGTTTTGGGGTGATCTGTCAAATGGGGGCCTGAGAAAAAGTGGGGTCCCAAAACACGTTTTCCTGATTCATTGACCCTACCAGGACTGAAAAGCATTTAAAAAAGAATCCCCGGGGACCCCCTCCCCGGGTCAAAATGCTTTTTAAGGTGGGAAAGACCAATGGCCATCCCCACAGCCCCAGGTACCAGCACCTCCCTGGGACTACACTAATTTATGAGAGGGGGGCCGCATGCAAATATTTAAAAGAATAAAAGGGGTACCTTTGGGACCCCAAGCACCGGGGACCACCCCCTCCCCGGGCTATATCCTCATTTGAGGGTGGCTGCGCTGCCTCCCTCTTGGAGCTACTGATGGCCCTGGGGACCCCCACAGCCCAGGGCCGGGTCCTGCTATGTCTCAGGGTGCCCACCCCGGGCCACAGCTGTTTGCTGTGACTTGGTTGCAGCTACAGACATGCCACAGCAAATACTCCGCTGTGTGACAGCGGGACTTCTTAAGCAGGTCTCGTTGTCAAACAGAGAAGCTTTCATCCCTGTCCCCTGCACGCATACAGGAAACAGAGATGACATGCTTCAGCAAGCTGGGAGCTGCTATTGCAAGCAGCTCCCTGCTTGCCGAAGCAATGGCACCATGAGGGAAGCCAGAAGGCTTCCCCTGTGGTGCCAGATAGCCCATAAAAAGCTTTTTATAAAAAAATAAAAATAACATAAAAAATAAATCAATAAGGACCACAGTGGAACCCTTGAGGGCTCCCTCACGGTCCCAAATAGCCCATAAAGGGCTGAAACAAAATGTAAAAAAAGAACCCATAGCTCATTGTGAAAGTCCCAGACCTTCACACTGAGCATTGGGGATTCGAGTCCAGCTGGACTTATTTTCATTTTCATTTTTTATATAAAAATAAATTACTATATTTAACAAAAGTAATAAATAAATTTTGTTATTTTAAATTTTACAAAAATATCCCATTCTAGATATATCAGACATCAAAGACTAAAAAAAATTCTATCTCTCTCCCTCTCATTTTCTTTCTCACTTTCAATCAATTTCTCCCATTCAAACACCCACTCACACACTTAAAAACCCACTCACAGACCCATTCAGACACTCAAGCAGCCATTCACAGATCCACTCAGACAGTCACGCACCCACTGACAGACTCACTCAGACAGTCACGCACCCACTGACAGACTCACTCAGTCCCTCATGCACTCAGTCACAGCTCAAGTCCGACCCTCATGCACCCACTCACATCCACTGACTACCTCATGTACCCACTCAGAGACCCATACACACACCCAATAAAAGACTGATCTACACACTCTCACACCCAGACTGACAATCTGACAGCCGAAGGCCATGCCCAGCGGTTGTTGGATTATTGTATAGTAATGACAATTCCTATACATTACAAAAACCATAGAAATTCACTGAAAAAATGAAACGTTACAGGGACATTATAGTTAGGAAATAGAATTGCAAAGAAACATATAAATTCACTGAAAAAAAACAAAGGTTACAGGTTCGTTATAGTTAGCCTCAGAATTTAAACATACAAAACCTTAGAAATTCACCAGTTATAGTTAGAATTATCTCAACTAACTATAACTCGTGCCCCAAAGGAAACTGTAACTCACGCCCTCGCCATGCACTGCTAATTACCCACAAATTATGACACTTTGATAACATTATTGATAATATTAATGTAATATTTGCAGTAAAAGTTTTGATGGAAAAAATGCATGGCCGGCACATGAGTTATAGTTACCCTAGGGCATGAGGCAAGGGGCCCCCCTTCTTTTGTTTGCACAGGGCAAGCCTCAGGGAGGTGGTGGTCCAGGGCTGCATAATGCACATCATAAATCAAACTTTTTAAAGATTTGTCACTGTATGTAATTCTAAAAAGCTAAAATGAAATGTTATCCTTTATTACCCTTCTATACAGGGAATGTGCAATATAAAACAAACTCTACTGTATATACCTATTAATTGCTAGCTATAACACATTTTCTCAATTATCACATTCTAAATAGAAACTCATTTTTTAAGTGTGTGTTCATAACGTATTTATGTGTCTTTCTGTCCCAAATTGCCTGTGGGTTCTTTGCGCTCTGCCAATGTGTAACTATTTGAAATAGTGTGTTTACTGTACCCTTATATATTTAATGCAAATATGAAAAATCCTATTTTTCTAATTTCAATTGGTGCACCCTAATGAAAGCACCTACCATTGTAAATGTGAGCAAAATGTACTTTGGTACATTTCTATATTGCAAATGCCATATTTTTCATCTTAAGTTAATTTACCATGTGTCACATCACCACAATGTTGAAAAGCACATTATAAGCCTATCCATGAAAAACATTGAGTTCCTAGCCAGAAACATATAAGAAATAATTTTATTATGTTTTGCTGCGGCATCTCATATAATTTGGTATATAGGGATAGGACCTCATATGAACGCATCTCCATCTCATCTGGAGTGAAGTTAGGGGCCCTGTTCTCAGTACTTTCTTCTATCTCTACCAACAGTTCAGGTTGAACGTAAACTCTGAGGAGGTTTGAACACTACTGACCCAGTAAGGAACACAGCTGCTACTTAAACTTTTGTAGGATCATCATGGCCTTTACATCAAATTTAAAGATTTAAAGGCAGACCTAAGGAAATATAAGCATTGCAAAAATCCTGGGGAACAAAACACGTGTCAGCTGCTGTTTTGAATGAAGATTTATCTGCACTATTAGACTCAATACTGTCACTCTATGCATGAGTGTTTGCAGTCGGTGGTAAGGAACGTCACTGCACTTTCACCTTTTGTAGGCTTATCATGGCCTTTTGAAATAACTGACTGCCATTGAGCACATTTTCTCCTAAAAATAAAGAAACCATCAATACTATGCACTTCTACTTTATTTGCATCATGACTTCTAATTTAAGGTACGACATAAGGAAACACCAACCTTGAAAAAGTCTTGGGGGAAGAAACATGTGTCGGCTGCAGTTTTGTATGAAGATTTAGTTACATATCTGGAACAATTTCTTCTGACTTGTGGTGTATTCTTTACACAATGATATACTCATATTTGGAACATTTTCTCCGACTTTTGAGAAAATAAATTGCTCCAGTTTTTAAATTGAACATTTCCTGACTATTGGACTCAATATTGCTTCAGTGTCCTCTGGTACTTTGAAACTTGTGTCTCTTCTAGTGGTTTCCAGTACGGATATTCTCACCCATGGTGAAAGGGTGGGTCATACCTACAGAGCACCTGCTTATATTTGTGGACAGATAGAAATATTGCTGATTATCAATCGCGGGAATTGTATGTTACAGTGGCTGTTGATGTTCACACATTATAGCATTGTCACCTTATTGCCTGTGTTTTGAATTACACAGATGAGTTTGCGGGCTTCCAAGGAGTAAGGTACCATGCTGAAAGCTTACGTTCTGTCTAATAAAAAGGTGCAGACCCAGAGGAGAATTGGTCCTTGGAGGCCAATCTTGTACAGGCTCCTGATGAGGATGGGGTGTGAGATGGGGTCAAATGCTGCAGAGAGGTCATGGAGAATTAAGGCTGCTGTATTCCTTCTGTCAAGGTTCACAGAGATGTTGTCGGTGGCTGCAAGGAATGTTGTTTTGGTACTGTGGTTGGGCCTGAATCCAGATTGTGTCCCATTGAGGAGCTGGTGGTTATTGAGGTGGTCTGTGTGACGTCAGTTAATTAGTTTCCCTAACACCTTTGCCGGGTATAGTAGTCTAGTTCCTAAGTAGTGCAAATGAATTGAACAGTGTGAATGCTGAATTTCATATGTTGGTTGTCACTGCACATGTCATAGGTATTTTCTTAGTACCACCACACAACAGAGAACAGGTGTACCTAAAGTCTTACATGTTATTAATGTGCAAGTGGATGGCTTACCTTATCTTGGCTATCACAAGCATCCATGTACACTTTCCTCAATCTCCCCATGATTCTTTTGTGCCAAGCAATAGGAACATGCAACAGCAAATGGCACATCTGAGACATGTGAGTGCCTGGATTGTTGGTAAGTACTCTGTGTGAATATATATGAAAATGCCATATTATTGTTATTGCAACATTGTAAACTATCAATTCTAATTCTTACATATTTTACGTTTTGTAGGAGACTCGGCATACCCTAATAGACAGTGGTTGTTACCAACACTGAGAGATGGATTTCGGAACTCCTGAAAACAAGATTCCATTGTCTCCATAAGTCTGGTGAAACCTCTTCCACTCATCTGGTAAAGCGTGCAAGATCACAATGGTATGTTATATGCTACACATCATTGTCCCGCGTCAGAACATTCTACTCATCCCAGAGGATGACTACATAGAGGAGGACCAGAAAGATGTTGAAGAATTGCCAAATGAAGATGGTAGTGGTGGGGAAGAAGAGAATGATTTACATCAAGATATCTTCAACTTCTTCTCATGAGGGTAAATATCAGTTAATGGACATGCATGTAAATCTTTGTCTATAGGTGACAGGGTGCGGCAGTCTTTGATTGTGTAGTAAGTTTAAATTTTTGTCTCCTTAATGTGGTTTTAAATGGTGATGTGCCCTACTGTATTTACAACACAGCAGAATGGACATCCTTGTATACGATACAGTCATTGTGTTAATAGCAGTATGAGAAAGTTGTTTTTGTCCATTTGAGTTTACCTAAGTATTATTTGAAAGAATGGAGCAGATGGCTTTGGATTGAAATTTGAGAGGCCCCGACCCATTCACTTTAGAGAGAAATGGCATTTATCCAAAACATTGATGGAGTTGAGCAAGGGATGGGATGGAGGTATCTTACCTCTCATCTAGCTCTTCACTAAGTCTTTGGTAGTGGTCATTATCATGATGAGCAACGCAGTACAAGCATGTGGAGAATAAATTAGAGCCATTTGTTTCACACTCAAATTTCATTGAAACTCAGGTGTCTATGATGTTATTTCAAGTTATGGAGATTAAGCACTCCAGTGACAAAGATATAAGTACTGAAGAGTGCATTGTGGGAATCGTATTTCAACTATGGAGTCACATCATTGATAATCTGAAAGCACTGGTAGTAAACACATTTGTTTCTACTCACCTGTGAACACAGCATTGTGTGGCGAAATGTGTCAGAAAGATGGATGAGCCTGCAGTTGAAAATGGTGAATAAACGCTCAGATTCACATGAATTGGTGCCTTGGTCTTGTGTCAGGATTACTATTACCATAGGAAGGTTCACACTTGCAAACAAAGCCTCCCTGCAGGGTTCGTGGGCCTCATATGGAGCAGATGGACTTGGATATATGTAAATATATATAAAGTTTAACGTGAGGGAAATGGTACATACTTAAAATGTGAAATCTGCATAAATTGCAAAACATGAAGAATGAAACAGGATGGTTTTGTTAAATGTAATACAACATTTTTCCTCTCAAGAAGATCAGCATTTGTGTCATTTAGTGGAAAGCTGTGAACATGTTTTTAAGTACAATGATTTAACCATGAATATTGTAAAGTTATCTATGTGGAGTATTTTGATAATTTTGACAGTATAAGAACATTTTAAAAGGAAAACACTTTTTGAAATATAGCAAAGAAAATGTAGTAAAAACATGTTATTCAGATTAACAAATATAATAAGATGGGATAAGAAGAAAAAAAATGTTGATTATCACAAAGACAATTTAACTGTAAAACACAGAATTGGCAGTTATGATGGATGATATCTTCAAGAGTTCAGCCACCATTATTTGGAGAACATGTTCCAATATACAAATTATCCTCTGAAGGCAAATGTGTAGAAGTAATTGTCCCAAGAGCTACTGTTACAGTTTCGCAGGAGGAAATTACTTGTACCTCTTGGTGGTGGTTTTGGAATTATGGCCGACTCCTCCTCAGGGTGACTGTTGGCAGGGTTAGAGGTAATGACAGGTGGTTTCTGGGGTTACAGGGCCTCTCTTTCTGTGGAGGAGCCTGGTGGATGATCCTCTGATGTTGTGGGTGCACAGAGAGGGCTGGAAGACTGGCTAATTGACCTGGATATGTCTCTAAAACCAACCTGCACACCCCAGGCAGGGAGACAAAATAGATATTTGTCTCTAATGGAGGTCATTGTGCTCCCTCTACAGCTGCTTGATGTCACCCATGAGCCCTTTGTTGTCTCTGAGGAGATCTATGTCTTGGCCCATCTATTCTTGGCCTATCTATTATTCATGCCATGTTTCCCTAAAACTATGGTCATTGGTGGCTTAACTCTGCTGTCCAAATGCTGGCCCATCCCTATTCAGACCACCCTGTAGCCATTGCAGGGTTATCAACATCACAATAGGTCCTGGCTCACCTTCAGATGTTGTTGTTGGTATTGTAAAAATAGCAAGGTGATGTCAGGCATTATTGAATTAATCTCAGCCACTGGTGATTGCTCAGGGTCACATCCCAATCAATCATTTGTTGCCCATGTGTCACCTCAGTTTGGTACCCGCCATATGCAAATCATTCTTTACCCTGCTCCTCATAGGAACAGTCCAGTTCAAAATGACAGACCAGGTCCACTGTTAATCGAAACACAAGCAAGCTAGAACTGGGTTCACCCTAGCAAGGGCTCTCATACACATAGAGCTTGGTTCCAGTGACACAGTGAGCCCGGTATCAACTTCTGGGCATCCCTGGCAAACTTAGAGAGGTAAATACAAAAACAACAAGGGGATGGATGGAATGTTTGAATTTATCTCAGCTACTAGTGATCACTCAGGCCACATTCCATTCCATCATGTTTTTGCCCACAATGTCACCCCAGTTTGGCACCAGCCATTTTCAGATAGATTTGACCCTGTGTGAGAAAACAGGGCTGATTGCAGAGGCCCCATAACTTTTTGCCCCCATTATCCACTTTATGCTGGTGTTTTCCTGACTCTGATGGTGCCCTGGGTACTGCTAACCAGTCCCAGGGCCTGTGCTCTGTGTAAAATCAATATGCAAATTAGGCTAATTATAATTGGCTAAGTGAACCTACCTATACGTCCCTAGTATATGGTAGGGCATGTAGGTTTAGGGACCACAGCATAGGTGGTGCACACCTAGGTGCACTGCTGAGGTGCCCAGTGTCATTTTAAAAGCAGGCCTGCCTTGCTGGCTGCTTTTAAATTAAAGTTATGTGCAAATTCGACTTTGGAATTAAAGGTACTTCCAAAGTCTTAAACTACCTTATTTTTACATATAAGTCACCCCTAAGGTGTGCCCTATGTGCCCCTAGGGCTGGGTGCCATGTAACTATAAGCAGGGATTTTATAAAAATAGATTTATAAGCCCTGGTGAGGTAAAAACAGCCACATTTGTTTTTCCCTCATTGAAGTAAATGGCCTTCATAGGCTAGAATGGGCAGACTTTATTTTAAATTTTAAAGTCTCCTTAAATGTTACATACCAAGAATTTGGTATCAAATTGATTGTTGTAATAAGTCCCACAACTTCCAGTTGTTGGATTTAATATAACTTGTCCAGGTAAAAAGTTTAGACTTTACCTAAAAAGTTGCCAATTTCAGCTCTGCATTGTTTTTGCTGCTGTGCTCTGATTGGCCAGCCTGCAGCAGCTTCTGCCAGGCTGCCTTGATTAGGTGTGAAGTGGCCTGGCTTCACACAAAGGAATGTGCTTGGGGAGAGAATCTCCCCTCAGCAGATGGTGAGGCAGGAAGGGGGAGGGCTGCCAAACTGGTCTTCAAAGGCAGAGAAGGACATCTGGAGCACCCAGCAACACCCCCACATCCTGCAACCCCAGACAACTAGGTGCCCCCTTGATTAGATTAGGAGAGGGCAGGAGAGGGGTGTTTTTATGATTTTTAGCCACACCAGTGGGTGGGCTCAGCCAGATGTAACCTCCAAAAATCAGATTCATCCATGTTGGATTTTTAGAGACTGTTGCCTTCTGGGATGGATTTTTGCCACACTTCCCAGGAAGTGGTCATCACAGGGGGACGACCCTGTCCCTGATTGGAGAACCAGGGCCCCCCTGCTTTTCACCCAGGAGCAAGGATAAAACTGGCAGACCTGCACCCACGCCTCAGATCCCCTCCAGAATTCAACAAGAAATGAACTAAAGAAGAAGAAGGACTGCCCTGCTGGATACCTGGCCTGCACCTGGACCCTGCACTCAGAAGGACTGCACCAGCTGCACACTTGGGCTTCACCACAAGAAGGACTTTTCCTGGCTTCAACTGGTTCAAGGAGGGACTCCCTGTTTGCTACAGGTGAAAAATTGCTAAACCAGAGTCCCCTGCACCAACTCCTGAAGAAAGCGACCAGCTGACCACTGTCCAGTGGCCAAAAAGGAGTTTGCGCCAGGTGCATTCTGGGAGTTGAAGTCCGCACCCCCAAGGACCATCACAGAACTTCTGGACCCTTGGGGTGAGCTGTGGACCCCAAAAGAACCTTGAAAGAACATCTGGGTGAAGCCCCAGAAGTTTGGAAAAGATTGGAGAATTTTTGAAAAAAATCTCCATAAAGTGACCGACCCGACGCGGAAATTCTAGCCGGCTTGCCTCAACCGCGACCCGGCCTGACTTCGTGGTTCGTCCCGGTAAAGAAAAACATCCAAAAAAGAGACTAAGTCCGAAGGTAAAAAGTTGACCGGGACCTCCCAGCCATCGAATCCGAGAAGGGCTCCACGGACGTCGGATCAAGATCCAGGTTTACCCCGGTCGAAGGATTTTCATCTCGAAAAAACGACTAAGTCCGAAGGTAAAAATCACCACCGAGGAAACCGACTTCGCGTATCCGGACAAGGGCTCCAGGAGGTCGGATTCAACTGGCAGGTTCGTCCCGGGGAAGAAAAACATCAAAAAAGAGACTAAGTCAGAAGGTAACTTTTTAACCGAGGCCTCCCGCGACCTGTAGCCGAGCAGGGCTCCATCGCGGTCGGCCTGAAAGTTTGACTTTGCCCCGGTCCTGGTGCAACCAGATGACCCGATTGGCGCTTTTTGTTTCTAAGCGCTAGAAAATAATAATACTTTAAAAATTCATATCTCCGGTTCCCCTGAACCGATTTTAATCGTTTTTGTGTCATTTTAAAGATAAAAATATAAACTATTTTTATAAATTGGTTTTGGATTTTTAAACTGTTTCCTGTGTTTTATTTAATTACTGTTTTGTGATATTTGAATGCTTTACACTTTGTCTCCTAAGTGAAGCCTTGACGCTCGATGCCAAGCTACCAAGGGTAGAGCTGGGATTAATTTACTGAGACCTAACTGTACCTATGTGGAGGTTAGTGGCTTGTTGCTAGGTGTAGGTACCTACCTGCCCTACCAATAACCCATTTTCCAACATAATTGGAAGCAGCGACGGGATCCTGTACTTGTGTTCAATATCACGTTACAGTTTTAGGTAAAACAAATTAAAAATCCTTTAAATTGTCCTAGTGCAAAAATTGTTTTTCATTTTTAATTTGGATTAATTTCAATTATTGAATTTTTGTAATTTTTCTAAAGTCTTGGTTCCAATTTTTGCAAAAAGTTTTTGTTGACACAAAACTAGGGAACCATGGAGCTTGATCTGGCTAGCCTACCCACACTGACAGTAGTCCAGCTTAGGGGGTTGTGTATTGAAAGAGGGTTGCCTGCAACCACTGATCTCAGGAAGCAAATCCTGATCACATCCCTGACAGCATGGGCTGAGGCCCAAGAGGTAGAGTCAGAAGAAGCTCCAGAGGAGGGAGAAAGAAGGGAGGATGCAAGCTCTAACCACTCAGGGGAGGGAAGGCATCTGAGCCCAAGTGAGGATGAGGAAGAACGGTCCTCAGTAAATACAGTCACTAGGGGCAGATCCAAAGCTAGTGGTGGGAAGGGGGTCCTTTCAGGAGGAGAGAACCCATCCATCAGAGAAAGAGAGCTGGAGGCCCAGCTAGCATACATAGCTTTGGAAGCAGAGAAGCTGGCCCTAGAAAAGAAAAAGTGGGCATACAAAGAGAAAAGAGATGGAAGCAGCGATAAAGAAGCTGAGGTGTCCATGGGTGGGGGAGTTTGCCCCAGGTTACCCAAGGGGGTAGTTCCTGCTTATGTAGAGGGGGATGACATAGATAAGTGGCTGGGGGCCTTTGAGAGGGCACTCCAAATGAGAAGGGTTAGGCCTCAATACTGGGGTTCCCTTTTGTGGGAGTTGGTCCCCAACTCAGGGAGGGATAGGCTTCTGACCTTAAGGGGGGAGGAGGCAGATTCATACCCTAGTATGAAGAGGTGCTTAGCCAAGAAGTTTGGTCTGACCCCAGAGCAATATAGAATGAAGTTCAGGGACACCCAGAAGGTCAGTACCCAGTCTTGGGTTGACTTTGTGGACATTTCACTAAAGGCACTAGAGGGCTGGATTATTGGTAACAAAGTAGATACTTATGAGGGGTTATACAATCTGATCATGAGAGAGCACATCTTGACTAATTGTATCCAAGAAAGGTTACGCCAGCATCTAATGGACTCTAAGCAGACCAACCCTAGAGAGCTAGGGGAGGCAGCTGATGAGTGGTTGAGAACCAGGGTGGTTGTCAAGTCCCAGGGGGGAGACTCCAAGAAGGGGGGGACAGGTCCCCAAAAACCTAAGGAGGGAGGTGGTAAGCCCACCACAGAGACTCCCTCTGTACCCCAGAACCCTAAGAAGGAGGAGAGTAAATCCCACTCCCACTCTGACAAGCAGAGACAGGGAGACCCAGGGTTAAAAAAGCTCTTGGACAGTAGGGCTTGCTTTGACTGTCAGCAGACAGGTCACTTCAGAGGAGATGCAGCCTGTCCAAAGAAGGTGGTTAGCATTGGGCTGTCCAGTGTAGCCATGGAGGAGGATTCCTCAGATGATGAAGTCCTCTTAGCATTGAGCTGGGAGACAGGACCAGATGGTAAGCTGGTGATCCCTGAGGATGGAAGTAGGCACTTCCACCCCATTCAGGTGAATGGGATCCCTACCACTGGCCTGAGAGACACCTGTGCCAGTCACACTATAGTGAGTGACCGGTTAGTGACCCCAGACATGTATGTCCCAGGAAAGACAAAGAAAGTCAGGATAGCCACAGGGGAGGTCACCTCCAAACCTGTAGCCATAGTGCCCCTAGAGAGGGAGGGTATCCTTGACTGGATTAGGGTGGTAGTCAGTGCAGACCTCCCCCTAGATTGTATCCTGGGCAATGACCTCCCAGAGGTGAGTCTGGTCACAGATGGGGTGGTCGCCCAGGGCGCCCCCCCAACCCAAAGTCCTGGGGAGTCAGTCCCTACAGTTAGGAGACAGGGGTCCCCAAGAAAAGGAAAGAAGAAAAGGAAGGGTAGGCCACTCTTAAAGAGAGTTCCAGGGAGCCAAGGGCCTTCTGCCCCAGTAGGGGGGGAGCCCAGAGTTGGCACTGGTGAGGCCTCACCTGACCCCAAGGAAGTCCTGAGTAGTCAGGCAGCTGTCCAGATGCAAGGTGTTGCCCCTGCACTGACAGAAGGGAGAGTGGAAGGAGGGTGTCTGCCACAGGAGGTGGTAGCCCCCCACTCTAGACAGCAAGAGGGGTGCCAGGACCCCAAAGATGCCCCTAAAGCAGCTCAGCCACCTGTCAGTGGAGAGCTTAGGGTGTGGTTCTGGGTACTGACAGCTGTCAGTAGCCTCTGCTGGGTGCTAGCCTTCCTGGCAGCACTGTACTTGGCCTGGGAGGCAGACCCCAGGGCCAATAGCAAAGTAGGCCCCCTGACCCTATTGGTCATGGTGGGGTTGCTCAAGTGTTGGGTGACCTCTTTGGGTAAGCTAGGTGTTGCCCTAGCAAAGTTTGGAGTAGGGGAGGTGGGCACCTCACTACCCAAGTTGGCAGAGAGAAAGGAGGAAGACCCCCCTAGAGGAAAGTTTCAGTTTGTGTTGGGTCCTTTTACTGTTGGGATGGCTTCACTACCCATAGGGAGTGACCCTGACAGGAGGATATAAGGCAGAGTAGGCCCTGAAAAGGGACAGCCAGTTTTCTTCACTGTCTTCCTCGCCTAACAAGCCAGGAAGACTCTCCCAGGGTTGGGCTGAGTCTCCTGGGCGTGTGGGCTGGGGGGGGGTTGTGTGAGAAAACAGGGCTGATTGCAGAGGCCCCATAACTTTTTGCCCCCATTATCCACTTTATGCTGGTGTTTTCCTGATTCTGATGGTGCCCTGGGTACTGCTAACCAGTCCCAGGGCCTGTGCTCTGTGTAAAATCAATATGCAAATTAGGCTAATTATAATTGGCTAAGTGAACCTACCTATAAGTCCCTAGTATATGGTAGGGCATGTAGGTTTAGGGACCACAGCATAGGTGGTGCACACCTAGATGCACTGCTGAGGTGCCCAGTGTCATTTTAAAAGCAGGCCTGCCTTGCTGGCTGCTTTTAAATTAAAGTTATGTGCAAATTCGACTTTGGAATTAAAGGTACTTCCAAAGTCTTAAACTACCTTATTTTTACATATAAGTCACCCCTAAGGTGTGCCCTATGTGCCCCTAGGGCTGGGTGCCATGTAACTATAAGCAGGGATTTTATAAAAATAGATTTATAAGCCCTGGTGAGGTAAAAACAGCCAAATTTGTTTTTCCCTCATTGAAGTAAATGGCCTTCATAGGCTAGAATGGGCAGACTTTATATTAAATTTTAAAGTCTCCTTAAATGTTACATACCAAGAATTTGGTATCAAATTGATTGTTGTAATAAATCTCACAACTTCCAGTTGTTGGATTTAATATAACTTGTCCAGGTAAAAAGTTTAGACTTTACCTAAAAAGTTGCCAATTTCAGCTCTGCATTGTTTTTGCTGCTGTGCTCTGATTGGCCAGCCTGCAGCAGCTTCTGCCAGGCTGCCTTGATTAGGTGTGAAGTGGCCTGGCTTCACACAAAGGAATGTGCTTGGGGAGAGAATCTCCCCTCAGCAGATGGTGAGGCAGGAAGGGGGAGGGCTGCCAAACTGGTCTTCAAAGGCAGAGAAGGACATCTGGAGCACCCAGCAACACCCCCACATCCTGCAACCCCAGACAACTAGGTGCCCCCTTGATTAGATTAGGAGAGGGCAGGAGAGGGGTGTGTTTATGATTTTTAGCCACACCAGTGGGTGGGCTCAGCCAGATGTAACCTCCAAAAATCAGATTCATCCATGTTGGATTTTTAGAGACTGTTGCCTTCTGGGATGGATTTTTGCCACACTTCCCAGGAAGTGGTCATCACAGGGGGACGACCCTGTCCCTGATTGGAGAACCAGGGCCCCCCTGCTTTTCACCCAGGAGCAAGGATAAAACTGGCAGACCTGCACCCACGCCTCAGATCCCCTCCAGAATTCAACAAGAAAGGAACTAAAGAAGAAGAAGGACTGCCCTGCTGGACCCCTGGCCTGCACCTGGACCCTGCACTCAGAAGGACTGCACCAGCTGCACACTTGGGCTTCACCACAAGAAGGACTTTGCCTGGCTTCAACTGGTTCAAGGAGGGACTCCCTGTTTGCTACAGGTGAAAAATTGCTAAACCAGAGTCCCCTGCACCAACTCCTGAAGAAAGCGACCAGCTGACCACTGTCCAGTGGCCAAAAAGGAGTTTGCGCCAGGTGCATTCTGGGAGTTGAAGTCCGCACCCCCAAGGACTATCACAGAACTTCTGGACCCTTGGGGTGAGCTGTGGACCCCAAAAGAACCTTGAAAGAACATCTGGGTGAAGCCCCAGAAGTTTGGAAAAGATTGGAGAATTTTTGAAAAAAATCTCCATAAAGTGACCGACCCGACGCGGAAATTCTAGCCGGCTTGCCTCAACCGCGACCCGGCCTGACTTCGTGGTTCGTCCCGGTAAAGAAAAACATCCAAAAAAGAGACTAAGTCCGAAGGTAAAAAGTTGACCGGGACCTCCCAGCCATCGAATCCGAGAAGGGCTCCACGGACGTCGGATCAAGATCCAGGTTTACCCCGGTCGAAGGATTTTCATCTCGAAAAAACGACTAAGTCCGAAGGTAAAAATCACCACCGAGGAAACCGACTTCGCGTATCCGGACAAGGGCTCCAGGAGGTCGGATTCAACTGGCAGGTTCGTCCCGGGGAAGAAAAACATCAAAAAAGAGACTAAGTCAGAAGGTAACTTTTTAACCGAGGCCTCCCGCGACCTGTAGCCGAGCAGGGCTCCATCGCGGTCGGCCTGAAAGTTTGACTTTGCCCCGGTCCTGGTGCAACCAGATGACCCGATTGGCGCTTTTTGTTTCTAAGCGCTAGAAAATAATAATACTTTAAAAATTCATATCTCCGGTTCCCCTGAACCGATTTTGATCGTTTTTGTGTCATTTTAAAGATAAAAATATAAGCTATTTTTATAAATTGGTTTTGGATTTTTAAACTGTTTCCTGTGTTTTATTTAATTACTGTTTTGTGATATTTGAATGCTTTACACTTTGTCTCCTAAGTTAAGCCTTGACGCTCGATGCCAAGCTACCAAGTGTAGAGCTGGGATTAATTTACTGAGACCTAACTGTACCTATGTGGAGGTTAGTGGCTTGTTGCTAGGTGTAGGTACCTACCTGCCCTACCAATAACCCATTTTCCAACACCCTGCTACTCATGGGAAATGCCCAGCCCAAGAGTCAACGCAGGTCATCTGTGAACGGGAACCAAAAAACCTAGGACCAGTATCACCATAGTTAGGGCTCTTCAGCTAGGCTTAGATTGTTCCAGGAGCAGAGTGAGTCAGGGACCCACGTCTGGGCATACCTAGCACAGTTAGGGTGGCAAATGCAAAACTAACAAGGTGATGAATGAAATGTTTGAATTAATCTCACCCACCGGTAATCTCTAGGGTCCATATCCCAATCCATTGCTTTTTTGCCCACCATGCCACCTCAGTTTTCTAGACTGTTCCGATTGGGGCAGGGTAAGACTGATTTGCATAAAGCTGGGTCCAAACTGAGGTGACATGGTGTGCAAAATAATGATGAATTGGGCTTCGTCTCTCTCAGCCACCAAGTCCACCATCAACACACACAGACCCAACAAAATGCCTGCTAAGCCTGCTGGAAGAGGACCACTATATTGAGAAACAGTATTACTGTGCCCTCACACAGTTATCACAACTAACAACACATGTTACAAGCTCAAAATATACTGCTCACCCCTCTCCAAAACAAAACAACACCGTCACAAACGTTGCCTCAAAAAACAAGTACCACATCTATGACCTGCTCATGGCCACACGACCTGACTTACTATTTATAATGGAATCATGGTTGGGAGATGACACGGCCCCACTATTGCATGTTCCTCTGGACTATCAAACTATCACACAAAACCGTACAGGCAAGAGAGGAGGTAGACAAGCGATTATATTCAAACAAGCAATAAATCTAAACAGACAACATTGCCATACAAGGTTGGGAGGCCCTCCTCACCAGATGCAACCCTACTCCGAATTCCTCTTGTGACTTTCTCCTCCTTTACAGACCTCCCCCTAACAACTCAACATTCCCAGACACTTTCTAGTTACAGTCTCAAACCTTATAACATTATATTCAAACCTATGCATTCGTGGGGACCTAAGCATTTGGTTTGACAAACCAAATATGCCCCATCCAAAAGCTATCACCACTAGCCTAGTCACATTGAACCTACATCAGATTGTACACAATCCCACATACATCTCTGGACACATCCTAGATGTCATTTTTGCAAAGACTGAACTTGTTACCATTCATAGCATCACGTTAATCACATGGTAACAAACAGATTCTAGATACAATTAATTATGTTCCAAAACTTTATGAGTGGCTACAGGAAGCTTTTGATATCCTAATACCACTCAGAAAAACTAAAGATGACAAACAAAAACAACACCTTGGAGAAACACAGAACTTAAAAAGATAAAGCAACGAATTAGAAGGTAGCAACTGCCCTGGCTCAAAACAAACAACATTCAAGAAAAACTTCAGCTACACACACTTAACAGAATATACAAATCATCAATCAAAAAAGCTAAAAAGGGTACTACTCAGACAGAATTCTAAATGCTAAATTTGCAACCAAAGAATTTTATAAAATTCTCAATGAATTTCAAAAGCCTAAATGCATGGATGTAAGTCATCCCACTAACAAAGATTTCACAAACAAGCTAGCAACTCATTACACAACCAAGGCAGACACATTGGACTCCTATTTAAAACCGAAGAACACCATCAGCACCAACCACTTTCTTAAAATCCCCTCCAAGAATAAACCAATCCAGCCTCTGCACTCCTTCAAACAAATATCACATGGTGAAATTATGGATTTGATCAAAGCAAGCAGGCCTTCCGGTTGCCCTTCTGATCCTTGTCCACCACACATCTTCAAGAACATTCTTTTATCCACTTCTGCTGCCTCACCTGTAAGGAGAATCATCAATAACTCTTTACCTCCAGCAACATCTCCTGAAGACCTGAAAAAGGTATACATACGTCTGATATTAAAGAAAACAAACCTAGACCCACAGGACCCCAACAACTACAGACCAATCACAAATGGACCTTTCCTGGGCAAACTGATAGAAAGATCAGCATTTGCCCAGATGTCACAATTCATTGAAAACAATTCCATACTTTCATACTACCAAACTGGATTCCACCCATGAAGAGGCACTGAATCGGCACTCCTAGCAATCTGGGATGATCTTAAAAACACAGTCAACTGCAATGGAGTTGCTGCACTACTTCTCTTGGACCTCTTGGGTGCCTTTGATACTGTTGACGATGACACCCTAATTCAAAGAATCCACGAAACCGGGTTAGAAGGTACTGCTCTCAACTGGATTACATCCTACCTTCAAAACAGAACTAATATTATCTATTCTCCTCATCCAAACCCTACCTCACAAAAGCAGGAGTTCCTCAAGGATCAATCATCTCACATTTGATTTTCAACATCTACATGATGTCATTACCTGAATTGATCAATGATTTTCAACTCACATGTTTCAACTATGCAGATGACACACAAATATTACTTAAATTGGAAGGCCCCAAAGGCATTGAAAACTCACAAATCTTCAGTTGCCTCAGAGCCAGTGATCAGTGGATGACATGGAGCCATCTCAAACTGAATGCTTCCAAAACAGAAATACTCACATGTGGTGACTGGAAAAATTATGACCCACTGTGCGCCTGGCCTGACGATCTCGGACCACCTCCTCAAGTATCCAAGGAAGTTAAAAACCCTGGAATGACCATGTACTCCAAGTTAACAATGAATGCCCAAGTGGACAAATTATCATGATCAAGCTTCATCACCTTGAAGACTCTGTGACGTATCGTCCCCCACCTCGGATTTCCACACAAGGTACAGGCTTCTATCTCTCTTGTACTATCCAAACTGCATTATGCCAATGTCCTCTACCATGGATCATCTCTACAACATATTCAGAACTCTGCAGCCAGGCTTCTATTACATGTAAAGCAACAAGCCCACATCTCTCCTGCCTTGAGATCACTACACTGGTTACCCTATACCAGAAGATCCACCTTCAAGTTGCTTTGTATCACCCGCAAAGCTATACATGGAACAGGACCGCTTTTTATCAGAAACAAAATAACCAAATACATTCAACAAAGAAACCTCTGCTGAAGATTGGCACCCCGCCTTAGAACACTACCATACAAGAAAAAGACAATAGGTGGTACATCCTTCTCCGTCCAATCAGCCAAACTATGGAATTCATTACCCCCAAATATGAAATACACGGATGAGCATCTTGTCTTCAGAAGACTACAAGAGTTGGCTCTTTTCTTCATAATCACCATATTCAAACAGCAATGGAGTGTATATGCCTGTGTTGATAAATATTTATAATCTGATTATGTGTATCGTCTAGATATGCATAGTTCTTTAGGAAATATATATCGTTACTATGTCATATTAATAAATTATACACATACTCTTTAGGCCTGTTTAACAAATGTATATTTACTCACGGTAAAATATATATATATATATATATTTATATATATATATATATGTGTGTGTGTGTGTGTGCATGTGTATATACATATATATAATATATATATATATATATATATATATATATATATATATATATATATATATATATGTTTTCTTCAATACACGTGCTCACAAACGAGCTCCAAGTGGCCCCAGAGGGGTGATGCAGCAAAAACCGGCAGAGCACTCCAGTTAATCTCCTCTCAGCAACAAATTTATTTTATGACAGCTGCACTCTCAGGAGGTCAAAAGGAGTAAGTTTATTAAACACAACGCTTTTCGGCTGACTAGCAGCCTTGGTCACGTGTATACTCCAACCAATACATACAGCATTAAATACCCAGTGATCATGGTCACAGAAACAGGACAAAATTTTGTACTCTCAAAATTACTATTTTTCTTTTTTTCTTTTTTTCTAATTTTCTAAATATAACTATAAATATACATGTTAATCTAAAAAGAGAATGGGCATCAAGCTGAAAGAATAAGGAATATATATCAATTTCATCCATATATATCAACCAATCACCATATATAAATAAATATGATATAAATAAATAAATATATTATAAATAAATATAAAAATCTTTAGAATACCAAGGAATACTCATATACCAATGGATAATATCAATATAAATACATAAATAAATACATAATTGTATAAATATATAAATATATAAATATCCATATAATATAGATATAAATCAGAACATAATTCCGGCTCATATATATCATTTAAAATATTTCACTTCAATAAGCTGTTTATCATAGATATATATGGGACCAATATCGTAGTTCAAAAAACGAATTCCTATATCCAAGATGTTTGCCAATTAAGTATCATGTATATCATATAATGATTAGAGTATCTTCCTTCAGCCAAGGATTCCAACTATCAGGTAACATGAATATATTCTTAGTCTAGAAAATTTGATAAAATAATTATTCCTTTTTAAATTTTTTACACACAATTAGTAAAGCAAGTACTTATCACTGCTTCTATAAAGCCAATACCCATCACCATGTGAAAAACTAAGCAATAACCAATAGTCAATACACGAGTCTGGAATCCAGCCGGACCCCATCATTCTGAAAAGACATAAATACATTATACTCAAAAAGTTATAAGAATAATCACTTAAAGAATAAATTAAGGAAAAATGACAATTGGTTAAAATCAGAATCAAATAAACCTGCTATTCATAATACAACTGCCTTAAGATCATAACTACAAAAATCACCAATTCAATATATCTGATACTTCATCATAATAATTATCTCAATTATCAAATAGGTGGGTATTCAGCTCTTCACCAATATTTAATCCATTCTGTATTTTAGTTTCTAAATTGACAATATACCTGGATTCTTTTTTCCTTAACATCAAGTCTCTATTGCCGCCTCTGTGATGTAATGGTACATGTTCAATACCATAATAAGATAACAGAGCAGAATCAGAGTTGTGTTTCTCCTGAAAGTGTCTTGCTACAGGATAATGTGAATCCCTTGTTGTAATGGCACGCATATGTTCTAAGATGCGTTTTTTTACTGCATGTTTCGTACTTCCCACGTACCTAAGGTGACAGGGACATTCCAATACATATATAGTAAACGGAGTACCACATGTCAAAAACTGCTTGATTTGTTTGTTAGTTCCTGGTTTACTTGTAGGGTACTCCTTTCTTGACACACTATTACGGCAAGCTTTACAGTGGCCACGAGGGAAAAATCCGTGCAAATTGTGTTCCTTTATTTGAGCGGTAGATGTGATATCATTTGATCTCAATCTATCATGGAGATTACGGCCTCTTCTAAAAGTAATTAAGGGCCACCTCTGTATCTCCTTACCAATAATGGGATCACTTTTCAGAATATTCCAATGTTTTGAAAAGATCTTTTTAATCTGTGCCGTATCCTCATTATAGGTTAGGACCAATCTAATATCATCGCCCTTCTCATTTTCTCTTTTCTCAGTATTGTCAAAAAGAGTATGTATTCTTTCCACTTTCTTGACCTTGTCTATAGCCTTTCTGATTACCCAATCTGGGTAACCCCTTTGTTTGAACCTCCTAGTCATGTCTTTCTGTTCTCTCTCAAAAATTTCATCCGTATTGCTAATTCTTTTCGCCCTTAATAGTTCTCCATAGGGAATACTCCATTTCAATTTATCCGGATGTCCACTAGTGGCATGCAATAAGCTATTACCTGCTGTGATTTTACGAAAAAGTTCAGTGTGGATCATCCTATCCTTGATCTTAATCCTTGTATCCAAAAAATCAATCGAAGAGTAAGTAATATCATATGTCAATCTAATGTTGTACTCATTCCTGTTAAGTTTCTCAATGAAACACTTAGCCTCATTCTCAGAACCTTTCCAAATTATAAAGAGATCATCAATGTATCTAAGCCATAATATGGCCTGATTAATTTCTGGATATTTCTCTTCATCTTTGAAGATCCCTTCTTCCCATAGACCCATAAATAAACAGGCAAAACTGGGCGCAAAGCAAGTTCCCATTGCAGTTCCAAGAACCTGTTTATACAGCGTGCCATTGAATAAGAATATATTGTTCGTCAGACAATATCTTATCATCTTTATTAGCATGTCAGTATGTGCCAGATATCTTAATGATCTTGTCTGCAAAAAGTGTCCACATGCTTGTATGCCCATCTCATGATCAATAATCGTATACAATGAATTCACATCTAAAGTGACAAGTAAAAAATCATCTTCCCAGACAATACCTTCTAATTTGCCTAGGAAATCTTTAGTATCACGAACATAAGAGGGCAAATTCATAACAAATTCCCTCAGGAAAAAATCTACATATTTGGATACATTTTCCAACACGTTCCCACATGAGGAGACAATTGGTCTCCCAGGAGGGTTGTCTCTATCTTTGTGAATCTTAGGGAGAATATAAAAAATGGGTAGCTTAGGATATTCCCTTTTCAAAAAACAGTATTCTTCCCACAGTAAAAGGCCCTTGTCCTTCCATTCTGTCAAAAGGTCCCAGATTCCCATAATGCTATTCAGATAAGTATCTTTAGTCACAGTCATGTAAAATTGGGAATTACTCAATTGGCGCATAACCTCATCAATATATCTTTGTTTTTTTCAAAGTACTATATTGCCTCCCTTATCAGCAGGGCAGATGATGGTGTCACTGTCCTCTGCTAGCAATCTAATAGTTTAGTTTTGACTAAATGTCATGTTATTATTAGATCTGGGTTTGAACCATGTACGATGTCGAAAATGTGTCAAACTTTGCACTGCCATATCGTAAAAGGTGTCAATATTGTCATGGATCATATTCGGAAAAAATGTAGACTTAGGTTTAAAACCAGATGGAGCTGCCAAATCATATACGATATCCAAATCGTCTAAAGTTTGATATAGATCTTTTTCATTAGTCTGTACCATTTGATCTTGTTCTAATTCATGAAGAGTTAACAATGTATCAACATCACCTATGGATAAAACGAGTTCATCACTGTCTTTAGTCATGCAAGATTCTAACCTATTGCTAACATTTCGTTTCAGTTTAGACCATTTTTTTAATTTCAGTTTCCTTATAAATTTAAACAGATCTATACGGGTTTCAGCATAATTGAAACGTGCCGTAGGACAGAAGGAAAGACCTAGACATAATGTTTTTTTATCATCTTCTGTTAACTGATGATCTGATAAATTAATGATAGTCTTATTCACCGTTTCACTATCCATTATGTCGATAGCTCGGAGCCGTTCCTTATTTTTCCCACTTGCTCCGAGTTTGGATCTCTTCTTAATGCGGTTTCTAAGTCTCTCTCTCCTCTTTTGATTCCGGCTCATCTTCCTCTTCGGCCCCTTGGTCTGCCTCTGTGGTTCAACACTTCTCCTTTCTGTTTGTATGAGACTTGCCTGCCATGTCGTAGCAGGCGATACTCGTCTAAAAAAGTAAACCAGGAACTAACAAACAAATCAAGCAGTTTTTGACAAGTAGTACTCCGTTTAATATATATGTATTGGAATGTCCCTGTCACCTTAGGTACGTGGGAAGTACGAAACATGCAGTAAAAAACGCATCTTAGAACATATGCGTGCCATTACAACAGGGGATTCACATTATCCTGTAGCAAGACACTTTCAGGAGAAACACAACTCTGATTCCGCTCTGTTATCTTATTATGGTGTTGAACAGCTACCATTACATCACAGAGGCAGCAATAGAGAGTTGATGTTAAGGAAAAAAGAATCCAGGTATATTGTCAATTTAGAAACTAAAATACCGAATGGATTAAATATTGGTGAAGAGCTGAATACCCACCTATTTGATAATTGAGATAATTATTATGATGAAGTATCAGATATATTGAATTGGTGATTTTTGTAGTTATGATCTTGAGGCAGTTGTATTATGAATAGCAGGTTTATTTGATTCTGATTTTAACCAATTGTAATTTTTCCTTAATTTATTCTTTAAGTGATTATTCTTATAACTTTTTGAGTATAATGTATTTTTTGTATTTATGTCTTTTCTGAATGATGGGATACGGCTGGATTCCAGACTCGTGTATTGACTATTGATAATTTTCTTAGTTTTTCACATGGTGATGGGTATTGGCTTTATAGAAGCACGGATAAGTACTTTCTTTACTAATTGTGTGTAAAAAATTGAAAAAGGAATAATTATTTTATAAAATTTTCTAGATTAAGAATATATTCATGTTACCTGATAGTTGGAATCCTTGGCTGAAGGAAGATACTCTAATCATTATATGATATACATGATACTTAATTGGCAAACATCTTGGATATAGGAATTCGTTTTTTGAACTACGATATTGGTCCCATATATATCTATGATAAACAGCTTATTGAAGTGAAATATTTTAAATGATATATATGAGCCGGAATTATGTTCTGATTTATAGTTATATTATATGGATATTTATATATTTATATATTTATACAATTATGTATTTATTTATGTATTTATATTGATATTATCCATTGGTATATGAGTATTCCTTGATATTCTAAAGATATTTATATTTATTTATAATATATTTATTTATTTATATCATATTTATTTATATATGGTGATAGGCTGATATATATGGATGAAATTGATATATATTCCTTATTCTTTCAGCTTGATGCCCATTCTCTTTTTAGATTAACATGTATATTTATAGTTATATTTAGAAAATTAGAAAAAAATAAAAAAAGAAAAATAGTAATTTTGAGAGTAAAAAATTTAGTCCTGTTTCTGTGACCATGATCACTGGGTATTTAATGCTGTATGTATTGGTTGGATTACACACGTGACCAAGGCTGCTAGTCAGCCGAAACGCGTTGTGTTTAATAAACTTACTCCTTTTGACCTCCTGAGAGTGCAGCTGTCATAAAATAAATTTGTTGCTGAGGATATATATATATATATATATATATATATATATATATATATATATATAAATATATATGTGTGTGTGTGTGGTGTGTGTGTATAATATTCTATGCTTAACATGTTCATAGGTAATTGCATAGATCCTAGATAAATTGTTATAGTAGATCCCTGCTTTCATTTTTATATCACACTGATCAAATGTTTTATTATCATAAGCATTTTGCTATTCCACAATTGAGGAAAGATAAATAAATGTTAGAAAAGTACACTTATTAATAATTAACTTCAAATATTACAAATCTTGAAAGTCTGTGTCCTACTGTACTGGTGAAAAATGTAATAAATAGAATAAAATAACATCTATAAATAATTAAATTAAAGTATATATATTTATATATATATATATATATATATACACACACATAATTAATAAATAAAGGGACAAATAAAATTAAAATATTATTAAAATTATACACATATATATTTAATAAATATATATATATATATATATATACATGTATACATTTCTGTATATATATTAAAAAATTTAAAAATATAAAATATATCTACATTTACTCCCTTGTAAGCTTTACTGTCTCTCCCCATCACCCTATGTCTCTATCAAACTATCCTCCATCCCCACTCTGACTCATCCCAAATCCATCCTACTACTTTCATCTCCAAAATAACCCTGCCTAAGCTCTTCCCTCTTCTACCACATCTACCTCACCCCAAACCTCAGTTTACTACTATGATCTCCCAAAGAACCCTACTAAAGTCTCCCTCATTAATCTCACCTTTGACTCATCCAAAACCCCTCCTGTTACTGTGATCTCCTTAACCCTCTCCACAAACTCTTCTCTCCTCCATCTCTCCTTTACTCATCCCAAGCCTCATCCTATTACTATAACTCCCAATTAACACTTTTGGATTGTTCCCTCTTCTATCCCTCCATTACTCTAGTCAGTCCAATGAACAAACCCACATATCCTCTGCTCAAAATTAACTCATAATAATACTAATACTGTACTCATATTTCCTCTATACTAATTCACCACTAATCCCTTTTGTGTTCTGGAGTAGCATGCTAAGTGTTGAAAAACGTTTTGACGCCTCGTCAGGGATGGTAAGCGCTATATAAATACTAATGCATTATAATAAACATGCACATTTCTTGGATGTTAAGGGAAAGGAATGTTAAATATGCCTTTGATTATGGCATAGAGTTACTCTTCTTGAGACAAACTTGGTCCCATGGAACATATACAAATAGAAATGTTACACATTGTTAAGTGTGAAACCACACACACAAGTAAACCTTCCTAAACTATGATTGCTTTGGAAAGTGTGAACATGGATTTTTTGAGGAATATGACATTTAAATAGATGTCTTATGAGTCAAAGATATGGTATGACGAGAGTGACACATCATAATAAGCAACAGTTTGTATTTGAAAGCATTATGGGAGCTGTAGTCATTGACCACTAATGGGGTAGCAGCTGTTGCGTACTGCACTGAAGAATGACTCCATCCTGCTGGTGATAACTGAGCAACTTTCTTACACATAAATAGTAATTATTATTATTTTGAACACTGATGATGTGGACAAGTGGCATACAGAAAAATACCATACATGTTACTACTTTATACGTATGTGCTGGGGAAAAATCCCTCACACACAGTGATTACCTGTTTCGTTAGTATGACAAATTTATGCATAAAAAAAAATTATATATATATATATATATATATATATATAAATGGCTGTTTTGTTAGTATTCTGAAAGGGAAATTAGGTTAATAGCTTTTCAGACAATACTGTTTACTAAAAAAAGGTCATCTCCACAAGGATTTATCAGAACATTTGCCACACATTTATGGAAAATATATATCTTAAGAACACTTTTTTAGTATTACAAGACTCAATCCAACCAGTATACTGCAAAGAAAAAAGTAAACGGTTGCTTTCCAATATACTGTACTTGTACATACCTACCTCAAATCTACCTGGGATTCCTGCAAAGCCTTCAACGTGCAGGATCTTATAAGGCTTTCCTTCCCAGGGCAAGAAGTTCATATACCTGGAAGAACATCAGCTGGGCTTTGAAAGCCAAAGATCTTATCCTCCCTCGCAGATTAGTCCAGCACTTATGTTTTTCCTCCTGTGAATGCCTATCCTGCCGTTAAATACAGCATTCTCTCTTGAGACAATACTCTTCCATATTTACCTTTACCTCTACCCTAATGATCTCATCCTCCAAGACTGTCAATTATGTGCCTGTGCATCTGAGGCTTCTTCTGCCAGCCCTGGTTTAAAACTACAAATTAAATGAAAGCATAAAAAACAAATAACTAAGGTAAATGGGAGAATAAACACAGGGAAAGCAACTTGCAATTAAAATAAAAGCCTACCTGCTGCTGGTTGCTTGTGAGAAAGGTAAACAATCATGGTAAGGCATGGGGGTGTGTCTTATACTGTGCTGTGCAAATGTGATTACTTAGTACACTACTATCAGGTACTTGACTTACAGGACTATCTTTAAGGTGCAAGACTATGCCATGCCATAACGGGTCAGTAACGTATTTATTCTGACAGGACAACTCTGGAAACGTACCTTATGGAAGGCATATATAAATGTGCGGGATGAATATTGCTGCACCAACAACAATGGATTGTTTTCCAATGACTGATCTCAGTCTATGTGGTAGAACCACTAGTAGGATGGATGTACATCCACCAAGGCTAACAACAGTTCCCCTGTCTAATTTTAGCTAGCAAATATGCTAAGATATTGCAAAACATCTTTTTCTGTAATAAGCACGGGATTAGCCAAAGAAATATACACTACACAGCACCCATTATCATCCCTCGAATCCTAATTCTACAGCTTTTTTAAATATAACATTTCTGGCTATTTGGAAGGGCACAAATATTTGTATTAGATCACTGATTAGGGACAGGTCTGACAAAGAGTGCATAATGTCAGCTCTTGTACATAGGGATAACATGTCCCTATTAAATAAAGTTAATACACAGTAATGAACACAATAATTCAACATTTCTCTCTTTTTTCCACATTTCTTTTGAGTAGATTGGACTGACCAAAGTTCATCACAGCAGGGATCTGGATAGAGAAGAAGATCATAGACTGTGAGGCAGACACAGAGGGGCAGATGTATTGTAGTGTTGTGTTGCCCTTACGTCATGCACAATAAAAAAGGGCAATGCAACCCTAAAGTCAGATTTACTATGCAATGCAATGTCACCTTGTATGGCACTGGGGTGCTTCATAAATCTGGAGTAATACAAGGCAGCACAAGTCGGTACCTTGAGATACTGTAATCCAGGGAGGCATTTCCTAGGTGGAGCGTGGGTTTTTCCAAGCATCCAACTATGGATTTTGGTGCTTTCCCAGACTTACATAAGTAGTAGACCTAGGAATGTGTCAAAATGCTATGCCTTTCCAGGGGAGGAATAACAAGGAGACATATGTTTATTTCTCCTCATTTCTTTTTCTTTCTATGTGTGCTGCATTGTGCAGCACACATAGAAATAGGAAAACGCCTCAAAGGATTGTTTATGTGCAGGAAGTTGTCCCTTCCTGCACAAAAACAATCCTGTTTACAGCACAGGTTCTCTTGCATCAGAGTGCAAGGATACCTACATTGTAACAATGTAGCACACTGTGTGCTAGCACAAGGCAAGGACAGGAATTCGCCATATAATGTTAGATAAGGTGAATTCATGCTCTCTTCCTTTCATGCACCGCAATGCAGAAAGGTGTCCTGCTGCACTGTGCTAAAGTTTGATAAATCTGAGTGAAAACCTTTAAATCAGTGGTGAGGAAGAAGACACCACCATCCCCTTGGGTAGTGCATTTTCCACGAGACATACAAGATCTGTCACCAAAATACTCTTGGTGGTGGCAACTTTTGGGGGGAAGGTGAATACCATAAGGCCAGGTTGAGTTAAATGTAAGGGCTCCCCTTGGCCTTGAGCAACATAAACCTGTGGTATTTGGAGAGCACAACCCACAACTATCTGGACCTGCACCCCATCGCTCCTTAACTCCACAAAACCTGATTCCATCAAGTCTCCACATGCAACCCCTGCACAGGTGGCATTGCCTCCTCCCAGTGCGTGCTGACATGAACACAAATGTTTGAGGGACACCCCACAGACTTCTTGTGCAGCTCACTCCAGAAAATGTGTCCTTGAGCAGAATCAAGGTGTTCTCAGATCTCTTAGAATATATGGGATTTTGTTGGAACAGTACTGACACTCTAAGATGGTCACTGAACAGCTCAAAACTTTGTTTTACTGAGGTATTTTGATCCGTCGTTGTGGAGGGCTTTGTATGTGAGAGGTTTGAATGTGATTCTCTTGTGTATTGGGAGCCAGTGCAGGTCTCTCAGTAGGGCGAGGTGTGGCTGTGTTTGGGAGCATTCTTGATGAGACGGGCAGGGGCGTTATGGATGCGTTGTAGTCTATTCTCTACCTTGGTGGTGGTTCCAGCATAGAGTGAGTTGCTGTAGTCCAAGCGGCTGCCTGCGAGGGTCTGGGTGACTGTTCTTTTGGATTTGGTTGGGATCCATTTGGGGACTTCCGGAGCATGCACATGGTGTTGAAACAGACAGAGGAGACTGCACTGACTTGATAGTTCATCGAGAGTGCTGAGTCTAGGATGAAACCCAGGTTGCGGGCGTGGTCAGTGGGGGCCGGAGTGCTTCCAAGAGCAGTGGGCCACCAGGAGATGTCCCCGGCTGAGGGGTTGTTGCCGGTGATGAGGACTTCTGTTTTTTTGGTATTTAGCTTGAGACTACTCTCCTTCATCCAGGCTGTGACTTCTCTCATTCTGTTGTGGAAGTTGGCTTTGGCTGTGAGCAGGTCATTGGTGAGGGAAATGATTAGCTGAGCGTCGTCGGCGTATGAGACAATGTTGAGTGTGTGGTGTCTGGCGATGGTGGCTGGGGGCCATGTAGAGGTTGAAAAGGGTGGGGCTCAGAGAGGAACCTTGCGAGATGTCGCAGATGATCAGGGTGGCCTCTGAGTAGAAGTAGGGGGAGATGGACTTTTTGGGTCCTGTCGGAGAGGAAGGAGGTGATCCATTCTAGTGCCTTGTCTCGGATGCCGGCGTCATGGAGACAAGTCTGTAGAGTGTGATGGGAGATGGTGTTGAAGGCGGCAGACAGACTGAGGAGGATGAGAGCTGCAGTCTCAACTCTATCTAGGAGGATGTGAATGTTGTCTGTGGCAGTGAGGAGGGTGGTCTCAGTGCTGTGGTTGCTGTGGGAGCCTGACTGAGAGGGGTCAAGGATATTGTAGAGTTCGATGTGTTTGGTGAGTTGTCTGTTGACATTTTTTTCGATGACATTGGCTGGGAAGGGGAGTAGAGAGAGTTCTTGAAGTATAGAGAGTTCCTGAGGTCGTCTGGGTCTGTGGTTTGTTTCTTCAGTAAGGGCTTGATTTCGGCATGTTTCCAGATTTTTTTAAAGGTGGCGGTTTCGAACGAGAGGTTGATGATGTGCCGGTGCTTGGGTGCAATGGTACTGCTTGCTTTGTTGAAGATGTGGTGGGGGCAGGGATCAGAGGGAGAGTTGGAGTGGATGGAGTTCACGATGTTGAGGATTTCCTCATCAAAGATGCTGGCCCAGCAGAGTAGGTGGTGGGGGTTTAGAGGAGCTTGGTGGTGGCTAGAAGGTGTTGGGTGTGGGATGGTCCTTGGCCCCGGAAGCTGTCGTAGATGTCTGCTATCTTACAGTGGAAGTAGGTGGAGAGGTTGTTGCAGAGTTCTTGTGAGGGGTGGATGTCCGTGGAGTTCACTCAGGGGTTGGTCAGTTTGCTGATGATCGTGAAGAGCTCTTTGCTGTTGTGTGCGTTGTTGTTGATGTGTTCCTGGAAGGTGTTTCTCTTGGTGGTCCTGATGAGTTGGTGTGTGTTTTGAAGGCTTTTTTGAAGGCTTCGTGTTTGGGTGGGGGTCTTATCGGTGCACCATTTCCTTTCAAGGCATCTGCAGTTTTGTTTGGACTCCTTGAGGACTGGGGTGAACCAGTTGGCTTTCCTTGCTGAGCGGTGGTTGAAGGGTTTGTTGATGGGGGCTAAGGTGTTGGTGCAGTCTGAGATCTAGTTAAGGAGGTCCTGGGCAGCTGTGTTAGTGTCAAGGTCATCTGGGGGGGTGAATTGTAGAGGTTGGTGAGTAGCTGGTCCTTGGTTATCTTGCTCCAGCTCCTGTGGGGTGGTAGGTGAGCGAGGTGTCATTCAGGGGATTTGCTGAAGGTGAAGTTGATACAGAGGTGGTCGGTCCATTGGAGTTCGGTGATGTGGTTGTTGGAGATGTAGTTGCTAGCAGTGAAGATGTGGTTGAGTGTGTGTCCGTCCGAGTGGGTAGATGAGGTGATCAGTTGTTTGAGTCTGAGGTTGACGAGGTTTTCGAGCAGCATCGTGGAGTTGTTGTCATTTGCGTTCTCCAGGTGGAAATTGAGATCCCCGAGAAGTATGTAGTCCTTGGAAGCGAGCGCGTGGGTGGCGGCGATGTCAGCAATGGTGTCGCAGAATGGGGGGGTGGGGGCCCGGCGGCCTGTAGATGAGGGTGCCTCACATAGTGGTCTTAGGGTTGGTTTTCAAGAAATGTTTTTAGTTTCCTCAAAACTGATATGTATTTTAAAATAATTAAATCCAAGACCTCAATGTCTTGCTTGATGTTTGCAACATTTGTAGATTAATGAATTGTATGGCAGTCAAAAGAAATGTTCAGATAGAAGATGATTTCCACATCAGAATATTTTTTTTAAAATGCATAACACTTTAATGTTGTTAAAGAACAGAATATACATAAGACTTTCTTATATCAACTGTGTTTGATATACTGGAACTGCTGAGGGAAATTCACATGTTATACTTACTGGTCAATGTTGTAGTGACAATCACATGGTTGTTGGTCCTCATGATAGGTCAAAGGTTTTACATGGTACCCAGTTGGCCTCATACAGGGCCCAAATACACTGCTTAGTGAATAAAGAAATGTTCTCCTTTAGAGCCATTAGGTGCAGGGAATACAGACTTGAAGATTTAGGGCTATGTCAGACTTTTCCATCTCATGTCAAATGGTACAAAGAAGGGGTGCAGTATGATCTTAAAAATTGGGTAGAGTCTGCTACTTCCTCCGCTGTCCACAGGGATGGTGAAGACAGGGGGGAGGCACTTGGAAGGGATAATCCTTATTTAAGAGTCCCTACTTACTCATTCACATTGAGGAACTGGGACTCACTTCAGCAATCTGACACCTGCCTCAACATTTTTCCAGGCAAAGGCAAAACCCCTCTGAGGGAAATGGGTCTACACTATGTGGGATGAACTGGGACTGACTTTAGAGCCATTAGGTGCAGGGAATACAGACTTGAAGATTTAGGGCTATGTCAGACTTTTCCATCTCATGTGAAATGGTACAAAGAAGGGGTGCAGTAGGATCTTACAAATTGGGTAGAGTCTGTTACTTCCTCCGCTGTCCACAGGGATGGTGAAGACAGGAGGGAGGCACTTGGAAGGGATAATCCTTATTTAAGAGTCCCTACTTACTCATTCACATTGAGGAACTGGGACTCACTTCAGCAATCTGACACCTGCCTCAACATTTTTCCAGGCAAAGGCAAAACCCCTCTGAGGGAAATGGTCCTACACTATGTGGGATGAACTGGGACTGACTGGAGCAGTTCTGACACTTCTCTCAAGTTTCACTAAAAATGAGAAGGAAGAGAGAGAAAAACCTTCCTGGAGAGAAGGACTTTAACATTTCCCAAATTTGGAGGGTGTTCATTTTAGATGAAGGAGGATGTTATTCTGAAGACATTAACATATCAATTGCTTCAGAACAATGAACGGTAATGAGACTGAATTCACCCAAGAGGACATTTAATAACTATAAAGAAAGAATATACCAGGACATGAAGATTCATCATGTTTTGGTAAAGGGACAAGGAGCAACAATATCACCTCCTCCTGCACCCGGCCCACGGGGAGAGCGCTAGCTCCACCCACAACCGCCGGTCGGGGATGGAAGGGAAATCCCTTCCCTTTCCACAGCCGACCCCCCCCCCCCAGCAATCTGATGATGTCAGCACGCTCACAGCGCACCAACGTCATCAATTGTTGCTGAGGACGCGCTGGAAGCCATTTGCTTCCAGTGCGTCAAGGGAAGGGAGCTCAAGCAGGTGAGTCCTTCCCTTTTTAGGGGTTTTGGGGGGGGGAAACAGACACAGGGGAAAGGAAAGGGTTTTTCCTTCCCTCCTGTGCCTGTTTTCAGTGGATTCTTGGTCCAAGATCGCGGGCTGGGCCCGCGATCGGGGACCAGGAATCCCCACTAGACACCAGGGATTTTTTGGGATATTTATTTTTGGGAGTGACCCCTTGGGCAAGGGACGCTCCCATGGGAGGCCATTTTTTCATATTTCGGCCCCCCTGGGGGCAGATCGGGCGTTTTTTCAGCCGATCTGCCCCCAGGGGGGATCGAAAGCTACTAGACACCAGGGAGTTTATTTGCACTAGGATTTTTTGGGGAGCGACCCCTTGGGCAAGGATCGCTCCCCTTGGGGGCATAAATAATCCTTTTTTGCCCCCCCCTGAGGCAGATCGGCAGCTTTTTCGGCTGATCTGCCCCCGGGGGGGGGGGGGTCGAAAACCACTAGACCACCAGGGATTATGTTTCCCTTATGTTTTTGGGCAGCAACCCCTTAGGCTAGGGTCACTGCCCCGGGGGCAATAATGTTTTATATATTTTAGCCCCCCCTGGGGCTAGATCGGCCATGTTTTTGGCCGATCTCACCCCCCGGGAGGTCAAAACCCACTAGGCGCTAGGGATTGTGTGGTGTGTCTGTGTTTTGTGTGTTTGGGGGCACCCCTTGTGCAAGGGTCACCCCCCCCAAAGGGGGGAAAATTAGTCTTGGCCATTTCAGCCCCCCTTGGGGGCAGATGGGCCTATTTTTTTAGCCACTTAGGCACCAGGGACAATTTCTAAGTTCTTGGTGGCGGGGTGTTTGTCAACTGGCGAAGTATTTGTATTTGTGATTATAACAGTTTATTTCTTCTTTTGTTCTAGTTCAAAGCTTTTGCTTCCTTTGCTGTGGATCCTTGCGTTTTTGGCAGTAGTTGTCCTGCGGTTTGCATAGTTGCATGTTTTAGGTAAGTGAAAGCAATTTACTCCAAAGGAGTATTGTTGACATGCATGAATGACATGTTTGTAGGTGGTGTACTAAATGTAGTATTGTATGTGAAATTGTCCTTAGATTTGGGCACAATGATATTTGTGTTGTCACATGTCTAATTTTCTTTTTTCTTTTTTCTTTTTAGTGGGATATCATTGCTGATTGCCTTGTCTGTGCAGAGTAGTTGCTGGTGAGTAGATTTTTCAGGCAAGTGAGTGGTATAGTTTTTTAGTGCATAACTCTTTGTGATAAAGCTACACTTTGTTTATTACTTATTTTAGTGCTGGTGTTTGTTGGCAATCCATTTGTTGTTTGTGAGGATCATGGCTAGCCACAGAGTGACCACTCAGCAGGTTGTTGGCATGCTTTTTGAGTCGTTTTCAGACCATGATTACGAGACTGACTCTGCATCAGAGGCAGAAGAGGAAGTGAGAGATTCTGGCAGTGAGTTTTCTGTCCGAGAGGATTCTTCTGATGAGGAAGCCACTCTTAGTGCAGATGAAGGACCTGTTTTAGAGGAGGACATTGATGTTCCAAGAGTGCAGCATCCTGGGGCTGAAGGGTTTCCCATTAGAAGACCTGACACCTGGATTGCCCCAAACATGGAGCAGCCACAGTTACCTGCATTTACTGGTCTCCCAGGGTGTAGAGTCAATACAGAAAACCTTTTGCCTCTCAATTTATTTCGCTTGTTTATGGACAATGTATTTTTGGAAGAGATTGTGGAGCAGACTAATGTGTATGCGGAGCAATATTTGAGGGACAACGCTGCCAGACTTAGGCCTCAGTCTAGAGCTACTCAGTGGGTTCCCACATATCTTGAAGAGATGAAAAAGTTTTTAGGTTTGACTTTTTTGATGGGGTTGATAAGGAAGCCGTCACTGGCTTCTTTTTGGTCTACTAGTCCCTTGATGGCAACGACTATATTTCCTGCAACTATGACTCGTAATCGCTATTTGCTTCTTCTTCGTATGCTGCATTTTGTATACAATGCTTTAGCCTTGCCACAAGATCACCCTGATTGTGACCGTCTTTTTAAGATTAGGCCTGTCCTTGATCATTTTGTAGATCGGTTTTCAGAGGTCTATGTTCCAGGCAAGTGTGGAAGAGTCTTTGGTCCTTTTCAAGGGGCCGTTTAGTTTTTAAGCAGTACATTCCTAGTAAGAGGGCACAGTATGGGATTAAATTGTATATGCTGTCAGAAAGCAGTACAGGATACGTGTAAAATTTCCGGGACTACACTGGTAGGGATTCCAGTATTGACCCTCCTTGTTGTCCGGCTATTTTGGAGTTAGCGAAAAGATTGTGTGGGAACTTGGCAGATGACTGTTTAACAAAGGTCACCATTTGTACATAGATAATTTCTACACTGGAGTGCAGTTGTTCAAGGAGTTGTTTAGAGTGGACACTGTTGCTTATGGCACAATCCGTTCTAACCGGAAAGGCTATCCAAGGGAGCTTGTCTGTAAAAAACTTGAGAGGGGACAGTGCAGTGCCTTGCGGAATAAGGAGCTGCTAGCTCTGAAATTTTCAGACAGGAGGGATGTGTACATGCTATCTACCATCCATGATGAGAGTACTTTTCCTGTGACTGTTTGGGGCCAGGTTGCGGAAGCGCGCAAACCTGCATGCATTTTAGACTACAATAGGCACATGGGTGGTGTTGATAGAGTAGATCAAAGGTTGGAACCTTACACTGCTCTGTGTAAGTCTTACGTTTGGTATAAAAAGTTGGCCCTACATTTATTTAATCTGTCAATCAATTTTTAATGCCTTTATTGTGTTCAAGGATTGTTCACCTGAATCAAGGATGACATTTGTTACATTTCAGGAGTCGGTGATAGAGAGCCTTATTGTGGTGGAACAGACAAGAGTTCCTAGAGTAGCAGTGGTGGAGGAAGTGGCTAGATTGAAAGATCGCCACGTTCCAGATCACATTCCTCCCACTACCAAGAAAGACTTACCCACTAAGAAATGTAGAGTATGTGCCCGAAGAGGTATCCGGAAGGAGAGCCGGATGTACTGCCCCGATTGCCCTTCAAAGCCTGGGCTGTGGAAATACCGTGAGCGTAAACTGCCTATTTTATATTTTCGTATGTTCAGTTTCACGGTTGGCATTACTGTCGTGTATTTAGTTAGAGCTGTTGTGTTTGTAGTTTTTTACTTGTTTTATAATTAGTTAGTGGTTTCTTTGTTGTTTATAAATGAAAAAAGTGATGGCGGTGTGCGTGGGATGGCGCTTGGCTGGCGGTGTGTGTGGGGTGGCACTTGGCTGGCGGTGTGGTTGGGGTGGCGCTTGGCTGGCAGTGTGCGTGGGGTGGCGCTTGGCTGGCGGTGTGCTTGGGGTGGCGCTTCGCTGTCAGTGTGAGTGGGGTGGCACTTGGCTGGCGGTGTGCATGGGGTGGCGCTTGGCTGGCGGTGTGCATGGGGTGGCGCTTGGCTGGTGGTGTGTGTGGGGTGGCACTTGGCTGGCGGTGTCCGTGGAGTGGTGCTTGGCTGGCAGTGTGCTTGGGGTGTGTTGTAATGTGCTGGGCCCGTGGCTGGTGGCGTGAATGGTCTTGTGCATGTCATGTATGAAAGATGTGTGAATGGACTGTGAAACGGTTGGTTCCTTGACGCAGCTTTACAGCTCACGAGCTGTGAGTCATTTGTCCAGTTTTTGACCTTTCAGTTATTAACAGTGCATTTCACTTTTGTTAAATCTCTTGTCAATAAAATTTGATCTACTGAACCATCACTCACCCTTGTGCCAAATCCAACCAGTATGTGTGGTATAAATGACAAAACCTGCTCCGCTGTAATCAGGCATCGCAGCACACTTGTGACATGCTAGGTGTCTCAGGTGGGACCCCAATGATGAAGCATGCCACCAACTTGGTTGGTGGGTGAGGGGTCTTTTTCACATAACCTAAATGCATTTCTTTTCACAATTTTAGTGTTTGGCACATCACGGACGTACATGGACACATCAAAATGATATATTGCAAAACTACCTGTGTTTGGGGGAGAGGGGGCACCCATGTTTTTGGTCGTGGGTGCGGCCCTCATCTAGGGAAACCTACCAGACCCAGACATTTTTTAAAACTAGACACCCCCAAGGAGTCCAGGGAGGTGTGGCTTGCGTGGATCTCCCAATATTTTCTTACCCAGACTCCTCGTCAAACCTCAAAATTTGCATTAAAAAGCATATTTTCCTGACATTTCTTAGTAGTATCACCGCTCCAGGACAAAATTCCTACTCCCCAGCGTTCCCCTCAGTCTCCCAAGTAAAATTACACCTCACTTGTGAGGGGCCCTGTTGGACTTTTTTGCTTATGCAGGGTCATCCCCAATCTTTTTGCCTCCTGCCTCCTATTTTTTCTGACCTGTTGCTGTTGGCTTTTGAACTCTGAGCACTTTACCACTGCTAACCAGTGCTAAAGTGCATATGCTCTCTCTGCAAATTCTATTGTTGATTAGTTTATCCATGATTGGCATATTTGGTTTAATAGTAAGTCCCTAGTATAGTGCACTAGAGGTGCCAGGGCCTGTAAATCAAATGCTAGTAGTGGGCCTGCAGCACTGGTTGTGCCACCCACATAAGTAGCTCTGTAATCATGTCTCAGACCTGTCATTGCAGTGTCAGTGTGCGCAGTTTTAACTGTAAATTCGACTTGGCAAGTACCCACTTGCCAGGCCTAAACCTTCCCTTTTCTTACATGTAAGGCACCCCTAAGGTAGGCCCTAGGTAGCCCCAAGGGCAGGGTGCAGTGTATGGATAAGGTGGGACATATAGTAATGTGGTTTATATGTCCTGACAGTGAAATACTGCCAATTTCGTTTTTCACTGTTGCAAGGCCTGTCTCTCTCATAGGATAACATCGGGGCTACCTTTAAATATGATTAAAGTGTAGATTCCCCTAGAGAGTAGATGGACATGTGGAGTTTGGGGTCCCTGAACTCACAATTTAAAAATACATCTTTTAGTAAAGTTGATTTTAAGATTGTGCGTTTGAAAATGCCACTTTTAGAAAGTGAGCATTTTCTTGCTTAAACCATTCTGTGACTCTGCCTTGTTTGTGGATTCCCTGTCTGGGTCAGTTTGACAGTTGGGTTGTTTTTCACCTCGCACTAGACAGTGACACAAAAGGGGCTGGGGTGTAACCTGCATTTCCTGATTAGCCATCTCTGCTAGGAGGGAGGGGTGGAGTGGTCACTCTCATCTGAAAGGACTGTGCCTGCCTCTGACAATGCTGGCTCCAACCCCCTGCTGTGTGTCTGATGCCTTGCCTGGGCAAGGCAGGATTTCACAAGTAGGTGTGAGTCCCCTTTGAAGAAAGGTGACTTCAAAGACTAAAATGGGTATAAGAAGGGCACCCAAATCTACAGACTTTAGAAACACTTCTGGAACCAAGAGGAACCTCTGCCTGGAGAAGAGCTGATAGCTGAGGAAGAAGTGCTGCCCTGCCTGTGACTGTGCTTTGTGGATCTTTCCTGCAGTGCTGCTTCTGCCAGAGTAAGACGGCAAAGACTGGACTTTGTGTGCCTTCCATCTTGTGAAGAAATCTCCAAGGGCTTGAGTTAGAGCTTGCCTCCTGTTGTTTGAAGTCTCAGGGACAGCAAAGACTTCTCTCTGCCAGCACCTGGGGTCTCTGGAGAGACTCCTGCCCCGACAAGTGATGCCCTATCCAGTCCCTGGGCCCTTGAAAGGAAAGCTGGTGGAATCCAAGGAAATCGACTTCGGACGACTTCGGACCGACGCCGCTGCTGAATCCAGTAACGCCGCCTGCACCTGACGCCGTGACCTTTGCTGGAACGCAACACTCTTCGCAGGCCCGACGCCGCAGCAGCCTTGCTGAAGTTCGCGACTCCATCGAAGTCGCCGCATCACGTCGTGACCGACGCCGCTTGATGTGCACGGATTCAACGTTTCGCACGGACGCCGCGATTCCCGACTTCGCGCCTCGGCTTGTTTTTACTCTTCACCAAAGGTACTGTACTTGGGGGTCTACACGACTCCATAGCAACAACAAACAGTTGTCAGGGCACTCATGAGGATAAATTTCGGAGTTTCAGCGATGTAACAAATCTTCAGTATGAAAGGCAATCACGCCAAGAATGGTTCAGGATAAATTTATTTCTTGGATCAGTTCATTCATAATTAGATAACGTCCTCGGAATTCATATACAATTAGCCATCACAGCCAACACGTGTTTCGTCCAAAGAGAGATCCCTCTCACGGACTTCATCAGGGCTCGGAATTAGGTACGTCCTGTGATTAGTAGTACATTACTCCTGATTCAGACAATCTTGTGTGATCAACGCATTAGTTTCACAAGTGTACAATACCATTTTCAATGACTGGGAACGCCGTGAGATGATTCGACCACGGTTTCTGTATTCCCGTGTTGTTATTAGCACACTATAATTAAGATTACGTATAATGATTTCTACATTACTAACTCTGACTTGTGAAACTAATGCGTTGATCACACAAGATTGTCTGAATCAGGAGTAATGTACTACTAATCACAGGACGTACCTAATTCCGAGCCCTGATGAAGTCCGTGAGAGGGATCTCTCTTTGGACGAAACACGTGTTGGCTGTGATGGCTAATTGTATATGAATTCCGAGGACGTTATCTAATTATGAATGAACTGATCCAAGAAATAAATTTATCCTGAACCATTCTTGGCGTGATTGCCTTTCATACTGAAGATTTGTTACATCGCTGAAACTCCGAAATTTATCCTCATGAGTGCCCTGACAACTGTTTGTTGTTGCTATTAGTTTCCCTTGAAACATTGGAGGAGTAAGGAAGATCCTCCTGTCAGGAGCACCGTGACATATTTGATCTGTGGACTTTACTATATGGACTCACTGTGAGCGCCCTTTGTCTATGACCTACTTCCTAGTTTCTTTTTCTGTCTACACGACTCCATGTCCGGCGCCGCCGGTCTCGGCTTGTTGGGAACGACTCCGTCACGACGCCGTGTTAACATCTCATTGAAGCATTTTTGTTTCTAAGCGCTATTTTTGAGTTTAATCTTTAAAAATTCATAACTTGACTTGTGTGTGTCGGATTTTTGTCGTTTTGGTCTTGTTTTGTTTAGATAAATATTTCCTATTGTTCTAAACCGGTGTTGTGTCATTTTGTAGTGTTTCCATGAAGTTACTGTGTGTGTTGGTACAAATACTTTACACCTAGTGCTCTGAAGTTAAGCCTACTGCTCTACCAAGCTACCAAGGGGGTAAGCAGGGGTTAGCTGAGGGTGATTCTCTTTTACCCTGACTAGAGTGAGGGTCCTTGCTTGAACAGGGGGTAACCTGACTGTCAACCAAAGACCCCATTTCTAACATTGGTGATCAGCGGTTGGGATTTGTACTTGTATTTGTACTTGACATACAGTGATTATGTGCACTACTGTTTGAGTTCAGACCACTACATGACCACATACTACTTGTTTGGTGATCTGTTGCTTTTTCTCTAAAGGACTCCTTTTTGTTCTACTTCCATGATTTTGCTGATCACTTGACGGATTCTTTTTTACTTCATTGGGAACTTATTTTCTGCCTTTGGAACTTTGCTCTTGTGACCACCATGTCTCAATCTGGAGATGCAACAGCTGGAGCTGTGTTTGAAATAGAGAAACTGAAGGAGTACTCAGTTGCTCAATTGAAACAGTTCCTTAAAGATCTTGACTGTCCCACTGAGAGCTCCACCAGGGAGGGGGAGCTGCAAAAGGCACAGAGGGCCTGGGTGACAATCAAGAAGGCTGGAGGGCACACAGAGGAGGAGAATGTGGGTGGGGAAGTGCAGAGGATACACAGTGGTGTAGTGGAGGTACCTGTTACGCCTGGGGGGAGGGTCCCCAGGAGGGGTAGCAGGGTGTCATCCAAGGGTCTGACTCCTGAAGAGTTACAGGACAGACAGGCAGAGAGGGCTCGCCGGTTCAAGGAGTTGAGGATGCAAAGGGAGAAGGAGTTGGAAGAAAGGAGGAGGGACTTAGAGATCAAAAAGAGGATTTGGGTTTATGAGCTCAAAATGAAGGAGCTGGAAGTCATGAGGGCTGAATCCAGCTGGAATGGTGGCAGCAACAATTTTATATCTAGTGCTGCTGAAGAAGTGCACATGCCCAGAGATGTGGTGCCCTACTTGAAGGAGGGAGTTAACACACACCAGGAGGTTCAGGGGTATGAGGTAGCTCCAGTGATGCACAGAGTCCCTGAGGTGGTTTGGGGAACTGGCATGCGGAGTCATATTCCTACTGGTGGGAGGGACACTCTACTGACTCTAGGTGAGAGTGACAGGGAGAGGGGTTCCCCCCAGGTAGAAGTCCTGGTTATGGAGTGTGAAGACATCCCAGAAGAGTGTGGGTTAAGTGTCAGGGACAGTCAGGTACTGTCTCACCAGTCTCAGGAGGGTGATGTGGGGTGCATTTTCAAAGCAGAGTCACTGGATGGTTGGGTGAAGGGTACTTTGGTTAATTCATGTGAGGGGCTGAGTGATGTAATTGCTGGAGAGCATATGTCTAGTCCTTATTTTCCAGGGCTATGCCAACACCAGGTGGAGTGTGAGTTCTCTGACCCCAGGGAGCTTACAATGGAGGCAGACTTCTGGGTGAGTACCAGAGAGTCTGAAGAGGTGTTTGGGGGTGCTCCTGAGGGGAGTGGTCTAGGTAGTTCCCAACAAGGTGAGGTAGGGAAGGATTGTAGTGTCCCAGGTAGGTCCCAGTGTAGTGGGATGGGTGAGGGACCCCATGTCCAGTCTCAGAGGAGAGGGAATGGGGATGGGTTGAGGCCCAAGGTGCCCAAGATCCGGTCCCAGGTCCTGGAGGGTTCCATGAGGGAACACCAGGAGGGGAGCCTAGCCTATACCATAGGGCCATCTGTTGAGGGAGACCCCACAGTGTCAGGAGAACTTGGGGGGGCAGCTGTAGCCAGCGTCCCACCAGTTCAGGTGTCTGGCAGTACCACTCCTAGTGAGGGGGTGCAGAAGTCCAGACAGAGGGTTGAGAGGGGGTTGTGGACCCCAGTGGAGAACCTGGAGGGTCAGGGGTCAGCTCTGAGAGCAGAGCCCCCCATGAATGACCTTGGTGAGACCAGTTCTGGGTTGGGGGAATCCAGACTCTGTCAGATGGGCAGAGGTCAGGAGACCTGCACCAGCCAGACTCTTGTGTGGCCCTTTGGACAGCGTGTCCCTTGAGGGGGGTAAGTGTGCCCCCCTGGAAGTCCTGGTGTGCCAGGCAATGGTTCAACCGCAGGGTGGTGACTCTGGGTTGAATGATCAGGTTCAGGGGGTAAACTCTGACCTGGTGGGGGGTAGGTATGCCCCCCAGGAAGTCCTGGGTTGCCAGGCAGTGGTCCAGTCTGTGGGTACAGACCCTGGACTGGAGGATCAGGTGCAGGGGGTAAACCCTGACCTGAAGGGGTGGGCGGTTTGCCCAATCACCCCCCCTGGTGTGATTTCAAGGGGTACTCTCCCTGAGGGGGGGTGCAGAACCCTGAGAGTAAGGTCAGGGGAGAAAGAGACTCACCCCTGGCCCCAGTGCAATCTAAGGGTACTGACCCTGGATTGGAAAGCCAGGTTAAAGGGTGTCCCCCCCTGACCTGGAGGAAGGGGCTACTGCTAACAGTGCCCATCCCATGTTGTCTTCTGAGGGGGCCACTCCTAGTTGGGGGGTGCAGGACTCCAGAAGGGAGGGCAGGGGGAGGGAAGCCTCACCCCTGGCCTTGGTCCAACCTGAAGGTACAGACCCCAGGTTGGCGGACCAGTTGCAGGTTAACATCCCTGCACTGGTGGAAGAATTGTGCAGGACTGCTTCTGCAAGCACCCTGACAGTTTTTGACTCTGGGGGTGCCGCTTCTGCAGGGAGGGTACAGAGCCCCAGAGGGGAGGACCAGGGTCAGGTTGTCATCCCTGACCTGGTGGAAGAGAGAGTGGTCAAAGGGTGCCAGGCACCTGGGGCTACCGCCCCCCACTCTCCACAGTCACAGTGGTTAGAGAGGCCTGAGGTCGGGTTCTCATCCATGACAGTTGTCAGGGGTCACTGTGGCTTCCTGTCCTGGTGGACAGAGTTGCCCCTGGGGGGGAGGGGGACGAGAGTCACACCCCGGGGTGGAGTGGGCAACACCACTGTGTTGGCCCTGGTGGTGCTATCTGCCCATTGGGATACATCTGTGAGCAACGTAAAGTTAGGTGCTGCACAGATGGTGTCTGCAGATGTGGAGAAGGGTTCCCCATGGGTTAGCTTAGTGGGCCCTGAGAGTATGGACAGAGTGATCCAACTGGAGTCAGGAAGGCGTAGAACTGGAACATGCCCCTGCTGTTGTGGGCCTGGGTCCTTGTTCTATCGCCCCAATCAGGGAAGTACATCAAGGTATTGATTGTTCTCCCCTGGTTTTAGGCTGGTAGGGGGTCGTGTTGGACTTTTTTGCTTATACAGGGTCATCCCCAATCTTTTTGCCTCCTGCCTCCTATTTTTTCTGACCTGTTGCTGTTGGCTTTTGAACTCTGAGCACTTTACCACTGCTAACCAGTGCTAAAGTGCTCTCTCTGTAAATTCTATTGTTGATTAGTTTATCCATGATTGGCATATTTGGTTTACTAGTAAGTCCCTAGTAAAGTGCACTAGAGGTGCCAGGGCCTGTAAATCAAATGCTACTAGTGGGCCTGCAGCACTGGTTGTGCCACCCACATAAGTAGCTCTGTAATCATGTCTCAGACCTGCCATTGCAGTGCCTGTGTGCGCAGTTTTAACTGTAAATTCGACTTGGCAAGTGTACCCACTTGCCAGGCCTAAACCTTCCCTTTTCTTACATGTAAGGCACCCCTAAGGTAGGCCCTAGGTAGCCCCAAGGGCAGGGTGCAGTGTATGGATAAGGTGGGACATATAGTAATGTGGTTTATATGTCCTGACAGTGAAATACTGCCAATTTCGTTTTTCACTGTTGCAAGGCATGTCTCTCTCATAGGATAACATGGGGGCTACCTTTAAATATGATTAAAGTGTAGATTCCCCTAGAGAGTAGATGGACATGTGTAGTTTGGGGTCCCTGAACTCACAATTTAAAAATACATCTTTTAGTAAAGTTGATTTTAAGATTGTGCGTTTGAAAATGCCACTTTTAGAAAGTGAGCATTTTCTTGCTTAAACCATTCTGTGACTCTGCCTTGTTTGTGGATTCCCTGTCTGGGTCAGTTTGACAGTTGGGTTGTTTTTCACCTCGCACTAGACAGAGACACAAAGGGGGCTGGGGTGTAACCTGCATTTCCTGATTAGCCATCTCTGCTAGGAGGGAGGGGTGGAGTGGTCACTCTCATCTGAAAGGACTGTGCCTGCCTCTGACAATGCTGGCTCCAACCCCCTGCTGTGTGTCTGATGCCTTGCCTGGGCAAGGCAGGATTTCACAAGTAGGTGTGAGTCCCCTTTGAAGAAAGGTGACTTCAAAGACTAAAATGGGTATAAGAAGAGCACCTAAATCTACAGACTTTAGAAACACTTCTGGAACTAAGAGGAACCTCTGCCTGGAGAAGATCTGATAGCTGAGGAAGAAGTTCTGCCCTGCCTGTGACTGTGATTTGTGGAGCTTTCCTGCAGTGCTGCTTCTGCCAGAGTAAGAGGGCAAAGACTGGACTTTGTGTGCCTTCCATCTTGTGAAGAAATCTCCAAGGGCTTGAGTTAGAGCTTGCCTCCTGTTGTTTGAAGTCTCAGGGACAGCAAAGACTTCTCTCTGCCAGCCCCTGGGGTCTCTGGAGAGACTCCTGCCCAACAAGTGGTGCCCTATCCAGTCCCTGGGCCCTTGAAAGGAAAGCTGGTGGAATCCAAGGAAATCGACTTCGGACGACTTCGGACCGACACCGCTGCTGAATCCGGTAACGCCGCCTGCACCTGACGCCGTGACCTTCGCTGGAACACAACGCTCTTCGCAGGCCTGACGCCGCAGCAGCCCCGCTGAAGTTCGCGACTCTGTGGAAGTCGCCGCACCACGTCGTGACCGACGCCGCTTGAAGTGCACAGATTCAACGTTTCGCACGGACGCTGCGATTCCCGACTTCGCCCCTCGGCTTGTTTTCACTCTTCACCAAAGGTACTGTACTTGGGGGTCTACACGACTCCGTGTCCGGCGCCGCCGGTCTCGGCTTGTTGGGAACGACTCCGTCACGGCGCCGTGTTAACATCTCATTGAAGCATTTTTGTTTCTAAGTGCTATTTTTGAGTTTAATCTTTAAAAATTCATAACTTGACTTGTGTATGTCGGATATTTGTCGTTTTGGTCTTATTTTGTTTAGATAAATATTTCCTATTATTCTAAACCGGTGTTGTCTCATTTTGTAGTGTTTTCATGAAGTTACTGTGTGTGTTGGTACAAATACTTTACACCTAGCGCTCTGAAGTTAAGCCTACTGCTCTGCCAAGCTACCAAGGGGGTAAGCAGGGGTTAGCTGAGGGTGAATCTCTTTTACCCTGACTAGAGTGAGGGTCCTTGCTTGAACAGGGGGTAACCTGACTGTCAACCAAAGACCCCATTTATAACAGTCCCCAAAGCAGAGTCAGCCTAAAGATGTATAAAAGAAGAATATGTCCTTATCAACTTGCTGTGCTATCCCCTCTATCTCTACAAGTTTTTGGCCTGATTCTATTGCAGGCACCTGGCCCACCCACACAAGTGAGGTATCATTTTTATTGGGAGACTTGGGGGAACGCTGGGTGGAAGGAAATTTGTGGCTCCTCCCAGATTCGAGAACTCTCTGTCACCATAACGTGAGGAAAAAGATTTTTTTGAGCCAAATTTTGAGGCTTGCAAAGGATTCTGGGTAACATAACCTGGTGAAAGCCCCACAAGTCACCCCGTCTTGGATTCCCCTAGGTCTCTAGTTTTCAAAAAAGCACAGGTTTGGTAGGTTTCCCTAGGTGTCGGCTGAGCTAGAGGCCAAAATCCACAGCTATGCACTTTGGGAAAAAACCTCTGTTTTCTGTAGAAAAATCTGATGTGTCCATGTTGTGTTTTGGAGAATTTCCTGTCACGGGCACTATGGCTACCCACACAAGTGAGGTACCATTTTTATCAGGAGACTTGAGGGAACGCTGGGTAGAAAGAAATTTGTGGCTCCTCTCAGATTCCAGAACTCTCTGTCACCGAAACGTGAGGAAAAAGTGTTTTTTGAGCCAAATTTTGAGGCTTGCAAAGGATTCTGGGTAACATAACCTGGTGAAAGCCCCACAAGTCACCCCGTCTTGGATTCCCCTAGGTCTCTAGTTTTCAAAAAAGCACAGGTTTGATAGGTTTCCCTAGGTGCCGGCTGAGCTAGAGGCCAAAATCCACAGCTATGCACTTTGGAAAAAACCCTCTGTTTTCTGTAGAACAATGTGATGTGTCCACGTAGTGTTTTGGAGCATTTCCTGTCACGGGCACTATGGCTACCCACACAAGTGAGGTACCATTTTTATCAGGAGACTTGAGGGAACGCTGGGTAGAAGGAAATTTGTGGCTCCTCTCAGATTCCAGAACTCTCTGTCACCAAAATGTGAGGAAAAAGTGTTTTTTTTTGCCAAATTTTGAGGCTTTCAAAGGATTCTGGGTAACAGAACCTGGTGAGAGTCCCACAAGTCACCCTGTCTTGGATTCCCCTCGGTCTCTAGTTTTCAAAAATGCACTAGTTTGGTAAGTTTCCCCAGGTGCCGGCTGAGCTAGAGTCCAAAATCCACAGGTACACACTTTGCAAAAATCACCTCTGTTTTCTGTAGAAAAATGTGATGTGTCCATTTTGTATTTTGGAGCATTTCCTGTTGCTGGCACTATGCCTACCCACACAAGTGAGGGACAATTGTTATTGGGGGACTTGGGGGAACACTGGGTGGAAGGATATTTGTGGCTCCTCTCAGATTCCAGAACTCTCTGTCACCGAAATGTGAGGAAAAAGTGTTTTTTTAGCCACATTTTGAGGTTTGCAAAAGATTCTGGGTAACAGAACCTGGTGAGAGTCCCACAAGTCACCTCGTCTTGGATTCCCCTAGGTCTCTAGTTTTCAGAAATGCACAGGCTTGGTAGGTTTCCCTAGGTGTCGGCTGAGCAAGAGGCCAAAATCCACAGGTAGGCACTTTGCAAAAAACACCTCTGTTTTCTGTAGAAAAAATGTATGTGTCCACGTTATGTTTTGGAGCATTTCCTGTCGCGTGCACTATGCCTACCCACACAAGTGAGGTACCATTTTTATCGGTAAATTTGGGGGAACGCTGGGTGGAAGGAAATTTGTGGCTCCTCTCAGATTCCAGAACTCTCTGTCACCGAAATGTGAGGAAAAAGTGTTTTTTAGCCAAATTTTGAGGTTTGCAAAGGATTCTGGGTAACAGAACTTGGCAAGAGCCCCACAAGTCACCCCGTCTTGGGTTCCCCTAGGTCTCTAGTTTTAAAAAATGCACAGGTTTGGTAGGTTTCCCTAGGTGTCAGCTGAGCTAGAGGCCAAAATCCACAGCTAAGCACTTTGCAAAAAACACCTCTGTTTTTTGTAGAAAAAATTGATGTGTCCACCTTGTGTTTTGGAGCATTTCCTGTTGCGGGCACTATGCCTACCCACACAAGTGAGGTACCATTTTTATCGGGAAACTTGGGGGAACGCTGGGTGGAAGGAAATTTGTGGCTCCTCTCAGATTCCAGAACTCTCTGTCACCGAAATGTGACGAAAAGGTGTTTTTTAGCCACATTTTGAGGTTTGCAAAGGATTCTGGGTAACAGAACCTGGTGAAAGACCCACAAGTCACCCCGTCTGGGTTCCCCTAGGTCTCTAGTTTTAAAAATTGCACAGGTTTGGTAGGTTTCCCTAGGTGTCGGCTGAGCTAGAGGCCAAAATCCACAGCTAAGCATTTTGCAAAAGACACCTCTGTTTTCTGTAGAAATATGTGATGTGTCCACGTTGTGTTTTGGAGCATTTCCTGTCATGGACACTATGCCTACCCACACAAGTGAGGTACCATTTTTATCGGGCGACTTTAGGGAATGCTGGGTGGAAGGAAATTTGTGGCTCCTCTCAGATTCCAGAACTGTCTGTCTCCGAAATGTGAGGAAAAGGTGTTTTTTTAGCCACATTTTGAGGTTTGCAAAGGATTCTGGGTAACAGAACCTGGTGAGAGCCCCACAAGTCACCCCGTCTTGGATTCCCCTACGTCTCTAGTTTTCAAAAATGCACTAGTTTGGTAGGTTTCCCTAGGTGCCGGCTGAGCTAGAGGCCAAAATCCACAGGTAGACACTGCAAAAAACACCTCTGTTTTCTGTAGAAAAATGTGATGTGTCCACGTTGTGTTTTGGAGCATTTCCTGTTGCGGGCACTATGCCTACCCCCACAAGTGAGGTACCATTTTTATCGGGAAACTTGGGGGAATGCTGGGTGGAAGGAAATTTGTGGCTCCTCTCAGATTCCAGAACTCTCTGTCACCGAAATGTGAGGAAAAGGTGTTTTTTGCCACATTTTGAGGTTTGCAAAGGATTCTGGGTAACAGAACATGGTTAGAGCCCCACAAGTCACCCCGTCTTGGATTCCCCTAGGTCTCTAGTTTTCATAAATGCACAGGCTTGGTAGTTTTCTTTCCCTAGGTATAGGCTGAGCAAGAGGCCAAAATCCACAGGTAGGCACTTTGCAAAAAACACCTCTGTTTTCTGTAGAAAAAATGTATGTGTCCACGTTGTGTTTTTGAGCATTTTCTGTCGCAGGCACTAGGCCTACCCACACAAGTGAGGTATAATTTTTCATCTGGAAACTTGGGGGAACACTGGGTGGAAGGAAATTTGTGGCTCCTCTCAGATTCCAGAACTCTCTGTCACCGAAATGTGAGGAAAAAGTGTTTTTAAGCCAAATTTTGAGGTTTGCAAAGCATTCTGGGTAACATAACTTGGTGAGAGCCCCACAAGTCACCCTGTCTTGGGTTCCCCTAGGTCTCTAGTTTTAAAAAATGCACAGGTTTGGTAGGTTTCCCTAGGTGTCGGCTGAGCTAGAGGCCAAAATCCACAGCTAAGCACTTTGCAAAAAACACCTCTTTTCTGTAGAAATATGTGATGTGTCCACGTTGTGTTTTGGAGCATTTCCTGTCACGGACACTATGCCTACCCACACAAGTGAGGTACCATTTTTATCGGGAGACTTTAGGGAACGCTGGGTGGAAGGAAATTTGTGACTCCTCTCAGATTCCAGAACTCTCTGTCTCCGAAATGTGAGGAAAAGGTGTTTTTTTAGCCACATTTTGAGGTTTGCAAAGGATTCTGGGTAACAGAACCTGGTGGGAGCCCCACAAGTCACCCCCATCCTGGAATCCCCTATGTCTCTAGTTTTTAAAAATGCACAGGTTTGGTAGGTTTCCCTAGGTGCTGGCTGAGGTACAGGGCAAAATCCACAGGTAGGCACTTTGCAAAAAACACCTCTGTTTTCTGTGGAAAAATGTGATGTGTCCACGTTGTGTTTTGGGGCATTTCCTGTCACAGGCCCTAGGCCTACCCACACAAGTGAGGTACCATTTTTATCAGGAGACTTAGGGGAACATAGAATAGCAAAATAAGTGTTATTGCTCCTTGTCTTTCTCTACATTTTGTCCTTCCAAATATAAGACAGTGTGTAAAAAGACATCTTTTTGAGAAATACCCTGTATTTCACATGCTAGTATGGGCAACCCATAATTAAGAGATGGGCAAATAACCACTGCTCCTCAACACCTTATCTTGTGCCCATTTTGGAAATACAAAGGTTTTCTTGATACCTATTTTTGACTCTTTATATTTCAGCAAATGAATTGCTGTATACCCGGTATTGAATGAAAACCCACTGCAAGGTGCAGCTCATTTATTTGCTCTGGGTACCTAGGATTCTTGATGGACCTACAAGCCCTATTTATCCCCGCAACCAGAATAGTCCAGCAGACGTAACAATATATTGCTTTCAAAAATCTGACATTGCAGGAAAAGGTTACAGAGTAAAACGTTGAGAAAAATGGCTGTTTTTTTACCTCATTTTCATTATTTTTTTATTTCAGTTGTTATTTTCTGCAGGAAACCCTTGTAGGATCTACACAAATGACCCATTGCTAAATTCAGAATTTTGTCTACTTTTCAGAAATGTTATGTTTCTGGGATCCAGCATTGGTGTCACACCCATTTCTGTCACTGACTGGAAGGAGACTGAAAGCACAAAAAATCGTAAAAATTGGGTATGTCCGAGTAAAATGCCACAATTGTGTTGAAAAATTGGGTTTTCTGTTTCAAGTCTGCCTGTTCCTGAAAGCTGGGAAGCTGGTGATTTTAGCACTGCAAATCCTTTGTTGATGCCATTTTCAGGGGAAAAAAACACAAGCCTCCTTCTGCAGCCCTCTTTTTCTATTTTGTGTGAAAAAAACGAACTTTTCACCGCATTTTGGCTAAGTTCTTGGCCTCTTTCAGGGGAACCCACAAAGTCTGGGTACCTCTAGAATCCCTTGGATGTTGGAAAAAAAGGACGCAAATTTGGCGTGGGTAGCTTTTGTGGACAAAAAGTTATGAGGGCTTAAGCGAGAACTATTCCAAATAGGCAAAAAAAGTCCTGGCACAGGAGGGGGAAAAGGCCTGGCAGCGAAGGGGTTAAATCAGGTATTTTGTTGTACGCTGGAAAACAATGCTGGACATGAATGCCAGCTTAAAGGGTTTAGGAGTGGTGCATACTCAGTTTGAGAATAGTGAGGAGAAGTTAATAGCTTTTTCCTGAGATTTACTAAGTAGTGCAAAATGGCACTATTCAATATTTAAAAGAGAGCCTTTGGCTTGCATATTGGCAATGCAGGATTTCATATTATTTTTGTGTGTGGCAGGGGAGGGGGAGTCTTTCACAGTTACATCAAACAATCAGCATATATATTGCAGGTATTTTCAAGAAACAATACTGAATTAGCCTCTATGACCACTATGAAAATTGGCAAATGTTCTCAGGGGTTGCAAGAGTAGAACTTTAAAATATTTGCCAAGTCTGATGAACCAGGCTGCATATTGCCTGTCAGGTTTACCATTGGAGGGGTAAGTAGGATTATGACAGAGGGAAAGGAAAGCCTGTTCCATGGTTTATGGTGTTACCTCTTGGAGTAAAATGTGGAAGTCAATTGAAAATGAAGATATAATATTTACACCATACCCTAATGGTGTTTGTGGTTAAAGCATGCTCATGCAGTTAAAGGTTGTCTGAGCCAGAGAGGCTTTAGTAGAATGTCAAACAGACATTATGCACTTGTGATTGTGAACACAGAAGGGTGAGAGATGGATTTCCCCAAAGGATTTTGTTGAAGCAGATTTCTAATTTTGCCATTGAACAGCAATTAATTTAGGTAGAAATCTTTCCAAGCTTTAGAGAGATGTGCTGCTGGTTGAGTTTGGAAAACTAGTTGAAGAAATGGTGCTGGGGAGATGTTACATAGAGAGATTCCAGAGATGATATGGAGTAAACAGGATTTAGACTTTGATGGTCTATTTGAGTTTCTGCAACCTAGCAAAAAGGGTATGTTGATCTTAGACAAATGTTCCTTGTATTATTTTACTTATAGATGTGTCAATTTATTAATTAACAGGTTTGTACTAGACGTTTTAGAGATGGATTTGCATGTGAATAGTCTATTAAAAAGATTGTCAATTATAATGACGTCCAATTCATTTTGTAAAAAATGAGAGACTTTATGAGGAACCTTGTGGTGGACCATTACAATACAGAAATCAAATCTTTACATGCTAACTCTTAAGCAGAAAAGATAAGTCAGATTGTTAAAATGATACTAGAGAGACAAAAATCAAATCAGTAGAGCTGAGATATTGAATTTTAGTGTTTTAAGTGAATTTGACACTATTTAGCAGAAAGCATCAACTGCGGTAATCTTGTCGTAGTAGACCTGCATGAAGTCACACTTTTAGGCCGACCACGATGAAGTACAGGCTGGGTACAGGACTGAATGTGGTCAGGTGGAATTTATACCTCAGTGTCCTTGATGTTGAAATGCAAGGTCCTGTGATGTCTGCATCGGGCTACATTGATTCAGTTGAAACCCTTTTGTTGCACTGGGAGGAGAACTCTCTAACTCCAGCCAAGGGTCCAGGACCTGCGGAGGCATCACTTGGAGATCGGGACTCAATGTGGTAGAGGCAAGTAGGATGTAGGCAGGTCCAGTTGCAGGTTCAAAGCAGGTCCTTTTGCAGGAGATTGGCTGGGCAGATGAGGGGAGGCCTCTGACGCTCTTTGTATCCCTGTAGCTCACACAGGATGTCAGCCGACTGACCCAAGGAGACTCTCTGGTTAGTCTGGGATGGATGCAAATAGGTCCAGTCTTCCGTCTTAGATAAGAAGGCAGTAATTTAAACAGCAGGGCATTCCTGTGGCAGCAGGACAGTCCTTTTTCTGTGACTTCTACAGGCCTAGAGATGTTCTGATGAGTGGCTCTGGGCGTCCAATATTTATAACTGATGCTATCTTTTGTGTGGGAGGATGACATGCCCTACCTCACATCTTATTCTGAAAAGTTCTTCTCCTTCCCTTCTGAAGGCTCAAAACTGCCTGGGACTGGTACATGGTGGGACAAACCTAGTGTCAGATCCCTTTGTTTGTGCAGGAAGCAAAGCCCTCTGAAATATATTGAATCTGTAGCGGTCTCTAGTTTCACAATCAGATGAGATTCCTTGTTGTTTGGCAGGCCTGTACCATACTGAATTTGTTTTAAATAGCAGTTAGTAAAATGCTCATTTGGTATAAATATTTCAAACCAATGATATGTGTATTCTGCCTCCAAGAAATTGGATCTAGTCAGCTAATCATGTGAAATACATATCATTCAAAGAATACAGTGAATGTATGGCCACTGAGGCCCTCATTACCAGCAGCCAAGCTAATTATGATATGTGTATTAACACTAAACACTATCACAATACATATCAGCAGATCAACCCTACTGATATTTATCATTTTGAAAAATGTCCGATATGTACCATAGCATGCAGATTTTTGTGCACTAAGCACAAACATCTGTGTCTTATTCCACAAAAGATCTCAATCGGCAGTATGCATCACACCCAATAAAATTAAATAGAGTCAGATTTTATCAGGAGCATAAATATTACACTAATTGCAGGCCTACTTGAAATGCAGATCTAACAGGCAATAGGTTTGAGCAGGAGTTCTGGGTGACATATGTGCATAACTATCACCACCTGTAACAAAGTTTTCATACTTTAAAATCACCAGCCTTACTACTGTTAAAAGGATCATTATCACACCCGAAGCCAAACTGTATGAATTTTCATTCTGCTTAACTTCAGGGACTGAGATATTGGTAAGAGCCTCTTCCCACCATAACTGACTTCCCTTGACTCCCACCTTCAGAAAGCACAATATTCTTACAGTAATGCTGTGCCTCCCTGGACAAGGAGCATGCCATTGTATTGCAAAAACATAGATATGAATTTCATTTTAGCTTTTGACTGTAGAAATACCAGTCATCTTATTTCCATTGGGCCTGTATGTGGTTTTCCAACAACATACACGATAACTTTCCCAGAAGAATGACTAATAATGTACATTGAATGTTTGCTGGATGAGATTAGTCTGTGTACTTATCACACTAGGTTTGCTCTGGCTTGGCACTGAGACTGACTGCTGCATTGTTACCCTGCATTGGTTGTCAGAGGAGTTCTGTTAATTGCTCTCTGCTCACCTATCACCTATGCAGTTTTCTCTGGGCATCAATTTCTCTCTCTGCCGGTCTCAGAGCTTCCTCTGACAATTGGGGTATGTTGCCACTAGATTCCTTCACCGAGCCAGGTCCTCACCATTACTTTGGTGTATCTGCTTTTTAGCCCTTTCAGGGTTGTTTGACACATGGATATTGTTTCCCTTCATCACCAGTTGTCAACAGGATTTGCAGCTAAGTGAATAGGCAGACTCACATGTTTTGGCAATCTCTTCCTAATTCTTAGGACCATTTCTATTCCATTTGGCCTTCTACTTTTGAGGGAGCTGATTTCCATCCATGCTGTCCCTACAACATCAGTTGTGTGCTGATTCGCGTTCTGGGTGTGTTGAGATGAACTGCGAGGGAGTTGCGATTAAGCTGCCAAGCTGAGCTGCCGTGTGATGAGGGAGAAGGAGGAGCGCAAGCTGCAAGAGGCTCTGGCAGCCCTAGCGGCCCCAGCAGAGACCATGGAGGGGGGAAACTGAGCGAGTGGCAGTGAGCAATCGGTGAGTGACCTGCTTTCCCAAGTCAGTTACCCTATGGTCCTGTTCATCTCACGGGTTCCACTGTGATAGCCATCCAGCCATTCAACCATTCTCCCACCCATGTGACCTTGTTGCTACTTCTCTGCCGCAGTTTGCCACTGCAGCTCTTGGACACTGGTCCCCAGCGGTAACTTAGCCGCAGTTCAGTAGTGAGGACCCTCTGTGAGGTGACCCTAGTAATGCCCACAGAAGCACCAGCAGAATTGGTGGCAGCAGCTTGAGTCCAGAATGCAGGAGTCAGGAGGTAAGAGTAACCAGTCTGGCCTTCTGGACAAGTTCAGGACACTATAAGTGACAGGCCTCTTCTGACCTGGTCCCAGGGGCGTGATTCAGTATTGGGGGCTGTTGTCAAGGGATGAGCCAGGACTAGTGAGGAAGCGGCCCAGTTAGGTCAGGGTGCAGCTTGCTGCCTCCTGAGAAGGTCCCATGCTACCAGCAACTTGCCCTAGTGCTCTCATCCCTACCACTACCCTCACCAATGCAAATTTGTGCAGCACCGGCCCTCATCTTTTGTAAAAACACTTGCAAGCTGGACATCATGCGATCAGGAAAAGTCCACAGGGCAACGCAAACAGTTAAAAAAACATGGGGGGGACTGAGAAGGCAAAACTTATAGCAGCCCAAGCCTTTTGTGCCACCTCTCAATCCTGAAAAAAGAAACCGTAGCAGTGACAAGCAGGGCGGACAATAAGTTGATAACGACTACAAGTTCCAATTCTTTGGGCCCCCAAAAAAGCCAAAATAACTGATTATTTATAATCTGCTACAGAATGCACATCTCTCTTGCCCAGCAAGGAATAGGGCCAGAGCTAGAATATAGGTCACCCCATCGAAGGAAGCACATTTAGATAAATCACTCATTAGCCAGCCATCTTTCTGGGCCCAAGCCAAACTTGATAGGCAGCAAGGAGAAGCTGGATCATGACTCTAAGCTACAACTTCAGCATTCCACCAAACCATTAACAAAGTTAAAGCAGGATTCTCACCTCAGGGATCAGCTCTTGGTTGAGGTCCAAATGTATACCATAAGGCACCAGCACACCTACCAAAGCCCTTTAACGAATTGCTTAGATAACCTGCCCATGTGGGCTCATGAAAATCAACCAGGAGGGGCCCATTTGCAGGACTGATCACAGCTGTACCACAGACATGAGGTACAACTCAGTCCCAAAGTGGTCTAAACAACTCTTTGCTGGAGGAGTCCCCAAATGATATAGCAGTGTGGCGGAGAAGCCTGTTTTACCAGTCGTCGGAACCACCTTTGGCTGATTCAGCACTTCCTTCTCTTTAGCTCCAAAGCACAATGACATCATGCTCTTGCCCATCAAACTGCCGTGGGGGAACCAGATCACCACTGTGGACAGTCAACACTCCCTGAGCAACAAAGAAGTACAGAGAACAAGAAGCTTCATCTCATTGTGAGCCCCTCCAAGCCCAAAAGGGAGCCAAGCCAATACAACAAACATCTCATCAGATCCAATGGTAAGGCCCCACTTAGACATGCCAAGTCTCCCTCCAGTCACATCCACTTTTTCCCATTTGCTGAGCACAATGGAGGTTATCTTGTTGCCACAAACCTTCCATGCAGACAAATTGGACACACAAGTTGATCTTCTAAATGCTCTTGGAGTTCACATTCAGAGAATTGATCACACATTCCAGGTGCTGAGTGACATAATAACAAAAGTAGAACAAGATCCAGACACAAACTATCACTCATGCCAAATTTGTTCGAACGTGGGCAACCTTGTGACGGTCCACACAATGTTATCAGAAATTTCAGAGGAAGTTCACGTGTCTCAAACTCAGCTTCCTTCCTATAACCCTCAGTTCATGGGCAAGCATTGTCATCCCAAGAGTCCACTGGTAAAAGAAATGCAATTATCCTGCACACTGGAAGACCCAACAGAATACAAGTCTGAAAACAAACCAACCTTGCTAATTGGGATGTCAGCAACCGATGACAAAGTCATTACTTCACTGAAACTGTCACCTTCCCAAAAAGAGCAAATATCAGCCCCCTTTATCCACCAAACCAGGCTCTCCCTCTCTAAGTGGGAACATAACCTCCTCAGAAAAGCCAGGAAAAACAGATTGCATTGTAAGAACAGGCTCCGTCCCAGATCAAGACACTGTCCCCACCATCACACCTTATCTGATATTTCAGCAACCAGAGGACTGCATAGAAGCTTCCAAGCCAGTCACTCCATCAAGAGGAAATATCCTATTACAAGAGCTAGTGAAGCACGAGCTTCAAAAATAGCCACAGGCGACCTCAACAGACATAGCAAATTCTCCAGCATTTTTATGGGACAAAGAAGCTAAAACGTTCAACCAGACTAGGGGTGCCGCCACCATTGACATCAGGCCTCATTTCCCTTGTGAGAGTCAGTTCCAATCTAATAACATATTGATCCCATGGGGAAGCAAGGTCCAAAGATCAGTTAGTCTGGTGCCTCCCCATGCCCAAAATCAAAGAGCATCCAGGATCTCCTCTCCTGTCACTCAATGTCCAACCAGTATGACTCAGATTTGCACAGCAGCCAGTCAGGGCAGACTCAATCAGAAAAAAGCATGGCATAAACTGATCCCACTCTATAAATCCAGGGGACACTACGGCATCATAAACAGGAGCACAGTCTTAAAGCTTCTCGATACACTACAAGGTCTGCAACACATAAGGTCCAACAATGAAAAAGAAGTTTAATTAAGACCTAAGCCACTAATAATAGGGAACAAAATCACCACCACTTGGCCAGATAAAGGTATGGAACTAGAGCCATGTCTGTTGAAGGGGGCCGATAGGTCCCATGTTCCCAATAGCAGCCACAGGAGGACTTACAAATAACGAGACAACTGACTCCGAGAGTAGCACAACTGACAGCAGATTCAGGTCTGTTTAAGGGGGCAATTGATCTCATGTACCCAACGAGACCATTGACCATGAGTAGTAAAGCAGGCAGCAAACTTCGGTATCCAGTAGTCAGCGCTGACCTCCAGCAGTAGATCCATAAGTTCTGTATGAGTGTTGTATTCAAGCATCCAACCCAGAGCCTACTCTTTCAAAATCTGCTCCTGGAACATGAACGGCCTTGGCAGCAAGGTGGGAGAAGATGACCTCAGATTTTTTTTACAAGAATTTGACCTCTTGCTCCTGCAAGAAACCTGTACACAGACACCAACACCAAGCGTGGGATTCAAAGAATATCATATTGCCAGCAACAAAATAATCTGAATCAAGCAGGGCAAAAGGACGGCAAAAGGAGGGCTCTCTCTATATATTGCCACTGAAATCTTGTGGGCCCATGAGGCCGTGGACCTGGGTTTATCATCAAACTCTCTGTGGCATAATCTCCAGTGAAGCATTCCTCATTACCAATCCTGAATCCATATATCCATCCAGCCCAGAAGCACAAACTGGCAAACATCAAGAACTTGAGAGGCATACTCAAATCCCTTAAATTCATGCACCCACGAGCACATATAATGCTGTCTGGCGATTTTAATATTAACTTACTGCAAGGTTCAGATGTCAATCCCTCAACTCAAATCCTAGCAACGATCTGCAACCAGGCCAGATTAGATCAACATGGCAAGATGTGCATGGTCACATTCGAAGCTTTGGGTTTTAACACGGTAAACAGGCAAAGCCCACAGGACCAGCCAGCAGCATTCACCAGATTGATAGACAGCAGAAATTCCACTTTAGACTACACCTTGGCAGATGCAGATTTATATGTGGGAATTACCAATTTCTCCATAAAACTGAGACTGGAGAGTGATCACTCTGTTCAGACATTCGCACTGGAGATCTGTCATCCACAGGCTCCATAAACGAAAGGATTGTCCTCATCTCCACAGCTGCTCCATATGAGACATCTCCTTTGGAAAGATTTCATGACAGTCAGCAATATGGAATTTATCACTATTTATTTTGAATTGGAGCCATTGTGTGTAATCGCTCGCAACTCGTCAGTTCCAGCTTGGAAGGATTTCACAATGCCCCTCACACAACAACATTTCCAGTCAAACCTCTCAGCAAAAATGGATGCTATCAGACTGGGGCTGATTGGTTTACACCACAACTGCAGATTATGAAAAAGCATTTAAAAAAGGAGACAAGACACACTCTCACAGCGGGCTGCTAATCCAGCAAGGAAACTAAACTCCATATTGTCAAAATGAAACAAGATTACAAAAAAGCCATCTGGTCAGCCAAATCCACCTTTATGACAGACCTCTGGACTAAATTGCTTCGTGCAAGTAAGTCGCAAAATTAAAAATCGTTCTAGGCCGAAATTAGCAAATTAACTAACAATCACCACCAGTATCATAACGCTGGTATCAAGGAGGCTGCCTGGTCAACATGCAAAGATGCAGCCTAGAAAAAGGCTAACTTGGGCCAGCCTCTGAAAACGCAATCTGGCCCCTATCGGCACCTTCATCAAAGGCCCCAACCAGCACAGGCCTTCGACCTTACACTGAACCACACACAGGTGGCACAGACTTTGAAACAGCTTAGGTCCGATGGGGGCACCGGGGACCAATGTCCTTCAAAACGTGCCATTTAAGAAGGATCCTATTTTCTGGGCCACAGACCTCATATAATTTGTCAATCAAGCACTGCTAACAAACTGCATTCAGGACGTGTGGTGAGGCAGCTTATTACATCCACTTGACAAATCTGGCAGACACTCAAATCCCACAAATTACAGATTAATTTCCTTAAATGATTTAGAAGCCAAGATATTTTGCCGAAAACCCAGATTGGCTTTGGCGCAGGAATGAGTACAATTACCAGCCAGCTGTCTGTAACTCTGTTTGCTGAACAAGCTCAAGCTAAATTCAGCAAGCTCTATTTCTGCTTCATTGACCTTAAGGCGGACTCTGACAAGGTCCTGAAGGCACAGTTGTGGAAAAAAATGTATCACTAGTGGGTGCCGGCAAAGCTCTGGTATGTAATCATTCATCTCTACAGCAAAACTTGGGCCCAAATCAAGATCGGGGATGGCCGAAGAACCACACAAAACATCCCAACCAACTCTGGCCTAAAACAGGGGTCTGTTCTTCTCCCCTGTTTATTTAACATCTACATGGCTGATCTATATAGTCACCTGGCCGAAGTGTTGAGTGATCCTGCCAGGATGGGCAAGAAATAACATGCAGATGATATCGCTTTGCTCAGCAAAACACCTATTGCCCTGCACCGCTTGATAGACCAAATATTGGTATACATTGACAATCTGCGGTTAGATCTTAACTTCAGCAAAAGCAAGGTGTTCTTCTTTTCAAGTCCACACTATAAAATTCAGCCCCAATTTACTTGGCGAGCCAGGGTCAATGCCTTAGAAATAGTGAAAACCTATTAGTATCTTGCAGACCATTTAAGATTCTCATCTTACTTTCAAGACACATCTAGAATCTAGACAGCCACTACAAACCAACTTCTGTTTGCATTCAAAACCCTTCAGCAAAAGACACAAAACACCTCAACACACCATCTTCTTTGGGTTGTGGGTGCTAAAAATATGCCTTCAGTATCCTACAGCTCAGACTTTCTAAAAGGGAAGAATGTTGCGTGTCTTAACACACTACAAATGAGCCTCTTCAAAAAACTCTTTACGATACCACAGGACGTCATGCACTCCCAAATCAGGATTGAGTTCAGCCAGTAAGGAACGGGGCCATAATTAAACTGTGCTGGAGGCTGAGGATGGCTGAAGTAAATTCGATCCCACACCACTGCTGGCTGGAAATTGAAAAATGGGCCCATGAAAACAATTTGTGGTCCTCTGTTATCCTGCGCTCAAAGCGCTGCGGTTAGAAGGCTCTTGATACCCCATGGAATACACAGCCTACAAACAATTAACCAACATGGCAGTCAAGCTCTCATCACACATCTTAGACAAGGCTGCATTTTCATGCAAACTGCACGCTTGGGCAGTCATACCATCATACATGGCCTGGAGCCCACAGCACTATTTGTCCTCTCACTTCTCTGCGGCCAGAAAACATGATTTCATGCTTATTCACCTTGGAGTCTTTCCGTCTAAGGATTTGGGGCCAGACGTAGCAATATACCAAATTGCGACTTGCAATTTGCGAGTCCCTGCGACTTGCAAATTGCAAGTCGCAATTTGGTATGCAGAAAGGTGTCTCAGACACCTTCTGCGAGTCGCTATGGGGTCGCAAAGACCCACCTCATTAATATTCATGAGGTGGGTCGCAATTTGTGCCCCCATAGCGACTCTGGGCACTCACGGGGATGGAGGCCTGCTGGGAACAGCAGATCTCCATGTCCGTGACTGCTTTTAAATAAAGCAGTTTTTTTTTTTCCAAGTGTAGCCCGTTTTCCTTAAAGGAAAACGAGCTGCACTTAGAAAAAAAAAACGAAACCTTTTGTTTCGGATTTTTTCACTGCCTGCTCTGAAAAAATATTTTTGGGTCCAGTCACAAAGGAGAAGGGGTCCCCTTCCCGTTTGCGAGTGGGTTACCATCCACTTCAAGTGGATGGTAACTGCGACTCCATTTCAGACCGCGTACGCGGTCGCAAATGGAATTGCATACCACTGCTACTTGCAAATAGGAAGGGAACACCCCTTCCTATTTGCGACTCGCAAAATGCATTTCTACATAGCAAACACGCATTTGCGACTCGCAAACGGCGATTTTCGCCGTTTGCGAGTCGCAAAGTGCTTGCTACATCTGGCCCCTAGTCCCTTCCTGGAAGCAGTCTTGCCCCAATAACCTGTGCCGCCTTTACGTGTATACCAATGAAACCCTGTTACGTTTATGTCCTGCCATGCTACAGCATAGGCAACACTTCTTACGTCCAACATTTAGATCATTACAAGTTAGATCATGTCCCCTGGCAGTAATTGCTTTGCTAGGAGGGAATCTAGTGCAATTAACACGCAAGATGTTGTGGTTTCTTAACTACGTTTTCAAGATGTTGGAAGAGCACAGCAGCTAAATCGCTGTGTTATACATAACTGACTTGTGTGCTGTGTTACACAAAACTGATTTGCCACTTGTCATTCAGAGGGACTCTCTAAGCTGAATTTCAACATCCCTTTAGCAGAAACTACGCTCGGTCTCCATCTCACCTCACGCTGTCACAGTAATGCATCTGACACTTCATATTGGGACTGGACTGGTGCCCTTATATGAATGCACAAAGTATCAAGCACTTTATATTAGAACTGGTTCTAGCTCCATCACTTTTCCTTTCAATGAAGCTTTATTTTAATACTGATTGCCTATTTTAAGTGAATTGTTTATGTGAAGGATAAAGTAGGACTGGACAGGCCCCAGTTTTATTCAATGCCTCAAACAAGCCACACCTTCCTTAATTGCCTGTTTTTGTTTATTAATGCATATTGAAAAGTTTTTAATTACTCAATCAATACATTATTACTCACTTACTAATGCAAGGTTTGATACTAATGCACTTCATTGTTCTCAGATGCTGCTATACCGTGCCGCATTTTATCAAGTATTTCTTTTGTTATTGCAAACTTCTATGAACCTATAAGACCAGATTTTTACTAAGGTGATGGCCAATAAAATGATGTATAACGTTATGAACCGTGAAGGCCCAATGAGTGTTCTGAAACAAGTGCCCAGTTAAAAAAATGAATGTATTTGTGTTTTAAATGTCGAACCTGTGAATGATTGCAATGGTTTTGAGTAAATAAACTTTTACTACACTTGCGAGAATACCCCTTTCTTCCCCTTTCTTCCCCTCATTTCATGTTTTTCATTAACCCCCACAAGAAGTAGTGCCTGTTAGAAATTGGGTCTCCAATCAGCAGAGGTATGCACCCTGTCCAAATAGGGAACACAATCCTAGTCTGGGTAAGTCACAACACAGCCTAAATTATCCTGTGCTCACCCTCTGGTAGCTTGACACAGAGCAGGCAAGTCTAACTTAGAAGGCAATGTGTAAAGTGTTTGTGTGATAACTCATACAGTAACACAGTGTAAACACCACAAAATTACTCCACAATAGGTTAGAAGAATAGAAAATATTTATCTGGGTAAAACAAGACCAAAACAACAAAGTACCATCCAACGGAAGTGGAGATATGAATTTATAAAGATGAAATGTGAAAACAGTGCTTAGAAGTCACTAGCAGTCAAAAGGTTGCTTGAGGTTGTGAGGGACTGGTGCAAATCCAAAATCCAGCCCAACAGCAATGGAGTGTAGGCAGACTACAGAACCCAGGCAGGTTTAATGCAGTCTGGTCACTGCGCCATTGTCGGGCTCCGTTGAAGGGGATGTGATACAGTTTCTTTAGACCACACAGAGCATCTTCGGTAAGCTGTGCAGGCTGTGAATCAGCTGTCATTAACCAGTCTCTGCATCGTCGGCGGAGTGCAATGCACTCATTTTTCTTCCACACTGGAGGCGATGCAATGTTTTCTGCAGAAAGCAGCAAAGAGAACGCATTTCTGAGACCCAAAACTTGGAGGGGACACCTCAGGCAAGGGTGAGACTCACAGAGATGGGTCCAGCAGCACCAGGATAGTTTTAAGCAGTCATTGATGTCCTTGAGACTGCCGAAGAACAGGGGGAAAGCCAGCAAGCCCTTGGAGATCATTGTGAGGAAAGGCAGAGTCCTTCCAGCAGGGTCAGAGCAGCAGGGCAATGAGCAGAAAAGCAGTCCTTCCAAAGAAGCAGTCCAGTTGAGTCCTTTGAGCAGCACAGCAGATCTCCTGACAGAGGTTCAGTTCCAGGATCAGAAGTGTCTGATATGAGAGGTCTGAGATCCAGTACTTATACCAAAAAGTCCCTTTGAAGTGGGGGAGACTTCAAAGAGTGGCTTCAAAGTGCACCAGTTCCCTATCAGCCTAGTTCTGTCTGCCAAGCTAACTGTGGGGGGCTATCAGTGTAGGAAAGAAGCCTCTTTTTAGCTTGGTTACCCCAACTTTTGGCCTATTTGTCAGTGTGTTTGACTGAGTCTACTGGGATCCTGCTATTCAGGACCCCAGTAATTATGCTCTCTCCTTCTGAAATTGGTTGTAGGATACTGTTAACACAGTATTGCACTCACAATTGGCATACTGGTGCCCCCTTAGAAGTCGATAGTTTATGGCACCTATGTACCCAGGGCATTGGGGTTCCAGGGGATCCCTATAGGCTGCAGCATATATTTTGCCACCCATAGGGAGCCAATGCAAAGGCTTCTGCAGGACTGCTATTGCAGCCTGTGTGAAAAGGTACATGCACCCTTTCACTGTGATTTACACTACACCAGGTCACTTATAAGTCACCCCTATAGCAGGCCCTCCAGCCCTGAGGGCAGGATGCAAAGTACCTGTGTGTGAGAGCAACCTGGCACTAGCGAAGGTGCCCCCACAACCTCCAGGACCATTTTCCCAGAGTGCGGGGATGCCATTGTAAGCGTGTACTGGACATAGGTCACTACCTATGTCCAGCTACATAATGGTAACTCTGAAGAGAGGCATGCTTGTTTTCAAACATGTTGGAATCATACCCCATGGCTTTTGCAAGCATTGGTTGTATGATTCCATGCACTCTGGGGGTCTTTGGAGGACCCTCAGTATTGCTATTACAGCCTTATGAGGTTTTCCAGGCAGCCCCAGCTGCTGCCACTTCACAGACAGGTTTCTGCCCTCTTTTGCCTGAAAAGCTCAAGCCCAGGAAGGCAGAACAAAGGATTTCCTTTGGGAGAGGGCTGTTACACCCTATCCCTTTGGAAATAGGTGTTACAGGCTTGGGGGGGGGTAGCCTCTCCAAGTCACTGGAAATGCTTTGAAGCACTGGAAATGCTCATTTGGTGCCCTCCTTGCATAATCCAGTCTACACCGGTTCCGGGACCCCCAGTCCCTGCTCTGGTGTGAAACTAGACAAAGGAAAGTGGAGTGACCACTCCCCTGCCTATCACCACCCCAGGGGTTGTGCTCAGAGCTCCTCAAGATGGTCTCTGGGTTTTGCCATGTTGGGTTTCCAAGTTGGCAGGGAATCCTGGGAGAATTTGAGTGGCCAGTGCCAGCAGCTGACGTCACAGCCCTCTCCTGATAGGTGCTTACCTGTTTAGCTGACCAATCCCCCTTTCAGGGCTGTTTAGGGTCTCTCCTTTGGTTTGTTCTTAAGATTTGGATTGCAAGACCCCATCAGGAATCCTCTGCATCCTCTACTTCATCTTCTCACCGAAGAAACTGCTTTTGGACCCTCCTGGAACGCTACAAACTGCAACAAAGAAGCAAGACACCTTCTGCAACATTGTATCTTCAGCTCCTGCCAGCAACTGCAACTGTTTCCCGATCATCGATCCTCTGAGGATAGCCCTTCTTCAGCCTACACCAGAAGAGCGAAGGAATCTATCTTGGGGTGAAGGAGTCACTTCTCTGCTTCTTCAGGAAGCTACTGCAATGACAACCGCCTGCGTGGATCTCCTCACTTTCTGTGCTGCATGAATTCTGCATCATGACTTGTAGAATGAAGTGGTCCCGATGGTCCTGACATCCTACTGTCCAACTTTGGTGGAGGTAAGAGCTTGCCTCTCCGTGCAAGAGAGTACCTCCGTGCACTGCGTGTTTTGCAGTTGCCAAGACTTGTTTGCATATTTCCACAAAGTTCTTCATGCAACTTTCAGCTCCAGCCCCCAGCACTCTATCCTGCGATGCACATTTCCTTGAGTGGTTCTCCGGTGGCGTGGGAGCCTTTGTCGTAGTGCACCATGGGCCTCTTCTTGCACCTCCTTTGTCCCCGTGCTGGGGACTACTGTGCATGCTGCCTGGTCTTCTGTGGGCTCTATGAGTTGCTGAGAGCCCTCTCTGACTCCCCCTCCTGGGTAGAGTCCACCTGGTCCTTCCTGGTCCTGGGCAGCACCATTTTCTGCTAACTGCCAGCATTGCGCATGCCAAGGGTTGTTGGCCTACTCCAGCAACTCAAACCAGACAGCTATTTTCCATCCGGTGTGGAACATCACTTGCACCAACCAGGAACCCTGAATCCATCTTTTGGGTGCAATACTCACTGTTTTTCTTCAGCGGTGGTTCTTCTTTTGCACCTTGATCTGGGTTAGCAGGGTCTCCTGTTCTCCCTGGACACATCTCAATAAATCAATCAGAGTTTATAGAGCGCAACTACTCACCCGTTAGGGTCTCAAGACACTGGGTGGGGTGTAGCATGTACCGAAGGTGGATTGGAAAAGACATATCTTCAGTTCCTTCGTGAAGCTGGGGAGGGAGGTGGTTTGTCTGATATGAAGGGATAGGGTGTTCCAGGTGGTGGCGGCGAGGTAGAAGAAGGAGCCTCCTCCTGTTCTGGTTTTCCTGATGTGGGGTACTTCTGCGAGAGAGAGCTGGGCTGAGCGTGGGGTCCTGTGGGGTACGTGTAAGTTGAGTCGCTGGTTAAGGTAGGCAGGTTTGGTGTTGTGGAGGGCATTGTGTGCGTGGGTGAGGATTTTAAAAGTGATTCATTTTTCTATAGGGAGCCTGTGCAGTGTGCGTAGGTGTTGTGAGATGTGGCAGTGTCGGGGTAGGTCGAGGGTCAATCTGGCGGCAGTGTTCTGGATGTTTTGCACTTTGCAGGTGAGTTTTTTGTTGATTCCGGTGTAGAGTGCACTGACTGCTGGTGATGTGGGCGTGTGTGACGGTCTTTCAATGCTCAAGGAGGATCAAATTTGAAGGTCTTGCGTAGGAGATCGAGGGTGAGGAAGGAGGAGGACTTCATGTTAAGGTCAGGGTCCAGTATGATTCCGAGGTTGCGGGCATGGCTGGCGGGGTGGGTGGGTTTCCGAGGGTGGGTGGCCACCAGGAGTCGCTCCATACATTGGGTTGGGGGCCCAGAATGAGCACCTCGGTCTTGTTTGTGTTGAGTTAAAGGCAGCTATCTGTCATCCAGTTGGCCACTGCATTCATGCCCTCATGGAAGTTGTGTCTGGCCTTGTCTGGTTCATTGGAGAGGATGATTTGGGTGTTGTCGGTGTAGGAGTTGATGTTCATTTTGTAGCTTCTGACGATGGTGGCTAGCGGGCCATGTATATGTTAACCAGCGTGGGGCTGAGAGAGGATCCTTGGGGCACTGTGCAGGTGGTTGGTGTGGGTTCTGCGAGGAAGGGGGGTGAGTCTCATTTCTTGCGTTCTGACGAAGAGGAAGGGTTGGATCCAGTTGAGGGCCTTGTCTCTAATGCCAGCTTCATGGAGTCTTCTTATCAGGGTGTAATGGGAGACTGTGTCGAACGCTGCCGTGAGGTCAAGTAGGATGAGTGCCACCATCTCTCCCTTGTCCAGCAGGGAGCGGATGTCATCTGTTGCGGACAAGAGGGCTGTTTCAGTGCTGTGGTTTGACCTGAATCCAGATTGGGAGATGTTGAGGATGTTGTGGCTTTCTAAAAACGTGGTGAGTTGGCTGTTGGCTGCTTTTTCTATGACTTTTGCAGGAAATGGAAGTAGGGAGATGGGCCTGAAGTTTTTGAGATCGGTGGGGTTAGCCGATGGGTTCTTGAGAAGGGTGTTGATCTCAGTGTGTTTCCATTCATCGGGGAAGGTGGCGACAGCTAGTGAGCAGTTGATGGTGAGGCAGAGCTTGGGGGCGATGGTGTTTGCAGCTTTGTTGAAGATGTGATGGGGCCATGGGTCCGTGGGGGCCCCAGAGTGGATGGACTTCATGGTTTTCAATGTATTTTCAGTGGAAAGTGGTGCCCAGGTGGAAATTGTGTGTTTGCTGGTTTCGGTTGTTGGCCGGGGGGGTTCGGCGCGTGGGTTGTCCTTGTTGAAACTCTTGTAGATGGTCTTGATTTTGTGGTGGAAGTAGGTTTTGAGTCTGTTGCATGGGTCCTGTGAGGGTGGGCATTTCCATTGGCTTGCTGTTGGGTTTGGCGAACTCCTTGATGATGTTGAAGAGTTCCTTGCTGTTGTGTGGTTGTGAGGAGATCCTGTCTTGGATAGCCTTCTTTCTGGTGTTTCTGATGAGCTGGTGGTGTGCGGCGGTGGAGACTTTGAAGTTGCAGTATTTTTCTGGGGATTAAGTGTTTCTCCAGATTTTCTCAAGGGGCTGACAGGTGCACTCTTCTGTGCTTCTTAGACTTGGTCCCCTTCTACCACAGGTCCTCAGGTCCAGGAATCCACTGTTGGTGTCTTTCAGTCTCTTCTGGTCCTTGCATAATCCTTCTTTTTGTTCTTCTGTGTATTCTGGGAAAGTAACTGTGTTTTACTCCTGATTTCCTGGGCACTGCGGCAGGTTCTAGAACTTACCTTTGGGGTTTTCTAGTACTCCCAACTCTCCTCTACACACTACACTTGCCTAGGTGGGAAACCAACATTCGCATTCCACGTTCTTAGAATATGGTTTGTGTTAGACCTGACAGCCTTAGGGTGGTCAACCCTAACTTTTTGCCTGCCTCCCTCCATTTTTTAGATACTGTTTTCGCTGGTTTTAAGACTCTGCACAATTTACCACTGCTAACCAGTGCTAAGGTGCATCTGCTCTCTCCCTTTAAACATGGCAAAATTGGATCACACCCAATTGGACTATTTAATTTACTTATAAGTCCCTAGTAGAGTGCATTATATGTGCCCAGAGCCTGTAGATTAAATGCTGCTAGTGGGCCTGCAGCACTGATTGTGCCACTCACTTAAGTAGCCCCTTAACCTTGTTCAGGCCTGCCATTGAAAGGCCTGTGTGTGTAGTTTCACTGCCAATTCGACGCGGAATTTAAAAGTACTTGCCAAGCCTAAAACTCCCTTTTTGTCTACATATAAGACACCCCTAAAGCATGCCCTAGGTAACCCATAGGGCAGGGTGCTGTGTAGGCAAAAGGCAGGACATGTACCTGTGTAGTTTACATATTTGTGTGGTAGCTGCTGATCTGGAAGGAGTAGGAAGGTCATATTTAGTTTGACCAGAATGGTGATACAAAATCCTGCTGACTGGTGAAGTTGGATTTAATATTACTATTTTAGAAATGCCACTTTTAGAAAGTAAGCATTTCTCTGCACATAAATATTTCTGTGCCTTACAATCCATGTCTGGCTGGGTTTAGTTGACAGCTCCTTGTGCATTCCCTCAGACACACCCCAATCACAGGATACTCACCCTCACTTGCATACATCTGCATTTTGAATGGGTCTTCCTGGGCTAGGAAGGTGGACGGCCTGCCCTCACACAAAGGACTGCCCCACCCCCTACTAGGACCCTGGCAGACAGGATTGAACTGAAATGGGACATTGTGCACTTCTAAGCCACTCTTTGAAGTCTCCCCCACTTCAAATGCACATTTGGGTATTTAAACAGGGCCTCTGCCCCTACCAACTCAGACACTTCCTGGAGAAGAAACCTGAACCAGAACCTGCATCCTGCCAAGAAGAACTGCCTGGCTGTCCAAAGGACTCACCTGTCTGCTTTCTGTGAAGGACTGGTGCCTTGCTGCTCTCTGGCTGTGGTGAAGAAGTGCTGTCCAAGGGCTTGGATAGAGCTTGCTGCGTGTTTCCTGAAGTCTCAGGACCAAAAAGACACTTCATCTCTACAAGAAAGACTACTTGTGCGGCGAAATTCAACGCACAGCCTGACAGAAATGATGCACAGCCTGTACCGCGGTGCAGATTTTACTGTACGCCGAACCGGAATGATGCAGCCTGACTTCGCAGCGCCAGCATAGCGACTGGAAATTCGATGCACGGCCCACCGAATCGACGCAGAGCTGAGCTGGGATGACGCAGCCTGACTTCCAGAGAGCAATTGATGCAGCGCCTGCCGTGCGGTAGAAAATTCAACACAACACCTACCGGATCAACACAGCTCCTTTGACTTCGTCCTGCCAGCGTAGAAAATATACGCATCATCCCCAGGGCATCTGAAAACCCTGCAACCTGAAGAGGATCCACGATTGAGCACTGGAAATTGACGTACAACCGCCCCTGCGTGAAAACTAAATGACACATCGCTGTGTGTGGCCCAAGAAATCGATGCACACCTGTTTGTTTCTACTCTTCTCCTCCTCTGCGGTTCTTTGCACAGATTTTTCACGCGAACCAGGTACTTTGTGCTTGAAAGTAACTTTGTTTGCTTTCAAAAGACTTAAAACACTTTGGGGGTGATTCTAACTTCGGCGGGCGGCGGAGGCCGCCCGCCAAAGTTCTCCCACCAAAATACCACTCAGCGGTCGAAAGACCGCTGAGTGTATTTTGGGATTTGCCCTGGGCTGGCGGGCGGCCGCCAAAAGGCCGCCCGCCAGCCCAGGGCAAATCAACCTTACCACGAGGACGCCGGCTCAGAATTGAGCCGGAGTAGTGGGAAGGTGCGATGGGTGCAGTGGCACCCGTCGCGTATTTCAGTGTCTGCATAGCAGACACTGAAATACTTTGTGGGGCCCTCTTACGGGGGCCCCTGCAGTGCCCATGCCATGGGCATGGGCACTGCAGGGGCCCCCAGGTGCCCCGCGGCACCCCCTACCGCCATCCTGTTCCTGGCGGGAGACCCGCCAGGAACAGGATGGCGGTAGGGGGTGTCAGAATCCCCATGGCAGCAGAGCGCGCTCCGCCGCCATGGAGGATTCTGCAGGGCAGCGGGAAACCGGCGGGAGACCGCCGGTTTCCCGCATCTGACCGCGGCCGAACCGCCGCGGTCAGAATGCCCTGCGGGGCACCGCCGGTCTGTCGGCAGTGCTCCCGCCGACCCTGGCCCCGGCGGTCTCTGACCGCCGGGGTCAGTATGACCCCCTTTATATCACTTTTCAGTCATATCTCGATGTTTACTTATTGCATCTTTAACCATTTTGACCTGCATCTTATCAGATAAATATTATATATTTTTCTAAACACGGTGTGGTGTACTTTTTGTGGTCTTATATGGTGTTATTATATGATTTACTGCACAAATACTTTCCACATTGCCTTCTAAATTAAGCCTGAGTTCTCAGTGCCAAACTACCAGAAGGTGGGCACAAGATAATTTGGATTGTGTGTGACTTACCCTGACTAAAGGGAGGGTCCTTGCTTGGACAGCAACAGTAACCTGACTGCCAACCAAAGACCCCATTTCTAACAGTTTGTGTTACCCCGAGGCCCATTTCTAACTATTGTGATTTTCACTAATTGCACTGTTTTCTAACTCTTTTTATGCCTATTTCTGCATACTAGTGTATATAATTTGTGTATTACTTACCTCATAAGGGAGTATAGTCTCTATGGTATTTTTGGCATTTGTGTCACCAAAATAAAGTACCTTTATTTTTGTAACACTGAGTGATTTCTTTCCTGTGTGTTAGTACTGTGTGACTACAGTGGTATTGCATGAGCTTTGCATGTCTACTAGATAAGCCTTGGTTTCTCATCCACAGCTACCCCTGGAGACCCCGGCTTTCCAGACACTGTCTACATTTCACTAATAAGGGATAACTGGACCTGGTATAAGGTATAAGTACCATAGATACCCACTACAAACCAGGTCAACCTCCTACAAACAGCCGTTTGTGTGGGGCCTGAGACTTAATTACAGGGCTAATTATGTGGGTGGCACAATTAGTGCTGCAGGCCCTCTAGAAGCATTTAATTTACAGACCCTGAGCACACATACTGTACTTTACTAGGGACTTAGAAGTAAATTAAATTTTCCAATTGGTAGGAGCAAATATTACCGTGTTTAGCGGGGAGAGCACTTTAGCATTGGTCAGCAGTGGTAAAGTGCGCAGAGTCCTAAAACAAGCAAAAACAAGATATGAAAAATGAAGGCAGGGAGGCAAAGAGTTGGGGGAAGACCACCCTAAGGCGGTCAGGTCTAACAGTGTCTAATGTCCAGTTGGAATTCCAGTCATCCCGATGGTCTTAGTGTCCTCCTGCAGCTGTTGCTTTATCTATTGTAAATAAGGTTGTGTGATATCTGTACTCAATAGAAGGCAGCCACATTCTTTTTGAAAGAAAAAACACCTGAAAAGGAGAGATCATGTAAGATGGAGACACAGGGCCCTTATTACAGAATCTGTTCAGCTTTGCTATTTTTTGTCAACAAAGATTTATATTAAAGAAGGGGATTATGTCCCATTATGCAATACCTGAGTGAATGGTGGAGAACTAGCTACTTGCCCAAGCTGCCTTGGTTTATCTTGATGCACCATTTTGGCTGTGATGACAGGATCTGCTTGGCAGTGCCAGCACCAGGGGTCCTCTGCACACAGCCCTGTTTTGAGTTTTAAAATCCCAGAGAAAATGAATTGTATTTGTGCATCTGTTTTCCTCCCTCTCAACACCTGGGGTCCTTGTTGAGCACTCTGTAAGGGTGATGTGTAGAGTCTCTACTACCCCCTAACTATACACCTTTATTACTCATCACATATATGTACCCATACTTTCTCTGCTCAACAGATCCAAGCTCATTCTTACCCTTGAATGGTACATATTCAATTACATTTATTTTGTTAATGCACATTCTTCTCAAATTAAATCCAAATGTTCAGAAAAACAATGAGGCACAGATTTATAAAAAAGTTATGCAACACAGCACAGCAAGACAACTTGCTGTGCTGCATGACAGGGAAAGAGCAGATAATTGTGTAAGGTATGACACATTCCAGCTCTCTCCCTGTGCTAGCACACTGAGTGCTGCCTAATACCAATATTGGCATCTTCACAACTGGTGCAGGACACATGAATTACAGGCAGTATTTTTGGGGGCAGGAAGGGACATCTTCCTGTGGGAAAAAAAAATCTCAGAGCCACTTTTCTCTTTCTATGTGTACTGCAGAAGGCAGCACATGCAGAAAGAGGAATTGACAAATAGAGAATAACGTACTTGTTTTGGTTAGGCCCCAGTTTAGACGGCATAACATTTTAATGCATTCCCTGTTTCACTATTATTAGTAAGTCTGGTAATGCACCTGTAATAAACTGGGATACTGGTTGAAGGAGGAGTGAATCCCTTCTCAAGCAGCAACCACAATCCTTGCAAGGGTGAAGTCAAAAGCAAACCCCAAAGTAACCTGAGCTCAGCCCTCTGGAAGCTTGGTGCAGAGCAGTAAGGCTTTATTTAGAGACAATGTGTAAAGTATATGTGCAACACTTTAAACAGCAATAAAATGAAAATACAACACAAAAAGGATCAAACACCAAATTAAAAAATAAAGTAGATTCTAATAAATAGAAGAAGACCAAAATGACTAAAATCCAATCAGTTGAACCAGAGGGAGATATGCCATTTTAAGGATTTAATTGAAAATAGTGACAAAAAGCACAAAGTGACACTTGTGGCTATCTAGTTGTGCAATAGCCTGAAACATTCAGAAGTTCAGATCGACCACAATGGAGTGTGGGTCGTATACTTTGAACAGATTAGCCTTGCTGAAAAGTTACCTCAAAGTCCTGCACATGGAGTCACGTTCACTGTAGAGGGGGGTCACCAGTAGCAAGAAAGCGTTAAGGACAGTCATTAATTTAGAATGAAAAGTAAGCCTGGCATCACAGAAGAGCTTTTATTTAGTGCAAGGATCATGTTGTCATTGCGAACAGTAGGGTCTGTGCTTTGCAATGGGGCTCTCTGGAAGTGGTCTATGCTGTGGCATGAACAGACAGGCTGACGGAACTTCACATTGGCAGGATGTGAGAATGACAAGGTTTTGGTGCCAACTGACATCTTTACGGTCATGATGAGCCTGTTATTTCCACGTGGCTCTGAACAGGAGGCCAGCAGTCTAGTCCTTGGAGTCACTCTGAGAACCCTGGGTTGAGGTGCAGGTCTAAATCCCTCTGACTGAGGCAGGAGGGCAGCCATCCAGCAAGGCAGCAGTCCAGCAAGAAAGTAGTCCAGCAGGCCAGCAGTCAAGCAGAATGGCAGTCTTTTCAGCAACACAGCCTTCCTTCTTCCTGGCAGTCTCCACAGGTCCAAAAGTGTTTTGAAGGGTTGGTGTCTGAGGTCCAATATTTATTCCAGGTATCTCCTTTGAAGTGAGAAGATGCTTCTAGGGGTTTCCCTTTGAAGTGCCTAGGTTTACTGCCTCCCCTGCCCTTGCTCCAGATTAACTACAGGGGGTATGCAGCTCCTTGTGAGGAGGCAGGACACATCCTAGTCAAGTGTAAGTAGGGCTATGCCCTCCCATCTATTCAGTGATGACACCTGGATGCCCTTTCAGGTGATTAAAGTGCTACACAATTCAGTATATAACATAGCATGTCACATCAAGGCACAGCTAAACTCTCCATTGTGTGTTGCTGTCTAGGAGGAATACGCAAAGCCCAATTGGCAACTGCACCCAGTCATGTGTCCCAGAGACAGGCTTCAAGTACTAAATGACTAAGGCAGGAAAATGCCTAGTTTGTAAAGGTGGAACTTTCAAAATTGTAATTTTAAAATCCGTCTTTAATATAAGAGAGCATTTTTCATTACAATTCCAAAGGCATGAAACATGAACTGGTTACCTGGGAAAGTAGAGAAAAACAGAAGAGTTTTTAATTTCCAGGACATGTGAAACTTAAATGTAAACGGCCAACCTTTAAAAAATACTGCACACTGTTTTTGGGGCTGTCGTAGGCCTACCTTAGTGGTGACTTGTATGTATTAAAAAGAAACATTTGGACGTGACAAAAGGATTATTTCACCAGGTCAAAATGGCAGTTTAAAGCTGCACACACAGGCTGCAATGGAAGGCCTGAGACATTTTCAAAGGGTTGCATAAGTGGTTGCCGCAACAAGTGCTGCAGACCCACTAGTAACATTTAATTTACCGGTCCTTGGTACATGTGGTACCATTTTACTAGGGACTTATAAGTAAATTAACTATGCCAGTTGGAGAGAAACCAATGTTATCATGTTGTAAGGACTGCACATGTGCACTTTAGCACTGTCAGCAGTATCAAAGTACACTGAGTGGTAAGGCCAGCTAAAACAAGATCTGCAGAAATGATGAAGGAAGACAAAATGTTTGGGTGTGACCACCCTAAGGCTGACAGGTGTAACAGCACCAAAATCCATGGGTGGATTTGTACAATCGTCCACAGTCCAACTATGGAACACCTTCCTAATGCAGTCTAAAGCAAGGCACCAACTTGAGCTGCCTTGTGTTACCCCAGATTTATTACTCAATGTAGAGCTATGCAAGGTGGCTTTGCCAGGCTTAGTGAATCTGACTTAAAGGGCTTGCATTGCCTTGCGTCACCACCTTGACGAAGGGCAGTGCAACCCCTTATTGTAAATCTGGGCCTAAGTATGAAATAAATTCCATGAAAGCAGTTGTTGAACTGGCAGACATATATAATGACCTCTTCAAATACCCCGCCATGAAACAATTTTGCATAATTGTTACGCAAAAGACACTTTTTGGATAGTTCTTTATTGACTAAAGCAAATTTATGAGCCTTGCATATCATCAACAAGCATTGAAACAAATTGCAACCTTTGTGCTAAATGAAGCAACTATACACCGAATTTTCCTGATGTCACCACCTGCCTAGTGCATGTTAAGTAAAGAAAATGTTTTTTAATAAAGTATTGCTATAATGCTGCATTCAATTTAATTAAACGTTTATGCAAAAGAAACTGGAATCCATAATCAAATGACATAATTTAAATGTGCAACATGTTTTCTTGTGAGCCTCCCATCGGTCGTCATACAATATTTGCGATTTGCTTATAATCCCAATTACATATATGCCGAACAAATATGAAAGGAGGGTAGATGCCAATATGCAGTAGATATCTGAGCCGAGTAAAAACATTTACCATTCTCTCTTCATCACCCTCTTAAAGCACTGCCTTGTTTTGTCCATTAGACATTCATCCTTTAGATCTCGTTTATTTCAAATCCAAGACTTTGCAATAGGCAGAATGATTGTGACATTCTAAAGATTGCCAGAGTATAAATGACCCTTAGTGACATCTTATCAATTGTAAGAAATGAAAATGAATTCATTTTGCAAACCATCCATAGCTGAATATTCAGTCATCTAACCTTCCATGACTTGACATAGTTCCTATTCATGCATAATCATCTTTGAGCAGATTAAGTTCTTGTCTCACTGTTTAAATAGATACACTTGAATCGAGAATCAGAAACTTTTTATACGTTCTGATATTTTAGATTACTTTAACATTGTATACTCTTATTTAATAGCAGTATGATAAAAAGTGATGTGATTTATTCTGAGAAAATGTACTAATATTAGCAGAAACTATTCTGTGGCATAACCAAGGTACCGGCGGCTTTAGGCGAGTATTCTAACAAATATTGACACTTCCAAGTACTGAATCTTAATTTAAAATGCTCTTTTCATATCTTAAAGGTGTGCATGGTATGTACTTAGCAGTTCGAAATGTGTTATCAAGATAAGTACCCATCATCAAAACGCTACATACTATGATACTGTCAAGTTGTATCTTGACAAATGTCGTACTCCCCACACAACGTACAAAAATGTATGCTTTTGAATCAATCTACTATTTATAATCAGTTCATCGTTTAGTGGATTATTGAATCACTCTTCGAGTGGGGGGAATGCTAGTGTCATTTTCTTCCCTAAGACAGTGAGAGGAAGTAGGCATAGTATTTTATTAACCTTTCCTAACCCCCCTTAACCTGTCCTTACTCCTCCCTAAACCCCTCATCTTTAGTCGTAAATATTCCCCATTTTGAAGCCACATCCCTCGTCCCTTCCTAATTTATTACTAAAACATATGCCTAAATGTAGGGAGGCTCCACAATCAGGGCGGAGATCTCTGCACAAAAAGGAAAAGTGGAGCCACATGCACAAAGCCTGTGAATAGCATTTTGTAGTACATTTGTAGTATTTTTATAGTACTGCAACACGTTCTATAACATGCAGCTTGTAAATAGACACCTAAGAGAGGTGGAGGAGGAACCACAAGTTTGTGAATTGCATTTCATAGTAACCAAGTAGTACTACTGCACAACTACTTTACACACTACAAAATGCAGTTGATGAAGTTAGCACAGTGTGTTTATTGCCAGTGATACTCTGTAAAACAACTACAAGGAAGACTGTCTGAACAGATCCTTGCTGGTAACACATTGCAAACTGCAGACACCTCTAAATATCAGTGTTCTACATCAACACCAGCCTATGTTTCATGAATCAATTTACGAAGAAGATGCACACTGACTGCCACCAGAGCCAATGTCTTGCTCACCAGCATCCTAAAGTCTCACCTGATCCACTTGAGGAGCATGTTCTAAATTGCATCATATCTGATCAATGATCAGAAATATTATCACCATATCAACTGATTTCTTAGAAAATCCCACTCTCTCTATTAGCCTGAAGTCTGCTTCATCTGCATCATTTTTAAATATTAATGGATAATGCTTAAGGCGATCACTGGGAGAACATAACCTTAGCTAATAAATGTAATTAATAATCAAACAATATCCACAGCAACAAGTTTGCCAATCTCGGAAAACACAACCGGAGATGACGAGAACAAGCCTTCTTCTTGTTTCAAGGATCTGAAACTTCATACCTACACGGATTCATCATGCTCCATTAACAGATGTAAGTGATGGCACATTTCTTCAAGGAAAAAGATCACCCCTATGACAAATCATCTCCCAAATGGCTATTGACTGTGCTACAAATTATTAGAATTATTTTGCCTTCCAACCTCCCAGACTATTCAACAGCACATTGCTTGCTATTTTACAGTTAGATTCGCCTTCTCTCACATGGATCACCTTCATAGGTCTAGGAAGGCAAGATTAAAACCAAGATCAATTCCTTACATACATAGACGCATGCATATGTATTACACTGTATTTTGTACCACACCAACCTGTACCCCTTCTAAAAATTTGCTGCACTGTCAATTCGGAAAAACATGCTTCTGCATAGAAATTTAAGATCACGTTTGTCTCATCTGCCTGGATCACCAAGGTAGCTCATGATCAGTAGGGCTATTTAGGTGGTAGAAAATCCATTGCTTTACAAATCATTGCAAAACGAAGATACATTTCAAATTATTTTAAACTTCGTGATTAGCGAAGATCAGTCTCACCTTTCCACTCTCAATGGCTTAAAATACTGTGTTGCTGTCATGGGTAAAATTGAATAAATTGAATGTGAGGGGAGATGGGCATTATCGTGGATAATCCCAACTAGAGAGAGGCATAAATGCAATTACAGAGAGAGGCGGATGGAACTGAAGATTCCTTTGGGATTACTAGTGCATTAACGTTTGGTTGTAGTCCGTTCCATAGTGCTGTTATTGTATGTACCTATGCATTTCCCTATGTAAGATAAACACTGCTATCTGCAAGGTAAAGCGTATTGTCCATTGCTATACCTTTTTAAACATAAGCATAACACATCTCACTGATAAAAGCAAATCCGTAGTATTGTACAAATAGTGCCAAACAGATGTCTTCTGAAATTTGACACAATCTCAGAGATCAAACTGATGTGTCACATTTTGTCCTGTTTCTTCTTGAAAACAATATATTTGAATTGTTTCCAGGAAACAATTGGCATTAATCCTGGAAAACGGCAGATAGTTAGCAAATTACGGGGGACTGGGAAAATAATTTGCTCAGGCACGTAGCCAAAAATTGGAGACGGTTATTACTAGAGAAAAAACGCAGTAGCACAAAAAGAATTATGTTGAAAAACAAGTACTGTAAAATGTGTCTTGAATTTCTCCGCATCGTAATTGAATACATGTTTTGCACATCAACAACTAAGGTTTTATAACAAAAGTGAAAACAATAATTTAACAGTATGAAAGTTAGAGTTTATCGAGTGTAACTATTAGTAGAGCTCTTCTATACACATATATGTCAAGATTGCACATATTTGGTAGCATATATCCCGCTAAAGTCATTAGAAGTTTAAATGGTTGATTCTTCATGTATTTTCTGAAAGGCTCGATAAACCTCAGCTATGTAAATGTGTGCTAAACTGCAAATCCTGGGCTAGTATTACCAGTTGAATAACTACACCATATTCTTTGGGTCTTTATTACTAGCCCCTTGCGCTGCTAGTGCGTCCCTTTTTATATGGGTAAATAGTGACACACCCGCAGCACAAGGGGGTTGTAAATAAGCCCCTGTGCTGTCTGGACTCGTTTTATCATCAGTTTAATAACTAGAAAGTAGACTTTGTTGCCTGGACTCCTATTCTTGTTTCTCACTTTCCAGATTTGTCCCCACAACCTTAGAGGAATCAGCAGATGAACTCACAAGTTGCAAGTCGTCTTCCCCTCCTCCTCCCGAATCACTGACCCCAGCCAACTTAAAACTTGCTGCCACTCTGATGGATTTGATTTTGAACAAATTGCTAAATGACTCTCTAGACATGGCGTTGGTTCCTTCCAGCTAGAAACAAGCTGTGCGTCTCCTCCTCCTTAAGAAGCCATCGGATGAACCTAAGGTTCTTTTCAACTTTAGACTAATTTAACTTCTCCCACAGTTGCTAAATTACTTGAGAAAACTGTAAACAGATATCACATTTTCTTGAGTCTAATCATCTGGTCCATGATTTTGTTAGCGCGTCTGGTTCTTAATAAGTAAACATACAAGGGGACGCGCATAGGTCGATGAATCTTTTGATTCGCATGGAGTATCCTCGCTAGGGTATGGTCGGTGTTTCCCAATAGTCCATACAAAAAACTCAATAAACATTAGTTATTGAGAGAGTGTAGCTTATATAATCTATATTAACATGAAATGTTTATGAACTAATGTACAATAATGCTGCATAGAAGCTGTATTAATATGTTTTGCTAAAATGTGCACTTTAAATGTGCCCACGGGGAGTGGCCGTCAATGTATACGGGGACTAATAAAAATGACTAATGTTGATGAATTACTACAGTTAAAGATGGTTTTACACTAATTATTAATGATTATGTCATTAAAGTTTTGCTAATAAATCTTTTAGGCCTTAGTTAGCATGAGTCTAGGCCTAGCTGCCTGACCCTCATTTTAAATGTGTTTTTCTCTAAACGTGCATTGTGCTGACTTGCTAAAGGACATGAACTCTTTTTTTTTTTCCAAACTAGAAGCTGAATGTAACTATAGTAGATCCGTTCTCATGTAGCTCGTCTTGCTTGTAGAAATATGTCAGCTAAATGCAACAGTGTAGATTAATGTTAGGTACAAGGTCGCCTAAACCAGAACAGACAATGGAGCTACTGACCGAAGATGCGCGAAGAATTACAGAAGGATGAAATCATACCGGACATTCTACCCCTAAAGTCGTCAATCATAAGGACCAATAAAATGCATGAGAACTGTTATGGGGTGACAAATTCAATGACCTAATGTAAAGTTAATTGGTTAAAGATAGTGGGGTGCAAACCCTTTGTCCAATCAAATTTTAGGGGAATGTACAACAAAAAGGGGATAAAAACCTTTGACACCAGGAAGTAAATCAGAACTGGGGAGTAGGAGACTAGGAGAGGGAGAGATGCTGATGCGATTTGCTATGATCCAGAGACTTTGTCACTTTGCTTAGTGACTTGATAAACTTTAGATTAGAACTATTCTTGTCCTTAGATTGCCCATTTACACTTTACCTCCTTATGAGGGAAGTGCCCCTTTTACCTGAGCCAAGTTCCTGACTGATGGCGAATCAACTGATGTCCTGAAGACAAAGACTGAACCTGAGTGCTGACCCAAACTTGGAGGGTAACTATATGACAATGAAATTGTGATTGCCTGTTTGCTTTTCCTTTCTAGGTACCAACTGCTTTTCTTTTGACAGAGACCATAGTTAGATGTTTTCCAAATTGGTGTTACTAAATTGTTTTGCATGAAGTCCAACATGCCAATGCTAATTAGAGGTTAGTTGAGAGGGGTACACTAACTGACGCAAAGAAACAACTGACTGAATCAATGCTTTGTTGAATAATGTGCTAATGATACTCTGCGACGGGTAGCCTATGTTCACGCCTTGTTATGTTCTGATGTTCGTGATTCTTGCTTTGATGAAATCTTATCAGAGTTGCCATATCGTGACTATGTTAATGTGTTTCTTGGTTTTGAGACTAATAAACTTATTAGTAGAACTGTAATGAATAGAGAATAAATATCACAAAACTCATACTAAACTAGTGTGGTTATTCATGACTGAAAGGTCATGGAAGTGTCTTGAGTTTAATTAAATGTTATTAACTAAGGTGAAATGCATTGTTGTGATGAATATTGATGACATTATTGACGTATTTATTGACAAGTTGATTAGTTATCTCGTCCTAAGGTGTCTTCAATCAGGGTCAAAAAATTCATTGGCCTAAAACGAGTCCCAATGTGCAATAATTAGTCATAAAGGGACACGTTATCAGTTCCATTAATAAGACCACCATGACCTTTCAGTCATGAATAACCACAACTCGTTATACATTTTATTGATTTTATTTCCCTCTTAGTTACGATACTAAATCATGAGATTAATTCAATCAAAATCCACATTAATTTATTAGAAGGTGCCAAAACCATAATCTAATCAAATTTGCATCAAAGCGTACTCTAAAGCATTTGCATAGGTCGTCAGAAGGAACAAAGGCAGTAGATCCTTTCTAATCATAGAGTTCAGCAAAACAGTCCGTCAACCATTTGTCTCTGAATCTGTCAATGTCATGTAAGGAAAACGTCATCTAACCCAGATTAGCATCAGCATGTGGGACTTCATGCAACAACAATTTAGAAACTGGAATTTAGAAAACATCCAGCTAAGAAGACTATTTAGACAGCGTAGTTGGTACCTAGAAAGAAAAGGCACTAAAATATAATTCAGTCACATTATCATATCTACTTATCCTCGGTATGGATCAGCAACAGAGTCAGTCTTCGTCTTCAGGTCATCATTCGATCAGCATCACATCAGGCTCTCAATCAAAGAGTATGAGCCCAATGACAGGATCTCGAATCTCCTCTATAATTTTGCGGTCTTGCTCCCGTAGCATCTTCTGAACTCTCTTCTCTCTGTCACATTGTTATATCAAAGTTAACCAGACTATCCCCCAATTTCCAATTGGTCAATTAATCACCAGTTATGACTTTACCCAATAGTTGTACTATTCCAAATCTATGTATTCTAATATTTCACAGTTCACATGTCGTTGATTGGTCCGCTTTAAGCTGTCCTCATCATCTGGCTCGTCAGGTATCAAAAATGTTGCATCTTCTTCTTCAGTCAGTGCCTTCATTGTTTGATTCCTGGGAAAAATATATCTTATGTACATTATACATTATTGATTACATTGCTAGAACAACATCTTCTGTCTGTCCGTTATCACAGAAGGTCTGGTTAAGCATTTTATTAAAACAATAAGCAGTTCACGGTCAGTTCATCTCGTCAGTACTTTTCTATGAGACGCTAAGAAATTCAGCTTTATGCATGAGACCTGGCAAGACTAGGCCAAGACACTCGCTAAGTTAAGTACTACCATTATTGCAGGACATGGGTTATAACTCTCAATTATGACATATTACTACATAATTCTAATACGTTTTCAATATTTCATGTATGTTAATCACTTTTTTAGAACATTTTGTGACCTCTGGTGGCCATTCTCTGAGGTCACAATTGGTCGATTTTAGGTCAATCTGCCCCCAAGGGGGCAGAAACCACTAGGCACCGGGGATTTGTTTTTTGGCGCCAATGTCACGCAGGGGGAGCGACCCCGTAGGCAAGGGTCGCTCCCGGGAGGGGGGGCACATTTATTTTAGGCCAAATCGGCCTATTATTAGGCCGATCTGCCCCCAGGGGGGGCAGAAACCTCTAGGCGCCAGGGCAAAAAAAAAATGTGTGTTTTTTTTTTTGTTTGTTTGTTTTTTTAGAGATGGGGAGCGACCCATCAGGCAAGGGTCGCTGCCCTGGGGAGGCAAATTGTATTTAGACCATTTCTGCCCCCCTTGGGGGCAGATTGGGCGATTTTAGGTCAATCTGCCCCCAAGGGGGCAGAAACCACTAGGCACCGGGGATTTGTTTTTTGGCGCCAATATCACCCAGGGGGAGCGACCCCGTAGGCAAGGGTCGCTCCCGGGCAGGGGGATTTGGAGGGAGGTGGGGGGTCAAATTTATTTTAGGGCATTTCTGCCCCCCCAGGGGCCGGCTGAGCTAGAGGCCAAAATCCACAGGTAGGCACTTTGCAAAAAACACCTCTGTTTTCAGTGAAAAAATATGTTGTGTCCACGTTGTGTTTTGGGCCATTTCCTTTCGTGGGTGCTAGGCCTACCCACAGAAGTGAGGTACCATTTTTATCGAGAGACTTAGGGGAATGCTGGGTGGAAGGAAATTTGTGGCTCCTCTCAGATTCCAGAACTTTCTGTCACCGAAATGAGAGGAAAAAGTGTTTTTTTGGCCAAATGTTGATGTTTGCAAAGGATTCTGGGTAACATAACCTGGTCAGAGCCACGCAAGTCACCCCGTCTTGGATTCCCCTGGGTTTCTAGTTTTCAAAAATGCACTGGTTTGCTAGGTTTCCCCAGGTGCCGGCTGAGCCACAGGCCAAAATCCCCAGGTAGGCACTGTTTTCTATGAAAAATTGTGATGTGTCCACGTTGTGTTTTGGGCCATTTCCTTTCGTGGGCGCTAGTCCTACCCACACAAGTGAGGTATCATTTTTATCGGGAGACTTGGGGGAACACTGGGTGGAAGGAAATTTGTGGCTCCTCTCAGATTACAGAACTTTCTGCCACAGAAATGTGAGGAACATGTGTTTTTTAAGCCAAATTTTGAAGTTTGCAAAGGATTATGGGTAACAGAACCTGGTCAGAGCCCCACAAGTCAGCCCATCTTGGATTCCCCTAGGTCTCTAGTTTTCAAAAATGCAGAGGTTTGGTACGTTTCCCTAGGTGTCGGCTGAGCTAGAGGCCAAAATCTACAGGTAGGCACTTTGCAAAAAACACCTCTGTTTTCTTTCAAAAAATTGGATGTGTCCACGTTGCGCTTTGGGGCATTTCCTGTCGCGGGCGCTAGGCCTACCCACACAAGTGAGGTATCATTTTTATCGGGAGACTTGGGGAAACGCTGCGTGGAAGGAAATTTGTGGCTCCTCTCAGATTCCAGAACTTTCTGCCACAGAAATGTGAGGAACGTGTTTTTTTAGCCAAATTTTGAGGTTTGCAAAGGATTCTGGGTAACAGAACCTGGTCAGAGCCCCACAAGTCAGCCCATCTTCGATTCCCCTAGGTCTCTAGTTTTCAAAAATGCACAGGTTTGGTAGGTTTCCCTAGGTGCCGGCTGAGCTAGAGGCCAAAATCTACAGATAGGCACTTTGCAAAAAACACCTCTGTTTTCTTTAAAAAAATTGGATGTGTCCACGTTGCGCTTTGGGGCATTTCCTGTCGCGGGCGCTAGGCCTACCCACACAAGTGAGGTATCATTTTTATCGGGAGACTTGGGGGAACGCTGTGTGGAAGGAAATTTGTGGCTCCTCCCAGATTCCAGAACTTTCTGCCACAGAAATGTGAGGAACATGTGTTTTTTTAGCCAAATTTTGAGGTTTGCAAAGGATTCTGGGTAACAGAACCTGGTCAGAGCCACACACGTCAGCCCATCTTGGATTCCCCTAGGTCTCTAGTTTTCAAAAAAGCACAGGTTTGGTAGGTTTCCCCAGGTGCCGGCTGAGCTAGAGGCCAAAATCTACAGGTAGGCACTTTGCAAAAAACACCTCTGTTTTCTTTAAAAAAAATGGGATGTGTCCACGTTGCGTTTTGGGGCGTTTCCTGACGCGAGCGCTAGGCCTACCCACACAAGTGAGGTATCATTTTTATCGGGAGACTTGGGGGAACATAGATTAGCAAAACAAGTGTTATTGCCCCTGGTAAAAAATACATCTATTTGAGAAATGCCCTGTAATTCACATGCTAGTATGGTCACCCCGGAATTCAGAGATGTGCAAATAACCACTACTCATCAACACCTTATCTCGTGCCCTTTTTGGAAATACAAAGGTTTTCTTGATAGCTATTTTTTACTCTTTATATTTCAGCAAATGAATTGCTGTATACCCGGTATAGAATGAAAATGCACTGCAGGGTGCAGCTCATTTATTGGCTCTGGGTACCTAGGGTTCTTGATGAACCTACAAGCCCTATATATCCCCGCAACCAGAGGAGTCCAGCAGACGTAACGGTATATTGCTTTCAATAATCTGACATTGCAGGGAAAAGTTACAGAGTAAAACGTAGAGAAAAATTGATGTATTTTTCACCTCAATTTCAATATTTTTCTTTTTCAGTTGTTATTTTCTGTAGGAAACCCTTGTAGGATCTACACAAATGACCCCTTGCTGAATTCAGAATTTTGTCTTCTTTACAGAAATGTTGAGGTTTCTGGGATCCAGCATTGGTTTCATGCCCATTTCTGTCACTGACTGGAAGGAGGCTGAAAGCACAAAAAATTGCAAAAATGGGGTATGTCACAGTAAAATGCCAAAATTGTGTTGAAAAATTGGGTTTTCTGATTCAAGTCTGCCTGTTCCTGAAATCTAGGAAGCTGCTGAGTTTAGCACCGCAAACCCTTTGTTGATGCCATTTTCAAGGGAAAAACCACAAGCCTTCTTCTGCAGCCACTTTTTCCCATTTTTTTTTAAAAAAACGAAATTTTCACTGTATTTTGGCTAATTTCTTGGCCTCCTTCAGGGGAACCCACAAAGTCTGGGTACCTCTAGAATCCCTAGGATGTTGGAAAAAAAGGACGCAAATTTGGCTTGGTTAGCTTATGTGGACAAAAAGTTATGAGGGCCGAAGCGCGAACTGCCCCAAATAGGCAAAAAAAAGGCCTGGCACAGGATGGGGAAAAGGCCTGGCAGCGAAGGGGTTAAGGCATGTTGTATCCACTTGTGGGAGTGTATTTGCTTAATGTTCTTTATTCTCCTTTTGAATATTTTTGGCAGCTGAGCTCCTTTTGCGCTCCTTTAGGAAGGACTAGTGCTAGCTTTAGGCTTCTTTTCAAGGAAGAATATACTTGCTTAGTATTTCTGGGCTGGCAACACATCAGCAATGGACAAGCAGCAGTGAACAGTGAATGCAGAGAGATACTTGGTATCAGGGCCACAGAAGGAGTGACATACAGTAGCCCAACAGTGCTTAGGAGTTCAGTGCTTTGGGACATTTGCAGCAGGTAAACTGAGTGAGACATAGTAATTGGGATTCTGTGAAGTTAGGAAGTGAAAGCACAAGGCAGGTAATACCAAGAAATAGATGACAAAGTACATGCACATGCCCTACCTCTCAGCTAGTTGCCTCTGTTCCGTTGCCCTCCATTGTCCATTTGTGTGCCCCTGTCTCCTCCCTCTTGTCATCCGCAGACTTTCGTGCTGCCAGTGGTCCAGCCTCCTGACCTGTCTGGGCAGCTTGCTGCTCCATCCTTTTTTGCCATGCTCTCTTTTGTTCATGTGACTGACCCACTGCCTCCATACTGCCCTCCACTGTCCATTATGCATCCACTGCCCGCCGCCTGCTTGTCATCATTTTAGCTTTCTAGAGCACTAACTATAATTTCTAAGACTGAAGGAACCCTCTCATTATGTTCAATTCTGAAGGCAATGCTATAGGTTTTACAACTTTGATTTAATCAAGATAGCTTCAGAAATTCAAATGTTACCACTCTAGTTGTTTCTTAGAGCACTGTGTGAGAATCTGCAATGCACAATGGAAGCCAACTGACAGACTGCTGCTACTGATGGAAACATGTTTCATTCTGCATGTCAGAATGATTACTGACATGGATGTGGAGAGCATTTGAAAAGTCATAGAAAATGTGTCCTCAGTTTTAGTTACCCAGAGCACAAACCTTAATTTCTATGACAAAATGAACCCTCTCAGTTTGTTTTTACTTCTAAAGTTTTATAACTTTAAATCCCTTGAGGAAGCTTTAAGCGTGCTACACTTCTGTCATACTGGTAGTGTAAAACAGTGCAGTCGAGGGATTGTTAAAGTGTAACAATGGTCTTGTGGACTTACATAGGGCCATATTTATACTCTGTTTGCGCCGGATTTGCGTCGTTTTTTGTAACGCAAATTTGACGCAAAACGAACTCCATATTTATACTTTGGCGTTAGACGCATCTAGCGCCAAAGTTCATGGAGTTTGCGTAATTTTTTAGCGTGGACACCTTCCTTGCGTTAATGATATGCAAGGTAGGTGTTCCCGTCTAAAAAATGACTCCGAGGCATGTGCGCCGTATTTATACTCCCGGGCAAAAATGACGCCCGGGAGTGGGCGGGTCAAAAAAAATGACGTCCAGCCGCTTTTGCGTAGTTTTTTAGCGCCTGGTCAGGGCAGGCGTTAAGGGACCTGTGGGCTCGGAAGGAGCCCAGAGGTGCCCTCCCATGCCCCCAGGGACACCCCCTGCCACCCTTGCCCACCCCAGGAGGACGCCCAAGAATGGAGGGACCCACCCCTGGGACATTAAGGTAAGTGCTGGTAAGTATTTTTTTTTTTTTTTGTGGCATAGGGGGGCCTGATTTGTGCCCCCCTACATGCCACTATGCCCAATGACCATGCCCAGGGGACATAAGTCCCCTGGGCATGGCCATTGGGCTAGGGGGCATGACTCCTGTCTTTGCTAAGACAGGAGTCATTTCAATGGGGGTTGGGAGTCTAAAAAAATGGCGCAAATCGGGTTGAGGCGAAAATTTTGCCTCAGCCTGACTTGCCCCATTTTTTGACGCCCAAGCTCCATTTTCCCCTACGCCGGCGCTGCCTGGTGTAAGTCATTTTTTTTGACGCACACCAGGCAGCTCCGCCGGCTAACGCCGGCTAACGTCATTGAATAAATACGGCGCCCGCATGGCACTTCAGAATGGCGTTAGCCGGTGTTAAATATTTTGCGTCGAAAAAGTATAAATATGGCCCATAGTTCCTTAACCTACCTGACAACTTGGTTAGGGATACTTACAAGTATTCACTAAAAAGTTCACTCTAATTAGTCGAGCACCTCTTTGTCTTTCTTTTTTTCTCTTATTTGATGCAGAAAAACGTCACAGATGCAACGTCCTCCCATTGGATGCAGCAACATGTACAAACAATATTTGTTCCTCCGTTTCAAGTGCAAATTAAATTAAGTCGCCTTCGTAAGCTGGTGTACTGCCCTGTGCACAAATATACTCTGTTTTTGTGAAAACAACACCATATAATTGGGGTTTTATTATTTTAGTTAACATCGCCATAGATGCAAGCCAATCTTTTTGCACAGAAAATACATTTAAAAGCACCCAATTCCCAATAATCACATCAATGGACGTTTAGGGAACAGAGATACTTCGGTCACTAATGTGGGACGGTATAGGGAAATATAATAAAGTTTATGTATATCTTGCAAATAATTTTAAAAATATATACATATAGAATAATACTTGCAACCAAAAAAATAAAAATAGAGAATGTTAATTAGGTAATGTAAGATGTTTGAGAGACGCCTTTAGTTGTTGCAAAGGCGCACTAACGCAATGTTTTAGTTTTACAAACAGCCCTTTTCCAAGTTTCGTCCTTCCTAAGAGGGTGCTTCGTTTTGTGTGAGTGAGTTGTTTCGTTTAGGACAAATGATCAGAATTAATAGTGTTTACCAAACACAGTTTGGATAATGTAGGTAATAACGTGGCTGAGTAATGAAATCGGTTTTAATTATATGTCAGTGACATTAAAGGTTCCTGAATAAGCTAGGTCGCTGGTTCCAGAAATAGCTATATATGTAGAGTCGCTGTTTTGGAATAAAATAAATGACATTCTCTTGCTAAATAATAGACAACAATCTGCACAAATGTTGGCAAACTGATGCTCCTCCGATATCAAATGTGATTTCCAGACTTCAGTGGCCGTCATGAGTGCTTCTGTGAAAACAGGCAAAAAATCAACAGTCTGTCGATTTTATTGACCTCTACAATATAGACTCATCACCACTGAGGATCATCAGATATGCTCTTTCCACGCTGATGTTTGCAGGGAAATACCTACCTAGTTCTTCTACCACATATATTTGTCTCAGTTAGGATCTGATTACAAGTGTGGGCGCTATTTATCACCTGACAGATAATGATAAATAATGATGCCACGAGGTATGTTATTTACTGGGTGAAATAAATAACACCTACTACGAGAGTCTAGGGAACAAGGTAGATGTTGGTTTATAATGCACCAGAATCCACATGAAACAGTAAATACCATATGCTTTTAATAATCAGGGGCCAGATGTACGAAAAAAGCAATTTGCGACTTGCAAATTGCGAGTCCCTGCGACTCGCAATTTGCAACTCGCAAATTGCTATGCAGTACGGTGTCTCAGACACCGACTGCAACTCGCAATGGGGTTGCAATGACCCACCTCATGAATATTCATGAGGTGGGTCGCAAATTGCGGCCCCATTGCGAGTATAGGCACTCGCAAACATGGAGGCCTGCTGACGTCAGCAGGCCTCCATGTTAGCGACCTGCTTGTCAATAAAGCAGGTTTTTTTTTTTTAAAGTGTAGCCCGTTTTCCCTAAGGGAAAACGAGCTGCACTTTAAAAAAATCCGAAACCTTTAGTTTCGGTTTTTCAGGGCAGGGAGTGGTCCCTTGGACCACTCCCTGCCCTGAAAAATTAATATCTGGTCCAGTCACAAAGGGGAAGGGGTCCCATGGGGACCCCTTCCCGTTTGCGACTGGGTTACCATCCACTTCAAGTGGATGGTAACTGCGAGTCCATTTGTGGCCGCTTTCGCGGCCGCAAATGGAATTGCATACCAGTGCGAGTCGCTAATAGGAAGGGAACACCCCTTCCTATTAGCGAGTCTGAAATGCATTTTGCGAGTCGGATCCGACTCGCAAAATGCATTTCTGCATAGCAAACCCACGTTTGCGAGTCGCAAACGGCAATTTTCGCCGTTTGCGACTCGCAAACGGGTTGCTACATCTGGCCCCAGATGCTTTAAATAACACTCAACTTGCAATATACAAACAAGGGGTTATGCAGTGTTGGACCTGGCCCTTTTTACGGGGTCATCACCAAACTGTTTGCCTTCCTCTGCCTATTTTTTCTAACCTGTTTTTGATGGCTCTAGGACTCTGAGCATTTTATCACTGCTGATCAGTGGCAAAGTGCATGTCCTCCCCCTTCTAAATTTGGTATGATTGGCTTACACCTAATTGGCACCTTTATTTACCTGTAAGTTCCTTGCACAGTGGTATCCTTATACCCAGGGCCTGTAAATTAAATGCTTCTAGTGGGCCTCTAGCGTAGTTTGTGCCACCAACAGAAGTAGCCTTTCAAACTTGACTCTGCCCTGCTCCCGCAGGGCCTGCATGTGCGATTTACTGCCACAGGGATGTGGCATCTAAATTTACTTGCCAGGCCTTGAACTCCCCTTTTATTACATCTATGTCACCCCTAAGGTAGGCTCTAGCTAGTCCTATGGGCAAGATGACTTGGTTACCCCTCACAGCTGTCTGGAGCCAGTGCAGGAGGAACCGGTCAGTACTGGTTGGAACCCCTTCTCTCCCTTTTGTGGAAACAGTGCAAAATGAATATAAGTACAGGGGATCCTTCCCCACATTTTTAGACATTAAAGGACTGAAGTGGGCACCCGATGCTGCTGGAGGGACCCGCCAGGAACTGCCTTAGAACTGCCCTGTGGTTGTACTGACCTGCCTGCTCTGACCCCTTGTGCTGGCCTGCTTGCTGGGGCCCTGCAGTTCTTTGCCCCATAAGTTATCTCTCGGGTCTTGGTGGTGACTTCCACCCCGCCTCACTGTGATCTTGGGACTGGATTTACTGCTGGGCACTAGTGGCATGCCCCTGGTCCCAGCTGAGCTTGTGCTGTGCTGCTTACTCATAGCACCTGGAGATGACTTAGTGTTGGTCCAGACAACATGTGATGATCATTTGGTCTGTGCTGGCTTGGGTGTGAGAGGAGCACACCTGGTTTGTTCATAGATGAGGCGCACCCCCTTAGGGAAAAGTGATGAGGAGCCCATTGGCAGGCTTGCAGACTCTGTGCGCACGGCTGTCAGAGCCCGAGTGATGCAGTATTCCGATCAGCTGTAAGTTGGAGCCAGGCGTCACGCTGGCTGCAGCGTTTCCTCTGCATTCTGGCCCTGCCCATAGTATGAGGAAAGGAGGCTCGTCCCACCAGGCAGCATTATCAATGTCTGAGCGGACAGTCTCCTATGATGGAGGCACCAGGAACCACCCCGCCGACTGTGGGGAGAGCAACCTCAAGGTAGGGGTTGGATGCAGCAGTGTATGACGGATGACCGGAACAGGAGGAGAACCTCAACAGAGTTCTCGTGCTGGCCCAGTCAGTCTTACCAACCTCGCCCCACAGTGGCAATCCCATTCTTCTAGGCAGCATACATATCTGACCAGAGTGACGACCCTCGACAGAGGCCCCCAGCCCTGCCACCATTATTCCTGCATGTTCCCCACTTGGAGCTTGAGGCTGTGGTTTACCGACCCTTGTATAATATAGGTGATGGTGCATTCATTATAGTGTCTTAGCATTTGTGGTGATCTGTTGTCCTGACAGGTACATTCTTGGTAATAATAACGTGAATACTGCTTGTGTTGCAGAATACTCAGTAACCTTTATGATTACCTGTCTACTGCTTATTGTTGCAGAGTACTAGTAACGTGTGATGTTCTGACAACTGCTTGTGTAGCAGGGTATTACTGATACCTGCTGTGTTTGTTATAATGATGTTTAATGCAATATTTTTTATTTTTTTTATAACTGGGTGTTGTGTTTCCTTTTGAGGAGTATTTGTTGTGTTACATGTGTCAGGTGTGATGTGCAAACGCTTTACACATCACCCCTGGGATAAGCCTGACTGCTTGTGCCAAGCTACCAAAGGGGTGAGCAGGGGTAATCTTGGGTTTGTAACTCCCTCACTCTGACTAGAGTGGTGGGTTCTGCATGGCTTAGGTGTATACCCTTGCCAACCAGGAATCAATTTTTCATCATGCAGGTGTTGAAAAATAACTACCCACTCGTAATCTGTCACTTGGTGTTTTGCTTTTAAGGGAACATTGTATGCATGATCATTGAGAAGTTTCCCATTTACCCAAATAGAGTGCATATGCTAATTAAGAAATTGTCACATCACATTTGATGTGTAATTTGTTTGCCGTTTATGATTATGTGCACCTCAGGCAGTTTCACGAACTGCTATTGTATATGTGAATGCTACGCCCAATTGGATAGCATTGCCTTTTTGATATGACAATGTTGTCTGAATTCCCAAGGAGCTTTACATTTTCATGAATGTTTAATAGCACTCAGATTGCCTTGGTGCATGACTCCCTCAGGTGGGAAACTGCGATCATGCTACTTCTCATGTATGAAGAAATAGCTTTTCTGCTTTAATTCGTTTCTATTTCAACTATTCCCATTCTCTTATTTTATGTTAAAATACAAGTGATTTATACTACGCCTATTATAAACATAAACGAACAAAAGTACGTTATATCACTTTCAGCCTACAGTGCAGTAAAACAGTGTTTCTATGATGTGTGTGTGTTGATATGCCCATATGAAAGAGGTATGAATATTCAATGTCGCTCCAGTAATCCGTATCTGAGAGGACCGCAGGTCATAATAACAAAACTACAATACCTAAAACTAATTATAAATCGATCAAGATTTAAATACCTACAAACAAGAATAAAATAATCATACAATAATACGTGAATGCTAAATACAGGAAAAAAACAAACATCCTCGACGCATTATATTTGAACTCAACAGTTCCTAAAGGTAGTCCGGATTTTAAATGTGAATCTAGCCCTAACATTATCTCTTTCTCTCACTGTTTACTCACTATAAAACTAGTGTTAAGCTTAACCCTTTAAGCTTAATGAAACTTTTTTTTGCATTTTAGTTTGGCTTTCAAAATTAAATATTTGAATTAGAATATTTCAGTATTGTATTTTCAATGTTCCTGTTTAAAGCTTGTATATCTTTAGAAGTACAGGACTGTTTGTGATATTTCCATCTCATTTAACCCCTACTCTTATGCTTAGTTGCTATATTTACACGTCCGAATTGTCAGATAAAACCATTGGGTATATACACAAAAGAATTCATAAAGTTATGCCTTTGTGGATGATTACTACTTGCCCTTTCACTGGGAGTACCTGTACTGCAAAGTGTAAATCTAAAGTTAATACTGCAGCCGCGGTGCCTCCTTTAGGGCGGAGGAGTGTCGCCCATCCTGCTGCCAGCATAGCAAAAACTGAAAATAAAACAATAATAAAATAATTTAACTACCAATTTATTTTTCAGTGCTGTTGGCTAACATAAGCCAAGAGTTGGGGTATGGCCATCGTTGCTGACTGGCAGCAGGGGAAGAGGAGTGTAGCAAAATTAAAGTTTAAAGTGCGCATGTCACTTTGGCGGGCTGTCTCGCGGCAGACAGCTGATATGCAGACTTAAAACCGTGCCACCTGAGCTGTCTTAGACAGCTGGGTGGAGAGCAGGCACAGGCCTCCAGTACCGCTGTGAGCGCTGAGCCAGACTGCTCCAACCAGTCCTAGCTCTTCCCTCATGCTGATTAACAGTATGAGAGCAGCATCTGGATTGGTTAGAAGAGTTGGCTTAGAGGCCCCTTGCTGTCGAACTGCGGGACTGGGGAGGTCTGGAGTAGGGAAGAGCATTTTTTTCAAATTTAGTATCCTGTTTTATTTTATTTTACACACTGCCAGGCAGCGTGAGTAACTCGCACTGCCTTCAGCCTCAACTCCAGAGCTCTTATTTGTGTACCATTATAAGCACTGTTTATAACATACCGATATTAAGAGCTTCGGGGTTGCATCTAAGAGAATTACTGATCACCCCACCACTTTGAAAAGGAATGAGCTGCCACTGTAATACCGCAAAACTTATTGTAGAATTTTGTTTTTCCATAAAGTAAGTTCCTTATGCAGACTTATATGTACACTCATTCTGATTTTGTGAACCAGATGCCTTCTAACATTTGCTGATGCCAATATTTTGCAGCTGCAGAAGTTTTGTTTTTGGATGCCTAAATTACATATTTGCAGATTGCTAAACTGTAGACTGATGAATTCACCAACAGGCGTGTTTATGGTGTGGTTGGATTTTGCAAGGTGTGTTTCTCTTTCAGGCTAGACTCAACTTGAACAGACAAGTAGTTTTTGGTTTCAGATCACAAATTTAATATGAAAGCCCCATGAGACTTGGCACACTTTTGATTGTCAACAATCTCTTGACCTATAATCTTCTCACCACCATTTCATAAATTAACCTGTGATGCACAATTGGATGTGATCAATATTGAACAATTCATCCCACTTGCAGCATCAAACTCTGCATAAACAAATTACATATCTAGTTCATGAGGCTGAAACATTTTCACCTTGCATATCATTGGTTCTAAATGTCCTGGATACACAAGCTTCTAATTTTGCAACAAGTTTTTCTTGAGAAAGGCATAATTACCAAAAGATTGGAGGCATTATCAAAGAATACATCGAATGTTTTACCAAAATTACTTGCCACATATTTAAAACGATTGACAGAAATGTCCTAAAGGTACACATAGGTTTATGACTTAGTAGTGAATGTAGGAGAGACAAAGCAGTCGGGAAAATGGACAATAATTACTGTGTAATTGGAGGGGTATGGAGAAATTTAAGGATGGGAATTAGGGAGGGTCATTTCAATACAAAATACTCGCCCACATAAGGTTAAGACAATTGCAATTTACAAAATACACTCCTAATCCTAATACAGCTTGAATAGTGAAAAAACAGACATAAATATACTCCTGCCAAACACTGAAGTAACCATTGCTAGTGCAACACACATTCCTTGCCAGTGAGGGTGGGTGATTTTAAATTTATAGTATTGTTCACAAAAATAATCTGTAAAAATAATATATTGAACTTATTTACATTGTAATGCAAAGTTATTTGCATCCTTTTCTTTAAGTAGTCCAAGGTAAACATTATTTGCTAAAATCATTTTCCAATTTTGTTTTACTTGGAAACAATTTCATTTTGTTTCAAGAAATTGTATTTCATTTCCCTGTATTTTCCTGAGGAAAGTCCTGATTGCCAGTTGTAGTGATCTCCACAAACAGGCCTAAAGTTACTAATATAAACTTTATAGTCATGAACTAATTCATATATAAGAGTTCCCTAACCTCTCACTGGAGATTTTTTAGTGTAAATTATGGTGTACATTTGCACTAGGAAATGCTCAGATTACTTATTGTTAAGCCTCAATACTCCAAGTCAGTTACTCCGATTTAGTGGCAACAGTACTCCTTCACAAAGACCTGTTTACAGTGGGTGAACAAATGGTACGTTTTCACTGTCTGTCACCACAAGGTAAAACCTGGCAGTAAGGGACAGTGAAAACTGCAAAATGACAACCTCGCCATGGGAGAAAATTCTCGTGGTGATGGTGGTATTGCTGGTTTCGTTTAAAAAACAAAATGTTGCCTAGGTATTTTGTTCATGAAAATAGCAACAAAACATTGAAAGTTTGCCATACTGCCCTGCCATGTTGAATGAATGGTCCATCAGACTTCCAAAGCATTGACAGGACCAGCCGTGATGGCAGTCCATGCCAATGCAAGAGATGTCGACTGAGCCAGTTGACATTTCTAAATTTGTCAGGCAGATACTCACTTGGTGACAAAGTACTTTACTATATTCACACATTCAAATTGGCAGATAAAACCAATGGATATGCATCAAACTATGCCTTTTCAAGGGATCACTACCTACCCACCCACTTAAAATACCAATCATAAACCTAAAGTTAATACTGCAGAAAATATTATAGAATTTGGATCTTCCAAGCACGTAAGCGCCATTTGCGCACTATATGTCCAATGCTTCTGATTTTGTCTCTCAATTGGGCGGGAGGTACTCCCTTTGGGCAATGGAGTACTTGACCCATAGACTTCTCCTTGTCACAGTCCTTAAAACGTGAACTCTCTCTTTCTTGAGTACAGAATTCACCAATACTAATAAAGTTGTAATATTATCCTTACAAATATGGCCATCCAAGAACATCCTCTTGTATGATACCTAAGGTGAGATCAACTCTACACACATCATGTAACACTAAAGACATGACCAATGCAATATCTACTATATTTATTGTAATCTAGAGGATACAGACTCCCTCAAGGGGAAGTGAGAAAAGGAAACTAGGACTGTGACAAGAACACTAAGACTCAGAGTTATTAAGCTTATTAGTAAGTAATTTGAGCATTACCATCCTCATCCCTCTTCCTTGTTCTACTCCTTACATCATGAGTGTATACCTAAGAATAGTAAAATTTGACACCCAGTGATTATTTTTTACAGACTTTGTCAAAGAAAAACACCCTTATTGCAATTCAGACAAAACAGCTGTACAAAAGGTAGATGAAATTACCTATCCCATACCTAGCTTATAACGGATAATAAAAGTATGAGGCAAATCCCATGTTGCTACTGTACAAATGTCTCCTAGGGTAGGGTGACCACCCGTCCGTAAATTTCACGGACTGCCCGTAATTTCACCCTGTCGTCCGTTGTCCGTGATGAAAGGCTTAACGGACGGCATTTGTCCGTAATCTTAGCCTTTCACCAAAAGGACAACGGAGGACAAAGCAAAATTACACGCAGGTTAGTTTCCGAAGCTGGACTGAAAGGCAGGGGGTCTCCTGTGCTCTGAGGGAGGGAGGGGCCGACAGATAAGAAAAGGTCTTCTTGCCAGGGTGTCTCCTCCCCTAAAGAAATGCAAATGTGGGCAATCTGCAAATGCAAAGGGGCTTGAAAACCTGCATTGAATTTCACCAAAGGAGTCAATGGAAGCCTTCTGATGGCAAAGGCATTTTCTTTTAGAGAGGTACCTTATGGATGTTCCAAGGTGAGCAGTGGAGTGTGTGGTTTTAATGGAGTGTTATAAAGAATGTTAGTACTATGTATAAACTGCATATTATTCAAATCTGTATTTGAGAAGCACTTTTTTAAATTTAACCGAAATGTATTTGCGCATTTTGTAGCATCCCATATTATGATGTAATTGTATTTATATAGTGCTCACTACCCCTGACAAGGCACCAAATGCATGTTTAAAATGAGGACTTACACATTCACAGTTCTTTCAGGGACATCAGAACCTTATAGTACTAACAAACATTGGCAAAGCCAATAGGTCTCGTCTACGAAAGAGTTATTGGCTTTGCTAATGTGTTTTAGCCATGTTATACACCAGAGTGGCTGCTGTTCAGAATGGCTAAAGGTTAGTGGCATAGTAGTGTGGAGTGGAGTAGAGTGGCGTAGGAGCAGTGGCGTAGTGGTGGAGAATACAGTGCAGTGGGGTACAGTGCAGTTGTGTAGAGTGCATTGGCGTAGAGTGCAGTGAGTGGCATGGCATGGAGTGGCGTGGGACAGAGTAGAGTGACATAGAGTGCAGTGGAGTAGAGTGGCATACAATAGAGTGGCAGTGGTGCAGTGGCATAGAGTGCAGAGTAGACTCGCATGGCAGAGAGTGCAGTGACATGGTGTAGAGTGGTGCAGTGCAGAGTAGAGTAGAGTATAGTAGTGTAGAGTGCAGTCACATAGAGTGGAGTGATGCAGAGTAGAGTTGTGTACAGTACAGTGGCAGAGAGTGCAATGTTCCAGAGTAGAGTGTCAGTGCAGTGATGTAGAGTGGCACAGAGAGCAGTGGTGTAGAGTACAGTGGTGCAGAGTAGAGGGCGGTGGCATACAGTGCAGTTGTTTAGAGTGCATTGGCACAGAGTGCAGTGGCATAGAGTGGCATGGGGTAGAGTAGCATAGAGTGCTGTGGAGTAGAGTGGCATACAATAGAGTGGCAGAGTGCAGTAATGCAGAATGGTGCAGTGTCAGAGTGCAGAGTAGACTTGTGGCATAGAGTGCAGTGGCATAGAGTGGTGCAGAGTGGAGTATTGTAGAGTAGTGCAGTGCAGAGTAGAGTATAGTGCCTAGAGTGCAGTGATGCACAGTGCAGTGGCATAGCGTGCAGTGGCACAGAATGCAGTAGTACAGAGTAGAGTGGTGTAGAGTGCAGTGTTGTAGAGTGTCAGTGCAGTGGTGTAGAGTGGTACAGAGAACAGTGGCATATAGCACAGTGGTGCAGAGTAAAGGACAGTGTCATACAGTGCTGTTGTTTAGAGTGCACTGGTGTAGCGTGCAGTGGCATAGAGTGGCATGGGGGCGGAGCAGACTGGCATAGAGTCGATTGGTGCAGAATGTAGTAGTACAGAGTAGAGTGGTGTAGAATATAGTGGCGGCCAGTGCAGTGTTGCAGAGTAGAGTGTCAGAGTGCAGTGGTGTAGAGTGCATTGAACTAGAGCGCAGTGGTCAGAGTGGCATAGAGTGGAGTGGCATTGAATAGATTGTTTCAGAGTAGAGTGCAGTTGCATTGAGTGGAGAGGTGCATGGTGGAGTGCAGTGGCATAGAATGCAGTGGCACAGAGTGCAGTAGCATTACGTAGATTGTTTCACAGTAGAGTAAAGTAGCTTAGGGTGGAGAGGTACAGAGTAGAGTGGAGTTGCATAGAGTGGCATAGAGTGTAATGGCATAGAGTAAAGTGGTGTAGAGTGCAGTGGCATAGAGTGCAGAGGTGCAGAGTAGATTAGAGTGACGTACAGTGTATTGATATAGAGTGCAGGGGCATAGAGCTGAGTGTTATAGAGTAAAGTGCACTAGCATAGGGTATATTAACATAGAGTGCAATGGCGTACAGTGCAGTGTTGCAGAGTGGCATAGAGTGGAGTTGTGTGGCCCAGACTGGAGTGGTATAGCGTGCAGAGGAGTAGAGTGCAGTGGTGCAGAGTGGTGAAGTGCATTGGCATAGAGTAGAGTGGTACAGAGTAGAGTAGAGAGCCATAGTGTGAAGTAGCTTAGAGTGCAATGGCATAATGTGAAGTGGTTCAGAATGGAGAAGAGTGCAGTGGCGTAAAGTGGAGTGATAAAGAGTAGGGTGCAGTGGTGTGGAGTGGTGCAGAGCAGAGTGGAGTGGAGCATGCATGGTGTGGTAACACAATGCCATTACAGACAACACATTGTTTTATTGAAATGACCATTACATTGCACAGATATACAGTTTTTCAAATCAAACTATACTGTGCACAGATTATGATGTGTGGAAATTACATCACCTAATGCAATGATTTGTTTTAATTGTATAAAAGTATTTGTTTCCAGCACAGTTCAGAATTAACAAAAATGTGCTTCACTTGATCTCCTAATTCGGATTTATTCTGAAGTTTATTTAAATGTTTTCATGTGATAGAAAAAAACTCTTTCCGAAACCCAGTATCCAGCAAGATTGTTGCATAAATCCTCCCACTTTGAAGTCAGAGAAAGAAAAGTAAACGCTAAGTTCCCACTGAAGACAGAGCCCGACATTTGACTTTGTTCTTTGAATGTACAGCAAATCCGGCCCCTGCTCACCCTTCACAAGCACGAACAGCAGACATTGCACCAGAAGAGTTTGCCAAGGTGGATGAGTGTTGCTTGTTCAACCACTTGACAGTGCCTCTTCTGTTTCTCTCCTGTGGGCAGAGACAACTCTCCAGGTACCCAATACCTTCCGATAGTCTTGGTGGACCCATCTTGTCTGATTTTAGGAACTGTCCCACCTTGTTCTTCTCTTCCTCATTTATCCACTTCTTAGCAACAACCCTTTGAATCACTTGCTGTGAATCTCCCATTTGATCTCAATTTCATCTTCCTCTTTTATTATCTTTGATTGGGAGTCCGGGCTCCCATTTCTGAGATAAATGTAGAGTCCCAGACATGCAATCTAGTGCTGTGAGACTACAAACAAATTGTGGGTACCTCACATCCTGACATTAGGTGTGAGACTGTCACCCACACCATCTTCCCTGCCTCTTTAAAAAAAAATAGGTTTATGTCCATGGGCAGTCGGGGTAAGCCAGAATTTTTTTAAACTAGCATAAGGTTAATTAGCTTAATATTTCCCAAACATTTTGCTAGGGGTTTTAAAATTTTCAGAAACATAATCAAAATTTTGCTGTTCAAGAAAGATTTGGTAGATTAGGGTAGGGGTGATGGCCTTGCCACAGTACTGATGGGCATTAATGTACTACTGTACAAGAACCTAATGTGACACCTGAATGTAGCATACCAGGAGGCAATCTCAAAAAGACCACAGTGAATAAATAGTGCTATGTTAAAAAAGAATAAATAAATCGACTGAAAACATAGTGAGGCATGGCCTCTCTCGCGTGTCTGTAAAACTGATGTTTGTTCTTGAATTTTTGTCCTGAATTTTGACCCTTTGTCCTGAATTTTTGTCCTGAATTTTGACCCTTTGTCCTGAATTTTTTACAGTCCTGTCCAGAATTATCCTCAATGCCAGGTGGTCACCCTATCCTAGGGATGCACCCCTAAATGCTTCCCAAGAAGAAGACATGGTCCTGGGAGAAAGACCTTGATCTGGCGAAGAAAGAGAACTGACTGCTTTCGGATATGCTAAAACAATAACCATTCATGAACAACTAACAAAGGAGGAGTAGCATGGACGATGACCTTTGTTCACCAGAACAAAACAGAGAAGCAAATAATCAACCTGCCTGAAGAAAGAGTGGCTGCAAAACAGACAAACCAAGAGGAAGGTCCCAGGAAAAGACAGGAGAATGGATAACCAGTCTTCCCTTAACAATTTGAAAGATAATTAACCAGGGAATCTAAAGGGAAGCTCCTCTTCTGAATCACTTTGCATAGCAAATCTGTTTCATTTAGTGTGATTCTCATGCAGTACTGTCCTGATATGTTACTTTCTCTTCATCACAAAGAACTAAATAAAAACATGCTAAAGTTTGCTTTGTCAAAATGTGCGCCCAGAAAAATGAGTTTTAACACCCATCACAAACAACCATAAACATTCAACCATATTATAATGATATAGTCTGGTAGATTCAACAGCTTTCTACCCTACAAATATCATCGACCATTAACTCTTACTGAGGGTTGATGTATAATAGTCATCTGATTATAATATTTTTAAATATAGCTACAATGCTTTTGAAATTTGTACAAGATAAAGGAGCAAAAATGGAAGGACTTAGGGTTTCTATCAATTTTCACTTAAAACCAAATTGAGAGTATGTCTGTGACTTTTGTAAGAATTAGGAAGTGATGTAGGAGACAGTTTAGTACTGTCCCTCATGTCACATTGATCACCTGTACATGACAATCTATGCATCAAAGTAATAATAGTTTAGTTGTAAAGTGGTGCACTGAAAAGCTGTATTAACGTGCAGTCACTCTAGGTCAGTAAAACACATATGGTATAGCATCTTAACTTCAAGTTTAAAGAATTATTCTGTCTTTATTTTATAATTTATGATAAAAATGAACAGTCTGCATTAAAATGATATTAGATTTCATGTAGGAAATGTTTTAAAAGTAACATGCAAATGTATATAATGTAGTACTACCCTATGATTACATGAAATGATTAACACTGTTGTTTGTTTTGAATTTATTGTAACATAAACACGTTTGGTAGCTTATTAAAAATTACTTCATGGTTTAGAAGGCTAAATGTGTATTAAATGCACAAATTAATATAGTACTTTAAGTAATTTGCATTAGCTCAAGTGAGTTCTGCAACTCCCTGCTTCATGAATGTGCAGAAAACATTTAGTCATTCTTGTTAATGTGAGCTTTTCTTTCAGATATCGTTTTCATGTGAAAGCAAGCTAGGAAATACATATTCTATTGTTTTATGCATAGCAGAGTCATGAGCTCAACTCTGAGACCCGTACATTCAGGAACTTGGAATACATATGAAAACAAATGTTTCAAATTTGCATGGAAGAGTACAGATGGAAGCCATTTACCTGAAGATCTTGAGAATTCTCAATGATGTTGGACTCTGAATCATATGACTGTTTGCCATGGGACATTTCCAACTCTTGCATCACATGGAGTGATGAAAGGATGAATCATGTTGCCTTATGAATTTTAGTTAATATACCCTTACCTAAGTGGATTTGCAACACAGTCCTTCCCCAAAACCCATTTCAACTGTCTGCTCCATCCTATTCTGTTCTGCTTGCTGAATCCATTGGACTCCAAGAGGTGTATAACTCTCTACCCTTTGACTCTTTTGAAATGCATTGCTGAGATGTAGAAAGGTTTTTTCTAGAGGTGGATGGTGAATTTCGCTCCACTCACAAGTTTCTAGAGTTTTTCTCACTCTACGCTGTACTTGGAAAGCAGAATTCCGAAAAGCTCCCCAGAGCGGAGTTAGGGCCAGATGTAGCAAAAATAAAAATTGCGACTCGCATTTTGCGAGTTGATGCGACTCGCAAAATGCGAGTCGCAAATTGGAATGCCAGAAAAAAAGCGATCCGATTTTGCGACTCGCAGCCGGACTCGCAACGCTGTGTGCGAGTCCGCAGTTTGCGAGGTCGCTGTTTGCGAGTGTGCAAAAAACAAACTCGCAATTAGCGAGTGGGTGTCGCAAATTGCGAATACCTTCAAAATTGCTTGCAGATGCAGCAGAACACTCCAGAAAGCATACCAGAACACCCTGGAAACACTTCCTGGCACATGATGATGACATCACAGCCAGGAAGTTAACAAATACACCTGGGAGGAGGGCTCAACAGTGAGCAGTGTCTCTGCCACTCACAGTAGGGTGCTGAGGAGTGGTAGGCACAGCACCATGGACGCAGCAGGGACCAGCCAGGCTGGCAGGAGGGGCAGGAGATCATAGATAACAGCCAGGACAGATTAATGTGGCACATGGCGTTAATGTGCCACATGACTGGTTGGCATTTTCCTGCCCATGGACAATTTCAACTTGTATATAGTTTCTTCATGACATTAATAAAACAGTTATTTTTGTTCCACTTAACAAATGGTTAATAGGTGAGTATGGTGGGAGTTGACATGTACCGTCCAAAACATTGCGTTGCAATGTGGTCCCGTCTCAGTCTGCCTTGATTAGCTAGACTCCTATCCCCATGATGGCGATGTGGTTGTTCTTGCTCTTCATCATCAGGATCTGGGTCTGCAGGGGTGAGAGGTAGCCCACATCGGGTGGCTATGTTGTGGAGGATGGTGCATGCGACCACAATTTTGAAAGCGGTAATGGGGGTGTATTGGAGGGCGCCTCCACTGCGGTGGAGGCATCTGAATCTTGCCTTCAGCAGTCCGAAGGTGCGCTCGATCAGGTTCCTGGTCCTCTTATGCGCACTGTTGTATTGCCTCTCTGATTCAGTTCTGGGTGTTAAAAACGGAGTCATGATCCAAGGCCTGAGAGCATATGCACTGTCACCTGTTGGGCACAAAAGTACACGGTTAGGAAGTCCAGATTGTCGTGCACAGTGACCTGTGTGTATGTCTGCAAGTGTCTGTGGCTCTACCTAGGAGGTAACCGTCTCCAAAGGCCCCACGTTCCAGGCGTTGATGTATCCCACTATGCCTAAAAATGTATGAGTCATGGGTACTGCCAGGAAACTTAGCTACGATGTCTGTGATGACATAATGGGCATCACAAACAACCTGTATGTTGAGTGAGTGGGTACACTTCCTGTTGCGGAAAATGTGTTCCAGATTAGCAGGGGGGCATATTTGAATGTGTGTCCCATCTACACACCCTATGACATGAGGAAAGTGGGCAATGCGGTAAAAGTCCAGCTTGGTGCTGTTAATTTCTGCCTCATTCCTTGGTAAGTATATGAAGTGAGACATGTGCGTGACTAAGGCATCTAGGAATGCCCTGAGGAACCTTGACACTGCACTTTGGGATACCCCACCTGCCACGGCAATGACCCCCTGATAGCTCCCTGAGGCCAAGAGGTGCAGTGCGCATAGCACTTGCACATGCGTAGGGATGGCGCAGCCACGCAGAGTCTTGTGTTCTAGCTGTGGTTTCAGTAAATCTATTAATTCTAGAATGGCTGCGCTGCTAAGGCAATATTTGTCATAGATCTCCTCTTCAGTTTGCTGAAAAAGAGTCTGCCTGGTTCTATATATCTTCTCCTGTCTGTGGCCCCTCCTCCTCCTCTGCTGGGCTGCGTAGACTCTCCTCCTCACTGCTATCAGGTATATCTCCGCCATCTTGAGTAACCCAGATGCCTTCTGGGTCCCCTTTTATACTTTGGTAATGGTTACCACCTGCTCTGAGTTAGTGGTAAATGGGACATGCAAACTGGGCTTTTTGCGACTAGTCGCAATTTGCGAGTTGCAATTGCATGAGGTTTGCGACTCGCAAATTGCGACTTGCAATTTGCGGGTCGCAAAATGGGGTCGCAACGGATGCGACTCGCAAACGGGTCCCATCGCTTTTTGCGAGTCGGAAATGGGCTTTTTGCATCCCATTTCCGATTTTGCACTGTAGCAAATTGCGAATCGGCCCGTTTGCGAGTCGCAAACGTTTGCTACATCTGGCCCTTTGTTCCTTGCTCGCACTCATCAACTTTAAGTTGCTGAGTGCGGGGAAGGAAAATTTTACTCCAGACCATCTCCCAGGTGAGATTTCTCAATGTGGGTGGTTGTGGATGGTCACTACCGCTCGCGTTTAGAAACCTTCCATTCGCAATGAGAAAGCTGCTCGAGTAGAAAATCTACTCGAATGGCAAAAAACAAGAAGTGTCCTCTTGTGCTGTGCTTGGTGCATTTTGTGCTGATTTTACAGTGCAGGACAAACACCCAGCACTAAAATTCAGCCCAAATGGCTCAACCTAACACAATCCGTTTCTTCATGGCACTCCGCCCAGCGTGGCAGAGATTTTTGGTCATTCGATAGAGTTCCGCATAGCGGAATTCCACAAACTCTACCCAGGACTAATTCTTTCCCTGATCCAAAAAAGAAGACTACTGACGAAGCTTCTAAAATGCTGACACCTTTCCATTCACTTTTTTCGGTCAACCTTAGTTAGTTTCCTGATGCCCCAGATTTCTTTTTTCAAATTCTTTTTGTCCTTTTCGTCTTTTTGTCTTTTTGTCAACATGCTTGTTCCATCACATGATAAATGGATTTGCTAATTCTTAGGGTTAACCCTTGTCTAGGTTATTAAGCATTGCAGGCTTAGAATAAGACAAGTGACTAACAGCATTAGGCAGGGCATGTTTCCTCCTTTTCAGATTTTTGCATAGCTCTTCTGTGTTGATGTCATTGAGTATTTAGTATTTTTGATGTTAGTTCGTCTGAACTTCTTTAGGAGGTATGGGCAACCTATTATGATTCTGTATCTTTATAGTTTGGTTTTGGGAATAATCTATGTCACTCTAAGCATTAACTTGTAATAAAACCCCTTGAATCTATGTAAGGTTAGAATATTATTTGTGTGTCTAAATGAGTCATCTTGCAAATGTAATCAATTGTTGAAGTCTGATGCCTAGTTTCTTCACACTCTTATTTGCTGGGTGAAAAGATGGATCAACCCTGTCCTAGAATAAATTATGTAAAGGAAATATGCTACAGCAGATCTGAGACATTAAACAGATATGCAATGGGCCCTAATTGGTCTAGCTAAAATATTACACTTAACTGCAAAGAGCGTTACATGAGGTTGTGCTAGTACTTTTTATATGAATTCCCTCCAGTAAATTGCAATGTATAACTGTGTGATTACAAATATGCACTCAAACCTCAACAAACTGTTACCATGGCTAAATGAGTATGACTGATTTTGTTCCAAACAACTATGGATACCTGTTTTCAGCACAGTATGTTCAAATTGCTCACCAGCTGGTTTGCGAACATGCGCACAATTTGGAAAGTGACCCCTGTACAAAGAGGACAAATTAGAAATTGACTATTTGCAGGAGGTTGCGCAGTCACCTGCTGAACGAGTATTAATAAAGCATGTCCCTATTTGCGACCACAGGAATTTGCTGTGAATTGAGGGATTAAGGCCTGCAAGAGACATCAAACCTCCACCCCTATCTTTTTATTTCTAAATAAACATTTTCCCAGCAGCTTGTGTCCATCAAAGGAACAGATGGTGTTCTAAAGGAAAATGTTTGTAATTTGTGAAGACATTGATGGAGCAGGTGGTGGCCCCATTGACACCTGTCTAATCTCCCTGAGACTGTCAGACACAACTCTCAATGGAAAATCTCACTAAAGGACAGCTTCCTCTTTGAAGATTGAGACTGCCACTTCAGTCACAAACCTTTGACACATTTCATTGAATCAAAACTAGTGTTATGGCCATATTATACACAATGCTTTGCAGGCATGACCACACTGTTTTTTGCAAATGCATACCTGCATCAGCACTGCTTATAGTCACAGAGAGGTGGTTTTACCTGCTACTAGTAAAATGCACAGACGTAAGGCAGATTGGCAGTCATAACTTTCAGTTCCATTTTTTGGAGCAAGGATCAGCAGTTCATGTGGTAGCTCCATATATGTAAAAAACAACTCTACCCACACCTAGTCTTTCTGTTGACTGTAGGGAAACGGGCTGCTGCAACCCCCCAGCACACACTTTTTGTCCCCATTTTGACAACTAGCTGCTGATTTTACAACTCAGAGAGTGGACTGAGGCCTGCTAATCAGATGTCAGTACCAGTGTTCTAAGTCCTTACAAAATATATGTTCAATTGGCTATACCCAATTGGCAAGTACTGACTTACTTATGAGGCTCTTGCATATGGTACCTAGGGTGCTCAGGGCATGGATGACAGGGTTGCAGCAGTGTTTGTATCACCCTAAGTGTGACAAAGCGTAAAATAGCTCCCAGGCTGCCACTGCTGAATGGAACAGCTAGTTTGACTATGCCATTTAAACCAATGGCACAGTGACTATTGTTAACACAAATATATTAATTAGAAATTATTAATGAATGTTTATGTATTTTGAATAATGAAAAATGTAAAAAATGATTGACGTAGAGAAATAATGTTCACAATTGAAAATGTGACCTCGAAGAGTGGCTACCAAGATGCACAAATTATATTAAAAAGAGACTAACATATGTGGAAAAATTTAAAATGTATTAAAATAATGTAGTAGTATGTCATATTGAGAGATATAACATAATTTTTACATTTTATCGTAGAGCTTCATTTAGCCAAAGTTGTGGCCTAGTTTTGCCAGGCCTCATGCAGAAGATGAATATTAACATTCAATGTAGAAATACCGATATGGTGAACTGACCATGAACTGTTAGTTTTTTAATAATATCTACTCAGCTAAAACCCTTTGCGAAGAACCGATGGACAGGATACAATGGAATCAAATTTGTATCAAAGACTGTGTAAAGCCTTCAGAGTGTACTTTCCCAGGGCTTGAACAATAGAGACACTGACTGGAGAGGAAGATGCAACATTTTCGATACCTGACAAGCCGGATGATGAGGTCATCATAAAGTGAACCAATCAACTACATGGGAACTGTGTAATGCTAGAACTTATAGATTTGAATTATAAGGATCATTGGGTAAAGAAAAATTGTGTGATTAATTGACCAATCCGGAATTGGGGGATAGTCTGGGTGAGATTCATATAATGACGTGACAGAAGGGGAGAGTTCAGATGTTAGGTGCAGATGTCCAGAGAGAGACTACGAGATCAAAGGGATTTGAGATTCTGTCATTGGGCTCATGCTCTTGAGAGCCTGATGCGATGCTCATCGATTAATGACCTGAAGACGAAGACTGACTTTGTTGCTGATCCATACCGTGGATAGGTAGCTATGACAATGTGACTGAATTATTTTTTGTGCCTTTTCTTCCTAGGTACCAACTGCGCTGTCTAAAAGTTTTTTCTCTTAGCTAGATGTTTTCCAAATTCGTGTTCTAAACTGTTTTTGCAAGAAGTCCCAATTGCTAATGCTAATCTGGATTAGATGACGTTCTATTGTAAGACGTTGACATACACAGTGACCAAATGATTGACGGACTGATTTGCTGAACTCTGCTGACGCATTCACCTTTGATTCACATGTTGACTTACGCAAATGCTTTAGAATGTATTCTATTTCAAATTCTGACTAGATTGTGTTATTGGTTATTACTAATGAAATAATCTTGGTTTGATTTGAATAAAGTTTGAATTAATCACATGACTTAGTATTGTAACTAATAGGGAATAAAATTGCTAAAACGTATATTGAGTTGTGTTTTTTTTTATGACTGAAGGTCATGGTGTGATTAACTGTCGATTAATGGTCAGCTTAATGGTTATTGATTTTGTGTATTGATTATTGTGAACATTGGTCACACCATAGCTAGGATACTCCATGCGAATCAAAAGGTTCACGACCTGTGCACGACTCCTTGTAAGTTTACTTATTAAGGACCAGGCGCGTTAGCAGTTTTTGGTAGCAGCTTGATGGTTAGTTTCCTTCGAGAACTAGTTATATGGTGACCAATGGTTATGGTGGTAGTTTGAGTTAAAGTTAGTTGTTCATCATTATTATTGTGATTTGGATTTTGTCTTTTCGAAATGGCAATCGTAGCAAGAATGATGTCCCCTTAAGCCCAGAAATTACTTTCCCAGATCCTGGATCCCGCTGGTAAAGTTGGGTATGCTCTCAGTGTTTTAGTGATAGTGTGGAAGTGGTAGGTTTCGCTTGCAAAGGCTTATGCAAATCGCAGGTGAATTGTGACATATATGAGGGAAAGTAAGTAGTCTGCGTACTCCAGGTAAAGTTTAGTAGGAGTGTACGTACTCCGCAGTATGAGAGTAGGAACGTTGTCAAAATTCACATGTGCTCAAAAGTTTTCTACGTGGTTGTTGATGATGTACGGACCCTGCGTGGTCTAAGGCTCCGGAGAATATTGACAAGTATAGAAGACACTTGGTTATATGTTGTAATCTGTCTGGTTTAGTAGGTTGGTTGGGCGTGGTCACCAAGTCGGTGTGTGTGTTAAGTGGGTAAGAGAAAATTTCGACTGAGATTTGGTGAGTCCTATGTGCACCAGGACAGACCCATTGATCAGTTGATAGTGAAATTTGAGGGTCGAATTTTGCTTGTGAATGTGGGAGACTGAGAAAAAGGAATAGCTGCATGAGCTAAATGGCCATCAGTAAAAGTCCGATTGTGTACCTTCCTGTAGTAAACCAGCAAGTTTGTTTTTGGTTATTGGGTTTTGGTTAGTGCTCGCAATACTTTGCATTAGTTTTGTGTGCGTCGAAGTTTAGGAGGACGAGCCGCAAGACTTTGTCAGCCGCAGTGTGTGTGAGTGTGACATCAGGTTGAGCCGCGCTGGGATAGGTTGGTTAGTGAGAAGAGTTGCGAGATGATTGGCAGCCGTCCGTGAAAGGCAATTGGTTGAGGTCGCGGGTGAAGGGAATCTTAGGAGTAAAAGTCATTTCCTGATATGATTCGAAAACACAAAAGATAGAAAAGATGAAGTTTTTCAAAGCGTTTGAGAGTGCCATGAAGGGTGATACATACATTAAGACGACAGTGGGGGAGCCTACCCCAGCGGAAAATTCTCAGGCTTATATCGTGATGAAGGAGCGAGGTGTCATGCCATGTCTTTGGTTAAAGCAGTGGTGCAAATTGACAGAGAGACAGGGAGCTTTAGCGTTTCCAGAGCATGGAAAATTTAATTCGAGAATTTTGAATCAGTTACGGATGACGTTGTATGAGACAAAGCCTCTTTCGAGACCAGCACCGTTTGAGGCATTAGCAGTTTGGGAGCTTATAGCGAGACAGCAGCAAGAAATCAAATTCCAGAGGCAAATAAGGATAGTAGAGAAGTCCTTAGCAGAAGCAAGATGGGATTCAGGACAGAAGAGGTGGAGAACAGTGACATTGCAGGATGTTAAATTGTTTCCTGCTATCACAGAGTAAGATGAGGCAGAAGGGAAAGAGGAGACTAGCAAAAGTGACAAGAATTCGTCAGGAGGTAAAAAGAAGAAAAAGTCTTACATAGTAGAAGAGGACTCAGATTTCGAGGATCTTATTACACAGATGTTGAGGGACCAACCTCCACCATATGCGGTGCATGAAGATGGTCCAAGTACTAGCTCTGCTCCAACTTCCCCAGCTCAAATGATGGGGACAGCGGGATCAGTGCAAATGGATAAGGAACAGGAACAAGGGGTAGTGCAGAGTACTCCTAGTGCGGTGACTACTTCGGTAGTCCAAGCACAGATATATCCACCACCGGTACAGAGAATTTATCCAGAGATACCAATTCTTGAGACAACCTCGAACTTAGTGGTTCCTACAGAGCAAGTGGTTCTGAGGCCAATGTTAGTTCAGACTGAGTCAAATCCAATCTTGATGCCTCAGGCACAGCCACAGGGTTTGCCGAAGTTCAGACCAATGACAGGGACACAGTCAGATGTGACACCAGTGATGAATTAGAGCATGGAAGCAACCCTTCCTCAAAATGCGGGTGTTAGAGCAGCACCAGATGCTATATTGCTACCAATTACTGTTGGTCCGGCTGTACCATTGTTTGTGCAGAAGAAACTGATCACAGGAGAACAGGGTGAAATGTCACAGAGCCTTTTGAGGATGGGAGTGAGAGAGCATGTGCAGGTGGTGTCATCTATGGGGCAGACCTTTGATGGAGCTAGGCCATTAAAGTACCTTAGTCCACTTGTTGCACTTCCGATGCCACAAATGGCCCGAGCGTAAGTCAGAGCGTGAAGCTTTTGGCACTGCAAACTCCAGGTGCAGTGGTACAACAGGTCCATTGCCGAACACAAGTAATATTTCATTACAGGGATTGACAGCACAGCAGTTAAATGAGCGGTTAGACAGTCTGAATACTCCACAGAATGCATCCAAAGGTGAAGAGCAGATTGGTTGTGTGAGGTTGGCTACAGAAGTAACTGAACTAGTCGAAGGAACAATGGGAGTGAATAGGTTAGAATCCTAAAGTGGAGCAGAGCTGAGATACTTATGGCCAAGAATTATGAGAGACGTGGGCAAGATACATTAAAAGTTGACAGATTTGGAAGAAAAACATGACATAGAAATTGAGAAAATTAAGCATTTGAAGAGGAGTTACAGGTTAGATTTTGAGGCAAAGGATTTTGAACACCTGAGATCAGCTGGGATGAAAGCGCATCTCAAAGAACTATTGCAGAGTGCTCAGATTTGGGGAGCATTAGAAAAGTGGGAAGGCGGATGGGCAAAGAAGAAGAATAAATGAAAATGAGATTCACAAAAAGGGTCCGAAAGTGTTCAGAAAGAAAAAGATCCAGTGAAAAGTCTGCCAATGAGGGAAATTCCAGGAGGGCAGTTTGTTCATGTTCCTTGGCACAGGATTGATATTTTATCTTTTACAAAAGATTATCCAAAGCTGAGGAAGAAACCGGTTGAGTGGTACCAGCAGACAAATAGATTTGTGAAGCTTTCAAAATGTCTGTGGGAAGACCTGAATGCTCTGTTGGAGATAGTGGTGCCTGCTGACTTGTGGGTTGAATGCAAGAGGGCAGTAGATTGGCCAACGAGTGAACCAGAAAGGGATAGAGTTACTGGTGCACCATCACCCAAAGTAATTAAGCATTTTTATAAGGTGATTGAGTTCCTGAAGACGAGAATCTCGCCTAAAAATATTGACAGGCAGAGAATTGACAGGACAGTACAGGAGGTAAAAGAGACGATACATACAAACTATGAGAGATTGTTGAAGGCATTCAAGGAGTACAGTGGTAAGGAAGCGATCGAGCCGAAAGACATGTTGCATTTTGTGTTCAGGTTTGTGGAAGGATTGAGACCTGAAGTAGGTCAGATGATTAAGAATCATTTGATTTATTGGCAAGCAAAGCCGATTGAGGAAGTGTTGCAGTATGCAAAATACCGTAGTGATGAGATCGAGTTGAAGCAGAAGAAGTTAAAGGAGAAGGCAATGGTGATGCAGATTAAGGAAGCTCAAACAGGAGTGCAGAGAGCTTTTGTGCTGCAGATACTGCAGCAGCAGAGAACTGTTATGTTCCAACCTCAGATTTAATATGAATCGTGGAGTGGATTTGAGTACTGTAGTGGTTCAGAATGATGTGCAAGGGATGAGAAAGATGGTGCTGTGTCATTTTTGTGGAAATGTGGGACACTGGAAGCGGGAGTGTCCGATGATGGTGCAGGTTGGTGTTGTTCAGCAAAGTGGTGATGTCAACACATTTCAAACTGTGAAAGTCCCAAGAATGAGAGGACTTAATCCGAATTTCCAGAATAACATGCATCAGGTACAGAATTTTCAACCCATGCAGCAGGTGCAGATCCCTCATGCACAAATGACACAGTTGCAACCAATGCAGCAGTAGGTTCCTATGGTAGATAGACAGCAAATACAGAGACCACAAGCCCTGATGGAACAGCAACAGATGATGCTTACTCAGCCAGTCACAGGTCAGAGACAAGACAGAAGTAATGATACAGTGCACCAATTCCCATCACATAGCGAGAATGAAATAAATGATGAATGGATGTGTGATAGTTTGGATGAGGAGCCATATATGGTTGCAGCCTCATTAGAGGTAGATCAACGAGGATCCTTTGTCAGAGGAAAAGTGTTGGGTCATAGGGTCTCATTTCTAGTGGACACAGGAGCTACACACTCTACAGTGAGAAGTGCAGAAGCTCCGAACTTACCTCTTTCAGGAAGAACAGTTCAGGTTGTAGGGGTAGCAAATAGGCAATTGATAAACCTGATCACAGATCCAGTACAGGTTGAGATTGGCAACTTTCAGGGACTGCATAAGTTTGTAGTCTGTGATTGAAGTCCAGTATCCCTACTGGGAACGAACTTATTGTGCAAGACTAGATGTTCGATTAATTGTGCAAGTGCTGGAATAGAGGTTCAGATGAATAGTGACGATGAGGAAGAACAAACTCCTGAAATTGAGAATGAAATCACTAATGAGGAATACCCTTTAATTGAGTTTTTTCCGATGTTCATTGTGAAAGATTTGCATGCAGACTTGTAGGAAACAGTGCAGGAAAATGTGTGGGACTTGACAGGTAAAGAAGTGGTTTGATCAAGGGAGTAGAGCCAATTAAGATTACCTTGAAGCTGAATGTAGTGCTTCTGCAGCTTCCACAGTATAACATTGCACAAGATGTTCTGATGAAAGTGGTACAGATAATTGGAGACTTCCTGAAACAAGGTGTTTTGAAAGAAGTGCTGAGTAGTCCATGCTATTCACTGATAATGGACTTAAAGAAAACTTCTGGGAAAGTGTGAGCTGTGCAGGATTTGAGAAAAGTGAATGACATTGTGGTCAAGTGTTGTCCTGTGGTGCCAAACCCAGCAGTAATAATGTTTCAGATTCCATGCGATGCGGAATGGTTCACAGAGGTTGATTTGTCACAAACTTTCTTTTCTGTGCCTCTTCATGAGGATAGTCGGTTTCTCTTTAGTTTCAAATTCCTAGATAGAGTCTACAGCTGGTGCAGGCTTCCTCTAGGGTACACAGAGTCTCCGTCTCTTTTTAATCAGATTTTGAAAAAGAACTTGGAGCCTTTGGAACTACTGTATCAATCGACTCTGGTGCAGTACATCAATGATTTACTGATTGCATCCAAAACAAGGGATGAGTGTAAGTAAGACTCGATTGCCCTGTTGAATCATTTGGGAAAATTTGGACATAGAGTGTCACCTTTGAAATTGCAGTATTGTCAAAAGTCAGTGAAATATCTGGGACACCAAATTGAGAAAGGGTCAAGGAGGATTTACAGAGAAAGGATTACAATGATACTGCAGAGAAGCCCCCCGACTTCACAGAGAGATGTCAGGATGTTTCTGGGAATGGTAGGTTATTGTGGTCAGTGGATTCCACATTTTGCTGGGATTGCCAAACCATTGCAGCAGCTGACACATAAGGATGTTACAGATCCCGTCACACTAGATCAGGGTCAGATGAAAGCATTTACTGAGTGGAGAGAGAGTTTGTGCAGAGCTCCAGCGTTGGGAATGCCCGATTACACAAAGCCATTCACATTCTTTTGTCATGACCGTGATGCTTATTCTTTGTCTGTCTTGACACAGGTCCATGAAGGTATTTATCGCCCAGTAGCTTATTTTTCAGATACCTTGGACCCAGTTGAGCAGCCTTACCAGGTTGTTTGCGTGCCGTAGTTGATCAAAGCCTTTCACAGTGCAAGGGAGTAGTGATGGGATATCCTTTGACTGTAATGGTACCTCACTCAGTTGAGATTTTACTGACAAGAACAAAAACTCAGTATTTGACTGGTGCCAGACTGACAAGCTATGAGATAAATGTAACATTGAAAAGATGTACAGTGCTGATACACGATTGGAAGAAAATTACCAAATTGTCTTTGTCGATGGTTCATGTCTCAGAGATGGTACAGGAACATTAAGAGCAGGATATGCCGTATGCACAATTACAGGTACTCTAGAAGCTTCTTGGCTTTGAGGTGTATATTCTGCACAAGTTGCGGAATTGGTAGCTCTTACTAGAGCATGCCATGTATCAGCCAGATTGAGAGTCACTATCTACACAGATAGCCAATATGGATTTGGAATTGTTGATGATTTTGGTCAGCTGTGGTTGCAAAGGGGTTTCCTGACCTATACTGGTTCACCAGTAAGAAATGGTGACAGAATAAAAGAGTTGCTGTATGCAATACAGTTGCCTGAAGAAATTGCCATGGTAAAATGCAGTGCACATATAAAGTCACAGGATTATGTATCACTGGGAAATGGATATGCGGATCAAGTCACAAGGTTTTGCGCATTGAACTGTATATCGTTCAAGGACAAGTGGAAACTGATGTCAGAAGAAGATAATACATGTACAAGTTTTGCATTGAGAGTGATTGATAGTCCAGAAGAGTTGAAAACCTTCCAGAGTAATGTTGGCAAAGAAGAGAAACGACTGTGCTGTCAATTAAAATGTGGTCAAAGACCTGATGAGATATGGGTTTCCGAAGAAGGTCAGATGGTCTTGCCAAATAGTTTGTTGTCACAAATGGCCAGGTATTACCATGGTCAGGCACACATTGGGAGGGATGCCATGGTTCGTTTGTTCAAAACTGACTGGTTCAATACCACGTTTAGGCAGGCAGTAGAAGCAGTATGTCACTGCTGTATAGTTTGTCAACAACTAAATGCGGGAAAAGGGACAGTGGTAAATTTGAACCACATTGGAAGAGCAGGAGGTCCATTCAGCAGAATGCAACTGGATTTCATTGAGATGCCTGCGTGCGGAGGTCTGAAATACGTGTTGGTGATTGTGTGCATTTTTAGTCACTGGATTGAAGCATACCCTAGAAGGAGAAATTATAGCCTCAGAGTAGCGAAGTTGTTGCTGAGAGAGTTGATACCACGTTTCGGTTTTCCGATCTCTTTAGAATCAGATAGGGGAACTCACTTCAATAACAAGGTGATTAAACTTTTGTGTGCAGCACTAAACATTGAGCAGAAGTTGCATTGTAGCTATCACCCTGAAGCATCAGGACTAGTGGAACAGATGAATGGTACCTTGAAATCAAGAATTGCTAAGATTCGTGCAGCTACGAATCGGAAATGACCAGATGCTTTGCCGTTGGTGTTGATGGTGATGAGAAATACACCTGACAGGAAGACAGGGCTGTTGCCCCACAAGATCCTCATGGGCAGAGCAATGAGATTACCAGCAGTTCCAGCAAATGCATTTGTGAATATTACAGATGATATGGTGTTGGATACTTTAAAGGTCTAGCTGATGTGATTCTCTCTTTCTCTCCGCAGGTGGAGGCCACAACCCTGCCACCAATTCACGATCAAGGACACAATCTGAGAGCCAGCGACTGGGTAGTTTTCCGAAAACATGCTCACAAGACGTGTTTGGAGCAACGCTGGAGAGGGCCTTACCAGGTGGTCCTAACAACTACGACAGCTGTGAAGTGTGCAGGACTCCCGAACGGAATTCACGTGAGTCATACGAAGAAAGCGGCATGTCCACTGGATCATGAAGAAGCATTGTTGAGAGCACCAACAATGGTGAAACAGGTTGCCGCACCTGAACCAGAAAAAGAACAAGGAGAGCCTGAAATTGAACCAGAGCTTTTGGAAGATGGTTCTATTACCCCTGTAAGAGACAAAAGTGAAGAATTACAGGAGGGTGTTGAAGAATCAATCTCAACGGATACAGCAGGAGAGCCTAGCTCAGCAGGGGTTCTCCCAGAAGCAGATGGTGCTGAGAAACAGACAGAGCAAGTGCCAGACCTAGAAGGGGAAAGAGTTGAGACAGATCAAAGTCAAAGCAACCCGACTCCTCTTGAGCCTGTTGCAGGTCCATCAAGAGAGAACACCATAGAGAAAGAGAAGAAGAAGAGTCCAATACTGAAAAGAATATTGACAGAGGGACCAAGAAAAGGAGATAATTGGCCTGAATCGCAAGTAGAGAAAAGAAAGGAAGTGGTCATAAATGAAACAATACAGGAAGAAGTAGATACTATGAGAGAAGAAGAATTGAGTGAAGGAGAACTAAGTGGTGATCAAAAGTTGAAAAGAAAGAGAATATTAAGTCGGTGATACGCAGGTCCTGAATGGGTGTATACAACTACTAATGAATGGCAACACAAGTTTATGTCTTTTTGTTTTGATAGAGAGGTTCCGAGTCGGTATTTGGATGTAACCTGAAGGTGAACAAGAAGCTGAATTGTTGAACCACACTTTATGGCTGCTTGGTATATACATATTCGTTTTATCAAGAATTCTAAATCCTTCTGAATAAGTATGCCATGTACATGAAGTGGGAGTGTTCATATTTTTCTGCTGTAATTGTTGGATGATTTTTAAATTTTCTCTATGTTTTTTAATTATTTATGCTCTTAAATTGTGTTTTTTTATGGTGGCTTTGATGGTTATGTTGACCGAATAAAGCTTGTGTTTACTTAAAAAAAGAACCAATCTGAAATTATCTTAAGAATAGAGACTGTTAAAAATGAACTGGAGGAGACATTGTAAACCTGGTTTGACATTAAAAACCGGATGTGACAAGCTGCTAATCGATTTTGACAAAAGAAAGGGGTTCCTGGATGAGACTGAACTGCGAGAGAAGAATTGTTGTCCTATTTTTGATTTTTGCTGCACTTTATATAAGAGTTACTTCTGCTTTCTGATTCTTTACAGATCAGGACTGAGTTAAATAATCAAGTTAGGAATACTAGGCGCTGTAGAGATATGAGCGTTGGATTGGCGATTATGTGTGGGATCTTGTTTATAGTGGTGATTGTGGGAATGTCTGTTTTTGATGTGAAAGGAGCCAATTGTACTTCTGCTTCTGAGACTACCACACTAACGGCTTTAGAGACGTTTGAGCTAGATGAAAAGTATTTGCATGACTATACTAATGCTCAAGGAGAACTTTCTTCTTATGTTTTCTATTGCTTGTTGAGTGAATATGGTGAGACAATGGATACAAGGGATTGTCTGGTGTGTACACAGATTTCTTTGTTAGTAGAGGAAGGAGTTACATACCACAGTCTTCCACTAACATATGGAATCAGCTGTAGTCTGCTATTAACAAGGTTCTATGACCGAGAATATATACAATATTTTTACTCTAATTATAATATGGTGTTTCTTTTGTTCCTATTATTAGGTATTTGAGTAGAGTAGCTAAGGATCATGATATAGTATTGGTTAGAGGATTCGTTTAGCCTACACTAACATTTGTAACTGCATATGAGCACAGAAATATCCCTACATGTTTGCTTACACCTTTAGAAAAGAGCTTCATAGGGCATACTGATTACAGGAGAAAGGCATTAAAAGAAAAATTAGAAAAAGAGTTAGAGAAAAGGACTTATAAGAATAACCATGCTTACACTAAAATTAAAACGCAAGGGAAATTAGCACTAGATGCATTACGCGTAGGGAAGCTTTGTTTATATAGGCCAAAATCACGTACTGACACTTTATTTGTGGGTACGAGTGAATGTAGGAATGTGTTTTTGTTTCAGAGTAAGTGGACCTTTATGTTCAATGGTCAGGACCCTGCGATTCCAGGTACCTAGTATATTTGTGGACTTAATGCTTATTACCGTCTTCCAAGAGGATGGTATGAGACATTTTATTTGGGAATAGTTTTCCCAAAGATCTACCAGATAATGACATGAAAAAGTTTCCGACATTGACTGAATTACATCATAAGCGACAGAGGAGGGAATCTTCTTCTGCAGTTGTGGGAGATATATTTGGTGCGGTGATTCCTTCACTGGGAGTCATCCTGAACTTGATTAAGATACAAACGTTGTCTACTATTGTGGATAACATGTTGACAAATATCCTGATAGATACTGAACTGGCTGCGGATAGAGCTATGACTCTTCAAAATCATCTTGCTTTAGACATCCTTCTAGCGAAGGACGGCGGACTCTGTAAAATGATTAATTCTAGGCATTGCTGTTTTAATATCCCTAACAATAGTAAGGAGATAAGGGCCAGATGTAGCAAAGGTTTTTCTCCATTCTGTGTCTATGGGAAAAAGTGTTCGTACATATGGCCCTAAGAGACTTACTTACTAACCTGAGTAACTCAATTACGGATTTGAAGGAATTGAAGGAACCAGGTGTTTGGGAAAAAGTTGGAAAGGGATTTGTTTCAGTGGGAAATTGCCTTGGTAATATTTGGAATGGGGTATTATTAAAAATCATACAGGGAATATTATTTGTGATCACTTGCATATTATGATTATGGGGTTCATGTAAATTGTGTCAAAAGATTAAGTTGAAAGGGTCTAAAACTAATCAGAGGAGGGAAGAACGAAACAGGGAAAGAATTTACAGGGAAGATTTGTGAAGAAGACAAACTGCTGAAGAAACAGAGTTGTGAAATTGTTGATGGTAAAGTAGTATGATGACATATTTAGTCATCAGAGGAGGGATTGTTAACACAAATAGATTAATTAGAAATTATTAATGATTGTTTATGTCATCATCATCATCATCAAATTCTTCATTCGATTGTATCTCACAATCATAAAAGCAGGTAATACATACAAATAACACCAATCAGCAATCACATAAAAAGACAAAAAGAGTATAAAATAGATCAAGCCATACAACAATTAATACCATGTGATAGGTTTCACTGCAAAAAAATAAATTCATGTATTGTTCTGGAAAACAATATACAATCAATAGAACAGTGTGTTTAAAAATGAAGACTGACTAAAAAGTTATAAAAATTGAAGACCTCCCTAGTTTGCCTAATAATGTGATCTGGCCTTAATTACTGCACATAAATATAAAGCTAATCCATTACAAATCATAATTGATGGAAGGGACAGCAAATATATAAAAGCTGGGCGACATTGTTTAAAATGCATGGAATTTAAAAGTGGAATCACAAACACTTTCCTCAACTCAGAATAAAATTTGCAAAAAAAAACTATGTGCATATTACTTTGGTCAGACACTGAGTCACAAGGGCATTTTTCCAGAGCTAAAGTCCAGTCATTGGTATACGGAAAACTGACGAGACGATGGAAATTCTCTAGTCTTAGGCGTGTGAGGACATATCGATGTCTCGAGTTCAGTACATATTTTAGATATGGTTCCATGCCATCTACTTGCTGCAGCAGAAGATTCCTCCTTACACTAGATTTCTTTACCTCAGTGGCCCACCTTAAATCGGCCAGATGGGTAAGACAGATGTTTTTCAAGTCTTTCCTAGAAATTGTTTCCATTTTCTCTGGAGTAGAATATAGCTCAGGGTGGCCCAACTCTGTGAGAAAGTTCTTTATGTAGTTCAGCCATGGGATTTGCAACAAATGGGTTAATAGTTGAGCATCTTCTATGATAGCCTAGCAGAGTCAGAGGTCCATACTTTGTGCCAAAGTAAAATTGGTTGCATGCTTATTAAATCTGTGATGTATGTTGCCCCCATTTCTGTATGGCACACCAAGGTTGAGGTAGATTTTGGAACACTTAGGATGGACTTTAAAAAATCATTTTCAGCTAGCTGTAGGGCATTGCATTTCCTATATCCCCAGAGACCTGCCCCATACAATGCAACAGAAACACATTTTGCGTTATAGATTACCATCATGTCTTTAGGGATAACCCTACTGACCTTTTTAGAAAAACTTTTTATAGCCATAATAGTTTTCGTGAATAGTAATTTTCTAGACCTTATGGCTTGCAACCAAGTACCTTTACTATCAAACATAATACCTAGATATGAAAAGGTTTCTGTATCATCTAGTTTCACGCCTTTTAACATGAGTTTTTTTTTTTTTTACAGTTTTTATGCCACATGTAATTGAAAAGGTTTTAGAGTGATTAATTCTGAGGCCTAAGTCTTCCATGTAATTATCAAAAGTTGTTAATAATCGCTGCAAAGCTACTGGAATACGTGCCATCAAAACAGCGTCATCCGCGTACATGAGTGCTGGGATCTTTCGGGGACCAACTTGTGGAAGATCTCTACAAGCAATAGATAGTACATCCTTTAATTTATTAATGTATAAAGCAAACTATAGAGGAGCTAAAACACAGCCTTGACGTACCCCCCGCTTTATAGGAAAGACTGAGGTACATTCCCCCTGAGACCCATAACGCACCCTAGCATTAGCTCCAGCATATAATTCCCTAATGAAATGAACTATTGTAATATCTACCCCAATATCCAGTAAGATAGACCAAAGTTTGCTGTGGATCACACAGTCAAACGCTGAGGTCAGGTCCACAAATACAAGATATAAGGCTCCTGACTTAGCCTTTGTATATTTACCAATTATAATATCTAAATTCAGGGCCTGTTCCATAGTCCCTATCCCAGCCCTGAAGCCGTATTGTAGGTCCGAAAGTGTATTATTGACTTCCGTCCATTCCCGCAACCTATTTAAAAAAAATGCGTCCGGCAATCTTTGCGAGGGTATCAAGCAGTGAAATTGAGCGATAACATGCAGGATTTTAGCGGTCTCCTTTTTTAAATATTGGGACAATACTGGACTCTGCCCAGGTTGGTATAAAGGCTGTGACACAACAGGCTCGTAAGGCCTGTGTCAATAATGGGCCCCATAATAAAACATTGGACTTATAGATATCAATTGGAACTCCATCTGGGCCTGGTGCTTTCCCACTCTTACTCGCGTTGATAGCATCAGTAACCTCATTTAGACTAAATGGTGGAGTAATAGGGTAAAAATCCAATCTATGGACGTTTGAGTCCAAGGCTAAGTTTTTTGAGGAGTATATTCCAGAAAAATAGGTAACCCACTCCTCTTCCGTGAAGGCTATTTCAATAGTTGGTGACATTCCATCACACAGGAGGGGGGAGTTCACTATCCTCCAGAATTTAACATTGTCATTCTGGAGACTTGCATCGTAAAGAGAATGCCAGGCCTAATTTTTTAAGGTCTGTTTCCTATTTTTTATTGCTTTTTATACTCTTTCCTGAGAAAAGTAATTCCATGTTTATCAGGGATTTGGCTATGTAAATATTGTTTAAGTCTCTTATGGGCTTGTGTACATTCACTATCGAACCATCCTTTGTCTCCCAGTGATCTAGATTTACCCAAACTTGCTGTGAGAGACTGTTTGATTCTAGTAGTGATTGCAGTGAATGCTTTAATACAATCCTGTGATCTGATGTTATCTGAGAGGCAAGTTTCAAACTCATTAGTATATTTACTCAACAGTTGTTTCATAAAGCCTATAGGTTCAATCTGTGACCACGAAATAGTATAACCATTTCTTGCACCCAGTTCAATATTCACTACCTTCTCTACTGAACCCTTATGTTTTATTGTAACTTGAGGAAATACGAGGCTTTAACTTTGAGGATAGTGGTCACTGAACACGATATCGTGAATTTTTTACTCAGATATACAAAAAAGAGGTTGTTAGACACTAATATAAAATAAATTATTGTATTAGCACATCTTCCATCAAGCTGTAAATTATTATCATTTAGAGTATTACAAAGAAGGAGGTCAAATTTAAATAATACGTCGTTCAGAAAGTTACCATAATGATTGAGTATAAAATGAAATGAATCTCATTTCCACCTGTGCCAGAAGAACAGGATTTCTCGTCAATTTGAGGACACAGATGTGTGTTAAAATTACCCCCCCCCACATGATAAAGGTCTCTTTGTGTGAGGAATTACATACACGATCCAGGTCATCTTTCAATAACCTAAGTATAGATAAAAATCTTTGTTGGGGGGCATTAATATAAAAGTTAATAATCACCAATTGTGCTTTATTTTTTAGTTCACATATGATCAATTGATAAAACGTATTAGAAATTAAACGAATGTGCTTTATTAAATCAAACTTATTGGAGATAAAAGTACACAGTCTGCCTTTATCCCTACCCCGTGAACCAGGAACTGCAGGGGTGTGAAATGCCTTGAAACCATTTCTGTGAATGGGATCCATGGACCAAGTCTCTTGTAAACGCACACAGGAAAAAGATCCAATGAATTCTAACCAATCCTCATTCTCGATTTTAGTGTGCAAACCTGTCACATCCCAAAATAAAAAATAATCTCTCAGTGTATTTATACCCTGTCCCACAGGTGCATGTTGTGTTGCGTTCCTTGTTGGTGAGGAGACATTACTCTCTATATGAAGTGTGGAAGTTGATGTAAGAAAGGCCATTTGAACAGGCACACCACCTATTAAAGTTTCATCACTAACATTCTGTCTTGGTGATTTTTCCATAACCATCCTTTCGTCTCCCATACTCCCCACCAGGCCATCACCACCCTTCAATAGATCAGGCGCAGAGCTCGTCAAAATAAGCCTAGTCCTGCCCGCTCCCTCATCTATTGACAGTCAATCGACTTCTTCTAAGGAAAGGGCATGAAATCTATTCTTAGTGGGGACCGTGTAATTTCTCTCAAATCTACTTAGTTGTTTTGTAGAATTAAGGCTAGATCGATCATGCCTTACATTAGAAATTATAAAAAAATCCTAAAGGGAAGAGTGAAATAACATGATCGGGGATCTGTCGCCGACTTAAGTTTCTCAGAACGTTTTCGACCTAATTTGGGGTTATATACGAGAGCACCACGCAATCACCTCCAAATATTTTGTAATTTCTTCTCACCCATTTTACCCTTCTGACCATTTTGATATCTTCAAAAAGTGAATCTGTCATACCAGGTTTCACACGAGTCCCTACCCAATTCAGGGCTTTGTTTCGCAGAGCTGTCCGTGTTTCCCTATTATCCACAGATAGGGTAGGGACATTTGCAAGAATTACCACGTAGGGAGTTGCAACGGGGGGAAGATCTAATGTATCTCTTAGTGTTGGAGAAATATCCTGGAGGGGTTTCAGTCTATTCTGTGGTTCCGAACCATTTGTGTTCACTTTTAAATGTTGAAAACTTCTAATACTAGTTGAAGAAAAACAAGAATCTACATGTCGTTGGGTAATCTGAGGGATAATTGGTGGGTGTTGACACTCTTTGGGAGAGGTTGGATTTCGAGTTGAATTTGTGTCACCACTATGTTGAGTAATTACAGGTGTTGAGCCTAAAGACTGAGCCTTCTTTAGGTTGAGCATTATCTCTACATTTTCCTCCACTTGGGTTAGACGCTTTATAATTAACTCAAAGGATGACCTGACTAGATGTTCCAAGACATTAATAGTGTCTAAGGTGTTAGTTTTTACTTTCGGTATAGATTGTTTTGGCTTCTGACCAGTTTTAATGTTCTGGCGATCAATTTGAGCTTGTTCCGTGGGTTGAACTCCGAAGTTGCCATATCTGTTTGTGTCAGGTGGCTCTTGACTGGAAACTCTACCCTTCCTTACTGACTTAGGTTTCCTTGTGCGTTTAGGTGAGGGTGAATGCTCATCAGCGTCTGAGATAGACTCATTTAGGTAGTGGATACATCCATTTAGACCTTTGGTTTGAATCCCGCTTTCCAACAACTTAGTCAATTTTGGGGAGGTTAATGCTGGTGGAGGGGAATTATTAGAAGGTCCCAACGGGCCCTTCTGAATTAGTATCTTTTCCTCATCTAAAAGATTCAACCAATATTGCTCTAAAGCACTCTTGGCTAAAAACTAGGATTGAGAGCTAGTACGGATAGAGCAATCTTATATAATCTTATGGCAATACAAAGATAAAAATAACTTTCTCAGAATGAAAGGAGAGGAGTCTGTTTGGCATGATAGCTGTAGTAATACAGAATTAGTCACCCAACAACAGAAGATAATGGACAAAAGTACCTGTCTAAAATCCTAATGACCACACATCTCCAAGTCCACAGTCACAGAGAAAATGTCAGGGGGGGGCCCAGCCCAGCCTCTTCCTGGCGTTGACGGGCGAAGGATGGGCCCGCCCATGGCCCGGGCTTAGCCCGGGTGCCGCCCGCGCGCGTTCCGCGAAGCGGGAGCGCGTCTTTAAAGGGGCTCTCGGCCCTGCCCCATTCCTCCGGCAGCCAAAATGCGCTTCCCGCAAAGCTGGAGCGCAAGCGTGTCTTTAAAGGGGCTCTCAGCCCTGCCCCCTTCCTCCAGAGACCAAAACGCGCTTCCCGCGAAGCGGGAGCACAAGCGTGTCATTGTAGAGGCTCTCAGCCCTGCCCCCTTCCTCCGGCAACCAAAATGCGCTTCCCACGAAGCGGGAGCGCGAACGTGTCTTTAAAGGGGCTCTCGGCCCTGCCCCCTTCCTCCGGCAACCAAAATGCGCTTCCCGCACAGCGGGAGCGCAAGCGCTTCTTTAAAGGGGCTCTTAGCCCTGCCCCCTTCCTCCGGCGACCAAAACACGCTTCCCAAGAAGCGGGAGCACGAGCGTGTCGTTGTAGAGGCTCTCAGCCCTGCCCCCTTCCTCCGGCAACCAAAATGCGCTTCCCGCGAAGCGGGAGCGTGTCTTTAAAGGGGCTCTAGGCCCTGCCCCCTTCCTCCGGCGACCAAAACGCACTTCCCGCAAAGCCCGAGCGCGAGCGTGTCATTGTTGGGGCTTGCAGCCCTGCCCCTTTCCTCCGGCTACCAAAATGCGCTTGATTTTTAATGTATTTCGAATAATGAAAAATTTAGAAAATGAATAACCTAGAGAAATAATGTGCACGATTGAAAATGTGCCCTCGAAGAGTGGCTACCAAGATTCACTAATTATATTATAAAGAGACTAACATATGTGGAAACATTGAAAATGTATTAAAATAATGTAGTAGTATGTCATATTGAGAGATATAACGTATGTTTTACATTATATTGTAGAGCTTAACTTAGCCAAATTCGTAAGATTCACAAATTATATTAAAAAGAGACTAACATATGTGGAAACATTGAAAATGTATTAAAATAATGTAGTAGTATGTCATATTGAGAGATATAACATACGTTTTGCAATATATTGTAGAGCTTAACTTAGCCAAAGTTGTGGCCTAGTTTTGCCAGGCCTCATGCAAAAGATGAATATAAACGTTCAGTGTAGAAATAGTGATGTGCTGAACTGACCATGAACTCCTTGTTGTTTCATAAAATCTACTCAGCTAAAATTCTTTGCGAAGAACTTACGGACAGGAGACAATGGAATAAAATTTATATCAAAGATTGTGTAAAGCCTTCAGAGTCTACTTTCCCAGGATTTGAACAATAGAGACACTGACTGGAGAGGAAGATGCAACATTTTCGATCCTGACAAGCCGTATGATGAGGACATCATAAAGTGATCCAATCAACTACATGGGAACTGTGTAATGCTAGAACTTATAGATTTGAATTATAAGGATCATTGGGCAAATGAAAATTGTGTGATTAATTGACCAATCAGGAATTGGGGGATATTCTGGTTGACATTAACATAATGACGTGACAGAAGGGGAGAGTTCAGATGTTAGGTTTAGATGTCCAGAGAGAGACTGCGAGATCGAAGAGATTCGAGATTCTGTCATTAGGCTCATGCACTTGAGAGCCTGATGCGATGCTGATCGTTTGATGACCTGAAGACGAAGACTGACTTTCTTGCTGATCCATAACGTGGATAGTTAGCTATGACAATGTGACTGAATTAACTTTTGTGCCTTTTTTTTCTAGGTATCAACTGCGCTGCCTAAAAGTTTTTTCTCTTAGCTAGATGTTTTCCAAATTCGTGTTCTAAACTGTTTTCACAGGAAGTCCCACATGCTAATGCTAATCTGGGTTAGATAAGGTTCTATTCTAGGATGTTGACATATACAGTGACCAAATGATTGACGGACTGATTTGCTGAACTCTGCTACTCATGTTGACGTATTCACCTTTGATTCACATGTTGACTTACGCAAATGCTTTAGAATGTATTGTGTCTCAAGTTCTGACTAGATTGTATCATTGGTTATTACTAATGAAATAATCTTGATTTGATTTGAATAAAGTTTGAATTAATCACATGACTTAGTATTGTAACTAATAGGGAATAGAATTGCTAAAACGTGTATTGAGTTGTGGTTTTCTTCATGACTGAAGATCATGGTGTTGTTAACTGTTGATTAATGATTAGCTTAATGGGTACTGATTTTGTGTATTGATTATTGTGAACATTGGTCACACCGTAGCTAGGATACTCCATGTGAATCAAAAGGTTCATCGACCTGTGCGCGTCTCCTTGTAAGTTTACTTATTATGGACCGGGCGCGCTAGCACTACTTCCCTCAACCTTATATACAAGTCTCCCCTAAGTTAGCCCCATGGAGCCCTATGACAAAGTGCTACATGTTATTAAGTGAAACATATTATTTGCATATGTCTTAACAGCAACACTTCTCAATTGTTGTTTTGATGAGGAAAAGTTAGTAGCCCCATTGTCTAACACAGGGCTATCGGCTGGCCTCCCATCCTGGCTTACTCCTGAATGGGACTGCCTAACTGTGTACTGTAAGGTATCAAATTAATTATGGCAATAAACCTGGTTTGATGCTCAGGTCGAATTTAATGTCAAGGTTAAAGTCCTGAAATTTTTAGAAAGAGTCCACTCTGTGCCCCAGCTGATCCAGTAGCCTCACACGGGCTTTGGCACACAGACAGCGTTCTGCCCCTCTTGGGAGACCAGTAAATGACTCCCGAGCTTAAGACCAAAGGCAGTTACCACACATTTAAGTGGGACCTCCTCTCCCAGGATGGCTCCTAAGGGTTTTAGCCCAAAAGGCAAGCTTCAAAGGGAAGCCTCCTTTGTTGGGCAAATGGTGATAATTACCCTGGGGCAGGTTGCCTTTTCCTTATGTAGACAAGTTGGAGGCAGGGACAGAGAGGGAAGAGAGGGAAACCCAGTGCCCAAACTGGTTTTCCCATGGGTGTTCAGTCCTTCGGTATTCACACCACTAGGGTGAGCTACCAAGCTTCTGATGACTGAAGACATTTCCCAACACCTTAAGAGTGGTAAAAATAGAGCACTTTTGTATAGCCAGATGCCATACATTGCAGAAAACATGTCACCAGAAAGGAGGTGGCCTAGTAGCCCATTGAGAAGTGACTGCGTAGTCCCCTCAGGCCAGGTTTCTGGAATAAATATGGCACTCCTGGGACCCTAACCCACAGATAACATTGGATTTGGAAAAAGGACTGGAGAAGGCCTGCCAAGCTACCTTGAGAATGTGCAAAGAGAGACTGCACTGTTGAAAGGTTTGCACCAGCTGCTCTTTGGCCTAGTGAAGGTGAACTGTGTCTGTGGCTCCTGGATTGGGGAAAATTTGATTGTCAGCCCCAGATCAAAGCAGTGACTCCAAGGAGCAGTTGCTTTATGCCCTGGAATGTAGGAAGTTGGCTCTGTATATACTATTTCAAAGTAAGAAATAGTGTGCACAGAGTCCAAGGGTTCCCCTTAGAGGTAAGATAGTGGCAAAATTAGATAATTCTAATGCTCTATTTTGTGGTAGTGTGGTCGAGCAGTATGCTTATCAGAGGGTAGTGTTAAGAATTTGTTGTACACACACAGGCAATAAATGAAGAACACACACTCAAAAACTTAACTCCAGGCCAATAGTTTTTATATAGAACAATATATTTTCTTAATTTATTTTTAGAACCACAAGTTCAAGATTTGAAGTAAATACATAAAATGCAAGGTACTCCACACAGTAAGTTAGGAACTTTGAATTAGAGCAATAACATATACAGTTTTTGTTAAAATGTCAATCAGCTATTTTAAAAGTAGGCACTGTGCAAAAATCAACAGTTCCTGGGGGAGGTAAGTATTGGTTAGATTGTGAGGTAAGTAAAACACTTACAAGTCTAAGTTCCTGGGCATAGGCAGTCCACCGTTGGGGGTTCAAGGCAACCCAAAAGTTACCACACCAGCAGCTCAGGGCCGGTCAGGTGCAGAGGTCAAAGAGGTGCCCAAAACACAAAGGTGCCTATGGAGAACAGGGGTGCTCCGGTTCCAGTCTGCCGGCAGGTAAGTACCCGCGTCCTCGCGGGGCAGACAGGGAGGTTTTGTAGAGCACTGGGGGGCACACAAGTAGGCACACGAAACACACCCTCAGCGGCACAGGGGCAGCCGGGTGCAGTGTGCAAAGCAGATGTCGGGTTTTGTATAGGAAACAATGGAGGGACCCGGGGGTCACTCTTAGCGGTGCAGGCAGGGCACAGGGGGGCTTCTCGGGCCAGCAACCACCTGGGCTAGGCAGAGGGTCACTGGGGGTCACTCCTGCACTGAGATTCGGTTCCTTCAGGTCCTGGGGGCCGCGGGTGCAGTGCTTGGTCCAGGCGTCGGTCCCTTGTTACAGGCAGTCGCTGTCAGGGGGAGCCTCTGGATTCTCTCTGCAGGCATCACTGTGGGGATCCATGGGGGTTGTCTCGGGCTACTCACGGGGTCGCAGTCACCAGGGAGTCCTCCCTGTGGTGTTGGTTCTCTGGATCTCGAGCCACGGACATCGGATGCAGAGTGTGAAGTCTCACGCTTCCAGTGGGAAGAGTGAGGTCTTTAAAGTTATAGCAAAGTTGCAAGTTTGTTGGAGGTTGTTGAGCGGAGCCACTGCTCATGGGAGTTTCTTGGTCCTGGGGGCTGGGGCAGTCCTCTGAGGCTTCAGAAGTCGCAGGTCCCTGTTGGATGCGTCGCTGGTTGCAGGTTTTCGACTCAGGAGACAGGCCTGTAGGGCTGGGGCCAAAGCAGTTGTCATCTTCCGTCGTCTCTGCAGGCTTGTAGGTCAGCAGTCCTTCTTTTTTGGTTCAGGTTGCAGGAATCTGATTTCCTGGGTTCCCCTAAATACTAAATTTAGGGGTGTGTTTAGGTCTGGGAGAGCATTAGCCAATGGCTACTGTCCTGGAGGGTGGCTACACCCTCTTTGTGCCTCCTCCCCGTGGGGAGGGGGGCACGTCCCTAATCCCATTAGGGGAATCCTCCAAAACTAAGATGGAGGATTTCTAAAGGCAGGGGTCTTTACAGCTCAGGGCACCTTAGGGGCTGTCCTGACTGGTGAGTGACTCCACCTTGTTTTTCTAATTATCTCCTCCAGCCTTGCCTCCAAAAGTGGGGGCAGTGGCCGGAAGGGCAGGCATCTCCACTAGCTGGGATGCCCTGTGGCGCTGTAACAAAAGGGGTGAGCCTTTGAGGCTCACCGCCAGGTGTTACAGTTCCTGCAGGGGGAGGTGAGAAGCACCTCCACCCAGTGCAGGCTTTGTTCCTGGCCACAGAGTGACAAAGGCACTCTCTCCATGTGGCCAGCAACTCATCTGGTTGTGGCAGGCTGGCAGAAACTGGTCAGCCCCACACTAGAAGTCGGATTGGTATTCAGGGGGCATCTCTAAGATGCCCTCTGGGTGCATGTTAAAATAAATTCCACACTGGCATCAGTGTGCATTTATTGTGCTGAGAAGTTTGATACCAAACTTCCCAGATTTCAGTGTAGCCATTATGGAGCTGTGGAGTTCGTCTTTGACAAACTCCCAGACCATTTACTCTTATGGCTAGCCTGTACTTACAATGTCTAAGGTTTTCTTTAAACACTTTAGAGGCATAGTGCTCATGCACATATGCCCTCACCTGTGGTATAGTGCACCCTGCCTTAGGGCTGTAATGCCTGCTAGAGGGGTGACTTACTATACCACAGGCAGTGTGAGGTTGGCATGGCACTCTGAGGGGAGTGCTATGTTGACTTAGTCATTTTCTTCCCACCAGAACACACAAGCGGTGAGGCAGTGTGCATGTGCTGAGTGAGGGGTCCCCAGTGTGGCATAAGACATGCTGCAGCCCTTAGAGACCTTCCCTGGCATCAGGGCCCTTGGTACCAGGAGTGCCAGTTACAAGGGACTTATCTGAGTGCCAGGGCGGTGCCAATTGTGGAAGCAAAGGTACAGTTTAGGGAACAAACACTCGTGCTGGGGCCTGGTTAGCAGGGTCCCAGCACACTTTCAATCAAAACTTGGCATCAGCAAAGGCAAAAAGTCAGGGGGTAACCATGCCAAGGAGGTATTTCCGTACACCCTGCAACCAGCTGCAGGGACAAAAGAGCTGAAGAAGCCAACATCAACAAGTTGGTAGCCACCTCAGACGTTTTGGTGCTATCTGTCACTGTGTGCCCCAAAGGACAAATCTAAGAGAGCCAGAAGTTGCACCTATGACTGCTGGACCTGCAACTGCTATCACAGTCTGGATTTGCCACTAACAAAGGACACTAGCCCTCACCTAGGGGTTTTGCTCCAATTGCTGTACAAGGAGACCAGTATCCCACCTTGGGCTGGCAAGCTACTGCAACATAGAAGACTTTCAGGGTCCCAACCGCTGTGACCAAAGTCAACCCACTTCACCTGTGGACTGAGGAATTAAAAAAGCACCCCATCGACCGCACCCCACCCAGAGCATCCTTGAGGATCTTTTTGCCTGCATCCCCAGCACCAGGACCACTCCATTGAAGTCAATGGCAGTCATACTGTAAAGTTTGGAACTTGCCCTAAAAATGCTCTGTTGGCCACATAGACTTTCATCCTTTCGGATTTAGTTGCCCAAGCTGGGCTGGAGTAGCCAAGCTAACTCCTTCAAACTTTTCAAAAGTGTACAAACTTTTTGTTCACCAATGCTTGTTTGCGGTTGCACTTAAAATTGATACTATATTCCAAAATCTGTATCTATGAAACCCTCCAGTGGAGTTTGCTTTTCAAGGTGTCTAAAAATTCATAAAAATATATTCTCTTTTTGAGTTAGTGTTCTGGTTCTTTTGTGTTGGGTGACTTTCTTATTTCCTTGTTTGTTAGTGTTAAATGCTTTACACTAAGTTCTTTTGTTAAGCTTTGATGCTCAAAGCCACAGCTACCCAGGGTTGAGCTAAAGGTGATGCTATGGAATCTGAACGTTTTTGCAATTGTATCCCATGATAAGGCCCCACAGACATATCATGTAATGATACATTACATTAGTATTACTCCTTTATTGCTCTTGAATTTTTAATAAGTAAGGATAAATTATTTCTTCATTCAGGCCAATGGTCAGTTTCAGGTGATAAAATAACATTGATTTCATTTTTCACACGTTATAAATATTATAGGCCTGATTTAGATTTCGGCGGAAGGTGAAGGAGTAAACCTTCCGCCGAAATCTAAGTCAAGCCCTATCTTTGCAATCAAGTCATTTTATGAACTGTAGATGTGAGGATTTGAGTGTATCAAAATATGTGTAGATTGTGCCCTGCTTGTTTTTGTCAGGAGTTTTCTGTCATGAGATAATCTGTTTCGCTAATGGAACCATGCAGTCAAAGTGAGGAAGGAACAGATGCAAAGTTAGGCTCAGGGAAGGGCAGGAAACAGGCATGATGAAAAACCGAGGTTACACTCTTTCCAATAAATTTTCAAACCTAATTACGGAACACGTGTTCACCCAAATGGCGTATTATCAGCAACCAATTAGACATTCCATTTAACTCTGCACTTGGGTTTGCGTTGAGCATACACAATGGGTTTAAGTAGTCGCCTAATGATTTTGGCGCTGAACATGTCAAGGCCCATTTATTGCGGCGTGAAACGTAATGTGAATATATAATATGCAAATTACACCAAGGTGGCCCCCGAGCCCTCAGGTACGGGGCAGTTTGTCATTTTAATGAGGAAGGAAGAAGCAGCACTAGTAATTAAAGTCTTCGGTAAAAATATAGTCTGCATATCTATTGTTCACTGTCCTCCACTTCTATTTGACTAACGTGTTAAAGGTTTGCATCCATATGTAAAAAAATATATAAACATATATGCATTTTTTGTCTTTAGAAATGGTCATAAGAAACAAAATGTCCAGCACACACGTTCGGAGGGTAAATAAATCTGGAATAGAAATAGAACCACTACAGTAAACTCTCCGGAGAAAACAATTCTCATGCCACTACAGTTCCGTTAAAAAGCACTTGTGCGCAATTCAAGCACCATCATCCACAACAATACAAATGATCCGAATTAATGGTTGAGAAGGAAATGGTTCTTTTTTTAAACTTTAAGTTACATAAGTGATACAGTCTTTATTTCGTTTCTTGAAAAGTCAAGAAAAAGGCAATACATTCCAAATACATACATTGAAATATAAATTCTGTGAAAAAGGCTAGGATTATGACCAAAAACGAAGAAAGCTACAAATCCCCCAAATTGCAGTCAAAGTTGTTATTGTTGATGTCAGTTGTGACAATCAGTGCATGACGGGGCTAATGGTTATGGTTGCACGGCTTCTGGCAACCTGGTTCTTAATTTTAACATTCCATTCTTTCATTGAATTTTTTTGAATAACACGAAATATCCATGTGAAGTTAGAAGAAAACTCTTAGCACCTTAAATCCATTTTACGTATTGAATTGCATTACATATTATTCATATGTAACTGTGCTTGGACACAATACTTACAGTAGATATCCAATGATCTCTGTCTGTGATAATTGTTGGTAACAGAAAGACCAGTCGTGGCTCGCGCTGACTAAAAGGGGCGGGGTGGCGCACGCGGGGGGAGGGGAGAGAAGAATTAAATTAAAAAAAATAATTTTAAAAAAAAACACCTGCGCTCCCGCGTCGCTCCTCTCCTACCTCCCGTCTTGCTGCATGCAGGCACAGGCTTCCAGTCGCCCTGCACCCAATCCTGATGCTGCTCAAAGCAGCATCAGGATTGACTGGGAGCGCCCAGATGCCAGATGCTCCCCCTCTTTGTTTGTCACCCCAGTGGCCCAGCCTCTTTTCCCCAAAAAAAGATCATAAATGTAGTTTATGATTGTTTATTTGGGAAAAGGGTTGCAGCTGCCACTGCTGGCAGGGGAGGGGGGATGCTCCTTCGCCCTTATGGAGGAGTCACCCCTGAGAAAGATTGCACTTATTCGCTGTATGTGTGTCCTATATTACTTGCGCACAGGACATGAACTATAACTTTGCTATAGCTACAATTAAAACAGGCAATATAATTTGTCTTAACCCTACGTGAAGAGTATATGGTGCTCAGCGTTTCAGACATGTTCTCTTTGCATTAAACGAAACGCAAGGCTTAAGACAATACTGAACACACAAAATTATGCTCTACACATACGTGTACCTGTACCATCTTTGACTAATTATAGGGCACTGCCCATAATAATTCCTTGCACTGGATAAACTATCTTTCAACAATCCCTCTTATTGAATTGAATATCATTTTAGGAACCACTCTTCAGCTTTACTTTTGACGCCTTTGAACAATAGTTTTAAATCTACTTTGAAAAAACAAAGGGGCAGATTTATGGTGAGCCTCAGGTCAACACCTGCTCTGAGCAGGTGTTAAAAGTGCCCAAAGAAAATGACGCAAATAAATCTCTTAGGGGCATATTTATAAAGGTGGCGTTGCTTCACATGCTGCAACACTTTTCCGGCATCCCTTAGCTCCCCACTAAAGCCACCATGCACCATGGCGGTAGTTAGGAAACTAACTTCAAAATTTTTGGCGCTAGTTTGGCGCTTTGCAGGATTAGTGCAAACAAATTGATGCTAACCCTACAAAGTACCTAGCGGCCCACTGAAAACAATGGGAGTCTCCTTTTAACGCCTGTTCTGTGCAGGTGTTAAAAATACCAAAAAATGGTGCAAAGAAATCTTTTAGATTTCTTTGCACCATTTTTTCAGCCCCCCTAACAGAGAAACGTCCCCCTTGCATACAGCATGCCTGGCACAGGCAGAATGTGGTGCAAGGGGTTACAAAGAGGTGCAATGCATGCATTGTGCCACTTTGTATATATGGTGTGGCGTTCTTGGCTATTTAATGCCACATTAGTGTAAAACAAATTGATGGAATGTGGCATTAGAGGGTGCTAGGTGCTCTTAAACATGCCCCTTGGATCTCTTTGTGCAATTTTTCGGCCTGTTGCAGGCATTATGTAGCGCAAACGGTTTCAAAGTTGCCCAATGCATGCATTGCCCCACTTTATAAATTTGGCGCAGTGATTTTGATCTCATTGGGCCACATTAACATAAAATAAAAATGCCCCTAGTGTGGTGCAAGGAGGCGCTATGGGCTCTTAAATGTGCCCCTAAGGGCTCAGTTCAGAATTTGGTGGGCAGGGTCCTCTGCACAAGCATGGCGAGGTACCGTGTCCGCCAAACTGTCAGTCTACCTGCTTTATTATGAGTCAGGAAGACCAACAGGTTTTTAAAGGCAGCGCCATTGCTGGCTCTTTCATTAGACTGACAGCCTGAAGGAATATGAACCATTAGTTTATAAACATTAGACCACCTGCCCTATTTAGAGCAAACTGTCTGATGTTCTTTGGCTTCTTTTCTGCACTGTCAGTGGAAACCTGGGTGCACCCAAATAGAAAAAGAAATACTAATGAACCCTACACCCTAGGAGAAAAGTCTCACAAATATAGGTTTGGTGAGAGGTCGCCTGAAACATGGCGGTCACTCACCAAACTTTCAATGACCCTACATAGCCACCATGGTGGTGGGTCCCATGAAGTCACAGAGATAACTAGGTATGATGAGCAGTAATACATCAGGGTGGTGGGCATAATGCCGTTTCGCCCTGAAGAATGTCGAGTCATTGTCAAGTCTTTAGATCATGCCCTAATTTTCCAAAGGAATTGTTATGAGAAGTAAAAAAGATAATGACCAAAAGACGTGTGAGAGCATATTGCTACACATTCCAATGAAGCTAGAAAAAATCTTCCATATTGATCACTAAAGAAAATATACTTTTAATTCAAATCACACAATACAATGATCACTCAACTTTCTCAGTGGGATTCACAGATCTGACTTCAGATGTTCAAATTCAGCTTGGCAGATCATCAAAAACATTCCCAGACACATTACTTGCAGGCTTACGAAGAGATTGTTTTACATTGTGCACCAGGTGAATGGGAATAGAGCATTCCTGAACGTACATCTCTGTTTCTCACATAATGGACTTTTGTGGAAAGTATTTTGCTGCCCTCTTCAGTAATTTCGCTATTAGTGCCATGTGCCGTGAAATTAGTGATGCTTTTTGAGATGTTAATGACATGTCATGTGTTATGTTATGAGTGGTGCATTTGGGGAGTTATGGTTGTTCAGATGCTATGGCTTGGTTTCTAAGTTTTGGATTGGAACCAAGAGTCTCTTCAGCTTCTGTACTTGTCAACGATTTTGTAGGTTTATTTATAATGCAGGTTAGGAAGGTAATTATTTGATCTATAACACTGCATGAAACTCCCTTTCACCATGATTTTCAGTGACTTTCGAAGTTTCTGTAACACTATTCTTTGCCATCTGCCAAGAGTGGCAAAAGGCCACGGCCTACAGTTATGACTTATTTGTACTGAGTACATCTTAGGAAATACACTTTCATTACTCACATAGAGTGTCATGCAACCAGGCCCTGCTGATAAGGAGTACATTATAGGGTATTTGGCTAAGTCATACATCCACTGCTTATAATTCATTAATTATTGACCTTGGTCAATACCCAAATTATTCACTTAAGAGATGCCGGTGTGACCTTTGTCATGCTCTGGACACCTTGCAAAAAGAGTATGGCTGTGACACCTGTCTACGCACTAAGCCAATGTCTGCTTTACAAGTAGGACATTCTCTGTGCCCAGCATTGTGCCGAGGGTTCCCATAGCACATGGTCTAGGAGCATGGACTGATTACAAGGGAAAGAGGACATGGCATTTAGACGTAGGCTCTACCTAAGGCATGGGATTCCAGTCCACAGAAAACATGCAGGTGGTAATGCACTTTTACCACTACATATGTTGAGTGAGCCCATGTGGCCATGCTCACAGCACGTATGGCAAATACTGCTCCATTTTTGTTATGGGTTATTCTTTCTTTGAATTAATTTCAACAGTTTATTAAATACAGTTGTTCTCAGAACAACAATGAACTCAATATGGGTCCCACAGTTTACACTTTAATGTAGATTTTCCTAGTAATTTGTGAAGGAAAGTCTTAATTTTATTAAAGACACAGAGGCAAGTATTTTTTTTAATTTTAAACAGCAGCTGCAGTCAAGAAGAAAAAACTACAGTTCCCATAAGGCGAACGACAGTAGCCAATAGGAAACGAAGAGTAGTTAAACATAATGCACCAATCACAGTCGAGCAGACCCAATAATACCTATCTTTGACTGAGAACAGCCCTCTTTTCTTGTGCGAGATTAATAAGTAACAAATAACGGAATAATGGTACAACAAATACATATTGCCATGAGAACAGACAAAATCTCCTGTAGAAGCAACAAAGGTTCAGAAAAAAAATACGGAAGTCTCTGTGGATATGAAAAATGAGTGTTCCAGAGAGAAGGTGAGGTCGATATCCCTGTAGGTGGAGGATTGAAGAAGCGATCTCTAAGAAGAGGTCTGATGTGTCGTTGAGGATGCTGGAAGGGAGGTAATAAAACAAAAAGTCACAATTGGTAGAGGCGGGATAATACTCACCTCCGTGTCTTTAATAAAATTAAGACTTTCCTTCATAAATTACTAGGAAAATCTACATTTTATGGCAAGACCGGAGGCTCCTATTACGCTATTTTAAAGTGAATCAACAACATTAAAACTCTGAAAACATTGTCATTAGACCAGTCAGCCAATCTGAGAATGTCCTCAAGGCGAGAGCCAGCCCAGAAAGCTTTAGGAGCCATAGCTCCTCTAGCTGAGTGGGCACCAAAGGTGGAGATATCTATACCAGCAAGGGACATGATCCAACGGACCCAGCGGGCCAATGTGGGAGAGGAGATGGGGTTAAAAGGTTTTCTGAAGAAAATGAGGAGTTGGGATGCAGAGGTGTTCCTCAAATCAGCTGTCTGTTGTTCATAGACTTTCATGCACTGGCCTACACATAACTTAGGTTTATCAGGAAAAAAGGGATAGAAGACCGATTAAAGATTAGTTTTAGTACGTCTATAAACATTAAAAAGAACACCTGTTCGGGTAACATGACGAGCTGTAATATCTAACGCTCTAACACCAGACAAACATTTGAAAGAAACAAGGCATAATAACATGGTGAGTTTGGCAGATAATTGTTTCAAAGAAAGCATTGAATTGTCTGGCCAGGAAACAAAAAAGTATAACACAGCATTTACATCCCACAAAGAACTGTATTTGGGTTTCGGAGGTTTAGAAAAGTTTACTCCCTTTAATAGGCGGCAAACCGACAGATGTTCTCCAACCGGTTTTCCATTGATATAAGTGTGAGGAGATGAAATCGCCGATCTGTACAAGTTGATAGTACGAAAGGACTTACCCTTACTCGCTTCTGCCGCCAGGAAATTGACAATCACAGGTATATCTGTTGTAAAGGGAGCAACGTGTTTTCCCACACACCAGCTATGCCTGAGAGACCAAGCTGATCTATACGCCTTTTTTGTTCCTGGAGCCCGGGCCAGATTGAGGAAGTTTGAAGCTTCTGTCGAAATAGGTAGGAGAGATTGGGATTCCCTGATATTTTCCAGGCCGAAAGGGAAAGGAGATTCTGTAGAATCAGACTGTGGGAGAGGCCGAGGGGATTGGTCAAGAGATCTGGAAAGGAGGGAATTAGGAAAGGATCATCTATTGAAAGTTCCAGGAGAGTGGGGAACCACACCTGGGAATGCCAGAAAGGGGCTATGAGAAGAACTAACGTGGCCTGTTGGTGTCTGACTTGAGCCAGCAATCTGGAGATCATGATGAACAGAGGGAAGGCATTATTGAGGGAGGATGACCAATCTTGAGAAAAAGCATCGAAGGCTAGTGCCAATGGATCTGGGCTCCAGCTGAAAAACTATGGGAGTTGTGTATTGAGACGGGATGCAAAAAGATCTATGTGAAAGGGACCCCCTTTGTGATGTATGGTTTTGAATGCCTCGGTGTGATGCTTCCAATCACTGGAATCTCGAAAGTGGCAAGAATGCCAATCTGCTACCGAATTGAGATTGCCCGGTAGATACTCTGCATGAAATAAAATTTTGTTTTGAAGACAAAACTCCCAAAACCTTTTCACCAATTCCGCTAAAGGCTTGGACTTTGTGCCTCCTAAATGGTTGATGTAACGAACTGCAGAAATGTTGTCCATTCTGAGAAGAACCGAGCAACAAACTCTGGTCCTCATTCCTACATTGGCGGGCGGCGGTTGCCGCCCGCCATGCGGGAACCTCCAATCTGCCGCCATGCGGTCAAAAGACCGCTGGCGGCATTCCGACCTTCCCGCTGGGCCAGCGGGCGCTAACAATGTTAGCGCCCGCCGGCCCAGCGGGAAGGGGGCCTGCAACATTGAAGCCGGCTCTGAAAGGAGCCGGCGGTGTTGCAGGTGTGCGACGGGTGCAGTTGCACCCGTCGCGCTTTTCACTGTCTGCTAGGTAGACAGTGAAAAGCAGGCTGGGGCCCTGTTAGAGGGCCCCTGCACTGCCCATGCCAGGGGCATGGGCAGTGCAGGGGCCCCCAGGGGCCCCAGGACACCCGTTCCCGCCAGCCTCTTCCTGGTGGTGTAAACCGCCAGAAACAGGCTGGCTGGAAGGGGGTCAGAATCCCCTGGGCAGCGCTGCTTGTAGCGCTGCCCTGGCGGATTTGCCCAGCCGGGGGAAATCCGGCGGGAAACCGCCGGACCCGGTTTTCTGACCGCGGCGGTAATGGGCAGGGAAGCACCGCCAGCCTGTTGGCGGTGCTTCCATCATTTGGGGTTAGAATGACCCCCTCTGTCTCTTGCAAGACTTTTGATTGCAAAGGAGCCGGCAAACATCTCTAAACAGTTGATGTGCAACCTTGACTCCTCTAGAGACCATGTGCCTCCAGTCGAGATTGGACCACTACGGGCTCCTCAACCCAGCAGACTTGCATCTGATTCTAATACAAGATCTGTGGCTGATGCGAAAATAGTCCTGCCGTTCCAGGCATCTAAATGGTCTATCCTCCATTGGAACTCTGAACGAGAGTCCTGGTCCAGTACGATGGTATCTGAATAAGCTAGAACTTTTGTGAAATGACAAATTTTTTGTCTCTGCAGGGCCCGGTAACGTAATGGACCCGGAAAGATGGCTTGGATCGACGAAGAAAGAAGGCCTACAATCCTTGATAGAGATCTGAGGGACAGAAGAGAACTGCGTAGGCTCAGAAGGATTTCCGATTTGATGGATTTTATTTTTGCTGACGGAAGGAGAAGAGTGGCAGACACAGAATCTACTAGGAAACCTAGAAACTCGACTCTTTGAGCAGGAATTAAGCAAGACTTTTCGGAATTGATAATAAAACTGAGATCTGAAAGAAGAGTGCAAGTGAGATGAACGTGATACAGAAGAGACATGCGATTCTGGTTCATGCTAAGGATATCATCCAAGTAAATGATCCCTCGGGCTCTGAGAAAGGCCACTACCAGTTTCATTAGTTTTGTGAAACACCAGGGAGCGGACGAAAAGTCAAAAGGTAGGGAAGTGAGGTGAAATGTTTGGTTGAACCATTGGAATTGGAGAAACTTCTGAGAATCTGGGTGCATGGGAACTGTGAGGTACGCATCCTGTAGATCTAGTCGCACCATCCAATCTCCTTGAAGCAAGGAATCCCTGAGGCGGAAAATAGTTTCCTTCTTGAAGTGGCAATATACGACAAATTGGTTGGACTGTTTTAGATTGATAATAGGACGCATCTTTTTGTTCTTCTTTTGGACTAGAAAACTGAGCTGACGAAACCCAAAGGGTCTAGAGAACAAGGGGCAATTGCCTGTTTCGGTAAAAGAGATTGAATTTCTAAAGTGACTAAGTCTGTCATTTGAACAGAAAACTGAGGAGGATGAGGGAAGATTGATTGAAAAGGCTCTGAGTAGAGCTCAATAATATAACCTTGAACTGTATTTAAAACCCAAGGATCTGCTGTGAGATCTCACCATTTTGAAAGGCATAGAGAAATACGACCCCCTATGATAGGAAGAGAAGAAAGTTGACTTACCGGGTTGTGATGAGAATCTGGAACTGCGATTGCCTTTGTTCCTGAAACCCCTGTTCCTTTGGGGATAAAATTGTGGCCTGTACTCCTGGTGTGAGTTGTTGTTGTTGTAGCCACGGGAACCTTGGTTGGGATAGGTATGGCCGGCAAAGTGGTTCCTGCCTCTGCCGACCCTGGAGAAAACCCAAGCTGAAAACATCTTCTTCAACGACTGTTGAGCCTTATCCAAAGAGGCAAAAGTTGCAACATATTTACTCAGTTAATTTATGAAAGAGTCACCAAAAAGTAAACCCTCGTCCTTAATGCCTGGATCTGAGCCAGCGAGGTTTACTAACTTGGGGTCAAGCTTCAGCAGGAGTCCCTTCCTGCGTTCATGAGTAATGGCCGAGTTTGCATTGCCAAGAAGACATAAGGCACGCTGAGCCCACAACGATAACTCCCTGGGATCAACGGAGGCGTGTTCTAAATGGGCTGATTCAGCCATGTCAAATATACCGGTCAAGGGCCCTACAATGTCCAAGAGTTTTCTTGGCAGGTAGACCAAGCTTTATCCACTCTTTCACAAGGGTCTTTCCCAAACTTCGTAAAGAAAGTAATCAGGGACGAATCAATAGTAGGTGTAGATGTAATTTTAGAAGGTAAAGCTGGACGGGGACATTCCGACTTAGGTTTCGCACATAGTTGTTTGTCTAAAGGAGTACGCAACCTAGATGTTACACATTCTGCCACATGGTCAGCGGGAAACCACTCGGTAGAGTGCGAGTGCTGAATGTCGTTCGGGTCAAACATTGGAACCCCTTGTGCTTCCATTATTTTGCATGTCCCTGACAGTTCTTGTTTCTCATGTTTAGATCTTTTGTGAGGAGGAGGGGAGAAAACATCTCCATTGTCCTTATCGGAATTATCCGAATCCGAGTGACGGTCATGCATCTCATCATGTGTGTCAAGAATCTTTGAAATAATAATAGGGGAGTAGATATGCTTAGATTTTCTTACGCACTTTTTTGAAGGTCTAGTGGTAACCCCTCCTTTAGAGGAGGCCTATGAGGAGCCACGTCCTCTGTCCTGTGTGAGAAATTCTCACCTCCCAATAGTGTCGTTTTTTAATTTTTTGAAGGGCCAGGACACTTTCTGCTATCCCCCGCAGACTGGGCCAGCATGGTTTTTGAAACCAACTTGACAACAAAATTCTCTAAATTCTTAGATAATATCTCCCATGAAGCTGAAACAGCTTGCTTGACCGATAAATTAATGAAATCATTTAAATTATCCTTAAGGACTTCTTCCTCCTCCTCCTGAACAAGCTGGGATACAGGGGAGCTGTCCATGGAGGCAAAAACACAGTATTAGCAGGCAATGGGTAAATGGGAAGGAAGGGGTTAATCTCCTCACAAAAGGTGAAGGAGAAGGCTAGGCTAAACCTAGGGGCATTGAAAAAATGCCAAACTGAAGACCGAGGAGTTCTTATGAAGCAGAGCACACACAACGCTGCAGGCGGCTGGAAACGGAAGAAGGAAGGTAAATAAACACACAGCAGATATTCCAGTCACTCGTTTCCCCTCAACAGCCGGTTAAAATGGCGACTGCGCATTGAGGGGAAAAACAGTGAAATAAGGGAAGAGCGCGCAACACCGGGCGTGAGGCAGCAATGCAGCTACAAGCCGACTGGGAAGTATAAACGCGCGAAGTACAAAATGCGTGTAACACAATCAAAGTACTGCATGAAATAATTAACAAACATGTATAAAGGTAGCAGAAAAAATAATACTTATCTTGACTGCGAGCAGCAAGAAAAGAGGGCTGTTCTCAGTCAAGATAGGTATTATTGGGTCTGCTCGACAGTGATTGGTGCATTATGTTGAACTACTCTTCGTTTCCCATTGGCTACTGTTGTTCGCCTTATGGGATCTGTAGTTTTTTCTTCTTGATTGCAACTGCTGTTTAAAATAAAGAAAAGAAAAATAAGAATAATAGGAGCCTCTAGTCTTGCCATAAAATTCAGATAACTTTACATCTACATATTATAGATGATAACCCTTCCTAATTAAAAACTTCCTTTTTTAGCCTTTCACCAAACCAGTTTCCAACAACTCTGAAGGGCTGTCACCTTGGAGCCTTTTAAGTCAATGGGGAAACCCCTTTCAGCTTGGACAGGCTTCTGGCCTTCTCCCCATAGCAATTAAAGCATGTTATAGTGACTATGAAGGTTCTGAAGTGTTTGACCCCCTGTGGGATCTATCCATAACCATAGTCAGACCTCCTTCATCAACAAAGATAGCTTTCATTATGTCCTTAACATGCAATTCCCTTTCCCTCTAAGGTTGTTCTTTTTCACTGGAACCCCAACATATCTTAAACTGTACCTTCATTTGTGCTGTTGGGTGAACTTTGTACTTTTGACAGTAGAGCAGTAGAGCACATCCTCCTTTGAAGCTGAGGAAGTATGTATATTACATATAACATCTCAAAAGCTCCTGATAATGAAGAATACACTAAAAAGACATTCAAATTATACTCCTCAAAAAAGAATTTGAGGGTGTTTCATTGCAATTATTTTAGCAAGCCTTCAATTCTAAACCTACGACAATAGATTATCTTTAAGGTATGTTTTTGTAGTAGGAAAAACTAAGAAATAACTGTCTTATAATTCCTTGATACAAGGACAAACTACTGAGCTATAAAATGTAATTGTGATGTAGCAGCATCATATCTATTGAAACTGACAAAAACTATCCCTAAAATCTAAAAATCACCTTCCCCAGCTCTTCTTTTCTACTGGTCAAGATCTTGGCTCCAAAGAAGGCCATCTTCATTGTAGAAAAAATCATTATACAATTGAAAAGATGTGCATACAGAGCACAAATCATAGTGGGAATTCTATGATAGGTTTTGACAAATGGAAACTGCTCTGTATTTTGAATTGCCAGTGGATCACCAGATGACTTCACAATTGCCACAGAGGGCCAAAGAAAGTATAGTAAGTTTCAGCTACAGACTTTGTCAGATGAACTGCTGAGACCTTAACAACCGTTTCCACTACACCAACTCTGCAAAGGAGCCCATTTTCTGAGTAGCCATCCAGTGTGAATGGTCATAAAGAGTGCTGGACTGTCATCAAAAGTGACGTCCTGTTGATGCACAGGGGTTTGCAAATAAGCCCCTGCATTTTTTACTTGATGGAGACGTTGTGCTGCTTCAGATTCTTGCAACACCCCTGCATGGCCCTCTTTTACTTTCTATGAGGACTGGACCTGAAGCACCCAACCATTCAGATATGGATAGAGAAAGCAGACCTAACAGTCTATTAGAGTCCCAATTAGAACAAAAGCTTTCTTTGATACTCGAGGAGCAGATTTTAACACAGATGCTACGGCCATAACTTAAAATGATAATTCTGTATAATAGGATAGAGAAATGCCTCAAAATATGAGTAATTTGGGAAACGAAAACAAGCATTTTACCTCTATGGAGAAAGACAATTGTGTTTTTTCTTTACATTCTTGTGCACCTTTTATTTGAAATATTCACCAAAATATCCTTTATTCATCGAAGGACACCTTGTAAGCGGTAGTTGTCAGAAAATAATCTGCATATTGCCATAAATGCAGATTCTGATGAACAGCAACGAAGGCTGTTTAGCCAATAACTCAATACTCTCACCTTCAAATGGCATGGTGGAGAGGAAATGGTTTTCTAGGAATTCCGACAGAGAGGTCTTTCCCCTATTTCACTGCCTCGAAACGCTTCAAACCATCAAGAAGGATTCTGCACCATAGCTTCCATACAAGCCCACCCAGATGGCCACCTGTGTATTCAAAAATAGTTATTGAGGACTCCAGTCATGTCTACAGGAAAATCGTCTTCATCAATTAACATCTTCCCCTCCAGACTTTCTACTGGTGAGTCGACAAGCTCAGAATTGGACAATAATTTGTCCACCGAAGAAAAAGATGAGGACGATTTATCCCCTCTATAATTCCCATTTCCCCCAGAATAAATTGATGAGCATACTGTTAAATTATGGAACCTATATGTTGTTCCTTTGTACATTGATGCATAACTGAATCAGAGGAAATATTTTATGACTCCAATGTAGGGAAGTCCACATTCACCTATATTCTGACAAGTACAAACTAAACACATCCTCATTAATATGCTTTGTTTTCTGGTCAGATGTACTGAGCACAAACCTCTTCCTCTTCACGATCAGTGACACAATACAAACCAGATAATTGTGGCATTGAGTTAAATGGTGATTCTGCTTTTCTTTCTCAAAGAGCATGGCTATTGTTTCTACCACAGTCAGTGTAATTTATCGACTGCTCTGTAATATTCCTCAGCTTACTTTAAACGCTCTTTCTCGTGTTTCGAAGAGGAAGGAGATCTTGATCTCAAGGAGGAAAAGGCACCTTGCAATATCTAGGCCCAGATTTATATTTGCTTTGCACCGAATTTGCATCATTGTTTGTTGCAAATTTGGTGCAAACCTAACTCCATATTTATACTTTGGCGCTAGATCAGACTAGTGCCAAAGCTTTGGAGTTAGTCATTTTTTGCTTGTGGGAACCTGCCTTGCATCAATGAGATGCAAAGTAGGCGTTCCCATGCAAAAAATTACAATATGGCCTTAGCACCATATTTATCCCACCATGCTAAAATCACACACACGGGGAAGGGACCTTAAATAATGGTGCTAAGCTTGCTTAGTGCCATTATTTAACGCCTGGGTCAAGGCAGGCATTAGGGGACCTGTGGGCCTATTTACATGGTCAGAGACCATGGAATGGGTCCACAGTTGTCCTTCCCCCGCCCCTGGGACACCCCCAACCACACCAATGGGGCACCACAGTACGTGGGGGACCCAATCCCAGGTAAGTAAGCTAAGAACAGGTAAATATATATATATATTTTTTAAGTGCCATAGGGGGGCCTAACTTGGGCCCCCCTACATGGCACTAGGCTCAGTGGCCATGCCCAGGGGACATATGTCCCCTGGACATGGCCATTGGGGTGGTGGGCATGACTCCTGTCTTTACTAAGATAGGAGTCATGCCCATGGGAGTTTTATGTAAAAAAATGACGCTAGTCTGTTTAGAGGAATTTTTATGCCTCTGACCATACTAGCGTCATACTTCGACACACAACCACCTGTTCCCCCTTTGCCTCCCCTACCCTGCTACTATCCTTTTTCATGACTCTAGCTGGGCCTTACCGCTGGCTACCATCATTCCATTATTATGACGCCCAGCTGGTGTCTTGGAATGGCGCTAGTCGGCGGTATACTTTTTTACGCAAAACTGCATGAGCACAGATTTGTGTGAAAAAATATAAATCTGGGCCTTATTCTCTTCATGGAATGATTGTCCATCATGTTTCTGCTACACACCAAAGTATGCACAATGTATGATAATAGTGCAGGTAGGAATACCACTAACAGTGTCTGCTCCACGCATTGAATGAATCTCTTCCTAGGCACATAGCAGTGGAAACTAAAACCATGCATCTGTGCATCCTGGACGGTGCTTGTATGTTTGTGCCTAAGTGAAACCCCAGATTCATGTGATTGCCTCCCTACACAGAAGAAATTACCAATTTCTGTCAGGGACACGGAGGAGAGGGCTGAGTTAAAGGGGAGTGCTGTTCTTTGCAGTGACAAGAGAATTCAGAAGGAGGGGTTTATCACGTACAAGTATGGATCTGGAAGATGGGAAGGAGAACATAATAGAAGCTTAATACTAGTGCAGATGGAAGCATACTGTGAGTAGGAAACTGGATATGAACTGGACCGCCACATAAAATAACCTAGGAAGACACAGCAAATACTAACTACAGTCAACAGGAAGGAACAAAGTGAAAGATGACATACAGACTACCAGGCTTGACCAAAAAAATACTAGCATATCAGAAGTTCTCACCCACTTTATATCTCAAGTCCCTTATAAAGTGCCCTTACATTACCTATGCAGAAGTGAAACTTTACAACACTCATGGGTCTGAGACAGAAGCCTGGGATACTAGAGGTACACATTTTAAAGTTCTATGGCGCCCGTTTCTTTTTTATAATGTTTTATCTACTGTCATCAATTTATGTGTTTTTAAACTATTTTCTATGTCATGATTGGAATAAGCACTTATTGTCAAGGTTTTAATTACCTATGCACTTAATGAAATAAACTTGATATACAGACTATCATAAATGTTAGTTTGCATGTTCATTGGAAAGTGATCTCTTTGTGGAGTATAGATCTTACTGTAAGTCAAGGATCAGGTAATCTCACAGAGTGTTTATTGACACACAGCAGCTCTTATATAAGGACAGCACAGGGTAAATAGGGTACCAGAGGCACCAAACCTCAGAATCTCACTGGTACTTGGTAACAAAGACGCAAACAAAAGATGGAACAGCTGGGAATAGAACACAAAACACTGAATATAGAACCACGCTAGAGAAAATCAGGAATGTAATCAGAGAACAGGAACCTAGCAGGATTATATATAATCATTCAGAACAATGAATGTTGAAAACAAGAATGGAAAATCAACAAGTACAGGCCAGGAAGTGTGAAGGCTGAACAAGAAACTATGGAAACCACAAAGAGACAGAAATAACAAGGATCAGAAACAAATAGGACTAGTAACAAAATACAGACAAATGGGAACCAGTCAGAGGGGAAACAGAATGAAAAAGCAAGCCTGGCAATAGAACAGCAGAAACTTGTCAAATCAGAATGAACCTCAGCAGTGAGGACTTTTGTGAGCCACTGTATGTTGATCTCACATAGTGAATCTAGGTGCAGGCTTAAGACAGGAGCACTGCTGCAGGGAAATATCCAGGTGCAAGACATAAATCAGGTGCTGGGAAACTGAGACCAAACAATGAAGTGAAGGCTGAACTGGGAATTCAAAAGGCAAAAGTAGGGAAAACCTGAGGGCACAAGAAAGGAAACAGGAAAGCCTGGAGTGCAATTTGGAGAGGAGTGGGCAAAGAGAAAAGTCCATAAAGGATTTATGGAAGGGTCAGAATAAGTGCAGAATCCAGGAATCAAAACACAGAACAAAGATCAGCCAACAAGACATAATCTAGGCAGGGATTGGTGGCAAAGGGAGCTACAAGGACTATAATGCAAAGAAAGGTGGATTGGAAGCCTTCAGTGGGATGTGATGTGGATCTGGGAGTTGGAAATAGTTCTGACATATCCTGGTGTAACATCTGAACTCCAAAGTGACCTCATAAGTTCTGCTTAATGCTGGTAGTTACATTCAACACCAGTAATTCAAACATTTGTTGAGGATCAAATGTTTCCCACAAATGTGAGGATCACTTCTCACAAAGTGTTACTATTGGGTGTGGTAAACCCATAAAACCCCTGTGCCAGAGAATCAGGATATCAGGTGGGCAGAAACAGGTGCCAAAGCCCCACTGTGGTCTTTTTATTAACACTCCTTTACTCAATGGAGAAAGAATAATACTGTGGAGTATTGGAATGCCAGACTCTTTACTGTAAACATTATTTTTGAGTGAAGCTTTGCTAAATAGTGGATTATTGGTAAGGGCTGGTAAGAATCTACACTTAGCAATAGGCCACTAACACCCATTAGATGCAGTTAGGTCTCAATAAATTAACCCCAGCTCAACCCTTGGTAGCTTGGCAACGAGCGACAAGGCTTAACTTAGGAGACCAAGGGCCTGATTACGACCTTGGCGGATGGGTATCCCGCCTGCAATTTTACAAGTTCCATACAATATACTGGAACTTGTAATAGGCGGGCGGGATATCCGTCATGTTTGTGATGAAGTATCCCACCCTTGAAGGTCAAAATCAGGCCCAAAGCGTGAAAAGCATTCAAGTATCACAAAACAGTAAATAAATAAAACACAGGAAATAGTTTCAAAATCCAAAACCAATTTATAAAAATAAATAAATAAAAATAGGGAATATATTTAACTTTAATTTGACACCAAAACAAATAAAATCAGATAAAGAGAACCGGAGACATGAATTTTTAAAGAATTAGGGCCTGATTACAACTTTGGAGGAGGTGTTAATTCGTCCCAAAAGTGACGGTAAAGTGACGGATATACCACCAGCTGTATTACGAGTTCCATAGGATATAATGGACTCGTAATACGGCTGGTGGTATATCCGTCACTTTACCGTCACTTTTGGGACGGATTAACACCTCCTCCAAAGTTGTAATCAGGCCCTTAGTGTTTTTTAGTGCATAGATACAAATAGCACCAATCTGGTCATCTGGTCGTACCTCGACTGGGGCAAAGCCAAAGTTAAAGGCCAACCACGATGGAGCCCTGCTTGACTACAGCAAGTGGGAGGCCTCAGTCAAAAGTTTACATTTTCTTGAAGATTTTCCTCAGCGGGACAAAGTCGCCAGTCCGATTCAACCTCCTTGGAGCCCTTCTTCGAATACGTGTCGCAGGAGACCTCGTTGAAGATTTCAACGTTTGGACTTAGACGATTTTTCAAGACAAAAATCCTTCAACCAGGCCAAGCCTGAATCTTGATCCGACGTTCCTGGAGCCCTCTTTGGATACACTGTGCGGGAGGTCCAGGTCAGCTATCAACGTTTGGACTTTTTGGGAGATTTTCTTCAGCGGGACAAACCTGCAAGTCAGGCCGGGTCGCAGTTGAGGCCCTCTATGGAGATTTTTCCGAAAAGTTCTCCAATGTTCTCCAAACTTTTGGATCTTCTTCCAGAAGGTCTTTGAATGTCTTTTAGGAGTCCACAGCTCACCCCAAGGTTCCAGAAGCTCTGAGTTGCTCCTTGAGGGTGCGGACTCTAACTCCCAGAAGGCACCTGGCTCAAACTCCAAAATGTCCACTGGACAGTGAGCAGCTGGTCAGTTTCTTCAGGATGTGATCCAGTAGACTCTGGTTACCTATTTTTCACCTAAAGCAAACAGGCAGTCCCTTCTTGAACCAGTTGAAGCCAGGCAAAGTCCTTGTGGTGAAGCCCAAGTGTGCAGCTGGTGCAGTGTAAGAAAGTACCCTATTTTTGGCATTATACCCCCAATTTATGCCTTATGCCAATGTGTTTTGACTGTGTCACTGGGATCCTGCTAGCCAGGAACCCAGTGCTTATGGTTTATGGCCTGATTGTCAGTATGTTTCACTGTCTTCGAAAGTATGCTTGACTGTGTCACTGGAGTCCTGCTAACCAGGACCCCAGTGCTTATGCTCCCTCTGTTACCAAACTGATCACTACATACTGGTAACCCAGTATTACATTCCAAATTGGCATACTGGTTACCCCTTATAAATCCCTAGTATATGGTACCCAGCTACCCTGGGGATTGGGGTTCCAGGGGATCCCTATGGGATTCAGCATTACTTTTGCCACCCATAGGGAGCCCATGCAAAGACTTTTACGGGACTGCCATTGCAGCCTGTGTGAAATGGTGCATGCACCATTTCACAGCTGTTTACACTGCACCATGTCACTTATAAGTCACCTATACACCTATATATCAGGCCTTCCAACCCTGAAGTATGGGTGCAAAGTACCTATGTGTAAAGGCAACCCTGCACTAGCAGAGGTGTACCCCCAACGTTTATGACCATTTTCCTGGACCTCATGTGCGGGAATGCCCTTTTACATGTGCACTGGACATAGGTCAATACCTATGTCCAGCTTCACACTGGTAACCCTGAATATGGCCATGTAAGGTGTCTAACAACTGGGAATTGTACCACAATACAGATTCCAGTATTGGTTGCACAATAACATGGACTCTGGGGGCTCCACAGTAGACCCCCAGTACTGCCATACAAGCCTTCAGAGGTTTTCCAGGAAGCCCCAGCTGCTGCCACCTCACAGACAGGTTCCTGCTCCCCTGTTGCTTGTGCAGCTTAAGCCCAGGATGGCAGAACAAAGGATTACCTTTGGGAGAGGGGCTTCACACCCTCCGCCTTTGGAAATAGGTGTTACAGGCATGGGATGGGTAGCCTCTCAGAGCCTCTGGAAATGCTTTGAAGGGCACAGATGGTGCCCTCCTTGCATAATCCAGTCTATGCCAGTTTAGGGACCTCCAGTCCCTCCTCTGGTGTGAAACTGGATAAAGGAAAGGGGAGTGACCACTCCCTTGTCCATCAGCATCCCAGGGGAGGTGCCCAGAGCTCCTCCACTGTGTCCCTGGGTTTTGCCATTTTGGATTCCAAGGTGGTGGGGCACTCTGGGAGCATCTGAGTGGCCAGTGCCAGCAGGTGACATCAGAGCCCTCCCCTGATAGGTGATTACCTAGTTAGGTGACCAATCCCCATTTCAGGGCTATTAGGGTCTCTCCTCTGGGTGTTTCTTCAGATTCGGATTGCAAGACTCCAGCAGGAATCCTCTGCATCCTTTACTTCATCTACTACCGAGTGAACCGCAGCTGAACCCTCCAGGAACTCTACAAACTGCAACAAAGAAGCAAAGATGCCTTCTGCAACATTGTAACTTCAGCTCCTGCCAGCAACTGCAACAGTTTTCAGGTAGTGCATCTTCTGAGGAATGCCTGTTTTCAGCCTGCACCAGAAGAACCGAAGGAATCTCCCGTGGAGTGACGGTGTCACTTCCCTGTTTCAGCAGGCGCCTGTCTGCAGCGACGACTGGTGGCGTGTGTCCCCTCTCCAGATGAGGAGTGTGGATCCAGCAACACGGGTAGAGGACTAAAGTGACCCCCACAGTCCCAAAGTCCAGCTGTCCAACTTTGGTGGTGGTAAGAGTTGCCTCCCCACACAAGACAGTACGCCCCTGTGCACTGCGTGGCTTGCAGTTGCCAAGGCTTGTGTGCGACCTTCCACAATGTTCTTCGTGCACAGCATAGCTGAGACGCCCTCACACCTTCCTGCGATGCACAGCTTCCTGAGTTTTTCTCCGGCGGCGTGGGATCTCTTTGTGTAGTGCTGAATGTGTCTCCATTTGCATCTTCTTTGTCCCCGTACTGTGGGAATCCTGTGTTCTCTGCCCGGTATTCTGAGGGCTCTCTGAGTTGCTGAGAACCCCCTCTGTCTCCCCCTCCTGGGTAGAGGCCACCAGGTCCCTCGTGGTCCCGGGCAGCACCATTGTCCTCCAACCACGAGCTTTGCGTGAGCCAAAACTTGTAGGCAGAATCCAGCAATGGAAACAAAACTGCAATCATCTCTCCAGCGTGGGACATCTTCTGCACCAACCAGGAACCCGCATCTGTCTTCTTGGGTACATAACTGACTTTGGGGGTCATTACAACATTGGCAGTAAAAGCCGCTTACCGCCGTGCAGAAGACCGCCAATACACCGCCGCGCCCGTGGAAGTCCGCCACAGCTATTATGACCCACATTTCGGAATCCGCCGAAATTCAGACACCCACACAAGTCCGCCACACCAAAGGTCAGTGTTAAACTGGCGAAAACAAAACCTCCACCTCCACGCCAACAGAAACACGCCCATGCGATCACGACCCACGAATCCACCCGGGGGTCTTTCAACCACGGTATTCCATTGGCGGTACACACCGCCGCGCTCATAGTACACACACATCTCCAAAACACCACCACATTGGACAATTACAAATGCACACACCTGATACACATACAAACAACACTCCCACACACCCAACACAATATAAAACACACACCCACATCACCCACAAACCCCTACGACCAAAAATTACCGACAAAGGCGACAGAGAGATAGCACAGAATAGACAATCCCACCACACAGAGGCACACAACACCATCACCCACACAATATCCACGCACAAAACACCACACACCACTACACATCACTACACTCATCACCACATACACCACCTCACACATCACACACACCACCCCATGGCACACCAAAGACACCCCCGCTTTTCCGAAGAGGAGCTCAGGGTCATGGTGGAGGAAATCCTACGGGTAGAGCCACAGCTATTTGGCTCACAGGTGCAGCACACATTCGTAGCCAGGAAGATGGAGCTATGGCGCAGAATAGTCGACAGGGTCAACACTGTGGGACAACACCCAAGAAATCGGGAGGACATCAGGAAGAGGTGGAACGACCTATGTGGGAAGGTCCGTTCAGCGGTCTCCAGGCACAACATCGCGGTACAGCGGACTGGCTGCGGACCCCCACCTCCTCCCCCACAACTAACAACATGGGCGGAGCAAGTCTTGACCATCATGCATCCTGAGGGCCTCGGAGGAGTCGGTGGAGGAATGGTAAGTCAAATCTTAACTATCAGATCCCCCACCGTACCTGCATGCTTACACACACCCCCACCCTCACCCCCCTCCCCTATCACTCCAAATCCTCACTAATGTACTAAGAACACAAACCACACATCCCAACACCAAGCCCTGCATGACACAACTAAGCATGCTCACCACTCACCAAAGCATGCTCACTGAACATACCCAGAACAAACCCCTAACCATCATCACACAAACCCCCTCACAGGAATGCTAGCACTGGGGTTCACAAACACCCACCCATTGCACACCATGACACACACACTTTCAATAATCATGCTCTTATGCCCCTGCAGGATCACGAAGGACCGTCACCACACCGGAGGGTCCAGACATCTCCACTCCACCCACAGAAGAGGCCCACAGTGACGATAGCAGCTCTGCCCTACTGGAGCCTGATGACCAGCCAGGACCATCGTGGGCCTCGGGACAGTCGGTTCCCCTTGCACAGGCACAGCCCAACACTGACCTTCCACCCTCTGGTAACACCAGCACAGCACTAACCCAGTGGGCCCAAACCTCCGTAGCCAGGACAGGTCAATCAGCTGTGTGTCCACCACTACAGGGAACCCAGGATAACCCACCACCCCAACAACAACAGGGACCTGGGGGCAGTGGTAGTGGGCACACGGTCCAGGGGACGGAGGCACAGGAACACAGGGGAACTGGGAGGGCTGCTGTGCGACAGGGGGCGGACAGGCCAAGGGAACCCACTCTCCACGATGCCCTATCCTCCATCATGGGAGCATACCACCACTCCCAGGAGACGATGGCGACGGTCCTGGTAAAGTTTCAGGAGACCCAGCTCCTGCAGGAGGGACAGTATTTGGGCTTCAGGGAGGAGCTCAGGACCATCAGCTCCGCCTTGGGCACCATCGTAGGGGTGCTGAAGGACATACAGCAGACCTTGAGGGACACCGTGGCACTACCAGGGGCCCCTGACACTAGCCAGGACGATGAACTGCCCACCACCTCCACCGGCGCTAGTGGACAGGACGCCCCGCCACAGGACCACCACACCAGTACACCACCCCCTGCAGATGGACAACCACCACGCAAGCGGTCCCTGAGATCCAGGAACAGGACAGAGCAAGATGGCAAGACCCCCGCCAGGAAATGAGACCACCCTGATTGTCCCCCCACCGTCCCACTTTGTTACCCTGTCCAAACTTTAACTGCCCCAGCTCCACTTCCTATGCCTAGATGGGCTAATAGACTGGACTCTGCCATGGACATTCCTCCACCACCACCCATCGCCATTTAACTATCCCCCTCCATTTATGAGCACTTAAATAAACACCCTTGAACCACAAAACATTCTGGAGTCAGTCTATGATTTTGTAAAATGTATTATCAATGACAGTGTCAAAATATTTTTTCGTTGTTAAGGCAACATACCAATGTCACACATCACAAGTCCTTGAAGGATGCATGCAGATGACACACGTTGGTAACCACACCTGTGAAACCGTAATGGAAAGGAACAACTCAGTTACCAAATAATCCCAGTAAATTACACACAGGATAGAGTAAGACGTGTGACAGTGAATGTAATGTTAAAAATGAAAATGTTCTCACCTGTGTATCACTGGAAATATTGCTGTATGACTGACTCCCTGTTGTCGTTGTTTTCTTCCTCAGCTTCCTCCTCATCACTGTCCACAGGCTCCACAGGCTCCACAGCTGCCACAACATTGTCATCTGGACCATCCTCCTGCAGAAAAGGCACCTGGCGTCGCAAAGCTAGATTGTGAAGCATCGAACAGGCGATGATGATCTGGCACACCTTCTTCGGTGAGTAGAATAGGGAACCACCTGTCATATGGAGGCACCTGAACCTGGCCTTCAGGAGGCCGAAGGTGCGTTCGATCACCCTCCTAGTCCGCCCATGGGCCTCATTGTAGCGTTCCTCTGCTCTGGTCCTGGGATTCCTCACTGGGGTCAATAGCCAGGACAGGTTGGGGTAACCTGAGTCCCCTAATAGCCACACACGGTGCCTCTGGAGTTGACCTATCATATCAGGGATGCTGCTATTCCGCAGGATGTAGGCGTCATGCACTGAGCCAGGGAACATAGCATTTACCTGCGAGATGTACTGGTCTGCCAAACAGACCATCTGTACATTCATAGAATGATAACTCTTCCAGTTCCTGTGCACCTGTTCACTCCTGTGGGGGGGGACCAGAGCTACATGGATCCCATCAATAGCACCTAGGACGTTGAGGATATGTCCAAGGGCATAGAAGTCACCTTTCACTGTAGCCAAATCTTCCACCTCAGGGAAAATGATGTATCTCCTTACGTGTTTCAGCAGGGCAGACAACACTCTGGACAGCACTTTGGAAAACATAGGCTGGGACATCCCTGATGCCATGGCCACTGTTGTCTGAAAAGAACTAGCAAGGAAATGGAGCACTGACAGCACCTGCACGTCAGGGGGGATTCCAGTGGGATGGCGGATTGGTGATATCAGATCTGGCTCCAACTGGGTACATAGTTCCTGGATTGTGGCACGGTCAAACCTGTAGCTGACGATTAAATGTCGCTCTTCCATTGTCAACAGGTCCACCAGCGGTCGGTACACCGGAGGATTCTGCCATCTTCATAAATGTCCCAGCTGACGGCACCTAGGAAGGACAACAGCGAGGTTCGAGTCAACTAATTTCCAGGTAGGTACCCACAGTTACACAGAACACGACACCAAACGCAAAACCCTTCCTGTATGTGTGTTGAGTGTAGGCCTAGCTATGTGTGACGCAGAAGTAAATGGAGCCATGTGGGCCCCTGAAATGGCGGCTGCCTGACCTCTAAAATGGGACAACGGGATTGTGGGGTAACTGCGTTGGCGTTGCACACCGTCGTGGTAAGCGGTCGTAGACCGCAGCGCAATGCTGCTTTGGTTAACATTGGACCCTATGGGTCCCAGGAGCCAATGAGGAAGTGTGCCGGCGGTGATGATACGCACCGCCGAGGACGTCACCGCCGCGGACGTCACCGCCATTTTCTGTCTGTTCAATCACTAGATACCTGATCTTCGACAGGAGAGGACCTACACTGCAAGTGCTGCTGTGACCTCGGTCTGGAAGCGACGATGGCTGCTGCGTCTGGGGAAAGGGCCCCTGCCTTCACTGCTCAGGAGTTGGAGAAACTGGTAGACGGGGTCCTCCCCCAGTACACGCTACTCTACGGTCCTCCAGACCAACAGGTTAGTACACAGGGAGCACGTTGTATGGGCTATGCCTGGGTGGAGAGGGCTGGTTGGAAGAGGGAAGGGGGCAGAGTTCAGGCAACATTAATGCATGTGAATGTATGTGTCACATGGCTAGGGTAGGGAGGGGGGCCACGCACATTGACGGTGCGGTTGTTAATGACTTCTCTTCTTCCCTTGTGCATGTCATGTAGGTCAGCGACCACCAGAAGAAGGACATTTGGCGTGCCATCACCAAGGACGTCCGGACCCTGGGGGTCCACCAGAGATGGGGCACCCACTGCCGAAAACGATGGGAGGACATTCGCCGCTGGAGCAAGAAGTCGGCGGAGGCTCAGCTGGGGATGGCCTCCCAATGTGGGAGAGGTGCCCGTTGCCCCATGACCCCCCTGATGTTCAGGATCCTGGCGGTGGCCTACCCTGAGTTGGATGGGCGCTTGAGGGAATCACAGCAGACACAAGGGGGTGAGTACACTCTCATTCTGCAGACTTTGCGCGCAGTGGAGGGATCTGGGTGGGGGAGGAGCCCTGTGGGTGTACCTAGGCCAGGCAGAAATAGGTAGACTAGGCCCCTCCGTAATGCAGGCCATGTGGCACCCTACCCCACCTCAGTAGAGTGCCAAGTACAGGTATAGATGCCTCTGTGGCATCCATGTGTGCAGATATCCACCATAGCCATGTAGGCCAGAGCCCAGGAATTGCATCTGTAGAGGCCAGGAGCACGGCGTAGTGCAGGGAGCTGCTGTGTCTGTATTGTCCGCCAAAGGTAGCGGTATGCCATGCACTCTACCTGTCTTTCTTCTGTCTTCCCCCCCCCCCTTTTTGTGCTCTCTCTGTTCTCTTGTGCATCAGCATCATCAGGCGGAGGTACAGAGGCACCGGAGCACAAGGGAGCTGCATCCCACATGGCCATGGAGGGCCACACCATGGACTCAGAATGCACCAGTGGGATGGAGGGCGAGGGGAGCTTCACTTCGGCCACCGGATCAGCAACCAGCGACACATACTCGTCCGACGATGGGAGCTCCCTTGTGGTGGCGGCACCATCTGTGCCCACCACTTCTACAGGTACAGCCGCCACCTCCCCTAGCAGCACCGCACTCCCAGCAGCCCCTCAGCGTTCGCCCCGTGCCCGCTCACCCAGGAGGGTGGGCATCACCTTCGCCCCAGGCACCTCAGGCCCTGCCCCAGTCACCCCTGCTGCCCTCAGTGAGGAGGCCATTGACCTCCTCAGGTCACTCACTGTTGGGCAGTCTACCATTGTGAATGCCATCCAGGGTGTAGAAAGGAAGTTGCAACACGGTAATGCATTCCTGGAGGGCATTCATTCTGGTCAGGCAGCCCTTCAGCGAACCCTGCAATCTCTGGCCTCAGCACTGATGGCAGCCATTGTCCCTGTCTCTAGCCTTCCACCTCCTCCACCCAGACCCAATCCCCTGTACCCCAGCCTATCACAAGCACACCTACAGACCAGCATGCACACACTTCAACACACAAAAGTAGCTCAGGCAAACATAGGCACCACACAACCCACAGGCACACACGCAAGCATCACCCACATGCAGACACTGCAACATCCACTGCCTCCACTGTGTCCCCCTCCTCATCATCTCCCTCCTCCCTCCCAGTGTCGTCTACGCTCTCACCTGCATGCACTACATCTACAGGCACCAGGACTCGCACCAGAACACAAGCACCACACCCCGCTCACCTGCACTCACCACCTCCACTCCCATTTACACATCCCCTGTGTCCTCTCCCAGTGTGTCTGTGACGCCCCCTCCCAAAGTACCCAAACGTGGGCACCCACACACCCAACATTCATCCACCTCACGACAGCCTCCAGTACCTGCACCTGCACCCAAAACACCTAAAGTGACGCCTCCTACAACCACCTTCTCTTCCTCCACTCCCAGACCCCCTCCAACTACCCACCCCAGTGTTCGTCAGAAACTGTCCCTGTGTAAAGTTGACCTTTTTGCCTCCCCCCCTCCAATTCATCAGTCCTGTCGTAGCGCCTCAGCCAAAAAGCCTCCAATAACAGTGGTGCCTGTTCAAGGAGTGTGGAGTGCACCGGCCCCCAGGACAGGCAGTGTGACCCGGAGCCAAGGCACTGGCAGCCCATCCCCTGTAAAGGCTCTGAAATTGGAAACTGGCCGACGGGACCCTGTGAAGACTCCGGGAGGCAAAACATCTCACAGGGGTTCCAGGGGGATTGCAGAGTCAGCTGTGACTCCTCCAAAGGTGGGGAAGGGCCAGAGGAAGTCTACACAGCCTAGTGTGAGCAGCACAGCGGATAAGGGCGGCATCCTTCCCGGCGGTCTGGACGCCACCGCCAGCACCGTCGTCACTGGTCAGGAGACCACCGCCGGAGTCAGTGCCCAGGAGGGCTCAGGTATCGTTACTGGTCACGACACCACCTCCACCGCCGGAGTCAGTGCCCAGGAGGGCCCAAGTATCGTCACTGGTCAGGAGACCACCGCCGGAGTCAGTGCCCAGGAGAGCCCAAGTATCGTCACTGGTCAGGAGACCACTGCCACTGCCCAAGAGGGCCCAAGTATCATCACTGGTCAGGAGACCACTGCCACCGCGGGAGTCAGTGCCCAGGAGGGCCGAAGTATCGTCACTGGTCAGGAGACCACCGCCGGAGTCAGTGCCCAGGAGGGCCCAAGTATTGTCACTGGTCAGGAGACCACCGCCGGAGTCAGTGCCCAGGAGGGCCCAGGTATCGTCACTGGTCAGGAGACCACCGCCGGAGTCAGTGCCCAGGAGGGCCCAAGTATCGTCACTGGTCAGGAGACCACCGCCGGAGTCAGTGCCCAGGAGGGCCCCGGCTGCCACAGCCCCGCTGGGCAATGAGGGAACTTCATGCCACACACCAATGCCCAGTCCAGAGAACGTCATGCTACACACCAATGCCCAGTCCAGAACCGCCATGGCAAAGCACCGCTGAAAAGTCCAGAACCGCCATGGCAAAGCACCGCTGAACAGTCCAGAACCGCCATGGCAAAGCACCGCTGAACAGGGCATGCACCGCCATGGCAAGGCACCGCTGAACAGTCCAGAACCACCATGGCAAAGCACCGCTGAACAGTCCAGAACCGCCATGGCAAAGCACCGCTGAACAGGGCATGCACCGCCATGGCAAAGCACCGCTGAAGAGGGCATGCACCGGGGAAGAATGAAAAGGCCGCCACATCAAGCATCGTTATCCCATGTGCAGGTGGGACAGTGATGGGACAGGAACTTCCACGGGGAGACTAATCCAGTCTGGGCACCAGTCCCCCTCCAGAAATAGTGGAGGCTGTTATCTACTTTGGAAACTGTGGCTTTGCACTCCCCAGGATGGAACAGTGGGCAACCCACCCACTTGTTAGACTTGAGAGACTGTGGCTTTGCACTCCCCAGGATTGAACAGTGGGCAACCCACCCACTGTAGAGATTTGAGAGACTGTGGCTTTGCACTCCCCAGGATACATCAATAGGCATGGAGCCCCGTCGTGGATCTGGCTTTGCACTCCTCCGGCTGAGGTGCCCCCCCTTCCCTTCCCCCTGAGGTGCCTGTAGTATTTCTATCTTATGCCCCGGCAGTGTTCTCTCCGTGTGTGGACAGGTATCTTTTGTGGGCCTCGCCCATGCATTTTTGGATTAGTGGTGCACGGACATTTCTATGTGCATATCTGAACTACGTCTCAGAATGTATATATTTTTGTATGATTTTCTAATATATCTGTATATTTTTTAGACATGTATATTGATACATTAAAATGTTTGGACTGATTTTGCATTGTCTTTGCATTCTTCCGGGGGGGTTGTGGGTTGTTACTGTGATTTTTGTGAATGCATTGGTGTGTGTGTTGTAATATGCGAGGGTGGGGTGGGGGTGGGGGTGTTGCGTGTGTGTCCCCCTAACTTTTGCCTCCCCCCTCCCCTATGTCATAGGTGCAGTACTCACCGTTGTCGTCGCCGGCGCAGGCGTTGGTCTTCGTAAATGAGTAGGAACACAAGGGCCGGTAGGATTTGGAGTTCCGGTTCCATGCTATCCTCCTTCCTCGTGGGATGTGTTCAGGTGAGCGTTTTCCCATTGCAGTAACTGTTTCCGCCATGTTTTTATCCACGGATAATCCGCCACGGAAAAGGTGGCGGATTGGCGGGTTGTGATACTATGGGCGCTACATTGTCCTCCGCCTGTCTGTTGGCGGTGACCGCCACCCTGCTTGTCTGTACCGCCGTGGCGGTCGGAGTGTTAAAGTGGCTGTATATGTTGGCGGTTTCCGCCACAGTCATGATTCCCTTTTTTTGTCCGCCGCCCTGTTTGCGGTATTACCGCACCTTTAACCCCAGGGTTGTAATGACCCCCTTTGTCTTCTCACAGGTGGTTCTTCTTTTGCACCTTCATTCAAGTTAGCAGGGACTCCTATTCTCCCTGGACTCTGCAGTGCTTCTTGGACTTGGTCCCCTTCTTCCACAGGTCTTCAGGTCCAGGAATCCATTGTTAGTGTCTTGCAGTCTCTTCTGGTTCTTGCAGTCTTGTAGTCTCTAAGGTATCTTTGACATTTGTGTCACCAAAATAATGTACTTTTATTTTTGTAACACTGAGTATTTTCTTTCATGTATATGAGTACTGTGTGACTACTGTGGTACTGCAAGAGCTTTGTGTGTCTCCTAGTTCAGCCTTGGCTGCTCAGCTACAGCTATCCCTAGACAGCCTGGCTTCTAGACACTGACTACATTTCACTAATAAGGGATAACTGGATCTGGTATAAGGTGTAAGTACCTTTGGTGTCCACTGCAAACCAGGCCAGCCTCCTACATGCAGTCCTTCAGAGTGCAGTGTCCAGGTGAAGGTCAGGGGTCTAGCAGGGCAGTCCTTCCTCTTCTGATGTTCTTCCTTGTAGGGATCTGAGGTGTGGGTGCAGCTCTACCATATTTATCATTGCTCCTAGGTGGAAAGCAGGGGGATCAATTCACAGGCAGGCTTCTTCCCCCTTGGACAATATATACAATAGGAGGGACAGTGCCCACTCCAAAATGTCCATGGCCCACTGGGCCACAACACATAGGCAAATGCCACACTTGACTCCTGCCTCAATATGGAGAGAACACTGCAGGGGCATCAGGTCGAAAACACACAGGCACCTCAGGGGGACAGGGAATGGGGTGCATCTCAGCCGGAAGATACTACAACGCCACTGGCCTGGAAGGGGCCCCATGCCCACTGCTTGGTCCTGGGGAGTGCAAAGCCACAGTCTTGCTAGTGGGTGGGTTGCCCACTGCTTGGTCCCGGGGAGTGCAAAGCCACAGTGTCTCTAGTGGGTGGTTTGAACACTGCTTGGTCCTGGGGAGTGCAAAGCCGCAGTCTCTCAAGTGGGTGGTTTGCCCACTGCTTGGTCCTGGTGTCGAAGTAAGCCTCAGCAAGGCCTACTAGTGCAAGGGGTTCGCTCTTCTCTGCACAAAGTCCTCAGATCATATAGGAAGAAGTTGGCACAGAAACTGAAATAAAAGACAAAGTTTATTAAATATCATGAGGTGGTACTACAGTTCAAACAGCACCCTTCGGTAATGTTTGAAGTAGCACACTGAACTAAGACAGCATGGTCCTTTTGTACCCACGCAGGGGCTAAAAGAAGGTGGTACAGTTATAGAAGCAAGAGTTACATACATATAAGGTCATATGGAAATGCACAGTCGACAGGTAGGAGGGGCTAACAGTTTCAAGGACTAGTTGACACATAACTGCCTGTTACTGATTACTAACAGCTGCAGATCTTACTGGGCATGTGCGAAAGTGGGAGATGCTAAATATAACTTGTCACTAGACAGATTTTCAAGAGTAGTTAACGGAAAGGCAGGACAGAGCACATGGCGAGCACATGGCAGAGAAAATGGCTGCCATGAATACAAAATGGATTCCGCGAAATGTTCACAATAGTTGCTAAATACAAGATGTTTTCTGCTAATGCTTAATCTAATCCCTATTAAATTACAACAGACGACCCTTTCAGCATTAGCTGAAGACATTCGTCTTTCTGGGATAATCTAAATATTCATCTTGTATATTTATGCTCATCATTTCAGCTAATTCCTTATCTAACATGTGTTGTGCTTTCATTTCTGTAATATTTCTTTTGGTAGGCATACAAGCAGTAATACACATGGAGCAGAACATTGGACCACACTGAATACAGATACAGCATGTGAAAAATATTGCAATCATTACACACAGGATAGTCAGTAGTTTTCAGCCCTAAGCGGAAACAAGAGCCCAAAACCATTGAGAAAAAGTCTTTGTGTGGATTTCTGCAGCAATTTGATGCAATTTAGATATTGCATCATATACTGAAGCTGAGTGATCTGAAATGAAAATGCAGAAACTACTACCGATGATGAGACATGCTCCACCTCGACCAGCTAATATCACATCTAGTACCATACGATTTTGGAGCGCTACAATCCTCGCAATTTGGAGCTCCTCTGTAATATTCCCAAGTGCCAGAGCTGCCTGATTGGTAACAGCTTCCACAAACCTAGTCAATCGTCTCACTTTCCTACTGTTTAACGCAGTACCCACAAAGGAGAACAACCCTAAATTAAAATCAACATATTGATGCAGGCTAGTGTCCCTTTGGTCTACCTCATTTGTACTTATAGTCCTTTTATATCTATTTTTAATGATGTCATTGAACAGTTTAAAATCTCGGTGATATTATGCAGGGGCCAAAAACACAGGGGGTAATAGAAAAGATACATAACACACACCTGACCACCCAACAGGTAGTTGGTAATATCCATAGTTACCACAAACAAAATATGTATTATGTGAAGCTGTACAACTACTATGATTTACACCCTCAATAGTTAAAATCAAGGTACAATCGCTTATCCCCACTGGAATTCGCCCAATGCTACATATACATAAATCTGCTTTAGTTTTTGTAACAGAAATCACAAATTGTTCTTTCTTGTCAGAGTCTCTTATATTTGTGAAGACATATGGTATTGAAACATTGTCCGGTTGATACTCTTCTCATTCCCATTTAGTTCCTTTGGCTTGGGGATACCCATCTTTGTCTTGGAAGCATACTTTATTAAGGCGAAAAAGAAGTCTGCCCTCTGTACGTTTTCCAGATGCAAAAAAAAGCGAATACCAAGCTTGACAAGAACCATTGTGTGAAAAAGGAAGAGGAATGAAAGGTGTTCCTCCTTTCTTTTGATGTGCCGGTATCATTCCACATACCCAACAGTTAGTAGTATTTGTAGCATTATGAGTATGATGCAACATCTGAATGAAATTATTATTGAAGTACTATTGATGGTGCTTCTGCTCCTGATAGGGAAGCGTAAAGTAATAGTGATCCTCTGGTACTGGAGTAGCAGCAACAAAAAACTCACGAGAAGGATCCTTCTTTTCAACAAACTAGGTGATTATTGCTATAAACACCAAAACAACAACAAACCCCATAGTACTAATGATCAGTTTGTTATTCATTTTAGCAACAGTGATAATCGACCCTTTCAGAAATTAATTAAAAACAATCGTTGGAGCTCTTATCCCTGGGCAGCTTCTGATTTCTTCACCACGGGCCAAGACGAGTGTCACTACTCTAATGCATGGCTGATCCCCCCCTCCTTGCCACATTGGCTCTCCGTTTCACTAACCCAGGGCGGTAGCTCAACCAGTTTTCTCCAGCACTACGGGGTCTTTCCTCGGTCTCAAATTATATCGCAACACTCCAGAAATTGTATGGTCCGGGAAGAACTCTGCAGATTCGTCAGGTGAAATAGCATGGGCTTTCTCCGTAGTCAAAATCTCTCGATGATCGGTCAGCACAGCAGGTTCCACCAAGGTAGGTAGCACTCTCTTGCAGTGAGTACTATGGACCCATTTCTTTCGGTTCGTCACTCGAACTGCTGTCCTTGTAGCAAGGAGCACCTGCTCTGGGCCTCGCCACCTTGGTTCCAAGCTGTTTGATCTTTCAAAGGACTTAATCATCACCAGGTCGGAGTTCATGGCCTTCACCTGTAGATCTGTAAGGAAGTGCTTCTCGAACCTGTTGATGAATAGAAACCAAATTGTCGGTTAACTGTGCCAAATAATCATTCATCAGGACACAAGGTACATCATATACAGAATTTGGCTTCGTAACTCCCCAAATGTTCATTGGCCTTCCAAACACTATTTCGTAAGGAGTAAGGCCAATTCGAGAGTGTGGCACTGACCTAATAGACAATAATGCCAACGGTAATGCATCCGGACAAGTTAAGAATGTGGAAGCCTGTATCTTCGCTAACTTCAGCTTCAAAGTAGCATTATACCTTTCCACCAACCCTGCTGATTGTGGGTGGAAAACCGTATGGAACTTCTGTTTGATCCCTAATCCTTTCAGGCCATACTTAATAACTTCTCCAACAAAATGAGGTCCGTTATCATTCCATAAAAGTCTGCAAACACCAAACCTAGGGAAAAATTATTTCAAAAGCACCTTCGCTGTGGTAATGGCAGAATTATCATTTGTGGGGTACGCCTCTATCCATTTACTGAAGGCACATACCACCACCAAGACATACTTTAAATTGTTGCAGCATTCAAGCTGAATATAATCGATTTGTAGAACTTCGAAAGGTGCAGTTGGTGTAGCAAACCCTCACGCAGGAGTTTGTGTCCCTTTTCTAGGATTGTTTTGTAAACAGATCAAACAAGACTGTACTACTCTCTTAGCTGTACTGGAAATTTCGGGATGCTCCCAAACTTGTGTAAGCAACTTCGTTATTGTTGAAGCTCCAACATGTGCCTCCCCATGTGCCATCTGAACCATAGGTTGTACAAAAGCTATAGGCAATTTTCATTTATCCATCTGCTTATTCCGCCAACAGCCTCATCATCCAATTCTCCTTCTTTAGACCATTGCTCACGTTCTTTCACAGAAACAGATTTCTGTATATCTAATACGTCTTGTCTAGCATTATGCCAACGTTCAGCTTGTGGCTTCACTACATACATAGAAGTAGTACTTCGCTGCATCGCAGTCTCACGTGCTACGCGGTCCGCAAGGGCATTACCTTGCCCTATCTTATCGGTCACTCTCTTGTGTGCACTGCATTTCAAAATAGCTATTTTCCTTGGATTTGTCAATGCAGTCAAGGGGTTATGCACTAATTCTCTGTGCATTATCTGCATCCCGTGGGATGTGAGAAAGCCTCTCTTCTTCCAAAGCAAACCGAAATCATGAGCCACTCCAAAAGCATAGCGGCTGTCTGTATAAATGTTCACACATAAGTCAGTACTAAGCTCACATGCTCGTGTCAAAGCTATTAGTTCAGCTACTTGAGCTGACTTCTGTGGTATACGAGCTGTCTCCACTACCGTGTGTATTGTGGTGATTGCGTATGCAGCTGAGGTCGTACCGTCTGGCAACTTCAAACAAGACCCACTAACCCACAATTCCCCGTCTACATCTGGAAGGGGTGTATCTTGTAAATCAATACGACCCTTTGTCTGTTCTTCGGTAAAGAATATACAATCATGTGTTTCTTGTGACTGAGGCTGAGTCACCGGATATGGCAACAAAGTGGCTGGATTTAGTGTTGCACATCTCTTCAGTGTAATGTGAGGAGCCAGCAATGTCAATTCATATCCTGTCAGGCGAGCGCTAGTTAAATGTTGTGTCTTTGTTTGATTTAAAAGAGCATCAACCGCATGGGGTACTAACACCAACAGCTTATGTGACAAAACTATCCCTTCACTCTGACGTATTGACACAGATGTTGCGGCAACTGAACGAAAACACCCAGGCAACGCTCGAGCGACAGGATCAAGTACTGCTGAAAAATATGCACAGGGACGCTGCTTATCGCCATGTGTCTGTACTAAAACTGACAATGCACATCCATCTTTCTCATGTACGTAAAGTGCAAAAGGCTTCGCGTAATCTGGAGTACCTAACACTGATGCTGAACAAAGGGCTTGTCGTAGCTGCCGGAAAGCAGTCTCACAATCATCTGTCCATGGGAGGGGCATTGGAGTATCTTTAGTCAAAAGTGCTAGCAAAGGTTTGACAATGTGTGAAAACCCTTATATCCATTGCCTACAAAAAGAAGACCAAGGAATGCACAAACATCTTTCTGAGTAGAGGGTACTGGTGTGTCTAAAATTGCTTGAATACGATCTGATGTAAGTGCACAGCCCTCCTTAGACAAAAGGTGACCTAAATAGGTTAGCTTTGGTCTACAATATTGCAATTTTTTTCGTGACACTTTATGATGGTGTGAAGCAAGAAAAGAAAGTAAGGACAAAGTGCACTTTTCACATTGCTCAGGTGTATCAGCTGCCAACAAAATATCATCAACATATTGTATGAGAGCCACACCTTCAGGCAAAACAAAAGAATCAAGTTGTCGTTTTAACGCTTGACTGTAAATACTAGGACTCTCAGTACAGCCTTGAGGAACTCTGCAAAATCTATATGATTATTTATTCAAAGTAAAACCAAACAAATATCGGCTGTCAGGATGAATAGGGATCGAAAAGAAAGCATTCTTCAAGTCTGTCACAGAGAATGTCGTTGCTGTCGGGGGAACCAAAGTAAGAAGTGTTGTTATGTCAGATACCACAGGATATTGAGGTACCACAATCTTATTGACTTCTCGTAAATCAATAATGAATCGGTAAATCCTAGTATCAGTATCCTTTTTCAGAATAGTAAGAATCGGACTGTTACAACCATAATACGGAACTTCCTCAACAACTCCAACTGCAATAAGATCATGCACAATTCGTGTGAGTGCTTCTTTGCCCTCCTGTGAAATTTTGTATTGAGGCAAACGTGGCAATACAGCTCCCTCCTTGACACTAATATGTACCGGTGGAATAATCATTTGTCCCACATCAGTATCTGAAGTAGCCCACAAAGTACTGGGGAGTGAAGCTAATACAATATCCTCTTTAACAAGACAAACTCTTTCCATCACAGGATGATTATCTTTTAAAATAACACGCACCCCTTCAGGAGAGCATCGTATTGTAGCCCTGAAATACTTGAGCATATCAAGACCCACAATATTGTCTGGTGTATTTGGAGAAAGCAAAAATGGACATGGAGCAGTAAATTTATCAACATGGAATGCAAATGGTTGTGACAATGGGCTAGGGGAAGGTGTTCCATCAAAACCTATCGATGTAATGGTTAAGCCAGACAGGGGAGCCCTTGGAATCAATTGTTTAGACAAGGCGCTACGAGTAGCTCCTGTATCAACCACAAACTGATCAGTAGAACCCAAAACATGTGCTGTAACATAGGGACCCCTCTGACCTACTGGAACTTCAACTGATTCCTTACCCAATCCTAGGCAATCCTATGCAGAAGCAGAATCTTGGAAATCAGGCTGCACATAGTTAGACATCTGGTATTGGTTCCGTCTATCAAAAGTGGTAAACCCATCCTGCCCTCGTACATTAGCATCAACCCTAGCATGATCACTCGTGCTTATTCTAGGCCCTGAATATCCTGAGCAATTTCTCATTTGTCCCCGACCACGTGAACACTGCTGAACACGTAGTGCTGGACAATCGGCAGCCCAATGCCCAAATTTCTTACACATAAGCACACTGATCAATAGACTAATTCGAATGAGTGTAAGAAGAACCATAAGATCCACGTCCACCTCTATCACTACCTCTAAAAGGCGGGCCATAAGCTTGAGCCAACATAACCTTCGTCTTTAATTCTTTAATCTTTTTATCCTGGCTACCTTTTGCTTCTAATTGCTGACGTTCATAATACTGAGCCATAGTCAAAAGAGAAACCGGAGTAGAGGTAGTCCATGAACTTTCACCAGCTTTTAGATGACTAGCTATTCCTGGTAACAGATTTGCGACATATTTATCGACAAACAAATGTCTGCCCATATCATCTGACAATAACTGGCCGCTAAAATCATGAAATGCTTCTTCAAAGCGTGTAAAGAAATCAGAGACCGATTCATCTGCCTTTTGCTTACAAGACGCTAAAACAGTCCAATCTATCTTTTTAGGGGGAATAATTGTTTTTAACTTAACTAATATGGCTGCGGGAAGATCTAGAATCAACTGATATGGCTTTATCGCAGGTTCCCTATCCCCGTCCATCTGTTCTAATTCTTTCCATGACGCCGCAAAAACTACACGATCATCAACTTTACAAACAGTTCTCCACATATCTGGCGGTAATATCAGTCCGAAAAATAAATCAATGTCAGCCAAAGTTATAGTTTAAGAACTAATTGCTCCCTCAACTTCCTCATAAAAGGCAGCTGGATTTTTCCACGGTCAGGTAATGCTGTTTTAAGTGCCATTACATATGCCCTATTCCAAGGAGTATACACCCAATTATAAATAAAATAACCCTTAGCATCAATAGAAGTTTTATCATCACTTGTACCCAATCCTTTAGGAGGAACATACAAAGGCGCGGACTCCCGCATTGGTTTCGCCTGAACTATCATAGTCTTATCTGTTCCGAAGATGGAAGCTTGCACCCCGCCGGTCTGAGATGTCCGTGCAACTACGTCCACGGCCCTTTTCTCCTCTTGCAAACGGACTGCCACAACACATAATTTCACCAAACGCCTGATTGCATCAGCCACCTGGGAGAAAACAAAAAGACCATCACGCATTTGCTTATGATCAGCTGCTACATCATTGGGCTCTAACTCATCAGAATATTTCCAAAATAGTTCAATAACTTCTGTGCCAAATGCCTCAGTAAAATATAGCTGCTCCTTTTCCGTCCACCCTTTCATGTTGTCTAAAAGTTCAGAAGCAGAGACAATTCTACAAATTGTTTTACGAGCAATAGATCTAAGCTCAGACGCACGGTCAGCAGGCAACATAGAGCGACTGTCTCGTATCTTCTGTTGCTCTGAACCGGAGACCTCAGCTAACTCATGAGGGGCAGAAGGAACGACATACGGAGGTGGAGGGCGATCTAGTAACAAAAAATCATTGTGTGGTTTATTAAGGATAGGATAGAGAGGTTGCCTAACAGTGTATTGGCCAGTTACCTGTAATTTACGTTATTTCTCTTCTAGCTCCTTTAATTCATTTATTTCTTTCTTTCTCATTTCCAATGCTTTCACATATACATTCTTCCGCTGCTCTTTCTCAAGCAAGGCTTGCTCACGCTTCACTCGTCCACGCACTTCTTTCTTCCACATTCGTACACTGTCAAACATATCTTGCCTAGACCTTCGCTTACACATACATTGTTCCACATACTCAATCTTTCGCAAATCAACTAACTCAGGATCCACATGTATTTATTCCATAATGTGCTGTACATTATAGAAGAAAGACCATGTTTAACATACATATCTCTATTGGGTGTCCCCTCTGGGGGTGCTGGTTGCGATTCTTCCATTCTCAAATTGCTACCATTACAAAAGCAACACATCCTACGAAGTGTGCTAAAAACAGGCATGCCAAAAATAGTGCAGAATATGCAATATTATAATCAAAGTAGCACTTAAGGTGCCGTTCAAATCAAAATTAAATTGGAGAAAATTCTCCTAATTACCTGCCTATATAAATTGCAATTTATATATCAATTCAAAGGACACAAATTGACTAGTCACCCAAAACACGAGAGCCACAGTAAGTGGTGCTAAACTTCAGTACCAAACAAAGGCATCAAAACCCACAGCAAGTGCCATAAAACGGCTCTTACCAATCACAGGGCGTCCAGGTTCCAACTGCCAAGTTCTAAAATCGACCATATGGTCACTGCATGACGAATTAACAAAAAGGATCTCAGTCGAGGACCAACGCCACCTGGATGGTCAAATCAGAAAGAAGGGAAAAACGCCGTGGTTGCCAAGACTCGGGTATCCTCAGGCATTGATCGTCCGCAGCGAGATCCCAATCCTTTGTCGCGACCAATCCGTCGGGCGTCCGAGTCGCCGATGAGTCCCTGTTCGTGCGCCAATTTGTCGAAGTAAGCCTCAGCAAGGCCTACTAGTGCAAGGGGTTCGCCCTTGTCTGCACAAAGTCCTCAGACTACATAGGAAGAAGTTGGCACAGAAACTGAAATAAAAGACAAAGTTTATTAAACCTCATGAAGTGGTACTACAGTTCAAACAGCACCCTTTGGTAATGTTTGAAGTAGCACACTGAACTAAGAGAGCATGGTCCTTTTATACCCACGGAGGGGCTAAAAGAAGGTTGTACAATTATAGAAGCAAGACTTACATACATATAAGGTCATATGGAAATGCACAGTCGACAGGTAGGAGGGGCTAACAGTTTCAAGGACTAGTTGACATATTACTGCCTGTAATTGATTACTAACAGCTGCAGATCTTACTGGGCATGTGCGAAAGTGGGAGATGCTAAATATAGCTTGTCACTAGACAGATTTTCAAGAGTAGTTAACAGAAAGGTAGGACAGAGCACATGGCGAGCACATGGCAGAGAAAATGGCTGCCATGAATACAAAATGGATTCCGTGAAATGTTCACAATAGTTGCTAAATACAAGATGTCTTCTGCTAATGCTTAATCTAATCACTATCAAATTACAACACTGGGGAGTGCAAAGCCACAGTCTCTCAAGTGGATGTCTTCTTCCACTGGTTCTGGAGGGGGCCTTGTGCCCAGTGTGCTTTATCCTGGCAAGGAGGGGCTGAGTGGATGCCTTCTTCCACTGGTTCTGGAGGGACCTTGTGCCCAGTGTGCTTCATCCTGGCAAGGAGGGGCTGAGTAGATGCCTTCTTCAACTGGTTCTGAAGGGGGCCTTGTGCCCAGTGTGCGTCATCCTGGATGGGGCAAGGTCACAGTCTCTCACCTGTGTGTCACACCGACAGGTGTTGCAGGGGCCTTGAAGCACTGCAGCCCAAGTAGTCACCTCTACACACTGCTCGCCGGCGATGACGGCTGCTCAGTGGATGCCAGTTGCGCTGCAGGTGGTGCTGCTGGCAGTAGTGGTGGTAGCCTCCAGGCCTTCACCTGCAGCCTCGGACAGCTGAAGTGCCATGGCTGGTGTTGTGTGCCCCTTCCTGCCCTTGGCAGATGGTGGTGCCTCCTTGCTTCTGCCAGCTGGTGTCTTTTTCTTGCCCTTGCTGGCTGGTAGTGCCTCCTTCCCCTTGCTGGCTGGTGTCCCCTTCTTGCCCTTGCAAGGTGGTGGACCCTTCTTGGCCTTCACAGGGTGAAGGTTTGGGAGTGGAGGAAGAGGGAGTGGTGGTAGGAGGTGTCTGCTATGTTTGGGTGCAGGTGCATGGGCTGGATGCGGCTGGGAGGTGGATGGCTATTGGGTGTCTGAGTGCTTGCATTCGTGTACTTTGGGAGGAGGGGTCACAGACACAGTGGGAGAGGACACAAGGGACGTGTGCATGGATGCGGAGGTGGTGACTGCCAGTGAGGGGTGTGTCGTGATATGCATGCTGGTGATGGAGGTAGTGGATGAGGATGTAGTGCATGCAGGTGTGAGTAGAGACGCTACTGGGAGGGAGGTGGACGAGGAGGAGGAGGGGAAACAGTGGAGGCAGTGGATGTTGGTGTGTCTGGATGTGGATGGTGCTTGTGTGAGTGCCTGTGAGATGAAGTGTGGTGCTTGTGTTTGCCTGAGCCACTTCTGTGTGTTGATTTGGGTGATTGTTGGTCTGAAAATGTGCTTGGGATAGGCTGGGGTTGAGGGGATTGGGATTGGGTAGAGGAAGTTGGAGGGGGAGGCTGGAGACTAGGACAATGGCTGCCATCAGTGAGTTGCCAGAGCCTAGAATGCTCTCTGTTGGACCGCCAGGCCAGAGTGAATGCCCTCCAGGTATGCATTTGTTTGTTGCAAATGCCCTGCAACACCCTGGATGGCATTCAGTATGGTTGACTGCCCAAAAGAGAGGGATCTCAGGAGGTCAATAGCCTCCTCACTGAGGGCAGCAGTGCTGACTGGAGCAGGGCCTGAGGTGCCTGGGATGAAGGAGATGCCCACCCTCCTGGGTGAGCGGGCACTGGAAACACACTGAGGGGCTGCTGGGAGGGCAGTGCTGGTACGGGGGTGGCGGCTGTACCTGTAGTTGGAGTGGGCACAGAGGTGTCCAGCACCACCAGGGAGGTGCAATTGGAGGAGGTGTCGCTGTCGGTTCTGTCCCCTCCTGTCTCCGTCGTGGTGCCTCCCTCGCCCTCCGTCCCACTGGTGCTCTCACCATTGGTAGATTCGGCCTCCAGGCCCTTGTGGAATGCAGCTCCCTCCATCGCCGGTGCCTCTGCTCCTCCGCCAGATGATGCCAAGGCACACAAGGACAGGGTGACAAAACAAAAAGGGGAGGAAAGACAGAGGATATACTTGGTCAATGCCAGCAACAACTCTACCCTTGGCGTACACAACTCACAGGGAACAGCCCTATGCACTACCAGTTACAAGGCTAGTCACCAGCAGATGGGGTACAATTCCTAACGCCATTTGCTGCACACCTGAAACCCACAGGACCCTGACCAGTAGTAGATGCCCATTAACATTATTGGGGTTGGAGTGCATCTGAGCTTGCCCATCATTGAACATACCCTGCCATGTTTGCCCTTGCCTAGGGGCACCCACAGCCCACATCCCCCACCCAGATAATACCTTAACGCGCACAAAGTCATGATTCTGAATCTGTACTCAACCCCTTGTGGCTGCTCTGATGCCTTCAAGCGCCCATCCAACTCCGGATAGGCCACTGCCAGGATGCGAACATAAGGGGGGTCAGGGTACGATGGGCATCCCTTCCTCGTTGGGAGGCCAGCCCTAGCTGGGCCTCTGCCATCTTCCTTGCCCAGCGGCACAGGTCCTCCCACCGTTTGCAGCATTGGGTGCTCCGCCTGTCAAAAACCCCCAGGGTCCGCACCTCCTTGCAATGGTACACCAAATACCCTTTTTCTGATGGCGCAGACCTGCATAAAAAATACAGCAGAAAAGGTATTAGTCATACCGTACAGACTGTTATACTCATGGCCCAACATATCCCCCATCCCCTTAGGCACATACATTGGCCACCATACATGCAGCACTCTGCCACGGACCCTCAGACCCCCCCTACACGAGGCTTACACACACAGCAATCCATACCTTCATGCCCCACGCACCATGTTCACAGTGTACTCACCTGTTTGTCTGGAGGACCATAGAGTAAAGTGTACTGGGGTAGGACCCCATCCACCAGTCTCTCCAACTCCTCCACAGTGAAGGCAGGGGCCCGTTGCCCAGACACTCGAGCCATTGTCGCTTCTAGACACAGGTCACAGCAGCACTTGCAGTGTAGGTCCTCTCCTGTTGAAGGTCAGGTAGCAAGTGAGTGAACAAATAGGAAATGGCTGTCACGTCCGTGGGGGTGCGTACTGTCACCACCAGCGTACATCGCCATTGGCTCCTGGATACCCCAATGATAACCAATGCGGTGTTGCACAGCAATGGCGCACAGCGCCAGCAGAATTACCTCATTTCCACTTGTCCCTCCTCACAGGGCAGGTGGCCGCTATTTCAGGTAGGCACAGGCCATGGCACCTAACTGTCACAGCAGACATTGGCACATCAACTGACTTATCAGTTCACATATTGTTTCTGTAAAGCAAAAATTGAATGTGAATGTTGAAATATGTGTGAATATGACCTTCTGCCCACCGTTTTTCACTCTAGAGTTCAACCCATGAAGTTGAATAGGAGATGGAGACATCCCCCTGTGTACAGACCCTGGTGGACCTGGTGACAATGGAGGACAGGCACATTATCCTGATTTACAGACTTGATAGGGCCACAATCCAAGAACTGTGTGCCCAATTAGAGCCAGACCTGATATCTGCTATCTGTTACCCCACTGGGATCCCCCTCTGGTGCAGGTCCAGTCAGTGCTCCATTTCCTGGCAAGTGGTTCCTTCCAAGCAGCAGGGGCCATGGCATCAGGGATGTCACAGCCTATGTTCTCAAACGTGCTGACCAGAGTGTTATCTGCCCTGCTGAAACACATGTGCAGCTACATCGTATTCCCCCAGGTGGAGGATTTGGCCACAGTGAAGGCTGAGTTCTATGCACTGGGACATATCCCCAACATCATTGGTGCCTTTGACGGTACACATATTGCATTTGTCCCCCCCCCCCCCGGAGAAATGAACAAGTGTTCAGAAATAGAAAAAGCTTTCACTCTCTGAATGTGCAGATGGTGTGTTTGGCAGACCAGTACATCTCCCACGTCAATCCAAAGTATCCTGGCTCTGTGCATGATGCCTTTGTCTTGAGGAATAGCAGCATCCCATATGTGATGTCTCAACTCCAGAGGCACCTGGTGTGGCTAATAGGTGAGCCAATGGTCCCCACCCAGTTGATGTAGGTATATGGATGTGGGTTTGGCCGTAAGGGTGAGTGTGTGGCTAACAGGTGTCCCTCACTATTTTCAGGTGACTCTGGTTACCCCAACCACTCATGGCTACTGACCCCAGTGAGGAATGCCAGGACAAGGGCAGAGGAACGTCACAATGAGGCACATGGGTGCATAAGGAGGATCATTGTGCAAACCTTTCACCTCCTGAAGGCAAGATTCTGGTGCCCCCATCTGGTAGGTAGATCCCTGAACTACTCACCCAAGAAGGTGTGCCAGATCATCGTTGCATGTTGCACATTGCACAACCTTGCCTTGAGACGCCAAGTGCCTTTTCTGCAGGAGGATGAACCGGGGGATGGTTGTGTGGCAGGGGTCGGCCTGTGGACAGTAACGAAGAGGAGGCAGAGGAAGAAGATGTGGACAACAGAACTACACTAATTCAACAGTACTTCCAGTGACACACAGGTAAGACACTGTAACTTCACCTTCCATTGCAGTTTTGTGTTTGACATTCGACATGGCAACCTGATTTCCCTATTTCTATGGCCACTTACTGTACCCTTTGGCATCTCTAGTTTCAGATCTCTGTGCCCCACTCTGGCTCCTGGTGTGTTTACTGCTGTCCACTATAGGTCAGACCTATGTAAATATTACAGTACATTTGAATTTCAATGTTGACAGTTTGTGAAACTAATACATCTGTCAAAAAATTGACCGACTCCATATTTGAATTTGTTCCAAGGGTGTTTATTTAGGTGCTAATAAATAGAGGTGGTATTGCAATGGGCTGGGTTGCTGAGGGAGGAAAGTCCAGGGTAGAGTTCAGTCTATTTGTATCACAGGTGCATTGTCCAAGGGGCACAGGAAGTTGAGCAATGGCAGTTAAAGGTTGACAGGGTGACAGAGTGGGACACAAGGGTGACAATCAAGAGAGTCTTATTTCCTGGTGGGGGTCTTGGCAAGGTTCTATGGCTTCTATCTGGATCGCAGGGATGGTTTGCGGGGTGGTTCTCTGTTGGTCCTGTGGTGGTGCCTCCTGTCCACTAGCGCCGGCGGAGGTGGAGGGCTGTTTTTCGGTGTGGCTAGTGTCAGGGGCCCTTTGGTGTGCCACTACCTCCCTCATGCTGTTGGCCATGTCTGCCAGCACCCCTGCAATGGTGACCAGTGTGGTGTGGATGTCCCTCAGGTCCTCCCTGATCCCCATGTACTGTCCCTCCTGCAGCCGCTGGGTTTCCTGCAACTTGGGCAGTATCTGGCCCATTGTCTCCTGGGAATGGTGGTATGCTCCAGGCGTACTCGCGATTCTAACATATGTTGTTATAGCGACAGTTCACTCAGGACTTTCTCTTCAGATTGGGAAGGCAAAATAACGGAGGTGATTTGGAGAGGAGCATGATAATAGCTCATAAATAGCTGATCTATTTTTATACTATCGTTATCTGTTTACTAATTATTGTCTGTTTGGCTTGCCACACAGTTGGGGATCAGGGTTGTGGTCCTCTAAGAGTGCACCGTGTGTTAATATATGCTAGGATTCATACTTACCTCATAGTCCTTGAGCACCATTCTTTCCCTCAAGCAACACCCTTTCAAATTAGGAATCTTTGCTCCCAGGATGTTGGTGAGTGCCTCGTGGAGAGTCGGTTCCCTAGGCCTGTTTTCCCCTGTCAACCAGCAGTCCTCCCAGCTTCCGTGTTGTGCTGTGCCTCTGTCCCCTGAACCGTGTGCCCACTGCCACTGACCCGAGGTCCGTGATCGTCCTGTGTTTGTGAGGTTTCCAGGGGTCCCTGTAGTGGTGGACATTCTGCTGATTGACTTGTCCTTGGGACAGAAGGATCGGCCGGCTGGGTGGGTGCTGTGGTGGTATTTCCTAAGGGGGGAGGCTCTGTGGTGGGTTGGGACTGTGCCTGGGTAACTGACTGTCCAGAGGACCCTGATGGGCCAGGTTGGTCATCGTGATCCAGGTGTGCAGAGCTGCTGTCATCACTGTGGGCCTCTTCTGGAGGGGGGACTGGATGTTAATGGCACCTCCTCTCCGGTGATGTTGAGTGGGGGTCTTGTGGGGATGTAAATGCAGTGTTATGGTTTCTGCGTGTGCCATCTTGTGCATGGGTATGTTTCCCTCTACGGTTGTTATTATCAAGGCAGCTTTGGCTTATGTGAGTTGTGATTGGTTTGGCTAAGTGATTGTCACTAGTGTGCATGCTGTGGTGATGGGTGTCCATGCAGGTCTGTGATGGGGGTCCATGCATTGGTGTTGCATGCAGGGCTTGGTATTGGGATGGATGGGTTGTGATGGTGGGGTATGTGTGAAGTGGTGGAGTGATGGGGGTGAAGTTAGGGGTTGTTGTTGGTGATGGCATGCAGGTAGGGTGGTGGATAAAGTAGTAAGGATTTGACTTACCAGAGTCCAGTCCTCCTGCTACTCCTGCCAGGCCCTCAGGATGCATGATTGCCAAGACTTGCTCTTGCCATGTTGTTAGTTGTGGGGGAGGAGGTGGGGGTCCACCACCAGTCCTCTATACTGCTATCTTGTGCCTTGCAACCACTGAATGTACCTTCCCCTGTAGGGCGTTCAACCTCTTCCTGATGTCATCCCTTGTTCTTGGGTGCTGTCCCACGGCGTTGACCCTGTCCATGACTCTCCGCCATAGCTCCATCTTCCTAGCAATGGACGTCTGCTGCACCTGTGATCCGAATAGCTGTGGCTCTACCCAGATGATTTCCTCCACCATGACCCATAGCTCCTCCTCTGAGAATCTTGGGGATCTTTGTGGTGCCATGGGTGTAGTGTGAGTGGTGTCTGAGGGTGTGTGGGGTGATGTGTTGGGGTGTGTGCTGTGAGGTGCGGGGATGGGGTATGGGTGATGGTGTTTTGTGGCTCAGATTCAGTGGGTGCTCCTGGCTTGTCCCTCTCTCACTTGCCAAAATCTTTGGGTCGTAAAGGGTTGAGGGTAGTGTGTGTGTGTGTGTGTTTTATATTGGTGTGGGTGTGGTGTGTGTATGTGTCAGTTGTGTGTAGTTTGAATTGTCCAATGTGGTGTAGTTTTTTATGTGTGTGTGTATTTTGAACGCGGCGGTCTGTACCGTCACTGGTTTACCGTGGTTGAATGACTGCTGTGGTGATTCGTGGGTCATGAAGCTGTGGGCGTATTTCTGTTGACGTAATGGTGTGGGTTTTGGTACCGCCATTTTATCACTGACTGTTGGGCTGGTAGACTTGTGTGTGTGTCTGTATAGTGGCGGATTTCTATGTGTGGATCATAATACGGGTAGTGGTATACAGCCGCGGTCACGGTATGTTGGCGGCAGGCAGCATGGCGGTAAGTGGCACTTACCGCCAATGTTGTAATGAGGGCCTAAGTCTCTTTTAAGCACAAAGTACCTGGTTCAAGAGAAAAATCTCCCCAAAGAACCTCAGAGGAGGAGAAGCGTGAAAACAAAGGGGTATGCGTCGATTTTCGGCGCTCGGTCGTGGGTCCTCTTCGGATTACGGGATTTTCAGGCACCCCTGGGATGATGCGTGGATTTCCAGCACTGGTAGGAAGAAGTCACAGGAGCTACGTCGATCAGGTGGACGTTGCGTCTAATTTTCTACTGCACGGCAGGTGCTGCGTCAGTTCCTCTCTGGAAGTCAGGCTGAGTTGTTCCGACTCGGCTGTGCGTTGATCCAGTAGGGCCATGCATTGCATTTCCAGCCGCTATGCTGGCGCTGCGTCGATCTTCTCATTGTGAGGTCGGGCTGCGTCGTTCCGGTTCGGCGCGCAGTGAAATTTCACCGCACAAGGAGTCCTTTTTGTAGAGATGAAGTCTTTTTTTGTCCTGAAGCTTCAGGGAACAGGAGGCAAGCTCTATCCAAGCCCTTGGAGACCACTTCTTCACCACAGCCAGAGAGCAGCAAGGCAGCAGGGCAGCAGCAAGGCAGCAGTCCTTCACAGAAAGCAGACAGGTGAGGCCTTTGAGCAGCCAGGCAGGTCTTCTAGGCAGGATGCAGGTTCTGGTTCAGGTTCTCTTCCCCAGGAAGTGTCTGAGTTGGTAGGGGCAGAGGCCTTGTTTAAATACCCAAATTTGCCTTTAAAGTGAGGGAGACTTTAGAGAGTGGCTTAGAAGTGCACAAGGTCCCCTTTCAGTTCAACCCTTTCTGCCAGGGTCCCAGTAGAGGGTGTGACAGTCCTTTGTGTGAGGGCAGGCTATTGTCCTTTGACATGCAAGTGTCATGCCCTCCACCCTCCCAGCCCAGGAAGACCCATTTAAAATGCAAATGTATGCAAGTGAGGCTGAGTATCCTGTGTTTGGGGTGGGTCTGAGTGAATGCACAAGGGAGCTGTCAACTAAACCCAGCCAGACGTGGATTGTAAGGCACAGAAGGATTTCAGTGCAGAGAAATGCTCACTTTCTAAAAGTGGCATTTCAAAAACAGTAATATTAAATCCAACTTCACCAGTCAGCAGGATTTTGTATTAGCGTTCTGTCCATGCTAAACATGACCTTCCTACTACTTTTAGATTAGAAGTTACCACTCAAACAATACATGAGGGTAGCCCTAATGTTAGCCTATGAAAGGAGCAGGCTTCACAGAAGTGCAAAAACGAATTTAGGAGTTTTACACTGCCAGGGCATGTAAACTACACAGGTACATGTCCTGCCTTCTGTCTACACAGCATCCTGCCCTATGGGTTACCTAGGGCACACCTTAAGGGTATCTCATATGTAGAAAAAGGGGTGTTTAAGGCTTGGCAAGTACTTTTAAATGCCAAGTCCATGTGGCAGTGTAACTTGCAATGGCAGGCCTGAGGCATGGTTGAGGGACTACTTATGTGGGTGGCACAATCAGTGCTGCAGGCCCAATAGTAGCAGATAAAAGGTGATGAGTACTAACCTACACCCTGGTAGTCCTCATCAGCTAACTGGAAACATTTCAAATGCTATCTGCTTTGGTGTGGGCACTCCCAGGTCTATGTTCCACTGTGAAGTCCAGCTCCTCTAGTGAACTTGACCACCTTAACAGTTTGGGGTTTTTCCCCCTCATTTGCATCAACCATCCGAGAGGTCTGTAGTCAGTTTGAATACGAAGTGAGTGCCAAACAGGTATGGCCTCAACTTCTTCAGGGACCAGACCACAGCAATGGCCTCCCTCTCAATGTCACTCCATCTTTTTCTCTGGGGAGTAGTGGCCTGCTGATGAAGGCAACTGGCTGATCCTGGCCCTCTTCATTACCTTGTAGTAATACTACCCCAATCCCTTCTTCTGAAGCATCTGTTTGCCCTACAAACTCGTTGCTATAGTCACGGGCCGGTAACACTGGTGCTGAACACATAGCCTGTTTCAGAGTGTCAAAGGATTTTTGACACTCTGGGGTCCAAATGACTTTGTGGACTATTTCTTTGAGGTGAGTTCTGTCAGAGGGGCCACTATGATCCCATAATTTTGAAAAAACCTCCTGTAGCACCTAATCAGGCCAAGAAAGGCCTTGACCTGAGTCTGGGTTTTAGGAGCCTCCCAATCCAGGATAGTCTGGATCTTGTGATGGAGAGCGTGTACATGGCCTCCACCAACAAGATGGCCTAGGTACACCACTGAACTCTGCCCTATCTGGCACTTGCTTGCCTTGATAGTCAGGCCTACTTGAAGCAGGACCTGAAGCACTTCCTTCAGGTGGACCAAGTGGTCCTCCCAGATGGAGCTAAATACAGCTGTGTCATCCAGATAAGCTGCACTGAAAGATTTCAACCCAGACAGGACTGTTCACCAACCGTTGGAAGGTGGCTGGAGCATTTTTCAGGCCAAAGGGCATTAATTTGAACTGAAAGTGGCCCTCTGGTGTGGAAAATGCTGACCTCTCCTTAGCTCCTGGATCTAAGGCAATCTGCCAGTATCCTGAGGTCAGGTCAAATGTACTCATGAACTTGGCAGCCTCAACTTAGCAATAAGTTAGTCAGCTCTAGGTACGGGGTGAACATCAGTCTTTGTGACTTAATTTAGACCTCTATAGTCTACACAGAATCTTAATTCCTTTTTCCCACCCTGCAGATTGGGTTTAGGTACCAGTACCACTGAACAGGCCCAAGGACTATAAGAGGGCTCAATTACCTTGCGACCCAACATCTTTGCCACCTCAACTTTGATGTTGGCCTTGACTTGGTCAGACAGCCTGTACAACTTATTTTTGACAGGTAAGCTGTGCCGAGTGTCAATATCATGGGCACACCAATTGGTGATTCCAGGGGTCAAAGAAAACAGACCAGCAAACTTCTCCAAAACATGCCTGCTGTCTTTTAGCTGCTGGGCTGCCAACTTGGGAGAGAGCACCACTCCCTCCACTGACCCATCCTGTGCATTTGTCGAAACGAGGTCTGGCAGAGGTTCACTCTCCTCCTCCTCCTTCCATTCATCAGTGACCATCAACATGGTCATGCCTGCCCTGTCCTGGTGGGGTTTCAGTCTGCTGACATGCAGGATCCTCTGAGGAATCGTAGGGGAGCCTAGATCCATCAGGAAGGTGACCTCACCTGTCTTTTCCAAAATTGGATAGGGACTAGTCCATTTGGCCTAAAATGCCCTGGAAGCCAAAGGCTCCAAAACCCACACCAGCTGACCTAGGTTATACTTAGTCATAGTAGCCGTCTGGTCATGCCAGAGCTTCTTGACCTCTTGGCTGGCCTCCAGGTTGCTGCTTGCCTTCTTCATGTACTCAGCCATACGTGACTGCAGGCCCAGCACATAATCTTGCACATTCTGCTTAGACTCCTTGAGAGGCTTCTCCCAAGACTCTCTCAATAAGCACTAGGGGCCTTTTACAGGGTGCCCAAACAGTAACTCAAAGGAGCTGAATCCAACCCCTTTTTGTGGCACCTCCCTGTATGCAAACATCAGGAATGGGAGGAGAACATCCCGTCTCCTCCTGAGTTTGTCAGACAAACCCATGATCATGCCCTTCAGCGGCTTGTTAAATCTTTTCACCATACCATTGTTCTGGGGATGATGGGGGTGGTGAACTTATATGTAACACCATACTCACCCCACATTACTTTCAGATAGACCGATATAAAATGTTGCGCCTATCTGAGACCACCTCCTTTGGGAATCCCATTCTAGTGAACACACCAAGTAGGGCCCTAGCCAATGTGGGAACAGTGACTGTTCTGAGGAGTATTGCCTCAGGGTACCAGGTGGCATGGTCCACTACCACCAAAATGTGCCTGTTGCCTGAGGCAATTGGTGGGTCTAGGGGACCAACAATGTCAATCCCCACCCTCTCAAAGGGAGTCCCAACCACTGGCAGTGGTATCAAGCGAACCTTTGGCTTGCCCCCTGACTTGGCACTGGCCTGACAGATGACACAGGAGCTGCACAACTCCTTGACTTTCTCTGACATATGAGTCCAATAGAATGTTCCTGGTCTTGTTCTGTCCCAAATGTCCAGCTAAGGGAATATCATGGCTTAATGTGAGGAGGTATTCTCTATACTTTGGGACCATCACTCTCCTGGTTGCCCCTGGTTTGGGGTTCCTGGCTTCCGTGTAGAGAACTCCATCCTCCGAATAAGCCTTGCGGGCCCCCTGTAATCTTCTTTTTCTTGCCTGGAGGTAGTCTGCGTCAGGCCTTCAAGAGTGGGACACTCTCTTTGTCCCTGGTACAATTCCTCTCTGGTGAGCCCATCTTCCCCTTGCAGTTCTATCAAGCAAGGTAGAACTTGCAGGGGAAGGGGCCCTCCCTCAGAGGTCAGATCCCCCCCTCAGGTTTGGATTCCTCCTGACTCTCTGTACTTGGTGAGGCAGGCAAGCCTGACCCAAAGCCCTTTCTCTTCTTCTTGGAGGCTTGGCCCATTGTTCCACGGTCCAAGTGTCCAGCACTTCCCTGCTGTGCTGCCTGTGACATAGTCACCGCACACACCCATTCAGGGAGGTCCAGCATCTGTGCATGGACCCTTCTTTCCACCTCAGACCATTCAGATGCTTCCAGATAATTTCCCAGCAGGCATTCTACTGGGAGGGGTGAAGATACTGCTTCCTTCTTAGGGCCAGTCACACCTCCTCATTCCAGGTTCACCATAGCCAGGGGATAGTTTGGTTCTGATACCTGCATATGTTTCTTGGTGGAAGACACCAGATAAGAACTGCTGTGGAGAAACCAGCTTCTCTGTGACCATTGTCACACTGGCTCCTGTATCTCTCTTAGCTTCCACCTCAGTCCCATTGACATTAGGCCTCTGCCTATACTTCTCCATGCTGGAAGGTAAGGTGGCCATAGTTGCAATGTCCACCCATCCCACGGACACTAAGGTGACCTCTGTGTACCCTGATCCCAGCCCTGGGCCAACTTCCACCCCCAGACCGACACTAGCAATTCCATGGGGAGGCTTCTTAAGCAGATAACGTCCCCATTTTTGTGCCCGGGTTGATGACACTCAAAACACTTGTCGGCCTTAGCAAGCTCCTGAAACCTTCCTACCTTAACAGGATCATAATGCTTCCCCTGGGACCCCTTCCCCTTAGAAGTGGCATGGCTCAGGGCTCCCCCACCTTGAGAAGGTTTTTGGGACTCTTGTGAGGACTCTTTAGACTTTTTATCATCTTTACCTTGGTTCTTCCCCTGAGAAGAACCATATCCTCCCTTTTTCTGGTCCCCCCCCAGCTCTTAACTATTCATCTGCAGTCTCCCCCAGCTCTCTGGGGTTGTTCAACTTAGAGTCCACTAGATACTGGCGGAGCTTCTCTTGGACACAATTAGTCAGAAGGTACTCCCTCATAATCAAATTGTAAAGCCCCTCAAAGGTACTTACCTTGTTGCACTGCATCCAGCCCTCTAGTGCCTTAGCTGAGATGTCCACAAAATAAACCCAGGACTCAGCAGCTGTCTTCTGGGTATCCCTAAATTTAAGCCTATACTGCTCTGGGGTCAGACCAACCTTTTTAGTTAAGCACCTCTTCATACTAGAGTATGAATCTGCCTTCTCCCCACTTAAGGTCAGAAGCCTATCCCTCCCAGAGTTAGGGACCAACTTCCATAGAAATTAACCCCATTATTGAGGCTTATCTCTCTATTTCTGGAGGGCCCTCTCAAAGGGCCCAACCATTTGTCTATATCATTCCCATCTACATAGGCAGGAACCACCCCCTTTGGTAGTCATGGACAAAACCCTACACCCATGGACATCTCAGCTTCTCTGTCACCATCACCATTTCTTTTCTCTTCCTTTGCGCACTTTTTCTTTTCCAGGGCCAGCTTCTCTAGCTCCAAAGCTATATATGCTAGCTAGGCCTCTAGCTCTCTTTCCCTAAGGGACAGGTTCTCTCCTTCTGAAGGGACCCCCCTTCTCCCAACTAGCTTTGGGTATGGCCCTGGTGACTGTGTGCAGTGAGGACCAGTCTTCCTCAACCTCACCCAGGCTCAGATGCCCTCCCTCCCCTGAGTGGTTGGAGCTAGCATCCTCCCCGTCTTCTTTCTCCCCTGGAGCTTCGTCTTTGCCTACGTCTTGAGCTTCAGCCCAGGCTGTCAGGGATTTAATCAAAACAATTTTCATGAGGGTAGTGGCTGCAGGCAACCCCCTCTCAGTACACAACCTCCTAGGCTGGACTACTGTCATTGTGGGTAGGCTAGCCCGATCAAGCTCCGTGATTCCTTAGTTTCATGTCAACAAAATGTTTTTGCAAAAATTGGAACCAAGAATTTAGAAAAATCACGTAAATGCAATAATTGAAATTAATCCAAATTAAAAATCAAAAGCATTTTTTGCACTAGGACAATTGAAAGGATTTTTAATTTGCTTTACTTAAAACTGTAGTGTGATACTGAACACAAGTACTGGATCCCACCGCTGCGCACACAAATGTTGGAAAGTGGATTATTGGTAAGGGCGGGTAAGTACCTACATTTAACAATAGGCCACTAACCCCCACTAGGTCCAATTAGGTCTCAATAAATTAACTAAAGTTCAACCCTTGGTAGCTTGGCAACCAGTGACAAGGCTTAACTTAGGAGATAAAGGCCCTCATTACAACCCTGGCGGTAAATGCCACAGACCGCCGTGCTGACGGCCGCCAAGATACCGTGACCGCAGCAGTATACCGTTACGGGTATTATGACACACACAGAGAAATCCGACACTATACAGACACCCACACAAGTCCGCCAGACCAAAGGTCAGTGATTAACTGGCAGTACCAAAACCCACACCGTTACACCAACAGAAATACGCCCACAGCATTAAGACCCACGAATCACTGTGTCGGTCTTTTAACCCCGGTAAACCATTGGCGGTACATACCGCCGCGCTCAAAATACACACACACTTACAAAACTACACCACATTGGACAATTCAAACTACACACACCTGACACACACACACACCACACCCACACACCCAATCCAATATAAAACACACACCCACAATACCCACAATCCCTTACAATGAAAAAATATATTGCCAACTGACAGAGAGACAAGCCAGGAGCACCCACTCAATCTGAGCCACATAACACCATCACACACACACCATCCACACACCTCACAGCACACACTGCAATACATCACCCCACACACCCTCACACACACCACTCACACTACACCCATGGCACCACAAAGACACCTCAAGTTCTCAGAGGAGGAGCTAAGGGCCATGGTTGAGGAAATCATCCAAGTAGAGCCACAGCTCTTCGGATCACAGGTGCAGCAAACGTCCATTGCTAGGAAGATGGAGATATGGCAGAGAGTCGTGGACAGGGTCAACACCGTGGGACAGCACCCAAGAACAAGGGATGACATCAGGAAGTGGTTGAACGACCTACGGGGGAAGGTACGTTACGTGGTTGAAAGACACCAGGTAGCCGTACAGAGGACTGGTGGTGGACCCCCACCTCCTCCGGGGACAGAGGCACAGGACAACAGGGAAGCTGGTAGGACTGCTGTGCGACAGGGGGAAGACAGGCCCAGGGAACCCACTCTCCAGGAGGCACTCACAAACATCCTGGGAGCATACCATCATTCCCAGAAGACCATGCGCCAGATACTTGCCAAGTTGCAGGAGACCCAATGGCTGCTGGAGGGACAGTGCCTGGGGATCAGGGAGGACCTCAAACACATCTACACCATCCTGGCCACCATTGCAGGGGTGCTGGCTGACATGGCCAACACAATGAGGGAGGCAATGGCACACCAATGGGTCCCTGACACTAGCCACACCAATAAACAGCCCTCCACTTCCGCTGGAGTTAGTGGACAGGAGGCCCCGCCACAGGACCAATAGGCCACCAGCACCCTAGCCCCTGCAGAAGGAGAAACACCCTGCAAACGGTCCCTGCGATCCAGGCAGAAGCCAGAGAACATTGCCAAGACCACCGCCAGGAAATAAGACTATCCTGATTGTCACCCTTGTGTCCCACTCTGTCACCCTGTCCACCTTGAACTGCCATTACTCCCCTTCCTATGCCCCATAGGACAATGCACCTGTGATACCAAGAGACTGGATTCTAACTGGACATTCCTCCAACATCACCCCAGCCCATTGCACATCTCCCTCTACTTATTAGCACTTAAATAAACACCCTTGGAACAAATACAAGTCTGGAGTCTGTCAAATGATTGAAATGTAAATTAGTACAACATTCTGAAAACATTGCAAATCACATGTACAGTAAATAATACATTGGTATGACATTTAGTGGGCAGCAGTAAACATACCAGGAGCCAGAGTGGGCCACAGAGATCTGAAAATAGAGATGCCAAAGGGTACAGTAAGTGGACATAGACATAGGGAAATTAGGATGCCATGTACAATGTCCAACAGAAAACTGAAAAGTAAAGTGAAGGTACAGTGTCTTACCTGTGGGTCACTGGAAGTAAGAGCATCTCCAGGCTCATCCTCCTGCAGAAAAGGCACATGGCGTCTCAAGGCCAGGTTGTGCAACATGCAACATGCAACCATGATCTGGCACACCTTCTTGGGTGAGTAGTATAAGGATCCACCTGTCACATGAAGGCACCGGAACCTGGCCTTCAGGAGGCTGAAGGTTCGCTCAATTATCCTCCTTGTTCGCCCATGTGCCTCATTGTAATGTTCCTCTGCCCTTGTCCTGGCATTCATCACTGGGGTCCGTAGCCATGAGAGGTTGGCGTAACCAGAGTCACCTGAAAACATCGAGGGACAATTGTTAGACAGCCACTAACCCTTAGGGACAACCCCATGCCCAGACACCAACATATACTGGGTGGGAACCTTGGGCTCACCTATTAGCCGCACCCGGGGCCTCTGGAGTTGAGCCATCACATATGGAATGCTGCTATTCCTCAAGATAAAGGCATCATGCACAGAGCACTCTGGTCAATACAATTGAGAACAGTAACTGAGATATCCCTGATGCCATGGCCACTGTTGTTTGGAAGAAACCACTTGCCAGGAAATGGAGCACTGACAGGACCTGCACTAGAGGGGGGATACCTGTGGGCTGGTGGATAGCTGACATCAGGTCTGGATTCAATTGGGCACAAAGTTTTTGGATTGTGGCCCGATCAAGTCTGTAGGTTAGGATAAAGTATCTGTCCTCCATTGTCGCAAGGTCCACCAGGGGTCTGTACACTAGAAGATGTCTCCATCTCATGTTCATCCTCAGCGGTCGAAGTCTAGGGAGGAAAACGGTGAGCAGAGGATCATATTCACACATATACTGCAATAATGATGCATCTCTTCATTTACAGAACCAGTATGTGAATCCGAGTCAGTTGATGTGACAATGTCTGCTGTGACGCAGTTTAGGTACCATCGCCTGTGCCCCCCTGTAATGGCGGCTGCCTGACCTGTGTGGAGGGACAAGAGGAAATCAGGTAAGTCCGCTGGCATTGTGCGCACTTGCGGTAGGCGGTCGATGACCGCCGCACAACTTCACATTTGTTATTATTGGGCCCTTTGGGTTCCAGGAGCCAATGGCGATGTACGCCATTGGTGATGCTATGCTCCGCTGTGGACGTGCCCAACATTTTATATCTGTTCACTCACTTGCTACCTGACCTTCAACAGGAGACGAACTACACTGCAAATGCTGCTGTGACCTGTGTCTGGAAGCGACAATGGCTCATGTGTCTGGGGAAATGGCCCATGCCTTCACTGCGGAGGAGTTGGAGAGACTTGTGGATGGGGTCCTACCCCAGTACACATTACTCTATGGTCCTCCAGACAAACAGGGAGTTCACTGTGAGCATGATGCGTGGGCCCTGAATGTATGAATTGCTGTGTGTGTAAGACCCGTGTAGTGGTGGGTCTGAGGGGTCCTGGCCAGAGTGCTGCATGTATGGTGGTCAATGTATGTGCGATAGTGGGTGGGAGGGATATGGTGGGCCATGAGTGTGACGGTCCGGACGGTATTACTAATCCCTTCTCTGCTTTATTGTTCCTGCAGGTCAGTGCCCATCAGAAACAGGGTATTTGACGTGCCATCACCAAGGAGGTGCGGACCCTGGGGGTCTTTGAAAGACGGAGCTCCCACTGCCGCAAACGGTGGGAGGATCGGCGCCGCTGGGCAAGGAAGATAACGGAGGCCCAGCTGGGGCTGGCCTCCCAACGAGGAAGGGGTGCCCGTCGTACCCTGACCCCCCCGATGTTCCACATCCTGGCGGTGGCCTATCTGGAGTTGGATGGGCGCTTGAGGGTATCACAGCAGCCACAAGGGGGTGAGTACAAATTCAGATTCATGATTTTGCGCGTTAAGGTTTTACCTGGATCAGAGATATGGACTGTGGGTGCCCCTAGGCCAGGGTGAACATGGGAGGGTAGGTCCCTTGTTAGGCAGGCTCTGAAGCACTCCAAACCCAATGGTGTTAGTGGGCATCTACTACTGGGCAGGGTCCTGTGGTTTTCAAGTGTGCAGCTGATGGCGTTATGCCATGTCCCCCATGGGCTGGTGACTAGCATTGTAACTGGTAGTGCATGGCCTAGTGCATAGGGCAGCTCCCTGTGTGTTGTGTACGCCAACGGTAGTGGTATTGCTGGCAGTGACCAAGCGAATCCCCTGACTCTCCCCCCCTTTTTGTTTTGTCACCCTGTCCTTGTGTGCATTAGCATCATCTGGCGGAGGAGCAGAGGAGGGAGCTGCATCCCACATGGGCCTGGAGGTCGAATCCACAGAGGGTGAGGGCAGCAGTGGGACAGAGGGCGAGGGAAGCACCACGAAGGAGACAGGAGGGGACACTACAGACAGTGACCCCTCCTCCGATGGAATCTCCTTGTCGGTGGCGGACATGTCTGTGCCCACCCCAACAACAGGTACAGCCGCCACCCCCCCACCAGCACCGCCCTCCCAGCAGCCCCTCAGCGTGTTTCCCTGTGCTCGCTCACCCAGGAGGGTGGGCATCTCCTTCGCCCCAGTCAGCACTGCTGCCCTCAGTGAGGAGGCTATTGACCTCCTGAGATCCCTCACTGTTGGTCAGTCAATCATACTGAATGCCATCCAGGGTGTCGAGAGGCATTTGCAACAAACAAATGCATACCTGGAGGGCATTCACTCTGCTGTGGCGGCCCAACAGAGAGCATTTCAGCCTCCGCACTGATGGCAGACATTGTCCCTGACTCTAGACTCCCCCCTTCAACTTCCTCTACCCAGTCCCAATCCCCTCGACCCCAACCTATCCCAAGCACACCATCAGACCAGCATTCGCCCAAATCAACACACAAAATTGGCTCAGGCAAACAAAAGCACCACACTTCATCTCACAGGCACTCACACAAGCAGCATCCCCATCCAGACACACCAACATCCAATGCCTCCACTGTGTCCCCCTCCTCCTCCTCGTCCACCTCCCTCCCAGTAGCGTCTCGACTCACACCTGTATGCACTACATCCTCATCCACTACCTCCATCACCAGCACGCCCATCACTACACACCCCTCACTGACAGTCACCACCCCCATATCCATGCACACGTCCCCTGTGTCCTCTCCCACTGTGTCTGTGGTCCCAACTCCCCACGCAAGCACACACCCACCCAACAGCCATCCACCTCCCAACAGCATCCAGCTCATGCACCTGCACCCAAGCACAGCAGACGAACACCTCATACAACCACTCCCTCTCCCTCCACACCCAAACTTTCACCCTCTTCCTGCCCCAATGTCCCTAAGAAGATTTTCCTAGCCAACATTGACCTGTTCCCTACCCCTCCCCCATCCTTCCCCTCGGGCCAGGGTGGCCAGAACACAGCCCAGCACCTCAGCCACCAAATCCACGTCCGCTGTGGTACCTGCAGCTGTCATAGGCTCAAAAGGGGCACCCGTCAGGCCAGCCAGTGTGCCACTAATCACTGCCAAGGCAAAGAACATTCTGCCACATGGCAAGGTGAAGAAGAGGACAGCATCCAGTAAAGGGAAGGAGCCACAACCACCCAGCAAGGCCACGTCAAAGACTCCAGCTGCCAGACCAAGGGTGACACCACCATCTGCAAAGGGCAGGAAGGGGCAGAAAACACCAGCCAAGGCAGTTTAGCCGTCGAGCCTGCAGGTGAAGGCCTGGTGGCTACTAGCACAACAGCCAGCACTGCCACCTGCACCACAGCCAGCACCGCCACCTGCAGCGCCGTAAGCACTGCCACCTGCACTGCCACAAGCACCACTACTGTCAGCAGCAGCAGCCCCAGTGGGCAGCCGTCCAAGGCTGCAGGGGAAGGGCTGGAGCCTCCCCCCAACACTGGCAGCACCGGCACCTCCACCGCAGCCAGCACCAACACCTGCACCACTGCAAACACCGCCACCTGCACCGCTGACAGTAGCACCACTGGCAGCAGCTGCAGCCCCAGTGGGCAGCTGCCCGAGGCTACAGGAGAAAGGCTGGAGCCTCCAACCACCACTGGCAGCATCCCCACCACCACCGGCACTACCACCACTGTGCAGCCGTAGCCGCCGGCGGATGGACTGTAGCCTTGCCTCCATGGAGTATCATGCATCCTGACCACTGCAAATCTCGTGGCTCTGACACCCAGGTGAGGGACTGTGACCTGGCACTCCCCAATTGCTGCATCACTGGGCACACAGCCCCCTCCAGAACCAGTGGAGAAAGGCATCCTCTCACCCTATCCTTGGCAGGATGAAGCACACTGGGCACATAGCCCCCTCCAGAACCAGTGGAGAAAGGCATCCACTCACCCTATCCTTGGCAGGATGAAGCACACTGGGCACAAAGGCCCCTCCAGTACCAGAGGAGAAAGGCATCCACTTACCCTATCCTTGGCACAATAAAACGCACTGGGCACACAGCCTCCCCCAGAACCAGTGGAGAAAGGCATCCACTCACCCCTATACTTGGCAGGATGAAGCACACTGGGCACACAGCCCCCACCAGAACCAGTGGAGAAAGGTATCCACTCATCCTATCCTTGGCAGGATGAAGCAGACTGGGCACAAAGCTCCCTCCAGAACCAGTGGAGAAAGGCATCCACTTACCCTATCCTTGGCAGGATGAAGCACACTGGGCACAAAGCCCCCTCCAGAACCAGTGGAGAAAGGTATCCACTCACCCAATCCTTGGCAGGATGAAGCAGACTGGGCACAAAGCCCTCTCCAGAACCAGTGGAGAAAGGCATCCACTCACCCTATCCTTGGCAGGATGAAGCACACTGGGCACAAAGCCCCGTCCAGGACCAGTGGAAGAAGCCATCCACTTGCGAGACTGTGGTTTTGCACTCCCCAGGACAAAGCAGTGGGCAAAACACCCACTTGAGAGACTGTGGCCTTGCACTCCCCAGGACCAAGCAGTGGGCAACCCACCCACTTGAGAGACTGTGGCCTTGCACTCCCCAGGACCAGGCAGAGGGCAAACCACCCACTTGAGAGACTGTGGCTTTGCACTCACCAGGACATCACTGTGGGCATGGAGGCCCCTCCAGGAGCAGTGGCGTAGTACCATTGTCCGGCTGAGGTGCCCCCCCTTCCCCATCCCCCTGAGGTGGCTGTGTGTTTTGGACCTGATGTCCCTGCAGTGTTCTCTGCATTTTGAGGCAGGAGTCAAGTGTGGGCTTCGCCTATGTGTTTTGGCCCAGTGGGCCACAGACTATTTTTGTGTGGTAATTGTTCCCTCATTTTGTATATATTATACATACTGTTTATTTATTTATGAACGTATTTCTCTAGAATTCTAATATTACACTAATTTGAATCAATTCCTTGTGTCCTTGCGTTCTTTCAGAGGGTTAGGGGGTGTTTATGTTATGTTGTTGCATGTGTTTGTGTGTATGGTGTTGGGGGTGAGGGTGGGGGTGTTGCGTGTGTGTGTCACTCTCTTTTTCCTCCTCCCACCCCTGTCTAGTAGGTGCTGTACTCACCGTGGTCGTCATCACCGGCGGTGGTACTCCTGATGTATGAGAAGGTAGACCAGCATGGGCAGGACCTGCAGCTCGGGCTCCATGGCGTCCTGGTTCTTCGTTGAGTGTCGAGAAGTGAGCGTTTCCCTTCCAAGTACTGTTTCCGCCGTGCATTTGATTGGCATTGGTACCGGCCTGGAAAAGCTGGCGGGTGGGTGTTTTATAATGGGGTGGGCAGTACATTGTCTTCCGCCTGTCTGTTGGCTGTTACCGCTGTGGTGTTTGTTGCTACCGCCTTGGTGGTCGGAGTGTTAAAGTGGCTATATGTGTTGGCGGTTTCCGCCGTGGTCGTGATTCCATTTTTATTACAGCCAGTCTGTTGGCGGAATTACCACCGCTTTAACACCGACCGCCAGGGTTGTAATGAGGGCCTAAGCAGGTTCCCCTAGTGATCCTTGCCCCCCACATATACTACAGCAGGTTCCTGATCTTGTCTCGGCAGCTGTTGCTCCGTTTTTTTGGAAGTTCTAACCAAGGGAGTTTTTCTTCCTCCTTGGAGGGAAGCGACAGTGGTTCCCCTGAAAAAGAAACCTGATGGAGCAGGACATGATTTAAGCAATCTGCGACCTATTTCTCTACTTCCTGTTCAGGCTAAGATTTTTGAGAAGCACATCAATAAAGAATTAGCCAACTTTCTTCATAATTCAGGAGGTTTAGATCCTTCCTAACATGGTTTTAGGAAGGCCTATAGTACTGAATCTGCACTTATTACCACTTCTGACACTATTCGTAGATTGGTGGACGAGGGGCAAGGAGCCATTTTAGTCCTATTGGACCTATCTGCTGCGTTTGACACCATTTTGCCTCAGATTATGGTGTCTCGTCTCCATCAAGCAGGGATTAGAGACACGGCATTGAAGATTTTGGAATCTTTTCTGAGAGATAGACCTATCATGGTGAGTTGCAGAGATTTTAGGGCACCAGCAAATTATTTGACATGCGGTGTCCCACAAGACTCCTCACTTAGCCCCACCTTATTCAATTTGTATGTCGCTCCTTTAGCCAGACTAATTCGCTTGTTTGGCTTTCTGCCCACCTCCTATGCGGATGATACTCAACTGATCATTCCAGTTTCTAAAAATTAGGGGGAAGTGGCAGACCACTTCAATAATTGTATGCGAAAAGTCAACAGGTGGATGGACCTAAATTGGCTAAACTTGAATGGTGACAAAACCAAAATTTTGTGTCTATCGGTTCCAGCAAGGAATTGTGGAACTCACACTGGTGGCCTCTGGAGTGTGGCGAGCCTCCTGCCCCTATTGCTGCCACCAGAAACGTGGGCGTTATTTTTGACAATTGTCTTTCTTTTAAGTCCCATGTGAACTCCATTACTAAATCCAGTTTTGGGATTTTGAAAACGCTGAAAAAGATTTTCCCTTACTTACAGAGGGAGTGGAGAGTTACAGTCATTTTGGCATTGGTAATCTCCAAATTGGATTACTGCAATGCCTTGCTACTCAATCTGGACAATTATTCAATTAAGAAGCTCCAGTTGATTCAAAACACTGCTGCTAGTTTCATAGTAAATCTCCCTTGCTCGGCTTCTGCTAGCAGTAGCCTGATACAATTGCATTGGCTACTGGTCGCAAAGCGTATTAAGTTTAAAACTCTATGTCTGACCTATAAGTCTGTGCATGGAGGTGGATCTGAATATTTGTCCTTGAGGCTACATTGGTATGGACCAAGTCGGCAACACAGATCAACAGGAGCCTACATGATCCATGTCCCTCATACTCGTAGGGCTAGATGGGGAGATAAGGCCATTACGTTAGCTGCTGCCAAATACTGGAATTTACTCCCTCTGTCCATAAGGATAGAACAACAATTTTTGGTCTTCAGGGGGTTAGTAAAAGCTTGGCTCTTCCCTCGCTAATCTTCTTCTTCTCTTGAGTCCTTTTTGGTTTTTCTGACACTTACCCTTCTTGTACTTAGCGCTTCGATGCCACGGCTGGAATGCGCTTTATAGATACCAAATACAAGTACAACCTCTAACATTACAGGGAGAAGGTGATTTCTGGCACCTGAAACATGACACTTGGACTCCACAGGGTAGCCATGGACAGAGATATCACCCCTTCGTCATATTACTCATGCATGCCAAGGCGAAAACACAAGCAAGATAAGTGATGAGTTTTCAATACATTTATTGAAACTAATTTAATCTTATATAGAAAGAATGAGCTGCAATAAATAGGCAGACAAATCAGAGCAGAATAAACAGCATTATGAACAGGGTGACAACAATGAAAATTCCCACCATTGTTAGCCAGTTCTAGAAATTCTAGAGATTCTTATTTGGCACTAATACCCTAAAGAGAGCATATTTGGGTGTACCCTTCTGCCTGCCCCCAAATTAGATTTGTTAAAGCCCTGTTTGAATGCCTGGGTAGGTTACAGTTGCTGGGCTGTGGGGGTCCGGGTGGCCCCCCGCATTACATTACTTTAAATCCCCGGGGAAGTGGCAGTTCCTGGGCTTGCAGGGGGGCCAGTTGGCCCCGCATTTAATGAGATTTTAGGCCTGAGGAGATGGAAGTCCCTGTGGCTTTGGCAAGCCTAGGAGGGGGGCTTGTGCACTCCCCTCCTGTTTTCTCCCATGCCCCCAGGACTTGGCCCATTGAGGGGATTCATGAAAAAGAGGAAACCAATCTATTTTTTTTAACTTCAGAAAAATCGGCAGATCCAGATCCGTAGATTTTCCTGACATTTAAAAAAGAAATACTTTTAAGCTCTGTTGGAGTCCATCTCGGACCCCAGCACCAGAACTCAGAGGTCAGGGTGTTGCTACCCTGGCTCCTTTTCTTTTTCTAATTTTTTTCTCTGGGGCTCCGCTGAAGTTGAGTCCCCAGATGGCTGTCAACACCTCCTGCTTGAAGTATTGGCAGTCAATCAGATTTATCCACGGGACAGTCAGATCTGCGGAGGATCTGCATCTCTATATATCTATATTTTTGAAAATCTAATTTCTCCAAAACTACCAATCAGATTTGCACTAATTCACAAAAAGGGTGCTTTCTGGGCCAAGATCTAGCTTTCTGCCAAATTTGGTGTAATTCCATTTAGTGGTTGAGGCTGTAGTCTTGTTCAAAATTTAGAAAAATTCCATTGACATAGAATGAGGAAAAGGTGTTTTGGGACCCCCCCTTTTTTCTCAACCCCGCTTGATGGAACATCCTGAAAATTCAAAGCAACAGCTGAACTGACCATAGTGTAGGTTTTGAAAAAATTGTGAAGGTTCGTCAAGCGCTGTCAAAGTTATCAGCAAAACAAAAAACGCTCCATCTATGGTAAATAAAAAAAAGTCCTAACAATAACTACCTAGCGGCGACCACTACTAGGTAATATATATATATATATATATATATATACACACACACCTCAAGTAATTATAACACATGCCCTAAGGCTATAACTTGCGCCCTCGCCATGAACAGCTTTTTCGTCAAAAATGTTACTGCAAGTATTACATTGATATGATCAATTATATTATCAAAGATGTCCTGAGTGCCATAATTTGTGGGGCAATTAACAGTGCATGGCGAGTGCACGAGTTATAGTTACCTTAGGGCACAAGTTATAGTTACGTGAGGTAACTCTAACTATAAGTGGTACATTTTTATGGTTTTGTATGTTTCAAAATTAAGCTTAACTATAACTTCACTTTAACCTTTGTATTTTAAGTGAATATCTATGTCTTTTAAAAATTCTAGTTCCTAACTATAACATCCCTATATCCTTTTTTCAGTGAATTTCTATTTTTTTTACTTATAGTAATTTTCATTACCATATATTAATACAACCATTGCCCTGCATGGCCTCTGGCCCTGTGTGGCGGTGGCAGGCCAGGCTGTGAGGCCAACCCCCTATAAGCACCCAACCTTGCACTGTGCACTGCCTTCTCCCATGCGCAGTAAGGATTGCCCGCAAGGGCTTTCCTTCAGCCAACCAACCTAACCACCCAAATTGATGTTGTGCACGGCCCATTGCACATGCACGATGGAAGATAGCTGCGGCCTCTGTGGGTGAGAAATTAATGGGTGCATCAGTATGTGTGCAGGTCTGTGAGTGGGTGCATCAGGGTGTCAGTGGGTGTGTGATGTCTGAGTGGGTGTGTGAGTGAGTGCATAACTGTCTGAGTGGGTCTGAGTGGGTGCATGAGGGTCTGAGTCAGGTTGTGAGTGCATGCATGAGGGTCTGAGTGGGGCTGTGAGTGGCTACATGAGTGGCTAAGTGGGTCTGTGAGTGTGTGAGTGTCTGAGTGGGTGTGTGAGTGGGAGAATTGATTGAAAGAGAGAAAGAGTGAGAGAAAGAAAGTGTGATGAGAGAGAGAGAGATTTTTAGGCTTTGATGTCTGATATACTTAGAATGAGTTATTTGTCTACAATTTAAAATAAGAACATGTTTTTTTTTTTTAATATAATAATTTTTTTTATTTAAAAAAATGGAAATGAGTCCAGCTGGACTTTATTGTATTTTGTATTTTGTTTTCTAGCCCTTTATGGGTTTTCATATAATGTATTCAAAATTGAAAAAAGTATATCAAAAGCCCTTTACGGGTTATCAGGCAACGCGGGGGAAGTCTTAAGGGCTTACCTGCAGTCCTTATATTTTTTATTATTATTATTATTTTTCTCAAATAAAATGCCCTTTATGGGCTTCCTGGCACTGTGGGGAAAGCCTTACCAATCCTTCGGCAAGCATGAAGCTGCAGTCAAAGCAGCTCCGTGCTTGCTGAAGCATTTCATCTCTGAAGGACAGAAATTTAACTTTGGATTTTGACAGCGGGACCTGTTTTACAGTTCCCGCTGTCTGAACCTGAATTGTCTGCTGTGGCTGTGGCTTGGCTGCAGTTTGCTGAAATGCCTCTGCTCAGGAGAATGATACAGATTTGGACACCCCGTGAGTGCCCATGTGCGTTTGTTGAGTTATATGTGAGTCCACCCTCACGATAAAGGAGGCACCCATCTTAAGGAGTTCGGCAGGACTGACGGGAGATATACATATATATATATATACATATATATATATATATATATATTGTCTGTGTGTGCAGTCTTGCACTGCCAATTCGACTTGGCAAGTGTACCCACTTGCCATGCCTAAACCTTTCCTTTTTATACATGTAAGGCACCCCTAATGTAGGTCCTAGGTAGCCCAATGGGCAGGGTGTAGTGTACGTTAAAGGTGGGACATGTTCTGATGTGTTTTACATGTCCTAAGAGTGAAATACTGCCACATTTGTTTTTTACTGTTACAAGGCCTATCTCTCCCATAGGTTAAAATGGAGACTGACACTAAATAATTTTAAAGTGAAGATTCCTTTTTCGAGCAGATAGAAATAGGGAGTCTGGTGTCTCTGAACTCACAATTTAAAAATACATCATTTAGTGAAGTTGGTTTTTAGATTGTTAATTTGAAAATGGCACTTTTAGAAAGTGGGCATTTTCTTGCTTAGACCATTCTGTGACTCTGCCTGTTTGGGGATTCCCTGTCTGGGTCCGTTTCGAAGTTGGGCTGTTTGACAAGGGATGTTGGGGTGTAGCCTGCATATCCTGATTAGCCATCTGTGCTAGAATGGAGGGAGGAGTGGTCACTTACACCTGAATGGGCTGTGTCTGCCCTCTCACAATGCAGTGTCCAACCCCCTGGTGTGTGTCTGGGGCCTGGCCTGGGCAAGGCAGGATCCCGTAAAAAACAAAGACTTTCTTTTGAAGTTTGCCTACTTCAAAGGTAGAAAGGGGTATAAGGAGTGGACCCAAAACCCCAGATTTTAAATTTCTTCAAGATTACTTCTGGATTCAAGAAGAAACTCTGCCAAGGAGAAGAGATGGAGAGTTGAGGATGAGTGCTGCGCTGCCTGTGACTGTGCTTTGTTGGGCTATCCTGCAGTTGCTGCTTCTGCCTGTGAAAAGGGACAAAGACTGGACTTTGTGGTATCTTCCTGCTTATGAAGAATCTCCAAGGGCTTGAACTGAGCTTGCCTCCTGTTTTGAAGTCTCAGGGCCATCAAAGACTTCCTCTGCCAGCACTCGGACTCTCTGCTGAGACTCCTGCCCTGCCAAGTGGTACCCTCTCCAGCCGCTGGGCCCTTGAAAGGTGAAGTTGGCTGAACAAAAGCTAAAAATCCACACACCATATGCAACGCGGCTGATAAACGACGTACTGCCAGCTTTGCTGCTAAAATCATCAATCCACCTCCATTGTGGCTGGCAGATCAACAAATCGTGGCTGGAAAAACAACATGCAACACCCATTTGCGGCTGCTGATCACGACGCAAAACCCACACAGTATGGTTTTCTAACACCATGCAACCAGATTTTCCACGCATCGTCCCTGTACGTCAAAGTCATCCAGACTCTGCGCAGATTCAAGGTGCCGCATCCGGAAATCGACGCATCGCTCTCACGTGAGGGAGAAAAACGACACATCGCCAACCCTTCTGGAGAAGAAATGAAGCATGGCTTCCCTTGTGAGGAAGGAATCGCACATCGCTGCCTTTTCTGACTGACGCTCGACCGTGAAGCATCATTTTTGATGCTAGCCAGGTACCTTGTGCAAAATCAACGTTTCTATTGTTTTCTATGGAGTAAGACTTATTCTTTTGAAAAATCATATCTTGACTTGTGTATGTTGGATTTTTGTCATTTTGATCTTGTTCGATTTAGATAAATATTGCCTATTTTTCTAAACAGGTGTGGTGTCCATTTTGTGGTGTTTTCACTGTATTACTGTGTGTGTTGGTACAAATACTTTACACATTGCTTCTGGGATAAGCCTTCCTGCTTGTGCCAAACTACCATGGGGGAGAGTGGGGGTTAACCAGGTGTGTTTCTCCTTTGCCCTGACTAGAGTGAGGGTCTTTGCTTGGACAGGGGGTAACCTGACTACCAACCAAAGATCCTAATTGACATCACTACTGATGACATCACTGAGGACAGCATCCACTGAGTGTGTTTTGTAAACATTTCTGAGACTTACAGATTGATATTAAGCTACTGCGTAAGTTAAATTACTATTCTTTGTTCACTACTAGTGAATGATATTATTTGTAATATATGTCATTTCGGTGGCTGTGTGACCGTCTCTATCAGTGTGTGAGTGGATGTCTGAGTGGCTGTATGGCTGTGTGAGTGGCTGTATGGATCTGTCAGTGTGTATGTAAGTGGTTATATAGGCCTGTCAGTGGGTGTGTGAGTGGTTGGATGGGTGTGTGAGAGGTTATATGGGTGTGTGAGTTGTATGGGTGTGTGAGAAGTTCTATGGGTGGGTAAGTGGGTGAGAGCTGAGAGGCCTTTTCCTCTTTCCGTGTGTTCTGCATTCTACAGCACACATCGAAACAGGAAAAAATGAAGAGAACATAAAAATACTTCTTCTTGTTATGCCTCGCCCTGGGAGGTGTAAGGTTTTGGCACTTACCCAGGCTTATGTGATTAAGTAAATCTGAGGCAGTGTCCAAATTCCTGGGTGTTACATGGAAAAACCCACAGCAACACCCATGGAACACCTCCATGACAGAGTAAGGAGTGATTTGTGCTGCTTTGCCTTACTCCCTATCTATTAAGCCATTCAAAACCATGTAACGTGGCTTTGCGTGGCCTCATAGATATGGTTGAGAGCTTTGCGCTGCCGGAGTATCACAAAAAGTAACGCTTTGGCAGTGCAAACATCTCATAAATAAGCCCCTCAATTCTTGAAAATGTAACATAATTGTTTTATATAAACCAAAGTGCTATTAATATATTTAGAATTAAAGTAATACTGCATTGTCGCCTAGGATGTGCATGCTATCTAGTAATAGCAAAAGGCTCCTCAAAACATAATTTAAAGTTTGTATCAGAATGTTATTCACATTTTAAAGCAATATATGTGGTAAAACAGTTAATCATTTTGTGGATTGCTGTGACTTTTCCGATAAGAGTAAACATACATATTTGTGGTATGTTCGTGTCATTCGAAAGCCCTCTTTGTGACTATGATATCCTATTAACGCCGTGTTTCGCAGTAATACGCTGTGGTAGTTGACATGTTGTGGTCCACCATGAAGGGGTAGACTGGAGAGTACCATTTGTAAATAGAGTCAGTTTTGGGTGATGAATTTTGCCTGCGTGGAAGGGGGGCCCATAGATCGATGCACATATGGTACGAACCGAAGCCCACATTATCAGACAATCGGGGCAGCACTGTGATTGTCTAATAAGTGCAATGACATTGCGTAATTATAACGAATTTGCTCAAGACTTGACCCCAACTGTTATGTTACGTGTGTTGTTGTGTGTTACAATATCCTAGTCAAGAATATCGATGTGCAACAGTATCATTTCCAGAATAATGACGACCCCTACGGCCCTGATCACATGGTCAGCGAAGAGGAATTTCCAGGTAAAATTTTATTCTGCTCAATTGCAAATGGGCCGGTGATCTTGCACAAAGTGTTCCTGGGTGCAGGAACACTAGTCCTGATTGTAAATTGCATTGGGAATAGGGTACAGCGTAGCCCACCCACAGTTTCCAGTTCCCACCTGAACATCTTCCAAGGCAAAGGGATAGCATGTAATGCTTGTCATTCCCCTTTCCAGGAAACGTTCTTCCATTCTCTCTCTCACCCTCCACATCCCCTTCCCTAACCGTCTTCCCAGCACCAGCCCCCTTGCACATAGCTACCCCTTGGTTAAACAGGTGGTAAATGTCTGCGTTAAACCTTATAGAATTCAGAATTCCCTGGGGTACAAAAACACGGTCACTCCCCATTCCCCAAAGTTTATTTTGAACTAGGAGGAAATATGTGTGGAAATGCCCTCCGAAATTGTAATTTTCCGACACCCTGTGTCTTCAGAAATATTTCCTTGTGTTCATAATTGGGCCGCATGTCAAGTTATGTATTAATTGGGAAGAAAAAATGTACTGTTCTTAACTCACCGTATACTTACCTTAATACAATTGAGGTAATCTATTTCTGTGGATTCAATAATATTCAATATAACCCAATTTAAATATAATGGAAGAAAAACTGCACTTAATGGGATGATATTTTGCAAACGATAGTCAGAACACAATATTTCTTTCAGACGATCATTTTCTACAAGGATATTCTAACATACAACCGAAAAATATTGGAAATGTTAATACATTAAAACCTACCGGCAGCATGGCTATCGGCTGGCAGTACTATGCCACTCAAATTGGTGGGTGTCCAAATTGCAATCACGTTTTTTTTCTTTAAATGAGACTGACAATGCGCCATGAAGAATGTTTCTACGAATTTCTATGGGTGTATGTTGATTTATTTAGTATATTTGCCTTACCCTATGCAAAAACGAGTGGCGACCCAAGAAAATATTTAGTTGAAGGTAACCGAATTTCGTCTACGGCAAATTAGCCCATGCACCTGCCATGCTCAAGGCTTTTTTGTGTTCAGGAAATGAATCTGCTTGAAGTGTGCTTGACGGACAGATTTAGACGTCCTTTGAGCTGAGTTTGAGTTCCTGCCAGGAGAAACCATATGCACACGCAGGCCAAAGTTCTGTAAAACAAACAATTTAAAAACTACATGAGGTATGCAGGTATACTTTCGATGTAAAAAGTCTAAATTCATAATGGGCATGTGAACACTTTTGCTGAAATCGGTTTTATTATTAGATGTGAATCCCCTTCTGAAAGGCGGCAACATCTGGTTTATATTGCAAGCAAACTGGCAAGAGTGTATTTATAAAATTGGACTGGCTCCACTTCCCAAGGTGTACGCAATTAAGTAACATATTTCTATGTGCTTGTGCATTAATTTGGCCCTCTGTGAAAGAAAATGAGAATCAGAAAGCTGAAGGCAACGACGTTCTTGTTTTAGAAGCCTATAAAAAGGTCCCATTAAAATTATTGTCTTTAAAATTATTAGGCATTGTCCCGAAAGAGACATCTTTTACTGATTTGAACATTTGCAAACGCATCTCTCCCAATGGCAAGTCTGTTTTACCACATGTTAAAATATCACATTTACATCTGACAAATGCTAACTTGAAAACGTTTTTTCAGTTCTTGAAAATGTTCACCTTTCTTTGTTAAGGTCGTGGGAGGATTACATTTTCAAAGAACAAGAATAGAATTTGAGATGCTACTTAGCTGTGAGTGAATCGAAAACCTTCTTGAGAATACACCTGGCAGATAGAAGCTCGAAACCTACTGATTAAATAGTATTATTTTACGACTTATTTATTTCGATGTAAGAAATTATTCAGGAAGCGAAAACAGAGAACATAATTAGATGTTGTCAGTTAACAATGCCCATTTTCTATCCCTATGCCTTATGTATTTCATTTCAATTTCAGGATAGACTGGAGGGTAAGTAATTACCTTACTTAGACTGTAAATTTGAATAGCTCCAATGTGCATTACATAATAGCTATAAAAAAGCAAGCGTCCGGCAAAGCCAACAGGTCTCATTGTAAGAGAATGTGTTGATTCATTTTGTTAAGGCTGTTCGTTTTATGAAACGTGTGAATGTACAAAATTACTGTTAGCGCGTCTGACAATAATAAGTAAACTTACAAGGGGATGCGAATAGGGCGATTAACCTTTTGACTTGCAATTAAGATGTTCTTACCATAGCTCCAGTACATAATCAATACACAATATTCAATAAGCATTAGTAATCAATAACATAAATAATCAATGGAGTCAGTAATTGTCACACACCATGACCTTTCAATCATGAATAACCACACCTTTAGTAAAATTTAGAATGTTTATTTCTTTATATTAGCAATGCTAAGGTAATGTAGATTAATCTCAATATCAGATGAAACACATACAGGAACAATACTGGCTGTCCAAAGCAGCAGAAGAAACGTAATCTAAAGTAAGCTTGAACTACAACACATTCTAAAGTTATGGTGCAAATCAATAGCAAAGTCAGCTACATGAATGGTATGACATAAATGAAGTTTAGCAGAGAAATTCATCAAGTACTAATCCCTGTTATCATAATTCAATTAGTGAGAATCCTTAACTAACATCAAATTAATATCAGCATGTTGGGCTTCATGCAAAACAATTTAGTTACAAAAATTTAGAAAAACATCTAACTATGGTTCTATCAAAACAGCACAGTTGGTACCTAGAAAGAAAAAGCAAATACGCATGGTAATCATAGTCTGGATATACCTATCCACAGGGTGGATCAACTAAGCAGAATCAGTCTTTGTCCTCAGGACATCAGTCGATCAGCAAGGCATCAGGATTCAGCATAAGAATTTAAAAGGGCAAAGTCTTTAAGCATTAAAGTTAAGCATGTCTCTTGTAAAAGATGCATTAGAAAGTGATAACCTCTCGGTCAGGAAGAAAATGGGAAAAGAGATGTCTTCTCTCTGTGCAGTGCCGTTAAGTCAAAGTTATCTGCCCCCCAAATTCCTATTGGTCAGTTAATCGTATGTTCAAACTCCAATCAATAAAACTAAAATCCCAAATCTATGAATTCTAATATTACTCCGATCACATATCGTTGATTGGTTTGTATTGCGATGTCCTCATCATCAGGCTTGTCAGGTAACAATATTGATGAAGCTTCTACTCTAGTCAGTGTCTTCATTGTTCTTCTCCTGTGAAAGTCAGTCTTACACACATTACACATAAAATGTCGCATTAGCAAGAACATCATCTCCTAGCAGTCGGTTCACACGAAAAGCTTCAGTTATAAGCACATTTAAACTGTACAATAGAAATTCACAGTTTAACTTTCTTTGGACAGCCATTTTATTCAACGCTAAGAAAAACAGCTTTTACATGTGGCCTGGCAAATAGGCCAAGACACTCGCTAAGTTAAGGCCTACAATTAACAAAGCTAAAGCTTAATTCCTAACCCTTAATATGACATATTACTGCATTAGTCTAACATATATTCACCATTTCATAATATTGAATCATTGATTAGTACATTTCGTTAACATTGGGGGCCATTTACGTAATCACATTTTCAAATCCGTGCATTATTTTTCTACGTTATCATATTTTCTACATAAACGTATTTTTCAAGATACATAAACACTCATTAATAATTTTTATTAAAACACCTGTGCTAGCAATCCCTCCTCTGGTGACTAAATGTGTCATCACACTATTACCCACAACATTTTGCACCAGCTAAAATTCTGTCAATTCAATCCCTTCATACTTGTGTTTCCCCTATGAATTTTCTCTGTACAAGTTTTCCCTTTTCTTCTCTTCCCTCCTCTGATTAGCCTTTGACCTTTTCAACTTAATTCTTTTGCATAATTTACACAATCCCCATATCCCCAATAGACAAACCACAACAATTAATATCCCTTGTAAGATTTTCAATAGAATCACATTCCAAATGTTGCTGAGACAATTTCCCACTGAAGCAAACCCTTTGCCAACTTTTTCCCAAACACTTTGTTCTTTCAATTATTTCAATTCAGTACTTGCATTAGTCAGATTAGTAAGTAAGGGCCAGATGTAGCAATGTCAGAATTTGCGATTCTGAAATTGCAAGTCGGTGCGACTCGCAATTTCAGAATCGCAAATCCTGATGCAGAACGGTGTCTCAGACACCGTCTGTGACTCGCTATGGGGTCGCAAAGACCCACCTCATAAATATTAATGAGGTGGGTCACATTTTGCGACCCCATAGCGAGTCCCTGCACTCACAGGGATGGTGGCCTGCTGAAGTCAGCAGACCTCCATGTCTGTGACTGCTTTTTCAATAAAGCAGTTTTTTATTTTTATTTTGCAGCCCGTTTTCCTTAAAGGAAAACGAGTTGCAAAATAAAAAAAATAACAAAACCATTTGGTTTCGTTTTTTCAGATTAGGCAGTGGTCCATTAATGAGGCTCCAAACATGTCTTTCTCACGTGCTTTCAGACCACAACCCAGTCTCCCGCTCTCAGGTTGTGCCCTGGGTCATGGATCGGTGGCAGTGTGGTGGCTTCCACCTGCTGAGAAAGAGAGCAAATCACATCAGCCAGACCTTTGCAGTAATCCAACACCATATAATCTGTAATGTTGACAATTGCATTTGCAGGCGCCGCTGGTAACCTCATAGCTCTACCCATGAGGATCTCATGAGAGAACAATCCTTTCTTCCTTTTAGGTGTGTTTCTCATTGACATCAACAGTAAAGGCAATGCATCAGGCCATTCCAAATTTGTGGATGCACAAATCTTTGCAACTCTTGACTTCATGTCAGAGTCACCAGATCCTCGGGGTCTGTGCACGTTCCCAACACGTCCACCACTGAACAGCTCCAAGACTCTGATAGATAAATCACAGAGACTGAGATAGTTCAAGAGGGGAAGAGGGGATTAGGAAGGGAATGGCTGGGAAGGGGACCTGTAGTAAGAAAAAGGTTAGAACACACAATATGAAAATTATATCTCCTAAAATCAATACTAAACTATGATTCTAAGCCTAGTCACTCTGAAAACATGAACAATCTAAGAGTTAAGTTTAAAATGACTAATTTTGAAGATGGACGGATACCTGTAGGGGAATCAAGATGAATTAAATGAAAACTTTCTTATTCAAGTACTTTCCTTTATATGAGAATCAGAAAAAACATTCTGACTAAATTTTACACCAGTCATATAAACCCTGTTTTGAGAATGTATACTAGGACCATACAATATTGCATCTAGAAACTATGGCCTTCTGTGTACTCTTAAAATGTTTCAACACAAATTGCGAATATTGCAGATATATATATATATATATATATATAGTAAACACCATAAAAGGATTGTGCACCATGAATAACACAATAAGGATTCAGGAAACAAATCACATAACTTGTCAACTCAAATATCACATAATAAATATCTTAGAATAGTGGCATACAATAAACAACATGAATTAAACTCGAGGAGAGAATCGTGCGTCTTGCCAATTCGAGTGTTACCATGTAAAATACCAAGAAATGGTAACATGCAATGATTATCAAAGTCAAATCCTCATTCATCGAATCGCGCGTCTTGACGATTCGTAAAACACGATATAAATGTCAAGGATTAACAGCTCACAATAAGTAACAAGATCAAAGTACAATGAAACAAATTGTGCTTCTTTTGCCGATTCTTAAGCCACCATGTAAATGTCAAGAAATTGTAGCGCACAATGAACAACAAAGTTAAATGCTCATGAAACGAGTTGCGCGTCTTGCCAACTCGTAAAACATCATGTAAATGTCAAGAAATATCAGCGCGCAATGGACAACAATGTCCAAACACCATAAAACGAATCGTGCGTCTTGCCGATTCTTAAGCCACCACGTAAATGTCAAGAAATGGCAGCGCGTAATGAATAACAAAGTCAAACCATTATGTAATAAATCGTGCGTCCTGCTTATCTGCAAACCACCATATAAATGTCAAAAAATGGCAGCGCGCAAGTAATCTGTTATTCGTTTAAGAAATAAAACCAAGAAAATGAAAATTCTCATTAACGGTGTTGGAAAATGTCCAACCACCGTCTTACCGCCTGGAACAATGATCACCAATGAAGGATGAGGGCAGAAGACTGGAATATCCAAATAGGCCGCCGGGACAGGAGCTCAGGAAGAAGCTGCTGCTCTGCACCGGGACCTCTGAATAGTGAGCACTGGGAGTTGGGCTGACTCTCTTTTATAGAGTCTTGGCCCAACCCAGAACCACGCCCAGGCATGTTGCAGAGAAAGTCTCTGGAAGGCCCTGGAATGGGGCCACAGCCTAACATACTCTGAAAACCTACAGCAATACATTGCAAAGGAACAGTATTTGTAAACATATTAAAAATAAGTTTTCAGGATTGAACTCTGCAATGCAAAAGGTTAAACCACAACATATCAGCACAATGAATAAATTACGTTGTTTTGAGAGTGCTTGGTTTTTGCATTTTTGTCGCCAATAGAGCGCGTACTGCTCTGGTGTTGACACTTCAAAGTACCATTCATCTGTTCCACTAGTCCTGATGCTTCAGGGAGGTACCTACAATGCAACTTCTGCTCAAAGTTCAATGCTGCACACAGTAATTTAATTACTTCATTGTTGAAGTGACCTCCCCTATCTGATTCTAAAGAGATCGGAAACCCGAAATTTGATATCAGTTCCCTAAGCAGTAGTTTAGCTAATGTGACACTATCATTCCTTTGTGTAGGGTATGCTTCAATCCAATAACTAAAGATGAATACAATCACCAACACATATCTCAAACCTCCACACACAGGCATCTCAATAAAAATCCATTTGCATTCTGCTGAATGGACCTCCAGCTCTTCCAATGTGGCTCAAATTAACCATTGTCCCTTTCCCTGAGTTCAGTTGTTGGCAAATGACACATCGATGGCAAACTGCTTCAGCAACTTGTCTAAACTTTGGGTTGAGCCAATCATGTTTATACAAACGAATCATTGCATCCCTCCCAATATGTGTTTGACCATGACAGTACCTTGTCATCGAAAACTGGATATTTGGCAAAATCAACTGACCGTCTTCAGAATCCCACAATTCATCTTTTCTTTGCACACATTTAATTTTTCTCCATGAGCATTTCTCCTCCCTGTCAACATTATTCTGCAAGGCTTTTAATTCTTCCAAAGTGTCAGTTATTTTCAATGCATAGCTTGTACAAGTTTCATCTTCTTCGGGTAACAGTTTAAACTTGTCTTTGAACGATATACAGTTCAATACTGTTAGACCTGACAGCCTTACAGTGGTCACCCCTAACTTTTTGCCTGCCTCCCTCCACTTTGTGGACACTGTTGTTGCTGGTTTTAGGACTCTGTGCACTTTACCACTGCTAACCAGTGCTAAAGTGCATATCTCCCTTAAAATGTGGTGACATTTGTTAATACCCAATTGGCTTATTTAATTGACTTATAAGTCCCTAATAAAGTATACTATATGTGCCCGGGCCTGTAGATTAAATGCTACTAGTGGGCCTGCAGCACTGATTGTGCCACCCACTTAAGTAGCCCCTTAACCTTGTCTCAGGCCTGCCATTGCAAGGCCTGTGTGTGCAGTTTCACTGCCAACTTGGCATTTAAAAGTACTTGCCAAGCCTAAAGCTTTCCTTTTCCTACATATAAGTCACCCCTAAGGTAGGCCCCAGGTAACCCCTAGTGCAGGGTGCTTTGTAAACAAAAGGCAGGACAGACACCTGTGTAGTTTACATGTCCTGGTAGTGTAAAGCTCCTAAATTAATTTTACACTGCAGTGAGGCCTGCTCCTTTCATAGGCTAACATTAGGGCTACCCTCATATACTATTTGAGTGCTAGCTCCTGATTTGAAAGGAGTACAAAGGTCATATTCCGTACGGCCAGAATGGTAATACAATATCATGCTGACTGGTGAAGTTGGATTTAATATTACTATTTAGAAATGCCACTTTTAGAAAGTGAGCCTTTTTCTGCACTTAAATCCTTCTGTGCCTTACAATCCACGTCTGGCTGGGTTAATTGACAGCTCCCTTGTGCATTCACTCAGACAAACCCCAAACACAGGATGCTCAGCCACATTTGCATACATCTGCAAAGTGAATGGGTCTTCCTGGGCTGGGAGGGTGGAGGGCCTGGCACTTACATGTCAAAGGACAGTAGCCTGGCCTCACACAAAGCACTGCCACACCCCCTACTGGGACCCTGGCAGACAGGATAGGACTGAAAGGGGACCTTGTGCACTTCTAAGCCACTCTTTGAAGTCCCCCCCACTTCAAAGGCGCATTTGGTTATTTAAGCAGGGTCTCTGACCCTACCAACTCAGACACTTCTGGACAAGATATCACTGGAGAAGAAACCCTGAACTGGTGCACTGTATTACTATTTCTGTTATGAGTCTGACCTTTGACCTGCTGAGAAACCATCATCTGTTGCTGCTCCATCAGGCTTGAGATATTTGAATTTGCTGTCTAGGTACCATGGGAACCTGCTGTTGCATCGGCTGCAACTGTGACACTTGTGCACGGGGCATTTACACCTGCTGCATTGGCTGAAAATTGTGCATTTGATTCAATATTGCACATCTTACGCCCTGATTACGAGTAGTGTGGGCACAATTACCACATGGAATTCTGATCCACCCGATTCTTATTGGGGTGGCATTCCTTTACCCAGTTTTTCTGGGTATTGAAACACTAGACCAGATTTTGACACATAGAAATTCCACCTGGTATAATTGTATGACACTTTGATTGCAACAGCTGCTAATCCTCTTTCCCATGTTTTTTGTTGCTAGGGATCAAAAAAAATTCTCCCTGCTAGAACGTTGCGTCCTCTTTCCTCCCCTGCTTGTATCTCCAATCCCGCCCCACAAAGCATAAATTTACCACCTGAGCAGAACAGGTGATATGGGTATGCGGTAAAACACCATGAAATTTGAAATTCCCTGTGGCATAAACGCTGGCAAAATCAGTTCTACATGGTATTCCCCATTCCCATGGGTTTGACTTGTATTTGCACATGTGGTGTTATCACACTGTTGCATTAATCTGCATGCCGATTTGCACCCCATCAGTACACAGCAACTCTTAATCAAGGCTTAAGTGGGTTCAAACTTTAGTTGATAGGCCTTTTCGCGACCCCCCCTAGTGCTGAGGCCTTTTTTTGTTTTTTTGGGTAGTTCGTGCTTAGGCCTCAATACATTTTTGTCCTTGTGAACTATTCATGCCAGATATATATCCTTTCTTTCCAACATCCTGGGGATTCTAAAGGTCCCCAGGGTATGTGGATTCTCTAGGAGGGACTCAGAAAATAGGCAAAATATAGCACCCTTTTTGAGTTTTTTGAGAAAAATGGAAAAAAAGTGCTCCAGATAAAAGTGTTTGTTTTATCCCCCTCAAAACGGTACCCACTAACGGTTTGTTATACTAAAGTCACCATCTTCCCAGCTTTCAGGAACGTGCAAAACTGAATCAAAAAAACTAAATTTGTACCACAGTTTAGCATTTATCCAAGAGATAGACAATTTTCCCGATTTGTTGTGCTCTCAACCTACTTCCAGTTTGTGGTGGAAACTAGTGTAAAACCCATGGGTGGTCCAGAAAAGCTATAGATTTCTAAAAAGTAGACAGAATTCCAAATTTAGCAAGGGGTCGTATGAGTATATCCCTCAAGATCTTCAAGGAAATAACTACTGAAAAAAGTAAATATTTAAAAATAGTAGGAAAAATGGGCATTTGTGACAACTTTTTCATTTGTAACATTATGTCATGATGGTAAATTGACAAAGCTATATACTATTAAGTTTGCCAGGCCCTTCTGGTTGCTGGGATATATAGGGTTTGTAGGTTCTCCAAGAATCCAAGGCACCCAGAGCAAACTGAGCTGCACTGAACAATGAGTTTTCATTAAGTACCAAGTATACACCAATTCCTAATGCAAAATATGCAGAGCAAAATATGGGTATCAAGAAAGCCTATATATACAGTATATCTGAAATGGGCAGTAGATATAGAGTTTAGGAGCACTGGTTACTTCTACATCTCTGAATGTGTGGGTACCCATACTAGGGTATGAATTGAGGGTATTTTCAAAATGTCATCTTTCTTATACACAGGCTTACATTTGAAAGGTAAAAATGCAGTGGAATCCAATTGGTAATAACAAATGTTCTATTTTTCTATGCTTCTACGCATCTCCCTATAAATATGGCATCTAACTTGTGTGAGTAGGACAAAAAATAGCCAAAATGCAACATGAACGCAGCACCAATTTTCCATTCAAAACTGACCCTCATTTTCCAATGTAGGTAGCTCTAAATTTTGGAACCTAGTTCAACTGGCACCTAGGCAAACCTAGCCAATTGGTACATTTTTAAAAACTAGACACATAGGAGTATCCAGGGTGGACTGGCTTGTGTGGCTCTCACTGCATTTGTTTACCCACAATCCATTGAAAACCTCACACTTTGAGTAAAAAACATTGTCCTCAAAATTCTGTGATGGAAAGTTCTGGAATTTGTGGTAAATCACAAACTTCTTTCCACCCAGCATTCCCCCAAGTCTCCCAATAAAAACAGTACCTCACTTGTGTGAGCAGACCTAGTGCCCTCAACAGGAAACAGCTCAAAATGCACCATTGTATCCGGTATATGACCAAGGGATGAGGTGGGATGTAACTATAGGCAGGGACATTATAAAATATGTTTTTTATGCCCTGGTGAGGGAAAACTGCATTTTTTCATCCCTCCATAGAAAGTCAGCTCCTTACGCTATAATGGAAATATGTTTCATAAGCCAAAGTTTGGCTAGGAAAAACTTACACAGAAAATAAGTTTTAAGACTTTCTTTTCTGCAAGCCAAATACCAGCCTGCTAGGGGTCAATCCTGATTGGTCAGCCCTAAATGGATTACCCAGGCTGCTTTGGTTAGGGGATAAGTGACCTGCTATGAGCAGAGGTTATCTGATGGGGGGGTAGGAAGATGGGGATCCCAGCCACGAAGGTGCTAGGTGAAGCGAGCTGAGATTTCAAAATGATATCAGTCATAAACTAGGCCTGCCCTTGTACCCCTGTACCTCACAGATAGATGGTAGGCTTTAGGAAGGAATTTGCAGATCTGCTGAGGGGAGTTAAAGGAAATTAGCTACACCAGGGGGTTGGTTTAGCCAGCTCTTGCTCCTCTGGAGAGAAATCCTCCATCTTAGAATGTTAGAGTGCAGTGCTTTATGGGATAAGAAGATGCCACACGTTGGAGGAAGATGCCATACCTCTGGGTGGCACCCTGAAGTTCGATGGACAATGGTGCACACTGACTGTGCCTCAAGATGATAGAAAAAACATGGCTGATCTGCATTGGAATTCATATCTTCTGCCTAAAACCACAAGAAGAAGAAGGTCTGCCCTGCTGAAACCCTGGTTTACAACCTAGAGGCCTACACACTTAACGACTGCACCTGTTGCATGCTGGATTCACAGTACAAAGGACTTTGCCTTGCTTCAAATAGAAGAGGACTCAGGAGTGGACTCTCTGAAGCAAGAGGTTAAAAGAGCTTCCCCTGCGCCAACTACCACAAAAGTCCCCAGCCTGGAGCTCACCCAGTGGACTTCCAAGGATTTTGCCAAGTGCATTGTGGAAATTGTAGTCCCAATGTCCCAAGGAGCAACTCAGAGATTCTGGAATCTTGGATGGGGATTTTGGATCACTTACCTTCATCCAGAAACACTTTTAGAATAAGTGTAAGGTGTTACATTGCAGGGGGCTGGAGCTCTTGACTCTGTCCTGGTACAGTGCAACCTTCCCATTAATTGCTATTTGCTTCTAAGCACGAGTTATACTTTTAATCTTTACAAATTAAGTCTCTGGTTCCCTATATTGGATTTTTGGTGTCATTTACTAAATATTTACTATTTTTATAAATTGGTGTGGGATATTTTTTGTGTGTTGTGTCTTACTTATTTACTGTATTGGGGTGTTTAAATGCTTATATACGTTTCTCCTAAGTTAAGCCTGACTGCTCATTGCCAAGCTATCAGAGATTGAACCAGGGGATGTTATATGGGACCTTGACTGGGCACAATCCTGTGTTGGGGGTATATTGCCAGTGGTAGGTGTGTTCTTACCTCTACCAGTACCCAGCCTCAAACAAATTGAAGGCCACAAGGGCACCACATGAAATTAGTTTTTTATTGTTGAAGGATTGCATACATGTATTGTGCAGTGAGCAGAAATATATGTCTTTGTGAATTTGTGAGGCCAGAAGAGCACCGCATGCAGTTTGTATTTATTGTTGAAGGATTGACTACATGTTTTGTGCAATCAGAAGAAGTTTATGTCTTTGTGAATTTGCAAGGCCAGAATGGTACAGTATGCCATTTGTTTTTTTACTTTGGAATGGTTGTGCACATGTGTTGTGCAATCAACAGATATATGTTTTTGTGAATTTGTAAAGCCAAGAAAGGCACTGCATGCAATATGTTTTTTATTGAAGTTTGGTTTGTTGAGTGACTGAAGGTGACCGTATGCAGTGTGATGAAGTGTAGCACAGTGTGATGTTGCTATGAGATATTGTATAAATAGGCAAACAGTTTTTTTTCGATTGTACATAGCATGTAATGAATAATCATATTGTAATGTGTCCCATAGGACTTCGAAAACTGAACGGAATACTGAAAGACTATTGTAAAAATGGTAAGGTAGAAAAAGTAGACAAAATTATTTCTTGCCAGAAAAGTCATGTGAGTCTACTTTAAAATGACTATCTATTGTTAGTCATGTATAATAAAGTATTGCACTGATTTGTGTAAAAAAGCCTATATGTGAACAGGCATTTGATTAAAAATGTAGAAGCAGGTCGTCCATCGCTGAAGTGCAGTCCGCAGTGTTTTTCTCCCTGTCGCAACACTTAGTAAAAACTGTCCATGGAACTGCCAAGAGGAGCCTGCGTGGTCATTTCAAAGTCATGAGAGCGTATTCATTCACCCTTTAACAGTGGCATAATCATGCCATTGTAGTGGGCAGCCCCCACCCCTCTATTTCTTGTTTTTAATTCCCTGGCATCTAGTGGGTTGCCTTGGGTTTTTATCCAGTTTGCCCCCAGGAAGGGCAGAGAGACTTCGTCCCCATTTAGTTGGAGAGGGGGCATGGCCATGTGCCCCTCCCCTCTTTTAAAAAAAATAATTCTTCCCTGGGGTCTAGTGGGCTTTCTGCCCCCGTGGGGGACAAATTGAGGGTACAAATCCCATCAGCTCCCATGGAGCAGAAAGAATGTGCCCATTTTTCAGGGAGTGAGGCATTGCCATTCTCATTCTGTGTAGCCCCCTCCCTACACTAACAAAAAATAGTCTCTGATGCTTAGTGGGCTTTCTGCTATCTAGAGGGGTGGATCCGGGGTAATAACTCCCATATTCCCCCCAGGAGGGGCAGGACGTCTGTGCCCATTTGTGTTTGGAGTGGGGACACTGACATGCCAATTTTGGGAAGCTCCCACCCCTACAAACTCAAATAAAGTAAATCCTTTTTGCCTAGTGAGCTTTCTGCCTGCCCCCCGTTGGGACAGATCAAGGGCTCCACTCAACAAGCACTAGCCACTATATCCTGCATATGGAAGACCTCGGCTGGTGGAAGATTCTTCACCCACCTCACAGCAAAGAGTTGGAACACCTTGTCCCCGCACCTCATGCAGTCTCCATCACTCCCTTAATTCAGGAAGGACCTTAAAACCCAGATCTTCGACTGAAGTTCAGTGGACAAACCCCTCGGTCCCTTGAGACCCTTATGATTGAGAAGTGACACTCTATAAATCCTGATTTTATTTTGATTTTTGTTATTGCCCCCATCTGCCCCTGGGTGGCAGTAAGACTTTAGTTCCCATTTGCTTTCGGTGAAGGCATGGCCTTGCCCATTGTGGGCAGCCCCCATCCCTGTCCTGTAAAAACAAAAAACTGGTGTCTAGTGGGCTCTCTGCCCTCAAGGTGGCAGATTGGGGTAATAACCTCCACCTGCCCTCCAGGGGGGTGCAGAAATATGGTTTTCATTTGTGTTGGGGCGGTGCACATGCATGCTTATTTTGGGCAACCTCCACTCCTGTAAATTAAAGAAAAGTAATCCCTTGAGCCTAGTGGGACTGAATTTCCCAATAACAGTTGGGCGGGAGGAAAAGCCCTTTCCCAAGGGGCCGCTACCCCCTCCCTGGTGTCTAGTGGAGTGGATCCTTGGTTGTGGATCGCTCTCCTGTGGTGATCCCCAAACAGGGTTCCCCTTTCTATTGATACCTCCCCATCCATCTAAGTGCTCAGGGGGGCAGAGATAGCCCCGTGAACACCTAGGCAGTAAAAGTGAAATAAGCACTGATTGTCATTTCATGGAAAACAAAGAAAAAGCCTTGCTAGCTGGCAAAGCTCTTCCGAGGCTGTTTCTTTGAGCAGGAAATCCCTCTGGTGCCAGCAGCAGAGGAATTTCCTGTGTCATGTGCGGGAATGGCTGGGAGCCATTCTACACACATGAGCACCGTGGTGTGTGATGGTTCCCAGCCGTCCCTTGCACACAAGGGGATAATGTGAAGTGATGAAAGTGGCTAATTATTAAGCATAAAAGTTGTGGCTTTGTGGGTGTCTATTGTGAAAACATGATAGTAAGAGCATGAGGTAAGTAATGTATTTATTATGGCTGGGAGCTCCGTCATATTATCAAGTGATGAGCGATGTTAGTGGCTGAGTTGTGGTAATAGTGGGAGTGAATAGGTGGCATGACAAGTGTGTGAGTGGAGAATTATGTACCCTATCACTGGAACTGTGGTGCACCTAAAGTGGAAAAGCAGAGAATACTGCAACCAGAAACCTATAAGCTGCTACCAGCAGAATGCCTACTATTGATTTGAAACCTGTCAGAGTGTAACTATGGAAAAAAGAAGCTTGTTACTTACAAAGAAGACTCTACACTCAATACACAGAAAGACATATGTTTTACACAAGTATACAGATCTGCACTAAATTCACATAACCCAAATCAATAAAATAAGTAGTTTAGTATTTAGTAATGGATAGAACTAAGGGCCTGATTATGAGTGTGGCAGTCTTACGACTGCAACCCTTGCGGTGGTGTTCTGGACCTCTGTGGATGTGGCAGTCTGACTGCCACATAACAACCCTGGCGGTCGGACCACCAGGGAACTGCCAGCTCCACCAGGATCTTGGATCCCAGTGGTCTAGCGGTGGCCGAGATCCTAATCCACCAGGGCAGCACTGCAAGCAGTGCTGCCCTGGGGATTACGGCCTCGTTCTCTGCCAGCCTTTTCATAGCAGTAACATCGTCATAAAAAGACTGATGGAGAACAGGTACAGGGGGCCACATGGGGGGCCCCTGCACTGCCCATGCACTCGGCATGAGCAATGCAGAGGTCCCCTGCCCAGCACCATCGTAATGTTCCCTGTCTGCTTTGCAGACACTGAAAGTTGCAAGGGTGCTCGTGCACCCTGTTCGCTACAGCATTGCTGTTGGATCAATTACAAGCAGGAGTCACTGCTGTAGCCTGTTTCCCGCTAAGCCAGCGGGCAGAAACTTAGGTTTCTGCCCACCGACCTAGCGGAAAACCCTTATTAACTCTGGCGGGGTGGTCACCGCGTAGGTGGTGACCGCCCTGTGGGTAATTTGGTGGACAAAGTTTTCCATCTGGCAAATTCAAAATATTACCCTAAGGGCCAGATGTAACAAGCAGTTTGCACGTCGCAAACAGTGAATTTCGCTGTTTGCTCGTGCAAAAAGCACATCGCAATGCATAAACCTCGTTTTGCTAATCGCAATTGGGAAGGGGTGTTCCCTTCCTAATTGCGTGTCGCAGTGCAATGCTGGATTGGTTTTTAACCGCGAACGTGGTCGCAAACCAATCGCAATTTGCACCCTTTTCAAATGGGTGTTAACCCATTCGCAAAAGAGAAGGGGTCCCCATGGGACCCTTTCCCCATTGTGAATGGCAATGGCAATGGACCACTGCCTGCTCTGAAAAAATGAAACAAAATCGTTTAATTTTTCGTTTTTGTAATGCATCTCGTTTTCCTTTAACGAAAACGGGCTGCATTACAAAAAAAAAAAATGCTTTATTAAAAAGCAGTCACAGACATGGTGGTCTGCTGTCCTCAGCAGGCCACCATCCCTGTGAGGGCCACCATTCGCAAGGGGGTCGCAAATTGCGACCCACCTCATGAATCTTCATGAGGTGGGCTTTTGCGACCCCCTTGCGAATCGCAGATGGTGTCAGGGACACCATCCAACATTCCGAATTGGGACTCGCAAATTGCGGGTCACAATTCTAAATGTTCCTACATCTGGCCCATAAGTCTCTAGCCATATGGGTCACACCGAGGTCAGAGGAGAGATATCATTTTAACCTTGCAATTTATTGATCAAAATCTAGGAGAAATTAAAGCAGTGGCTATTTTGAATCTCTGTTTATTGTGGTGAACCAGCTAAGTAAAAATACATGGCTGTAATACATTGTGGCCCAGATTTACTAACACTTTGTCCCAGGTTTGCATCCCAAAAGTAATGCAAATCCAGAGCCAAGTATTGCTGGATTTTGCTTTCCAAAACATTCTCATAATATAACATAAACATGAAAATGCATGCAAAAGTCTTCCTTTTTGCCCTGATCACCCCCATTTTTGACGCTGGTTACTTCCTCTGACTGTGACCTGGGCTCTGCCATGCAGACCCAGGGCCAGTGCTCTTTTGAAAAGCTTTATAGTAACTATACCTACCTATAACTATAATAATTGGGTTTGACAACCTATCTGTAAGTCCCTAATACATGGTTGGGCATGGGGGCTCAGGGGTCCCAGTGACGTTAAGGCAGTTATGGGTGCACTGCTGTGTTGTCTGTTGTCATTTTAAAGTCAGCCCTGCCTTGCAGGCTGCTTTCAAAATACAATTAAGCCCAAATTCGACATTGAAATTTAAAGTACTTCCAAATCTTAACCTACCTGATTCGTACACATATGTCAATGCTAAGGTCTGCCCTAGGTGTCCCAAGGGTAGGGTGTATTTTAATTATAAGCAGGGGCATGATAAAGGATGTTTTATATTGACCTGGTGAGAGAAAAACTCCCAGTGTTGTGTTTCCCCATTGTAGTATATTAGGTTGATAGGTTAACATGAGAAGATGTTATTTAAAACTAATGAAGTATATCTTTTGATAGGAGTGAGTTAGAAATCTGTTTCAAAATGTCATAGTAATAGTTAAGGTAAATTCAACAACTTACCAAGGTTAGATTTATCATGGCTATTACAGCAAAATGGTTTTAGAACTCTTTCCTAAGGTTACCTAAAAACAGCCCTGTAGTAGCCTCTCCTGATTGGTCAGCCTTTGTCAGGCTGACCAGGCTGCTCTAATAGGGTGTGAAGTGGCCTAGTCTGAGACAAAGGGACCATTTGGTGGAGAGAGATCTGCAACAGCAGATGCCAGGGCAGGAAGAGGGCTGGGTAGCTAAACTGGTCTTCAAACAGAGAAGGACAAATAGAGAAGGACTCAGGTCCTCACCTACTTCCTGCACTCCCAGCCAGATGGGAGCCCCTGTAATTTAACTGACATATGGGATGAAAGGGGAGTGTAGCGAAAGGTTAGCCACTTCTGTGGGTACTCTTACTCCAGTGCATGTTTTTTCCATTTTGGATTTTTGAGAAACAGTGCTTTTTGGGACAAACATGTGTCACGTTTCTAAGGGGGTGGTGATCAGAGAGGGTTGCTCCCTGCACACCATTGGTCAGGGGTTCCCCTCTGCTTACCAGACCAAAAACCTGGATAAAAGTGGGAGAGCTGCCCAGAAACTCAGATCTCTGCTGGAAGAAGTCAGAAAAATAAGGACTGTCCCTGCACCTAAAAGGACTGCACTCTAAAGGACTGCACCTGCTGCACACTCTGGGATTTACCACAAAGAGGTCTTTGCCTTGCTTCAAAGATCCAGGAGTGGACTCCCTGTAAGGAACAGGTGAAAAGTAGCTACCAACAGTCCCCTGCATCAATTCCTGCAAGAAGAGCACTTCCGACCAGCAACAAATGCACTTTTAAGGATTTGTCCAGGTGCACTGTTGAATTTGTAGTCCCAACTCTTCAAGGACCAACTCAGAGCTTCTGGAACCTTGGCTGGTGTTGTAGACACTTCAAGTCCCCAATTAGATCTTCTGGAAGAAGATCCAGAAGCTTGGAGCATTTGGAAACATTTTGTGAAAAGCTCCATAAGTGGACTTACCCATCGATGAGAGGCCAGCCGGAGATGTCGAACCACAACTCGGCCTGAAATTCAGGTCTGCCCCACTGTAAGTTCTGGAGCTCTGCCCACTGACAATGAGAACCAAGACCTCCAGGATTTCACTCAGGCCTTGGGCTGAACCAAGCCGACGATAACGAATTGCAGCCTAGCCAGCTGTGAAGCCTCACATGACATCAAGGAAAAAAAAAGTGTGAAGGTAGAATTTTAACCATATCTGATATCTGACCTGGGCTCCATCATGGTCGGCCTCAAACTTTGACTTTGACCAGATAGCTGCGGTTGGCGCTTTTCACTTTTAGGTACTAGAAATTCAATTTTTTTGATTTAATCTTTGGCAATCTATTTCTATGGTTCCCTACAATGGATTTTTGTCATTTTGGTGTCATTTTAAAGATAAACATATCTACTATTTGTTAGAAATGGGGTCTTTGGTTGGAAGTTAGGTTAGCCGCGGTCCAAGCAAGGGCCTTCACTCTTGTCAAGGCAAAGGAGAAACACATCTGGTTAACCCCACCTGACCCTATTGGTAGCTTGGCACAAGCAGTCAGGCTTAACTCAGAAGCAATGTGTAAAGTATTTGTACCAACACACACGGTAATACAGTGAAAACACTACAAAATGGACACCACACTAGTTTAGAAAAATAGGCAATATTTCTCTAAATTAAATAAGACCAAAACGACAAAAATCCAACATACACAAATTAAAATATTAATTTTCAAAAGCATAAGAGTCTTATTCCATAGAAAACAATGGAAATGTTGATTTTACACAAAGAACTTGGTTAGCATCAAAAATAAAGCTGCATGGATGAGTGTGCATCGGAAAAGGAAGCGATGCGCCGATTCCTTCCTTGCAAGTAAGGCCGTGCATCGTTTCTTCTCCAGTTGGGTCAGCAATGCATAGTTTGTCTCCCTCACAAGTGAGCAATGCGTTGATTTCCGGATGGGGCAGCTTGAATCCACAAAGAGTTGGGTTGACTTTGATGCCCAGGGATGATGCGTGGAACATCCAGTCGCAAGGTTTAGAAACCACGCTGCGCCGGGTTTGCGTCGTTATCTGCACCCTCAACAGGTGTTTTGCGTCGTTTCTCCAGCCGTATTGTGTCGATCTCCCAGCCGCGATGCAGGTAAAGCATCAATTGGCGGCACCTTGTTTATCATCTGCGTTGCAGATGATGCATCAAAAGTTTCCTCCCATGGCGTTCTGTGCGTGGATTTTTAGCTTTTGATCTGCCAACTTCACCTATCAATAGCCCAGGGACTGGTTAGGGCACCACTTGGCAATAGTCTCAGTAGAGAGTCCAGGTACTGGCAGAGGAAGTCTTTGATGGCCCTGAGACTTCAAAACAGGAGGCAAGCTCAGTTCAAGCCCTTGGAGATTCCTCACAAGCAGGAATCCAGAACAAAGTCCAGTCTTTGACCCATTTCACAGGCAGAAGCAGCAATTACAGGGTAGGCACCTTCACGAGCTGACATCCTGCCTAATAGGGGCTATCAATATGGCAACAACGTTTAACCTCCCCTTAGCAGTTATAACGCTGGATACCTCAAAGGCTTTTGATAGGGTGAATTGGGTCTTTCTAGCTACCATTTTAAAAGAATATGGTTTTGGCGATACATTTTGTCTGATGATGAGCCAAATCTATTTGAAACCTACAGCTAGGGTTTTAGTAAACAGGAGTTTGACTTCTACTTTCCAAATTTTTAGGGGCATGAGACAGGGTTGCCCACTCTCACTGATATTGTTTAATTTATACATTGAACCTCTGGCCAGAAGAATAAGGCAAGACCAGAGGATCCCATCTTTCTTGTATGGTGGATGGGAGAAAAAAGTCTCCCTATTTGCTGATGATTTGCTTTTGGGTACACCGGTTCAACATACAGCATTGCCGGCAGTCTTGGATATAGTTGAGGAATTCGGTAGAGTCTTGGGCTTTCAGGTTAATGCCGATAAGACAGAAATAATGGTATGGAATTAGTGGTCGGTGTGCCCATTAATAAAAGTTGAAATGAGATACCTTGGTATCAAGATAGTGAAAAATATTGAGCAGATTTCAGTTGTTAATAATAAAAAAGTGCGTGTGGAGTGTTGCAGTTTGATGAAAAGTTGGATGCATTTACCTTTGTCAATTTTGGGAAGAATACATTTGGTGAAGATGGTAATTCTGCCCAAGGTTAGTTTTGCATTTAATTCAATCCCTTTGCAATTTGATAAAATATTGATAGCCAAATTTCAACAAGATATTAATTCATTTATATGGGACCACATGGGAGTGAGAATTTCTTGGAAGAAGCTACGCAGAAGAAGGGAAAAATGGGGATTAGCGTTGCCTGATCTGCATCTATATGGTTGGGTTTTTCAACTTAAAAACGTTAGGATGCTCTGCTCCTCCCTTGACGCTACAGAGGTGGGGTCTATGTTCAAGGCTATGCGAGCGGAAGTGAAGGGGGGATGAAACCATTTTTTGTTTAAATTAGGGGATCCAACATTTTTCAAAAAAATTAAGTTAAAGGATTTGAGGGATGCAGCAAAATGTTGGTATAGCATAAGGTGAATGTGTAAAATGGATTATTACAGTTGTCGGGCACCCATTTGGGATTCACCAGGCATGCCAGAGTGCCTTAAAGATGTGTTGGCCACTCCAATCAAGAACGCTGGGTTGAAATGCTGGTGTGACTTAGTCAAGAAAGGTTGTTTACTCCCCTTGGAGAAAATCTGGGTGAAAACAGTTGGGGGCTTGTTAAAACTAAAGTACCTCCAACTGAATGGGTGGGTACGGAAGGCTGGCAAGAGTTGTGGCTTGAAGTATCAGATAGAGGAAAAGATTATGGAAGATCCCCCCCAAAAAAAGTAGTGGCTACTTGGTATTGGGAGATGGTGGATATAGTAGATGGGGAATTTAAGTTAGCCGACGATTTATGGGGTGATTTTTTCCTGGAAATACAGTTGTGCAAGGTCTGGCAGGCGTCTATGCGTACCTTATATCAAGTGGTTAAACCAGCCCCATATAGAAGAAACCACCTGTTTGTAATAAATAGGGCATACTTGTCACCTTGTAAGCTCTCAAAAATGCGGACGGGAGAGGTGGCTAAATGTGGAAAGTGTGGAATGGAAAAGGCCACGGATGTCCATATGTTTATGGAATGTCCGGTAATCCTACCTTTTTGGGAGGCAGTGAGGTTTACAATCTCAAAGGTATTGGGTGTTGAGATCAAGAATAGCCTAATATTAGTTATCTTTGGAAGATTAGAGCAGATAGGAAATCTAGAAGTGACTCGCAGAAATTGCTGTTCTACGCTATATTGTTAGCTTGACGAGCAATTTGTAGGAAATAGGTAGGTAAGGTCACCCCCTCTTATAAAGAGTGGTTGGATCAACTGACATATGTGTTTAAAATGGACACAGTAATGGGGAAGTCAAATAAATGTTGGTCACCATTTAAAGCCTGGTTGGGGGAACATATGGTGAAGACTACATATCTTGTCCTATGATTATTCTTCTCTCGTGTCTCTCATAGTTGTGAAATCAGGGCGGTATGTCTACCCCCCTGTGGTGGGTATGATGAGAGAGAAGAAGGCCCCCTCCCCGGTTAAGGAGGCAGGTCGATCACAAGAGTGAAGAAAGACCAGGAGCCTGGGATGAATGAGGACAAAAAAAAAGAAGCAGCAATTGTAGGATAGCTCAACAAAGCACAGTCACGGGCAGCACTTCTCCTCAGCTCTTCTCCTTGCCAAAGGTTCCTCTTGGTTCCAGAAGTGAGCTAATTTCCAGGGGTTTGGGTCCAACACTTTCTCCCTTTGAAGCTGGCATACTTCAAAGGAAAGTCTCTGATGTTTACAAGATTCTGCCTTGCCCATGCCAGGCCCCAGACACACACCAGGGGGTTGGAGACTGCATTGTGAGAGGGCAGGCACAACCCATTCAGGTGTAAGTTACCACTCCCCTCTCCACTCTAGCTCAGATGACTCATCTGGATATGCAGGCTACACCCCAACTCCCTTTGTCTCACTGTATAGAGGGGATTCACAAACAGCCAGACTGTCAAACTGACCCAGACAGACAATCCAAAACAGGCAGAGTCACAGAATGGGTTAAGAAAATGCCTACTTTCTAAAAGCGGCATTTTCAAACTAACAATCTAAAAAACAAGTTTACTGAAAGATGTATTTTCAAATTGTGATTTCAGAGACCCCAAACTCCACAGTTCAACCTGCTCTCAAAGGGAATCTACACTGTAAGGATATTTAAAGGCAGCTCTTGTGTTAGCCTATGAGAGAGATAGGCCCTCCTACAGTGAAAACTGAATTTAGCAGTATTTCACTGTTAGGACATGTAACACACGTCTGTACATATCCCACCTTTAACATACACTGCACCCTGCCCATGGGCTACCTAGGGCCTATCTTAGGGGTGCCTTACATGTGTAAAAAGGGAAGGTTTATGTCTGGCAAGTGGGTATACTTGCCAAGTCAAATTGGCAGTTTAAAATTGCATACATAGACTCCTGCAGTGGCAGGTCTGAGCCATGTTTACAGGGGTACTAATGTTGGTGGCACACCAGTACTGCAGGCCCACTATTAGCATTTGATTTAAAGGCCCTGGGCACCTCTAGTGTACTCTACTATGGACTTACTAGTAAATCAAATAAGTCGACCATTGATAGCCAATTACACATACACTTTACATAGGAGCACTTGCACTTTAGCACTGGTTAACAGTTATAAAGTGCCCAGAGTATCAAAAACAGCAGAACGGTCCCTCAGAAACAGAGAACTTGAGGCCCAGGAAGTTAATATATATTTAGAAGAGAGGAATTTAGCCCTGTCCAGTAAGAAGTGAATAAGGAAAGAAGAGAAAAGAGATAGTGGCAGGAAAGAAGAGTTTGAGGTTTCCATGGGTGGTGGGTTTGACTCAAGGCTACCCAAGGTGATTGCCCCTAAATACCAAGAGGGTGATGACATTAATGAATGGCTGATAGTATTTAAGAGAGTCTTTAGGTTGAGGAGGGTAGCCTACAGTATTGGGGTTCACTCTTGTGGAAGTTGATTCCAAAAGCTGTGAGGACTAGGCTCCTGACCCTAGAGGGGGAAGCGGCAAAATCATACACACACATGAAGAGATGTCTGATCAGGAAGTTTGGTCTCACTCCAGAGCAGTATGGAATGAAGTTCAGGAACACCCAAAAAGTCAGTACTCAGTCCTGGGTTGACTTTGTAGGTATCCCAGTTAAGACAAGGGAGGGCCAGAAACAGGGTAATGAGGTAAGTACCTATGAGGGGCTGTACAATATAATCATGAAGGAGTAACTGTACCTCAGAGAAGTTACACCAGTATCTGATTGACTCTAAGCTGTCTAGCCTTGGTGGACTTGATGGAAAAGCTGAAGAGTGGGTAAGAACCATTGTTTCTAAGAAACACCAAGGGGATGAACAAAAGAAAGGAGGACAGGTCCCCTCCCAGGGGAAAGTCCTGGGTAACCAAGATAAAAAGACAAAAGAGTCCTCTAAAGGTACACAAACACCTGCACAAGGAGGGGGGCCCTGAGCCATTCCACTTCCAAAGGGAGGGGGATCAGTGGAAGCACTTGATCCTGAAAAGGAAGGGAAGTTTTCTGACCCTTCAAAGTTAGGGAAGTGTTTTGATTGCTTGCAGCCAGGATACAAAAGAGGAGATGTTGCCTGCTCAAATAAACCTCACTGGTTAGAAGTCCCAAGGGATTTCTAGTAGAGGTGTGGGGGTGGATGTTGGCCTGGAGATGGAGAATTGATACAAAGAGGTAACCTTAGTGTTTATAGGTGGGGTGGAAGTTGCAGCCCTGGCAGCCTTTCCTCCAAGCATGGAGAAGTAAAGGCAGAGGCCTAAAATCAACTGGACTGAGTTACAGAAACCAGAGTGACTAGGATCATGAACAAACTGGTTTCTCCAGAGCAGATCATACCTGGTGTATTCCACCAGGTGACCTATGCAGACATCAGAGCCAAGCTCTGTCCCATGGAAATAGTGAACATGGAATGACCAGATTTGACTGGCCCTAAGAAGGTAGTTGTGTCTCCTGTCCTCCCAATAGGGTATCTACTGGGAAATGATCTTGAAGCTCCTCAGTGGTGACGGGTAGAAAGGAAGGTCCATGCGCAGATGCTGGACCTTCCTGAGTTGGGTATGTGCTGTGACCAGGTCATAGACTGCACATCAGGGAAATGCTGGACACTTGGACCTGGAACAATAGGTCAAGCCTCCTAAAGCAAGAAAAAGGGCACAGGGTCTGGTGAGCCAGCCCAAAGAACTCCAGAGGCGCAGAAGGAATATAACCCTGAGGGGGAAGATCTGACTTCTGAAGTAGGGACTCTACCACTGTAAGGTCTGTCCAATTTGGAAGAGTTGCAAGGAGCCAGTGGATTCACCAGAGAAGACAAAGGGAGTGTCTCACTCTTGAGGACCTTGGGCAGATTGCTTCCAGGCAGGAGCAGGGTGATTTCAGTAGACTTCATAGGGTCTAAAGGGAGGATGGAGTCCTCTATACTGTGGTCAGAGACCCCAAAACCTGTGCAACCAGGAGAGTAGTGAACCCCAGAAGTATATAGAATCCATCCTTTCCTTGAGCCATGACATCCCCTTGGCAGGGCATTTGGGGAAGACCAAGACCTAGAAGAGGCTGGTCAACCATTTCTATTGGCCCAAATGTCTGCCAAAGTAAAGGAGTTCTGTAGCTCCTGTGTTACCTGTCAGGTTAGTGGCAAGACAGGGGGCAAGCCAAAGGTTCCCTTACCTCTACCCCACTGCCATTGGTTGAGACTCCCTTTGAGGGGGTAGGGGCCGATATTGTTGATCTCATAGACCCATCAACAGCCTCAGGAAACACATAGAACTTGGTGGTAGTGGACCATGCAACCAGATATCCAGAGGCAATATCTCTCAGGAAAGTCACTGCTTACACAGTGGCTATGGCCCTACTTAGTGTGTTCACCAGAGTGGGTTTCCCAAAAGAGGTGGTCTCAGATAGGAGTACAAACTTTTATATCTGGCTATCTGAAAATGATGTGGGATGAATGTGGTGTTACCTACAAGTTCACCAACCCATATCATCCCCAGACCAAAGTTCTGAAAAAAAGATTTCGTAAGACCCTGAAGGGCATGATCATGGGTTTGTCCGATAAACTCAGGAGTAGATGGAATTTATCCTCCCATGCCTGCTGTGTGCATACCGGGAGATGCCACAGAAGGGGCCTGGGTTCAGCCCCTCTGAGTTACTCTTTGGGCACCGTGTAAGAGGACCATTGTGTTTAGACAGAGAGTCTTGGGAGAAGCTTCTCAAGGAATCCAAAATGAATGAGCTTGACTCTGTGCTCACAGGGCCATCCAGGAGAAATGTAATGGGACCTTCCCCATTTTGGTGAAAAAAGGTAAGGTCACCTACTTGGGAGACCTTGGGACCTCCAGGAATTCCCACCGGATCAGCATGTCAATAGAATAAAACCCCACCAAGACAGGGTAGAGATGACCATGCTGATGGTCATAAATGAGGGAAGATAGGGAGAGAGTGAGCCTCTGCCAGATATCCTCTCTAGAAATTTGCAAGATGGTTTAGTGGAGGGAGTGGTACGTTATCTGAAGTTGACAGGCCAGGAGCAAAAATACTGCAAAAAAGTGTTGCAGAAATTTGATGGGCTGTTCCCCCTAGCTACCAGACTCACCACTTAGTATGTCCATGACATTGACAGTGGTGACAGCTCACCTGTCAAAACAAGCTGCACAGGTTGTCTATCCAGGTAAGAGCCAACTTCTAGGCTGAAGTAGCCAAGATGCTGGAGGTAGCTGTAATTGAGCCCTATGAAAGTCCTTGGGCCAGTCAAGTGGTACTGGTACAGAAGCCTAATCCCCAAGCGGGGAAGAAGCAATTTAGATTCTATGTGTACTACAGAGGTTTGAATGCAGCCATCAATAGTGACACTCACCCCATACCAAGAGCTGATGAGCTTATTGATAGATTGTGGGATGGCAAGTACCTGATTACATATGATCTGACCTCAGGTTACTGGCAGGTTGCCCTAAGTCCAGAAGCAAAGGAGAGGTCAGTATATTCCACTCCAAAGGGCCACTTTCAATGCAGGTGCCCTCTGGTTTGAATAATTCCCCTGCCACCTTCCAAATATTAGTGAGCAGAGTCCGGTCTGGTTTGGAATCTTTTAGTACAGCTTATTTTACTATTGTAATGGATTGCCTCCATTTTGGAATTTTATGTAACAGTGCTTTCTGGACCAAATTGTGCCAGACTTTCAAGGACATGGTCATCAGAGAAGGTGGCATCCTGCAACCCATTGGTCAGGGGTGCCCCTGCTTGCCAACCTAGAAACTTGGATAAAAGTGGGAGAGCTGCACAGCAACTCGTATCCCTACTGGAAGAAACCAGAAGAAGAGGGACTGCCCTGCTAAACCCCTAGTCTGCACCAAGAAGGACTGCACTCTATGGTACTGCACCTGCTGCACACTCTTGGCTTCAACACAAAGAGGACTTTGCCTTGCGTCAACGATCCAGGAGTGGACTCCTTATGAGCAACAGGTACAAAGGAGCTACCAACAGTCCCCTTCATCAATGTCTGCAAGAAGAGCCCTGCTGACCAGCGTCCAGTGGACTTTTAAGGATTTTACCAGGTGCATTGTGGTAATTGTATTCCTAACTCTCCAAGGAGCAACACAAAGCATCTGGAAACCTAGTCTGGTATTGTGAACACTTCAAGATCTCAAAAAGATCTTCTGAAAGAAGATCCAGAAGTTTTAAGACATTTGGAGAAATTTGGTAGAAAAGCTCCATAAGTGGACTGGCACATCAATAAGAGGCCAGCCGGCGATGACAAACTGTGACTCAGGCTGAAATTCAGGTTTGCCCGCTGAAATTCCTGGAGCTCTACCCATTGATGATGAGAAACAAGACCTCCAGGATTTCACTGAGGCCTCGCGTGACACCAAGCCAATGATGACAACTCACAACCTGGCCTGCTGAGCCGCCTCGCTCAACGTTGAGGTAAAAAAAAGAAAAAATTTGACTAAGCAGAAGGTAACGTTTTGACCAAGGTCTACTACTCAAAGTATCCAACATGGGTTTCATTGCGGTCAGCCTCAAACTTTGACTTTGACCTGGTGAAGCGAAAACAGATAGCTGTGGTTTGCATTTTTTAGTACTAGAAGGTACATTTTCTTAATTTATTCTTTAAACATTCATATCTCTGGTTCCCTACATTGCATTTATGTCATTTTGGTGTCATTTTTAAGATAGAAAATATTTCCTAGTTTTATAAATTGGTGTATGATTTTTATTGTGGGTTGTGTTTACTGTTTTGCTGATATTAAATGCTTTGCACGCCTGTCTCCTAAGTTAAGGTTGACTGCTCATGGGCCAAGCTACCAAGGGGTGAGCATGGATTATTTTATTGAGACCTTGACTGGACCTTATTTGTCATTGTGTTTGTTATTACTAAGTGTATATACCTGCATGCCATTACTAATAAACGAATTTCCAACAGAATGCCTAAACTAATTGTTAGACATCTGACACCAACTCTTCTGTACACTTCTGGACCTGTGAAATCAACCAGGGAGAAGGACTGCTGTGCTGCTGAAAGGACTGCCAGTCTGCTGGACTGCTGTTCTGAAGGGTTGCTGTCCTACTACACTTTCCTGCTACCTTGCTGCCCTCTTTCCTCAGTGAGGAGGACAGGACATGCACCTCTAAACTCAGGACCCAAGCATGATTACAAGAGCTCGTTGGCTGGCCTCATAATCAGAAGCCCTAGGGATATTACATGCTTCCAACAACCTTGAACATAACACCTAGACTCTGCTATCCATGAGTCCTGTGCTACTATGTGGTGTCACCCGAGTCATGGACCCTTGAAAGTAGGCCTGAAGATGCTCTGCTAGTCCGTCTGTGGTCCTGACTGATCCGACGCATCTCCTCTGCTGCGTGTTGCAATCCAGAGCAGAAGTGATGCATCGTCATTGCTGTGTTGACTTTCCCATCGCAAGGGCTGTGCATCTCCCTCCTAGCCCACATCCCAGTCAGAACCACCACTGATTGATACATCACCTCAGAAATGATGCTGTATGACGTATTTTCGACCCGGACCTTCTGTTACCTCGGCTGCGTGACACGTCCTCCACACTGAAACCTGCAACACTTTGCAACCAGGATTTAAGGTACTCTTGCTCAGTGGGCTTAACTGGTGCCCAGTAGGCAGCCCATGCTGCATCGGAGGCAGCCTGAACTGGTGATTTTGTCCCAATCTAACGAGACCACATACCCGCAGTTGGCATTTTGTGCTTTTTGGTGCTAATTTCACTTGCATTTGTTAACTTGCATATCTTTGTTTGTACTGATTCGACTTTTGTTGTTATGGTCTGATTTTTTTTAAATTAAATTTTACTATATTTTTCTAAATTGGGGTGGGGTTTTCCTTGTGTTATGTTTTCACTTTATTACTGTTTGAAGTGGTGCATAAATAATTCACACATTGCCTCTAAGTTAAAACTGGCTGTGTTTGCCAAACTACCAGAGGGATCAGCAGAATGTAATCTGGAGTTGCAAATGACTTCACCCTAATTGAAGATTGTGGTTGGTGCTTGAATCAGGTTGCACCCTCCTTCAACCTGTAACTAAATTTCTGACAGATTTTAAAATAGATCAGCAAAAAAAAGGCTCACCTATGCAGAACAGCACATATTTGATGTGGAGAAAAATATGCACACCAAAACTGAGAAACTCCTAAATATGAATACAATTCTGAACCTGATTAAAGCCAAGGAAGACAATGTTGTGACCAGATCACACCATAGCAACCTTTGTATACTTGGTATAGCAGAATCTTTTGACACTGGTATTCTCGTGAAGGAATTACATTTGGCTATCTTTGGAGCTTGTAACCTCTGTTGCCTCATTGTGGTTGAATAAGAGCACTGAATGCTTGCAGCAAGAACCCAAAGTGTGTGCTAGCATGCCTCAATTTTAGGGACAGTGATACAATATTGTGGTTAGAAAGAAAGAAAAAACACCTTAACTACAATTGCCAATCCATCTTAATTGTTGCAGACTTCTCAATGACCAGGGGATGTGGTGGAACTCCACCAGTTGGGCACAACACCTAGGGCAAATTGAAGTCAGCTAGCTTTGTATAGAAAAAGGAATGCACATTGTAAAATGTTAAATAAATACATCTAAAGGGGTGTTGTGCTATACTTTGCAGGGATATGTCAGGGTCTGTTTCCATTCCTCATTATTAAAGGCCCAACCTGATCATTCTGCCAAATGTGATGAGAGCTGTACAAGTGCATTTACAGAAAAACGGAATTCAGGAAATATGATTTTCTTTTTGGTAATTTTATGGTGGCAAAGAGAGGATGTAAGTGTTCCCTATCAAATTGCGTTTGTGAGTAAAGGAAGTAATCAAATTTGGTTATTCTATGGTGAATCTAAGGCCCATATTTATACTCTGTTTGCGCAGAATTTGCGTCTTTTTTTTACATAAATCTGGCGCAAACTTAACTCATATTTATATTTTGGTGCTAGACATGTCTAGCGCCAAAATATTGGAGTTAACAACATTTTTTGCCTGCAGAAAACTACCTTGCATCAATGAGATGTAAGTTAGGTGTTCCTGGGCAAAAAAATGCCTCAAAGGCCCTAGCGCCTTATTTATCCTCCCGTGCAAAAATGACGCACTGGAGAAGGAGGCCCTTAAATAATGGCACTAAGCCTGCTTAGCGCCATTATTTAACGCCTGAGAAAGGGCAGACGTAAGGGGACCTGGAGGCATATTTCCATGGCTGGACACCATGGAATTTGCCCACAGGTGCCCTTCCCTGTCCCCAGGAAGACCCCCACCCACCCCTACCCACACCAGGAGGTCACCCACAGATGGGGGACCCATCCAAAGGGAAGTCCAGGTAAGTATTTTAGTTTTTTTTTTTTTTCATCCAACGCCGCTAGGGGCCTTGACTTGGGGGTCCCTGCACGGCACTGGCACCAAAAGCCATGCCCAGGGGGCATTCGTCCCCTGGGCCTGACCATTGGGTTGGTGGGCATGGCTCCTGTCTTTACTGAGACAGGAGCCATGTCCATGGGGCTTGTGCGCCAGAAAATGGCGCTAAACTGCTTAGAGGCAATTTTTTTGCCTCTAAACAGCGCCATAATTTAGTGCAGAAGCCCCGGTTCCCCTTACGCCTCCCAGGCCCTGTTTGCATCCTTTCAAAGTATGCTATCAGGGCCTTAGCGCCTTTCCTTAAATATGGCGCCCACCCGGCATCTAGGAATGACGCTATCCAGTGCTATACTTTTTGCCGCAAACTTGCGCTAATGAAGGTTTGCGTCAAAAAGTATAAATCTGCCCTTAAGTCTTCAAGGCTCTATTCAGACTTATTTGACAAGAAGAATGGCAACAACTTGGGCTGAGTGGGGTCAAGGCTCTATTACAAACATTTTTGGAACAACAACTTGGGCAAAACCATTGATATTGGAAATCACAGTGTATTTAAATTTCCAATGAATCAGGAACATGGTTACAATTAAATCTTAGTTTGGGGCATGACTCTTGACTGCATTGTGTTCTCCCTCTAGAGCAAAAAAGTAATTTATGCTTGCCATGTTTGAATGGAATAAGGAATGGGTCAAGGAAGGCTGTAGGAGACAGTAATAGCTAGAGTACTTACTGTTGATCTTCATTGCTCCAAGTCTGCATTCCTCACCCCACTACCCAGTTTAAATTGGACCAGCTCAGGACTCTGCTGTTGGCTACTGCTGGAGTGAGTTCTACCCTAAAGGGCTCTTCTGAGTTAATGTCACCCTTGGCTTTGTCTGGCTGGACTTCTCTTACTCCCCCTGAAAACCAGGGACTTTGAAATTCAGAAACATTTTGGCTTTAAAGGCCTCTGGAGGACCCGAACAAATGCGCCAAGCCGATCTGACGACAGTGAGTTGCTGCAAGGCTATTTGGGTTTCGCCCACTTGAAGGATTTTCTGCAGCCACTAATCTGGTTCAGCAGGACCTCGCAGACAAGGAGCACTCTTAAGGTGCAGCCTGCAACTGTGCCCCCCTAGAAAAATGCGTGCTCCAAAAAAGTGACTAAGTGTGAATTAATAAATCTTGACCAGACGAAGGTGCCAAAAGTATCGAGTCAGAAAGGGGCCTTCCTTTTGGGTGAAATAATAATTTGTCTTACTTGGAGATGCCCTTCCAAAAACGAACAACTTCACTAAGACTTGTCTGACAGCTGTCTGACCTCATAGAGTCCTTGTCAGCCACAGCCTGCTGCTTTACCCACTGAAGATTTTGGATTTTCATTTTTGAGAACCAATGTGAAATTCCAACAATGGTTGAACTTTGTTCCTGTATCTGACCCAAGTTTCATTGCAATCGGCCTCAAATTTGGGCTATGTTCTGGTCTGCAACAACCAATTGACCACAGTTATTCCTTAATGCTTTTTTGTGCTAGTTTTATTTAAAACACAAATAATTCACATCTTGGTTCCACTTATGAACTTTGCAATTTTAGGTGTCTTTTGATTTATTAAAATTAACTCTTTTTTTTTAGGAATTAGTGTGATATTTTTCTTGTGTTATGTTTTGACTTTATTATATTTTTGGTACTGCATGAATATTTTCCACGTTGCCATTAAGTTAAGCCTCTTAGCTACAAGGGGGTTGACTCAGGTTTATTTAGTAATTTTAGTGGTTTATCATGACAAGGATTGTCTTTGTTACTTAAGGTGGGTAGTTAGCTAAATAACCTAGGGGGTTATTACAACTTTGAAGGAGATGTTAATCCGTCCCAAATGGGATATAATGGACTTGTAATACGGCTGGTGGTATATGCGTCACTTTACCGTCACTTTTGGGACGGATTAACAACTCCTCCAAAGTTGTAATAACCCCCCTAATGTCTTACAGTAAAGTATTATTTAACAACAAAATATAACCCATGGGTTCAGCATATTGGCTAATAGGAAAACATATATTTCTAATTTCTTTATGTCACTTAAGGGATTTCATCTGTAAGTATATGAATTTGTCTTCTATTGCCCACTTTCGCCAACTACACACTTTTGTTGAGTTTTTGTCAGTGTGTGCCTGGTAAACACATATTCTCACAAACACACTCTAACAAACGCACACATTTAACAGCTGCCTGGTAAAATACCACTTTTTCACAGTGGGAGCCTCTGAATATGAAAATGCACATGAATCACATGTAGAATGATTTCCAATTAAACATTATCAGGTGTGCATGGTATACAAACAGATATTCAACATGCATATGAGATGTCTTGAAATACTAACAAAATGTAACTCTTACCTTGCATTTGTGGGCAAAAAAGAACGTGCAGTTTATTTGAGGATCAATTGATGACTATTGAGTGTTACAACATTCAGGGTTAATATGTGGACATTTGATGACTGATGTTTATAAATGGATACTGATTGTGAAACACATGTTTTAGACTGTATCTGATGTATGTATGACTTGATCAAATCTATCTACATTAGACCTGTTATGTGATTTTACTATCAGTAGGACCACTGGAATTATGTGTTAGAAGTGGAGCAAAATATGCTGCAGGGTTGACTAAATTATGCAACAAGTTACGGAAAAATATTAAGTGTATTGTGACATATTTTATGACAATATTACCTTATTTTGTCATTTTTACACTTCTTAACACTGCCTGAGCACGTTTCAACATATTAATACCAATTTAATACCAAGGCAAGACAAAAGTGACTGGACAATATTTGTGAGGGGGCTTCCATTGCACAGCAACAAGTGTCCACAATCAGTGGATTATGTATCAGTTGATGGATAATGTAGCAAACTTGGTGAACCCTTAATTATGCAAAAACCTTGGTTGCACACATTTGCATATTTCCAGTGACCCTGACTATCAGTAATTAGTTGGTTTTAATAAATAAGGCCTCATGATAATGTTGAGCTACAAGGATCATAAAAAGATGATTCCTAAAAAAAGGTCCTGTGTGTCCACAGGCCCACAGTGATGACAGCAGCTCTGCAAGCCTGGATCACAATGACCAACCTGGCCCATCAGGGACCTCTGGACAGTCGGTTACCCAGCCACAGTCCCAACCCACCACAGAGCCTCCCCCCTCAGGAAACACCACCACAGCACCCACTCAGTGTGCCCATCATTCTGTCCCCAGGACACGTCAATCAGCAATGTGTCCACCACTACAGGGAACCCAGGCCACCCTACAAACACAGGACGATCAGGGACCTGGGATCACTGGCAGTGGGCACACGGTTCAGGGGACAGAGGAACAGGACAACAGGGAAGCTGGGAGGACTGCTGTGCGACAGGGGGGGGGGGACAGGCCCAGGGAACTGACTCTCCAGGAGGCACTCACCAACATCCTGGGTGCATACCACCATTCCCAGGAGACCATGGGCCAGATACTGGCCAAGGTGCAGGACACCCAGCAGCTGCAGGAGGGACAGTACCTGGGGATCAGGGAGGACCTGAGGGACATCCACACCACCCTGGTCACCATTGCAGGGGTGCTGGCAGACATGGCCAACACCATGAGGGAGGCAGAGGCACACCAACGGGCCCCTGACACTAGCCACACCGAAGAACAGCCCTCCACCTCTGCCAACGCTAGTGGACAGGAGGCTCCACCACAGGAACAACAGGCCACCAGCACCCCACCCCCTGCCGAAGGAGAACCACTCCACAAACGGTCCCTGCGATCCAGGCAGAAGCCAGAGAACATTACCATGACCCCCACCCGGAAATAATACTCTTCTGATTGTCACCCTTCTGTCCACTCTGTCACCCTGTCCACCTTGAGCTGCCATTGCTCCACTTCCTATGCCCCCTTGGACAATGCACCTGTGATACAAATAGACTGGATTCTACCATGGACTTTCCTCCATCAGCAACCCTGCCCATTGCAATACCCTCTCCACTTATTAGCACCTAAATAAACACCCTTTGAACAACTTCAAGTGTGGAGTCTGTCAATTGTTTGACATTAGTATTAGTTTAACATACTGTAAACATTGCAATTCAAATGTACTGTAATATTTACATAGGTATGACCTGTAGTGGGAAGCAGTAAACACACCAGGAGCCAGAGTGGGGCACAGACATCTGAAAATAGAGAGGCCAATGGATACAGTAAGTGGCCATAGAAATAGGGAAATCAGGCTGCTATGTTCAATGACCAACAAAAAACTGCAATGGAAGGTGAAGTTACAGTGTCTTACCTGTGTGTCACTGGAAGTACTGTTCAATTGGTGTAGTTCTGTTGTCCACATCCTCTTCCTCTGCCTCCTCTTCGTCACTGTCCACAGGCTCCACCGCTGCCACACGACCATCCCCAGGCTCATCCTCCTGCAGAAAAGGCACTTGGCGTCTCAAGGCCATGTTGTGCAACATGCAACATGCAATGATGATCTGGCACACCTTCTTGGGTGAGTAGTACAGACATCCACCTGTCAGATGGAGGCACCGGAATCTGGCCTTCATGAGGCCAAAGGTTCGCTCAATGATCCTCCTTGTTCACCCATGTGCCTCATTGTAACATTCCTCTGCCCTTGTCCTGGCATTCCTTACTGGGGTCAGTAGCCGTGAGAGGTTGGGGTAACCAGAGTCAACTGCAAATATCAAGGTATACCTGTTAGCTACACACTCACCCTTAGGGCCAAACCCACACCCATATACCTACATCAACAGGGTGGGGACTATGAGCTCACCTATTAGCCACACCCTGTGTCTCTGGAGTTGAGACATCACACACGGGATGCTGATATTTCTCAAGATAAAGGCATCATGCACAGAGCCAGGATACTTTGCATTGACATGGGAGATGTACAGGTCCGTCAAACACACCATCTGCACATTCAGAGAATAAAAGCTTTTTCTATTTCTGAAAACTTGTTCCTTTCTCCTGAGGGGGACAAAAGCGATATGTGTACCATCAGTGGCACCAATGATGTTGGGGATATGTCCCATTGCATAGAAGTCAGCCTTCACTGTGGCCAGATCCTCCACCAGGAAGAATACGATGTAGCTGTGCATGTCTTTCATCAGGGCAGACAACACTCTGGTCAGCACGTTTGAGAACATAGGATGTGACATCCATGATGCCATGGCCACTGTCGCTTGGAAGGAACCACTTGCCAAGAAATGGAGCACTGACAGGACCTGTACAAGAGGGGGTATACCTCTGGGGTGGCAGATAGCTGATATCAGGTCTGGCTCCAATGGGGCACACAGTTCTTGGATTGTGGCCCTACGAAGTCTGTAGGTCAGGATAATGTGCCTGTTCTCCATTGTCACCAGGGCCACCAGGGGTGTGTACACAGGGGGATGTCTCCATCTCCTAGTCATCCTCAGTGCTTGAACTCTAGGGTGAAAAACGGTGAGCAGAAGGTCACATTCAAACGTATTTCCACATTAATATGCAATTTTTGCTTTACAAAACAGTATGTGATCTCGAAAGTCAGTTGATGTCCCAATGTCTGCTGTGATGCAGTTAGGTGCCATGGCCTGTGCCCACCTGAAATGGCAGATTGCTTGACCTGTGAGGAGGGACAATTAGAAATTAGGTAATTCCGCTGGCATTGTGCTCTGTTGCGGTCGGCGGTCGACGACCGCCGTGCAACACCACATTGGTTATCATTGGAGCCTATGGGTTTCAGGAGCCAATGGCGATGTACGCTGGTGGTGAAGGTATGCACCGCCAGGGACATGACCGCCATTTTCTATCTGTTCACTTACTTGCTACCTGACCTTCAACAGGAAAGAATCTACACTGCAATTGCTGTTGTGACCTGTGTTTGGAAGCGACAATGGCTCGAGTTTGTGGAGAAAGGGCCCCTGCCTTCACTTTGGTGGAGTTGGAGAGACTGGTTGATGGGGTCCTACCCCAGTACCCTTTACTCTATGGTCCTCCAGACAAACAGGTGAGTACACTGTGAGCATGATGCGTGGGGCATGAATGTTTGGATTCCTGTGTGTGTAAGCCTCGTGTGGGCGGGGTCTGAGGGGTCCTGGGCAGAGTGCTGCATGTATGGTGTTCAATGTATGTGCATAAAGGGATAGGAGGGATATGGTGGGCCATGAGTATAACAGTTTGGACGGTATTACTAATACCTTTTCTGCTGTATTTTTTCTTTAGGTCAGCGCCCATCAGAAAAAGGGTATTTGGCGTGCCATCGCCAAGGAGGTGCAAACCCTGGGGGTCTTTCAAAGGCAGAGCACCCACTGCTGCAAACGGTGGGAGGACCTGAGCTGCTGGTCAAGGAAGACGTTGGAGGCTCAGCTGGGGCTGGCCTCCCAACGAGGAAGGGATGCCCGTCGTACCCTGACCTCCCTGATGTCCTGCAACCTGGCGGTGGCCTATTCGGAGTTGGATGGGTGCTTGAAGGCATCACAGCAGCCACAAGGGGGCGAGTACAGATTCAGAATCATGACTTTGCGCGTGTTAAGGTAATACCTGGGTGGGGGATGTGGGCTTTGGGTGCCCCTAGGCCAGGGCGAACATGGCAGGGTATGTTCAATGATGGGCAGGCTCAGATGCACGCCAACCCCAATACTGTTAGTGGGCATCTACTACTGGGCAGGGTCCTGTGGGTTTCAGGTGTTCAGCTAATGGTGTTAGGCATTGTATCCCACTAGCATTGTACCTGGTAGTGCATGGCCTAGTGCATAGGGCTGTTCCCTGTGAGTTGTGTATGCCTACGGTAGTGTTATTGCTGGCATTGACCAAGTGTATCCTCTGTCTCTCCCCCTCCTTTTTGTTTTGTCACCCTGTACTTGTGTGCATTAGCATCATCTGGTGGAGGAGCAGAGGCACCGGCGATGGAGGGAGCTGCATCCCACATGGGCCTGGATGCCAAATCCACCGACGGTGAGGAAACCAGTGGGAAGGAGGGAGAGGGGAGCACCACGACAGAGACAGGAGGGGACAGTACCGACAGAGACACCGCCTCCGATGGAAGCTCCCTGGCGGTGGCAGACACCTCTGTGCCTATCCCAACTACAGGTACAGCTGCCACTCCCCTTACCAGCACCACCCTCCCAGCAACCCCTTAGCGTGTTTCCCGTGCCCGCTCACCCAGGGGGGTGGACATCTCCTTCGCCCCAGGCACCTCATGCCCTGCCCCAGTCAACCCTGCTGCCCTCAGTGAGGAGGCTATTGACTTCCTGAGATCCCTCTCTGTTGGGCAGTCAACCATACTGAATGCCATCCAGGGTGTTGCAGGGCATTTGCAACAAACAAATGGAGGGCATTCACTCTGGCGTGGCGGCCCAACAGAGAGCATTCCCGGCTCTGGCCAACTCACTGATGGCAGCCATTGTCCCTGTCTCCAGCCTCCCCCCTCCAACTTCCTCTACCCAGTCCCAATCCCCTCAACCCCTGCCTATCCCAGGCACACCTTCAGAACAGCAATCACCAAAATCAACACACAGAAGTGGCTCAGGCAAACACAAGCACCATCCAGATGCAGACACACCAACATCCACTACCTCCACTGTGTCCCCCTCCTCTTCCTCGTCCACCTCCCTCCCAGTAGTGTTTCCACTCACACCTGCATGCACTACATCCGCATCCACTACCTCCATCACCAGCACACCTATCAAGACATGCCCCTCACTGGCTTTCACCACCCCCACATCCATGCACACATCCCCTGTGTCCTCTCCCACTGTGTCTGTGACCCCTCCTCCCAAAGTACACAAACGCAAGCACTCAGACACCCAACAGCCATCCACCTCACAACAGCATCCAACCCATGCACCTGCACCCAAACACAGCAGACTGACACCTCCCACAACCACTGCCTCTTCCTCCACACCCAAACCTTCACCCTCTTCCCGCCCTAGTGTCCCTAAGAGGTTTTTCCTCGCCAACACTGACCTATTCCCTACCCCCCCGTCCTTCACCTCGGGCCAAGGTGGCCAGAACCCAGCCCAGCACCTCAGCCACCCAGTCCACGGCCACTGTGGTTTCTGCAGCAACTGCAGGTGTGAGAGGCTCCAAGGAGGCACCCGTCAGCCCAGCCATTGTGCCAGCACCACCTGTCAAGGCCAAGAAGGGTCGCCACCTAGCAAGGGCAAAAAGGGGACACCAGCCAGCAAGGGGAAGGAGGAACCATCAGCCAGCAAGGACAAGAAAAAGACACCAGCTGGCAGAAGCAAGGGGGCACCACCATCTGCCAAGGGCAGGAAGGGGCACACAACACCAGTCATGGCACTTCAGCCATCCGAGGCTGCAGGTGAAGGCCTGGATGCTACTACCACCACTGACAGCACCGCCACCTGCACCGTGGCCAGCATCGCCACCTGCCTGCTGCCAGCATCACCACTGCCAGGAGCAGCAGCCCCAGTGGGCAGCTGTCCGAGGCTGCAGGTGAAGGCCTGAAGGCTACCACCACCACTGACAACACCGCCACCTGCAGCCCAACTGGCATTTACTGAGCAGCCGTCATCGCTGGCGAGCAGTGTGTAGTGGTGACTACATGGGCTGCAGTGCATCCTGGCCCCTACAGCACCTGTCGGTGTGACACCCAGGTGAGAGACTGTGACCTTGCCCCATCCAGCACACTGGGCACAAGGCCCCTTCAGAACCAGAGGAAGAAGGCATCCACTCAGCCCCTCCTTGCCAGGATGAAGCACACTGGGCACAAGTCCCCCTCTAGAACCAGTGGAAGAAGGCATCAACTCAGCCCCTCCTTGCCAGGAGGAAGCACACTGTGCACAAGGCCCCCTCCAAAACCAGTGGAAGAAGGCGTCCACTTGAGAGACTGTGGCTTTGCACTCCCCAGGACCAGGCAGTGGCAAACCACCCACTAGAGATACTGTGGCTTTGCACTCCCCAGGACCAAGCAGTGGGAAAACCACCCACAAGCGAGACTGTGGCCTTGCACTCCCCAGGACCAAGCAGTAGGCAAACCACCCACTTGAGACTGTTGCTTTGCACTCCCCAGGACCAAGCAGTGGGCAAACCACCCACTAGAGACTGTGGATTTTCACTCCCCAGGACCAAGCAGTGGGCAAATCACCCACTTAAGAGACTGTGGCTTTGCACTCCCCAGGACCAAGCAGTGGGCATGGAGCCACCCTACAGGCCAATGGCGTTGTACCATCTTCCAGCTGAGGTGTCCCCCAATTCCCTGCCCCCCTGAGGTGCCTGTGTTTTTTCAACCTGATGCCCCTGCAGTGTTCTCTCCATATTGAGGCAGGAGGCGAGTGTGGCCTTGGCCTATGTGTTATGGCCCAGTGGGCCACGGACATTTTGGAGTGGGCATTGTCCCTCCTTTTGTATATAGTGTACCTACTGTTTATTGTTTAAGGACGTATCTATCTAATACTGTACTACTACACTAATTTTACTCCATTCATTTTGTCCTTGCGTTATTCCTGAAGGTTACGGGGTGTATATGTAATGTTGTTGCATGTGCTTGGGTGTATGGTGTTTGGGGTGGGGATGTTGCGTGTTGCGTGTGTGTGTCCCTCTCATTTTCATCCCCCTTTCCCTTGTGTGCTAGGTGCAGTACTCACCGTGGTCGTCTTTGCTGGCGTTCGTGTTCCTGGTGTATGAGAAGGTACACCAGCATTGGAAAAAAGTGCAGCTCGGGCTCCATGGCGTTGTGGTTCTTCCTTGAGTGTAGAGAGGTGAGTTGTTTCCCTTCAGTGTTCTGTTTCCGCCGTGCTTTTGATGGTGTTTGTACCACTCCGGAAAAGCTGGTGGATAGGTCTGTTGTAATGCTGTGGCCGGTACATTGTCTTCCGCCTGGCTATTGGCGGTTACCGCTGTGGTGTTTGTTGCTACCGCTGTGGCGATCGGTGTGTTAAGGTGGCTGTCTGTGTTGGTGGTTTCCGCCATGGTCATGATTCCATTTTTTTTACCGCCGGCCTGTTGGTGGTGTTACCGCCGCTTTATCACCGACCGCCAGGGTTGTAATAAGGGCCATAGGGGGTCATTACAAGCTTGGCGGGCGGCTACTGCCGGCCGCCAAGCTGTAACCGCCATGCGGCCGCCAATGCGGCCGCACTCCCGCGGTCCCCATTACAACATCCCCGCTGGGCCGGCGGGCGCAAACCTAGTTTACGCCCGCCGGCCCAGCGGGGATGCGCCCGCAACATAGGAGCCGGCTCCTAATGGAGCCGGCGGCGTTGCGGCCGTACGAAGGGTGCAGTAGCAGCCGTCGCGTTTTTCACTGTTTGCTATGCAGATAGTGAAAAGCTGCACGGGGCCCTGTTAGGGGGCCCCTGCACTGCCCATGCCAGTGGCATGGGCAGTGCAGGGGCCCCCAGGGGCCCCAGGACTCCCCTTACCGCCATCCTCTTCCTGGCGGTGCAAACCGCCAGAAACAGGCTGGTGGTAGGGGAGTCATAATCCCCAGGGCAGCGCTGCTTGCAGCGCTGCCCTGGCGGATTATCACCGCCGGGGCTAAAGCGGCGGGAAACCGCCGGCCCCGGCGGTGCGACCGCAGCGCTACCGCCGCAGTCGAAATATGGGTCTCCGTACCGCCAGCCTGTTGGCGGTACGGATGCCACTTTAGCCCTGGCGGTCTCCGACCGGCAGGGTTAAAATGACCCCCATAATGTCTAAAAATCAATGTAGTCAAAACCACATAAAGCACTCATCCTTGAAATTTTACTGTCCCTGTTTTCTTTTTGCTGCAATACTAGATACCAGTAGATTGTGATGGACCCTCTTTAACAGAATCTGAAATCATAGATTAATCCACATCACAAAATATATCTAATTTATTTGCATTCCTGATCTTAACTAGACAGGGGGATGTACTTTTAGAATATAAAATGTTGCAGTAATAAGAATTAGTTTGGCTTTCATTACAGAGAATTAAACATTTTTACTGCTTCAGAGGTAAAACTCACCACTTAGTAAACTACTATTTTCATGGTGAGGCCTTCTAACCATGCATTAATGTCGTCAGATCCAGTAGGTGTGTTGTGGTCAAGAGAAAGACTTTCAAGTACTGTTTGCACACCTTTTGCTATTAGATTTTGGTCATTGGCAAAAGCAAGTAAATGAATGAGAGTACTCCCTAAATGTGGGTGAGAACATCTTCAACAAAGCCTACAAAATCAGCAACATGGAGATTTAATTGAGGGGGGGAAGAATAAAGAGGCACAGAGGAGCAGAATTGGAAGGCTGCAGGAAGCTGAAGCCAAGTGACTGGAGAAAAACAGGTGTTGAATGTGTGCGTTTGTTAGAGTGTGTTTGTGAGAATATGTGTGAGCGAAAACCAGTGAAAGTGACTTAGTGACAAGGAAGTATCTGAGAATGAGTGAGTGAGTGAACCTGTTAGAGAGGATGAGGGACTTGGATTGAGTAAGAATACGTGAAACTAAGACTGGGTTAAAAGTAAGTTCAAGTGAGTGTGAATGATATTGACACTGAGACTGAGTAGTGCGAATGACTGCGTGCCTGAATGTCTGAGTGTGCGCCTATATAACCCACGCTGTGATGGCCAGATCCGTTCGTTATTGACAGTTGGGTGACACTTTTTGCACATTTTGAAAAAAAGGGGGCCAACTTCCAGTTACCATTAGACTATACTGGTTTGGCACACCAATGGCCTTTAGGCCAATGCGCATCAATTTTGGCTCCATTTATTTCAAATTTTCACAGGAGAGAATCCTCCTGAACCCACCCATCAAAAAATCTTTGTGTATCATTGGAGTATGCACTGCCACAGCAAAGGCCGGTCCTCATCTCCGCCCGAGTGAACTTTCCAGTCACAGTGGTGACTTTTAAGATAGGGCTGTGGACAGCATTTGGGGCAGTTACTGGACACTGCGACTGTAACTGGGAAGTATACCCTGTCCACCTTGCACATGATGGCTACCCTTGAGTTGCAATGGCTGCATCACTGATATGATAGCAGCCCTAGTGAAATATGTGGAACAACTAAAATACACTCTAGCAACTTTTTTGGTATTTTATTAATAATGAGTTTAAGTTGGCTAGTATTATAGGTCACAAGACATCACCTCCAGTAATTCTGTAAGGAGCGAGGTTGTATGATGCCACTGCCTTTGATATAATCAACTGTCAAAGGCACTTGTAGTCACTTCCGCTACCCGACGTTTTAGTGAATCGACCTCCACGGAGTGCTTGCCGAAAAAAGAAAGTGAGCGCACGGATGCAAGGTGATGGTGAGGAAAATGTAAACCTAGAGAAGAACTGGCATTGATGTATAAAGAAAACAATGTCTTCTGTATAAAATGAATTGCACCACTATCTTGCGAGCAGCTGTAGCTCGGAAAATCTTTTAACAATCATGGGATGTTCAGAACGAGTAAAAGTAATGCAGTATTTTCAAAGTAACACTCTGTATTCAGAGTTAAGTCACGTGTTTCTACGGTTTTCATTATTTTAAATGAAAAAGCTGATTGAAGATGGTAATCTCGTGCAATTTAAATTTACCCGAGGCCTGGCTGCAAAGGATTTGTTTTCTCTATGGCTAACCTACCGCATAAAGTGTACTTTGTTTCAAAGGACACATGGGCTCATCAATTCACATTCACATTCCATTAAACAGGAACAACAGTGCTCCATCTTGAACTGCTTATTCAAAAAGGCTCGACCGTCAACGCATAATCTCTCTGATGCAAATCTCACTTTAAAACTGGTGCAGAAATCAAGGAAAGTTTAATCACCAGTTCTGACATTGACTTACGCAGGTCAGTCCACACGTGTGCTAACAATCACATTTTTCTCAGAGGATAAATTTTCAAGAAATAGTATCTAACATCGAAGGTTGTGAGCTTGATTACTTGCTTAAGAATTGATACATGATAAAAATGAGAACTTAACATATTATATTACTGCTGGTTTCTTTCAGCCAGCGAAAATGATAGACACACCATTTGATTACTAAAGTGTTCCGAACTCTCCGGGCCAAAAATGTGAGTAGGTACGACTTACTCTTGTAGTACTCCTGCCTTACTTATGATTTTCAGGAGTAAGCCAGGAGTACTCTTGGCTTACTCCTGACTTACTCACGCATTTCAGGACACAGCCATGACTAAGTGACTGAAAAATATTTGGGAATCAGGCCATGTATATAATTGCATGATTACCTTCTCGAAACAAAGAGAACAATGCAGATAATACAAAAGTGTATGTATTTTATGATAAGAATAACTTCAAAACCACACAATTCGTTTATTTCTCAAACATTGAACTTTATTCATCATTTCCAAAAATATATGCAATCACAATCTGGTCGTCGTAGTCTTTAGCATAGATCCCACATGTAAAATATGTTGTTATTGTTATGAATACGATGATGATTATTATTATTAGTAGTAGTAGCAGTTTTCGTGGTAGTAATAGTAGTAGTAGTGCAGTGGTAACGATTTCTATTAAATATATTTGTGTACCAAGTACAATAGAGTGTTTCACATGTAACATAGAGACAGTAAATATGACAACTGCTTACAATTTTACAGTGAGACAAATAACAGTTTAGCCCTCTGGGCAGGCTCTACAATTGTGAGTTGTTACAACTTTTCGGAATGCCATCACATTTGCATCAAGCCTCAGTTTTTCAGGTAAGTTGTACATTATTCTTGGTGCTTTTTAGAGAAGCCATTTTGTATTTTTTGTAGAAGGTGACTTTTGCATCTAATGTCTTTGTTTCCTCCTAAGATGTCAACATTGCTTAACTTGAGCTGGTGGTTGCAGAAGTGGCGTGCCAACACTCTTTCTTTTGTGACCTTGATGCATTTTTAATCATCAGACGTAGACCCGGAACAAGACAGAGGTATGCAGCAAAGGGGAAAATAAGGAAGAGAAAATATACAAAACACACAGGGGTGGCTCCTCCGTTAGGGCGGAGAAGCGTCACCACCGCCAACGGCGGCAGATGCACAAACTTTAAAAGAAAACAATAATAAACTGTGTTTATTATCATTTTTGTTTAAACAGGTGGGGCCACTGGGTTGACGGGCAGTGAGCACTCCCCCTCAGAGCGCATGTGTGTTTGGCCGGCTGTCTTGGGCTGGCCAAAAACACATGTGCAGTAGGCTCCTTCAAGCCCGGCAATGTGTTGCAGGGCTGGAGAGAGCTTTCACAGGCTCCCAGCCTGCCTGGCTGGGCGCTCCCAGCCAATCCTGATGCTGCTCTAGATTTGCCGCTGGGCCGGCTGGAGCATGTGCCTGCCTGCAGCAGAGGAGTGGTGCAGCGGTGGAGAAGGTAAGTGCTTTTTTTTATTTAATACATTTTATGTTTATTTCTGCTCCTTCTAACCCCCACCTACGCGCTGCCCCGCCACTTCCACACCCCGTGAGACGCTCCTGGAAACACAGTGAACAAGGGAGAAAGCAGGAATGAAAAAGAACCTGCAATAGTGAGATAAAGGGGCAAGGAGTATATTGGTGGATGTAAGAGGCGTTCGGTGGAATCAAGACTTGAAAGCCCGAGTTTTCATCAAATCCGGCAGAGGCTTCTAAAAACATTTGGGAAACAGCAGCTATGTTTTTTACAAGATACGCACTAGATGCATGGTTTGTTACTTATGTAGCTGGGACTATCGCAAAGTAGTTGTTGCTGTGTGATGCAAGCCATTTTGTAGTCAATTCGTTTTCAACGGGGCTAGTGAAGGGTTATCAGAATATGAATGATTTAATCTGTTTTTTTAGAACTTTCGATAATTTGATGCGCAGCATGAAGAATAGCCTTGATATATCTTATAATTTAAATAAAAACATATTTCAAAACTGCAAGAGGAATGATGCCAGCAAAGGTAGCTTAACACGTATATTGTGGTTACAATAAATAACCAATACACTACATCAAAGTAGAGAACAACCGTGCTCCTTAAATTAGGAGAACCACAAAGTGATCACTTAGAGAGAGAGATTCACGTTCTGGATATTGAACACACAGGTGCATTCTACAACCTAGTTAGAAATGTAATTGTCCAATTAAAATAGTTATAGATATACGCAAAAATGCAAATACAACTGAAATAAGTGGGTTTAATTCGTGATGAGTAATTGATTTAAAAATATGATATAGTCCTTAAGATTTATCTTCAGGACTTCATTAAGGAGATAATAAACGAAGTAAAAACCTTCTGCTAATGTGTTTTCCCAAACGTTTTCTGCATGAACGATTTGAATTCATTTTTACAAAACTTTAAAATGGAACAATATGCCTAATTATGATGCTGAGTTCTCCACGAAGGACAGACGTAGCAATTATTGCACAATAAATACGCATTCTTGTTAGTCTGGTAAAAGTAAAACTTGTAAATTTAAAATTCCACTCGTTTTATAATTATAATTTTGTATATATTTTAATATACCATTATCTTCAGAAAATAAAGAACTTATATGTATGTTTAAGAATAGGCATATAATTCAGGACAGAATCTTCTAATATATTATTTTTCAAATTTCGATAACTCTTAAACATTTCACGAAAAATAGGTACTGCAAAAGTAAGAGTGGGGCTATTATTGTAAATTATGAATGCACGAGTTAAAGCATGCAAGCATATACCAATTTAAAGGAATGTAAACTAAAAGGTGATGTTACATTGGTGCCTCAATTTTAGAAAAAAGAAAACAACAAACGTAATTTGTTCTAGAAAAAAAAGTTGCACTGGACAGTTTATCTGATTTTTTTTCAAAAATATATGGATTTCCGGTGTTCTTTTGACACATTTATTTATTACATCATAAACATGGTAAGTTATCATGTAACACGAACTGTACACAGAATAGATCCACACAGGCTCGATTACTCAACATTGTTAAGTGATCATTCCTATTCTTCTACACTCAACTATAAAGAACAATAGGGTTTTAGAACTCCCATCAAAAGTATTCCAACAAGGGATCCGCCCATGAGATTCTAACCAATCAAGTATACTTAACAGTTCTCTGTCACATGTATCTGATGAAAGCCATTCTCCGTTAATGCGTTTAGTTATTCAGTCAGTCAGTCAACAACTGCCGTGTTGGCAGATATTGATGGTGATCTGCGACCGATCTTTAAGTTACTAAATGAGCCTCATTGTCATTTACTTATGCCACTCACCTCACGCTGGATGTGTACCAGACTTACATTTCCAAAATATGCACAGTTCCGCCGCCTGCTACAAACCATCTGCTTCAGTGTTTAGCTAGACCGATGACCCCGACCATATGCAGGATAACCATAGATGTCACTATGGGAAGCGTCTGCCTTCTCACTACTTCTGTTTCTGCGTGGATCATACTCCAGTGTTACGTTATGCGGGGCCGGTTCACAGAATATGCTAAATATGCAGGAAGACACAGGACTCATATGTCGATACAGATGCTTCAGTGTCCAGTTCCACTCATGAATGCCCTTAGTCATACATTTGCCCGTGATTTCCATCAAGCCATAATACCTATTTTCTGATTTATCATTCTTCCACAGTGGTGCCTCCACATATAAGTAGGATGAATCTTAAGTAATTTGTCTATTTCTCACCAGCTCTGCAAAGTAGAGTACAGTACTGAGGTAGAAGCATTTTTCAGGTCTTAAGTCTCACATGTACGAGTTCAATGTTATCTTGAGCATATATCAGATTTTTTTTTATGGTTAACCATGCTGGGGCTGCCTTCTTTTCACCAAAGATATGGGTCAATGGTGCCAATTTATGTCTTAGGTACTACAAATCTATATGTGCCATTAAAAAGTAAAAGTGCTTCATATTTTAAAGAAACACGTTATTTACTAATGTTCAACTGTGGTGTCTTCCCGTCCAAGGTAACGTTTTTGAAATCTGTAACTATGGGCCTGATTTATGGAAAGTTAGCACTGCCTTAGCGTCATTTTTTTACACAAAAGTGGCGCAAACTTGCAAAATATAATTATATTTTGTAAGTTTGTGCCGCTTTTGCATCAAAAGATGACGCTAAGGCAGTGCTAACTTTTCATAAATCAGGCCCTATGTCTCTCAAAATTTTCCCAGAGATAAGCATAGGCAGGATTCCGAACACCTCATTAAATCTTGGTGCCCCTGTTCAATTTAAGAATGTAAACATTTCCTCACAATGACAGGTATAGGCCTGCCCACCTCCAAAAAATCCTCCCCAAAATGTATGAGTTGAATAATATTATCCTTGACCATGACCTTCAGGTCACTATAAGGGTAAATTCACAGTTAACTTAGGCAATTGAGGCAGGGTTAAGATGCTATCCTTGCCTTATCAGTGTGCATACAAGAATAGTCACAGATAATAGCTCCAGGGCTAACAAGGACAACACTGGAAACAAGCATTGGTAAATTCATTAGTTTTCACTTATGGGATTACTAATACGTTAAGAGGTGTTGGAGCAGTGGTTAGAGTTCAGGAAGGAAGGTGTGAGTGTTCTCTGTGCAGGGTGAGTGGTGCATGAATGATAGTTAATAAGTGTGTGAGTGCAGGGGGAAAGTGCCTCAATGCATGGTGATTGAAGGCGTGGACCAGTAATGTAGAGTACAGTGGCATAGAGTTCAGTGGCTGAGAGTGCAGTGGTGCATAGTAGAGTGGCGTAGAGTTCAGTGGCAGAGAGTGCACTTCTGCAAAGTAGAGTGCTGTAGAGTGCAATAGTGTAGGGTGCAGCAGCATAGAGTTCAATGGCACAAAGTAGGTTAGAGTGCAATGACGTAGAGTGCAGTGGTGTAGAGTTGATTGTTCCTGAGTAGAGTGAAATGGCATTGAGCGGAGAGTGGTTGCAGGATAGAGAACAGTGGTGTAGAGTAATGCCGTAAAGTGGAGTAGAGTGCAGTGGCATAAAGTGCAGTGGTGCAGAGTAGATTAAAGTGGCATACAGAGAATTGGCATAGAATGCAGTGGTGTAGAGTGAAGTGGTAAAGAATAGAGTACATAGGCATAGAGAGTATTGAGATAGAGTGGAGTGGCATAGTGTGCAGTGTTGCAGAGTGGCGTAGAGTGAAACTGGACACAGTAGGGTGGAGTGACCTAAACTGGAGGGTGACAAGGAGAGTGCATTGGCATAAAGTGGAGTGGTGCCAAGTAAAGAGGTTCAGAGAGAAGTGTTGTGTGGTGAAGTGATGTGGAATGGAGTGGTGCAGAGTGGAGTGCAGTGGCACAAAGTGCAGTTGCATGGTGTAAAGTTGAGTGGTGCAGAGTAGAGTGCAGTGGCATGGAGTGGTGCAGATTGGAGTGGAGTGGTAGGGAGCGGAGTATACATGGTGTGGTAGGTGACTGCCATTACTGACATCACATTTCCAGTTGAAATGACCATTGCATTGCACAGAAGTACAGCGTTACAAATAAAAACTATACTGGTCGCATACGATGAGGTGTGGAAATGGCATCACCTAGTGTATTGATTGGTTTTGATCATATTAAAGTATTTGTTTACAACACACCTCAAAATTAACAAAAATGTGCTTCAATAGTGCTTTGCTATTTCTGTTCAGTGTAAAATTTGCGGGGCCCTAGTACGTAATAAGGCAGAAAAATACGTGAAACAGTGCATTTGCATGCAATGCACAGATGCGAGAATATAATCTACAAAATGTTCTCACACTGTATTTCAGAAGCAGAGGCAAAAGGCAATAGGGACTCATTCTGAATGTTCCCTTATGTATGGGTGCACACTCTTCCAAGATCCAGAAATGTTTACTTCGAAACCACTGAGTTTTGCATTATATGTCAACTCTGCTAAAGTCTTAACCTTAGGACCTGTGATGTTTTGTCATTCTGGGAAAGAAAATAGTTTTTGTGAATTAAAATTGCAATGCAAGTCAAAAATACCAGATAATCTTTCACAGACAAACAGCCTTTCAATTAGTCTTTTTTATTACTTCACGAATAAAAAAACATGTACTTGGATGCTCCCCTGACTGAGAACAGAGATAGAAAGAAGGTATGTGAGAAAAATACATAACGTTCACATAACATTTTTATGTTTTTCCAAAGGAAGGTTAAAGGAGTCTGAAACTATATTGCTGTTTTAGATTTGTTCCCCAGTGATGGTTTGCAGCTGTGGTTCCGAGGTGCAATCTCTTTCATCTTGTGATGACCCTGCCTTTTACATATGTGGCACTATGACGCTGCACCTGCAGCCCCAGGTGCAGAGTGAAGTACCTAATAAACTTAGTGACGAGCAGACAATGAATAGTTTGTGTTTTATAACACTTTCTACCGTAATGCTCTACTTTCTGCTTGCTGTAAGAACATGTGCTGCTATTCCCCTATTAAATGGTGTTTGGTTTGTCAGCACATCATTTCCGGGTCACTGGATCTTGTAGACCTGTATGCAAAGGTGGCAGCGGTTGTCTTACTGAGAGGCCATCGAGCCCTCTTGGGTGGAGAGGAGTATTATGAGTAGGGAAAGGTGAGAAGTGACTGTGCGCACGGGTGCCTTTGGTGAGAGTCATGAATCGGTCTGTGTGTAATGAGAGTGTCTGGGAATCTGACGGTGGGGCGGTAGTCCTTTCACTATGTCACTTTCTTGCATGATTTGGTCGCCACCAGACTTCGTGTGGTATAGCGTTCTCTTGTGCACAATATCTATTGCTGGCAGACACGTTCCACATACACCTTATACAGTACTTCCAGTTGACCTACACATTCACATTTTTAATAAGTGAATAGCTACCTAACTCAATCATTTACTCCCCTCATGTGCATTAACAACCATCAGTGGAAGCCCGTTGTCAACAATGTGACAAAGAAGGCAGACGGCTTATTGCGGATGTAAACAGGGCTTATTACGGGTGAGCACAGGTGATTACTAAATGTTCGAGAGCTTAAATGTATTATAATGTGCTAGAAAACAAACCTGTCAATTAAGCACTATTGTCTGATGACTGGCACCTGTCAGGTATTGAAAAGTTTATCAAATTAATACTTCTTCCTGTCAGTACTTCCCAGTAGGAAGGGCTCCATTGCTGCATTTCCAGTTACTACTATTGTTACTGGTAATAACATTAGCAATAAAGGAGGGGTGTTCTTCAACTGCTTGCACATACATTATTCTGTATGACCTGAGTAGTTGGAAAGGGGTGGCTGCAAGTGGATTGCAAGCGGTTTTGTCTGTCTACACTGATACTGAGGAAAGAGTGCAGTGGAGAAGGGATGTTGAGGGTACAGGCATATGACCCCTTTTAAGGGTTCAATGAACACATCCCACTTTCTATTACTAGTACATAATGCTTTGCAAAAGTAGAAGCGGGAATGGATATCAGCACCACCATTGCACCCGCCTTTCGAAGGGAGTGGCCCGGAAGCACCCCAGCTGAGTGAAGCATGCATTTGTCTGTGCCTCCTTTTTCTGTTGCAAGACTGCTTCATCACATGCAAGGCCATTTTATGGGGTCAGGACTTTAAAGGGGCCCTTTCCAGCCTAGCGTTAGCGACTAAGCTTTTTCCATACCGAAGGCGAATGCTGGCTGCAATCCTGCCTGCTAGGCGATGACATCACGAGTGACAGTAGCATTCCCAGCTTTCCTCCACGCATCCCAGAACGAAACAAAACAGGACCTTGTGATAATAAAATGAAGGGGGCAGCACAGGTGTGAACAGGACTTCTCAACACAACCGTCTTTTCGCAGATGTGAGCTCTTTGTTCAGAAACAGACTTTTGCAGCTGTGTTTATGCAAAATTCAGATCTGGTTGTTATTTTGTGTTAATGTAAAACAAGGCCTGGCCTCGCAACAAAAGGGAGCACTAGAATGGGGTTCTGCTTCGGCCCCGGGGGACTGGTTGGTGTGCGTCACCTCGGGGAGACTGGTGAGTGCAGTTGCAAAGGGATCAAGTCTTGGTGTGAGGCACAACATCCAATGAATGTCCCGGACACTCGCCTGCATTCTGCTACATAGCAGCTGCTGCTTCTGTGCACTGAGCAGACATATCCAATGGCAAGTATTAATGTAAAAGACAAACGCAGCTGCACTGGCGTCTTTTTGCCTGGAAAAAAGTGGAGGAACAGCGGAAGGAACACAGTACTTGGGCCTCAAGACACTGAAACAAGCATTGCTAAATGCAAGAAAATCGTGTGACAGCCAATCGAAACAGAGGGAAAGTAAGTGGCAAGAACAGGAACCAATGATAGCAAGGAAAGCAAGAGGGTGGCAGGATGTAAGCCCCTTTTAAGATTGATATTAAATACAATAGATTTCACAAGCAAGTGCATGCAGGCAAAACCTAAAAAAGAGGAAAACTTGTTTCATCCTACGTCTAATAGGAAAATGCAGATAACATTTATTTTCTATTAATCTTAGCCACCGGGGCATCATCTAACCGTTTACCCTTGGGAACAAAATGATAGTCAGAGCCAGGCTCTTGTCAACGACTTAAATAAGTACCTCCACTCCAAAATTCAAAATGTCCAGAGCTGTCGATCAAAATTCTAGGCCTTTTGCAACTCACATAAATCATGGACATCCATAATATGCCCCCTCTGTAACATTGTATGGACTTAGGCCTTCATTGTGAACATGGCTGGGAAGAAAGGGCACAGTTACATATCCACCCACTCCACCCACCCTGCAATGCACCCCCAACCCCTCACAACATCACAAGCCATACGCACTGGAGCAAGAGGTACTTACCCGACACAAGGCCAAGACAACCTGTCCAATGTACACAAATGTGCACTACCCCTAAAATGAAACAATGAACCATGTATCCTGAGTGTGCCAACACCAACACTGGGCACACAAACTTTACTACAAGTGTAATAGTGTATTGTCTAAATGAGACCATTGGCCAGTCCAACACAAAAAGGCTGATGGGCCCAAATGGCCCAAACTTGACTCCCACATGTGCACATGGTACTTCACCATAAATGGACATCAATGGGGCAGCCAGGCACCTCAGGGAACAGGGGCAGGGGGTGGGGGGGACTTACGTCTGGGAGGGGGGGCTTGGGCTTACGTTTGGGAGGTGGAGTTGGTTTGGGTTTAGACTTGAAAGGTGGGAGAGTGGGCTTGGACCGGGGGGTGGCAGATGGACCAGGGCCAGCACGCGGCTTCTTGCTCACTGGGGAAGGGGCACAGGAATGGGAAGGGCGGACGGGGCAGACTTGGATGTGGAAGGAGTCGACAGGACAAGGAGGTGGGCATGTTTAGGGACGAGACGGGGTGGGCCAGTGGGTTCAAACAGGTCAACACGGGACAGGAAAAGTTTTTTTTAGGGGCACTCAGGTGGACATGGAGGAAGGTGTGGGAGTGGAGGGAGTGGTTGTAACAGGTGTAGGTGTGCGTGAAGTGGATGCAGGTGCCTGTACAGTATGCTGAGGTGTGGTGGATATGTGTTGGGTGGGTGTCTGGGAACGTGTGAATGTCTTGGGAGGAGGGGGGTGGACACAGTGGGACAAGACAGGCTGCCAGTGTAAATAGATGTTGTCTGGGTGTCTACAAGTTTGGTGAGTGTGCTGAATTTTTCACTCAAAGTCGTTGTGGTGAGTGCAGGTGTGGTGTCTGGGGTGCATGACTAGTTGTCTGATGTTGTGGTGACTGCAAGAATGGGGCCAGCAGCAGTGACTGATGGTGCAGTGCTTGTGGGTGTGCATGTTGAGGTGACAGACAGGGAGGCAGGAGAGGTGGACACACTGGGAGAGGTGGATGTTGTCGTGTGTGCGTTTGTATGTTGGCTATGTGTATGCCTGTAGTGGGAAGTGTGGTGCTTGTGTTTCTCTGTGTGCTTCTTGTGTGTTGAGGTGTGTGCATGGCTGTCTGAACATGTGCTTGGGATGGGTGAAGTGAGTGCGGTGCTGGAAGGGGTAGAGGTGGTTGGAGGGGGGACAGAAAGACCAGGGACACTGGCTGCGGTCAAAGAGGAGGCCAGAGCCTGAAAAGATCTCTGTAGGCCAGACATGGCCCCATGAATGCATTCCAGGTATGCATTGCATTGCTGCATCTGAGATGCTAGCCCCTGGGTGGCATTCACGATGGTTGTCTGCCCTACAGAGATAGTTCTCAGGAGGTCAATAGCCTCCTCAGTGAGGGCAGCAGGGCTGACTGGAGCCGGGGATGAGGTGCCTGGGGCGAAGGAGACGCCCACCCTTCTGGGTGAGCAGGCAAGGACAACTGGGTGGGGAGCAACTGGGAGGGCGGTGATGGTATGGGGGGTGGGGAAAGATGTGAAAGATTGTGTGGAGCCACTAGGGTCCGCCACCACCAGGGAGCTCCCATCGGAGGAGGTATCAGAGTAACTACCTCCAGTGGTAGTAGCCCCCCCCATGGTACTCCCCTGGCCCTCCAACCTACTCGTCCCTTTGGCGTCAGTAGGCTCTGCCTCCATGGAACTGTGGGCTGCTGCATCCCCACTTGCTGGTGCCAGTGCTCCCTCACCAGATGATGCTGATATACACAGACAACACAATACTACAGGAGTGGGGAGACAATACAGGAGAGAAATATGTTAACACCTGAATGGATGTACATATTTAGTTCACTCATACTCCCACCCAGCTAATACACCAACACTCAGCACCTACAGCTATAGTCATGCCTATGCCCCTGACTAGGTGCCACAACCCTAGCATATAACCATCTCCTACATTACAGCTGGACCTGAGGAACTTCAGACCTGCCCCATATCATCTAATTGCCCATGGGGGCTGTATTGCTATAAGACGCCAGTCAGAGTCCCTGCCACTAGACAGCATACATACTACAGCACCCTCAGACATCCATCAAGGAGGCAGAAAGTGGTTTCGGTACTCACCCCCTTGTGTCTGCTGTGCAACCTTCAAGCGCCCATCCAAGTCTGGATATGCACCGCCAGAATGCGCCACATTAGGTCTCCATGGTCTCTTGATATTGGGCTATCTGCAGCCTTTGACGCTGCTCCAGGGTGGCCAGGATCTGGCCCATCCTGTCTTGGGTATGGTGGTATGCTCCCAGGACCTCAGAGATCACCTCATGGGCTGCAGAATCTTTCCTTTGGCCTTTCCCCAGGGCCACTGATACCCTCCCACTGGGCCTAGACCCCTGTACCTGTGTCCCCTGCCCAGGTCTGGTGGTACCACTTGTACTGGGGCCATCGTCATCCTGCCTGTTGGTAGGTGGAGACTGTGGCCTCTGTACTTGTGTTCCACCAGTCTGTGGCCTGGGTACACTGGTGTGGGGTCATTTGGCGTGTGTAGATGTTGGTAGCTGGGTGGTAGGGTTGTCAGTGGTATCCTGGGTGGGGCTGCTGGAGGGTGACAGTCCAGGACTGTGTGACAGGCCAGGGTATTCCTCACTGTTCACACTTCCCTCTCCAGTATCCTGAGTGGGGCCTCTGTCTCCATGTGGGGCCCTGGCACTCCTTAGCCTTTCCGTCAGGGTGGCATGGGTGGTGGTGCCTGTCGGGGATGGACATGTATGTTACATTGACTAATTTGGTTGAGGGTGCACAGCTCTGGCCTATTTCGTGCAGGGCTTTCCTCTGTTGGGCCATGCAGGGACCTTTTGTGGGGATACCACTGCATTTTGCATGGGATGTGGTGGTGCATTGTGGGTGGTGTAGTGTCATTGTGATACATTGCAGGGTTGGGTGGCTGTGCATAGGGGGAGGGATGTGGGCCTGTTAGTGGGTTTGTGGGCATGCAGGGTGACTGGATGTAGTGATTGTGGACTGGGTGAGGTAGTGGTCCTGGTGGTAGTTGGAGGGGTTTGGTGGTGCATGCATTACAGGTGTAGTGGATATGAAGTAATTGTAGATGACTTACCCAAGTCCATTCCTCCAGTGAGTCCAGTGAGGCCCTTAGGGTGCAGGATGACCAGTACCTTTTCCTCCCAGTCGGTGTATTCGGGGGGTGTAGGTGGGGGTCCTCTCCCAGTCTTCTGTACCGCAATGTGGTGCCTGGATGCCATGGACCTCACCTTCCCGCGCAGGTTGTTCCAAATCTTGCAGATGCCGTCCCTTGTGCGTGGATGGTTTCCCACTGTGTTGACCTTGTTCACTATTGTCTGCCATAACTCCATCTTCCTGGCGATGGGTGTTTGCTGGACCTATGCCCGAAGATAGGTGGCTCGACCTTGAGTATCTCATCCACCATTGTTCTTAGCTCCCTTTCTGTTAAGCATGGGTGCTTAGGGGGGGCCATGGTGTGTGTTGTGGATGCTGTGTTGTGTGGATATTGGTGAGGGTGCTGTTTTGTGGTTGGGTGTGTGAGTTGGGTGATGTTGCGTTCAGTGTCTGTGTGTAGTGTTGACAGTCTGGCTTCTCCAATTGGCGATGCAAAGGATTGTGGGGTGTGTCTGTGCATGTTTTATAGTTTTGTGGATGTGTGTCAGGTGTGTGGGTTTCAAATTTGCCAATGTGTGCTTTTCCTGCTGTTGGGTCCCATTGCTGGCTGTGGCTGTCTGTACCGTCAATGGTCGTTCGGCATCCACTAACCGCCATGGTGATTTTTACATCATTATTTGGAGGGCGGGGATTTGTGTCCTTGGCAGTGGCGGGGTGGGTTGTGCAGCCTTTCTGCCGACAAGGCCCTGGTGGTGGCTGGTAGTAGCAGAATTTTTGGCAGATTCTGTTTTTGGCATCTTTATATGGCAGCGTTTTTTTCACCACCAATGGTGGTCTTCTGTTAACTGTTGCCACAGCGGTCGACAGGGTTTACCCCCGTGTTCATAATGACCCCCTTAGTGTCCTGAAGCATTGTGCTTGCCTATTGGACCTGACATCATTGGTGTGGTATTCCCCTAAGCCTTTTGTCTTCATTCCTCCTGCTTTGCTGAATTGTTTTTTGCTGACCTCAGCACATTTTACCACTATTAACTAGTGCTAAAATGCTCGTGTTCTCTTCTTTAAACATCATAAAATTGGCCCATTCACTTACAGGTAAGTCTCCAATAAATGATACTGAATGTACCCAAAGCCTGTACATTAAGGCCCTCATTACAACCCTGGCAGTCGGTGTTAAAGCGGCGGTAATACCGCCAACAGGCCGGCGGTAAAAAAAATGGGATCACGTCCATGGCAGAATCTGCCAACACAGCCAGCCACAGTCTCTCAAGTCTCTCAAGTGGGTGGTTTGCCCACTGCTTGGTCCTGGGGAGTGCAAAGGCTCAGTCTCTAAAGTCTTTCAAGTGGATGGATTGCCCACTGCTTGGTCCTGGGGAGTGCAAAGCCACAGTCTCTCAAGTCTCTCAAGTGGGTGGTTTGCCCACTGCTTGGTCCTAGGGAGTGCAAAGCCACAGTCTCTCTAGTCTCTCTAGTGGGTGGTTTGCCCACTGCTTGGTCCTTGGGAGTGCAAAGCCACAGTCTCTCTAGTGGATGCCTTATCCACTGGTCTAGAGGGGGCTTTGTGCCCAGTGTGTTTCATCCTGCCAAGGATTGGATGAGTGGATGCCTTTCACCCGTGGTTCTGGAGGGGGCATTGTACCCAGTGAAGAAATATTTGGGGTGTGGCAGTTCAGATTACCTCACCTGGGTGTCCCAGGCACGAGATCTGCGTGGAATAGTTTGCATGACAGTCCTTGGAGGCAGGGCTAGACTCCATCCTGCGGTGGCTAAGGCTGCAAACTTGTGGTAGTGCCGGTGCTGGTGGGGATGCTGCCAGTGGTGGTGGGAGGCTCCAGCCTTCTCCTGCAGTCTTGGATGGCTGCACACTGGGGCTGATGCTGCTGGTAGTATTCCTACTGTCAGCGATGCAGGTGGCGGTGCATGTGGAGGGGCCTGCGGCGGTGCTGGCAGCGGTGCATATGGCAGTGCTGGCCGTGGTGCAGGTGCTGGTGCTGCCAGTGGTGGAGGAAGGCTCCAGCCCTTCTCCTGCAGCCTCGGATGGCAGCCCCCTGGGGCTGCTGCTGCTGACAGTCGTGGTGCTGTTACGTACTGCGCTGGACTTGTCACCTCTGGATTTCGGATTGGCGAATACACCAAGTCTTCTACAGGTCCTGGATACTCCCAGATAAGGGCGACCCCTTCTAGTAGCCACGGTGCCACTTGACAGGCTACGCCAAAGCAGACCGTACCCTCCAGAAGGAGTACCAGAGGGAAAAAAAAACCAACACTGGGGAAAAAACCTCTAACAGGAACTCCTGAAGGAAAACAAGAAAAAACAGGACTTGACAACAGGAAACAAAAATAGGCAATATCCAGGGTAAAAGGCAGGAAAAAAGGAATAGGCCAAAATATCCCAAGGCAAAAGCAGGAACAAAGAACAGGCAAAAATCTCCCAAGGCAAAAGCAGGAACAAAGAACAGGCAAAAATCTCCCAAGGCAAAAAAGCAGGAACAAAGAACAGGAGCGAACAGCACAACCAGAAGGAAGTGTTTGCAACGCAAGGAGGAACAAGACTGACTGACTTATATACTGAGAAAAGGGAAGTGACATCACAGGAAAAGGAAGTAACACCATCTTGGATTGGGAAAAGCCCATAGACCAGTATAGGAAAAAGAAAGTAGTATAAAAGAAAAACAGAGCATGCTGGGACAAAAACACGAAGAAGACAAGATGGACACAACATGGATAGAGACAGGAAAAAAGGACCAACAAAAACCCACCACCAACAACAAAAGAAGAAAAAAGGGCTACAAGTAAGGGTAGCGCGACCAGGAGCGAAATATATGCTTCCCAGAAAGCATAGTCAAAAAACGCGGGGAACGGTGCTCCGAAAATCGGTAGCGCGTTCCACCCGCGAGGACAGAAAGAGACGCCGCGTCAGAGCGCGCCGTTACAGGTGCTAGCGGCGGTGCAGGTGGTAGTGCAGGTTGCAGTGCAGGTCACGGTGCCTGCGGCGGTGCTGGCAGCGGTGCATATGGCGGTGCTGGCCGTGGTGCAGGTGCTGGTGCTGCCAGTGGCGGAGGAAGGCTCCAGCCCTTCTCCTGCAGCCTCGGATGGCAGCCCACTGGGGCTGCTGCTGCTGACAGTCGTGGTGCTGTTACGTACTGCGCTGGACTTCTCACCTCTGGATTTCGGATTGGCGAATACACCAAGTCTTCTACAGGTCCTGGATACTCCCAGATAAGGGCGACCCCTTCTAGTAGCCATGGTGCCACTTGACAGGCTACGCCAAAGCAAACCGTACCCTCCAGAAGGAGTACCAGAGGGAAAAAAAAACAACACTGGGGAAAAAACCTCTAACAGGAACTCCTGAAGGAAAACAAGAAAAAATAGGACTTGACAACAGGAAACAAAAATAGGCAATATCCAGGGTAAAAGGCAGGAAAAAAGGAACAGGCCAAAATATCCCAAGGCAAAAGCAGGAACAAAGAACAGGCAAAAATCTCCCAAGGCAAAAGCAGGAACAAAGAACAGGTAAAAATCTCCCAAGGCAAAAAAGCAGGAACAAAGGACAGGAGCGAACAGCACAACCAGAAGGAAGTGTTTGCAACGCAAGGAGGAACAAGACTGACTGACTTATATACTGAGAAAAGGGAAGTGACATCACAGGAAAAGGAAGTAACACCATCTTGGATTGGGAAAAGCCCATAGACCAGTATAGGAAAAAGAAAGTAGTATAAAAGAAAAACAGAGCATGCTGGGACAAAAACACGAAGAAGACAAGATGGACACAACATGGATAGAGACAGGCAAAAGGACCAACAAAAACCCACCACCAACAACAAAAGAAGAAAAAAGGGCTACAAGTAAGTGTAGCGCGACCGGGAGCGAAATATATGCTTCCCAGAAAGCATAGCCAAAAAACGCGGGGAACGGCGCTCCGAATATCGGTAGCGGGTTCCACCCGCGAGGACAGAAAGAGACGCCGCGTCAGAGCACGCCGTTACAGGTCCTAGCGGCGGTGCAGGTGGCAGTGCAGGTTGCAGTGCAGGTCACGGTGCTTTCGGCGGGGCTGCTGGCATTGCGGGCCACGGTGCAGGAGGCAGGGCTGGTGGTTGTGCTGGTAGCCACCAGGCCTTCACCTGCGGCCTCTGACGGCTGAAGTGCCTTGCCTGGTGTTTTCTGCCCCTTCCTCACCTTGGCAGATGGTGGTGTGACCTTGGCTCTGGCAGCTGGAGTTTTTGAGGAGGCCTTGCTGGGTGGTTCGTGCTCCTTGCCCTTTCTGCATGCTGGCCCCTTCTTCACCTTGGCAGATGGTGGTGTGACCTTGGCTCTGGCAGCTGGAGTTTTTGAGGAGGCCTTGCTGGGTGGTTCGTGCTCCTTGCCCTTTCTGCATGCTGGCCCCTTCTTCACCTTGGCAGATGGTGGAATGCTTTTGTCCTTTGCAGGGGTTGGTGGCACACTGGCTGGGCTGACAGGTGTCCCCTTTGAGCCTCTGTGAGTTGCAGGTACAACAGCGGACGGAGACTTGGTGGCTGAGGTGCTGGCCTGGGTTGTGGACACCCTGGCTTGAGGGGAGGGACGGGAGGGGAGGGGTAGGGAAGAGGTCAATGTTTGCAAGGAAAAGCTTCTTAGGCTCACTGGGGCGGGAAGGGGGAGAGGGTTTGGAAGAGGAGGAAGAGGGAGTGGTTGTAGGAGGTGTCTGTCTGCTGAGTTTGGGTGCAGGTGCATGGGCTGGATGCTGTTATGCGGTAGATGGCTGTTGGGTGGGTGGGTGCCTGCGTTTGTGTACTTTGGGAGGAGAGGTCACAGACACACTGGGAGAGGACACAGGGGACGTGTGCATGGTTGTGGGGGTGGTGATTGCTTGTGAGGGGTGTTTTGTGATGGGCATGCTGGTGATGGAGGTAGTGGACGGGGAAGTAGTGCATGCAGGTGTGAGTGGAGACGCTACTGGGAGGGAGGTGGATGAAGAGGAGGAGGGGGACACAGTGGAGGCAGAGGATGTTAGTGTGTCTGCATGGGTATGGTGCTTGTGTGAGTGCCTGTAAGATGAAGTGTGGTGCTTGTGTTTGCCTGAGCCACTTTTGTGTGTTGATTTGGGTGAATGCTGGTCTGAAGGTGTGCTTGGGATAGGCTGGAGTTGTGGGGATTGGGACTGGGTAAAGGAAGTTGGAGGGGGAGGCTAGAGACAGGGACAATGGCTGCCATCAGTGCGGAGGCTAGAGCCTGAAATGCTCTCTGTTGGGCCGCCACGCCAGAGTGAATGCCCTCCAGGTATGCATTTGTTTGTTGCAAATGCCTCTCGACTACCTGGATGGCATTCAGAATGGTTGACTGCCCAACAGTGAGGAATCTCAGGAGGCTCCTCACTGAGGGCAGCAGGGCTAACTGGGGGAGGGCCTGAGGTGCCTGGGACGAAGGAGATGCCCACCCTCCTGGGTGAGCGGGCACAGGAAACACACTGAGGGGCTGCTGGGAGGGCGGTGCTGGTGGGGGGGTGGTGGCTGTATCTGTTGTTGGGTTGGGCACAGAGGTGTCTGCCACTACCAGGGAGCTTCCATCGGAGGAGGAGTCGCTGTGTGTGGTCTCCCCTCCTGTCCCCGCCGTGGTGCTCCCCTCGCCCTCCGTCCCACTGGTGCCCTCACCCTCGGTGGATTCGGCATCCAGGCCCATGTGAGATGCAGCTCCCTCCGTCACCAGTGCCTCTGCTCCTCTGTCAGATTATGCTAATGCACACAAGGACAGGGTGACAAAACAAAAAGCGGGGGAGGGACAGAGGATACACTTGGTCAATGCCAGCAACAACACCACCATTGGCGTACACAACACACAGGGAGCAGCCCTATGCACTAGGCCATGCACTACCAGTTACTAAGATAGTCATCAGCCAATGGGGTACAATGCCTAATGCCATTAGCTGCACACCTGAAACCCACAGGACCCTTCCCAGTAGTAGATGTCCACTAACACTATTGGGGTAGGAGTGCTTCAGAGCCTGCCCAACAAGGGACCTACCCTGCCATCTTCGCCCTGGCCTAGGGGCACCCATAGCCCACATCCCCCACTCAGGTAACTCTTTACGCGTGCAAAGTCTGGATCCAGAATCTGTACTCACCCCCTTGTGGCTGCTGTGATGCCCTCAAGCTCCCATCCAACTCCGGATAGGCCATGCCAAGATGCGGAACATCAGCGGGGTTATGGTGCGACGGTCACCCCTTCCTCGTCGGAGGCCAGCCCCAGCTGGGCCTCCGCCATCTTGTTTGCCCAGCGGCACAGGTCCTCCTACCTTTTGGGGCAGTGGGTGCTCCGCCTGTCAAAGACCCCCAGGGTCCGCACCTCCTTGGTGATGGCATGCCAAATACCCTTTTTCTGATGGGCGCTGACCTGCATGGAAAAGACAGCAGAAAAGTGAATTAGTCAACCGTCCGGACCGTCAGACTCATGGCCCACCAGATCGCTCCCATCCCCTCATGCACATACATTGACCACCTTACATGCTGCACTCTGGCCAGGATGCCTCGGCACCCCCCAACATGTGGCTTACACACAGCACTCCATCCATTCATGGCCCACACATCATGCTCACAGTGTACTCACCTGTTTGTCTGGAGGACCGTAGAGTAATGTGTACTGGGGTAGGACCCCATCTACCAGTTTCTCCAACTCCTCCGCAGTGCAGGCAGGGGCCCTTTCCCCAGACACATGAGCCATTGTTGCTTCCGGACACAGGTCACAGCAGCACTTGCAGTGGAGGTCCTCTCCTGTTGAAGGCCAGGTAGCAAGTGAGTGAACAGACAGAAAATGGCAGTGAAGGCTATGGTGGTGCGTACTGTCACCGCCGGCGTACATCGCCATTGGCTCCTGGAACCCATACAGCCCAATGATAACCAATGCGAAGTTGCGCGGTGGTCATCAACCGCCTACTTCAATGGCGCACAACGCCAGCGGAATTACCTCATTTCCACTTGTCCCTCCTCACAGGTAAGTCAGCCACCATTTCAGGAGGGCACAGGCCATGGCACCTAACTGCGTCACAGCAGACATTGTCAGAGAAACCGATTGTCGGATTCACATGCTGGTTCTGTAAAGGAAGAAATTCATCATTAGTGCTGTAGATGTGTGAATATGACCCTCTGCTCACCGTTTTCTTCCATAGGCTTCAACCGCTGAGGCTGAATATGAGATGGAGGCATCCTCCGGTGTACAGACCCATGGTGGACCTTGCGAAAATGAAGGACAGAGACATTATCGTAACCTACAGATTTGATTGTGCCACAATCCAAGAACTGTGTGCCCAATTGGAGCCAGACCTGATGTCAGCTATCCGCCAGTCCACAGGCATCCCCACTCTAGTGCAGGTCGTGTCAGTGCTCCATTTCCTGGCAAGTGGTTCCTTCCAAACAAAAGTGGCCATGGTATCAGGGATGTGTCAGCCAATGTTCTCCAACGTGTTGACCAGAGTGTTGTCTGCCCTGCTGAAACACATGTGCAGCTACATTGTATTCCCCCAGGTGGATGATTTGGCCACAGTAAAAGCTGACTTTTATTCCCTAGGACATATCCCCAACATCATTGGTGCCATTGGATAGTCGGTTCCCCATGCCACAGTCCCAACCCACCACATAGCCTCCCCCCTCAGGAAACACCAGCACAGTACCCACCCAGCAGGCCCAGGCCACTGTCCCCAGGACACATCAAGCAGCAGTGTGTCCACCACTACAGGGACCCCAGGAAACCCCACAAATCCAGGACGATCAGAGACCTGGGGTCAGTGGTAGTGGGCACACGGTTCAGAGGACAGAAATGAACAAGTGTTCAGGAATAGAAAAAGCTATCACTCTATGAATGTGCAGATGGTGTGTTTGGCTGACCAGTACATCTCCCATGTGAATGCCAAATACCCTGGCTCTGTGTATGACATCTTTATCTTGTGGAATAGCAGCATCCCATATGTGATGGGCTAACTCCAGAGGCACCGGGTGTGGCTAGTAGGTGAGCCCAAGGCCCCCACACAGTATAAGTTGGTGACTGGGTATGGGGTTATCCCTAACGGTTAGTATGTGTCTAACAGTTGTCCCTCGATATTTGCAGGTGACTCTGGTTACCCCAACCTCTCATGGCTACTGACCCCAATGAGGAATGCTAGGACAAGGGAAGAGGAACGTTACAGTGCGGCACATGGGCATACAAGGAGGATTATTGAAAAGACCTTCGGCCTCCTGAAGGCCAAGTTCCGGTGCCTCCATCTGACCGGTGGATCCCTGTACTACTCACCCAAGAAGGTGTGCCAGATCATCGTTGCATGTTGCATGTTGCACACCCTGGCCTTGAGATGCAAGGTGCCTTTTCTGCTGGAGGATGAGCCTGGAGATGGGCATGTGGCAGCGGTGGAGCCTGTGGACAGTGAGGAAGAGGAGGCAGAGGAAGAAGATGTTGACAACAGAAGCAGCATAATACAGCAGTACTTCCAGTGACACACAGATAAGACACTGTAACTTAACATAACTTATCAGTTAACTGTTGGACATTGTACATGGCAGCCTGGTTTCCCTATGTCTATGGCTACTTACTGTACCATTTGGCATCTCTATTTTCAGATCTCTGTGGCCCTGCAATGTGTACTGCTGCCCACCAAAGGTCATGTCAAAGTATATTTGACTGTACATTTGACTTGCAATGCTTTGATTATGTTGAACTAATACATTTTTTAATCATTTGACAGACTCCAGATTTGTATTTGTTCTAAGTTTACTTATGTGCTCATAAGTAGAGGGGCTGTGTAATGGGCTGGGCTGATGGTGGAGGAAAGTCCAGGGTAGAGTCAAGTCTCTTGGTATCACAGGTGCATTGTCCAATGGGGCATGGGAAGGGGAGCAATGGCAGCTCAAGGTGGACTGGGTGACAGAGTGGGACAGAAGGGTGACAATCATAAGAGTCTTATTTCCTGGCGGGGGTCTTGGCAATGTTCTCTGGCTTCTGCCTAGATCACAGGGACCATTTGCGGGGTAGTTCTCCTTCTGCAGGGGGTGGGGTGCTGGTGGCCTGTTGTTCCTGTGGCGGGGCCTCCTGTCCACTAGTGCTGGTGAAGGTGGAAGGCTGTTCATCGGTTTGGCTAGTGTCACGGGCTCGTTGGTGTGATACTGCCTCCTTCATGGTGTTGGCCATGTCATCAAGCACCCCTGCAATGGTGACCAGGAGGGTGTAGATGAGTTTGAGGTCCTCTCTGATCCCCAGGTACTGTCCCTCCTGCAGCCCCTGGGTCTCCTGCAACTTGGCCAGTATCTGGCCCACCGTCTCCTAGGAATGGTGGTATGCTCCCAGGATGTTGGTGAGTGCCTTCTGGAGAGTGGGTTTCCTGGGACTGTCCTCCCCCTGTAACACAGCAGTCCTCCCAGCTTCCCTGTTGTCCTGGGCCTCTGTCCTCTGAACCGTGTGCCCACTACCACTGACCCCAGGTCCCTGATCGTCCTGGATCTGTGGGGTTTCCTGGGGTCCCTGTAGTGGTGGACACACTGCTGCTTGATGTGTCCTGGGGACAGTGGCCTGGGCCTGCTGGGTGGGTACTGTGCTGGTGTTTCCTGAGGGGGGAGGCTATGTGGTGGGTTGGGACTGTGGCATGGGGAACCGACTATCCAGAGGTCCCTGATGGGCCAGGTTGGTCATCCTGATCCAGGCGTGCAGAGCTGCTGTTGTCACTGTGGGCCTCTTCTGGGGGGACTGGATGTAGCTGGCACCTCCTCTCCAGTGATGTTGAGTAGGGTTCCTGTGGGAATGCAAATGCAGTCTTAGAGTATCTGCGTGTGCCATCTTGTGCATGGGTGTGTTTCCCTGTATGGTTGTGATTTCCCTGTCAGCTTTCCCTTGTGTATGTGGTGATTTTGTGGGCTGGGTGAATCTTTCTACTGGACATTCTGTGGTGATGGGTGTCCATGCAGGTGTGTGATGGGTTCCATGCATTGGTGTTACATACAGGGCTTGGTATTGGGATGGGTGGGTGGGTTGTGATAGTGCGGTATGTGTGAGGTGGTGGAGTGAAGGGGTTGGGGTAGGGGTAGGAGTTTGTGATGGCATGCAGGTAGGGTGGGGGATATAGTAGTAAAGATTTGACTTGCCAGATTCCAGTGCTCCTGCTACTCCTGTGAGGCCCTCAGGATACATGATCGTCAAGACTTGCTCCTCCCATGTTGTTAGTTGTGGGGGAGGAGGTGGGGGTCCACCGCCAGTCCTCTGTATGGCTACCGGGTGTCTTGAAACCACAGAACGCACCTTCCCTCGTAGATCGTTCTACCTCTTCCTGATGTCATCCCAAGTTCTTGAGTGCTGTCCCACAGCGTTGACCCTGTACACGGTCCTCCGCCATAGCTCCATCTTCCTTGCAATGGACGTCTGCCGCACCTGTGATCCGAATAGCTGTGGCTCTAACCGGATGATTTCCTCCACCATGACCCTTAGCTCCTCCTCGGAAAACCTGGGGGTGTCTTTGTGGTGCCATGGATGTGGTGTGAGTGGTATGTGTGAGGATGTGTGGGTTGATGTGTGGGGTGTTGTGTTGTGGGGTGCGTGAATGGTGTATGGGTGATGATGTATTGTGCCTCTGATTGAGTGTGTGCTCCTGGCATTTACCTCTCTCTGTTAGCAATCTTTTCTCTCATTGAAAGGTATTGGGTAGTGTGGGTGTGTGTTTTATAGTGTTGTGGGTGTGTGGGTGTGGTGTGTGTAAGTGTGTCTGGTGTGTGTAGTTTAAATTGTCAATTGTGGTGTAGTTTTGTTACTGTGTGTGTATTTTTAGCGCGGCGGTGTGTACTGCCAATGGTTTACCATGCTTGAAAGACCGCCATGGTGATTTGTGGGTCCTGGTGCTGTGGACTTATTCCTGGTGGCGTAACAGTGCGGGTTTTGCTATCTCCATTTTATCACTGACCTTTGGGCTGGCGGACTTGTGTGGGTGTCTGTATAGTGGCGGATTTCTCTGTGCGGGTCATAATACCCGTAGTGGAGTACCGCTGCGGTCACAGTATGTTAGTGACCGTCAGCACGGCGGTAGGTGGCATTTACCCCCATAGTTGTAATGAGGTCCTAAATACTACTATTGGGCCAGGAGCACTTACCGTGCAGCCCACTAAAGTACCCTTTAATGCAGTGGCATGTCTAAGGCCTGCCACTGCAGCCTGTATTGCAGCTTTAAACTTTTGATATGTAAAGTATACTGTTTGCCAGGCCTAAAGCATCCTTACTAGTACATATGTCACCCAAAAGTAGGCCCTAAAGGCTCATAGGTAAGGGGGCACTGTACTTTGAATATAGGACATGCGTACTTAAGGTTTATTTGTTCAGGTACTGAAAAAAAACTCTCAATGACTAACAAGGGGTTATCTTATTACGTTTAATATGTGCTAATTTCACATTGGGTGCAGATTCAAATGAATTGTCATTTTAAATACTCTTTAAACGCAAAGTCGAATTATAAGTCACAATTCTGAAAAAGCCACTTTTAGAAAGTTGGTATTTTCTTGTCCTAAACATTTGTGCCTTCTTCTAGTATCCTGGGTCACGTGACTGTAATTATTCTGTTGTTGGGGTTTGAGTATTCCTCCCAGCCAGAGACACAAAGGGAACTAGCTGTGGTCTGGATGGGCTATCCTGCCAGTATGATGTGGGGAGGAGCAGTACCCTGACCCATTTGTACCTCAAAGGGCATACTCCCAGCACACACAAAGGAACCTGACGCCTGCCTTTAGTCACCCCAGATATCTTGTATCCTTGACAGGGAAGGGGAAGTACTTTGCAGAACTAAATGTTGAGGTAGTATAAGGAATAATCCCACACAAAGGCTGGCAGCAAGTATAAATATAGACATCCATAGCCATTCATCAGAATATTCCTGTGGACATTACAGATGAAGGACTACCCTGTTGCCAGAGGACAGACCTGCTGCTGAGGACAGACTTACTATCTGAGAAGGAAGACTGGACCTACTTACATGCATCCCAGACTAATCTGAATGACTGCAAGGGTCAGTTGGCTGATATCCTGTCTGAGCTACAGGGGCACAACAAGCTCCAGAAGTTTCACTGCAACTACCGTGCTGTCCTACAGCACTGGACATGACAGGATGTTCAACTGGACCCACCTGAGCCCTGTTGGTCATTACAGGACCTGTGGACATTACAGAAGAAGGACTTTCTGAGAACGAAGACTGGACCTGCTGACGTGCATCCCAGACTAATCTGAAGTGTCAGCTGGCATATTCTTGTGTAAGCTACAAGGGCACAACAAGCTCCAGAGCTGTCCCTGCAACGGCCCTACAGAGCTACAGCAGTGGACATGACTGGACGTGCAACTGGACCCACCTGAGCCCTGTTGGTCTCTTTTGGAATGGGCTTATGACCCTCAAGAGGTTCCACTAGGTTCTGGATCCTTGGCTGCCCTGAGTTTGGTCTCAACCCAAAGGGCATACTGGCTTCTGTGCTGTGCCGTTCGCTTGCCGGTCTATAACAAGCACGTTTTTTGAAGTTATATTAACTACCCTGCAACGGGCACATAACGAGTTAAGTTCCTTTTCGTCCTTTTTTTACTTTCTTTTACTTTGATCCTTGGTACAAATTATATTATTGGTAACTGATGGGATTTAATTGTATACGTCCCCCTTTTTCACTACTTTTGATATTTCCACGTGTGTATATCAGGAACTGCCTTTTGGCTTCCATCATTTATTTTCCACGTTTCTCCTTCACCAGGCACCTTACCTTTGACTGTATCATTGATTATTAAGACCGACTGGATACTATTTTTGTACTCTCACTTCACCTTGTATTATTTCTTTACACTGTCTCTTTTGACTTCTTACTTTGACTTCGCACCAGATGAAACATTTGTTTCCCTGGTTTCCTGGTTCGTGTATACTACTTTGGTACGCCCACTTTCTCTTATATTATCTCCTCACATTGATTTTTTCTGAATTTGAACACTGATTCTGCATTCAGTGGAAATTTTGCTTTTCTTCACAGTATTGATGCACTTCTTTTATTTCTCTCTGGCTTTCCTTGCCGGTTCTTTCCAATACACTGTATGCTGCACGTTTTTTAATATTTCAAGATGCCTCTTACTTAGATATGATAATTAATAGGCACGTTCATGCTCTTTCATGTACGTTTGCACTGTCTGTAAAAGGGACTTAGGTCGTGTTGGCATGCAGTGCATTATCACTTTCGTATTCAAAAATACAACTATTTTCTTTTCCTTTCTTTTCCTTTATTGTACACTTTGTATATCTCTGTCCTATGTTATATTACAGCCCTGAAGAAGCCCTTTGTTGATGGGCGAAACGTGTTGGCTGTTAATTCTATGTACCTCATGCTGTAATAAGACTTCAGTGCGAATACCATGTATTGGAATTGTAAAGAATTAAATGGAAAATTTGCCTCATCACCATCACCGGAGTATTGGACTCTCCTTTTACTGTATCTAAATAGTTGCTTTCTCAGTGGTGCACCACCGTTTTGAGTTCATTTTATTGGGGTTTTTCCTGCCTCATAGGCTCTCTATGCAGCAGGGGCCTAGGTGGAGCTGCATGCTTTTTTAATAACAAAAACAGATATTCTTTTACGTATTATTGTGGACAACAAGGCACCTATAGGGATTTGTGCGTTATCTATGAGCTTGCTGCATGTTGTTTTGTTTGTTTCCCCAAACAATGTAGCTATTCAACATTCTGGGAGTTGGTCACACTCTTGAGGCCCATACTTAAAAACAGCACCCAAAACAATCAAATGTCCTCTTGCTTCTCATTAGGATGGAATGCTTTAGTCCTCAGGGGAGCAAAAAGACTGTTGAGGCTTTAGGGGTGAGGCTGGGGCCAATGTTAAGATGGACCAGACCCACCCCATTATTTTATTAAAATTATATATTCCTGTCATACATTGGGCTTTCTGTCCTCCAGGTGAAACCTCAGGGCACACCTCCTGTCTGCTCCTGGGGGGAAAAGACTGGTTAGTTCCTTTTGGGGTGGTGGTGTAACCAATGCCAGAGTGCAACAGCGGCAGCAGTTTGTTTTGCCCCAAAGGTAAAAATCCCTGGGTCAGTTGGATTTTCTACTCCAGAGGGCAAGTTTGGGGCAACCTCCCCAATTGGACAAATCTCCTACACTATTGGCCTCACTGAGACAGGGGTATGGCTTTCTGTCAGGGTAGGCCGCCCCATACTTTTGCTTGTTTTGGCACAATTCTAAAATCCCTACTGTCAAGTGGGCTTTTTAACCCCCTATTCACCCCTTGGAGGGGCAGAAAGTCTATTGAGCCCCAGGTTGGTAGGAGCACAGAATTATGCCTATTTGCGCCCCCCCCAATAAAAATATTGCCTGAATGCAGTTCCTATTCTCAAAAGGGCTTTCTGCCTCCCAGGAGGTCAGATTGGGGGTAATCGGCCCCATCCACCCCCATGGAGGGCAGAAAAGCTGCCTGCTTTGTTTTTTGAGTGGGGACAATGCTATCACCACAGTAGGCACTGCTACCCATCTACCTATATATATATATATATATATATATATATTGGTGCCTAACAGGTGCTGCTAACAGGTGAAACTTTGAAATCCATTACTGATTTGAATGTGCTCACAGAGTCAAATCTACGTGCTACCTATCACTTATTTTGTATTAGTGGCATTTTCTAGCTTTTGAAGTTGCTTTGTGCTTCTTATAGATTTGCCACCTCACACCTCTCCACATTTTTAATTCAACTTTAGGGCCTGATTTAGAACTTGGCGGACAGGTTACTTCATCAGAACGGTGACGGATGTTCCTCCACCAAAATCCCATCCCATTATATCCAATGAGATTTTGATTTCAGCAGATGGGACATCCATCACTGTTGTGAAGGAACAACCCATCCGTCAAGTTCTAATCAGGCCCTTAGTCAGTTATTTGGTTCCCAAAATCTGTCACAGGGGCTAGTTCAGAAGCTTGAGCTGTGTAGTCTTCAGTGATACTGGAAACCATTACCACTGACTCTAAATGAACCTATTTTTAGAGTGGTAAAAGCACTGTGTGTTGGACTTTTTGCCTTACACAGGGTCATCCCCAGTCTTTTTGCCTCCTTCCTCCTGGTTTTTCTGACCTCTCGCTGTTGGCTCTAGGACTCTGAGCACTTTATCACTGCTGACCAGTGCTAAAGTGCAGGTGCTCTCCCATCTAAAGTTGGTATGATTGGCTTATACCTAATTGGCATATTTAATTTACCTATAAGTCCCTTGTACAGTGGTATCTCTATACCCAGGGCCTGTAAATTAAATACTACTAGTGGGCCTGCAGCGCTGCTTGCGCCACCCACCGAAGTAGACTTTCAAACCTGTCTCAGGCGTGCTAGTGCAGGGCCTGTGTGCGCAGTTTTCTGCCACAGGGACCTGGCATCTAAACTTACTTGCCAGGCCCAGAACTCCCCTTTTACTACATGTAAGTCACCCCTAAAGTACGCCCTAGCTAGCCCTATGGGCAGGGTGCCATGTATGTAGAAAGGCAGGACATGTGCCAAGTTGCGTGGCCTGTCCTGGTAGTGACAAACAGCCTAACTGGTGTCTCACTGCTGTGAGTGCTACCTTCTCGTAGGATTGCATTAGAAATGCCCTGCCTTTTGTGTAAGGGGTATTGTCTGATTTATGAGGGGTAGCGTAGGCGTGTTTGGTATGGTTGTGATGGTGATAATAAATGCTGCTTACTGGTGTGGGTGTATTTTTTATTACTATCACAGAAATGCCACTTCTAGAAAGTGCGCATTTATCTGTGCTTATGACTCTGGTGTTTTGCAGCTTTTGACTCCAATCCACGTCTGGGCAGAGTGACAGTTGGGGCTTTGTGCATACTTTTCAGACAGCCTGTACACAGGGAGGGTGGAGGTGTCACACAGGTGCATCTGCATACTGAATAGTCTTCCTTGGCTGAGAGGAGGGAGAGGCGGGGCACACCTGCATTTGTAAAGACTGTGCCCTGGCCTCACACAATAGGGTCGTTAACCCCCCACTGATGTTTGGAGCCTGTGCTGAAAGGAGAGCGGGGGCACTCCCAGAACCAGTTGTAACTGGCTGGAACCTCCTCTCCCTACCATTGTAAAACACTGTAAGAACTGACTATAAGTACAGGGGAATTTTCCCCACAATTTGGAGACTCTTGGAATCATCTTGGAACTGGACACCAAAGGCTGAAAGGACTCACCAGGAACCGCCATGGACTGCTGCTGCTGTGCTGACCTGTGACCTACCTGGACACTGTGAAGGACTTGCCACTTGCTGCCTTTCCCTTGTGCTGGCCTGTAGCTGGGCCCTTCACCTGAAGACCTTGTCTTAAGATTCTGCTCCCCAGGGGCAGGGTGCTGTGGCCCCTGACCCCTGCATCCATTTTTTCACGAGGGGTGCTTCTCCGTGGTTGCGGCTGCCATAGCGCTGATTGCAGCGCGCTTATGGAGCCTTGGGAGCTCGTAGGCTCCTTGCTGCATTGTGCCCCTTTAAATAAGATCACCGCAGCGGCCCGGGAAGCTGGAAGAACACTCGCGCACCGCATCGGGGGCAGGTGAGTGTCTGCTCGGGCCCCAGGAGGGGTCTGATCTTCTTGTGGCTTCACAGCAGGACCAGGGGAAGGCGCGGGGAGTGCCCCCTTCCCCCTCGCCTCTGCGTTAGGAGCAGGACGCTCCTTTTCTGCTGTTAGGTAAAATGGGCATTATTGTGCCCCCCCCCTTGGTGGAAGGGCCAGTGGAGGCCCTGGGGGGCCCCCAGAGAACGCGGGTCCCGGCAGGGGCCTGTCATTAAACCTGATGGGGTGCGTGGTGCCCCCCTCCTGCCCTAAGTTGTTTTTGCTGGCTTTGGCCCCCCTCGTGAGGGCCGGTTGAGGCCCTGGGGGCCCCCCAGTAATCACGGTCCCCAGAGGGGCCTGTCTATAAAAGAGAGGAGATGCATGTCGCCCTCCTCTGACCCCAGAGTATAAGGGAGGCCCCCGTTTTGCGCATAGGAGCGTCGGGGGCCCCATTGTTCGCCTTCTAGGCACTGGAGGTGCCTTCATCCAACCAGGTACTGTTTAAAGGACCAATATAGTTGCAATACAAAGTTCGTCCTACAGACTTTTGTTTGATTCATATATTACCTACCTGCGTTTGATGTTTTTACATATGTGTATGCAAATGTTCCTTTTATGGACATGCTTGCTAATATGTTTTTCTAACTTGCCATATGTTTTCTAATGTTCCTACTATGGGCATTTTATGATATTCTTATGACAAGTGCTGTGATGTAATAACGTGTTTTCCTGACTACTGCTTATGTTGCAGAATACTGAGTAACCTGTGTGTTATGTGTGACTACTGCTAGGTTGCAGAGTAACTAATGTGTAATGTTCTGACAACTGCTAAGGTAGCAGGATAGTACTGATATGTGATGTTTGGTCTGATAATTGCCTGGTGTACAATACAGTATATTTTCATATAATCTGGTGTTGTGTTTCCTTTGTGGTGGGGATATTGCATCCCGTCTGTTGTGTGTGTTGTGCAAACGCTTTACACATTGCCTCTGGGTTAAGCCTGACTGCTCGTGCCAAGCTACCAAGTGGGTAAGCAGGGGTTATCTTGGACGTGTAACTCCCTTGCCCTGACTAGAGTGGGTAAGTACTGCCTGGCTGAGGTGCATACCCTAGCCAACCAGAAACCCCATTTCTAACATTGGTTGTCAGCGGTGAGGATAGGACTTGCGCTTGCACAATACCATTGTGACTCATTATTTCACTACAAGGATTGCGTTTAGACCATCACATGTTTGGCTTCTCTTAACTTTCTCTCTTTGGTCATTTTTCCTGTTCTCAGTTCTCACACTTGGGTATTGTGGTTGTCACATTTGAGTTATTTGTACGTTTTCATGATGGGGCTTACCTTTGATTTAGAGGACCTGCCGTTTTACACACAGGAGGAATTAGAGGGGTTCTGTAGAGAGAGAGGACTGCCTGTGGAAGGGGACCTCAGGAGATCTCTGAATTTCTTTGAAAGGTTTGTGACATATACCCAGGGAGGGAGTGTGCTTAGGGGGTACCCAGAGGATCCTGAGTGTAGCGAGGGTTCCCAATGGGAGGGCTCCCAGACCTCATCCCTAGAGAGTGGTAGAGAGACTGATTAGGAGGGTGAGAATGACCAGTTGGGGACGCCAGTTGACGGGGAAGGTCCCAGTGATAGGGAGTCCCTTGCTGGGTCCAGTGTAAGAAGCAGGGCTACCTCTCATTCCTTGATGCCTTGTGAGCTAAGAGATAGGCGGGAAGAGAGGGACCTGAAGTTGCAGTTAGCGCGCCTAGCTGTTGAGGAGAGAAGGGCTGAGGTAGAGAAGGCCTTAGTACAGGAGAGGATGGCAGAGAGGGCCTTTGCCAGAGAAAGACTCGCTCTAGAGCGCAGTCTGAAGGTTCTGGACTCACCAGTGCTGCAGGTGGAGTCCAGTGGTGGCAGCAATGTAGAGTGCTGTAGCAAAGATATTCCTCACATACCCATAGATCTGGTACCTATGTTCCAAGAGGGGAGTGACATACGTCAGTGGTTAAAGGAATATGAGAGGGCTCTGGTAGAGCGCAGGATCCCTGAGAAGGATTGGGGAACTGGCCTAGGGAGCTTTATTCCTGAGGAGGGGAGGGATGCCCTACTGACTCTAGAAGAGAGTAACAGGGAGGGGTACTCCACTGTAAAAAATGCACTGATTGTGAAGTATGGTTTTTCCCCTGAGGAATACAGAAAAAGGTTTAGGGGTGGTAAGAAACTGTCCCACCAGTCTTGGGAGGAGTTTGTGGAGGATTGCTGCATTGCACTAGATGGATGGGTGAAGGGTAGCACAGTAAACAATTTTGAAGGGCTGTTTAATCTGATTGTCAGAGAGCACCTGCTTCGTTGTTGTTTTTCAGAGTTACGCCAACACTTGTCAGTGTGTGAGCTCTCTGACCCCAGGGAGCTTGCAAAGGAGGCAGACTTCTGGTTGCATACCAGAGGGTCTGGTGTGGCATTAGGGGGTGTTCCTAATGAGAGTAGTCTAGGTGTTTCCCAACCAGGTGTGGTGGGAAAGGCTTGTGTCCCAGGTAGGTCCCAGTTTATTGGGGCGGGTAAGGCACCCCATGTCCAGTCTCAGAGGAGAGGGAATGGGGTTTGGCTGAGGCCCAGGGTACCCGAGCCCCAGTCCCAGGTCCTGGAGGGTTCCATGAGTGAACACCAGGAGGTGAGCCTAGCCTGTGCCGTAGGGCCAGCTGTTCAGAAGGATCCCATTTTGTCATTAGGACTTGGGCGGGTGGCTGGAGATAGCGTTCCGCCGGTCCTGGTGTCTGGTAGTCTCCCTCTACAGCGGAGGAGGCGGAAATCCAGGCATAGGGTTGAGAGGGGGCTGCGGGCCCAAGTGGAGATCCTGAAGGGTCAGGGGTCAGCTCTGAGAGCAGAGCCCCCCAGTAATGACCTTGGTGAGACCATTTCTGGGCTTGGGGGAATCCAGACTCTGTCAGATGGGCAGAGGTCAGGAGACCTGCGCCAGCCAGACTCTTGTGTGGCCCTTGGGGAAGGTGTTTCCCTGGTGGGGGATAGGTGTGCCCCCCAGGAAGTCCTGGTGCGCCAGGCAATGATTCAACCGCAGGGTGGTGACTCTGGGTTGGATGATCAGGTTCAGGGGGTAAACTCTGACCTGATGGGGAGTAGGTGTACTCCCAAGGAAGTCCTGGTGCGCCAGGCAGTGGTTCAACCGCAGGGTGGTGACTCTGGGTTGGATTTCCAGATTCAGGGGGTAAGCTCTGATCTGGAAGGGGGTAGGTGTGCTCCCAAGGAAGTCCTGGTTCGCTGGGCAATGGTCCAGTCTAAGGGTGTCGTCCCTGGACTAGATAGACAGATTCAGGGGGTAAACTCTGACCTGGTTGGGAGGGCGGTTAGTGTGCTCACCCCCCGTGTGAAACTTCTGGTGGCTTCTCCCGAGGTGGGGAGACGCAGGATTCTGGAAGTGGGGTTCAGGGAGGGGGAAGCCCGCCCCGGACCCCGGTGCAACCCAAGGGTGTCGTCCCTAGGTTGGGTGGTCAGTCGAAGAGGTAGTGATCCTGGGCTGGCGAGAGAGTTGTGCAGGGCTGCTGTACCCAGCACCCTGGCAAGTGTGGATTCTGGTGATACCCCTCCTAGGAGAGGAGGGCGGGATCCTAGACGGAGGGGTAGAGGGAGGAGAGCCTCGCATCTAGCCCCTGTAGAACCTATCGGTGCGGACCCTAGGTCGGTGGATCAGTGGCAGGGTAGAGCCCCTGAACTGATTGGAAGTGGAGTGGAGACAGGTTGCTTTGCACGTGGGGCTACCGCCCCCCACTCGTTATGGTTTCAGAGACCAGAGGCTTCTAGATGGCCTGGGGCCTGGTTCTGGCCATTGGCAGCGAGAGAACCCCCGTGGGTTGGTCTGGGGTGCCTGGGAAGCATTCACATAGAGAACCAACTGGAGTCAGGAAGGCGTAGAACTGGAAAATGCCCCTGCTGTTGTGGGCCTGGGTCTTTGTTCTATCACCCCAATCAGGGAAGTACATCAAGGTATTGATTGTTCTCCCCTGGCTTTTGGCTGGTAGGGGGTTGTGTTGGACGTTTTGCCTTACGCAGGGTCATCCCCAGTCTTTTTGCCTCCTTCCTCCTGGTTTTACTGACCTCTCGCTGTTGGCTCTAGGACTCTGAGCACTTTATCACTGCTGACCAGTGCTAAAGTGCAGGTGCTCTCCCATCTAAAGTTGGTATGATTGGCTTATACCTAATTGGCATATTTAATTTACATATAAGTCCCTTGTACAGTGGTATCTCTATACCCAGGGCCTGTAAATTAAATACTACTAGTGGGCCTGCAGCTCTGTTTGCGCCACCCACGGAAGTAGACTTTCAAACCTGTCTCAGGCCTGCTAGCACAGGGCCTGTGTGCGCAGTTTTCTGCCACGTGGACCTGGCATCTAAACTTACTTTCCAGGCCCAGAACTCCCCTTTTACTACATGTAAGTCACCCCTAAGGTACGCCCTAGCTAGCCCTATGGGCAGGGTGCCATGTATGTAGAAAGGCAGGACATGTGCCAAGTTGCGTGGCCTGTCCTGGTAGTGACAAACAGCCTAACTGGTGTCTCACTGCTGTGAGTGCTGCCTTCTCATAGGATTGCATTAGAAATGCCCTGCCTTATGTGTAAGTGGTAATGTCTGATTTATGAGGGGTAGCGTAGGCGTGTTTGGTATGGTTGTGATGGTGATAATAAATGCTGCTTACTGGTGTGGGTGTATTTTTTATTACTATCACAGAAATGCCACTTCTAGAAAGTGCGCATTTATCTGTGCTTATGACTCTGGTGTTTTGCAGCTTGACTCCAATCCACGTCTGGGCAGAGTGACAGTTGGGGCTTTGTGCATACTTTTCAGACAGCCTGTACACAGGGAGGGTGGAGGTGTCACAGAGGTGCATCTGCATACTGAATAGTCTTCCTGGGCTGAGAGAAGAGAGTAAAGACTGTGCCCTGGCCGCACACAATAGGGTCGTTAACCCCCCACTGATGTTTGGAGCCTGTGCTGAAAGGGGAGCGGGGGCACTCCCATAACCAGTTGTAACTGGCTGGAACCTCCTCTCCCTACCATTGTAAAACACTGTAAGAACTGACTATAAGTACAGGGGAATTTTCCCCACAATTTGGAGACTCTTGGAATCATCTTGGAACTGGACACCAAAGGCTGAAAGGACTCACTAGGAACCGCCATGGGCTGCTGTTGGTGTGCTGACCTGTGACCTGCCTGGTCACTGTGAAGGACTTGCCACTTGCTGCCTTTCCCTTGTGCTGGCCTGTAGCTGGGCCCTCCACCTGAGGACCTTGTCTTAAGATTCTGCTCCCCAGGGGCAGGGTGCTGTGGCCCCTGACCCCTGCATCCATTTCTTCACGAGGGGTGCTTCTCCGTGGTTGCGGCTGCCATAGCGCTGATTGCAGCGCGCTTATGGAGCCTTGGGAGCTCGTAGGCTCCTTGCTGCATTGTGCCCCTTTAAATAAGATCACCGCAGCGGCCCGGAAAGCTGGAAGAACACTCGCCCACCACATCGGGTGCAGGCGAGTGTCTGCTCAGGCCCCAGGAGGGGTCTGATCTTCTTGTGGCTTCACAGCAGGACCAGGGGAAGGCGCTAGGAGTGACCCCTTCCCTCTGGCCTCTGCGTAAGGAGCAGGACGCTCCTTTTCTGCTGTTAGGAAAAACGGGCATTATTGTGGGCCCCCCCTTGGTGGAAGGGCCAGTGGAGGCCCGGGGGGGGGGCGCCCAGAGATCGCGGGTCCCGGGATGGGCCTGTCATTAAACCGGAGGGGGTGCGTGGTGCCCCACTCCTGCCCTAAGTTGTTTTTGCTGGCTTTGGCCCCCCTCGTGAGGGCCGGTTGAGGCCCTTGGGGGCCCCCAGTAATCACGGTCCCTGGAGGGGCCTGTCTATAAAAGAGAGGAGGTGCATGTTGCCCTCCTCTGACCCCAGAGTATAAGGGAGGCCCCCGTTTTGCGCATAGGAGCGCCGGGGGCCCCATTGTTCGCCTTCTAGGCACTGGAGGTGCCTTCATCCAACCAGGTACTGTTTAAAGGACCAATATAGTTGCAATCCAAAGTTCTTTCTACAGACTTTTGTTTGATTCATATATTACCTACCTGCATTTGATGTTTTTACATATGGGTATGCAAATGTTCCTTTTATGGACATGCTTACTAATATGTTTTTCTAACTTGCCATATGTTTTCTAATGTTCCTACTATGGGCATTTTATGATATTCTTATGACAAGTGCTGTGATGTAATAACGTGTTTTCCTGACTACTGCTTATGTTGCAGAATACTGAGTAACCTGTGTGTTATGTGTGACAACTGCTAGGTTGCAGAGTAACTAATGTGTAACGTTCTGACAAATGCTAAGGTAGCAGAATAGTACTGATATGTGATGTTTGGTCTGATAATTGCCTGGTGTACAATACAGTATATTTTCATATAATCTGGTGTTGTGTTTCCTTTGTGGTGGGGATATTGCATCACGTGTGTTGTGTGTGTTGTGCAAACGCTTTACACATTGCCTCTGGGTTAAGCCTGACTGCTCGTGCCAAGCTACCAAGGCGGTGAGCAGGGGTTATCTTGGACGTGTAACTCCCTTGCCCTGACAGGAATGAGTAATTTCTGCCTGGCTGAGGTGCATACCCTAGCCAACCAGAAACCCCATTTCTAACACTGAGTAAGATGGATCTGTTTTTCTTGCTAGTTTTCAGTGTGACCTCACTGCAAAAGCCTCAGCACTCGGTTCTGGTCCTGAGACCAATTTTCTAAAATGTATTTATTAATTTTTCAAACAGCAAACAGGAAGATGGGGTGAAGAGGGAAGGGAAATAAGGAGGGTAAGTATACCTTACAAAAAGCAAAGCATCTTGAGATAGTGACATTCTGGCATATACATTGGAGCTCAAAGTGGAGAAGGAAGCCACAAGGATAAACAAAAGTGCAGGTGACGCAGAGATCGGTCCCTTCAGCCTCACAGTCGATCTCGGAGAAAAATTACTCATGAAAGATAGGCATCTCCCACAGTCAGCAGGGACACCACCTCCTCTGATTCTACAGCTGCATTCCGTGTCCATAAATACAGAGCGAGTAGATCTCAGATGTCTCTAGGCTAAGACCGCACTGCCGTATTTTTCCAGTTGTTAATCAATCAATCAAGAGTTATAAAAAGCAGGTAATCACCTGGTAGGGTATCCAGGCACTTGTAGGTTCTGGAGGCTTATCTGAACAGCCAGGTTTTGAGGGCCATTTGGAATTCTGGATGTAGTGTGATGGTCCCGAGGTACATGGGGAGGCTGTTCCAGGTTTTTGCTACGATGTGAGAAAAGGACAATCCACTTCTGCTTCGATAGATGGGCAAGTAAAAGGGAGGCAGAGCGTAGTCATCTTGATGGTTAGAGGAAGTTCAGGCAGTGGTTAATGTTCTCGGGGTCCTTGGTTTGGTAGAGCCTTGTGTGCATGGGTCAGCAGCTTGAATTGACATCTTTTCTGTATGGAGAGCCAGTGGAGTTGTCTGAGGTGAGGTGTAATGTGGGTTCGTTGGGAAGGCCAAGGATGAGTCTATCTGCAGCTTTCTGTATGGTCTGAGGTCTCTGTAGGAGGTGAGTGGTGATTGCTACGTAGTCTAGTCTGCTGGTGATGAGGACCTGTGTCACAGTCCATCTTGTGTGTAGGGGTAGCCAGTTGAAGATCTTACATAGCATGTGCAAAGTGAGGAAGCAGGCGGAGGAGACGGCCTTGATCTGTGATTTCATGAGGAACTTGCTGTCAATGATGACTCCAAGATCTCTGGTGTGATCAGAGGGAGCGGGTGCAGGGTCCTAGGACTGATAGTCACCAGGTGTCATTCCATGTGCTGCTGCTGTTGCAAAAAATCAGCAGTTCCATCTTGTCTGTGTTCAGCTGCAGGCAGTTTTCCTTCATCCAGTCAGCGCCGCTTGTCATGCATCTGAGGAAGTTGGTTCTGGTGGTGGTGGAGTCATCGTGAGTGAGAGGATGAGTTGGGTATCGTCTGCGTAGGAAATTATGTTGAGACTGTGGGATCTGATGATGTTGGCCAGCGGGGTCATATATAGTTGAAGAACTTGGGGATAAGGGATGAGCCCTGGGGGACATCACAGGTGATCTCCTTGGGATCAGAGGTGAAGGGCGGGGAGTGCATCCTCTTGGTTCTTCTGATGAGGAAGGAGGTGATCGATTTGAGCGAGTCTCCTTGGATGCCGATGTGGTGGAGTCTTTTGATTAGCATGTGGTGGGATACGGTGTCAAAGGCTGAAGAGAGGTCGAGGAGGATCAAAGCTGCTGTTTCTTCTCGGTCAAGAAGGGGCTCAGATTTAATTGGTGGCTGCAATCAGGGCAGTTTTAGTGCTGTGATTGCTCTAGAAACCGAATTGAGAAGCATTAAGTAGCTGGTTCTGCTCATGTCATGAGTTGCCTGTTGATGAACCTTTCCAGTACCATCGCTGGGAATGGAAGCAAAGAGAGTGGCTGGGAGTTTTTGGATTTGCTGGGATCAGTGGAGAGATTTTTGGGTAGTGGTCTCGCTTCGGCGTGTTTCCAGATATCTGGAAATGTTGCAGTGGTGATAGAAGTGTTGAGCAGGGTGGTGTGTTCCTGGCCGATACTTTGGTCTCCAAGGTTGAAGATGTGGTGCAGGCATGGGTCTATGGGAGCTTGGATTTTATGATGGAGGTGATGTCCTAGGTGGAGAGGATGTTTCATATGGTCAGTGTGTGGTTTGTGTCAGTTACGGAGTGGCTGATCTGTCAAGGAAGTCTGAAGGTGTGGGTTGGTGTTTGAAATTTCTGTATGGGGTTGCGATCTTGTCATGGGAGAAGTGGGCGAGGTTGTTGCGCAGCTTTTATGAGGGTGTTTTAGCTGTCAATCAGGTTAGATAATTCCTTAACGATGTTGAAAAGTTCCTTTGTGTTGTTAGTGCTGGTTTTGATGCGTGTAGCAAGGGCTATCTTCTTTGTTGCCCTCAGCAGGTGGTGGTAGCAGTTGCGGGAGGTTTTGAAGGCCGCTCTGTCAGAGGTGTCCTTGCTGGTGCACCATCTCCTCTGCAGCGGTTTGCCAACCGACCTTTTTAGAGGATTTTAACTGGATGTTACTCTTGACGGGAACAATGCTGTTGGTGCTATTGGTAATCCAAGCGTTGAAGCTTTTCAGTCCCTGTTCAAGGTTGTTGGTGGTAGCAGGGTTGGAAGTGTTGAGGACACCCATCCAGCTGGTCTCTGAGATTTGGTTCCACCTCTAGTGGGGGGCGCTGGTCACCTTGGGGGTGGAGGTGCGGAGGTGCGGGAGCTGGAGATACTGAAGTGGACGATGGAATGATCGGTCCATGTGAATTCTGTAACATGACTCAATTTGACATGGTTGCTGGAGGTGAAAATTGGGTCCAGCTTGTGTCCCACAGTATGTGTAGGGTTGTGGACTATCTGGGTCAATCCGAGGCTGCTCATACTATTGAGGAGGTGTGCAGTGCTGTTGTCATTGGTGTCCTTGATGTGGAAATTTAGGTCACCAAGGAAGATGTAGTCCTTGCAGTCTAAGGCTAAGGGTGCAATGAAGCCTGCAATTGTGTTGCAGAAGCTGGAGCCAGGGTGTGGGGGTCGGTATGCAAGGGTTACTCTGATGGTTGTTTTGTCATCTGTGTGGTGCTTGAAGTTGAGATGTTCCAAGGGGTTTGGGGTGTTGTCGGTGGTGGTGGTGGTGGTGCACTGTATAGTCTCTTTGTGGATAATGGCTGTTTGTTGGTACAGCCCTGGTGAGTGATTTTATATCCATTGGGTGTCGCTTTGGCAATGTCTGGGGTGGAGGTGGGGTTGAGCCAGGTCTTGTAAGGAAAATTATGTTGGGTGCGAGGGTGACAATGAGATCCCATAATTCAGTGGAATGCTTCCATAGTGAGTGTGTGTTTAGAAGGACCCATGCAATTTGTTGTTTTCGTTCTGGTGGTGTCTGTGGTGTTTTCGAGATGGGGCTGGTCAGTGGGCTAGTGTGTGTGCTGTAGCAGGTGAAGTTGCAGTGGGTGCAGGTGAAAGGACCTAATATGGAGCATGGGTCAGCGTGGAGGCAGTGTATGTTGTGGCATCCACATCCGAGGTTGAGAGTGTACATGTCGGCGATGGTGTCTCTCCAGTGGGGGGGAGCCAGGGGTCATGGCGCTGGGGCCTGGTATAGGTGCAGATGGGTGCAGATAGGCTTGCCTTTGGTGTGCCTTCGATGCACCAGCAGCACCTTTGCTGTGCGGTCACACTGCACATTCAGGCTGTGGCCCCCATTAAGTAGGACCTGGGGTGGTAGGGGTTTCTGTTGGCAGGAAGAATGGTGAGTGGGAAAACCCTGTTGGGAAAGCCTAGGTGGAAATAACCCCGGCAGCTTCAGTGTCACTGGATCTGTCTGTAACAAGCAAGAACTGGATACAGTGCCTAGTGAGACAGTTCTTCCTGGCAATATGGAGCATCCTGCAACCAGTCAGAGATCTTGGGCACAGGCTATCTCCCCTAGTGGATAGCCACCCGTTGTTTAACGAGTAGAAGCGGTATCACAGTCAGGTACCGAGATTTAGGGGGGCCCCCTCAACATACCCCAGTAGAGCCACCATCAGAATCTGCTGAGGAAAGCGGCTGGTTATCTGGGCCATCTTGGCATATACACCCAACCAGAAACATGACACCAATGGGCAGTCCCAGGCTACATGTAGGAAGGTGACCTGCAGAGCAGTACATCACAAGCATTATGCATCCTCTGCTAGTTTCATCCTGAGCAGTTGAACAGGTGTGAAATGGAGTCTGTCAAGGAATTTGAAGTAGATAAGACATTGTCGATAGTTCAGGGATAGGGTCTTAGATTAGATGCAGCAGTAGCACCACTGTGTTGCAGTGATGAGGAGAGTCTGTGTCCACTTCCTATCCAACACAAGCCTCAGGGTCACATACTGACATCTTATCCTACAATAATGGTATATAGATGAGTGATTTGCTTGCTTGGGGAAGGACTGACAATCAGATGTTCTAGAGCATGCAGCTCGGCCTCTTCATCTTAGTGTAAGGGGGTATTCTGTTTTTACTGTCACTGGAGGAGGAAAACAGGAGCTCAAACATTTGATCTTTAAAGATCAGTTGCAGTCTCTGGAAAGCAGGCGGAGTCAGGTTTCTTCTTTCTTCCTACAGAGGCTGCTACTCCAGTTGGAGTCTACCTGGTTCAAAAGCTCCTATGGTTTGACAGGAAAGCTATATCAACAAATTGAGTGAAAATAATTTTACCAATTCCATTGTAGGGAGAAAACTGCAGTGTGACACTCAGTCATAAACAATTGGGCATGATTCACAATGATGATGTAATGCAGGAAAGTAATACTGACCATGGAAATAGCAACACTGAAGGATACTGTATGTTTTTCAGTCATCTGAACTGCTAAACTCTTATCTACTCCCTACCCCACATAGAAACGCACTGCTCTTCCTTGATCTTTACCTAGGTTTACACTAAATAAATACATACATGTACCCACATACATATGTACAAATATACATATGTGTTCATGAACGCTCAATGACCATGAAAACGAGAGGATAGCTTAATGCTCAAGAATTCAAATACCACAGTAAGACACCCTTCTCTTACATCATTCATTTAAAATACTAAGATGGCTCTAGGCCTACTCATATTCTGCATGTGGTTAGCTGGAAACAGAATGATAGCTTTAGTCTGACCGTAAGCGTGCTACAGCAGTTCATGGGGTCACAGCTGTATATTGTTTTTTTGTTTTTTTTGCTTGATTTAGTTGAGTTGGGGATTTGCCTTGGTTTTAGGCATTTGACGCAAGCATTCCTTAAATATGAGGAATAATCACAGATTGTTTTTTCTTCAAACGTTGCTATTACGAATGCATTCTCTTTGAGAAGCATGGCAATATTGACCCAGAAAGTGCGAAATGCTGGTTTGGTCTCAATATTTTGTTTATTTTTTATTTTAGAACCACTGAATGTTCCAAAGCATTTTCACAGAAGATTATCCAATCATGAACATAATCATTAGCCACAAGCCTGAAAACATGACCTCATTTGTAACAAAATGTTATGGAAAGCTATTTAAACGAGACACATTGTCTTCTGCTCTGGAGAGTGCTAATTTGCTGTGCTAGATTGTCGAATGTATTTTCAAACTGCTAAATTATTTCCTCACCTCTGAACAATGCAATCACAGAGTCAGGAATTTACACAAATCACACACTAGGAAACGAACTAAGTAAAATAATGACTATATTATCATAAGCTGGAGTGCTAAGGCACATTGTTCTGATCGACTTTTTCATGCATGCGATTTGAGAATCTCCTCGTCTTTCGAATGTGTGTACTGACTACTGTCGGATACATCAATTTGCAAATTTTCAGTCTGTAATATGTGAAATATTCTGACCGCTTCTGGCAGTGCTGTGTGTGGTTCACTTCTCATTTGTCATACGTAGTGGCCCAATTTTAGATAAATGTATTAATTGTAATAATTCTCATGGTTGACCATCCAAATACATTTATTTGATTGAGAAAAGAGTGAAAAATTTGAGGTATCAGTGTTGTAAATGCCTTCTTCAAATCGTTCCCTGGCTTTTGTCAACCCTCTTTGTTCACCTGTTTATCTACTTGGTAGTAAGTCTAGCAACATTTCTAAAAATGTGGCTTCAAGGAAACGTGAACATTTTTGAGAGGCTTCTGAAAACCATTTGGGATTCACAAGCTAGCTTGAGCAAAATTGATCACTCACAAATCTAACACAAATGAGGCGACAATCACAACTCAAAAACCTTCCTCTTAAGATCCGTGTGAGATCTGGTTCTCTCTAAGTGACCAAAAACGCATCTGTCCAACTGATGCTTGAGGCACTGATATGTTAAAATATCCGTCAATGTCATGACAGGTCATTGCATCTAAAATCTAGAGCTGAATGGGATTCAATGACAGGCACGTTTGCATCTTTGAATCTTTTGTTGTTAAATAAGGAATTGCAGAGCTCGGGTGCATAGCTCTAGATTTTAGAAGCCTTTAATAACTTCAACCTCAACGATTTCGAATACATGGAACATGTGGTTCCGTAAAAGGGGAGAGAAGGAGAGAGCGATGGTGGGATGGGGGGGCGGTGGAGCAAGAAAGAGAGAGAGGTAGAGAGAGAGAGAGTGTTACATCTCAAGAGATCCATATGGAACTGTAAAATTAAAGGAAATTACGGGCTGGTAAGGACAGATATGTACGTCCTTCTCTACTTTTATCTGTTATAAAACCATTCTATCCAACCTACTTGACTGACAAGCTCCCCATCCCGCCTGACTCACAATACATCCGCAGCCTTGGCATCATCAGACTGAAATTTAGAAATATAACCACAAACCCAAACAACAGGCTTCTTCCATCTTCATACCCAGGATCTGGAACATCCTGGCACGCATCAGGACCACCCCATCCCCGTCAATTCACAAAAAAGTAAAATACATACCTCTTCAAGGAACACTTCATCGAGATGCAGTAGAAAGTCCCCTTGCGCCCTCCCTGAATCGCAGCTACACAAACAAATGCTTTGTGAATATATAGAACACTTGACGGTGATACACCTAGCGTCAAGTTTGTTGGAAAGAGACACATGTTTAGATACTATTATTTCATATTGAATCTACCATTTTCAGTGAAAAATGGTTTCACCTGGTACATAACATTGTAAAACACCATAACCACAAATACAAATATTGCCATGAATACCAATGAGAATGTTGTTTGAATGAGAGTAAGTAAACATTAGATAACCTTAATGACTCGTCGGTGCAGCAAAAACGAAGCAGTTATAAGAATAAATAATGTGATGGTTTTAAAACGCGGCTCTGTTTAAATGTCTCGTTTTCTTAGCATCAATAAATTGCACAATAGTTGCTGCTTGTTATTTGCTCTGTGAAGGAATCAAATGTAGCCCGGTCCAATTTGTGGCTTGTTGAATTTCTCTGAAATACATAAAAAATATGGAATTCCGGACACCTAACATTATTCGATTGCGTGAACCCAGCATTGATAGTGCCAGGAATATTTTACTTTTTATGTTTGTTGTAAGAACTTGCATAGTGTTTTAAGGTTTCTGAAAAATTCAACAAGTCAAAAAACGTTTTGAAGATGAAAGGTTGGGTTGGGATAACCAAGCAATAACAAAGAAAAATACACTTCGGGCTTGACCACAAGTGCTCCAGTAATGTGCCTCTCAGTTCCTTCCCTGTGTAGTACCGGGATCCTGGTAAGTACGTGGCTGGGGCGCAATTACTGACTGATTACAAGTGAGACCCCGGTTAAGCAAGAGGAGTCCCTGTGGGACTCTTCAATTTTATTCTCATTTCAACCAGTATTTCTCACTTGTTCGCCGTATTTACCTGGAGTGACAAGGTCTGCAGAGTTATGATGGATGTCGCAATTGCAGTGTGGTTGGTAATTAATGTAACTGGCCCCATCTGATTTTTATGGTGTCTCGCAATGAGGACCTTGATAGGAAGGTTGAATCCGAAGCAATGTGTTTTTAAATAATGAAAGAAATTGTGAGTGATTATGTAAATGAAGGTCAGAAAGGGAGACATGATGAAATTTGACAAACTTCAATGCATTGGATATTCAGCCATGGAATTCTACTGTAGGAACATTAACCACTTCTCATATGCTGTGAAAGGAAAGGTAGGAATGTGGCAACATTAATACCCACCAACAGGAATATATTATGTTATGACCATGCCTTTTTTTCCAGACCAATAAGCAGAGCCGTAGCTTAGTCAGTAAAATTCGGGGAGGGGCTGAATGTCAAATTTTCCAACTAAAAATGTAATTGGCCTTAGGATGAAAGTGTGAGGCGACCAGGGTTCCAGATGAACTATTCCCAGGGACATCTTAAGGATTTTGGAGGCCCTGGACCAAGCATATTTTGTGAGCCCCTGTTCAGAACAGATTCAAATTTATAATACAATTTCAGCTCTTCCATTACCTCTTTGGCCAGGTCACTGACAGTGTACAAATGCACTTGTCCAAATTCTAAATTTGTTTACATCTAACACTCAGGGATAGTGACCCGTGTTTTCAATATTGTAGCATAGGAGCAGCATGTTTATATTGCTGCTTCTAATCTCTGTGAAACCAATTTATCATATGTGATGTCTTGTTTTGACTTTAAAGAAACTTTTTTATGGATGTTGCATGAAACATAAACACAACATTTCTCTACAAAAAGCCTATAATAGACTTTCACACATCACCCATATTAAACATAAATTAAAGGAAAATGAATTTAAAACAACCTGTTTAAGAATTATTAAAGGTCATCTAGGCAAGACTCTCTGCAGAGCAGAGCTAGCTTTATCAGGGCACCCCTGAAATGCTGGGACCCTGGATCAGAGCCCACTTGCCCATGCCTTAAAATATCTCTGATGATTCCCATTAGGAGCAGGGCTGCATTAGGTGGGCCTCTGGGGCTTATTAAGAGTTCGTTGAACAGCTACTCCATTGCAATGGTGGTAGAATACCCTGTCCACCAAACTCAAGAATCCTTGTTCTCCAGCCCCCCCCCCAACCATTTTGAGTCTGGTACACTGCAAGGTTACACCAATGGAGTAATATTTACTCTGGCAATGTAAACCCTCCTTCAAGAGTCCAATGTAGGACAGTAAAAAAAGAAAAATGACCCCCACACCATATGAAAAAATGTGTAGGGGTAATTTGTTTATTATTCAAACACAAGCTCCTACTTTGGGAGTTTGTTTTTGAACAATTAAAAACTTTAAAGTTTGATGGACAGCCATCATGTTTGAAGGAACCATTTGTTCACCCTTTCCTGACATGACAGGAACCTAAATTCTTAATTTGGTAGATGGGAAAAAGGCAGAACATTCCTCCACCACCCTATCTGCCCTCAAACGGTCTGCAAAATCCAAAATCAGGCCCTATTTCTAGAGTGTCACGGTGAGTGAAAAGCAAAGGTTTGGAATGCTACTCCTAATGATTGCCAGTTAGACTATATGCAAGTATTAGTCCCAACACATTTTGGTTGTTTAATTGCTAGAATCATGAATGGAAACCTATGACTGGCATAGCTTTCCATGCCAATATTTGTGAATTGTAAAACCTAATGAATTTGCATTTGTTCAAGATGTGTTTCTATGGGTGCAGATTTGCTACTTTTTATTTGGTAAACCTGTTATTAAGGAGCATAGGTGCAAAGAAGTGGAGTAATACAAGCAAAATTGCATTATTGCATCACCCGAAGAGAACAGAACTGTGCCATCTCTTCAAAGAAATGGTGCAGTTCTGCTCTCTCTGTGCGCTGACGCACTTTGAGCTGCTTAACACCAATTCAGGAGCCTTGTATCATAGTGCAAGAGTGTCTGTGTTATGGTCAGTATAGTTTTTGTGCAAGAAGTGGTATCTTCCCACACAAAATATATCTTTGGAGGCATTTTCCTGTTTGTATGTGTGTGACAGAATGTAACACACTTGCAAAGAAAAAATAATGAGGAGAAATAATTATATTTCTTTTCATTATTTCAGCCTCAGGCAGGTGAATCAATTTGGTGCAAACCTATGTCTATACCTCTTTGTGTATATGGGTTTGCATCAAAAACCATGGAAAGCCTACCTGAAGCAAAGTAATGCAAGGGAGCACAATGCACTACTTTTTCTCACAAAGTCTCGCAAATCAACATATGTTTAGTTTTGTAAATGCCAAAACGGCTTTTGTGTTGGGCTGTGCCAAAAAATGATGCAATACATACACAAAGTCTTTTGTAAATATGGGACTATAAATTTGGGTTTGTGTCAAAGTCCTTTGGTATATGCATGGGAACGTCCGATGCCTGATGCAAAGTAATGCAAGGCAACGCAATAAGCTTCATTGCGTTACTTTTCTTACAATACCATACACATCAGTATTTGCTTGGCTTTGTAAATACTAAAAAGGATTTTCCGTGGGGGCTGCCTCAAAAAAGTTTTGGAACCTTTCCAAATATTGGCCCTAATATATTTAGGTTCCTGATCCAAAAAATTAACATGTTAAAAACTCATAGTGAAATCAGAATGACAAGAAAAAAAGACTCAGACATAGCAGACCCGATTCAGGGCCCCCTGACCCAATTACCAAGCCAGTTATGTATTTATTAGGGGAGTAGCACACTCCAAACATTCACACCCCAAACATTCTCTGAATCTAAGCCCCTGTTTATAATGAATGACGATCTGTTGCCCAGAACATTCTTCGACAATCAAAAAGAAAGGCAAGACATCACCTGCCCTTCTGCCTTTCCCTGTGGGTGCACTGCAGGCACAAAAGGCAACTTACTACATGATCTTCAGCAATTTGTCATGCGGTTGAGATTTCAATGGTGAATTGAGAATCTCAGTTAACTAGGCATATCCTTCCCATTACTACACCTAAAAGATGATCACAAAAAATATTATCATTTAGTGGACTCACTCTTGTGGACAAGTATGACGTAAACATATACTAAACAATCTTCTAAATTCAAGAAAGTGTTTTTTTACACGTGCATGTATTTCAATTCAGTACATTAGATTGTAGAAATTATAGATTGCAAGCATGAATTTAGATCCGTTGGCATCTGATTGATGATGATGCCATTAGTGAGCCAAGAATTAATTGGCATAGCCTACCCATATATGGCCTATGTGATTATGAGAGATGGAGCCATAATAAAAGTTTGTAACCATGTACAAGGGGAGTTTTCATACAGTACACACCTTGAATTGGTGTATTTTAATATACTCTTAAATGTGATTGTTGACCAAAGAATATAAGTTTTGTTAAGTCAAATATGATCCTGGTAGCATACAGTTTAGTCATAGGGGGAACACTATATTGATCACAGATTACCTGGTTAGACTCGTAATTAAGCCATTGGGTGGATATTGCCTTCTCCCATTTTACAATACATCAACTCATTGTGTTTAACATTTCAGGAGCTAAATCAGTAAAATAAATAAAGTAGATCATAATTAAAGCAGACACAAGAAGTCTTTCTCGAAAAATGGACAAAGGTAAGTTACCACTACCCATGAATTAACAATGTGACTTATTTCAGGAAAATCTCAACATCAAATTGAAGACAAATACTCATATTAACAAAACAGTTTGGTGTCAGAGAAGGATTCCCTGGGATACAAGTAAAAGTGCAGGGCGTGGCTGCAAAGAGACATTCACACAGACCTAACTAGTACATGTGACTACTGTTTTTTTTTGCAGTTTTATATTTTCTACTGGGGTTGGGGGAGTTTCAGGAGGACTGATCTTGAAGACGCTGTGGGGTGCTCAAACGTACATGTGTATTGCTACTTCTATTCAAACTGTTCAAGAGTATCCCTTCTCTCAGAGCATGTTATCAGAATTCCACAGTTACTACACTATGGGCCTATCTGAACCAATTCCTTTTTGAGGGTTACAAAAGTGCAGAGAGGCCGTAGCACAGCCCTGTTCCATGGAGGTAAATGTGGCAAGGGTTTGGGTGCCTTGTAAAATGAGGTGAGAGAACTACATGAAAAATGGCTACTTTTATCTCATATCCACAAGTCAGGCATCAGGCTCTAGTATGGCTTGAGTCCTCAACTTGACACCCACATATACTCCCCTCCAACTAACATCACCACTAACTTCTTTACAATTCAACATGCACACAGCAACAGTACTTTACATCCAAATCCTTCACAGAAATTCACTACATCAATATCTCACCTGCCTACCCCATAAAAACAAAACATAACACACACACCACATCAAAATCTCACACATACAATTTTTTTTTTTTTTTTAAATTTGGAAAAGAAAGAGAATTAATTACATTCTTACATTAATTTACCCATAACATAAGAAATCGAAAAAATGATTACATAATCCAATTAGCCTAAAGAAACCCAGTTTCCATTATCTCAAATGGGCAAAGCTTTGACTTAATCATGCATTAATGGGCCAGGATCCAATCCTGAAGTTGTCCCCAAATTACTTTCCCTTTTTTCCTAGCCGATCTCCCCTTAAATTCATACAATGCAGCTTCCAAATGATATACAGACAATAATTTGCCCAGCCACTGCTGCCATGATGGTGGTCGTGGGTCCAGCCATGGCGAGGAGATGCATAATCAATAAACCGCCATGGCAAGAAAGATAAGCGCTCTATGGCGTCCCCTCGTTTCCTCAGCAACCCCGAGGACCATGATCTCAGGAGTAAGGTCCAGATCATATCCCACTACCCCTTTTAGCACAAGTTGAATGCCATCTTTCAATGTCACAAGTTCCCCACAGGTGGCAAACATATGAACAATGTCTGCTCCATAAGCCCCACATCTTGGGCAGTTTGTCCCTAGTGAACCACCCTTCTTAATGAGATGAGCTGGTGTATGATATAAGTCAAACACTGTCTTATAATGTTGTGCTTGCAATGAGGAAGAAAGCAACATGGTGTGACCCAGTTCTAATGTCATGAGAAAGTTAATACTTCCATCGGCCAGCTTGTCCTTCCACCTCTCACTATACTTCTCCAAATCATCAGGCTGTTATGCCATCAGTGATGAATAGATTAATTTAATTGTTATATTAGATTTTCCCAAGATATCCTTAAAAATTACTTTTGAATCCCTGTGCCCCCCTGGTTTTTTTCCCCAAAAAGTCTTGTATCTGTATATATTTGAAAAAATCCCTTTGCTCCAGACCATACTGTTCTTGAAGGCTCTTAAACACCTTAACCCCAAAATCATCGAAGAAGTCTTCTAACCTTTCTATGCATAAAGAAGCCCATTTTACCATATATTTGTCCTTAAATATTTCGGGGAGCGATGGGTTGTTCTTCCTTATAGTATAGTGATTGAATCTTCCAAACCCATTCTTTTTCCGCCATGACTGCCAACATTTATCGGCCGCCTCTAGCACCTTAAATCGGGCTTTCTTGTAATACCCAGGTTCATGAAACGTTAACAAACATCCGTTTGCTGCTGGTCCTACAAGCAACTCATAGATGTTTGGACAATACTCTACCTCAGTCTCTTCTGTCTTTACCCCCCATAATGGGCACATATACTGAAAAGTTGATATAGTTTAATATTTGGTAGAGACCACCCCCCTTTTCCAGAGGTAGAGATATAAATTTACCCGCTCTTCTGCACTTGCCATATGCCCAAATTAATTTCATAACTAGCCGATCCATCTCCTCAAACCGAGAATTCGTAAAGCTCAGTGGTATAGCGCGGAAAATATACAATAATTTTGGGAGGAGGATCATTTTAACCATATTACACCTCCCCATTATAGTCATATGCAAATTATTCCATCTATACATATCGTTTTTGGCTTTCGCCAGTATCGGATCCAAATTCAAATTGATAATTTCTCCTACTCTTGGAGAAATGTTGATACCCAGATAAATTGCATGATCAACCCTCCGGTTATCCTGAGTGCTCGCATATCGGTTGATCAGCAGCTGCGTTTTTGACCTATTTAGCAAATATCCCGAAAACATCCCAAATTTGCTTGTCACCTCTTCGACTTCTTTCAATGCTAGATCTGGGTTAGAAGTTATAATGGCTATATCATCCGAGTATGCTAAGACTTTTGTGTCCCATCCATACCTGCACACCGGCGGGATCCTGTTATTCCCTTCTAGCTGTCTCAGCAGGGGATCTATATAGAGAGCAAATAACAACGGGAAGCATGGACATCCCTGTATAGTACCTCGCCCTATTTGGATACACTCGGATTGCCCTCCCATTAGCTGTATTCTCACTCCCGGCGACCTGTATATAGCTCTTATTGCTAGAATAAATTTCTTCCCAAAGCCATAATTTTCCATAACCTGCCACAGATACCTCCAATTTACCCGATGGAATGCTTTCTCCGCATCTATTACTGTGACTGCCATAGGATTCTCTGCCACTTCTGTAGCATCGAGGAGCATGATGACTCTCCGAATATGTTCAGTAGTGTCTCTACCCGGGACAAACCCATGCTGTCTAGGTAATACCAATTTCTTAATCACCAAAGATAATCGAGCGGCAAGTATTTTTGAATAGATTTTGACATCGCTGTTAATCAATGTGATTGGCCAATACGAACCCGGGCTCTGTGGTTCCTTCCCTTTCTTAAAAAAAACGACTATATTAGCCATTTCCTAAGATGGCGGGGTTTTGCTACCATTCTGTACCTGAATAAATAGGTCTATAATCAGAGGGAGCAGCAGTGTTTTAAAAGTTTTATAAAACTCTAGGGGGATCGCCTCAGGGCCAGAAGCTTTCCCAGTGGCAAGTTCACTCAGAGCCTTGTCTAGTTCTAAACTATCAATCTGTCCCTCCAGATACAGATAATCCTCCTCTAGCAATTTAGTAATCTCGACAGAGTTTAGAAATTCTAGCATCTCTGTATCTGAAAAAAATAGATGCATCCTTATATAGCTCCGTATAATACCACTGGAACACCTTCCTCATTCCCTCCACATCAGCCACTACTTGTCCTTGCTGGTCCCTAATCTTTCTGATGACCCCAGCTGCTGCTTTATGACTTGCCCTTACCACCAACAAGTGGCCGGATCTTTCTCCAAACTCGTACCCTTCAGAACGTTGCGCCAGATATTTTTCCTCTATTCTTTTTGCAGTTACCTCGTTTATTGCTGCCTTTGCTATAGCGATCAGCTCCTGGATTTGTTTATATCCTCTCCCTTTCTATGGCTATAATCAACTGTCTTTCTGCATCTCTGAGCTTCATATGTAGGTCCTTTATTTTACTTTGGGTGTTTTTTTGTTTCCTAAGGCTAAAGCTAAGGGTTTCCCCCCGTACTCCTGCTTTTAAAGTGTCCCAAACCATCTCTACCGGGGCTGACCCCTGATTTATCCCCAAAAACTTGACTATCCAATTTCTCATATAGTCACAATATTCAGGATCCTTAAGAAGCCCTCTTTAAAAGGTCCACCTCCTAGCTTTATGCTCGAGACCAACTAAATCCAAGTCTAATACTAATGGGTTATGATCTGACATAATCTGTGGAAATAGTTCCATGTTTGCATGCGTTAGCAGTTCAGGGGATGTCAGGAAAAAATCAAGTCGAGCCAACTTCACATGAGGGGCCGAGAAATAAGTATATCCAGGAGCTGGGTTGCATAATTTTACCCAAGCGTCCACCAATCCTAGCTCCTTCTGAATGCCAAACATTGCCTTGAATACGCGAGGCTTGCGCCCCTGATATTTCTTAACTATGGGTGTTAATACATCCTGCAAACCATTCCAAGAGCCATTAAAATTAAAAAGCCCACAAAGGATATACGGTGGAGCCCATCCTGCTAGTTCTATTGCCAGGGTATCCATTACTACCGGATCGTCAGTGACTGCCCCATATATAGAGCATAGAGTAAAACATCCTTTTCCATAGCAGCATTCTACGATTGCCCATCTACTATTCCTGTCGGCCTTCTGTCTAGCAAATTTTAGTCTATTACTCCGATCCAATATTGCCACCCCTTTTAACCTCTTGTTCTGAGCAGACTATCGTTCTCATACCAAGTGACCCGAAAATTCTACTATTCTTGTATTCTACATGTGTCTCTTGTAGGCAATAAATATCAGCCCTAAGAGTTTTTAAGTATTCTGCAACTCTTCTTCTTTTTCGGGGGTCATTTCCCATTCACTACCGTTTTTAGGCGTGCAGGGGCCATCAAATAAGCTTCCCCTCCCTTGTCCAAAAATGGTTTAATTAGCTGTTGGAGCCACCATCTGCACTCAACAGTTGTATGACAAAAATCAGGCAGAGTAAAAAAAGTAACTACTTCCACACTACATGGGGTATTTGGACAAGCTTTGTCGAAAATAGCCTGCCGTAACAAGTAATTACCAAAAAAGACCAGGATGGCTCTAGGATATTTAGGTTCCGCTGAGTGCCCTCCCTCCCGTCGAGTTGCTGGGAACCTATGAACACGCGGAATCTCATTTTCCCAGTCCCAGTTAGCCAATTCCGGGAAAGCCCCCCGTAAGAGTTTAATCATATAGGCCCGAATATCACTTCCTTCCAACCCTTCGTCTATGCCCAAGAAACGTAGGTTATTTCTTCTCTGTCGATTCTCATAGTCTTCCAGCTTCCACATTATATCAGTCAGTTGGCCATCTTGCATAACACACTGTTCTTTTAGGGTATCAACGTCCACTTCAACTGCTGTTATCCTTTCGTCCATTGAGCACAGCTTAGTTCCGATTTCTGTACATGACTTTGCAACTTTGCAGACTGTTCCTTGCAGACGCTTTGTAGCAATCCTTGTGCGGTGATTTTCGATTCTAGTCTCTGTTTGAAGTTCTTTGATTGAGTTGTATATCGATTGCAGCATCCCGGAATCAGTGCCAACTGTACATGCGCTACTTATTGGACCTCCTGTGTTTCCTTCCATATTGTTGTTAGCCATCTGTTGACCATCCGTGGTAGGTATATCTGTTAGTCTAATGCCAGAGTAATCCCATTTAAGAGTCTTACTACCGCTTGATGTTGAGAATTCAGTGCCTTCATGTGGGCCAGGCTGCGTTTTTGTGCTTACGTTGCCGCCGCAGCTGCCGTACTGTGGGCTTGTTGCTTGATGATATGTTTCCAGTCTCGGAGGACGTACTGCTACCGGATTCGCTTAAGCCATGCTCACCGCTACTAAGATAGGATTCCTCTGTCAGAGAGTAAAATTTATCCCACTGTCTTTAGCCCAATCCGGAGGTTTCAGGCCTCTTTCAGTTTCCTTGTCTCCTCCCTTCAGTTTTGGCGGCATATATTGCACAGCTTCAGTGCCCAATGTAGCGGTTGTATTTCTTGCAGCTTCTCCCCCAATTAGGGTCTGAGACCACTGCACTTGGAGCCCCTCTTTACTGATGGAGGAACCCCTCTCCTTCCTTCTTGTCGCCACACTGCTATCCAGGGCCCCTGATAGATTGTCACCGCCTTGTGCATTTTTTATAAGGGGGTTCCTTGATTTCGGGGAGAATCTTCTCGCTATAGTTACCCAAGGGTATAGTTTCTGTTATAGACTGACTATTTCCGAGAGGGGGGATTGCACGTGCAGAGCAGCTTTCTTGGCCCCCCCCTGCAAGAAAATACGTAATGCTAGACTGACTTTTGTCTTTCAACCTAACCTCCAAGAGGGGAGTGTAGTTGTCGTCAGACTTAGCATCTTTCCCAAGGCCAGTAGTATTTTTCCCAGTTGGTTTGGCCATTATCGAGGTAGGCCACTTGTTTGCTCCAGCTGAGTCCCCTTTATACTTTCCTATGCATGTTATTTTGGCTCCATCAATCTTATCGCCAGAGTTCCGAGCAGTTTTTGGTGCCATGTTTATTTTCAAAGCGTAAGGAAATGCTCTCACAAATCCAGCTAATCCTGTTACTGCTGCCATCACGTCCTGCATCACCCTTTTGATAGTACACCTTACAGGCTGGTAAGAAGTGCAAGGGTAGTCAACTGTGCCAAACTGTGTAATAGATAACATTGGAGCTGCCAAACATTCATTAGATTGTAGCCATTGGCCTTAAAAAGAGCACTTTGCAGCTTGAAACCTGGTACTTCATCTGCGATCACTTGAAATACCCCACACCTGGTGGCCCTGTAGTAGGGGAGGAGAACAACTTCGGATAGTGCTCAATAATGATTCACTTGATAAGTGTCTTTAGTATTTTAGTATTTTAGTGTTTTTAATGTTTTCAATTACTAATCTTTAGCGTTTATAGTGTGCTTGGTCTGTTTTTACAAAAAAAACAGCAGTTCAGTTCAGGTGAATGCAGCCAAAGCCTGCCCCCTAAATCGATTCCATTAAGGCACCTCGCACCTAGTGTCTTGCCTTGTCTATGGCCCAGCAAGTCCTGCCACTTCCCTTCCCTCCTCCTCTTAATTGGTTTCGTTGATGCTGGGGAAGGGACGGAGCGAAGAACATCCTCCCTTGTAGCACTCCCCCCTCTGAATCCAGCATCCGGGGGTAGAGACACGTGCGTGAGGCCAGCGTTATGATCACCGTTGCGGTGGGCAGCTGTCAGAGCACACCGCTCCAAAAAACTCTCCTCTTCCCTGTGTTCACGGGGCCGTTGCCGCTACCATAATCCGCCTTGGTTCGCAGAACACGGCAAAAGAAGCTAGCGAGCAGACGAAGGGGAGAGCAGCTTCTCTCCGGCTGCTCCGTGTCCTGCACGCTGCAAACTGACTGACTGACGGGGGAATCCAGGGTGGGCGGGGCCAACAAGCCTCGGCTACGCACTACACAGCAACCATCTTGCCCCACACACATACAATTTCATGCTACATTTTATCACAAAATAGAAACAAACACCCAATCCCGCCATCATGACTAGATAAATAATACACATCCTAAACCAACATAACTCTCACATTTTCTACCCCAACCCACACCTATAACAAACACCCCAACACAACAACACCCATTCACTCGCCTCTCATCCATTTCAGAGAACATTAAAAAAAGATCCACATGCTTCACCACCACTCCTAACCCATACACCTTCTACCCTAAACAGAAGTAAATGAAACAATCAACATTCTACTCTTCACAACTTCGCATTTCCTTATATATTGCACAAGGCTGCTCTACAAAATATGCAAGACTATTCCACAAAAACAAAACAGCCCACCAACTCACTCTTATCCATTATCCCCAGCACCTACACACACACACACACAAGCCCAACAAAATGCCTTCTAAGCCTGCTGGAATAGGATTACGATTCAAACAAACAATAATATTGCTATGCTGATAAAGCTAATGCCAACATGAATAATACACCTGTTGCAGGTTTAAAGAAACTATTCACTCTTCTAGAAAACAGCCGCACAGCCAACCAAAAAACAGTCTCTAGACTGTCTACTAATAATTGTTCGATCACTCTCTAAAAGAAGAACCACATTTACTACCTTCCAACAACCACACAACTTGATTTACTCTCCGTAAATTAATCATGGTTTGGAAATGACATGGCTCCAGTGTTTCATGAATCCATTCCTCCAGGCTATCGAACTGTCACACACAATCTCATAGGCAAAAGAGGAGGTGGACTAGCTATTATATTCAAGGAAATAATAAATCTCACTGATTAATTTTCAACAAGGTTGTGAGCCCCTCATCATCAGCTGCAACCCTATGCCAACTCCTCCGACAACTTCATCCTTCTTTAGAGACCACCACTTAGCAATGCAATGTTCCAAGCCACATTTCTAGACACAGTTCCAAACCTTATGGCAATACATTCCAACCTATGCATACTTGTGACCTAAACATATGGGGGCATATTTATACTTGTTTTACCCCAAATTTGTGTCATTTTCTTTATGCAAATTCGGTGCAAAACTAGCTCCATATTTACAGTTTGGTGCTAGACCCATCTAGAGCCCAATTTATGGAATTAAAGTCATTTTTTGGATGTGGAAACCTACCATTGCGCCAATGAGATGCAAGGTAGGCGAACCCATGCAAAAAATACTCTATGGCCTTAGAGACATATTTATCCCCTGTGCTAAAATCAGGCACGGGGGGACGAGGGGTCAAATATTGGTATAAATCTTGCTTTGCCCCATTATCTAACGTCTGGGTCAGGGCAGGCGGTAGGGGACCTGTGGGCCTATTTCCATGGTGAAACACCATGGAATAAGCCCACAGGCGCCCTCCCAAGGCCCCAGGGACACCCCCAACCACACCCGAGGGACAGCGGAGGATGGGGGACCTCATCCCAGGTAATTACATGTAAGTACAGGTAAGTATTTGTTTAAAAGTGCCATTGGGGGCCCTGAAATGGCCACCCCTTCATGGCACTGGGTGCAATGGCCATTCCCAGGGGAACCTGGTCTCCTGTGCTTGCTATTGTGGTGGTGGGCATGAATACTGTCTTTTCTATAACAGGAGTCATGTGGTATGGATGGTTTTGTGTCAGAATATGACTCTAGGCAGGTTAGAGTCTTTTTTTTTTTTTTTTATTCTAACCTGCCTAACATCATTTTTTGGTGCACACCCAAATAGCGTCATTTTCTTTTTACGCTAGCCTACCCTTTGCACCGGCTTGCACTATTCCATAAATATGGTGCCCGGCTGGTGCACAGAAATGGTGCAAGCTGGTGCTAAACTTTTTGGTGCAAAAATGTGTTGGTGCAGTTTTGCACTAAAAAGTATAAATCAGGGTCATGGTTTGACAAAGTCCCGTATGCCCAGATCCAAGAACTATCATCACTAGCGTAAACACACTGAACCTACATGACATCATCCACAAACCCTCACACATCACTGGACACATCCCAGATGTAATTCTTGCAATTCTAGAACTAGTTAGTTTTTAAAGGATTACTCCAGTCACAAGATCAGGCCACCATGTGGAACCTTTCCAACACAAAACACCACAGATCACCACACCTAGGGCCATCTTACACGTGACCACATATCAACCATGGAAAAACTCAATTTTGAATACTTAAAACACAACTAACATCCAACACAGATTTTGCTATAATAAATTCAGTTAAAAAACTTTATGAGTGGCTCCAGGAAGCTTTTGATATCATAATACTGCTAAGAACAACAAAACAGGAAAAAAGGAAAAAAGCACCTTGTATGAATGTATATGTAAAAACAAAACAACAACAACTTGCGAAACAACAACACTCCTGGCTCAAAATAAATAACAATCGAGATGGACTCCAGCTACACAAACTCAACAGAATATGCAAGTCAACAATCAAAAAAGATAAAAATGGTACTATTCAAACAGAATTCAAAATGCTAAATGTGCAAATAAAGAATGTTATAAAATTCCCACTGAATTGTGTGAAACTAGATGCACAGAAGGAACTTATCCCACTTCTCAGGAATTTACTGACAAACTAGCAAATCATTACAGAGGCCAAGCAGACATGTTACACTCCTATTAGAAAAGTAGAAAAACCAACAGCAACAACACATTTCCAACAACCCTACCCAAGGGTAGGCTAACTCAGCCTCTACATTCCTTCAAGCAACTGTCAGAAACTGAACTTATGGATCTTGTCAAAGCAAGCTGGCCAGCTGGCTAACCTTCTGACCTTTATACTCCACCAATCTTCTAGAGCATTCTTTTAACTACCTTTGCTGCCACACCAGTTTGAACAATCATCAATAATTCTTAAACTACATGAATCTTTCCAGAATAATTATAAAAGGCAAAAGTACATCCATTATTGAATAAAAACAAACCCAGATCCACATGACCCAATCAATTTAAAATCGACCTTTCCTAGGCAAACTGATAGAAACAGCAGCATTCACCTAGATTTCACAATTTATTGAAGAATACTCCTTACTTTCTGACTTCCAAACAGGATCCTGTCCAGAATGAGGCACTGAATTTTCCCTCATCACCATCTGGAATGGCCTTAAAAAGCCACTAGACAGGAATGAGGCCACTACACTACGTCTTTTGGACCTTTCAGGTGTTTTAAACGCAGTTGATCATGACACTCTAATCCAAAGACTCTATGAAGCTGAGGGGGCTGTCCTCGACTGGATCACACCCTACTTTTAAAACAGAAAGAAAATTCATCCATAATCCCCTTTTCGCATCCAAACCATATTTCACAAAAGCAGGGGTCTCTCATATCACCTGTGCTTTTCTACATGAAGTTATTACCAGCAATAATAACTGAATTTCAACTTAAATGCTATAATTAAGCAGATGATATACAAATACTTCTTAAACTGTGAAGCCCTGAAGACATTGGAAACTAAAAAATCTTCAGTTGTATCATCACCATTGCTCAATGGATGACATAAAGTGATTTCAAATTAAATACATCCAAAAGTGAAATGCCCCCATATGGCGACTGGAAACAATATGATCCTCTCTGCACCTGGCCTGACAACCTGGGACCACCTCCCACAGTATTCAAGGAAGTTAGAAACCTTGGAATTACCATAGACTCCAAGCTATCAATGAATACCCTTAAACTGGTTGAGTAATCAAGGGAAAGGTTTCGTATGATGTGGAAAATGTAAAGCGTGCTGCATAGGTGTCAATATGACGGAGTTCCAGGAATCTAAAGGTAAAAGAATACCTATCAATGAAAGGATCACATATGATACTACATATGTGGTATATATAATTGAATGGAATTGTGGGCTGAGATATGTAGGTAGCACCACATGTCCACTGAAGAAATACATTTTGGAACGTATGTGAGCGGTACAAAATTAGCATGTAAACTATGCATGACAAAACATACTGACACACCCCAGTAAAGATTGGTAAAATATGAGATACTTTGGAATAGTGAGCATTGGCAAGAATGAAAGAGGTGGAGATAGAGAGGTGAAACTCAGATGTCTGGAATAACAATTAATTATAAAGTTAAGGACTAAGGCCCTCATTATGATCATGACGGTCCGTTCCGCTCCGCCGCCGGTGGTGGTAGAAACCGCCAACAGAGGAGCGGGCCGGACTGCCAAATAATGAACTAAGAGAAACACACGAATTCCACGCACCACCCACCGCCAGGAAAGGAGTCCCGCTGACGACGGAAGAGTCCGCCCACAGGCGGTCGGTAAGGCACAACCTGCCCATGAAATTATGAACCACCATTCTGCCGCCAGTTCCAGGGCGTGAACCACTGCCACACAAAGCCAGGCGGAAATTAAACAAATAGAAGGAAAGACTCACAAGAGTTCCACAAAATATGCAGCTGCAGCCATGGACAGAGAGCTGCTGATCATGCCAGCCTTGCTCCTTGCCGTATATACACGACGAGACCGCCGACGAAGACGACGACGGTAAGTACCGCAATCTATGACACAAGGGAGGAAAGGGCAAAGTTACATACCCACCCATTCCCCCCACTCTGCAACGCCCCCCAACCCTTCCCAGCAGCACAAGTCAGACACCCCACACCAAGAGGTACGTACCCGACTGAAGGCCACTGCAACTTGACCATAGTACGTACAATAGCCCCACACCCATGAAAAATTAAAACAAACACCAGGGTGGAACTGCGTGCAGCCCAAACATAGGCCACACAGAAACTTTAATTTGTAGCTCACTGAGCAAAACAGTGCCAACAGGGCCAATGGCCATTCTATAAAAAGCTAATTGTCCTGGGCAACAACTGGCCACACCAGACTCTCACAAGTGCTGGGCACTCCACTGAACGGGGCACCATATGGGGATCCAGGCACCTCACGGAAGGGGGGCAGGGGTAGGTGGGGCTGATTTCCGAAGGGGGTGGGACTTAGACTTGCGTGAGGAGGTTGGAGGGGGGTGGGCTTCTCCTTTGAAGGGGTGGGGTCTGTTTGGCTCAGGTGGAGCTGGATGGCTTAGGATCTGAGTGGGTCTTCTTCTTCACCGGGGAAGGGGCATGAGAATGGGAAGGCTGGACCGGGGTGGGCTGTGATATGGAAGGAGCGGAAAGGGCAAGGAGGTGAGCACGTTTTGGGACAAGACGGAGTGGGCCAGTGGGTTGGAACAGGTCTGCACGGGAGAGGAAAAGTTTCTTGGGAGCAATTGGGGTGGGCGTGGATGAGGGCGTGGGAGTGGAGGCAGAGGGAGTTGATGTATGGGGTGTAGGTGTGCATGCAGTGGGTGCAGGTGACTGCTCAGTATGCTGTGGTGTGGTGGATGTCTGATGGGTGGGTGTCTTGGTGCGTTTGTGTGTTTTGGGAGGTGGGGGTGGACACAGTGGGAGAAGACAGACAGCTAGTGTGGATGTATGTTGGGTGGGTGTCTGCAAGTCTGCTGAGTGTGCTGCATGTGTCAACTACATTAGAGGTGGTGAGTGCAGGTGTGGTGTATGAGGTGCATGTATGGCTGTCTGCTATTGTGGTGAGTGCAGGAAGAGGAGCAGTAACAGTGAGTGAAGGTGCAGTGCATGAGGGTGTGGATGTAGAGGTGACAGACAGGGAGGCGGAAGAGGTGTGCACACTGGGGGAATTGGACGTTGTTGTGTGTGCAGGTGTCTGTTGGCTGTGTGAATGCTTGTGGTTGGAGGTGTGGTGCTTGTGTTTGGAAGTGTGCTTTTTGTGTGTTGATGTGCCTGTAAGCGGGTCTGATTGTGTGCTTTAGACGGGTGAAGGGAGTGGGGTGCTGGAAGGGGTAGAGGAGGTTGGAGGGGGGACGGAATGACCAGGGAAACTGGCTGCCATCCAAGAGGAGGCCAGAGCCTGAAAATATCTCTGTAGGGGAGACACGGCCCCGTGAATGACATCCAGATAGGCATTTGTCTGCTGCACCTCAGATGCCAGACCCTGGATGGCATTGACAATGGTTGTCTGTCCTACAGATATGGTTCTCAGGAGGTCAATAGCCTCCTCTGTGAGGGCAGCAGGGCTGACTGGGGCAGGGGAGGAGGTGCCTGGGACAAAGGAGACACCCACCTTTCTGGGTGGGCGGGCACGGGCAACTCGGTGGGAGCAGAAGGGAGGGCGCTGATGTTATGGGTGGTGGTGGAAGATCTCACTGTAGTGGTGTATCCACTAGGGTCCGCCACCGCCGGAGGACCCCCATCGGAGGAGGTCTCAGAGTCACTACCCCCTGTGGTAGTAGTCTCCCCCGTGGAAGTCACCTCAACCTCCCACCCACTGGTCCCCTGGGCGTCCGATGTCTCTGCCTCAGAGGATCCGTGGGCCACTGCCTCTCCAATTGCCGGTGCCTCAGCTCTCTTGCCTGATGTTGATGCTATGCCAAACAAACACAAGAGAACAGGGATGGGGAGACAAAACAGGAGAGACACTTGTAAATAGCTGAATGCTGATACACAATGGCCAGACATACACCAACCCAGTAGACACACCCAACAGTCAGCACCGTGCACTATGCCCATGGCCATGCCCCTGACTACTGAGCATTATACTGACCTACACCCATCCCCTGAAATAGTATTGGAGCTGAGGTAGGTGAAACCTGACAGGGACGCCCCTACAGCCTATGGGGAACATACAGTAGATGGACACCAGTCAAATTCCCTGCTTTAAGCACCATGAACCCTATCGCGCACACACTCATCCTTCCAAGCTGAAGTATTGTCTGTGAGTACTCACCCCCTTGTGACTGCTGTGCAGCCTTCAAGCGCCCATCCAGGTCTGGGTACACCACCGTCACGATTCTTCACATGAGGGAGGTCAGTGCCCGATGGGCACCCCTTCCACGTTGGGAGGACTTCCCCAGCTGGGCCGCAGTGATCTTTCGCGCCCAGCGCCGCAGGTCCTCCCACCTCTTTTGACAGTGGGTGCTCCGCCGGTTGTAGACCGTACCTCCTTGGCGATGGCATGCCAATGTGCCCTCTTCTGGTGGGCACTGACCTAGTAGGGTGATACAAAATGGAACACAGAGGTCAGGCACCTGCACAATGGGAACAGCTGGCAGATTGTCAAACATAGGACAGACAGTACTCCCAGACATGCAGGACAGTGGCACGCAGCATTCCATGCACCATGGCCCATCCTGGCTCACAGGAGCACACATCTGTGCAATCTACTCCATCCATTACTCACACAGTGGCCCCCAAACCCAGACTCACCTGTACCTCTGGCCAGCCGTAGAATCTGTTGTACAGGGGCAGGACCCCTTCCACTAGTTTCTCCAGTTCTTCCTGGGTGAAGGCCGGGGCCCTTTCCCCTGCACCATGTGGAACATCCATAGCCAGAGGCAGGTGACAGCAGTACACAGAGTGGAGTACCTTCCGCACGAGACCAGGGAGTCAAGTGATCAAACGGTGATGAACGCGCATACGTTCCGCGGCGGTGTGCACCGTCACCGCCGGCGACGATCACGATATGCCAGGATTCCCAATTGGCATCCATGTTAGCCAATGAGGGTGCGAACAGCGGTCAACACCACCGTACGCTGTGACGTCAACCGCTATTGGTATTAGGTCACTTCCACAACAAAGGGGCAGAACTACAGTGGGCAGACATTTTGCCATCACCTACACATCTTGAAATTCATAATACTCACAATGCAGGGCCTACTAGCCATATGAAGCACCTAGGCCTCTATCAATTGCGTATATTATCACACATGATTTACTCTGTTCCCTCCTAGTGATGTACATGTACATCTGTCAGGTTGCAGTTATTGTACAGACACTACTATGAACGATGCACTGCATGTATTTAGCAAATATGCCAATGTATGTGTGCACATCACTCCTTTTTCTTACACCTCAAAGGTACCGACCCTTGTGGCGAGGAAGGGCACCATCGGTGTACAGACCACTTGTGGATATGGGGACCATGGTGGAGTTTCAGATTATTATCACACATGCAACTATTCAGGACATATGTGCATTACTGGATCCTGCACTGACTCCCAGAAATCGTAATCAGCATGCCATTCCAACTGAGGTGCAGGTGCTCTCCGCACTCCATTTCCTAGCCACAGGCTCATTTCAAGTGACAGTGGGCATGGGTGCTGGTTTCTCACAGCCAATGTTCAGCCAGGTACTGACAAGGTTTCTGAATGCATTTGTACAACATCTGCAGTCCTATGTGCGATTCCCCCAAAGTGTTGACCTCCCTGCCATCAAGTCTGACTTCTATGCCTTTGCAAACATTCCCCATGTCGTAGGTGCCAGTGATGGCACCCACATAGCTATCATCCCCCCAAGAGTGAGTGAACAGGTGTACAGAAACAGGAAGAATTTTTTCTCCATGAACATCCAATAGGTATGTACTGCAGACCGGTACATTTGCCATGTGAATGCCATATTTCCGGGTTCGGTCCATGATTCATTTGTTTTGAGAAACAGTAGGGGTTCCCTGGAGTATGGGCCTGATAAGGTGTGTAGAATAGTGGTGGCCTGCTGCATGCTGCACAACGTGGCTGTGAGACATTCTATCCCCCTTTTGGAGGTGGAGGGTGCTATAGGTCCTGATCAGTTACCTCAGAGAGGTGAGGAGAGTGATGGTAGGATGAGGAAGGGGAAGATGTCAATTCCAGAAACCAACTGATACAACTCTACTTCCAATAACTGTGTGATACTGTCAATGTACCATGTCATATAGGGGGGATTGGTCATGATAGGCGAGACAAGGACCTCTTCAGCATGGTACTGACAGACAATATATGCATTCCCTCCTTGCCTAATTTGAAACACACATTACCATCCCCAAGCACAAATTGACAATAAAGTTGTTCTCTGCCAGTTGCATCCATACTCCACTTAGTTCAACATTGAAGACAGGGGACAGTGTTACAGGTGAGAAATGTTGCTTATTGGTTGAATACAGTGAAATGTGCTATGTACAGTGATGGAAGTCGTAAGGGTTGGGTGTCCTCAAAACCGACTTGGTGGCAGCCCTGTTGGATGTCATAGGTGGGTACTATTTGTAGTATAGTACTTAATTTTGCCCTTAGCTAAGTGTAGTTGGTGAATGGGTGGGATGGTTGCTTTGCAGTAGTAGCAGTGTCAAGGCCCTTTCAGGGTTAGAGTGATTAAATTATGCAAAAAACAAAGGAGAACTCTGGGAAGTTCCCAAATTTAGGTGGAGAGCAGCTCAAGTAAGGAGCACCCTGCAACACCAGCAACACTCTAGATTTGCTCACCTCAAATATCTGCTTATCTATCAAAGTTTTTAAGCATAGGATCAGCACAGTGGTATCCACGCCGAGCTAGATAATGACAAAGTCTTTTGCCATTTGTACAGCAATATATTCATATATGTGTGAGTTCCAAAAAGAATTTGCACCGCACTCCATTAATGTTATGAGTTCCTTTATTACTCCAAAGCTTGCAACTCTACCAACGGGTTTCGACTACAACGGTCTTTGTCACAAGACCCCACAGCCCCAGGGACCATCACCTCCCCACAGTGCCAGACTTAGCCCTGTGGAGGCCACTAGGAAGCTGAAATTTCAGGGCTCCCCTCGTAAATTATCTCCTATTATGTTTTTAAGTTTACCAATCAACAATTTATATCAACCAATTTTATTACACTGAACTAAACATTAACAATTATTAATGTTATTACATTTTAATAAACCAATAGAACTTTAAATATTCACACTCCTCAATTTGTTTGTGGTGAAATCTTTCAGGATATCTTGGAAGTCGACCTTTTGTAAGACTGGTATTCAGTGGCAATAATGGCAAGGGAGTTCAGTCGTTCTTGTGTCATTGAAGATCTATGACAATTTTTTAGCAGTTTTAACTTTGAAAAGGTTTGTTCACCAATAGCATTCGTGATCATGAAACACCTATAAATTCCTAACACTTTCATAATATTTGGGAACATTGATTGAATTTTCAAAAATTAGTTTGTACGATTGTGATTCTGGCATTGTTTCATCAGAATCTTCTAACTATGATATGAAATACTTGGAATTAACTATTTCAACTGCAAGCTCCAACTCAATATCCTCAGGATTATTGTATGCTCTAGTGGGATAACACTAGATAATAACAAGTAGTGTGCATGTCGGCTGCTAGATGGAGATGTCTAGCCATCACTACTATACATTACATGTATGTAGTTTGCACCAAATAATATTACAAACTGACAGTGACAGGAGATGAGCTTTTAAGAGCCAAACTGTTATCTGAATCTGACATCTACAGTTTATGTACTTTACGTTGTTAATGGGTACATTACATTAATAAAGTATTTTCACTATAAAGTCTTTAATGTAAAATTTTTGTTTCTTTGAGTTGATTAATTTTTTTCCATCTTTTTGGAACAATTTAAGAAAGCTATATTGTAATTTTCTTTCAAGTTCAAATCAATATTATTTTGATCAATTTTTTCCTGCCCCTAAAAGGAGTGAGGCCAATAGGCCCGTTCCTACTTTGCCTATTTGGAAAACCGGAACTACCACACAGAGGCTTTAATCAAATTCAATGCTGGGTGCCGGGCAGCACTCCATAGCCTCGGGCACCGCCACCTCACTGGGGCACAAAGAATGTTGGAAGGGAGTCTTATGGCCTCCCTGGAGGAGCCACAGATTTCCCAGAGGACTACCACCCCCAGGGCCAGACCTGCTTTATACTTGGTTGCCCACCATAATGGGATGGAAGAGAGAGAGAGAGATTGTCATTGAAATAGTCTCTCCATGCAATGACTTCAAAGAGTAAGACTAGCAGGATGCTTGATACAAATGTTATAATTACATTTGGATACAGAGTGGAACAGTTTCACTTCTGGCATAATGGTCACAGTCCTGTGCTGTCACTCAGGAGGCTGAAGGTTCAAATTCTAGTATCTCTTTTCAGCCTGTTTGTTTATTTACTGGTGTTTTGACTGTTAAACCTTCCTAGTGATGGATCATTTAAAATTTTTTCCAATCACATGCATGTTTGACTGTCATAGGTATGTCTGGAAGCAACACAGTCACTGATGGCTTAATGGCCAAGGTCACAGGCCCTCGCACTGATCATCGAGGGTTCTACTCCAGGTGTGCTTGTGGTCATTTCCCAACTTTAAATTGTTTATGCCTTCAAAAGCTTAAGGTTTTTAATGAAAGGAACTATCACCCTTTTTATTTGACAAATACATTTTTCTTTTCAATTTGTCCAGGAATATCTCAATCTAAGTAAATAATTCACCAAAGCCTAAAACACCCTCTATCTCTCTCCCTCTCACTTTCTTTCTTTCTTTCTCACTCTCAATTTCTCTTTTTCAATCTCTTTCATCCACTCACATACCCACTCAGACCCCTATGCACTCACAGACCTACTCAGACACTCATATTCCAATTCACAGACCCATTCAGATCCTTGTGCACCCACTCACAGCCTACTCAGGCCCTTGTGCACTCACTCACAGACCCACTCAGACACACACACCCAGTCAGACTCTCACACACCCACTGAAATTACCCCACAAGTTACAGCACTCATGACATGTTTGACGGCATCATTGATAATGTCTCTGTGACATCTGCAGTAACATTATTGATCAAATAATTGTGCTTGTCTGGGCACACGTTATAGTTATAGTTACTTTAGATAACTCTAGTCATAACAGGTATATATCTATGGTTTGGTGCATTTAAAATATGAGCCTAACTATAATGTCCATGTAACCCTTGTGTTTTAAGTGATATATATATATATATATATATATATATATATATATATATATATATATATATATATATATATATTTTCTCAACAGCAAAATTATAAAACAGCAGCACTCTCAGGAAATCAAAAGGAAGTAAATTTATTTAAACACAACGCGTTTCGGCTGACTAGCAACCTTGATCACGTGAATGTGATCAAGGCTGCTAGTCAGCCGAAACGCGTTGTGTTTAAATAAATTTCTTCCTTTTGATTTCCTGAGAGTGCTGCTGTTTTATAATTTTTCTGTTGAAAGGAGATTAACCGGAGTGCTCTGCCGGTTTTGTTTTGCTGCACCACCCCTCTTGGGCCGTTTGGAGCTCATTTGTGAGCATTTGTATCAAAGAATATATATATAAATATATATATATATATATATATATATATGGATAGATAGATAGATAGATAGATAGATAGATAGATAGATAGATAGATAGATAGATAGATAGATAGATAGATAGATAGATGATAGATAGATAGATGTTATTATATATAACTTATGCTTAACAAGTATATAGGACTCTGCATAGTTTACATATAATACTTTCTAGACTCCTCCTTCCTCTATCCCTCCTTTGACTGATCCCATACCTCCTTTTACTACTATGATCTCCCAAAGTAGCACTTTATAGGCTGATCCCTCCAACAACTAAACTAACCCCAATACTCATTTTACTAATATCACCTTCCTAATAACCCTTTTAAGACTCTTCCCTCCTCCATGCCTCCTTAGACTCATCTAAAATCTCATTTTTCTACTATGATCTCCCAAATACAATTTTCTATTATCTTCCCTCCTATATCCCTATCCAATCCTATTAAATGTAAGACTCATATGTCCACCACTCAAATTAACAACTTACATTTCCCTATACTAATCCACCAATTATCAGTTTTGGTTCCAACACTATATTTCAATGCAATTACAATTACAAGCTCCAACATGTCTATAGCACCTTCTACACCTGAGGCACTGTTGCTCTTTGCATATGGGCAGCAAACTACTCTGCTGGTAATTGGGCCCCATGCTGCCCCACTGCTATTGTGCTCTTTGTACTGCCTTTCAATCTCTCTGAAAACTCCTACAGTTAGCCTTGATTGCTTTTAATCACTAACCATCAGCAATACCATATCAGTGTACATTACCTCGGTCAGGGTAACATAACAGCTTTATAGCTACACACTGCTAATACAGACCCTCCTCACTGCTGGTGCTCTTATCTCTGTGTATTAGCACATCTAAATGTAAACATGTTGCTAATGTGGGATCATGCAGCGTATGCTCTTCACACATTCTTACCATGTAATCAAACCTGGACTCTCACACGATGTCTGCAATCTTGGTATTCACAGTGTCAGAGCTGGGATATCCTCCTATGCACTCCAGGTTTCCTAGCTTACCCATTAGGTCTGCATCTACTGGATTGATAAGTCACTCTGTTCAGATTCATGTGTCATCTCTGAGCTGTACATGTCACTCGATTTCTGCCAAAAGAGGATGTCATGGCCCTGCTTCACTAAGATTGATTAGCTTGTAGAAAACAGCCATGTTTTGAGTAGTTTCCTAAAACAATATTTCTGGTTGTAAAAATGAAGAGGGTACCATATCTTGTTATAATTCGTATCCTGTGATATGGATTGCATACACAGCATTTATGTCCTTTCACTGCTCTTGTGACCCGTTGTGGTCCACTTCATTGTTCTCTGCTGTCATGAACAGAGATTTGTTTTTACTTTTGCAACTTATGCTGCATTTCGTTGAAAATAAACAAGCTCTTCACAGAGTTCTAGATTGTAATTGTTGGAAAGTGGATTATTGGTTTTGGCAGGTAGATGCTTTCACTTAGTAATGGGCTACAAACCACCACTAAGTCCAGTCAAGGTATTCGGTAAATAAAACTTTGGTATCTTAGCTCACGAGCTGTTAAGCTTAACTTAAGAGACAGGTGTATAAAGAAGTTAATATCAATGAAACAGTTAATGAATAAAACACAACACAAAAAAATCAAACACCAATTTATAAAATTAGAAAATATTGTTATGTGTTAAATGACACCAACACAATGAAAATTTGATGTAGGGAGCCCGAGATATGAATTCTTAAAGATTAAATGTAAAACAAATTGAGGTTTGGGGGTGTCCCTGAGGCCTGGGGAGGGCAACTGTGGGCTTATTCCATTGTGTTCCACCATGGAAATAGGCCCACAGGTCCCCGAACACCTGCCCTGACCCAGGCATTAAATAATGGTGCAAAGCAAGCTTTACACCATTATTTGACCCCTCCTACCCCGTGCATGATTTTAGCACCGGGGATAAAAATGGCGTTAAGGTCATGGAGTCATTTTTTGCACGGGAACGCCTACCTTTCATCTCATTTGCGCAAGGTAGGTTTCCATATCCAAAAAATGACTTTTGCTCCATAACTTTGGCGCTAGACGGATCTAGCGCCAAAGTATAAATATGGAGTTAGTTTTGCACTGAATTTGCGTACAAAAAATTACACAAATTTGGCGCAAAAAAAAGTATAAATATGCTCCTTGGGTTATTATTGTAATTTGTCTGTTCAGTAGGTCAATCGGCGTTGTTGAGAAACTCAAGAGTGTGTTTTAAAGTGAGTGAAAGGTTTTTCGACTGAGATCTGGCAAGTCCTATATGCGCCAGGACAGACCCATTGATCAGATGTGAGTAAGATTTGTGGGTTGAATTTTGCTTGCGAATCAGGGGAACTGAGAAAGAAAGAGTAGCTGCTAGAGCGAGAAGCTGTAGCTGAAAAATCCTTAAGGTTTCTGAAGCGACTGTGTTACCCTACCTGTAGCAAACAGACAAATTTGTTTTTTGGGTTCTTGTTTACGTGCTCAAAATAATTTTGCATTAGTTTGGTGCGAATCCAAGTTTATGAGGATAGCCGCAAGAGTTTGTCAGCCACTGGAGATATGAGTGTGGCATCATTGGAGTCGCGCTGGGATAGTCTGGTTAGTGAGAAAGGGAGCGCTCGGATTGATGGACAACCGTAAAGCTCAATTGGTTGAAAAGGTCAGCAAAAAGGATTTTGGGATTAAAAGTCATTTCCTGATCTGATTGAACAAGCGTAAATTTTGCAAAAATGAAATTTTTCAAAGCTTTGAAGTGTGCTTTAACCCCTTCTGTGCCGCGGACGTAATGGTTACGTCCTGCGGCACAGTGCTGCTGGGCCCAGGACATAACCATTACGTCCTGGGCACACAGCCCAGAGGGAGCGCTAGTGCTCCCTCTGTGGGGTTCCCCCCCACCCACCCAGGGGGGGCAGAAACCTCTAGGCACGAGGGATAATTTTGTTGTTGTTGTTGTTTTTGTTTAGTTTTTTGTTTTAGGTGTGCGGAGCGACCCCTTAGGCAAGGGTCGCTCCCATAGGGGGCAAATTATATTTAGGCCATTTCTGCCCCCCTTGGGGGCAGATTGGCCTATTTTTATGAGGCCAATCTGCCCCCAAGGGGGGCAGAACCCACTGGACACCAGGGAGTTTTTTTTTGTTCGTGAATTTCACGTAAGGGGAGCAACCACTTAGGCAAGGGTCTTCCCCTGGGGGGCAAATTTATTTTAGGCCATTTCTGCCCCCCTATTTTAATTAGGCCGATCTGCCTCCAAGGGGGGCAGACACCACTGGGCACCGGGAATTTTTTGTTGTTGTTTTACAGATGGGGAGCGACCCCTTAGGCAAGGGTCGCTCCCCTGGAGGGGCAAATTGTATTTAGACCATTTCTGCCCCCCTTGGGGGCAAATTGGCCGATTTTAGGTGAAACTGCCGCCAAGGGGGGCAGAAACCACTAGGCACCAGGGATCTTTTTTTTTGCGCCGTCACGCAAGGGGAGCGACCTTGTAGCAAGGGTCGCTCCCCGGGGGGGGCAAATTTATTTTAGGCCATTTCTGCCCCCCCCTGTGAAAAAATGTGATGTGTCTATGTTGTGTTTTGGGACATTTCCTTTCGTGGGCGCTAGGCCCACCCACACAAGTGAGGTACCATTTTTATTGGGAGACTTGGAGGAACGCTGGGTGGAAGGACATTTGAGGCTCCTCTCAGATTCCAGAACTTTCTGTCACTGAAATGAGAGGAAAAAGTGTTTTTTTGGCCAAGTTTTGAGGTTTGCAAAGGATTCTGGGAAACAGAACCTGGTCAGAGCCCCACAAGTCACACCATCTTGGATTCCCCTAGGTGTCTAGTTTTCAGAAATGTGCCGGTTTGCTAGGTTTCCCCAGGTGCCGGCTGAGCTAGAGGCCAAAGTCCACAGGTAGGCACTGTTTTCTGTGAAAGAATTTGATGTGTCCATGTTGTGTTTTGGGCCATTTCCTTTCGTGGGCGCTAGGCCTACCCACACAAGTGAGGTACCATTTTTATCGGGAGACTTGGGGGAACGCTGGGTGGAAGGAAATTTGTGGCTCCTCTCAGATTCCAGAACTTTCTGTCACCGAAATGTGAGTAAAATGTGTTTTTTTAGCTAAATTTTGAGGTTTGCAAAGGATTCTGGGTAACAGAACCTGGTCAGAGCCCCACAAGTCACCCCATCTTGGATTCCCCTAGGTCTCTAGTTTTCAAAAATGCACAGGTTTAGTAGGTTTCCCTAGGTGCCGGCTGAACTAGAGGCCAAAATCTACTGGTAGACACTTTGCAAAAAACACCTCTGTTTTCTGTAAATAAAATTGGGTTGTGTCCACGGTGTGTTTTGGGCCATTTCCTTTCATGGGAGATAGGCCTACCCACACAAGTGAGGTACCATTTTTATCGGGAGACTTGGGGGAACGCTGGGTGGAAGGAAAATTGTGGCTCCTCTCAGATTCCAGAACTTTCTGTCACCGAAATGTGAGGAAAATGTGTTTTTTTAGCCACATTTTGAGGTTTGCAAAGGATTCTGGGTAACAGAACCTGGTAAGAGCCCCACAAGTCACCCCACCTTGGATTCCCCTAGGTCTCTAGTTTTCAAATATGTGCTGGTTTGGTAGGCTTCCCTAGGTGCCGGATGAGCTAGGGGCCAAAATCTACAGGTAGGCACTTTGTAAAAGACACCTCTGTTTTCTGTAAAAAAAATGGGATGTGTCCACGTTGTGTTTTGGGCCATTTCCATTCGTGGGCGCCAGGCCTACCCACACAAGTGAGGTACCATTTTTATCGGGAGACTTGGGGGAACGCTGGGTGGAAGGAAATTTGTAGCTCCTCTCAGATTCCAGCACTTTCTGTCACCGAAATGTCAGGAAAATGTGCTTGTTTAGCTAAATTTTGAGGTTTGCAAAGGATTCTGGGTAACTGAACCTGGTCAGAGCCCCACAAGTCACCCCATCCTGTATTCCCCTAGGTCTCTAGTTTTAAAAAATGTGCTGGTTTGGTATGTTTCCCTAGGTGCCGGCTGAGCTAGGGGCCAAAATCTACAGGTAGGCACTTTGCAAAAAACACCTCTGTTTTCTATAAAAAAAAATGGGATGTGTCCACGTTGTGTTTTGGGCCATTTCCTTTTGCGGGCGCTAGGCCTACCCACACAAGTGAGGTACCATTTTTATCAGGAGACTTGGGGGAACGCTGGGTGGAAGGAAATTTGTGGCTTCTCTCAGATTCCAGAACTTTCTGTCACCGAAATGTGAGGAAAATTTGTTTTTTTAGCCACATTTTGAGGTTTGCAAAGGATTCTGGGTAACAGAACCTGATCAGAGCCCCACAAGCCACCCCATCTTGGACTCCCCTAGATCTCTAGTTTTCAAAAATGCACAGGTTTGGTAGGTTTCCCTAGGTGCCGGCTGAGCTAGAGGCCAAAATCTACAGGTAGGCACTTTGCAAAAACACCTCTGTTTTCTGTCAAAAAATGGGATGTGTCCACGTTGTGTTTTGGGGCATTTTCTGTCGCGGGCGCTAGGCCTACCCACACAAGTGAGGTATCATTTTTATCGGGAGACTTGGGGGAACATAGAATAGCAAATCAAGTGTTATTGCCCCTTGTCTTTCTCTACATTTTGTCCTTCCAAATATAAGAGAGTGTGTAAAAAAGACGTCTATTTGAGAAATGCCCTGTAATTCACATGCTAGTATGGGCACCCCGGAATTCAGAGATGTGCAAATAACCACTGCTCCTCAACACCTTATCTTGTGCCCATTTTGGAAATACAAAGGTTTTCTTGATAGCAATTTTTTACTCTTTATATTTCAGCAAATGAATTGCTGCATACCCGGTATAGAATGAAAACCCAAGGCAGGGTGCAGGTCATTTATTGGCTCTGGGTACCTAGAGTTCTTGATGAACCTACAAGCCCTATATAGCCCGCAACCAGAAGAGTCCAGCAGACGTAACGGTATATTGCTTTAAAAAAAATCTGACATTGCAGGAAAAAGTTACAGAGTAAAACGTAGAGAAAAATTGCAAATTTTTTACCTCAATTTCAATATATTTTTTTTTTATTGTTATTTTCTGTAGGAAACCCTTGTAGGATCTTCACATATTACCCCTTGCTGGATTAAGAATTTTGTCTACTTTTCAGAAATGTTTCGGTTTCTGGGATCTAGCATTGGTTTCAAGCCCATTTCTGTCACTGACTGGAAGGAGGCTGAAAGCACAAAAAATCGTAAAAATGTGGTATGTCCCAGTAAAATGGCAAATTTGTGTTGAAAAATTGGGTTTTCTGATTCAAGTCTGCCTGTTCCTGAAAGCTGGGAAGCTGGTGATTTTAGCACCGCAAACCCTTTGTTGATGCCATTTTCAGGGGAAAAACCACAAGCCTTCTTCTGCAGCCCCTTTTTCCCATTTAAAAAAACGGAAAAAATAACATTTTCACTATATTTTGGCTAATTTCTTGGCCTCCTTCTGTTGAACCCACAAAGTCTGGGTACCTCTAGAATCCCTAGGATGTTGGAAAAAAAGGACGCAAATTTGGCGTGGGTAGCTTATGTGAACAAAAAGTTATGAGGGCCTAAGCGCGAACTGCCCCAAATAGCCAAAAAAAGGCTCGGCACAGGAGGGTGAAAAGGCCTGGCAACGAAGGGGTTAAGAAGAGATGTGTATGTTACAGTGATAGTAGGGGAAGCTATTCTACCAGAAGGTATACTCACATATGTTGTGTTCGAGGAGCAGGGTGTTGCGTCATGCCTGTGGTTAAAACATTCGTGCAAAGTGACAGAAAAGTGGAAGTTTAGCTTTTCCTCCCCTTGGGACATTGAATTTGAGGATATTAGAAAAAATGAGGAGGGTATTGTACAATTTGAAACCTCCTTCGAGACTAGCACAGTTTGAAGCATTAGCAATTAGGGAACTAGTAGGTAGACAGCAACAGCAGCTAAAATTTGAAAGAAAGATGAGGAAAGCAGAAAAGACACTAGTGAAGGCTGGATAGGACAGTGATCAGAAATGTTGGAGGTCTGAGAGTTTACAGGGAATTAAATTGGTTCCTGCAACTACACAAGACAATAAAAATGAATTGAAGAAAGCTACCAAGAAGACAAAAACAGGTCCTTCTGAGGGTAAAGAGCAGAAACCGATGGACACTGGAGATCTTTGAGTCTCACTGAAGAGTCAGATGATGATGAGTTCATTTTACAGATATCGAGGAATCGTCCCCCACCATATGCAGCACAAGAGAGAGGTTCAAATGTAGACACTACAGCACCAACACAAGTCAACCCGGACACAGAGTCTGATACAGAGTAGTCCTAGTGAACCTACTACTTCAGCGTTTCAAAATCCGATGCGACAGTTGAGTATTCCCAGAATTTACTCAAATGTGCCTATTACAGATACTGCAATGAACCTAATAGTGTCGGCAGGACAGGTTTACCCAAAACCAATATTGGTTCCGATGGCGCCAACTCCACCCCTAGGGGGTTATTATGCCCCCGGCAGTCAGTGTACTAGTGGCAGTAGTACAACCAATAGGCTGGCGATACATACTGCCACTATTATGATATCCGCTAGGCTGGAGACTACAGTGACGGCCGCCCATGGCATTTTGACCCCGCCCACCACCATGGTTTCTGTGGTTTCTGTACTGCCACAAAACCATGAAGAATTCCTTCCTTGGAACTTATAGGGGTCTCCTCTGCCCCCCCTACCCTCCCCAGAGTCCTCCCCCCTTCCGGACCCCCTACATTTACACACATACACTCACATACATACACACCCATACACACTTGCATACCCACATTCACCCACGCATACATACATTCATACACACTCACAGCAACACTCACTAATAGACATCTAGGCACACACGCAATCACACAACACAACATGCACGTACACACACACCCATTCATGCACACACGCATTATACAGCCATGCACGCATTCAAACATAGTCACACACACAACCCAACACATGCACACAACTCCCCTCACCCCCCTCTCTTGTCGGACAACACCACTTACCTGCTTGCAGGGGGTCCTCCGGCAGGAGACGGGATATCGCACTGCTGCCAGCAGCAGCTTCCACCAGCAAAACACCGCCAGGCTGTATCATGGCTCATGATATGGTCAGCGGCATTCTGCTGGTGTGGCGCTGCTGCTGGCAGCAGTGCTACCTTACCTTCATCCATCGCCATGGCCGTAGCTGGAATATCACCAACCTTCTGGCAGAATTCCGGCTAAAGTCATAATTTGGTGGACAGTTGGTAGCCATGGCAATGGTATGTTGGTGGCTGTCACCATGGCGGTAGGCGACATTTGCCACCAATGGTATAATCAGGACTTTAATGCCTTCAATGCAGTCACAAATGATTCCAAATTATAACCCTATATCAGGAACACAGACAGAGATGTCTGTATTGATGAGCCAGAATACAGGAATAATGCACCCACGAGACCTGAATGTTTGACCAAGACCAGATGCAGTGTCAGTACCCGTTACCATTGGTCCAGTCATACCATTGTTTGCCCAGGGAAATAGAGAGACTAGCAGGCAGAGAATCATGAGCCAGAACTTATTGGGAGAAAGACTCATGAGAATACCGGATTAGTACCCCCCATGAGACCGACCCTTGATGGAGCAGGACCATTAATAGAGGAAAGCCCTTATAGAGCTTCTCCAAATACTGAGGCAGGGTCATCCATAAGTCCTAACTTGAGCTTAGTGACACCAAAGGCTCCAAACCTTACTCTACAACAGTTGCCAATGCTAAGCCCAACAATATTTCACTGCAAGGTTTGACAGCCCAACAATTAACTGAATGGTTGAAAAAGTTAGGTAGCCCTCAAGGTGCTTCTAGAGGAGGGAATTACCTAAACTATACTGGACTTGGGATGGAAGCAGACAAGCTCATCGAAGGAACAATAGGGGTAAACAGACTTGAGTCTTACACAGAAGATGAGTTGCGTTACTTGTGCCCATTATTTACAAAGGAAGCAGGTATAATACTTAAAAATGAGCAGACATAACAGACAAATATGATATAGACCTTGAGAAAATTATACATTTGAAGAGAACTTACAGGCTAGAATTTGATGCAAAAGACTTTGAACACATGAGAACTGCAGGAATGAAAACGCATCTTAGAGAATTGCTTCAAAGCATCCAAACATGAAATGCTCAATTACTTGCTCAAATGATGGAATAGAAATTCAGAAGAACAGTGATGATGAAGGAGATTTACTTACAGAGAAAAATTGTGACACAGTGAATGAGGAATACCTTCTGATTAGTTTATTTCCACTTCTCACTGTGAGAGATCTTCCTTTCAATATACAGGGACCTATCAAGATGAAAGTGTGGGATTTTTCAGGAAAAGATATTGGACTGATAAAAGGAGTTGAGCCAGTTAAAGTTACAATCAAGCCAAATGCAGTTTTTCTCTAGATTCCACAGTACCATATGACAAAAGAAACAATTGAAGGTTTGCCACCAATAAGTGCAGAATTTGTAGACCAAGGTCTTTTGAAAGAGGTGCTGAGCAGTCCATGCAACTCACCAATAATGGGATTGCGCAAGCCATATGGAAAGTTTCAAATTGTTCAGGATTTACGAAAAATAAATGACATTGTGGTTAAATGTTGCGCAGTGGTACCCAATCCTGCAGTAATTATGTTTCAAATCCGATGCAATGCTGAATGGTTCACCGTGGTGAACCTGCCACAAGCACTGTTTTCTGTTCCTCTTCATGAGGATAGCCAATTTCTCTTCTGTTTCAAATTTTTAAATCAAGTCTACTGTTGGTGTAGAATCCCACAGGGGTTCTCAGAGTCACCCTCCATTTTCAATCAGATCCTGAAAAAGAATTTAGGGCTAGATGTATCAAAGGATTTTTCCGATTCTGTGTCAATGGGAAAATGTGTTTGTACATATGGCCCTAAGAGTCACTGGAAATGCCTTACCAGTCTACATTGGTACAGTATACTGATGATTTGTTGATTGCATCCAAAATGAAGGAAGAATGTAAGTACAATACTATTTGCTTGCTGGATCACTTGAGAGGAATGGACAGAAAGTGTATCCAGCTAAATTGCAGTACTTCCAGAAAGAGGTGAAATATTTGGGTCACCTTTTTGCAAAGGGAATTTGGAGAATACCCAAAGAAACGGTTGCAGCCATGTTGCAGATGAATCCTCCAACCACTCAGAGAGATGTTAGGATGTTCTTGGGAATGGTAATCTACTGCCGTCAATGGATCCCAAATTTTTCGCCCTTTTCAAAGCCCTTGCACAGGCTGACTCACAAGGAGGTTACTGATCCTCTAGTGTTCGACCAAGATTGTGTGAAAGCCTTTACGGATTTGAAAGAAAGCCTGTGTCAAGCCCCAGCTTAAGTATGCCTTATTACACAAAACCCTTCATGTTGTTTTGCCATGAGCGTGATGCATGTTCCTTGTCTGCCTTGACTCAAGCATATGGCAGTGTAAATCGTCCAGCAGCATATTTTTCAGCTGCTTTGGACGCAGTTGCAGAAGCGTTACCAAGCTGTCTAAGGTCCGTAGCAACAGTTGAACAGAGTCTCACTGAGAGTGAGGGCATTGTGATGGGACACCCCTTACAATAAATGTCCCACACTCCATTGACGTTTTGCTCACTAGATCCAAAACCCACTACTTAACCAGTGCAAGATTAACAAAGTACGAGACAGTAATCCTGTGGTCCCCGAATGTGTCAATCAAAAGATGTACCATGCTAAACCCAGCAACTTTGCTTCCAAACGAAAGTGCCGCAATTTACAAAATGGATGATATTGAACATGACTGTCTAGAGGTAATTGAATCATGCACAAAACCAAGAGCCGATATTAGAGACACTTGTTTGGACGAGAATGAACAAATTGTCTTTCTTGATGGCTCCTGCATGAGAGATAACACAGGTGTTTTGAGAGCAGAATATGCCATATGTACTATCTCTGGCGAGTTAGAAGTGAAAAAGCTTCAAGGAGTATATTCTGCACAAGTGGCAGAGCTGGTAGCTCTTATTAGAGAATACCATGTTTCTGCAAAGCTTAAGGTCACCCTTTATACAGACAGTCAATATGGCCACGACTTTGGCCAACTGTGGTCACAGAGAGGTTTCCTGACCTCTTCTGGTTCACCAGTGAGAAATGGAGAGAGAATTCCTGAACTGTCACAAGCTATCCAGTTGCCCGAAAAGATTGCTGTGGATGCAGGAGGCTGGCCTGGCTTATAGTGGGTACCTGATGGTACTTACACCTTGTGCCAGGTCCAGTTATCCCTTATTAGTAGATTAGTAGTGTTCTAGCAGCTTAGGCTGATAGAGGTAGCTATAGCAGAGCAGCTTAGGCTGAACTAGGAGACATGCAAAGCTCCTACTATACCACTTATATCATATAGCACTATATCATAAGAAATACAATACTAAGACTTACTAAAACTAAAGGTACTTTATTTTAGTGACAATATGCAAACAATACCTCAGAGGATATACTCCCTTAGGAGGTAAGTAAAATACACAAAATATACACACAAACCAAACTCAGGTAAGTAAACAGTTAGAAAAGTAGTGCAAACACTTTAGAATACAATAGGATGCAATAGGAGAAAATAGGCCTAGGGGCAACACAAACCATATACTTCAAAAGTGGAATGCGAACCACGAATGGACCCCAGGCCTAGTGTAGTGTGTAGAGGGTTGCTGGGAGTGTAAGCAAACACTAAGGGTGTCCAAGATACCCCACTCCAAGACCCTGAAAAGTAGGAGTAAAGTTACCCTACTACCCCAGAAAGACAGTAAAGTCGAGATAGGGGATTCTGCAAAGGCAACAACTGACTGCAAAGCACTGAAGACAGATGCCTGGACCTGAGGACCTGTAAAGGAAAGGAACCAAGTCCAAGAGTCACACAAGTGTCCAGGGGGGGCAGGAGCCCACTAAACCCGGGATGAAGGTGCAAAAGGGCTGCCTATAGGTGGAAGTGCAAAAGGGCTGCCTCGAGGTGGAAGAAGCCATAGATTCTGCAATAACGGAAAGGGCGAGGAACTTGTCGTTTGGTCAGAAGATGTCCTACGGCGTGCTGCAGGATGCAGAGTTGTTTCCACTCAGAAAGATCACAAACAAGCCCTGCTAGCTGCAAGAGTTGCGGTTGAAGATAATGGGTGCTACCCAGGCGCAGAAAGGACCAGGAGGTCGCCCCTTGGAAGAGGAGACAGAGGGGGCACACAGCAGCACAGAGAGCCCATGCAGAAGCAGGCAGCACCTGCAGAAGCACTTGAACAGGCGTTCAAGAAATCTGAGCACAGCAGTCATCTAAACACAACAAAAGAGGGTCCCACGAAGTCAGTTTTCAACTCAGCGAGTTGAGCAATGCAGAAAGGAGTGCTGGGGACCTGGGCTGTGCTGTGCACAAAGGAATCCTTGCAAAAGTACACAGAAGCCCTAGCAGCTGCAGATCACGCAGTACACAGGATTACTGTCTGGTGTGGGGAGGCAAGGGCTTACCTCCACCAACTTTGGACAGAAGGACCCCTGGACTGTCAGGGTCACTTGAATCCAGCTGCTGTGTTCCAGGGAGCATGCTCTTCAAGATGAGAGCGGACCCAGAGGACCTGTGATGCAGAAGTTTGGTGCCTGCATTAGCAGGGGGAAGATTCTGTCGACCCATGGGAGATTTCTTCTTGGCTTCCAGTGCAGGGTGAAGGCAGACAGCCCTCAGAACATGCACCACCAGGAAACAGTAGAGAAAGACAGCAGGATTAGGTGCTACAATGTTGCTGGTAGTCGTCTTGCTACTCTGTTGCAGTTTTGCAGGCATCCTGGAGTAGTCAGCGTTCGATCCTTGGCAGAAGTTGAAGAGAGAGATGCAGAGGGACTCTGGTGAGCTCTTGCATTCGTTATCTGATGAGAAACCCACAGGAAAGACCCTAAGTAGCCCTCAGAGGAAGATTGGCCACATAACCAGGTAAGCACCTATCAGGAGGGGTCTCTGAAGTCACCTGCTGGCACTGGCCACTCAGAGGCCTCCATTGTGCCCTCACACCTCTGCATTCAAGATGGCAGAGGTCTGGGACACACTGGAGGAGCTCTGGGCACCACCCCTGGGGTGGTGATGGACAGGGGAGTGGTCACTCCCCTTTGCCCAGTTTCACACCAGAGCAGGAGCTCGGGGATCCCTGAACCGGTGTAGACTGGCTTATGCAAGGAGGGCACCATCTGTGCCCTTCAAAGCATTTCCAGCGGCTACTCCTCCCCAGCCCTTAACACATATTTCCAAAGGGAGAGGGTGTAATACCCTCTCTCGTAGGAAATCCTTTGTTCTGCCTTCCTGGGACTGGTCTGCCCAGACCCCAGGAGGGCAGAAATCTGTCTGAGGGTTGGCAGCAGCGGTAGCTGCAGAGAAAACCCCAGAGAGCTGGTTTGGCAGTACCCGAGGTCCGAGCTGGGGCCCCAGGGATGCATGGAATTGGCACCCCAATAGCAGATTTGGCATGGGGGGACAATTCCGTTATCTTAGACATGTTACATGGCCATATTAGGAGTTACCATTTTGAAGCTACATATAGGTATTGACCTATATGTGGTACACAAGTGTAATGGGGTCCCTGCACTCACAAAGTCCGGGGAAATTGCCCTGAACTATGTGGGGGCACCTTGGCTAGTGCCAGGGTGCCCTCACACTGAATTACTTTGCACCTAACCTTCACTAAGTGAGGGTTAGACATATAGGTGACTTATAAGTTACTTAAGTGTAGTGAAAAATGGCTGTGAAATAACGTAGACATTATTTCACTCAGGCTGCAGTGGCAGTCCTGTGTAAGAATTGTCTGAGCTCCCTATGGGTAGCAAAAGAAGTGCTGCAGCCCATAGGGATCTCCTGTAACCCCAATACCCTGGGTGCATCAGTATCATACACTAGGGAATTATAAGGGTGTTCCAGTGTGCCAATCAGAATTGGTGAAAATGGTCACTAGCCTGCAGTGACAATTTTAAAAGCAGAGAGAGCATAAACACTGAGGTTTTGGTTAGCAGAGCCTCAGTGATACAGTTAGGCACCACACAGGGAATACATAAAGGCCACAAACTATGAGCACTGGGGTCCTGGCAAGCAGAATCCCAGTGACACAGGCAAAAATAAACTGACACACAAGTAAAAATGGGGTAACATGCCAAGCAAGATGGTACTTTCCTACAGAACCCCCCACAAACGAGAGACAATAAGGCTAACCTTGCCCAGATGAGTCTTCATTGTCTAAGTGGAAATATCTGGAGAGTCCATCCGCATTACAGTGGGTACTCCCAGGTCTATGTTCCACTGTGTAGTTCATTCCCTGTAGGGAGATGGACCATCTCAACAATTTAGGGTTCTCACCTTTCACTTGTTTCAGCTAAAGTAGAGGTTTGTGGTCTGTCTGATCAATAAAGTGAGTACCAAACAGGTATGGTCTCAACTTTCTCAGTGCCCAGACCACAGCAAAGGTCTCCCTCTCTATGGCAGACCAACGCTTTTCTCTAGGGGTCAACCTTCTGCTGATAAAAGCAACAGGTTGATCCTGGCCTTCAGTATTAAGCTGCGATAGCACTGCCCCCAATTCAGAAGTATCAGCCGGGACTATGAACCTTTTGGAGTAGCAACCGCTTTTTAGGACAGGTGCAGAGCACATGGCCTGTTTGAGCTCATCAAAAGCTTTTTGACAGCTAGCTGTCCACAATACCTTCCTAGGCATATTCTTACTATTGAGGTCATTAAGAGGAGCTTCTATTGAGCCATAATTCTTAATGAACCTCCTATAGTACCCTGTGAGGCCTAAAAAGGCTCTCACCTGGGTTCGAGTTGTAGGGGGAGCCCGTTCCATAATGGTCTGGATCTTCCCCTGCAGTGGCGCAATCTGTTCCCCACCTACAAGGTGGCCCAGATAAACCACTTTCCCCTGCGCTATCTGGCACTTTGAAGCCTTGATAGTGAGGCCTGCCTTTTGCAGGGCCTCCAAAACTTTCCACAGGTGGACCAGGTGATCATCTCAGGTGGACCTAAAGACAGCTATATCATCTAGATATGCTGCACTAAAAGCTTCCAACCCTTGCAGGACTGTGTTCACCAACCTTTGAAAAGTGGCAGGTGCATTTTTCAGACCAAAGGGCATCACAGTGAATTGATAGTGCCCTCCAATGGTTGAAAATGCAATTTTAGGTTTAGCATCTTCTGATAATTTAACCTGCCAATACCCTGCAGTTAAATCAAAAGTGCTTAGATACTTGGCAGAAGCCAGTGTGTCTATTAGCTCGTCTGCCCTGGGTATAGTGTGAGCATCTTTCTTGATTACATGAAGGTTTTTACTGGGCTTTTTCATATTCTCAGCCATTCTTGATCTTAGGACAAGTACATAGTCCACACTGTCCTGTTTAGGAGCTTTTAAAGGTTGTTCCCAACCCTCCTTAACAAGTGCAAGGGGACTTCTAACAGGGTACCCAAAGAGGAGTTCAAAGGGGCTAAAGTCCACTCCTTTTTGGGGTACCTCCCTGTAAGCAGAAAGGAGGCAAGATAACAGGAGATCCCATCTCCTTCTGAGTTTTTCAGGGAGTCCTATTATCATACCTTTGAGAGTTTTTTTAAACCTCTCAACCAGACCATTTGATTGTGGATGATAAGGAGTAGTGAACTTGTATGTTACACAACACTCCTTCCACATTGCTTTGAGGTATGCAGACATGAAGTTACTACCTCTGTCTGACACCACTTCCTTAGGGATTCCCAGGAGGGCCTTTGCCACTGCAGGAGCTGTAGTGGTCCTTATGGGAATTGCTTCAGGATACCTAGTGGCATGGTCCACTACCACAAGGATAAACCTATTGCTTGAAGCTGTTGGAGGGTCAAGGGGGCCAACTATGTCAACCCCTACCCTTTCAAAGGGCACCCCAACTACAGGAAGTGGAATTAAGGGGGCCTTTGGTGTGCCACCAGTCTTGCCACTGGCTTGGCAGGTCACACAAGAGCGACAGAACTCTTTGGTGTCCTCTGACATATGAGGCCAGTGAAACAAGGGATCAAGCTTGTCCCAAGTTTTACTCTAGCCCAATTGCCCAGCCAAAGGAATGTAATTTGCCAAGGTATGAAGAAGCTCCCTATACTGCAAAGGGGTGACCAATCTCCTGGCTGCTCAAGGTTTAGGGTCCCTTGACTCAGTATACAGGAGGATGTCTTCCCAATACACCTTATGGCTATCACTGACATCCCCATTCTGTTGTTTGACAGCTTGCTGTCTCAAACCCTCTAGTGTTGGACAGGTCTGCTGTGTCACACTCAGCTCTTCCCTAGCAGGCCCCCCTGCACCCAAAAGCTCAGCAGTGTCAGCTGCCGGCTCCTCTGGTGTAGGTTCTGCACAGGGAGGGGATTCCTCTTCCTCAAAAGGGGAATCTTCTGGTGAGGGAGGGATAGTGGGCAAGAATTTACCCTTACTACCCCTAGCTTTTGGGATCACTTGGCCCATTGTTCCAGGATCCAAGTTTCCCTGTCCTTTTTTGCTTTCTGGCCTGAGCCCTTGTCAAAGCAGAAATATGCCCAGGAATGCCCAGCATTGCTGCATGAGCCTCCAACTCCACTTCAGCCCAAGCTGATGTCTCCAAATCATTGCCTAATAGGCAATCTACAGGTCATTCAGTGGCTACCACAACTTTCTTTGGACCAGTGACCCCCAACAGTTGAGATTCACAACAGCCATGGGGTGGCTAAGTGTGTTATTGTGAGCATCAGTAACTTGGTACTGCTGACCAAGTGGGTGTTAATCAGGGAGAACCAGTTTCTCTATCACCATAGTTACACTGGCTCCTGTGTCCCTGTAGGCATCAACCTCAACACCATTTATTATGGGAAGTTGCTTGTACTTACTCATATTAAGGGGACAAGCAACCAAGGTGGCAAAGTCAATGCCACCATCAGAGATTAAAACAGCCTCTGTGGTCTCCCTAACAAGACCAACCCCAACTACACTGCCAATGGTGAGCCCAGCTACACCCTTGGATTGGCTATTTGTAGTAGACTTCCCACCACCACTGCTATTACTAGGGGCACTAGAGGTTGCAGTTGGGGTTGTGGTAGTGGGAGCCTTGGTGTTTTTCTCTGGACAAGTGAAATCACTTGCCCAATGACCTTTTACTTTACATAAATAACACCATGGCTTTTTCTGATTGTGAGAAGAGGATTTGGACCCACCACCCCCAGAGGATTTTTATGGGGCTGATAAAGACTCAGAATGTTTTGTATCTTTGTCCCCACCTTTGTCAGAAGACTTACCATCCTTCTTCTTGCCATCCTTGTCACCCCCTGTATGAACTTTTCTGTTCACTCTTGTTCTGACCCATTTGTCTGCCTTCTTTCTCAATTCTGGGGATGAGGTCAGATCTGAGTCTACCAAGTACTGGTGCAACAAATCAGACACACAATTGTTCAAAATATGCTCTCTCAGGATTAGATTACACAGGCTTTCATAGTCAGTCACCTTACTGCCATGTAACCAACCCCCCAAGGCCTTCACTGAACAGTCTACAAAGTCTGACCAGTCTTGAGAGGACTCTTTTCTGGTGTCTCTGAACTTTGGGCCAGATGTATGAAAAATGCCTTTTGAGAATCGGATATAGCGATTTTTAAGAAATCGCTATTTCTGATTTGCAAATTGCGAAACAGACCCCATTCAAATCTATGGGCCTGTCAGACCATATTTGCGAATATTTTGCATGTCCCAAATTGTGAATTCCTAACTGGAATTCGCAATTTTGGGAAATGCAAAGTCCAGGGTGCTGGGGGCTTAAGGCTCCCTCTGCTGCACCCCAAAACATTTTTTAACAACATGTAAGGTGCACACATGCCAAAAAGGCATTTGTGCTTTACATTTAAATTTAAAAAATGCATTTTAATTGCATTTTGAAATTTAAACATGGTTACCACCAAGTTCAACTTGGTGGTAATAGCGATTCCTTAATGCCCAATTTGCATTAAGGAATTGCTTCATACATGTGCGTTAGAAATCGCAAATAAGGATTCCTTATTTTCGATTTCTTATTTAGAGACTCTCTAAACAGGGTCGCAATTTTAAGGAATCGCTATTTTAGCGATTCCTTAAAATTGCATTCAGAATGCCTTTGATACATTCTGAAAGGGCTTTTTGCATTCGCAAACAGGCATTCGCACCGTTTGCGAATGCGAAAAGCTTTGATACATCTGGCCCTTAATCCTGTATTGTTCAGTGGTTAAGCCAAATCCATCCAAGAGTGCATCATTCAAAACTTTGTAGTTATTAGCATCACTTTCTCTGACAGTAAGGAGCCTATCCCTACCCTTACCAGTGAAAGATAGCCACAAGATAGCAGCCCACTGCCTTTGAGGGACCAACTGTACCGTACAGGCCCTCTCAAGTGCAGCAAACCACTTGTTAATGTCATCTCCCTCCTTGTAAGGGGGACTATCTTATGCAGGTTTCTGGAATCTTGTTCTCGCACAGGATTGCTATCAAAAACACTGCTGCTGCCACCATGGGGAACTAACCCCAACCTCTGCCTTTCCCTCTCTACAGCCAGAGGTTCCCTGTGTAAGGCCAGCTGCTGCTGTTTTAGCTTCAGCCTGGCCTCTTCCAACCTCAGCTTTCTGAGTTCCCTTTCCATCAGGTTATCCTCAGGGTGGGAGGCTTAGGAATTGTGAGACACAGAAGAAATGTGGGAATTGGCTAGGAGGGACCTGTCCCTAACTGGCTGGACTCTAGTAACCTGGCCTTTAGGAGTGAAAGGTGCCCTACTAACATGTGACCCCTCCCACTACCAGTGTCACTAGATGGCCTGTTAGCTGGCAGGTCCATGGAAGAATCCTCCCCAACATCCTCAGGAAACTCCTATGAGTCTGGCTGTGTACCCCCCTCCTCTACCTCCTGATCCTGGGATGGGCCAGACTGGTTCAGGTCACTTTCTAGAGAGGGCTAAGGAGAAGATATTTTGTGGGATTCTTACCAATACTTAAACCCCTTTCAATGAAGAGACCCCTCAAACGTTTACATTTTAAACTACCATAGTTGCCTGGACAACTGTGGGAGTGAATTCCACTGCAGACATGATTGTTAGAAAGAGTTTAAGATAGAGAGAACAAAGTTTAGAAACTTTTCAAAGCTTTTCTAAAACTTTTTAGAAAGTTTAAAGAAGGAAAGTTAAACTGTTTAGGTTAACTGTGTATATTCTAAAGTATTTGGTATATGCTTTTATTATGAAAAGCACCAACGACAAAGTGGTAAAGCAGTTACAAGTACTTATCCCACTGCTTCCACCAATGTAGGAGGCTGGCCTGGCTAATAGTAGGTACCTGATGGTACTTACACCTTGTGCCATGTCCAGTTATCCCTTATTTGTAGATTAGTAGTGTTCTAGCAGTTTAGGCTGATAGAGGTAACTATAGCAGAGCAGCTTAAGCTGAACTAGGAGACATGCAAAGCTCCTACTACATCACTTATATCAAATAGCACTATATCATAGGAAACACAATACTCAGAGTTACTAAAAATAAAGGTATTTTATTTTAGTGACAATATGCCAAAAGTGTCTCAGGGGATATACTCCCTTAGGAGGTAAGTAAAATATACAAAATATACACACAAACCAAAATCAGGTAAGTAAACAGTTAGAAAAGTAGTGCAAACACTTTAGAATACAATAGGATGCTATAGGACACAATAGGGTAAAGGGCAACAAAATCCATATACTCCAAAAGTGGAATGCGAACCACAAATGGACCCCAGAACTAGTGTAGTGTGTAGAGGTTCACTGGGAGTGTAAGTAAACACTAAGGGTGTCCAAGATACCCCACCCCAAGACCCCAAAAAGTAGGAGTAAAATTACCCTACTACCCCAGAAAGACAGTAAAGTCGAGATAGGGGATTCTGCAAAGGCAACAACTGACTTCAAAGCACTGAAGACGGATTCCTGGACCTGAGGACCTGCAAAGGAGGGGACCATGCCCAAGAGTCACACAAGTGTCCAGGGGGGGGCAGGAGCCCACTAAACTCCGGATGAAGGTGCAAAAGGGCTGCCTCCGTGTGGAAGAAGCCAAAGATTCTGCAACAACAGAAGGTGCCGGGAACTTCTCCTTTGGTCAGAAGATGTCCCACGGTGTGCTGGAGGATTCAGATTTGTTTCCATGCAGAAGGACCACAAAGAAGCCTTGCTAGCTGCAAGAGTTGCGGATGAAGATAATGGGTGCTGCCTTGGCCCAGGAAGGACCAGGAGGTTGTCCCTTGGAGGAGGAGACAGAGGGGTGCTCAGCAGCACAGAGAGCCCATGCAGAAGCAGGCAGCACCCACAGAAGCACTTGCACAGGCATTCAAGAAATCTGAGCATGGCAGTTGTCTCAACTCAGCAAAAGAGGGTCCCACGAAGTCGGTGGTCAACTCAGCGAGTTGAGCAATACAGGACGGAGTGCTGGGGACCTGGGCTGTGCTGTGCACAAACGAATCCTTGCAAAAGTGCACAGAAGCCCTAGCAGCTGCAGATCATGCAGTACACAGGATTACTGTCTGGCGTGGGTAGGCAAGGACTAACCTCCACCAAATGTGGGCAGAAGGACCCCAGGACTGTCGGGGTCACTGGGATCCAGCTCCTGTGTTCCAGGGACCATGCTCGTCAAGATGAGAGCGGACCCAGAGGACCAGTGATGCAGAAGTTTGGTGCCTGCGTTAGGAGGGGGAAAATTCCGTCGACCCACGGGAGAGTTCTTCTTGGCTTTCAGTGCAGGGTGAAGGCAGACAGCCCTCAGAGTATGCACCACCAGGAAACAGTTGAGAAAGCCAGCAGGATTAGGCGCAACAATGTTGCTGGTAGTCGTCTTGCTACTTTGTTGCGGTTTTGCAGGCGTCCTGGAGCAGTTAGCAGTCGATCCTTGGCAGAAGTTGAAGAGAGAGATGCAGAGGAACTCTGGTGAGCTCTTGCATTTGTTATCTGACGGGAAACCCACAGAACAGACCCTAAATAGCCCTCAGAGGAGGATTGGCCACTGAGTCAGGTAAGCACCTATCAGGAGGGGTCTCTGACGTCACCTGCTGGCACAGGCCACTCAGAAGCCTCCACTGTGCCCTCACACCTCTGCATTCAAGATGGCAGAGGTCTGGGACACACTAGAGGAGCTCTGGGTACCACCCCTGGGGTGGTGATGGACAGGGGAGTGGTCACTCCCCTTTCCTTTGTCCAGTTTCACGCCGGAGCAGGGGCTGGGGGCTCCCTGAACCGGTGTAGACTGGCTTTTGCAAGGAGGGCAGCATCTGTGCCCTTCAAAGCATTTCCAGAGGCTGGGGGAGGCTACTCCTTCCCAGCCCTGAACACATATTTCCAAAGGGAGAGGGTGAAAATCCTTTGTTCTGCCTTCCTGGGACTGGTCTGCCCAGACCCCAGGAGAGCAGAAACCTGTCTGAGCGTTGGCAGCAGCGGTAGCTGAAGAGAAAACCCCAGAGAGCTAGTTTGGCAGTACTGGGGTCCATGCTGGAGCCCCGGGGATGCATGGGATTGGCACCCCAATACCAGATTTGGCATGGGGGGACAATTCCATGATGTTACATGGCCATATTCTGAGTTACCATTGTGAAACTACATATAGGTATTTACCTATATGTAGTGCACGCATGTAATGGTGTACCCGTACTCAAAAAGTCCGGGGAAATTGGCCTGAACAATGTGGGGGCACCTTGGTTAGTGCCAGGATGCCCTCACACTTAGTAACTTTTCACCTAACCTTCACTAAGTGAGGGTTAGACATATAGGTGACTTATACGTGCACACCTGAAATCGCAAGATTTTGTTTCAATGGAGAATGGAAATGCAGATCAAGGTGCAAGGTTTTGCACATTGAACTGTATATAGTTCAAAGAAAATTGGGAACTGTTATCCGATGGCAATGAAATGCATTCTAGTTATGCTTTGCATGTTGTAGATACCATGGAAGAGTTGAAAACATTGCAGGACAGTGTATCTAAAGATGAAAAGAAAGAGGGGCTCAAAATTAAATGTGTTCAAAGGGAGAATGATGTCTGGGTTTCAGGAGAAGGAAGGGTGGTCTTGCCAAATAGTTTGCTGACTCAAATGGCTAGATATTATCATTGTCAAGCACATGTGGAACGGGATGCTATGATCCATACTTTTAAACAGTTTTGATTTAACCCGAAGTTTAGACAGGTTGCTTGCCGAAGCAATTTGCCACAGTTGTGTTGTTTGTCAGCAAATGAATGTGGGAAAAGGAACAATAGTCAACACCGGCCACATTGGAAAAGCCTGAGGTCCGTTTAGCAGAATGCAGATGGATTTCATTGAGGTGCCTGTGTGCGGAGGACTGCGATATGTGTTGGTGATTGTGTGCATTTGTAGTCATTGAATTGAAGCTTGCCCCACACGAAGAAATGACAGCCTCACTGAAGCAAAGTTACTGCTTAGGCAACTGATACTATGTTTTGGGTTTATGGTCTCTTTAGAATCAGACAGAGGAAGTCAATTCAACAATGAAGTAATAAAATTGCTATGTTCAGCCTTTAACATTGAGCAGAAATTGCACTGTAGTTACCACTCTGAAGCATCAGGACTTGTGGAACATATGAATGGTACCTTGAAGTCAAGAATGGCAACATTTTGTGTGTCCACAAATCTGAAATGGCTTGACACACTGCAGCTAGTTTTAATGTCAATGAGAAGTACATCTGACAAGAAAACAGGTCTGTCACCCCACAATATTCTAATGGGCAGAGCAATAAGGTTGCCAGCGGTCCCTGCAAATGCTTTTGTGAACATTACAGATGATATGGTGTTGGACTACTGCAAGGGCCTAGCTGATGTGGTTCACTCTTTCTCTCATCAGGTAAAATCCACCACACTGAAACCATCTCAAGACCAAGGACACAACCTGAAACCAGATGACTTGGTTGTTATCAGAAAACAAGTGAGGAAGTTGTGCTTGGAGCCTTGGTGCCAATGCCTCTACCATATAGTGTTGATCACAACAACCACTGTAATGTGTGCTGGACGTCTGAACTGGATCCATGCCAGCCACACTCGGAGAGTACCAAATCCTTCAAACAGTGAAGAAGAGTTCCAGGCTTGGAGCGAGGAGAAAGTAAATTAGAGACAGTATCTGAGCAAACCACGTCCAACAAAAACACTCCTGTGAGAGACGAAGTGGAAGAAATACAGGGGAGTGACAATGAACCCACTTCAACTGAGGTAAAAGGAGAGTCTGGTCAGAGGAGGGCTCTCCCAGAAGCAGATGGTCTTGAGAGACAAACAGAACAAAGGACTGACCCCAGCAGGGAAGGAGTTGACGAGGATCAAAGCCAAAATGAATTGACTCCTCCGGAACCAGTTGCGGGTACATCAAAAGAAGATATAAGAGAGCAAGGAGAAACTACATGTCCAAAACTGAAAAGAGCATTGACGAAAGGGCCATAGAAAGGAGATAAGTGGCCAGAATCACAGCCAAAGGTGAAGAAACGATTAAAGTGACAACAATCGAGGAAGATATTAACACCACAAGAAAAGAGGATTTATTTGAAGGAGAATTCATTGAAGATCAAAAGCTGAAAAGAAAAGGAGTCACAAACAGAAGGTACGCTGGTCCTGAATGTGCGTATCTACCTACCAGTGAGTGGTAGAAAGGTTTTTTCTTTTTTTGTTTTGATCAGGACATTCCAGGTCAATATTTTGGCACTTGAAAGAAATAAATGAACTAAACTGTTGAAAACCCATAACTTTGAGAAAAGAGAAAAAAAGAGACTAATGAAATATACAGAAAAATAATTTTTTTGATAACCTAATTTGACAAGCTGCTAAACGATTTGACACAACTACCGATTTTTGATGAGGGTCTCAGAAGAAAGACTGAAATCTGTAAATAATTGCTGAAGAAGATTGAAGATTTTGCTTTTAAGATTTGTTGCATGGCTATAAATGTTTTCCTCTTCTCCTTTCTGATACTTTACAGATCATGAGTAGCTATTACCAGCACGGTAGGAAGAGTAGATGTTGTAAAAATATAGGTATTAGTTTGGGGATTGCATGTATGATAGTGTGCCTGGTATTGATTGGAGGTGTGACTGTTCTTGATAAGAATGAGGCCAACCATACCACAGGCCCTAAAGACAACTATTGTACTCTGAAACATAAATAAGTTTAGTTTAGATGAGAACAATCTGCACTTACATGACACTGTAGGAAAGTACCCTCTTTTTGGCATGTTACCCCAATTTCTGCCTGATGTCAGTGTGTTTGACTGTGTCACTGAGATCCTGCTAACCACAACTCCAGTGCTTATGCTCTCTCTCTCCTCTATATTTTGTCACTGCATACTGGTAACCCAGTATTTTATCCCAAATTGGCATACTGGTCACCCTTTATAAGTCCCTAGTTTATGGTACCTAGGTAACCAGGGCATTGGGGTTCCAGGGGATCCCTATGGGCTGAAGCATTTCTTTTCCAACACATAGGGAGCCCATGCAAAGGCTTCTACAGGACTGCCATTGCAGCCTGTGTGAAATGGCAAATGCACCATTTCACAGCCATTTACACTGCAACAGGTCACTTAGAAGTCATCCATATACCAAGCATTCCAACCCTGAAGGCTGGGTGCAGAGTACCTGTGTATCAGGGCACCCCTGTACTAGCAGAGGTGCCCCCACGTCATTCAGGACCATTTTCCTGGACTTTGTGAGTGTGGGGATGCCATTTTACTTGTGCACTATACATAGGTCATTACCTATGTACAGCTTCACAATGGTAACTCCGTATATGGCCATGGTTGGTATCAAACATGTTGGAATCATACCCCAAGGCTTTTGCAAGCATTGGTTGCATGATTTCATGCACTCTGGGGGCTCCTTAGATGACTCCCAGTACTGCCACTGCAGCCTTCTGAGGTTTTCCAGGCAGCCCCAGGTGCTGCCACCTCACAGACAGGTTTCTGACCTCTTGTTGCTTGAGAAGGTCAAGCCCAGGAAGGCAGAACATAGGATTTCCTTTCGGAGAGGGATGTTATACGCTCTTCCTTTGGAAATAGGTGTTACAGGCATGAGAGGGGTAGCCTCCCAGAGCCTCTGTAAATGCTTTAAAGGGCACAGATGGTGCCCTCCTTGCATAATCCAGTCTACACTGGTTCAGGACACCCAGTCCCTGCTCTGGCACAAATCTGGACAAAGGAAAGAGAAGTGACCACTCCCCTCTCCATCACCACCCCAGGGGTGGTACTCAGAGCTCCTCCAGAGTGTCCCTGGGTTTTGCTATCTTGAATATGAAGTTAGCAGGGTACTCCAGGAGCATCTGAGAGGCCAGTGCCAGCAGATGACGTCAGAGCCCTCCCTTGATGGGTGCTTACCCATGTAGCTGACCAATCCCCCTTTAGGGCTTTTTAGGGTCTCTCTCTTGGGTGGTTATTCAGATTCAGATTACAAGACTCCAGCAGAATCCTCTGCATCCTTTACTTCACCTTATTATCGAGGAAACTGCATCTGGACACTCCAGGAAATCTTCAAATTGCAACAAAGAAGCAAAGCCAACTTCTGCAACATTGTATTTTCAGCTCCTGCCAGTAACTGCAACTATTTCCAGGTCGTGCATCCTCCGAGGACTGCCTGTCTTCAACCTGCACCAGAAGAACAAAGTAATCTCCCTTGAAGTGAAGGAAGCACCCCTCTGCAGCAAAGACCAGTGGCATGGGTCCTGTCTCCTGAAGAAGTGAATGGATCCAGCAACTCGGACTGAAGTGGTCCTGATGGTCCTGAATTCCAGCTGTCCAACTTTGGTGGCGGCAAGAGCTTTCCTCCCGACATAAGACAGTACCCCTGTGCACTGCGTATTTTGCAGTTTCCAAAGCTTGTTGGCATCCTTCCACGAATGTGCACCGTGCAGCTCCGGCCCCCAGCACTCCTTCCTGTGACTCACAGCCTCCTGTTTGATTCGCCGGCGGCGAAGATTTGCATGTGCCAAGGCTTGTTGGCAGAATCTAGTGACGCAAACCAGACTGCAATCATCTATCCGGCGTGGGACATCATCTGCACCAACCAGGAACCCCCATCTGTCTTCTTGGAGTCAGTACTGACTGTTCTCCTTGAACCGTTGGTTCTTCTTTTGCTCCTTCATCCGGGATAGCAGGGGCTCCTGTTCTCCCTGGACTCTTCAGTGCTTCTTGGACTTGGTCCCTTTTTTCCCACAGGTCTTTCTGGTCCAGGAATCCATTATTGGTGTCTTGCAGTCTCTTCTGGTTCTTGCAAAATGTTCTATCACGTCTTCTTGTGTGTTCTAGGAAAGTTATTGTGATTTACTCCTGCTTTCCTGGGCTCTGGGGTGGGTTCTATTACTTACCTTTGGTATTTTCTTACACTTCCAGCACCCCTCTACACACTACACTTGCCTAGGCGGTAAACCAACTTTCGCATTCCACTATTTTAGTATATGGTTTGTGTTCCCCCTAGGAACATTTCTAACTATTGTAATTTTCACTATTTGCACTGTTTTCTAACTGTTCTTTTACAGCTATTTCTGCATTGTAGTGTATATACTGTGTATATTACTAACCAACTGTTGGACTTTTTTGCTTATGCAGGGTCATCCCCAATCTTTTTGTCTCCTGCCTCCTATTTTTTCTGACCTTTTGCTGTTGGCTTTTGAACTCTGAACACTTTACCACTGCTAACCAGTGCTAAAGGGCATATGCTCTCTGTGTAAATTGTATGGTTAATTGGTTTATCCATGATTGGCATATTTGATTTAGTAGTAAGTCACTATTAAAGTGCACTAGAGATGCCCAGGGCCTGTAAACCAAATGCTACTAGTGGTCCTGCAGCACTGGTTGTGCCACCCACCTTAGTAGCCCTGTAATCATGTCTCAGACCTGCCACTGCAGTGTCTGTGTGTGCAGTTTTAACTGTAAATTCGACTTGGCAAGTGTACCCACTTGCCAGGCCTAAACCTTCCCTTTTCTTACATGTAAGACACCCCCAAGGTAGGCCCTAGGTAGTCCCAAGGGCATGGTGCAGTGCATGGTTAAGGTGGTACATATAAGGCCTGATTACAACTTTGGCGGAGGGGTTAATCCGTCCCATATGGGACGGATATCCTGCCCGCCGCATTATGAGTCCATTATATCCTATGGAACTCGTAATACAGTGGGTAGGATATCTGTCACATTTGGGACGGATTAAACCCCTCCGCCAAAGTTGTAATCAGGCCCATAGTAATGTGTTTTATATGTCCTGACAGTGAAATACTGCTGAATTCGTTTTTCACTGTTGCAAGGCCTTTCCCTCTCATAGGTTAACATGGGGGCTACTTTTAAATATGATTGAAGTGTAGATTCCCTTTGGGAGTGGATAGACATGTGAAGTTTGGGGTCTCTGAGCTCACAATTTAAAAATACATCTTTTAGTAAAGTTGATTTTAAGATTGTCTGTTTGAAAATGCCACATTTAGAAAGAGAGCATTTTCTTGCTTAAAACATTTCTGAGACTCTGTCTGTTTGTGTATTTCCTGCCTGGGTCTGTTTCACAGTTGGGCTGGTTGCACCTCTCAAAAGACAGTGACACAAAGGGAGTTGGGGTGTAGTCTGCATTTCCTGATGAGCCATCTGTGCTAGGAGGGAGTCTCTAACCGCCTGGTGTGTGTCTGTGGCCTGGGCAAGGCAGGATTTCACAATCAAGAGAGACTTTCCTTTTAAGTAAGCCTACTTCAAAGGGCAACATGGGTATAAGAAGGGCACCCAAAACCACAGACTTTAGAACACTTCTGGAACCAAGAGGAACCTCTGCCTGGAGAAGAGCTGAAGAGCTGAGGAATAATAGCTGCCCTGACATGACTGTGCTTTGTGGAGCTATCCTGCAGTTGCTGCTTCTGCCTGTGCTAGACGACAAAGACTGGACTTCGTGCTGCCTTCCTTCTTGTGAAGATCTCCAAGGGCTTGTTGTTTGAAATCTCAGGGACAGCAAAGACTTCTCTGTGTCAGCACCTGGAGCCTCTGGAGAGACTCCTACTCTGCCAAGTGGTGCCCATCCAGTTCCTGGGGCCCTGAGAAGAGAACCTGGCAGCCCAAGAGTGAGAAATCCATGCACCGACTGCAGTATCGGGAAAAGATAGGCCTGACCCTGATCTGCGGCTGAAAAATCGACACGCCGCTGGCTTCACGGCAGAAAATCGACTCTCACCTGCAACGTGACCAGAAGATCGATGCCCGTGGCTGGAGAAACGACGCGCAGCATCGCTGACGAAGGAGAGTGAGATTGCAACCCACGCTGCGTGGTTTTCCGACCATCATGTGGCTGATTTTCTGACACAAACACTGCTGGGTGTGTGAAAATGATGCAAGGCATGCCTGGATCCGAGAGTGCTGACCGGATCAACGCATTGGTCTCCTGCAGAGAGAAGAAACAACGGACGCCGACCCGACTAAAGGAGAAACGACGCAAGGTCTCGCTCGTGAGTGAAATCGATGCATCACAAGCCCTTTTTGACACACACTTGCCCGTGCGGGGTTATTTTTGACGCACCCAAAGTACATTTACACGCTAACAGCATTAGCTTTGTGTTTAAAACTACATGAAGACTCTTTTTGGTTTTTATATTGATCACTTGACTTGTGTATTGTGGATTTTTGTCGATTTGGTCTTGTTTTGTTTAGATAAATATTCTCTATATTTCTAAGCCTGTGTTGTGTCATTTTGTAGTGTTTTCATTAAGTTACTGTGTGTGTTGGTACAAATACTTTACACCTAACACTCTGAAGTTAAGCCTACTGCTCGTGCCAAGCTACCAAGGGGGTAAGCAGGGGTTAGCTGAGGGTGATTCTCTTTTACCCTGACTAGAGTGAGGGTCCTTCCTTGGACAGGGGGTAACCTGACTGCCAATCAGAGACCCATTTCTAACACCTCCTACTTGGAGTATAGTCTTTTAGGTATTTTTGGCCTTTGTGACTACAAAATAAATTACCTTTATTTTTGCAACACTGAGTATTTTTGTCAGGGAGACCAGATCCTCGGGGCCTTCGCACATTCCCAACATGTCCATCACAAGACAGCTCCAAAACTCTGATAGAAATATCCCACAGCCGAAGAGAGTCCAAGTGGGGAAAACGGGATTAGGTAGGGAACAGCTGGGAAGGAGACCTGTAGGAAGCAAAAGGTTAAACAACACAATATCAGAATATAATCACATTGACTTTAACTAGGCTATAGTTCTAAGCATTGTCTTACTGTAACCATGGATAATCTAAGAAGTGCCTAGAACTAGACCTCAAGAACTTTGGGTACCTGGAACAAATCAAGAATGATTAATGCAAGGTTTCATATGAGCTTTTCATAAAATGTCACAAAATGTCTAGAAATACAAGAACCTTCTAGAATACTGTTTCAGAACAAACACTGAATTTTTTACATGAGGACAAGACAATCTGAAACATTCCCTGGAAAAACAATTGGAATTGTACTAGGGACTTAATATGCACAAAGTACGTCACATTTTGAATTTAACATCTTCACATGAAATCCATAGGCTCAGGATAAATGTGTGCACTTCAACAAACATTACACATCAAAGTTTTTACTTGCCATGAAGTGATCGCGCACACTGTTGCCAATCTCAACACCAAGTTTTACATGCGGGAAATGAATCGCGCACACTGCCAATTCTAACAAGAATATGTAAATGCCATGAAATGATCGCGCAAGCCTTTGCCGATCTGAACACCAAGTTTTACTCGCTGGAAATGAATTGCGCACACTGCCGATTCTTACAAGAGTATGTAAATGCCATGAAATGATCGGGCAAGCCTTTGCCGATCTGAACACCAAGTTTTACATGTGGGAAATGAATCGCGCACACTGCCGATTCTAACAAGAATATGTAAATGCCATGAAATGATCGTGCAAGCCTTTGCCGATCTGAACACCAAGTTTTACTTGCGGGAAATGAATCGCGCACATTGCCGATTCTAACAAGAATATGCAAATGCCATGAAATGATTGCGCAAGCCGTTGACGATCTGAACACCAAGTTTTACTTGCAGGAAACGAATCGCCCACACTACCGATTCTAACAAGAATATGCAAATGCTATGAAATGATCGCACAAGCTGTTGCCGGTACGAACACCAAGATTTACATCAGAGCAATGATTTGCGTACTCTTAAAGTTTCACGAGTAGGCCCAAAACTCAAGAGTCCTTTAGAACGGGGTTGGGGGCCCAGCCCGACCTCCATCTTACCACCCTGCTCAAGGATCACCTAGATAATGCGGGGCAGGCTTGGAACGTCAAGGTAGGCCTCTGGAACAGGAGCTCAGGAAATTTCTGCTGCTCTGCACCAGGACCTCTGAATAGTGAGCACGTGGAGCTGGGATGGCTCCCTTATATAGAGTCTGGCCCAGCCCACATACCACCCCCAGTCATGCTGCAGAGAAAGCTTCTAGAATGTCCTAGAAAGGGACCACACCCTAACACACTCAGTCAGTCTGCAGCAATACCTTACAAATGAACAGTTATTGCAAACATCATTTGTAGTGTTTTTCAAGGTTAAAGTCTGCAATGCAAAAGATTAACGTACTACATATAAACACACGCTGGGTTTTTGCATTTTTGTCGCCCGTAGAGCGCGCACTGTCCTGATGTTGACTATTTTCTTTCATGTATGTGAGTGCTGTGTGACTACAGTGGTATTGCATGATCTTTGCATGTCTCCTAGTTAGGCTTTGGCTGCTCAGCCACAATACCCCTAGAGAGTCTGGCTTCAACACACTGACTACATTTCACTAGTAAGGGATAACTGGACCTAGTATAAGGTGTAAGAACCTTAGGTACCCACGTCAAACTAGGCCAGCCTCCCCCATTGGTGGTGCAGCAGTAGGATATGTACTTGCTATTGCCTTATCACTCGGTCACCAATGCATTCCACAGGAAAGTGTACTCTATACCTAGAGCTAAACATACATATACTTATTTACTGGATCTAGGGGGTGATTCTAATTCTGGCGGGCGGCGGAGGCCGCCCGCCAGAATTCCGCCCCCATAATACCGCTCCGCGGTCAGAAGACCGCGGAGGGTATTATGAGTTTTTCCCTGGGCTGGCGGGCGGTCTCCAAAAGACCGCCCGCCAGCCCAGGGAAAAACTCCCTTCCCACGAGGATGCCGGCTCGTAATCGAGCCGGCGGAGTGGGAAGGTGCGACGGGTGCAGTAGCACCCGTCGCGTATTTCAGTGTCTGCAAGGCAGACACTGAAATACCTTGCGGGGCCCTCTTACGGGGGCCCCTGCCGTGCCCATGCCATTGGCATGGGCACGGCAGGGGCCCCGCGACCCCCCCTACCGCCATCCTGTTCATGGCGGCTTTCCCGCCATGAACAGGATGGCGGTAGGGGGGGTCAGAATCCTCATGGCTGCGGAGCGCGCTCCGCAGCCATGGAGGATTCAAACGAGCAGCGGAAAGTCGGCGGGAGTCCGCTGACTTTCCGCTTCTGACCGCGGCTGAACCGCCGCGGTCAGAATGCTCGTTGGAGCACCGCCAGCCTGTTGGCGGTGCTCCCGTGGTCGGTGGCCCTGGCGGCCACCGGCCGCCAGGGTCAGAATGACCCCCCTAGTCTCTTACCTTCCTTTCTAAGAGACTAGGGGTTATGTAGAGTAGGTTTTTCTTTTTTACTTACACAACTCTAACACTCACTACACTATATCTACTGCTTGGCCTAGCTCTGAGGTCATGGGTACTCCTTATGAGGGCATGTGCTTCAAAGAAGTCAAGGAGCTTTGCTCAGAGAGAAGCTTAGATATAGGGAAGAACCCTAATATGAATTTTATTTTAAGCCTTCTTCTCTAGGATGATCAGGAGCATGCTGATAACCAGGAGGAGGAGGGGGAGGGAGATTATGACCACTTAGAGTCAGGGAATCATCCTGAAGACTTAGGAGAGGGCTCTTCAAAAGGCCTTCCCCTCAGCAACCCATCTAGTTTAGCTTGCAGTGGGAAGATAGTCACTCTGGGAGGGCTTCCTTCACACCTAGAGGTCATGTTACCAGAGTTAGAAAGGTTAGGGAAAGATCTACCTCTGCCCACTCTCATATCACCTCAGTTTTGAGGGATCCTGTGGTTCAACTCCAGGTGATGACTCCATAGATAGGGAGCTCAGGAAACTGAGACTGGAGGAGGCCAGGCTGAGGCAGCAGCAGCAACAGCTAGCACTAGATAGGGATATCAGAGATGTGGAGAGAGAGAGGCAGGGGTTGGGGTTAGTTCCCCATGGTGGCAGCAGCAGCATTTCAGAAATCTGTATAAAACTGTTGCCCCTTACAAGTAGGGGGATGAGATCTATACGTGGTTTGCTGCACTTGAGAGGGCCTGCAAAGTGCAGAGGGTCCCTCAAGGTCAGTGGGCTGATATTCTGTAGTTGTCCTTTCCTGGCAGGGGGAGGGATAGATTTCTCACTGTCAGAGAAGAAGACTCAGACAACTGTGGTATTCTTAAAACTGCACCGTGGATGGATGTGGCTTAACCACTGAACAATATAGAATAAAGTTCAGAGAAAACAGAAAAGAGTCTTCACAAGATTGGATAGACTTTGTGGACTATTCTGTGAAGGATTTAGAAGGCTGGTTACATTGCAGCAAAGTGTCTGACTATGAGGGTCTTTATAATCTAATTCTGAGAGAGAATATTCTGAATAGCTGTGTGTCTGATTTGTTACACCAATATTTGGTACACTCAGTTCTGACAACTTCCCAAGAATTGGGAAAGAAGGTAGACAAATGGATCAGAACAAGGATGAGCAGGAAAGCACATGCAGGGGGTGACAAGGACAAGAAGAAGGATGGTAAGTCTAATGACAAAAATGGGGACAAACATAAAAAGCAAGAGTCTTCATCAGGCCCACAAAAATCCTCTAGGGGTGGGCCTAAATCCTCTTCCCACAGACTAATATGCCTTAGTGTTACATGTGTAAAAACACAGGCCAGGCAAGTGACAGCACTTGTCCCAAAAAACACACCAAAACTCCCACCACCACAACCTCCACTGCTTCCACTAGTGCCCCTAGTAAGAGCAGTGGTGGTTGGAACAACACTAAAAATAACCAAACTATGAGTGTAGCAGGGCTCACTCTGGGTAATGAGGTGGGGATTGGTTTAGTTAGGGAAACCACAGAGGTTGTTTTAGTCTCTGATGGTGGCATTGGCCTTGCCACCCTTGTTGCTTGTCCCCATAACATGGATAAGTATAAGCAGCAACTCCTAATAAATGGTGTTCAGGTTAAGGCCTACAGGGACACAAGTGACATGGTGATGGAAAAACTGTTAGGTCTCGCACTCACACACGCTTCTTTCTTTACCCTCACAAAATAAATCAGCATGTATGAAGAACGATGAAACATGTCATGAATGTGTTAACAGCACAGCACTTCCCTGTAACTTTTGAGGAACACTACATTGCATGTTTGTTTATATTGATAAAATCAAGTGTTGTTCCATTAGTGAACTGTGCGCCAAGTGGTTTATGGAGATATCAAATTCCTTCATATGAATCATTAGAAGTGTTTAATGACTCATCACCAGCATGTGTCTGATGACTCATCATCAGAATTCCTTCATAGGAATCATCAGAAGTGATTGATGACTCATCACCAGCATGTGTCTGATGACTCATGACCAGTCTATAAATAGAATTGCCAAGGTGTTGCCTGTGCTTGTCTTGAGTCTTCCTTCGCTTGAAGATGTTCCCGTTCAGATGGAGTTTCTGTGATTCTTTCTGGAGCCGTCATTTCAGTGCGATGCTTCATTGGAGCTTCCCTCTCTGGGGTGGAATAATTTGGAGAGGCTGGATAATTTATGAACAGTATTCCACCCACCTCAAATAATTCAAAACATTCCATGAGAAGTTGGTTCGTGAGTAATCTCCCTCTTGTTCCCCTGTTTTCAACCTTCTTGAGGTTAGTGATCTTTTGGTGTATTATGAAAAACATTTGTCGATGCTGAGAAAACCATGATACAAGACTATTTTCCAAAGTCAGCTTGAGAAGTATTTTTAAAGGCAGCATTGAAGTTAAGTGTTGTGAAATCCTGAAAGCATTGCTCGATATCCATGCAAAATTAGATGTTTATTCTGATTATTTTTGGAGCTATTGTGTATAAACAAATAACAAAGGACAAATTCATAAGTTTGATTTTATAACGATTTTGTTGTGAGTTACAAAAGCGTGTTTAATAGTTGGCATTCAAGTGCTTATAATTATTGTGATTTTGCTGAAAGGCTCTGTGATTGCTCAATCGAATGATAATAATTATTTTTATGTTGCTGAAAGACTCTGTGATATTTGTAATTCTGTTGTTTTTTATTTGTTTTTTGGTCTAAGAAATTCCTGCACCAAACACTGAGGCAACTTTCTTAGAACAACATTGACACTCACTTGTGAACCAGTGTTTTTGTTTCTCTTCCCTTCCCAAATCCCTATTCCCTATCCCTTTTCCCCTGTTTCCTGTTCAGCTCAGATACAAGAGAATAGTGTTTATGGGTAAGGGTTTTATTCTCTTTGCTCCCGCGATACCTGGAACTCAGGTGAGTGGACATAGTCTTGTCAAAAACTGGTAGGACCTGAGCAACACCTACTTGGTCATCAGTACCAAGTGACTGACGCCCATAATAACACTGTTAGCCACCTCATGGCTGTTGTGAATCTCAACTGGGGAGGTTACTGGTCCAAAGAAAGTTGTGGTATCCACTGACCTACCTGTAGAGTGTCTACTAGGCAATGATCTGGAAACTTCAGCTTGGGCTGAGGAGGAGTTGGAGGCTCATGCAGCAATGCTGGGCATTCCTGGGCATATCTTTGCTTTGACTAGGGCTCAGGCCAAGAAGCAAAGAGGACAGGGAAATTCAGATCCTGGAACAATGGAGCAGGTGCTCCCAAAATCTAGGGGTAGAAAGGGTAAACCCTTATCCACTATCCCTCCCACCACCGAAGTTTCCCTTTTTGATGAGGAGGAGTCTACTTCCTGTGCAGAACCTACACCAGAAGAGATTCAGGCTGACACAGCTGAGCTTTTGGGTGCAGGGGGGCCTTCCAGGGAGGAGTTGAGTGTGACACAACAGACCTGTCCCACTCTTGAGGGTTGGAGACAGCAAGCTGTCAAACAGGAAGCATAGGATGTCAGTGACTCTCACAGAGTGTACTGGGAAATTAATAACCTTTATACAGAGGCAAGGGACCCAAAACCTGGCACCACATGGAGACTTGCAGTATAGGGAGTTTCTATTGACACTAGCACATGGCATTCCCTTTGCTGGACATTTGGGGCAAAGCAAGACCTGGGACAGACTGGTCCCTCACTTTCACTGGTCTCGTATGTCAGAAGACATAAAAGAGTTTTGTTGCTCTTGTGTCACTGTCCAAGCCAGTGGTAAGACTGATGGCACCCCAAAGGCCCTCTTGATCGCACTGCAGGTAGTTGGGGTGCCCTTTGAAAAGATAAGGGTTGACAAAGTTGCCCCTCTTGACCCTCCTACTGCTTTTGGCAATAGGTTTATCTTGGTTGTAGTGGACCATGCCACTAGATATCCAGAAGCAATTTCTCTGAGGACCACTACTGCTCCTGCAGTGGCAAAGATCCACCTGGGAATATTTTGCAGGGTGGGCTTCCCAAAAGTGGTGCTGTCAGACAGAGGTAGTAGCTTCATGTCTGCATACCTAAAAACAATGTGGAAAGAGTGTGGCGTAACCTACAAGTTCATCACACCTTACCCCCAGCCAAATGGGTTAGTTGAGAGATTTAATAAAACTCTCAAAGGTATGATTATGGGACTATCTGAAAAGCTCAGAAGGAGATGGGATGTCCTATTGCCATGCCTCCTTTTTGCCTACGGGGAGGTAACCCAGAAGAGAGTGGGCTACAGCCCATTTGAACCCCTTTTTGGTCACCCTGCTAGGGGTCCATTAGCTCTTGTGAAAAGGGGTGGGAGCAACTCTTGAAGCCCCCTAAACAAGATTTACTGGATTATGTACGTGGCCTAAAATCTAGATCTACATGAAAAAGGCCACTAAAAACCTTCAGGCAAGCCAATAGTTGCAAAAACAATGGAATGACCAGAAGGCTGTCCTGCAGTTGGACCAACCAGGACAGAAGGTGTGGGTACTGGAGCCTGTAGCACCCAAAGCACTCAAGGACAAATGGAGTTACCCCCTTCTGATAGTAGAAACGAAGATTGAGATCACTTATTTAGTGGACCTAGGCACTCCCAGAAGTCCTCTTAGAGTACTTCATATGAACCACCTGAAACCCTACTATGATAGGGCTAACTTAACCCTACTCATGGCCACTGATGAGGGACAGGTTGATGAGAGTGACCCTCTCCCTGATCTCTTCTCCAACATGGCAGCTGATGGCTCAGTGGAAGGAGTTGTTCTTGCAGATTTTCTTTCTGAAGAGCAGAAGGAGGATTACATGAACCTCCTAGGCCAATTCTCAGAACTTTTCTCTCTGACATCTTGTCAGTCCACTTGGTGTGAGCACACCATAGGTACTGGAGACAGTTTCCTGTCAAAAGTAAGATTTATAGACAGCCTGACCATGTCAGGGACTGCATTAAGTCTGAAGTTCAGAAGATGTTGGACTTAGGAGTGACTGAGCACTCAGATAGCACCTGGGACAGCCCAGTGGTGCTAGTACCCAAGCCTCATTCTCAAAATGGGAATAAGGAGATGAGGTTGTGTGAAGATTATAGAGAGTTCAATACAGTCTCAAAGACTGATGCTCACCCTGTACCAAGGGGAAATGAGCTTATAGATACCCTGGCAACTGCCAAGTATCTCAGCACTTTTGACTTGACTGCAGGGTATTAACAGATCAAGCTATCAGAAGAGGCTATACCTAAAACTGATTTTTCTACCATTGGAGGGAATTATCAGTTTTCTGTTATGCCCTTTGGTTTGAAGAATGTACCTGCCACTTTCGGAGGCTGGTGAACACAGTCCTTGAAGGTCTGGAAGCTTTCAGTGCTGCATATCTTGATGATATTGCTGTCTTCAGTTCCACCTGGAATGACCACCTGGTCCACCTCTGGAAGGTTTGGGAGGCCCTGCAAACGGCAGGCCTCACTATCAAGACTTCAAAGTGCCAGACAGGGTGGGGGAAGGTGGTTTATCTTGGACACCTAGTTGGTTGGGAACAGATTAAACCACTGCAGGGGAAGAGCCAGACAATTTTAGACTGGACTCCCCCACATCACAGTCCCAAGTCAGAGCCTTTCTTGGTCTCACTGGGTATTACAGGAGGTTTATTAAGAACTATGGCTTTATTGTTTCCCCTTTGAATGACCTCACATCCAAGAAGATGACTAAAAAGTTATTGTGGATAGCTAACTGTTAGAAAGCTTTTGAGGAGCTTAAGCATACTATGGCCCTCAGTACAACTTCGGAGGTCTTGGCCAAAGACCTCTGAAGCTACTGGTGCCAGTATACCGCCAGTGCTGGCGGTATTTCTGGCTCAGTATTATGACTTTTCCACTGGGCCAGCGGACGGTAACAGTGTTTCCGTCTGCTGCACCAAGCAGAAAAGTCACATCAACATAGCAGCCGGCTCGTAATAGAGCCGGCGGCAATGTTGATGTGCAGTGGGCGCAGTAGCACCCATCTCGCATTTCACTGCCGAAATCTTGGCACCCCAAGTCCACCTTACCACCAGCCTTTCCATGGTGGTGTTTACCGCTGTGGACAGGCTGGCGGTTGCTGACTCATAATCCCCAGGGCAGCTGGGGATTATGACCGCCAGGCGGAAGCCTGGTGGTATGTTGGAGGGGCCGGCGGTATGGTCATGGCTATTGCACCACGGTCATAATAGCTGGCGGAACACTGCCAGCCTGTTGGCGGTGTTACCGCCAGCTTACTACCGGCCACCAGGGTCGTAATGAGGCCCTATTCGTCCTGCACATGTCCAGAAAAGCCCAAACTACGCAAATATGTTTATTGTCCAGACAGATGGGTCAGAGGTAGGGGTTGAAGCTGTGCTATCGCATCTTAATGCAGAGGGCCAGGATCAACTTGATGCTTTTATTAGTAGAAGGTTGACACCTAGAGAAAAGCGTTGGTCAGCTATAGAGAGGGAGGCCTTTGCTGTCGTCTGGGCCCTGTAGAAGTTGAGACCATCCCTCTTTGGCAGTCACTTCATAGTTCAGACAGACCACAAAACGATCTAATGGTTAAAACAAATGAAAGGTGAAAACCATAAATAGTTGAGGTGGCCCATTTCACTACAGGGATTGGACTTTATAGTGGAACATAGACCCTGGAGTAACCACTCTAGTGCACATGGACTCTCCAGATATTTCCACTTAGACAATGAAGACTCATCTGGGCAAGGTTAGCCTTATTGACCATTGTTAGGGGGGTTGTGTAGAAAAGTTCCCTCTTTTTGGCATGTTACCCCCAATTTCTGCCTAATGTCATATGTTTTTGACTGTGTCACTGGGATCCTGTTAACCACGACCCCAGTGCTTATGCTCTCTCGCTTCAAAATTTCTTCACTGCATAATGGTAACCCATTATTTCATCCTAAATTGGCATACTGGTCACCCCTTAAAGTCTCTAGTATATGGTACCTAGGAACCCATGGCATTGGGGTTCCAGGGGATCCGTATAGGCTGCAGCAATAGGGAGACACTTCAAAAGCTTCTACAGAACTGCCATTGCAGCTGGTGTGAAATGGTACATGCACCATTTCACAGCCATTTACGCTGCACCAGGTCACTTATAAGTCACCCATATACCAAGCCTTCCAATCCTGAAGGGAGGGTGCAAAGTATCTGTGTGTGAGGGCACCCCTGCCCTAGTAGAGGTGCCCCCATATCGTCCAGGACCATTTTCCCAGACTTTGTGAGTGTGGGGACGCCCTTTTATGCATGCACTATACATAGTTCACTACCTATGTACAGCTTTACAATGGTAACTCCCAATATGGCCATGGTTGGTAACAAACATGTTGCAATCATACCCCAAGGCGTTTGCAAACATTGGTTGTATCATTCCATGCACTCTGTGGGCTCCTAAGAGGACCCCCAGTACTGCCATTTCAGCCTTCTGAGGTTTTCCAGGCAGCCTCAGCTGTTGCTACCTCACAGACATGTTTCTGCCCTCCTGTTGCTTCAGCAGCTGAAAGCCAGGAAGGCAGAACAAAGGATTTCCTTTGGGAGAGGGATGTTACACCCTCTCTCCTTGAAATAGATGTTACAGGCATGGGAGGGGTCGCCTCCCAGAGCCTCTGGAAATGCTTTGAAGGGTGCATATGGTGCCCTTCTTGCATAATCCAGTCTATACCGGTTCAGAAACACCCCAGTCCCTGCTCTGGCATGAAACTGGACAAAGGAAAATGGAGTGACAACTCCCCTGTCCATCACCCCAGGGGTGGTGCTAGGAGCTCCTCCAGAGTGCCCCTGGGTTTTGCCATCTTGCGTTTCAAGTTGTCAGGGCTCTTCAGGAGCATCTAGATGACCAGTCCCAGCAGGTGACATCAAAGCCCTCCCCTGATAGGTGCCTAACTGGTAGCTGACCAATCCCCCTTTCAAAGCTATTTAGGGTCTCTCTCCTGTGTGTTTCCTCAGATTCAGATTGCAAGACTCCAGCAGGAATCCTCAGCTTCCTTTACTTCACCTTCTACCGACAAAACTGCATCTGGACCCTCCAGGACTCTACAAACTGCAACAAAGAAGCAAAAAACACTCCTGCCAGAAACTGCAACTGTTTCCAGGTTGTGCATCCTCCGTGGACAGCCCATCTTCAGCCTGCACCAGAAGAACAAAAGAATCTCAGTTGAAGTGAAGAAGTCACTTCCCTGCTTCAGCAGGCACCCCTCTGCAGCGACGATGGTGGCTTGGGATCCATCTCCTGAAGAAGTGTGTGGATCCAGCAACACAGGTGGTAGACTGAAGTGCTCCCCATGGTCCTGAAGTCCAGCAGTCCAACTTTGGTGGAGGTAAGAGCTTGCCTACCGAAGCAAGACAGTACCCATGTGCACCGCATGTTTTGCAGTTGCAAAGGCTTGTCGGCATCCTTCGATGAAGTTCTCTGTGCACCATGCAGCTTTGGGTCTCAGCACTCCTTCCTGTGATGCACAGCCTCCTGTGTGGTTCTCCGCCGGCATGGGATCCATTTGTTTAGTGCTGCATGGGCCTGTCTCCCCCACCTGTGTATAGGCCACCAGGTCCCTCCTGGTCCCGGGTAGCACCATTTTCTGCTAAGCGCGAGTTTTGGGTGTGCCAAGGCTTGTTGGCAGAATCCAGTGACACAAAAAAACTGCAATCATCCATTTGGTGTGGGACGTCATCTGCACCAACCAGGAACCTGCATCTGTCTTCTTGGATGCAGTTCTTCGTCACCGGTGGGTCTTCTTCTGCACCTTCACCCAGGATAGCAGGGGCCGCTCTTTTCCCTGGACTCTTCAGTGCTTCTTGGGCTTGATCCCCTTCTTCCACAGGTCTTCAGGTCCAGGAAACCGTCGTTGGTGTGTTGCAGTCTCTTCTGGTTCTTGCAAAATGTTCTATCATGTGTTCTTGTGCGCTCTTGGAAAGTTAATGTGATTTACTCCTGCTTTCCGGGGCTCTGGGGTGGGTTCTATTACTTACCTTTGGAATTTTCTTACACTCCCAGAGCCCCTCTACACACTACACTTGCCTAGGTGGGAAACCGACTTTCGTATTCCACTAATTGAGTATATGGTTTGTGTTCTCCCTTGGCCCATTTCTAACGATTGTGATTTTCACTATTTGCACTGTTTTACAACTGTTTTTACAGCCATTTCTGCATTCTAGAGTATATACTGCGAATAATGCTTACCTCCTAATGGGAGTATAATCTCTAAGGTATTTTGGGCATTTGTGTCAGCAATTAAAGTGCCTTTATTTTTGTAACATTGAGGGGCTGATTCTAACCCGAGGGTCGGCGGGAGCACCGCCGACAGGCCGGCGGTGCCCCGCAGGGCATTCTGACCGCGGCGCTTTGGCCGCGGTCAGAAAGGGTAAACCGGCGGTCTGCCGCCGGTTTACCGCTGCCCTCAGAATCCCCCATGGCGGCGCAGCTTGCTGCGCCGCCATGGGGGATTCTGACCCCCCCTACCGCCATCCTGTTCATGGCGGGAAAGCCGCCATGAACAGGATGGCGGTAGGGGGGGTCGCGGGGCCCCTGGGGGCCCCTGCCGTGCCCATGCCAATGGCATGGGCACGGCAGGGGCCCCCGTAAGAGGGCCCCGCAAGGTATTTCAGTGTCGGGGAAGGGAGTTTTTCCCTGGGCTGGCGGGCGGTCTTTTGGAGACCGCCCGCCAGCCCAGGGAAAAACTCATAATACCCTCCGCGGTCTTCTGACCGCGGTGCGGTATTATGGGGGCGGAATTCTGGCGGGCGGCCTCCGCCGCCCGCCAGAATTAGAATCACCCCCTGAGTATTTTCTTTAATGTGTTTGAGTACTGTGTGACTTCAGTGGTATTGCATGAGCTTTGCATGTCTCCTAGTTAGGAGTTGGCTGCTCATCCACACTACCCCTAGAGAGCCTGTTTTCTATACACTGACTACATTTCACCAATAAGGGATGACTGGACCTGGCGTTAGATGTAAGTAACTTAGGTACCCACTAACAACCAGGACAGCCTCCTACAGACACAAGGAGAACTTTCTTCTCATGTTTTCTATTTCTTATTATGTGAGTATGTTGACACGATGGATGCGAGAGAGTGTTATGATTGCACACACATTCCTGCCTCAGTCGAGGAAGGAGTTACCTATCATAGCGTGCCTCTTATGTATGGCATAAGTTGTAGTCTGTTATTAACAAGATGTTATAATCAGGAGCATATCCAATATTTCTATTGCAACTATGATGTTGTGTTTTCATTTGTCCCTATCATTAAGTAGCTGAGTAGAATAGCCAAGGAAAAGAATATAGAAATAGTGAGAGGATTCTTTGAACCTACATTAACATTTGGAATGGCTTATGGGCATAGAAACAACCTGACATGCTTACTTACACCGGTATAAAAGAGCTTCTTAGGCACAGAGGATAGAAGAACCATTAAAGGGGAAGATAGATAAAAGGGTTAGTGATAAGGACGCCAGGAAATGATCATGCATTTAGTGACAGAACGAAGCAAGGGAAATTAGCTTTAGATGCACAACATGTAAGAAAGCTTTTAGATATAGGCCTTAATCTAGATTTGACAAGGTATTCGTGGGAACGAGTAAATGCAGGCATCTATTTCGTTTTCAGTATAAATGGACGTTTATGTTGAATGGTCAGGATCCAGCATTTCCAGGAGTATATTATATCTGTGGACCAAATGCATATTACCATCTTCCTAGAGGATGGTTTGGCATGTGTTACATAGGGATAGTTCTCCCGAAAATTTACCAGTTTAAAGACTTGGACAAATTACCTGAAATGACTGAATTACATCATAAAAGACAAAGGCGAGAATCAGTCTCTAGCGTTGTTGGAGGCATATTTGGAGCAAAGATTCCTTCATTAGGAGTTGCTTTGAATGCCATAAAGATACAAAATTGTCTACTATAGTGGACAATATGCTGACAGATTATTCAGGAACCATTATGCTAATGAATACAGAGCTGGCTGTGGTAAGAGCTATGACTCTTCAGAACCGCCTTGAGCTAGACATCCCTTTAGCAAAAGAAGGCGGAGGTTGTAAAGTGCTGAGTCTGCAACATTGTTGCTCATATATAACAGATAATAGTAGAGAAATTAAAGGCTTTATTAACAATCTAACCAATCACAAATCAAATTTAAAGGAACTAACTGAACCTAGTCTATGGGAAAATGTTGGCAAAGGAATTGCTTCTGTGGAGAATTGGCTTGGCAATCTGGGCATAGGGATATTAATGAAGATTATACAAGTGGTTCTGAATATTGTGACTTGTCTAATTGGAATTTGAGGAATACGTAAATTTTACAATGCGATTAAAATGAAAAGATCTTCATTTAGCAAACTTGAGATCACATTTTATTCTGAATTGCATTTTTCTAATAAACGGCTGTGCAATACTAAGGCTTAGACCTCGGTAACTTTGACTATCACATGATCCGTTGACCAATGATAACGTGGGACAATTTTAACTTAACAGCATTGCACTAAGAGTTGGGTGTAATTTTTTTCCATGGCATTCCAACAGCCATTATCTTCTTGGTCATTTTCTTCGACACCTTATAGGGGTCACTTTCTTCTCATACAGGAGAGATCTACTTTACTCAATACTTCACTTTTCTCGTGCTCCATGCATAATGCTGGTGTTTATTTTTGCGCCTGATGCTTAGAGCTCATAGTGCCTTTGTTGCCTACTTTAGATACTTCTTTCTAATGGTTCAGAGAGCTTAGAGTCCCTGATTCTAATCCATTTCCCTTGCCATGTCCCATGTTTGATGCTGTTTGAACTGATGTCCGCTTGACGAAGTCTACTCACCGCATGCTGATCCATAGGGACAGGTATTTCAAACTCCAAATGTCTTTATTATTGATTTGTCTTTTGTTTCTAGGAACAAACTGCTGCCTTTTGATTGAGCCATAGTTAGGTGTTTTCCAAATATACGTGGACGAAATTCTTTTGCAGGAAGCCGAAACTTGCTGATGTCTAATGACAATCTAATGTTAGTGAGTTTTTTCTCCATTTAAGCTAAAGTTCTAATTGATGTTACACAATTGCTGAATTTCCAATGTAAACTACCATTGCGCAATTACTCCTATTGTTGATTTGTACTTTGGCTTTAAAGGGATTAGTCATTAACCCATTCGTTAAATTTAGATTCTTTAGGAGAGTTGGTCAACCAGTGTTGTTCTTATACTTATATCATGTGGTTTTGAGACTAATTTACATGATAATAGAATTGTTAACATAGGAACATAAACGTTTCTAACTGATACCAAAGGTGTGGTTATTCATGACCTAATGTGTTATGGTGTGTGAGAATTACTGACTCTAAAGAATTTCTATTGCTTGCTTGATGATAGTTATGGTATGTACTGATCAAGGAAAACATCCCTTGTCATAATTTTAGTTGTTAAAAAAACAACAAACAACCACATGGGCTGTCTTAATTCTAACTCATTGGAGATCAGGAGGCAACCATATGGCAGGAAGTCACAGACTCTGTGAATGCATTCGAGAAGGAGCTGCATCAAAGGATATAAAAAGAAGTGGCAGAAGGAGAAGAGGTGGAAAAAAAATGATATTCTCCAGGAGTTAGTTGGCTAAAGTTCTTTCTGGAGGGGCAACATGATCCCATCTCCTTGCCACCCTCTCAAGCAGGTTGACCTCTTTACAATGCACCCATACCTGCTATGTAGGCTGCCTCTTCCAGGCAACACTAATGGATTGCCTGGTAAGGTTATAACTCCCTCAACTCTCTTCTCTCTCTAAAACCAAATGCACAAACACTCATCCAAAACTCTCCTTTACTCATACCTACATTCTTTGAGGCACATCACATACATACCCCCTTATACCCTATAATGCAATCCCTATGTATTCATATGTGTTAACTATGAATTTAGCACTCTTTCACACAACTATTTAGAGTTGATTGGTTGCTGTTGTACCATTCAACACCTACCCAAACATCTACTTTTGCTCCTAGCAGTTTAGCAACTCCTCGAGTGGCACCACAGAGCGGACAGATGCTACACACTGGCAAATGAAATGTCAGGTCCTATGCCTAAGGATCTAACCTCTTTATCACAAAGAAGATAGCTGTATGTCTTTTACGACAAATCCCTGTTGGCACCTCTCTCAATACGCTGTCCTATGCTTTCAGATATTGTATATTGCCTTAAAAAAACTGGTCTTAAATGTGAAAATGTAAGGGTAATACTTTAAAATATATCTTCATCTTCTTCTAACTTGCAAAAGTCTTTATGGCTATCAAAATGTGCATTAAAACTAAAGGCCTGATTTATGAAAAGTTAGCACCGCCTTTGCATCATTTTTGACACAAAAGCAGTGCAAACTTACAAAATATAATTATAGTTTGTAACTTTGCACCACTTTTGTGTCAAAAAATGATGCAAAGGTGGCGCTAACTTCTCATAAATCAGGCCCTATTTGCTTAGCATCTGCTTTGTATTTTGTAAAAGGCCCTAGCATTCACCTTTAGAACATCCAAAATAATGACATCAGGAGACATCTTGGGAGCTGCTATTAGGACCTCTATCACCCCTATGTCAAGAAATTCTAGGAGCCCATGGTCCTAACTTTTGTATCTGATCATTAGTCCTTTCGTTGACTTTCTTTGTAGTTTGAAGGTTTATCAAATGTTAAAGTATTTGCTGGTGGTGTATATTCTCCTTTATGTTTCTCCTAAGTGTATGCATTGTGATCAAGATGACTTCTATAAATTTACAATATTTACTAAACCTAAATCTTGTCTCTATAGTGCTGGATCTAGAGACACCTTGGAAAGACCATCTACAAGGACTCAGGTTCTGTAAGTGACCTCATAGTGTGAGTTCACATTGTTGAGATATAATAATTTCATCCATGGATCAACCCTAAATTCCATATGTTGACTTAATCTGACGCACTTTCGGGAGGCGGCGGCTGTTGTGAGGGCAGGAGCCCTTTAAACCCATTTCCAGCGCTCCCGCCTCGCGGGACGCACTTTCAGGAGGTGGCGGCTGTTGTGAGGGCAGGAGCCCTTTAAAACCAGTCCAACGCTCCCGCCTCGCGGGACGCGCTTTCAGGAGGCGGCGGCTGTTGTGAGGGCAGGAGCCCTTTAAACCCATTTCCAGCGCTCCCGCCTCGCGGGACGCGCCCGGGCGGCGTCCGGGCAAAGCCCGGGCTAAGGGCGGGCCCATCCTTTGCCCGTCATCGACCGGAAGAGGCTGGGCTGGGCCCCCCCTCTAATGTTTCCTCTTCCCGTTTGGTGGTAAATTCTCTTGGAAGTTGTTAAAGGTGCTGTGGGAGATCGTCATCTAAAATGGGTAAGAGAAAGATTAACTTGCAAAAGGGGGAAGGTGGGCCCAGCTCTATTCAGTCCTCTATTACCAGCTATTTATCTTCTGTGATGGGGGCCATTGAATCTGAACTAGAGCAAGTAGAAGAAAGGATTGGGGCTGTTCGAAACACTGTTCAGCAGCCCCCTTTGTAACCTATTGTCTCCATAACTACTAATTCAAAGGATGGGTTACCTCCATTGGCTTCGCCTAGCAACATAACACAATCTGCTCAATGTAATATGCCCCCACCAGTTTTACCCAAACTTCCGGTCCAAAGTGTTAACTCGTCCTTGGAACGGTCCCCGGCATTTTCTCCACCATCGAAGAAGAGGAGGGCGGGTAAAAAGTCCAGGAATACAAAAAAGACGTTAGGCTTAAAAAATCGTTCACATATTTTACCGGCACTTAGTCCTAATGAATCACTTGTTTTGATTTCAACGAACGATCATCCCAAAAGAAATGATGCTCATAGTGACCCTTTTGATGTAATAGACTCCATACCTAAATCTTTTTGACCTACTCTAGAGGAAAAACTTACTATCATGATAACCAAAAAACTAGATTGTTTTTGTGATAGTGTTCGTAGTACCCTTACTCAGTTACCAAATTCAGAAGTACTGAGCAAGGAAATGGTACCGAGCCGGGTTGTGGTAGCAAAGGCAAACCAATTTCCCATATTGACACCTCATGATGCCGGTATACCTATGACCAGACCTTTGGCTATACCCGGCCTAGGTAATGCTGCGACTAGTTTGCCACAAGCAACTCCTAAAGAAGCCACATTCCCTGGCCCAAATTGTCCATCGCCGAATAACTTTATAAATCAAGCAGATGTATTGCATCTTCCTCCGGATTGTATTCCATATGTTTTGGTGTTATCAAATGCACCTCCTCTAGACAGTAACAAAAAAGAAGACACCCAAGCTTTGATTAGGAAGTCTGCCCACTGGCTGAAATCTAAATTTAAGGCCAAATATCATCGAATAATAAGATCCTTATGGCACGTAGAGTGAGGCAGGTGGGCCATCGAAGAAATAGGGACAATGGAGACTGTGTTGTAATTAAGTTTGCTAACCCGTGCTCAGTTGATCATCTCTTGGCAAATTTAGATTGTTCTTATTCCCCAGATAAAGGGATACAAATCCACTCGTTATGCCATTTTTACGACCATTCTCTTTTTTCCCAACGTACTAGCGCCGTCCCTACCTCTTATAGCTTAGCCCCGTTTAGGCCATACACGCTTGTAAATGTTCCCACCAGCAATTGTCCTCTGTCTTCTAATTTTCTTGACGAAAATGATTGACTTAAGGTTATTGACAGTCCGGGTCACAAAAACCTGTTGAGATCAATGACTGATGATGACTTTGGCGAACTTGTTCAGGGAGTTAGAGTGAGGATTCCAGACATCTCCCATTTGAACAATGTTGATAGTTTGGTGCATCACTCAGGATTAAAACCTTTATCCCTGATTAGTTGGAATATTGCGGGGCTCCGATCTAAAATAAATAATCCGGACTGGGTGAGTTTTATATCATCCTTTGACATAATCTACCTACAGGAAACTTGGTCCCAAGATATGCTTTTTTTGGACGGGTATACAACTCTTTACCAGACGGCAGAAACTTCTACAATGGGAAGAGCACGTGGAGGTCTTTTAATGTTCATATCATTACGTTTACCATCATTGAAGGCTTCCTTAATTTGGTCGTCTCCTTATTTTATGATTGTTTTATTATCTATTAGGGGGTGTAAAGGCATTTTGATCTTACATTTTTATAATAATGTCCCACTCGGTCTCCTTAAAGGAACGTTAGAGGACGTTGTGGATTTCATTGATTCCTCTATTAAATTGCAGGACGAAGACTTAGTAGTCTTAGGGATCGGCAATTTTAATACCTCCTTATGCTGTCAGGAAAATCTAGAATTGTGCGCTATTCCTACTGAAGGCAGAGAATCGTTAATTCATTTTACTCACTCACCTGAAGGAGAAGCTTTGAACTCCTTCTTATGTAATTTTGATCTGGTTCATGTTAGGGAGAAAATGGCACTAGATTCTCTAAATGTTCCAACGTTTACAGGGAATGTGAAAGGGAGCACTATTGATTTTATTCTTATTGGCTCCGCAGATTATCATTTAATTTGTGATTTTAAGATAATCCCTCATTGTGCCAGTGACCACAACCCTCTGTGTATCAACCTAGACTTAATTATAGATCAGGTACCTAGGGATAAGGGTTTGAGAAGAAATACTACTTTTCATGTAAACTCCGGTTTACGCTTGAAGTGGGATAGAATAAACCCAACGATTTTTAATCAAGAAATCATAAGATCTAGATTTGACTCCACTAACATATGTTTATCTCAGCAGCTTGATCATGACCATATTGTTCAAGAATTAGAAATTCTAAGTAATGCCACTTCACATGCCCTGGTGGTGGACAGGCCTACCAAGGGCTTGCCCGGCCATACATGGTTTGATTCTGCATGTTCTATTGTTCATAAAAAATTAAAGGATACCCTTAAATCAGTTCCTTCTTCTCATCACTTAATTAAATCTGTCAGGGCCGAGTATAAGGCCACTTTGGAAAAAAGGAAATCAGAGATAAGGTCTAAGGCATGGGAAGAGCTTCAGGCCGCGTCCAATCTGAGGGATTCCTCAAAATTCTGGAAAGTGGTCAATCATTCCTATTTTACGGATAGTAACATTAAGGTTGAGGACTGTTTTATTGTAGAGGAAGTGTGGTTGAACCACTTTAGGAAAGTATTCGATCCAGAAAATGATCTCCAGATCAAGGAGGATAACATCAATAACCGGACTAATATAGACCCCAATATTAATGCCTTAGATATTTCTTTTGACCTACATGAGATCCTTGGAGCCATAACCCGCTCAAAACAAGGGAAGGCCCCCGGCCCTGATGGTGTCACCATTGACATTTTTAAATCCATGCCCAATCTCTGGGGCCCTTTAGTAACAAATGTTTTAAGAAATGTTGTCAAAACTAATATACCTTCTTCTTGGAAACTGACCATTATTATCCCTATTTTTAAAAAGGGCAATAGGCAATCAATATATCTTTGATTGACTCCACAGCTAAGATTTTGGGTAGTGTGATTTTATCTCGCCTGGAGGATTGGGTGCTACAGACACAGATTTTGTCTCCAATTCAATTTGGTTTTCGACCCGGTTTGGGAACAGTCGAGCAAGTATTAAATCTGCATCTCATTCTTAACAAATGTGTAATTGCCAAAAGGGAGCCAATTCATATGGCTTTTATTGATTTATCCAGCACCTTTGACTTGGTAAACAGGGACGAGCTGTGGCAAATCATGGAAACTCTGGGATGCGATGTGACTCTACTGGATCTCATAAAGCGCCTTCATATGGTTTTAAAGGTGTCAGTTCAGTATGGCCCATCGGGACAGAGAACTGCCCCCATTTCCTCTTTTAGGGGAGTGCGACAGGGATGTATTTTGGCCCCCTTTCTTTTTCTGATATATATTAATGGGCTTTATGATTTTTTGACAAAAAACGGGAAGGACGTGTCAAAGATGGGTCAGAGATTGCTCCCAGTTTTACTATATGCAGATGACGTTGTACTTATTGCACGTACTGCAAATGGTTTACAAGGCCTGTTGGATCTTTTTTTGGACTTCATGTTGGACTTAGATTTAAAAGTTAATTATTCTAAAACATTTGTTATGAAATGTGGCCCCCGAAATACAAAGTCTAAAACATTTACTATGGGGGTCAATATCATTAATAAGGTGAGGGATTTCTGTTATTTAGGCATGCATATAAGCTCTACTATTCTTTGGAACACTCACCTCAAATTTAAGACTCAGCAAATGTCATGGAATATTGAAGCAATCTTTCATTCTACTCGTAAACTAGGCCATAGACCGTCTTCTCAGATTATGACGCTATATATCTCAAAGTGTGTCTCAGCAGCCCTTTATGGGGCTGGAGTTTGGGGTTACATTAAAATACCCACTCTCCAATGTACTGAAAATAAATTTATGCGCAGACTATTGATGGTACCTAAGTGTATAGCAAACATCATTATCCACGAGGAAGTGGGCCAATGCTTTTTAGAGGACTCGGTCTCTATTGCCCCCCTTCTGTTGTGGATAAGATGTTGGACGAATCCAGCGGCTAGTCTTGTGCGGGAATGTATTACAGAATGCACTCAATTGGCTAACTCGAACAGGATCCCATGGCTTTCGTATTTGCGATCATCTTTTGATAAACTGTGGCTAAGGCATACGTATGAGGAACCTCAAATGCTAACTAATACTTTATAGCTGTCTTAGCTTGAAATCTTTAAACTCTTATATTCAGATTGCTACGGTTTTATATATTGAACCTTATTTGACTTGGTTTTCATGCCCCAAAATATATTCTCTTCTAACTTAAGGTGGCCTTTCCCGAGCAGTGTTTTTGGCAAAAAGATTTACCACCCTGCCCTTGTGATGCCAGCTCAAAATAAAGCACTTCTCATTTTTTCTTCTTTTGCTCTCTTTACGCCTCCTCTAGAAATTCTTTCATTTTATCTATTTTATGTACTTTAAGACCAATCCATTATAAGGAAGCTTTGATATATTTTCAGAAATTATCAAATGATAAAATTTGCTATCAGGTTTTAAATTTTATTAGATCATCTATTGCTATTAGGAACCGGTATTAAAATTCTGTAATTTATTAATTTTATTCCATGCTGATTTTAAAATCTTATTCTTAATTTCAGAATTCTATACCCTATATATGTGGTTTAGTATAGCTTTTATTCTAGTGGAAGAAAGGTTTTTATTGTATTTTATGGTATTTAAACAGTTTTTTAGTATCATATTGCATGAAACTAGTAGAAGCTTTGATAAGAATATTGGAATATTTGTGAAAGAGGAACTTGGATAAGATTATTCTGTCATCCTTTTCTTTGACAATATATGTAAGATGTGTTTTCACTTTTTTTCGTCTGTTTGTTTTTCGGAAATCTGATCTAAATTTGTACTTTTATGGGAATTGCTGAATAAAGTTCTTTGACTGACTGACTGACTTAATCTTACTTAGTACTAACTTTAATATTTATTTGCATGGCAATGTTCATTAGAGTACTATGTTGAAATGTAGATATAAAACTGAATTTGATGTACATCATGTCTTGAAATCTTCTTCTTTCAGGTACTGGGGACAGTGCGCTGGACGATGATGCTGATACCAGGTATGAAGGAGTAACCTAGATTGTGGACAATCCTCTAAGTGTATTTATGACTAATAATGTCTGGACCACATATGGTAAGTTACTCAGAAGCTCAAATCACGAAATTATTAGAGTACCCTTCACTATTGAGTGGTGACCAAACTCCAAATGAAACACCAAGACTAGATAAAATAGAGAGATTGACAGTTTCAATATATTTTGATAACCACATTTTTAAATAATTGTGGAGACCGATGAAGACAGTATTTTTAAAAGTGTGTGTATGTGTATATATGTTGTTGTAAATAATTGTATGTAAATCTATTTAGAGAGTTTAATGTTTGTCCATCACTTAGGATTTTTGTCCCCGACAATGTAAAATGTTTCTTGTAATTAAAATACACTACCAGTGACCAATTGAGAAGTTCATTGTGAGTAAGTCATTCTGTGTATCTGTCCCTACTATTGTACCACTTTTGCTATTTTGAGTATATACATTCTACCCAGGTATAGTAGGGTTATCAGGGTAGACCCCTTGTTTCTTCTAATACAGCTGAACAGTTTACAAGCACAGAACAATGTGCAATCACAGAGGAGAATCTAATCCTCCTCCACGCTGTAATTTTAGTAGCAGGAATCTGCTCAACTTGTAGAGGAGGAGGAAAAATAGAAGGAGGAGCTGGATGAGGAAGATGAGGTCCTATGAGAAAAAGAGGACCCTTTTGCCACCATAAAGCACATCTAAAAGCAGGCCATTTCATGTCTGGGCAGCAGTATTCCTCTTCTATTACTTCTGAGGGTTACCAGTACACAGCTGTTAGTTAAACAGTCAAGGATACTGGTTCCATATTGTAGGAGGCTGGCCTGGCTTATAGTGGGTACCTTGGGGTATTTACACCTGGTGCCAGGTCCAGTTATCCCTTATTAGTGTAGAAGAGGTGTTTCTAGCAGCTTAGGCTGATAGAAGGTAGCTATAGCAGAGCAGCTTAGGCTGAACTAGGAGACATGCAAAGCTCCTACTATACCACTGGTGTCATATGCACAATATCATAAAAAAACACAAAACACAGATATACTAAAAATAAAGGTACTTTATTTTTATGACAATATGCCAAAAGTATCTCAGTGAGTACCGTCAGTATGAGGATGCCAAATATACACAAGATATATGTACACAATACCAAAAATATGCAGTAATAGCAAAAGGAAGTAATGCAAACAGTGTAAAGTTACAATAGATTGGAATGGGAGCACATAGGTATAGGGGCAACACAAACCATATACTCCAAAAGTGGAATGCGAACCACAAATGGACCCCAAACCTATGTGAGCTTGTAGAGGGTCGCTGGGACTGCAAGAAAACAGTGAGGGTTAGAAAAATAGCCCACCCCAAGACCCTGTAAGGTAGGTGTAAAGTGCACCTACAACCCCCAGAGAGCACAGAAGTCGTGATAGGGGGATTCTGCAAGGAGAACTAACACCAGCAAAGCAACAACAGTGGATTTCCGGACCTGAGAACCTGTGAAACAAGGGGACCAAGTCCAAGAGTCGCGACAGTGTCGAGAGTGGGCAGATGCCCAGGAAATGCCAGCTGAGGGTCCAAAGGAGCTGCCACTGGATGGAAGAAGCTTGGTGTTTTGCAAGAACGAAGAGGACTAGGAATTTTCCCTTTGGAGGATGGATGTCCCACGTCGTGAAGAAGCTTGCAGAGGTGTTCCCATGCAGAAAGACTGCAAAAAAGCCTTGCTAGCTGCAAGGGTTGCGGTTAGGGTTTTTGGATGCTGCTTTGGCCCAGGAGGGACCAGGATGTCACCACTTGGATGAGGAGAGAGAGGGGGCGCCCAGCAAGTCAGGGAGCCCTCACAGAAGCAGGCAGCACCCGCAGAAGTACTGGATCAGGCACTTAGAAGAGGAGTGAACCGGAGTCCACCCGAAGTCAGAGAAGGGAGTCCCACGACGCTGGAGGACAACTCAGAAGGTTGTGCACTGCAGGTTAGAGTGTCGGGGACATAGGCTTGGCTGTGCATGAAGGAAATCCTGGAAGAGTGCACAGGAGCCGGAGCAGCTGCAAATCACGCCGTACCCAGCAATGCAGTCTAGCGTGGGGAGGCAAGGACTTACCTCCACCAAACTTGGACTGAAGAGTCACTGGTCTGTGGGAGTCACTTGGACAGAGTTGCTGAGCTCCAGGGACCACGCTCGTTGTGCTGAGAGGGGACCCAGAGGACCAGTGATGCAGTCTTTTGTTGCCTGCGGTTGCAGGGGGAAGATTCTGTTGACCCACGGGAGATTTCTTCAGAGCTCCTGGTGCAGAAAGGAGGCAGGCTACCCCCAGAGCATGCACCACCAGGAAACAGTCGAGAAAGCCAGCAGGATGAAGCGATACAAGGTTGCAGTAGTCGTCTTTGCTACTTTGTTGTGGTTTTGCAGGCGTCCTGAGCAGTCAGCAGTCGATCCTTTGGCAGAAGGTGAAGAGGGAGATGCAGAGGAACTCTGGTGAGCTCTTGCATTCGGTATCTGCAGAATTCCCCAAAACAGAGACCCTAAATAGCCAGAAAAGGAGGTTTGGCTACCTAGGAAGGAGGATAGGCTAGTAAGAAAGGTAAGAGCCTATCAGAAGGAGTCTCTGACGTCACCTGCTGGCCCTGGCCACTCAGAGCAGTCCAGTGTGCCAGCACACCTCTGAATCCAAGATGGCAGAGGTCTGGGGCACGCTGGAGGAGCTCTGGGCACCTCCCCTGGGATGTGCAGGTCAGGGGAGTGGTCACTCCCCTTTCCTTTGTCCAGTTGCACGCCAGAGCAGGGCTGGGGGATCTCTGAACCGGTGTAGACTGGCTTATACAGAGATGGGCACCATCTGTGCCCATCAAAGCATTTCCAGAGGCTGGGCGAGGCTACTCCTCCCCAGCCCTGACACCTATTTCCAAAGGGAGAGGGTGTAACACCCTCTCTCTGAGAAAGTCCTTTGTTCTGCCTTCCTGGGCCAGGCCTGGCTGGACCCCAGGAGGGCAGAAACCTGTCTGAGGGGTTGGCAGAAGCTGCAGTGAAACCCCGGGAAAGGCAGTTTGGCAGTACCCGGGTTCTGTGCTAGAGACCCGGGGGATCATGGAATTGTCTCCCCAATGCCAGAATGGCATTGGGATGACAATTCCATGATCTTAGACATGTCACATGGCCATGTTCGGAGTTACCATTGTGACGCTATACAGAGGTAGTGACCTATGTATAGTGCACGCGTGAAATGGTGTCCCCGCACTCACAAAGTCCGGGGAATTTGCCCTGAACGATGTGGGGGCACCTTGGCTAGTGCCAGGGTGCCCACACACTAAGTAACTTTGCACCCAACCTTCACCAGGTGAAGGTTAGACATATAGGTGACTTATGAGTTACTTAAGTGCAGTGGTAAATGGCTGTGAAATAACGTGGACGTTATTTCACTCAGGCTGCACTGGCAGGCCTGTGTAAGAATAGTCAGATCTCCCTATGGGTGGCAAAAGAAATGATGCAGCCCATAGGGATCTCCTGGAACCCCAATACCCTGGGTACCTCAGTACTATATACTAGGGAATTATAAGGGTGTTCCAGTATGCCCTCTACACAGAGGTACATCTATACAATCTCCTATACACTTCTTCCATGAAGTTTTACATCTGGCTTTCTCTCAATTATCAGAGAGAGAAAATATCCCTGGTATGGTGCAGGTATCTACCATTCTTGATTTTCCCCTGTACATCCTCTTAGATGCCACTCTGTTCCATGGCAACGTACTAGCCACATCACACAGCCACTCATACAGGAGGGGTTGGCATGGGCTAATGCTGCTCACTGGAAGGATCAGTTTTACCAATAACAATCTAATGTGTAGAAGGATTTTCATGATATCAGAGGCACTCACCATAATATAACTGCCTGTCTGAGAGTTAACCAGGAGATTATTGACAGGTGGACCAGTGCCATGTATACCATTGCAAACTGTCATGAAGACTTGGCAAAGGTGTACCAAGTACAGCTTTGACTTCATAGGGAAGAGAGTTCGAGTCATCATGCTTTGGCCACGAAGATGATAGAGGCAATAGGGAAAAATTCCAATTTCAATCTTCCAAGCAAGCACATGTAGGAGCTTTTACAGTTACCTCAATGTAGGAGGGAAGCAACACTTGCTTGTTTATCTGCTGCTTCTACCTGCACCACCTATACCTTCTCCACCACCTCAACCTCCAACACCACCAGCTCAATCAACACCAACTCACACTTCCACAACACATGCACAATCTTAATCATACGCCCACCAAAATTGTGTAGTTGAAGTAGCAGGATAAAACAGAGAAAATTACTGGTAATGCACATCACTGTAACCATTTTTCACTAAAGCAAATCTTGGATGTCAAACCTATACCAAACGTTCACTTGTGTTGAACATTTGATGTTGTGTTTACTACATAGGAAAGTGTTGTTTATGTTCTTTGTAATACATTTAAAGCCTGCATTCTGATACAGAAAGAATCTTCTACTTAACTAAATATTTCCTTTGTCTGGCATACAATACATTATACAAAACAGTCAATGAAGGAATGAGATTGTCTTTTGAGTTGTACATATTGAAGTCTTTGCATACTAGTAGAGACTGGACTATGTACAGTACATCTCAGAAAGAAGCATTGACTTATAAGATGACTAGGAATTTGTCCCCTCCTACCCTTAGAAGCTTTAAATACTATAATCACAGCCACCATTACATCAAGACTGAACTACACAAACTCCATCTATCTAGGTCTCCCCAAAAAACAACACCCATAGACTGTAAGTAGTCCAAGATGAGGCCACCTTCTTCATATACAAACTCTTCAGGAATTCACAAGCAATATGTTTATTGAAACATCTACACTGGGACATGTTATCCATAGTATGTATTGGAAATTGGGTTTCTGATTGGCAGAGGTATGCACCGTGTCTAAGCAGGACCCACAATCCTAGTAAGGGTAAGTCAGCTGCACACTGTAAATTAACCTGTGCTCACCCTGTTGTAGTTTGGCACAGAGCAGGCATGCTTAATGTAAGAGGCAATGTGCAAAGTATTTGTGTATCCCTTAAAATAGTAAAACAGTAAAACAGTGAAAACACCACACAAAAACATCTACACCAGGTTAGACAAATAGAGCTTCATGTAATGAATAAAACAAGAACAAAATGACAACAATCCATTGAGTAGAAATCAAGATATTCATTTTTAAAGAATAAACGTAGTTATGGTGCTAAAAAGCATAAACATCCAACCGGGGCTATCTAGTCACACTAGACCTGGTAAAAACTGAAAAGACAGGCCAACTGTAATGGAGCGTGGATCGAATACCTTGTCCCACTGAAAAAGTACCTTGCTGCGCTGTCAATGAAGCCCAATGTGTGTCGCAGAGGAGGCAACACGTTAGCATTGATTCCGCCAGATGGAAGCGATGCGTTGATTACTAGCAACACAAATCAAGATGCGTAGTTGGCAGCTTCCTCTGATGTAGATGATGCATCGCCATTGAGCCGCACAGCTGGCGATGCGATGTCCTCAAAGAAGTCAATGCAGTAGTTCCAAAGGAGGTTCTTCAGTTCAGAGGGGGATAATTGCATTGATATGCAGGTTCTGGCAGTTGCAGCATTTTACACACACTTTCAATGACCTGGGACTGGATTGGTACCATTTGGCAGGGAAATATTTGCAGCAAGCAAAGTCCAGGTGCTGTTGCAGGATGAAGAAAAGTCTTTGATGTCCTTGAGACTTTATTACAGGAAGCAAGCCCTTAGAGTCATTTGGTTTGGGAGATGTAGAGATGCAGGTCTAGTCGTTCTCACTCCCAGGCAAGGAGGGCAGCAGGCAGCAAGGCAGGGGCAGCAGATTAAGAGTCAAGAAAAATCCAGCAGAGTGAAAGTCCCTTCAGCAGCAGCACAGTAGTCCTTCTTCCTGGAAGAATGTCCTCAGGTCCAGAAGTGTACTGAGTTGGTGGGTCTGGGATCCAATTCATATGCCCACGGATGCCTTTGAAATTGGAGAGTCTTCACAGAGAGGCCTTTGAAGTGCATAGAGTACCTACCCTTCCTGGCATGGCTTCAGACACACTACAGGGGGGTATACATCCCTTTGTTTGGGATCAAGACACAGCCCATTCAGGTGTAAGTGTCAGCTTCTCCCTCCCTTCCATTCTGCTCAGGATAGGCCATCAGGATGTTGACAGCCCAACATTCACACCTAAGTTCCCTTTGTGTGTGGCTGTCTGGAGGGAATGCACAGGTTGCCATCTATCGCCCACCCAGACAGACAGACAGAAGGCATATGGGTCATATCTATGAGAAGCTAGAGGTGCTGTGCTGTCACTTTTAGTGATGCAGCAGCATAAACGACTATCTTTGCTTGGCTTTGAATGGCTTCATAGATGTGTAGTAAGGAAAGGCATAAAATGTAATACGGTAATCCCAATGTTAGCCCATGGGAGAGTTTGACAGGAGAAATCTACTTAAAGTTCAATCAATAGTACACAATATTCACTTTTATTTTATGTTTAATTTATTTCTTAGAATGCTTTAGATTTGTATTCATTCTGTACAATTAATAGCCATATATGTCTGATGTTTCAAATTTGAAATGTTATGAAAAAACAATAAAAAAGAATATTAAAATAAGCATTGGCTGCCTGTAAAGCAGAGGATACAGTTCAAGTGCTGCTGTATTATATTCAAAGCAATCAAATGGACAGCCATGCTTTTGGACCAGGAAAACTGTTAGATTATGTCTCTACTTGGCAGAGGTATGTATGCTGTCCAAGTAGGGACCACAATCCTAGTCAGGGTAAGTCAAATACACCCCTAAATCAACCAGTGCTGACCCTCAGGTAGCATGGCGCAGAGCAGGAAGGCCTAACTTGGGAGACAATGCGTAAAGTATTTGTGCAACACAAACACACACGATAATCACAATGGGCACACCACAAAAATACTCCACACATGTGCAGAGCAATAAAGCTTGCTTATCTAGGTAAAACAACACTATAACAACAAAAATCCAATTAAAAGTTCAAGACATATGACCACAAATCAACATTAAAGCAGTGCTAGATGTGTTGTGCTTTTCTTACAGCCTTTACAGTAATTCAATTCAGCAGTGCAACATTAGGAATACGGCGCGGGGCTCACTGAGGTGGCTGTGGTGGCTGCTGCCTGGCCTCATCCCTGGGATCCACAATGAAGGGAGGATGTTGCTCTGCAAAGCAGCTGTCTGGATGTCAGCAGGCTTCTCACCCCATGCCCGGGGTGCTGGATGGCGAGTTGGGCGATGATGCAGCCCCCGTTGAGGTACTCTTGCTATCCGGGTGTCGCCGGGTGACTTCTCATATGGGCTTTCAGCGCTGGGAGATAGGTTGCGCTGTGGTGCAGTCAGTCAGGGAAGTCCATTGGCACTTAGTTGTTGGAGAGGCTTGTAACAAGTAGAGCAGGGAAGCAATGCTCTGATGTTGATCAATGAAAGCACATCCCTTGGTGCTGGGAATTAGGTTGCTGTAGAAGGTAGATGCAAGACTCACAGCTCATCCGAGATTAGCCACACAGGGGGAAATCTTTGATGTCCCTGAAACTTCCCGTAGAACAGGCTGTATGCCAGCAAGCCCTTGGAGTCACTCTGGGGTGGTCGTTGGATTTCGGTTTGCAGGGCAGAGATCATCAGGCAGCAGGGCAGCACAGCAAGGCAGATCAGCAATTACTGGGAACAGTCAATATTGGCGGAGTGGCATTCCTGATGCAAAGAAGTATTTACTCCAGAAGAGTTTCCTTGAGTTTAGAAGTGTACTGATTTTAGGGGGTCACAGCTCCAGTATGTACACTAGAAAGTGCCTTTGACATGGGGGATGACTTAACAGGTTTCTCTGCAGTGCACAGTGCCCCTTTCAGCTCAGCCCTAGCTCCAGACTATCAGTGGGGACTCTGCCCACTACCCTTTGAAATGTAAGTTGGAGCCCTTCCCAACCTCCTCCCCAGAAAGACCCACCAGTATTCAAATGAAGCCAGATGCAGTTGAATATCCTGTGTTGTGGTTGTCTGATGGGAATGCACAGGTTTAGCTGTCATTTAGCCCAGGCCAGACGTGTATTGGAGACAGTCTGTAGGCACACAGGACAGTGAGGGCGGAGAAATGCCCAATTTCTAATAGTTTATAACAAACCCAACGGGGTCTGGCCTGTTTGGCAGCGAAGCTGGGCTAATAGAAATAAAAAAGAGAAGTGAGCCAATGCTGACTTACAAAATATTTTCATTCACAAACTAAGTGGAGGCCCAAATAAATTAACACGCCTACCTTTTAATTATGGAATCTTCAAGGAATTCAGTCAATTATATACCTCCATGTCACATACAGAAAGACAACCAATGTACTAAAACTCAAAAATAATTGTCATGAAATGAAAAATACTAGATACACATCACTCAGTTACATGAAATGACAAACATTAACAAATTCTTGAATCCTGGTTCTGAGTCATTTTTTAAGAAAAAGGAGCTGAAGATATTTATAATTTGTTAGCAGCTGATAACTTGCAGAACCTCATCTAGAGGATCAAAAACTTAAATCAATGATGTGGTCAATATAGGGGTAATGTCTCTTGTAGGCCATTAATTCCAATTCTCCCGATATGCCCATTCCACATCAATTTGCCCTATCAGGATGCTCAATGTAGTCGCCGTGTTTCAAATCCAAACAACTAACAAATTATAAATGACTTCAGCTCTCTTTTTTATTTCACTTTCTAAAAGTGCCATTTCTAAAATAGTAATAATATATCCGGCTCTACCAGTAAAAGGATTTATCATTACCATTCCAATGATAAGAAACATGATGTAGCTAGTCCTCTCTGATCACGAATTACAGCTTAGAAGTATTTTAAGGAATTCCCAGTGCTGGCCTATGAGAGGAGCAGGCCTCACAGTAACGAAAAACAACCTTGCGAGTTTTTCATTACTAAGACATGTAAAACAAAAAAATATATATGTTCTGCCTTTTACTTACATAGCACCCTGCCCTATGGGCTACCTAGGGCCTACTTTAGGGGTGACCTACATGCAAGAAAGAAGCATTTTGAAGCTTAGCAAAAGGGTTTGAATGACCGATAGGCACTGCAGTAGCAGGTCTGAGACATGTTTACAGGGCTACTTAGGTGGGTGGCACATCCAGTGCTGCAGGTCCACTAGTAGCATTTAATTTACAGGCCCTAGGTATATGGTATACCACTTTAAAAGGGACTTGCATGTAAATTAAATATGTCAATTGTGGATACCCCAAAGTTACCACTTTTAGGAGAGAAGCACATGCACTTTAGCACTGATTAGCAGTGGTAAAGTCCTAAGGCCAACAAAAGATCCAGCAACAAACCAGGATGAAAAAGGCAAAAAGTCTGGGGTAAGACCACCCTAAGGCTGCCCGGTCTAACACGTGTCCCTCTCAGCTATAAGTGGGGAGAGCTACCCAACCTCTAGGGAATTCTCATCCCTAAGGTGGAAAACCCTAGCTAGACTGTCAGCATTAGTGTGGTCTCCCCCAGGTCTGTGTTCCACCCTGAAGTCTGCTCCATGTAGAGAAATGGACTACATCAACAGATTTGGATTTTTGACCCTCACGTGCCTTAGTCATCGGAGGGACCTGTGGTCATTTCAATTAAAAAGTGAGTGCCATACGGGTATGGCCTCAACCTTTTAAGGGCTCAAACCAAGCAAAAGCTTCCCTTTATATAGCACACCACCGCTATTCCTGGGGAGGTAACCTCCTAGAGATGAAGGCCAGAGGTTGATCCAGGCCTTTTTCATTGAGCTGTGACAATGCTGTGCCTACGCCAATCTCTGAGGCATCTGTTTGAACAATTAACTCCTTGGAGAAGCCGGGGGACTTGAGCACAGGGGCTATGCACATAGCTTGTTTCAGGGAGTCAAATGCTTTTTGGCATGCCTCTGTCCAATTCACAATTCTAGACTGCTTGTTAGGAGTCAGCTTAGTCAAGGAAGCAACTTTGGTGCCATAGCCCTTGACAAACTTATAGAACCCAATGAGTCCTAAGAATGCTCTGATGTATGTCTGGCTTCTAACCCTCAGTCTGGCTTCCAGGCCATGATAGGCTCAATCTTGGACTGGAAGGGCTGTACCTTACCCCCACCCACCAGGTGTCCTAAGCACATCACTGACCCCTGCCCTATCTGGTAGTTACTGGGCTTTAATAGACAGGCTTCCCTGTTTCATGGACTGAAGCACTTCCTGGAGGTAACATACGTAGTTCTCCCAGCTGTTACTAAAAACAGCTATGTCATCCAAGTAAGCAGCAGAGAAGGTCTCCAACTCAGCAAGTACTTGGTTCACCAGCCTCTGGAAGGTGTCAGGAGCATTTTGTAAGCCAAAGGGCATCACTTTTCAACTGGTAGTGGCCCTCTGGAGTGTAAAAGGCTGACCTCTCCTTGGCTCCTACACTTATGCGATCTGCCAGTATCCTGATGTAAGATCAAAGGTACTTAAATACTTGGCAGCCCCAAACCTGTCAATTAGCTCATCGGCCCTTGGGACGGGATGTGCATCAGTTTTGTTTAAGGAATTTAGCCCTCTTTAATCCACATAGAACCTCAGCCCACCTGCGGTGCCTGCTGGGGCCGTTTTTGTAGTACCAGAACTTCAGTACTAGATAAGGGGGTACTGGAGGGACCCAAAATCCAGCATCTTAGTGACCTCGCTCTTGATGCTGGCCCTCACTTTCTCTGACAACCTGTGAGATTTGTGCTTGGGAGGGAGGATGCCCCATGACCAAATTAAGGGCATACAGGTAGGTAATCCTACAAGCAAGGCAGAAAAGAGAGGAGAACTGTCCCAATACTTGGTGATAGTCCTTCTGCTGTTCCGGAGTCAGAGTGGGGGAAATGATCACACCTTCCACAGATCCATCCTTTTCCTTGGAGGCTAACAGGTCAGGTAGATGTTCACTCTCTTCCTCATCAGCTCCATCATTCACCAATAGCATGGTGACCTCAGACCTCTCAAAGTGTGGTTTGAGGTGATTTATATGAAGCATCCTCTGGGGTTGCCTGGAGGTTTTAAGGTCCACCACATAGGTGGCCTTACCATTCTTTCCAATTACCTCATACGGCCCCTTCCAGTAATCTTGGAGGGCCCTAGGTTCTACAGGTTCTATCATCCATACTTTCTGCCCAGGCTAGAATTCCACAGTGGTAGAATTTTGGTGGTACCATTCCTTCATTACAGTGTGACTGGCTTCTAAGTCATCCAAAGCTTACTTCCATAACTTAGCCATTTCGCTACAAAAGGCTAGCATGTAGCTTATTACATCCTGGAAGACTTTCTTTGGAGCCTTCTCTGCCCTTTTTCACCAAACTAAAAGGTCCTCTGACAGGGTATCTGTACAGAAGCTCAAAGTGACTGAAGCCCACTCCCTTCTGTGGTACCTACCTATAGGCAAACAATGCACAGGATATCACACTTTTTCCTCAGACCCTCAGGAAGACTTCTGATCAAGCCTTTCAGGGTCTTGTTGAACCTTTCAACAAGCCCATTAGTTTGGGGGCAGCAAGGGCTGAAAACTTGTAAGTCATTCCACACATCTTTCACATGAACTGCATGTCTGCAGATATGAGATGGTGCATGTTAGAAATGTGGTCTCTAGTTGACAGTGATTTGTACCCTGTCCAAGTGGGGATCCTCACTATAGACAGGGGTAAGGGAGCCACACAGCTAAGGCAACCCCCACTCACCCCCTTGGTAGCTTGGCACAAGCAGTCTGGCTTATTTCAGAGGCAATGTGTATTTGTATACATACACAGTAACACAGTGAAAACATCACAAAAATATTCCACACCAGTTTAGAAAAATCACCAATATGTAGCCGAGTAAGGACCAAAACAACAAAAATCCAACATACGCCAGCAAAAATATGTATGTATAAAGATTAAACATATAGCACTTAGAAACACAATAGCTCTAACTGGGACTACCACAATGTCTTGATGGAGGTGTTTCCAACAGTCTGGTGCCACTCACAAGGAAGTGCGGGTCAGTCACGGAGTCGCATGGACCTCAGGTACAGTACCTTGGGAAATGCTGAGGAAACAAAGATTCTGCAAGGAGTCAGGGAGGTAAGGAGTTGCTGGGCCTGTTGTGGCGTCGGTTCTTACTGCTACCAGGGAGGCAAGGCATCTGTTCCTTACTGTTAGGCAGGGTTGCTGAGGCATCGGTTCCTTAAGGTTGCAGGGTAGGTGATGTGGCGTTGGTGGTGAGGTATCAATTCCTCACGACAAGGCAGGGTCGATGAATCCAATATGTCAAGACCTGAGGCATCAACTTTGCAGGGTTGAGGTCACACTATGGGGCCACAGGTGCTGCACATGGATGCCGATCCTGGTACCACGAATGTCAGTGACATGGTGCTGTGAACTTAGGCTGTGGCAGGACTTTGGAGGTGCTGCAGCAGCATCAGGCCTGCAGCATCAGTCATTGCATTCAGTGGGGACAGCGCCTCCAGTGCAGGCAGAGGTGCAAAGTCAGACATTGGCTCCCATTCTGACGTCACTCAGTGGTTCCCATTCTGAAGTCGCTCTGAAGTCAATCTGCTTGGTTTCTTCTTGCTTGCACCAGACCTCACTCCAGAGGGCCCAGAAACTGGTTTTGACAGCACTTGGCAAGTCAGGACTCTCAACAAGAGAGCCCAGGTGCTGGCAGAAGAAGTATTTGATGTCCCTGAGAATTCTTAACAGGAGGCAAGCTCAGTACTAGCCCTTGGATTACCTTTGGAAGCAGGATGTAGAAAGCAAAGTCCAGTCCCAGGATAGAAGCCGCACGCAGCAGACGAGCACAGCAAATCAACAGGGAGAATGGCTATCCCTCCTACAGCATCCAGCTCTTCTTTCTGGCAGAATGTCCTCAGTCCAGAAAGATTCCAACTATGTGGTATCAGAGGTCCAGTACTTATTCCCATTTCTGTCTTTGAAGTAGGCAAACTTCAAAGACAGAAGGCCTACCAGAAACAATTAAGGATGAAGGGGCCATGCGGCTCCCTCACCAGGACATTTGAGGCCCTAGGGACCCCCACTGCCAGGGCCTGGCCATGCAAAAAAATTGGAGGAAGCCACAGGGCCCCCTTGTGGAGCCATTAATGACCCTGTGGACTCCACCTGCCAGTACTATGCTTGGCTATGACCCTGGGAAGCCCACTCTAAAACAATTTTCCTGCCCTCACTGGTGCAGCCAGGGACATTTCTGTTCGCTCTTGCTTGGCAGGAGAAATTTCAAAGCTCCCACCAAACAATAGAAAAATAGCAAGTTTGCTCCCAGAGAGCAGGAACAGGAGAAGTGCTCCCACCCACTGTGAGAGGACATTTCATGTTTCCCTGCATGTTAAAATGTGGGCAGGACAAGAGGGTCAGCGTGTTTTGTTGCTTCTTGTTGACAGGAGCCAGCGGGCTCCTGCTGGAGGCAATGAGCTGGCTGGGGTCATGGGGGCATTGGTCCTCCCCAAAAACCTCCAACAAAGAGGAAGTATGTGCCCTGGGTGTGCTCCAAGACACCCACACTTTACTTGCTAGGCTCCAGGGGAAAGGGCCCTCGGGGTAAATATTGACCCAGGAAAGTGGGCTGCGTGCCTTCGGCTGTGCATTGAATGGGGTTGCGTGCATGAAGGGGTGTGGTCGCAAGGCCTGGTAGCAGGCCAGGACCTGTGACCAACTCCTCACTGTGGTAAAAAACTGTCGAAATTTGTTAAAGAAAGTAAAGGTTAAAGAGATATTATAGTTAGGTTCAGAATTTGCACACACAAAACATTAAAAATTCAGCAGTTATAGTTACTTGAAACTATAACAAGTGTCCTAACTTAACTATAACTCGTGCCCTCACCATGCACTGCTAATTGCCCCACTGATTACATCACTCATGACTTTTTCTATGACATCATTATTAATATCACAGCAACATTTGCAGTGAAATTATCGATGAGAAGACTGTGCATGACGGTAGCGTGAGTTATAGATACCTTAGGACAGAAGATGAATTTCTGTGTTTTTTTCATTCAAAACATTAATGGCGTTGTGGTCTCTCTAAATCCCCCCAATGGGCCATTGGGGAACAGGGTATCCCTATCCTTTCCCCTTAAATCATTTTTTTTCAAACAGTAGGACAAGAACTAAGGCCCTCATTACAACCCTGGCGGTCGGTGTTAAAGCGGCGGTAATACCGCTAGCAGGATGGCGGAAAAAAAATGGAATCGCGACTGTGGCGGAAACCGCCAACATAGACAGCCACTTTAACACTCCGACCGCAAAGGCGGTACAAACAAACAGCTCGGCGGTCACCGCCAACAGACAGGCGGAAGACAATGTACCGCCCACACTATTATGAGAGGCCAATCCGCCACCTTTTCCGAGGCAGAACCAACACGAACAAAAACACGGTGGAAACAGGACTTGGAAGGGAAAACACTCACCTCTCCACACCCCACGAGGAACCAGGACACCAAGGAGCCAGAACTCCAAATGCTCCTTGCGATGGTATTCCTGCTCCTCTATTAGGAGCAACAAAGACGGCGGCGACGATCACGGTGAGTACTGCACCTACAACACAGGGGAGGGAAAAGAGTGACACACACACGCAACACGCAACACCCCCACAGTCACCCACAGCACCATACACACAAATACATGCTGCAACATTATATTAACACCCCTCACCCCCCTTTCAAGAATGCAAGGACAAAAGGAAATGAGTTGAACGATTGTAATCATGGAAAAAACAGTAGTCAAAACATGAAATACAGTATATACAATTCTGTACACCAACTACACAAGTCCGGATAGTGCACCAATAATTGCCCGTAGACCACTGTGCCCAAAATGCATGGGTGAGGCCCACACTCAATACCGGACATCAAACGGAGAGAACACTGCAGGGGCATCAGATCGAAATGAAACAGGCACCTCAGGGGGAAGGGAAGGGGGGCACCTCAGCCGGATGACTGCACGATGCCACTGCTCCACGAGGGGGCTCCATGCCCACTGCTGTATCCTGGGGAGTGCAAAGACACAGTCTCTCAAGTCTCTCCAGTGGGTGGGTTGCCCACTGCATTATCCTGGGGAGTGGAAAGCCACAGTCTCTCAAGTCTCTCCAGTGGGTGGTTTGCCCACTGCTTTATCCTGGGGAGTACAAAGCCACAGTCTATCAAGTCTCTCCAGTATGTGGTTTGCCCACTGCTGCATCCTGGGGAGTGCAACGCCACAGTCTCTCAAGTGGATAACAGTCTCCACTGGTTCTGGAGGGGGCTTAGTGCCCAGAGTGCTTCATCCTGCCAAGGACTGAGGTAGTGGATGCCTTTCTCCACTGGTTCTGGATGCGGCTTAGTGCCCAGAGTGCTTCATCCTTCCAAGGACTGAGGTAGTGGATGTGATACTCCACTGGTTCTGGAGGGGGCTTTGTGCCAAGAGTGCTTCATCCTGCCAAGGACAGAGGTAGTGGATGCATATCTCCACTGGTTCTGGAGGGGGCTTTGTGCCCAGAGTTCTTCATCCTGCCAAGGACTGAGGTAGTGGATGCCTTTCTCCACTGGTTCCTGGAGGGGTCTTTGTTCCCAGAGTGCTTCATCCTGCCAAGGACTGAGGTAGTGGATGTGATACTCCACTGGTTGTGGAGGGGGCTTTGTGCCGAGAGTGCTTCATGCTGCCAAGGACAGAGGTAGTGGATGCCTTTCTCCACTGAAGGTGTTGCATCATGGAAGCTGCCCAGGCTCCTGGAACTGACCACCAGGCTCGGTCGACTGACCACTGGGGATGGCAGCCATGTCTGCGGTGGTGCCACTGGCTCAGGACGTCGTGGCTGCTGGCGGTGCTTGCGGCGGTGTCAGTAGCGGTGGTGCCTGCGGCGGCCTCTGTGGCATCGGTGCTGGTGGCGGACTCTGTGGCAGCGGTACTTGCGGCGGCCTCTGTGGCATCGGTTGTGACGGCGGACTCTGTGGCAGCAGTGCTTGCGGCGGCCTCTGTCGAATTGGTCCTGGTGGCAGGCTTTGTGGTAGCGGTGCTGGTGGCTGACTCTGTTGCGGCGGTGCTGGTGGCGGTCTTCTCCGCCGTACCGGTTGGCATTGACGTGGACAAAAGGTGTGACACTGGTCCCATAGTAGGTGCCACCATGCCCTCTTCTGAACTGCCCTTGATTTTCTGGCCCTTCCCCACCTTGGATGGTGGCGCAGCTGTCTTGCCACTATCCCCTTTTGTTTTCCCTGAGCCCTTGGTGGCAGGTGTTTTCGCCTTCTCCCTCTGGGATGTGGGCAACTTTTTCACTTTCGTAGGTGGCGGAATGTCCTTGCCCTCGCTCCGTGGCACACTGGCTGCCCTGATGCTTGGCGCACTCAAAAAGCCTGCTGTTGCTGGGACCACTGTGCCCAGTGATGTGGTGGGTGAGGTGCTGGGTTGGGACCTGGAAAGCCTGGCCCTAGGGGACGGACGGGGTGGGGGGAGGTGTAGGGAAGAGGTCAATGTTAGCCAGGAATTTCTTTTTACACACACTGGGATGGGTAGATGGAGTGGGTTTGGGAGTGGAGGAAGAGGTTGTGGTTGTAGGAAGTATACAATTGCTGAATTTGGGTGGAGGTGCATGGGCTGGAGGCTGTTGTGAGGTAGATGACTGTTGGGTGGGTGTGTGCCTGTGTTTGTGTACTTTGGGAGGAGGGCTCACAGACACACTGGTAGAGGACACAGGGGATGTGTGAATGGTGGTGGGGGTGGTGAGTGCACGTGAGCGGTGTGTGGTGATGGGCATAATGGTGATGGAGGTAGTGGCTGAAGAAGTTGTGCATGCAGGTGTGAGTGGAGATGAGACAAGGAGGGAGGAGGACAAGGTGGAGGAGGGGGACACAGTGGAGGCAGTGGATGTTGGTATGTCTGCATGGGAATGATGCTTGTGTGAGTGCCTGTGGGATGTGTTGTGCTTGTGTTTGCCAGAGCCACCCTTGTGTGATGAGGTGTGTGCATGCTGGTTTGATGGTGTGCTTAGGATAGGCTGAGGTACAGGGGATTGGGTCTGGATGGAGGAAGTTGGAGGGGGGAGGCTGGACACAGGGACAATGGCTGCCATCAGTGCTGAGGCCAGAGCCTGAAATGCTCTCTGTTGGGCTGTCTGGCCAGAATGAATGCCCTCCAGGTATGCATTTGTTTTTGCAAATGCCTCTCGACACCCTGGATGGCATTCACAATGGTAGATTGCCCAACAGTGAGGGATCTCAGGAGGTCAATAGCCTCCTCACTGAGGGAAGCAGGGCTGACTGGAGCAGGGCCTGAGGTGCCTGGGGCAAAGGAGATGCCCACCCTCCTGGGTGAGTGGCCACGGGACACACGCTGAGGGGCTGGTGGGAGGACGGTGCTGGTAGGGGGGATGGCGGCTGTACCTGTTGATGCGGGGGGCACAGAGGGACCCGCCACCGCAAGGGAGCTCCCATCAGAGGAGGAGTCGCTGTCGCTGATGTCACCTCCTGTCTCCGCCGTGGAGCTCCCCTCGCCCTCCGTCCCACTGGTGGCTTCAGACTCCGTTGTCTCGCCCTACAGGGCCAAGTGGGATTCAGCTCCCTCCTGCTCCGGTGCCACTGCTCCTCCGCCTGATGATGCTATTGCACACAAGAACAGGGAGACCACAAAAAGGGTGGGGGAAAGACAGAAGAAAGACATGTTCAGTACATGCAATACCACTACCGTTGGAGGACACTACAGACACAGCAGCCCTCTGCACTACACCATGGTCTTAGAGTTCCTAGATTAATCACATGCCCATGGGGTACAAGGCCTATGCCCGATTGCTGCACACATGGAAGTCATAGGAGCCTGACTAGGTGTAGATGGCTCTTACCACTGGTGGGGTTGGGGTACCACAGAGCCTGCCTCACAAAGGGCCCTTGCCTACAAAGCTCGCCCTGGCCTAGGGTAACCCACTGCCCACCTCCCTCACCCAGACACCTCATAATGCGAGCAGAGTCAGATGAATGTGACGGTACTCACCCCCTTGTGGCTGCTGTGATACCCTCAAGCGCCCATCCAAATCCGGATACGCCACCGCCAGGATCCGGAACATCAGGGGGGTCATGGTGCAATGGGCACCCCTCCCACGTTGGGAGGCCGTCCCCAGCTGGGCCTCTGCCGTCTTCTTGCTCCAGCGGCGAATGTCCTCCCATCTTTTAGAGCAGTGGGTGCTCTGTCTATGGTGGACCCCCAGGGTCCTGACTTCCTTGGCGATGGCACGCCAAATATCCTTCTTCTGGTGGACGCTGACCTAGAGGAATAGTACAGGGGAAAAGGAAAAACATCAACCGTCCAGACCATCACAGTCATTGGCCCAAGTTCCCACCCTTGCCTGATGCACATACACTCACTGTCCGCACATGCAGGCCTCAGTCCCCCCCCATGTATCTTCCATCCTCACCACTCCAAACAGGCATTGCCATGCAGCATGCTCACACTGTACTCACCTGTTTGTCTGGAGGATCGCAGAGTAGTGTGTACTGGGGGAGGACCCATCCACTAACTTCACCAAATCCTCCGAAGTGAAGGCAGGGGCCCTTTCCCCAGACACATGAGCCATCGTCGCTTCCAGACTTAGGTCACAGCAGCACTTGCAGTATAGGTACTCTATGGTCGAAGGTCAGGTATCAAGTGAGTGAACAGACAGAAAATGTCGGTCACGTCCGCAGCGATGCATACCGTCACCACTGGCGTACATCATCATTGGCTCCTGGGAACCATAGGGTCAAATGTTAAACAATGCAGGATTGTGCTGCGGTCTTCGACCGCCTACCGCGACGGTGTAATACGCCAGCGCAGTGACCTCATATCCCCTTGTCCCACCTTACAGGTCAGGCAGCCGCCATTTCAGGGGGCCACATGGCATTAATATTAATTGCGTCACACCTATCTAGGCCTTGCATACATACAGTAACAGGCACATTGCGGATTTACAAATGTTTGATAATGACATGTAGTAATACCTCAGTGTTGGCTGACTCTCTGCTCTGTGTTTTCCTCCATAGGGCACGTCCGCTGGGGCAGGTGGTGAGATGGCGGCATCCTACAGTGTACAGACTGCTGGTGGACCTGTCGACAATGGAAGAGAGACATGTAATAGTCACCTACAGACTTGATTGTGCAACAATCCTGGATCTATGTGCCCAGTTGGAGCCAGACCTGATGTCAGCAATCCACCATCCCACAGGAATCCCCCCTCTAGTGCAGGTCCTGACAGTACTCCATTTCCTGGCAAGTGGGTCTTTTCTAACAACAGTGGCCATTGCATCAGGGATGTCCCAGCCAATGTTCTCAAACGTGATGTCCAGAGTGTTGTCTGCCCTGCTTAAACACAAGCGCAGCTACATAATTTTCCCTCAGATGGAGGATTTGCCTACAGAGAAAGGTGACTTCTATGCCCTGGGACATATCCCCAACATGATAGGTGCCATTGATGGGACACATGTGGCCTTGGTACCCCCCTGCAGGAGTGAACAGGTGTACAGAAACCGGAAGAGCTACCATTCAATGAATGTGCAGACGGTGTGTTTGGCCGACCAGTACATCTCCCATGTGAATGCCAAGTTTCGTGGCTCAGTGCATGACGCTTACGTTCTGAGGAATAGCAGCATCCCTTATGTGATGGGGCAACTCCAGAGGCACCATGTGTGGCTAGTAGGTGAGGACAAGGACCCTTTACCCTGTGAATAGTTGTCTGGGTCTGGGGTTGTCCCAAAGGGTTAGTGTGTGTCTAACAGTTGTCCCTCGACATTCACAGGTGACTCTGGGTACCCCAGCCTGTCATGGCTACTGACCCCAGTGAGAAATCCCAGGACAAGGGCAGAGGACCGCTACAATGAGGCACATGGGCGAACTAGGAGAGTGATCGAAAGGACCTTCGGCCTCCTGAAGGCCAGGTTCCGGTACCTCCATATGATAGGTGGTTCTCTCTACTACTCACCAAAGAAGGTGTGTCAGATCATCATGGCCTGCTGTATGCTGCACAACCGGGCTTTGCGACAACAGGTGCCTTTTCTGCAGGAGGATGGTCCAGATGGGGGTCCTGTGGCAACTGTGCAGCCTGTGGACAGTGAAGAAAAGGAGGCAAAAGAAGGGGATATCGACAACAGAAACAACGTTATCCAGCAATACTTCCAGTGAGACACAGGCAAGAAGATGTCACTGCCTCACACATCTTATACATTTGTTATACATTTGTTAGACCCATCATATGTCTGTCACTTTCACCTAGTGTATGGACCTTGACTTGTCACTTTGCCTTTCCATTTCTCAGATGTGGGTCCCACTGTGTGACCTCTGCTATATTACCTCATGGAACAGAGCTGTTTACATTGTTATTCTGACAATACAATCGACATTGCTATATTCCATAGTTATTGCAAATACACATTTGTGAAAGCACAGACTGACTCCAGTTTTGTGATTCAAGGGTGTTTATTTCAGTGCAAAATAGTGGAGGGGATTGCAAAATGGGCAGGGGTGATGGTTGAGGATTGTCCATGGCAGAGTCCAGTCTATTTGTTTCACAGGTGCCTTGTCCAAAGGGGCATAGGAAGTGGAGCTAGGGCAGTTGATGGATGGACAGGGTGACGAAGTGGGACAGAAGGGTGACATTCAGGGGGGTCTCATTTCCTGGTGGGGGTCTTGGCAATGTTCTCTGTCTTGGCCCTGGATCTCAGGGACCGTTTGCGGGGTGGTTCTCCATCTGCTGGGGGTGGGGTGCTGGTGTCGTGGTCCTGTGGGCGGTGCCTCCTGTCCACTAGCACTGGCGGAGGTGGTGGGCTGTTCATCATCCAGGCTAGTGTCAGGGGCCCCTTGTTGTGCACAGTGTCCCTCCTGGTGTTCACAAGATCCTTCAGCACCCCTACAATGGTGACCAGGGTGGTGTTGATGGACTTAAGTTCCTCCCTGATCCCCATATACTGTTCCTCCTGCAGCCGCTGGGTCTCCTGAAAGTTGGCCAGAACCGTTGCCATCGTCTCCTGGAAATGATGGTATCTTCCCATGATTTTGGAGAGGGCCTCGTGGAGAGTGGGTTCCCTGGGTCTGTCCTCCCCCTGTCGCACAGCAGTCCTCCCAGTTCCCCTGTTTTCCTGTGCCTCTGTCCCCTGAACCGTGTGCCCACTGCCACTGCCCCAGGTCCCTGATTTGCTTGGGGTGGTGGGTTTGCCTGGGTTCCCTATAGTGGTGGACACACTGCTGCTTGATGTGTCCTGGGGACAGAGGGATGGGCCCGCTGGGTGGGTGCTGTGCTGGTGTTTCCTGAGGGGGGAGGCTCTGTGGTGGCTTGTGCCAGTGTCAGGGGAACCGACTGTCCAGAGGTCCCAGATGGGCGGGCTGGTCATCTTGATCCAGTTGGACAGAGCTGCTGTCATCACTGTGGGCCTCTTCTGTGGGGGGAGTGGACATGTCTTGAACCTCCTGTCCCGTGACATTGGGTAGGGGTCCTGCAGGGGTATAAAGGCATGATTATTGCATCTGTGTGTGCCATCGTGTGCAATGGGTGGGTGACCCTGTACTCCAGTGCTTGCATTCTTATGTAGGACCTTGTGTGATAATTGGTTTGGGGATCTGTGTGGGTATCTGTAGTGGACATGCTTTGATGATGGGTGTCCATGCATTGGTGTTGCATGCAGGGCTTGGTGTTGGAATGTGTGGGTTGTGATAGTGGGACATTTGTGAGGTTTTGGAGTGATGAGGTGAGGGTGAGGGTGGGGTGTGTGATGGCATGCAGGTAGGGTGGGGGATGTAATAGTTAAGATTTGACTTACCAGAGTGCATTCCTCCAGCTACTCCTGCGAGGCCCTCAGGATGCAGTATAGCCAAGACCTGCTCCTCCCATGTTGTTAGTTGTGGGGGAGGAGGTGGGGGACCGCCGCCAGTCCTCTTAACTGCAATCTGGTGTCTTGAGACCACGGAACACACCTTCCCCCGTACGTCGTTCCACCTCTTCCTGATGTCCTCCCGTGTTCTTGGATGCTGTCCCACTGCGTTGACCCTGTCTACGATTCTGCGCCATAGCTCCATCTTCCTAACAATAGAGGTGTGCTGCACCTGTGATCCGAATAGCTGTGGCTCTACCCGGACGATTTCCTCCACCATGACTCTGAGCTCCTCCTCAGAGAACCTGGGGTGTCTTTTCGGTGCCATGGTTAGGTGTGGGTGATGTGTGAGATGTGTCAGTTGTGATGTGTGAGGGGATGTGTTTGTGTGTGTTGTCTGAGGTGCGTGGATGTTGTGTGAGTGATGGTGTTGTGTGCCTGTGGATGCTAGTGTTGTTGATGGTGGTCTCTCTCTCTGGGCTTCTTTCTCAATTATTGATGTAGGGGTTTGTGGGTGATGTGGGTGTGTGTTTTATATTGTATTGAGTGTGTGGGAATGGTTTGTGTATGTGTATCAGGTGTGTGTATTTCGATTTGTCCAATGTGGTTGTGTTTTGTAAATGTGTGTGTATTTTGAGCGCGGTGGTGTGTACCGCCAATGGAATTCCGTGGTTGAAAGACCGCTACGTGGATTCGTTGTTCGTGATAGTGTGGACGTATTCCTGTTGGCGTGATGGTGGAGGTTTTATTATCGCCAGTTTATCACTGACCTTTGGTGTGGCGGACTTGTGTGGGTGTCTGGATTTTGGCGGATTCTGGGCTGTGGGTCGTAATAGCTGTAGCGGAATTCCACTGCCGCAGCGGTGTGTTGGCGGTCTTCTGCACGGTGGTAAGCGGGATTTACCGCCAATGTTGTAATGAGGGCCTAAGTCCCCAAGTCAAATCAGAGCGCTCACTCCCGCAATTTGCCTCAAGGAAAATTTAAGCTCCCAAGGCCAATTGAACGCTCTATTTTGAATTGGCATTTTCACTAGCCTCTCATGGACTCAAAAGTCTAAATTTGCAAAATGTTTGTCCCTTAATTTTTTTTTTAAAAACTACTGAATGGATTTACGCTAAATCAGAAAATGCACAATCTATGGACCAAGATCTAACGGGCTGCCAAATTTGTTGTAATTTTTTTCAGCGGTTTTTGCTGTGTCTCCTTTTTTCTCAGCCCCTGCTTGATGGATCACCGCAAAACTTTCCATACACAAACTAGGGAAAAAGACAACATTTTTAGAAAGTCTTGTAGAGATTTGTTAAGCAGTGTCCAAGTTATTAGCAACAAGGGACCTCATCCCCCAGGATAATATTTTTATAAAGGGGTGGGGGCTAGACTGCTGCCCTCTCCGAAGCTGAAGAGATACCAGGGATCTGATCACCCAGGGCTCTGGGATGGTGTCCGAGAGTCCCTATTCACCGGTACACTGCCTGTTTTCCTGCCCATGAGTGTAGGCAGAGAAAAGTAATGTTCTCCCAAGCACAAAGCTTTTCCCAACCAGTGGCAAAACAAAACAACCCACACCCACACACTAAAAAACATACTATCAATTGCTCCCACCTAGCAGGAGTGCAGTAAAAACTCCTCCCACAGGGTGAGAGCAATGCCAGTTGCCACAGCACCCATGATGGGTACAAGCAGGAGATATTGGGCCTCTACTCGAAGCCCCCAAATTGGGACCAGCTGTGGGGTGCCCTGTGTGGGGACCACTACACCACACTTAAAAAAAATGTAAATTACAATCCTGACTTCTGCAGGAGGAGAGAGCCAGAGGGCTGTGGGGACCCTGGGGCTCCCCCTGCAGACCACAAGATTAATAGTGATCTGGAGGGCCCCCGATGGGCACTGGGGCACCCCATAAAAAAATTTAAATTATGGCTCCTGCTCGGCCCCATAGGGCCACTTGCAGTGAGCCAGCAAGGGTGCTGGGGCACTGAGGTTCCCCTTGCTGCCCCTTATACAAAACACTCAGAGTGTCCCGGTCCCATCCCAAAAAAATGTAATAATTAGCAAAAAAAGAGAAACAATGGTCGCTCAATTATTATCCACCACTCCTTCAAGAAGCACCCCGTAATGACCTGAGTAGGCTATTTACATATATTTTGTTTTCTCTGATGTCCCCAGAAGGGGTAGGATCACCACCATTTTAATTTTTTGCTGGCATGTAGGGCTGCAGGTAATTCTGTGCCCCCCCAAAAAACTAGAAAAAAAACTGTACGACTCCTGGGTCATTGAAACCATGACCCCAGGAAAACTTACCATGTTTTTTTAAAGTATTTCCCGGATTGGAGCGTTAGCTCTAGAGCTGGGGCTGCAGTGGCACTTAGTAGCTGACTGTATGGTTGCATTTTATGTGACGTGAAGACGTATAACATAAAGTACAAGGCCCTTTTGTGGTGATTTTTATGATTGCATTTTTAGGATGGAAAATGTTAAAAGGTAGACTCAGAGGCATTTGCTTTATTTCTGCTTATAGAAAAACTAATATATCTCAGACAATTTAGATTCTCATCTTTTCTCTGAACTGTAATAATAAACAACCATGTAGATTTCAATATAAGTAAACATTGCATTGTGTGCATTATTGCACTGCACATTTCATGAAAAGTGTTGTTAATTTTTTGGAAACAATGGTAGATCTGCTTTATATGTAGGGCGTTGGGTGCTGGTGGTGAGGTAGTTTGGTGAATATGGGAAAGGGGTTTTGGCAGCAGAGCCTTGCCACAGTCCAGGACCTGCAGCCAAATCATTGATGCACATAGCATTTGACAAGGAGTTGGCTTTACTTATGGTGATACAATATTATTTTAGGTGAAAAAAAAACCTGCAAAAACCACTTTACCGTTGTCTTTGCCGTTTGTGTTGTTTTTCACATTGTGCCTTGTTTCCTAATTGTGCCCACTTTACCCTTGTCTTTGCCGTCTGTGTTGTTTTTACATTGTGCCTTGTTTCCTAATTGTGCCCACTTTGCCGTAGTCTTTTGTGTCGTTTTTACATTGTGCCTTGTTTCCTGATTGTGCCCACTTTTCCGTAGTCTTTCTGGCCAGTCTGTGAATTTTTTCCCTGCCGCTGTGTCCCTGCGGCCTCGCCCCCCTTGTGCCCTCATTCGCTTTCCCCTCCCGCCTCCCGCCTCCCAGCTGCTCCTCCCTCCCACCTCTGCCTCTTAATGGCAGTCAATGCGTGACGCGGGTGAGTGACCCCTGACCTGTTTTGGCCAGGGCTTGCTCCCCCGTGCCTGCAGCACCACCTAGCTGCACTGTGTCCCCTGATCCCCACCCACGCTGCCGATCACGTGTTCGAGGCCCTACTTCACCCGCAGGCTTCTGATAAGCACTACTAGACTTTTTGTACTAGCGTGTCTGTTTCTTCCCTCTCACTTGTTGTACCCTGTCTCTGCTGTTTTGTATTGTTTTTCTATTGTGCCTTACTCCTGTCTTTACCGTCTGTGTTGTTTTTGCATTGTTCCTTGTTTTCTGATTGTGCCCACTTTACCGTTGTCTTTGCCGTTTGTGTAGTTTTTCACATTGTGCCTTGTTTCCTAATTGTGCCCACTTTACCGTTGTCTTTGCCGTCTGTGTTGTTTTTACGTTGTGCCTTGTTTCCTAATTGTGCCCACTTTGCCGTAGTCTTTTGTGTCGTTTTTACATTGTGCCTTGTTTCCTGATTGTGGCCACTTTTCTGTAGTCTTTCTGCCCAGTCTGTGTATTTTTTCCCCGCCGCTGCGTCCCTGCGGCCCGCCTCCCTCGCACCCCCATTCGCTTTCCCCTCCCGCCTCCCACCTCCTGCCTCCCAGCTGCTCCTCCCTCCCACCTCCCCCTCTTAATGGCAGTTGCTGCGTGGCTGCCCGGCTGGCGCGCCAGAGGCAAGCCCGTCTGAGCCCGTCTGCGCCTGGACCGCGCCCAGCGCCAGTCCCCATGGCCCTCAGAGCCAAGACCTCCCCCGACACCACTACTCCTCACATACCTTCCACTCCCTCAACCCAGGACCACAACCCGCCTGCACCCAAACCAGCCCCACACACACACAGGGCCCCTTCACCTGCTACGCCTGCCTATTCCCCTGCTCCACCTCTCACCACCAAACACAACAACCACAACTTAACCAACTACCGCACAGCTACCGCACACACCAACCGGCCCCATCACAAAAGACCCTACAGCCTGAACACACCCCACGCTAACACCACCAACACCCACAACAACACCACAAGCACCCACACCAACACTATCACTCAACACAACAACAACACCCCAACAACCATCTCAACTGCTTGCTCCTAAACACCCGCTCCCTACACAAACATGCCATAGAACTCTGGGACCTCATCACATCACACTCACCTGATGTCGTCTTCCTCGCGGAAACCTGGACGAACCACTATTCAGAGCCCGACATAGCCATAGTCACCCCCAAGGGACACAAACTCCAACGCAAAGACCGCCTTAACAAGCCAGGAGGTGGCATCGCCATCCTGCACAAAGACACCATTAAGGTCACCACCAACACCCACAGCACCGTCAACAATGCAGAACACATGCACTTCCTAATCCACATAAACAACACCACCACCCTCAGAGGCACATTTGAATACAGACCCCTAGGACCACGCCCCCCTTCTGTGACACCATCGCTGACACCATCAACCCGCACACACTCACCTCCACAGATTACATCCTCCTCAGCAATTTCAATTTTCACCTAGAGAACCCCCACGACCACAACTCCTCCTCCCTCCTAGACAACCTCACCAACCTCGGACTCAAGCAACTGGTCTCAGCACCCACCCACTCAGCAAGACACACACTTGATGCAATCTTCACTTCAAGCCAACACATAACCTCCACCCATACCACCGAACTCCACTGGACCGACCACCACTGTGTCCACTTCTCCTTCGCCAAACCCCCCACACACCACCACCAACCCATCACCCCCTGCCGCATGTGGGACAAGATCCCCACAGAACTCCTGAACTCCCAACTGGCACAGAACCCCCCCCAACACCAACATCCCCAACACTGCGGCACATAACCTCACAAAATGGATCACCACCTGCGCAGATTCACTCTCCCCCTCAGAAAAAACATTACCACCTGCAACATTAAGAACGCCCCATGGTTCACTGACGAACTCCAAGACTCCAAGCGCAAGTGCCGCAAAGCAGAGAAAGCCTGGCGACAAGAACCCTCCACCACAAACTTCTCCACCCTCAAAATCTCCACTTGCAACCACCACCAACTCATACACACCACCAAAATAGCACACTACAAGGAACGCATAGACAACAACTCCCAAAACAGCAAAGAACTCTTTACAGTCAACAAAGAGCTCTCCAAACCCAAAGCCAGCAACCTAGACCCCACACAGACCCTCTGCAACACCCTCTCAAACCACTTCCACCCCAAAATCCTGGACATACACAACAGCTTCATACAACACCCCCCCACCCGTCCAACACAGACCCCCCTCATTCCTCCCCCAGCCTACTTACCACCTCAGGCCCAACCACCGATGAAGAAACTGAAAAAACAATGAATTCCATCAACTCTGGATCACCCTCCGACCCCTGCCCCCATCGGATCTACAACAAAGCCAGCCCAACCATTGCCCCCAAATTCGAGACATAATCAACAGCTCATTCGACACCGCCACCATCCCGGACCCCTGGAAGCATGCAAAAGTCACTGCACTGCTAAAAAAAACAAAGCTGACCCAGACGACCTCTCCAACTACCGCCCCATCTCCCTCCTCCCCTTCCCCGCCAAGGTCGCTGAGAAACTAGTGAACGCCCGTCTATCCCACTTCCTCGAGGAAAACCACACACTTGACCCCTCCCAATCTGGGTTCCGCAAGAACCATAGCACGGAAACCGCCCTCATCGCATACACTGACGACATCAGAACCAAAGTCGACAGGGGCAAGACCGTCGCACTCATACTCCTGGACCTCTCTGCAGCCTTTGACACTGTCTGCCACCAAACACTCCGTGCACGCCTCTACAGCTATGGGATTCGACACAAAGCCCTAGACTGGATCTCCTCCTTCCTCACCGACAGAACCCAAAAAGTCAGAATCCCACCCTTCCAATCCACTGCCACCAAAATCATCTGTGGAGTCCCCCAAGGATCCTCCCTCAGCCCCACACTCTTCAACATCTACATGATCCCATTAGCCAACATCATCCAACCACACGGCATCACCATCCTCTCCTATGCAAACAACACCCAACTCATCTTCTCCCTCACCCGCAACCCTGCTACTGACAAAAACAACCTCCACTCTGCACTCCTTGACACCTCCGCCTGGATGACAGCGAATCACTTCAAGCTCAACTCCAACAAAACCGAGATCATCATTTTAGGCTCCCAAAAATCCATATGGGACACCTCCTGGTGGCCCACCGCTCTAGGCCCCGTACCTACCCCAGCAACCCACGCATGCAACCTTGGCATCATCTCGACCTCCCCCGCCATGAACACATCTCACCACACCTCAAATCCCTTCACTGGCTCCCCATAGACAAAAGGATCACCTTCAAAATCCTCGTCCACGCACACAAATCCCTCCACAACACCGGCCCATCCTACCTCAACGATAGAATAAACTTGCACACCCCGCCACCTCCGATCAGCCAACCTTGCACTCGCCACAGTGCCCCGCATCCAACACACCACCACTGGGGGCAGCTCCTTCTCTTATCTTGCCCCAAAGGCCTGGAACTCCCTCCCCACCAACCTCCACAAGACCCAAGACCTCCTGCTCTTCATAAAAAACCTCAAGACATGGCTATTTGAACAGTGATAGCCCCACCACCCCCCACCCACCCCCACCAGCGTCTTGAGACCCTCATGGGTGAGTAGCGCGCTATACACATTTTTTGATTGATTGATTGATTAAAAGTTAGATAAGATAATAATAGCTTACTTTGCATTGAAAATAAAATAAAATAAAATAAAAAATGTTCGAAATTTCCTGAAAATTCTGAGGTAAAAGTGTTATTATAGTTAGGTGAGAAATCATCTGACAACGTAACGTTTTAAACATACAAAACAACTGAAATTCACCAGTTATCATTAGCTCTGGTAACTGTAACCTTTGGTTTTGTCAGTGAATATAGATATATTTTCTGTGGCATTTGCCACAGGTTATTTATTATACTTATGATCATGTTTCCATAGGAAATGCATTTATTTGTGTTGCTAATAACTTTAGTGCCCTCTGTTGAATCTTCACAAAATTTTCCAAAATAGTACTGCTATTTATCTAATAAGTGCATGGAAGGTTTTGGAGTAATCTGCAAAGCGAGAACCATTCATTTTCCCATAGGAACTCTAGGTACAGCTACAGTCCAAATGGCTGGACAGATTTACACCAAATTTGGCAGGAAGCTAGGTTATTATCCAGAAAGAGTGCTTTGTGTGAATAGGCGTATCTCTTTAAATAGTTTTGGATCAATTGAGGTTCAAAGCCTTTGTGCATATATCATGCCAAGGAGGATTCTTGGAGCGGCAGCTCGCATGCTGAGATCGGACTGGTTGGCATCACATAAACAAGGATGTGGCAGCTGCCATCTTAGGACTCAGGACTCTGTCCTGAGTCTTAAGAAACAGAAAAACAGGAATAAAAGACATAAGATGTAAGACGTAAGGGGGTATGATAGGGTCATGACGACTCCTGAGGCATGGGATCAAAAATGCTTTTTTGAAAAATGTTGCTGCAAATTCAAGGAGGAACTGTGAATCTGCTATAAAATTTAAAATATAGAAAACAGGGGTCCTGGGGTGGAGCAGGGCCCAGGCAGGCAGCACATTTATGATTTGGAAGGGCATGTGGCCATCTCCCCACACCTCTAATAAATCCCTGGGACCCCATCCCCCGGGCCAATATTTTAACATAGGGTAAGGATTATGTGGCCCCATTTCCTCAGCCCATTAAAGCCCTGGGGCCACATAAAAATAAAGGGGAGGGGGACATGTAGCCCCATTTCCTGAACCTCTAGGAGGCCCCAGGGATCCTATCCCCTGCTGCTGATATTTTGATAGAGTGTGAAAAGGCCTCTGGGACCTCATCCTCCTGGGCCAACGGAAAATGGAGAGAGGGGACTTGCATCCTCACCCCCAGACCCAAGTAAAACATTATCTGTGGTCTGCTCAGGCACAGTGCCTCGTGGTCCCCAACTCCCAAGACACTGTCTATTTCTGGACACCCCAAAAAAAAAAAAAAGGGAAAACTGTGAAAAATAAATGAGTGGACAGAGTTGTTCATTTATTATTCACTGCTTCTACTACGGACCCCCTCCATCAATGCAGTTTGAGGGCTATTTATGTATTTATTTTGTTTTAAGCTTGGTAATGCCCCTAGGAGGGGCAGGGGCACCATCAAACACATTTTTAATGTTGTGTTTGAGGCTGCAGAAAGTCCAGCAGCCCACAGCAAAATTAAAAAACAGTAACGGCCTCACAAACGGAAAAGTACACTTTTGTGTAAGTCTACGATTGTTTGCTACACACTGTTCTGTTTGGTTATTGCGGCTACTCCTCTGTTGGAAACAGATTACTCATAAAATACCTTTGTGAATAGCAAACAATCTTAAACGTAACAAAAGTGTGCGTTTACCCTCGTGAATCAGGCCCTTAACCTCTCAATCTGCTGAATGATTGAATCCATGACCTGAGGAGAATTTACCATATTTATTTTCTAAAAAGCGCTATACTTTTCTGCTGGAGTACCAGACCCTCTTGTGGTTGTTTTTAGGATTGCATATTTGCTTTTCTTTTTTAAATAAAGTTTTATTGGACATATTTTAGTAATCAATATAAAAAAACATTGCACTGTGTAAATATTTGAAATATAGATTTGATTAAAAATACTGGAGATTTTTTTAGAAAGATGATAAATCTGTTTTATATACATATATATATATATATATATATATATATATATATATATATTGATATGTTCACCCCTTGATAAAGTCAATAGGCTCACTTTTTATATTTTGGTGTTACAGAAGGCATTGCATGGCATAAGGTTGGCTGCTCAGAGTCTAGGCCCCACGGCTAACCCCACTCCACGCACAGGGTGTTGAGTTCCTGCTGGCCAAACCTATGCTGAGCATGGCCAAAGCTGATTGGCTGTGGGGTTTAGCTGCCTGTGTGGGGGAATTGGCCGAAGGGCCTGGGCATAGACTATGCCGTGTGGCAAACCCTGCACTGTGCATAATCAAAGGCCATGTACGCAAGGGTTGGTTAACTGCAGGGCTAGATGCAGGGCCTGACCACAGGTCAGACCCTGCAGCCAGCCCCAGCACAAACAAAGGCAGAATGTGGCTATGGTTGATTCACATATGGTAATATATTGCTTTACTTTAAAAAATAACCCTAGAAATTAACTGAAAAAACAAATGTTAATGATGTTATAGTTAGGTGTAAATGTCAGTTAAAACATGTCGTTTTAAATGTACAAAACAACAGTTACAGTTATCTAAAGTAACTATAACTCGTGCCTTAAGGTAACTATAACTCTGGCCCTTGCTATGCGTTGCTCATTAGTCCAAATATACATCACTCATGGCATATTCTATGACATAACTGATAATATTGCTGCAACATTTGCAATGAAATTAATTGAAATGAAAGCTTGTTATGCCATGCTATAACTACCATATTTTCACTGAAAAAAACAAAGTTAAAGTAACGTTATAGTTAGGTGAATTTGTCAGTGACAACATAAACATTTTGAACTAAAAAAAAGAAATTCAAGGGGGAGGTGAATGCACCTATCCCCTGTGCCAATTTCAGCCCCAGAAACCCCATGCCCAGTGGCCTTACAATGCGTTACAAGGGGAAGGCATGTCGCCATACCCTTGAACCAATTTCAGCCCTGAGACACCCTCCCCTGGGGCTCAGTAACATATTCCAAGGGGAGGTGTTCTTGTGGCCTTCTTCCTCTGGCCAAAATTGTGCCTGGGGACCCATCCCCTTGGTATGGGAACATATTCCAAGGGGAGCGGGTATGCAGCCCCCGCCCCAGGCTGATTTCAGCCCCAGGGACCCCATTTAATGGAACCCAGCACCATTAACGGTGGGTGCTCTGGTGCTCTGATGCCCAGCCAGGGCACCCTCCACACTGTCTTTGTGGGCTGTGGGGGTGACTGCCCTAGCCAGCTCCCCACAGCCAGCAGGAGCCAGCATTTCTTCCAAACACAGGAAGCAGCTAAAAACACTGCTCCCTGCAGGCATGACAAATATTTAGATCCGTACCCCTGTCCACATCACTCTGGGCTGAGAAATAGATCTAAAGTGCACTCCCAGCAGGTGGGAGCATTCTTGAAGCACAGGTTTACCCTTCCAGGAGCCCTGTAATGGCTACCAACAACATTTTTCACTTATGCTGGCAGACAATCAGAGCACTCTTTCTTGCAGGAATCTTAGCAAAAGGACCCAAGGGAAATAAAGCTCCTTGGACCATTCAGAAATATTCTTTTTTAAAGTGATGCTGCTGCAAGAGTCTCTGAGACTCTCACTAGCAGTGCTGCCAAAACATATAATGATTTTTGGCCCTTAATTTCCTGAAATCTACTGAATGACTTTACACCAAATCACAAAATCTGGGGACCAAGATCTAGTTTCCTGCAGAATTTTGTGTAATTTCGTTCAACTGTTTTTTCTGTAACCCATCAGAAGTCTAAGCCCCCGCTTGACGGATCACCCTGAAACTTACCATGAAGGAGCTAATATGGATGACTTTTTTTGGGAAAGTCTTGTTGAGATTCGTCAAACGGCGCCAAAGTTGTTAGTGAAAAGCAAACAAAAATGTTTTTTCTATGGAAAAACAGACCTAATTATAACTACTTAGTGATGACCACCACTAGTTAAAAAAATATATATGTATATATATATATATATATATATATATATATATATACTGTTAGTACATCATCACACCTTACTGTGCTCATCTGTCACACTGAAGAATAAAATTTGAAAGGCCAGTCCCTCTCTACAACCTGCTATGCACACCCATCCTACAAGAAAGCGGTCTAAGTGGAGAGATCATTCCATTCCTACAACCTAATATGAGCACCTGCCATCCAAGAAAGTGGTTTCACACAAAAGGCTAGTCACTTCGCATACACTACTATGCAAGATCGTCCCTCTGTGGAGGGAGGTTAGTGGGGAGATCAGTCCCTCCCTGCATTGCACTAGGTACACCTGATTCCCTGGGGATAAATGTCAGTGAAGATGATCTCCACACCCTATTATGGACTCCAGTCATCTCAGGGAGAGATCTCAGCAGAGAGGCCAGCCCCTCTGCTTACCTTACTATGCATACCCATCATCCAAGCGAGAGGTCTCAGTGCAGAGGTTAGTCCCTCCCCACACTCTAATGTTCATGCCTGTCACCCTATTGATGGGTGTTAGTGGAGAGGCCCCTCTCATCCCACACCCTACTACGTACACTTTGCAACCTGGGATAGCTGTCAGTGGAGAGGTCCGTTCCTCTCCACACCCTTCTATGCACACTTATTATCCAAGAGAGAGGCCTCAGCAGAGGGGCCAGTACTGCCCCAAACTCTAGTACACACACCTGCCATCCAAGAGAGAGATCTCGGCATAGAGGTCAGTTCCTCCTTCCGTACTCTACTACACACACCCTTCCTCGAAGAGACAGGTCTCAACAGGCAGGCGAGTGCCCCCCCACACCCTTCTACACATGGTTGGCAATCTGTGAAAGGGTGTTAGTGAAGAGGCCAGTACCTTCCCACACTCATAATAAACCTTTCTAACTATTAGTTTTATTGTATATGGTGACTACATACTTAAAGTGAGTTTATTTTATTCATTTTAACTTTCTATCAAAATGATGCTCTTGTGGGTAGTCCACAAGAGGGAAAACTGGAAGTTCTGCCCCCTCTGAGTGCATCCAAGGGATTGGCTGACTAGCTATTGTGGGCCTCCCACAAACTTTCTCATTATAGACAAAGGTCAAGAATCATCCATACATTTTTTTAAATAAAGGTTAACCTTATAAGGTTATGATTTTTTAGAGAACTGCAGGTGTAGCAGTTGGCATTCAGCTGATCCCCTTACATTCTCTTTAATTGAGCATAATTATTCCTGGATGCTTGTTTGCAATATGTTTCATAAAAAGATATTACTTTCGGGTAAAGAATCCCTAGAAATTCACTGAAAAAACAGAGGTTAAAGTGATGTTATAGTAAGGTATGTTATTAATATGTTACTTGATTTTATTTTAAATGTAAAAACTGACTGAAAAAACAAAGTTTAAACAAACATTATAGTTAGTTGAAAATTTCAGTCATAACATAATGCCTTAAACCAAAAACAAACACAGAAATTCAACAGTTGTATCTGTCAATGCTAACTATAACTTGCACCCCTCCATGCATTGCTTGTGACCTCACATATTACATCACTCATGACATGTTCTATGACATCATTGATGACATCTACTGATGGCACAAAGTGTGCTACAGTCCATTAATTACATTTCAATTACAGGTCCTGGGTGCACTTTGCAAGGTATATGAGGGACAGATAGGTAAGTTAAATTGCCAATTAAGGGCATAGCCAATGTTGGTATATTTTAAGTTTCAGAGCACATGGATTGGGACCTAGTTAGCAGAGTTGCAATGCACTGAGTCAAAATCCAGCAGCATCAGCCCCACAAAATATGGGGTGATAAGGCAAAAAGGGGCACTTTCCTGTGCTGTTTTATGTGATAAGGGTGATACCCTCTGTGAGTGTACTCACCATCTTGTGTGCAGATAGGAGACTCAGAACAGAAGCGCCATATGAGAGACTGAACTCAATGCATTAGAAGGGGAGATAGCCTACTTGTACGTAAAAGAAAAATGTGATATAGTTACAAAAGTTACAGGGATATTTTGCATGCCAAATAAGTATGGGTTTTACCCCAAAATATGAGTCTAGTGATTGAGATTTATTTTTTGCTGTAAATGATAAGTGTTAGAATGTTTGCAAAAATAATAAAAATAATATTGATTTTTTGAAAATCCACTATATTGATTACATTGGTAAACAAAGCAGAGTAACAATAAATACAGCACACTCATCATAATACTCCTTAGCTGAAGTGATTACTTCACACTGCATTGCATTAATGACTGAACAAGTTATAATACTACTATCATAGCCCCTAGATTTTATGGTGTTTGTGAGGGCAGCCTCTTGTTCTATAGTTCAGCCATTCCTGCTTTGTGCACCGATCAATGACTGCTTTCTCTTCCACAAGTGAGGAAGAGTCTAGAGACAGCCAGCATCTTGCAATGTCTCTTCTGACAATTATAGTCCCAATATCAGAATGCTCCCCTTGATTTCCCTCAAGGGACTCCCGAATACCTAATAGACCTGCACTAGGAGAGAGGTCAATCAGTCAACTCAAAACCTTGGATAGATTGTTTAATACTACTTTTAGAAATGTGGTCTTTGGTTGACAGTCGGGTTACCCCCTGTCAAAGCAAGGACTCTCACTCTAGTCAGGGTAAAAGAGAATCACCCTGAGCTAACCCCCGCTGACCCCCTTGGTAGTTTGGCACGAGCAGGCAGGCTTAACTTCAGAGTACTAGGTGTAAAGTATTTGTACTAACACACACAGTAACTTAGGGAAAACACTACAAAATGACACAACACAGGTTTAGAAAAATAGAAAATATTTATCTAAACAAAACAAGACCAAAACAAGAAAAATCCACCATACACAAGTCAAGTTATCAATTAAAAACCAAAAAGGGTCTTCATGTGATTTTAAACACAACGCTAACGCGGTTAGCGTGGAAATGTACCTGGGGGCATCAAAAATAACCCCGCACGGACGAGTGTGCATCAAAAGGGGCTTGTGATGCATCAATATCACTCACGAGTGAGGCCGTGCGTCATTTCTCCTTCGGTCGGGTCGACGTGCGTCATTTCTTCTCTCCAACGGAGAGCGATGCGTGGATCCGAACAGCACTCTTAGGTCCGGGCAGGCCTTGCATAATTTTTACACGCCCAGCGATGTTTGCGTCGGAAATCCTGCCACACGATGATTTGAAAACCACAAAGCACGGGTTGTGATCTCACCAACCTCCGTCAGTGATGCTGCGCTTCGTTTCTCCAGCCGCATCTCGGAGTTGCATCAATCTTTTCCCCGCATGGCAGTAGGTGAGTGGATTTCTGACTCTTGTTCTGCCAGCTTCTCCTTTCAGGGTCCCAGGAACTGGATGGGCACCACTTTGCAGGGTAGGAGTCTCAGCAGAGGTTCCAGGTGCTGGCAGAGAGAAGTCTTTGATGTCCCTGAGATTTCAAAAACAGGAGGCAAGCTCTAGTTCAAGCCCTTGGAGAGTTCTTCACAAGCAGGAAGGCACACAAAGTCCAGTCTTTGTCCTCTTGCACAGGTAGAAGCAGCAACTGCAGGATACCTCCACAAAACACAGTCACAGGCAGGGCAGCTCTTCTTCCTCAGCTCTTCAGTTCTTCAGCTCTTCTCCAGGCAGAGGTTCTTCTTGGTTTCCAGAACTGATCTAAAGTCTGTGTTTTTGGGTGCCCTTCTTATACCCATTTTGCCCTTTGAAGTAGGCTTACTTCAAAGAAAAGTCTCTCTTGTTTGTGAAATCCTGCCTTGCCCAGACCAGGCCCCAGACACACACCAGGCGGTTGGAGACTGCATTGTGTGAGGGCAGGCACAGCCCTTTCAGGTGTGAGTGACAACTCCTCCCCTCCCTCCTAGCACAGATGGCTCATCAGGATATGCAGGCTACCCCCCAGTTCCCTTTGTGTCACTGTCTAGAGAGAGGTGCAAACAGTCCAGCTGTCAAATTGACCCAGACAGGGAATCCACAAACAGGCAGAGTCACAGAATGGTTTAAGCAAGAAAATACTCACTTTCTAAAAGTATCATTTTCAAACACACAATCTTAAAATCAACATTACTAAAAGATGTATTTTTAAATCGTGAGCTCAAAGACCCCAAACTCACATGTCTATCCGCTCCCAAAGGGAATCTACACTTGAATCATACTTAAAGACATGTAAGGCACCCCTAAGGTAGGCCCTAGGTAGCCCCATGGGCAGGGTGCAGTGTATGTTTAAGGTAGGACATATACTAATGTGTTTCATATGTCTTAACAGTGAAATACTACTCAATTTGGTTTTCACTGTTGCAAGGCCTATCCCTCTTAATGGTTAACATGGGGGCTTATTAACCATTGAGAGGGATAGGTCTTGCAACAGTGAAAAACAAATTGAGTAGTATTTCACTGTTAGGACATATAAAACACATTAGTATATGTCCTACCTTAAACATACACTGCACCCTGCCCATGGGGCTACCTAGGGCCTACCTTAGGGGTGCCTTACATGTAGGAAAATGGAAGGTTTAGGCCTGGCAAGTTGGTACACTTGCCAAGGCAAATTGGCAGTTTAAAACTGCCCACACAGACACTGCAGTGGCAGGTCTGGGCCATGTTTACAAAACTTCTATTGTGGGTGGCACAACCAGTGCTACAGGCCCACTAGTAGCATTTGATTTACAGGGCTTGGGCCCCTTTAGTGCACTGTACTAGGGACTTACCAGTAAATCAAATATGCCAATCATGGATGAACCAATTACATACACATTTTGTATAGGAGCACTTGCACTTTAGCACTGGTTAGTAGTTTTAAAGTACCCAGAGTAACAAAAACAGAGTCCAGCACACATTAACAACCTGAGAAACAGAGGCAAAAAGTTAAGGGAGACCTCACCAAGAATGAAAAGTCTAACAAGTACCAACTATTGCTGGGCAATCACTGGACTCTTCCAAACTATATGGAAAAAATCTGCATCCTGTACTGAACAGTAGAAACATGTAGGAGACTATTTGTTTGCCGTTGTTAGTGGGGTCAGGTAGACAGTATGTAGATGTTTAGCTTGAATCAGCCTCCTTCTAATCACTCTCATCCAAAGGACTAACCCACCTCTATTTTAGCACCAGGAAGCAATCTGAAGTGTTAATATTCAGGGATTAGTGAATTCATGAAATCCTCCCTTAACCTATTGGGTCCAAGAGGAACTTGGCAGGTTTGAGAGGGCAGGTGAATGAAATGATAATGCCGTTGAAGATGTAAATATTTTTAAAAAAATGGTTTTAATGTGCAAGCCCTGACAATTGTCTCCAATTGACATGATTCTAATTAGATCCCATTTGCCAAACCCCTGCAACCTCTGTTGTGAGTTGGAGAAACTTCACATGCCACATAGGAGCCTGTGAGTGACCCAACTACCTGATCCAAACAGGTGTATGTCAGACTGTCATATCATCATATCCACTGGGGTCACCTTGGGGAGAGCCCGGGGAATGGGGTCCCCATATGATTTGCCCAAAATGCAATCTATGGTGATCAGGAGTGTAGCCAGGCACCAGACAACCAATCATTTACCACCTACAATGATATTGCCTACTCTTATTAAATGCAATGCATGAAGGATGGCCATCCCAGAGGAAGGATCATACATTGGCTGTCAAACATGTGAACCATAGCTGTAGGATCGGTAGTGGAATGTTTTGCAAAACAGAGAGCAATCATGACAGCATCATCATAGTAAAGTGAACTTCTCTCCCTAATATGTTGAGCGGGATCTCTTCATCGTGGCCAAGGAATAGAAGAGTTTGACAATCCAAACAAGTCCTGGCTCCATTGCGACATGTAGATGCAGATGCTGGAAACTAATGGCCTAGTTTTATTCTTGATGGTAAGATTTTTTCCACCAGGGTTTTGGAGTAAAATACTCCATTGTCCTGACAGAGTTTCTTACTGCCAAAGTTAGACATCCATGAAGGTCTCAAGGCGCTGGTGTTGGGTCTGGCCTTATGCAATGAGCCATGTTTTGAGGTTCTTCCTAAAGAATGGTGAGAGATGGGCTTTGTCTGAAATGTGTGGGAAGGTTGTTCCAGCTCTTAGCTGCTAGGTATATGAAAGATCTTTCTCCAATGGTGGTTTTCCAGCAGCATGGGACAGTTGCTGGCACCTGCTGGGTGGGGCGGAGGAATATGGCAGGGTAATGGAAGGGGATGTGATGGTTCAGGTAGACTGGTCTGATGTTGTGAAGGGCCTTGTAGGTGTGGGTGAGTAGTTTGAAGTTGATTTGCTTCTCTACTGGGAACCAATGGAGGGTCCTCAGATTTTGGGAGATGTGTTCTTGGCAGGAGAGGTTCAGGACAAGTCTTGCACCTGCGTTTTGGATGAGTTGTAGTTTCCTGATTTTCTTTGTTGTGGTGCCAGCAAAGAGAGCGTGGCCGTAGTCGAGCTTGCTAGTGATGAGGGCGTGGGTGATTATTTTGTAGTAATCGACCAGGATCCATTTGAAGATTTTGCGGAGTTGCCGGAGGATGTGCCAGCAGGAAGAGATGACTGCGTTTATCTGTCAGGTCATTGATAGGGAGGAATCGAGGATGATTCTTTGGTTGGGGGCGTGGTCAGTTCGAGTAGGTGGTGCGGTGAGCGATGTGGGCCACCATTAGTCGTCCCAGGCTGAGGTGGAGTTTCCGAAGATAATGAGCTTGGTCTTGTCTGAGTTGAGCTTGAAGCAGCTCTCTCTCAGCCAGGTGGTGACAGCTTTCATCCTGGTGTGAAAGTTCCTCTAAGCTTTGTACAGTCTTCAGTGAGGGATATGATGAGTTGTGTGTCATTTGCATATGACACAATGTTGAATTCGTGGTCTCTGACGATGGCTGCCAGTGGGGCTTTGTATATGATGAAGAGTGTTGGGCTCAGGGAGGATCCCTGAGAGACTCCACAGCTGACTTTAGTTGGTTTGGACGTGAAGGGTGGGAGCCTGACTCTATGTATGTCTTCCAGTGAGGAAGGAGTGGATCCATTGGGAGGCTTTTCCATGGATTCCTGCATTGTGGAGTCTGGTGCATTAGGTGCTGTGGGAGACTATGTTGAAGGCTGCTGAGAGATCAAGGAGTATGAGTTCTGCGGTGTGCCCATGGTCGAGGAGTGTGCGGATGTCATTGGTTGCTGCAAGAAGAACTATCTCCGCGCTGTGGTTGCTGCGGAATACAGACTGACAGGTATCCAGAGAGTTGTTGTCCTCAAGGAACTGTCGCAGCTACAAGTTTATGGATTTTTCCAGGGCATTGGCTGTGTAGGGTAGCAGCAAGATGAGTCGTAAGTTCAAGAGCTCTGATGGGTCGGCTGTGGGTTTCTTCAAGAGGGGTGGACTTCGAAATGTTTCCAATATTCGGGGAAGGTGGCAGTTGTGATGGAGCAGTTCAGCGTCTTCGGGGGCAATGGATGTACTGGCTCCATTGTCGATGTTGTGAGGACAGGGTCTGTTAGAGCTCTGGAGTGAATGCTGTTCTTGATGATTTCATTCTCATCTGTGATGAGCTTGGACAAGCTGTGGATGGTTTGGGTGGGTTCTGGGGGGCTGGGTCGGTCATAGGTTCTGATACTGGGTGAGTTCTGCAGGAGGAAATTGTCATAGATGTCCTTAATCTTGCGTCGGAAAACAGTGGCCAGTTTGTCACAGATGTCATACGATGGTGGGATGTTGGTGGCTTCAGAGGGAGGATTGGTGAATTTGTTGATTGCCGGTGTTGTGCAGGGAGGTGTTGATGTGTTCACGGAGTGCAGCTTTTTTGGGTTTCCTGATGAATTGGTGAGGAGTGGCAATGGCAGCTCTGAAAGAGGCAAAGTCTTGACTGGTTTTGCTGTTTCTCCATTTCTTCTCTAGGCACCTGCAGGTGCGTTTGGATTTTTTGGAGTCTGGTGGTGAACTAGCTGGGTTTTTTTGGAACACGCTTGACCAAAGTTGATTAGAGAGGAGCTAATGATTTGGCGCATTTAGGATCCAGGGGTTGAGGCTGAGTGCTGTGGCATTGGCGTCGTCGGTTGGGGTGATTTGGTGAGGGTCCTGGTGAGTTGCTCGTCAGTGATTCCATTCAATTTCTTGGGGGGGCCTGTGGACGGAGAGGCGGCAGATGGGTGCAGTGATGATGAAGTGTATGCACTGATGGTCATTCCAGTCCGGAGTGGAGGTCTTCATGAAAGTGATCCAGTTGCTTCAGGTAAAAATGGCGTCTAGTGTGTGTCCTGGGTGTGTGTGGGTGCGGTGATCAGTTGCTTGAGGCAGAATGTGGTATGATTGTCAAGTAGGGAAGTGGTGTTTCGGTCATTGCGGTCCTCGAGGTGGAAATTCAAGTCGCCCAGGAGGAGGTCTTCGGTGGACGTCAGAGTGTGGGGGCTGGCGATGTCTACAATGGCATTGATGATGGCTGGGCAGGGGCCAGGTGGTGCATTTTAACCCATTCCGTGTTGAGGTTAAAACGGGTCTATCTTCAGACACAGTTGGCGTGTGCGGAGGACGGAACTGTTCTGTCTTCTGCACATGCCCAGAAAATCCCTCTGCTGTTAACATCAAAGGGATTTCCTTTTTCAATAAACAGACTCAGGAGCAGGGAAACAGCTTTTCTAGCTCCGAAGGCTGTTTTTGTTTTTCAGTGAAATGACGATCAATACGCATGAAGCACTAACGTCTTTTTGCTGAAAACATTTCACTTTAACTGCCTCTGTGCTCAGGATATCACTGTAAAGGGGAGAATTTTCCCTTTCCAGTCGTATCCTTCCCTCGTGGATACCTGCTTGGGGATCACCGCAGGAGGGTGTGGCCGCTTGGGCAAGGGCTTTTGATCCCATGTTGTTTTGTTGGCCAAATTCAGTCTTTCTGCCTCCCCCTTTATGGCAGATGGGAATGGGAGCAATAGCACCAGATCTGCCCCCTGAGGTGGCAGAAAGACCACTAGGCACCTGGGATTATTTGTTATTCATCTAGACGTGGAGGCTGCCCAGAATGGGCATTGCAGTGCCCCCATCCCTCCAAATAATTTGGCACAGTTTTTCTGCCCCGGGGGGGGCAAATGGGGCAATAAACCCTGCTCTCCCCCCCCCCCCGGGAGAGCAGAAAGCCCACTAGGCACAAGGGGTTATTTTTTTATTAAATTAGGGTTTAGGGCTGCCCACAGCAAAACATCAGCACAGTTTTCCTGTCCCCCAGGGGGAGCAGATAGTGACAATAACTGACAATATGCCCCCCAAGGGGCCAAACAGTCCACTAGGTATCATGGATTTTCTTTTTTATTCATCTAGGTGTGAGGGCTGCCCAGAATGTACATTGCAATCCCCCACCACTTCCCAAAACAAGCACTGGCAAAGCAATAGGTCTTGTCAATCTGTGAGCTATTGACTTTGTCAATGTATTTTAGGCATGTTATAGCATTGGCACTCCTTCATGAGTTTGTTGCCAACAGATGGCGATGTAGTATGCTTTTTACCAGAAATCATTTCTAAAGAAAGAGTACTGAGTCCTACGAGTTTTGGGTAGCTTCATACCTGCTTAACACAGAGCACTCAGCTGGTATAGACTGGGAGAATTCTGGAGTCTCAGCCATGAGGTGCTTTTGAGTTGTTAAAGTTTGCATACCCAGGATTGGTAACATGCTGCACAGGGTCCAGCAGTGCTATCTCACTTCAGTTGATCTCTCTTTTTATTTTTTTACAGTTTTATATAGCAGGAACTTGATCCATGAGTTAGCTGTTCTGTAAATAAACATCTCCGTAGGATTGGCAAAAGTATGAAAACACCCGGTTGAACCTATATTTGGTGTAAGGTTTCAATAACACACTAAGGAACTCATTATGTGTGTCCCTTTACTCCTGATGCTTGAATTATGTGCCTGTTATTCATGATGCTGCCCTCTTGGGATTACAAGGATTGCAGTGAACCTGGTGGAGTGCTCACATTTTTTAAATTACTTTATTTAATTTTTTGGTGGTAGCGAGGTGAAACATTTCACTTCATCCCACGAATAGTACAATAAATGTGGTATTTTAATAAACAGTTTGTAGCACACAGTGAAATGAAGAATATGAAAACCAGAGCATAATCCATTATACTGGACAAGCAAAAAACTGAACTGAAATGGGCTCCAGTACATTGATAAACAAATACATTAATTTCAGTAAGCTTCTGAAGAAGATGTGAAGGGACTGCTAGTTTCACAGACGATTTATTTGTATAATCTGAGCCTCCGTAATGGTGGCAAACATCTTTGATGAAGGTTCAGAATGGGGACTAGATTTCTTTCAAACCTGCTCACTTTGCCATGATTTATGATATATAATTTTACCTCAGCATAATGCATCCATAATTTGCTGCTGGTGGAGATGTAGGTAGTTTCTCTGGGCAACAGCAAGTGTCACAGCCTGTGACATATGGTCAAAAGTCTGAGATTCCCCCTGTATCTCTGATCAACAGAATAGGGGTGCAAATCTTTAATTCTATTCCTATCATATAATTCATGGGGGACAAAACTTCTTTCTAAAATATTTAAACAGCTCCATAAGCCCACCATATATGGTCCTTGAGACCAGGCATTTTTCAACACTTATCTGAAGAGTCAAAGATTTCCATGATCATCAGTTACAATACACAAGGACACATCATTTTTATAGGCACAGAATATGTTGAGCTGAGGCTGAGACTCAAACCTGGTTTCCCAGCTCCTAACTCAGCAGTTCTGTTCATTAAGCCACATCCTCTCCACAGCAATAAGTCCATTAAAAAGTGGTGAAAAGCTGGACACGATCAACAGATGGGGTGAAAGGGAAAAGCAGTGAAAGGTGGTGAAAAGCTGAACATAATCAACAGATGGGGTGAAAGGGAAAAATAGTAACACGGATGGGGAGCTGGCCAGAAAACACTAGTTGACTTATCCTATGGAGTACTTGACTACAAGTAAAAAAATAGTTCCAAAAAGCGGGAGCAGTGGAAGGAGAAATGTGCTTAGTTCATACTCTATGGGAGGGCCAAACACAGGAAGAAGACATGACATCCACATGCCATGACAAATGGCAACAGGGCAAATGAGAGCAATGCTGAACCTTACCAGTCATGCGCTATGGGTGAGCTTTGCATTTCTTCCAAACACAGGAAGCAGCTAAAAACACTGCTCCCTGCAGGCATGACAAATATTTAGATCCGTACCCCTGTCCACATCACTCTGGGCTGAGAAATAGATCTAAAGTGCACTCCCAGCAGGTGGGAGCATTCTTGAAGCACAGGTTTACCCTTCCAGGAGCCCTGTAATGGCTACCAACAACATTTTTCACTAATGCTGGCAGACAATCAGAGCACTCTTTCTTGCAGGAATCTTAGCAAAAGGACCCAAGGGAAATAAAGCTCCTTGGACCATTCAGAAATATTCTTTTTTAAAGTGATGCTGCTGCAAGAGTCTCTGAGACTCTCACTAGCAGTGCTGCCAAAACATATAATGATTTTTGGCCCTTAATTTCCTGAAATCTACTGAATGACTTTACACCAAATCACAAAATCTGGGGACCAAGATCTAGTTTCCTGCAGAATTTTGTGTAATTTCGTTCAACTGTTTTTTCTGTAACCCATCAGAAGTCTAAGCCCCCGCTTGACGGATCACCCTGAAACTTACCATGAAGGAGCTAATATGGATGACTTTTTTTGGGAAAGTCTTGTTGAGATTCGTCAAACGGCGCCAAAGTTGTTAGTGATAAGCAAACAAAAATGTTTTTTCTATGGAAAAACAGACCTAATTATAACTACTTAGTGATGACCACCACTAGTTAAAAAAATATATATGTATATATATATATATATATATATATATACTGTTAGTACATCATCACACCTTACTGTGCTCATCTGTCACACTGAAGAATAAAATTTGAAAGGCCAGTCCCTCTCTACAACCTGCTATGCACACCCATCCTACAAGAAAGCGGTCTAAGTGGAGAGATCATTCCATTCCTACAACCTAATATGAGCACCTGCCATCCAAGAAAGTGGTTTCACACAAAAGGCTAGTCACTTCGCATACACTACTATGCAAGATCGTCCCTCTGTGGAGGGAGGTTAGTGGGGAGATCAGTCCCTCCCTGCATTGCACTAGGTACACCTGATTCCCTGGGGATAAATGTCAGTGAAGATGATCTCCACACCCTATTATGGACTCCATTCATCTCAGGGAGAGATCTCAGCAGAGAGGCCAGCCCCTCTGCTTACCTTACTATGCATACCCATCATCCAAGCGAGAGGTCTCAGTGCAGAGGTTAGTCCCTCCCCACACTCTAATGTTCATGCCTGTCACCCTATTGATGGGTGTTAGTGGAGAGGCCCCTCTCATCCCACACCCTACTACGTACACTTTGCAACCTGGGATAGCTGTCAGTGGAGAGGTCCGTTCCTCTCCACACCCTTTTATGCACACTTATTATCCAAGAGAGAGGCCTCAGCAGAGGGGCCAGTACTGCCCTAAACTCTAGTACACACACCTGCCATCCAAGAGAGAGATCTCGGCATAGAGGTCAGTTCCTCCTTCCGTACTCTACTACACACCCTTCCTCGAAGAGACAGGTCTCAACAGGTAGGCGAGTGCCCCCCCACACCCTTCTACACATGGTTGGCAATCTGTGAAAGGGTGTTAGTGAAGAGGCCAGTACCTTCCCACACTCATAATAAACCTTTCTAACTATTAGTTTTATTGTATATGGTGACTACATACTTAAAGTGAGTTTATTTTATTCATTTTAACTTTCTATCAAAATGATGCTCTTGTGGGTAGTCCACAAGAGGGAAAACTGGAAGTTCTGCCCCCTCTGAGTGCATCCAAGGGATTGGCTGACTAGCTATTGTGGGCCTCCCACAAACTTTCTCATTATAGACAAAGGTCAAGAATCATCCATACATTTTTTTAAATAAAGGTTAACCTTATAAGGTTATGATTTTTTAGAGAACTGCAGGTGTAGCAGTTGGCATTCAGCTGATCCCCTTACATTCTCTTTAATTGAGCATAATTATTCCTGGATGCTTGTTTGCAATATGTTTCATAAAAAGATATTACTTTCGGGTAAAGAATCCCTAGAAATTCACTGAAAAAACAGAGGTTAAAGTGATGTTATAGTAAGGTATGTTATTAATATGTTACTTGATTTTATTTTAAATGTAAAAACTGACTGAAAAAACAAAGTTTAAACAAACATTATAGTTAGTTGAAAATTTCAGTCATAACATAATGCCTTAAACCAAAAACAAACACAGAAATTCAACAGTTGTATCTGTCAATGCTAACTATAACTTGCACCCCTCCATGCATTGCTTGTGACCTCACATATTACATCACTCATGACATGTTCTATGACATCATTGATGACATCTACTGATGGCACAAAGTGTGCTACAGTCCACTAATTACATTTCAATTACAGGTCCTGGGTGCACTTTGCAAGGTATATGAGGGACAGATAGGTAAGTTAAATTGCCAATTAAGGGCATAGCCAATGTTGGTATATTTTAAGTTTCAGAGCACATGGATTGGGACCTAGTTAGCAGAGTTGCAATGCACTGAGTCAAAATCCAGCAGCATCAGCCCCACAAAATATGGGGTGATAAGGCAAAAAGGGGCACTTTCCTGTGCTGTTTTATGTGATAAGGGTGATACCCTCTGTGAGTGTACTCACCATCTTGTGTGCAGATAGGAGACTCAGAACAGAAGCGCCATATGAGAGACTGAACTCAATGCATTAGAAGGGGAGATAGCCTACTTGTACGTAAAAGAAAAATGTGATATAGTTACAAAAGTCACAGGGATATTTTGCATGCCAAATAAGTATGGGTTTTACCCCAAAATATGAGTCTAGTGATTGAGATTTATTTTTTGCTGTAAATGATAAGTGTTAGAATGTTTGCAAAAATAATAAAAATAATATTGATTTTTTGAAAATCCACTATATTGATTACATTGGTAAACAAAGCAGAGTAACAATAAATACAGCACACTCATCATAATACTCTTCAGCTGAAGTGATTACTTCACACTGCATTGCATTAATGACTGAACAAGTTATAATACTACTATCATAGCCCCTAGATTTTATGGTGTTTGTGAGGGCAGCCTCTTGTTCTATAGTTCAGCCATTCCTGCTTTGTGCACCGATCAATGACTGCTTTCTCTTCCACAAGTGAGGAAGAGTCTAGAGACAGCCAGCATCTTGCAATGTCTCTTCTGACAATTATAGTCCCAATATCAGAATGCTCCCCTTGATTTCCCTCAAGGGACTCCCGAATACCTAATAGACCTGCACTAGGAGAGAGGTCAATCAGTCAACTCAAAACCTTGGATAGATTGTTAAATACTACTTTTAGAAATGTGGTCTTTGGTTGACAGTCGGGATACCCCCTGTCAAAGCAAGGACTCTCACTCTAGTCAGGGTAAAAGAGAATCACCCTGAGCTAACCCCCGCTGACCCCCTTGGTAGTTTGGCACGAGCAGGCAGGCTTAACTTCAGAGTACTAGGTGTAAAGTATTTGTACTAACACACACAGTAACTTAGGGAAAACACTACAAAATGACACAACACAGGTTTAGAAAAATAGAAAATATTTATCTAAACAAAACAAGACCAAAACAAGAAAAATCCACCATACACAAGTCAAGTTATCAATTAAAAACCAAAAAGGGTCTTCATGTGATTTTAAACACAACGCTAACGCGGTTAGCGTGGAAATGTACCTGGGGGCATCAAAAATAACCCCGCACGGACGAGTGTGCATCAAAAGGGGCTTGTGATGCATCAATATCACTCACGAGTGAGGCCGTGCGTCATTTCTCCTTCGGTCGGGTCGACGTGCGTCATTTCTTCTCTCCAACGGAGAGCGATGCGTGGATCCGAACAGCACTCTTAGGTCCGGGCAGGCCTTGCATAATTTTTACACGCCCAGCGATGTTTGCGTCGGAAATCCTGCCACACGATGATTTGAAAACCACAAAGCACGGGTTGTGATCTCACCAACCTCCGTCAGTGATGCTGCGCTTCGTTTCTCCAGCCGCATCTCGGAGTTGCATCAATCTTTTCCCCGCATGGCAGTAGGTGAGTGGATTTCTGACTCTTGTTCTGCCAGCTTCTCCTTTCAGGGTCCCAGGAACTGGATGGGCACCACTTTGCAGGGTAGGAGTCTCAGCAGAGGTTCCAGGTGCTGGCAGAGAGAAGTCTTTGATGTCCCTGAGATTTCAAAAACAGGAGGCAAGCTCTAGTTCAAGCCCTTGGAGAGTTCTTCACAAGCAGGAAGGCACACAAAGTCCAGTCTTTGTCCTCTTGCACAGGTAGAAGCAGCAACTGCAGGATACCTCCACAAAACACAGTCACAGGCAGGGCAGCTCTTCTTCCTCAGCTCTTCAGTTCTGCAGCTCTTCTCCAGGCAGAGGTTCTTCTTGGTTTCCAGAACTGATCTAAAGTCTGTGTTTTTGGGTGCCCTTCTTATACCCATTTTGCCCTTTGAAGTAGGCTTACTTCAAAGAAAAGTCTCTCTTGTTTGTGAAATCCTGCCTTGCCCAGACCAGGCCCCAGACACACACCAGGCGGTTGGAGACTGCATTGTGTGAGGGCAGGCACAGCCCTTTCAGGTGTGAGTGACCACTCCTCCCCTCCCTCCTAGCACAGATGGCTCATCAGGATATGCAGGCTACCCCCCAGTTCCCTTTGTGTCACTGTCTAGAGAGAGGTGCAAACAGTCCAGCTGTCAAATTGACCCAGACAGGGAATCCACAAACAGGCAGAGTCACAGAATGGATTAAGCAAGAAAATACTCACTTTCTAAAAGTATCATTTTCAAACACACAATCTTAAAATCAACATTACTAAAAGATGTATTTTTAAATCGTGAGCTCAAAGACCCCAAACTCACATGTCTATCCGCTCCCAAAGGGAATCTACACTTGAATCATACTTAAAGACATGTAAGGCACCCCTAAGGTAGGCCCTAGGTAGCCCCATGGGCAGGGTGCAGTGTATGTTTAAGGTAGGACATATACTAATGTGTTTCATATGTCTTAACAGTGAAATACTACTCAATTTGGTTTTCACTGTTGCAAGGCCTATCCCTCTTAATGGTTAACATGGGGGCTTATTAACCATTGAGAGGGATAGGTCTTGCAACAGTGAAAAACAAATTGAGTAGTATTTCACTGTTAGGACATATAAAACACATTAGTATATGTCCTACCTTAAACATACACTGCACCCTGCCCATGGGGCTACCTAGGGCCTACCTTAGGGGTGCCTTACATGTAGGAAAATGGAAGGTTTAGGCCTGGCAAGTTGGTACACTTGCCAAGGCAAATTGGCAGTTTAAAACTGCCCACACAGACACTGCAGTGGCAGGTCTGGGCCATGTTTACAAAACTTCTATTGTGGGTGGCACAACCAGTGCTACAGGCCCACTAGTAGCATTTGATTTACAGGGCTTGGGCCCCTTTAGTGCACTGTACTAGGGACTTACCAGTAAATCAAATATGCCAATCATGGATGAACCAATTACATACACATTTTGTATAGGAGCACTTGCACTTTAGCACTGGTTAGTAGTTTTAAAGTACCCAGAGTAACAAAAACAGAGTCCAGCACACATTAACAACCTGAGAAACAGAGGCAAAAAGTTAAGGGAGACCTCACCAAGAATGAAAAGTCTAACAAGTACCAACTATTGCTGGGCAATCACTGGACTCTTCCAAACTATATGGAAAAAATCTGCATCCTGTACTGAACAGTAGAAACATGTAGGAGACTATTTGTTTGCCGTTGTTAGTGGGGTCAGGTAGACAGTATGTAGATGTTTATCTTGAATCAGCCTCCTTCTAATCACTCTCATCCAAAGGACTAACCCACCTCTATTTTAGCACCAGGAAGCAATCTGAAGTGTTAATATTCAGGGATTAGTGAATTCATGAAATCCTCCCTTAACCTATTGGGTCCAAGAGGAACTTGGCAGGTTTGAGAGGGCAGGTGAATGAAATGATAATGCCGTTGAAGATGTAAATATTTAAAAAAAAATGGTTTTAATGTGCAAGCCCTGACAATTGTCTCCAATTGACATGATTCTAATTAGATCCCATTTGCCAAACCCCTGCAACCTCTGTTGTGAGTTGGAGAAACTTCACATGCCACATAGGAGCCTGTGAGTGACCCAACTACCTGATCCAAACAGGTGTATGTCAGACTGTCATATCATCATATCCACTGGGGTCACCTTGGGGAGAGCCCGGGGAATGGGGTCCCCATATGATTTGCCCAAAATGCAATCTATGGTGATCAGGAGTGTAGCCAGGCACCAGACAACCAATCATTTACCACCTACAATGATATTGCCTACGCTTATTAAATCAATGCATGAAGGATGGCCATCCCAGAGGAAGGATCATACATTGGCTGTCAAACATGTGAACCATAGCTGTAGGATCGGTAGTGGAATGTTTTGCAAAACAGAGAGCAATCATGACAGCATCATCATAGTAAAGTGTACTTCTCTCCCTAATATGTTGAGCGGGATCTCTTCATCGTGGCCAAGGAATAGAAGAGTTTGACAATCCAAACAAGTCCTGGCTCCATTGCGACATGTAGATGCAGATGCTGGAAACTAATGGCCTAGTTTTATTCTTGATGGTAAGATTTTTTCCACCAGGGTTTTGGAGTAAAATACTCCATTGTCCTGACAGAGTTTCTTACTGCCAAAGTTAGACATCCATGAAGGTCTCAAGGCGCTGGTGTTGGGTCTGGCCTTATGCAATGAGCCATGTTTTGAGGTTCTTCCTAAAGAATGGTGAGAGATGGGCTTTGTCTGAAATGTGTGGGAAGGTTGTTCCAGCTCTTAGCTGCTAGGTATATGAAAGATCTTTCTCCAATGGTGGTTTTCCAGCAGCATGGGACAGTTGCTGGCACCTGCTGGGTGGGGCGGAGGAATATGGCAGGGTAATGGAAGGGGATGTGATGGTTCAGGTAGACTGGTCTGATGTTGTGAAGGGCCTTGTAGGTGTGGGTGAGTAGTTTGAAGTTGATTTGCTTCTCTACTGGGAACCAATGGAGGGTCCTCAGATTTTGGGAGATGTGTTCTTGGCAGGAGAGGTTCAGGACAAGTCTTGCACCTGCGTTTTGGATGAGTTGTAGTTTCCTGATTTTCTTTGTTGTGGTGCCAGCAAAGAGAGCGTGGCCGTAGTCGAGCTTGCTAGTGATGAGGGCGTGGGTGATTATTTTGTAGTAATCGACCAGGATCCATTTGAAGATTTTGCGGAGTTGCCGGAGGATGTGCCAGCAGGAAGAGATGACTGCGTTTATCTGTCAGGTCATTGATAGGGAGGAATCGAGGATGATTCTTTGGTTGGGGGCGTGGTCAGTTCGAGTAGGTGGTGCGGTGAGCGATGTGGGCCACCATTAGTCGTCCCAGGCTGAGGTGGAGTTTCCGAAGATAATGAGCTTGGTCTTGTCTGAGTTGAGCTTGAAGCAGCTCTCTCTCAGCCAGGTGGTGACAGCTTTCATCCTGGTGTGAAAGTTCCTCTAAGCTTTGTACAGTCTTCAGTGAGGGATATGATGAGTTGTGTGTCATTTGCATATGACACAATGTTGAATTCGTGGTCTCTGACGATGGCTGCCAGTGGGGCTTTGTATATGATGAAGAGTGTTGGGCTCTGGGAGGATCCCTGAGAGACTCCACAGCTGACTTCAGTTGGTTTGGACGTGAAGGGTGGGAGCCTGACTCTATGTATGTCTTCCAGTGAGGAAGGAGTGGATCCATTGGGAGGCTTTTCCATGGATTCCTGCATTGTGGAGTCTGGTGCATTAGGTGCTGTGGGAGACTATGTTGAAGGCTGCTGAGAGATCAAGGAGTATGAGTTCTGCGGTGTGCCCATGGTCGAGGAGTGTGCGGATGTCATTGGTTGCTGCAAGAAGAACTATCTCCGCGCTGTGGTTGCTGCGGAATACAGACTGACAGGTATCCAGAGAGTTGTTGTCCTCAAGGAACTGTCGCAGCTACAAGTTTATGGATTTTTCCAGGGCATTGGCTGTGTAGGGTAGCAGCAAGATGAGTCGTAAGTTCAAGAGCTCTGATGGGTCGGCTGTGGGTTTCTTCAAGAGGGGTGGACTTCGAAATGTTTCCAATATTCGGGGAAGGTGGCAGTTGTGATGGAGCAGTTCAGCGTCTTCGGGGGCAATGGATGTACTGGCTCCATTGTCGATGCTGTGAGGACAGGGTCTGTTAGAGCTCTGGAGTGAATGCTGTTCTTGATGATTTCATTCTCATCTGTGATGAGCTTGGACAAGCTGTGGATGGTTTGGGTGGGTTCTGGGGGGCTGGGTCGGTCATAGGTTCTGATACTGGGTGAGTTCTGCAGGAGGAAATTGTCATAGATGTCCTTAATCTTGCGTCGGAAAACAGTGGCCAGTTTGTCACAGATGTCATACGATGGTGGGATGTTGGTGGCTTCAGAGGGAGGATTGGTGAATTTGTTGATTGCCGGTGTTGTGCAGGGAGGTGTTGATGTGTTCACGGAGTGCAGCTTTTTTGGGTTTCCTGATGAATTGGTGAGGAGTGGCAATGGCAGCTCTGAAAGAGGCAAAGTCTTGACTGGTTTTGCTGTTTCTCCATTTCTTCTCTAGGCACCTGCAGGTGCGTTTGGATTTTTTGGAGTCTGGTGGTGAACTAGCTGGGTTTTTTTGGAACACGCTTGACCAAAGTTGATTAGAGAGGAGCTAATGATTTGGCGCATTTAGGATCCAGGGGTTGAGGCTGAGTGCTGTGGCATTGGCGTCGTCGGTTGGGGTGATTTGGTGAGGGTCCTGGTGAGTTGCTCGTCAGTGATTTCATTCAATTTCTTGGGGGGGCCTGTGGACGGAGAGGCGGCAGATGGGTGCGGTGATGATGAAGTGTATGCACTGATGGTCATTCCAGTCCGGAGTGGAGGTCTTCATGAAAGTGATCCAGTTGCTTCAGGTAAAAATGGCGTCTAGTGTGTGTCCTGGGTGTGTGTGGGTGCGGTGATCAGTTGCTTGAGGCAGAATGTGGTATGATTGTCAAGTAGGGAAGTGGTGTTTCGGTCATTGCGGTCCTCGAGGTGGAAATTCAAGTCGCCCAGGAGGAGGTCTTCGGTGGACGTCAGAGTGTGGGGGCTGGCGATGTCTACAATGGCATTGATGATGGCTGGGCAGGGGCCAGGTGGTGCATTTTAACCCATTCCGTGTTGAGGTTAAAACGGGTCTATCTTCAGACACAGTTGGCGTGTGCGGAGGACGGAACTGTTCTGTCTTCTGCACATGCCCAGAAAATCCCTCTGCTGTTAACATCAAAGGGATTTCCTTTTTCAATAAACAGACTCAGGAGCAGGGAAATAGCTTTTCTAGCTCCGAAGGCTGTTTTTGTTTTTCAGTGAAATGACGATCAATACGCATGAAGCACTAACGTCTTTTTGCTGAAAACATTTCACTTTAACTGCCTCTGTGCTCAGGGTATCACTGTAAAGGGGAGAATTTTCCCTTTCCAGTCGTATCCTTCCCTCGTGGATACCTGCTTGGGGATCACCGCAGGAGGGTGTGGCCGCTTGGGCAAGGGCTTTTGATCCCATGTTGTTTTGTTGGCCAAATTCAGTCTTTCTGCCTCCCCCTTTATGGCAGATGGGAATGGGAGCAATAGCACCAGATCTGCCCCCTGAGGTGGCAGAAAGACCACTAGGCACCTGGGATTATTTGTTATTCATCTAGACGTGGAGGCTGCCCAGAATGGGCATTGCAGTGCCCCCATCCCTCCAAATAATTTGGCACAGTTTTTCTGCCCCGGGGGGGGCAAATGGGGCAATAAACCCTGCTCTCCCCCCCCCCCCCGGGAGAGCAGAAAGCCCACTAGGCACCAGGGGTTATTTTTTTATTAAATTAGGGTTTAGGGCTGCCCACAGCAAAACATCAGCACAGTTTTCCTGTCCCCCAGGGGGAGCAGATAGTGACAATAACTGACAATATGCCCCCCAAGGGGCCAAGCAGTCCACTAGGTATCATGGATTTTCTTTTTTATTCATCTAGGTGTGAGGGCTGCCCAGAATGTACATTGCAATCCCCCACCACTTCCCAAAACAAGCACTGGCAAAGCAATAGGTCTTGTCAATCTGTGAGCTATTGACTTTGTCAATGTATTTTAGGCATGTTATAGCATTGGCACTCCTTCATGAGTTTGTTGCCAACAGATGGCGATGTAGTATGCTTTTTACCAGAAATCATTTCTAAAGAAAGAGTACTGAGTCCTACGAGTTTTGGGTAGCTTCATACCTGCTTAACACAGAGCACTCAGCTGGTATAGACTGGGAGAATTCTGGAGTCTCAGCCATGAGGTGCTTTTGAGTTGTTAAAGTTTGCATACCCAGGATTGGTAACATGCTGCACAGGGTCCAGCAGTGCTATCTCACTTCAGTTGATCTCTCTTTTTATTTTTTTACAGTTTTATATAGCAGGAACTTGATCCATGAGTTAGCTGTTCTGTAAATAAACATCTCCGTAGGATTGGCAAAAGTATGAAAACACCCGGTTGAACCTATATTTGGTGTAAGGTTTCAATAACACACTAAGGAACTCATTATGTGTGTCCCTTTACTCCTGATGCTTGAATTATGTGCCTGTTATTCATGATGCTGCCCTCTTGGGATTACAAGGATTGCAGTGAACCTGGTGGAGTGCTCACATTTTTTAAATTACTTTATTTAATTTTTTGGTGGTAGCGAGGTGAAACATTTCACTTCATCCCACGAATAGTACAATAAATGTGGTATTTTAATAAACAGTTTGTAGCACACAGTGAAATGAAGAATACGAAAACCAGAGCATAATCCATTATACTGGACAAGCAAAAAACTGAACTGAAATGGGCTCCAGTACATTGATAAACAAATACATTAATTTCAGTAAGCTTCTGAAGAAGATGTGAAGGGACTGCTAGTTTCACAGACAATTTATTTGTATAATCTGAGCCTCCGTAATGGTGGCAAACATCTTTGATGAAGGTTCAGAATGGGGACTAGATTTCTTTCAAACCTGCTCACTTTGCCATGATTTATGATATAATTTTACCTCAGCATAATGCATCCATAATTTGCTGCTGGTGGTGATGTAGGTAGTTTCTCTGGGCAACAGCAAGTGTCACAGCCTGTGACATATGGTCAAAAGTCTGAGATTCCCCCTGTATCTCTGATCAACAGAATAGGGGTGCAAATCTTTAATTCTATTCCTATCATATAATTCATGGGGGACAAAACTTCTTTCTAAAATATTTAAACAGCTCCATAAGCCCACCATATATGGTCCTTGAGACCAGGCATTTTTCAACACTTATCTGAAGAGTCAAAGATTTCCATGATCATCAGTTACAATACACAAGGACACATCATTTTTATAGGCACAGAATATGTTGAGCTGAGGCTGAGACTCAAACCTGGTTTCCCAGCTCCTAACTCAGCAGTTCTGTTCATTAAGCCACATCCTCTCCACAGCAATAAGTCCATTAAAAAGTGGTGAAAAGCTGGACACGATCAACAGATGGGGTGAAAGGGAAAAGCAGTGAAAGGTGGTGAAAAGCTGAACATAATCAACAGATGGGGTGAAAGGGAAAAATAGTAACACGGATGGGGAGCTGGCCAGAAAACACTAGTTGACTTATCCTATGGAGTACTTGACTACAAGTAAAAAAATAGTTCCAAAAAGCGGGAGCAGTGGAAGGAGAAATGTGCTTAGTTCATACTCTATGGGAGGGCCAAACACAGGAAGAAGACATGACATCCACATGCCATGACAAATGGCAACAGGGCAAATGAGAGCAATGCTGAACCTTACCAGTCATGCGCTATGGGTGAGCTTTAAGTGCACAGCTAGAACACAGAACGTCTCGAAGAGACAGTGCATCCTCTGTCTAGATGAGACCTACAAATTGGCACAGTCTTTCTACTCCCCAGGGGCCAGATGAGGCAATAACACCTGATCTGTCTCCCAGCAGGGCAGAAAGCCAACTAGGTACCAGGATTTTCTTTTTAATCATTTATAGAATGTGGCTGCATTGGATGGGCATTGCAATGCGCCCACCCTTTTCCAAAAAATGGGCATAGTCTTTCTGCCCTGCCCCCCCCCCAGGACATATGGGGTTATTACCACACCTGCCTCCGGGGAGGCAGAATGCCCACTAGAAACCAGGGACTATTTTTTTTTTTTTTGGTTAGTGTATGGGTGGGGGCTGCCCAGAATGGGCTTGGCAATCCCCCCTCTACCTTTCTAAAAAATGGACACAGTCTTTCTGCCCCAGACACCATGGACTATTGTTGTGGTAGAGTAGGGATGGAGGCTACCTAGAATACACAGACAATGCCCCCAACGCCCTGAAAATGGGCACAGACTTTCTGCTGGGGATTATTACCACCCATATGCCCCCTGTGGGGACAGAAACCCCACTAGGCACTGGCAATTTTTTTTTTTTTTTTTTAAAGAACATTAGCATGGCAATTGCCCCATCCCAAATAAATTGGGACACACTCTTTCTGACCCTCTGAGGGGCAGACAGGGATTATTAGCCTTGATCTGTCCCTCGTGTGGTGGGGGCAGATAGCCCACTAGCCACCAGGGAATTAGACGTGGGGGCTTCCTGAAACCCTAGGCATGGTTATGCCCCCACCCCAACTGAATGGGGCAACAGTCTTTCTGCTTTACCTGTGTACCAAAGCATCTCATCCCAATTTCAAGCGGACATTTAACTCTATAGGGTGTTGATTTTACATATGGGCACGGGGAGCTTGGCTAACTCCCAATATCGTCCGACTTACAACATTGAATGGCTTCACTTTTTGGCCTTTGATAGGCTGCCATCTGGAAAAACCTAGCAGACACACACTCCAGAAAAGTAGACATCTGGGGGAGTCCAGGGTGGTGTGCTTCACATGAATCCTATACCATTTTCTTATGCACAATGCCCTGCAAACCTCCAAATCCTACCACCCAGCATTGCCCCACCTCTGCTAATCAGATTGATTTCTGCCCCACTTGTGTGGCTGGGACTAGGGCCAAAACAGGAACGATCCAACCATGGTCAATAGGAGTCTACACGCAAGGGCCCCTATTTTCCATTGTGGATTAATTACTGTTGCGGCAATAGGCCCAGCCACACAAGTAGGGAAGTTTGTCAGCCCCTCTGAATATCCCTGGATGTTTAGTTACCTAAAATGTACAGGTTGGCTAGGTTTCCCTAGGTGCCCGCTGAGCTAGAGTCCACAATCTAGAGTTACCCAGTTTTTTGTGGAGACATGTGATGTGTCTATGTTGTATTTTGGGCTGTTTCTTGTTGTGGGTACTACACTACCCACACAAGTAAGGGACCATTTTTACTACGTGACTTGTGGAGCATAGAAGAGCAGAGCATATGCCTTATCTTTTCAATTTTGCTGCATTAGTGTCTTTCAAATGTAAGCCAGTGTAAACCTACATTCCCTATATATCCCTGCAGCCAGAAGGGTCAAGTGGAAGTAATGGTATATAGCTTTTTTCAATTTGCCATCATGTTGCAGGTGAAAATGTTTCACAAATGTACGTGTTTCCAACTCATTTTCAATGTTTGTTTTTTTCAACAGTTATTTTCATTGGGTGAACTTTGAGGGATGTACATATATGACCTCTTTCTGAATTCAAAATGTTGTCTACATTTCTGAAATCTATAGCTTTTCTGGATCATCATTGCAATGCCCCCATCCCTCCCAAACAATTTGGCACAGTTTTTCTGCCCCTGATTCCCCCCCCCCCCGGAGAGCAGAAAGCCCACTAGGCACCAGGGGTTATTTTTTATTAATTTAGGGTTGAGGGCTGCCCACAATGAACATTCCAATGCCCCCACCCCTCCCCAAAAAATCAGCACAGTTTTTCTGCCCCCCAGGGGGTGCAGATAGTGGCAAAACTGACAATATGCCATCCAAGGGGCCAAAAAGTCCACTGGGTACCATGGATTTTCTTTTTTTATTCATCTAGGTGTGAGGGCTGCCCAGAATGTACATTGCAATCCCCCCACCACTTCCCAATCCCAAAACAAGCGCTGGCAAAGCAATAGGTCTTGTCAATCTGTGAGCTATTGACTTTGTCAACCCCAATGGGTTTCACACTGGTTTCCACCACAAACCGGAAGCAGGTTGAGAGCACAAAAATAGGGAAAATAGGCTACATAAACGGTGGTACAAAATGAGATTTTGTTATTCAGCTCTACATGTTCCTGAAAGTTGCAAAGGTGATGACTTTAATACAGCAAACCATTTGTGGATGCCATATTTAGGGAAAAAACAGACACTTATCTGAAGCACTTTTTCCCTATTTTTCTCTAAAAGCTCAAAATGTTGCTATACTTTGCCTATTTTCTCAGTCTCCTCCAGGGGAAATCACAAATTCTGAGTACCTTTAGAACCCCTGGGATATTGGAAAAAAGATGTAATTTCGGCATGGATAGCTTATGTGCACAAATGTTATGGAGGCCTAAACATGAACTACCCCAAATAGCAGAAAAAGGACTCAGCACTAGGGGGATAAAATGGGTGAAATGCCCTAGCAGCAAAGAGGTTAAAGAGAGCTACTGTCCCTGATTTGTTGGATGGGCTTTCTTCATCCTGGCCATGGGACGGAAGGAGCTGACCCTCCAAATAAGACCCGGCTCCAGTGCGACATGTCAACACAAATGCTGGAAACTAAGGGCCTAATTTTATTCTTGGTGGTTGGCCATTATCTGCTAGGGCATAGGAGTTAAATACTCCATTGCCCTGATAAAGGTTCCGACTGCCAAAGTTGGAAGTGTCTATTGGGCCAATGGACAATTCTAATGGGTCCTGTGGATACATTGGAACTTCGCCCTGCATCAAAGTTTCCATTGTTTTTTATTTTCAAGTACAAAAGCCAAAAGTGTTTTTTTCTGCTTGAAAATCAAAAATAAAAGTTCCCCTTGCTATGGGAGTAATCTCCCTTGGTAAGGTGGGATTTTTTAAAATGTTACTTCCCTTTACTACTTGGATTTGCCTGGCGATGACTTGCAGTAAAAATGGCCAATGTTTGCCCATCCTAATTGGGTGGATGGCTATATAGCCAGTTCTCTGATGGTTCTTAATCTGTTGGGCCATCTGAGTTGTTTGGTCATGGCAGAGATGGAGTAGTCACCCCTGTGGTCAAACTATAGTGCATTTGCAATGGAGTATGCTTAACTCAGCCTCTAAGTCTATATAAGGAGAGGTAAGGTTGGCATTCTACAAATCCAAAAGCTCATCTCAGATGGACCAATTAACTTTGAGGCCAGAGGTTTTGTCATTCACATGTAGCATATTGATTAAGCAGGGTCCAGTGGTCTATGGATGGGCAAGCACAGTAATACATCATCAGTGGGATGCAAAATCCTGTCTTTCGATCCATGCTACCATTGGAAGCCCCAGATTAGGCATCACCTTGACTTCCAAGAAAGGCAGCGTACACGTCAGTGAAGTTGATCCCGACATTACAGACCAACTGCAAAATATTGGAATGCCATGCCTGTTGTTAAAAAGGTGTGCTGTGTGGGTAGGTGGTTGAGGTGACATCTGGGTGCAATCAATTGCACCTATCATATAAAAGAACTGGTCAAATGCATACAATTCACTTGCTATCTTTTGTGCTTCCAAAAGTGACTGTGGCATGTCAATACACTGGTTCACTCTTCTGTTGGTGCATCACAATGCCTGATGCAAGTATCGAACCAGGCTACCTATGAGATACCAATGTTGTCAGAGGAGACCTCTTGATTGATCCAGTAGCCATGCAATGGAGTGCAGCTAGTATTTTGACATTAGCTGGGATGGCCTGCAAGTGGGCTGTAAGTGAATCAAGATACTGTTCCCCATCAGTATGGATGACCAGGGTCACCTTATGGAACAAGCGGAATCTGGCAATAAAAGCTTTCTGGACATTGCAAAGATGTTGATCCTTTGTCTGTAGACCAATTTACTTCATGTCCTGAAACAATGTGTCCTCAAAACAAGAGGCAGACCTGAAAAAATACATTTTCAACATAGCAAGTGAATCAAAGGTTGTTTGGTATGTGGGGTGATTTCTTATTAGGTCAGTCTGACTGTGATTGGTTGTTGTAGCAATGTTTTTCAGCTGGAGATAAGTGATGGGGTTAAGAACGTTAAATTCTTTTGTTCCTAAATGTGTTACATGTGATATAATCTTTGTTCAATAAATCTCCAGAATTTGCCCCTCAGTGCAAGTGTAAGAATTAAAAAAATAATTTACCCTGGTTCAAACATTAAACACCATTTTAATTTATGTTAAAAAGATAAACTTGATATAAACAAACACAAATTACAATGCTGCTGTAAAGGAAAATAAAATGAATGTACAGCATTTAAAAAGAAAATCAGTGATTTTGATATTAATTGGCTTAATTAATTACTTTGTGAGGGTGCTCAAGTGCCAGAGTTTGGCCATGTCTGATAACGGATTTATTCTAGCTCTGAGCCTAAAGACATTTACTACTGTTTTGAGTCCATTTTAGCTGTAGTAACCTTAGAAGTGCAGTTTGCCAATACCAATGAGGTAGTCTTTTTTCAGTGGGTCTTTGACTTTGACCACTGCTTAACACCCCCTTACTCCTCCTTTTACTGCTTCCCTTTAACAGAAAGTGTTCTCCATTTTCCAGCCTCCCCTATGTCCATAGCACATTTACTCCTAAAACATATGCTTACATGTGCAGAGATATTATAGTCGGGTGGAGATCTCCACACAGGAAAGTTGGGAGAGGCTGAGGCAGGAACTCCACATGGAAGATTGTAAATAGCATTTTGTACTATATTTTTAGTACTATTTTAGTGCTACTAAACATACTACAAAATACAGTTTCTGAATGGGGACCACCACCTAGTTAGGCAAAAACACAGCACTTAGAATTCTCTGCTGAGCCCCTGGTAGCAATGGCTCAAGCATCAGGCAATCCCCAGAGAAGTGCCTGTTAGTTCAAGTACTACCATCATTATAAAGTCAACACAATAAAATTCCCAAATCAATTTAGGATAATAGAGAATAATTCAATGAGTAAAAAGACACTAAGATCAAGAAAAGTGAAAGGGGAACTAATGACGTAGTTTTTAAAATTGTATTGTTATTGCTAAATCACAGAGAAAAAGTGAAGCACTGATGAAAAACATCAGTTCTCGGTCAATTTTAAGAGGTCAATGGCATATAGGTCAGATTGACCAAACAGATTTGATTTAAAGTTTTCACCTTCTGATTTAGGGTGTGATTTATATCTTTGTAGTAATGATACTGTGTCATAAAGGCAATGGAGTATCCTAACTGCTCAGATAATGGTCCGCCCACAAGATTTAGAAGCAGGTAGAACACTGATGTAATCACAGTTAAGACTACTTTTTCACTGCCATGGTTATACCCCATGATGGTCTGATGGAGTGAGGGCTGTCGGAAGCTGTCCTCTATGTTCACTCACCTATTTTAGATGGGTGGACATACAGGGCAGTATTCACTACCTGTTACTGCCAGGAAAACCCTGGTGGTAAGGGGCATTGAAAAGTACTCATGCTCCACTTGTCATGGGAGAGAACTCTCATGGAGAGGGGAACATTTTTTTATTTCTTTTTAAATTACATTTCTGCATTTTCTTTTGAAAATATAAAACAATTAATCTGAAGGATGGTTCCGTCATGTTGACATAGCAATGCTTGAAATTTAAAAAAGCATTGATAAGAATCTCTTTGATGGCGGTTCCTGACAATGCTTTTTGAATGACTGCCAGCTTGGTGCTCATTTCTAAATTTGGCAAACTGGGTACCTTCGGCTTGGCAGACATTAAGTCCTGAGCCAGGGATACGGAGAATACTTAATTCACCAAAAATTCAATCTGTCCCATAGTCTTTAAAAAGTAATTCACGATTCTTCAGCCGGACAAGGTCCAAAGCTGTGGGTGGTGAAGGTGTATCAGGCTGGGTACGTCACTTAAGCTGTTGTCAACAAAAGCTCAGAGAGGGACAAATCTGCATTTCCAAGCTTCTAGGTTCTCTTTGCAGGTGAACTAGAATTGCAACCTTACCCTGGTGCAAGATTTACCTTTGCATTTAGGGCCTCATAACAAGACTGGTGATCACAAGACTGCCAGCCTTGCTGTGGCGGTTGGACTGCTGTAGCAGTCCGACCACCACATTACAAGTTTGGTGGGCAGACCCGCCAACAGACCGCAGTCTCCGCCAGAATCCATGATCCGATGGAGTGACGGTGGTCCTGGTTGTAATCAGACAGGGTGGAGCCGAACTTAGCACCACCCTGCTGATTACAACCTTGTTCTCTGCCAGCCTTTTCATGCCGATTTCCGCACCATGAAAAGAATGGTGGAGAACAAGTGCTGGGGACCACAGGGGGCCCCTGCACTGCCCATGCCCATGACAGGGGAATTGCAGGGGCCCCCTTGCCCAGCTTCATTGGAATGCACACTGTCTGCTTTTCAGATCGTGCACATTCCGATGGTGCTGGTCGGCCTTCTCTGTGCTATGAGATCCTTTAAGATAGTTGAGTACTACCTTGTAGCACTGTTCCCTCCAGTCAGACCAGCGGGAACGCTCTATTTTAAGATTTTCAGCAGTCAGCCAGGTCAGGATGGTGGAAACTTTGTAATAGGGTGGGGGTGTAATCACCATGGCGGTGGCCTTCTCCCCGTGAGTTTGGCAGTCCTGGGTTGGTCAAAACCCTTAACAGAGGCAAATCTTTAATCATCGCTGGATAAGGTTCAGGGAGACTGGATATCTTTCCTACGAAACCCAATTTAACTCATGTTTAGGGAAGCAAAAAGCACCTAGCAGGATGAATCTGTTTTTCTATCCTGCTTTGTGTGTGTCCTCCATGGGAAAGCCTTAGCACCCTGTCCTGGTCTTCGAGAGGTAGAAAAAACTGCAGGTTTTGCTTTTCACCAGCTTCTGGAAAAGTTCTTTCTGGTGAGTCCTTCAGTTCCCAGGTACTCAGAGCAGGCTTCTGTACACTAGATATCTTTCAAGTGATGGCTTCTGAATGGTCCAGTTTTCTCAGGTCAAATGGGGCGTTCTTGGAGTCAGGAGTTATACTGCTTTCTTTGTCAGTGTAACAGACAAACAGAAGATTAATTATTTATCCCAGTCCCAGCCTCTGAGTGGGTAGAGAAGTCAGGTGTCAGTAGCCTTCTTTCTTCCTGCAGAACATTATTCTTCAGGTGGAGTCTACAAAAGCCCAGAAATGATTTGATGGGGTTTGATGAAGTGCTAGGCTTATCCTGTTTATTAGTTATTGATTGGAAAAATTTTCATATAGAGTCCTCACTACTTTCTCACCCATTGTCCACCTCTTTTTGCAGCACATCCTCTTTTTCTTGCTGTAAAATTGCCCATGTGTTCCTGTTTCAAGATGCCAGAACTCTTCTGTTACCACTCAGTCCTCTCTTTAGCTCTTTAGAAACTTTCCTATGTAGATGAGCTTTTGTCCCACAGGGTCATAATTGGCTCTTCCTCATTGTGGGAATGTAGCCAAAGGGCTTCGAAGGGTTCTGTAAATGTGAATGAATAAGAGCAGATACTTACAGGCCCACTTTGAGCATAAAGTTAAAGAAGATGTTTTAATGTTGCTTGTTAGAAATGGGGTCGTTGGTTGGCAGTCAGGTTACCCCCATCCAAGCAAGGACCCTCACTCTAGTCAGGGTAAGTCACACACAATCCAAATTATACTGTGCCCACCCTCTGGTAGCTTGGCACTGAGCAGTCAGGCTTAACTTAGAAGGCAATGTGTAAAGTATTTGTGCAATAAATCATACAATAACATAATATAGCACCACCAAAAATACACCACACAGTGTTTAGAAAAAATATATAATATTTATCTGGATATTTGCAGGTCAACACGATCAAAGATGCAATAAGTAAATGTAGAGATATCACTGAAAAGTGATATAAAGTGTCTTAAGTCTTTTTAAAGCAAACAGTCTCTTTTTAGCACAAAGTACCTGGTCCGCGTGGAAAATCTCTGCAATGGGCCACAGAGGAGGAGAAGCGTGGAAACAAAGGAGGTGTGCGTCGATTTCTTGGGCCGCACACCCTGGTGTGTCATTTAGTTTCCACGCAGGGACGGCTGTGCGTTGATTTCCAGCGCTCGGTCGTCAATCCTCTTCACCCCGGGGTCTGTGCGTGGAATCCTGGGCTTGTGGAGTGAAGTCACAAGTGCTGCGTCATTCCGGGTCAGCGTACAGTGAATCTTTCACCACGGGGCAGTCTGTGCGTCGTTTTTAGCAAGCTGTGCGTTGAATTTTCACCACACAAGGAGTCCAGTTGGAAGAGAGAAGTCTTTTTGGTCCTGAGACTTCAGGGAACAGGAGGCAAGCTCTATCCAAGCCCTTGGAGAGCACTTCTTCACCACAGCCAGGGAGCAGCAAGGCAGCAGGGCAACAGCAAGGCAGCAGTCCTTCACAGAAAGCAGTCAGGTGAGTCCTTTGGGCAGCCAGGCAGTTCTTCTTGGCAGGATGCAGGTTCTGGTTACAAGTTTCTTCTCCAAGAAGTGTCTGAGTTGGAAGGGGCAGAGGCCCTGTTTATATACTGAAATGTGCCTTTGACGTGGGGGAGACTTCAAAGAGTGGCTTAGAAGTGCACTAGGTCCCCTTTCAGTTCAATCCTGTCTGCCAATGTCCCAGTAGGGGGTGTGGCAGTCCTTTGTGTGAGAGCAGGCACTCCACCCTCCCAGCCCAGGAAGACCCATTCAAAATGCAGATGTATGCAAGTGAGGCTGAGTATCCCATGTTTGGGGTGTGTTTGAGTGAATGCACAAGGAGCTGTCAACTAAACCCAGCCAGACATGGATTGTAAGGCACAGAAAGATTCAAGTGCAGAGAAATGCTCACTTTCTAAAAGTGTTGTTTCTAAAATAGTGATATTAAATCCAACTTCACCAGTCAGCATGATTTTACATCACCATTCTGACCATCCTAAGTATGACCTTCCTACTCCTTTCAGATCAGCAGTTACCACTCAAACAATATTTGAGGACAGCCCCAATGTTAGCCTATGAAGGGGGCAGGCCTCACAGCGGTGTAAAAATGAATTTGGGAGTTCTACACTACCAGGACATGTAAACTACATAGGTACATGTTCTGCCTTTTGCCTACACAGCACCCTGCCCTATGGGTTACCTAGGGCATACCTTAGGGGTGTCTTATATGTAGAAAAAGGGGAGTTTTAGGCTGGGCAAGTACTTTTAAATGCGAAGCCGAATTGGCAGTGAAACTGCACACACAGGCCTTGCAATGACAGGCCTGAGACAAGGTTAAGGGTCTGCTTAAGTGGGTGGCTCAACCGGTGCTGCAGGCCCACCAGTAGCATTCAATCTACAGACCCTTGGCACATATAGTGCACAGTACTAGGGACTTATAAGTAAATGAAATAGTCCAATTGAGTATGATCCAATGTTACCATGTTTAAAGGGAGAGAGCATATGCACTTTAGCACTGGTTACAGTGGTAAAGTGTGCAGAATCTAAAAACCAGCAAAAACAGTGTCCAAAAAGTGGAGGGAGGCAGGCAAAAAGTTAGGGGTGACCACCCAAGGGCTGTCAGGTCTAACATTGCTGTTCTAGAGTAAATTCATTTTTTACTACTGCAAGGCCTATCTCTCCCATTGGATAACATTAGATTACCCGATTTCAATAAATGTCAAGATTGGACTCCAATGAATTGTAATTTCAAACCCTCTTTAATGCTAAAGTTGGATTTAAGACACAATTCTAAAATATGCCACTTTTTAAAAAATTGCATTATCCAGTCCTAATCATCTGAAGCCTGCATCCTGTGTTCTGAGTCAAATCACTGTAAACAGCTTGAAAAATGATCGTTGTGCACTCTTCCCAGACAGTGAAACAAAGGGGAACTAGGTGTTGGCAAGCTGGGCCAACCTGCCAGGGTGGGTGAGGCGCAGCTTTCCTCTGTCCTACTTAAATTTCAAAGGACTGCCTCCAAAACCCTCACTAAGAAACTTGATATCAGTCTTTTGTCACCTAAGACTACTTGGCGCCTAGACAGGAGGAAGAAGGAACTTTCCAGAACCATATGTGGGTGTGCCTAGAAGTTTCACCCACTTCAAAGGCTGACACAAGGCATCAATATTGGAACGTCAGACCAACTCTTCAGTACACTCCTGGACCTGTGGACGAATTCAGAAGGACTGCCCTGTACTCTTTAGGACTGTCCTGCTGCTGGAGTTCTGCATTGTTCCTTTGAGGACTGCCCTGCTGCTACCAGCTGTGCGATGCCTGCCTTATTTCTGAGAAGATGGCCCTGCTGCTTGAGATCTGTCTTGTTTCTCAGAGGACTGCCATGCTGGTTGAGGCCCTCCTTGCTGCATACAGGAGAACCATCTCCTTAATCCCAGGCTACATGAGTAACTACACGGATCATCTGGCTGACCTCCTGTGATGAGCTACAGAGACACAACAGGCTCCAGACTTGCAGTTTCACTGGAACTGGTGCAGTGCAATGCACCTAAATGCAAGGCTACACATCGCTAGATCCTTACCAGTGGCTGCATCAGAACTGACCCAGTGTGACACACCATGATGCTGGACTTCATATTGCAGCTCTTGGTCAGTGGCATTATCAGCACCAATCCAGCATGACACATCTCACTGCATCTCCTCATCACAGCCTCAGACCAGTGGCTTCACCAGCCCCATGCAGAGCAACATACCTCAACACAAGATTCGCATTGCAGCTCCTGATCAGCGGGTCCACCAGCACTGATCCAGTGTGATGCCTCTCCAAGAGAGACCTCTCTTTGGCGCTCGTTCCTGACAGCTCAAGTGACATTTCCGCTGTGTGACACAGGCTGACGTGGACCTCACATCTTGACTACAAGGACACAACGTTCAGCATCCAGCCCCTGCTGCACTGTGGTAAGCCTGAATTTTTGTCTCAGTCCAAGGCAGACAGATAACCTCTGATGGTTAAATGTTATTTTTACCTGAATTTTTGAATTTTGATTTTTGTTGTTCTGGTATTTTATTTATTACAATTTACTTTACTTTTCTAAATTAGTGTTTTTTTTCCTTGTGTTTTCACTTTTTTGCGGTTTATGTGCTTCATAATACTTATCACAGTGCCTCTAAGTTAAGATTGATTGCTTTGTGCCAGCCTACCAGAGGATTAAACACAGGTTAATTAAGTGACATTTGTGATTCGCCCTGACAAGGATCGTGGGCCTTGCTTGAAAAGGATTCTCACCCCCTCAATCAGTAGCACAATTTCTAACACTATGGTTACCTGACACTACAATAAGATCCATTTTCTTACATTATCTATTTGACATTCTAATGTGACACTAGGCCTACCTACTCTTCTCGTGGTCTGCTGGAAATAACCAACACGTCATGGATTTGGTCAAGACTTAAACTGCATTAGCAGTTCATGATATCACACCTGTCTTTAGGTTTTGTATTTCCCTTTTTTGAGCTGTGTTTTGTCCGTACGGATTAGATACAAATCATCTCTGCAAAACACGAGGAATGAACACAGTTGATTCTTCTTTAAACTAGGGATTCTATGGTAGTTTGCTCTTACAAATACACATTCGTTGAAAGGTAAGGATTTTAATCTTTTGTTTATTTTTCTTTTAGAGACACGGAATGTTCCGAAGTAGTCTCAAAACAGATTTTCTAATGAGGAGGATACTCATTAGTCACACGCCTGAATACATTACCTCATTTGTGGCAAACTATTATGGAAAACTATTTAAACGAGATACATTAGCTTCTTCTCTGAAGAAGACAATGTGCCTGAAGTGGTATTTTGCTGTGCTAGAAGTAGGATGTATTTTCAAACTGCTATATTATTTCCCCACCTCTGAGCATTGTGATCACTTTATTTGCACAAATCCCAAAACAGGGTAAAAAAATGATGGTATTATTGCAAATTGTCACATAGTAACGTAGTGCTGATCAGCTTTTGCAAGCAAGGAATTTGGGTATTCGTTCGTCCTTAAATGTAGTGTCGGATATTAATTTGCATTTTCCAGTTTGTGTAGTATGTGAAATATTTGTTTGGGCTTGGATACATAAAATGGTGTACAGTGTGTGATCCGTTGCCTATTTCTTATAACTCATAGCACTCTTTTAAATATATTTTGTTTATTTTTTTAATGGAATGCTAATTGCAGACCGCCCAACCGCATTTATTTCATTGAACGAAGACTGAAATGTTTGCAAATGTCAGTGCTGTAAATGCCTTGTGTAATAATTTTTCCATCTTCGTCTAACGGTCCCAGTTCACCTGTATAACTATTTGGCAGTAACTGTTGACAGTTTTCTCCAAATGTGGCTACAGAGCAATATGAATGTCTTTGGGAGGCTTATGGAAATTAGCTGGGGTTCACAAGTTAACCAGCACCACTGATTACTCATAAATTTAATGCAATGTAAGAACCAACCAAAATTCAAGCCCCCTAATCCTGTGATGGCAGACATACTATTTTTTCTCGGTTGAATCAACCAATCAGACCGCTTGTATTATAGAACGAGGACAAATCCTGCGGTACCAAATGTCAGATGAGAGAAAAGTTCCCTGGAATAATCAAAAGGCCCTGTTTTATTTACATTTTCATTGCCTTGAGACTCCCCTGGGGCACCTGTTCACCAACCATTCGGATATACCAAAATGTTATCAACTTCATGACCATTCTAAGCACTTGTTTAGAAGAAGTTCAAAATCAGAGAAATACATTTTGAATATTTATGAAAAGGCATGTATTCTGAGTAAAGTTCTAAGAGCCGGATATAAAAGGCCCTATCACCACCATAGCATCACTTTTAGTAACGCGCCAGTGGCACTATGCACTGCGCCGTGAAACATCCATTGCATTTTGACACTGCCCCAGGTTTCATACACCTAAGGCAGCGCCAAAATCTAACGCCACCCCAGGGGTGGAAATAGCATGGAGCAACGAGGAGAAATGCTTTCATTTCTTCTCGTTTTTTGCTCTTTCTTTGTCTGCTGCATTCCGCAGCACACATAGAAAGAGCAAATCATCATAGAAGATTGTTTTGTGCAGATAGGTGTCCTTTCCTGCACAAAATAATTCTCCAGTGCAGTTCCATGGTGCCAGGGTAGCTGCATTGGTGCTCAGCAGCAAATTTAGCACCGGCGCAGTGGGCAACACAGGGGTGTGCCGTATTCTATTAAATACAGAGCATCCCTGCATTTTGCAAGTAACAGAACGCTGCACTGCCAAATGTGGCGCAGTGTTGTGCTCGATCATTTTATTTTAAATCTGGGCCTAACTTTTTCCTAAAATTGGTATGATTGTGCACAGCCATTTTTCAATATTTTAGAGCCAAGTTTTCTAGGGAAATTAACATAAGAAATCAATGCTTAAGGACCCCATCTTTTTTTTTTTTTATAGCCTGCTCGGTGGATAAGCACAAAACTATCCAGGAAGAAGCTGAGGTGGATTAACCTTTTTTTGGGGAAATTTTTGCAAAGATTCAGCAGTTAAAACAGTGTTGTTTGCCACTATCTAGTTATAGTAGGTCAAAGTTTCCATGCGAAGAGTGTTTTTTAGTGATAACTTTGGTATCATTTGATGAATTTGCACAACAATTCTCAGAAAAAAATCACCTAACTCCTTCCCAGAACGTTTTGTGGCAAACTGTTAAGGGGGTACTGAGAAAAATGAGGGTTTCCAGACAAAGGCCCTCATTATGAACATGGCGGTCCAGCCCGCCATACTTGTTGTTGAGGTCATTGCTGCCAACGGCATGGTGGCCCAGACTGCCATATTCTGAACATAGTAGTGAACTGGCTATAAAGCAGCCAGTTCACTACCACCCACTGCCAGGCCACAGTCCACCGCCGGGCCGACTGTGAGCACATTCGGCCCTGTGGTGGAGTCAGGATAGGCGGTGGGATTACGGTCCCTATTCCACCAGGGATTCCCTGCCGAATTACCCCACCAGGGAATCCCTGGCGGAAAGCATACGGGTGACAGAAATATTTCTTCCTGTCACCTGTATTTGACATGCCTGGCCCCTCCCCCCTACCCACAACATCTACCCACCACCCAAGCCCTAGAACAGCCCCCACCGAGCCCCAAAAACTGACCCCCCAACTCTCCACCCTCTATCCCCATGCAGGTTCCCCCACCCTGACCCTCACCATCTCCCACGCCCCACCCCTACATACAGGTCCACCCAAACCCCAACCCCCAACTTCCACATTCACCCATTCATGGATATGCATACATGCACTCAGACACACATCACCCACCACAGACACCCTCGCACATCCCCATGCACTCACACACACACACACACCCCTTTCTCTCTCAGAAAGCACTTACTTTATCTGTTGTGCTGCTCCGGGAGGGTACGGGCTCCCTGGATACTGCTCCGCCACCATCGCTGCCTCTCCATACACTGCCATGCCTAAAACTGCTTCATAATAGGCGTGGCGGTGTAGGGAGTGACGTGGTGGTGAGGGTGAAGCAGTTTCTACCCCCGCCAACGACCGCCAGCATGACACATGGCGGGCCTCACCTCCATCAATGGCGGTGAGGCTTCATGTGTCATTATGTGGCGGGATGCTGGGCGCCAACACTGGCGGTCTTTTGTTGACCACCGGCACGGTTGGCGGGGGGCATGTACTTAATGAGGGCCAAAATGTCTTTTTGCCTTGCAATTGTAGACATACTTGATAGGAAGCCCCATAGATGAAATAGCTGAACAGAATTACTCAATATTTGGCAGAAAGGTAGATCTTTACTCAGAAAACTTGATCAAAACATAGTATTAGGAACCCTTTCTCCCAGGGCGTGGCATGATATTAAGAGGGGGGTGGCATGCAGACCCCTTTCAGGGGCCGATTTTGCCATGGGTACCTTATCCTCAAGGGACCAGCAACATGTCAGGGGGAATTGGAGGCACACAGCACGACTTCCTGGGCCGATTTTGGATCTGGGGACCCAATCCCCTGGAACTTGGTGTTATTGGATCACTCCAAAACTTTCCATGTGCACACTAGACAAAAAGAGTACTTTTTTAGGACATATTTTTTAAATGTATCATTACTTTTTTAAAATTGTTAATATTATTATTATTATTTTTTTCACTTACCAACAAGCCCTTTGTGGGCTATCTGGCACTGCTGGAGAAGACTGAAGGCTTCCTTTCCGGTGCCATCGCTTCAGCGAGCAGGGAGCTGCTTTAAACAGCAGCTCCGTGCTTGCTGAAGCATTTCATCTCTGTCCCCTGCATGTGTGCAGGGGACAGAGTTGAAAGCTTTGGATTTTGCCTTTGGGGTCTACTTTACTGGCCCCACTATCAAAACCCAAAGTGTTTGCTGTGGGTTGGCTGCAGCATCAAAGCTGCAGCCAAGCCACATCAAACAGCTTTGTCCCATGGTGTACACCTCAGGACATAGCAGGAGCCGGCACTGTGGGGTTGGCAGTCCCCAGGGCCATCAGTGGCTCCAAGAGGGTGCCCACGTGGCTTCCCTCTAATATGAACATAGCCCTGGGGGTGGTGGTTCCCGGGGCTAAGGGGTCCAAGATAGGCCACCTCCAAGCACATATATTAATGCCCCCGGAACCTGGCCCAAAAAGCATGTGAACCTGTGCTTGTTTTAAAAAAAAAAATTGCTGCAACTTAATGAATATCGCAAATTGGTAGAAACACAAATAATTTAGAAAATGGTTTGTCGCTCTCAGGTGGGGTCCCTCTTGGACCCACCACCAGTGCTAATGGGTCAGAGTGTCTCTCCCCTGGCCTCTTTCACTTTTTTTAAAAAAAACTTTTTTACTGGAACTCTGCTGAAGTCGAGTCCCAAGGTGGCTGCCAACACTTCCTGGTTTGAAGAGTTGGCAGCCAATCAGAGTTGTACATTTCTCTGCATGAGCTCATCTTTGAGCGCGAATACTTCGAGGTCAGAGATGCACAAATTTGGATTTCCCTACATTTCTCAAAATCTACCGAATGGATTTACACCAATTTAAAAAAAAAGCACAATCTTGGGTACCAACAGCTAGCTTTCTGTCAAATTTGATGTAATTCTGTCCAGTGGTTCGGGCTACAGATGTGTTGACAGATCCTATGGGAAATGCAATACTTTTGAGTCCCCTTTTTCTCAGCCCCCACATGACGGATCACCCCAAAACTTTGCATGCACAATAAGAATCACAGACCAGTTTATTTGGATAATTTTGTGAAGATTCAAGATTTGCAAGTCAAAAAACACTTTTTCTATGGCAATATGGTCCTAAATATGCCTAGTGGCGACCACCACTAGGTTATATATATATATATATATATATGTATATATTCTCCACCAAATGACACAAAGTCGTACACGGCACTCACAGGAATCCTTTTGTTTGATTTTAATTATTTCATCAGAAAACGAGTAACCCAACGCGTTTTAACCAACAAGGTCTTGACACGAGCACCGACTTAATGTAGCACGCCCAGACAGGGGCTATTTAGAGAAATATATATATATATATATATATATATATATATATATATATACATATACATATATAGATCAATATAAAACATAGAAATTCACTTAAAAAAAATAAAGGCTACAGGGACTTTATAGTTAGGCTCATATTTTAAACATGCAAAACCATTTAAATTCAGCTGTTATAGTTAGAGTTCCTTCAAGTAACTATACATTGTGCCCTAAGATTTCTATAACTTATGCCCTTGCCATGCTCTGCTAATTACCCCACATATTGCAGCTCTCATGACATCTTTGATAACATAATTGATAATATTATTGTAAGGTTTGCAGTAACTTTTTTGAGGCGACAACTGTGCATGGTGGAGGCACAAGTTATAGTTACTTTAGGGCACGAGTAACCCTGTAGCCTGTGTTTATTTAAGTGAATATATATATATATATATATATATATATATATATATATATATACCATTTTTATGAGCACCGAGCACTTTGTACTTTGGTTGTGCCGCCTTTTATTTCTCTCTTCCGTCTGGTGACCTACAATGAAGTTTGGAGAGGTGAGAGGCTCCCAAGGGGGAGGAAAATATGAAATATATGTGTATATATATATATATATATATATATATATATATATTCACACAAAAAAACAAAGGTTACAGGGATCTTACAGTTGAGAAATAGAATAAAAAAGAACCTTAGAAATTCACTGAAAAAACAAAGGTTACAGGAATATTAGAAAGGCTCACATTTCACTCCTAATAAATCAGTGAAATTCTGCAGTTATTGTTACCTGGGCTAACTATAACTTACGCTCCTGCAATGTCACTTATAACATCCCTTATGACATTTTAAATTATATTACTGATTACATTATAGATGACATCATCCATTGAGTGTGAGTGTTTCCTAAATGGATATGAGTGTTAAGCAGATATTATTATTATGATGATTACACATTTATGGAGAGCATAGCTACCCGTAGGCATCACAATGCTAAGTAAGCCACTCAGCCACAGGCATTAGTAGGGGATTGGAACCAGAAAGTTAAACATTCAATAGTTTGCAGAATAACAGTCAAACAGACACGTTTTCAGATGTTTGTGAAAAGAAAGTTCAGAATCGATTAATCAAGGTACTATAAAATTTAAAATAGTATACTTTCTGCATAATTTCTGTACTACTGTGTGTTACTATTTCTAACATATATAATGGGAGTGGTTGTGTAACTGTGTGTAACTGTGTGTGAGTGGGTGTATGAGTGCCTGTATGGTTGTATAAGGATGTATATAAGTACCTATGTGGGTGAGTGAGTGACTGTGTGAATGACTACATTGGTGAGTAAGTGGGTGCATCAGTGGCTGTATGGGAGAGTGAGTTTTTTTGTGAGTGGCTGTATGGGTGGGTGAGTAGGTGTTTAATTGAATGTATGGGTGAGTGAGTGGGTGTCTGAATGGCTGTATGAGTGAGTGACTGGTTGTGTAAGTGGCATTATGGGTGGGGAGTGGCTGTCTGAGTGGCTGGTTTGTTAAGTGAGTTGGTGTGTGAGTGGCTGTATTGTAGAGTAAGAGTCTGTATTGGTGTATTGGTGAGTGAGCGGATGTTTGAGTGCTTGTATTGATGTGTGAATGGATATATAAGTGGTTGTGTGGGTGTGTGTGAGTGTTTGTATGAGTGAGTGAGTGGCTGTGTTGAGAGGCTGTGTGGGTGAGTAAGTGGGTGTGTGAGTGGCTGTATAGGTGAGTAAACGGGTTTATAAGTAGGTGTATGGGTGATTGTGTGGCTCTGTGAATGGCTTTATGGGTAAGTACTGGTTGTATGAGTAGCTGTATGGGTGAGTGGTTGTGTGAGTGTCTGTATGAATAAATGGGTGGATGTGTGAGTGGCTCTATGGATAAGTGAGTGGTTGTGTGAGTACTTGTATGGTTCTGTGAATTGGTATGTGAGATGTTGTCTTGTGTGTTTATTAGTATATGAGAGGTTGTATTGGGGTATTAGTGGGTGTGTGAGTGTTTCTGTGGATGATGTCATCAGGGATGTCACCGACCATGTCATGAGCAATGTAATGTGCGAGGCGATAAGCAGTGCACTGCAGAGGCATAAGTTATAGTTACCTCAGGAATCTATATATACTGAATTTCACTGGTGAAATGTGAGCCTAACTTTAATATCCTTGTAAACGTTGTTTTATCAGTGAATGTCTAAGTTTTCTTTAGTCTATTACCTAACTATCATGTTACTGTGACCTTTGTTTAATTCAGTGAATTTCAAAGGTTTTTTTAATGTTTTTTCCTAACTATAATGCCGCTGTAACCTTAGGTTTTTTTAAAGTTCATTTCTAATGTTTTTTAAACTTATTTCTTAACTGTAGCCACTAATATTTGATAATGAGTGTGTGAGTGAGTGCATACGTGTCTCAGTAGGTCTTTTAGTGGGTGCGAGAGTGTTTGAGTGGGTCTGGAGGTTGGTGGGTGAGCTTCTGAGTAGGTCTGTGAGTGAGTGTGTGAGCCTCTGAGTGGGTCTGTGTGTGGGTGTGTGAGTGTCGAACTAGGTCTGTGACTTGGTGAGTGAGTGTCTGAGTCGGTCTGTCAGTTATTGTGTGAGTGCCTAAGTGGGTCTGTGAGTGGGTACATGAGCCTGAGTGGGTCTGTGAGTGGATTTATGAGTGTGTGAGTGGGTCTGTGAGTGGGCATGTGAATGTCTAAGTGGATCTGTGAAAGGATGCATACGTGTCTAAGTGAGTCTGTGACTGATTGCATGAGTCTCTGATTGGGTATGTTAGTGGGTGTGTGAGTCTCTGAATGCATCTGTGAGTTGGTATGTGAGTGCCTGAGTGGCCCTGTGAGTGCATGAGCCTCTGAGTGGGTCTGTGAGTGGGTGCATAAGTCTGTGAGTGGGTCTCTGAGTTGGTCCATGAGCCTCTGAGTGGGTCTATGAGTGGGTGTGTGTGTCTAAGTAGGTCTGGTAGTGGGTGCATGACTGTCTAAGTAGGTCTGTGAGTAGGTATGCGAGTCCCCTCCCCAGGCCGATTTCATCCCCAGAGACCCCATACCCTAGGGCCCAGCCATGTGTCCCTGAGTGCCCTGATCCCAGTTAGGACACCCAGTTTGTTATAGGAGCACGTGGGGAGCCTCAAGGCCCCCACAAGTCCCAGCCAGCTTCCCACCTCCTGTGGGAGCCTGTATTGCTATTGCACACAAAGAGGTGCTAAACATGCAGTTCCCTGTGTGGAAGAGCAATAGTTTCATCTTTTTCCTTGCCTGCAGACGCAAGAGATCTGAAACCTCTGCTTCCAGTGGCCGGGAGCACTTTGACAGATCCCACCTGCTTGAACGGGAGTGTTTGCTTTTGCTTGGTGGGAGCTTCCAAAGGTCGCATTAAGCAAAAGTAAACAGCTATGTCCCGGGGTTGAGCACCACAGGACAATGCAGGAGCTGGCACTGGGGGGTGATGGTGCCTAGAGCCATGTATGGCTAAAGGAAGGGGGCTATGCAGCTACCATCCTTCTATTTGCATGAGCCGTCCTGGGGAGGTAGCAGTCCCCGGGGTGGAGGATGGCCACACAGCCCCCCTTCCTTTAAAAAAAAAAAAAAAAGAAAGCCTTGAGGAGGTGGTGGCCCCTAGGTTGTGGGGGTCCACACAGTTCTGCTCCATATTTAACTTAGCCTTGGGGATTATAGTCCCCTAGGCTCCGAGTCTATCCGTGCACCCTCCCAGTCAATTGATTTATAGCCCCAGGTAGATGGTGGTTCCCAGGGCTTGGGGGGATCTGCACAGCCCCCCTAAGCATTTTATTTGTATCCTGGGGAGGTAGTGGTCCCCAGGGCTTTGGGGATCTGCGTGGCCACCCCATATCATTTTACATTTGTAGCCCGGGGATGGTGATCCCCTGGGTCCAGGGGGGACTGCACTGCCCGCTTACTTTTAAAATTAGCCCCAGGGGGGTGGTGGTCCCCAGGGCATTTTAAGCCCTTGGAGGGAGGCCCCATGCTCCCCTCAATATTTTTATTAAACCTCACATATCCCCAGGACCTGGCCAACCCATGAGCTACAATTAAAATAAGCCACAAATTTAAAAATTTTGTGAATTTGCACCAATTTTGTTTTACAAACAAATGCTTTTTTGCCTGGCTGATGTCCCTCTGGGACCTCAAGACCAAGACTTGGGTGTCAGGGTATTCCTACCCTGCCCCCTTTTCTTTTTTTACTCATTTTTAGTGGGACTTGGCTGAAGCCAATCCCAAGGTGGCTGCCAACACTTCCTGGTTGATGTGTTGGCAGCCAATCAGAGCTCTGCATTCCCCTGCACAAGCTCGGTATTCTTCACAACTTTGTTGCTGAGGAACCACGGCCTGAGATATAGAATTTTTTATTTCCTTAAATTTCTCAACAACTGCTGAACGGATTTACACCAAATAACAAAAAGCGCAATCTGCAGAACAAAATATAGCTTTCTGCCAAATTACGTGTAAGCCGTGTTCAAAACTCCTGCGGAAGCTAATGTGAAAAACACACTTTTTTTACCTCCCCCTTTCTCTTGGCCCCTGCTTGATGGATTACCCCAAAGCTTTCCACACAGAGCAAGAATTACTGGTACACTTTTTTTGAAAAATATCATGAAGGTCTGTTTTTTGACTTGCCTATATCTTCAGCACCATGTGAGGAATCTTCAAACAACCCCAGTGAGCCAATGCCCCGGGGCCCAGCCTGAACATTTTTTCCCCCTTCAAAGACAAATCTCGGCCCTGGGGACCTCATCCCTGGGTCACGGCCAAGTCACCTGGGTGCCCCCAGAGGACCCAGTTAAAATAGTTGGGGACCACAGGGGGAGCCTAAAGGCCCCCACTATCCCATCTGGCCCCCCTACCTCATGCGGGAGCCAGCATTGCTGTCACAAAGAGGACGCTGCTAAAGATGCAGTTCCCTCTCTCTGAGAGCAATAGTTTCCTCTGTTTCCCTGTGTGCATTTCGGCAGGAAGGGAAACAGAGGAAACCTCCACTCCAAAAAAGCGAGAGCTGTTTGGCAGCTCTGACATGCTGGAATTGGAGTGGTTGCTCTGACTTGGTGGGAGCTGTCAACGCTCCCATCAAGTCAGAGCAAACAGCTATGTCCTGGGGTGGGCAACCCGGGACATACAAAGAGCCGGCCCTGGGGGATGGTGGTCCCCAATGCCCGTCTCCAAATTAAACAGCCTTAAAGAGGTAGTGGTCCCCGAGGATGGACCCCCCTTCATTTTGTAAATTCAGCCACTGTGAGGTGGCGGTCCCCAGGTCTGCTGTGGGACCGCCTGGCCCCCACTTAATTAAGATGAATAGCCCCAGGGAGGTGGCAATCTCCGGTACTTCAGGGGGCCACAAGACCCCCCTGCACTCATCATTTGTTTGGTTCTGGGGAGGTGGCACTGGCACATATTTTTAGAAAAATTTGTGAAGATTCCTCAAGCTAACTACTGGTGACTGCCAGTATATATATTGTGTATATATATATATATATATATTTGTCACTTTATATAGCTTACTACCCCTGACAAGGCGTCAAGTTGCTTTTCAATGAGTAGCAAGTTACTCTGGAACCCACAAGGATTAGTGGTGAATTACTATAGGCAAAATATGACTATAGTATTATATAGGGAAATATGAGTTAATATGAGGGGTGGACATCTGGGTCTGTTAGTTGGATTGAATAGAATAATGGAGGGATTGAAGAGGGAAGAATCTAGAAACTGGTAATTGGGGCATTGTTGTACTAAGATGAGGTTTAGGATGAGTAAAGGAGAGATGGAGGAGGGAAGAGTCTGTAGAAAGAGATTTTATAGTAGTAAAATTAGGTTTGGGATGAGTCAAAGTAGAGATAATAGAGAGAGAATTCAGTAGGGTTGTTTAGGGTGAGCAAGGACAGATAGAGGAGGGATCAGTCTAGAAAGGGTTATTTTGGAGATCATAGTAGTAAAGTGAGGTTTGGGAAGAGTCATTGAGTCCAGGTAGGGGATAGATTGAGAGAGGGTGAGACAGATTATTGCATTTGAGTGAGTGTTTTTTTTTCTTGTGCAGTAGGACTGAAGTAATAAATATATAGATACACAATTGCATAAAAAAGGGAATATATGTGCTAATGCGTCCCTTTCTAGTTATTTATTCACTCTGGCACTCGTTTTAGGCCAATGAATCTTTCGACCCTGATTGAAGACACCTTAGGATGAGATAACTGATCAACATGTCAATCAATATGTCAATAACGTCTTCAGTAAGACACAGAAACCAACAGGACCTTTCAGTCATGAATAACCACACCAGTTTAGTATGATTTTTGTGATATTTATTCCCTATTGATTACAATTCTACTAGCAGGTTTATTGGTCTCAGAACTATGAAACACATCAGCATTGTCAAACCGTGGTAACTCAAGTATGATTTCAGTAAGGCAAAGATCACGAATATTAGAACATAGCACGACGTCAACATAGGTTAACCTTAGCAGAGTATCATTAGCGCATTGATCAACAAAGCATCGAACCAGTCATTTGTCTATTTGCGTCCATTTTAATGAACTCCTTACCTAAACTCGAATTAGCATTGGCATGTTGGGCTTCATGCAAAACAATTTAGTAACACCAATTTATAAAACATCTAGCTATGGTCTCTGTCAAAAGAAGCAGTTGGTACCTAGAAAGGAAAGGCAAACAGACAATTACAATTTCATCATCATATAGTTACCCTCTGTACTGGGTCAGCATACAGATTGAGTCTTCGTCCTCAGGACATCAGATGATTTGCCATCAGACAGGGAATTCAGCAAAATGGGTAAAAAGGGACACTTCCCTCATAAGGAGGAAAAGTATATAACGGGCAAGGTAAGGCAAGGATGGTTTGAAAAACCAAACAGCAAAGTCTCTATGCAGAGTGACAAAGTGTCTGGGTCATAGCAAAAGCTTGCAACAGCATCACCTAATGGATCCTTGTGTCATAGGTTTTGATACCTTTTCTGTTGTACAGTCCCCGAATTTTCGATTGGATGGGGTCGATACCCCACTATCTCCATCCAATGGCTTTACGATGACTTCATCAAAATTGTCACCCCCATAACAGTTCTCACGTAGTTTATTGGTTCTTATGATTGACGTCTCCAGCGGGCAGAATGTCCGGTAGGATTTCATACTCTCGTGGTCCTCTCGCATCTTCAGTCAGTAGGTCCATTGTTCGTACCGGTTTAGGCAACCTTGTATCTGTTCTAGTCTACAGTGATGCATTCGGCAATAAATGTTTCACTGAGCAAGTCGAATTTCATGGGAACGGATCTACTACGGTTACATTCATTCTTTAGCTTCGGAAAAACAGGAGTAAATGTCCTTCAGCAAGTCAGCACACTGCACGTTAGAAAAACACATTTAATATGAAACCAGGCAACTAGGCCTCGACTCATGCTAACTAAAGCCTAATGATTTATTAGCAAAACCTTAACATGTAATTCTTAATATTAGTGTAAAATTTATACTTTAACATATCATCTTTTCATTATTAGTCAGTATCATTAGTCATTGTATATACTGGCGGCCACTTCCCGTGGGCACATTTCAAGCGCATGTTTAGCAAAAACACATTAATACATTTTCTATGCTGCATTATTATGCCTTAGTTCATAAACATTTCATGTTAATTTTTAAGTATAAGACTACGCTCTCTCATACGTATGTATTGTGGGGCTGTTCCTGTCACAGCAAATAGTATATTCTGTTTATTCAGATAGTGTTATCCATAAAACACAGTGCATAACAAGAAACAATAATTAAAATGAAGTACAATACATGTGGTAAAATTAATAACAGTAAATGCCATCAATCACATGTCTGGGCCGCACAGTCATAAAATGTTAAAAATCTCAGAAAGCACAAAAATGTAACAGATAAGAGAATAATCTAGGTAAAGCTCATATTGTTTAAGAAGGTGCAGTTCCCACCATACCTATGCCTCACATTTTAATGTATCAGCAGTGAATGAACCATGGAGTGTGCAGAGTTTTTGACAGTGCAATAACAGTTATTTCTCTAGTGTCATGGCGAAGAATAGAAAGTGCAGATCCAAAATGTTGAAATCCCCGGAGATATCACGATCTGCACGATGCTTCTCACCTTTGACTGAAGGATTTGAAAGAGCACCCAGTCTTCTGCTGGTTCTGGACAGACCAAGATAGGGGCAATCCATTCTAGTAGCCACAATGCTGCTTGACAGAAAAACGCCAAAGCAGACCGTACCCACCAGAAGGAGTCTCATAGGAAAAAAAAAAAAAAATGGGAATAAACTCAAAAACAGGAACTTCCGAAAAGGAGGAAAAAAACAAGAATGAAAACTGGAAAAAAGAGGTTGAGGGAGATTGAGAGCGTTCTGCGGGAGGTTGAGGATGCTCCTAACAAACTTAGGCCCTCATTCTGACCTTGGCGGTCTTTTCGCGAGACCGCCGAGTTACCGCCGCGGTGAAGACCGCCGACCGCGGCGGTATGCCGCTGTGCGCATTCTGACCGCTGGGAGCGTTCCGCCGGAAAACCGCCAGCAGCCACACTGGCGGTCGGCGGGAAAGTGGAGACTGGTCAACCTCCACCGCCACGCCAGCAGAACACCGCCCACAGAATTACGACCCACATTTCTGTGTGGCGGTCTTCTGTTGGCGGTCTTCTGTTGGCGGTCACCTCCCCATGGCTCCTGTCACCTCCCGGAGGACCAACGCACAAGGTAAGTTGATCGTCCGTGAGGGGAGGGGGTGGGGGGGTGTTGTGTGATGTGTGCGTGCATGGGGGTGTGCGTGGGAGTGTGTAGAGGTGGTGTGTGAGTGCGTGCATGCGGGCGGGGAGTGCTGCTGTGCCTATGGGCAATGTGTGTAGTTCGGCGGGTGCGCATGTCGGCATGTATGTGTGCGGGTATGTGTCCCCGTTGTGTATGTGTGTGTGTAGGGGGTGTGTATATGTGCATGTTGGGGGTGTGTGCATGTCGGGGTGCGTGTATGTGCATGTCGGGGTGGGGTGGGGAGGGGGTTCGTACCACCTCTGGGGGGTGGCAGGGGGTGGAGGGTGTGGGGGGAGGACTCGGGGGGGCAGTGGGGGGTGGGGGAGACCCCTATCAGTGCCAGGGAAGGAATTCCCTGGCCCCGATAGTGCCTACCGCCATGGTTCGCATGGCGGGTCCGGAACGCCAGAAACCGCGGCGGTAAGCAGGGTCATGATACCGTTGGCGGTCTTGGGTCGACCGCCGGACCGGAGTGCGCAGACTCCAGCCCCTCGGTCATGACCGCCGTGGCTGTCGGAGTGGGGAAGTGGCGGTCGGTCGCGGCGGTGACCGCCGCGGTCAGAATGCCATTTTTAATACCGCCGGTCTGTTCGCGGTCCGACCGCCGCCACTCCGCCGACCGCCAAGGTCAGAATGAGGGCCTTATTGTCTACTTTGCAAAAATCGTCCACCCTAGCATAACCCCAGTGTTCTGCACCATACATAGCTGATATTTTTGCATTACGATTGTAAATATCCACCGCTGGAAAAAGCAGACATGCATAACCATTCTTAGGAATTTTAGACAAGGCACCAGATGCTTGCTGGAGCTTCAAAATGCTCTTGGTAATGTGTGTGGACCACCTTATCCTCTCTGATAAACAGACCCCGCCAGATACACAAATTCCTGCATGTGTTCAAGAGACACACCCTCTACCAAATGTTTTGCCCTGGCAACTTTGTAAGGGTAGAACACCATGAATCCAATTTTGTTAACACTGAGTTGAAGGCCCGGTCAATGCAGAAGCTCAGAAGTTAATCTACAACCATCTGCAAGCCACGTGGGGTTTTAGAGATTAAAAGTGTGTTGTCCGCAAAAAGCAGAATGGAAATTTTACACAAGCCCAATTTCGGTGCATCATTGCCTGGAAAGGTCACCAATATATATTGAAAACAATGTTGGATCCAACACACAGTACTGGTGGATGCCAATCTCAATGCTAAAATGGTCTGTGGGCTCACCTTTGCTACCATATCTGACACGATCCATGTTATAAGTGTGCAGTCTAATTAAAGCAGATGAAAGATTAGGAGGGACACTTATGTGCTTTAGGACTCCGCACAGCTTGGCTGTGGGAATGGAACTGAAGGCTGATCTCAGGTCAACAAAGACCACAGACAAGTGGCCTTTGTTGAGTGTTACAGTTTGCCTATAAAGCTACAGTTTGCAGTTTTTCCTTATTTCTGATTCTCGCCTTCATATCAAAGAGGATTGAGTTATCCTTGCCCCAGTCTTGCAATGTCTCTAGGATAAGGAATGAGAAAAGTTTCTGGGAGGTGTCAGTGAAGCTAATTGGCCTATTATTTTCTGGGTCATTTTAACTGCCTTTTTTTTACAAATCAGTATGATCTCAGCAGTCTGCCATGACACAGGCATGGTGCCACCGATCAACAAAGAGCAGAAAAGCAACTGGAGGTATGAGGCCCAAATCAAAGGTCTGTCTGAAACAGATCCCTATGGAGGGAATCAGGACCTGGCACCTTGTGTCAGGGGATTGCCTTGATCACCTCCACAATATTGCTGAACTCAAAGGACAGTGGGGTACTAACACAAACAAAAGAAGTGAACTCATTACCAGCAACACTATTGTCACCCACAAAGTTAGCTGCATAGATTTTCTGGAAATGATCCACCCATGTCTGAGGTTGGAAATTAAAGTCAGCATAAGCAAAAGCTTTAAATTTACCATGGGCCACTAAACCCCAAAATAATTTGGTGTCTACTTTCCTGGCTAGTTGAACCAATTTCTCCTATAGCTTGCGTTCCCATTCTTTTTTATCCTCAGCAAGAGCCTCTTTGTAGTCCATGTATAAGGAAGATAATATATTGAGATTTTAAATTGTATTGTATAAACACAGACTTTCAAGTGTTGCATTATTTGAAGTTAATTTATTTGTGTACTTTAATAACATTATTATTTTATCTCTTACTCAATATATAAATATTGAAATGCTTGTAGATAAATAGTTAAAGTAATACTTACTTACTGTGGCTAATAAGTAAAATAGAGATTCATAAGCATCTAATGAAACAGCATATATAGAAACCATGCAATGACATATGAACATGTTAACTATAAGTAATATATAGATTTGTTAAGCAGGCCTAAAGTGTATGCATATATTTTAAGAGAAAAAAACTGTTATTATATGTATTTGTACTATTCACATTTCTAGATATATACATATAATGACTTTATAAATGTTTACATACACTGGGATATGCTGCACATTGCTGTTTGAGTAAGGTGGTTATGTAGGAAATAGCCAACTCTGTAGTCTTCTGAAGCTAAGATAGTTATTGGTGGATCTCACATTTGAGGGTAATCAGTTCCATAGTTTGGCCGCATGAACAGAGAAAGATGTACCACCTATTATCTTTTTCTTTTATGGTGAGGTTTTAAGGCAAGGTGCCAATCTTAAGCAGAGGTTTCTTTGTTGAATATATTTGGTGATTTTATTCATGATGAGAATTGATTCTGTTCTAAGTATTGATTTGTGTGTTATACAAAGAAGCTTGAAGGTGGATCTTCTGGCATCCGGTAACCAATGTAATGCCCTCTAGGTAGGGGAGATATGGGCCTCTGGTTTTGTATGTAGTAGTAGTCTGGCAGCAGAGTTCTGAATCTGTTGTAGTCTTTTCATAGTAGATTTAGATGATCCATAGTAGAGGCCATTTATCGTGATCAAGTTTAGACAGTACAAGAGGCCTAGTAGCCTGGACCTTGAGATGGAAATCCCAGGTGAGGGAAGATGCATTGCTGAGTTTTAATGGTGATAAAGCTTGATCTTGCTAATTTGTCCACTTGGGCATTCATTGTTAACTTGGAGTCCATGTTATTGCAAGTTTTATTACTTACTTAGATACTGTAGAAGGTGGTCTCAGATAGTCAGGCCAGGGACAGAGTGGGTCATAATTTTTCCAGCTACCACATGTTTTTCCATTTTGAAAGCATTCAGTTTGAGATGGCTCCATGTCATCCACAGATCAATGTATTTGGGCTTTCCAGTTTAAGGAGTATTTGTGTGTCATCTGCATAGCTGTAGCATGTAAGCTGAAATTAATTGATCATTGCTGGCAATGACTTCATGTAGATGTTGAAAAGCATGGGTGAGAGGATTGAGCCTTGAAGGCCCCCTGTTTTAATGAAGTACTGTTTGGATGAGAAATGGTGATTATGGATGACATTTGTTCTGCTTTGGAGGTAGGATGTGAGCAGTCAATAGCAGACCCCTCTATGCCAGCTTTATAGAGTATTTGTATTATGGTGTAATCATCACCTGTGCCAAAGGCAGCTGAGAGGTCCAAGAGAAGTAGTGTAGCAACTCTATTGTGGTCTACTGTGTCTTTAAGGTCATTCCACATGACCGACAATGAGGGTAGATTCTGTACCTCGTCCTAGGCAGAATCCAGATTGGTAGTATGAAAGTATAGAGTTATCTTCAATGAATTGTGACTTCTGGGCGAACGCTACTCTTTCCATCAGTTTGCCCAGTAAAGGTCCATTTGTAATCGGTCTGTAGCTGTTAGGGTCATGCAGGTCCAGGATTGCTTTCTTTAATAATGGGCATATGTATGCTTTTTTAAGGTCTTCTGGAAAGACTCTTGTAGTTAAAGAATTATTGATGATTCTTCTTACTGGTGCGGCAGCAGAGGTATATAAATTATTGTTCTTGAAAATGTGTGGTAGATACGGGTCCGAAGAGCAGCTGGGAAGCCTGCTTGCTTTGAGCAAATCCATAAACTCATTTTGTGATATTTGCTTAACAGAATGCAGAGGCTACATTGTCTTACTCTTGAAAGGGTTTTCAGAAATGGGTTGGAACTGGCGGTTTTCTCTTTGTTTTAAATAGGAGCCCAACATGTCTGTGTTTGCTTGTGTAATGATTTGTCGATTTGTTTGTGAATTTTTGATTAGTGGGATGAGTTCCTTTCATGCATTTAAGTTTATGAGTTTCAGTGGGATATTAATACAATTCTTTATTTTCCAATTTAACATTTTAAATTCTGTCTAAATAGTAACTTGTTTTTAGCTTTTTTTGATTGTTGATTTGTATATTCTGTTAGGTTTACATAGGAGAAGGTTGTCACGATTGCAGTTTGTTTCGAGACAGGTTTATTGCAGCCTTCTGATTTGTTGTTTGACCTTTTTAAGTTTTGTTGTTCTCCAAGGTGCTTGTTTTTCTTTGCCCTGTTTTGTTGACCTTAGCGCTATTAGGATATTGAAAGCCTCCTGTAGCCACTCAAAGGTCCTGAATAAAATCCATTGTGTCTAGATCTGTGTTGGTTGTAAATTGTTTTTTAAGTATTCAGAATTGAATTTGCTCCATGGATGGCAAGTAGATGCATGTAAGGTGGTCTTGGGTGTTTTGATTTATAGTGTTTTATGTTGGAAAGTTACCAAAAGGATGGTCTGACCATGTGACTGGAGTAGTCATTTAAAAGGTAACTGGTCCTGGATTTGGAAAAATGACATCTAGGATGTGTCCAGCAAGGAGTGTGGGATTATGTATGATCTGATGTAGGTTCAGTGTGACTAGGCCAGTGTGATTGTCTCTGAATGGGGCAGATTCAGTTTGTCCCACCCAATGTGTAGGTCCCAAATAATAAATAGGTTGGTGTATAGTGTTATAAGGTTTGAAACTGTGTCCAGAAATATGCCTGGGAATGTTGTATTTCTAGGTGGTGGTCTGTAAAAGGGGAGGAAGTTACAGGAGGAAGTTGGTGTAGGGTTTTGTCTGGTGAAATGTCATCTGTTTTGGTGAGATGTATTGTTTGTTTAAATGTAACAGCTAGTCTGTCTCCTCTTTTGCCAATACAGTTTCGTGCGATAGTTTGATAGCCTGAAGGAACTGATTCATGCAACACTGGAGCCATCTCATCTCGTAACCATTAATCCATTATAAAGAGTAAATCAGGTTACTTGTCAGTGAGCAGGTTGTAGATTGGGTGCTTCTCTTTAGAGAGTGATCAAGAATGTATTGGTAGGCAGTGTAGAGATTGTGTTTTGGCAGTGGTGTGACTTTGTTTTGTAGAAGAGTGAGCAGTACATCTTAAAGTAGGTGTGTGATTAGTCCTGTAATGTAGGAGGGTCACAATAGTGTTGTTTTTCTATATTGTATTCCTTGTCCAGCAGGCGTAGAAGAAACTTAGTTGGGTCTGCGTGTGTTGGTGCTGGAGATGGTGGTAGAAAGGGAGATGATGAGTTGTGTTGTTTCTGTAGATTAGCCTTGTTATGTAATCCACATGGGGATGCGAAGTTCTAAAGAGTGATATGTTGTTTATTTTGTTTGCATGTGTTTAGGGTGGAAGGGGTATGGTTAGGGGTGGTGGTGGAGCATGTGGGTCATGTTATAAGGCTCTAATTTGTGCAATAGATGACAGGCAGGTAAATTAGTGTTGTTGTGTTGGTTTATTTGTTGTTGGTGTTGGAGAAGAAAGAAACATTGGGAATATAGATGGCTTAGGATGTATGTTATTTGTGTAGTCATAAGGGGAGGAGTGGATGTATGTTTCTGATTTGTGACCAAAAGTATTATGAAAGTGTGTGTTATTTTGATGTGCTGGTGTGTGTGTTTTGTTTTCTTTTTGTGGAACAGTGAGAAGAGATATTGATGTAGTGGTTTTCTGAGAAGGATTTGTATGCAAAGAAATGTTGTTGAGTGGTATACACAGTGGGTGGTGATGTATTTTGAAGAAGAGTGCTTGTGATGTGTAAAAGGGATGGAGAAGAGTTATGAGTGTTTGTGTTAGATTTGATCACTGGAAGATGTAATGTGTGTGGTTGACTAGAGTGTAAGGAATGTTTGGTTATGTGTTTTTGGTAAAAAGTTTAGGAGGGTGTTGGCTTATATGATAGAAGGCAAAGTACAGGTTTCAGCATGATAAAAAGGGGTCTTCTAGGAGGAAGTAGAGGATAGAGCTGGAGTTTTGTGTGTGGATGCATTAAACTTATGTTTAATGTGGCTTTGTGTTGTGGTGGTGAAGTGTGAATGTGTTAGTGGCATAGGACAGAGCTGTGTTTAGTGTGAGAATAAAGGTGCCATAGTATTGTAGTTGGGGAGAAGGGTGTATAGGTGTGGTTTGTGGGGTTTTGTGGTCATTGTTGAGACATGGAAATCTCTATGAGGTTTGTTTGTGGTACGTGACCAGAATTCCTTTGTTGATCTTTTGTTTGGATGTGGATGACTTAAGGTACTTCATGGTAAAGAAAATATTCAGCAGCATATCTGGCCCTAGGCAAGACCTGGAGAGGAGGATTTAGTACAGTAAAGGGGAAAATCTAGGAGTGAAATTCAAACAGTCACGGGTTGAATGAAGCAGCAGTTTTTAAAGAACAAAAACAGCACAAACCAAGAGGCATATTTAAACACTCACGAGTAGGGAGAAACCACTTTTAAAATGTCAAGAAAACTCAGCATAGAGTGTGTGTCCTTATCACCTTTCTTTGTCACTTGCTCACTGGGCTGTTTAGTGCACATATTCAGTGGAAAAAAATGAAGAAACAATTGAAGCAATAATTAGATTATGATTTGCTCACTGCCAAACATTAAAATTATTTTAAGTAATCTCTATCACCAAATTAAAGAATGAATGATCCACATTCTTGGTTTCTTCATTTTGGGGATAGGTGTATTTTATTTTGGAAACAAAATGTGTGCAAACATATAAAAAACTGCTTCTATAACATTGTTACATCACAACAAATCAAAATAGAGACAGAAACACACTTCTCAAAGAGAAGCCTTTCAAAGTCTCCAAACTATTTTTAAAAAGCTGCTTTGTTTTATAATTGCAGTCCTTGTTAGAGGTAGTCTTTTGGGACAGAATCACAAAAAAGGGTCACACTGTCCCATAGGCTTTTCAGAGAAGTGTCCCATACAAGTGCTTTCAACTCAATTTTTCAAATTTTAGGTGGACTCCTCCATCATCCAAGGTGTGCGTCTTTGAACGAAGACATTAGGCGTCTATGAAGGCAGTGTTACTTATAATCAAACTCCATATATATTACATATTGTAAACATTAAAAACACTGTGTTGCAGATGTACATACATTGCACCATTACCTCCAGGCTTGCAAGTTCACAATAAAACAGAAGCCGTCATTTCAACCCTGTAAAGCGGCGCTAATACCGCAAACAGGCCGGCGGAAAAGAAATGGAATTATGACCGCGGCGGAAACCGCCAACACAGACAGCCACTTTCACACACTGAACGCCACAGCGATAGCAACAAGCACCACGGCGGTAACCGCCAAAAGCCAGACGGAAGACAAGGTTCCGCCCACTCTATTACGAGACACCAATCAGCCAGATTTTCTGGGGTGGTACCAATGCCATCAAAAGCACGGCGGAAACAGTACACAGAAGGGAAACGACTCACCTCTGGACACTCAAGGAAGAACCACGATGCCATGGAGCCTGAACTACAGGTGTTACCCATGCTGGTTTACCTCCTCCTACACCAGGAATACCAAAGGCAGCGAAGACGACCACGGTAAGTACCGCCCCTAGCACACAAGGGGGGGAGAAAAAAGAGAGTGACACACACACGCAACACGCAACCCCCCCATCCCCAACAACATAGACACAAACAGATGCAACAACATTACATATCCACCCCGTACCCCTCAGGAATAATGCAAGGACAAAAAGAAGTGATTAAAGTGAGTGTAATAATATAAAGTACTAGAAATACGTCCTCAAAGCACAAAACAGTATCTACATAGATATACAAATGGAGGGACACTGCCCAGTCCATAATGTCCGTGGGCCACAGGGCTATATCACATAGGCTAAGGCCCCACTTGACTCCTGCCTCAATACGGAGAGAACACTGCTTAGGCATCAGATCGAAAACACACAGGCACCTCAGGGGGAAGGGGAATGAGGGGCACCTCAGCCGGAAGATGGTACAATGCCACTTCTCCTGGAGGGGGCCACATGCCCATCACTCTGTCCTGGGGAGGGTAAAGCCACAGTCTCTCTAGTGGGTGGGTGGCCCACTGCTTGGTCCTGGGAGTGCAAAGCCACAGTCTCTCTAATGGGTGGTTTGCCCACTGCTTGTTCCTGGGGAGTGCAAAGCCACAGTCTATCTAGAGGGTGGGTAGCCCACTGCTTGGTCCTGGGGAGTGCAAAGCCACAGACTCTCTAGTGGGTGGTTTGCCCACTACTTGGTCGTGGGAATGCAAACCCACAGTCTCTCTAGTGGGTGGTTTGCCCACTGCTTGGTCCTGGGGAGTGCAAAGCCACTGTCTCTCTATTGGGTGGTTTGCTCACTGCTTGGCCCTGGGGAGCGCAAAGTCATAGTCTCTCTAGTGGGTGGTTTGCCCACTGATTGGTCTTGGGGAGTGCAGAGCCACAGTCTCTCTAGTGGGTGGTTTGCCCACTGATTGGGTGACTACTTCCACTGGTTCTGGAGGGGGCATTTTGCCCAGTGTGCTTCATCCTGGCAAGGAGAGGGTGAGTGGATGCCTTCTTCCACAGGTTCTGGAGGGGGCATAGTGCTCAGTGTGCTTCATCCTGGCAAGGAGGGGGTGAGTGGATGCCTTCTTTCACTGGTTCTGGAGGGAGCATAGTGCCCAGTGTGCTTCATCCTGGTAAGGAGGGGGTGGGTGGATAACTTCTTCCACTGGTTCTGGAGGGGGCATAGTGCCCAGTGTGCTTCATCCTGGCAAGGAGGGGGTGGGTGGATGACTTCTTCCACTGGTTCTGGAGGGGGTATAGTGCCCAGTGTGCTTCATCCTGGCATGGAGGGGTGTGTGGATGCCTACAACCACTGGTTCTGGAGGTGGCATTGTGCCCTGTGATGCAGGTCTTGGGGAGTGCAAGGTCACAGTCTCTCACTTGGGTGTCACACCTCCAGGATTTGCAGGGGCCAGGATGCACTACAGCCCATGGAGGCACTACTACACACTGCCTGCCAGCGGTGACGGCTGCTCAGTGGTGGCAGTGGCGGGGCTGGTGGAAGTGCTGCAAGTGGTGGGGGGAGGCTCCAGCCCTTCCCCTGCAGCCTTGGACGGCTGCCCACTGGGGCTTCTGCTGCTGCCAGTGGTGCTGGTGGCGGTGCAGTGGATGGTGCTGGTGGCGGTGCTGCCAGTGGTGGGGAGAGGCTCCAGCCCATCCTCTGCAGCCTCGGACGGCTGAAGTGCCATGGCTGGTGTTGTTTGCTAAGATGCTGCTCCAGCACCAGGCTCCATATCCATCCTGCCTGCGTCATCTGAGCCTCTGTCATTGCCCCTGGCAGCTGGTGGTCCCTTCTTGCCCTTGGCAGCTGGTGGCCCCTTCTTGCCTTTGGCAGCTGGTGGTGCCTCCTTGCCTTTGCCAGCTGGTGCTCCCTTTTTGGCTTTGCAAGCTGGTGGTCCCTTTTTGTCCTTGGCATCTGGTGCAGGAACAGTGGCCATGCTGACGGGTGTCTCCTTGGAGCCTCTCACAACTGCAGTAGCTACAGAAACTACAGTAGCCGTGGACTGGGTGTATGAGGTGCTAGCCTGGGTCCTGAACACCCTGGCCTGACGTGAAGGACGGGGGGCAGAGAATAGTTTAAGGGTTGAGAGGAAAAGCTTTTTAGGGACACTGGTGCTGGAAGAAGGTGACGGTTTGGGAGTGGAGGAAGAGGGAGTGGTGGTAGGGGGTGTCTGTCTGCTGTGTTTGGGTGCAGGTGCATGGGGTGGATGCTGTTGTGAGGTTGATGGCTGTTGGGTGTCTGAGTGTTTGCGTTTGTGTACTTTGGGAGGAGAGGGCACAGACACAGTGGAAGAGGACACAGGGGACGTGTGCATTGATGTGGTGGTGGTGACTGCCAGTGAGGGGAGTGTAGAGATAGGCGTGATGGTGATGGGGTAGTGGATGAGGAAGTAGTGCATGCAGGTGTGTGTGGAGATACTACTGGGAGGGAGGTGGACGAGGAGGAGGAGGAGGGGGACACAGTGGAGGCAATGGATGTTAGTGTGTCTACATCTGGATGATGCTTGTGTGGGTGCCTGTGGGATGAAGTGTGGTGCTTGTGTTTGCCTGAGCCACTTATGTGTGTTGTCTTGGGTGTATGCTGGTCTGATGGTGTGCTTGGGATAGGCTGGGGTTGAGGGGAAATGGGATTGGGTAGAGGAAGTTGGAGGGGGGAGGCTAGAGACAGGAACAATGACTGCCATCAGAGAGGACGTCAGAGCCTGGAATGATCTCTGTTGGGCCGCCATGCCAGAGTGATTGCCCTCCAGGAATGCATTTGTTTGTTGCAAATGCCCTGCCAGACCCTGGACGGCATTCACTAAGGTTGACTGCCCAACAGAGATGGATCACAGGAGGTCAATAAACTCCTCAGTGAGGTCAGCAGGGCTGACTGGGGCAGGGCCTGAGGTGCCTGTGGCGAAGGAGATGCCCACCCTCCTGGGTGAACGGGCATGAAAAAACACACTGAGGGGCTGCTGGGAGTGCGGTGCTGGTACGGGGGTGGTGGCTGTACCTGTAGTTGGGGTGGCCACAGAGCTGTCCATCACCACCAGGGAGCTTCCTTCGAGGAGGTGTCACTGTCCGAACTGTCCCCTCCTGTCTCCGTTGTGGTCCTTCCCTCACCCTCCGTCCCAATGGTGACTCACCGTCGGTGGATTCTGCCTCATGGCCCATGTGGGATGCAGCTCCCTCCGTCACCGGTGCCTTTCTCCTTCGCCAGAAGATGCTAATGCACACAAGGACAGGGTGACAAAACAAAAAGGGTGGGGAAGAGACAGAGTATACACTTGGTCAATGCCCAGCAACAACAACAACGTTGGTCTACACAACACACAGGGAACAGCCCTATGCACTAGGCCATGCACTACCAGTTACAATGTTAGTCACAAGGCCATGGAGTACAATGCCTAATGCCTGTAGCAGCACACCTGAAACCCACATGACCCTGCCCAGTAGTAGATGCCCACTAGCATGTTTAGGGCTGGAGTGCATCAGACCCTGCACAACATGGAACCTGCCCTGCCATGTTCGTCCTGGCCTAGGGGCACCCACAGGCCCACATCCCCCACCCAGATAACACCCCACCACGTGCAATTTGCTGAATTGGAAACTGTACTCACCCCCTTGTGGCTGCTGTGGTGCCTTCAAGCGCTCATCCAATTCCGGATAGGCCACCACCAGGATACGGAACATCAGGGTGTCAGGGTTCGACGGGCACCCCTTCCTCGTTGGGAGGCCATCCCCAACTGGGCCTCCGCTGTCTTCCTTGCCCAGCGTCACAGGTCAACCTGTCTACTCACCTGTTGGTCTGGAGGACCATAAAGTAAACGGTACTGGGGTAGGACCCCATCCACTAGTCTCTCCAACTCCACAAAAGTGAAGGCTGGGGCCCTTCCCCAGAGACTCGAGCCATGGTCGCTTCCAGACACAGGTCACAGCAGCACTTGCAGTGTAGGTCCTCTCCTGTTGAAGGTCAGGTAGCAAGTGAGTGAACAGATATAAAATGGCAGCCACGTCCGCGGCAGTGCGTACCGTCACCACCGGCATACTTCACCATTGGCTACTGGAACCCATAGGGCCCAATTATAACCAATGAGAAGTTGCATGGCGGTCCTCAACTACCTCCCGCCACATTGCACAATGTCAGCGGAATTACCTCATTTCCACTTGTCTATCCACACAGGTCAGGTGGCCGCCATTTCAGGGGGGAGCAGGCCATGGCACCTTACTTCGTCACAGCCGGCATAAACACATTTTGGGACTCAACATAAACATACTGTTTCTTACACAAATTGCAATGCATTGTACAATGACGTAATGTTGAAAACTGACCAGATGCTCAGTGTTTTTTGCTGCGGAAGAATAGGAGATGGAGACATACCCCAGTGTACAGACCCCCGGTGGACCTGGCAACAACGGAAGACAGCCACATTATCCTCATCTACAGACTTGATAGGGCCACAATCCAAGAGCTGTGTGCCCAATTGGAGCTAGACCTGATCTCAGCTATCCGTCACCCCACTGGGATCCCCCCCTCTTGTGCAAGTCCTATCAGTGCTCCATTTCTTGGCAAGTGGCTCCTTCCCAGTGATAGTGGCAATGGCAGCAGGGATGTCACAGCCTATGTTCTCAAACGTGCTGACCAGAGTGTTTTCTGCCCTGATGAAACACATGTGCAGCTACATCGCTTTCCCCCAGGTGGAGGATTTGGCCACAGTGAAGGCTGACTTCTATGCATTGGGTCATATCCCCAACATCATTGGTGCTATTGATGGTATGCATTTTGCCTTTGTTCCCCCCCCGGAGAAATGAACAGGTGTGCAGAAATCGAAAGAGCTTTCACTCTATGAATGTGCAGATAGTGCACCTGGTGGACCAGTACATCCCCCATGTCAATGCAAAGTATCCTGGGTCTGTGCATGATGCCTATATCCTGAGGAATAGCAGCATCCCCTATGTGATAGCTCAACTCCAGAGGCACCGGGTGTGGCTAATAGGGTAGCCCATGGTCCCCACCCAGTGTATGTTGGAATACTGGTGTGGGGTTGGCCCTAAGGATGAGTGTCTGGTTAACAGGTATTCCTCGATATTTGCAGGTGACTCTGGTTATCCCAACCTCTCATGGATACTGAACCCAGTGAGGAATGCCAGGACAAAGGCAGAGGAACGTTGCAATGAGGCACATGGGTGAACAAAGAGGATTATTGAGCGCACCTTTGGACTCCTGAAGGCCAGGTTCAGGTGCCTCCATCTGACAGATGGATCCTTGTGCTACTCACCCAAGAAGGTGTGCCAGATCATTGTTGTATGTTGCATGTTGCACAAACTAGCCTTGAGACGCAAGGTGCCTTTTCTGCAGGAGGATGAGGCTACAGATGGGTGCGTGGCAGCAGTGGAGCCTGTGGACAGTGATGAAGATGAGGCAGAGGAAGAGGATGTAGACAACAGAACAACTATCACACAACAGTACTTCCAGTGACACACAGGTAAGACACTGTAACCTCACCTTCCATTGCTGTTTTGTGTACTGAATCTTCTCTGGCTGGCTGCTGTTCCCACTACTATGGCCACTTATTGTACCCTTTAACATGTCTATTTGCAGATATTTGTGCCCAACTGTGGATCCTGGTGTATTGACTGCAGCACATTACAGGTCATACCTATGTTTTCATAACTGTACAGCCTATTTGCAATGTCTACAGATTGCTAAACGACTACATCCTTAAATCATTTGACATACTCCATACTTTTATTTTTCCAAGGGTGTTCATTTCAGTGCTGAGAAGTAATTGGGGCTGTACAATGGGCTTGGGTGATGGTGGAGGAAAGTCCAGGATAGTGTCCAGTCTATTGGTATCACAGGTGCATTGTCCAATGGGGCATGGGAAGTGGACCAATGGCAGTTCAAGGTGGACGGGGTGACAGAGTGGGACAGAAGGGTGACAATCAGGAGAGTCTTATTTCCTGGCACAGATCTTGGCAATGTTCTCTGGCTTCTGCCTGGATCGCAGGGACTGTTTGTGGGATGGTTCTCCTTCTGCAGAGGGTGGGTGCTGGTGTCCTGTTGTTCCTTTGGTGGGGCCTCCTGTCCACTAGCATCAGCGGAGGTGGAAGGCTGTTCATCAGTGTGGCTCGTGTGAGGGGCCCGTTGGTGTACCACTGCCTCGTTCATGGCGTTGGCCATGTCTGTCAGCACCCCTGCAATGGTGACCAGGGTGGTGTGGATCTCCCTCAGGTCCTCCCTGATCCCCAGGTACTGTCCCTCCTGCAACATGGCCAGTATCTGGCCCATGGTCTCCTGGGAACGGGGGTATGCTCCCAGGATGTTGGTGAGTGCCTCGTGTAGAGTCGGTTCCCTGGGCCTGTCCTCCCCCTGTCATACAGCAGTCCTCCCAGCTTCCCTGTTGTCCTGTGCCTCTGCCCCTGAACCGTGTGCGCACTGCCACTGACCCCAGGTCCCTGATAGTCCTGTGTTTGTGGTGTTGCATGGGGTCCCTGTAGTGGTGGACACACTGCTGATTGACTTGTCCTGGGGACATTGGAATGGGCCTGCTGGGTGGGTGCTGTGCTGGTGTTTCCTAAAGGGGGAGGCTCTGTGGTGGGATGGGACAGTGCCTGGGTAACCGACTGTCTGGAGATCCCTGATGGGCCACATTGGTCATCCTGATCCAGGTGTGCAGAGCTGCTGTCATCACTGTGGGCCTCTTCAGTGGGGGGACTGGATGTTGCTGGCACCTCCTCTCCAGTGACGTTGTGTGGGGGTCGTGTGGGGATGTAAATGCAGTGTTATAGTTTCTGCGTGTGACATCTTGTGCATGGGTATTTTGCCCTCTATGTTTGTTAATACCATGGCAGCTTTGCCTTGTGTGAGTTGAGTTATTATTTGGTTGGCTAAGTGATTGTCTCTAGTGTGCATGCAGTGGTGATGGTTGTCCATTCAGGTCTGTGATGGGTGTCCATGCATTGGTGTTGCATGCAGGGCTGCATGGGTGGGATCGGTGGGTTGTGATGGTGGGGTATTTGGGAGGTGGAAGAGTGATAGGAGTGAGGGTAAGGTTGGGAGTATGTGATGGCATGCAGGTAGGGGGGGTGATAGTAATAGAGATTTGACTTACCAGAGTCCAGTCCTCTTGCTACTCTGGCCAGGCGCTCAGGATGCAGTAATGCCAAGACTTGCTCCTCCCATGTTGTTAGTTGTGGGGGAGGAGGTGGGTATCCACCGCCAGTCCTCTGTACAGCTATCTGGTGTCTTGCAACCACGGAACGTACCTTCCCCATAGGTCATTCCACATCTTCCTGATGTTGTCCCTTGTTCTGGCGTGCTGTCCCACGGTGTTGACCCCGTCAACGATTCTCCGCTATAGCGCCATCTTCCTCGCAATGGATGTCTGCTGCACCTGTGATCCAAATAGCTGTGGCTCTATCCGGATGATTTCCTCCACAATGACCCTTACCTCTTTCTCTGAGAACCTGGGGTGTCTTTGTGGTGCCATGGGTGCAGTGTGTGTGGTGTGTGTGAGGGTGTGTGGGGTGATGTGCTGGGGTGTGTGCTGTAAGGTGCATGGATGATGTATGGGTGATGGTGTTCTGTGGCTCTAGTTCTGTGGGTGCTCTTGCTGTCTCTCTCTCTCTGTTGCAAATTTGTGGGAGTCGTAAAGGGTTGTGGGTAATGTGGGTGTGCGTTTTATAGTGTTGTGTGGGTGTGGTGTGTGTATGTGTGTCAGGTGTGTGTAGTTTGAATTGTCCAGTGTGGTGTTGTTCTGTAAGTGTGTGTGTATTTTGAGCACAGTGGTTTGTACCGCCAATGGTTTACCACGGTTGAATGTCTGCCACGCTGATTCATGGGTCATGATGCCGTGGGCGTAGTTCTGTTGGCATAATGGTGTAGGTTTGGATACCGCCAGTTCATCACTGACCTTTGGGCTGGCGGACTTGTGCGTGTGTCTGTATAGTGGCAGATTTCTATGTGTGGGTCATAATACGGGTAGCGGTATACCGCTGCGGTATGTTGGTGGCAGTCAGCATGGCGGTAGGCGGCACTTACCGCCAAAGTCATAATGAGGGCCAAAGTTCACCATGAATTCACTCCATTTCTGTTGAAGGTGTGAGCAAAGGATAGTTTGTGAAAAGATTTAAAAATCAGTGCTTGTCAAACTCAGTAAGACACCCTTTGCAAGTACTCTTGTTAGAAGTTGTGCCCGTAGTGTACCACGTTTATGTGAGACCAGTATCTCAGAGAGATTACCATGGTACGTGCAAAAAGACCCAGCCACCTTAAATATTTGTGCTACCCAGTTAAGCCAGAGGCATACCTGTTCTCCAGGAGTCAAAATCCAGATAGAGTTATTAAATCATGCTGTTCACTATATAGCAAACAAAAAGAAGACTGAACCGTCAAAGTGTCGAAAAACACCTTGTTGCCACTAGACATGCCAAAGAAAATCACCTACCACAGTCAGTGATTCAAAAATGCCTGGGACCCCAATTCGTTCTCCGGTGACTGAGGCTCCAACAAGATGGCTGTAAAAAGTGAATGCTCTCAATGTTTTTCCTACCATTCTAGGCACAAACAGGCCAACCAAACACTTAGGCCCTCATTACAACCCTGGCGGTAAATCCCGCTTTCTGCCGTGCAGAAGACCGCCAACATTCCGCTGCGGCCGCGTAATTCCGCTACAGGTATTACGACCCACATCTAGTAATCCGCCACAACACAGACACCCACACAAGTCCGCCACACCAAAGGTCTGTGATAAACTGGCAATACCAAAACCTACACCATCACGCCAACAAGAATACGCCCACACTATCACGACCCACAAATCAACACGGCGGTCATTCAACCGCGGTAAACCATTGGCGGTACACACCGCCACGCTCAAAATACACACACATTTACAAAACACAACCACATTGGACAATTCAAGATACACACACCTGATACACATACACACACCACGCCCACATACCCAATCCAATATAAAGCACACACCCACATCACCCACAAACCATTACAACCAAAAATTTGAAAGAAGGCCAGAGAGAGAGACTACCTAAAACAACATCAGCATCCACAGACACACAACATCATCACTTGCACAACATCCACGCACCTCAAACAACACACACCAACACATCCCCTCACACATCACAACCAACACCACCTCACACATCACCCACACCACATTATGTCACCTCAAACACACCCCAGGTTCTCTGAGGAGGAGCTCAGGGTCATGGTGGAGGAAATCGTCCGGCGAGAGCCACAACTATTCGGATCACAGGTGCAGCAGACATCCATTGCCAGGAAGATGGAGCTATAGCGGAGAATCGTGGACAGGGTCAACACAGTGGGACAGCACCCCAGAACAAGGGACAACATCAGGAAGAGGTGGAACGACCTATGGGGAAGGTACGTTCCGTGGTATCCAGACACCAGATTGTTGTACAGAGGTCTGGCGGTGGACCCCCACCTCCTCCCCCACAACTAACAACATGGGAGGAGCAAGTCTTGGCGATCATCCATCCTGAGGGCCTCTCAGGAGTAGCAAGAAGACTGGACTCTGGTAAGTCAAATCTTTACTACTTTATCCACCCCACCTGCATGCCATCACATACCGCCACCCTTACCCTCACACCCATCACCCCATCAACCCACAGATACCCCACTAACACAACCCACACATCCCAAAACCAAGCCCTGCATGTAACACCAATGCATGGACACCCATCACCAAAGCATGTCCAGTAGAGAGACTCACTCATGCCCCAAAATCACCAATCAAACACGGGCCACGGAAATAATGTAAGCACAGGAGTAGAAGGTCACTCATCCATTGCAAAAGATGGCACACACAGATACAATAACTATGCATTTACACCCCAACAGGACCCCTACCCAACGTCACCGGACAGGAGGTGCCAGACATAGCCAGTCCCCCCACAAAAGAGGCCCACAGTGACGACAGCAGCTCTGCACGCCTGGATCAAGATGACCAGCCCGTCCCATCAGGGACCTCGGACATTAGAATCCCCTGCTACAGTCACAAACCACCACTGAACCTCCCCCCTCAGGAAACACCACCACAGCACCCACCCAGCGGGCCGAGTCCTCTGTCCCCAGGACACGTCAATCAGCAGTGTGTCCACCACTACAGGGAACTCAGGCAAACCCACTAACACAGGACGATCAGGGATCGGGGCTCGTGCTGGCGGTCCTTCATGGCCCAGCGGGTCTGGTGCTGGCGGTCCTGTCTGTTCCAGCGGGGCTGGTGCTGGCGGTCCTTCATGTCCCAGCGGGGATGGTGCTGGCGGTCCTTCATGGCCCAGCGGGGCTGGTGCTGGCGGTCCTGTCTGGCCCAGCGGGGCTGGTGCTGGCGGTCTTGTCTGTCCCAGCGGGTCTGGTGCTGGTGGTCCTTCATGGCCCAGCAGGTCTGGTGCTGGCGGTCCTGTCTGTCCCAGTGGGGCTGGTGCTGGTGGTCCTTCATGGCCCAGCGGGTCTGGTGCTGGCAGTCCTGTCTGTCCCAGCGGGGCTGGTGGTCCTTCATGGCTCAGCGGGGCTGGTGCTGGCGGTCCTGTCTGTCCCAGCGGGGCTGGTGCTGGCAGTCCTTCATGTCCCAGCGGGGCTGGTGCTGGCGGTTCTTCATGGCCCAGCAGGTCTGGTGCTGGCGGTCCTGTCTGTCCCAGCGGGGCTGGTGCTGGCGGTCCTTCATGGCCCAGCGGGTCTGGTGCTGGCAGTCCCGTCTGTCCCAGCGGGGCTGGTGGTCCTTCATGGCTCAGCGGGGCTGGTGCTGGCGGTCCTGTCTGTCCCAGCGGGGCTGGTGCTGGCAGTCCTTCATGTCCCAGCGGGGCTAGTGCTGGCGGTTCTTCATGGCCCAGCGGGGCTGGTGCTGGCGGTCCTGTCTGGCCTAGTGGGGCTGGTGCTGGCGGTCTTGTCTGTCCCAGCGGGGCTGGTGCTGGCGGTCCTTCATGGCCCAGCAGGTCTGGTGCTGGCGGTCCTGTCTGTCCCAGCGGGGCTGGTGCTGGCGGTCCTTCATGGCCCAGCGGGGCTGGTGCTGGCAGTCCTGTCTGTCCCAGCGGGGCTGGTGCCGGCGGTCCTGTCTGTCTTAGCGGGGCTGGTGCTGGTGGTCCTGTCTGACCCAGCGGGGCTGGTGCTGGCGGTCCTGTCTGTCCCAGCAGTTCTGGTGCTGGCGGTGGCCTCCTGCTGGTGGTGGCCTCCTGGGCAGCTGGACTGGTGCTGGCGGTGGCCTCCTGGGCAGCGGGGATAATGGCGGTGGCCTCCTGGGCAGCGGGGATGATGGCGGTGGCCTCCTGGGCAGCAGGGCTGGTGCTGGTGGTAGCCTCCTGGGCAGCTGGGCTGGTGCTGGCGGTGGCCTCCTGGGCAGCAGGGCTGGTGCTGGCGCTGGCCTCCTGGGCAGCTGGGATGGTGCTGGCGGTGGCCTCCTGGGCAGCAGGGATGATGGCAGTGGCCTCCTGGGCAGCTGGGCTGGTGCTGGCGGTGGCCTCCTGGGCAGCAGGGCTGGTGCTGGTGGTGGCCTCTGGGGCAGCTGGGCTGGTGCTGGCGGTGGCCTCCTGGGCAGCAGGGATGATGGTGGTGGCCTCCTGGCCAGCAGGGCTGGTGCTGGCGGTGGCCTCCTGGGCAGCTGGGCTGGTGCTGGCAGTGGTCTCCTGGGCAGTGGGTATGATGGCAGTGGCCTCCTGGGCAGCGGGGATGATGACGGTGGCCTCCTGGGCAGCAGGGCTGGTGATGGTGGTGGCCTCCTGGGCAGCTGGGCAGGTGCTGGCGGTGGCCTCCTGGGCAGCGGGGATGATGGCGGTCTTCTCCGCCGTGCTGCTTTTCCCAGACTTGCAGACTTTCTTGTGGCCCTTCCCCACCTTGGAAGGTGTCGCTGCTGACTCCACACTGCCACCTGTACCCCTGGGAGCGGCTTTGGTGGCTGGAGTCTTCCCCCTCTCCCGCCGGGCACTGGCCAACTTCTGATGCTTCACAGGTGGGGGACTGTCCGTGCTGTGGCTCCCTGCCACACTGGCTGCCCTGGTGGCCGGTGCATTCCACATTCCGGTAACTACAGGCACCACTGGTCCCGGAGATGTTGTGGCTGATGTGCTAGGTTGGGACCTGGAGAGTCGGGCCCTCGGAGACTGACGGGGTGGGGGAGGTGAGGAAAAGAGGTCAAGGTTGGACAGGAAAAGTTTCTTCGGGACACTGGGACTGGTAGCTGGAGGGTGTTTGGGAGTGGAGGAAGAGGAAGCGGTTGCAGGAGTTGTTCATTTGGTCACTTTGGGTGAAGGTGCATGCGCTGGAGGCTGTCATGAGGTGGATGGCTGTTGGGTGGGTGTGTGCCTGCGTTTGTGTATCTTGGGAGGTGGCGTCACAGACACACTGGGAGACACAGGAGACGTGTGAATGGCAGTGGGGGTTGTGACTGCACTTGAGCGGGGTGTGGTGGTGTGTGTGCTGGTGATGGAAGTAGGGACTGTAGATGTAGTGCATGCAGATGTGAGTGTAGATGAGACTGGGAGGGAGGAGGGAGACGAGGAGGGGGACACAGTGGAGGCAGTGGATGTTGCTGTGTCTGCATGTGTGTGATGCTTCCGTGAGTGCCTGTGTAATGTGTGGTGCTTATGTTTGCCAGAGCTTCCCTTGTGTGTTGAGGTGTGTGCATGCTGGTCTGAAGGTGTGCTTGGGATAGGCTGAGGTACAGGGGATCGGGTCTGGGTGGAGGAAGTTGGAGGGGGGAGGCTAGACACAGGGACAATGGCTGCCATCAGTGCTGAGGCCAGAGTCTGAAAAGCTCGCTCAAGGGCCGCCTGACCAGAATGAATGCCCTCCAGGAATGCATTTGTTTGTTGCAACTGCCTCTCTACACCCTGGATGGCATTCAAAATGGTAGACTGCCCAACAGTGAGGGACCTGAGGAGGTCAATGGCCTCCTCACTGAGGGCAGCAGGGGTGACTGGGGCAGGGCCTGAGGTGCCTGGGGCGAAGGTGATGCCCACCCTCCTAGGTGAGCGGGCACGGGGCAAAGGCCGAGGGGCTGCTGGGAGGGTGGTGCTGGTAGGGGGGGTGGCGGCTGTACCTGTAGATGTGGGGGGCGCAGATGTTGCTGCCACCACAAGGGAGCTCCCATCAAAGGACGAGTCCGTATCACTGGTCTCAGCTCCTGTCCCCGCCGTGGAGCTCCCCTCACCCTCCGTCCCACTGGTGAACTCCGATTCCGTTGTCTCGCCCTCCAGGGCCATGTGGGATGCAGCTCCCTCCTGCTCCGGTGCCTCTGCTCCTCCGCCTGATGATGCTAATGCACACAAGAACAGGGAGACCACAAAAAGAGGGGGACGACAGAAGAAAGACATGTTGAGTGCATGAATTACCGCTACCGTTGGCGGACACGACAGACACAGTTCAATCCCTGGGACATGGCCTACAAGGCAATGGCCGACATCTGCACACATGGATGTCACAGGAGCCTGACTAGGTGTACTTGGCACTGTACACAGGTGGGGTGGGGTGTCACAGGGTCTGCCAGAAGAAGGGGACCTAACTAGCACACTCGCCCTGGCCTAGGGAAACCTACAGCCCACCTCCCCCACCCAGACACCTCCACTGCGTGCAAAATCAGCAGAATGAGAGTGTACTCACCCTCTTGTGGCTGCTTGTGGCTGCTTGTGGCTGCTGTGATGCCCCCAAGCGCCCATCCAACTACGGGTACGCCACCACCAGGATCCTGGTGGGTCATGGTGCAACGGGCACCCCTCCCACGGTGGGAGGCCATCCCCAGCTGGGCCTCCGCCGTCTTCTTGCTCCAGCGGCGAATGTCCTCCCATCACCTACGGCAGTGGGTGCTCCGTCTGTGATAGATCCCCAGGGTCCTGACGTCCTTGGCGATGGCTCGCCAAATATCCTTTTTCTGGTGGGCGCTGACCTACATGAATTGTACAGAGAGAAAAGAAAAGTTATTACCAACTGCACCATCACAGTCATTGGCCCCCATCCCTACCCTTGCCATGTGGCACATGCACTCACCGTCATTTCATGCACGCCTCAATCCCCCCCCCAACTTTCATCCACCCCACTCCACAGAGGCATAGCCCATACAGCATTGTCCCAGTGTACTTACCTGTTTGTCTGGGGGACCGTAGAGTAGCGTGTACTGGGGGAGGACCCCATCCACGAGTTTCTCCAACTCCTCCGATGTGAAGGCAGGGGCCCTTTCCCCAGACGCACGAGCCATTGTCTCTTCCAGACTGAGGTCACAGCTGCACTTGCAGTGTAGGTCTTCTCCTGTCGAAGATCAGGTATCGAGTGATTGAACAGATACAAAATGGCTGTCACGTCCGTGGCGGTGCGTACCATCACCGCAAGCATACATTCTCATTGGCCCCTGGGGCCCATAGGGTCCAATGTTAACCAATGCAGAATTGTGCCGCGGTCTGCGACCGCCTACCACGACGGTGTACAACGCCAGCGCAGTTACCTCATATCCCATTGTCCCACTTTACAGGTCAGGCAGCCGCCATTTCAGGGGCCCACATGGCTTAATTTCTAACTGCATCACACATACCTAGGCCTAGCCTCAACACTCATACAGGGCACATTTCTGATTAGGATTCGTGTTCTGTGTAAGCTGTGGGTACGTACCTCTGAGTTGGTTGACTCTGTGCTCACTGTTGTCCTTCATAGGCACCGTCCGCTGGGACATGTGAGGAGAAGGCGGCATCCTCCGGTGTACAGACCGCTGGTGGACCTGTCGACAATGGAGGAAAGACATGTGATCATCACCTACAGGCTTGATCGTGCCACAATCCAGGAACTGTGTGCCCAGCTGGAGCCAGACCTGATGTCAGCTATCCGCCATCCCACAGGAATCCACCCTCAAGTGCAGGTGCTGTCAGTACTCCATTTCCTTGCAAGTGGGTCATTTCAAACAACAGTGGCCATAGCATCAGGGATGTCCCAGCCTATGTTTCCCAAAGTGTTGTCTGCCCTGCTGAAACACATGCGGAGCTACATCGTTTTCCCTCAGGTGGAGGATTTGCCTACAGTGAAAGGTGACTTTTATGCCCTGGGACATATCCCCAACATCATAGGTGCCATTGATGGGGCACATGTGGCCTTGCCCCTCCCCCACCACAGGAGTGAACAGGTGTACAGAAACCGGAAGAGTTATAATTCCATGAATGTGCAGATGGCATGTTTGGCCGACCAGTACATCTCCCATGTGAATGCCAAATTCCCTGGCTCAGTGCATGACGCTTACATCCTGCGGAATAGCAGCATTCCTTATGTGATGGGTCAACTCCAGAGGCACTGTGTGTGGCTATTAGGTGAGCACCTGGAAGCAAGTCAGTGGGAATGGTTGTCTGGTTCGGGGATATCCCTACAGGTTAGTGTATGTCTAACAGTTGTCCCTCGCCATTTGCATGTGACTCTGGTTACCCCAACCTGTCATGGCTACTGACCCCAGTGAGGAATCCCAGGACAAGAGCAGAGGATCGCTACAATGAGGCCCATGGGCGTACTCAGCGGACTATAGAGCGGACCTTTCGGCCTCCTGAAGGACAGGTTCAGGTGCCTCCATATGACAGGTGGATCCCTATTCTACTCACCAAAGAAGGTGTGCCAGATCATCTTGGCCTGCTGTATGCTTCACAACTTAGCTTTGTGACAACAGGTGCCTTTTCTGCAGGAGGATGGTCAAGATGGTGGTGTTGTTGCAGCTGTGGAGACTGTGGACAGTGAAGACGAGGAAGCAGAAGAAGAGGACATGGACAACAGGAACTCAGTGATCCTGCAATATTTCCAGTGAGACACAGGTAAGAATACAAACATGCTTACTACATGTGCTTTAACACTACTACCTCTCTACTGTCTGTCCTTTTCACCCAGTGTATGGTCACTGAGTTGCCTTACGATTTCATAGATGTGGGTCCCACTGTGCGACATCTGCATTATTTCCCCAAGGACTAGAGCTGTGTGACATAGGTATGTTGACATTACATTTGAAAGAGCATTTTAACACTATAATTGCTAATACACTAATTCGAAATCACAGAATGACTCCAGATTGTTTTGTGCTTCAAGGGTGTTTATTTAAGTGCTCAATATTGAGGGGGTTGTAAAATGGTGAGGGGTGATGGTGGAGGAATGTCCATTGCAGAGTCCAGTATATAAGTCTCACAGGTGCATTGCCCAAATGGGCATAGGAAGTGGTGCTGGGGCAGTTTGAGGATGGACAGGGTGACAAAGTGGGACAGAAGGATGACAGTCAGGGTGGTCTCATTTCTTGGCGGGGGTCTTGGCATCGTTCTCTGTCTGTCTTGGATCTCAGGGACTGTTTGCGGGGTGGTTCACCCTCTTCAGGGGGTGGGGTGCTGGTGCGGTGGTCCTGTGGCGGTGCCTCGTGTCCACTAGTGCCGGAGGAGGTGGTGGGCAGTTCATCATCCAGGCTAGTGTCAGGGGCCCCTTGTTGTGCCACAGTGTCCCTCCTGGTGTTGAGTACTTCCTTCAGCACCCCTACGATGGTGCCCAGGGTGGAATTGATGGATCTGAGTTCCTCCCTGAAGCCCAAATACTGTTCCTCCTGCAGGCGCTGGGTCTCCTGAAATTTGGCCAGTACCGTTGCCATCGTCTCCTGGGAACGGTGGTAGGCTCCCATGATAATGGAGAGGGCCTCGTGAAGAGTGGGTTCCCTTGGCCTGTCAACCCCCTGTCGCACAGCAGCCCTCCCAGCTCCCCTGTGTTCCTGGTCCTCTGTCCCTTGGACCGTGTGGCCACTGCCACTGCCCCCAGGTCCCTGTTGATGTTGGGGTGGTGGGTTAGCCTGGGTTCCCTGTAGTGGTGGACACACTGCTGATTGTTGTATCCTGGGGACAGAGGGATGGGCCCGCTGGGTGGGTGCTGTGCTGTTGTTTCCAGAGGGGGGAAGCTCTGTGGTGGCCTGTGACTGTGTGAGGGCAACCGACTGTCCAGAGCTCCCCGATGGGCCAGGCTGGTCATCTAGATCCAGTTGGACAGAGCTGCTGTCATCACTGTGGGCCTCTTCTGTTGGTGGTGTGGACATGTGTGGACCCTCCTGTCCGGTGACGTTGGGTAGGGGTCCTGCAGGGGTATAAAATGATGTTTATTACAGCTGTGTGTGGCATGGTGTGCAATGGGTGGGTGACCATGTACCCCAGTGCTTGCATTCTTGTGTATGACCTTGTGTGATAATGTTTTAGGGGTGTGTGTGGGTATGTGCAGTGGCCGTGCATTGGTGATGGTTTTCCATGCTTTGTAGTTGCATGCAGGGCTTGGTGTTGGGATGGGTGGGTTGTGATATTAGGACATTTGTGAGGAGTTGGAGTGATGGGGGTGGGGGTGAGGGTGAGGGTATGTGATAGCATGCAGGTAGGGTGGGGGATGTAATAGTTAAGATTTGACTTACCAGAGTCCATTCCTCCATCTACTCCTGCGAGGCCCTCAGGATGCAGAATCACCAAGACCTGCTCCTCCCATGTTCTTAGTTGTGGGGGAGGAGGTGGGGGTCCGCCGCCAGTCCGCTGAACTGCAAGGTGGTGTCTTGAGACCACAGAATACACCTTCCCCTGTAGGTCGTTCCACCTCTTCCTGATGTCATCCCTATTTCTTGGGTGCTGTCCCACTACATTGGCCCTGTCCAGTATTCTTCGCCATAGCTCCATCTCCCCAGCTATAGAGGTGTGCGGCACCTGTGACCCGAATAGCTGTGGCTCTACCCAGACGATTTCCTCCACCATGACCCTGAGCTCCTCCTCCAAGAACCTGGGGTGTCTTTGCCGTGCCATGGGGTGGTGTGGGTGATGTGTGGGGTGGTGTGTGTAGTGGTAAGTGGGGTGATATGTAGTGGTGTGTTGTGTGAGGTGCGTGGAAGTTATGTGGGTGATGGTATTGTGTGCCTGTGGATGCTATTGTTCTTTCTGGTGGTGTCTCTCTCTGGCCTTCTGTCGTAATTGTTGACGTAAGGGTTTGAGGGTGATGTGGGTGTGTGTTTTATATTGTATTGAGTGTGTGGGTGTGGTGTGTGTATGTTTATCAGGTGTGTGTATTTCGAATTGTCCAATGTGGTGGTGTTTTGGAGATGTATGTGTATTTTGAGCGCAGCTGTGTGTACCGCCAATGGAATACCGCGGTTGAAAGACCGCCGCGTGGATTCGTGGGTCGTGATAGTGTGGGCGTATTTCTGTTGGTGTGACGGTGTCGGTTTTGTTTTCGCAAGTTTATCACTGACCTTTGGTGTGGCAGACTTGTGTGGGTGTCTGAATTTTGGCGGATTCTGAGCAGTGGGTCATAATGACCGTGGCGGAATTCCGCTGCCGTGGCGGAGTGTTGACGGTCTTCTGCACGGTGGTAAGCGGCTTTTACCGCCAATGTTGTAATGAGGGCCATAATGTTGTCATACAGAAAAGCAAGATGTTCCAGAAAGCCATCCTCCAATAATCATATTCATGTGCATACAGTGAAATATATTAGAGTAACCAAAGCAATACATTCTAAGTGTCACCTGATAACAAGCGAAAATCTGTAAAAACATTGCAGTGAATTGTAGGCAATTTCCTTTGACCTCTTCTATATTTACAGGTATGATGTACAAGGGCAAACTTTCTTGAACACCCTATACATTACAGGTTTGTGTGTGGCAGTTCTAGTGTGAAGAGGAAGGAGTATTAGAACATTGGAACGTTGGCAGCTCCATTGAAAACAATGGAGTGCTGCGGGCTTTTACTGGCCGGTAAAAGGCCGCAGCGCCAACATTCCAATGTTCTCTTTGTTCACAGCAAGAGCTGTGAACAAAGCCTCACGGAGCCCAAGGGGATTTTAATCCCCTCGGGCTTCGTGAGGAATTTGTTTTATCTAATAGAACATTCTGCCCTGAGTGGCAGAATGTTCTAATAGCCTTAGAACCCGCCGCAGCGGGCTCTGCCGGCTATTAAAGGCCCTCTCCCTTGTTAAATGTCCTCGCCTTCGGCTCGGGCATTTAACGCGGGAGCGGGCCTTTATTAGCCGGTAGAGCCCGCTACGTCGGGTTCTAAGGCTATAATATGCCCCTTGACATCCTTATATTTGAAAATACAGTTATACGGGAGATGGACCTTCTAAAACAACAAACACAATATACTTTCAACAAATCTGATTTAAAATGGAAATGGAGGCCATTGACATATTATGTAAGAACATCAATATTAACTTTTTAGCAGTATTGGATGCTTTTAAATGGAAATGGAGACCATTGACATATTATCTAGGAACGCCAATATTAACTTTTTAGCAGTATTGGATATAAGGGGGTGGTAATGGGATACAGCTTCCCTCCATAGGTCCTTAATCTAGTTATGAACTGCTTTGAGGACTGTGGATTTATAATAACACAAGTCCATCCAGCAGTATATAAGTGTGGAAAATTAAACTGGTGTATAAAATTAAAAAACTTAAGTAGGTAAAGAGTTGTGCTAAACAAAAATGAATCTATCTCTCTAAACTGATGTGAAGGCGAGTTAAGTCAGGAAAGCAGTATTAAAAATCAGTTCACTGTCTCAATGAAACAATGATAAGTTCTCTGGTCCGTTATTCTGGAAACACAAAAGTCAACAACACCAATTACATGTAAACTCCCAATCAAGTTCTGGAGCACTTTCCCAAACATACTATAGTGATAAAAAGGAACTTACCCAGGGTCCGTGTGCCAAGTGTAATAATGCCAAAATAGGATCCCAGCTACACCTCAGTTTATAGAGAGCTTGAATAGTGAATGTAGGAAAGTACCATATTCCTTGGCATGTTACCCCCATTTTTACCTGTATGTCAGTATGTTTTTGCCTGACTAACTGGGATCCTGCTGGTCAGGACCCCAGTGCTCATAGTTTATGGCCTAATGTTTGTGTCTGTATAGTGCTTACCTGTGTCACTGCGGATCTGCTAATCAGAACCTCGGTGCTTATGCTCCCTCTGCTTTTAAATTTGTCACTGTAAGCTAGTGACTTCATTTACCAATTTCAATTGGCACACTGGACACCCCTTATAAGTCCCTAGTATATGGTACCTAGGTACCCACGGCATTGAGGTTCCAGGACATCCTTATAGGCTGCAACATTTCTTTTGCCACCCATAAGGAGCTCAGACAAACCCTTACACAGGACTGCCATTGCAGCCTGCATGAAATAGTGCACACACTATTTAACAGCCATTTTCACTGCACTTAAGTAACTTATAAGTCACCTATATGTCTAACCATCACTTGCTGAAGGTTAGGTGCAAAGTTACTAAGCGTGAGGGCACCCTTGCACCAGCAAAGGTGCCCCCACATAGTTCAGGGCCATTTCCTGGGACTTTGTGAGTGCAGGGACGCCATCACATGTGTGCACTACACATAGGTCAATACGTATATGCAGCTTCACAATGGTAACTCTGAATATGGCCATGTAACATTTCTAAGATCATGGGATTGTTCCCCCATTCCAAATCTGGTATTGGGGATCCAATTCCATGAATCCTAGGGGCTCCACCATTGACACCCAGAACTGCCAAACCTGCTCTCTGAGGCTTGCACTGCAGCTACAGCTGCTTCCACCTCACAGACAGGGTTATGCCCTCCCGGGGTCTGAGCAGCCCAGTCCCAGGAAGGCAGAACAAAGCATTTCCACTGAGAGCAGGGTGTTACACTCTCTCCCTTTGGAAATAGGTGTTACAGGATGGGGAGGGGTAGCCTCCACCAGCCTCTGGAAATGCTTTGAAGGCCACAGATGGTGTCCTCCTTGCATAAATTAGTCTACACTGGTTCAGGGACCCCTTGTCTCCTGCTCTGGAGCAAAACTGGACAAAGGAAAGGGGAGTGACCACTCCCCTGTTCATTACCACCCCAGGGGTGGTAGCCAGAGCTCCTCCAATGTGTCCCAGACTTCAGCCATCTTACTTTGCAAAGTGTGGGGGCACTCTGGAGGGCTCTGAGTGGCCAGTGCCAGCAGGTGACGTCACAGACCCTTCCTGATAGGTCCATACCTGATAAGGTAGCCAATCACCCTCTCAGGGCTATTTAGGGTCTCTCCTGTGGGTTCTCTTCAGATTCGGCTTGCAGGTTTCCTTCAGGAATCCTCTGCAACTACTTCATCATCCTCTGACCTCAGATCAACTGCAGCCTGCTCCAGTAACCACTGTAACAGCAACAAAGTATCCACAAGGGATACTTTTCTTCTGCAACCTCAGCTCCAAGTCAACAACTGCAACGGTTTCCATGGTGTGCACACTCTGGGGACTCCCTGTCTTCATCCTGCACCAGAAGGACCGACGAAATCTCCTGTGTGGTGACGGAGTCACTCCCCTGCTCTAGCATGCACCTTCCAAGACGACGACCGGCACTCTTGACTCCTCTCACAGCGATGATTGTGCTCCTAAGGACACAGAGGGTGGACATCATTGACATCGACTGTCCTGAGGTCCGGATGACGTAATTTGGAGGACGTAAGAACTTGCCTTCCCAGAGAGCGATGGTACCCCTGTGTACTACATCTCCTTCACCTCCTGAGGCCTCTGTGCACTATTTGCAAAATTCCTTTGTGCACAACCTGGCCCAGGTCCCCAGCACTCCATCCTGTGATGGTCAACTTGCTGAGTTGTTCTCCGGTGGCTTGTGACCTTCCTTTGTTGTGCTGCATCAACTGCATTTTGCACCTCCTTTGTCCCCATGTCCTGGGACTCCCGGGGGTGCTGGCTGGCATCCTGAGGGCTCTCTAAAGTGCTGAGAGCCCCTTCTTCCTCCTCACACAGAGTTGAGGCCCCCAGGTCCATCCTGGGTCCATCCAGCACCATTTAGATGCAAAATGCATTTTTGTTATAACCAAGGCTTGTTGGCGACTTCCAAAACGAAATCAGGTCTGCAACGATCTTCACTTCGTCAGAAATCCTTTGCATTATGCAGGAACCCACTGGCATCTTCCTAGGGTGCATTCCTGCAGTCTTCAACTAACCAGGGACTCTTCTTTTGCACCGTCTTGTGGGTTGGCAGGGGCTCCTGTCCTTCGTGGATCTTCTTTCAACTTCTGGACTTGGTCCCCTTCCTTTGCAGGTCTTCAGGTCCAGGAATCCAGCAGTTGTTGTTCGCAAGTTTTGGTTGGTTGCTGCAAAATCCCAAGCATGAGGTGTAGTGTGTCCTAAGGAAACTTGCAGGACTTTACTCCTGCTTTTCTGGGCTCTGGGGTGGGCTAATTTACTTACCTTTACTATATTCTTACTCGCCCAGCAACTCTGCACACACTACACTTGTCTAGGGGGGAATTTGTGATTTGCATTCCACTTTCTTAGTATATGGTTTGTGTTGCCCCTAGACCTATTTTCTCCCATTGCATTCTATAGCATTTCCTATTGTTTGCATTGTTCTATGACTATTTACTTGTCTAAGTTTGGTGTCTAGTGTATATATTGTGTATAATACTTACCTCCAGAGGAGTATTGTCTCAAATATATTTTTGGCACTGTGTCACCCAAATAAATACCTTTATTCCTGGTAACACTGAGTATTGCCTTCACTTGTGTATAAGTACTGTGTAACTATAAGCGGTATTGCAGGAGCTTTGCATGTCTCCTAGTTCAGCCTAAGCATCTCTGCTATACCAACCTACATCAGCCTAAGTTGCTAGAACACTACTACTTCACTAGTAAAGGGATAACTGGACCAGGTGTAAGTACCCAATGTACCAACTACAAACCAGGCCAGCCTCCTACAGTGAACAACAAAAATGGACTGTACACTAGACAGGAAACTCAATAAAAGACTGGCACCATCTTAAACTGCCTATCATATTATAGCAAGCAATCCCACAAATGAAACTTATCAAATTGATCCATACAAGTAAAGAAAACAAAATTAATAGTAAACAAGGGCCAAGGCTTGTCACATTAACCAGCTCCGAATAAAACTGCAGAGCTGTTTCTGCAGTGTAACAGTTAAGCATACCTGAATGGTAAACAACAAAAGAGGACTGTTCGCTAGACAGTAAACTCGATAGCAGGCAGGCACCATCTTAAACTGCCTATTGTATTATTGCAAATAAAAACACAAGCAATCTCATAACTAAAACTTATCAAATTAAGCCATACCTACAACACTATTACTAGGAGAGTGGCAAGGCTTCTTCCAAGAACTAACTCTAAATACAACTGCAGCGGTGTTAGCACAGTATAGCAGTTAAGTAAACATTATATTGTTACCACAAATTTAAACAAGGAAGAAAATTACCTAGAAAACACATGAGCAGTGAAAAAGGACGTAATTCCATAGTTGAATCCATCAAATACCGTAAGTGGATGAATAGAAATATTAACTTAGTATTGTGAAACACCGTAATGTAGATGGCAAGTCAGAAATGCATGCCGCTAAGCATCACACAACAAAGTCCAAACCCCAAACAGATGAAGAATGGACAGGGAAAAGGGGCACAGAGCTAAATAGTGGGTGCCATCTTGTGCTACTACACCAATATCCAGGTCCATAACTGCATATGGATGTTGTGAGAGAAAAGGTGAGTATCGATGTTAGGAGTGAACGAATAAGCATGCTAACAAATAGAAAGGAAGAGTACCTCCACCAAGCAAGTAAATAAGAAAAACATGGGCATGTGTCAAACATAACATCATGTGTACATGTAAGTGATAACCTTCAGGGAAGCCCATAACATACAATGGAAGAGCCACGGGATGACCGCATAAGGGTAGTAATGATACACAAAACTCAATCCAATCCAATAGCTCTCATTAATCATTAAAATAAGAACAACGTCACAGACATAAAACCATAGCCTGTACAGGCTAGAGATGTTATTGCCATGAATCCAGAAAGATGTGTAGTTCTTGGTCCAAATTGAGTGCATGATCCACTGTACTCAGCTTCGTAAGCCAGATCATTTCCCTCCTGCCCGGTGCCCGAGTTTGATATCTTCCTCTCTGGCTGTCCACTACCAGATCGATAGCATGGAATCTCAAGTTAATCAATCCACACGGCTCATGAGATGTATTGAGATGCACAGCAAGAGGGTAACTTTCATTAATATTTGTAATAGCACAAATATGTTCCTGTATTCAATCCTTCAGAGGGCTGATGGTACTCCCTATATAAATCTTTTGACATGTACAAATAATGCAATAAATTACATACCTGGAATTACAGTTACTGAAAACCTTAGTAGTGTGCACCACAGATGTATTATATTGAAACTGTTTTATAACTTGTCATATGTTACAAGGTTACAATGGCCAGATTTAAAGAATCCCTGAGGTAACGGTTTCCACCAGCTAACATTGGGTTGCACTTTTGCAGGTGGAAGGAAGCTTGGACAAAGAAAATTACGTAAAGTCCTTCCCCTACAATATGTGATACATGGTCTTTCCCTGACAAGTTCCTTTACTTCTGGGTTCAATTTCAGTACATGCCAATGTTTCTGAAGGATCCTGCGGAACACGTGGCTCTGAACATGATATAGTGTAGTTAGTGCCAGTCTTGGTTCTGACTCTGATCTTTTGGTCTTATACCTTGATAGTGAAGCACATTCCACATGTCCTATCCTGTGTTTGGCTTTTGCAACCACTCTATTTGGATACCCCTTTACCTTGAATTCGTCCATCAGTTGTTCTATTTCAGCATGGTACAACATTTCATCACTACAGTTGTGTTTTAGTCTGATCATCTCTCCATACAAAATGGAGTGTATTGGAGACCTAGGGTGTGCACTACTGGCATGGATAATTGGATTGCAATCAGTGGGTTTGCAAAAAATGGACGACTGTATCTTGGTATCCACACAATAAAGTGTAAGATCCAAAAATGTAATTTGTTTTCTGTCTGCGAAGTGCGCAAATGAAATATTGAAGGGTTACTGTTGAGGAAGAATACAAATTCAGACGTTTCTGTGTCCCATGACCTGATCATCAGTATGTCGTCTAAAAAACTTCTCCAAAAGACAACATGTCCAATAAGCTCTGGGGACAAGAAGACGAGACATAGGTTTTCTCTATCCATTCCATGTACAAATTTGCAAATGATGGAGACCCCATCACCTCGCACTGACATTGTCGATACCAACAACCATTATGAACAAAACATTGTTATCAAGAAGAAGAGCAATCCTGTCTTTTTGCCTTCTGGCCTCTTGCTTTTATGGCATACTGGACTCTGTTATTGCTGTATATTTTCTCTGAGCACTTTACCACTGCTAATCAGTGCTAAAGTGCAACTGCTCCTTATATAAATTGGACTGTTGATTGGTTCATCCATGATTGGCATATTTGATTTACTGGGAAGTCCCTAGTAAAGGGCACTAGAGGTACCAAATACTACTTGTGAGCCTTCAGCACTGATTGTGCCATCCACATTAGTAGCCTTATAAAAATGGCTCAGACCTGCACTACAGTGTCTGTGTGTGCAGTTTTAAACTGCCAATTCGACCCCGCAAGTATACTTACTTGCCAGGCCAAAACCTTCCCTTTTACTACATTTAAGGCACCCCTAATGTAGGCCCTGATTAGCCCAATGGGCAGGGTGCAGTGTATTTACAAGGTAGGACATGGACTGGTGTGTTTTACATGCCCTAACAGTGAAATTCTGTCAAATGCCAGGTGGAGCTATCGACTTCAAGGAACTGTATTTTTGAGTTAATTCTTGCAAAATTCATATCTTTCTTACCGTATGTTGGATTTTTCATTGTGTTACTGTGTGTTGTGTGAAATAGCTTTACATTGCTTCTGAGATAAGCCTGACTGCTCGTGCCAAGCTACCAAGGGGATGAGCAGGGGTTATCTGTGTTGGTATTTCCCTTATCCTGACTAGAGAGAAGGTCCCTACTTGGACAGGGTGAAAACCGACTACCAACTAGAGACCCCATTTCTAACAATAAGCATATTAGTGTGTTCTATAGGGTAGCATCCCTTGTTGCAAGAAAGTACCATATCGCTTGCAAACCTAGCATTGGTGGAATAGATGTATTTAAAAATACCACGTCCAATGTAACAAAAAAACAGTCTGTCCACACAAAATCAGATTTAAAATATCCCTGGTGTCTTGTATGTATGAAGGTAAATTAACAACATATAGTTGGAGAAAAATGTTGATGTATTCTGACAATCTTTCTGTGGGTGAACCAGTATCTGAAATAATAGGTCGACCAGGAGAAAACTGTCCTGGTTTATGGATTTTGGGAAGAACATATATAGAAGGGGCCACTGGTCGTGGATTGAAAAGATATCTAAACTCCAGATCTGAAATAAGACAAAGATCCTTCCACCCATTAAGTTTTGATGTTCTTAAGGGGGTCACTATCTCCAGCCTCATGAAGGCTGTTGTGTCAGACAGCTGTCTATAATTTTCTGATATTTGATCCCTTCTATTCATAATGAAAATGTTCCCTCCCTTATCCACCTCCTTAATGATAATGTCAGGAGCTACTAAGAGTTGTTTAGATAAGTTATCCCTGTACCTTCCAACCCGAGACCTGTTTGAATCCTCTCATTTGTAGAAGTCATTGGTCACTAGTTTATAAAAGATCTCAATTGGAGCATCACCCTGCACAGCACAGGTTGAAAGGTTGATCTGGGTCTCAGGCTACTGTCAAGACTAAGATCAGGGGAAATGCCTAAATCGACCGAAATATATGTCAGTGAGGGGGAATTTGATACAGTGGTTTCAAGGGATAGAAGTACTTGCAGATCCTCAATGTCCTCTATTCCTCTATTGGTTGTTGTCCTTCTGGATAGAGTGTTTCCTGCATTAGAGTCATACCCAAGGGGTGGAATGGGCCACATCACTTTGTTGGACATGGTGGTACTGTTTGCCTTCTGGGATGCATCTGTGAGCAAGTTAATGTTAGGTGCTCAACAGGTGGGGTCCACAGATGAAGGCAAGAGTTTCTTATGAGTCAGTTTGGTATATCAGTAGAATAGAGACAAAGTGATCCTACTTTAGAAAAGCATAGAACTGACAAGTGACCCAGCAGTAGTGGGCCATTGTCCATGGTCTATCGTCAGTGAGACTGCAGCACTGATTGTACTACCCACAGAAGTATCCCTTTAAACATGCCTCAGGCCTGCCACTGTAGAGCCTGTGTGTGCAATTTTAAACTGCCAGTTCGACCTTGTAAGTGCACCTACTTCCCAGGCCCAAACCTTCCTTTTTATTAATTGTTAATCACCCCTAAGTGTATTTAAAAAGGTGGACATGTACCTTTAAGTTTAACATGTCCGGGTAGTGAAAAACTATTAAATTCATGTTTCACTACTATAAGGCCTATCGCTCTTGCAGGCTAACATTGGGATAAACTTGAAAAAGCCTTTAAGATTAATTTCCAAGGTAGAAATTTGGAGTTTAGTGTCTCATTTTAAAATAACTACTTATGATGAAGTGTGATTTTAAATTGTAAGTCTGAAAATGTCAGTTTTAGAAAGTTGGCATTTTCTTACATTAACTATTCTGTGCTCTGCCTGTCTCTAAATACACATTTTAGGTGGGTTACAGCTGGGCTTTGTGTATTCCCTCTAGACCGTCTAGAGGTGTGCCTGATGGGCCATTTGCATTCTGATGGACCATCACCAGGCTCATAGGCCATGCTGGGCAGGATGGGAGGGAGGGGTCTGACACTTGTACCTGAATACGGCTATGCCTGTACCCACACAATGAGCTGCATACCCCTCTGTAGAGTGTCTGGAGCCAGGGAAGGAAGGACAGGGACCATTCCCACTTCAAAGGACTGTCTTTGACGTCTCCCCCGCTTAAACAACTGAACTGGGTATAAGTACTGGACCCACACCCCACCAAATTAGCACACTTCTGGACTAGAGGATATTCAGCCAGGAAGAGGGACTGCTGTGCTGCTGAAAGGGATGCCACTCTTCTGGTCTTTGCTGAACTCATGCTTTGCTGTGCCTGCTGTCTGCTGCCTTCCTATCCTGGAAGTAACAAGGACTGGTCCTGCATCTCTACATCCCCAGAACCAAGTGACATCAGAGGCTTGCTGGATTGTTGGCTTGCCTCCTGTTGTGAAATCTCAAGGCCATCAAAGATTTCCTTCATCTCTGCTTTAGCTGCTGGACCCTGCCAACGGTGAGTCCCGTTCTACAAAGAAGACCCAATCCAGCCCTGGGCCTTAGAAAGGGACTCTCCAGCTGACTTTCTCTAAAATCTGATGCATCAATGCTGTTGCAGCAATTGGAACTGCCACATCCTCCCGCAACGCCGATGCTTCACTGCTACCACTGAGGTCAAGGACTTCACATATGGCTTCAGATCAACGCATCACCACCAGGCCCAAAACATTACATTTGCTGTGCAGAATGAAGACATGCATTGCCTCCATCGCAAGGGGGGTCAACATCCTTTTTGCAGGGACTCCCTCCGATTTTGCCTTAGGAGCTGAACCCATTTTTGTTGGCTATAGGACTCTGCGCAACTTTTCCTGGTAGCCAGTGGTAAAGTGCTCGCTCCTATAAACATGGTAAAATTGTCCTACACCTAAGTGGGAAATTTAATTTACTTGTCAGTCCCTGGTTTATGGTGCTACCGGTATCCACGGCATGACACCTAAATGCTACTAAGGAGCCTGCAACACTAATTATACCCCACACTAAAGTAGCCTTTGAAAATATGTCTCAGGCCTCCCACTGCAGCTTGTGTGCAATTTTAAACTGCCGTTTTGACCTAGCAAATTAAATCTTTTGCCAGGCCTAAACCTTCCTTCTTAATACGTATGCCATCCCTAAGGTAGGCACAGAAGTCTCATGGGGCAGGGTGCATTGTCTCTAAAAATTAGGACATGTGTGTTTCAAGTTATTTTTCACTGCTGTAAGGCCTGTCACTCCTGTTAATCTAACACAGGATTACCATATTACATTTAATTTGTGATAATTGTGGAACTGGAACAGATAGAGATGTGCTGTTTACACTCAAATCAACCGTAATTTAAAATACTGTTAAATTGTAAAGTCGGATTCTAAGTTACATCTCTGAAAATGCCACCTTAGGAAAGGTCTACATTTTATTGTCCTAACCATTTGTGCCATCACCCAGTGCCCTGAGTCACATGACTGTGAATGGCTCTGCTGTTGGGGTTTGTGTATAGCTACCAGACAGCATCACAAAGGGGACATAGGTGTGGATACAGTGGGCCATCCTGTCAGGATGAAAGGGAGGGGCTGTTGCCTCCTACACACATTTAGGAATTTGACACCACATCTGCTTTGTCTTTTATCTCCCCAGACAGCTTAGAACCTTGATAGGGAAGGGGAGGAACTTTCCAGAACAAGATATGGGGTAGGAGAGGAGTCACCCCACACAAAAGCTGGCACAGGTATAAACATTGGACCTCTAGAGCTACTGATCAGAACACTCCTGGACCTATGGACATTACAGAAGAAGGACTGCACTGCTGCCAGAGGATTGCCCTGATACTGAGAACTATTTTGCTGCCTGAGAAGGAAGTCTGGATCTGCTGAATTTCATCCCAGGCTAATCTGAGTGACTCCAAGAGTCAGTTGGCTGAACTACTGTGGGTGTTAGGAGGATATAACAAGTTCCGGAAGCCTCACTGCAACTTTCCAGCAGACTGCTTGCCTGGACTAACCTAGACTTGCAACTGGACCTGCCTGAGCAGTTACTTTCACCAGGAGACTTTGGGGGTCATTCTAACTTCCAAAGTTCCCCCGGCAGAATACCGCTGCGCGGTCAAATGACCGCCGCGGTAATTCTGGCTTTCCCGCTGGGTGGGCGGGCGACCTCCAAAAGGCCGCCCGCCCGCCCAGCGGGAAAGCACCAGCAACGAGGATGCCGGCTCCGAATGGAGCCGACGGAGTTGCTGGTGTGCGACGGATGCATTTGCACCCGTCGCGATTTTCAGTGTCTGCCACGCAGACACTGAAAATCAATGTGGGGCCCTGTTAGGGGGCCCCTGCAGTGCCCATGCCAGTGGCATGGGCACTGCAGGGGCCCCCAGGGGCCCCACGACACCCGTTCCCGCCAGCCAGGTTCTGGCGGTGAAAACCGCCAGAACCAGGCTGGCGGGAAGGGGGTCGGAATCCCCATGGCGCCGCCGTGGAGGATTCCCTGGGGCAGCGGGAAGCCGGCGGGAAACCGCCGGCTTCCCTTTTCTGACCGTGGCTTTACCGCCGCGGTCAGAATGCCCCAGGAAGCACCGCCAGCCTGTTGGCGGTGCTTCCGCCGTCACCTACCCTGGCGGTCTATGACCGCCAGGGTAGGAATGACCCCCTTTGACTACCCCAATGACTGCCAATGAGGAGCTCCCATGAGATTTGCTCTTTGAACTGCAGTGACTGCCAGCAAAGACTGGCCTGCTCTTTGTGCTACAGCGATGACTATCTGTGACACTGTCCCTGCTCCTCTTGACCACTCCACCACAAACTGAACGCACATTTTTAGTAGGACTAACCTGGTCCCTGTATCTGACCCATGCTTCATTGTCGCTGGCATGCGCTTCTGACTTCTCCCTGGTCTAGTACACCAGATGACCATAAAGTTCCATTTTGTGATTTTAGGCACCGTTTTCACTAAAAACTAAATTCAATAACTCTGGTTCCCCAGTTCTACTGATTGGGTTTTTATCTTTCTGGTATCATTTTATTTATTAAAATTTACTCTATTTTTTGGGAGATTTTTGTTCACTTTATTACTGTTTGAATGCTGCATAAATACTTTACACATTACCTCTAAGTTAATCCTGACTGCTTTAACAGATTCAATTACTATGTCACCATGATGGAGGACAGGCTCACCTTATGTAGAAATGTTCACTGTCCCATCTGGCATTTCTACATTGACAGGAATCACCGTCATGGTGGTTCCAGTCAACGAACTGTAATTTTGCCATACATCTATGTGAACATGAAAGAGCTATATCACAAACTTAGCACGTTTTTTTTATTTTCAAAAAGAAAATCCACAAGCCACATTTATTTTAAAATAAAAAAGAATGCCCTCTTGCACTGTGAGATTCTTCCAGTGGCAATTGGGGCACAAAGCACTGTTCAGTGCTCCTTGCACCAACTGTTTCCTGGTGATGAGGGGCATTAAATCTCCTACTTGTCCCCCTATCTGAATTAGGTAGATGGATATTGTTGGAATTTTTTGCTTATGCAGGGTCATCCCCAATACTTTTGCCTTCTGCCTCCTATTTTTTCTGACCTGTTGCTGTTGGCTTTTGAACTCTGAGCACTTTTCCACTGCTAACCAGTGCTAATGTGTATATGCTCTCTGTGAAAATTGTATTGTTGGTTGGTTTATCCATGATTGGCATATTTGATTTACTAGTATGTCCCTAGTAAAGTGCAGTAGCGGTGCCCAGGGTCTGTAAATCAAAAAATACTAGTGGGCCTGCAGCACTGGTTGTGCCACCCACATAAGTAGTTCTGTAATCATGTGTCAGACCTGCCACTCCAGTGTCTGTGTGTGCAGTTTTTAACTGTAAATTCAACTTGGCAAGTGTATTCACTTGCCAGGCCTAAACCTTCCCTTTTCTTACATGTCAGACACCCCTAAGGTAGGCCCTAGGCAGCCCCAAGGGCAGGGTGCAGTGTATGGTTAAAGTAGGACACATATTAAAATGTTTTATATGTCCTGACAGTGAAATATTGTTAAATTAGTATTTCACTGTTGTAAGGCCTGTCCCTCTCATAGGTCAACATGGGGGCTACCTTTAAAGATGATTAAAGTGTAGATTCCCTTTGGGAGCGGATGGACATGTGGAGTTTGGGGTCTCTGAGCTCACAATTTAAAAATACATATTTTACTAAAGTTGATTTTAAGATTGTGTGTTTGAAAATGCCACTTTTAGAAAGTGAGCATTTTCTTCCTTATACCATTTCTCTGTCTCTGCCTGTTTGTGGATTCCCTGTCTGGGTCAGTTTGACAGTTGGGCTGGTTGCACCTCACACTCGACAGTGACACAAAGGGAGCTGGGGTGTAGTCTGCATTTCCTGATGAGCCATCTGTGCTAGGAAGGAGGGGAGGAGTGGTCAATTACACCTGAAAGGTCTGTGCCTGTCCTCACACAATGCAGTCTCCGACCCCCTGGTGAGTGTCTGGGGCCTGGCCTGGGCAAGGCAGGATTTCACATTCAAAAGGGACTTTACTTTGAAGTAGGCCTACTTCAAAGGAGAAATTGGGTATAAGAAGGGCCCCCAAAACCACAGACTTTAGATCACATCTGGACATCAAGAGGAACCTCTGCCTGGAGAAGAGCTGAAGAGCTGAGGAGAAGTGCTGCCCTGCCTATGACTATTCTTTGTGGAGCTATCCTGCAGTTGCTGCTTCTGCCAGAGTAAGAGGGCAAAGACTGGACTTTGTGTGCCTTCCATCTTGTGAAGTAATCTCCAAGGGCTTGATTTAGAGCTTGCCATCTGTTGTTTGAAGTCTCAGGGACAGCAAAGACTTCTCTCTGCCAGCACCTGGAGTCTCTGGAGAGACTCCTGCTCTGACAAGTGGTGCCCTATCCAGTCCCTGGGCCCTTTAAAGGAAAGCTGGTGGAAATCCAAGGAAATCGACTTCGGACGACTTCGGACCGACGCCGCTGCTGAATCCGGTGATGCCACCTGCAACCGACTCCGTGATCTTCTCTGGAACGCGACGCCCTTTGCAGGCCCGACACCACTGCAGACCCGCTGAAGTCTGCGACACTGTGGAAGTCTCCGCACCACATCGTGACTGACGCCGCTCGAAGTGCGCGGATTCAACGTTTCGCACAGACGCCGTGATCCCCGACTTCGCGGATATAATTGTTTTCACTCTTCACCAAAGATACTGTACTTGGGGGTCTAGGCGACTCCCTGTCCGGCGCCGCTGGTGTCGGCTTGTTCGGAAGACTCCGTCACGATGCTGTGTTAATACCTCATCGAAGCATTTTGCATTTCTAAGTGCTATTTTTGAGTTTAATCTTTAAAAATTCATAACTTGACTTGTGTATGTCGGATATTTGTCATTTTGGTCTTGTTTTGTTTAGATAAATATTTCCTATTTTTCTAAACTGGTGTTGTGTCATTTTGTAGTGTTTTCATTAAGTTACTGTTTGTGTTGGGACAAATACTTTACACCTAGCACTCTGAAGTTAAGCCTACTGCTCTGCCAAGCTACCAAGGGGGTAAGCAGGGGTTAGCTGAGGGTGATCCTCTCTTACCCTGACTAGAGTGATGGTCCTTGCTTGAACAGGGGGTTACCTGACTGTAAACCACAGACCCCATTTCTAACAGATATATAGCCAAACCTCCACCAACAATAACCCCAACAGGCCATCGAAGCAGTTTGACCACAGCATAGATAAAGCGGTCTCCACTTTTGTCGAACTATGGTCATCTACATATAAATCAGGCGGGTGGACCATAGTCTTGCTTGGGAGGGAACTCTGTTAGTGTTGGGGTTTTCCCTTTGCCAAGATATAAATTGGGCCCTCTGTCCCAACTAGTCAGTTTTACACAATTCTTTATCAATCATCCAAATTGAAGACTGTAATTCCACTGCTGAATTCTTATCTACAGGTATATGAATGTGCCACAGTTGCCACATAATGAATCATCGACTTCCCATGTTGCAGATTTTAACACAATAAGTGTATTTTGATGCAAAAAAAGTTATTATCAAGGTTGTACAAGGGTTCCAACTCTGCACCCAGGAATATGCAAAAGTTAACTGATTACCTTTCAGTTGTTGATTATTGTATTCCAGCATTTAAAAAGTTGGTACATTTCCTCCCATATTGTAATTGATGACCTGGTGACAGAACCTTTGTCTGTAGATGGAAGCAAAGTCTTTAATACCCAAAAATATCTCAAACTCACTGGTAGGCTGATTCTTTGTCATGAGATTTAACATTTATTTCACACATTATTATGAAAGTAGTTATTGTCTGAAGAGGGCATTTTGACTGTAGAAGAATCACAATTATGCTACTTAAGGGGAGACTGATATTTTCAATGCTAAAGTGCCTTCTATATGACACTTGAATCTACTGCCCCATTTTACAGACGTGCTTCTAGAGGCTCTATAATGTGCATTAATGCCAAAACCAAAAGAGAAAGCAAGTATTAAAACATGACTATAATCAATGAAGCACACCTTCTTTTAAAGACATGCACAAATGTAGGGTGTTTTCTTCTGAGTGTAGCATTGTATATGGTTTTTTCGCTCCCTTTTTCACTATGGGATCTAGAAAGGTAACTGTTAATATAATACCAGCCTATGGTTTCCATGGAAAACAAAATGAATAATAATTCATTTAAATATTTTGAAAAGGGTCTGCTGAATGATATTAGTTTTCTTAAGAGTTCTCTGCTTTAAAAGATGTATGATTACTTTGCATCAATGTGTCAAGAAGCAGTGTAGCAAAAGTTTAATGATACAAAATGGGTTGCTTAATCCGCCATTGGTCACATTACATACTGCATAATTCGTGCTTAAATTTTCCTTTGCTTAGTGCATAATTTTACCAACCCTGACATTCAGTTTGTCCTTCCACTACAATGTAGTTTTAGTAGCTCTGGACATGTCATCAGTTAAGCCAGCCAGCTCCTGATGGACCCATCCGGGAATTAACCTATATGCATTTTCACACATAAAGCACAGATCTCAAATCATTTCCAAAAAACAACAGCACCTTACCCACCACAACCAAACCTCAAGTAATACAACACTCAATTAATGGAATTTTTTTGTTTCTTTCTATCTGGTGCACGAGGAGTCCTTAAGTTGCCTGTTTAGGGTGGGCCACCATTGCAATTTTGCTTCATACACCCTCACCTAGATGAGTTAAAAAAATTTAAATTGATATAAATACAGGTCTTTCAGGTATCAAAATGTAACAATTCAGAACATTCCAAATGCCCCTTAGAACTTACAGTATAATACTAATTGACCGAACCTACAGAGTGATAACCAGATATTAGGTCCAGCTAAGACCTGACTCCAAGCACTGTATATTGTAGGACACATGATTTAAGTTAATGTGCATTTGTTATTCAGACAGAAAATTAAAAATATAAAGGAGCTGCACTCTTGTGCTCATGTTATAGCAACACATAACTGTATGCAATGTAATTATATGCACTACTGCTAAAACCTTTCAGCAGTTAAAGGGATGAATAATTAATTTGCAATGTGTTGAAATAAGACATTGTCTACGGAATACCTTTTAACATCTTAGTTGTCCAAAGTCACTTGTTCACAAGAAAAACTAGAGGCTGCATATGAATTCTAACAAAAGGGATTATTTAGCATTTGATGGGTTGTACTCAATTCTCCCAAAGCAGCAAATGAAGGTGCTCCTCTTCCCTGGCAATTTACAATCAACTAAATTAGAGTTCTACACATACTTGGCGGAGATCCTTGTGCCTTCAGAAGAGCCACCACCACAGCTGTCCTTCGAAGGCACTGTAAGTTTACTGAGTGGTCATCATATGTAATTTCTTCAAAGGGTAAGTTTGTTTTTGGAAAAAAAAGACTAAGGCCCTCATTACAACCCTGGTGGTCGGTGTTAAAGCAGCGCTAATACCGCCAACAGGCCGGCGGGAAAAAAAATGGAATCACGACCATGGCGGAAACCTCCAACATAGACAGCCACTTTAACACTCAGACCGCCATGGCGGTAGAAACAAACAGCGCGGCGGTCACCGCCAACGGACAGGTGGAGGACAAAGTACCACCCACTGTATTACAACACGCCTATCCGCCACCTTTTCCGGGGCTGAACAAATGCTATCAAAAGCACTGCGGAAACAGTACACAGAAGGGAAACCACTCACCTCTCGACACCCAACGAGGAACCAGGACGCCATGGAGCCCGAGTTACACGTCTTGCCCATGCTGGTCTTCCTCCTTCTGTATCAGGAGCAGGACAGACGCCGTCGATGACCACGGTGAGTACTGCACCTACAACACAGGGGGGGGAGGGAAAAAGAGAGTGATACACACAGGCAACATGCAATACCCCCACTCCCACCCTCACCCACAACACCATACACACAAACACATGCAGCAACATTACATATAGACCTCCTCACCCCCTGGAAGAATGCAAGGACAAAAGGAAATGATTGTAATGATTGTAATCGAGAAAAATCAGATCGTGCAAGTTCAAAATCAGTATATACAAATATGTACAACAACTACACAAGTCCGGATAGTGTTCCAATCATTGTCCGTGGACCAGTGGTCCCAAAATGCATGGGCGAAGCCCACACAAGATACCTGACTCGAAACGGAGAGAACACTGCAGGGGCATCAGATTGAAATTGAACAGGCACCTCAGGGGGAAGGGGAGGGGGGGCACCTCAGCCGGATCAACGCACAACGCCACTGCTGCACGAGGGGGCTCGATGCCCATTGCTGTATCCTGGGGAGTGCAAAGCCACAGTCTCTGAAGTCTTTCCAGTGGGTGGTTTGCCCACTGCTTTATCCTGGGGAGTGCAAAGCCACAGTCTCTCAAGTGGATAATAGCCTCCACTGTTCTGGAGCGGGCTTTGTGCCGAGAGTGCTTCATCCTGCCAAAGACTGATGTAGTGGATGTATCTCTCCACTGGTTCTGGAGGGGGCTTGGTGCCCAGAGTGCTTCATCCTGCCAAGGACAGAGGTAGTGGATGTATCTCTCCACTGGTTCTGGAGGGGGCTTTGTGCCCAGAGTGCTTCATCCTGCCAAGGACTGATGTAGTGGATGTATCTCTCCACTGGTTCTGGAGGGGGCTTGGTGCCCAGAGTGCTTCATCCTGCCAAGGACAGAGGTAGTGGATGTATCTCTCCACTGGTTCTGGAGAGGGCTCGGTGCCCAGAGTGCTCCACATGCAGTGTGGCTTGTCCCATTACCTCACATGGGTGTGTGTGCCACGAGATTGCCGAGGAACAGGTAGCATGATAAGCCATGGAGGCAGAGACATACCCCAACCTGCTGCGACTTCACCTGCTACCTGCAGGTGCAGTGATGAGAGTCTGGCCTCATGGAAGCTGGGCAGGGTCCAGGAAGTTTCCATCCAGCCTCGGACAGCTACCCACTGGGGATGATAGCCATGTCAGCTGTGGTGGCACTGTCTGAGCACGTCGCAGGGCTGGTGACGGTGCTTGCAGCAGTGTCTGTGGCGGAGGTGCTGGCGGTGGTGCATGTGTCAGCACCTGTTGAGGGACACAGCAGGACGTCTCCTGCAGCCTCGGACGGCTACCCACTGGGGAAGATGGTGGGGACTGTTGCTGAGGCTGCAGGCGTGCTGGTGGCGGTGCAGGTGGCAGTGCGGGTGGCGGTGTCCACCGCCGTACAGGTTGGTGTAGTGGATGACAGAAGGAGTGACTCTAGTCCCTCAGTCAGAGCCACTGTGCCCTGTCCTGACCTGCTCTTCGGCTTGTGTCCCTTGCCCATGTTGCCGCAGGTGTCTTGCCACTGTCACCTTTTGGTTTGGAGGAGCCCTTGGTGGCTGGTAGGTGCGGCTTCTCCCTCCGGGATGTGGGCACCTTCTTCACCTTGGCAGGTGGCTGAATTTCCTTGGCCTCGCTAGGTGGCACACTGGCAGCCCTGATGGGTGGTGCACTTGATGACAGCGCAGTTGCTGGCACCACTGTGCCTGGGGATTTGGTGGCTGAGGTGCTGGGCTGGGACCTGGAAAGCCTGGCCCTAGGGGAAGGACGGGGGAGGTGTAGGGAAGAGGTCAAGGATTGCCAGGAAAAGCTTCTTAGACACACTGGGACAGGAAGATGGAGGGGGTTTTGGAGTGGAGAAAGAGGTAGTGGTTGTAGGAGGTGTACGTTTTCTGAATTTGGGTGAAGGTGCATGGGCCGAAGGCTGTTGTGATGTGGATGGCTGTTGGGCGGGTGTGTGCCTGCGTTTGTGTACTTTGGGAGGAGGGCTCACAGACACACTGGGAGAGGACACTGGGGATGTGTGAATGGTAGTGGGGGTGGTGATTGCATGTGAGCAGTGTGTGGTGATGGGCGTGCTGGTGATGGAGGTAGTGGCTGAGGATGTAGTGCATGCCGGTGTGAGTGGAGACGAGACAGGGAGGGAGGAGGAGGACGTGGAGGAGGGGGACACAGTGGAGGCAGTGGATATTGGTGTGTCTGCATGTGGATGGTGCTAGTGTGAGTGCCTGTGGGATGTGTGGTGCTTATGTTTGCCATGTCCACTCTTGTGTGTTGATGAGTGTGCATGCTGGTCTGATGGTGTGCTTGGGATAGGCTGAGGTACAGGGAATTGGGTCTGGGTGGAGGAAGTTGGAGGGGGGAGGCTGGACACAGGTACAATGGCTGCCATCAGTGCTGAGGCCAGAGTCTGAAATGCTCTCTGTTGGGCCGCCTGCCCAGAATAAATGCCCTCCAGGTATGCATTTGTTTGCTGCAAATGCCTCTCAACACCCTGGATGGCATTCAAAATGGTAGATTGCCCAACAGTGAGGGATCTCAGGAGGACAATAGCCTCCTCACTGAGGGCAGCAGGGCTGACTGGAGCAGGGGCTGAGGTGCCTGGGGCGAAGGAGATGCCCACCCTCCTGGGTGAGCGGGCACGGGACACACACTGAGGGGCTGCTGGGAGGGCAGTGCAGGTAGGGGGGTGGCGGCTGTACCTTTTTATGCGGTGATCACAGAGGTGCCCACCACCGCAAGGGAGCTCCCATCAGAGGAGGAGTCACTGTTGCTGGTGTATGCTCCTGTCCCCGTCGTGGAGCTCACCTCACCTCCGTCCCACTGGTGCCTTCAGACTCCGTTACTTCACCCTGCAGGGCCATGTGGGTTTCAGCTCCCTCCTGCTCCGGTGCCACTGCTCCTCCGCCACATGATGCTAATGCACGCATGAACAGGGAGACAAAACAAAAAGGGGGGGGAGACAGAAGAGACATATGGTCAGTGCATGCAACACCACTACCATTGGCGGACACAACATACAGGGAGCAGCCCTATGCACTAAGTCTTGCACTAACAGTTCTTAGCAAAGTCACATGCCCATGGGGGATGAGGCCTAAGCCCAATTGATGCACACCTGGAAGCCACAGGAGCCTGACTAGGTGTAGTTGGCTATTGTGTAGGGTGCCACAGAGCCTGCCGAACAAGGGACCATGCCTACCAAGTTCACCCTGGCCTAGGGGAACCCACAGCCCACTTCCCCCCCCCAGACACCTCGTAAAGCACGCTGAGTCAGCTGAATTAGAGTGTACACACCCCCTTGTGGCTTCTGTGATGCCCTCAAGTGCCCATCCAACTCCGGGTAGGCCACTGCCAGGATCCGGTACATCAGGGGGGTCATGGTGCGACGGGCACCCCTTCCACGTTGGGAGGCCATCACCAGCTGGGCCTCCGCCGTCTTCTTGATCCAGCGGTGCAAGTCCTCCCATCTTTTACAGCAGTGGGTGCTTCGTCTATGGTAGACCCCCAGGGTCCGGACATCCTTGGCGATGGCACGCCAAATACCCTTCTTCTGGTGGGCGCTTACCTAGAGGAAAAGTGAAGTTAGAATGGATGTTTCTATCCCATACATTTCATCTCACCCATTGCCAACACCTCCCATTGTTCATTGGATTTGTTTAATATTATCTTTCAATTTTATAATCACCATGCATTAATATGGTTATTTGTTCCAGTTTCTATGTTGATAATGGTGCCTTAGGCATTAATGCTTCATATTTAGTTAGAAGATTGGCAATTTCCTTTGATTACCAACAGCTAAATACTCAACATTTCCCTTGTATGTTGGTTTCTTGTTTTTCTCCTGTCTTTTCTTATCTCTCTTATTTTTCTTAATATTCTTATTTTTCTTATCATTCCTTCTTATTTTTTCTTATTACTTCTACTCTTTCTACTGTATTCCCTGGTGTATAGTGGTTAAATCGGTATATCTATTATATCCTTTCTATTACACATTTTCCTTTAGGAAGCTTTCAAATATGGCGCCCTCGTATTGCTTACTAATATTCAATAGGACGCGCCACTCTTCCACTCATGTTCGAGTACGATCTCGAACATGGCGGCGCTCTTTTTGCTCTTTTTTCTTTTTCCTTTCTTGAAGTGAAAATCAAGAAAGGACTTGAAGCTGCGAGTTTTGTCTAAAAAAAGAACGATCGCGCTACCAGCGTGCTCCTTAAGATGGTGGCGGATGCGCCACTTTGAATTCTCGTTCCCGGCCGATATCGGCGTTCTCTGGAACGGGTATGTTATATTTTAACTCGCAAGATCTTAGGGGCATATTTATACTCTGTTTGCGCCGGTATTGCGTCGTTTTTTTTACGCAATTCCGACGCAAAACTAACTCCATATTTATACTTTGGCGTTAGACGCGTCTAGCGCCAAAGTCCATGGAGTTTGCGTAATTTTTTTGCGTGGACACCTACTTTGCGTTAATGACATGCAAGGTTGGCGTTCCCGTCTAAAAAATTGACTCCGAGGCATGTGCGCCGTATTTACACTCCCGGGCAAAATTCACGCCCGAGAGTGGGCGGGTCAAAAAAAATGACGTACGGCCGCTTTTGCGCCGTTTTTTTAGCGCCTGGTCAGGGCAGGCGTTAAGGGACCTGTGGGCTCGGAAGGAGCCCAGAGGTGCCCTCCCATGCCCCCAGGGACCCCCCCTGTCACCCTTGCCCACCCCAGGAGGACGCCTAAGGATGGAGGGACCCATCCCAGGGACATTAAGGTAAGTTCAGGTAAGTGTTTTTTTTTTTTCTTTTTGTGGCATAGGGGGGCCTGATTTGTGCCCCCCTACATGCCACTATGCCCAATGACCATGCCCAGGGGACAGAAGTCCCCTGGGCATGGCCATTTGGCAAGGGGGCATGACTCCTGTCTTTGCTAAGACAGGAGTCATTTCTATGGGGGTTGGGAGTAGAAAAATATGGCGCAAATCGGGTTGAGGCGAAAAATTTGCCTCAGCCTGACTTGCCCCATTTTTTGGCACCCAAGCTCCATATCCCCCTACGCCGGCGCTGCCTGGTGTACGTTGTTTTTTTTCACGCACACCAGGCAGCGCCGGCGGCTAACGCCGGCTAACGTCATTGAATAAATACGGCGCCCACATGGTGCTTCAGAATGGCGTTAGCCGGCGCTAATTTTTTTGACGCAAAACTGCGTTAGAGCAGTTTTGCGTCAAAAAGTATAAATATGGCCCTTAGTATTCTCAAAGGCCCCTATTTACTCACTTCTCTAGTTTCATATTTTGTTTTCCTTTTGCTTATATACCATTTACGTAGTTTTAATTTTACTGTGAATTAACTACTCATCTTTGCACTCATAACAGAACTACCGTTTGAACTTGTTCACTATTTTGCTCACTCTGATCGTGAGAAGATCAACAACTTTTAGAATTCTGCCTCACTTTCATTTCATTTTTTGTAAATTGTATATGTCCCCGAATTACTGACATATAAGTTATATGTTGCTTTTCATTGTTTGATTTTGCAGATTAACTATTTTCATTTTAATACTCTGAACACCTGTTCAGTAGTGAAAATGACCAACAATTATGGTAATATTATTCTTTACATTGGTTAATTTTATAATTGCTAATTTTTTCAAAATAATTATTTTTACATCATCATGTTGCTTGTAATGATCAATTTTTTTTACTGTTCACTATCAGGTGCCGGGATCAACACTTGACTTACTATTGCACCTTTCTGTGATTTTGTATCCTTACACGTATTGTACAACTTACCAGATTTCGCTGTTTCTCACTATAGATATTATGTAATGTTCACTTATCTCTCTCATCATCTTTTTCTCACGTTGTCTATAAGGAATAAACTTGTGCACTTCTATTGCTGGGCAATCCTTTCCCAGACAGAATCTTCGGGCTATATTAGCACTATGATGAGCGCTTTTGTAACCATCTTGGACATTCACCCCTCGGTGTTTCTTTTGGCTCTTTTGATTTTTTTGATTTTTTCATGACTTCTGAGTCATCACTTTTATTCTTAACTTTGCCTTATCTTATTATATACAGCCTTGAGAAAGCCCTGGTGAACGCACCCCATAGGGTGAAACACGTGTTTGCTGAATATCCATTAGTTTCTATGCTCCTTCTACCTGTAGTACATGAAGTGACCTATATTTGCTGAATAAATTTCAAGTTTGATTAGTGGCTTCGGAGTACGGAACATTATTATATATTTGGCAATTAAATGCTGATAAACTATCATTCTACAAGTGGGAACTTACCATTTATTCTTAGTTTAAAGTCCATATATGGGGGACTAGGGTCCATTCCCCCCGTTTTAAGCTCCCACGTCCATCTAATTTCATCAGCGACCAGGCAATTCCTTACGGGAAGTTATAAACTGGACCCTCATTTTTGATCATTGCCAAACACCTCCCACCCTGGCCCAGACATACTTACACACGAAATGCTGACATGCTGGCCTGTCCCCCACCCCACCCTCTTCTATCCACGACACTCAATACAATCATGTGCCATCCACCATGCTCAAAGTGTACTCACCTGTTTGTCTGGAGGACTGTACAGTTGCGTGTACTGGGGGAGGACCCCATCCACCAGTTTCTCCAACTCCTCTGATTGAAGGCAGGGGCCCTTTCACTAGACACTGTAGCCATCATCGCTTCCAGACACAGGTAACAGCAGCACTTGCAGTGTAGGTCCTCTCCTGTTGAAGGTCAGGTATCAAGTGAGGGAAGAGGTAGAAAATGGCAGCCACCTCCGCAGCAGTGCGTACCGTCACCACCGGTGTACATAGTCATTGGCTCCTGGGACCCATAGGGCCCAATGTTAACCATCGCTGAATTGCGCCGCGTTCTTCCACTGCCTACCGCGACGGTGTACAACGCCAGCGCAGTTACCTCATTTCCCCTTGTCCCACCTTACAGGTCAGGCAGCCGCCATTTCAGGGAGCCACATTGCAGGGGAAAAAACTGTGTCTCACCTATTTAGGCCTGGAATACGGACAGATAAAGGCACTTTGCAATTTTCCAACATTTTAGCAAATAACACATTGTGATACGTAAGGGTTGGATGACCCTCTGCTCACTGTTCTACTGGGGCAGGTGATGAGATGGCAGCATCCTCCGGTGTACAGAGCCATGGTGGACCTGTCGACAATGGAAGAGAGACACATCATTATCACTTACAGACTTGATCGTGCAACAATCCTGGAACTGTGTGCCCAGTTGGAGCCAGACCTGATGTCAGCTATCCGCCAACCCACAGGAATCCCCCCTCTTGTGCAGGTTCTGTCTGTACTCCCTTTCCTGGCCAGTGGGTCTTTTCAAACAACAGTGGCCATGACATGAGGGATGTCCCAGCCAATATTCTCTAACGTGTTGTCCAGAGTGTTGTCTGCCCTGCTGAAACACATGCGTAGCTACATCGTTTTCCCTCAGGTGGGGGATTTGCCCACAGTGAAAGGTGACTTCTATGCCCTGGGACACATCCCTAACATCATTGGTGCCATTGATGGTACACATGTTGCATTTGTCCCCCCCCGCAGGTGTACCGGAACCGGAAAAGCTACCATTCAATGAATGTGCAGATGGTGTGTTTGGCAGACCAGTACATCTCCCATGTGAATGCCAAGTATCCTGGCTCTGTGCATGACGCTTACATTTTGAGGAATAGCAGCATCCCTTATGTGATGGGGCAACTCCAGAGGCACCGTATGTGGCTAATAGGTGAACCCAAGGTCCCAACACAGTTGACATAGGTGTCTGCGTATGGGGTTGTCCCTAAGGGTTAGTATCTGTCTGACAGTTGTTCCTCGACATTTGCAGGTGACTCTGGTTACCCCAACCTGTCATGGCTACTGACCCCACTGAGGAATCCCAGGACAAGGGCAGAGGAATGGTACAATGAGGCACATTTGCGAACTAGGAGGATTATAGAACGCACCTTCGGCCTCCTGAAGGCCAGATTCTGGTGCCTCCATCTTACAGGTGGATCCCTATACTACTCACCGAAGAAGGTGTGCCAGATAATCGTGGCCTGATGTATGTTGCACAACCTGGCTTTGCGACATCAGGTGCCTTTCCTGCAGGAGGATGGGCCAGATGGTGGTCTTGTGGAAGCCGTGGAGCCAATGGACAGTGAAGAAGAGGAGGCAGAAGAAGAAGTTGTAGACAACCGAAACAACATCATCATGCAATACTTCCAGTGAGACACAGGTAAGAAGATGTAACTGCTTCCCACATCTCATACTATTGTTGGAGCTAGCATAAGTCTGTCATTTTCACTCAGTGTATGGACCCTGACTTGTTACTTTGCCTTTCCATTTCACAGATCTGGGTCCCATTTTGTGCCCTCTGCTATGTTTACTGCTGGCCTTCAGCCTTGTTTCATTGGTATGTGAACAAGTACATTGACATTGCTATATTCCAGAGGTTTTGCAATTACACATTTGTGAAAGCATAGACTGACTCCAGATTGTTTTGTGATTCAAAGGTGTTTATTTCTGTGCAAATAAGTGGAGGGGGTTGTGAAATGGGCTGGGGTGATGGTGGAGGAATGTCCATGGCAGAGTCTAGTCTATTTGTTTCACAGGTGCATTGTTCAATGGGGCATAGGAAGTGGAGCAATGGCAGTTTAAGCTGGACAGGGTGTCAAAGTGGGACAGAAGGGTGACATTCAGGGGGGTCTTATTTCCTGGCGGGGGTCTTGGCAATGTTCTCTTTCTTGTTCCTGGATCTCAGGGACTGTTTGTGGGCTGGTTCTCCTTCTGCAGGTGGTGGGGTGCTGGTGGCCTGTTGTTCCTGTGGCAGTGCCTCCTGTCCACTAGCGCCGGCGGATGTGGAGGGCTGTTCATCGTCCAGACTTTTATCAGGGGCCCGTTGGTGTGCCACTGTGTCCCTCCTGGTGTTGACAAGGTCTGCCAGCACCCCTGCAATGGTGACCAGGGTGGTGTTGATGGACTTCAAGTCCTCCCTGATCCCCAGGTAGTGTTCCTCCTGCAGCCGCTGGGTCTCCTGAAACTTGGCCAGTACCGTGCCCATGGTCTCCTGGGAATGGTGGTAAGCTCCCATGATGTTAGAGAGTGCCTTGTGGAGAGTTGGTTCCCTGGGCCTGTCCTTCTCCTGTCGCACAGCAGTCCTCCCAGCTTTCCTGTTATCCTGTGCCTCTGTCCCCTGAACAGTGTGCCCACTGCCACTGCCACCAGGTCCCTGATCGTCCTGTGTTAGTGGGGTTGCATGGGTTACCTGTAGTGGTGGACACACTGCTGATTGACGTGTCCTGGGGACAGAGGGATGGGCCCGCTGGGTGGGTGCTGTGGCAGTGTTTCCTGAGGGGGAGGTTCAGTGGTGGTTTGTGACTGTGTCAGGGGAACCGACTGTCCCGAGGTCCATGATGGGCCGGGCTGGTCATCTTGATCCAGGCATGCAGAGCTGCTGTCATAACTGTGGGCCTCTTCTGTGGGGGGACTGGCTATGTCTGGCACCACCTATCCGGTGACGTTGGGTAGGGGTCCTGTTGGGGTGTGAATGCATAATCTTAGTATCTGTGTGTGCCATCTTGTGCAATGGGTGAGTTAACCTCTACTCCTGTGCTTACATTATTGCCATGGCCCTTGTGTGATTGGTGATTTTGGGGCATGAGTGAGTCTCTCTACTGGACATGCTTTAGTGATGGGTGTCCATGCATTGGTGTTACATGCAGGGCTTGGTTTTGGGATGTATGGGTTGTGGTAGTGGTGTATCTGTGGGGTGTTGGGGTGATGGGTGTGAGGGTGGGAGTATGTGATGGCATGCAGGTGGGGTGGTGGGATACAGTAGTTAAGAAATGACTGACCAGAGTCCAGTCCTCCTGCTACTTTTGCCAGGCCCTCAGGATGCAGTATTGCCAAGACTTGCTCCTCCCATGTTGTTAGTTGTGGGGGAGGAGGTGGGGGTCCACCGCCAGTCCTCTGTACAGCAATCTGGTGTCTGGATACCACAGAACATACCTTCCCCTGTAGGTCGTTCCACCTCTTGCTGATGTCATCCCGTGTTCTTGGATGCTGTCCCACTGCATTAACCCTGTTGACAATTCTCCGCCATAGCTCCATCTTCCTAGCAATGGATGTCTGCTGCACCTGTGATCCGAATAGCTGTATCTCTACCCGGATGATTTCCTCCACCATGACCCTGAGCTCCACCTCAGAAAACCTGGGGTGTCTTTGCGGTGCCATGGGGTGGTGTAGGTGATGTGTGGGGTGGATTGTGTGGTGCTAAGTGTGGTGATGTGTATTGGTGTGTTGTGTGAAGTGCGTGGTAATATTGCTGGGTGATGGTAATATGCGCGTCTGGGTGCTCGGTTCTCTATTTCTCTGTACGTGGTCCCTATTTTTTAGGAGTGGGGGTTTGTGGGTGATGTGGGTGTGTGTTTTATATTTAATTGGGTGTGTGGGAGTGGTGTGCGTATGTGTATCAGGTGTGTGTATTTGGAATTGTCCAATGTGGCTGTGTTTTGTAAGTGTGTGTGTATTTTGAGCGCGGCGGTGTGTACCGCCAATGGAATACCGCGTTTGAAAGACCGCCGCGTGGATTCATGTGTCGTGATAGTGTGGGCGTATTTCTATTGGCGTGACGGTGTCGGTTTGGTTATCGCCAGTTTCTCGCTGGCCTTTGGTGTGGCGGACTTTTGTGGGTGTCTGTATTTTGGCGGGTTGCGTGTTGTGGGTCAGAATGACCGTGGCGGTTTACCGCGGCCGCGGCTGTATGTTGGCAGTCTTCTGACAGCGGTATGCACCTTTTACCGCCAATGTTGGAATAACCCCCATAATCTATAAACAATTTTAGAACAACACATTGTGCTACTGTATGACTAAGCAGGTAAGGTGGTAAAGAAGCTTGATGACCTGCAGGATGCCTTGGGTTATTTGCATGTGTGGTTCCCAATGGAACTGAGGTTTATTTTACATTGTTGGGGCATGTTTGTGGGATCATGAGTTCATTTGAAAGCCAGCACAAAGAGTTCAAAGCATTGAAATTTACTAGCTTGTGCGTATGTCTTTGTTTTGTTAAAGCAGTTCCTGCAGTGCATATGTGATGTCGCACAAACAACTTTGTTTTCATGCAGTGTACACTCTCATTGTGCATTTTCCATGTTATTGGAAAGAACAAGTACAGCTCAATATGTTTCTATCAAATCTGGTCACAATTGTTTTTACAGATGATGTTAACAAGTGTTGTGCCTTGTTGCAGCAACATAATGTTCAAACTTCATTTTGACCTGGAAGCAGTAACAATGAAAGTTGAATGTTGTGGTCCTGTGGCTTTAGCTAAAGTGCTTTGCAGGCTCAGAATAGCCACATGCTTCAGCTTTGGATGAAATTATAGCATCTGCTGCACATACGTATAAACAAAGAGCAGTGGTTGCCTCTTCATATTTATAAGCTGTACTGTCTGTGGATCATAAACTATCTCATAAAATCTCGGAGTTAATAAATGGACTAAAAGCAGAGCAGTTCCACTTAAGCCAGCATGCCGTCCTATTTGTGTGGTTCATTGGCATTGAAGGGATTAATAATAATATAGTCCCTGGTCCATCAATGTGAAAAGGTGTGGTTCCTGCAATTATGGCTTTCAGACCATCAAAGTGTAAAACTAAAAAGATGAGAGTGGGTATAGTATTTTTCTGGGAAGAAACTGATTTTTGAGGCATCAATTTATACAGTAATCATTATTGCTACATCCTTATCCCAGGTCTTTCATAAAGTAAAACTCTATACCTCTGTAAATGAGGGAGGATGACATCATGGACTTGCCATTTGTCTTTAGACTGAAACACTTCTCAGAGTTCATCTTCAAACCTACTAGCCAATACACAGTACCATGCAGTGAACAATGTGATGAAGCCATATGAGGTGAGCAATGCTCTCAAAACTGGAGTGGCAATAAATGTTCTTGGTTAAGCAACGTTTTAGTGGCCCAAGGGCATGTTTAGTGAAGAATCAGACAAAAGACTACCCTGCTGTGTAAAAAACCTGAATGAAGACTGGACCTTCTTGTCTTGAACCCATAGTCCCAGACTTTTTTCTAATGGTTTGCTCACTAGCCTACTATTTGAGGTACAGGAGCACAAAAAGCTTACAGAGGGCTATCTCCCTGCAAGTGCCTAGCTGGCCAGTTCTCGACCCTGTCCTCGACTCTCCTGTTGGCCTTGGTTGGAGAGAGTCCAAACCCCCAAGTGCTGAACCCGGTCACCTAGTCCTGGACCCTTTGCTGTTATCTGATTGTACTCCTCCTGTCCACAAATTTCATGAAGTGGGACTTAGAACCATTGGCCAACTTTCTGCCTGGAGAATCGATGGAGACTTATGTTGCAATTGAAGCCACAGCCATTGACATTGAATCACCAGTGAGCCTCAACTTGCTGGCTTACCCAGCTGAAGGAGATCTTACTTCCACACATTTTTCTTAGTCTTAACATAGAGAGCTTCAAAAGGACTGATGCTGAGCAGCATCCAATCAACATTAGGCTTTCATGGGCACAGATCTTTGGTTACAGCACTTGGAAAATTCCCAAATTTGTTGACTGCACTGGGTCCCCACTCTTCAGCAAACCACTGTCATCGAGCCCTGCTTCGGACTTAGCTTGCAGCTTGCCCCACACACTGATGTGTTAGCACCCACTTTTTCTCCATAGAAATCAGAAGATAAACTTGCCACAGAGACAACTTTGGTCCATGTATTCGACCAATGTTCCATCACAATCAGCCCTAACTTTCAACTTTGGCCATGTATTGCATGAACCCATACTCACAGCTGAATCTTTCTGCTTTTTGGGTCTAGTTTTAATTCAAACTTTAAAAAATCATATCTCTGGTTCTTCTTATAGAATTTCTTGTCATTTTGCTATCATTTTATTTATTAAAAAAGATACACTCACATTTTCTACATTGGTTTGGGATGGTTTTTATCTTGTGTTTTCAATTCACTACTTTTTGAATGGTGCATAAATACTTTACACATTACCTCTAAGTTGAGCCTAACTGCTTTGTGTCAATAAAACTGGTGGGAAGGGGTTAAGCACAGGTTTATTTAGTGCCTTGTGTGAGTCACCCTGACAGGAGAGTGAATATTATTTGAAGTGAGTTCTTACCCCCTTCAACAAATACTATAGGTTTTTACACAGGCTGAGCAAAAACAAAGAAATCCTGAAGGTTGGTGACCCAAAATCCATTCTGTTTATTTCTTCATTATGAAAATGCCATAGTTATTCCACAAACTTGTGGATAGCTTTAATGATATTGCAAATTGATTTGTTAATCAGTGTGTGTGCTACATTTGTGAATTTTTCATTTCAGAAACTGCCTACTTTCTTATCAGACACTGACAAAAACCTGCATGTCTTCCTTTATCCACACAAAAATATAACTAGCATAAAAACAAAGGTTCTTATTTAGAGTTTCACGAATGGGATACTCTCTCACAAGAGTGATGGATGAGCCATTTACCATATTACAATTTGATGAGATATCCATGATGTCTTGACAAAGTATCCCTTCCTGCAAATTTTAATAAGGGTCATAGTTGCAGACATTGACTGTTTGAGTGTCACTTTGAGAATGGCAATGATGAATGTATTCATTAATGAAGCAGTACACTAAGTTTACATTACATTTTGTTATTAAGAAAATAGTCATTTGCAGTTGTAATAATTTTCTGACTGAATATGCCCAAGATGGTTTAACAATTGCAAAATGCTGTTTGTGTGTTGTTATGCTGACTGTGCTGCATAGTAATAGTCTGGGACATGATATTTTGAGATCATTTCTAGGATCCTTTATCAGTGAAACTTCTTTCTCTTTACTGATGTTTGTGTGTACTTGCTACATGGCCCCAATTACCTCAGGTACATATTTTGGGCTTGCTTAACTGCATCCAATAAAACCCTCCTGCTTACAAAGCTCTGCATTATGTCTGTTTTTCAATAACTAGCACAAACTGTTATACTTAATTTTGCTTTAGAGTATAATAATATTTATGTCAGCATCTTTTCACTTCAGCCTCTCTCATAAGCTAAAGACTCTGTTCCACCCTATGCTCATACTGAAAGCAATAGCAAATCTCAGATCTGGACAATGCAACTGTAAAGGAGTAACTACTCATATACACCAACTCACACCAAATGAGAGGCACCTTTATCCTCACCTGTAGAGCCCATGAATAAACAGTATGCCATTGACCAATCAACATTGATCATAAGAAATAATCTGTAAGCTGCAAATACGAGTTTCTACTACCCCACTGTAGAATGCTTCAATGTTTTCATTTAGGGCTGTTGCATAAAGTACAGCATTGCCATAGTTCCAAAAGGTTTGTACTCCCACTGGTGACACCATTGAACTCAGTTCAATGCCCCATCACTGCATGTGAAAGACAGGTTACTGTAGCCCTGCAGAACTCTATCCAATACTTGTTTGAAATAGAGTTATTCCTTTTGGGTTACTAACAATCTCTATAAGGGGATTAGGGGCACCATGGTATAGAAACAACCCTATTTTGTTTTTCACAATATCACACACATCTCACTAAGAAGAATAGAACAGTTTAAATAAAAAGCATTTATTGTGACAGAAATAACTTGTTTCCTAGAACATCTAACACACGGGATATTGTGAAAACAGCATGAAGGCATGTTGTGACCAAAGAGGATAAAAGGAACATTTCTAACATGATAGAAAAGTCATCTAAGACTCTAAAATCTACTTCTATGCACTACTCTGAGAGAGCATGGAAAGCAGAGCAACATTCAGTTGTGAGTTCCGTAGGGAGAAGTGATGCACTTTGTAGGAGGCTGGCCTGCTTTGTAGTGGGTACCATGGGTACTTACACTTTATACCAGGTCCAGTTATCCCTTATTAGTGAAGTAGTAGTGTTCTAGCAGCTTAGGCTGATAGAGGTAGCTATAGCAGAGCAGCTTAGGCTAAACTAGGAGACATGCAAAGCTCATGCAATACCACTTACAGTTACACAGTACTTATACACAAGTAAAGACAACACTCAGTGTTAATAAAAATAAAGGTATTTATTTTGGTGACACAGTACTAAAAATATCTTACAGACAATACTCCTGGAGGTCAGTATTATACACAATATATACACTAGACACCAAAATGAGACAAGTAAATAGTCATAGAACAATGCAAAACAGTAGGAAATCCTAAGGAATGCAATGGGAGAAAATAGGTATATGGGCAACACAAACCATATACTAAAAAAGTGGAATGTGAATCACGAATTCCCCCTTAGACAAGTATAGTGTGTGCAGAATCACTGTGAGAGTAAGAATACAGTAAAGGTAAGTAAATTATCCCACCCCAGAGCCCAGAAAATCAGGAGTAAAGTACTGCAAGTTTCCTTAGGAAACACTACACCTTGTTGTTGGGATTGTGCAGCAGCCAACCAAGTCTGCAAAGAACAACTGCTGGATTATTGGACCTGAAGACCTGCAAAGGAAGGGGACCAAGTCCAGAAGTCAAAAGAAGTTTCAGGAAGGACAGGAGCCCCTGCTAACCCAGAATTGGGTGCAAAAGAAGAGTCCCTGGTTAGTTGAAGCCTGCAGAAATGCACCCTAGAAAGATACCAGAGGGTTCCTGCATCATGCAAAAGATGTCCCATGGTGTGAAAATTGTTGCAGATGAGATTTTGTGTTGGAAGGCACCAACAAGCCTTGGCTACGGCAAAAGTGCTTTTGTCATCAAAATGGCGCTGGATGGACCCAGGAGGGACCTGGGGGCCTCAACTCTGTGTGAGGAGGAATAGGGGGCTCTCACAGGGTGGAGTGCTGGGGACGTGGGCCAGGCTGTGCACAAAGGAATTTTGCTAAGAGTGCACAGAAGCCTCAGGAGGTGAAGAAGACATAAAATACAGGGGTACCGTCGTTCTCGGCCAAGGCAAGATCTTACCTCCTCCAAATGACATCAGCAGGACCTCAGGACAGTCTACGTCCATGATGTCCACCCTCTGTGTCCTTAGGAGCATGCTCGTTGCCGTGAGAGGAGTCCCAGGGTACTGGTTGTCGCCTTGGAAGGTGCCTGCTTAAAGCAGGGTAGTGACTCTGTCACTCCATAGGAGATTCATTTGGTCCGTCTGGTGCAGGATGAAGACAGGGAGTCCTCAGAGCATGCACACTGTGAAAACTGTTGCAGTTGCTGACTTGGAGCTGAGGTTGCTGAAGAAAAGTGTCTCTTGTTGACACTTTGTTGCAGTTACAGCATTTCTTGGAGCAGGCTGTGGTTGATCCGAAGTCAAGGATGCTGAAGTTGTTGAAGAGGATTCCTGAAGGAAACTTGCAAGCAGAATCTGAAGAGAACCCACAGGAGAGACCCTAAATAGCCCTGAAAAGGGGATTGGCTACCTTATCAGGTATGGACCTATCAGGAGGAGTCTCTGATGTCACCTGATGGCACTGGCCACTCAGAGCCCTCCAGAGTGCCCCCACTACCTTGCAAAGCAAGATGGCTGAAGTCTGGGACACACTGGAGGAGCTCTGGGCACCACCCCTGGGGTGGTGATCGACAGGGGAGTGGTCACTCCCCTTTCCTTTGTCCAGTTTCCCACCAGAGCAGGGGAGAAGGGATCCCTGAACCGGTGTAGACTGTTTATGCCAGGGGGGCACCATCTGTGCCCTTCAAAGCATTTCCAGAGGCTGGGGGAGGCTACCCCTCACCAGCCTGTAACACCTATTTCCAAAGGGAGAGGGTGTAACACCCTGCTCTCAGAGGAAATGCTTTGTTCTGCCTTCCTGGGACTGGGCTGCTCAGACCCCAGGAGGGCATAACCCTGTCTGTGAGGTGGCAGCTGCTGTTGCTGCAGTGCAAGCCTCAGGGAGCTGGCTTGGCAGTACTGGGGGTCCATGGTGGAGCCCCCAGGATGCATGGAATTGGCTCCCCAATTCCAGTTTTAGAATCAGGGGAAAATTCCATGAACTTAGACATGTTACATGGCCATATTCGGAGTTACAATTGTGAAGCTACATATAGGTATTGACCTATATGTAGTGCATACGTGTAATGGCGTCCCCACACTCACAAAGTCCGGGGAAATGGCCTGAACTATGTGGGGGCACCTTTGCTAGTGCAAGGGTGCCCTCACATTTAGTAACTTTGCACCTAACCTTCAGCAAGTGAACGTTAGACATATAGGTGACTTATAAGTTACTTAAGTGCAGTGAAAAAGGCTGTGAAATAGTGTATGCGCTATTTCACGCAGGCTGCAATGGCAGTCCTGTGTAAGGGTTTGTCTGAGCTCCATATGGGTGGCAAAAGAAATGCTGCAGCCCATATGGATCTCCTGGAACCCCAATGCCCTGGGTACCTACGTACCATATACTAGGGACTTATAAGGGGGGTCCAGTGTGCCAATTGAAATTGGTAAATTAAGTCACTGGCCTACAGTGACAAATTCAAAAGCAGAGATAGCATGAGCACTTAAGATCTGATTAGGAGAGCCTCATTGATACAGTTAGGCACTACACAGATGTACACATTAGGCCACAAACTATGAGCATCTGGGTCCTGGCTAGCAGGATCCCATTGAGACAGGCAAAACATACTGCCATATAGGTTGTTATCTATGAGCACTGGGGTCCTGGCTAGCAGGATCCCAGTGACACAGTAACAACACACTGACACACACTCACAAACAGACCAAAAGTAGGGGTAACCATGCTAGAATGACGCTACTTTCTCACACACTTCATAACCTGTTGACAGCAAAAGCTGACATTATCTTTGGAGGCATGACAGCAGTGTTCCCTGTGAAGAGCATACACACTCTGCTGTGGCAGCCTTCCTCTGTGACTTGGCTTTATTAGCTCTGGGCTAAATATTGCTTCTTCAAAGTGGGCCAGCTGTAGGTGAGACTATCTTCTGGCAGAATCCCAGGTAAAAATCTGGGTGAAGGACCTCTCAATTAAGTGGTCAAATGGTAGTCCTTATATACTAAGGGCCAGATTTACAAGAAAGTGGCACATCGGCTGTGATGTGCCACTTTTCTTGTGCCCACTTGCACCCCGATGATACCATGTATGCACCGTATTTACAATACGGTGCACGAAGGCGCAGGTTAGCACAATAGCATCAAAATATATGACGCTATTGTACTTTGAAGGATAAGGACCATAAATTGTGCTAAGCAAAGGGAGGCCCATTGAAAGTAATTGGCACTTCATTTCAATACCTGCTCTGAGCAGGCATTAAAAATGACGCTAAAATAGCGCAGTGAAATGTAAATTTGACTGGGACATTTTTATGGGCCTACATGTGGGGGAACGCCCAGCTTGATACATTATGCCTGGCGCAGGCAAAATGTGGCGCAGAGGGATGCAAAGTGGCGCAATGCAAGTATTGTGCCACTTTGTAAATATAGCAAAGGAGAATGGCCTCCTTAATGCCACATTAGCATAAAAAAATTACACTAGTGTGCCATTAAGAGACACTAGGGCCTTGAAAATCTGGCCCTAAATCTTATCAGTGACTGGAATTTCTGACATAAGAGAACATCAATTCAGTCTGCACTACTTTGCCTTTATGACTGGGTTTGTTCTTATTTGACCTAGACACAGTGAAAAGTACACACTTGACCCAGACTTATGGCACATCAAGTGTTATATCTATGTAATCAGTTGAAAACCTGACACTTTCACAGTTCTTAGAAAGATGAGTTCAGACAACATCAGCGTCAAATGGCAGACATGACAATGATTCTGCATCAACGTGTCCTGCCTAAAATAAAGTCAGATGAATGGAACCTTAGGTCTTTATGTCAGGGCATACACGAAAACATGGTTAGCTACAGCATCACCTCCTGTCAAAATGTTTGCAATGTATTAAACAGGGACTCAACAGTACCACCATTGATGCTGTTATATTGCAATACATCTCTACAAATATATTCTACGGTATTGTACTCAAGAATGTAAGGCATTCATATATGTTCTCAGGAACTAACCTCCTAAACTAATATGCCTAACCCTAAATCTAACTTCCTTGGGAAATAACTTACAGTGTGCTTTGGATGTTTCTGTTAAGCGCATCTTCACAAGTCAAAACAATCCATGTGGAGATTCTGCACCCTTAAACCGCAACTAAACATGTGGGTGTTGCCTTCATTCTTACCACATATTTCTGCCAGTCGTGAGTAACAAAACTTGAAATTTTGTCATAGAAATTTTAACATAGCCGCCACCTCTCTAACACCCATTTAATGCTTCTCTAGCAAAGGCCTACTTATGCCAGTGAAGACACAAAGTTAATATTATTTTCAACTTTAGTAAATAGATGTTCTTTTCATAATGATCTGGGCCAGGGGTGTGGAATTTATTAAAATATCTACTTGTCCAGGGGACAGGTTGCTTCTCAAATCTACTTGTCCTGTAAAAAGATCTACTTGTCCCTTTGGTGCCATGTAGTGTGGCGACAAATTATGGCAGCAATCTCATTATGTAAGAGCTCTGATAATAGCCTCTCTGATTATGCCCGGGCTACTACCTTAGTAGGGCTTGAATACTTGCAGTTTCAATCCCTACTCTAGCAATTTCCTTATTTTTCCACCTTTCTGCAGATCTGCATACTGGGGCTGGAGGAAGCAGTAAGCAATAGTTCCAGGGCTGGAATGCCTTTGAGTCTGCAAACCTACTAACCTGCATGTTTTAAAGAGTTTCACCAGCTTCTCTCTAATATTTTCCCATAATAAGAAAGGTTGGACATTTACTCATGACAATGGCAGAATTAGAACTTCTTCCAGGGTTGGGAAGAAAGTGGCTTGAGGGAAAATGAACTTGCAAATGCTCAATAGATTTTCACATGAGCAAATCTACACATCGTATTTACCCATGCTAAAATACAGTTCACAAATATTTTATAGGGGTACGACATATACCATGGGTGCACTTTTGTGACTTTCTTTAAGAATTTGGGGCCACATGTCAGTAGGTTCAGATTTGCGACCCGCAAATTGCGAGTCAGAGAGACTCGCAATTTGCGAGTCGCAAATCCGAATGTAGGATGGTGTCCCTGACACCATCTGTGATTTGCAAGGGCTTCGCAAATGCCCACCTCATGAATAATCATGAGGTGGGTCGCAATTTGCGACCCCCTTGCGAATGGCGGCCCTCACAAGGATGGTGGCCTGCTGGAGACAGCAGACCACCATGTCTGTGACTGCTTTTTAATAAAGCAGTTTTTTTTTTTTTTTTGTAATGCAGTCCGTTTTCCTTAAAGGAAAACGAGATGCATTACAAAAACGAAAAATGAAACGTTTTCGATTCATTTTTTCAGAGCAGGCAGTGTTCCGCAGGACCACTGCCTGCTCTGAAAAAATGTTTACAGTGACATTCACAATGGGGAAGGGGTCCCATGGGGACCCCTTCCCATTAGCGAAAGTGTTAGCACCCATTTGAAATGGGTGCAAACTGCGATTGGTTTGCGCCCGCGTTCGCGGTCACAAAACAATCCTACATTGCACTGCGAGTTGCAATTAGGAAGGGAACACCCCTTCCTAATTGCGAGTCGCAAACCCGTTTTGCGATTCGGTAACCAGGTTACCGAATCGCAAAACTGGGTTTGTGCATCGCAATGTGCTTTTTGCACGCCGCAAACAGCGAAAGTCGCTGTTTGCGACATGCAAAAAGCTACCTACATGTGGGTCTTGGTCCCTAATTAGGTCTGGTGTTAACAAAACATTTTGTTTTTATTAAACTTCTATTTCTCTCTCTTTTGGCTGGCTTTACTGTGAGCGATCGCATTCTGCTCTTCCACAAGGAGCATATTGGCACACAAAGTAGTTTTGTTCAGTGTCAGGAACTACAGTGGCAATCAGTGACGTAACGAAACTGGAGGGTGCCCCTTTGCAAAGAACATGGAGGAGCCCCTTCTCCAGACTCAATTAGGCAAGGTGCTGTGCTGAAGGGGCCCCCAGGAGGGCAGCTGTGGGGCCTTTGTTATGCCACTGGTGGCAACGTGTGCTTTTAGAGTTCAAAAAATTTATTTTATTTTTTTGCCAGTGTTTGTTACAGTGTTGAGGGCCTGATAGCTCCCACAACAATAAAGTGTTACAAAAGCCATGTCAAAACAAGACACGCATTGATGAAACTAAAAGACTTATAAAAATATGTCAGATCAGTTGGCTTTGTCAGTGTTTGTTTATTTTCATGCTTCCCATAATCGTGTTGAAAATGGTTACACTGATTTTCCATTACAAATATTTTTGGGAAATACTAGCATGCACCAACACATTTTACTAAATGACACTTCATTTGCATCTAATCAGAGAGCATTCTGGGAGAATTATACTTAGCCTCAGAGCCTAAACTTTTCAAACGTGTATACACGTTTTTTTTTTTTGTACTGGAACCAACGTCAGTAGTGAAGTGTGACCTTAAAACATTTATTTACAGCACTCACCCTAATAATGAAGGATTTCAAATAATGAACCATAAATACAAGTTCGAACAGCATTATCTTTTGGAAACACATTACCTCAACTGTAGAGAGTTCCACTCTCTGTAAACAGGCAGCCAAAGGTTTTGTGCTGCAGAGGGTTGGGCCTACTTGTCCCAAGGACAAAGTAAACATAAAAGCTTGTTGCCCTTGACCCCAAACAAGATGTCCTGGGCTTTAAAAGCCATTGATCAATTACAGCCACCTCACATGAGAATGCAAGCACATAGGGTATGGTCTGCTATTAATTGCAGGTCATCATACCTGTGTTTGTAGCAATATACAAATCATAATGAAGAAAATTCCTGAATGTATGTTACTTTTTGGTTGAAGTTAAATAAAACCTGATAAATGCAAGCAAGACAGTGGAACATATAGGCATGTTGTCATAATTAATAGCTGAAGGGTAGAATTTCTTCAAGAATAATTTGATGAATATTCACATATTTGTGAATGTTCACATATGAAAATGCTAGTAGATTACCCGAAATGACCAATGGTTTTGATAATCAATTATTTTTTACTGGGGTGTCACAAAATGAAGGATGCTTTATGCAAATAAACAAATGATGCCTATAAAGAGCATAAGCATACAGAAAAAGGGACACCACAAGCACATGTGGCCATGTGCTGCAGAGTTTAATAAAGATGCAGAATGTCATAGCAGATAAACTCACAAATTTAATAGATAGCAATAATGGCAGCATATGATAATGACTTCCTGCCATATTCAAGGGTGTCTAAATTAGTGCTGACATTGGGGGCCAAATATAAAAAAAGTTGCAAAAAAGATGCGTGTTGATTCTGTTGTATAGCTATTTTAGCCATATTTTAGACACATACATTTTAGCAAACTAGACCTGCCAGTGTGCACTTTAGCCTAGTTACATTTGTATTCAGCATTGATTTATTTTTCTAGCAATAGCCACATTTGCAGTGTTGTTTCATTTTCTCTATTTAATTATTCTTTCACCTAGGAAAGCATTACATTCCTAGCCGGACATTCATTTCAATTTGTGTTATCCTCAAGGTTGCAGTCAGATAGGGTTGCAGGCAAAAGTGATACGCTGTGTCTCCAACATTCACAGAAACACACATACTCCAAAGTGGGGACCATTTTTTAGAATGACAACTGTTTTATTATTAAAACACTCCTTTGTCCCATACACGTTAGAAGGAGATTCCTGACAGATGACCACAACTGTATGCCGATTGCTGATTGCCTCGCTACAGCTGCTTGCTTGGACTACCGAACCCCTGGCCTACATTGGTATGGTGTCCCTCTAGACTACAGGCTTCCTTGTTCAGGTATGAGGGGTGATGCCTTCCCAGGGGGAAAACCTGAAGAGTAGATTAGGGTTTATTATGCTGTGCTTCACCATAGCTTAGGTAGGATACTATGGGGGTCATTCCAACCCTGGCGGTCATCGACCGCCAGGGTGGAGGACCACGGAAGCACCGGCAACAGGCTGGCGGTGCTTCCCTGCCCGCGGTCAGAAAAGGGGATCCGGCGGTTTCGCGCTGGATTTCCCCTGTCTGGGCTGAATCTCCATGGCGGCGCTGCTTGCAGCGCCGCCATGGAGATTCCGACCCCCTTCCCGCCACCCTGTTTCTGGCGTTTTTTACCGCCAGGAACAGGATGGCGGGAACGGGTGTCGTGGGGCCCCTGGGGGTCCCTGCACTGCCCATGCCACTGGTCAGGGCCCCAGCAGGATTTTCACTGTCTGCTTAGCAGACAGTGAAAATCGCGACGGGTACAACTGCACCCGTCGCACCCCTGCAACACCGCCGGCTCCATTCGGAGCCGGCTTCTATGTTGCAGGGCCTTTCCCGCTGGGCCGGCGGGCGCTCCTTTGGCGGGCGCCCGCCGGCCCAGCGGGAAAGCCAGAATGGCCTCCGCGGTCTCATGACCGCGGAGCGGCCAAATGGCGGTGACCGCATAGCGGGCGGCGCGGTCAGAATGACCGCCTATATATCACTCCTAGTGACAGTATAATGGAACTGTTTTTGAGTTTCACTCTCCTTGTCCCAATCTTGCTTTTATTGTGTTTTATCATCCTAGTTCTTGCGATACTTACCATTTTATCGAAGATGCAGTTACTTCAATAAACCTTTATTGAACTATATTCTGCATGTGTCTTACTTTGCCTTTGTGAGAATAATGTAACTAAGAAAAAGGGACGAGAGCTAATCAATCACGATTCCCCTGAGGAGTCTTTCTTGTCATGCACCCAGTTGCCACAATCATGACTGCTCTTGGGTGTAGATGAGACACTGCTAATTAGCCAGCAAATTAGATTGACAGGCAACACGTGGTGTGGAATTGTACTTAGTACCCCCCAATCTATGCGATTCTGCCGCCCAAATCCAGTAGCCTCATTAGGATAATGAGAACCTACGTGACAATTCCACTGAAGTTCTGGAGCAACCATAGGAGTTTGAACTTGGAGAGGCCATGGAAATAAACCCTAGATAAGCATGGTATATAGATGGGTATACATTTATAGAAGTATGTAAATTTATAGTACTCCAAGAAACTGCAGTTGTACTGTATAGTTATATACAAATTTAATTTTCACCAGAGAATTCTTCCTTCTCTAAATTAGGTATTTCCTCACCTATGAAGGAAGTTTTGTAGTTTTACATGATTAAATGCAAGGCGATTAGAAGAATGCAAATGATATACAGCATTATACATGGGCTTTAGTGAAAAACAGGAGTATTTTTCACTGAGGGATTCTGTTTGACATTAAATGTACAAAGAGAGAATCTCAAGATTTCTATGATTTCTCTCACAATCCCCAGGTGAAACTCATCCCTGTTATTCACTTTGTACCTTTCTATAATTTGATATGTATGCATGGACCCCCAATTTCACTGTCCTGTTTTTAGGTGTCATGGAGGGGCATAGGGGTAATTGTGAAGCCATAAATAACACAGCCTCTCCTAAGTGTCTCAATGTAAAAAAGAATAATACCAGGCCTCCTGCCACCTACCCTGACCAACCTCAGTGACTTCCCTCTTCCACTCCTCCAGAAAATATGCTGTTCATTAGAGCATAGAGAGTCAGTGTTGCACTGACAGGCAATCTGAGGGCCCTCACTCAGCAACCTTTTATTCCTTTATGACATAGCAATAGCAGAATATATATTTTTCACTATCCCTGTCATGGGAGTGAATAACCTAATTTAGAATGTGGGGTTCTCAACAGTGGCTCTCAGTGAGAGTCATACGTAACAAGACACATTGAAATAATTTCATAGCTATATGTGTTAAGTGCACAAAGCAAATCACATACAGGTCAATACCCTTTTAAGCATTTGTGATCAGCAACACTTTGGAATAATGTAAAGTCCTTACCAGTGCTTGCTGTGTCCCCCCTGTCTTCCACCTTGACAGACGCTGCAGTTCCATACCCTTCACTATTAGTGGTAAAAATAATTTTGATGTGGATTCAAGAAGATGACTGATGGAAATGGAGTAATTCATTTTGGAGGGGATACCCCTCCCAACTTAATAATTCCACTCTCATTAGGTCTGATCTCAGATCTGATCATCCATTGGTAGCTATGGCACAAGCAGCAGGCAATCCCCTGAAAAGGGCATGTTACATTCAAACACTAACAACAATTGTAAAGTAAAAAGCAAAATCCATAAAATTCCCAAATAATTAAGAAAAATTGAGAAATAAATAATGAGCAATCATACATCAAGAATTAATATAGGTTATGGAGACCTAGAGATGTTAATTAAAAAGTCAAAAGTGTCAAGAAAAGTAAAGCACCAATCAAAGGTTACAAAGGACATTGTTATTCAATGATTCAGGTCACTGTGATTTCAGATCAACAGTGATGCAACAGTGGTCTGACACACCAAACGGAATGTCTTAGTCAAAGATTTTACCATCTGACTTAGGTCCTGAATCAGGTTTGGCAGAAAAGGTCCCCCCAATGAACGGCGTTGGATTCCCCACTTGCCTTGTTGGTGGTATGCCCGCTGTATTACAATGTTGGAAGGTTGCTGAAGAAGACACTGCTGGAGCCCCACCAACTCTGCCAACCATTTGCTGATTGTCTCAATGGCCGCATGAAGAGAAACAGCAGCTGCCAGAGGGCGGCACGGACAAGTTTCCCACCGTCCAGATCATGAAGTGCCTTTCTGTCGAGCTGACAGTGGCAGTGAGACTGCCTGCTTCCAGACGGCTGAATCGAAGGAAATCAAGCGCAAGTTTACCCATTTCTTTCTTTTCCCTTTAGTCTCCGATGTGGACCCTTTTGTCAGGGGATCTCCTTCACAGCAGCAGCTTAACCACAAAGAAAAAATCCGTACATTTTGCACTTTTCCCCTGTTGACTGAACTTGGCACATGTGGTTCGGACTCCAGCAATGGAAAAGTGCTTGTACAAGGTATCTAATGTCATGCATATGTGTACATTTTACACTTATTTAGTCAAAATGTACACACCTGCATAATCACATATGAAAAAATAGTTCTTACATTTCTGATCCCATCGTGTGCTGGTCCCCCACCACCAGAAACACCACTGCTGGGTGAGCGGTGACATCTAAATATGGAGTACTTGGTACTGCTGCCATGGTGGAATCGCAGTAATCAGGCCTTTTGGCAAACACAATATAGCAGAGCAAGGTTCAAGGCTGAGGTTGGAGAGAGTCAACTGAACTGATATGTCATCTGTGAGCTCCTGTTAAAGGTATTGGCTTAGGTGCTAAAAACACTTAGGGCCTGATGGCGATCTTAGCTGATGGGGTTACTCCATCAAAAACATGATGGACATCCCATCCACCCTAATATGATTCCATTATATCCTATGGAATATCCGTCATGTTTGTGGCGGAGTATTCCATCCGCCAAGATCGTAATCAGGCCAAAAGTCAAACAAACCTGGATTTTATAGTTTCTTAATCTGCTTAATGGGCTTTGATAGCTTTGCTACTTCACCCTAGTCCAAGGTTATGGTGTGGAACAAAGTCACTTTTTTGGAGGTCAAAATCCCTCAGCAGGGCAAAGTTTCAGCAGGGCAACGCTCCACAAGGCCAGCTATCTTTTCTGTGATATGACACAGAACCAACTTTCAGTATGACAAAATGCTCTGAGCAAGAGAAAACTTGTTTTGGTGCAGCGCCTTGAGAGAAAACTTGCTTGGTTTCACATCTAGGGTGCAATATTATTGGACAAAACTCAATGCACTGTTCCATGCCTCCGGAGGTACGCCATGAACAGTTTTCTTATCAATAATTTTATTGCAAATGTTACAGTAATTATATCAAAGATGCCATAGAAGATGTCATCAATGATATAATATGTGGAGTAATTAGCTGTGCATAGAGAAGGCCCAAGTTATAGTCACCTTAGGACACGAGTTACAGTTACTTGAAATAATTCTAGCCACAACTGTTGAATTTCTATGGTTTTGTATGAGTAAATTCAGAACCTGACAAAGTAAAGTAATTTCAATTACTATAAGCCAATCCAACCACCACCATGATGGCCTTTAGATATGGGTTGCGGGGGTTGGCCGCAGGGTCTGGCCTGCAGCCAGGCCCTGTTCCTAAGCCTTAATAACCACCAAACCTGTGCCACGTATAGACTTTGACCTCGCACAGCGGGTGTTGGCTACAGGGCCTATCTCAGTCAGTGGATCTGTGAGTAGGTGCGTGAGTGTCTGAGTGGGTCTGAAAGTGGGTGTGTGAGTCTATGAGTGGGTCTGAGTGAGTGTCTCAGTGTGGGTGTGAGTGGTCATATGAGTCTCAGTACAAGTATGAGTGAATGAATTAGTGTATGAATGAGTGTGATTTTTTTCATTAATTTGTATATCTTTGAAAATCCTCGAATATCCTACAAATTCAAGGATATTCAAGGATATCAGAGGATATTGTGCATGGTGAGGTAAAATCAATTTAAACCCATAATGTGACCCTAAAACACCCCTATATCACACCCCTGCCGTCAGGGAACCTGCATCCTGACCCCTTGCACCACTGATCATTTTTATTTTCAGCCCTAGGGACCCACTCTGATAACATCGAATGACGGGCGCAACTTTCTAGTCAGATTGTGGTCAGCCAATTAGAGCACTACTATTCGCACAAACAAATGCAAAAATGTGCAAACATTTGTGATTTATTTGTGGCCAAAAATATGCAAAAAAAATCCCCTTAATATCTCCAAAACTACTGGACAGATTTACACCAAATAAGTGAAAGTACAATCTGTCTACATAAAGCTAGGTTTCTGCCAAATTTGGTGTAATTCTATCCAGTGGTTCGGGCTGTAGTTGTGTCCAAAGGTCCTATCATAATTATAATGGGAAAAGCAATGTTTTGGGCCCCCCTTTATCTTGGCCTCCACTTTGCGGATCATACCGAAACATTCTGTGCGCAACAAGAATCACTGGGGAACTTTCAGTTGGAAAATTTTGTGACGATTCATCAAACGGTGCCAAAGGTATAGGCAAGTTAAAAACACTTTTTCAATGGAAACATGGTCCTAACTATAACTATCTAGTGGAAACCTCCATGAGGTAATATATAGCAGAGGTTGCGATTAAGTTTTATTGTTGGCTTCTCCCAACGCATTCCGGCCCCTCCAGTAGGTCTTCAACCCATTCTGTACTGATACCCACTTCAGGCTTATTTTGAAACCAGCTGGCTATTTGAAAGTATTTGCATCTTGAAAGAGAACTGTTTGCAAACCTGGCAAAAGCGTCCCATGAAATCAAAGTATCTCCTTCGAGCAAATGGTCCCACCTTAAGATTTCTGAGTTCAATAACGGAGCAGCAAGCATGTCTTGAAAACACACCGGGATTCCAGGGGAGTTCCATATAGGGGCCATTGCACTATAATATGGCATGCCAAGGACCTTCCTAATATGAGACCATACCTCATATGCTGCCTCTCGGACTCTGAAACAGACCTTCTTAAAGCATTTAGGGTGGGCAAATTTAAAAAGAAAATTGCTTCCCTTTTCTCTCAAATCCGCTGTTAGAACATAATAATGCAAGGGAAACAGCTGGTAAACCTCAGACAATATTGACATAATATTTTTTAATTGGAAGGCACAGCAGTAAAACTGAAAGACTGGAAATGCAATTCCTCCACCCACTTTCCTTTTACGGAGTTTCTTCCAAGCAATCCTCACGCTCTTGTTGGACCAAATAAAACTAGTCAAAATCCCTTGTAATTTTTAGAACTACTCTGTCCTAAATGATAGATGTAGTGAAGTGAAAATAAAAGTAAACTTGGCGAGGATCATCATTTAATCAGAATGGTTCTTCCCAAGATTGATAATGGGAGATATGACCATGACTCCAGAAACGTCCTAATTTTTACCATAAGATTATTAAAATTTACCAAGGCAATCTTTTTCCAAATCTTTAACCAACCGTGTACCCACGTATTGAATTTCTACCTTCTGTAGGGGACTTTCAATGGAGGCATTCCATGTTGTTACCTCTGTTTTTCCCGGGTTCACTAGATAACCTGAGACATTGCCAAAATCCTTCAAAATATTCAAAATTATCTGGAAAGATTTTTGGAAGTGTCATGCGTATGTCAGGAGGTCATCAGCATAAAGCGCCTCTTTTTGACTCCACTGGTAATATTGAAAAGGAATGATTCTCTGATCTTTCCTAATCCATATGACCAGGTTAAATATATACATTAAACAACAGAGGAGAAAGAGGACACCCTTGACGTGTGCCTCTTCCAATCCAAATCTATGATGTAAGATTTCCATTCACCTGCTCACTGGTGTCTTATGGATAGTCTTAACTGCATTAAGGAGATGATCACCTAGGCCGTTCCGTACTATAACTGCATAAAAACTGCCAATTCACTCACATAAGTGAGGTCATGTAGGTGCCTATTTTTCATAAAACTTTTTTTTGTCTCATGAACCAACCCACCCCTGGCCCTCTCTAATTGCTTTGCTAATATGTTTCTTTGAAGATCTTATAGTCACTATTGAGTAGAGAGATCGGCCTGTATGAGTCACAGTTTTTTGGGTCCTCACTCAGTTTTAGGATAATAGTGATAGTGGCTTCATTGGAAGAGACATGGGCTGGAAGATCACTCACATATACAACATTTATTAGTTCGCATATAACAGGGAATAGCTCTCCATTTAAAACCTTGTATAGCTCATTTGGATTAACATTGGGGCCTGGTGCCTTCCCTCTTTTCAGTCCATGTAGCGTTTTGTCAACCTCCTCCTTGTTAATCTGCTGGTCCAGAAGTAGCTATGAGTTGTAACCACCACAGTGTATAAATCCTGATAAAAGTTACAAAAAATCTTCTTGATGTCAGAGTCTTCGAAGTAGCATTCATTAGTTTTTTTAGCCACTATCTCTCTAATGATTTTCCTATCATTTTCTTTCCTGCCGTACCACACCAGTAATTTTCTACATCCCTCACTGTATTCTAGTGTGCTAACTTACTGGCTTCCCACCTCTTCCAGATAAACTCTTCCAACAATTCTGATAAGGAAGCCTTAAGCTCTTTAATACATTAACCCAGACAGTGGAATCCCAGCAACTATTCGGAGCCTCACAGGTTTCAGCTATATTATGCTCTAACTCCCTTAGCCTAATATTCTTCTATTTCCTTCTTAAAAGTAGCCAGGCTAATCATCCTCCCCTGGATAAAAGCTTTATATGTATCCTATATAACAAGGATAGGGGCAGAACCCTTATTGAGTTCCAAAAAGCCTAGGGTATCATGTTTCAACTGCAAAACCAATTCCTTCTCCCCTAATAGTGATTTATCAAGGGTCCACCCAGGGATAAAAGAAGGGTCAACCAATTGCAACTCCAGTTGCATGGTGATTTGATCTGACAGATGTGTTGGTCAATGAGATGTCCCCTTAACCTTGTTCCTCAATCTAGAATCTAGTTTAAAAAATGTATCCTTGAGGCGCGGCCATTCTTCTTATTATAATAAGTGCATTCTCTTCTCTGGCCCTCCTTTCTACGTCAAGCTTCCAAAAGGCCAAAATCCTTCATCATTCTATGAATATTCTCATGCATCTTTGGGTAATTAGCTGTTGGTCTAGAAGTAAACTTGTCCAGAACAGAGTCTAATACAGCATTAAAGTCACCAGCCACAAATATATTGCTCAGTTTCCGGCTAAGTGTGAATATAACTCCAAAAGAGGAGTGGGATCACCTGATTTAGGGCCACAGTACACCACATATGTGTATCCCACACCAAATATTTTAATAATGGCACTTAGCCACCTGCCCCCTGGATCAGTTGACACCTCTTCCAAACTGGCTTGCACCAATCTCTTCTGTATAATATCCATCCCCTTTATATTACAATTTTGATTTGAACATGCAAACTGACTAATTCAACTCTGAGATTTTAATATTTCCTTCCACTCCTCCAGAAATAAATGTGTTTTTTGTAATAAAATAAAATTCAATGTTTTAAGTATTCCAAGATCTCCTTCTGCCAACCACCCTAAGTCTGTTTACATTTCAAGTTAAAATCATCAGGCTACATACTTTTGCTTGTTCCTTAATTATATTCTTACTTTCTCAAATGTTACCATCATAAGGTCATTCTCTTTGCCATGGATGAATACTATAATTTTTGTTTTCTCCCACATGCTCCATATCCTGTGCCTACCAATCCTAAACTATGCCACCCATGTGAATGTACCTCTCAAAAGTGAGCACCCCATACCCTCCCTGGGGAACCCTCCATTTATCCAAAATTGATGATTAACCATACCCTCTGGGGTCCACCTCTAATTGTGGCTACGTCTTTGTTTTAATCTACTTTCTCAAGCTATCTACCTCTGAGGGCTCTCTAAAATTAAACATGTTGTTGTTCCACATTACCCTAAAAGTGGCTTCTGTTCCTGAATATACCTCCCCAGTTCCTATTGACGGGCGAGGGTAGTTTTAGAGATGTCAGATTTAATATGGAAATGCTAATCCCCCTCTTTAAAGCTGTTTGCTTTCAGGACCACCTAGAAAAACTGTTCCTTAACAGCATAGGAGCTAAAGTTGACCAAACATTTCATAGGCTTTTCTCTGCTAGTGTTGCTTCTAAAGAGATCCCAATGTATTGTCTGTATTTCTGATTCGAGGTCCAGTGAGCCGAATAAAGGAATGTGTGCCTTAAATAACTTTATAGTGAAACCCTTAATGTTGCTTACTTCTGCTCCCTCTAGGATGTTAAAAAACCCTAGATTAACTCGCCTAGAGTTGTTTTCCAAAGTTTCTAGTTTGTCACCCAGTTCGTTTCCTCCTAATTTCAAGGTATTAATCTCCTTGCTATTGTCTTCAACCTCCTTCCTTAATACCCCTAGAGAGGTCTCCATATTATTCAATCTCTCAGAGAACTCAGTAAACTTCTTATCCAAGCTATTGCAAGCACACTGAATTTGTACTTGATTGCACTCAGAGATCTCAAATTTATCCTTAACCTCTTTCGTCAAGGAGCAGAGTAAAGATTCTAGACCCACATTCTCCCCAGCCTTCAATAATCCTAGTGTGCTGCCCTTGCCCTCCTGAGGTGCTGTGTTCTCTATGGCTGCCACTCCCTCCATCCCCGCATCTATTTTTGCAAGGGTTTGAAACCTGTTAGTATATGCCGGGCCAAAACCTCCCCCAAGCTGCAAAAGACAGGTTAAGATTCTCTGGCTAAGGAGAGTGTGTGACAGTTACCCCATCAAACTGGGATGGGGTGTTCATCTGGGGGGTCCATCAATTTTTTAATCTTCAAGAAGAACCTAATAGAAAGTGTAAGATTGGCTCTTCCCCCAGCTGTATTCACAATGCTCTCAATATGTCCCAAATGTTTTTGCATGGGAGGGATAACCCGAAGGTGCCTTATTCTTTTTGACTACAAGGGACCCTAACCCAGCTTGATTATTTTTTGTGTCATGACCGCCCATTCCCCAGGGACGCCCTGTCTCAAAGTCTGGTGGTCCCAATGTTCCTGACAATGATGAATCAGTTCTGGTGCCCAAGGCCCTCCCAGAGGACAATGCAGTGTGTAATTTGGCAGCTCCCTTATATCTATTCTTGGCTTAATGCGTGACTGTGCCTGCAGAACCCCTCACAGGGCTCATGTAGGCACAACACAGGATGATGGAAACTGGGTTGTGTTGACGCAGCTCACAAGGCCCCAGAAGCCAATCTGGGCTATAACATGCTGATCCTGGCTCAATCCTGAGGTGGCTCGCAATCACAGGATTTGGAGCGTATCTCTCTCACTGTGTTGAGAGGAACAGCATGCCCATGCCCATGCGGTTCCACCACTACTATTGACAAACCCCTGAGGCAGGTGAACCTGAATTACATGGCCACCACAGATCTTACTGACGGAAAGGTGGAGCACTAGTGGCCCGCACACTAGCTAGCTGCCCTGTTCCCCGTTCGGTAAACCCCAGGAAAATGCTATTCTTGTTATAAACATTTTTGACATAATATTTGTGTTGCTCTATATAGTTGGTTACAATACCATGAAAGTGATCCCTTTATGGCACTGGATGATTCTCCAGTGAGGACACCTGTATGAAACTGTCCTCTATGCTCAGCTGTGCCATCTTGGAGTCAGAAGAGCATCTTCTTTTATGTAGCTAAATCAGGTAAAAATTAGTCCAACATTAATCCAACCACTTGAATGTTGGAGAGCAGTTCCAGGCCTTTGGTGTCAGCAGGATTCCTGGATTCCTTGAATCCTTTAGTGACCCCTCTTCTTCCAGCATGAGTCAAGAGTCTTCCTCCAGCAGAACATTCTTGTTAAGGTATAGTCTTCCCAGGTTCTGGAATGTTCTGAGAAGGTTGTGGTTGATGTGCCAGATTTATCCTGTTGCTCTTTGTCATGCAGTACAATTACCCAGGAGCCCTTTTGCTATATATTTATCCACCACGTAAGTCTGTCTTCAGTGTATTGCCACTGCCCTATAATGGTGACCTCTTCTCTCTCATCTGACAAGCCTTAATCTGGCTCTCTCCCCTACTATGACTGGAGTCTAAATGTTTTAGAGGGTTCTAGTAGTGAAGAGGAGAAGTCCTACCTCGCATCTCCACACCAAAAGAAGTAATGCTTAGGCTGTGCTTTGTTCTGCCTACTGTATCTTTGACTCTGCTTTCATGGCCTCAATGAGTCAGAAATCCAAACCAAGACTTTGGCAAATGTTAGAATGTTTCGGTGAGTGATACACTGAAAGATTTCCATTGAAAAAAAAGATATCAAATCAAGCTGACAACTTCCAAAATATTGTGGAAAAAAGACCAACCCTATATGCCCACCAAGATCACCCCACTATATACTTGAGAAAGATGGAGTTCCCTTCAACACTTTAACCAAGGAGATGTGTCCATGAGTCCAACAGTAACCAAGATAAATAAAACTATTCGAAAAATCAATCAATAATGTAAACAGTATTAATAAGAAGCCTTCCTTTTTTCTTGTTGCATAGGTTTTCATTTTATTAATCGAGGTGCAAGAACAAATGGGACAAGAGTGCAGAGGACACAGATTGTTTTGATGGCAAATTATACACAAAGTGAAAAACACAACACTGTGCAATATCCTGGGTTTCCTAACACTGATAATTTAGAACACTCCGTAAACTGCTTCACAGATTCTCCTCTAGTGAAACAATCTTAGATACCAACAGGATTTATGTTGACATTCTAACTCTTTCTCAAGTTGATGGGTGTTCTCATGACCAGTTATCTGGCTAAACATTGCACCTATGAGATAAAACAGAGAAAAAGACTGGAAGCTTTACATCTCTACAAATTATCTTATAATTAAAGTTAATGTTGTTCCATCTCACTCTACTATTGAGGGCAGTGCAGTGCCCTTCTTAGAGTCAATCATTGAAGTGCAGTGGTCTATAAAAAAAGATACAAAAAAGTTGATGCAAAAAATTGCACTTCATTGTGAACTGAATTGACAAACTCAAAAGCCCCACCAAAATGGTTATATTTTGTTTAGTCCATATTTTAACCAACAGCTTAGTCACTCTAGTAATGTGCCCTGGTTGATGTCCATAACATTGAAAGAAGAAAGAGTCTCACACAGTAGGAGTACCTCATACCAGTCAAGTGCCTAGATAAAATATGCACGACGAGGAGCACCTGTCACCAAGAGGTGGGAGAGGGAACCCATTGTTCAAGAGTTGTTCAAACAAAAGCAAACAAGAGACACACTAACCTATGAACCGCACCATTTGCATGTAAATTATCACCAGAAATCACCACTAAACTGTGATAAACAATAATCACAATCATCAAATAAAGGAGTAGGAAACGTGTGGCGCAATGTCTAGTAGTACAACGGAACTTATGTGAGGAGAACTCCGATGTGCAGAGTGCCTTCCCTGATGCATCTCTATGAGTGCAGGTTATTAGGAGGCAGCACTTAAAATCAACCGCCTATCCATCCGAACACTAGACAGTAAACTGCCAGCCACTATCTTGGGGATGAGGAAGGGTACAACTAAAGCATGCACCCAAGTGTGGGTAGAGAGAAATGATTAATGTATCGCAAGGGCTGATTTTGTGACCTATCTCCCTTAATTGTGTTACCCGACTACCAATAGGGCAAATATACCTCCCCTAATCAGTCAAATTTCTGCACTATGCATGGGGCAATCAATGGGGATATTGTCCGACCCTACCAAAATGGAGAAACTATTCCTAGAATCCACCTAGGGCACATGCATGTGCCAGGTGGTATGACAATACATGGGGGAACAATAATGAGTACCACAATCCACACCCAGATACCAATCTACATATCATGTCCTTCAAAGGAAGTGCATCCTTAGGACCGATAATCACATGTACATCACAGTGAGGACTATCTCTGGGGCGCACAGTGCCTCCTCTTGTTATCCATTATCCTGCACCAGCAACAATAATAGACATCAGTTTCCAGTCCTTGTCCAATTAAATATCTGAAGTCATCTATACCAGAGAGTAAGGCATTGTAGATAAAACATATAGTTCAACTCCTTGGTTGCGCTGTGCAGCAAGTCCATCTATTTGCATTCCCTTATGCAAATAAGAAATGCAAATGGATAGATTTGTTGCAAATCACAACCAGGGGGTTGAAAAATACATTTAATCTATGATGCCTTGTTTCACTGCGAGCGTGAAGGTGAGTGTATCTTTCATTGAGAGCAACTGACTGAGAGCGAGTGGATGAGAGAGGGTGAGTGAATGACTGACTGAGTGACTGAGAAAGTGAATGAGACATGGTGAATCAATGTGTTCATGAATGATAGAGTCACAGAGAGTGAGCAAGAGTGAGTAAGTAAGCATATGTCAGAGGGAGTGAGTGAGCAACAAAGGCTGGAAGTGAGAGTAAATAAGTGAATGGGTAAGAGTGAGAGTGAATCAGTGAGTGACTGACAGTTAATGACTGTGAGAGTGAGTAAGGAAGTGAGTGAGAGAATGAGAGTGAGACAGAGTGATTGAAAGTATGCCTAAGAAATAGAGAAATGGAGCAAGAGAGAGTGACTGAGAGACACATACAGTAATAAATAGAACAACTGAGAAAGAGTTGCAGGGAGAGTTACAGAGAGAGATAAGTGATGGGGGAACAAAAGAATGCCTGAGTCACAGAGATGGATAGTGATTGTAAGACACAGAGATGAGAGAATGACTTAGAGAAAGATAGTAGGCATTACAGGGACCCCCTATGGCCCCCAGGACTCGCTTTCCACCAGTCTTTCAATGGCAGTGCAACTGCCGTCTTCGACCACTGTCACCCCACTGGGATCTGTGAATCCGGCGATGGTGGCAGTCCCCTAGCTGTCCGATGGCCAGGATCATAATCTGATTAGGACTTGCTGTCACATAACTTGATCCACCTACTCCCCCTGGGACAGCCAGACTATAAATCGCCTTTCCTGGGCCTACAGGCTTGTACATAGGGGCCACAAGACCAAATGTAACTGGGACGATAAGAACATCAGCAGTGTTTTGGGCAGAATCAGCTGCAACATGAATTCCTAAACCCTCTTCTTTTAGTTCATAATGTACATTGGCTGGAGTGACCTCCACAAGTCCAGGAGTCAACATTTTTTGGGGTAGTAGCTAATCCAACCCTTCCATGACAAATTGTGCAGTTTCTGCCTTCCCAACGAGTCTTGTTAAATGGGGGTGGGCGTTTTCACAATAAAACGTCCAGAAGACTGCCTCCAGAATCACTGTCACTTACCTCACAGATATCATTTGGTTCTTTTTGCTTTTTGTCTTTTTGTTTCTTTTCTCTCTTATTTTCCTTCTCTCCCTCAAATGTTTTGCTGTTCAAAGTTGGATACACTCTAACTCCCTCTATCATATCAGTCCTCGATCTTTTTTGCTCAGCATCCCACCTAGCAAACGCATAGGTGTGCAAAGTTCTTTTGTATCTACCCTGATATTTCTTTCTCTGTCTAGAATGAGCAGCACATTGCCATGCATTAAATGCCTCATAGTGTGCAGGTCTAGGAGGCAGTTTCACCTCGTACAACACTCTCCTCACATTTTCAATAATTCTCAAATTGAGTATGCCTTATCGTGAAAACCCTGAATGCACCTTTGTTTTCTGTAATCTTGTGCCATTAAGTAAGCCAAACACATGTATGGAGCACTATATTTATCGCATTATAATGAGCAAGGATAACTTCCAGATGGACATCTTCTCCCTCTCTACTAGGTATAAGCACATCTCCTCTAAACAAGTCTTGCATAACCGTTACACATTTCATTGTTTACAATCAAGTATAGATAATTACAATAAAATGTTGTTTTGAATCAGGAAGCAACACCCTATTCACAATCCCTCATTCAGCAGTAACAACCAATCACAGTGCAACCCCTGATGACCTCTACGACCAATAGCAGAACAGCAACACACCTACTGTCCTATCCCATTGCAGCACACTGTGACGTCAATCTCGCTCCTTGCAGTGGTTCAAGCTTTTTTACAATATGCATTCACACACTCTCTTCAACACCACATTCATATCACAAAATACAATAAAATAACCTTTGTCTGCTCCACTAAAGAATCAACGGTGTCTGGTCACACAAAAGTATCCAACACTTCGAATGAAACCTCGACCTGTGGGGTATCACCTAGATTAGGATAGGTTCACCCTGCGAATGAAGATCCACTACACCAATTACCTCACATTCACATAAAGATAAACTCCCTATCTCAGTTGTGTCACTTCTGACGTCTCAAGACAAGCACCCCCAAACTTATCAGACAATCACAATATGGTGTCTTCTACACCTTTTAATACTTGCTTAATTTTTTAATAAAACCGTGCCGGTGCCCAAAGCCCTTCCCTGAATGCAACAGCTGCTGCAATAAAATGTGCAAACACGGAATACTGAGGCAGCATAATTCTGAAGCCATCTCGGGCCACTTCAATCCATTTCAAGTCACTCCCTGCCCCTTAGGCTCACCCTTGCAGCTTTCTGCATTCTCCCATTGTGAAGCTTTTTCATTTTTCTATTCCTCCGTCATCCCATATCTGTCTTTTGCTCACAGTAAGTGCTTGAGGCAAAAAAATAACTGCTGACCCTCAAAAATAAGTGCAGGTGCTCTGCACCGGCAACAACAAGCATAAATTAAGCACTGCTATCCTTAGATCTTAGGTCACATCGAACCTAATAACAACTTCAAGTTCTTTACTAAACACCACACTCACTCAACATTCAAAATATCTCTGCAAAATATCATCCAAATTCACAAACACTGCAAACTAAACATGAACCACTGCAGACTCACACCTCCACTGCTGATACTACTCTCTCGAATCTCCAAAGCTCTGTTGATCCTCCAAAGTCTGGATATGGGCAATAGGGACTGGGCCCAGGGAACTAACTATTCTAAAATACAGAGTTAAAGCTCCTCTTTACTCCAGGATCCTAACCATCCTACTCTGCTGCCGCTAGAGAATGTATCTGGTCCAGTTTCTAGTTTCTCTGGTTCAGGTGAATCTTTTTAAGAGTTCCGAGGGGTAACGAGAAACAAATGAACACTTTTAAATAAATTAACTGTGTAATCCATTTGGTCATGCATTAAATCTCTGAGGCAGAAATCAAGTTCAAAAGTTGATTACAAATTTGAGATCAGACTTATGTAAATGAGTCCCAGAAGCATACTACATAAGTACAGAATCACCAAGGCAAAGTAAAACATCTAATCAGATTAAATCATACACGCATAAGGCATACAAGTATTTCTGTCACCAATACAAAAGATAAAGAACATCACTTGGTGATCAAATTCCAAATTGTGATCCTCTTGTCTAATCATTTGAAACTAATAAAATCCAAGTATTATAATCAAGCTATGGGGAAACCAGAAATGTTTATGGAAATGCAGAACAAGGACAGTAGTCAAAAGTGTCATAACAGAAGCCTCAGTAGACGTTTTGCAGGAGTGATGTGCATAGCATGAAGCCACTAATCCAGTTAAGAATAGGGAGCTATTTACCCATCTAAGCCTCAGGAGAACCCACTCTAGTAAAAGGGTGGAAAGGGTGTGTGTCACCTAACTTAACACCATTTTAGACATTGCAGAATCTTCGAGAATCCACGTCACCATTACCAGTAGTTTTCCATCTTCTGTGCACAGTTTGGACTTTGCAACTCTCATTAGTCTTTTATCCCACCAACCAATTATCAGGATGACCTTGGGTATTTCCCTTGTCGAGGGGTTCACAAAATAGTTTTTCTTCCATTCATTAGCATTACTTGTCCTTTCCAACATATCCTCCACTACCCCCAATATCTCAAATACACAATATGCTTTTCATTAACTGTAGACTTGTACAGAGGCACCTGCAATTAAAGAATAATACAATGCAAGCAAACTTCCATGTTGAAGGTAAATCATAGAAAAACATTTGAGGCCTTCATTTAAGTCAACAAACAGTTCAATGCACACTTGAATACATGGCTATATGTGCATTTCCTCTGATTATAAGAAATGGCAAATAACTGATTACATAACCTTTAACTGTAGCACCATCATTTAAATACATTGAATATAAATGTATACATATATTATTTGTCAGTTGACTAATGGTATTATCAAAATGTGCATATAACATTCTACATTTCTGTCTGTGAATGCACCCCAATTAATATGATTTTGATGAACCACTTTAGCATTAATTCTTCAAAGCACATGTTACATTGGTTGTTGATTACATTTTTATTCACTTCCATAACGCAAAATGGCACAGCCAAGTTCATCTCTCTCAGTGGCACGGAATAGAGTGACAGAATAAGTGACCAAGGGCCAGATGTATCAAGCTCCCGGTTAGCATTTCTTAAATAGCGAATTTTAAGAAATCACTATTTCAGAAATGCAAAATGGGATGTATGAAAACTGCGAGTCGGTAATAGCGATTTCTTAAAATTCACAAAAGCAATTTGCGAGTTGCAAATACCGAATTGCAAAAAATAGCGAATCAGTATTTGCGAATCGCAAATTGTGAAAACGACAAAGCGGACAGACTGATGACATCACAACCAGGAAGTGAGTCAGCCCATGCTGTTTCCAGAAGCCACACCCACAGGAGCAGGCAGAAAGACACAGCCCAGCACCAGGGAGGCAGACTTGTGAGCCAGCCAGGACCAAACTGGAACATGGCCAATGATGGAAATGTGGAAGAGAAAGGTGACAGAAAGCGCAAGCTCAAATTCAGTGAGCAGGAATTGGAGGTGCTCACTGAGGAGGTGGTCAGGAACCACAACAAACGTTTTGGGAAGAACTCACTCCAGGTACCTGAAAGTGAGAAGAGGAAACTGTGGTCAGAACATCTAGACCAAAATATGCGCAGTAGGTGTGGCACAGCGCTCCGTTGAGGAGATACGCAAGCGATGGAACGACTTGTGTTCACGTGCCAAAGAGAGGGTAGCCAGCAGGCAAAAGGAGGCAAGGAGCACCAGAGGAGGACCACTCACCCAGACACCGTCCAAACCAATGGAAGACATGGTGGAGTCGACACTGCTTCCTGAAGCTGTTAGTGGTACCACTGACATTGACACCTCAGGCACATCCAGCACCAGCATTGGTAAGGCCAGTAATGATGTGTTTCCCCATATGTGCATGTACAAATTCCCCTTAGAAAATAGCCATTGACACTATGCAGTGTGATAAGTAGGCCATGCCACATTTTACATACAACACAACAATGCCTTATGGGAGTGGTAGTCTACACCCCTAAAGTGCAAATACCACATAAATAGCAAGATAGCGTTAAGCCAAATAGAGAACAACACAAAAGACTCCTAGTGAAACAATGCCAGCGTACATTTAATACTATTATGCAACTATTTGTGAAATATTCACAAATGACATGCTGCACACTGTTGTTGTAGATGTTCCGGGCCCTGACGCAGCAGAAGGTAGAAATGTGGGGGATAGCGAAACACAGCCAAAGTCCGACTCAAACACTAGTGAGTCCTTCATTAATGCACCAACTAGACACAGGGCAAGAGTGCTGCCTCTCCCAGAGTATAACCTGGACTCGGATGAAATGCCGGATGAAGAACCCACACCACACCCAGAGGCTGGAATCACAGTAAGAAAGCACTCCCTGCCCCAGCATCAGTCCACTCCCCTCAGGAGGCATCACGAAGCAGGTAGACAGTGCACTGAGGAATGTGAGGGCCCATCACTCTTTGGCGGCCTTGAAACTTCCATGCTAGGGGGTGTGGTCTTGCCACGTGAAGACATGGCCGCCTAGACGGTTTGCTCCGCCGTCGGCGGGCCCCGGATCGGGCAGGAGGGTGTCCCGACATCAGATGCCCCCCCTTGACTGGAGACCCGTCCTCATCCTCTTTTCCCCCGAGGCCTGATCAGAAGACGAGACCTGTGCGCAGCTGGAAAGCCACGGCCTCTAGCACAACACTCGGGCCGCGGGCGGAAACCAAACCAACAGCAAAGAGAGGTGGTGAGTGGGTGAGGGGGGCGGCGGATGCATTGACCACGCCAGAGGGCCGTTGCAGGAAGGAGCCAGACTTGGGGCCAAACTCCAAGCAAAAAACCGCTACCGATCTGTGGATGCCCCCCCACACTCTCCCACTGGGCCATACCTACCCCGAGAGGCACCATTAATTAAGCAGGAGCCCACCTGTCCTCGCCCGGGCCACAAAGACATGAGGGGGAAGTACAAGGTCACCGGGACCCAACTAAGGAGCAGCTGAAAGAAGACAAAAGCTCCCAATAAATCCTGTGAGGCCACATCATAGCAGAGCCCCCATTGCACATCGCGCATACCGCTCTATAAGGGGATTGAACAGAGGGCATTGCTGTCTTACAGAGCTGTAGGACACCAACGCGGGGAGCAAACATTTTCAAACCCACGTGCTGCTCATTGCAGGGTCTTACGCCACCGCCTGCCAGGTCACTATAGCCCAGCTCTCTACGACACCCCCTCCCGTCCTCCCAACCAAGAAGACCTTACTCGCATGGCATGAGAAGGGAACCCTACTCAGACGCTATGTGACCGCAACCGGTCATCCTTAATACAAAAGGGAGGAACGGTAGACATAGCAAGTCAACTGAAGCCGCGTTCCTACACCATGGAGAGAAGAACCCCACACTTTGGGCACTACACTACATCCGCCGCCCTCCTTATTTCGCTCCTTATTTCGCTCCACTGCAAGGGGCCAGAGCATGTCTACCCCCACATTCGCGGACACACAGATTGGGACTCGCAAGAGTCCGCGGCGACCACAGCTTGAACCCCCTGACGTCGTAAGGAACGTCCACCCATCGACCACGCTTCCTCTCATCGAGGAGCCCTCGCTCCGACAGTACCCTCACCCCCTGGTGCCCATCATCTGGTGATGCCAGGGAACAAACCATCAAACAAACACCTGGGTAAACCAGCGAGACAGTTGCTCTTCTCGGAAGCCCTGAGACAGAACAGAGCCCCACCTTCGACACCCCAGGAACATCTGACCAACCAGCCTAGTTAAATGGTGGATGCCTCACAGGGTGCAACAATGGACCGCATCCTGCAGGAGATATCGGCAGTGGGCTGCAGGCTCGAGGGCATGGATAGCAGGGTGATCTCTCTAACAGAGGAGACAAAGTCAATGAGCCTGGACATTGCTGGCTTCCAGTCCAGAGTGACCACATTGAAGCAACGGGTGACGACGGTGGAGGCGCAAGCCACGCTCGCTACGGACCGGGACCAAGAGCTCTTATACCTTCGCAGCAAGGTCATCGATCTTGAAGACAGAAGTCGCAGAGACAATGTCCTCTTCCTTGGCTTCCCGGAAGAGATTGAAGGGACGGACGCGCAGTCTTGCCTAAAGAACATCTTACCTCAAATCACTGGCCTCACCTTCGACCCCCCCCCCCCTTGGAGTTCCAAATAGCACACAGACTGGGCCCCAAACGTCGGGAGGGGGCCAACCACCCTTGACCTATCATCGCTTGATTCTTACGACACACAAAGGCACGCCAGCTTTTACAAAAAGTGCACATGCAGGGCCCTTTCCGTGTGAACAACCTCCAGGTACTAATGACGGCCGACTTCTCCAAAGAGACCAGTGAACGCAGAAAGGCATACCTAGCCCGACGTCCCTGCCTGCAAAAACTAGAGATCAAGTTCGGCCTCTTTGAACCGACAAGAATGTGGATCACAAAAAATAAAGTATCTAAGGACTTCTATGACCCAACAGACATGAGTCTTTACCTAGACAGCATCTCAGACCGTCCGATAGACACGACCATCCGGATCCTACCTCATGCCCAGACCACACAAGCCCGGAACCCACCATCGATGGAAACGACTCCCGAAAGCCAGGACCACGACCCCTCGGAAATCTCCAAAAGAGGCAGAGACCTTGAAAGACTCTCTAAGAACTACGACGACAGGGGCGAAATATTGCACGCAGTGGTTAAACACACCCAGGGGACAGACAGAGACAAGTCCCGCTCTCCCTTAAAGCCCCCCCAGCCCCCACCTGATATGGAAATACCAGAACAGGACGTACACCTTGCGGAATGGGGAAAGAGGAGACATCCTTCTTCCAACCACGTACCTACCTACCTGTTCTGAATCTACAGCCACGACGAACGGCAGATGAGTGCTGCATGAAGTTCTACCACTGTGAATTGTTATCCTTGTTATTTTGTTCTGAATTTGGGGCGTATTTCTACTGGGATACATACTAGCCACTGGTTCAGCTTTGGCACTCTGATCCCTGCTCCCTCGCTTGCACCCCTGCGTCCCCCATAGTTATCCCGCGCCGCGCTCAGGCCGGCCCCATAACTACCTAATTATCCATTCTTTCTCCTTGCGGCCCCTTCCACCGGGAGAACAGCCGATGGTTTTACAGCCGCGGCGAATGATGGGTGCCTCCCCCCCTCCTCGCCCCCGTACCAATACACTGAACTGTCACACAAGACACGACTTCCCTCTTCATGCCCTCTACCTCTCCTTTCTTTCTAGTACTGAAGACAGGACGTCGTCCACTATAAAAGGGTCATGAGGGCTCCTGCTGTGGGATACTGCTGTTGAAGACAGGATAACAGAACAAAGGGGTTACAACATCCTTGCTACCCCAGGGGCGCTTGCCCTTCCTGGTTGTGGGGCCCGCTGGCCGGGACGGGGCTTCTCGATCTGGGTCTAGACCCGCAGACTACAGACTCCAAAGAACGGAGCTATAGCGCCTTCGCCTCATCTCCTTTGATTCCTTCCCCTCCCCCCATATCCTTTTCTTCCTCTCCTTTTCCCTTACTCCCTCCCAGCTACCACTAGCTCGTGTATCCATTTGCACAACCCTCGCCTCCTTCCCCATAGCTCTTTGTTCTCTCTCTCCCCTGCCTTCCATTATTATCGTTCCCTCTTTCCCTATCTCTCCTTCTGTCTCTCCTCTCCTCAGGTCGCCCCCTTTTGATCCTGCTCTCTGATCGTCCTAGCTTGATACCATCCCCGCTTTGCGCTCTCCATCACCTATGACTTTCCCACCCTCCGCACCCCCAACTCCTCTCTCCCCCCTGATCCTTCTTCTCGTCCTTCGCCTCGTCTGCCCTCTTACACTAGTGCAAATACTCATCCCTCTCCCCCCTACACAGCTTATATATATTCTCCCTTCTAACCCCTCTAGTATCCTTATACCTCTCAATTTATCTCCCGTATACATCTACTATTCCCCACCACTACCCAGACGAACTCCACACAACAGCCCTCATATGGCAGGATGCGCCCCACATATCTCCACCCCCCTACAGATTATCTCATGGAACGTCAACGGCCTGACCCACTTCATCAAGCGCAAAAAAATACTCTCATTCCTCCAATCGAAACGAGCAGACATTGCCCTCCTACAAGAGAGCCACTTAGACAAGGAGGAATCTGCCAAATTGCACCGGGATTGGGTGGGGATGGCGTTATACAGCTGTAGCCCTCCTTCTGGAGATAGAGACGAGGGTCCCCCACACAAATGTGGTGTAGCCGTACTGAAAAGGAAAAATATCGCCTGTTCGGTCTCTAAAACATGGATAGATACAGAGGGCCGGTATGTGTTTGTTAAACTCAAGTTCGGAGACTCCTCCTTACGTGTGGAGTCCATCTTTGCCCCCACAGGCCCCAAGCACCTGTTCTTTCTGCGACTCAATCGTCTATTGTCAGAAATATGAGCTACCAAAACCATAATAGGGGGGGACTGGAACCTAGTCAGAGATGCAGTGCTAGACAGAACGGGTCCCTTAGATGTGGCCAGCAACGGAGACAGGGCTCTACGAACAGATGTGATGCAAGATAATGGTATGGTAGATTACTGGAGAATGGCATACCCGACTGATAAGGAATATACCTTCCTGTCATCGGTACATGGTACCCAGTCCCGCCTGGATTATTTTCTCATATCACATGGCCTGGCGGCGCAGGTCACAAATGCCCAGATACTGGAGGGTGGTTTATCGGGCCACTCCCCGGTGCAAATCGTGATTCAACTGGGCCTAACGTCCCCCAGTCATAAACCCTGGAGACTGGCAGTCCACCAATATCACTCTCCACAGGGCAAGGCATGATTACAAGAGCACATGTCCACATACGTCCAGAATAATCAAGGCTCTACTGACTCGCGGAGGGTCCTATGGGCGGCGGTCAAGGCGACTGTGAGGGGACAGATGATGAGAGACGCAGCGCTGGCGAATCAGGACAGGAAAATACAACAAGCGAACTTGGAAGAATCGGTCCGTCAATTGACGAGGCGATACACAGACCACCCCTCTTTCCCCGTGCGCAGGCATCTGGAGGCCACTCGCACGGCACTCAAGAACCTGCACACCACATGAGCCGAATACGCTCTCCAACGTATACAGGGCAGGCACTATGAGCAGGGGGGGAAAGCATGGAGACTACTAGCGGCCCAACTTCGGCAGAGAACAGCAGCCATGGCCATACCAGTGCTGACAGCCCATTCCGGAACATCGCTTACGCGCCCGCAATACATAGTTAATGAGTTTGCATCTTACTATAGCAATCTTTATACCCCCGAGTCGACAACTACACCTGAATGCATAGACACCTTCTTAAATGGTATAGAGCTACCCTCTCTCTCTGCGGAGGGGTGTGGCCTACTAGAGGAAGACATAAGCCGACTGGAGATATCACAGGTTATCTCTAACCTTCCCTACCACAAATCGGCGGGTGAAGAAGGCTTCCCAGCAGAATTTTACAAATGGTCAGGGGATGAAGCACTTGATGTCTTACACGGAGCGCTGGATGAAGCCTGTCAGACATGCTCCCTAGGCACAATCTCTAATACCGCCACAATAGCGGTAATACCGAAACCTGGATGCGACCCTCTACTCTGTAGCAGTTATCGGCCAATCTCCCTCCTAAACGGGGACATCAAGATCCTAGCCAGCGTTCTAGAGAACCATCTACGCAAAGTCATACACTCACTTATACATCAATCCCAGGTGGGCTTTGTGCCGGGCCATACCTCTAGAAATCATCTGCGTACCCTTTGCCACTCCCTATGGACATCTAGAAATATGCTGGAAGCCGCCCTAGCCTTGTCCCTGGATATGGAGAAGGCGTTCGACTGCATCGAATGGCCATACCTATTTGCGACATTGAAAAGATTCAGCCTTGGAGAACAGTTCATCTCCAAAGTTCGCCTCCTATACGATAACTCAACAGTGCGGGTCAATTGTGGGGGCTTTCTCTCAGAACCTTTCCCCATTCGAAGAGGAACCCGTCAGGGATGCCCCCTTTCCCCTCTTCTATTCCTACTAGCTATGGAGTCACTCGCGGCCACTATTCGCACCTCCCCTTCGATAATGGGACTCACGATACCCGGCGGCGTCTCCAAAATGTACCTTTATGCCGACGACATCCTACTCACAATAGCAAACCTCAGGCGCTCCCTTCCTTCGCTACTAGAGACCATTGAGACCTTTGCCCCCATCTCAGGCTACCGAGTGAACTGGGAAAAAAGCAAGGCCCTCCCCCTCACGCATGACAACGAAAGCCGACATACACGGACATCCATTTAGATGGACTTCAAAACATCTTAAATATTTAGGAATACTGGTAAACAGAGGACTGGACCACATGGTGATGGATAATCTTACCCCTCTGATCACACGCATGAGGCTAGACTTTGACAAGTGGTCCCATCTGGGACTCTCCATGTGGGGTAGAGTACAAGCGGTGAGAATGGTTACCGTGCCGCGCTTTACTTATGTTCTGGTCCTCCTTCCTTTCCATATACCTCTCCCGCTACTCCGGTCAGTAGATGCAGAGATCAGAACTTTCATATGGGGCTCCATGCGACCACGCTTGGACCCTGCCAAACTTTTGGCACACAGTTCCTATGGGGGTCTGGGCCTCCCCTCAGTAGAATACTATGCCCTAGCCTTACACCTGTCGCCCTTGGCCACATTAGCATCGGACATGAGGGAACCACCCCTGTGGGTAGCAATTGAGAAAGCCCTGCTCCCCCATGGCGGCAGTATAGAGAGTCTATATTGCACTGACACAGCCTCCCCTACACTCGCGAATCCGATACTAAGAGCGACGCGAATAGCTTGGAGAAGGACCCACTCCTTGGTTGGAGTCCATCCCTCTCTGCACACCCAGGCACCCCTGTGGAACAATGACGGACTGCGAATAGGAGGGAGGGTCTTTACATGGCCGTCCTGGAGAGAGGCAGGTATAGTACATTTAGGCCAGATCCTGCAGGACGGGGTGATTAGGACTTTCGCCTCACTGAAGGAGAGCTTCGGTCTCCATCCGAGACAAGAATGGCGGTACATGCAACTCCAACACTGCTTGCAACATAACACAAACATTGCCCATCAAGGTTCAAAATCATCACCAGTGATGCAGTACATCCGAACATGGGGAAAACATAAGGGTGTTATGGCAGGCCTCTACAAGGTTCTCACAAGGCATAAATTCTCTCAACCCCTTTTAGAAACTTTACGTTTACACTGCTAAACTCAACTGCAGAGCTCCTTCGACGCGGAAGACTGGGTGGACATACTAGAGGCGTTGGACAGAGGTGTTTGCGAGGTTTGCCTGAAATTCTGACTCTTTAAGATCATACTTACCGGACTGGACCCCTCTACGGCTACATAGAGCAGGTCTCCTTCCGCACTCTGGCGCTGCTCAGAGACTCAGTGTGATTTACTCCATATCTTGGTCGGCTGCCCTTCGGTCCGCCCTCTGTGGGAGGCCGTCAGCCTCACCCTTTCCACCTCAATTCCACTCCCAGAACGACTACCTCCCTCTCTTATCATCTTACATGACATGACCACCCTCCCGGTATTATCCCGCCCCTTTCAGAGACTGTTGCATACCGCACTCGCCATGGCGAAGATATGTATCCTTCGCCATTGGCGCTCGACGGACCCCCCACACCGGGAGAATGGATAATGGCTATGACCCGGATAGCTGCATGCAAGAAGATCATTTACAGCCTCCAAGACCAGGCGACCATGTTCCACAGCCCCGTTCCTTACCAACCCTTTGCCGCCACAAACACTATAAACACCGCAAACATTGCTCTGTAAATACTAATCCCACAACAGTGATTACTTATCGCCTGACCTCACAACAGCACCACCCGCGGCTCAGAACCCATTCTCGCCCACATCACCTCCCTCTCTCCCTTCCACCTGTACTATTGTCATGACTGATTTGTGCATATATCCTACCGTCCTTATTCATTGTACATTTCCCTACAGCTGTTCCCTATCCCTCTACCCCCCTCCCTGCACACTATGACTCACACCCCCCTCCGTCCTCCCTCCTAATTCTTCATTTCTTCCACTAACCCCATTTCCCCCCACCCCTGCCTCCCTCCTCCCCCCCACCCATAACACATCTCACATAAGATACTCCATCCTCAGTAGACACCCTCATGTTCCTGGGCGACCATCTGTCTCTCTCTCTCTTTTTCTGTCTTTTCTCTTTCTCTTTCTCCCTCCCTCCCCTTTCTTCTCCCCCACCGCTCCGCTTCCTTCCCTCTCCCCTCCCTTCCCCTCCTGCTTCCTCTCACTTCTCTTACCCCCTCGCTCTCTCTTCTCTCTTATCACCTCTTCCCATTCTCTCCCCTCTCTATCTGTCTCTTTCTCCCTACTGATCCATGACACCCTCCCTCTTCTTCCCTTCCCTCCTCCCCCCACTCTGTACTTTCCTTCAGAAGTCACCCACTACCTCCTCATAGTCTATTGTATAATCGTATAAATACCTAAGTGACACGTTCTATATTGTATACCCCTTCGTTCCCTTCGCACAACCCTACCAACACTAAGACGGCCAGCTTGTTAGCAACTACGTTCTACAATGTTTCGTGGCGCGACCTACACTTTCCCCCAACCCGCCTTGGTCTTACCCACAACACCTCCCGCCCCGACCACTGTTTCCTCGATTTTCCTCAGAATTAATACCTCCGAGAACACGACGGATGGTGTATTACCAGGACTATAGTCAACACCAGTTGAGTTATTCTTCTAATGCATAGATACCAGAGTTAAGTATATGTATAAATATACGCCTTTTCCTTTTCTGTACACAATGTTGAATAAGCCTGCAAAGGATGACTCGTGCTTATCCCCCTTTCTGTATTGTTCTTTCTTTTTGTGGATAAAATAATTACAAAACAAAAAAGAAACTTCCATGCTGAAAGTGCAGCACCTGCAATGTAAACACATCAGGTCAATGCACAGGCAGTTGGTGTCTATTGATCATAACTTGGGAGTAATTCACAAGCAGTTAGAGTATCTTAATGAAAACATGTGGAAGCTACATGTGGGACAGCAAACAGCAGCAGAAAACACAAAGAAGATGACAAACGCCATTAGGGAAACTGTGCACTGTGATTCAGCAGGAGCATGTCAGCCACCGTAGGCGCCATCACCAACTGACGGACAGGTTGGATGGGTTCTGCAGATCTGTCAATTAGCTCACTACCTCAACTGCCTTGATATCACGAGGTGCAGTGGGCATACAAGTGGAGATGGCACATTGCAGTCGGGACGTTGCACAACGATTGGTGCAAATAACAAATGTTTTGAAGACATTGGAGACATCACGGAGTGTTACAAACAGCGAACTTAGTGGTGGGGATAGTGAGGAGATCTCTAGCCTCAGCAGTCTCACAGCCCCTGTGATGGATCCTAGGCGTTGCAGTACCAGACTCAGTACTGTTTTTGAACCCACTGAAAGAGGTGCCACCGAGGCCACTGAGCACTCAAGTGCAGTGCGTGGATATAGGAAGTAATGCTGAGGGGTAATCAAGGGACTTGCATAACATGTAGCAAAACAGTTATACTATGATGCTAATAGTGTGACATGTTACTCGCACCTGTGTGTCTTCATCATCAAACAGGCTTTATTCGGTCAACATAACAATCAAAGTATCCATAAAAGAATTTAAGCTCGTAGAAAATTTTAAACATAGACAAAATTTTAAAAAACATACAACTATTACAATAAAATATAAAACATCCCACTTCATAGCTATAACATACTTATATACAATTATTTTTAAAGAAGTTATTTATGAAAACGAGTTCATATATGCCAGGAGGCCACAAGGAACTTGCTAACCGCAAGGATTAGGAAATTATAAGTATCACTTTTTAAAATCCTTAAAGCAGTGCAAATATGGTTTAAACCCAAATTTCGACAAGTTGGACGAATCCATTTTGACCGGGGAATGGAGTATGTAGGACAAAACAACATAAAATGTTCAACAGATTCAATACTGTCACAATAGGCAGGGCATTAATCAGAAGTTGAAGGTGATCCCCAACTGCCTGTTAGAGACAGCAACGGTAAGCACCCAAAACGAAAACGAGCATACAAACCCTTCCCCAGCAGGTCAGGTATAAAATCTAAATAGGGTTCATACCACTTAAAATCAATAAATTAATTGGTCAACCGACCATATGATTTGCAACAGATAAGATTATTTCTTACATCGGACCAATAAGCTGCTTTCACAATAGATTTATGATTTTTCACCAAATTTTGTGGGTTGTCTCAATAACTTCCCAACCCCAAAATGCGGAACCAATTTGACACATGTCTAAACCAAGGAATGGAAACTACATTTGATCTTTTTAATAAATCAAGAAGGGAGTCCCTATATATGACAAGTTCAGGGGTAGTCCAAATCCTTATCCAGAAAAGTAAGGGTCTTAAAGCTATCAGATCAGCAATACGATTAAACCCATCCAGAAACACTGGAATCAGGGGTGTGCCATGAAGGCACGCAATTAAAGACCTGGCAAAATTATTTTCACCCACAGATAGCCTTTTACTATTACAGAACCCCCACATCTCAGCACCATAGGCGGCCGCACCATGCGTTTTTGCTAAATAAATTTTGGTCGCTGGGGATACAGCTTTGGATACAGATCTTTTATAGGAATGTAGGATAGTGCCCACCCTATGCTGGAGAAACCCCTCACTTTTGCTGATCTGGTCCTCCCAGTGAAGATTATTTGATATCCTCACACCCAAATAGTCTATTGATCTAACCTTACTTAAAGGAATCCCGTCCAAAATGATGGTACATCTCTTACTTGGTCCTGGACTTAACACCATTAATTTGGTTTTACTAACATTCAATTCCAGGCCATAATCTACACAGAATGGTTTAAACCTATCTACAAGAATCTGGAGGCCCATTGGGGTCTTAGAAATAAGAAGAGAATCATCAGCAAAAAGTAGCATAGGGATTTTCTGCACATTCAGAGAGGGGGCTTCATTCTGACAAGAGGATAAAGTATGTACCACCTCGTTTATTAATAAAGTGAATATGGTAGGAGCCAAAACGCATCCCTCGCGGACCCCCCTCTGAATGGGAATATGTTCTGTTAACTCTCCCCGATTGCCCCATCTCACGTGAGCATATGTATTTTCATGCAACCGTTGTAAAAGATGGATTATATTGATAGGGGTACCCATTCTGTGTAATACTTCCCATAGTTTTTCTCTGGGGACCATATTGAAAGTGGATCGAAGGTCCACAAAAACAACGTATAGATATTGCTTGGCAAGGATTACATATTTCCGTTATAGGAGCATCAGCCTAAAAACCTGATCTATCGTATTGGTTTTTGGGCGAAAGCCCGCCTGTAAAGGGGATAACATCTGAGAATCTTGTACCCAACTTAGTAGCCTCTCCAAAAGCTGTTTGGCAAACATTTTCTGTAAATTATCGATAAGGCTAATAGGTCTATAATTGGCCGGGGAACTTACATCACCCTTTTTATGAATAGGGATTATTTCAGTCCCTTTCCAAGTACTCTGGATTGGACCCCCGCTGCAATTATTTGAAATCAGATTTATATACCAAGACCATATTATGGGTTCTGATTTTTATAAATCTCCCAGAATCTTATCCGGACCTGGCGCTTTACCAGATTTTAAAGAATTAATTGCTTCTGTAGTTTCCTCCAAGGTAAAGGTAATTGGATCTTCAAAAGTACCAATATCCAGTCCTAATATATCCGAGGAATAGCTCATTCTAGCCAACCGCGGAGAAACTAGATCATGGGTTGGAAAATTACAAGGAATAATATAAACTTTAGTAAAATAATCCACCTAACTCTCGGGTTGAATATGATTACTCATATTGCTCTTGCCCCCTCTTTGTCTTTTGGGCAATAATTTCCAGAATGTCATATTATCATTAAGTTTAGCTGTATCTAGCAAATTCTGCCAAATTGAGTCTTCCCTATTGATCTTTGCTTGTATTATGATCTTCTTATAAGTACGTCTAGCTGATTGAATCACCCCTTGAGAGCCGGTCGTAATAGCTGTTTTCATACAGACTTGGCCTTTGAGCAGTCCTTATTAAACCATTCAATGTTATTAAAGTTAACATCAAAAAGCTTAATGCAGGTCTTTTTACAAAAAAAAACTCTTCAATTTCCTCAACATATCTTCATGGATACTAAAAATGGGAATGTTGTTGACGTCATACTCCTCATAGACTGCCATTACATCAACAAACAATTGGTAGATCCCACTTATCAAATAGGAGTTAGACAGCACTTTTGGCCAACAGCCCCGAGTGTAACTATTGTCCAACAATGGAGTTGGAACCACGGTGCGATGAACATTCAGTGATCTCCTGAATACATCCTTATTCAAAGTAAGGAGCAAAGGGTTGTATTCACTCTCGTAACGGGGTTCCACCTTCATGTTCTTTAGAGAAGACCATAACCTAATGCCCACTAGGAAGTAATCAATTACACTAGTGGGCATACCTCGTTTAAATGTAGGCGCAGTGTTTAAGTCGGAAGGCGTACGACCATTACAGGCCCTAAGTCCATATTTTAAACATAAAGATGTCAACTGAGAAGCAACACAAGAGTGAATACATTGTTGGTTATGCGTTATGTAAGGAATACCACAAAGTTCATCTTCTTCATCCATTAGCCCGCTGTTTAAATATAAGGGTTCAAAGGTACAATTCATGTCTCCTGCTATCACTAAATTAGTCGAGGGGTGCAAAGTATCCAAAAATTCAGACAACTGCGCTAAGGTCTGAGACTCAAATCCCCGAGGGACAGACCGAGCATAAACATTGATTAAAGTAATCTTAAAATCTCGATTGAATATAAATTGTACTCCCATTACGTCAGGTGAATCTATTTTTAATACTAAGTGATTACACTGTAATTTCTTATTTAACAGCACCAAGAGACCTCCTTTAGCACGACCTAGACCCCTCTCTGGGGATTGAGCTAGAACACAGCATGATAAAAACCCATCTATGTAGACTTGATCCTCAGCCCAAGTCTCCTGAAAGAGACAAATATCCTGATTATTAATATAAGTAACCCATTCTGGGTCTCCCAACTTCCTGTCAAGTCCCGCTAAATTCCAGGACATTATAGATAACTCAGAACTGACTGCCTCATCTCCAGACCTGGGACAATGGGCCTCCCTTAAATACATATCCTCATTAAGTGCTCCACATTGAACCTCCGGTTAGACTACTGAATATAGATCAACATTTAGTCATTCAGTTTCTGGCAATGTATGAGGAGTTTTGACTACCGGAGCTGAAACACACTCTTGTGTGGGGACTGGCCCTTTAAGGGACATAAGTGGATGAGTACAGGGTGGTTGAGATGCAAGTTAAATACTAACCCCTCTCATATCCCTAAGATAACACGTACGTAATTCAAAGTCCATGACTTTGTCCACCAACTACCTGTCCACAAAACAAACAGAAATGAAATAAAAATTTGATCCTAATTGACTACGGAGTTCATTCTGACCCTGGCGGTCGGTGATAAAGCGGCGGCCAACCCGCCAACAGGCCGGCGGTCCAAAATATGCAATTCTGACCCTGGCGGGAACCGCCAACACAGCCCGCCGCATTAACACTCCGACCGCCACGGCGGAACAAACAAACAGCGCGGCGGTCACCGCCAACAGCCAGGCGGCAGACAATGTACCGCCCACCCTATCACGACCCACCAATCCGCCACCTTTTCTGGGGCGGGAGCACCGCCGATAAAAACACGGCGGAAACAGACTACGAACGGGAAAACGCTCACCTCCACATACTCCACGCGAGATTACGGCAGTATGGAACCCGAGTTACAGGTCATGCCCGCACTCCTATACCTGCTCCTGTACCAGGAGCACGCCCGGCGGCGCGGAAGACATCGGTGAGTACTGCACCTTCGACACAGGGGAGGGAAAAGATTACCGGCACACACCCACCCACCCACACCCTCTACAACACACACATCAATGCATTCCCACAGATCACTGTCACAACCCACAAACCCCCCCCTCCGAAATAATGCAAAGACCAAAAGAAGAGATCCTAAACGGGCAGATATATTGAAAAATGGACAGCAGTAATCCAAATAAATAAATAAACTATGTACAAAATATATACATCAACTATATGTAGTCCAACCACTGTCCGTGGACCACAGGGGTCCTGAGCAAAGGGGCAAGGCCCAGTCCCACGACAAGAACTCCACGGAGAGAACACTGCAGGGGCATCAGAAAGATAAAAGGACAGGCACCTCAGGGGGAAGGGAAGGGGGGGTACCTCAGCCACTTGAGTACACGACGCCAGATCCACGAGGGGAATCCATGACCACTGGCCCATCCTGGGGAGAGCAAAGCCACAGTCCATACAGTCCATACAGTGGGTGGCCTGCCCACTGGGCCATCCTGGGGAGTGCAAAGCCACAGTCCATACAGTCCATACAGTGGGTGGCCTGCCCACTGGGCCATCCTGGGGAGTGCAAAGCCACAGTCCATACAGTCCATACAGTGGGTGGCCTGCCCACTGGGCCATCCTGGGGAGAGCAAAGCCACAGTCCATACAGTCCATACAGTGGGTGGCCTGCCCACTGGGCCATCCTGGGGAGTGCAAAGCCACAGTCCATACAGTCCATACAGTGGGTGGCCTGCCCACTGGGCCATCCTGGGGAGAGCAAAGCCACAGTCCATACAGTCCATACAGTGGGTGGCCTGCCCACTGGGCCATCCTGGGGAGTGCAAAGCCACAGTCCATACAGTCCATACAGTGGGTGGCCTGCCCACTGGGCCATCCTGGGGAGAGCAAAGCCACAGTCCATACAGTCCATACAGTGGGTGGCCTGCCCACTGGGCCATCCTGGGGAGTGCAAAGCCACAGTCCAAACAGTCCATAACAGACTCCACTGCCACTGGAGGAGGCATGTTGGCCAGAGGACATCCTGCAGCCCTGCCCGAGACAGATCCTGCCCTGCCACGTCTGCCAAAGGGCCAGCGGTTCTTGCCTGGAAGGGCCCAGTTCAGCGGTTCTTGCCTTGAAGGGCCCAGTTCAGCGGTTCTTGCCTTGAAGGGCCCAGTTCAGCGGTTCTTGAGACGGCAGTCCCCAGCGGAGCGGTGCTGGAGCCGGCGGGGCCCAGTTCAGCGGTTCTTGCCTTGAAGGGCCCAGTTCAGCGGTTCTTGCCTTGAAGGGCCCAGTTCAGCGGTTCTTGAGACGGCGGTCCCCAGCGGAGCGGTGCTGGAGCCGGCGGGGCCCAGTTCAGCGGTTCTTGCCTTGAAGGGCCCAGTTCAGCGGTTCTTGCCTTGAAGGGCCCAGTTCAGCGGTTCTTGAGACGGCGGTCCCCAGCGGAGCGGTGCTGGAGCCGGCGGGGCCCAGTTCAGCGGTTCTTGCCTTGAAGGGCCCAGTTCAGCGGTTCTTGCCTTGAAGGGCCCCGTTCAGCGGTTCTTGAGACGGCGGTCCCCAGCGGAGCGGTGCTGGAGACGGCGGGGCCCAGTTCAGCGGTTCTTGCCTTGAAGGGCCCAGTTCAGCGGTTCTTGAGACGGCGGTCCCCAGCGGAGCGGTGCTGGAGACGGCGGGGCCCAGTTCAGCGGTTCTTGCCTTGAAGGGCCCAGTTCAGCGGTTCTTGCCTTGAAGGGCCCAGTTCAGCGGTTCTTGCCTTGAAGGGCCCAGTTCAGCGGTTCTTGAGACGGCGGTCCCCAGCGGAGCGGTGCTGGAGACGGCGGCCATTCTATGGCCAACTGCTCATTGCCTGGTGGTGCCCTCCTGGGCAGCGGGGATGGTGCTCCTTCAATGCCCACCTGGGCTGTGGGTGGTGGGGCCCTCCTGGCCAGCTGGGCTGGGTCCTCCCTGGGCAGCGGCTATGGGGGTGGTGGGCTCTCCCTGGGCAGCTGTGACGGTTCCTCCCTGGGCAGCGGCTATGGGGGTTGTGGGCTCCTCCTGGGCAGCTGTGATGGGTCCTCCATGGGCAGCAGGCCTGCTGCCTGACTTCTCCGCCTTGCTGCCCTTGCCCTCCTTAGTCGGGAGTCTGTGGCCCTTTCCTCCCTTTGGAGCTGTGGCTGTTGACGGTGGCTGGCTAGTGTCCTGGGGGGATATAGAACCCGGGCTCCTGCGGCGGCCCTTCCACCTTCTGCTCCTCTTCCCAGGGGGTGGGCTGCCTGTCCCCTTGCTGCTGGGCGAAGATCCAGACATGCGGGCTGGTGGGCTCCAATACTCCTGCACCCTTGTCAAGGGGGCTGCAGGGCTGGTGGTGGCTGAGGTGCTCTTTTTACACCGACGAGAAGGAGGGGGGGGCTCAGGGTCAGGAAAGAAGGTAGCAGTAGAGAGATAGATTTTCTTGGGACAATGGAGAGTGATAGGTACAGTGGGAATGGGAGCGGAGGGAGAGGATGTGGTTGTAGGTGAGTCACGTTTGCTGTCGTTGGGTGCAGGTGCAGGAGGGATAGGCTGTCGTGAGGTGGATGGCTGTTGGGTGGGTGGGTGGCTGCGTTTGTGTGGTGTGGAAGAGGGGGTGACAGACACAGTGGGAGAGGACACAGGGGACGTGTAAATGGCAGTGGGGGTGGTGACTGCACGTGTGCGGACTGTTCTGGTGGGTGTGCTGGTGATGGAAACACTAGCTGATGGTGAGGTGAATGAAGGTGTGAGTGTAGACATCACAGGGAGGGAGGAGGGAGACGAGGAGGTGGGGGTCACAGAGGTGGAAGTGACTGTTGGCATGTCTGCATCGGAATGTTGCTTGTGTGAATGTCTGCGTGATCTGTGGTGCTTATGTTTGGATGAGCTGCTCTTGGGTGTTGAGGTGTGTGCAGGCTGGTCTTATGGTGTGGGTGGGACAGGCAGAGGAACAGGAGACTGGGAGGAGGGAGTTAGTAGAGGGAGGCAGGAGACAGGGACAATGGCTGCCGTCAGTGCTGAGGCCAGAGCCTGGAACGATCGTTGATGGGCAGCCTGACCCGAATGAATGCCCTCCAGGTACGCATTGCTGCGATGAACCTCCCTCTCCACCCCCTGGATGGCATTCAAAAGGGTAGTCTGCCCAACAATGAGCGTTCGGAGGAGGTCAATGACCTCCTCACTGAGGGCAGCGGGGGTAACAGGGGCAGGGCCTGAGGACCTGGGGCGAAGGAGATGCCCGGCTTCCTGGCAGAGCGGGCACGGGGCGAACGCTGAGGGCCTCTGGGATGGCGGAGATGGTGCGCTGGGTGGCGGCTGTACCTGTAATGGCGGGGGGCACGGATGTTGCCCCCCCCGCAAGGGAGCTCCCTTCCGAGGACGTGTACGTGTCGCTGCAGGGTCCAGTCGTCCCCGTTGTGGAGCTCCCCTCGCCCTCCGTCTCACTGGTCCAGTCAGACTCTGTGGCATGGCCCTCCTGGGCCATGTGAGATGCAGCTCCCTCCTGCCCCGATGCCACTTCTCCTCCGCCTGATGATGCTGATGCACACAAGCACAGAAAGACAAACAAAAAGGGGGGGGAGAGAGAAATAAAGAGATTTTGAGTACATGGATCACCGGTACAGTTAGCGGACATGACAGACACAGATGCCCCCTGCACTAAGTTGCGCACTTGGGGTCCGCTACGCATTCCGTGGAACATGCCCTACACGCCTAGAGTTGACAACTGCACCCATGGATGACACGGCCCAGGGATGGCTGTACTGACACACTACTGAGGGTGGTGGCTGGGGACACAGGGGCTTACGGGGGTGCCCAGCCTACAGATATCGCCCTGGCCTAGGGGGACCCACAGCCCTCCTCCCCCACCCAGACACCTCCACTGCGCGACAACAGAGTAGATTATGCGTGTACTCACCCCCTTGTGTCTGCTGTGCTGCCCTCACACGCCCATCCAAATCAGGGTAGGCCACCGCCAGGATCCGGAACATCAGGGGGGTCAGTTGACGGCAGGCACCCCGCCTACGTTGGGAGGCCATCCCCAGCAGAGACTCGGCGGTCTTCTTGGTCCCGCGGCGGATGTCCTCCCACCTCTTGCGGCAGTGGGTGCCCCGTCGATGGTGGACCCCCAGGGTCCGGACTTCCTTGGCGATGGCACGCCAAATCCCGATCTTCTCAAGGGCGCGGACCTATGTGACACGTACAGGGAGGGAGAAATACCACGTTCAAGTTTGTCTGCATTGTCGTTGCCAGTGGCCCAACGCCCCCCATCCCCGCCAGGCCCCCGCCATGCCCCCCGCCAGGCCCAACATGCCCCCCATCCCCGCCATGCCCCCCGCCATGCCCCCCGCCAGGCCCAACATGCCCCCCATCCCCGCCATGCCCCCCGCCAGGCCCCCCGCTAGGCCCAACATGCCCCCCATCCCCGCCATGCCCCCCGCCAGGCCCCCCGCCAGGCCCAACATTCCTCCCATCCCCACCATGCCCCCCGCCAGGCCCAACATGCCCCCCATCCCCGCCATGCCCCCCGCCAGGCCCCCCGCCAGGCCCAACATGCCCCCCACCCCCGCCATGCCCCCCGCCAGGCCCCCCGGCCAGGCCCAACATGCCCCCCATCCCCGCCATGCCCCCCGCCAGGCCCAACATGCCCCCCATCCCCGCCATGCCCCCCGCCAGGCCCAACATGCCCCCCATCCCCGCCAGGCCCCCCACCAGGCCCCCAAGCCAGCCAGTTGCCCCAAATCCATATTGAATTAAACTCACTTGTTGGTCTGGAGGACCGTAGAGTAGCGCATACTGGGGGAGGACCCCATCCACAAGTTTCTCCAACTCTTCTCCAGTGAAGGCAGGGGCCCTTCCCCCAGGCGCAGCAGCCATTGTCCCTTCCAGACCGAGGTCACAGCAACACTTGCAGTATAGGTCCTCTCCTGTGAAAGTTCAAGTCGCGAGTGAATAAGTAGATAGAAAATGGCGGTCACGCCCGCGGCGGTGCGTACCGCGGCGGTGCGTACCGCCACCGCCGGCGCACTTCGCCATTGGCTCCTGAAACCCATAGGCTTCAATGTTAACCAATGCGGCTTCACGCCGCGGTCTTCGACCGCCGACCGCCGCGGTGTGCCACGCCAGCGCATTGACCTCACATCCCATTGTCACACTTCACAGGTCAGGCAGCCGCCATTTCGAGGGTCCACATGGCTCAATTTCAACTGCGTCACACAGGCCTAGGCCTTGCATAGCCACTCATACACGCCATTCACTGCATAGAGAATCGTTTACTGTGCAAGCTGTGAGTACGTACCTGTGGGTTGCTTGACTGTGTGCTCCATGTTGTCCTTCCTAGGCACCGTCCGCTGGGTTTGGCGAGGAGAAGGAGGAATCCTCCCGTGTACAGACCGCTGGTGGACCTGTCGACAATGGAAGTACGCCACATTATCCTGACCTACCGGCTTGACCGTGCCACTATACATGAACTGTGTGCCCAGCTGGAGCCCGACCTGATGTCCCCCATCCGCCAACCCACAGGGATTCCCCCTCTGGTGCAGGTCCTGTCAGTACTCCATTTCTTGGCAAGTGGGTCATTTCAGACAACAGTGGGAATTGCTTCTGGGATGTCTCAGCCCATGTTTTCGAAGGTGTTATCCAGAGTGTTGTCTGCCCTGATGAAATACATGAGGAGCTACATCCTTTTCCCTGAGGTGGGCGAATTGGCTACAGTGAAGGGTGATTTCTATGCCCTTGGACATATTCCCAATGTCATTGGTGCCATTGATGGGACCCATGTGGCTTTGTTTCCCCCAAGAGACAGGGAGCAGGTGTACAGGAACAGAAAAAGTTACCATTCCATGAACATCCAGGTGGTGTGTTTGGCTGACCAGTACATCTCGCATGTAAATGCCAAATTCCCTGGGTCAGTGCATGACGCCTACATCCTAAGGAATAGCAGCATCCCTTACGTGATGGAACAGCTAGAGAGACACCGTGTATGGCTATTGGGGGACTCTGGGTACCCCAACCTGTCGTGGCTACTGACCCCAGTAAGGAATCCCCGGACCAGGGCAGAGGAACGGTACAATGAGGCCCATGGGCGTACTAGGAGGGTGATCGAACGCACCTTCGGCCTCCTAAAGGCCAGGTTTCGGTGCCTGCATATGACAGGTGGATCCCTAATGTACTCACCTAAGAAGGTGTGTCACATCATCGTGGCCTGCTGCATGCTTCACAACCTGGCTTTGCGCCGCCAGGTGCCTTTCCTGCAGGAGGATGGTCGAGACGGTGGTGTTGTGGCAGCTGTGGAACCTGTGGAGAGTGACGAGGAGGAAGACGACGGGGCTGAAACAGACAACAGGGACAGAATCATTGAACAGTACTTCCAATAGGACACAGGTAACAATTCAAACATAATTTAGTAAATGTGAACTACTCTCCTGCATCTCTGCTGCCTGTCTATTTGCCCCAGTGTATGATGACTGAGTTGTGGCTTTTCCCTCCCTATTTCAGATCTGGGGTCCCCACTACGAGTCCTGTGCTTCGTTTCCCCATGGACTACAGCTTTGTGGCAGCTGTTTGTTGACTTCACTATGTACAAGGACATATTTGCACTGTCATGTCAATTACAATATTTTGAAATCACAGCCAGACTCCAGATAGTTTTGTGCAAAATAGGTGTTTATTTCAGTGCTCAAAATGGGATGGGTGGTTTCAAGTGGGTGGGGGCTATGGTGAAGGAATGTCCATGGCAGAGTCCAGAGTAACAGTCACACAGGTGCATTGTCCATAGGCCTGTGGAGTGATGGAGCATGGGCAGTTCAAGGATGGACAGGGTGACAATGTGGGACAGTGGGATGACATCAGGTGGTATCCTTTGCTGGCGGGGGTCTTGACATCCTACTCTGTCTTCTTGCGAGATCTCAGGGCCCTCTTGCGGGGTGGTTCTTCTCCTGCAGGAGGTGGGGGTCTGTTGGGCTGCTGTTGTGCGGGGGCCTCCTGTCCACTAGCGCCGGCGGAGGTGGTTGGCTGTTCTTGGTCCAGGCTAGTGGCAGGGGCCCTTTGTTGTTGTTGAGTGTCCGTCCTGGTGTTGATGAGTTCCTGCAGCAACCCTACCATGGTAACCAGGGTGGAGGTGAGGGCTCTGATGTCCTCCCTGTACCCCCGAAAGTGTTCCTCCTGCAGTACCTGGATCTCCTGGAACCTGGCCAGTACCGTCGCCATCGTCTCCTGGGAGCGGTTGTATGCTCCCATGATGGTGGTGAGGGCCTCGTGGAGAGTGGGTTCCCTGGGCCCGTCCCCCCCTGTCGCACAGCTGCCCTCCCAGTTCCCCTGTTTCCCTGGGCCTCTGCCCCCTGGCCGGTGTGCCCACTACCACTGCCCCCAGGTCCCTGTTGTTGTTGGGGTGGAGGGTTATCGTGGGTGCCCTGTAGTGGTAGACACACCGCTGATTGACGCGCCCTGGAGACAGAGGCATGGGCCCGCTGGGTGGGAGCTGTGCTGGTGTTCCCGGAGGGGTTTGGGTCTGTAGTGGCCTGTGGCTGTCTGAGGGGAACCGACTGTCCAGAGGTCCCCGATGGTCCGGGCTGGTCATCAGTGTCCAGGTCGACAGAGCTGCTGTCATCGCTGACGGCCTCTTGGGTGGGGGGTGTGGAGAATTCTGGGCCCTCCGTGGCAGTGTGTTGGCGGTCGGGTCCTGCAGGGGTATAGAGGTATGGTTATAGTTTCAATGTGTGCCATATGGGTGTATCTGTGGGTTCCCGTGTCCCCAAGTGCTGGCATTCGTGTGTGGGGGCTTTGGTGAGGGTGGCTTGTGGGGGGGATGTGTATATGCATTGGGCATGCTTTGGTGATGGGTGTCCATGCTTAGTGGACGCATGCAGGCCTAGGTTTTGGGATGTGTGGGTTGTGATGGTGAGACATTGGCAGGGAATAGGTGTGCTGGGGGTGGGGGTGAGGATGGTGGTGGGGGTGAGGATGGTGGTGGGGGTGAGGGTGGGGGTGAGGATGGGGGTGGGGGTGAGGGTGGGGTTCGAGGATGGGGGTGAGGGTTGGGGTATGATTTGGCATGCAGGTGGGGGGGAAGCAGTATTGAAGCTTCAACTTACCAGAATCCATTCCTCCGCCGACTCCTGCGAGGCCGTCAGGATGCAGGATGTTCAAGACTTCCTCCTCCCATGTTGTAAATTGTGGGGGTTGAGGTGGGGGTCCTCCGCCAGTCTTCTGCACGGCGATGTTGTGCCTGGATACCATGGAACGCACCTTCCCCCGTAGGTCGTTCCATCGCTTCCTGATGTCTTCCCGATTTCTGGGGTGCTGTCCCACAGCGTTGACCCTGTCGACAATCCTCTGCCATAGCTCCGTCCTCCGGGCAATGCTGGTGTATTGGACCTGTGTGCCGAAGAGCTGGGGCTCTACCCGAACGATTTCCTCCACCATGACCCTGAGTTCTTCGTCTGAGAAGCGGGGGTGTCTTTGGGGTGCCATGGAGTGGTGTGTATGATGTGTGGGGTGGAGTATGTGCAGTTAAGTGTGTTGAGTGTGGTGGTGTGTGTTGTTTTGTGTGTGGATATTGTGTGGGTGATGGTGTAGTGTGCCTCTGTGTGATGGTGTTCTGTGATCGCTGCTGTGTCTCTCAGTGCTTCTTTTTGGATTTTGGTCGAAGGGGTTTGTGGGTGATGTGGGTGTGTGTTTTATATTGTATTGTGTGTGTGGGAGTGGTGTGTGTATGTGTATCAGGTGTGTGGAATTCAAATCGTCCAATGTGGCTGAGTTTTGTTCGTTTGTGTGTATTCTGACCGCGGCAGGGTGTAACGCCAATGGAAAACCGCGTTTGAAAGACCGCCGCGTGGATTCGTGGGTCGTAATGGCATGGGCGTATTTCTGTTGGCGTGACGGTGGAGGTTTGGTCACCTCCACTTTTCCGCCGACCGCTGGTCTGGCGGTCTGTTGTGGCTGTCGGATTTTCGGAGGTTTGGCTGCTGCGGGTCAGAATGACCGTGGCGGATTACCGCGACCGCGGCGGAATTATGGAGGATTTCTGACCGGCGGTAGGCGCCTTTTACCGCCGAGGTCAGAATGACCACCTATGTCTGCCCACTTTAAGAATATCAGCACGAATAACTGAAAGACAATTACGCCGGGCACGTAACCAATGAATAACCTTATTAGTCAAAGACTTATGTCTCTCCAATGAGGCAAACAGCAACTTGGGCACCTCAACCATATTGATAGTGCTACCGTTACTTCTCAATACTAGACCCCGATCGGCAAAAGCTGGACCATTAGCGCCATACTGAGATGTAACATCAGTAGAAAATTTGGAAGGGTTAATGGAAAAAGCAGGGGAACTAACACCCCACCCGATATTTGGGTGACAGCATCCCCCCACGGGCCATTAACAGAATCATCGGACTGAGCTTTGATGTGATTTTGAATCCCCAAGGGATTCCTATTATTAGAAGCTGTGTTATGCTTCCTCCTTACACTTACAGGCGCAAGCTGGAGGCCCTCTACACAAGATATGGATGGATTGCCTGAAGGGGGGAACGTAGCCATCCCCAGAAAAGGGATAACAGCATTCAAACTTGATTTAGACATGACAGTACTCCCACCCCCCTTTACACCCCAATCTAACATCTGGCACCTACACCCACACTTTTGTGCCAGTTTCTTCATCAAGGTTTCCATTAATAGTAGCACCAGGATCTTAACTTCATCCACCTTCTGGAGAACGAAGTCCAAATCAATCTCCTTATCTGGCAATAACAATCCATCAGTGTCAGGAGGTAAATTGGTCAAGGTATTGTCATCAGCGAGGGCTCCAGACAGTGTATGTGAAACGCAGGCAGGGACACCCTCTTCCTCCGCCAGAGGCCCGAACCGATTCGTACACAGTATGTTAGGAACCACCCTGACCACTGGGCTTAGCGGGGGACAAAAAAACTCATCTCCCTCGGAGGGGGCACCACTCACACAAAGTGCAGCACCCAGAGCACTACAGGATGCTGCAGTCAGTTAGGATGAAGAATTTTCCCTAGGAACTTTGGATTCCACATTTAAAACAGTCTCCGCAGGGGAATTTGTTGATTGCATCTTCTTCTTAAATATATCCAGATTTTTTTTCTTCCCAGATGTTTAATAGACGAGGGGTGTTAATGACTCTTTAAAATGGCCTCTACCTCTTCAAACAATGTATCAAAATCATCTAAGGGATTATTTTCTTTATAGGTTGAGGAACTCACTTGATTGCTGGACTGTTTTTTCAATTTCTTTGTACCACTCAGTGGTGCAGGAGCATCCACTGCTTTCCGTTTCCCCATCATAAAACAACAAAGACCAGGGAAACTATATAAAACCTAAGGTTAAAGCCCACAGTACACTTACTTAAAAAAATCAATAGAGTATTCCCAGCCCGGCCTCTGTCAGGTGATGACGGGCGAAGACGGGCCAGTCTTGGCACGGTCTTCGCCGGAGCGCACGCCCGGGCTCGTCCCCCGCACGTCCCATGCAGCGTTTAAGACAGCATCCATATGTAGGCAAAAAGAAGAGTGGTAGCCTGGGGATGTATTTCCACCCCAGGCAAGGGTTCAGATTGCCAAATGTCCTCAGCATGTGTCCCGCGCAGCGTTTAAGACAGCGTCTATATGTAGGCAAAAAGAAGCGTGGGAACCTGGGGGATGTAGTCCCACCCCAGGCAAGGGTTCAGATTGCCAAATGTACTCAGCACGCGTACCCCACCTGTTTGTCTATTGTGCATAGCTATGTCCTAATCAAACATATATTACCTGAAGTCAAGGCAATAAAGATGCTACCTACAGCAATACATAAAATTGATGTGGTATTGTCTTTACTTACATCAGAAATAGTTGTGCGTGATGTCAGCATGTCGTTGTCTGCCCTCTGCTACACTGCTTCTGTCTACTGGGTGAAGGGGTGGCAAAGGATCATCATCCTCATCTGAGTCCGACTCGGTGGGTTCCACAGGTATGTTGTGCAACATAGCACATGTTGCCACGATTTTGCATGTTGTTTCAGGGCTGTATTGTAGTGCACCACCACTCTTGTGGATGCATCTGAAGCGACTCTTCAGCAGGCCAAAGGTACTCTCCACAACGTTGTGGGTTGTCCTGTGAGCAGCATTATATCTCCTTTCGGCTGGCGTTGCAGGATGAATGACCGCACGGCATAGGCACTGTCTCCTGGAATGACAGGAGAGTAAAATGAGTAATTTGTATACGTGACATCACATTTCCATCAAAGCGACATTGTCAACTATTACATTACCCAGTAGATATCCTTTGCCAAACTCCCCAGCAAGTAGTCTTGTGTAAATTCCACTGTGTGAAAGATGTATGAGTCATGTGTGCTTCCTGGGTATCTGGCCATGAGATCGGTTATAATGTTGAAGGCATTGCTAATTACTTGTATGTTCATGAAATGTGAATTTTTACAGTTCCGATAAACCTACTCAGTGACCGATGGTGGTCAGATAGCTACATGTGTCCCTTCGATGGCGCCTATTACATGTGGGAATCGGGCAATCTGGTAGAAATCGATTTTGTCTGCAGTAATTCCTGTAGGGTGTTGGGGAATCTTATGTGCAGTTGAAGTTTGCTCAGCATGGCATTGAGAAATGCATTGGAAAATCGTGAGAGAGCCCTCTGTGAGACACCTCCAGCTGCTGCTATAAGTCCTTGATAGCTCCCTGAGGCTAATAGGTGGAGGGAGCATAATACCTGCACATGGGTGGGTATATCATTGGTCCTGTGTGTGGTGAGCTGCAGTACTTGGTTGTAGATCAGCTATCAGGTCAAGTATCATGGCTGGGCTTAACCTGTACTTCTCATGAATTTCCTCCTCTGTTTGGTCTAACAATGTTATCTGCACTCTGAAAATGCGCTCCTGTCTCCTGCTCCCTCACCTCAGACCTTCCAGGATCTTCTTCCTCCTCGCCATCACGTAGAGTGCACACATTGTGGGAAGGAGTCTGAGTCATTTTGGGCGTCTTTGTATAAGTTACCACCTAATTTCACTTCATGGTAAATTGCACGTGCAAAAATAATCGCTATCTGCAAATTGTTGATGCATTGCATTGCGAGAATGTATTTGCGATTCGCATTTTGCATATCGCAAATAGCAACATGATTTTGCAGGTCGCATTTTGCGATTTGCAATTTCAGGTCGCAATTTGCGATACTCAGAATGCAAATCGCTAATTCATGTCGCTATTTGCGATACGCATAATGCGACCCTCAAAATTCATGTCGCAGTTGCAAGGAATCGTTATTTTAGCGATTCCTTATATTTGTACTGCGAATGCCTTTCATACATCGTGAAAGGCGATTTTGCATTCGCAAACGACAAAATTTACCGATTTGCACCATTTGCAAAAGCAAAATCCTTTGATACATCTGGCCTCAAATGACTGAGAGAGGATTTGGGTGACAGCCAAAGTGAATGACTGATAGACTATAAGAGAGGTAGAGTGACACAGAGAGAGTGACAAAGTTTTTGAGAAAGCGCCTGAAAGACAGCTTGTGCAATTGAGTGGCTGCTACAGTAGAGAAATTTGGAGGCTGTACTGTGACATGCAGCTAAAGAGGTTTGAGTGCATTGGAAGAACTCAAGAGTTTAAGGGGCTGGAGAGTAATAGGTGTTAAGAGGCTGATGAAGCTGGTGAAGGGACTGAGGGGAGAATGGTACAGAAAGATCATGAGACAACTCACGAAAGCAATGGTTAAGAGGAATGTTTAAGAGATAAGAGGCTGTAGAGCACATTCTGAAAGGGGACTGATAATCAGAGGGGGATTGAGGAGTACAGGAAACATACAAATGAAAGGCACAAGGAACATACAAATAAAAGGCGGAGGGAACATATAAATTAAATGCACAAAGAACATACAAATGAGCATCTGAACGTAGTGATAAATATGGCAGTGGTGCTGAGGTTTATTTCTCGTGAATGCTACGTGGATGCGCCTGAATGGGCTGCAGAGAATGGGAGGGGCTTCTTCAATATAGAGTTGAGGAGCAAAGGGTGTTCGGAGCGGGAAGAAAAGAGACTGTAAGACTAAAAAGGGCTGTAATTTTTTTTTAATCAATTTTTTGTGTGAAAAGAATATGCTGTAATGCACTACATGTTCTGTCAAAATCTTCTCGGTGAGAAAACCTTCACCACCATCCATTATCCAGTCTATCTCACTCGCATCTCTTGCTTCCTGAAATTTGTGAAATGGTGGTTCGGCCCACAACTTTCAAAGATCACCAGATCTACTGGTCTTGTCGCGCTAGGTCTGTGGTGTGTGGATTGGTGAGGCAAAGACTGACCAGATCAGAGCTGAATCCGTATGCTCGATAATGGAAAGAATTGCTCTTGAAAATCGTCATCTCCTAAATTGTGAGTGGAGATACTTTTTGACTTGTCAGAGAACAGTCAGTGATCTAATGGAAGTAATATGTACAGCAACATTTGTGTTTCATAAAAAAGGAAGTAGTCATCTCTACTCGGCATCCAGTTCCAATACTATATCTGTGTGTGGCTGAACGCACAGCAAGCCAGGCTGATTTAAGTGGCTTTTAAACAATGCATTTTAATTGTATGCTTGTCTTTCTGGCACAATTTAAATAACATGTTTCCATGCAATACCTATCTACACTACGTTTGCATGAATTTCATATCCTGATCGCTACATTAATTTCCAGATAAACTATAAGAATGTGAAATTATTTGGATTTATTTTATCTCGCTGTTAGTCCTGATATCACCGCCATCTTTTGAAAATGTTTTGCTTCTATGATTTTGACCTCGATTCCAGATTGGAAATGCTTTATATAGAGATGGCAATACATTTATATGTATTTAAAAAACTGCAACAACAGAACATTTTATTGAAATATCAGATAGTGTGGAAATGTGACGCTCCACAGTTTGACATGTTCTCTGCATAAGAAAGCATAATCATACTACATTTTACTCCAACATCCCCTTTCTATTTGAAGAATCAGCTCATGCATTTCAAATATCTGTAAAGGTGAGAGTTTGATGGATTCCAGGTCATTTTTCATCCAGCATATCATGGAGGAAATGGGATTCTTAAAATAGTGAGGGAAGCGAAAGTGTATTGAAAGCCGTGATTCACATTTTTTGCTTATAAGACTTTGATCATGTTTTGAAGAAATAGAAGTTGCTTTATCAGTGACATTCTTTCTGTCTGATTGAATTGTAAACCTCTTCACCTTCTTTAAGATCCGACATGGACAAAATGTATATGCATACACCTGTAATCTGTTGAATTCTGCTAAAGCAGGTCATTACAGCACACGTCACGTCATATGTTATAAAAACAGTGATCTACAACAGAGTGAATTTTTTATACACACGAGCTCTGTGTCATGGGATACTCCAGAGAAATACTTCTGAATGTTACACTCATCAAATAAGATCTGTATTTAAGCAATTACATTAATTCATTGCAACAATATGTTACTTTTTTTATAATGTTATTCAATGATATTTCGCAGGGACAGCTAAAGGATCTTGGGGGCCCCAGGCCTTACATATTTCGGGGGGCCTTAGTCTGAACAGCTTTGAATTTATGATCCTGTTTCAACTCTTTCATGTCCTCTTTGGTTAGGTCAGTCAGTGCACAGGAGCACTAGTTCAAATTCCAAATGTGTTTACATTTAATTTTTAGAGATAGTGACTGCAGCATCTTCCCTAGCCTGAGTACCTGCCAATGAATATGCCACACACAAAGCTGGGTATATTGCACATCTTTATTTGTCTGTGTGTGACTGTAAACTCAACATTCTAAACCTGTATTCACTTCACCATGATCTAACACTTACTTCATAGTTTTACAAAGTCCATCAGGACCCAAAAGGGTTCCGTCATTAATAACTCAGACAACACTACATCTCCCCCTCTGTTAAATAAAAAATGGTACTTTTCTACAAATATATACACAATCATAGTTCTTAGAGGAGCATTCATAGCGCTTTGATTACTTCTCCCAAACGTTTATTTGGAAACTGGGAACCAGCAATCGAAGTGTCCATGATCTGCAATGGCAATGCAGGAGAGACAGCAGTCAGGGTTTTTTCAATCGCCCTTTCAGAACCAGTTTCTACCTGGACATCAGTATCTGATGAGTGGTGAGCTACAGATCAGAAATGCGAGGAATCTCGCTTAATGGACTTTGCAGGATGTTGAGAGGTAACCAAGTGTCTTTTGCTGGTCACGACATAAATGGCTAAGCATTGAATGGAGCATCAGACTTATGTTTTTTCAAATGAAAGACAAGCACTCGATCTCCAATGAAAACAATGGGGGTCATTACAACCCTGGCGGACGGTGTTAAAGCGGCGGTAAGACCGCCAACAGGCCTGCGGACAAAAAAAAAGAATTATGACCCTGGCGGGAGCCGCCAACAAAGACAGCCACTTTAACACACCGCCCGCCACGGCGGTACAGACAAGCAGCGCGGCGGTCACCGCCAACAGAAAGGCGGAACACAATGTACCGCCCATAGTATCACAACCTGCCAATCCGCCACCTTTTCCGGGGCGGATTCACCGTGGATAAAAACACGGCGGAAACAGTTTCTGCAATGGGAAAACGCTCACCTGAACACGTCCCACGAGGAACGAGGACTCCATGGACCCGGAACTCCAAATACTCCCTGCCCTTGTCTTTCTGCTCCTCTACAACCATCATCTACGTAGGCGCCAAAGACAACGGTGAGTACTGCACCTACGACATGGGGGAGAGGGGAGGCAAAAGTTAGGGGGACACCCACCAAACACCCCCACCCCCAACCTCGCATTATACAACATACACACCAAAGCATTCACAAAAATCACAGTAACAACCTACAATCCACCCGGAAGAATGAAAAGACAAAGCGAAATTCGGTCAAACATTGTAATGTGGCAATATACATGTCATACAAAAATATACAGATATATATGAAAATCAGTCATAATTATATACAGTACGAGAAGTAGTGCAGATATGTACACAACAATGTCCGTGCACCAACAGTCCAAAAATGCATGGGCGAGGCCCACAAAGGATACCTGACCACAATCGGAGAGAACACTGCCGGGGCATCAGATAGAAATACTACAGGCACCTCAGGGGGAAGGGAAGGGGGGGGCACCTCAGCCGGATGACTGCAAAGCCAGATCCACGATTGGGCTCCATGCCCATTTATGTATCCGGGGGAGTGCAAAGCCACAGTCATTCAAGTCTCTACAGTGGGTGGGGTGCCCACTGTGCCATCCTGGGGAGTGCAAGCCACAATCATTCAAGTCTCTACAGTGGGTGGGGTGCCCACTGTGCCATCCTGGGGAGTGCAAAGCCGCAGTCTCTCAAGTCTCTACAGTGGGTGGGGTGCCCACTGTGCCATCCTGGGGAGTGCAAAGCCACAGTCTCTAAGTCTCTACAGTGGGTGGGGTGCCCACTGTGCCATCCTGGGGAGTGCAAAGCCACAGTCTCTCAAGTAGATGCAGGTCTCCACTGGTACTGGGGGGACTGGTGCCCAGACTGGATGAGTCTCCCCGTGAAAGTTCCTGTCCTGTCACTGTCCCAGCTGCACATGGGATAGGGATGCCTGATGTGGCGGTCTAATCATTCCTACCCGGTGCTTGCCCTGTTCATCGGTGCTTCGACATGGCGGTCTTTGCCCTGTTCAGCGGTGCTTCGACATGGCGGTTCAGGACTGTTCAGCTGTGCTTTGCCATGGCGGTCTTTGCCCTGTTCAGCGGTGCTTCGACATGGCGGTTCGGGACTGTTCAGCGGTGCTTTGCCATGGCGGTCTTTGCCCTGTTTAGCGGTGCTTTGCCATGGCGGTCTTTGCCCTGTTCAGCGGTGCTTCGACATGGCGGTTCAGGACTGTTCAGAGGTGCTTTGCCATGGCGGTCTTTGCCCTGTTCAGCGGAGCTTTGCCATGGCGGTCTTTGCCCTGTTCAGCGGTGCTACGACATGGCTGTTCAGGACTGTTCAGCAGTGCTTTGTCATGGCGGTCTTTGCCCTGTTCAGCAGTGCTTTGCCATGGCGGTCTTTGCCCTGTTCAGCTGTGCTTCGACATGGCGGTTCAGGACTGTTCAGCGGTGCTTTGCCATGGCGGTCTTTGCCCTGTTCAGCGGTGCTTTGCCATGGCGGTTCTGGTACGGACATTGGTGTGTGGCATGAAGTTCCCTACACTGGGCATTGGTGTGTGGCATGTCGTTCCATCATAGCCAACCTGGGCTGTGGCAGCCGGGGCTCTGCTGGGCTGTGACTCCTGCGGTGACGGTGGTCTCCTGATCAGTGACGATACTTGGGCCCTCCTGGGCTGTGACTCCGGCGGTGGTCTCCTGACCAGTGACGATACTTGGGCCCTCCTGGGCTGTGACTCCGGCGGTGGTCTCCTGACCAGTGACGATACTTGGGCCCTCCTGGGCTGTGACTCCGGCGGTGGTCTCCTGACCAGTGACAATACTTGGGCCCTCCTGGGCTGTGACTCTGGCGGTGGTCTCCTGACCAGTGACGATACTTGGGCCCTCCTGGGCTGTGACTCCGGCGGTGGTCTCCTGACCAGTGATGATACTTGGGCCCTCCTGGGCTGTGACTCTGGCGGTGGTCTCCTGACCAGTGACGATACTTGGGCCCTCCTGGGCAATGACTCTGGTGGTGGTCTCCTGACCAGTGACGACGGTGCTGGCGGTTGTGTCTCGACCGCCGGAAATGATGGCGCACTTCTCCGCTGTGACACTCACAACAGGCTGGGCAGACTTCCTCTGGCCCTTCCCCACCTTTGGTGGAGTCACAGCTGACTCTCCAATCCCCTTGGAACCCATGTGAGTTGTTTTCCCACCAGTAGTCTTCACACGGTCCCGTCGTCCACACTCCAATTTTAGAGCCTTTACAGGGGGTGGGCTGCCAGTGCCTTGGCTCCGGGTCATACTGCCTGCCCTGGTGGCCGGTGCACTCCACAAACCTTGAACAGGCACCACTGGTATTGGAGGCTTTTTGGCTGAGGCGCTACGACGGGACTGATGAATTGGAGGGGGGGGGGTGGGGGCAAAAAGGTCAACTTTACAGAGGGACAGTTTCTGACGAACACTGGGATGGGTAGTTGGAGGGGGCCTGGGAGTGGAGGAAGAGGAGGTGATTGTAGGAGGTGTCACTTTAGGTGTTTTGGGTGCAGGTGCAGGTACTGGAGGCTGTCGTGAGGTGGATGGATGTTGGGTGAGTGATTGCCGGCATTTGTGTACTTTGGGAGGGGGCGTCACAGACACACTGGGAGAGGACACAGGGGACGTGTAAATGGGAGTGGAGGTGGTGAGTGCAGTTGAGCGGGGTGTGGTGCTGGGTGTTCTGGTGCGAGTCCTGGTGCCTGTAGATGTAGTGCATGCAGGTGAGAGTGTAGACGAGACTGAGAGGGAGGAGGGAGACGACGAGGAGGGGGACACAGTGGAGGCAGTGGATGTTGCTGTGTCTGTATGTGGGTGATGCTTGTGTGAGAGCCTATGTTTGCTTGAGCTACCTGTGTGTGCTGACTTGTGTGCATGCTGGTCTGTAGGTGTGCTTGGGATGGGCTGGGGTACAGGAGATTGGGTCTGGGTGGAGGAGGTTGGAGGCGGGAGGCTAGACACAGGGACAATGGCTACCATCAGTGCTGAGGCCAGAGATTGCAGGGTTCGCTGAAGGACAGCCTGACCAGAATGAATGCCCTCCAGGAATGCATTACCGTGTTGCAACTCTCGTTCTACACCCTGGATGGCATTCACAATGGTAGACTGCCCAACAGTGAGTGACCTGAGGAGGTCAATGGCCTCCTCACTGAGGGCAGCAGGGTTGACTGGGGCAGGGCCTGAGGTGCCTGGGGCGAAGGTGATGCCCACCCTCCTGGGTGAGCGGGCACGGGGCGAACGCTGAGGGGCTATTGGGAGGACGGTGCTGGTAGGGGAGGTGGCGGATGTACCTGTAGAAGTGGGGCGCACAGATGTGCCGCCACCACAAGGGAGCCCCCATCGGTGGACGAGTCCGTGACGCTGCTTGGTGATCCGGTGACCGACGTGAAGCTCCCCTCGCCCTCCGTCCCACTGGTGCATTCAGAGTCCATGGTCTGGTCCTCCATGGCCATGTGGGATGCAGCTCCCTCGTGCTCTGGTGCCACTGTACCTCTGCCTGATGATGCTGATGTACAGAAGGACAGGGAGAGGAGAAAAAGGGGGGGAGACAGAAGAAAGAGAGTTTTAGTACATGGCATACCGCTACCGTTGGCGGACAATACAGACACAGCAGCCCCCTGCATTACGCCGTGCTCCTGCCCTCTGCACATGCAATTCCTGGGATATGGCCTACATGGCAATGGTGGACATCTGCGCACATGGATGCCACAGGGGCAACTATACCTCGACTTGGCACTCTGCTGAGGTGGGGTAGAGTGCCACATGGCCTACATTACGGAGGGGCCTTGCCTACCGAACTCGCCCTGGCCTAGGGACACCCACAGCCCACCTCCCCCACCCAGACACCTCCACTGCGCGCAAAGTCAGCTGAATGAGAGTGTACTCACCCCCTTGTGTCTGCTGTGATGCCCTCAAGCGCCCATCCAACTCCGGGTAGGCCACCGCCAGGATCCGGAACATCAGGGGGGTCATGGTGCGACAGGCACCCCTCCCACGTTGGGAGGCCATCCCCAGCTGAGCCTCCGCCGTCTTCTTGCTGCAGCGGCGAATGTCCTCCCATCTCTTACGGCAGTGGGTGCCCCGTCTCTGGTGGGCCCCCAGGGTCCGGACCTCCTTGGCGATGGCACGCCAAATGTCCCTCTTCTGGTGGGCGCTGACCTACATGACATGCACAAGGAAAGAGGAACAGTCATTAACAACTGCACCGTCGTTGTGAGTAGCCCCCTCCCTACTCTGGCCATGTGGCCCATTCATTCCCATGCATTAATGTACTATGAACTCTGCCCCCTTCCCTCTTCCAACCAGCCCTCTCCACCCAGGCCTAACCCATCCCACGTGCTCCCTGTGTACTAACCTGTTGGTCTGGAGGACCGTAGAGTAGCGTGTACTGGGGGAGGACCCAGTCTACCAGTTTCTCCAACTCCTGTGCAGAGAAGGCAGGGGCCCTTTCCCCAGACGCAGCAGCCATCGTCGCCTCCAGACCGAGGTCACAGCAGCACCTGCAGTGTAGGTTCTCTCCTGTCGAAGGTCAGGTATCTAGTGATTGAACAGATAGAAAATGGCGGTGACGTCCGCAGTGGTGACGTCCACGGCGGTGACGTCCGCGGCGGTGCGCATCATCACCGCCGGCGCACCTGTTCATTGGCCCCTGGGACCCATAGGGTCCAAAGTTAACCAATGCAGAATTGCGCCGCGGTCTACGACCGCCTACCGCGACGGTGTGCAACGCCAGCGCAGTTACCCCACAATCCCATTGTCCCAGTTTAGAGGTCAGGCAGCCACCATTTCAGGGGCCCACATGGCTTAATTTACCTCTGCGTCACACATAGCTAGGCCTACACTCAACACACATACAGGAAGGGTTCTGTGAGTGGTGTACTCTTGTGTGTAACTGTGGGTACATACCTGGAGGAATAATGACTGATTCTTCGCTGTTGTCCTTCGTAGGCACCGTCAGCCGACCGCTGGTGGATCTGTTGACAATGGAAGAGCGACATGTCATCGTCACCTACCGGTTTGACCGTGCCACAATCCAGGAACTATGTACCCAGTTGGAGACAGACCTGATGTCACCAATCCGCCATCCCACTGGAATCCCCCCTGACGTGCAGGTGCTGTCAGTGCTCCATTTCCTTGCAAGTGGGTCTTTTCAGACAACAGTGGCCATGGCATCAGGGATGTCCCAGCCTATGTTTTCCAACGTGTTGTCCAGAGTGCTGTCTGCCCTGCTGAAACACATACGGAGATACATCATTTTCCCTGAGGTGGCAGATTTGCCTACAGTGAAAGGTGACTTCTATGCCCTTGGACATATCCCCAACGTCATAGGTGCCATTGATGGCACCCATGTAGCTCTGGTCCCCCCCCCACAGGAGTGAACAGGTGTATAGGAACAGGAAGAGTTATCATTCAATGAATGTCCAGATGGTATGTTTGGCGGACCAGTACATCTCGCAGGTAAATGCTATGTTCCCTGGCTCAGTGCATGACGCCTTCATCCTGCGAAATAGCAGCATCCCTGATATGATGGGTCAACTCCAGAGGCAACGTGTATGGCTATTGGGGGACTCTGGTTACCCCAACCTTTCCTGGCTATTGACCACAGTGAGGAATCCCAGGACCGGGGCAGAGGAACGCTACAATGAGGCCCATGGGCGGACTAGGAGGGTGATCGAACGCACCATCGGCCTCCTGAAGGCCAGGTTCAGGTGCCTCCATATGACAGGTGGATCCCTATTCTACTCACTGAAGAAGGTGTGCGAGATCATCATCGCCTGCTCCATGCTCCATAATTTGGCTTTGCGACGCCAGGTGCCTTTTCTGCAGGAGGATGATCCAGATGACAGTGTTGTTGCAGCTGTGAAGCCTGTGGACAGTGATGAGGAGGAAGCTAAGGAAGAAGAGAACGACAACAGGGAGTCAGTCATACAGCAATATTTCCAGTGTCACATAGGTGAGAACATTTGCATGTTTAACATTACATTGACTTTCACACGTCTACCTCTATCCTGTCTGTCATTTCATAGCAGTATTTGGTCACTGAGTTGTACCTTTCCATTACGGTTTCACAGGTGTGGTTACCAACGTGTCATCTGCTTGCATCCTTCAAGGACTTGTGATGTGTGACATAGGTATGTTAGCCTTACAATGGGGAACGCATTATGACTCTGTCATTGATAATACATATTTACAATATCACAGACTGACTCCGGATTGTTTTGTGTTTCAAGGGTGTTTATTGAAGTGCTCAAAAATGCAGGAGGGTTGTACTATGGTGATGGGGGACGGTGGAGGAATGTCCATGGCAGAGTCCAGTCCATTGGTCACACAGGTACACTGGCCATATGGGCAAAGGAAGTGGAGCTAGGGCAGTTAAAGTATGGACAGGGTAACAAAGTGGGTCAGTGGGAGGAAAATCAGGGTGGTCTCATTTCCTGGCAGGGGTCTTGCCATCTTGCTCTGTCCTGTTCCTGGATCTCAGGGACCGCTTGCGTGGTGGTTGTCAGTCTGCAGGGGGTGGGGTGCTGGTGTGGTGGTCCTGTGGCGGGGCGTCCTGTCCACTAGCGCCGGCGGAGGTGGTGGGCAGTTCATCGTCCTGGCTAGTGTCAGGGGCCCCTTGGAGTGCCACGGTGTCCCTCAGGGTCTGCTGTATGTCCTTCAGCACCCCTACGATGGTGCCCAGGGCTGAGCTGATGGTCCTGAGCTCCTCTCTGAAGCCCAAATACTGTTCCTCCTGCAGGTTCTGGGTCTCCTGAAACTTGACCAGGACCGTCGCCATTGTCTCCTGGGAGTGGTGGTAGGCTCCCATGATGGAGGATAGGGCCTTGTGGAGAGTGGGTTCCCTTGGCCTGTCCGCCCCCTGTCGCACAGCAGCCCTCCCAGTTCCCCTGTGTTCCTGTGCCTCCGTCCCCTGGACCGTGTGCCCACTACCACTGCCCCCAGGTCCCTGTTGTTGTTGGGGTGGTGGGTTATCCTGGGTTCCCTGTAGTGGTGGACACACTGCTGATTGACCTGTCCTGGGTAGGGAGGTTTGGGCCCGCTGGGTGGGTGCTGTGCTGGTGTTACCAGAGGGTGGAAGGTCAGTGTTGGGCTGTGCCTGTGCAAGGGGATCCGACTGTCCCGAGGCCCACGATGGTCCGGGCTGGTCATCAGGCTCCAGTAGGGCAGAGCTGCTATCGTCACTGTGGGCCTCTTCTGGGGGTGGAGTGGTGTTGTCTGGACCCTCTGGTGTGGTGACGGTCCTTTGGGTTCCTGCAGGGGCATAAGAGCATGATTATTGCATGTGTGTGATGGTGTGCAATCGGTGGGTGTCTGTGTACCCCAGTGCAAGTATTCCTGTGTGGGGGCTTGTGTGATGATGGTTAGGGGGTTGTTCTGGGTATGTGCAGTGAGCATGCTTAGTTGTGTCATGCAGGGCTTGGTGTTGGGATGTGTGGTTTGTGTTATTAGTACATTAGTGAGGAGTTGGAGTGATAGGGGAGGGTGTGAGGGTAGGGGTGTGTGATAGCATGCAGGTAGGGTGGGGGATCTGATAGTTAAGATTTGACTTACCAGTGTCCCATCCTCCACCGACTCCTCCGAGGCCCTCTGGATGCATGATGGTCAAGACCTGCTCCTCCCATGTTGTTAGTTGTGGGGGAGGAGGTGGGGGTCCGCCGCCAGTCCGCTGCACTGCGATGTTGTGCCTGGAGACCGTTGAACGCACCTTCCCCCGTAGGTCGTTCCACCTCTTCCTGATGTCCTCCCTATTTCTTGGGTGCTGCCCCACGGCGTTGACCCTGTCCACTATTCTGCGCCATAGCTCCATCTTCCTGGATATTGATGTGTGCTGTACCTGTGAGCCAAATAGATGTGGCTCTACCAGGATGATTTCCTCCACCATGACCCTGAGCTCCTCCTCGGAGAAGCGGGGGTGTCTTTGGCGTGACATGGGGTGGTGTGTGTGATGTGTGGGGTGGTGTATGTGGTGATGAGTGTGGTGATGTGTAGTGGTGTGTGGTGTTTTGTGCGTGGATGTTGTGTGGGTGATGGTGTTGTGTGCCTCTGTGTGGTGGGGTTGTCTATTCTGTGCTCTCTCTCTGGCCTTCTCTCAGTAATTGTGGTCGTAGGGGTTTGTGGGTGATGTGGGTGTGTGTTTTATATTGTAATGAGTGTGTGGGAGTGGTGTGTGTATGTGTCTCAGGTGTGTGTATTTTGAATTGTCCAATGTGGCTGTGTTTTGTATATGTGTGTGTATTTTGCGCACAGCTGTGTGTACCGCCAATGGAATACCGCGGTTGAAAGCCGCCGCGTGGATTCGTGGGTTGTGATAGTGTGGGCGTATTTCTGTTGCCGTGGAGGTGGAGGTTTTGTTTTTGCCAGTTTATCACTGACCTTTGGTGTGGTGGAGTTGTGTGGGTGTCTGAATTTCGGCGGATTCCGAGATGTGGGTCATAATAGCTGTGGCGGAATTCGGCGGCCGCGGCGGGGTATTGGTGGTCTTCTGCACGGCGGTGAGTGCCTTTTACCGCCAATGTTGTAATGACCCCCAATGTCTTTTGCATTTTGTCGCTTTTCTGCTTAGGCCTTCATTTTCCTTTTATGATCCAAGTCTTTGGTGTGCATTTCTTCCTCAGTATTTCATCTTCTGTTGTTCCATTGAGGTAACTTGGTCATCATCGCTCTCCTGAACATCCAAGTTGCAGGGCTTTCACCTATAGTCTAGTGAGGGGTCGAACAGTAAGCTTGCAGGGAAGAATTCAAGGCAGTTTTAAGGTCGAGCTTTTCCAGTGCAGCACACTGAACAGCTTTCTTCAGTGCACTCATGAAACGTTCGACAAGGCCATTGGCCTGTGGCCAAAGGAGTATGCCCTTCTGATGCTTCACATAAAGATGACTGAGAAAATCCCTCTATTTTTTACTGTTGAAAAGTGGGCCATTCTCAGATTTTAAGATCACAGGTACACAAAGATGCTGTCTAATCTCTCAATTACTCTCTCTTGAGTGATAGATGGGAGATCTCCTGTCAACGAAAAATGGGAGTATTCATGATGCTTTCTACTGTCAAGAGGACCAAAAATTTCAACAGCTATTCTTTCCCATACATGGTTTGGCAACTCTGATATGATTAAGATGTATTTAGTGGTTTTCAATGACAGGCAGCTGTAAAGATGACAGGCATTCAGCTCTCTTACAACTCTCTCTTCCAGATGAGGAAACGGACTCGGCCTCGAGAGCTTGTTCTTTGGCAACGATTCTACAATGTCCTTCCTGGGCCACTTCAGTTACCTGTTGTTGTAGACACCCTGGGAAGAACAATTCTCAAACTCCTCAGGATAATGCCTTCTTGAGTCACAGACAGTCATCTTTGACATTTTAAACTGCTGGTACTCACTGTCACTTGCAAGAGGTTGAGTGTGCTGGTTTCAAGACTAATGTGTAATTATGTCTTTCAGTTTCAACAAATCACTATTTTGACTAGTGGAGATGACAATTTGCTCCCATAAAATGTCACAATGAAATTGATGTGGGTCTCAGCTGTCTTGGAATGGACACTACCATAACACTGTAAAGACACTACTCTGGAGTAGTTGGCAGGGTTTCCTGGATGGTGCAGGATTCTCTAGTTGTATTCATGTGATGGTACACCCCAATGTTAGATGCAAGGAGCTCTCTTAGCCTTTGGATTGCCAAAGATGGTTAACAATGCTTTGTAATCTGTTCCAAGCATAAAAGGCTTTCCGTATAAGAGCACGTAGAAATGTTCACAAGCCCACACCACTAGTAAACGTTCTTTCTCAGGTTGTGAATAAGCATTTTCAGTTTGGGACAAACTTTTGTTTGCATATGCCACAATATGTCTTCACGCATTTGGGTGTCTGATGTTCTATGCAAGGATGGCACACAACCCAACTGGGCTAGAATCAACAACCCCTTCTGTATGAAGCTTTGAATTAAAATATGCCATTCCAGTAGCATTCTTGATAGCTTGTTTGATTCTCTTACAGCTTTTCTCACATTCATGCAACCAATAAAATGAAACATTCTTTCTCGTCAAGTCTTTCAATGGGGAACTTACATTTGCAAAGTCTTGAATGTATCTGAAACAATAACTGGCCATAACAAGGAATTAATGTGACATGGAAGCATCTTGTGGTGGACTGGCATTTGCAACGCTTGCACTTTCGCTGAATCGGGTGTCATACCCCCATCAGAAAAGATATGGCCAAAGAACTTTAGCTTTATCTAATGGAATTCACATTTCTCAGCATTGAAAGTTAAACTTGAATCAACAAGTGAATGGCACACTTGTTTGAGAAGTTTATCATGCTCCTTCTGTGTAGCAACAAAAATCAATATTTCATCACTATAGTTAGAAGCATTCATGACAGGCTGTATGATACGTTGAATGACATCTTGAAAATGCTCTGCAGCTCATGATACACCAAAACTTAGGCCCTGATTTAGATCTTGCTGAACGGGGTTACTTTGTCACAAACATGATAAATATGCCGTCCACCATATTACAATTTGATTATATCCTATGGAAATTGTAATACAGCTGATGGAATAACAGTCACGTTTGTGACAGAGCAGACCATCTGCCAAGATCTAAACCAGGCCCTTAGTCTTTTATATTGAAATCAACCGATATGTGTAGAAAGGTTGTAATGTCCCTGCAATTCTCATCCAGTTTGAACTGATGATGTCCTTTATTTAAATCAAGGTAAGAGAAGAACTTTGCACCATTCAATCATGTTATCATGTCAGAACTATACAGACCTGGATGTTGCTCTCTTTCAATTTCCTTGTTTCCTTGATGCATATCCAAACAGATGCGTAGAAAGCTTCAGCGTTCATCATCTGAATTAATTTGTCAGGCATCCGTCAATACCTCTACGAAGTATTGCTTCTTTGTCATTAGTCAGTGAACAGCTCTGCCTCCCACAGCTCCACTCGCAAGTAGACCCCTCGTTCCTCTGAACTCTTGACCTCTGTCAGGAGTTCGAGGTCCTCCTCCACCCACAGGCTTCTGCCTGAAATCATCCCTGGTGTCTAGTGGGAGAGCAATGCTCTTCTACTAGGCTACCCTCTGACTCTCTTCTCCTTTTTCCTACTTTTCTTTTTGTGTGCTTTTCCTTCCGTGTTCTGTCCTTTTTGTGTTCCTTTTGCTTTTCACTTCTGCATTTCATTCTTTCCTGGTTTCTTTCTCTTCTCACTCCACTCTCTCTCTCTCACTCTCGCTCCGCCCCTACCCCACCGCTGCTGCCCCTGTGTCCCTGCCCCCCTCCTCTCTCTCATAATGCATTCCCGCCACTGCTTCCCCCACGGCCCCATCCTATTTTCTCGTGCCATTTTTCGCCCCACCTCCCAGCTGTCTTCTCCTCCCCATCCCTACTTAATGGCAGCCGCTGCATGGTAGGATGAGCAATATCACTGACCTAGTCAGTGAACTGCTTTGCCTCCTGTAGCTCCACCGGCAAGTAGAGCCCTCGTTCCGCTGAACTCTTGACCTCTGTCAGGAGTTCGAGGCCCTCCTTCACCCACAGGCTTCTGCCTGTGCCTCATCCCTGATGTCTAGTGGGAGAATTCTGCTCTTCTACTAGGCTGCCCTCTGCCTCTCTTCTCCTTTTTCCTACTTTGCTCTTTGTGTGCTTTTCCTTCCTTATTCTGTCCCTTTTGTGCTCCTTTTGCCTTTCGCTTCGGTGTTTCACTCTTTCCTCGTTTCTCTCTCCTCTCACTCTACACCATCTGCCACCACACCCTAAGCACACGCCTCAACGACGCAGGGATCTGTGACAGAATCCTGGACTTGATCACCTCCTTCCTCAACGGCAGAACCCACAGTGTCCGCCTCCCTCCATTCCGCTCTGAAGCCACCAAGATCATCTGCAGCATACCCCAGGGGTCGTCCCTCAGCCGGACCCACTTTAACATTTACATGGCTCTGCTCACAAATGTCATCTGATCACACAACCTCAACATCGTCTCATATGCAGGTGACACCCAGCTGATCCTTTCCCTCACCAAGGACCCTACCACCGCCAAAACCAACCTCCATGAAGGAATGAAGGCCATCGCCAAAAGGATGAAGAACAGCTGCCTGAAACTGAATTCTGACAAAACTGAGGTTCTCATCCTCAGCTCCAACCCCTTCGCCTGGGACGACTCCTGGTGGCCTGCCACACTGGGAACCGCACCGACACCCACCGGCCACGCACGCAACCTGGGTTTCATCCTGAACGCATTGCTATCATTGTCCCAGCAAGTCAACGCAGTCTCTTCCTCATGCTTCAACACCCTCTGCATGCTTCAGAAGATCTACAAATGGATCTCCACAAGAACCAGAAGGACGGTCACCCAAGCCCTCGTAAGCAGCAAACTGGACTACAGCAATGCCCTCTACGCAGGAACCATGGCCAAGCTCCAGAAAAGACTGCAATGCATACACAACGCCTCCCCACACCTCATCCTGGACATCCCCCATCACATCCACATCACAGCCCACCTGAGAGACCTGCACTGGCTCTGCATAAACAAGAGAATCACATTCAAGCTCCTCATCCACACTCACAAAGCACTGCACAACACTGGACCAGAATACCTCAACAGATGACTCTCCTTTTACACCCTACCCATCAGCTTCGCTCTGCTGACCTTGCCCTCACCACTTTTCCATGCATCCACAGAACAACTGCCGGTGGCAGATCGTTCTCCCACCTCGCCGCCGAGACGTGGAACACTCTTCCTATCCACCTGCGACAGACACAGGACCTGCTAACCTTCAGGAAACACCTCAAAACCTGGCGGTTCGAGCAGTAGCAGCATTCCCCCAGCACCTTGAGACCCTCACGGGTGAGTAGTGTGCTTTACAAATGCTATGATTGATTGATTGATTGAACTTAGAGTGTCTGATGAGTGTGTCCAATCTCTCAACAAATTTGTCTATGGTTTCACCAACTCTTTGGCATTCTTGACAGAAAATGTACCTTTTGTAAGCACCATTGGATTGAACTTGAGATTCAAGGCTTCTTTAACTTGACGTTATGTAACTTTGTCAGAACACTATATTTTCCTAATGACTTTGTTCACACCCTCATCAACAAGATTCTTAAGGTATTTGGTATCTGTTTCTTCTAGAGTATCAATTAAATCATCAAATTAATCTATCCAAGCAGTCCAGATATTGCCAATATTCCGCTTTTTCGTGATATTGAATGGTCGTGGTGGTTTCAGTAATGTGGCGGCATTATAACAGTTTACCGGATTGGCTGACACTGAGAATGGAGTTCTCTCCGATACTGTCTGCTGTCCACTAGGACCAACTTCCTCAGTGCTATCTCTAAAGCCCTGTGATATGCTGCCCACTGGGTTATGTTGGGCAGTCTGTTGAACTGTTACCTCTTTCCTGGTCTTCATTGGAGTCTTTCACTTTTCTGGAGACCTCTAGAGTTGTTCTGAATTGCCACCTTTGCTTCTGAGTTTGCAGAGCCCTAATTATCAAGGCTCTGATAAGTGCAACAAGAGTATGCTTTCTTATCAATTATTCTGTCAACTAGCACTTTTGTTTATTCTACTTGTGTCTGACTATGGTAGCTTTCAGCACTTGTTTTCTGTTTTTGTGTCCACCTTTAATGTTATCACTTTGCATGACATATAGCTTTAAGTTGCATAGTAGAATGGTACCTCTCTTTATGGCCTTGCCAGCAGGTTCTTGGTCAATGATGTGTAGACTTCTCAGTGAAGCTTCCATTATCTTCAAGTGCTTCACACCGGTTGGGGCTGAGCCTTAACTTCACATACACTAGACACTGATTCTGCACTTCGACAGAGGCACACGTGGCACAAATGAGCAGTTTGCTTTCAAACTCTCTGGGAGGCCTCTATCGATCTTTGGCTTACCTAACCCCTATCTCTGGTGACCGCTAGTGTCATAATGACCCCCTTAGTATTTTCCTTGAAGATTTTCTTCAACGGGATGAAGTCACCAATACGATCTGACCTCCCAGGAGCACTCTTCACATACACGTCGCAGGAGACCTTGGTGAAGAATTCTACGTTCGGACTCAGACGATTTTTTGGGATGAAAATCTTCATCCGGGCCAAATCTGAATCTTGATCCTTCATCCCTGGAGACATGCTGCACAGGAAGTCACGGTCAACTTTTTAATCAATCAGTCAATCAATCACAATATTTGTAGAGCGCACTACGTACCCGTGAGGGTTTCAAGGCGCTGAGGGTGGTGGGGGGGGACGCTGCTACTGGTCGAAGAGCCAGGTCTTGAGAAGTCTCCTGAAGGCGAGTAGGTCCTGGGTCTGTCGCAGGACGGTCGGGAGGGCGTTCCAGGTCTTGGCGGCGAGGTAGGAGAAGGATCTGCCACCGGAGGTCTTACGCTGAATGCGGGGGACGGTGGCGAGGGCGAGGTCGGTGGAGCGGAGTTGGTGGGTGGGGGCGAAGAAGTTGAGTTTGTTGTTCAGGTAGGCTGGTCCGGCGTTGTGGAGTGCCCTGTGAGCGTGGGTGAGGAGCTTGAAGGTGATCCTCTTGTCCACGGGGAGCCAGTGGAGGTCTCTCAGGTGGTGGGAGATGTGGCAGCGGCGGGGTGCGTCGAGGATCAGCCGGGCGGAGGCGTTTTGGATGCGTTGGAGGCGTTGTATGTCTTTTGCTGGGATGCCTGTGTAGAGTGCGTTGCCGTAGTCTAGCCTACTGCTGACGAGGGCCTGGGTCACCGTTCTTCTTATTTCTATTGGGATCCAATTGTAGATTCTACGGAGCATGCAGAGGCTGTTGTAGCAGGAGGAGGAAACTGCGTTGACCTGCTTGGACATGGATAGGGAGGAGTCGAGGATGAAGCCCAGGTTGCGTGCGCGGTCGGTAGGTGTTGGCGTGGCTCCCAGTGAGGTGGGCCACCAGGAGTCGTCCCAGGCAGAGGGGGTGCGTCCGAGGATGAGGACCTCCGTCTTGTCAGAGTTCAACTTCAGGCGGCTGCTTCTCATCCACTCGGCAATGGACTTCATTCCCTCGTGGAGGCTTTGGTGGTGCGCGGGTCTCTGGTGAGGGAGAGGATGGGCTGGGTGTCGTCGGCATAAGAGAGAATGTTGAGGTTGTGCTGACGAACCAGTTGTGCAAGGGGGGTCATGTAGATGTTGAACAGCGTCGGGCTCAGCGAGGAGCCTTGGGCGACGCCGAAGATGATGTTGGTGGCTTCAGAGCGGAAGGGTGGGAGGCGGACTCTCTGGGTTCTGCCTGAGAGGAATGAGGAGATCCAGTTGAGGGCTTTTTCTTGTATTCCGGCTTCGTGGAGGCGTGTTTTCAGGGTGCGGTGGCAAACTGTGTCGAAGGCAGCGGAGAGGTCCAGGAGGATGAGGGCTGATCTTTCGCCGTTGTCCATTTGCTGTCTGATGTCGTCTGTGGCGGCGAGAAGGGCAGTCTCGGTGCTGTGGTTACGTCTGAAACCGGACTGGGAGGGGTCCAGGATGGAGTTGTCCTTGAGGGGGCGGGTGAGCTGAGCGTTTACGATCTTCTCGGTGGCCTTCGCCAGGAAGGGGAGCAGGGAGATCGGTCGGAAGTTTTTGAGGTCGTTGGGGTCTGCTTTGGGCTTCTTAAGGAGGGCGTGAATTTCGGCGTGCTTCCAGCTTTCCGGGAATGTCTCAGTTTCAAAGGATATGTTTATGGTCTTTCGAAGTTGGGGGGTGATGGTAGTGTCAGCTTTGTTGTAAACGTGGTGGGGGCATGGGTCTGATGGAGATCCTGAGTGGATGGAATTCATGATCTTGCGTGTTTCTGTGTCGTCTACGTGGGTCCAGGCGGTCAAGCGGTTGGTGCAGGTGGAGTTTTCGGGGGTGGCGTCCGTCGTGGGCGTGGTGTTCAGGCTGTTGTGGATGTCGGCGATCTTCTGGTAGAAAAAGGTGGACAGGGCGCCGCAGAGTTCTTGGGATGGTGGGATGTCGTTGACGTTGGCGCTGGGGTTGGAGAGCTCTTTCACGATGCAGAAGAGCTCTTTGCTGTCGTGTGCGTCACTTTTTTGGAACTTTTCTCTCCGACATTGGAAAACCCTTTACAGCAAGCTGATTTCAAGTCAACATCCTCAGATTGCCTCTTCAGGAGGCCCTAGTGAAATTGTGGAAGTCTGGGGCACCAGAGCTTTTCAGTGGGAAGGACCTGCAAGTAAGGCTGGGTCGTGATTTTTACTAAAAGTTGTCCAATCTTTTCCAAACATCTGAATCTTCTTCCAGAAGGTCTTAGAATATCCTTTAGGGGTCTACAGTTCACCCCATGGTTCCAGAAGCTCTGAGTTGCTTCTTGAGGGTTAGTACTCCAACTCCCAGAGTGCACCTGTCTCAAACTCCAAAATGACCACTGGACAGTAACCAGCTGGTCAGTTTCCTCAGGATTTGATGCAGGGGACTCTGTTTAGCTATTTTACACCTGCAGCATGCAGGGAGTCCCTTCTTGAACCAGTTGAAGCCAGGCAAAGTCCTTTCAGTGGTAAAGCTCAAGTGTGCTGCTGGTGCAGTCTTTCACAGTGCAGGTCAGGAGTCCAGCAGGGCAATCCTTCTTCTTCTGATGTTGTTCCTTGTAGGTATCTGAGGTGTGGGTGCAGCTCTGCCACATTTATCCTTGCTCACTTCCCCCTTGGATGACCATATTTACTAGGAAGTGTGACAAAGTCAATCCCAGGGAGCAACATTCTTTTAAAATCCGTAATGGTTGAAACAGAATTTTGGAGATTAGGTCTGGCTGAGCTTACCCACTGGTGTAGCTAAAATTCCTAAACACCTGAGCTGCTCCAAATGTCCCTCCCTCCTATGAAGACCAGTTTGGCTGCTCTTAGTCCCTCCTGGTCACCATCTTCTGAGGCAGATCTCCTCCCCCAGACACATCCTTTGTGTTCAGCCCAAGCCACTTCACACCTCATCAAGGCAGCCTGGCCAGGCTGCAGAGGCTGGCCGATCAGAAAAAGGCACTACAGAGCTGAAAATGGTAACTTTTAGGAAGAGTTCTAAAACGTTCTCCCTGAACTCGTTATATTAAATCCAACAATGGCAAGTTGTTGCATTTATTATAAAAATCAGTATGAGACCAAACATGCCATATCATGCTCCTTTGGAGACTTTATTAATTAAAATAAATTCTCCTCATTTTAGCCTATAAAGCCAATTCACTGCAATGAGGGGAAAACAAATGTGGCTATTTTTCCTCACCAAGACTTATAAAACATATTTTGAAAGGTCCATGCTTATGGTTACAATGCACCCAACCCTGTAAAAATTAGGTAGTTTAAGACTTAGAAGTACTTTTAATCCAAAGTCGAATTTGGATGTAACTTTAATTTAAAAGCAGCCAGCAAGGCAGACCTGCCTTTAAAATGACCCTGAACACCTCAGCAGTGCACCTATGGGGGCACTACCTATGCTGGGGTCCCTTAAAATACATGTCCCACCATATACTAGGGACTTAAAGGTAGGTTGATACTTTCAATTATAATTAGCCTAATGTGCATGCTTGTTTTACTAAAAGCATAGGCTCTATGACTGGTTAGCCGTACCCATGGCACCATCAGGGACAGGAAAATACCTGCAAAACGTGAATAAATGGGGGAAAAGTTAGGGGGCCTCTGCAATCAGTCTAGTTTTTTCACACAACAAAAATCCAAGACATGGAAGTTGTGATCTGATATTTTAAAGAATAAATGAAACTGTGATGCTTAGAAACATAGAGAGCCAACCAGGCGATCTGGTCACGCTAGATCAGATTAAATCTGAAAAGTCAGGCCAACGGTGATGGAGCGAGGATATGATAGAGGGACTAACCTTGGCCCACTGAATCAGTACCTTTGACTGGGTTTGCGTCAGCATCGAGGGAGGCTGTGAGGAGCAATGCAAGGAGCAGCTGAGTCGATGTGTCATCGTCGATCCTGGCAAAGTAAGCGATGCATTGGTTCTGAACCAAGCAATTGGAGAAGCGTCACTTCTGAACCCCTTAGATGTAAGTGATGGAATCTTGTTGAGCTGCATAGCCAACTATGCAATGTCTCTTGAAGCTGTGATTTGTTGAAGAAGGGGCACCAGCTCCGACCGGCACAATGATGGTGATGCCTGGATCTTACAGTTGCAGAACTTTATACCTACTTCCAAGGGCTCTGGACTGGATTGGCACTACTTGGCATGACAAGAACTGCAGCAAAGAAAGTTCAGGTGCTGTTGCAGGATGGAGTAAAGTCAGCAAGCCCTTGGAGTCACTTTGGTTATGGGGATATAGAGATGTAGGTCCAGCCCTTCTTACTCCCAGGCAAGGAGGGCAGCAGGTTAGACACAGCAGAGCGAGAGTCCAGCAAATTCCAGCAGGGTTCAGCAGAGTGACAATCCCTTCAGCAGCACAGCAGTCCTTGTTCATGGCAGAATGTCCTCAGGTCCAAACGTGCACTGAGTTAATACGGTCAGGTGTGCAGTTCTCATACCCAGTAGTACCTTCGAAATGGGGATGACTTCAAAGCTGGGTTTTGTAGTGCACAGAGGTCCTCCCTTCCTGCCCTGGCTCCAGACTCACAGCAGGGGGTTAAACAGTCTTTTAGGTGGGAGCAGGATACTGCCTATTCAGATGTGTCAGTTCCTCCTTCCCATCCTGCCCAGGATGGTCAATCTACATGCAAATGGCCACTCAGTCATACCTACCCTTCCTTTGTGTGAGGTTGTCTAGATGGAATGCAGGAAACCAACAGTCACCCAAGTCCAGACATGTCTTGCAGGTACACACAGCTAAGAGCAGGAAAACGCCAACTTTCTAAAAGTGGCATTTTCAAAATTGTAATAGTAAATCTGATTTATGATTACAATGCTATAGGTACTAAACATGGCAGGTCTACTCTTTCTCAATCAGGAATTACACTATAATAAATGTAGTACGGAATCCCCAATGTTATGAGGGGGTAGACCTCACAGTAGTGAAAAACAAATATGAGATTTTTTTTTTACTACCAGTAGAGGTAAAACGTAAAAGTGTATGTCCTGCCTTTCAATTACATAGTACCCTCCCCAATGGGCTACCTAGGGACTCTCTTAGGGATGACATATATGTAATAAAAGGTAAGTTTAAGGTTCGGCAAGGCATTTCAAATATCAAGTAGGCGTATCAGTGTACCAATGCATTCAGACTGCAAATGGCAGGCCTGGGACATGTTTTAAAGTGCTACGTAAGTGGGTGGCAAATGCAATGCTGCATGCCCACTAGTAGCATTTAATGTATAGGCTCTGGGCAGATGTAGTGCACTTTACTAGGGACTTGTAAGTAAATAAATATGCCAATTGTGGTTAAGCCAATATTGCCATATTTTAAGGAGAGAGCAAAGACTCTTTAGCACTGGTTAGCAGTGGTAAAGTGCATATATCAAACAAAAAATAATTCAGCAAAAAGCGGAGGGTGAAAGGCAAAATGTTTGGAGATAACCCTGCAGAAAGGGCCAGGTCCAACAGAGCACACCTTGACAGATCTTCAGCCCCAGACATCAGACCTCCAGAAGCAACTGTAGGACCTCAAGGAGCAGATACAGGTCATTGAGACTCAGGCGAAAGACACAGAGGGTCAAGCAAGATGTAGCAATCTCCATCTTATTGGCCTTCCTGGGGGCAGTGAGGGAATGAACATAGTTGCCTACCTTGAAGACTGGTTTCTGGAATTGATTCCTGTGGACAAACTCGCTGTTTGAGAGGGCCACCAGTTCCTGGCCTGTCAACTCCCACTGGGAGTCCCCAGAGAAAAGGACAAAGCAACTGTTTTCCCTGCAGCCCATCTGTCTGCTCATTTCCTGTGGGACAATCACTATATTTTGCTCTTCCCCAACTTTATCTTTGTGGTGCAGCACAAACAGGCCTCATTAATGGGGATTGAGTGCAAGCTTCGGGATCTAGGCCTTAAGTATGCATTGCTGTTCCCCTCCAGGTTTATGGTGATCTGCAAAGGCAAATTTTATTTTTTTCAAGAACCTTCAGAAGCTTGGGACTGGAACCCGGTGATTTGGAAAGACCAGAGCAATCGACCTGGGGTGTGGCCTCATCATAGCCGCCGATTCGGACGTGCCCATCTGGCTAGGCCACAGATGTCTGTTCCACCCTTTCCAGAGAAGGTGCAAATTGCTGCCTATCAGCCTTGAAGGCTGCAGTGGTCCACTGCTTCCTTTGTCTCCGAAGGGGACGCCCCAACAAAAGGGACTTCTCAGATGGCTGATAACATTTTCTGAATTTGAAAAACGTCACTTATTTACTACACTACTCCCTCTTCTCTTTTTAGTCCTGGATGCTCCTCATGTGCTCCTCTTGTGACTTTTGCAGCTTGGCTCCCTGTTCTGGCTAGAATGGATTATCCTCCACTGGTTGCCTGCCTCACTCCTTTTTGGACCCTCCTTCTACATGGCCCTGTGCTGCCACGCTTTGTCCTGCCTCTATTCTAGGATGATTTGCAGTACTTGTTTGGGAAGCTGGCTATTACCTTGTTGCCCCCTCTATTCTTGTTAGGTTTTATGTTTTATGTTTTTTGTTTTCTTGTTCAATTCACTTCTGTGGGTGGTCTAAGTGGATGTGAGCATTCTTCTCACTGTTTCTGAGAGTGTTCTGTTGCTCCTTGGGATTCTGGCACCCTCATGCTATTTTGGTCTTCTGGTAGGAAGTAGGGGAGGGGTTTTCAGTTGCCACCTTGACATCCCAAAATATAAGGTCCTCTCGTGGAATATCCATTTCATGCATACAACAGCAAAATGCTACTGCATTCATGCATTTCTCAAGCAGAGGGTCTCCAGTTAACCATGTTACAGCAGTCTTACATCATTAAGGTGAAACAGGTTAAACTGCAGAAATGTTGAAGGGGACGGGTATTTACCACCAATTTCTCTGCATATGAGAGAAGGACCCTGCTTTGCGTGAGGGCCATTGTAGGTGTTACACCATGAGGCTGACTTGTAGGGCAGTTCGGTGCTCCTGGAAGTATGCCTGAATGATAATCATGTCCTCCTGTGTTTATTTATGTGCCCAAAACTGATCAGCTCCAGTTCCTGCATGACCTGTCTTTGGTTCTGTTGCACTGCATTTGCCTTGATTGTTGGGCAGCAATTTAAATTCAGTTCTAGATCCCACCCTGGACTTCTCTCACCCTCCACATCACCCGACCCCCATGCTTGTTAAACCCACAAGCCTGCAGACCTGCTTGTGGCAGTGGGAGCTCTTGTATGGCTGGCAACACCACAATCCACGCTTTCACCTCTAATCCTTTCACTCCCGTATGCATAGGGTCCACACACGGCTTGATCACTTGGTGTGCTCTCACACGCTCTGCTTTTATGACATCTCCAGATTACCTCTGTACGGACTTATCAGACCATGGCCACCTGGTGGAGGACCTCCATTGAGGACAGATTTCTTCCCCCATACCTACCTGCCAGCTTTCCTCTGGGTTCCTGAAGGATCCTCCCTTTCACAACATTCTTGCCACTAAAATACTAGAATTCTTTAATTATAACAAAGGCACCATGTCTTCCCGGCTCATGGAGTGGGAAGCCTTCAAGGTAGTGTTATGAGACAAGTGTATACAAGAGGTGGCAGGTGCCCAACCTGTGATTCTCTGGGAGCTAGAGATAAGGACAAATGTGTTTACATTGACTTCTCCTGTTGCCTACTCTTGCTCCTCCCCAGGAGACAGAGGCCCGGTTGCTATGATGCCTGGACTTTGAATCCTTTACTACCAGAACCCATGTGGAGGGTGACAGGTCGGGTAAGCTGCTGACTTGGCTAGCCATCAGGGACAATAGACAGGAGCCTGTTTTTTAGTTCAGTGCCACTGATGGGGGTTTCCTTTGCTCCCATCAGGAAATTCATGAGGCCTTTACAGCCCTCTACGCTTATCTCTATTGACCTGCCCGACCCCTCTCTGCTGACTCTGGGGGAATTCTTTGCCCTTGCACAGGTTTCTAGGATACCCTGCTTGAGCAGGCATGCCTTGATGCCCCTCTTCAGTCCAAGAAATTGTGCTACTATTACGGATCTGGCCTCCAGCTGAGTTTTATTAGACCTTTCAGGGTGAGCTGGCTCCACGATTACTTCATTTCTATCAGGGGTCATTATTGTGAGAAGCAACCATAGTTTTGCTGCTTAAGCTAGTCAAGGACCCCTTGTACCTTGGGTCTTATTGTCTCATTGCAATCCTGAACATGGAAGCCAGTCAAGGACCCCTTGACCCTTGCATCTTATTGCCATATTACAATCTTGAACATGAACTATAAGATCTTGAGCTTGTTTTTGGTCACGAGGGTGCTGCCACGTTTAATCCATCATGACCAGAATGGTATATTCCATGAAAGAATTCCTCTTTGTGTTTGCTGGGTATTTCAGGTCAAGAGGCAGTACAGACCTGCTGTCCTAGGGCTGCGGTGCTGGATATCCGTAAGGCCTTTGACTCCCTCAGCTGTGATTAACTTTGTACAGTCTTGTTGCGGTACAACATTGCCCCCCCTACATTATTAAGCTTATCCAGCTCCTTTATACCTTCCCTACAGCTCTGACCTGCTTAGGGGGGTGATATCAGGACCCTCTGTCGTCAGGCTTGACATCTGCCAGGGCTGTCCCCTTTCACCCTTGCTTTTTGCCATGGCTCTGGAGCCATTGGCTTCCCAGTGGACATGGGGAGGGGCTAGGCTGGGGAGTTCCGTTGCATGAAGGGACCCATGTGGCTTCCCTTTAAGTAGATGACATCCTGATCTTTCTGTGAGATCTGGAGTCTGACTGACCTATCTGTGGTTGCTTCCCTCCTGGCCAACTGTCGATGTGGGTCAGTACGTTTGGTCAGTTGGGATAAGTCCTGTCTATTCCTACTTCCCACTGGTGTAGGGATTGGCACCCAGGGCTGTGAGTTTGGGCAGAGGGGTGGGCCGGTTTAATGGTAACCCGCTTCTGATCGCTACTTGGGGGGTTACATGAGTCCAGACCTTTTAGAGGAGAATGTGACTGCAGGAGTGGCCCCTATTCGCTCATTCATCCCATTCTGGATTTCGTCCCCCTGTTGGTCTAAGGCCGTGTAAGCTTTCCAAAATGATCATTCTCTCTGACTCCTTCATTATTTTGTGAACCTCTCCCTCCCTCGTTCCTTCTTTCAGAACTTGCATGATCTGCTGGGGACCTCTTCTGCCATGGCTCATGCAGGTGGGAGGCTAGTGTGTAGTTTCAGCTCTTTCTGTTGCAGGAGGGCCTTGGGGCACCTATCTTGGAATACTATTACCTGATGGCCCAGCTGCAGTGGCTCTCTTATTGGTTGGCTGATCACTATGTGGCAGATAAGGGGACACATACCCTCTCTATTCCAAAGGAACTCCTCCTTCACCTTCTTCACAACTGCACTTGGGTTCCCCCGAATTGCCTGTTGTCCTGAGGGTTGCATTGTTGTGCTTTAGACATGTTCTCTCTCTCTCTCTAAGCATGTTCTTCTGAATGCTTCAGCAGTTGTGTTGATTGGGCTGCGCCTGCCATGGGCCACCTTACTTAAGGGCATCTCCGGAGTTAGGAGGAGATTGGTATTACTTGCTTGAGAGACCTTCACACCCAAAGGCAGTTACTACCATTGAACAAGCTGTTGGAGCAGGTTGCCCAACCTAAGGGCAGTTTCATCTTGATGCTTCTCTCTGAGGAGTGCTGGAGGACACCAGGGGAGCCAAGGACTCTGAATCGAACACTCACCAACTCCTGCTAACACTGCACACAATGATTAATTACATGGCTTATTAGGGCTCTTCTTATGCACACACAGGTTTCACTGCAGTCCTTGAGGAAGAAGTGGGAGGAAGAGTGTGGTAGGCCACTCCAAAATGGGGAAAAGGAGATGGCACTCTCATGTCCATGGCGGGTGTACCATAATGTCCTGCTTAAGCTTTTCCAATTCTATATTCTCCATGAAGCATATCTTTCCCTGCCGCAGATTGCACGGACATTCCCTGGTGCCTCCAATCTTTGTCCTTGTAGCAGTGGCCAGACAGCAGATCTAAGGCACCTTGTCTGGGATTGCACAAATGTACATGTCTATTGACTCCCAGGTTTCACAAAGCTTGAGTACCCCACAGGTATCCCTAGCCTTTCCTCCTGGGTGGTGGGTGTTTTCAGCATCTTTCCTAGACCCCGGAACCACAGGATTGCTACCTAATTCCTTCATTTGGCCTGTATGCTACCTAAGAAATCCATGACCTCCTGGTAGAAGTCTCCCCTCCTCCCACCTCAGCTCAGTGGCTAACGCTCTTCACCAAGTGGGCAAAAGCCGAGGCTGTGGCGCTGAACAAGGAGGATGCACAGGGAGTTTATTGGCGCCCACTGGCCCTGGGATGGGAAGTCTTATGCTCTAAATTACTCAACCCACAGCCAGAATTCTCCTTGGCCTCTGATGACCCATCCCCTTGAGGACAGTTGCTCATCACCCCGAATCAGGACCCTTATCCCAACGTCATGTATTTGGATACTCCTGGTGGCCTTTATTGGCCATGCCCCTTCCTGGGCCCCCCTCACCCTCCATGGGTACTGCACCTAGCTCTTTTGGCATCCCTTTCTTGGATATACAGCCTCGGGGCCTAGCAGAGGGATGGTCTAGTTGGCCCAAGATGGGGGATGCTTCCCCTATTTGCTCCATTTTGTTTTAGTTTTTTTCTTGACCAGACAGTATGTGACCACTATCACTGCATATTTGTATTGTTTTGCTTTCATCCAGTCATGTTTGTTATTCTGCTACATTTAAATCCACAACAAAACCCCTATTAGAAAGATGTGATAAAAAAGATAAGAGTAGGAAAGCAATAAGCATACCAGTTTCACTATGTGGTGTTGAATGGCATTTACGGCGCAGCTACAATCACCTTCCATCAGGAGCAATTTGAGGTGCTTTCTAGGGGTGGCTGGGGTGAAGGAAAATTTATAATAAAAAAAGCTTACCTGGATCGTCGTCGCCGGCGCCACAGCTGCGCTGCTCCTCTGGCTCCTCTGCTGTAGGCACAGGGTCCCAGCTTGCCCTGCGGCCAATCATAACGCTGCTCAGATCAGTGTGAAGATTGACTGGGAGCACCCAGCCAGGGCACTCCCAGGCACACTGGGGCCCTGTACCTGCCCGAAATGGCCAGCCAAATATACATGCACATTGAGGGTAGTGCACAGTGCACTTCCCTCAGTGCTCATCACAGCCTGTGGCACGCCCCTTTTACTACGAAACGATAATAAACACCGTTTGTTATCAATTTGGAGTAAAAGGTTTGCACCTGCTGCTGCTGGTGGGGGGGGGGTGATTCTCCTCTGCGCTAGTGGAGGAGCCACGCCTGCCTTTCATACACAGTAGGACGCCCTGGTAGATGACACACAGTAGAGTCCAAAGTGCTGTATAAATAAAACAAGTGGGCTGTAGCTAAAACAGTCATTTATTTGGTAGATTTTGAATGAAAAACTTGTCAATTCACAATGAACACCTACCGCGATGTGTAAATGTTTTCTACTAAATTTAATCAAAGAAATCAAGACAGAACTGGCTCAAAAACACAATCTGATCAATATGTTTGTATTACAATGAAACAGAGAAGAGAGGTCTGTATAGTGTTATTACAGTTATCATCCCAAATCCAATGTTATGAGGAACGTGAAGAGCAATACACTGCTTATTGTGCTTGTGCAGAGGAGAATGTGTAACAACACCGAGGTGGTCATTCCGAGTTTGGCAGTCATTACTGAAGACAGCCGTGCAAGCAGACGCCGAAAGACCACAGTAATGGTGGAGTGAAGACTGCCGCATTACGAGTCACCCACACAACACCACCCCAAATACATCCAAGAAATGACTACGTCGGCCAAAACGACGATGTGATGGGGGCTGCTGCACCAGCAGTACCGCCACGCTGAGAATATCCTGCGACAAATTAGCAATTCACAAATCGTCACTGTGGTCCCAATACAGCGACAATCCATTGGCAGTCCGAACTGCCGCAGGAAAAAAAGGCACCACCACCAGAACACTGCACCACATTGGACAATACCGTTACCCAACACCTAAGACACATACACACACCTGTCCACAGCACTACAAACAGCCCCCCACACATACCCAGAACCCTTTGCAATCAGAAACTCTGAAAGAGCGAGGCAAGAGCACTCTGAAAGGAGGCACTGCACCTAGATACTACGGGCACCATCACACTAAACACGAATCACACAACACAATACTGCACACAAACACCACAGAGCACACACACATACCACTACACAAACTTACATCAACAAACAGCACACCCAGAATTCTTGCACAACATACACCTCCACCCACAACACAACCACCAAGGCACCACCAAAAAACCCACGATTCACAGAAGAGGAGCTGAGGGTAATGGTTGAAGAAATTGTCAGACTGGAGCTGCAACTGTTTGGAGCACAGGTCCAGCAGACATCCATAGCCCGGAAGATAGACTTATGGCAGAGGATAGTCAAGAGGGTGAATGCAGTGGGGAACCATCTATGCACAAGGGAGGACATTAGGAAGAGGTTGAACAACCTACAGGGGAAGGAACGGGCCATGGCTTCCATGCACCAAATCGCTGGTATGAGGAAAGGTGGTGGGCCCTCACCGGCTCCCCCAGAAATGTCACAGTAAGAGGAGAAGGTCCTGGCCATTCTACATCCAGAAAGGCTGACTGGAATACCTAGTCGACTGGACACTGTTAAGTCTACTGTACTCCCCAGCCAACAGCATGTAGCCCCACCACCCTCTCACCCCCTCATACCACCCTAATGTGCACAAACCCACCATGGTCCCAATACCCACCCTTGCATGTCACGGCACCCTACTGACACCATTCCCTCACAGGCCCCCCCCTAGTGCATGGATACCTCACACTGCAGCAAGTACCACATCTACCACAATGCAACACTCCCTACCCTATGACTGCTACATCCACATCACATCTCTGCTATTGCACTCTAAACCATGTCACTCCCCATCACCAATAAGTATAAGTAATACACATCAGTACATGACAATGACAATAGAAAGACAAACATTAACTATTCTCCAAAATAGGCCCATTGCAACATTCCACTGATGGTAACACAAGCAGTGGACTGGTATCTGTCAATGTGATTACTGCCCTGCAAATCCAGTTAATTATGGCATGCAACCATGTGTGTCACTGCTACAATACCATCATCTGACACAATATTTCTCATTCCACACGTTTCCCAAGTACTGCAACACAGCAGAGGAGCCTAGTGACAGAAAGCCAAGGCCTGGAAGCAGGTCCAATAGGGGAGGACTCCCCTGAAAGTCTGGATATGGACGACGAACCTGGCCCATCAGGCATGAGTAGTTAGTCCACCACCATAAGCCTCACCCTACCCACAACTGAAACCACCTCCCCTTTGGCAGCCCATGCACAGCAGAGCCCACCTTTCCATACCTATGTCCCAAGGTCACATCAAACAACAGTGTGCCCCACAGGACAGGGGCAGGAGTCAACAGTGCAAACTGAAGACAATGAAGGTCCTGGTGTCAGTGGGAGGGGGCACTCTGCACCAGGGGTACAGACACAGGGGGAACGGGCCAGTGGGAAGGGCAATTGTGGGCCAAGGGAAGAGGCATGTACAGGACACGACTGGCCAGGAGCCCGTCTCAAGAGTCCTGGGAGCCTACCAGCAGACCCATGACAAAATGGGCAAGATACTCACCACCTTGCAGGACATGCAAAGGCTGCAGGGGGAATACCACCAAGAGGCCATGCAGCAGTGGCAAGCACTCAATGCCACCATGCTCTCCATATTAGGGAAGTTCAAGGAATTCAACAATATCCTGCGGACATCCTCAACCCAACAGCAGGCCCCAATCAGTAGTCAGGCAACACCACAACCAACAACATCAACACTTGCTACTGGAATTGAGGCCCAGTAGGAGGACCCACAGGCCACTAGCACATCTACCCTTGCAGCTGAGGGATCCCCACAAAAGAGGCTGCCCATCCAGACATCCTGCAGGACCTGAGGCCAAAACCAATCCCCCCACCAGGAAATGAACTGTCACCCTTGTGTGCCACTGTTACACCCTGTTGGCTATCCAATGCCAAGTACACAGCAAACCGGGCAAATGGATACAGGACCTGTGAGACAAACAGCTGTATGAACCACTCTGATCAGCACCCACACCATTACCCCACTCCTCTGGACTGTGATGTCATACACTTAATATACACAAATTCACACAAGTCATGGTGCACGTCTCTTGAATGTATGTAGTGGCAATCCTGTTTCCAAGCAGCAAATATATACACATGTCCACACCACAACAATGTTGAAGTGGCAGATGTAGTGGGACACCCCAGCAGGTGTATAAGTACATCCAAATTGTAATGATATACAGTGTCAGCAATGGCAACAGACAATACAGAAATCAGCTTGCAGACAGAGATGTGACCTGAAGAAGGAAAAGGAAATGGAATCAGGCACAATGTTGGAAGGCATGTGAACTAAGACATACATCCACAGCATTTGAACACATACACAGGATGACTTGCCCAGCAGCTATGATACCACATATGTAAGGGCCGAGGCACTCACAAACGTGGGGGTCAGGTAAGTTGTAACCTAGGTAACATCCTCTATTGTTCACCTCCCTGAGTAGTCAGGAACAGGTACTTGCCACACAGCAGCTGACAATGCAGCATGACGTGTTTGCAGCAGGACAAGACTGATAAGTCCCCCTACCATATCCCCAAACAGGCAGACGAAGGACTCTAAACCTTTGTTACAACTATAAGGCTGTACCGCAATGGCAGCGGCATCCCACACATGTAGTTAGCAGCAGTGCGTTTCCACTTCCCCTCATGGTAAATCAACTACCCTTCAAATTCGGAAACCAAGATGAAGATTGTAGTCCCCACGCACACCTTGATGCATGTAAATACTGGCTACAGACTGGCTTCAGCAATACATCTTGCATATGCAGATGACATACAATTCACACATAATTCTTGTTCACACATAAATCACTGTTTGATATGCTCAAAATTGTTATGACATTTAGCAATTTGGTAAACTGTAAATGGAGTCACAGTTTGCTAGCAAAGCTTTTTACTATGAATGATGCCATCACAAACAGGAAGTACTTCACACTCTGTGAAAGGCTATAGTCCTCTCTGATGGGTGAGGCACAATTGTTATCCAGCAGTAATCATTTGTTTGGTAAGCCATCCTCCCTTTAAAATGTGAAAAATGTATCACCAAAAACCAGATAATGATGCAGGAGGCAGGAAACACAAGCTAATATTTAGCGAAAAAGAATTAGAACTTTTCTGAGGAGTGTTGAGCCCAATGTGATGATTTATTTTGGAAATCTTTGGTTGTTGTTCCAGACGATAAAGTTGGTTTGGGGTCACACAATGAACCATCAATGAAATAAGAAAAAGGTGGCATGATCTAATATCAAGGACCAAAGAAAAGGTGGCAACCCTTTTGCATGAGAACCCTGCTATTAGAGGAGGACCACCGCTGAACCACCACCAACCCCTTCTGAGGAGTTGATGGAATCTACACTTGACCTGAGAGTGCATCTTGATTCAGCAACAAATATACATCAACTCCACCATCAACTTGTCAAGGTAAGTGTCAAGGTTCTTATTTATCTTTCTAAAACCCATAAATCATAAAATACATATTTAGACATGTGTAAAATATTACAGATACATTAAGGAAAGTTTTAGATATATTGCAACAACTTCAGTTTATTTTTGGAGGATACTTTGAAGTTAATTATGGGAAAGGTACTACAACACAACAATATTATGATGTAGAATCTCAATGTATTTTTTTCTCAGAATAGAAGTTCATGATTTACATAGTTTCTACGTATCAAAAGACTTCTTTTCAGCCAATAATTGCACAGATATACCCTTCCTGAGAGGTCATTAGACAGAAAGCAAGGAACAAAAAGAGACAGAAATGGTCATAGAGGGAGGCAATGAAACTGATCCCAGAAATTCAACACCCCATTCTCAATGATCTACAAAAATAGTTAATACTCGCACACAGTCTGTCAAGGAGAATGGGGAGTGAGCCACACACAGTAAAATTGAGGAACCTCAGTAAGGTCCATCCATCTTTGCAGGAGTAGTATTGTAAACCATCACAGTTTGTTGTGGTTACAGTTTTCACAGCCACTGCCCTTTAGAAATAGAGGCGACAATTCACTGAGTGTTGGAGGTTGAGAGGCCGCATCCATTAGATACAACAAAACCATATAAAATATTAATACTAAATTGGTGGGCATAGAAAGAAAAATGGAAAATGTTTTTGAACTTTTGGCAAACCTGATACAGGATGGTCAAAGGTCCAGTGCGAGAAAGAGGACAATATGACAGAGGCTCTCAATAAGTTATGTGGTAAGTTACAGCAGGAAAGTTTGTCAGAAAGGAATAGACATCATAATTATTTTACACATATTTTCATGTTGAGTCACTCTATAAGTAGTTTTGCACATGGAACTGCAACCTTATTTAGGCAAACTGTAAAATTACAAATATTAGTGGCCAACTTTAATGGGGCTTGGTCTTTTACAAGTAAGCAATTAAGTTGAAATCTTGAAAACAAAGCAAATAGCAAGTATAGGTCAAGTACAGGCTCCTAAAAGTGAAGAGCTCTCCAGTATAGGCAGTATTTCTGTTAGTGAGGCTTTAAGTGTGCCGTAGTCATGGTGGAGTTGCTGACGTATCAAGAGGTTCTGGTTCAGCAAGAGCCACCCACTCTTGGTTGGGGTAAATGCAAACACTTAGGCCCAGATTTATACTTTTTGTTGATTGATGGATGTCAATCTCAATATGTGTAAGAATAAATGAGTCATGTGTGTGCTGCCAGGAAATTTAGCCACAATATCTGTGATTATATTAAATGCATCATAAATAACCTGTATGTTAAGTGAATTAGTATTCCTTCTATTTCTAAACAAATACTTATTCTGTGATGGTGGGCATATAGCAACATGAGTTGCATTAACATATCCTAGCACAGAAACAAATTTAGTAATTTTATAAAACTTACATTTCAGCAATTGTAAATCCCTTGCGGTGCTTGGGAATGTAATATGATTATTAGTTCTAAATAACGTAGCATCCAGACAAGCTTAAAAAAAAAGTAATGCTAAAGCATGTTGGGAAACCTCACATGTACATCAATCACAACCTGATAGCTCCCAGAGGCTAATAGATGCAGTGAGCATAGTACCTGCACATGAATTGGAACAGAATTACTTCTGAGAATACTTTACTGTAGCTCGGTTTAATTTTTGTTATTAGATCTAAAACTACCACACTTCTAAGCCTGTATTTATTAAAGGTTTCCTCCTCTGTTTTTTGAAAAACTGTTACCCTGAGCCTGAATGTCCTTTCTTGTCTCTATCTCCTTCTCTGCAGAACAGTCAGGATACACATCCTCCTCTTCATCACGTCCAAAGCAGTCATTGTGAAAAATGCTGGTGCATTCTGGAGCTGTTCATATATGATGTACATGATTACCACCTGTTTCTAGTTGGTGCTAAAATGCATGAGAAAAATGACTGGCTGTTTGTGATTGCTTCATGTATTGATACAGCAATTCACTATTAGGAAATTGAAAAAAATCGATTTGCTATTTTGAGTTGCAAAAATAGCAGCTCAGTAATTAATAAGTTTAAATGTCAAGAGGACAGAATGGCCTTTCATACAAATCTAATATCTATTTTACAGTGGATTTCCAGTTGGTGGCTGGTTACCGAATCACAAATGCTTCATACAACTGGCCCATAGAAACTTGAATAAAAAACAATGAGCAAATCATTCATTGTAGAAGTGAATAGCTCCACCCGCTGAAGTCCAAACCTGCAGCAAAGTTTTGTGAAAACTACAGGAAAAACACACTTTTTCTGCAAGGAAATAACCCCCTGAATATACTGTCTAATGGAACATTGTTCACTCCTTTTAGAGACAGATGATAGGTATTACAGGTTCACCTCCACTCAAAGTCCCAAGGGAAAGCATAGTCTAAGAGAATGTTAACTCTCTCCCACTTCTAAACAAAACCTGCACTCTACTTCTTTTTATATTACTGTTAGTCTTAATTAGATGATAAGATTATTGTCAGGGCAAAAGAGCACCATCCAACTACTTCAAATTGGTCTACATCAGCTTCCAGCCACAACCAAGCCACTTAGCTAACAATTGATGCTTATCCTACTGGGGACTGTGGCTATTATGGCCAAATGTGTTGAAGAGGCCTTAGAACTCATCTTTGCAGTTCCCTTAGGATACCTTTCACGAGCTAAATTGGTTGTTAAAATCACTTGTAACTAATTGTAACTTGACACTGTTTGCAGTGAAAATTGTCACTATTTGGTGCAACTACAAGGGTATAGCTCATTTCCAGGCAGTAATAAAGACTATAGGGCCCAATTCACAAAGGTAAACTTATACTTTTGGTCTAACTTTGGACCACAAGTCTAAGCTTACGATTTTTTGGTATTCACAAAGGTAAGTTACGAATAGTATTTTTATGAGCACACCCGGGGCAGATCCTCCGCACTCGGAGCAGATAATCCACACTCGGAGTGGATTATCCTCACTCAAGGATATACTTCTCACTCGGGGTCGATACTTCGCAGTCAAGCTGGAGGAGATAATCTTTCATACTGATACACTTGTGTCAGTGCCTACCATCCCCCCACCCAGCTCGAGCTGAAACACCTTAGCCCAAAAGCCAATCCCAGCCTTGTTGCACATATAAAAGAAGATATGTCACATACAAACTCTTTTAGACCTTTCAACATGTTACTGAATGTGTTTGTTGGTTTGCCCCTTGCTATGTAAGAGGACATTTTGAGGAGGAGGAGAGTAGAGAGAATTTTTAGACAAAGGATAAACCTCTTTGGGATGTCCAGCCAAGATGTCAAGGCCAGATATTGTTTTTCCCTCATGTCATCTCGGAGATGGTTTGTGAGTGGGAGCAGGATCTTCTGCTGCTCCCACACCATCTCAGCTTTCGTCAAGATCTTAGCAGCCCTCTTTTTTCTTTGCTACTGGGTTGTGCCAGAGGGCCTCCGCTGACCTTGTGGGCATCTCTCAGGCAACCCAGTCCTGATTTCTACATCAGGTACTGAGCTGCATCAGTGGGAGAGTCCATCTCCACATACAAATGTCCCATACACTGGCCAGAGGGCAGAGAGTAGCTGTGAATTTCTACCACACGTCTAACCTCCCACGTGTGCTCGGTGCAATTGATTGCACTCATGTGGCTTTTCACCCACCTCGTCACTATGCACCTATCTTCTGCAACAGACACTGCTGGCACTCCACCCACATGCAGGGTGTCTGCGATGCCAGTGGTAGCTTTATTCATGTGCATCCAGTGTTCCCAGGTAGTACTCATGACAACCATGCATTTTGCAGGTCACCTCTTTCCGGGCAGATGGCAGCAGGAGAATTTGGCAACATGTGGCTACTGGGTTAGTACAAAGCACCACACAAGTATGGTATGTATAATGGCGTTTCAGTATACACAATCATCATGCAACACTAATCCTAATGCCACCTACATGCCCCCAACAGACACAGCATATACAATTTCATACATCATGTACTATACAGATGCAAGAGTGACATGTACAAGTATTACTCAATTTCCCTCCTCAGGTGACAGTGAATATGCACTCTCTCCTCATCCCCGCACACCATGCAGACTTGCGACCACTGTACCTCAGTAGAGGTACAATAGGTCACACAGACATACACAAGCCATTATAGGGTGCAGTTTTGGTCTGAAGTCAAGATTCAGAAGTCTTGACCATGTTGGGGGGGGGGTTGCTGTACTCCCCTTAAATTGTGTGCCAGATTATAGTCATCTGTTGTGTTTTGCACAGCATAGAATTAAATCATGGCGTACACTTATCCCTGGTATGATCCCTCATCTATGTCTGAATCTGGGCAACTGGACCATTGTACAAAACAGAGGGCAGGGTAGACAGGTGCATGACCACCTGGTTGATACTTTTTCCACCTGACCAACCTGTTGTGTAATGGCCTTCATGTGGTTTGCAGTCTGTTGTGAATGATGGTAGTTGGACTTTTAACACTCTGTTCAAAAGTTCCATCCTGAGACTACTTTGTATGCCATACATGATATCTGTAAAAAAACAGTTTTCGGCTAAGTCAAAAATTGGCCATGCAATACGTTATGTGCAAACGTCAGGGATTAGTGTGGACAACATCTCTAAGAGCTCCAGTGACTCAGGAGATTAAATATTTGCATGAGTGAGACCTCCCTGCACAGTTTTTACAAGAGGGCCCTGATTCACAAAGGAGCAGAGGAGCCACATCAGTGGGTGAGTTTCTGTACACAAGGCGGAATAGCTGGAATGAGATTTTGCAGGGTGGAGATCCTTTCTTATGTGCAGCCACTCCCCGACAGCTGGGGGGGGGGCTCTGCCATGAGGGGAGAGGCCTTTTGTGAACAAGACCCCTTTTATGTGTGTGTGCTGCAACTCTTGTGGCAGTGCGGCCACATGTCTGTCATATGTACACCATGGTGCAAGTGGACCAGTATAAAGACATGGATAGTCCATGCTCATAGCTGCCATGTTTGGCAGCTGCTGATGTGGCATTCCAGACCTGTGGGTAAATATAGTGGAAACTGGAGCTTGTGTTCCTGTTTCACTATGGAATGATAAAGTCTACAAGTCACAGAAATCATCCTGATTATCTGGCCAGGATGAGTACATCATGAACGGACCTTAGAAACTTGACAGGGCTGTGTGATTAGAAACGGTCTTCCACATGAAACAGACTAGCACCAACTGGTCACATTCAAAATGGCTAGCCATTTTGTATTGTGTGTATTGGAGAATGCATCACACATGCAGCTCTAATGTACCCATATGATAACATGTCACTGTCTCTTGTTAACTTAACAGGTACCTTGTCAGATTTATGACATGGAGTGACTGTCACTGTCTGAGCTGGTAATGTTGTACTAACACACTCACGCACCCTGCTTTAATGGCACATCTAGACCTAATGCAGGTAAAAAGACACAAATGGCCAGATGTATCAAACTTTTTTGCATTCGCAAACGGTGCGAATCTCAAAAATCGTCCTTTTATGAATGCAAAAATGCACTCCACGATGTATGAAAGGCATTCTCAGTGTGAAAATAAGTAATCGCTAAAACTGCAATTTTAGCGAATTTGACATGGTTTTGCGTGTTGCAAACAGCATATCGCAAATAGCTACATGATTTACCGAATCGCAATTTGCGTGACACAAACTGCGACAAAGAATTGCAAATCGCAGATAGCGATTCGCAAAATCCTGATGCAAATTGTGATACTCTAATTGCGACACACGAACCATGTCGCAATGCGACGCATCAAAAATTTGCAAATTGTGATTATTAGAATGGCCTTTTGCACATGCAACTTACCATGAATTGAAATCAGGTTGTAACCAGGTGCAACCTATATAAAGAGGCCCAGAATGACTCAGCCTCTTTTCCAAAATGCGAGCACTCTACGTGATGGCGAGGAGGATGAGGATCTTGGCAGGTTTGAGGCAGGAGGAGACATGAGCGCATTTTCAGATTGTGCATAACCCTATTTGACCAGACAGAGGATGAAATTTATGAGAAGTACAGGTTAAGGTCAGCCATGATACTTGACCTGAAAGCAGATCTACACACCACACACAGTACCAATAGTATACCCACCCATGTGCACCTATTAGGCTCAGGGAGCTATCAAGGTGTTATAGCAGCAGCAGAAGGGGTCTCACAAAGTGCTCTCTCACGCTTCTTCAATGCATTTCCCAATGCCATGCTGAGCAAAATACAAGAGCACATAAGATTCCCCACACCCCACAGGAATTACAACAGATGAAAATACATTTCTATCAGATTGCACAGTTCCCACATGTTCTAGGTGTCATCGATGGGACACATGTAGCAATCTGTCCACCATCGGCCACTGAGTATGTGTATCGCAACAGTAAGAACCATCATTCCATGAACATACAGTTGATTAACAATGCCTACAACATCATTACCGATCTCGTGGCCAGATACCCAGGTAGCACACATGATTCATACATCTTTCGCCACAGCAGGATTTACACAAGACTGTTAGCTGGGGAGTTTTGCGAAGGCTTTCTACTGGGTAATGTAATAGTTGACAATGTTGCAGTGATGTTATTGTGACATACTCATTTTACGCTCTTTTCATTCCAGGAGACAGTGCCTATGCAGTGCAGACCTATATACTGATGCCCTACCTGAACCCTGCAACGCCAGCAGAGAGGAGGTACAATGCTGCACACAGGGCAACCCGTGGTGTGGTGGAGTGGACCTTCAGACTGCTGAAGAGCCGCTTCAGGTACATCCATAAGAGTGGAGGTGCGCTACAATACATCCCAGAGACGACCTGCAAAATTGTGGCTACATGTGCTATGTTGCACAACATTGCAACGAGACGGGCATACCAGTTGAACCAATAGAGCCAGACTCAGATGACTAGTGATCCCTTACCACCCCTTCACCTAGTAGACAGGAGCAGTGCAGCAGAGGGCAGGCAAAGACGTGCAGACAACACGCACAATCATTTCTGAAGTAAGTAATGACAACACCACTTCAATATTATGTATTTCTGTAGTTAGCAACTTTATTACCCTGACTTCAGGTAACATACGTGTCAATAGGACATAGCCATCTACTATAGTCAAACATGTGCGAATAACAGTGTCACACTATTAGCATCATATTATAACTGTATAGCTACATATGAGGGTAGTCCCCTGCAGCTCTCAACATTACTTCCTCCGTCCACGCACTCCACTTGAGTGCTCAGTGGTCTCACTGGCACCTCTTGTAGCGGGTTTACTGGCAGTACTGTGTCTGGTACGGCGACGCCTAGGATCCATCACAGGGGCTGTAAGACTGCTGAGGCTTGAAAACGCCTCACTATCCTCTCCACCCAGTTCGCTATTTGTAGCACTGCACACTGTCTGCATTGCATCCAGAACATTGGTTATTTGCACCAAACCCTCTGCAATGTCCCGACTGCAGTGTGCCATCTCCACCTGTATGCCCACAGCATGTCGTGAAATTAAGGCAGTTGAGCTAGCGAGCCGATTGACCGATCTGCCGAACCCATCAAACCTTCCCATGAATTGGTAAAGGCGCCTACGGTGGCTGACACCTTCCTGCTGAATCTCAGTGCAGAGGTCCCTAATGGCATTTGTCAACTCCTTTGTGTTTTCTACTGCTGTTTGCTGTCCCTCATTCAGAGAATCCAACTGCTTGTTCATTGATTCAATGTTTTCAATGAATACATCATCTGCTTGTGCAGTACTCCCATTCTGTCATTGTGCCCATGTTATGATCGATTGACACCAACTGCCTGTGCATTGACCTCATGTGTTTGCATTGAAGGCACTGCACTTTCAGCATGGAAGCTTCAAGGCTTCCAAAGATTGATGGGCCCTCTCCTTCATCTGTGCACTGTCTGCCTGCATTTTGATGCCTCCTGAGGGGAGTTGACTGACGCTGGGGCAGGGACTTCAGTCTTCCTATGGATCTAGCTTCTGGGGGTGGTTTGGGGACTTCATCCGGCATTTCATCTGAGTCCTGGTTATACTCTGGGAGAGGTAACACCCTTGCCCAGCGTCTAGTTGGTGCAATATTTGCTAAGGGGCATTTGTACACGCACATAGGGGGATAGACATCATTGCTGGCCTTACCTTTGCTGGTGCTGGGTGACCCTGAGGTGTCAATGCCAGTGACACCACTGACAGCTACAGGAAGCCGTGTGGACTCCACCCTGTCTCCCATTGGTGTGGACGGTGTCTGGGTGGGTGGTCCTCCTCTGGTGCTCCTTGCCTCCTTTAGCCTGCTGGCTACCCTTTCTTTGGCATGGGAACGCAAGTCGTACCATTGATTGCGTATCTCCTCAACATAGCGCTGTGCAACACCAACTGCGTATTTTTTGTCTGGATTTCTGATCAAAGTTTCCTCTTCTCACTTTCAGGTACCTGGACGTGAGTTCTTCCCAAACAGTTTGTCATGGTTCATGACCACCTCCTCAGTGAGCACCTCCAACTCCTGCTCACTATATTTGAGCTTGCGCTTCCTGTCTCCTTTTTCTTTCACATTCCCATCATTGGCCATGTTGCAGTTTGGTCCTGGCTGGCTCACAGAGCTGGCTCCCTGGTGCTAAACCATATCTCTCTGCCTGCTCCTGTTGGTGTGGCTCCTGGAAACAGCATGGGCTGACTCACTTCCTGGTTGTGATGTCATCAGGCTGTTCCAGTTTGCTGTTTTCGCAATTTGTGATTTTCAAATACCGATTCACTATTTATGTGCAATTCGGTATTTCCTCCTCGAAAATTACGTTTGCAAATTTTAAGAAATCGCTATTTCCGAATCACAATTTTGATACATCCCATTTTGCATTTCTTAAATAGCGATTTCTTAAAATTTGCTATTTAGGGAATTCAAACCGGGAGCTTGATAGATCTGTCCCAAAATCCTGCAGCACGCAATGAATAAACACTATTGGCCATACTCTACAAAGTGCCTCAGGTGCAAAATGTGAATGTGCATCTGCTCAATGTAATGTGCTGCTCTTCCTCTGTCTATCCATGATGCAACCTTTTTTAAGCTCCATTGTGGGGCAAAGAGTGAAAGTGTGTCCTTTGTGTGATAAGACCCCAGATTTCATTGTGCGCAGCAGCACACATCTGTTCCTCTGGGCCCACATAATGCGGAGATGACCTATCAAGCATATCTTTAGTAAGTATATTCACATCAGTTTCACTGAATGTGTGTGTGCCTTATCCTCAGGTCCGTCAGCCATGTTGGGTGAGGTGGGTTCAACAATGCAGCACGATGTCAGAGAATCCTGCTTTGAGGTGAGGCTGACTCTGAATGACCATAAAATAGATGTCTGCCGCTCAATGTATTGAAGGGTGGTCAGACTGCTGCTCCCTACTGATGAAGGACGAAATACTGAAACACACATATGGGCCTGATACATGATGGGCACCTGAACTTTGAATTCTTATTGTGGAGAACCGTCCCCAAGTGCAATGACTATGGGGCCTCCCCCACTACTGCAGATGCTATTTGCAGGGCTAGACTGGCCATAATGGGTATCAGGAATTTGCCCGTGGTTCTGGAGGGGTGGGGGCCTGTTTTGTTACTAGGGGTTGGCTCTGCAATGGTGCTGCTATAGCAGCCTCCAGTAACAAAAGCATCAACCCTGCATAATCCATACACACTTGTTTCCTGTTTGTGTGTGGGGTCTGGTCTGACAAAATTGCCAGTGCTGCTTTGGATTCCCAGTTTGGCCCTGCCCGTTTGTGAATCAGGCCCTATGTGTCCAGGGATAAACATTATTACCTGCCAACTTTAGTGAAACTCTGCTGCCTACTTGATGTAAGTGCCAAATGTTGACTGCATGTACCATAATGTAAAGGGTGCAAACTGTGCTGTGTTGTAATGTAATATGTATCTAAATACTATTCCCTTCCTAAACTGGACTTCCTGCCCTTCTTTCACATGTTTTCATATTCTTTCTGTCCCAGAAATACTGAATCTCTCTGATTGCAGAGTCTAGGCCTTGTGTGTGGAGAGTACTTCCAGAGTGCAGAGTATCCTCACTCAGGGTGGAGATTCTGAAAACAGGCTCAAACCCAATGTTTTTATGCAGGAAATGAAAAAGAGGAATTTCAATGCAGGACGTTCATGACAGAAAGTTGTAGGCAGTTATTTTATTGTCATTCTGAGTCATTCCCACCTCCACATAAGATTATTTGCCATCCTGCTTCTCTATTTCTCCAAACTGTCCCCAACGTGGCTGAAGGACCTGATGAGATGGCACCCCCCTTCCTTGAAGCTGAATAAGACAAATTAGCTAGTTGCTTGAAAATTACCCTCAGATTTACAGGGGTCCTGAGGACCAGTTGAGCAATGTAGAACACACCTACTTGTGGACAAACATTGCACTGCAGTGCAGTGGGCATGTACCACAGGTGGGTCAGGACATGCCGCAAGTGCTGGGAGGACCTGACACACTGTACCCATCTTAAGGCCCAGGAATGATTAAGACAGTCATTCCAGCCCCATGTGACCAGGCCCCACCCTATGCCACTGTACAGGAGGATCCTAAGGGCAGTCTGGCTGACCCTCCATGCCCAGCTGGAGGAGTTTGAGCAGCAAAGATCTGGTCAATGCATGGCTTGCAATAGGTGTCTAGTAGTTTAACGTGAGTGGTGACAGAGCTGTACCAACATGTGTCTCATATTACCATTCACATAATCTGAACAATTACTACAGTAGTCCTAAGGTCAATGGCTCATTGGAGCACATTGGATGCACTACTCATAGCGTATCCTGGGAATTGTAGTGTTCTAAACACTACTGAGGAAATGAGCCGCACACTTGCATTTGAATGAATAAATGCAATGCCAACTCCATTACTGGTGAAACAAGGGCCTTATAACTGCTGTGTGCAATGGCAAAGGAATGGGACAAACAATGTCCAGTGTGAGGACAAGAAGCCTTTCAGTGTTGGATGCTGTATCATGCATGCCTTTTGTGTGTTTCTCGTGTCTCCTTTCACGTAATCTGCGAAACTACTGCAGCAGTCATAAGGATAGTACCTTATTGGAGCACATTGGATGCACTAACCAGAGTGTATCCTGGGACGTGTACTGTTCTGAAACCTACAGGGTAAAGGAGCCTCACACTTGCACTTGAATTAATACATGCAATGTCATCATCACGACTGGTGAATCATGGGCCTTATAACTCCTGTGTGCAATGGCAGAGCAATGAGCCAGACAATGGCCATCATAACAACCCTGGCGGTCGGTGTTAAAGCGGCGGTAATACTGCCAACAGACCGGCAATTTATTTTTTTAAATCACGACCACAGCGGAAACTACCAACATAGACAGCCACTTTAACACTCTGACCGCCACGGTGGTACAAACAAACAGCGCGGCGGTCACCACCAACAGACAGGCGGAAGACAATGTACCGCCCACCCTATCACAACCCAGCAATCCGCCACCTTTTCCGGGGGGAAAACACTCACCTCTCCACACCCCACGAGGAACCAGGACACCATGGAGCCAGAACTCCAAATACTCCCTGCAATGGTATTCCTGCTCCTCTATCAGGAGCAACAAAGATGACCACGGTGAGTACTGCACCTACAACACAGGGGAGGGGGGAGGGAAAAGAGAGTGACACACACACGCAACATGCTACACCCCCACCCTCACCCACAACACCATACACACAAATAGATGCAGCAACATTACATATACACCACCCACAACCCCCTTCAATAAAGCAAGGACAAAAGGAATTGATTTGAACGAATGTAATCAATAAAAATCAGATAGTGCAATTTAAAAAATCAGTATAAACAATATGTACACCAACTACACAAGTCCGGATTGTGCACCAATAATTGTTCGTGGACCACTGGGCCCAAAATGCATGGGTGAGGCACGCACTCGATACCAGACATCAAACGGAGAGAACACTGCAGGGGCATCAGATCGAAATGAAACAGGCACCTCAGGGCGAAGGGAAGGGGGGCACCTCAGTCGGATGAGTGCACGACACCACTGCTCCACGAGGGGGCTCCATGCCCACTGCTGTATCCTGGGGAGTGCAAAGCCACAGTTTCAAGTCTCTCCAGTGGGTGGGTTGCCCACTGCTGCATCCTGGGGAGTGCAAAGCCACAGTCTCTCGAGTCTCTCCAGTGGGTGGGTTGCCCACTGCTTTATCCTGGGGAGTGCAAAGCCACAGTCTCTCAAGTCTCTCCAGTGGGTGGGTTGCCCACTGCTTTATCCTGGGGAAAGCAAAGCCACAGTCTCTCAAGTCTCTCCAGTGGGTGGGTTGCCCACTGCTGCATCCTGGGGAGTGCAAAGCCACAGTCTCTCAAGTCTCTCCAGTGGGTGGGTTGCCCACTGCTTTATCCTGGGGAGTGCAAAGCCACAGTCTCAAGTGGATAACAGTTTCCACTGGTTCTGGAGGGGGCCTGGTGCCCAGAGTGCTTCATCCTGCCAAGGACTGAGGTAGTGGATGCCTTTCCCCACTGGTTCTGGAGGGGGCTTTGTGCCCAGAGTGCTTCATCCTGCCAAGGACAGAGGTAGTGTATGCCTTCCTCCACTGGTTCTGGAGGGGGCTTTGTGCCCAGAGTGCTTCATCCTGCCAAGGACAGAGGTAGTGTATGCCTTCCTCCACTGGTTCTGGAGGGGGCGTTGTGCCCAGAGTGCTTCATCCTGCCAAGGACTGAGGTACTGGATGCCTTTCTCCACTTGTTCTGGAGGGGGCTTTTTGCCCAGAGTGCTTCATCCTGCCAAGGACTGAGGGTAGTGGATGTGATACTCCACTGGTTCTGGAGGGGGCTTTGTGCCCAGAGAGCTTCATCCTGCCAAGGACTGAGGTAGTGGATGCCTTTCTCCACTGGTTCTTGAGGGGGCTTTGTGCCCAGAATGCCTCATCCTGCCAAGGACAGAGGTAGTGGATGTGATACTCCACTGGTTCTGGAGGGGGCTTTGTGCCCAGAGTGCTTCATCCTGCCAAGGACTGAGGTAGTGAATGCCTTTCTCCACTGGTTCTGGAGGGGGCTTTGTGCCCAGAGTGCCTCATCCTGCCAAGGACAGAGGTAATGGATGCAATACTCCACTGGTTCAGGAGGGGGCTTTGTGCCCAGAGTGCTTCATCCTGCCAAGGACAGAGGTAGTGGATGTGATACACCACTGGTTCTAGAGGGGGCTTTGTGCCTAGAGTGCATCATCCTGCAAGGACAGAGGTAGTGGATGTGATACTCCACTGGTTCTGGAGGGGGCATTGTGCCCAGAGTGCTTCATCCTGGCAAGGACTGAGGTAGTGGATGCCTTTCTCCACTGAAGGTGTTGCATCATGGAAGCTGCCCAGGCTCCTGGAACTGACCACCAGGCTCAGTCGACTGACCACTGGGGATGGCAGCCATATCTGCAGTGGTGCCACTGGCTCCGGACGTTGCGGGGCTGCTGGCGGTGCTTGCGGCGGTGTCAGCGGCGGTGCTTGCGGCGGCTTCTGTGGCATCGGTGCTGGCGGCGGGCTCTGTGGTGGCGGTGCTGGTGGCGGGCTCTGTGGTGGCGGGCTCAGAGACGGCGGTGCTGGTGGTGGGCTCAGGGACTGCGGTGCATGTGGTGGTGCATGTGGCAGTGCAGGTGGCGGTGCAGGTGGCGGTCTTCTCCGCCGTACCGGTTGGCATCGACGTGGACAGAAGGTGTTACACTGGTCCCATAGTCGGTGCCACCATGCCCTCTCCTGACCTGTCCTTGATTTTCTGGCCCTTTCCCACCTTGGATGGTGACGCAGCTGTCTTGCCACTATCCCCGTTTGTTTTCCCTGAGACCTTGGTGGCAGGTGTTTTCGCCTTCTCCCTCTGGGATGTAGGCAACTTTTTTACTTTCGCAGGTGGTGGAATGCCCTTGCCCTCGCTCCGTGACACACTGGCTGCCCTGATGCTTGGCGCACTCCAAAAGTCCGCTGTTGCTGGGACCACTGTGCCCGGTGATGTGGTGGCTGAGGTGCTGAGGTTTGTGTACTTTGGGAGGAGGACTCACAGACACACTGGTAGAGGACACAGGGGATGTGTTAATAGTAGTGGGGGTGGTGAGTGCACGTGAGCGGTGTGTGTTGATGGGCGTGCTGGTGATAGAGGTAGTGCCTGAAGATGTTGTGCATGCAGGTGTGAGTGGAGATGAGACATGGAGGAAAGAGGACGACGTGGAGGAAGTGGATGTTGGTATGTCTGCATGGAAATGATGCTTGTGTGAGTGCCAGTGGGATGTGTGGTGCTTATGTTTGCCTGAGCCACCCTTGTGTGATGAGTTGTGTGCATGCTGGTCTGATGGTGTGCTTGGGATAGGCTGAGGTACAGGGGATTGGGTCTGGGTGGAGGAAGTTGGAGTGGGGAGGCTGGACACAGGGACAATAGCTGCAATCAGTGCTGAGGCCAGAGCCTGAAATGCTCTCTGTTGGGCTGCCTGGCCAGAATGAATGCCCTCCAGGTATGCATTTGTTTGTTGCAAATGTCTCTTGACACCTGGATGGCATTCACAATGGTAGATTGCCCAACAGTGAGGGATCTGAGGAGGTCAGTGGCCTCCTCACTGAGGGCAGCAGGGCTGACTGCGGCAGGGCCTGAGGTGCCTGGGGCGAAGGAGATGCCCACTCTCCTGGGTGAGCAGCCACGGGATACACGCTGAGGGGCTGCTGGGAGGGCAGTGCTGGTAGGGGGGGTGGTTGCTATACCTGTTGATATGGGGGCACAGGGGGGCCCGCCACCACAAGGGAGTTCCCATCAGAGGAGTCGCTGTCGCTGATGTCACCTCCTGTCCCCGCCGTTGAGCTCCCCTCACTCTCCGTCCCACTGGTGGCTTCAGACTCCGTTGTCTCGCCCTCCAGGGCCAAGTGGGATGCAGCTCCCTCCTGCTCCGGTGCCACTGCTCCTCCGCCTGATGATGCTATTGCACACAAGAACAGAGAGACCACAAAAAGGGTGGGGGAAAGACAGAAGAAAGACATGTTCAGTGCATGCAATACCACTACCGTTGGCGGACACTACAGACACAGCAGCCCTCTGCACCACGTCATGCACTTACAGTTCCTAGATTAATCACATGCCCATGGGGTACAAGGCCTATGCCCGATTGCTGCACACATGGAAGTCACAAGAGCCAGACTAGGTATAGATAGCTCTTACCACTGGTGGGGTTGAGGTGCCTCACAAAGGGCCCTTGCCTACAAAGCTCGCCCCAGCCTAGGGTAACCCACTGCCCACCTCCTCCACCCAGACACCTCTTAATGCGAGCAGAGTCAGATGGATGTGACGGTACTCATCCCCTTGTGGCTGCTGTGATGCCCTCAACCGCCCATCCAACTCCGGATACACCACCCCCAGGATCCAGAACATCAGGGGGGTCATGGTGCAACGGACACCCCTCCCACGTTGGGAGGCCATCCCCAGCTGGGCCTCCTCCGTCTTCTTGCTCCAGTGGGGAATTTCCTCCCATCTTTGAAGGCAGTGGGTGCTCCGTCTATGGTGGTCCCCCAGGGTCCGGACGTCCTTGGCGATGGCACACCAAATATCCTTCTTCTGGTGGGCACTGATCTAGAGGAATAGTACTGGGGAAAAGGAAAAACATCAACCGTCCGGACCGTCACAGTCATTGGCCCATGTTCCCACCCTTGCCCTGACGCACATACATTCACCGTCCGCACATGCAGGCCTCAGTCCCCCCCTATGTATCTTGCATCCACACCACTCCAAACAGGCATTGCCCATGCAGCATGCTCACAGTGTACTCACCTGTTTGTCTGGAGGACGGTAGAGTAGCGTGTCCTGGGGGAGGACCCCATCCACTAACTTCTCCAACTCCTCCGAAGTGAAGGCAGGGGCCCATTCCCCAGACACATGAGCCATTGTCGCTTCCAGACTTAGGGCACAGCAGCACTTGCAGTGTAGGTCCTCTCCTGTCGAAGGTCAGGTATCAAGTGAGTGAAACGACAGAAAATGGTGGTCATGTCGATTGCAGTGCGTACCGTCACCGCTGGCGTACATCTTCATTGGCTCCTGGGACACAAAGGGCCAATGTTAACCAATGCAGGATTGCGCTGCAGTCTTCGACCGCCTACCGCGACGGTGTAGAACGCCAGCACAGTTACCTCACATCCCCTTGTCCCACCTTACAGGTCAGGCAGCCGCCATTTCAGGGGCCACATGGCATTAATATTAACAGCGTCACACAAATCTAGGCCTTGCATACACACAGTAACAGGCACATTGCGGATTTACAAATGTTTGCTAATGACATGTAGTAATACCTCACTGTTGGCTGACTCTCTGCTAGGTGTTTTCCTCCACAGGGCACGTCCTCTGGGGCAGGTGGTGAGATGGCGGCATTCTCCGGTGTACAGTCCGCTGGTGGACCTGTCGAAAATGGAAGAGAGACACGTAATAGTCACCTATATACTTGATCGTGCAACAATCCATGAACTGTGTGCCCAGTTGGAGCCAGACCTGATGTCAGCAATCTGCCATCCCACATGAATCCCCCCTCTAGTGCAGGTCCTGTCAGTACTCCATTTCCTGGCAAGTGGGTCTTTTCAAACAACAGTGGCCATTGCATCAGGGATGTCCCAGCCTATGTTCTCAAACGTGTTGTCCAGAATGTTGTCTACCCTGCTTAAACATATGCGCAGCTACATTGTTTTCCCTCAGGTGGAGGATTTGCCTACAGTGAAAGGTGACTTCTATGCCCTGGGACATTTCCCCAACATCATAGGTGCCATTGATGGTACAAATGTGGCATTGGTACCCCCCCGCAGGAGTGAACAGGTGTTCAGAAACCGGAAGAGCTACCATTCAATGAAAGTGCAGATGGTGTGTTTGGCAGACCAGTACATCTCCCATGTGAATGCCAAGTTTCCTGGCTCAGTGCATGACGCTTACATCCTGAGGAATAGCAGAATCCCTTATGTGATGGGGCAACTCCAGAGGCACCGTGTGTGGCTAATAGGAGAGGACAAGGACCCTATACGCTGTAAATAGTTGTCTGGGGTTGTCCCTAAGGGTTAGTGTGTGTCTAACAGTTGTCCCTCGACATTTGCAGGTGACTCTGGGTACCCCAACCTGTCATGACTACTGACCCCAGTGAGAAATCCCAGGACAAGGGCAGAGGAACGCTACAATGAGGCACATGGGCGAACTAGGAGAGTGATCGAAAGAACCTTCGACCACCTGAAGGCCAGGTTCCGGTGCCTCCATATGATAGGTGGTTCTCTCTACTACTCACCAAAGAAGGTGTGCCAGATCATCATGGCCTGCTGTATGCTGCACAACCTGGATTTGCGATGACAGGTGCCTTTTCTGCAGGAGGATGGTCCAGATGGGGGTCCTGTAGCATCTGTGGAGCCTGTGGACAGTGAAGAAGAGGAGGCAGAAGAAGAGGATATCGACAACAGAAATAAGGTTATCCAGCAATACTTCCAGTGAGACACAGGTAAGAAGATGTCACTGCCTCACACCTCTCATACAATTGTTAGACCCATCATACGTCTGTCACTTTCACCCAGTGTATGGACCTTGACTTGTCACTTTGCCTTTCCTTTTCACAGATGTGGGTCCCACTGTGTGACCTCTGCTATATTACCTCATGGACTAGAGCTGTTTACATCGGTATGTTGACAATAAAATTGACATTGCTATATTCCATAGTTATTGCAATTACACATTTGTGAAAGCACAGACTGACTTCAGCTTGTTTTGTGATTCAAGGGTGTTTATTTCAGTGCAAAATAGTGGAGGGGGTTGTAAAATGGGAAGGGGTGATGGTGGAGGATTGTTCATGGCAGAGTCCAGTCTATTTGTTTCACAGGTGCATTGTCCAAAGGGGCATATGAAGTGGAGCTAGGGCAGTTGATGGATGGACAGGGTGACGAAGTGGGACAGAAGGATGACATTCAGGGGGGTCTCATTTCTTGGTGGGGGTCTTGGAATTGTTCTCTGTCTTTTTCCTGGATCTCAGGGACTGTTTGCGGGGTGGTTCTCCATCTGCAGGGGGTGGGGTGCTGGTTTCGTGGTCCTGTGGCGGTGCCTCCTGTCCACTAGCACCGGTGGAGGTGGTGGTCTGTTCATCATCCAGGCTAGTATCAGGGGCCCCTTGTTGTGCCACAGTGTCCCTCCTGGTGTTCACAAAGTCCTTCAGCACCCCTACAATGGTGACCAGGGTGGTGTTGATGGACTTAAGTTCCTCCCTGATCCCCAGATACTGTTCCTCCTGCAGCCGCTGGGTCTCCTGAAACTTGGCCAGTACTGTTGCCATCGTCTCCTGGGAATGATGGTACGCTCCCATGATGTTGGAGAGGGCCTTGTGGAGAGTGGGTTCCCTGGGCCTGTCCTCCCCCTGTCGCACAGCAGTCCTCCCAGTTCCCCTGTTTTCCTGTGCCTCTGTCCCCTGAACCGTGTGCCCACTGCCCCCAGGTCCCTGATTTTCTTGGGGTGGTGGGTTTGCCTGCGTTCCCTGTATTGGTTGACACACTGCTGCTTGACATGACCTGGGGACAGAGGGATGGGCCTGCTGGGTGGGTGCTGTGGTGGTGTTTCCCTATGGTGGCTTGTGCCAGTGTAAGGGGAACCGACTGTCCCGAGGTCCCAGATGGGCCGGGCTGGTCATCTTGATCCAGTTGGACAGAGCTGCTGTCATCACTGTGGGCCTCTTCTGTGGGAGGAATGGACATGTCTGGAACCTCCTGTTCGGTGATGTTGGGTAGGGGTCCTGCAGGGGTGTAAAGGCATGATTATTGCATCTCTGTGCGCAATGGATGGGTGACCGTGTACTCCAGTGCTTGCATTCTTGTGTAGGACCGTGTGTGATAATTGGTTTGGGGATCTGTGTGGGTATCTGTAGTGGACATGCTTTGGTGATGGGTGTCCATGCTTTGGTGTTGCATGCAGGGCTTGGTGTTGGGATGTGTGGGTTGTGATAGTGGACATTTGTGAGGTGTTGGGGTGATGGGGTGAGGGTGGGGTATGTGATGGCTTGCAGGTAGGGTGGGGGATGTAATAGTTAAGATTTGACTTCCCAGAGTCCATTCCTCCTGCTACTCCTGCGAGGCCCTCATGATGCAGTATAGCCAAGACCTGCTCCTCCCATGTTGTTAATTGTGGGGGAGGAGGTGGGGTTCCGCCGCCAGTCCTCTGAACTGCAATCTGGTGTCTTGAGACCACGGAACGGACCTTCCCCCGTAGGTCGTTCCACCTCTTCCTGATGTCATCCCATGTTCTTGGATGCTGTCCCACTGCATTGACCCTGTCTACGATTCTGAGCCATAAATCCATCTTCAAAGCTATGGAGGTGTGCTGCACCTGTGATCCGAATAGCTGTGGCTCTACCCGGACGATTTCCTCCACCATGACCCTGAGGTCCTCCTCAGAGAACCTTGGGTGTCGTTGAGGTGCCATGATGTGGTGTGGGTGATGTGTAAGGTGGTGTGTGTTGTGATGTGTGAGGGGATGTGTTTGTGTGTATTGTCTGAGGTACGTGGATGTTGTGTAAGTGATGGTGTTGTGTGTCTGTGGATGCTGGTGTTGTTTATGGTGTTGTCTCTCTCTGGCGTGGTTTCAGAATTCTGGTAGTAAGGGTTTGTGGGTGATGTGGGTGTGTGCTTTATATTGGATTGGGTGTGTGGGTGTGGTGTGTGTATGTGTGTCAGGTGTGTGTATTTTGATTTGTCCAATGTGGTTGTGTTTTGTAAATGTGTGTGTATTTTGAGCGCAGCAGTGTGTAACGCCAATGGAATACCGCAGTTGAAAGACCGCCACGTTGATTCGTGGGTCGTGATAGTGTGGGCGTATTCCTGTTGGTGCGACGGTGTCAGTTTTGTTATCGCCAGTTTATCACTGACCTTTGGTGTGACGGACTTGTGTCGGTGTCTGTATTATGGCAGACTCCGAGCTGTGGGTCGTAATAGCTGTAGCAGAATTCCGCAGCCGTATGTTGGCGGTCTTCTGCACTGCAGTAAGCGGCATTTACCGCCAGGGTTGTAATGAGGGACTATGTGTCAAAAATCAATGTAATCCTCCACGGACCCGAGGTGCCCCATCCGGAAAACGACACACGGCCTCACTTGCGAGTGAGAAAATGCTGCATCACTGCCTTTTTCGATGCACGCTCACTCTGTCAGCCATATTTTTGACACAAACCCAGTACCTTGTGTAACATTGTTTTCATTGTTTTCTTTCAGTAAGATTCTATTATTTTGAAAATTCATAACTTTACTTGTTTATGTTGAATTTTTGTCTTTTTGGTCTTGTTTGAGTTAGATAAATATTTTTTATTTTTCTAAACTGGTCTGGTGTCCATTTTGTAGTGTTTTCACTGTATTATTGTGTGTGTTGGTACAAATACTTTACACATTGTCTTTGAGACAAACCTGACTGCTTGTGCCAAGCTACCAAGGGGGTGAACAGAGGTTATCTGAGTGTGTATCTCCATTGCCCTGACTAGAGTGGTATCAATGGTCTACAACACTACATGGCATGCATACCTGATGGACTTATGGCAGTGGGTTTTACTGATGCAGCCAGGATGTTTCACAACCCCTTCATGGGATTATCTGTATCACTGAGTTAGTCCTGCCAGAAGCTGCAATGTAACAAACATGCCCATATCGAAGTGCAAAGGATGATGGTGATGATTCTACATGTACATGTCATTGGTGTAGACCAGTGATCTGCAAGTTACAGGTGGGGGGCCACAAGCGTGCCTCCTGACCTTTACATGTAGCCACCTGGTCAACTGTAACACTGGTCAGTTGTTAATTCAACACAGCCCTCATATCAACAAGGTATCACACTTTCAGGCAAACAGAAATAACTGGGGTGTCCTGTACTGCCTACCTTTGGGCACACCTTCATTTTTAGGGGCATCATGCATCATAAGTATATTATTGTCTCTTCAAATTTCTAAAGAGGTTTTCCAAAATATATATAGCTGGTTCACATTTGCACATTAGATCATGTCAGTGCATTGTAGAGTATGAGTTTGATAGGCACAATTGTGTAAAATCAACCATGATTTGGGTAACATTCATTCTACACTCCACCCCGGGACAACATTACCCATTGTGGACTGGAGGTCAACCATTTCTGCTGTGCACTCTTTTTCTGGCCTGTGTCCCTCATCTACATGAACTCTGTCCCATGGTCTGTTCTAGATTCCAGCATCATGCCCACAAGAGACGGATGTATGGGTATTAGTAGGGTTTTCTGATTGCATTGATTTTGGACTGATGATTGTGGTGTAGTGTGATGTTGTGAAGTGTTTTGCAGAGTCATCATACTCATTTGATTGCAGGGCTTTTTGTTAAAAAATGTTTGTGGTTGTTTTTATTGTTGTTGACAGGTCTGTCGTGGCCTACGATCCCAGGACAGTGCACAAGTGTAGAAGACACCTGGCTAATTTATTGTCTGCAGTGAGGTAGCTGTGATGAGATTTTGTTGACAGTGGGAATTGTTTTCCTTGAGAAAGTGTGAGTTGTGGTTGGTATTAAGTGAATCTTGAGGGCTCATGGGTGATCTGTATCAACTGCAGTGAGAATTGCTGGTCAAGTTTCACTCATGTAAATGTGAAGGCTACAGTCAGAAAGAGTATCTCCGTACAGCTTAAAAGTGTTTGAGTTCCTACCCTGTCGTGAGCAGACAGGTTATTGGGTTGTGCTCGCAATATTTTACGAGAACAGAATCCAGAAATCAATCAATACACTTGCAAAGGTTAGATCTGATATGAAGCAGAAAATGTGGAGATAAGATATCCTTGAGGGAGTCAGAATGTATCCAGTTATTTCAACTGAAGAAGGAGAAAGCACTAAACCCAAGACTAGGAAAAAGATAGGAAAGGCAGATCAGACAACATAATGTGAGTGTAAAAAGACAGTTACAAATGATAGAGATTCAGTTGAAGAATTCATAAATCAGCTCTTGATGAACAATCCGCCTCCTTATCAATCAGTTGAGACAGGAACAACATGTGGAGCAGCAAAAAATGTAACCCTGAATGTGCCAACTGTTCCAGTTTCTGTGACCCAGAGTCAGGTAGTGCCAAGTACACCTGCAAGTCTACTGACGCAAATCAACCAGTTCAAATTGCTAATACAGTTCAGCCCGTACTAAGTCCAGTTGTGAACCAGGTTGTGCAATTGCTAATGTGAATCAGACAGTGCAAACACTCTGTGTCAATGCACCTATGCAAAATGGTATCCCGAATCAACCTGTGCCAATGTTCAGTCCAGTTCAGTCAGTGCTGAATGTTACCTTTGGTCAAACAGGACAAAGTTTCAGTACTGTCCTGACAAGACAAAGTGTATGGACAAATCAAATGGGTACAGATGCCTTAACAGTGTTTGTGACTATAGGTCCTGTTGTCCCTTTCTATGCTTTAGTTACATTGGGAAGCAAAGCCCACTCAATAAATGTTCTGACAGTTCCAAATACATTAGTTTCTTTAGCTGGGATATCACCAATTGGTATACAGAGATTATTACATTTTAGTAATTCAGAAATGGAGATGTCTGCTTCTCTTATCAGACTGTTAACTCCTACACAGATTATAGATCATCCAATTCTAATGGCATGTCTGACAAGAATTCTGCGTGCTGCAAGGTTTTCTCAGGGACCCCCACCTCCTTTTATACCCAGACCTGATCAGATTTCAAATGCACATTATAGCACTCCGCAAGGAGTAGTCCCTTTTAACATGCCAGACAGCATGTCACACTTTATTGGCCCAAATTAGCAGAATATGGGACAGTTAAGAACAAAGGTACCACAGAGAAATAATATCAGTTTGCAAGGTTTCACTGCTAACAGATTGGTTGAATAATTTGGATCCTCAAGGTGCAATAGGTGTAATGAATTGTAATACGAGAACATAAGAGATCCCAGAGAGAGATAGATCACTAATTGTGATCATTTAATGTGTCCAAATTAAATTAGAATCAAATAAATTGGTTTTAGGAATGTTGGTTACAACCCAATTAAAAGCGTATACAAAAGACGAAATGTGGTTTGTTTGTAAAGACATTATACAATGTGCAGGACAGGTTTAGGAGGGATTAGGGGAACTAACAGTAACATGATGTGGATTTAAAGAAATAAAAACCTCTAAAGAGAAGTTACAGATTGGAGTTTAGAACAAGAGAAAGAGCTGACATGAGGTCTCCTAGAATGAAAACTCATATTAAAGAACTGATGGCATACATTCAGAAATGTTGAGCTGTAGATAAATGGGAAAGCAGATGGGTAAAGAAACAATATCAAAAGAAAGCAAAGGCAAATGTGCCTCCAGCAGGAGCAAATCAAGCCAAGGACAATGAGAAATACCAGATGGTGGTTACCCTGGAATTGAAGTGATATTTTGTAATTCATCATTGATTTTCTGAGATTGAGAGAGAAACCAGTGGAGTGGTACAAGCAGACAGAGAGATTTGTTAAACTTCCAAAATACATGTGAGAAGATTTGAACATGTTGTTTGACATTGTGGTTCCAGATGAGTTGTGAAATGAAAGCAAAGTGAATGTTCATTGGCCTGATTTTGAACCTCAAAGAGATCCAGTTACGGGTGCACAATCTGAAGATGTGATGAAAAAATATTACTAGTAATTGAGTTTTTGAAAAACAAAGTGTCCCCAAAAGATATTGATTGGCAGAAAATTGACAGGAAAGCTCAGGAGTAAAAGGAGTTGATTCATGCATATTACGAAAGACTGCTGTAAGCTTTCAGATAGCATAATTGTACAAAACTATAGAGGCTAAAGATATGCGTCATTTTGTGTTCAGGTTTGTGCAAGGATTGAAGCCAGACACAAGTGAGATGATTTAGCAGCACCTGATTTGTTGGTAGAAGAAAACAACTGATGAGATCCTGAGCTATGCAAAATACTGCAGTGATGAATTGGAACTGAAGAAGAAAAAGTTGAAAGAAAAGGTAATGGTGATGCAATTTGAAGGCTGCACAGAAAGTTAGTCAGAGCCCCCAGATTATGGTGAATATTGGTGTAATGCAAGGTGTGCCACAGCAGTTGACAAATGGTGTTCGGCCTAGAGGAAGAGGACATGGAGTTCATGTAGATCAGAGTGGAGGTGTTGCTGATGTTCAGAATTCGAAGATAACTAATCCTTGTCATGTTTGTGGACATTTTGGACATTGGGAGAGGGAGTGTTCCTTTAATAATGTGAATAACCATGTGCAGAATATTTGAGTTGCTCATGCACAAGGCAGTAATCAGGTTCAAATCCAGAAGGTTTAAAGACCCGGAGTATAAACCATGAATGTGTCCTCAGAACAACGGATGCAAGGCCACAAGCCCCAATGGCTCAACTGCAAATGCTTGTTCCCCCACAGAATCTGAACCAGATCATTAACGTAAATGTGAATCAGATAGCATCACAGTTTCTCCTGATGGACCTGAGTGATGAAGAATTTTGAGACATTCTTCAAGCAGACCGCTCTGTTGAGGAGGACTGCATGTTAGATGCATCCTTAGAAGTAGATCAATGTGGTCCCTATGTAAATGCCAATGTTATAGGGCATGATGTATCATTATTGTTTGACATAGGAGCCATTCCACTGTCAGAACAGCGAAAGTACCAAATTTGTCCCTTTCTGGAACGAGAGTTCAGGTTGCAGGAGTAACAAATGAGTAGTTAACCAACCCTGTAACAGAGCAAGTCCCTGTGAAAATAGGTTCATTTGAAAATGAGCACCAATTTGTGCTTTGCAATTTAAATCCTGTAAGTTTACTTGGGCACAACCTAATGTGTAAGCTAAACTGCTCTATTAGTTGCACACCCCGTAGAATTGAAATCTAAATGAATGAAGAAGATGTGCCCTGTAAAATTGTGAAGCGGTACCCGAGTATCATATTGTGCCCAATGCTGACATGTAATGATTTGTCCGAAGATTTAAGAGGCACAGTGACCTGAGGCTTGGGATTTTTCAGCAACAGAAACATCGGACTCATTAAAAGAGTTGAACCTATTAAAATAACAGTGAAGCCAAATGCAGAGCATCCAAAAACACCCCATATAATATGATACCTGGGACAATTACTGGAATTACACCCCCAATTTATTGTCTAATTGAACAAGGTACCTTGTAAGAGATTTCGGGATGCCCATTAAACTCTCCCATTCTAGTATTTATGGAAGCCCAATTGAAAGTACCTGATAGTTTAATACCTGAGAAAAGTGAATGAGATTGTTATAAGGTGGTACTGAATCCTGCTGTGATATTATTCCAAATTCCCTGTGAAGCAGAATGGTTTAATGTAATTTATCTTTGCCAGGCTTTCTTCTCTAGTCCCCTTCATGAGGAAAGCCAATCTCTCATTGCATTCAAATTCAGCAGTTGTGTTTTGGCATGATATTGAACTCCTCAAGGGTGAATGGAATCACCATCTATTTTCAACCAGATCTTGAAAAATAATCTGGAGTCCCTTAAAATGTCCTATCACTCAGTCTTAGTCCAATACCTAGATGACCTCCTTGTTGCATCAAACACCAGTGAAACAGGAAATAAGAAATTTATTTTGCTGCAAGGGGATGGATGTGCTTTCTGAATTTTGACACAGCTGCAAGGAAATGCAAACAAACCTGTGGCTTATTTTTCAGCGACTCTTCATCCTGTGGCTTCAACTCTCCCTGATCGTTTGAAGGTCATTGCTGCACTAAGTGCAAAGACATTGTTATAGGTCATCCCCTGAATGCTTTCATTCCCCACTGAGTGGAAATTTTGTTAAGCTGACCCAGTACTTAACAAGTGCAAGCTTGACCTGTTATGAGCAGGTTATACTTACCTTGTCAAATGTTAATCTCAAACTTTGTACAGATCTGAATCCTGCCACGTTGTTGCCAAATCCTGTTGAAAATGTTGATAAATGCGAGGATGAGGTTGAGCATGACTGTCTTGATGTGACTGAGTTGTTCACCAAACCAAGACCTGACATTCAAGATGTCCGCTTAAATGAAAATGACTATGGGGGTCATTACAACCCTGGCGGTCTTCGACCGCCAGGGCTGTTTTGGAGGAAGCACCGCAAAAGGCTGGCGGTGCTTCCATGGGGGATTACGACTGCGGCGGAAGCGCTGTGGTCGCACCGCCGGGACCGGCGGTTTTCTGCCACTTTTGTCCCGGCTGAAGTAATCCTCCAGGGCAGCGCTGCTTGCAGCGCTGCCCAGGGGATTACGAGTCCCCCTCCCGCCAGCCTTTTCATGTCGGTTTGAACTGCCATGAAAAGGCTGGCGGAAAGGGGAGTCGTGTGGCCCCTGGGGGCCCCTGCTCTGACCATGCCACTGGCATGGTTAGTGCAGGGGCCCCCTGCCACGGCCCCGTGCAGATTTTCACTGTCTGCTGTAAAGCGCGACGGGTGCAACATGCACCCGTTGCAAAGCCGCAACACCGCTGGCTCCATTTGGAGCCGGCTCCTGTGTTGAGGCTGAGATCCCCGCTGGGCCGGCGGGTGGAAACCAGGTTTCTTCCCGCCGGCCCAGCAGGGATTTCATAATGGCCGCGGTGGGAGTGCGGCTGCATTGGCGGCTGCCCGGCGGTCCAACCTTGGCGGGCGGCTTCAGCCGCCTGCCAAGGTTGTAATGAGGGCCAATGTCATGTTTTTGATGATACCCTGGGAGCAGGTTATGAAGTTTGCATGGTCTCAGGTGTGATAGAAATCTTCTGGTTTCAAGGAATCATTTCTGCCCAAGTAGCTGAATTGGTTTTACCAGAACCTGCAGTGTTTCTGAACAGCTTAAAGTAACCATTTTCATTGATGGTCAGTATGGGTTTTGTGTCGTACATGATTTCAGACAGCTGTGGTCCCAGTGAGGGTTCATAACCTCCTCTAAATCCCCTATCCAGAACAGTGATAAGGTTTACAATTTGTTAAATGCAGTACAGCTGCCTGCAAAATTGCTGTGGTGAAGTGTGCGTCACATAGAAAATCTACTGACTATGCAACCTTAGGCAATACATATGCTGATGAAGTGGAAAGGTATGGTGCTCTTAGTTGCACCTCCTTTAGTCGGGAATGAAGCAACAAGACAAGTGATGAGACAAGTGAAAGCTTCCTGTTAACTGCTATTGATACTCAGGAAGAAGTTAGGAGACTGCAGGAAGAAGTGACAAAGAATTGCAGATTTGGGTCAGAGCAGGTTGTGTCCAAAGAAATGAGGTTGATGTTTGGGTTTCAAGTGATGGAAGAGCAGTGCTGCCAAATAGCTTGTTGTCCCTTATAGCTAGACATTATCATGGACATGCACATATGGGTAGGGATGCAATAATCAGAATGTTCAGACAGACATGGTTTATTCACCAATTCAGAATGATTGCAGAAGCCGTATGAAACCAATGTGTCACATGCCAGCAGATGAATGTAGGAAAACACACAGTTGTCACACTGAGTCATATATGTAGATAAGGAGGACCATTCAACAGAATGCTTGACTTTCTAGAACTACCTGTGTGCAATGGACTGAGATACATTTTAGTCTTTGTTTGCACTTTTTCATATTATGTAGAAACTTACCTGACCAGCAGAAAAGGTATCTTCACAGTAGCAAAGCTGTTACTTAGGGAATTAATACCGTGTTTCATTTTTACCGACTTCTCTAGAGTCAGACCGATGGAAGTCATTTCAACAGTGAAATCCTTAAAATATTGTGTGCCCCATTACAAGTTGAGCAAATATTGCATTGCAGCTACAGAGCTGAGGCTGCAGGACTTGTAGAACAGATTAATGGAACCCTTAAGTCGAGACTGGCGAAAGTATGTGCATCCACCACTTTTAAATGGCCAGTCACATTGCCTCTTGTCTTGATGAGTATGTGCAGTACACCCAACAGAAAGACTGGATTGTCCCCTTATGAGATTTTCATAGGGAGGGCCATGAGATTGCCAGAAGTTCCTGCAAATGGACATGTGAACTTTACAGATGACTTCATGCTGGATTATTGCAAGAGACTGGCTGACATGGTTCGTTCTTTATCTCATGAGGTTGGAGAAGCCATAGCACAGCCAGAGCTTTGCCTTGACCCATGTCCAGGTGACTGGGTCATGATCACGAACAAGTGAGAAAAACATACTTAAAACCACATAGGAAAGGACCTTACTAGATGGTTTTATTAACCATTACAGCTGTGAAGTGTGCTGGTCTTCTTAGTTGGGTACACGCAAGCAACCCACACAAAGTTCCAGGTCCCCTTTGTGATACAGCACCTGCTCCAGAAGGGTTGGTTACTGTGAGTGAGAGGGATCAGGCTACCCAAGCTGTTGTGACTGGACAAGTGGCTGATACATTGCAAGCTCAGTCTGATGGGGTTCTGAGAAAGTCAGCAACAGTGGATGGTACAGAAGACTTGAGACAGAATCAGTTGACTCATGGTAATGAAGGACCAGTTGCGTTAGATAAAAGAGCTGTAACCGGAGACAACTGGCCTAAAAAGCACTCAGTGCCTGCTGTACAAGTGATTCCGACTATTGCTGAGGAGACTGAGGAGTCAAGCCACAGTGACAGTGATGCTGAGGGTTGAGTAAACAGAAGATCCAAGAGAACAAGAGTACCTGGTTGAAGATACTCAGCACCTGAATGGACATATATTGCTGCCTATGACTGGAAGAAGGAATATGCAACTTGTTGCTTTAACAATTTCAATCCAGTTCAACATTCTTGAGTTTGAAATTGCGGTGGGGCTGAACTTTGATATCTCATCGCTGCTTGATGAACAAAGATGTTACATTTTGCAAGTGATTTTTTGGAAGTGATTAATTGAAGTTTTAGTAGAACCTTTTTCAACATTTGCAAGTAGAGAAAATGTTTGCTAAACCTTTTAGAAGATCAAGTAACCTATGTGAATAGCTTGCATTTTGAAGAGATATTTTTTTATTATTGCTTTGCTCACAAATAAAAACTACTGAAAATAGACAGTGATACATTAAAAACATTTTGCATTTTTGTTTTTGATTTTTGAATCCCGATTTTTGGTCTGAAATTAAAGAATCCTTGGAGTCAAATTGCAATAGCTGTAGTAAATGCAAATGCATATGCATAGGATTAGTGATAGTGACAGTAGTCATGATTATATTACTGTCATTGGATTGAGTTTGCCAATAGCAAGTGGTTCAGAGAGAGTAAAATCCACAAGTGCTCTGTACCAGGCAAATTCCATTGCAAATCATGATTCCCTGTTTAAAGATGTAAAATATTTACACACTGATGGTTGTAGAGGTGATATATCAGCAAATGTGAATTACAAGCTCCTTATTGAATACGTAGACACCATGGAAGCTAGAGATTGCTATGTGTGCACACCGTTGCCTTCGTCAGTGAGTGAAGAAATCACATATCAAAGGTTTCCCCTGACCTAAGGAATTTCCTATAGTCTGTTATTAACACTATTGTGTCAGCAGGAGTATTATTAATATATCTATTCAAATTATGATGTAGTGTTTTCAGTTGTTCCCATCATGAAGTATTTGAGTATCATTGCCAAGACGAAACACATTGACACAGTTCGAGGTTTCTTTGAGCCTACATTGACATTTGGAACAGTTTATTCCCACAAGAATAATTTGACCTACATTCTTAACCCAGTAGAGAAGGAGTTAATTGGACAAGTTGAGGAGGGTAGAAGAGCTATAAAACCTAAAGTAGAAAAGAGAATAGTCTTATAAAATTGGGAAAAGGATGCAGCACATTAAGTGGCTGGAATTCAAGGATTTATGGTCTTAGATTGGCAACATGTACGGAAAGTATGCAAATATAAACCTAGATCAAAGACTGACACACTTTTCGTAGAAACTAGTGAATGTAGACCTATGTTTTTGTTCAAATTGTTTGGACTTTTATGCTGAATAGACAAGATCCCACCATACCAAGCATTTGTTTCATATGTGGAAAAATGCAGATTATAAGATGCTGAAAGGCTGGTATGGGATGATACTTGGGAACAGTTTTTCAAAGAAATACCATGTGGACCATTTTAATGATCCAGTCTAGGATGATAAATGAAACTCCAGAGTCAAAAGAGGAGCTAGTGATTAGGATTTTGTGGAGAGATATTTTAAGTGCCATAATTCTATCCGTAGGTATAATCTTGAATGATATCAAGATTAGAAAGCTGTCAACAATAGTAAATAAGTTATCTACAGACCCTGCGGGTGCCATTCTGTTAATGGACATGGTAATGGTTGCTATAAGATCAATAGTTTTGTCTCTGGCGATCAGGTTAATTCAGAAAAGACTGAAATAATGGCATGGAACCAGGAAGGGGATGGTTGGTATGGGAAGGCTGAAATGCACTATTTAGGTTTATTAATTACACAAGATATTGAGAAATTGGTGGTGAAAAATCAGGAAGCATTGTTAGAGGAGTGTATTAATTTAATGAAGGGCTGGGTCTATCTTCCGTTGACAGTACTGGGAAGGGTAAACCTGGTTAAAATGTTTCTTCTCCCCAAAATTAATTTTATCCAGAATGATATTCCACTACAAATGAATGGTAGATATCTCAATAAGCTTCAACAAGCTATCACTTCATTTATTTGGGCATGTAAGGGCCTCAGAATTGCGTGGAAAAAGCTGCGGAGGACGAGAGAGAAGGGAGGTTTATCACTGCCGGACCTACAGCTGTACGCTTGGGCCTTTCCGCTGAGGAACTCAAGGTTGTTATTTACCTCCCTGGATGATAAAGCTATAGGCGCAATGTTCAAGGCGATGACATGAACTATCCAGGGGGCGGCAAACCACTTTCTTTTTAAGTTTGGTGATCCAAAATTCTTTAAAAAAATAAGATAAAAAATGTTGAGGTATGCAGCAATGTGTTGGCACCATGTGAAATCCATCATCAAGATCGACTATTGCAATCAGCGAGCTCCGATCTGGGACTCTCCGGGCACTCCAGAATGTTTGAAAGATGCCTTGGCCAAACCAATAAGGGAAGCCGGTTTGGAATACTGGGGTGATCTTATACAGGAGGCGGTGCTAATCTCCTGGGAAGAACTGAGAGATATGAAAGGAGGTACCCTGTCCAGATTTAAATATATTCAACTGGCAGCCTGGGCACAGTCTACTCGACGAAGCTGGTTTGGGGAAAATCCCCTAGCAGAAGACCTTTTTAATGGCTCCCCCAACAGCAGCAAGGTTGCAAAGCGGTATTGGGAGATTCTGGAGTTGATTAATGGTGATGTTAAGATGCCGGAGCAGTTATGGCAAGGCACTATGACTAAAGAAATAGTGCAGTCAGGGTGGCAAGAATCCATGAGAATGTGTTTTGAGGTAGTTAAGGCTGCCCCGCTGAGGAAAAACCATTTGTATGTGACACACAGAGCTTATTTCACCCCAGCAAAACTTATGAAAATAAAGAAAGGGGAAGTGGTGAATTATGTTAAATGTGGAGTTCCAACTGCGTCTGACATCCATATGTTTATTAAGTGCCCAGGAGTTGTCTCTTTTTGGTCTGAGGTGGTGGGAATGCTGTCGCAGATTATAGGGAAGAAATTGACTGTAAATCTCCCTCTTATTATTTTTGGCAAGCCGCATGACTCGGTAGCGTGGTCAAGAAATAGTAGAAGCCTTCTGTTTTTTGCTATTTTATTAGCCAGAAGGGAGATTTGTTTGAAGTGGGTGATGACAGCCGCCCCCTTACATAGGAGCTGGCTGGGCATGCTTGTGAACACAGCCAAATTAGATCTGAAGGTGGGTAGCCCTGAACAGAGGTGGAAAAAAGGGAAACTATGGGCTCTGCTCCTGAAATGGGCCCCTTCCCAGGGATATATTGTCCAATGATTCAAAACCCCTCTTACATCTGTGCCAGCCACAGGGGGCGACCCCAGGAAGGCTGAGCAGGTGATATGGGGCCCTCCTTGGGCAGTATGTCCACTTTTGTTTCGGATACGGAAGTAAGAACCCTGTGGAGTTAAGGTGCAACTTACCTGTGAGGTGTATGAGGACTAATTAAAAAAAATATATAGATTTGCAAAATTGCCTTGCGTTAGACATTCTCCTTACAAATGAAGGCAGAATTTGCAAAATGTTACATGTGCAACAGTTCTTCACTTATATACCTGAGAATAGTAAAGAGATAAGAAAATACATTGCAAATATGACTGACTTGAAAAAGGACCTGAATGAGTTAAAAGCAACATGAGCTTGGAAAGCAATAGGTAGTGTTTTTTCAGACATTGGAAGGTGGTTTGGAAACCTAGGGAGAGGAATTGTGGGAACCGTCATAAGACCCCTATTGATAATAGTTTTGTGTGTCCTATTTGCACTTGGTTTTTACAAAATGATCAAAAGGCTAAAAGTAAAGAGAGCAAAGAATAAACAGAGAAAGGAGGACATTGAAATGGAGACTAGGAGAAGTATATAATATTACAATCATAAGCAGTTGAAGGACTACAGAAGACCCTATCTGAATTAGCCTCTGAAATTGTGAGCAGTTCCATTAAAATGAGAGTTAGAGTATTTTGTGATCGTTCAATTCGCCATCAAAAGGGGGACTGATTTAGTTGATAGTTTAGTGCTGTCCCTCATGTCACTTAAGTCATCAATATGTGATAATATATACATTATGTTAACTAAAGAACTAATAGCTTCAATGTAGAAAGATGCCATGAGAAGTCAATTTAATTGTGCATTTGTTTAGACTATTGTTATAAACCCTAGTGGTGTAGCTTATACATCAAATGTTTGAAAGATTTAATTTATATTATGTTATAGTTTAGACCTTAGAGTAACAGAATATATTAAAACAATAGTAAAAATCTAACAATTAGTGATTTAAATATGAATGCAACAATAGTGAAATGCAGCTCTGCATCATACTAATTGAATTGCATTATTAGAGTCTTTTAGCTTAAAGCGAATGTAGCATAAATATTAAAGAAGTATTAATAATGTTGAATTCATAGGTTTTCAGATTAAAATGAGTTTATTAAAATGTAGCAATTAAATGTATTCCTATAATTCACTTGTATTAGCCCAAGTGAGGCCTGTTAGTCTTGTATTTCATGACTGCAGGAAATGCAGATTCATTTACATAACATGAGCTTTCTTTCAGACTTCGGTCTCATGAGAAGATTAGCTTTGATAATAGACTCCTATGGCTTAGACATGGAGAGAAGAAAACATTGTCCTTGAATATGGAACATCCTAAGCCATGGACTAACAATTTATACAAATATTTCAATCCTGTGTTGAGATACATGGATGGATGAGGTTCTCATGACAGACCAGTTGGACTTTAGTCGGATTTCAGGTACTCTTTGTGAGAACCTTTGCTGATGAAGAATCCCTGAATGCTGAGCTCCTTGGAGAAGCATCTCCCTCTCTGCTTTAACAATTTGAGATGCTCTGCTGAGACTTGGAGTTCTACCCCATACATGTTAACCATTAATTTGGCTATGGTAGAGTTTTCCATTTGCCTAGCTAAAACTATAACTTTGATCATTAGAAACTAACTGATTCTTGCTAAGCCTGAACAATATTTGATTTCTATATCACAACTAATGTTTTATACTTTTCTTATTAAATACTTAGGGCCTGATTTATGGAAAGTTAGCACTGCTGTTTTGTCATTTTTTGACTCAAAAGCGGAGCAAACTTACAAAATATAATTATATTTTGTAACTTTACGCCGCTTTTGCATCAAAAAGTGACACAAAGGAGGCACAAACTTTTACTAAATCAGGCCCTTATTTTTATTAATGCTAGTTCATCTGAATTTATTTGGTCGCTTTTGGCAACCTTTGGTGATTCTGGATCTTTATAATTTTGTCTTGAGAGTTTTTTACATGATTATGAGCTTGAGTTTGGAAATACAAATACCTTAACTTTATTTCTGGCTGCAGTATCTCTAGTATGGCCAAATGAATCATATTGTTCAACTTATTTGGTTTGTACTGAAATTGAGTTGTGTGGTTCTACTACTGAATCAGGGTACAAAGATATGTTAGCCTTGATGAGCATTGATTCTTGCAAAAAATGAAAATGCTCCAGCAGAGTTAGATGTATAGTAATTTTAGTGATGCTTATAGGCATGTCATTTTAGTAACTAGGTGTGCCACTTGTGTCTTTTAGCCCATTTACATTTTATTTTGCTTCATTTTTTTTATTTCACAATCGGCCACATTCGTGGTGTTGTTTTATTTTCTTCATCTAGTTGTTATTTTGTAAAGGAAAGCATTGTCTTTCTTAGCAAGACATTCTTTTCACTTTAGGCTTTCCACAAGGCTGCAGCGAGGTAGGGTTGCCGGCAAGGTGGCACACTGCATCTCCAACATTCATGGAAAAACACACATCCTTACATGGGGATATTTTCTCAGAACTGTTTTATTATAAAAACACTTCTCTGTCCCATGCATGTTAAAGGGAGATTCTAGCCAGATGACCACAGCTGCATGCTGATTGACTTTGCTGCAGCTGCTTGCTGAGACTACCGGTTGCTTGCCCTACATGGGGATGGTGTTTCTCTAGACAAAAGGCTTCCTTGCTCATATATGGGGATCATCTCTTCCCAGGGGGGATTCTGAAGGACAGATTAGGGCTTATCATGCTGTGCTCTAATATAGCTTAGGTAGGAACCACATTTATTAAGTGTAGTGACAGTATGGTGGGACTTTCCTTGTGTTTCACTTTTCTTGACACCATTTTGCTTCTAGCATGTTTCATCATTCTAATTATTGCAAGTCATTCTGTTTTATCTAAGACGCAGTTGTTTCAATCAATCTTGTTTAACCATTTTCTGCCCCTGTTTGTCTTTGTATGTGTGAGACTAATGTAACTGAGAGAAAAGGATGAGATCTGTTACAGCACGATTTACCTGAGAAGTCATTAGGTCACGCGTCCGGTTGCCCCAAACAATCCATGCTCTATGGCAGAGATGAGGCACTGCTAGTTGACTGGAATTGGATTAGGCAGACAGTTGTCACTTGGTGTGGGATTGGCCTCAGTTCCCCACAATTCAGGTAATGCTGCTGCCCGAATCCAGCAGCCTCATTGGGATAATGACAGCACACGTGACCTGGTGCCACCAAAGTTTGGTCAGGCACTGATTTTGGATCTTCCTGAGTATTTCTGTCTCACTATGTGCTAAAGGCACCTCAATACTAAATACGCAGATGTCTGTGGTATTGAGGATTTCCTCCTCAGGTAGGTAGGTAGTACTTATCTGATGCTATAGGTTGATCAAGCTTGAACCTTGAAAGGATTAATTCCCATTTTGGTGTCTTTATCTCTGAACAGGTATATCTACCATGGCGAACCCACAGCGGGTGGTAATTGCAGTAAACATGCAACTACCCCTCATTGCTGATTTGCTCATTTGCTAGCAAACGGTCTCACAGCCCAGGTGGGTCCTGTAACATTTGTAGTTGAGGTTCACCCAGCCTATAGAACGGAAACATTCTACTCCTGGGTTATCTCCGGCAGTTGATGGGAACACTAATACATTTCATCACTACACACCTGCTAATGCACCTGCACAATACACAGCATATGCATACTTAGAAATACCACTATCTTTTCAAGACCACAATAACTGGATTGATGGTGCCTTCCACACACAGTACTACATGGTAGGTTAGAACCTCTAAGCAATGATGGTCCTAACTGTCCTTTCTTGGCCAAATATACACCACATCCTGATGCAGCAACCTTGGCGGTAACTGAGGTTCACTGCCTGTATGCTGAGCTTACAGCAATATACAGATTGCTAGTACAATTCGTAATGCAGAAATGCTGCTCCAGCGCAACCACATGCAGTCAAGCTGGGCATTAACTCTGCGACTGTACATTCGATTGTGGGTAAAGTACCTCCAAACAGGAAGAGTTTCCACTTTGGTTAGCTCAAAAAATAAATAGAAGCAGTTTTTCCCCATATGGAACCTCAGGATAAACACAGAATACTCACTATGTGTTTGCTGTTTGGGATGGTTACCACAATAGATAACTGCAATACTTGGGGCAAAGTATTTGCCGGGCTCCATACTGCTTCACATGATACACCAACATTTGCCAATCTCTTAAAGTGTTAAAAAAAATTCAAGATGAATACAGGGCATCCCCGGCTCTGTACCTGGGGATGCAATTAATGGGCAATTTTGCCACAGTATCTTCAATTATATTAAGTAATCTTAAAGGGGAAGCAGTTGCACTAGCTGTGTGCATGCAGCTGTGGGGCATAGGACATGGGATCTTCCTGTACAAGAGAAAGAACGCAAGCTGCCAAAGATTATCGCCGAGTCCTACTCTAGCATTGGCCGAGATAGTCTGTAAATTGAGTTAACCCACATTAGGTTGCATATAAAAACCACTGAATTCTGACAATTTGTCCATCCATGTTACATTTAATTTTGTTGTCTATATAACAGTCATATTAACCAAATTTAACTTCTAGGGATGTGTTTTACTAAAATAATTTATAAATATATTTCATTGGATGGGGCCACACTTGACCCACTGTTTTACTGACTTTTCGTAACTAATACTCCGCAATGTGCTAACAGCAGAGTGAGGGATAACTGTTTATATATGTAGTGTGGTAACAATATGTATTCTGCTAGTCATGGTTTTAACCCATCACTTCTAGGCCTCCCCTCCCACCCCCCGGTGCAAAGCCTTTTTTGGGGCTATTTGGGATAGCTTGTGCTTAGTCATCCACGTATTGTTGCCAGCATAAGCTATCCACGCCAAATTTGTTTCCTTTTTCCAAAATCCTGAGGATTTTAAAGGTACCCAGGATTGGTAGATTCCCCTAGAGGGGGCTGAAAAAATAGTCAAATTATAGCTACATTTTGAATTTTAGGGGACAAATAGGAAACAAATGCACTGGATAAAAGTGGCTGTTTTTTCATAAAAATGGCATCAACAATTGGTTTGATGTGCTAAATGAACCCAAGGTACCCAGAGGCAACAATCACGCTGCACCCCACAATGGTTTTTCATTGTACAGACCACTTCATATAATGAAATGTGTAGAGAGAAAAATAGGTATCAAGTTACCTATGTATTTTTTTAATGGGCACAAGGTATGGAAATAAGGAGAAGTGGTTATTTGTACATCTCTGTATTTTTCAAAATATCTTCTATCTTACCCACTGACTTACATTTAGAAGGCAAACATACAGTGAAATTCAAATGGTAATAAGAAATTATACATGTCATCTGAAAAAATGGTACCTTGCTTGTGAGGGTAGGTCTAGTGCCTGTAACAGGAAACAGGAAAAAAACACAACATGAGTGCATCACATTTTTCCACTGAGAAAAAAAAACCTTTTTCTCAGTGGGGGTAACTGTGTGTTTTGGGCCCTAGTTGAGCCGGCACCTTGCAAAACCTAGCAAAACTTCCACATTTTTTTTTAAACTAGACAGCTGCAGGGATCTAATGTGGGAGGACTTATTTTTATCAATTATCAATTCAAAAAGCTTTATTGCGGCTACAAGAGCCCAAAAAGCGCGAGCAGTAATAAATACAAATAAATACACATAAAAAATAAAATTGCAGGTAAATACAGTGATATAATGGAGTAAAAATGAGATAAAATGAAATGAAATGAAAATAAAATGAAATGCGCTGCGTAGGATGTTGGGACAGTCTTATTTGGAGTCTTTGTCCAGAAGAGTTTTCCCTCTGATAAGCCAGCTAGCTCCGAGGAATTTAGCGATAGCGATCACTAGCATTGGCCTGGTGTCTGATCTAAGGATTCGCAGGGCTAGCGTAGAGCAGCGTACTCCCAGTAGTCTGCATGCCGGGGCCAGCCATTTCCTACGGGGGGCGGTATACGCAGGGCATGCAAAAAGGAGGTCAGGGAGATTCTCGACGGGGGCTTTGCAAGCAGGGCATGCGGTGGATTCATTGTGTGACCAGCTGCTGGTAAAAAGTCTTAATGGGAGTGTTCCAATGCGGAGCTGGAAGTACAGTTTCCTTTCCCTTGGGGCCGTGATTAGGTCCCAAAAAGTTTCGTACTTGCATGATTCTTTTAAGTTGGAAAAGTCACAAGATAATGTAGTGTGGAGTGCAGCCCGAGAATCTTCGTGGTTGGCCATTTGCCAGTATAGTTTCTTTAGTTCGCTTTTCGAGGGAAAGACTGACGTGGCTGGTGAGTTCCAGAGATCATCGAGCCCGATAGAGTGTAGTAAATCCTTGATGGATCGTAGCCAGGGGATTCTGTGAAGGTGGTCGGCTTTTAGGATGACCTGTAGGGCTTCGGTGAAGATGTCAAGTTCCGGAGTGGTCCAGAGACGCCACCAGTACATCAGAGGTCGCAGGCGGGCTTTGTGACCAATGCGTTTGATGCCGAGATCCTTGAAAAGCGGGAACAGTGGGGTGCTTAGCGGAAGGGACACGAGGTTTCTTAGGAAGTTGTTTTCAGCGGTGGTTAGGTCTTGGATTTTGGTGTAACCCCAGAGTTCGGCCCCATAAAGCGCTGAGGAAACTGCCTGGGCTTCGTATAACTGTAATGCTGGGGGAATTGGTTTTGTGTGTGAGAGGTGGAAATTTTTTAGTAGAGTCCCAGTTGTTTGTCTTAATTTAAGGGCTTGTTTTCCTATGTGTGGCTTCCAGGACATGTTGTCAGTGAGTGTTATGCCCAGGTAGCTGAAAATGCCCACCTTCTCAAGTGAGGAGCCCTCTAAAGTAAATTTCCCTTTGAAAGATCTGTGGGGATTAAGGGTCATTAGTTTGGTTTTCGAGGCGTTGATTTCGAGACCCTGAGATGAGCAGAAATGCTCGAAGCACGCAAGGAGTTTCCTTAGACCACTGGGGGTTTTGGATATCAAAAGAGTGTCGTCGGCAAAAAGTAAGACTGGGATTTTTTGTGTGCCAAGTGAAGGTGCGTCAGCCTGCAGTCTGAGGAGGGAGGGGACAATTTTGTTGATGTACAGGGAAAAGAGGGTCGGGGCAAGTACGCAACCTTGCCGCACACCCCGGGAGACGTGGATTCTATCGGTTAGTTGTCCATTGTTGCCCCACCTGACTTGTGCGTAGTTGTCCTCGTGGAGTCGTATCAAAATGGCAAGGATGTGTTCCGGGATTCCCATCCGAGAGAGAGTGACCCAAAGTTTGTTACGAGGTACTAGGTCAAAAGCAGATTTGAGGTCCACAAAAGCTACATAAAGGCTGCCTTTACCAATGAACACTATTTTCCAATATAATAATAGGAATCTGAGGGCTTGATCAGTGGTGGAGATCTTCTTTCGGAAACCGGCTTGGAGGGGGCTAAGGATATCTTGGTCAATTATCCATTCTTCGATCTTCCCTAGGAGGCAGTGGCAGAAGACTTTTTGGACACAGTCAATAAGGCTAATGGGTCTATAGTTACAGGGAAGAGATCTGTCGCCCTTTTTAAAGATTGGAATAACAATGGCCGCTTTCCAAGAATCGGGAATTGGCGCCCCAGATGTTATTGCGTTAGCTAGAATGGTGAGGTATCTTGACCAGGATGCTAGGTCTGTTGAAAATAGGTCTGCTGGGACGCAGTCTGAACCAGGGGCCCTGCCGCGCTTTAGGGTGCTTAGAGAATAGGTTATATCACTTTGAGAGAACAACAGGGGTGCTGCGGTGGTGGGTTCTAATGAGTGAAATAGGAGGACTTATTTGGTTCTCATCAGGTATTTTTTTTCTAAGAATCATCTGGAACCTTCAAACTTTAACACACATTTGTCACATTTTGGTGATGGAATGTTCTGGAATCTGTGGGGAGCCACAAACTTGACCCTTTTTTTGCAAAGTAGACAGCTTTCGATTTTGGGCTCTAACTTAGCCTGCACCCAGGGAAACCTAACAAACTTGCACATTCTTGAAAACTATACCACTTGGTGGAATCTAGGGTGGGGTGACGTGTGTGGCTGTCACCAGGCTTTTTTGTACTCAGAATCCCTTGCCAATCTCAAACTTTAACTAAAAATACACTTTTCCTCAGATTTCTGTGATGGAATCTGTGGGAATCCACAAACTTCCTACTACCCTGATTTCCCACAGGTCCCCCCATAAGTATGGTACCCCACTTGTGTGGGTGCGCCAAGAAACTATGACACAAAGGTCCTAAAGTACTGCATTGATAGATAAGCAATAGGGGTATCTGCAGTAGTTTGAGCCGTTCTTTGGTGCCACCCATGCAAAGCTATGACCACAGACATTTTTGAAAACAAGTCAACCAGGGGAGTCTATGGTGTTGTGCCTTGTGTGGATCCTATGAGGTTTTCATTCTCGCAATGCTCTGAAAACCTCACACTTTGCCTGAAATCATGCTTTTTAGTGTGAGGGAAACTCACTGAATCTGCAGGAGTCCATGAAATTCCTACCAACCAGTATAACCCGACATGTGCTGACAAAACCCCTGTGCCACTAGTGCTTGTGACAGGAAAAGATCAACCAAGTTTAATGGAAGCCTCTGTGAGCAGGCTGATATTGACCTCAGTTTGATAGCAATCTAACAACCTATTAACTGCTAAAGGTTTGTCTGATCCACTCTTCTGGAGAATTTTGTTATCAAGCATCTTAAGAAGGGTTTAAAAGTATCCCATAATATATTTAACATAACGTTTAGCAAGGCAAGGCTGCAGGAGTGTCCAAGGAGGAAACGTCCTCATTGGATAGCCAAGAAGCGAAGCCACAGTGAGTATTTTTACCTTTGAACTTAGTCATTGAGATGGAAGTCGAAAATTTCCAGCGTGACAAAGCTGAAGGCTGTAGCTTAAGACAGTTCCACATGGCTGAATACCTCTTTGGTGAAGGAAAGCTAAAATGGATTTGCTGCTGTGGAGAAGAACATAGCGGGTGAAGCCACAAAGTCAATCTGACGAGCAATGCACCTCGGGTGGCTAGGCGAGCAGGTTTGTCCCTGTTCCCTCCTGGTTCTCGAAATACTTTTTAAACACATTTTCTTCAAGTCCTCAGTTTTAGAGATTGACCATCTGGGCACCTTAAGCACCACAACCAAGGTTCCAGGAGTGGATGGAGACCCCTTGGGGGTTTAGTACTCACTCAGGCTGTGTCCAGGTTGGGTTCAAGATGGTGGGATCCTGTTATGTCCCTGTGGCTCTGAACAGGATCCCAGCAAACTAGCCCTTGAAGTCACTTCTAGAAGTCCCAGGTGCAGGGGAAGATGTAGGTCTCAACAGCAGGGCTGTTCTCTGAGGGTTCAAGGCAGGCACCAGGCAGCCAAGCAGCCCTTCTGGTATAGCAGTGGACTGGTAGAGTGCAGTAGGTAGTCCTCTCAAAGTCCTTCTGCAGGTCCAGTAGTGAACTGAAGAGTGGGTCTGAGAGCCCTGATGTTTCCAGAAAGGCTCTTTCAAGTTCCATCCATTTCCTACCTCCCCTGTCCTCACTCCTATCTGGTTGCACTGACAATACAGGATCCTTAAGTCTATTGTGTGATGGCAGGGCACAACCTATTCAGGTGCAAGTGTGGCTGTGCTCAGCTCACCCCATATCCTGCCAGTGGAAAGGCCATTCAGGCTCTGCTAATCCCCTTATTGTGCGACTGTCTAGGGTGAATTCACAAAGTCTCAACTGTCAGTTGCACCCAGTCATGTGACCTAAGGTAGGATGCCGGCACAAAGGGCCAAAGACACGAAAATGGCAACTTTCTGAAAGTGGCCTTTTCAAACTTATGATGATAAATTAGACTTTACCATTAAAGAGGGGTTATCTTTACAAGTTCATAGGTACCAAATATGCCACATCTACCTGCTCTCATTTAGGAATTATACTTATTAAATGTATTAAGGAATCAAAAATTCTTCCTATGAGGGAGGGTAGGACTCACAGTAGTGAAAAATGAATTTGGGAGTTTTCCACGACTAGGTCATGTAAAACTTACAAGTACATGTTCTACTTTTTAATTACACAGCAAACTGCCCTAAGGGCTACCTAGGGCCTACTGTAGAGGTTACTGATATATAATAAAAGAAGAGTTTAAGGCTTGGCAAATGCTAGGTTGAGATGGCAGTAGGCACTGCATTCAGGCTGCTAAGGCAGGCCTGGGACATGTTTTGAAATACAATTTTAAGTGGGTTGCACAATAGGTATTGCGGTCCCACTGGTAGCATTTCAATTATAGGCCCTGGTTATATGGTATACCACTCAACAAGGGACTTACAAGCCAATTAAATATGCAAAACAGGTATGTGCCAATCAAACCATGTTTAGGGGAGTGAGCACATGCACTTTAGCACTGGTCAGCAGTGCTAAAATGCAAAGAACCCTAATGCCAAAAAAGCAAAAATCCAGAAAAGATAGAGGCAAGCAGGCAAAAACCTTTGGGGGAACACTATCCTTAGGCTGACAGGTCTAACAAGCTTGTGTTCTTAAAAAACTCCTTATAATCTGGATAGTGTGTTGTGTCTCTAGTAACACTATTATATGGGCTCTACACTCCCTAAGATATCCAATAATCCAACTCTGTTTCTTTCACCCTTGTAACCTATTGCTATTCCACATAACTACTTTTAAAAAATCCTTAAAACACCATCTATCGTAATTTGCTCCACCTCTGTAGTGTGTATCTACTAGATCTGCCAGCTCACAAAAGAGTAAAGAGAATTAGGTATATAAGGACCAGTATTACTTTTTTATTTTCCCCTTATGCTTCCCACCCTGTGCTGCTCCTCCATAGCCCCCAATGTTCTCTGAAGGAACCCCCCCCAATCACTCTGGTAAGCATCACCTGATGCCTATTTGCAAAACGCCAACCCACTGGCTCCACCCTAAACACCCCTATGATATCCTCCTTTTGTTTTTTCATTATCGTCTTACCTTCATATACTTTTTACTTTCTATTCCTTTTTATTTTCATTTTCTCCTCTATAATACCTGGGAGAGTTGGTACGTATTAAACTGCCACAGCTAGAGCCATTTAGTTTACATAATGTTCGTAACTGTAACATTTTGACAAGATATCAGCAACCCCAGACAGAGATTTACCAAACCTGAGTAGATAGTGGCACAGCAGATTATCGGAGTTACAGATGTATATACTGTTCCTTCCTCCTTAGCTACAGTGCCTCATGTACCTCCTCCACATTGGAAATTTGAATTGAACTCTCACTCCTAGGGGTCGGAGCTATTCCATCTTATGCCTTAGTGCCCACTGCCTATCCTCAGTTGTCCAACATCTATCTGAATAAATTGTGAAAGAATAACTACTAAACACCAACTGCTTGGACTGTAGAGCTTTACTTAAAATCTTTTTTCTCCACATATGTCTGGAAATGTCTTACTATCCTTCTTGGTTTTTGTCTGGTGAGGTTTCTACTGAACTCCATGTATGTCTATTCAAAGTCTATATCACACAAGCTCTCAAACACCCATCTTTGATCAGTGAGATCATAAATGCTTTCAAGTCACGTCCTTCACTAGCTTCTGGAATACTTTTCTTATCTTTCTAACATCTCATTCAGGCCCTCATTACAACCATGGTGGTAAATCCTGCTTACCGCTGTGCTGACTGCCGCCAACATACTGTGACCGCGGCGGTATTATGACCCACACAGAGAATACAGCCACAATACAGACACCCACATAAGTCCGCCAGACCAAAGGTCAGTGATAAACTGGCGATAGCAAAACCCACACTGTCACGCCAACAGGCATACGCCCACAGTATCACAACCCACGAATCAACACAACGGCCTTTCAACTGCGGTGAACCATTGGCAGTATACACCGCTGCGCTCAAAATACACACACACTTACAAAACTATACCACATTGGACAATTCAAACTACACACACCTGGCACACATACACACACCACACCCTCACACTCATACCACTATAAAACACACACCCACATTACCCACAACCCTTTCAACAAACAAATTAGAACAAGCAGAGAGAGAAAAGCAAAGAGCACACCTTCATCCAGAGGCACAGAACACCATCACTCATACACCATCCATGCACATCATATAATATTTCACAACACAGCACCCCACACATCACCTCACACATATCACTCACATCACATCATGGCACCTCAAAGACACCCCAGGTTTTCTGAAGAGGAGCTAAGGGTCATGGTGGAGGAAATCATCTGGGTAGAGCCACAGCTATTCAGATCACACGTGCAGCAGACCTCCATTGCAAGGAAGATGGAGCTATGGCGGAGGATTGTGGACAGGGTCAACGCCATGGTACAGCATCCAAGAACCAGGGATTATATTAGGAAGAGGTAGAACGACCTATGGGAGAAGGTGCATTCTATGGTATCAAGACACCAGATAGCAGTGCAGAGGACTGGCGGTGGACCCCCACAACTAACAACATGGGAGGAGCAAGTCTTGGCGATCATGCGTCCTGAGGGCCTGGCATGAGTAGCAGGATGACTGGACTCTGGTAAGTCAAATGTTTATTACTATATCCCCCCACCCTACCTGCATGCCCTCACTAACTCCCACCCCTACCCCCACCCCATTACTCCACCACCTCACAAATACCCCACTAGCACAACCCACCCATCCCAATACCAAGCCCTGCATGCAACACCAATGCATGGACACCAATCACAGACCTGCACGGACACCCATCATCACAACTTGCATACTAGAGAGACTCACCCACCCCACACAATCGGCAATCACACAAGGCCAATGCGGCAGGGAAAGCACAATTCCATTAGGAAAACACACCCATTGCAGAAGATGGCACATACAGATACAATAACAATGCATTTGCATCCCAACAGGAGCCCTACCCAACGTCACCGGACAGGAGGTGCCAGCTACATCCAGTCCCCCCACAGAAGAGGCCCACAGTGATGACAGCAGCTCTGCACTCCTGGATCAGGATGACCAGCGTGGCCCATCTGGGACCTCTGAACAGTCAGTTCCCTTGCCACAGTCCCAAACCACCACAGAGCCTCCCCTCTCAGGAAACACCAGCACAGCAACCACCCAGCGGGCCCATGCCACTGTCCCCAGGACACGTCAATGAGCAGTGTGTCTACCACTACAGGGACCCCAGGCAACCCCACTAACCCAGGACAATCAGGGATCTGGGGTCAGTGGCAGTGGGCAAAAGTTCAGGGGACAGAGGCACAGGACAACAGGGAAGCTGGGAGGACTGCTGTGGGACAGGGGGAGAACAGGCCCAGGGAACCCACTCTCCACAAGGCACTCTCCAACATCATGGGAGCATACCACCATTCCCAGGAGACCAAGGGCCAGGTACTGGCCAAGTTTCAGGAGACCCAGCGGCTGCAGGAGGGACAGTACCTGGAGATCAGGGATGACCTCACCAAAATCTACATCATCCTGGTCACCATAGCAGGGGTGCTGGCTGATATGGGCCAGACCAAGAGGGAGGCAGTGGCTCAACAAAGGGCCCCTGACAGTAGCCAAACCAAGGAACAGCCTTCCACCTCTGCATTATGTATTACAACAACATTAGCAAAACATTGCAAGGTATATGTTCATATACTCATACCAATGTATGACAGTTGTTTGGCAGTAGCACACATAGCAGAGGGCATACTGGGGTATACAGATCTGAAAAAAGGAAATCCAAAAGAAACAGTCAGTGTCCATAGACAGAGGTTAAGAGGCTGCCATGTACAATGTCCTAAAGTAAACTGATATGTGAAGAGGATTTACAGTGTCTTACCTCTGTGTCACTGGAAGCACTGCAGGATGATGTTTGTTCCGTTGTCAACATCTTCTTCCTCTACCTCCTCTTCCTCACTGTCCACAGGCTCCACCGCTGCCACAAGACCATCACCAGGCTCATACTCCAGCAGAAAAGGCACCTCGCATCTCAATGCCAGGTTATGCAACATACAGCATGCCACGTTGATCTGGCACACCTTCCTTGGTGAGTAGTACAGTTAGCCACCTTTCAGATGGAGGCACCGGAATCTGGCCTTCAGAAGACCGAATGTCCTCTCAATAATACGCCTAGTTCGCCCATGTGCCTCATTGTAGCGTTCCTCTGCCCTTGTCCAGGCATTCCTCACTGGGGTCAGTCGCCATGAGAGGTTGGTGTAACCAGAGTCACCTGCAGATTTCCAGGGATACCTGTTAGACACACACTAACCCTTAGGGACTACCCCATATCCAGACACCTACTCACACTGTGTGGGAACCATGGGCTCACCTATTAGTCACACCCGGTGCCTCTGGAGTTGGCCCATCACATATGGGATGCTGCTATTCCTCAAGATATAGGAGTCATGCACAGAGCCAGGATACTTGGCATTCACATGGGAGATGTACTGGTCCGCCAAACACACCATTTGCACATTCATCGAATGTTAGCTTTTTCTATTTCTGTACACTTGTTCATTTCTGCGGGGGGACAAATGACCCATGTGTCCCATCAATGGCACCAATGAAGTTGGGGACATCTCCCAGGGCATAGAAGACAGCTTTCTCTGTGGCAAAATCCTCCATCTGGGGGAACACGATGTAGCTGCACATGTGTTGAAGCAAGGCAAACAACACCCTGCTCAACACGTTTGAGAACATTGGCTGAGACATCCCAGAAGCCATGGCCACTGTAGTTTAGAAGGAGCCACTTGCCAGGAAATAGAGCACTGACAGGACCTGCACAAGAAGGGGTATACCTGTGGGCTGCGGGATAGCTGACATCTGTCTGGCTCCAATTGGGCACACAGTTCTTGGATTATTGCACGATCAAGTCTGTATATGATTATGATGTGTCTGTCTTCCATTGTCGACAGGTCGACCAAGGGTCTGTACACCAGAGGATGCCGCCATCTCATATGCTGCCTCAGCGGTTGTAGCCTATGGAGGAGAATGGTGAGCAGAAGGTCATTTACCACATAGATAGCACAACTGTGTCTGAACTAATGTTACAGAATCCGTGTGTGAAATCCTGAGTCCGTCTATGTGCCAATATGGGCTGTGACGCAGTTAGGTGCCATGCCATGTGCTCCCTTGAAATGGTGGCTGTCTGACTTGTGAGGAGGGACAAGGGGAAATTAGGTATCTGCGCTGGCGCTGTGTAACGTTGCGGCAGGCGGTCGAAGACTGCCGCGCAACTCCGCATTGGTTATCATTGGGCCCTATGGGTCCGAGAAGCCAATAGCGATGTACACCGGCGGTGACGGTATGCACCGCCGCGGACGTGACTGCCATTTTCTATCTCTTCACTCACTTGATAAGTGACCATTAACAGGAGAGGACCTACACTACAAGTGCTGCTGTGACCTGAGTCTGGAAGCGACAATGGGCTACAGTGTCTGGGGAAAGGGCCCCTTCCTTCACTATGGAGGAGTTGGACAAACTGGTGGATGGGGTCCTCCCCCAGTACACGTTACTCTATGGTGCTCCAGCCAAACAGATGAGTACACTGTGAGCATGATGCGTGGGCAATGCCTGTTTGGAGTGGTGTGGATGTAAGCCATATGTTGGGGGATGGCCTGAGTGCTGCATGTGAGATGGTCAGTGTATGTGCATCAGGGCATGGGTGGGAACTGGGGGGCAATGAGTATGACGGTCCGGACGGGTGAGTAATTTCTTTTGTTTGCTCTATTTACCCTCTAGGTCAGCGCCCACCAGAAGAAGGGTATTTGGCGTGCCATCGCCAAGGAGGTGCAGAGCCTGGGGGTTGAACACAGATGGAGCACCCACTGCCGCAAGAGATGAGAGGATCTGTGCTGCTGGAGCAAGAAGACGGCATAGGCCCAGCTGGGAATGGCCTCCCAACGTGGAAGGGCTGCCCGTGGCACCAAGACCCCCCTGATGTTCTGCATCCTGGCGGTGGCCTATCCGGAGTTGGATGGGCACTTGAGGGCATCACATCAGCCACCAGGGGGTGAGTACAGTATCAGAAAGCTGACTCTGCGCAGTTTAGGAACTGGCTGGGAAAGGGTTGTGGGCTATGGGTGCCCCTAGGCAGGGCGATCATGCCAGGGTAGGTCCCTTGTTTGCAGGCTCTGAAGCACCCTACCCCAATGGTACAATTGGGCAGCTACTAGTGTGCCGGGTCCTGTGGTTGTCATGTGTGCATGTGCTGGCGTTAGCCATTGTACCCCATGGGCTGGTTTGGGCAAGGCCTAGTGCATAGGGCAGCTCAGTGTGTGTTGTGTCTGCCAACGGTAGTAGTCTTGCAGGCATTGACCACGTGTGTCCTCTGTCATTCCTCCCCTTCTTGTTTTGTCACCCTGTCCTTGTGTGCATTAGCATCATCTGGCGGAGGAGCAGTGGCACCTGATCAGGAGGGAGCTGCATCTCACATGGCCCATGAGGGTGAATCCACGGAGGGTGAAGGCACCAGTGGGACAGAGGGTGAGGGGAGCTCCACGACGGGGACAGAAGGGGGATACCAGTGACAGTGACTCCTCCTCTGAAGGAAGCTCCCTGGCGGTGGCGGACACCTCTGCGCCAACCCCAACAACAGGTACAGCCGCCACCCCCCATACTAGCACCGCCCTCCCGGCAGCCCCTCAGCTTGTTTCCTGTGCCCGCTCACCCAGGAGGGTGGGCATCTCCTTCGCCCCAGGCACCTCAGGCCCTGCCCAAGTCAGCCCTGCTGCCCTCAGTGAGGAGGCTATTGACCTCCTGAGATCCCTCACTGCTGGGCAGTCAACCATTCTGAATGCCGTCCAGGGTGTCGAGAGGCATTTGCAGCAAACAAATGCATACCAGGAGGGCATTCATTCTGGCGTGGCGGCCCAACAGAGAGCATTTCAGGCTCTGGCCTTAGCACTGATGGCAGCCATTGTCCCTGTGTCCAGCCTCCCCCTCCAACTTCCACTACCCCGACCCAATCCCCTCTACCTCAGCCTATCCCAAGCACACCTTCAGACCAGCATGCACACACCTCAACACACAAAATTGGCTCAGGAAAACATAAGCACCACACATCATCGCACAGGCACTCACACAAGCACAATACCCATGCACACATACCAACATCCACTTCCTCCACTGTGTCCCCCTCGTCCACGTCCTCCACCTCCCTCCAGTCTCGTCTCCACTCACACCTGCATGCACTACATCATCAGCCACTGCCTCCATCACCACCACGCCCATCACAACACACCGCTCACGAGCAATCACAACCCCCACAACCATTCACATGTCCCCTGTATCCTCTCCCAGTGTGTCTCTGAGCCCTCCTCCCAAAGTACACAAACGCAGGCACACACCCACTCAACAGCCATCCACCTCACAACAGCCTCCAGCCCATGCACCTTCACCCAAACTCTGCAGACGTACACCTCTTACAACCACTACCTCTTCCTCCACTCCCACACCCCCTCCATCTTCCCGTCCCAGTGTGTCTAAAACATTTTTGCTAGCTAACATTAACCTCCTCCCTACACCTCCCCCCGTCCTTCCCCTAGGGCCAGGATGTCTAGATCCCAGCCCAGCACCTTAGCCATCAAATCTGCTGTGATCCCTGCAAGTCCGGGAGGATCAAAGGGGGCACCCATCAGAGCTGCCAGTTTGCCACCTACAGATGTGAAGGCCCACCCGATTTCACCACCTGACAAGGTCAAGAAGGGGCCGACATCCAGCAGGGGAAAGTCACACCAACCACCCAGCAAGGCCTCATCCAAACACAAAGACGACAGTGCCAAGGTCCCGCCAGTAAATGCCAAGGTGGGAAGTCACCTCACGGCACGATGCCTCCTGATGAGGGGCTGGTGACCACCATTTCCTCAGAGATGGCAGCGACCTGTACCACGGTCACCACCGTCGCAACGACCACCACCTGCACCGCCACCTGCACCGCTGCTGCCACACGAAGGCCTGCAGCATCCTCCCTAAGGATCAGCCATCCGAGACTGCCAGAGACGGTCTGGTGTCTCCCTCCACCACTACAGACACCTGCACCACGGGCAGCACCGGCAGCATCTCCGCCGCAGCCACCGCCACCTGCACCAACATCTGCACCACCATCTGCACTGCCACATGCCCAGCCGGTACCACTATATCGGACGTCAGCAGCATCCCCAGTGGGCAGCCGTCCGATGCCCTGGACACGCCACTTGAGGCACCACCACCAGCACTGGCACTACCAGCAGGTTGCAGCCTAAGTCGCCACTGGATGGAGTGTGGCTCTGCCTCCATGGAGTATCATGCTACCTGTTCTATGTACATCTCGTGTCTCAGACACCCAGGTGAGAGGATGTTAACTGCCACACCCCAAGTGCTGCATCACAGGGCACAAGGTCCCCTCCAGAACCAGGGGAGAGATGCATCTTCTCACCCTATCCTTGGCAGGATCAAGCACTCTGGGCACAATGCCCCCTTCAGATCCAGTGGAGAGATACATCCACTCCCTCTATCCTTGGCAGGATCAAGCACTCTGGCCACAATGACCCCTCCAGAACCAGTGGAGAGATACATCCACTACCCCTATCCTTGGCAGGATCAAGCACTCTGGACACAATGCCCTCTCCAGAACCAGTGGAACACGCCATCCACTAGAGAGACTGTGGCTTTGCACTCCCCAGGACCAGGCAGTGGGCAACTCACACACTTGAAAGACTGTGGCTTTGCACTCCCCAGGACCACGCAGTAGGCAAACAAACCCACTTGAGAGACTTGAGAGACTGTGGCTTTGCACTCCCCAGGACCAGGCAGTGGGCATGGAGCCCCCTCGAGGGGCAGTGGCATCATACCATCTTCCAGCTGAGGTTCCCCTCTGTCCCCCTGAGGTGCCTGTGTTTTTTCCACCTGATGCCCCTGCAGTGTTCTCTCCGTTTTGAGGCAGGTGTCATGTGTGGGCTTCGCCCATGCTTTTTGGGATGACTGGTCCGCAGACATTTACAAGGGACAGTGTACGACCTATATATAATGTAAAATGTTGTATATACTGATTATTTAACTGGAAGATGCAGCCGGACTGTCTCCCCTGCAGTTACAACTGTGACGGTCCCTGTATTAGGCCCTTACAGTGCACCAGTAACAGCATCCTGGATGGACATATGGGGCACAATGGAAGGCTAAATCATGCCCAACTCCATGCAGGCCTTGCTTCACCGGGGACTTGGCAACACTCCCCCACAGGACCTGGACTGGTAGCAGATGGACCACTGACCCCTGCTCCCTCCACAGATGGCCACATGTGACACTAGCGCTGTTAAACCTGGTTCAGGTCCATGATGTGGGACTACCCCTCAATATCCCTCTGAGCTTGGTGCTACTTGGGCTAACCTCTTCCCTCCCTGGAGGCTTGACTGATTTTGGCCTCCTCATTAGGCACTCTTTGCTCTACTGGGCGGCACTGCATGGCATACCTGAGAGGCCGGGCCTGTGGAGAGGAAGATCTTTTCCTGCCAGTATCGACATTCTCTAGAGCCCACATTTTGATTCTGCTGATACAGTGACCCCAGGAGGTTATAGACCTCTCCCCTAGCAACACCCACAAGAGACTATCTCATTTAGATGACTTGGTGAACTACCTCTGATCCTCTGGAATGACTGTGATGCCCCCCCCCCGGCTCCTTAAGGTGCTAGGCAGGTGGATCCAGGTAAAGCTCTGTGCGCTCTGCCTGAGGAAGTTGGTGCAACTTCCTCTACCTTACCCTGATAATGCTGTTCATAACCTGGCACCTAACTAGTCATTGACACACTCTAGGCTCCCATTTCACTTCTCTCACTGATGACTCACTGCATAGCTGCTCAGAAGGCATACCTCTCCACCCATTGTCACCCTGCTCTTTACATGCAGTCACACTAAAATGTAGTTGCACAAGACTGCAGCTCACCAGCTGGTTTTCTTGGAGACTGTAGCTTGTTCTACATCAAATCCCAAGCATACCTAGCACATGAGCTACCTCAATCCACCAACATGGATATAATGTCCTCCAAAAGGAAATCACTGCTATAGGTGCCACTCTGTCGACCATGGACAGCACAGTGACTGACCTCACCTCTGATGTTAAATCATTGCTAAAGGAGGTCATTTCTTTCCAATCTCGCCTTGACACATTTGATCGGCAACTAGCACAAGTGGAAGTGCAATACATGGCTTTGCTGGACTGGTGTAGCGTTACTGATTTCCTTATGCACAAGGTCACTAACCTGGAGGATAGGTCACAAAGGAACAATATTCTATTCTTGGGGTCCCATACTCTACCAAAAAGGATAACATGCCAACCTTGCTTGCGTATCATCTTCCCAAGCGGGTTGATCGCAGCTTCCCTGTACTGCTGGAAGTTCAATTGAACCTCAACCAGAGGAGAGTTACCCTTTAAAGCCAACAAGGGCTAGGGTAATACACAATCAAAAACAGGAGGGGTTCCTTTGTTGTTAATAATTATCTGAAAAGCCACACCCTTTACTTGTAACCCAGGGAATCACAGACATTGTACACTATTCACTTGTTCATATACAATCTCAATTGTGTATGATAACATACAAATGTACAATGGCAATGTATCCCTTTACATGAATACAAGAAAGACTCTGGGGCCTGAATTTGATGTTGGTGTTAATGGCCCTGCCATCAACTTTTCAACTGAAAACCTTTCCAATGCCTTGATGGTCTACCTGCCGTAATTAGATGTTGGCAGTCCCATAGATGAAAGCCCACATTCGAACTGCTGCCTCCACCAAGAAACACACAGCCTGCGTCGAAGGCAGGAGAGGGAAAAGTGGCTGCCGGCGGGACCCCAGCCACCTTTCCCTCATGTAGATTTGGATGTGTCTTACGGGGTCCAACTTCCTTTTCTAAGTTGGTGGATTGGGGGAAGGGGTGAAAACTCACCTTTTTCCCCTCTTCACCCCTGTCTTCAACTGGACAAAACCTGTCCTCAGTGCTGCTACCTACCCATGGAGAAAACACAACCCCCATCATCTGACTCTAAGCTAGAGACACCACATTTCCAGGGTATATTGGGTGGGCACTACTCTGGAGGTTGTGATCACTATGGGCATATATCGGTCAAAGTCATTTTTCAAAGTTACTGTGACATGCATATGTGGGGGACAAGTGGGTCAGACACAGATGGGGACATACTGGTATCCAACACCTATCACAAACATAGCTGTCATTATGTAGCCAGTATTCATTGGCAAATCAATGCTGGCACCACAATGAAGGTACATTCACACCTGTCAACTATGTCCATGTGACACAGTACCAGGGGACCCGTGCATGCCATGTTTCACTGCGAGTTGTGTGTGTGAGTCAGAATGTGTATATGTGTATATGATGCAACTGGCTGGGTGAGGGGGGAACTGGAGTGGGTGCTGCAGTTATGTTAGAATGTGTGCCATTAGCATATGACTTTGACGTTGTTGTGTTTGCTGTGCTGTGTTGCTGTGTGCAACATCCAGGTGAGTGGTGTTGTGAGATTGTCGTTGTCATGCTGTATGTAGTTGCCCTTGTGTGTGAGTGTGTTTGTGTAGATGAGTGCATAGTTTTGTTGGTTGGTGTGGTTGTGTTGTGTGGGTGCAGTGTCAATGGTGAATATATGTTGTGTCAAAGATGCCCATCAAGGTTTGCTTGCAGCATGTACATCTTATGTGGAATGTCAATAAAATGAAGGGGGACGCATATGGCTAAGGTACAGTGTGTGTTTGACTCACCTCTATTCCATAGCCCCTGCCATTGTGCAAAGTCTATTGGGTCCTGCTATGTCCTCCTTCCATGACCGAACCACCACCAGTCCACTGCCTGCAAATCTGTAGTATCTAAATACGGCAGGTGGAACACTGTTGACTTGATGGTCTTCTCGGGTCCGTTACTGACATGGCTTGGCAGCGTGACTACCAAGTCTAAATCAGAACCTCTGTCTTGCTATAATATCAGAAACATATTAATGTAATCTTATATCTGAATAATATGATTAATACCACATTAAAACTTTGAACATAACAAATTTCTTTTTGATCCATTTCTATTACAGAATTATGTTATTATAGTGCAAACAATTTTTTCCAGTTTTGAATCACACCTTTTCCCACAATCTATTATAAATATTCAAAATTATATAAATAATAAAAATGGAATTAAAAATCAAATAAATCTGCCAATGCAGCTTTTCGATGGTTCTCAAACTCGTCTACCCTACCTTCACTAGGACGTATCAAATACACATCATACAGAATTTCTACAAAACAGAGAAATATTGATTGAACATATAAGCAGATACTTAGATACAAGCTATGATATACATTATTGCTTTAATACAATTAATCACATGTATCTTGGGTTACATCGGGGGGAACATACTAAAATAGGTCCTCATCTAATTGTTATTACTCCTAATGTCCTAACCTGTTATTAGATCCATAATTAGTTTTATACCTCTAATGAATTCATCCCTGCTGTGGTGGATTATTCAGACAGGTGAGTCCCTTCTGTATATCTGGTACTGTTTACATAAAGTTAAGACTAAGGTTTCAGAACTTTCACATACCTAAAACTTGCATCAATATGGGCTATACGTTTATTATTGGTTCATTTGAATGAGCAGTCCTTTAAATGTATCTACCAATAATTATTTGATGTATTTTTAGTCGCACACTTCTTTCAGTTTCCATTACATGTGATAGGAATCACATTTGGCTCTGCTATTGAAAAAAGGGGACATATTAGTATGTTATAATATCTTGACCTATTAAGGCCTAATATTATTCTTCAAGAAACCAACTAACACATGAGTTATATCAATCACGGACATTTTTATACAGTGCAGAAATTGGGATATTAAAAGATTTTAGGGCTTTCTCTTTCTTAAAAATGTTATGCCCAATTCCACTCTATTTTCAAGGGGCCTATATTTGTCTGCATAGTCAAAACATGTATCTGTGGAGTGCAAATCAATAATCCTTATGACACACTCATACTTTTCCTTTCCTTTATACTCCTATTTAACATGTGCCCTTCTATGTTATATTTCTACAGTCCTTATATACATTCTTTACTAAGAGGGACTTGCTTCTATTTATGTACTTGTTCCCAATAGTATTCACTGTGATGCAAGGTAACAGCCGCCTACTTTGCTTGGGATTATTTCATTTATACCCTTTGGCCATTTTAACAACAGGCAGCCAACCTTAACTTAAACTCCTTCGATTATTCCCAATGATGCTTCCAAACATGTATCTGTGGAATGCAAAATAATAAACATTTTAATTCACTCATACTTCTCTTGTCCTTTATACTCCTATTTTACATGTCCTTCGATGTTGCATTCCTGCAGTCCCAATATATTGTTTTTCTTATTGCAGGGTGCTTGCTTTTATAGATGTTCCTATTCCTAATAGAATTCTCTGTAATACAATGTATCAGCCGTCTATTCTGCTCGGGCTTACTTTGTTTCTACCCGGCAGCCATTTCAACTTCAGGCGGCCAACCTTTTACATTTGTCTCATTGCTTAACTTAAACTCCAGTGATTACAGTTATCTTCGAATATAGGTTGAGATTACTTTGTTGCTAGTCAGGTTCAAGGGTCTGGGCAAATGATGCAAGCGGTTAATAAGAAAAGGAGGTGCGGTGAACAGGGCAGTTCTGACTTGGTTAGCACTGAAGTGTATCTGTGCTCTTTATGTCGCACCTGCCACCCCCTTACATTGGCAACGAGGTCTGTGCCTGCCCGGCCTACTGTTCTCTGAGACAACGTGGTGAGAGCCGGGCTAAAAAACCAAATCCGCAGGACCCGCCCCTGCAAGCATGGAGCCGTGCGGTAGCCCAGTGTTGGTCTGCTGCATAGCATTTTATCACCAGTACGGTGAGCCCACCCATTAAGACAACCTCACACACAGCGAGGGAGCACTGCAACGTGCAGACCGGGGTGTTTCCCTCCTTTCCAGCGGCCGGTGTGCTGAGTCTCCTGGGGCCTGTCCCCACTGCCTTAAATCCCCTCCCAAATGCCTCCACGTGCATGTTCAGCTGTCGTGCCTTTGTGGGCCAGTAGACTCATTGTGAGTGATTGGGCCCCAGGTGCAAGGTGAGTGCTGACCACATTTGACGACTTATGAGGCAAGGAACTGAAAAAGAAATATGAAGGAAGAACAAAATAATTGTCACATATACATAAAAATGTGTGATTAGAGAGAAATAAATAAGGGACTACGCAGAGGAACAGGGCAGTTGGTGACAACTACGGTAAAAGGGCGATTCCCAAGTGTGCATGCAGCACAATGAGCTCCTCACAGCAGCAGCATGACCAGCAGCACCCAGCAGCCAACGTGGGGGCAAACTCATAAGTCGCAGCACTGCCCCCATTCAGCCGACTGGCGCCACTGTCTCGGATGGCTGCAACATTATTTTCTTGCCACCACGAAGATGGATGGTGCTGTTCGTTGGTCTCTCTCATCATATATGGGAGGCAATGAACTGTATGAGCTGTTTGAGACGCTGCCCAACACTGGTGGTGATGACGGCTTCGAAGCTGCGGTGGCAGCTCTGAACCAGTACTTTGATCCCCCACTGAACCCCAACTATGAACAATTCAAGCTTCGCCAAGCTCAGCGGGCTGACAAAAAGTCAGTGAACATGTTCAATGAAAGTCTGCAGAAGCTCACAATCACGTGTGTGGGTCTGAACCAGCACGAGGAGATAAGAGCACAAGTTATCCAGGGGTCTCACACCAATATGCAACGCAAGCTCATACTGTGACAACCGGCCATCTTCTTGGATGGGATCCTGATCGTCGCTTGCTCTCACAAGCTTTCAGCCAGCCGGGCAGATCACATGGCCGCTGCACGGGGTTAATCCTCATCGGCGAAGAGCACACGGAGACAGGCAGTCGTAAAAGAAGAACAAGTTGATGCCCTACAAGCGCAACAGTATCCCCAGCGCACACTGTGCTCACAAATAAAAGCTGAAAAGGAGTGTGGAAATTGTGAACTGGAACACAGAGTGCAGGGGAACTGCCCAGCAAGAGGAAAAACCTGTGCCAACTATGGGCTGGTAAACCACTTCGCCAAGGTGTGTCGAGGGGGGATGGCCCAAACAGAAGGTGGCATTGGACAAGACGGCGGCAGCGAAGCAGGTGATGCCCACCATAGACGCCGGTCTTGAAGCAGGTGAAAAGGGCGCAGACAACTTCCGCTACTAGGATGAAGATGAAGAAGACATCTCCTAGACAGACTCTGGTGCCCTGCCCAACAGAATCTTCACCTCTGGGTGAGTGACCCCTTGTTTCTCCGTGGAGTGATTGAGGTGACTGTCATGAGCCGGGGGTCACTCGACAAAGGCAAGGTTCCATGTGGTGGAATGAAATGGTGGGACCCTTCTAGGGTGCCATACTGCTGAAGACCTCAAACCTATCTTCTTTGCACAACAGGTGCATGCCGAGCAGGCTGAAACACTGCTGGACAACTTCCCACAGCTATTTAAAGGGCTAGGCAGGCAAAACAGCAAACAGTTCAAGCTGCATATTGACCCGACCATGCAGCCCATGGCTCTGTGGCACTGAAGAGTGCCATTTCACATAAGACCGGTTGTGGAGCAGGAGTTACAGGCCATAGAGGACCAAGGGGTGATCGAGAAAGTTATCGGGCCTACTCCATCGGTGTTGTAACAGGTTATTGCTTCCAAGCTGGAACTGCCAGGTGCTGTCTACCTGTGCGTGGACATGCGCTTACCCAACGGCACCGTCAAGTGGGAGAAACACATCACACATGCCATGGACAATATCATAGTGGACCTGAATGGAGCACAATGGTTCTCCAAGCTGGACCTGAATTCTGGCTATCATCAGCTTGAATTGGCCACGGAAAGCTGCAACATCACAACGTTTTCCATACATGTGTGGTTGCGGCAATATAAGCGGCTCAGTTTTGGATCTGCTCGGCCGCCGAAGTATTCCAAAATGCCATGTCTGTCCTCGAGGGTGTGCTCAACCTTAATGATGACATTCTTATTTGTTCTGAGACTCTATTGAAGCATCATCGTTGCTTACATCTTTTCACAAGAAGGGTTTCAAGTGGATCCCAAGAAGGTGGATGCCGTAAGGAGAGCACCGGTACCGCAGAACCCGAGGGAAGTGAAGTGTTTCCTCGGCATGGTGACCTATGGAACCCCTCAGCCAGCGCCTGAAGACTGACACAAGATGGAACTGGAGCCAGGAGGCAGACAGAGCATTTCATGCCATAAAAGAGGCTCTGTTGGACAAAGTGACCATCGCCTATGTCCACTCCAGGTGGAAGACCGAGGTCAGAGTTGATGCGAGCCCTGTCGGCCTAGAAGCTGTTCTGCTCCAGGATCAATGAGATCATAAGTGGGTGCCCATGGCTTTCACAAGACGGGTCCTCTCTGCAATGGAGGCTCACTATGCACAAATTGAGAGAGAGGTACTGGCCATCCGCTTAGCCTGCCAACACTTCTACCTGTCACTGTGCAGGCAGGAGTTCTAGGTGGTCACTAACCATAAGCCTCTTGTCCCTCTCTTACCTGGGTCGGCCAGCCTGGCCTCTCCGCAGATAGAGTGGTGGGCTGTGCTGCTCCAGCCCTACAGGTTCAAAGTCATATAAACACCGGGGGTAAACAACCCAGCAGATTATCTGTTATGGCACACCCCAGATCAATAGTGCAGCAATCCTCAAGTGAAGGAGGCAGACCAGATGGAAAGTTTTGTCAGGATGGTCATGTGAACTGGGTGCCCTGTGGCAATGACTGTTCAAGAGATAGCTGAGGCTTCTGAAAGAGACCCTGTCTTATGCTGAACCAAGGAAGCTTTGGCCTGGCATGAGTGGAAGAGCTTCCTAGATGGTACTGGGTCGCTCGATCCGGATGAGCATTTGGCCATGCAGGAGACCTGAAAGGTGAGGAATGAACTGTTTGTAGGGAGAGAGGGCCTCTTGCTGTGAGGGCAGAAGATAGTATTCCCCGCTGCCTGCGGGAGAGGGTCATCGATCTTACACACCAAAGAGACCAGGGAGCCGCGAAGACAAAAGCCCGCCTTCGGAGCAAGGTGTGGTTTCCCGGAATGTATGCCCTTGTTGATGCTCATTTGCAGAGATGCCACTCCTGCGCCTTCACTGCCAGCGATCAGCCCACTGCTCCAGTGATCACAGAGCTGACGTGTACTCGGCCGTGGTCCAAGATAAGTATGGATTTCAGAAGTTTTCCTGATGGTCGGTTGACCTTGGTCATGATTGACTCCCACACCCATTTCCCAGTGGTTGAGGTGGTCGCATTTTGAGAATGTCCGACATGTGATAGAGAAGCCTTTTGTCCTGACCTCCCCGATGAGGTCAGGACAAACAATGGGCCACCATTTAAGGGTCAAGAGTTTCAGGACTACCTTGTACAGCTTGCAGTATGCTTCCTCACTGGCCTCAGGGCAATCAGGATATTGAGCGGTTTAAGAAGACCCTCACTGGAGCTCTGAGAATTAGAGTGGAGCAGGGAGATGATGCAGAGTGGTGTATGCACAAGTTCCTGAGGGTCTACCAACAGACGCCTCACAGCATGACTGGATGTGTGCCCACAGAGCTACTGTATTGACAGCCCCCACAGGACTACATTCCAGCAGACTCACAGTGGCAGCCTGCTGAGTTGGACGTGGAAGCTGCTCAAGAGAAGAAACAGAGAACCAATCAGAAGGAGAGGTGTAAACCGTGGACGAGACACCAAGATCTTTGGGTGGGAGATGTTGTGGTTGTGAAAGACAGACATCTAGGATGAAAGTTTCAGACCCCGTACAAACCAGAATTATGGAAAGCAGACTAGATCAATGGGAAAATGGTTACTGTCTGCCAGGGTGAGCAGTGTGTCACCCAAAACATGTCCTGGTTCAAAAGGGTTGAGGACTGTGATGGTGGAGTTGCTGAAAGTACGGATGAGGACAACGGGGAGGCTGTCAGCAGAGAGCCCCTGGCGGGAACGAAGAGAGCTGATGTGGTGGTGGATGAGTTCTGAGGCTTTCAACGAGACCACTGGGGGTATGAATCCCGTCTGACCGATAGTGTGCGACAAGAGCAGCCCTTTGGTCGAAGCGAGAGGTACCACCTATGACCCAACTCTATACCCAGCCAGTGGTTAAAGGACTTTGGCCCTCATTACAACCCTGGCAGTAAATTCTGTTTTCCGCCGTGCTGAAGGCCGCCAACATACCGTTACCACAGCGGAATTCCGCTACAGGTATCAAGACCCACAGCTCGGAATCAGCCACAATACAGACACCCACACAAGTCCACCACACCAAAGGTCAGTGATAAACTGGCGAAAGCAGAACCTACACCATCACGCCAATAAGAATACGCCCACACTATCGTGACCCACGAATCAACGCGGCGGTCTTTCAACCGCGGTAATCCATTGGCGGTACTCACTGCCACGCTCAAAATACACACACATTTACAAAACACAACTACATTGGGCAATTCGAAATACACACACCACCTGATATACATACACACACCACACACACCCAATCCAATATAAAGCACACACCCCCAGTACCCACAAACCCTCATAACCAAAAATCAGAAAGAAAGCCAGAGAGAGAGATTAGCTAACACAACACCAGCATCCACAGACACACAACACCATCACCTATACAACATCCACGCACCTCATACAACACACACCAACACATCCCCTCACACATCACAACAGACAGCACCTCACACCACATTGTTGAAGTAAGCCTCAGCAAGGCCTACTAGTGCAAGGGGTTCACCCTAATCTGCACAAAGTCCTCAGAACATATAGGAAGAAGTTGGCACAGAAACTGAAATAAAAGACAAAGTTTATTAAACCTCATGAGGTGGTACTACAGTTCAAACAGCACCTTTCTGTAGTGTTTGAAGTAGCACACTGAACTGAGAGAGCATGGTCCTTTTATACCCACGCGTGGGGCTAAAAGGAGGTGGTACAATTATAGAAGCAAGACTTCTATACATATAAGGTCATGTGGAAATGCACAGTCGACAGGTAGGAGGGGCTAACAGTTTTCAAGGACTAACAGCTGCAGACCTTACTGGGCATGTGCGAAAGTGGGAGATGCTAAATATAACTTGTCACTAGACAGATTTTCAAGAGTAGTTAACAGGAAGGTAGGACAGAGCACATGGCGAGCACATGGCAGCATGTGGCAGAGAAAATGGCTGCCATGAATACAAAATGGATTCCCCGAAATGTTCACAATAGTTGCTAAATACAAGATGTCTTCTGCTAATGCTTAATCTAATCGCTACTAAACTTCAACAGACGACCCTTTCAGCATTAGCTGAAGACATTCGTCTTTCTGGGATAATCTAAATATTCATCTTGTATATTTATGCTCATCATTTCAGCTATTTCCTTATCTAACATGAGTTGTGCTTTCATTTCTGTAATATTTCTTTTAGTAGGCATACAAGCAGTAATACACATGGAGCAGAACATTGGACCACACTGAATACAGATACAGCATGTGAAAAATATTGCAATCATTACACACACCTGACCACCCAACAGTTAGTTGGTAATATCCATAGTTACCACAAACAAAATATGTATTATGTGAAGCTGTAAAACTACTATTATGTATACCTTCAATAATTAAAATCAAGGTACAATCGCTTATCCCCACTGAAATTCGCCCAATGCTACGTATACATAAATCTGCTTTAGTTTTTGTCACAGAAATCACAAATTGGTCTTGCTTGTCGGAGTCTCTTATATTTGTGAAGGCATATAGGGCCTCATTCCAACCCTGGCGGTCATAGACTGCCAGGGTGGCTGTCCACGGAAGCACCGACAACAGGCTGGCGGTGCTTTATGTGGAAGGTCACCCAGCCGGGTCCGGCGGTTTCCCGCCGGATTAGCCCCTGCTGGGAGAATCCTCCATGGCGGCGCTGCAAGCAGCGCCGCCATGGGGATTCCGACCCCCTTCCCGCCAGCCTGTTTCTGATGGTTTTCACTGCCAGAAACAGGATGGCGGGAACGGGTGTCATGGGGCCCCTGGGGGGCCCTGCACTGCCCATGCCACTGGCATGGGCAGTGCAGGGGCCCCCTAACAGGGCCCCAGCATGATTTTCACTGTCTGCATAGCAGACAGTGAAAATCGTGACGGGTGCAACTGCACCCGTCGCACTCCTGCAACACCGCCGGCTCCATTCGGAGCCGGCTTCTGTGTTGCAGGGCCTTTCCCGCTGGGCCGGTGGGCGCTCCCTTGGTGGGCGCCCGCCGGCCCAGCGGGAAAGTCTGAATGGCCTCCGCGGTCTTTTGACTGCGGAGCGGCCAATTGGCGGTTTCAGCTTGGCGGTCGGCGCCCGCCGCCCACCAATATTGGAATGACCCCCATGGTATTGAAACATTGTCCAGTTGATACTCTTCCCATTCCCATTTAGTTCCTTTGGCTTGGGGATACCCATCTATGTCTTGGTAGTATACTTTATTAAGGCAAAAAAAAAAGTCCGCCTTCTGTACGTTTTCCAGATGCAAACAAAAGCGTGTACCAAGCTTGACAAGAACCATTGTGTGAAAAAGGAAGAGGACTGAAAGATGTTCCTCCTTTCTTTTGATGCGCAGGTATCATTCCACATACCCAACAGTTAGTGGTATTTGTAGCATTATGAGTATGATGCAACATCTGAATGAAAGTATTATTGAAGTACGATTGACGGTGCTTCTGCTCATGATAGGGAAGCGTAAAGTAATAGTGATCCTCTGGTACTGGAGTAGTGACAACAAAAAACTCACAAGCAGGAGCCTTCTTTTCAACAAACCAGGTGATTATTGCTATAACCACCAAAACAACAACAAACTCGATAGTACTAATGATCACTTTGTTACTCATTTTAGCAACAGTGATAATCGACCCTTCCAGAAATTAATCAAATTATATCGCGACACTCCAGAAATCGTATGGTCCGGGAAGAACTCCGCAGATTCGTCAGGTGATATAGCACGGCCTTTCTCCGTAGTCAAGATCTCTCGATGATCGGTCAGCACAGCAGGTTCCACCAAGGTAGGTAGCACTCTCTTACAGTGAGTACCATGGACCCAATTCTTTCGGTTCGTCACTCGAACTGCTGTCCTTGTCGCAAGGAGCACCTGCTCTGGGCCTCGCCACCTTGGTTCCAAGCTGCTTGATCTTTCAAAGGACTTAATCATCACCTGGTCACCAGGTCGGAGTTCATGGCCTTCACCTGTAGATCTGTCAGGAAATGCTTCTCGAACCTGTTGATGAACTAAAAACCAAATTGTCTGTTAACTGTGCCAAATAATCATTCATCAGGACACAAGGTACATCATATACAGAATTTGGCTGAGGAACTCCCCAAATGTTCATTGGCCTTCCAAACACTATTTTGTGTGGGGTAAGGCCTATTCGAGAGTGTGGCACTGACCTAATAGACAATAATGCCAACGGTAATGCATCCGGCCAAGTTAAGATGTGAAAACCTGTATCTTCGCTAACTTCAGCTTCAAAGTAGCATTATACCTTTCCACCAACCCTGCTGATTGTGGGTGGAAAACCGCATGGAACTTCTGTTTGATCCATAATCCTTTCAGGACATACTTAATAACTTCCCCAACAAAATGAGGTCCGTTATCATTCCATAAAAGTCTGCAAACACCAAACCTAGGGAAAAATTCTTTGCTGTGGTAATGGCAGTATCATCCTTTGTGGGGTACGCCTCTATCCATTTACTGAAGGCACATAACACCACCAAGACATACTTTAAATTGTTGCAGCGTTCAAGCTGAATATAATCTATTTGTAGAACTTCGAAAGGTGCAGTTGGTGTAGCAAACCTTCCCGCAGGAGTTCGTGTCTCTTTTCCAGGATTGTATTGTAAACTGATCAAACAAGACTGTACTACTCTCTTAGCTGTACTGGAAATTTCTGGATGCTCCCAAACTTGCGTAAGCAACTTCGTTATTGTTGAAGCTCCAACATGTGCCAGCCCATGTGCCATCTGAACCATAGGTTGTACAAAAGCTATAGGCAATTTCCATTTATCCATCTGCTTATTCCGCCAACAACCCTCATCATCCAATTCTCCTTCTTCAGATCATTGCTCACGTTCTTTCACAGAAGCAGATTTCTGTATATCTAATACGTCTTGTCTAGCATTATGCCAACGTTCAGCTTGTGACTTCACTACATACATAGAAGTAGTACTTCGCTGCATCGCAGTCTCACGTGCTACGCGGTCCGCAAGGGCATTACCTTGCCCTATCTTATCAGTCACTCTCTTGTGTGCACTACATTTCACAATAGCTATTTTCTTTGGATATGTCAATGCAGTCAAGAGGTTATGCACTAATTCTCCGTGCATTATCTCCATCCCGTGGGATGAGAGAAAGCCTCTCTCCTTCCAAAGCAAACCAAAATCATGAGCCACTCCTAAAGCATAGCGTCTGTCTATATAAATGTTCACACATAAGTCAGTACTAAGCTCACATGCTTGTGTCAAAGCTTTTAGTTCAGCTGCTTGAGCTGACTTCTATGGTATGCGAGCTGTCTCCACTACCGTGTGTATTGTGGTGATTGCGTATGCAGCTGAGGTCATACCGTCTGGCAACTTCAAACAAGACCCATCAACCCACAATTCCCCGTCTACATCTGGAAGGGGCGTATCTTGCAAATCAATACAACCCTTTGTCTGTTCTTCGGTAAGGAATATACAATCATGTGTTTCTTGTGACTGAGGCTGAGTCACCGGATATGGCAACAAAGTGGCTGGATTTAGTGTTGCACATCTCTTCAGTGTAATATGAGGAGCCAGCAATGTCAATTCATATCCTGTCAGGCGAGCGCTAGTTAAATGTTGCGTCGTTGTTTGATTTAAAAGAGCATCAACCGCATGGGGTACTAACACCAACAGCTTATGTGACAAAACTATCCCTTCACTCTCACGTATTGACACAGCTGTTGCTGCAACTGAATGAAAACACCCAGGCAACGCTCGAGCGACGGGATCAAGTACTGCTGAAAAATATGCACAGGGATGCTGCTTATCGCCATGTGTCTGTACTAAAACTGACAATGCACATCCATATTTCTCATGTACGTAAAGTGCAAAAGGCTTCGTGTAATCTGGAGTACCTAACACTGGTGCTGAACAAAGGGCTTGTCGTAGCTGCCGGAAAGCAGTCTCACATTCATCTGTCCATGAGAGGGGCATTGGAGTATCTTTAGTCAAAACTGCTACCAAAGGTTTGACAATGTGTGAAAACCCTAATATCCATTGCCTACAAAAAGAAGTAAGACCAAGGAATGCACGAACATCTTTCTGAGTAGAGGGTACTGGTGTGTCTAAAATTGCTTGAATACGATCTGATGTAAGTGCACGGCCCTCCTTAGACAAAAGGTGACCTAAATAGGTTACCTTTGGTCTACAATATTGCAATTTCTTTCGTGACACTTTATGATGGTGTGAAGCAAGAAAAGAAAGTAAGGACAAAGTGCACTTTTCACATTGCTCAGGGGTATCAGCTGCCAACAAAATATAATCGACATATTGTATGAGAGCCACACCTTCAGGAAAAACAAAAGAATCAAGTTGTCCAAAGTCATAGTACAAGAACTAATTGCTCCCTCAACTTTCTCATAAAAGGCGGCTGTATTTTTCCACGGGTCAGGTAATGCTATTTTAAGTGCCATCACATCTGCTCTATTCCAAGGAGTATACACCCAATTATAAATAAAATAACCCTTAGCATCAACAGAAGTTTTATCATCACTTGTACCCGATCCTTTAGGAGGAACATACAAAGGCGCGGCCTCCCGCATTGGTTTCGCGTGAACTATCATAATCTTATCTGTTCCAAAGATGGAAGCTTGCATCCCGCCGGTCTGAGATGTCCGTGCAACTACGTCCACAGCCCTTTTCTCCTCTCGCAAACGGTCTGCTGCAACACATGATTTCACCAAACGCCTGATTGCATCAGCCACCTGGGAGAAAACAAAAAGACCATCATGCATTTGCTTATGAACAGCTGCTACATATTCGGGCTCTAACTCATCAGAATATTTCCGGAATAGTTCAATAACTTCTGGGACAAATGCCTCAGTAAAATATAGCTGCTCCTTTTCCATCCACCCTTTCATGTTATCTAAAAGTTCAGAAGCAGAGACATCGCTACAAATTGTTTTACGAGCAATAGATCTAAGCTCAGACGCACGGTCAGCAGGCAACATAGAGCGACTGTCTTGTATCTTCTGTTGCTCCGAACCGGAGACCTCAGCTAACTCATGAGGGGCAGAAGGAACGACATGCGGAGGTGGAGGGCGATCTGGTAATAAAAAAATCATTGTGCGGTTTATTAAGGATAGGATAGAGAGGTTGCCTAACAGTGTATTGGCCAGTTACCTGTAATTTACGTTCTTTCTCTTCTATTAAGTCATTTATTTATTTCTTTCTCATTTCCAATGCTTTCACATATACATTCTTCCGCTGCTCTTTCTCAAGCAAGGCTTGCTCACGCTTCACTCGTCCACGCACTTTTTTCTGCCACATTCGTACACAGTCAAACATATCTTGCATAGACCTTCGCTTACACATACATTGTTCCACATACTCAATCTTTCGCAAATCAAATGACCCATGCATAGGCCAACGTAACTCAGGATCTGCACGAGTGTATTTATTCCATAATGTGCTGTACATTATAGAAGAAAGACCATATTTAACATACATATCTCTATTGGCGTTCCCTCTAAGGGTGCCGGTTGCGATTCTTCCAGTTTCAAATTGGTACCATTACAAAAGCAACACATCCTACGAAGTGCGCTAAAAACAGGCATGCCAAAAATAGTGCAGAATATGCAGTATTATAATCAAAGTAGCACTTAAGGTGCAGTTCAAATCAAAATTAAATTGGAGAAAATTCTCCTCATTACCTGCCTATATAAATTGCAATTTATGTATCAATTCAAAGGACACAAATTGACTAGTCACCCAAAACACGAGAGCCACAGTAAGTGGTGCTACACGTCATTACCAAACAAAAGCATCAAAACCCACAGCAAGTGCCGTAAAACGGCTCTTACCAATCACAGGGCATCCAGGTTCCAACTGCCAAGTTCTAAAATCGACCAAATGGTCACTGCATGATGAATGAACAAAAAGGTTCTCAGTGGAGTACCGGTGCCACCTAGATGGTCAAGTCAGAAGGAAGGGAAAAACGGTGTGGTTGCCATGACTCGGGTCTCCTCAGGCATTGATCGTCCGCAGCGAGATCCCAATCCTTCGTCGCGACCAATCCATCAGGCGTCCGAGTTCGGATGCCAATTTGTTGAAGTAAGCCTCAGCAAGGCCTACTAGTGCAAGGGGTTCACCCTTCTCTGCACAAAGTCCTCAGACTATATAGGAAGAAGTTGGCACATAAACTGAAATAAAAGACAAAGTTTATTAAACCTCATGAGGTGGTACTACAGTTCAAACAGCACCCTTCGGTAATGTTTGAAGTAGCACACTGAGAGAGCATGGTCCTTTTATACCCACGCAGGGGCTAAAAGGAGGTGGTACAATTATAGAAGCAAGACTTCTATACATATAAGGTCATATGGAAATGCACAGTCGACAGGTAGGAGGGGCTAACAGTTTTCTAGGGCTAACAGCTGCAGACCATCCTGAGGGCCTTGCAGGAGTAGCTGGAGGAATGGACTCTGGTAAGTCATATCTTTACTACCATATCCCCCCACCCCACCTGCATGCCATCACATACTCCTACTCTTACCCTCACCCCATCACTCCATCAACTCCATATGTCCCACAATCACAGCCCACACATCTCAATACCAAGGCCCTGCATGCAACACCTATGCATAGGCCACCGTCACCAAAGCACGGCCAGTACAGACACCCACACAGACCCCAAACCAACTATCACAAAAGGGCTAACACAATGACACAAGCACAGGAGTAGAGGGTACGGCACCCAATGCACAAGATGGCACACACAGATACTAAAATTATGCATTTACACCCCAACAGGACCCATACCCAACATCACTGGACAGGAGGTGCCAGACATATCCAGTCCCCCCACAGAAGAGGCCCACAGTGATGGCAGCAGCTCTGCACGCCTGGATCTAGATGACCAGCCCGGCCCATCAGGGACCTCAGGACAGTCGGTTCCCCTGACACAGTCACAAACCTACACAGAGCCTCCCCCCTCAGGAAACACCACCACAGCACCCACCCAGCGGGCCCATCCCTCTGTCCCCAGGACACATCAATCAGCAGTGTGTCCAACACTATTGGGAACCCAGGCAAACCCACAAACCCAAGACAGTCATGGACCTGGGGTCAGTGGCAGTGGGCACACGGTTCAGGGGACAGAGGCACAGGATAACAGGGAAGCTGGGAGGACTGCTGTGCGACAGGGGGAGGACAGGCCCAGGGAACCTACTCTCCACGAGGCACTCTCCAACATCATGGGAGCATACCACCATTCCCAGGAGACCATGGGCACGGTACTGGCCAAGTTACAGGAGACCTAGTGGCGACAGGAGGAACACTATCTTGGTATCAGGGAGGACTTGAAGTCCATTAACACCACCCTGGTCCCCATTGCAGGGGTGCTGGGAGACCTTGTCAACACCATGTGGGACACAGTGGCACACAAACGGGCCCCTGACACTAGCCTGGACGATGAACAGCCCTCCACCTCTGCTGGCACTAGTGGACAGGAGGTACCGCCACAGGAACAACAGGCCACCAGCACCCCACCCCCTGCAGAAGGAGAACCAGCCCGCAAGTGGTCCCTGCGATCCAGGAACAAGACAGAGAACATTGCCAAGACCCCTGCCAGGAAATAAGACCCTCCTGAATTTCACCCCTCTGTCCCACTTTGTCATCCTGTCCATCTTAAACTGCCATTGCTCCACTTCCTATGCCCCATTGGACAATGCACCTGTGATACAAATAGACTGGACTCTGCCGTGGACATTCCTCACCATCACCCCAGCCCATTTTACAACCCCCTCTACTTATTTGCACAGAAATAAACACCCTTGATTCACAAACCAATCTGGAGTCAGTCTGTGCTTTCACAAATCTGTAATTGCAAAATCTCTGGAATATAGCAATGGCAATGTACTTGTTCACATACCAAGGTTACACATCTGTAGGCCAGGAGTAAACCTAGCAGAGGGCACAAATTGGGAGCCATATCTGTGAAATGGAAAGCCATAGTGACAAGTCAGGGTCCATACACAGAGTGAAAAAGGCAGATTTATGCTAGCTCCTACAATAGTATGAGATGTGGGAAGCAGTTCCATCTTCTTACCTGTGTCTCACTGGAAGTATTGCATGATGATGTTGTTTCGGTTGTCTACATCTTCTTCTTCTGCCTCCTCTTCTTCACTATCCACAGGCTCCACAGCTACCCCAAGACCAGCATCAGGCCCATCCTCCTGCAGAAAAGGCACCTGGTGTTGCAAAGCCAGGTTGTGCAACATACAGTAGGCCACGATGATCTAGCACACCTTCTTCAGTGAGTAGTATAGGGATCCACCTGTAAAATGGAGGCACCGGAATCTGGCCTTCAGGAGGCCGAAGGTGTGCTCTATAATCCTCCTAGTTTGCCCATGTGCCTCATTGTAGCGTTCCTCTGCCCTTGTCCTGGGATTCCTCACTGGGGTCAGTAGCCATGACAGGTTGGGGTAACCAGAGTCACCTGCAAATATCGAGGGACAACAGTTCAACATCCTCCAAACATTAGGGAATCTCCCATACCCAGACACCAAATGGAACTGTGTGGGGACTTTAGGCTCACCTATTAGCAACACACGGTGCATCTGGAGTTGCCCCATCACATAAGGGATGCTGCTATTTCTCAAAATATAAGCGTCATGCACTGAGCCCGGATACTTGGCATTCGCATGGGAGATGTACTGGTCTGCCAAACACACCATCTGCACATTCATAGAATGGTAGCTTTTCCGGTTTCTGTACACCTGTTCATTCCTGCAGGGGGGACAAATGCCACATATGTACCATCAATGGCACCAATGATGTTGGGGATATGTCACAGTGCATAAAAGTCACCTTTCACTGTGGGCAAAACCTCCACTTCAGGGAAAACAATGTAGCTGCGCATGTGTTTCAGCAGGACAGACAACACTCTGAACAACACATTAAAGAACATTGGCTGGGACATCCCTGATGCCATGGCCACTGTTGTTTCAAAAGACCCACTGGCCAGGAAATGGAGTACAGACAGGACCTGCACTAGAGGGGGGATTCCTGTGGGATGGTGGATAGCTGAAATCAGGTCTGGCTCCAACTGGGTACACAGTTCATGGAGTGTTGCACGATCAAGTCTGTAAGTGATAATGATGTGTCTCTCTTCCATTGTTGACAGGTCCACCAGGGGTCTATACACCGGAGGATGTCGCCATCTCATCACCTGCCCCAGCGGACGTGCCCTATGGAGGAGAACGGTGAGCAGAGGGTCATACAACACTTAGGTATCACAATGTGTTTTTTGCAAAAATGTTACAAATTCTCCATGTGCCTTTGTCTGTATTCCTGGCCTAAATAGGTGTGACACAGTTATTTTGCCTGCTATGTGGCCCCCTGAAATGGCGGCTGCCTGACCTGTAAGGTGGGACAAGGGGAAATGAGGTAACTGCGCTGGCATTGTACACCGTTGCGGTAGGCGGTCGAAGACCGTGGCGCAATTCAGCATTGGTTAACATTGGGCCCTATGGGTTCCAGAAGCCAATGACTATGTACGCCGACGGTGACGGTACACACCGCCGCAGACGTGGCCGCCATTTTCTAACTGTTCCCTCACTTGATAACTGACCTTCAACAGGAGAGGACCTACACTGCAAGTGCTGCTGTGACCTGTGTCTGGAAGCGACAATGACTACAGTGTCTGGGGAAAGGGACCCTGCCTTCACTTCGGAGGAGTTGGAGAAACTAGTGGATGGGGTCCCCCCCCAGTACACGCAACTGTACGGCCCTCCAGACAAACAGGAGAGTACACTGTGAGCATGGTGAATGGCACATGATTGTATAGAGTGTAGTGGATGGAAGAGGGTGGGGAGGGGGACAGGTCAGCATGTGAGGATAGTGTGTGTGTATGTATGTTTGGGCCAGGGAGGGAGGTGTTTAGGCAATGCATGAGAAGAACTCTACAGGATTGTAACATCCATTTTAACTTAACTTTTCCTCTAGGTCAGCACCCACCAGAAGAAGGGTATTTGGCGTGCCATCGCCAAGGACATCTGGTCCCTGGGGGTCTACCATAGACGGAGCACCCACTGCCAGAAAAGATGGGAGGACCTGCCCTGCTGGAGCAAGACGACGACAGAAGCCCAGCCGGGGATGGCCTCCCAACGTGGAAGGGGTGCCCGTCTCACCATGACCCCCTGATGAATCGGATCCTGGCGGTGGCCTATCCAGAGTTGGATGGGCGCTTGAGGGCATCATAGCAGCCACAAGGAGGTGAGTACAGTCTCATTCAGCTGACTGCGCACTTTACGAGTTGACTGGCTGGGGGAAGTGGGCTGTGGGTTCCCCTAGGGCAGGGCGAACTTGGTAGGGTAGGTCCCTTATTAGGCAGGCTCTGTGGCACTCCAACCCCAATAGTGGTAATAGCCATCTACACCTAGTCAGGCTCCTGTGGGTTCCAGGTGTGCAGCAAATGGGCTTAGGAATCATCCCCCATGGGCATGTGAATTTCCTAAGAACTGTTAGTGCATGGCTCATTGCATAGGGATGCTCCCTGTGTGTTGTGGCCTCCAACAGTAGTGGTGTTGCATGCACTGACCATGTGTATCTTTTGTCTTTCCCCCCTTTTTGTTTTGTCACCCTGTTCTTGCGTGCATTAGCATCATCAGGCGGAGGAGCAGTGGCACCTGATCAGGAGGGAGCTGCATCTCAAATGGCCCTGGAGGGTGAATTTACAGAGTCTGAAGGCACCAGTGGGACGGAGGGTGAGGGGAGCTCCACGATGGGGACAGGAGCATACACCAGCGACAGCGACTCCTCCTCTGATGGGAGCTCCCTTGCGGTGGCGGGCAACTCTGTGCCCACTGCATCAACAGGTACAGCTGCCACCCCCCATACCAGCACCGCCCTCCCAGCAGCCCCTCAGCGTGTGTCCCGTGCTCGCTCACCCAGGAGGGTAGGCATCTCCTTCGCCCCAGGCACCTCAGCCCCTGGCCCAGTGAGCCCTGCTGCCCTCAACGAGGAGGCTATTGACCTCCTGAGATCCCTCACTGTTGGGCAATCTACCATTTTGAATGCCATCCTGGATGTTGGGAGGCATTTGCAACAAACAAATGCATACCTGGATGGGCATTCATTCTGGGCAGGCGGCCCAACAGAGAGCATTTCAGGCACTGGCCTCAGCATTGATGGCAGCCATTGTCCCTGTGTCCAGCCTCCCCGCTCCAACTTCCTCCACCCAGAGCCAATCCCCTGTACCTCAGCCTATCCCAAGCACACCATCAGACCAGCATGCACACTCATCAACACACAAGAGTAGATCATCGCAAACAAAAGCACCACACATCCCATCGGCACTAACACAAGCACCATCCTCATGCAGACACAGCAACATCCACTGCCTCCACTGTGTCCCCCTCCTCCAAGTCCTCCTCCTCCCTCCCTGTCTCATCTCCACTCACAACTGCATGCACTACATCCTCAGCCACTACCTTCATCACCAGCACTCCCATCACCACACCGCTCACGAGCAATCACCACCCCACTACCATTCACACATACCTAGTGTCCTTTCCCAGTGTGTCTGTGAGCCTTCCTCCCAAAGTACACAAACGCAGGCAGACACCCACCCAACAGCCATCCACCTCACAACAGCTTCTGGCCCTTGCACCTTCACCCAAATTCAGCAAACGTACACCTCCTACAACCACTACCTCTTCCTCCACTCCCAAACCCCCTCCATCTTCCCATCCTAGTGTTTTTAAGAAACTTTTCCTGGCTAACATTGACCTCTTCCCTACACCCCCGTCCTTCACCTAGGGCCAGGCTTTCCAGGTCCCAGCCCAGCCACCAAATCCCCAAGCACAGTGTTGCCAGCAACTCCGTTCTCATTGAATGCGCCACCCATCAGGGCTGCCATTGTGCCACCTAGCGAGGCCAATCGAGCAGGCCATTCCGCCACCTGGCAAGGTGAAGAAGTTGCCCACATCCCGGAGGGAGAAGCTGCACCTACCAGCAAGCAAGGGCTCCTCCAAACCAAAGGGGGAAAGTGGCAAGACACCAGCGGCAACATCAAAGGTGGGGAAGGGACACAAGCCGAAGAGCAGGTCAGTACAGGGCACGGTGGCTCCGACTGAGGGACTAGAGTCACCCCTTCTGTCAACCACTACACCAACCTGTACGGCGGTGGACACCGCCACCTGCACCGCCACCAGCACCGCCACCAGCACCGCCACCTGCACGGCCACCTGCACATCTGCTGCCTCAGCAACAGTCCCCAGCATCATCCCCAGTGGGCAGCCGTCCGAGGCTGCAGGAGATGTCCTGCTGTGTCCCTCAACAGGTGCAGACACATGCACCACTGCCAGCACCTCCGCCACAGACACTGCTGCAAGCACCGCCACCAGTCCTGTGACATGCTCAGACAGTGCCACCACAGATGACATGGCAATCATCCCCAGTGGGCAGCAGTCCGAGGCTGCAGGAGACGTCCTGAACCCTGCCCAGCTTTCATGAGGCATGACTCTCAGCACTGTTTGCACCCGCAGGTGGCAGGCGAAGCCGCAGTAGGGTGGGGTATGTCTCTGCCTCCATGGTGTATCATGCTACCTGTTCCCACGCAATCTCGTGGCACACACACCCATGTGAGGGAATGTGACCTGCCACACTGCATGTGAAGCACTCTGGGCACCAAGCCCCCTCCAAAACCAGTGGAGAATCACATCCACGACCTCAGTCCTTGGCAGGATGAAGCACTCTGGGCACCAAGCCCCCTCCAGAACAGGTGGAGAATCACATCCACTTCCACAGTCCTTGGCAGGATGAGGCACTCTGGGCACCAAGCCCCCTCCAGAACTAGTGGAGAAAAGCATCCACAACCCCAGTCCTTGGCAGGATGAAGCACCCTGGGCACCAAACCCCCTCCAGAACCAGTGGAGAACTGCATCCACAACCCCAGTCCTTGGCAGGATGAAGCACTCTGGGCACCAAGCCCCCTTCAGAACCAGTGGAGAATCACATCCACTACCTCAGTCCATGTTAGGATGAAGCACTCTGGGCACCAAGCCCCCTCCAGAACCAGTGGAGAACTGCATCCACTCACACAGTCCTTGGCAGGATGAAGCACTCTGGGCACCAAGCCCCCTCCAGAACCAGGGGAGACTGTTATCCACTTGTGAGACTGTGGCTTTGCACAGCCCAGGATAGGGCAGTGGGCAAACCACCCACTGGAAATACTTGTGAGACTATGGCTTTGCACTCCTCAGGATAGAGCAGTGGGCAAACCACCCACTGGAAAGACTTGTGAGACTGTGGCTTTGCACTCCCCAGGATACAGCAGTGGGCATGGAGCCCCCTCGTGGAGCAGTGGTGTTGTGCATTCATCCGGCTGAGGTGTCCCCCTTCCCCGCCCCCAGAGGTGCCTGTTTCATTTCGATCTGATGCCCCTGCAGTGTTCTCTCCGTTTCGAGTCAGGTATCCTGTGTGGGCTTTGCCCATGCATTTTGGGACATTGATCCACGGACGATGTTTGATTAATATCCGGACTTGTGTAGTTGGTGTACATATTTGTATATACTGATTTTTGAACTTGCACTATCTGATTTTTATTGATTACAATTGTTACAATCATTTAATTTTGTCCTTGCGTTCTTCCAGGGGGTGAGGGGGTGTACATGTAATGTTGCTGCATCTTTTTGTGTGTATGGTGTTGTGGGTGAGGGTGGGGATGGGGGTATTGCGTGTTGCATGTGTGTCACTCTCTTTTCCCTCCCCTGTGTTGTAGGTGCAGTACTTATTGTGGTCATCAACGGTGTCTTTCCTGCTCCCGAAACAGAAGGAGGAAGACCAGCATGGGCAGGACGTGTAGTTCGGGCTCCATGGTGTCCTGGTTCCTCGTTTGATGTCGAGAGGTGAGTGGTTTCCCTCTGTGTACTGCTTCCACCGTGCTTTTGATCGCATTGGTACCGCCCCGGAAAAGGTGGCGGATAGGCCTCTTGTAATAGTGTGGGCAGTACTTTGTCTTCCGCCTGTCTGTTGGTGGTTACCGCCGCAGTGTTTGTTTCTACCGCCGTGGCGGTCGGAGTGTTAAAGTGGCTGTCTGTTTTGGCGGTTTTCGCTATGGTCGTGATTCCATTTTTTTTTTGCCGGGCTGTTGGCGGAATTACCGCTGCTTTAACACCGACCGCCAGGGTTGTAATGAGGGCCTTTGTGTGCTAAGTAGTACAATGTTGTTTGGCTTCGTGCTATTTCTGCTATTCTTTGTTTTTCTTCTTCTTATTTTCTTTCCTGTTTCTCCCATGTCATTTTGCAATTAAGACTACCTGCATCCGGCAGTTCCGAGGTGGGTATTTTCATGGGAGGGATGTAGAGAGCCACCCAAGCTCTCCATTACTTTGCTGCCAGTCTGGTTCAAAGGGCTGCGTGAATGACGCAAGGGGTTAATAAAGAAACGAGTGCTTCTGACAGGGCAGTTCTAACTTGGTTAGCACTGAATTGTGTCTGTGCTCTTTATGACATCACCGCTGGCGCGCCCGCCACCCTCTTTCAATATCTTTCCATCATTCATATCCGAGCCCCTAATATACCTTGCTTTCTGTACTACCTAATCCCAGTTAATATTGCAATTAGGCTAACTCTATATACAGAACAAACAAAACAGCAGCCATTACATTGTCAGGATCTCATAGTGTAACTATACTGAGTATGTTAAAAATCAAATGCTTTCAGATTCCAATGCCTTTTCTTAAACAATTATACCTCCTTACATATATGTCAACCCTCTCACATGTAATTTTGATATTATGATGCCAGTGTGTTATTTTATTGTATTGATTCCTGGCATCTACCTGGCTGCCTTTCTTATATCCAGCCAATACACGCACAAATGTTCTGAAGACTTTGGCGGTCATTCTGACCTTGGCGGACGGCGGAGGCCGTCCGCCAAGGTACCGCTGTCAGAACACCGCACACCGCACCGCACCGAAAGACCGCGGCGGTGATTCTGACATTTGCCCTGGGCTGGCGGGCGGCCGCCAAAAGGCCGCCCGCCAGCCCAGGGCAAATCAACCTTCCCACTAGGATGCCGGCTCAGAATTGAGCCGGCGGAGTGGGAAGGTGCGACGGGTGCAGTTGCACCCGTCGCGTATTTCAGTGTCTGCAAAGCAGACACTGAAATACTTTGCGGGGCCCTCTTACGGGCCCCGCGGCACCCCCTACTGCCATCCTGTTCATGGCGGGAGAGCCGCCATGAACAGGATGGTGGTAGGGGGTGTCTGAATCCCCATGGCGGCGGAGCGTGCTCCGCCGCCATGGAGGATTCAGACGGGCAGCGGAAAGTCGGCTGTACCCCGCCGGCTTTCCGCTTCTGGCCGCGGCTGTACCGCCGCGGTCAGAATGCCCGGCGGAGCACCGCCAGCCTGTTGGCAGTGCTACCGCCGACCTCCGCCCTGGCGGTAATTACTGCCAGGGTGAGAATCAGGGCCTTTATCTTTTAGTTGCCTTAATCTAGTTTCAGTGATTTCCTTATTCTATAAATTAGTATATTTATGAGAAGTATTCATAATATCTTTCACAAACACCATTATTGGATCAGGCTATGGATTTATTACATTGTGCAGGCATCTTAATTTCATATCACCCCACCTTTACTGGTACAGCTTTGCGTAATCTAATGGATAAACTTTCTCATTCCTCCCTAATGTTAAGTTCATATTTGTATGTACTAAATTTAGACATATAAAATTGTTCCCTCTTCTTCCTTTTACTGTCCAGACCACCTCCTCTCTCAGATCCTGTTATGTTCTCTAAGTTGAACCAGTTAAGGTCAGCTTCTCCATGACCTTTTCCCAATCCGAGCTCTACTAAGAGGTCATTTTTCCTTAGTGTTCTAATTGCGGATTCTTGTTCATTTAACCATACCTGTATTCCTGTTCATTTAACCATAGCTGTATTTCTCCACCAGTTCCACCAACATATCCTAGGACAGGTTATTAAATAAATTACATTCTTGGTTCTACAGATAACCATATGTCTAAGGTAATGCCTAATTCCGTTTAATTTCACCCTATCGCTTTTTACAATATTTTTACAATTAGTACACATACCACATGGGAAATTCCCCTTAATTTTGTACCATCAATAATATTCCTTTGGTGTATTCCTCTCATTTCTTTGTATGTATGTACTAAGTGATTCCTTATTGTTCTGTTCTTTCTATATGCAAATAGGGGCTTAGTAAGGGTTTCACCACCCAGCCCATTTAGCAGTATCCAATTCCTATTTATCGAGCACTTAATTTAATTACTAATACTATTGAAATTGGTGGATCATAATTCATTCATTTACTAGTCTATCCTTGATGTCATACTCAAAAATACTGTCCCTGTTGTAATACTTACCCCTTTTATATGCTTTTTGATCAATCTTTTAGGGTAGCCTCTGTGAATGAACTTAGTCCACAATGTCTTCAAGTGTTTCTCAAAATCTTCCCTATTCGTGCTATTATGGTGTAATCGAAGGAATTGACCAAATGGTATGTTATCTTTCTGGCAGCATTGATGATTGCTCTTATTATGTAATATTGTATTATGATCTGTTAGTTTAGTAAATAGTTCCACTTCTATTTACCTTCCTTTTGCTTTAATCTTTTTGTCAAAAAAGTTGCCTTCAAACTTGTTTGGGGTCCCCACAGAAAAGCACTCTATAAATGACATCAGTTCCTCTTCTGTCCTTACCTTCCCTAATAAAAAGCCCATTGTCATTGAATCTTGACCAATGTAGAATGTTTCATAAAACATTGTTATAGATATGTTTCTCTTCAATTGCCACCATATATAAACAGGCCAGACTTGAAGCACATGTCGCCCCTATGCTGGTCCCTTTGAATTGGCAATACCAATCACCATTGCATAAAAATATGTTATTTTTAAGGACTATTCTACAAATTCCACTATGAACCCAGCATAATTTCTCCCTCTTGCCTAACATCATTCTTTTTTCAATTGAATCGTGGCTTTTAGGGGTATATTAGTATTGAAGGCTTCAGTGTCTATCACCACCAGCCATTATTTACTTGTGATATATTTGAGGCCCTCTACTTTCCTAACCACATCTGTAGTGTCATTTATGTATGATTTCTGTTTGGACACTAATGGTCTTAAAAAACAACCCACATACTTACTGAGCAGTTCTGTCAGTGAGTTTATACTTCAGACTATCGGTCACATCAAGGTTTTTTAATATCCTATGGACTTTAGGGAAGCCATGCAAGGTGGGTATTATTGAATGACCTTTACGTAAGAATTCATATTCCTCCTAACAAATCAAAACATCTTTTTTGGCTAATGTTAAAAAATTATCTTTTTTAAGACCAAATCTTTCCAGTCCCCTTGAATAGATTTCCTATAATGAGTTTCTACATTCAAAAGGGCTTGCATCCTATTATTGTAGTCTGATGTGTTTATGACTACTATAATACCCTCTTATGTCCTGATTTAATATTATTATTAATGCACCTTTTGGTTTCTTTATGGCTTCTCAATGTTTCCCTGAGATAAATTATGTATCCTTTACTACAACCTTTTTGAAAATGTCCACGTCTTTACCAAACATTTGTCTAGGGGGTTCCATATTGGTTGCGGTATTAATCCAGACCTACTTCATTGTGGTTCCAGCTCCATATCCTTAAAAACTTTTTTTATCCTTATTTTTCTAACCTAATAGCTCACATCTTCTTCTAATTGAAATCTATTTACTGGGGCTGTTCCGGCAACACCTCAACCTTGCTGAAAAACCTCAAGCTCTTCTTTTAATAAGTTTATTGAAGATACATTTACTACTGGGGCTTTTTCTCCCTCTATTCCCAACCTTTCTGGCTTGTCTTTCTCATATATTCTGTTCTTGGTTGATAATGACACACCCCCTTCTCTCTGCCTCCGGTTTCTGTTTGCTTCCTCGAATGATGTTCTAAAAATTCTGGATTATCTCTGCTTGATCCAGCTCCTGTTTCTCTGATCTTTCTATTTAATCTTTAATCATGTCTCATTTCTTCCTCTGAATCTGAGTTGGTGTATGATGTATCTGAAAATTTCACATTTTTTATACCCTCTTTCTCTATTTTGATGTCATCTTGAATAAGTAGGTCCATCCAGCTGTGGTTTTTCATATTATTCTTTCTGTGAACATGGACATACTTTCTCTGCACTGAAGTGGTTTATATTCTTTTTTAATTTTATAGTTATTTCATTTATTAGATAGTCCTTGTAAGGTACTAGATCCTCTTGTATTTCTTTTAATTTACATTTAGCTTCTTCTAATGCTCCCTTTTCTTTGAGTTGTGTTGCCATATCTTATGTCTCTTATTTATCCAACACTGTTACTTCCAGTGCTGGATCTATAATCAGAAGTATCCAAACCCGGCTACATCTACTTACTATCACTATCCAATTTTCCTTAAATCTCTCATTATTTGCAAAAAAACCTGGATCATTTTTAACTCACAGTCTCTTTGGGATAACGCCCTTTTTATAATACTCTATCAAAAAATCAGAATGTAATTCTGTATGGATAAGCTTTTTCTTTTGGTTCAATAAAATGATCAATTTTTCATTATCACTTGGTAATAGTACTCATACTTTTGCCATTCCCATTGATTATTTTGTTAAACTGGTCTCCTGAGAAGCCAAATGTTTTCAAAACATCCATATTCTATTCCTTCTATTTAATTCTTATAGATCAATAGATATGCCTCTCCAGCTAACACACTGTGCTATGAAGCCTCAGCTAGAGGAGAGTTATTCTGAAAAGCCAACAAGGGACAGAGTAATATACAACCATAAACAGAAGAGGTTCCCTCATTGTTAATAAGTATCTGGCAAGCCACACCTTTTACTTGTAACCCAAGGATCCACAGATACTGTATACTATTCACTTGTTTATATACAATCTCAAAAGCTTAGGATAGCACAGTAATTCACAATTACACTTTATTCCTTTAAATGAACAGTGTAAGCTATACAAGAAATAATCTGTCTTGCTTTATTATTAAATAAATATTCATGGATTCTCATATCTGAGTAATATGATTAATATCACATTATGTAATTTTAGTGCAAAGCACATCCTCCCAGTTTTAGATCACATCTTTTTCAACAATCCATTACAAATATTCAAAATTATTTAGAGAATAGAAATAGAATCAAAAACCAAGTAGACCAAACACACATGCTCCTCACTATAAGATCCTAGTGACTTAGAATCACTTCTAAATGGCTTGATGATGTATCTCTGATTACAAGGTCCCAGCCAATGTCCAACAACACACCAGCTGGTTCCACCAGCTGCCATGTCATAGGACTCTTACCATGGGGGTAAGAATGCTTGGGTTTGGGCGGCAGCACCATCTCATGTGGATGACTGAGTCAGTCCCACATTGACTGGAAGCTGTCAGCCTAATCTTTTCAGCAAGCTAGCAGCACCTCACCCACCCTAGAAAACAAAGGTGATTTGTGACTGCCTGAAGCATGACACTTTGACTCCTCCAGGAAGATGTCATTGAACAGATCTTACCTATTTCTCTCATTTGCACAAGTCTCACACAGGCAAATACAAACAAGGAATGCAGGATGCATTTAAATGCATTTATTAAAGAACTGCAATCTATGATAAAAGAAATGAGCTGCAATTATTAGTAAAATGAACCATAATATGGTTATAATTGTGGCCGTTACAGTGAAAACAGATAAACAGTCCCAACGTCTTGACATAATAATAAGTCTAAGAATATCTATGCACGCTTCTTGAATCTTACTTGAACAGAGATTACCCTTCTTCCCATACTAGTCCATGGAAGAAGCCCCTATACCTGAAAACAGGGGCCTGCTTGTCAGTCTACTGGCAGACTCCCTGGTTGGGTAGGAGACAGGGCCAAGATCAGCAAAGCTGTGATGAAGTGGCACACAGCATAAGACGGTTTGCTGGAAAGTCCTCTCATTCCCCAGGTAGGGGCCTGTGCAGTTGAATTGTCTTCACAGAACTGTTTTAATTCCTGCAAGACAGTGACATGTTCATTTCTGTCAAAAAGTGTTTCTGCTGCCACCACAACAGGGCCATCTAGATCTGGGACATACATAGATGTCCCAACCAGGAATTCATATAGTATGCGCCCTCTGAAAGACCTTCTGAGCAGATTATTTAGTGTTCTCTGGACTCCATGTGTAAGTTGGGGAGTATTGGTATTTGGTACCTACTACTGGTTGAGCTGAACCATTGGTGTAAATTATGATTTGATATTATTCAAAAGGCAAAATGTTGGTGAACATGGGGTATTACAGGTCATATTGCAAGAAATTTTGGGTCTGCAGTTTTGGATCAAAAACATAATCAACATTAGTTGCAGTCAGAGATGTAACTCATTGAGTCCAACATGGATGTAATGCTTTTGCATTTGGAGCATTGCCAACAGCTTCAAAGGCTGGAATTGAGCTAACAACAATAATGTGTTTCCCTTGGGCTAGTGGTATTCCCTTTATGGCAGGTATTTGGACAACAGTCATATTTTCTTCTATGGGTGCAAAACGTTGTTCAACTTTGGAGGACAAATGAGATTTGTATGCTATGGGTACAGTGTCACTTTCACTGAATGTGACATAGGTGAACCCCGTGGCACCAGGAATTAATCAGATTACCAAGTTTGTTTTCTTGTCTCGTGTATGTAAGTATTTTGCTTCAAGCTTGTCTAGCCTTAATGCTCTGAGAACGAGTGTGTGTTCGGGTGTCCAATGTTTGCTTGAGAAATCTGAACAAATTAAGTCATAGAATGGTTTTATGTATTGTGCATACTCTGGAATGCAGGTCCAGCCAAAATTGAAAAAAAAAAAACAGTACAGACTAGTTTTTTGATGGTGTTTGGAGGTTGTAGTTGCACGCATATTTCTAGGAAGTTGGGTGCCAGGTTCTTTCCCTTTTGTGATAATTCATATTCTAAGGATAGGACACATAGAAAAGCAATTTTTGCTTTCTTAAAATTGAATTTGTTGCTCTGTGCTGCGAATCCCAAAACAATGTGTTCTACCTTGGCTAAATGTGTGCTGAGATCGTCTGTCAGATAGATGTCATCGACATAAGACAATGCCTCAGGCAATATTGATGTTATAAAGGCAGATGGCAATCCAGGACTGTTCTTATACCCCTGAGGGAGTCTACAAAATTTTCTTTGAGAGCCAAGAACTGTAAAGGCACTTAAATCCCTGCTTTCAGACATTAAGGTGGTCATTACAACCCTGGTGGTCGGTGTTAAAGCGGCGGTAAGACCGCCAACAGGCCGGCGGTAAGAAATTAGCAATTATGACTGTGGCAGAAACCGCCAACAAAGACAGCCACTTTAACACTCCGACCGCCACAGCAGTACAAACAAACAGCGCGGCGGTCACCGCCAACAAACAGGCGGGAGACAATGTACCGCCCACACTATTATGACAGGCCAATCCGCCACCTTTTCCGGGGCGGATTCACCGCGGATAAAAACACGGCGGAAACAGGAATCCCGAAGGGAAAACGCTCACCTCTACACACCCCACGAGGAACGAGGACGCCATGGACCCGGAACTACAAATTCTACCTGCAATAGTCTTCCTGCTCCTCTACCAGGAGCACGAACGGCGGCGGCGAAGACCACGGTGAGTACTGCACCTACGACACAGGGGAGTCAAAAAACAGGGACACACACATGCAACAACCCCACCCTCACCCACTACAACACACACACTAATGCATATCAATACATCACAGTTACACCCCCAAACCCCCCGGAAGAATGCAAAGACAATAGAAAATGAGTGTAACCATTGTAATATATTAAAAGCAAGTAGGCAGAAAAATATATATACACCATGTACAGAAATATATACCAAGCATAGTAGTCCAGGTAGTGCTCTAAGAAAGTCCGTGGAACACTGGGACCACACATTATGGGCGAGGCCCACACAAGATCCCCTGCCATGATGGAGAGAACACTGCAGGGGCATCAGAGAGCAACTAAACAGGCACCTCAGGGGGAGGGAAAGGGGGGGCACCTCAGCCGCTTGAGTGCACGACTCCAAATCCACGAGGGGGCCACATTCCCACTGTTCCATCCTGGGGAGTGCAAAGCCACAGTCTTTCAAGTCTCTACAGTGGGTGGTTTACCCACTGTTCAATCCTGGGGAGTGCAAAGCCACAGTCTCTCAAGTCTCTACAGTGGGTGGTTTACCCACTGTTCAATCCTGGTGAGTGCAAAGCCACAGTCTCTCAAGTCTCTACAGTGGGTGGGTTGCCCACTGTTCCATCCTGGGGAGTGCAAAGCCACAGTCTCTCAAGTCTCTACAGTGGGTGGTTTGCCCACTGTTCAATCCTGGGGAGTGCAAAGCCACAGTCTCTCAAGTCTCTATAGTGGGTGGTTTGCCCACTGTTCAATCCTGGGGAGTGCAAAGCCACAGTCTCTCAAGTCTCTACAGTGGGTGGTTTGCCCACTGTTCAATCCTGGGGAGTGCAAAGCCAGTCTCTCAAGTCTCTACAGTGGGTAGGTTGCCCACTGCCATATCCTGGGGAGTGCAAAGCCACAGTCTCACAAGTGGATAACAGTCTCCACTTGTTCTGGAGGGGGCATGGTGCCCAGAGTGCTTCATCCTGCTAAGAACAGAGGTAGTGGATGACAGTCTCTACTGGTTCTGGAGGGGGCATGGTGCCCAGAGTGCTTCATCCTGCCAAGTATTGGGGTAGTGGATGCTTTTCTCCACTGGTTCTGGAGGGGGCATGGTGCCCGGAGTGCTTGATCCTGCTAAGGACAGAAGTAGTGGATGACAGCCTCCACTGGTTCTGGAGGGGGCATGGTGCCCAGAGTGCTTCATCCTGCTAAGGACAGAGGTAGTGGATGACAGTCTCCACTGGTTCTGGAGGGGGCATGGTGCCCAGAGTGCATCATTCACCCCTTGACAGACTCAGTTGCGTCAGTGCCCTTGCCGCTCATGGGCCAGCGGTGCTTGAGATGGCGGTGCCGTGTTCAGCGGTGCTGGAGATGGCGGTGCCCTGTTCAGCGGTGCTTGAGACGGCGGTGCCCTGTTCAGCTGTGCTTGAGACACCGGTGCCCTGTTCAGTGGTGCTTGAGATGGCGGTGCCCTGTTCAGCAGTGCTTGAGATGGCAATGCCCTGTGCAGCGGTGCTTGAGATGGCAGTGCCCTGTTCAGCGGTGCTTGAGTTGGCGGTGCCCTGTTCAGCAGTGCTTGAGATGGCGGTCTCCATAGCAGGGTCTCGGCTGCTGGCGGTCCTTCATGGCCCAGCGGGGCTTTTGCTGGCGGTCCTTCATGGCCCAGCGGGACTTGTGCTGGCGGTCCTTCATGGCCCAGCGGGGCTTGTGCTGGCGGTCCTTCATGGCCCAGCGGGGCTTGTGCTGGCGGTCCTTCATGGCCCAGCGGGGCTTTTGCTGGCGGTCCTTTATTGCCCAGTGGGGCTAGTGCTGGCGGTGGCCTCCTGGGCAGGTGGGCTAGTGCTGGCGGTGGCCTCCTGGGCAGGTGGGCTGGTGCTGGAGGTGGCCTCCTGGGCAGGTGGGCTGGTGCTGGCGGTGGCCTCCTGGGCAGGTGGGCTGGTGCTAGCGGTGGCCTCCTGGGCAGGTGGGCTGGTGCTGGCGGGCCCCTCCTGGGCAGGTGGGCTAGTGCTGGCGGTCCTGTCCTGGGCAGCTGGGCTTGTGCTGGCATCGGTCTTCTCCGCTGTGCTGCTCTTCCCAGACTTGCCAGGTTTCTTGTGGCCCTTCCCCACCTTGGAAGGTGTCACAGCTGACTCCACACTCCCACCGGGACCCCTGTGAGCAGCTTTGGTGGCTGGAGTCTTCCCCATCTCCCACCAGGCACTGGCCAACTTCTGATGCTTCACAGGTGGGGGACTGTCTGTGCTGTGGCTCCGTGCCACACTGGCTGCCCTGGTGGCCGGTGAACTCCAGATTCCGGTGACTACAGGCACCACTGGTCCCGGAGATGTTGTGGCTGAGGTGCTAGTTCGGGACCTAGGAGACTGACGGGGTGGGGGAGGTGTGGGAAAGAGGTCAAGGGTGGACAGGAAAAGTTTTTTTGACACACTGGGATGGGTAGCTGGAGGGGGTTTGGGAGTGGAGGAAGAGGTGGTGGTTGTAGGAGGTGTACGTTTGGTGACTTTGGGTGAAGGTGCATGCGCTGGAGGCTGTCGTGAGGTGGATGGCTGTTGGGTGGGTGTGTGCCTGCGTTTGTGTATCTTGGGAGGGGGCGTCACAGACACACTGGGAGAGGACACAGGGGACGTGTGAATGGTAGTGGGGGTGGTGACTGCACGTGAGCGGGGTGTGGTGGTGGGTGTGCTGGAGAGGGACGTAGTGGCTGTAGAGGTAGTGCATGCAGGTGTGAGTGTAGACAAGACTGGGAGGGAGGAGGGAGACAAGGAGGAGGGGGACACAGTGGAGGCAGTGGATGTTGGTGTGTCTGCATGTGTGTGATGCTTGCGTGAGTGCCTGTGGGATGTGTGGTGCTTATGTTTGCCAGAGCTTCCCTTGTGTGTTGACATGTGTGCATGCTGGTCTGCAGGTGTGCTTGGGATAGGCTGAGGTACAGGGCATTGGGTCTGGGTGGAAGAAGTTGGAGGGGGGAGGCTAGAGATGGGGACAATGGCTGCCATCAGTGCTGAGGCCAGAGTCTGAAAAGCTCGCTGAAGGGCCGCCTGACCAGAATGAATGCCCTCCAGGAATGCATTTGTTTGTTGCAACTGCCTCTCTACACCCTGGATGGCATTCAAAATGGTAGACTGCCCAACAGTGAGGGACCTGAAGAGGTCAATGGCCTCCTCACTGAGGGCAGCAGGGGTGACTGGGGCAGGGCCTGAGGTGCCTGGGGCAAAGGTGATGCCCACCCTCCTGGGTGAGCGGGCACGGGGCAAAGGCTGAGGGGCTGCTGGGAGGGCGGTGCTGGTAGGGGGGGTGGCGGCTGTACCTGTAGATGCGGGGGGCACAGATGTTGCCACCACCACAAGGGAGCTCCCATCAGAGGACGAGTCCGTGTCGCTGGTGTCAGCTCCTGTCCCCGCCGTGGAGCTCCCCTCGCCCTCCGTCCCACTGGTGAACTCTGAGTCCGTAGTCTCGCCCTCCAGGGCCATGTGGGATGCAGCTCCCTCATGCTCTGGTGCCACTGCTCCTCTGCCTGATAATGCTAATGCACACAAGAACAGGGAGACCACATAAAGGGGGGGGGAACGACAGAAGAAAGACATGTTGAGTGCATGCATTACCGCTACCGTTGGCGGACACGACAGACACAGAAGCCCCCTGCACTACACCGCGCTCTTGGGTTCCACTGTTCAATTCCTGGGAAATGGCCTACAAGGCTATGGACGACATCTGCACACATAGATGACACAGGGGCATGACTAGGTGTACTTGGCACTCTACAGAGGTGGGGTGGGGTGCCACATGGCCTGCCTTTCAGAGGGGCCTTGTCTATGGAACTTGCCCTGGCCTAGGGAAACCCACAGCCCACCTCCCCCACCCAGACACCTCCACTGCGCGCAAAGTCAGCAGAATGAGAGTGTACTCATCCCCTTGTGGCTGCTGTGATGCCCTCAAGCGCCCATCCAACTCCGGGTAGGCCACCGCCAGAATCCTGAACATCAGGGGGGTCATGGTGCGACGGGCACCCCTCCCACGTTGGGAGGCCATCCCCAGCTAGCCTCCGCCGTCTTCTTGTCTCCAGCGGCGAATGTCCTCCCATCTTTTACGGCAGTGGGTGCTCCGTCTGTGGTAGACCCCCCAGGGTTCGGACGTCCTTGGCGATGGCACTCCAAATATCTTTTTTCTGATGGGCGCTGACCTACATGAAATGCACAGGGGAAAAAGAGAAGTTATTACCAACTGCACCGTCAAACTGATTGGCCCCATCCCTACCCTTGGCATGTGGCACATGCATTCACCATCTTTCATGCACGCAGCACTCTCCCCCTTCCTTCTTACATCCAGCCCTCTCCACACAGGCATAGCCCATACAAAATGCTCCCTGTGTACTTACCTGTTTGTCTGGAGGACCGTAAAGTAGCGTGTACTGGGGGAGGACCCCATCCACGAGCTTCTCCAACTCCTCCGATGTGAAGGCAGGGGCCCTTTCCCCAGACACTCAAGCCATTGTCTCTTCCAGACCGAGGTCACAGCAGCACTTGCAGTGTAGGTCCTCTCCTGTCGAAGATCAGGTATTGAGTGATTGAACAGATAGAAAATGGCGGTCACGTCCGCGGCGGTGCATACCGTCACTGCCGGCGTACATCGTCATTGGCTCCTGGGACCCATAGGGTCCAATGTTAACCAATGCAGCATTGCGCCGCGGTCTGCATTGCGCCGCGGTCTTCGACCGCCTACCGCGACGGTGTACAACGCCAGCGCAGTTACCTCACATCCCATTGTCCCACTTTACAGGTCAGGCAGCCGCCATTTCAGGGTCCCACATGGCTTCATTTTCAAATGCGTCACATATACCTAGGCCTAGACTCTACACCCATACAGGCCATCTTTTGTGAATGAATGGTGTTCTGCGTAAACTGTGGGTACGTACCTCTGAGTTGTTTGACTCTGTGCTCGCTGTTGTCCTTCATAGGCACCGTCCGCTGGGACATGTGAGGAGATGGCGGCATCCTCCGGTGTACCGACCGTTGGTGGACCTGTCGACAATGGAGGAGCGACATGTGATTATCACATACAGGCTTGACCGTGCCACAATCCAGGAACTGTGTACCCAGTTGGAGCCAGACCTGATGTCAGCAATCCGCCATCCCACAGGAATCCCCCTCAAGTGCAGGTGCTGTCAGTGCTCCATTTCCTTGCAAGTGGGTCTTTTCACACAACAGTGGCCATAGCATCAGGGATGTCCCAGCCTATGTTTTTCAACGTATTGTCCAGAGTGTTGTCTGCCCTTCTGAAACACATGGAGAGCTACATTGTTTTTCCTCAGGTGGAGGATTTGCCTACAGTGAAAGGTGATTTCTTTGCCCTGGGACACATCCCCAACATCATAGGTGCCATTGATGGGACCCATGTTGCTTTGGTCCCCCCCCACCAGGAGTGAACAGGTGTACAGAAACCGGAAGAGTTATCATTCGATGAATGTACAGATGGTATGTTTGGCAGACCAGTAAATGACGCCTACATCCTGCGGAATAGCAGCATCCCTCATGTGATGGGTCAACTCCAGAGGCACCGTGCGTGGCTATTAGGTAAGCACCTGGAAGCAAGTCAGTGGGAATGGTTGTCTGGGTCTCGGGATATCCCTCCAGGTTAGTGCGTGTCTAACAGTTGTCCCTCACCATTTGCAGGTGACTCTGGTTACCCCAACCTGTCATGGCTACTGACCCCAGTGAGGAATCCCAGGACAAGGGCAGAGGAACGCTACAATGAGGCCCATGTGCGAACTAGGAGGGTGATCGAGCGGACCTTCGGCCTCCTGAAGGCCAGGTTCAGGTTCCTCCATATGACAGGTGGATCCCTATTCTACTCACCAAAGAAGGTGTGCCAGATCATCGTGGTCTGCTGTATGCTTCACAACTCGGCTTTGCGACAACAGGTGCCTTTTCTGCAGGAGGATGGTCCAGATGGTGGTGTTGTGGCAGCTGTGGAGCCTGTGGACAGTGAAGACGAGGAAGCAGAGGAAGAAGACATGAAGGTAGGGACTCAGTGATCCAGCAATATTTCCAGTGAGACACAGGTAAGAGTACAGACCTGCCTACTACATGTACTTTAACACTACTACCTCTCTACTGTCTGTCGTTTTCACCCAGTGTATGGTCACTGAGTTGTCACTTTCCCTTACGATTTCACAGATGTGGGTCCCACTGTGTGACATCTGCTTAGATTCCTCATGGACTAGAGCTGTGTGACATAGGTATGTTGACATTACAATTGAAAGAGCATTTTGTCACTGTAATTGCTAATACACTATTTCGAAATCACAGACAGACTCCAGATTGTTTTGTGCTTTCAGTGTGTTTATTTAAGTGCTCAATATTGGAGGGGGTAGTAAAATGGTGAGGGGTGATGGCGGAGGAATGTCCATGGCAGAGTCCAGTCTATTAGTCTCACAGGTGCATTGCCCATATGGGCATAGGAAGTGGAGCTGGTGCAGTTTAAGTATGGACAGGGTGACAAAGTGGGACAGTAGGATGACAATCAGGGTGGTCTCATTTCTTGGCGGGGTCTTGGCCTCGTGCTCTGTCTTTGTCCTGGATCTCAGGGACCGTTTGCGAGGTGGTTCTCCCTCTGCAGGGGGTGGGGTGCTGGTGTGGTGGTCCTGTGCCGGGGCGTCCTGCCCACTAGCGCCGGCGGAGGTGTTGGGCAGTTCATTGTCCATGCTAGTGTCAGGGGCCCCTTGTAGTGCCACAGTGTCCCTCCTGGTGTTGAGTACTTCCTTCAGCACCCCTACGATGGTGCCCAGGGTGGAGCTGATGGTTCTGAGTTCCTCCCTGAAGCCCATATACTGTTCCTCCTGCAGGCGCTGGGTCTCCTGAAACTTGGCCAGTACCGTTGCCATCGTCTCCTGGGAGTGGTGGTGGTAGGCTCCCATGATGGAGGAGAGGGCCTTGTGGAGAGTGGGTTCCCTTGGCCTGTCAGCCCCCTGTCGCACAGCAGCCCTCCCAGTTCCCCTGTGTTCCTGGGCCTCCGTCCCCTGGACCGTGTGCCCACTGCCACTGCCCCCAGGTCCCTGTTGTTGTTGGGGTGGTGGGTTATCCTGGGTTCCCTGTAGTGGTGGACACACAGCTGATTGATGTGTCCTGGGGATGGAGGTATGGGCCCGCTGGGTGGGTGCTGTGCTGGTGTTTCCAGAGGGGGGAAGGTCTGTGGTGGCCTGAGACTGGGTGAGGGGAATTGACTGTCCCGAGGTCCCCTATGGGCCGGGCTGGTCATCTAGATCCAGTTGGACAGAGCTGCTGTCATCACTGTGGGCCTCTTCTGTTGGTGGTGTGGACATGTGTGGACCCTCCTGTCCTGTGACGTTGGGTAGGGGTCCTGCAGGGGTATAAAAGGATGGTTATTACATCTGTGTGTGTCATGGTGTGCAATGGGTGGGTGACCGTGTACCCCAGTGCTTGCGTTCCTGTGTGGGACCTTGTGTGATGATGGTTTAGGGGGTTGTATGGGTATGTGCAGTGGGCATGCTTTAGAGATGGGTGTCCATGCTTTGTTGTTGCATGCAGGGCTTGGTGATGGGATGGGTGGTTTGTAATGTTGGGACATAAGTGAGGAGTTGGGGTGCTGGGGGTGAGGGTGGGGGTATGTGCTGGCATGCAGGTAGGGTGGGGGATGTAATAATTAAGATTTGTCTTACCAGAGTCCATTCCTCCAGCTACTCCTGCGAGGCCCTCAGGATGCAGAATTGCCAAGACCTGCCGCCAGTCCGCTGAACCGCCAGGTGGTGTCTTGAGACCACGGAACGCACCTTCCCCCGTAGGTCGTTCCACCTCTTTCTGATGTCCTCCCGATTTCTTGGGTGCTGTCCCACTGCGTTGACCCTGTCCACTATTCTTCACCATAGCTCCATCTTCCTTGCTATTGAGGTGTGCTGCACGTGTGATCCGAAAAGCTGTGGCTCTACCAGGACGATTTCCTCCACCATGACCCTGAGATCCTCCTCCAAGAACCTGGGGTGTCTTTGCCGTGCCATGGGGTGGTGTAGGTGACGTGTGGGGTGGAGTGTGTGGTGATAAGTGTGCTGATATGTAAGGGGGTGTTGTGTGAGGTGCGTGGAAGTTCTGTGGGTGATGGTGTTGTGAGCCTGTTGATGCTATTGTTCTTGCTGGTGCTGTCTCTCTCTGGCCTTCTTTCTGAATTTTTTGTCGTAGGGGTTTGTGGGTGATGTGGGTGTGTGTTTTATATTGTAATGGGTGTGTGGGAGTGGTGTGTGTATGTGTATCAGGTGTGTGTATTTCGAATTGTCCAATGTGGCTGTGTTTTGTAAGAGTGTGTGTATTTTGAGAGCGTGTGTACCGCCAATGGAATACCGCGGTTGAAAGACCGCTGCATGGATTCGTGTGTCGTGATAGTGTGGGCGTTTTTCTGTTGGCGTGACGGTGGAGGTTTTGTTTTCGCCAGTTTATGACTGACCTTTGGTGTGGCGGACTTGTGTGGTTGTCTGAATTATGGCGGATTCCGAAATGTGGGTCATAATAGCTGTGGCGGAATTCCACCGCCGCGGCGGTGTGTTGGCGGTCTTCTGCACGGCGGTAAGCGGCTTTTACCACCAATGTTGTAATGAGGGCCCAAGTGTTTGGCAGAAAAAAACATTGGAAATATCCAAGGTTGTTTTGTATTTTTTGAGCTATATGCTGTGGATAAGTGCTGTGCTTTATGCATTTCATGAGAAAAAATCCCTCACTTGGGTTTTTGCCTCAGGTTCAATGGGGCATTGTGGTTAGATCTGTAGAGTGGATCATAATGGAAAGACGTAGTAAGGGGAATCCCTATCCCACCCCAATCTGTGGTGTAAGCCTCTTTTACTGTGTCTGGACAAGAACTGAGAAATAAAGCAAAATGGCATCTTCCCCCTGGGAGGTGGCCAATCTTTTTCTGCCAAGGGGATATCATAACTTATGGTTAATTTTTCTCAGAAGATGATGTTGATAGTGTACTATATATCTCCCTCAATTTGAATTGTTAATTTGTAAACCATGTCTTTGTCGAGGTGTGCCTGTCTGCAGTTTTGACTTTCAGAAAGTTGTTAGTTGTTGTCACATTCAGAAGTTCAAGAAGAGTCTGCCAAACTATTGTGACCTCTGCTGCACTGTCTAGGAGAGTCACTGCCCAAGTCCTGTTCTTCAGTAAGGTACTCAATATGTGCGGTATGTTTGGCGAAATTGCTGCAACCTGTGATTTTTATTGTGGAAGCTTTTCTTCCTTTTTGATTGGAACTTCCAATGAGCATTGTGATCCCTTTCTCAGTTGTACATACTTGTTTCAGTGTCCTGACCACCCTCCCCTCTCACTCCGTTTGTTGGGTGAGTCCTGGAAGGAATGAGATAAGCAAGTGCCAGTATATTGGTATCTGTTAGGAGATTTTAATATTTGTCTATTTCTTCTTTGCTGTTGTTTATCATTAATATGTTTTTGTTTATCCCAGCATTTTTAGAACCCTCTTGTGCTTGTCTTGTATTCCTATTGGATATGCTTTGTAATTGTGGATTACCTGGTCTGGCTCCCGACTATCTGGACCTATACTGGTATAAGGCTTTGCGATAATGTTTAACAGCTCGCATTCGTGTTCCTGTTGAGGAATGCCCGCACCCAGTGGCATACTGCCAATGCTACTGTTTTCCCCTTAAAATTACTTTATATAATTGAAGTCACTGTGGCAAAATTGCCCATTAATTGCATCCCCAAGTGCCGGGCTGCCTTGTATTCATCCTGAATTTGTTATAACCCTTCCAGAAGAATTGCAAGTCTTGAGGTACAGTCTGTGGTAATGTAAATTGCAGCAAATACTGCACCCCATGTAGCTCAGTTTTCTACCGAGAGAACCATCCCAATGGGCAAGTACATTGTGAGAATTCTATGTATATCTTGGTGTCCCGTATGTGGAAACACTGCTTCCAGCGAGTTTTTTTTGTGCTAACCAACATGGAATTTCTTTACGTTTGGTGGGTACTTCACCTATAATTGAATGCACAATCACAGGATTTATCCTGGTGGTATCCAAATGTGGTGCTGCTGGAGCAACCCTTGATGGGGTGGCTTTTAAAGTCTGCATTATAAGTTATTGTATAAGTGGCGTAGATCCGCTACTGGCATATTTGCTACATACGATTGTTGGGTATATGTGGCTAATTCTGGACATGTATGTCCTTCATTACTCAAGGAACCTAGGGCCTGATTCTAACTGTGGAGGACGGTGTTAAACCGTCCCAAAAGTGGCGGATATACCACCTACCGTATTACGAGTTCCATAGGATATAATGGACTCGTAATACGGTAGGTGGTATATCCGCCACTTTTGGGACGGTTTAACACCGTCCTCCAAAGTTAGAATCAGGCCCCTAATCTAATGTTTTGTACAATGTATGGGAGGGTGCCTTGAAACCAATTTTGGTGTTCTTGATAAGAGAATGATGTTTCAAAAAATTCATAAGATCTGTATTGTGAAGGTATGTTAGCTACTGTGTAATTGTGGAAAGTGTGTGAGGTTCCATCTCTTGCTGAAAAACTAATCCAGGAATAGAAAACTTCTGTTCTGTATACCTCTTGTGTCTCTACCAAGAACAAAACATCCCCACATCTTCATTGAGTCCATGGGCTAATAGACATTGTGTGAGAGGTTGTCTCATATTGACTGGGATTGCAACCCATTGAGGGTCCACCATATTTTAGAATTGTAATATTCAGAGATAGAATCACCAATTTGGGGAAATCCTCTTAAGGTTCAAGCTTGAACCACCAACAGCCTAAGATAAGTTCTCCCTATTTAGCTGAGGAGAATATCCCCTACATCACGGACGTCACTGCATAAGGTAATTAGGGTGCCTTTGACATGTGAGAGACAGAGGTACTCAGAAGATCCATTAAGTTAGTGCCTGACCAACATTGGTGGCACCATGTCATAATATTATAATGAGATAGATTTTTTTTGTTGCTATTTCTCACACTGTTCATTTAAAGGAATAAATTGCCATTGTGTATTTGTACGTTATCAGACGCAATTGAGATTGTATATGAACAAATGAATAGTGTACAATGTCTGTAAACCCTTGGGTTACAGATAAATGGTGTGGCTTGCCAGATACCTAATAACAATGGATTTATACTGGACTCACAAGGTTCAGACCCATCCCTCCACCCCTGCCCATTTGCCATGCCCAATCATTGCCTCTGTTTTGTGTCATCAACACAGCAGGGCTACCTTACAGGCAGCTAAGTTCTCTCTCAGTAGACCACTTATGAACCACCAACATCAAGCATAAAAGAATTCCTGCTCACCATCCCCGACTTTGCCGTTGGGACCTTAAATATGGTCTACTATGGTTCTTAATTCCGCCAGCTGCCTTGGCGAACCGGCCCTTTCCTCATTCAAAGCTTAGAAATCCACATTCACTAGCTCAAAAGCACTGAGAGATGTAGCGAATAGACCTATATCAAGTGGTGGTGGCCTGCAGCAGGCACAGAGACAAATCACGGTCACCCCTCAAGCAGATGCCAGAGGGGATCCTCCACGTTAATCAACTCCTCAGTGCTGGTACCTTTAAGTCATTTCCAGTTCTGAGGGGTGAAGTTGATCTCACTCAGTAAGACTACTGGAAACAACAGCAGAAGTCAAATTGCTTGTAATTGGTGCTGGGCTCCTCCAAGTCGAGGTATTGATCTCACCCATTCTACAGAATCTCCGGCTCTGGTACAGGTACAGGGGCATGGTCTCCGGCTTATACAGAGTGCTTACCAAAGGTGCCCACTTGTGCTCTTCTCTTGCCCTCAGTAGAACTAAGTGGCAAGCTATCTTCAGCAGAGAATACTCACCAGAACACTGGGCAGACTTGCTACTGACCCATTATGAAGTCCTTTAGGAATAATGTCTTAAGTTTCTGTACTTCAAGATTCTCCATGAGTTATACTCGACTCAGCAGAGGCTCAACTGAGCATGACTGCCGCCCCATAGTTGCTGCTGGAGTGGCTCCAAAGAGCATCTAGATATCTATCACAATCCTTGGAGTTGCCTAGGGAATTCAGCCCCATTGGGCAGCTATGTGGTCACACCTGAAAAAGCATCATCCTCACTGTTTCTCCCTCCATGCATCTAGAACTCCTTCACAACATGTCCGATGCATCTGATTTTGACATGCATACTCAAATCTGGCGAGCTGTGGTATTGGCAGTAGCAAAAATATATATCTTGCACCAGCCCATGAGCCCAGTGCCTACCGAGTGGGTCATTTAACTCCATAGACCACCCCTCCATGAACAGTTTACATGTTGACTCCAAATAAGGAGACATATGAGGGGGTTTGGAGTAACTTCTTGACAAAGGTTACAATCTGACACAGGCTCTTTGCCCTCTTCTACCCGTCCCTGCAAACGGGGTCTGCTTAATGCCTTGCAATCACTGGTCTGGAGACTCCTGGCACACTGTTGCTTGCGAATTCCTTAATTGCAGACACCCCCTTGTCTTCCCGACTTTGGCCAGCCATCACTGATGAGGGAACCAAATGCGGGCAGTACTCAGTCCCTGACCTGTGTTACTGAGGGACACTTACTGACCCCTGGCAACTCCATAGTTATTGGGCCACTTATGCTGTCCCACCTCTGCTCTTTACTATGCCCTAAACTGCTTCAGGGGGTAACTGACCCACATCCACTGGGTCCTGCTAGGATGTATTCTACCACCTACAGCCACTCCCTTTACAAACCCCCCAGGAAACGGACAGGAGGCCAGGTGATAGAGAAATAGTACTCCCTGATTGTTTTTATTATTATTGGGGTTCTTAGTAACATTACAATGTCATGTTAAGTTTCTGTATAATCATGCTTCAACCGGGGATCACAGATACATTCGTTCTCCTGACTTGTAAATTATCCACCACTAACTTGGCCCTTCTCTCACCAGTATGGTGGCAAGGCGTGGGGGAGGGGGGTTAGCTAGCATGGTAGGGACACATGTGAAGGGTCTGGTGCAGCAAAGGTTGCGCTCACCATTCTTATCCCACCCTTCGAAAGATGGTAAAACATGCTTCAGCTTCTTCCCTGATTTCGACTCTGCGTACGGATGGACAGATCTGTTCTGGTTTCGGCAACGAGCAACTTGGAGCACCAGTTGGTAAAGCAAACCTTTGTAATAGACACAGTTACTTCGTTGGGTACTCTCATCTACAGATGGACAATAAGATGTTGCCATCTTAAATCTCAGGTGCAAAAGTGCCAAAACATAACAACAGCTATTATTCTGCAACATTAATCATGCCTATCTATTTGTTACCTGGACAACATGCAATGTACTATATGATATAAATATTTAGGAGTCTGAACCACTGAATTTCTCATTAATGTGTTCGAACTAGGCTGACAAACACCAAACGTCTGAATGAAAGAATTATTTTCTCCTCATTCCTATTATATGTTAAATAGATTTGCCGCCCCAAAACATTTTCCATTCATTAGGGACTCACCTAAAAAGCCATGAATTGTCTTGTAGACTGCAAAGACAGATTAATCTTTTCCTGCAGGTTGGGGTTTCCTTCCTAGCTTTGAAAACTTTCTCTGAGACTGTCCATTACTTTCTTCGCATGTGAAAAATAGCTTCACTAGTTAAACATGTTTTTGTTTTTCTTTGCTGTTCCTCTTTGTTTTTGCTTTGATTGGAGTGACTGGCGCCAACTGTAACCATGCATGGTTTCAATAAAAACATATTTTTACTTATTCACTAAAGGATGAACTCCTGAACTCCCCCAGGTTCTATTTTAAATCGCATTTGAATGAATGCACAATTTCTCAGAAATACTCCACTCCACTGTCTAAAACAAATCAACATCATACATTGGTCTAATTAGACTAAGCTGCTACTGCTCTGTAGAGAAAGGCTCGCCTACTTGTTGAGCAATACATTTAAACCTTGTAGGCGTGCACCACAGGCAGCGCAGTGTGAAGGAATCTCTATTAAATTAAAGTTTACATTTATTGCATTCTTCACATGCAGCACAAAAAAATGGCATCAGATTCCGATGTGCCAGGTTTTCAGTGATGTTCATAATCTAGAGTACAAGATAGAAACGTTAATAAGGTCAAACAAGAATGATGCTGCTGACAAGACTGTTGAGTACCAAGAAAAGATATAATTCAGAGGGGATCGTCTCCTTTGCTTTGTCTATTTCTAATCAACCAAACAGCTGCGAACAAAGAAAAATGCATTAATCTTATTAATAAAAGTAGCTTATATGCTGGCATAAAACCTCCACCAGATCAATATACATGAAAACTCTTCATAGAATCCAACATTTCTGCAAAAAGCTCTACATACAGCTTCGATTTTCTTTTTCGTGTTATGCTAATAACGCACAGGCTCACGTCAGTTTTTCTTTGGGACGTTATGTTTTGTTCATTCAGAAAAGACACATAAATTAAAGGTTTCCGAATTTCTGAGACAGTTATGACATTTCACGTTTAATCAATCTTTATTCAGCTGCGTTTTTGAATATGTTCTGAGTTTCTAAAATGCTCACATTCCAATGCCTTTCTGGTTGCCCTTTGCACTCTAGTCTCATATTTTTATAAAATATTTTTAAATGGAGTCGTTGGCTGCTGTCCTCATTTATTTGCAATAGTCATATTGCACAGGTAGCTTATCTGCCCAGCAGGTAGCCTTCCTGTGCAGATCTGTTTTGATTTCCCCTGCATAAGCTTAATATACACCTGGAAAACGTTTGTTTATCTCACTCTAACTTCGACATGAAAAAAATCGTCATGTGCATATAATATATTCTGCCATTGAAAGATTAAGGTGTAAGTGTTATAGAAAGTGTGCAATTTCCTCCCATTTGTATATGGAACCTAAGAGTTGGCAAAAATATTAAGAGACCATTACAAAAACGAAAAGAACATTTTAATTAAGGATAGTATTGCAAAATATGATGGTCTGTGATATTACATGTGCTCTGGGGTAAATATTAAAGTGAATCGTGCACTTAAACTAGAAGCACAGAACAGGAGCTCCTATTAAAACCGTACAGTGTAATGCCGCAATAAACACATTTTGGCACACTATAATGAAACAAGACCACTATAAAACATAGCCACACAAGACTAAAACGCAACACACAAGCACAGCAACAAAAATCCATCAGTATACCAATACTGTAACATTTTAAAGAAATCGACTGTCGCCAGTACCAGAATAGCAGATCAACCAAAATCAACTTTTGAACTATATACATTTAAATGTCTTGTGCATGGCGATTCAAAGCTGGATGTTCCTTGTAAGTATAAGATTTAATATCAGTTCATTCAAGTTGTTTATGTACTTAATTAAACATGTTCAAATCACAACTTTTATGCCATACACTCTCCACTATACGAAAGTACTTTAGAATACACTGGATGTTGACATTGTTCGATTGGCCAGGCTTACTGACATAGTGGAATTGAGTGTTGCACGGACACAAAAAAAACACTTTTTTTCATCCTCTTGAATGAATTATCTTTATTTCGATTATAGATATAATCATAAAAGCATAAAACCCCATAAATAACACTCTCAAAACAATAAAAATCACTGCATAAAATACTTTAGAATAAAATAAAAATTCCACTAATAAGTAATCAAGGGGTGCCAACTCATAATCACAAAGACCCATAATTCATCACTTTGATCAAATAAAGGGCACTCTTCAAGAAAGAACAATCCACAAAATGGTCATTTAACATTTAGAGATAAAGAAAGGCATGTTGAAATTAATAAAAGCCCTTTGCTTTGAGTAGCGGCAGCAGATACCTCTTTCTAGGAGCATCAAAATACCCACAGAACAGAACCAAGAGGCATATTTATACCCTGTTTGCACTGAATTTGCGTCATTTTGTTTCAAGCTAATTCAGCGCAAACTTAACTCCATTTGTATATGTTGGCGCTAGACATGTCTAGTGCCAAAATATTGGAGTTAAAGTCATTGTTTGCCTGAGGAAAACTACCTTGTGTCAATGAGATGCAAGGTAGGCATTACCGGACTAAGAATGACTCAAAGGGCGGGTGCCTCATTTATCTCCCATGCAAAAATAGTGCACGGGAGGAAGGCGGGCCTAAATAATGGCACTAAGCTTGCGTAGAGACATTATTTAACACCTGGGTCAGGGAAAATGTTAGGGGACCTGTGCGCCCATTTCCATGGTGGAACACCATGGAATAAGGCCACAGGTGCCCTCCCCAGGCCCCAGGGACACCCCCACCCACACCAAAGGGCCTGCCGAGGATGAGGGACCTGATTCCAGGTAAGAAAAGGTAAGTAAAGGTAAGTATTCACCTTTTTTTAAGTGCCTCAGGGGGGCCTAACTTGGGCCAATCTACATGGCACTGTGCCCAAGGCCATACCCAGGGGACTTAAGTCCCCTGGGCATGGCCATTGGGGTGGGGGGGGCATGACTCCTGTCTTTACTTAGATAGGAGTCATGTCCATAGGGGCTGTGCATCTAACAACGGTGCTAGTCAGGTTAGAGTCATTATTTTGACTCTAACCTGACTAGTGCCATTCTTTCATGCACACCTCCCCTACCCGGTTAGCATCTTGTATTTTGACGCTAACTGGGCCTTAGTGGCGGCTTGCACCATTCCTTAAATATGGCTCCTGGCTGGTGCTCTGGAATGGCGCTAATGTAGGTTTGCGTCAAAAAGTATAAATCAGGGCCCAAGTGCTCTAGGTTCTGAGGCAAGCCACCATCACAAGGGCAGATCTTAATAGAAGACAGATCATATTGCACTGGAGGAAAACAAAGATTAGCCCTAATATAACCTAGTTTAAACCCAGTAAGGAGCGCTCTCTCCGACGAGTTTCTAACAAAGAAAAGATATGCTTCAAGGTCTTTGTTGTAGTTTTCAAAAGCAATAAGACCCTCATAGAAGGATTTCCAAAGGCGTGGTTCTCTCTACATTCTCTTGCCTGCTGGAGAAAATGCTCCTTTATGACATTTTTATCTAACTTTCTTAGTGTGGGCTGTGGAACAATGCAGGTTGCCCTAGAGACACTGCAGTGCTTCTTATAAAGTTTATCCATGGGATTGTGGGTCCTTGCTCACATCTGAGGCAATCCTCGATCATCTCCCTATTAAAAGCAGTTTGTTCACAGCTCCATACAGTTATCCATAAAAGCAACAGAGCAATTTTAGTGAGGTCTTCAAGGCTAGCAGGGCCCATACCCAACAGAATTCTGCAAAATCGATTTTCAACCCGTTGGATAGCCTGGCAGTTACAATATTCCCAGATAGCTCCACCATATAATATAATTGGGAGGCATTTCATCTTATAGATCCGAAAAAGTGGTAAAATGGGTTGATTACCCACCATTAGGGAAAACCTAAAAAAGGGACCCACATGCTTGGTGAAAACATACTCATTGATTGACAAGACATGGGATCCAACTGTTCTGCTGGTCAAATGTGACCCCCAAATAAGGGAATGAGGCAACCCTTGTCACAACCTGCCCCTTGACAGTAATTGGCCGGAGCTGAGAAGACCACATCCCATAGACCATAAAATGGGTCTTTGTGATGTTAACATCCAAGTCTAGGTCCCCCATAAATTGAACAAAGGAAATCCACAAGGCTTTTAAGACCATCAAGTGTGTGTGAAAGTATCTCTGCATCATTTGCGTACAGTAGAGAAGGCACCAGGGTGGACTTAACCCTGGGATATCTTTACCATAGGTAACTAAAAAGGAATTCAGCCCATTAATATATAACAAAAATAATATGGGCACCAATACACACCCTTGCCTGACTCCCCTTGACAAGTTAAAGGAGTCAGAGCACCCCCCTCAGTGCCAAATCTAACTGAAGCATTAAAACCAATATGTAGGGCCCAAAGAAAATTAATCAATAGATGAGGCTGCCCAAGACTCTCCAAAATGCTCCAAAGCTTTGAGCGGTTTACCCTGTTGCAAGCACAACTCAGGTCCACAAAAGCAAGGTAAATCGCTCTATTCTTTGCCACCACATATTTGCCCACTAGCAAGTTTAGATTCAGGCCCTGCTCCATCGTCCCAATACCTTCTCTAAATCCATACTGAGCTGGACAAAGGACCTTATGTGCTTGAGCCCATTCTTCAATGTAATGTAAAATAGTACGCCCCATAATCCTAACTGTGGAGTCAAGTAAAGAGATTGGATGGTAACATCCCTTGTCTTGCCTACACCCCTTTTTAAAAACCGGGACAATAACCGCCGATTTCCAGGAATCCGGGATTTCAACTTGTGCAGTAGCATTTAATATATTCAACATAATGGTGCCCATAGACAGATGTCCCTCTTGTAAAGGTCCATTAGGACCCAATCTGGCCCTGGAGCTTTGTTTGAAGGGCTGCCCGTAATTGCCTGTTGAACATCCTCCATTCCAAAACCTATGCCTAATGGGAAAGGAGTCGCATCCTCAGCCCTGGACACCGGGGCATCTATCCCAAGTGAGTACATCTTCTCCAAATGAGCCACCGATTTAGGGCAAGAATGTTAGTTCCTATGTCATCAGGAGAAAACCACTAATCAAGCCTACCATTGACTATACGCCAAATGCCGCTTGCATCACCCAGCTTACAAGAAATCATTAGTTTCTCCCACATTTCTTCTTTAAGTAGTTGCTTCATGTTACCGACTGCTTCTTTATAGGCAGCCCTAGTTAGCTTGACAAGCTGCTGATCTCTTGGTTGGCCATAGGAGCTACATGAAAGCACTTGCTTGCTACTCTACAATTTTTATTAAACCAGCCCACAAAAGGTGCTCTTGGTGGGCCAGATAAGTCCAAGATAATTAATCTAAAGGTACTTTTTAAAGTCTGAAAACCAGTCAAGACCATAGCAAGGGAGGCCTCACAATTTAATAAAGAATTTAAAAGCACATCTAAGGTTGACCGGACGAAAGTTTCCTGCAAAGTAGGAATCAAAATATTGCGCCATCTAAGACTCCAGCCCTGGTCACTTGGGGTTAATCCTGCCATGCTTGGGACACAACTTAGAAGGTCAATAGGTGGGGCTACCATCCTCACTTCAATGGGGTTATGAACACTATCAGGTGAATCATGGACCTGACCAATGGTTATCTGCTTACTCCACCCTACAAACATTGGCCGGCTAATGGAAGCATTACCCACCAGTACCATTCGGTTACAAATACCAGCCTGTCCAAGAGCTTTATGTAACTGCCATCCTTTAGAGTTGGGTGCTTCAGAACTCAAGGCAACATCTCCCAGTACAAAAGGGTCTAAGATAGTGGGGTTTGCACCTAACTTAGCATTAAAATCACCAGCTAGGAGAAAGTTAAAACAACCCATCTATAAACCGGTCCTAGCCTCCAAAATAGACAATACTTTGAATAAGGTTTTGATCTGGCATCCCAAGTCACATACCGAATTATAAAAATTAACTAAAAAAAAAATAAGACAGTTGGGAAAAGACAACCTACAGTATCTGGAACCCAAACAGGACCAGTATAACTCTAGAGAGTATAGAAATGCTGAATATGACGGCTAAGTCTCCCCATGAGCTCTTTGACCAGGAGAAGTGGGTGGCTGGAATTATATAAGACTCATAGCCTTCCACAGTGAGCAACTTCTGTGCCCATGTTTCCTACATTAGGATCAAATCATAGTGAGAAATGAATGTCACCCACTCAAGGTCAGAGATCTTATGCCTGAGGCCCACACAATTCCAAGACAAAAACTAAGGCCCTGATTTATACTTTTTGGTGCAAAACTGCATTATCACAAAAAAGTTTAGCACCGGCTTGCACCATTTTTGAGCACCAGCTGGGCACCATATTTATGGAATGGTGCCAGCCAGTGCAGAGGGTAGGCTAGCGCAAAAAAACATGACATTAGCTGGATGGGGCTGGCGGTATGGAAGAAGGGGGTTTTGCACCACAAAATGACGATAGGCAGGTTAGAGTAAAAAAAAATGACTAACCTGCCTAGAGTCATTTTCTGATGCAAAACCGTCCATACCACATGACTCCTGTCTTAGAAAAGACAGGAGTCATGCCCACCACCTCAATGGCCAGCACAGGGGACCAGGGTCCCCTTGGCATGGCCATTGCACCCAGTGCCATGTAGGAGGGCCCATTTCAGGGCCCCCAATGGCACTAAAAAAATAATAATACTTACCTGTACTTACCTATACTTACCTGGGATGGGGTCCCTCATCCTCTGCTGTCCCTCTGGTGTGGGTTGGGGTGTCCTTGGGGCCTGGGGAGGGCACCTGCAGGCTTATTCCATGATGTTCCACCATGGAAATAGGACCACAGGTCCCATAACGCCTGCCCTGTCTCAGGCGTCAAAAAATGGTGGAAAGCATTTTTTGACGCCTCATCCCCCGTGTGTGATTTTTGCATGGGAGGATAAATAATACCCTTGGGCCTTGGAGTTGTTTTTTGCCCGGGAACGCCTACCTTGCATCTCATTGATGCAAGGTAGTTTTCCGCTGGCAAAAAAAATGACTTCAGCTCCAATATTTTGGCGCTAGACATGTCTGGCGGCAAAATATAAATATGGAGTTAAGTTTGCAGCGGATTTGCGTAAAACAAAAATGACACAAATCCGGCGCAAACAGAGTACAAATATTCCCCTAAGTTCCATACCCTCTCTAATAGTGGTTCCTTTAGATGGACAATAACTTGGCTTGCCACCCACCATGCTAACTCCAGTGACAGTAGTACTAAGGAGACAATCGTTACTGTCCAAATCGCTCAAGGTGAGAAACCTATTCCTTGTTGGGATAGGAGAAGCCCTTGCAACAAAAAAACAGAGGTTGGCCCCACATTAGGTCGGGGCTGTAGGTGCTTATGGAAAAAGCCCAGAATGATGCCTCTATCCAGGGAATGTGAACACCTAGAGGTATAAATGAATTACCTAGCCATGCTAGGTGATCTACAGTTAATCACCACACAGTCCCCTTTGATCCTATTATCGACTGGACCCACCCAATTCACCCTCCTTTCAAATAAAATGTCTCTATGCCATTGATGTCAAAGTCAGAGTTTTGACTCAGCCAATGGTAAACTTTATTCTGGAGGTTGACTGTAGACTCCTCCCTAGATGACCTAAGGTGGGGCACTACAGCCATAACTGCAACATATGGGCATCAACCAGTTGGAAAATTCAAGCACGCCAGATGTTTGGTTGAAAGGTACTGGGCTTCCACACCTGTATCCAGAGGGGCCCCAGTCTCCTCTTGGTTGGTCCAATTCTTTTGGGCCCGCCGTCAACTAGTCTAGAAGGACATCCCATTACTGGTTGTCACAGGTAAGGAAGGCATGCCAGCAGGAGTGATAGGTACATTACTTGGATTCAAAACACCAACCTCCATAGTATGTAGTCTGCTCCTTAGTCCAGGATTTCTAAGAAACTAGTGACTTTGTACCAGTGGCCAAGAGGAAATGCCAATCGAAGAGCATAGTGACCTGCGATCCCTCTGGCGGTGCGATGGTTGAAAGAGGTTCCCAGACCACTTAGGGAATGAACCCATTAGAGTGGGATTGTCTTTTTGATAAACTTAAATTTATGTTCAAGAAATGTGTGGAAACATTGGTTGAGAGACTCCATAGTTTGAAATTGACTGTTCTTACTTCTAAATCTGTCACCAATGTTACTAATGTTAACAACCCATCATCGGTTAGCGTGGTACACTTGGAGACTTTAATCTTGGAGGGGACCTTTCATCCTCTTAAAATCCCCACTTGGTATCTGAGTAGTCCAACACAATACCACAACACACCTGTACAATGTCACAGCCTAAACACAAGAGAAACACAATAAGTACCACCCACACACAAATACAACAAACAAATCACAACCCATGACACAACATAACAACATAAAATAGCACAACTGAATACCACTCAACAGTCCAACTTAATTCCACACAACAGTGAATCTCACCAGCACAGCATATCATAAAAACAATGCAATAACATAAGACAACCATATAACAACATCAAACAATATTGAGGTGTGCTAAATAGCATTTTTTTTCTTTACTGTGTGTTGCTTTTTGTTTGAACTGTTTGTATTCCTACTGTGTTGTGTCATTAATCGGTTGTGTTTCTTGTAGTGCTTTGTTATAGGAAAGTCCACCATTTTGCCCTGGTCAACCCCAAATGTTTTGACTGATACTGGTGGTTACTGACTCTGACTGTGCCCAAGGCACTGCTAACCAGTCCCAGGCCTAGTGCCTTGTGTAAAATGGAATATGCAAATTTGGGCTAATTTTATTTGACTGCCCCAACCTACCTATAAGTGTCCCTAGCATATGATAGGAAATGTAGTTTTAGGGACCCCAGCATTCATAGTACACCAATAGGTGCACTGCTGTGGGGCCCAGTGTCATTTTAAAACCAGACCTGCCTTGCTGGCTGCTTTCAAGTTAAAGTTAAACCCAAATTCGATTTCGGAATTAAAAGTACTTCCGAAGTCCTACCCTACCTTATCTTGACATATGAGTCACCCATAAGGTATGCCCTAAGTGCTCCCAAGGCAGTGTGCATTGTAACTATAAGCAGGGACTTTATAAAATATGTTTTATAAGTCCTGATGATGGAAAAATAGCCACATTTGTTTTCCCATTATAGTGAATGGGCTCTACAGGCTAACATGGAGAGATCTTATTTCAAAATAATAAAGTCTTATTTTACATAGGAAGGTGTTAAATTTAGCAAGTTTAGTATACAACTCAAAGTTATAATAAACCCAAAAACTTGCCACTGTTGGATTTAATATAACTTGGACATGGAAAGAGTTTTAGAACTCTTGCTGAAAGTGACCAACTTCAGCCCCGTAGTACCTTTCTCCGATTGGTCAGCCTCTGGCAGTCTGAGCCAGGTTGCCTTGATGAGGTGTGAAGTGGCCTGAGCTGAAACAAAGGAAGCATTTGGTGGGAGGAGATCTGCCTCAGCAGATGGTAGACCAGTATGAGGGTAGAACAGCCAAACTCGACTTCAAAGGAGGGAAGGACATTTGGGACAGCAACAACTGAATTTTTCCCATCTTAGATTTTGGAGGAATGTTGGCCTTGGGACTGATTTTTGCCACACTTCCCAGGAAGTGGACACTCAAGAGGGTGGTGGCCTGCATGTGATTGGACAGGAGCACCCCCCCTGTTTGCTACCTTAGGAGCAAGGATAAATATGGCAGAGCTGCCCCCACACTTCAGATCCATACTGAAAAAAGTCAAGAAGGAGAAGGACCGCCCTGCTGGACCCCTGGCCTGCACCTGGACACTACACTCAGAAGGACTGCACCAGCTGCACAGTTTGGGCTTTGCCAAGAAAACAGATTTGCTTTGCTTCTACAACTTCAAGAAGGGATTCTCTGTAAGCTACAGGTAGAAAGAAGCTGACTTGCGTCCCCTGCATCAAGTCCTGCAAAAATAGGCCAGCTGCCCAGTGGCCAGTGGTAATTTTAGTATTTTCCCCTGCATCAAGCCCTGAAGAAATTGACCAGCTGACCATTGAGCTGTGGTCATTTTTGGATTAGAACCAGGTGCATTCTGGGAGTTGAAGTCCTAACCCCCATGGAGCAACTCAGAGCTTCTGGAACCTTGGAGTGAGTTATGGACACCCGAAGGACTTTAAAAGCACTTGTGGAAGAAGGTCCAGAAGTTTGGAGAAGTTTGGAGTAACTTTGGAAATAAGCTCCATAAGTGGACCAACCCGATGTCATGAGTCAAGCTGGCCAATGTCAACTGTGACCCGAGATGACTTGCAGGTTCGTCTCACTGAAAAGCTCCAGAGCCCAAGACTTCAAGGATTTGACTGGGGTTGGTGGAAAGGCAATATGACGACATTACATTGAAATTGGCTTGCTGAAGAGGGTTGTCTAACGTCTGGGAAGAAAAGCTCCCCAAAATGTTTTTAGGTCCGAAGGTAAACGTTTGATGAGGCCTCCCGTGCATTGTACCTGAAGAGGGCTCCAGCGAAGTCGGCTTCAACGTTTGACTTCGTCCCGGTCACGACTAATTGTGAAGATAAAACTTTAACCAAGGCCTCCCACTCAGTGTAGGTGAGCAGGCCTCTATCGCAGTCGGCCTCAATTTTTGGCTTTGCCCTGGTCGAGTGTAAACAGATGTTCAGATTGAGGCTTTTGATTTCTAGGTGCTAGAAAACATTTAGGGGGTCATTATGGCCCCAGCTGTCAGTGGAAATGTGGCGGTAGTACACATTATGACATTGGCGGGTTGGTTGAAGCCAACCCACCAATGTACCATACTGACCGCCATGGCAGTAGCAGCTGCGGGGCTGGAGATAACAATCTCCAACCCGGCAGCCGCTACTGTCCTGCCGACAGCATTATGAACCTATCTACCACCATGGTTTTCGTGACGTTCGTAATGCCACAAAACCACAGCGGTAGGCCCTACCAGTGACAGGGAATTCCTTCCCTGTCACTGGTAGGAGGTGCACCCACGCCCCCAACACTCCCCAGACAACCCCCGATCCACGCTCCCACCTTCAATCCTTCCCCCATACATGCACACTTGCAGGCACACACCACGCATTCACACACTCACTCACACAGGCATACACGCATTCATACACACATGCACCAGTTCATTCACGCACATATCCGTATACACATCCAAACTTACACACAGACACGCATTCACATTTCCATTCATTCACACATTCTCACACATGCACACACACACTCACAAGCAACACTACACACTCATTCGCATGCACGCACACACTCACACATTCATGCAAACCCCCCCACAAACATACACAACACCCACCATCCCCTTCCCTGTCAGAAACCCAACTAACCTGAATGCAGGGGGTCTTCTGGCAGGGGACAGGATGGGGCACTGCTACCGCCAACAGGGCCCACCAGCAGATGACCGCCAGGCTGTATTATTTGTCATAATACGGCTGGCGGCGGTCTACTGGTGTGGCACTGCTTGTGGTAGCAGTGCCACCTTAACGTCGTCTGCCAGCATGGCCACAGCTGTATTTCCACCTTTCTTGTGGCAGAAATCCGGCTGTGATCATATTATGGCAGGCGGATGTTAGCCACGGCGACAGTCTTTTGGCGGCCGTCGCCGCGTCGGTACTTACCGCCAAAGTTATAATGTGGACCTTAATCTTTAAAAATTAATATCTCCAGTTCCCTTTATTGTTTTTTTGATATTTCAGTGTCATTTTAAAGATAAAATAGAATTTATTTTCATAAATTGGTGTGGGCTTTTATTGTGTTTTGTGTTTTACTTATTTAATGTTTTGCTGATATTGAATGCTTTACACACCTATCTCCTAAATTAATCCTAGCTGCTCATGGCCAAGCTACCACCAGTTGAGCCAGGATTAATTTATTGGGATCTTGACTGGCCCTAGTGGGGGATTGTGGCCTTTTGCTAAGTGTAGTTACTTACCTGTCCTTACCAATAAACCACTTTCTATCAATTGTATTGTGCCCCTCTGCATTTTTAGATTTAAGAATTGTGTTAGCGTTTTTCTTTTCCTTTACTTAACAATACTATTGTGTTTAAATTGAGTTTATGTTAGTTTGCTCTTTAGTGTTTATGTTTTTTGTGTTGTGTTTCTGTGCATTGAAGTGTTAAAGTTTTCTTCTTTCATTGCTGGTTTGGTTTGAGTTTTCTCAATGTGTGATGTTGCTATTCATTTGTTTAGCTGAGTTGTGTTGTTTTGTTCCTCTGTTGTTTTGGTATATTCAGTTGTGCTATGTAGCTTCCTTTTTAGACTTCACCAAATGTGGTTACTTTGCCAGTCAAAAGCAATATACACTGTTAAATTCAAATGAAAAACAAACATTTGCCAAAATCAAAAGTAGCAACGTTTTACAGGACAATCATTAGTCTAAAAACATGACATGGATCACTCCTTAATTTAGCAGTTTTAATGGTCAGTTTATGGAGCCAGGATACTAAAATTAGGAACTAGAAAAAAAAACAATTGCCAGGATAGTTTTTCATGGACACCTACAGTAGTCAAAAAAGGGTCTCAAACAGGAGCCATGATAATGCCCCTGGGTACAATCTTTGCCAGTGTGCTTCTCTTTGAAGGCTAGGGCTTGCCTGTAAAAGCTGGTTCCATCAAGAAGAGGGAATAAAATAAGACAAGACTTGCTCATTGAACCAGACAAAAAACAACCTACATTGAATGGTTGGTGTGGTAAGGAGAGCTCATACTTATGCAGGGAGAACAAATTTAGGGCCTGATTACTACCTTAGCTGGTAGAATACTCAATCACTAACGTGACGGATATCCCTCCTGCCTTTTTACAAGTTCCATAGGATATAATGGAACTTATAATATGGCGGTCGGGATATCTGTCATGTGTGTGATGAGTATCCCATCCACCAACACCTTAATCAGGTCCTTAGTAATATTTGAAGAACAAAGTGCGGCATAATGTTACACACTGTTGGAAATCGCCCTTTCTGCAGCATTATCCTCAAACGTTTTTTTTTCCTTCTGCTAATTTTTCTGACCTTCTGTTTGTTGGCTTTAGGACTCTGGGTACTTTACCACTGCTAATCAGTGCTAAAGTGCATGTGCTCTCTTCCCTAAAGATAGTATAATTGGTTTACACCTGTTTGGCATATTTCATTTACTTGGAAGTTTTTTGTATTGTGGTATACCATATACTCCAGGGCCTGTAAACTAAGTGCAACTAGGGGCCTGAAGGAATGATTGTGCCACCCACAGAAGTGGCCTTTCAAGCCTGCTTCACTGCAGTGCCTGTGTGGGAATTTTACTCCAACTTTAACTTGGCATTTAAAATTACTTCCAAGCCTTAAATTCCTCTTTTATTACACATAGGTCACCCCTCAGGTAGGCCCTAGGTAGCCCCATGGGCACGGTACTGCGTAAGTGAAATTTAAGACATATACCTTTATGTTTTATATGTTCTAGTAGTGACAAGCAGCCTATTTCATTTTTCCACTACTGTGAGGTCTGCTCCTCTCATAGGTTAGCAAATGGGAATTCCCTTATACATGTTTCAATGGTAATTCCTGCTCAAAAAGGAGTAGCCTTGTCATGTTTGGTATGATTGCAATGGTATTGATAAAACCAACTTACTGGTGCAGTTTAATTTTCCATTACTATTTTAGAAATGCCACTTTTAGCAAGTGAGCATTTCCCTGTGCTTTTATCTCTGTGTGCTTTGTAATCCATTTCTAGGCCTGGGTGACAGCTACACTTTGTGCATACTTTCTAGACAGTCACAACACAGGAAGGGCTGGGTGCGGCAGGCGATACATCTGCATTTATCTTCAAACTGATAGTCTTCCAGGGGGGTGGGGGAGAGAGAGGTCGTTCCCACTTACATTTGTATGGGTTGTGTCCTGCCCTCACACAAAGGGCTGATTTATCCACTATTGGCATCTGGAGACAAGGCTGGGTTAAAAGGTCTTGTTGTGCACTTGAAAGGGTTCCTTTGCAGTCACCCCTTGATCAAAGACATTTTGAAGTATAAATAGAGATTTTCTGATCCCATGTGCATGAAGCACTTTAGGATCTCCATTGGAACCAAGGACACTCTGACAGGGAGAAGGACTGCTGTGCTGCCAGGAGGGACTGCCACTTTGCTACTTGTTTTGCTGTGTTGGCCTGCTGCGTGCTGTTTCTTGCCTTCAGTGATAAGGACTGGACTTGCACTCTACATCCTTGACCCTAAGTGCTCTCCCAGAAGCCAGAAACACTTGGCAAGACCACCGCCCGGAAATTTATCTCTCCTGATTGCCCCCCTTGAGTCCCACCCTGTCACCTTGTCCACTTTGAACTGCCTTTGCTCCCCTTCGTATGGCCCCTTGGACACTGGAACTATGCTACAAGCAGCCTGGAACAATACCCTGGACTTTCCTCTACCATCACCCCATTCCTTTGAACTTTTCAGTCACTTATTTGCACTACAATAAACACCATTGAAACACAATTTGGGTGACACAGTTTTATGTTTTAAAAAGGTGCATTTGTGGGAACAGTCACATCGAGTGCAAATGATCTGAACACTGTGATAGCATACACATAATGACCTATAACTGTCTGTAGTGATCACATCAGGACATTGTTGTCATATGACCCACATCTGCAAAATGAGAAGCCATAGGTAAGAGTAAGTTGAGATGCAAAGGAAGTGACTGCCATCATACTACAGCCACACGGATAAATCAATAGTCAGAGTAATGGTCAGTTCCACTCTCTCACCTGTGTGTCGTTGGAAGTATTGACATATAACTGATGTTCTGTTGTCCTCATCCTTACCCTCTGCATCCTCATCCTCACTGTCCTCAGGGTCCACTGCTTCCTCAGGTCATCTCCAGTCCCCTACTCCTGCCAAAAAGACACATGACGTCTGAGGGCCAGGTTGTGCAACATGCAGCACACCACTACTATCTGGCAGACCTTACCGGGTGAGTAGCACAGGGATCCACCTGTCAGATGGAGGCACCTGAACCTGGCCTTCAGGAGACCGAAGGTCCTTTAGATTATTTGTCTGGTTCACCTATGTACATCTTTATAACGGTTCTCAGCCCCTGTCCTGCCATTTCTCAAAGGGGTCAGGAGCCACAATAGGTTTGGGTAGCCAGAGTCACCTGCAAGTATTGAGGGACAACATTTAGCCTTACACAATCCTATGGGGATAACACCTGAAGGCATACACTGACATACAGTGGGTGGGGGCTCTGGCTCACTATCAGCCACACCCTGCACCTCTGTAGCTGGGTCATCGCATTTGGGATGCTGCTATTCCTTAGGACGAAAGCGTCATGCACCAACCCAGGATACTTGGCAGTGACGTGGGAGATGTACTGGTCCGCCAGGCACACCATTTGCACATTCAGTGAGTGGAAACTCTTACGATTCCTGAACACTTGTTCATTCAGGTGGGGGGACAAACACAATATATGTACCGTAAATTGCCCAAATAATAATGGGGATATGCCCCATTGCATAGAATCCTGCCTTCACAGTGGCCAGATCTTCGAACTGGGGGAAAGCAATGTAGCTGCACATGTGTTTCACCAAAGCAGACAAAACCCTTGCCAGCACAATTGAAAACATTCGCTGTGACATTCCAGCTGCCAAGCCCACTGTCACTTGGAAAGAACCAGTTGCCAGGAAATTGAGCACTGATAGTACTTGCAAAAGAAGGGGGATCGCAGCGGGATGACGGATAGCTGATTTCAGGTCAGGCTCCAATTGGGCACACAGCTCTGTGATTGTGGCCCTGTCCAGTCTACAAGTCAGTCTAATGTGCCTGTCCTCCAGTGTAGCCACGTCCACAAGGGGTCTGTACACGGGGGTTCGTCTTCTACTCCCATTCATCCCCAGCGGTAGGTATTTAAGGGACGCAAGAGTGAGTAGACTGTCACAATTTATACAATGGAACTACTACCTCAGTGTACATAGTGCGCTTATGTGATGGGACAGTAAGGATGGCAAGGTATGTGTAAATCTAAGCAGTGACGCAGTCAAGGTTAATCTGATCATTGTCCACCACCATAAAATGGCGACCGCGTGTCCTGTATGTAGGGACATGTGGAAGTAAGGTAACTCTGTCAACGTTGGGCGTCATGGCAGAAGGGGGTCTTACACCACCGTGCAATTCCTCATTGGATATTATGGGGCTCTATGGAGTACAGTGGCCAATGGGGATCCGCGTCGGTGGTGATGGTGTGCACCGCGGCGGACGTGACTGCCATTTTCTATCTGATTCCTCACTTGTTTCCTGATTTTCAACAGGAGAACACCCGCACTGCGTGTGCTGCTATTACCTGTGTCTGGAACCTACCATGGCCCGTGTGACCGGGGAAAGGGCCCCTGCCTTCACTGCGGAGGAGTTGGAGCAATTGGTGGATGGTGTCCTACCCCAGTATGGACTGCTGTGTGGGCCTCCAGACCAACAGGTGAGTACACCTTGGGCACGATGCAGGTGGGAAGGATGCATGGAGATGTGTGTGCAAGCATCATGTCATTCGGGGGCATTGTCATGTGGTGGTGTACATGGTGTGCGCTGGGTGATGTGTGTGCCAATGGTGACGGAAACGGGATTGGTGGACTATATGTGTGACAGGCTGGATTGTATGTGTATTGGTGTTCTCCCATCTGTATTGCCTCTGCAGGTCAGCTCCCATCAAAAGAAGAGATTATGGCGTGCCATCACCAAGGATGTGTGGATCCTGAAGGTCTATGGTAGGCGAAGCACCCACTGTCAGAAATGGTGGGAGGACCTGAGACGCTGGGCACAGAAGACCATGGATGCCCAGCTAGGGATGGCCTCTCAACGAAGAAGGGGTGCCTGTCAGAATCTGACCCCCCTGAAGGCCTGCATACTGGCGGTGGCCTACCAAAAGCTGGATGGGCACTTCAGGTCATCCAGCAGCCACAGGGGGCTGAGTACAGTGGCCGTTACAACAATAATTTGTAGATGGCATGGGATCCGGGTGGTGGGTGTAAGGCCAGACATTGCATAGTGATCCAGCTCCAGGGTAATGGTTAAAATGGAAAACATGTCAGACTGTGCTTAGTGGGTCCCAGGAGGGGTGCAGTTGATGGTGGTTGGCCCTCATCTTGCTGTGGCATATAGCCAATTGTTTGGCAGTGCAATGCATAGAGCTAAATCCTGATCCCTGTGTGTGACGATACTGTGCATGCCTTCTGTGGTGTTGGTGCAGTAATTAACCTAGTGCTCCCTTTCGCTCTCCCCACCTTTTTCTTCTGCCATCCTGTACATGTGTGCATTAGTATAATCTGGTGAAGGAGCAGGGGCACTGGTGACATAGAAAGTTGCATCCCACAGGACCCAGGAGGCAGAGTCCACCAACCCTGAGGGAACCAGTAGGACGGAGGGTGAGGGGAGCACCACAGCAGAGACAGGAGGTGACAACACAGACTCAGATACCTCCTCTGATGGAAGCTCCCTGGTGGAGGTGGACACCTCTGTGACCACTCCAGCTGCAGGTACTGCCGCCACCCCGTACCAGCACCTCTCAGTAGCCCCTCAGTGAGTTTCCCATGCCCACTCACCCAAGAGGGTGGGCATCTCCTTCGTCCCAGGCACCTCAGGCCCTGCCCCAGTGAGCCTTGCTGCCCTGAGTGAGATGGCTATTGACCTCCTGAGATCCATGTCTGTAGGGCAGTCAACCATTGTTAATACCATCCAGGGACCGGCATCCCAGATGCAGCAATGCAATGCATTCCTGGAGGACATCCATGGTGGATTGGCGGCCCAACAGAGATCAATTCAGGCTCTGGCCTCCTCTCTGAGGGCAGCCATTGTCCCTGTTTATACCTTCCCCCTCCGAATACCACTTCCCAGTCCCAGTCTCCTCAAGCTCAACCCTTCCCATGCACACATACAGACGAGCATGCACACAAGACATCACACAAGAGTAGCACAGTCAAACACAGGCACCACACTCCAGCCCACAAGCAGTCACGCAAACACCAGACAGTTGCACAAACAACCACATCCACTGCCTCCACTGTTTCCCCCTCCTCCTCCTCCTCCCTCACAGTCACGTTCACACTCACACCTGCATGTACTGCATCAACATCCATCACCAGCATCACCACACTAAGCAGCACACACACACCTCACTAGTAGACACCTCCACAACATCCATGCACGCGTCCCCTGTGTCCTCTCCCACCCTGTCTGTCTGTCCCGTCCTAAAGGACACAAACGCAAGCACTCAGGCACCCAAGAGCCATCCACCTAACACACACACACACATTGCCCATGCACCTGCACACAAGTCCAGCAGAAATACACCTCCAACAACCACTCCATCCCTCCTCCCTCTTCTCAACCTACCATCCCTTAGACGCTTTTCCTTGCCCAACTTGACCTCTTCCCTCCCCTCCCCTGTCCTCCCCAAAGAGCAGGGTCCCAATGACCCAGCCCAGCACCTCAGCCAAACAGTCCACGCTGACAGTGGAGGCACCTTCTAGTCGTGGAGGCAAGACAGTGATGGATCCCACTCCATCAACCAGGAAGAGTAAGGATCCCACTCCCCTTGCCCTGAAGGGGAAGAAGACCTCAACCCTTGCTATGAAGGGGAAGAAGCCCTCAACTCCTGCCATGAAGGATAAGGAGGCTGCACCTCCTGCCATGAAGGGGAAGTAGCCCTCGACTCCTGTCATGAAGGTGAAGGAGGCCACACCTCCTGCCATGAATGACAAGAAGCGCTTGACTCCTGCCACTAAGGAGAAGGAGGCTGCAACTCCTGCCATGAAGGAGAAGAAGCCCTCGACTCCAGCAGAGGCTAGCAGGTTGACACCACCACCAGTGGTCATGGAGCCCTCACCTGCAGCTGAGGCAGTGCAGCCCACTCCTCCTTCAGAGGCTGCACCTTCACCTGCTGAAACAGTACAGCCCTCACCTCCAGCAGAGGCTGCTCAGGAGGCACCTTCACCTGCTGACACAGTGCAGCCCTCACCTCCAGCAGAGACTGGCAGGGTGACACCACCTCCACCAGTGGTAACAGAGCCCTCACCTCCAGCAGGGGCAGTTCAGCCCACTCCTCCTGCAGAGGCTGCACCTTCAACTGCTGGGACAGTCCAGCCCTCACCTCCAGCAGAGGGCATGTAGGCCACCCTCCTGGGACTGCTGTACAAGGAGCCCCCTCGAGAACCAGTGGGCAAGTCACCCACCTGAGAGACTGTGACCTTGCACTCCCCAGCACAGAGAAATGGGCATGGAGCCCCCTCCAGAAACAGTGGGCAAGTCACCCACCTGAGAGACTGTGACCTTGCACTCCCCAGCAAAGAGAAATGGGCATGGAGCCCCCTCCAGAACCAGTGGGCAAGTCACCTACATGAGGGACTGTGACCTTGCACTCCCCAGCACAGAGAAATGGGCATGGAGCCCCCTCCAGAACCAGTGGACAAGTTCCCGACTTTGGCTGAGGTGCCCCTCATCCCCCATCCCTGTGTGGTACCTGCCCAGTTGAAAAATTATGCCCCTGCAGAGTGTTGTGCAGATGATGTCAGGAGACAAGTTGGGCCTTGGACTGTGCCCTGTGGCCATGTGGGCCCTTTGTTCTTTGGACTGGGCATTGGCCCTTTGTCGACATTTGTACATATCCCTTTTTTATTCAATTGGTTCATTTGCTGGCTCTTCCCATTCAATACATTCTCATTACTGCCTTCCTGTTCTCCTTGCATTATTATGCAGTGTACCATTGTTTTCATCTGCAGCTGGTTGTGTGTAGGTGTGTGTGTGTCACTCTCCTTTTCCTCCCTCTCTCCCTTGTGTACTAGGTGGCTGTACTCACTGTCATTGTCATCATCGGCGTTGGTGTTCCAGGTGTTTCTGGCGTAAAAGAGCATCGGGAAGACCTGCAGTTTCGGTTCCAGGGTGGTGTTGGTCTTCTCTGTGTCTCTGTAGGTGAGTCTTTCATCTTCTGTATTTGTTTCCGCCAGGCTTTTGATGGTGTTGGTTCCACCCTGGAAATCGTGGCGGTGTACTGTGTCATTATATGGTGGGCGGTACTTTGTCTTCCGCCTGGCTGTTGATGACGACAACCAGCGTGTGTGGTGTTAATGCCCAGGCGGATGATGTGGTGCATTGGCTGTCTATGGGAGTTCGCACCGCCATGCTCATAATTTGGCAGTAGTTACCGCCGGCCTGTTGGCGGTATTTCTGCCGCTTTATCACTCACCGCCAATGTCATGATGAAGGCCAAAATGATTGAAGGATTCCGGCTCATCAGAAATTACTATATCATGTGCAATAGGCATGCAGACGCCTCTGTGCCCTACGCTAGGGGTGTAATTACAGTACAAAATTGAGTAGAATTGCAGGTGTGCTGTGTATTATCTTTTTACTACAATTCAGGTGTTTGTCTCTGAACACATCTACTGTGTGTGCCATGTTTAAGGTATGTTGTTTTGGTCTTACTATGATCAGGGTAACAAGTACTATCTAAATGAAGATATAATGGGAAATGTATCTTTGAATCATGTTGTTTTGGTCTTGTTTTATGTACAATATATTATATATTTTTTTATATAATCCATTGTGGAATCTCTTTTTTGTGGTGAAGTCATTGTGTTACTGTGTGCGTGTGTTGCACCAACGCTTTACACATTGCCTCTGAGGGTAAGCCTGATTGATCTGCAGTAAGCTACCAGAGGGTGGGCACAGGTGATCTTTGTTGTGTAACCGACTTGCCCTGACTAGAGTGGTGGGCTCTGCCTGGCTTTGGTGCATACACTAGCCAACCAAAAACCCCATTTCTAACACGTAAACACACAGACATGGAGACCCACTGTAATGTGTGCCTACGTTTCTCATGCCCATGCAATTGCACACAGTTTCATTCCACATACATTCCTCTTTTGAGATGAGCGAGCCAAAACATTTACAGGGAGAGCCAAGGCAGAGCCGAGTCAACGGTGGGCCCTTACTATAATAGCTCATGCACAAGCCAAGCCTTGAAAATATTTGACATGTAAATCAGCCAATAAACATCATGTTATAATATAAAGTGCCCTCAAAATTTAAAAAAGTGCATTTCCTTAACAAGCGGACTTGTTTCACCTTAATAAATCAGATTATATGACTACATCAAGAGTATTTATTAAAAATCAGAGTTTTTAAACATGAACTGAAAAACATTACCATCCATGTCAATCATAATACTATTAGTGAACAAAGAGGCAAATCATTTGACATGTGCAACCTTTGTTTGGCCCAGTTTCTTATTATAGATGGAGCAACATTATAGACTATTAAATCAAATCAGAAGGTTTTTATATCACACACATCCTCATCTGACATCTATGAATGTGCTCTTATAAGGGGTAATGAATAAAAAGGAGGCTTGGTTAAATAAATGTAGCGAATAGGGAAAGCTGGTATTCATCTCATATTTTCTAGTTTCATACTGTGAAATTCAGCCACTAGATAGACATCTTTTTCTGACATCAAAGGTCAATGCTTTGTTCTTAATTATTGAGGGATGAGATCAACTAGTGGGTGACAGGTAGATTCCACATTTATTTGATTTTTGGCAGTTTTCTACAGTGAAAACCTTAAACAGGTACATAAAAGTGCTTCACAGCAGACACAGACTATGTTACACTTGTTTTTCAGCACAGGAAAAATTGCTAGAATTCACAGGACGCTGACCGATGGCAGAGATTAAAATCTGGTTCCATCTTTGGAAATTAAGCTTGTTTTGTGTTTGAGATACCAAGAGCATTGGATCTGAGCCAGAATCAGGCAACTGGTTTGAGTTTGGCTCAAGCTTTCAGTGGCTCACTGATCTCTACTCCTCTCACAATCACTAGACATGAGTGATCTCAGCCATGAAAAACCTTTACTCTTTACCATTCGTGACTCTTCGGACAGTTCTTCAGTAGAGCACCACAGCTCTAAATAACTACAATGTGTGTTAATATTTAATAGTTCTGATTTCATGCAAGTGTTTTGACTACCAACAGGGGTATTGACATCTGAGTGCTAGTTTTAAAAAGGGAGGTATGTGGATTATTTTTAAATCTCTTCCCCATATAAGTCTCTAGCTTTTGTTTTAGCACAGATACTTCCACCAAGTTTGCACTGGTGCTATCTGCTTGTTCTCAGTGTTAGAAATTGGGGCCCATATTTATACTTTTTGACACAAACCAGCGGCAGCGCTGGTTTGCGTCAACATTTTTACTGCCGGCTAACGCCATTCCTACGCGCCATGCGGGCGCCGTATTTAAGGAATGACATTAGCCGGCGGGGAAAATGGATGTTGTGCGTCAAAAAATGGTGCAAGTCAGAGTTGAGGCAAAAATCATGCCTCAAACCAGACTTGCACCATTTTTTGATGCAGAACCCCCATTGAAACGACTCATGTCTTAGCAAAGACAGGAGTAATGCCCCCTTGCCCAATGGCCATGCCCAGGGGACTTCTGTACCCTGGGCATGGTCATTGGGCACAGTAGCATGTAGGGGGGCCCAAATTAGGCCACCCATGCCACTTAAAGAAATAAAACAAAAATGCTTACCTCAACTTACCTGTACTTACCTGGGATGGGTCCTCCCATCCATGGGTGTCCTCCAGGGGTGGGTGAGGGTGGCAGGGGGTGTCCCTGGGGGCAGGGAAGGGCACCTCTGGACTCCTTCCATGGTCAGAGACCATGGAAGTGAGCCCATAGGTCCCTTAACGCCTGTCCTGACCCAGGTGTTAAAAAACGGCGCACATCAGGCTGTGTGCCGTTTTTTAAGGCCCGCCCCCTCCTGTGCGTCAAAATGATGCTGGAGTATAAATAGGGCGCACAGGCCTTAGTCATTTTTTGTGCGGGAACGCCTACCTTGCATGTCATGAACGCGAGGCAGTTTCCCGCATCCAAAAAATGACGCACACGGAGGAATTTTGACATCCGCGGGCTCGGGCGTCAAAGTTTAAATATGGTGCATGGTTTGCGCTGAATGTGCATAAAAAATGTTGACGCACATTTGGTGCAAACAGAGTATAAACATGCCCCTGGGTATGCAAAAAAAAAATGTTTGCACACGCTATTTGGCTAATAATGATGTGATAACCAAGAGCACAACTACAAAATAATGATGGACGAAGAGCTGAAACTTTTCAAACACTCATTCCATTCACAAATCTGGGTTAAAACCATCCATCCATCTACCCACCCATCCATCCATACATGCATCTATCCATCCATTCATCCAACCAACCAAACCCAAATGGTAACTGGTGGACATTTTTTGTACTGGTGGGTTTTTAATATTGGTATTACCTTGGGAGACTAATTGATTCTGAAACTTAGAAGATTTCAAGTGATTTCACGTCTTTTAATGGTACAGTGAACCTGGGTGTGCCTAATTAAAAACATATCATTTCTCCATCTATTGGCTTGGGAATATTGCATTAACAACATGTGGGCAAAATAAATTTTACTTGCAAAGCTTCCCAAAGTCTGTAAATGTTGAAAGTTGTGCAAGGGAAAATTGGGCTGATTGCAGAAGCCCCCTCACTTTTTGCTCCCATTTTTAGCTGACATTGGTCTTTTCTGACTCTGACTTGCTCAAGGGCCAGTGCTCTGTTTAAAATGGTATATGAAAATTAAAGGCACAATTATATTTGGCTCTGGCAATCTACCTATAAGTTCCTAGTATATGGTAGGGCATGTAGGTTTAAGGACCCCAGGGTAGGTAGGGCACCCCTAGGTGCACTGTGTGGTCCCTGGTGTCATTGTAAAGGAAGGCCTGCCTTGCTGGTTGCTTTTAAATTAAAATGAACCCCAAATTAGATTTTGGAATTAAAAGTACTTCCAAAGTTTCAAACTACCTTATTCTTGCATATGTCACCCCTAAGGTGTGCCCTAGGTGCCCCAAGGGTTGGGTGCAGTGTAAATATAAGCAGGGACTTTATAAACGATGTTTTATAGGCCTGGTGAGGGAAAAACAGCCACATTAATGTTTCCCCATTGTAGTCAATGGGCTCTATAGGTTAACATTGGGAGACTTTATTTTAAAATAGACCAACACCCTATAACCACCCAACCTTGCTACCACAGCCTTTAGCTGTGGGCAGTGGGCAGTGGGGTGGACTGCAGAGCCTGCCTTGCTGCTGGTCCCTGCAACCAACCACCCTAACCACCCAACCCTGAGAGAGAGAGAGAGAGAGAAGGTGAAAGACTGGGAGAGAGAGAGAGCGATTTATGCCTTGTTGAATTACATACTTAGAATTAGATATTTCTGGGCAAATTGAAAAGAAAAATGTTTTTGTCAATTAAAAAGAGTAAGATCACCTTTCAGAATGCAACTTAAATATTTATTGTTAAAAAGAAACTAAAGCAGTAAATGACCACAAACTTCCTTAAATTATAGCTCTTAACCTTTAGTGCGCATGTTTTAGACATTAACCACTAGGCCAGAGGTGACTCCTTACGGTGCAGTGTCCAGACTTAGCTATGACTTTCAACCCATGGATTTTGAGGGTAAAAAGACTTCATTGTTGAATCACTAGGAATGTTTAACAGGAAAACACTAGAAAATTAACCAACACACCGCCAAGTGATACTAGAAGTTGAACCTTCAGCTTACTGAGTGATAGCACAAAACCTTGACCATTAGTCCAGAAGTGACTCTGTTCTGCTCTGCATCCAAATGTAACTGTAATGTTCGTACTAAACATCTTGCTAGTCTGACTCTGTGAAGTCAATGTATAGCGAGACCATTACCATGACAATCTCTCACTCTCTCTTCCATCTCAATATGGGATGGAAGAGAGAGAGAGTGAGAGTGACAGGACCACAGTGGGACAGCCTCAAGGCACCGGCGGTCCTTGCCGACTCCCCACTTTCTGCATGAGCCGGCATTGCTCCCACAAGTAAGGACCTGCTTTAAATAGCAACTCCCTGCTTGCGGGAGCACTGTTTTCATCTGCTTCTTTTCACTCATATTTGTGTGCTGGAAACGGATGAAAACTTCACAGCTCTCACTTGCAGAAAGTGAAGTGTTTGCTCTTACTTGGTGTGAGCTATCAAAGCTCCAACCAAGTCAGAGCAAACAGCTATGTCCCGTGGGTGAGCACCCTGGGACATACCAGGAGCTGGCACTAGGGAGTGGCAGTCCTCAGGGACATCTGTGGCTCCTCTAGATCCAGCACCCTCCAATGTAAAATAGCCCCAGGGGAGATGGTGGTCTTAGGGGCTAGAGGGGGCCACATGACTCCCCCAAAATTACATTTGATTAGAGCCCCGGGAATGTGGTGGTCCCCGGAGCAGCAAAGGGGCCAGGTCTCCTGCAGCATTACATTTTACTGGAACTCTGGGAGGTGTCCATCCCCAGGGCAGTGGGAGGGCTGGGCAGCCCCCCGGATTACTTTTGATTGAAGCCCCAGGGAGGTGGCAGTCCCCAGGGCTACAGAGGGGGACCGTATGGCCCCTGCATTATATTTAATCAAAACCCCAGAGAGTTGGCAGTCCCCAGGGCTACGGGGGCTGTGTGTCCCCCCTCATTCATTATGAACAAGTCCAGGGGAGGTGGCAGTCCCGTGGCATCAAAATGCGCAAGGAAGGGGACCTTGTGCACCCCCCTCCTTTATTTCAAAATCCCCCCAGGACCTGGCCCACCTGGGGTCTTCTTGAAAACAAGTGTGGGAGCCTGTGCTTGTTTTTCTTTTTACATTCTTGCCACTAATTTGTGGACTCACCATGAATTTGTGGCAAAAAAATGTTTTTTTTTTTGCCCAGAGGGTCCCTCCAGCACCAGTGCTAAGGTGTCAGGCTGACTCTACCCTGCACCTTCCCATTTTTTTATCTTTTTTTGTGGGACTGTCCTGAAGTTAAGTCTCAGGATGGCTGCCAACACTTCCTGGTTGAGGTGTTGGCAGGCAATCTGAGCTCCTTTCCGTGAGCGACCTCATTATTATTCACAAACCCTTCATGCCTCTAGATATTTATATTTCATTTTTATTTAATATTTCAAAAAGTACTTAAGGGATTTACATCACATAATAAAAAGATTTCTTTCTGGACCAAGAGCTACCCTTCTGCCAAATTTGGTGAAATTTCAGCCAGCCGCTCAGACTGTAGTCGTGCCTAAAATCCCTTGAGGAATTATAATGGGCAATGCATGTTTTTGACCCCATCCCCTTTTTCTCGACTGATCACCCTGAAACTACCCACATACAACAAGATTCACTGGAACATTTTCTCTGGGATAATCCATGAATATTCTTCAAACAGCGCCACAGATATAGACAAGTCAATAAAACACTTTTTCAATGGACTCATGGCACTAACTATAAAAATTCACACAAAAAAACAAAGGTTACAAGGAATTTATAATTAGCCTCACGTTTCACTTGCTCAAAACCTGTGAAATTCAGCAGTTATAGTTACCGAAGTTGACTCTAACTTATGCCCATGCAGTGCACTACTCATGACCTCACATTTTACATCACTCGTGACATGGTCAGTAACATCACTGATGACATCATTGATGACATCTCAAATGACATAATTTTTTAGTGAATATATATGTGTGTTTCATGTATATAATGTATATATATATATATATATATATATGTATATATATATATATATATATACATGCATACATATACACACACACACACACACACACATATATACAAATATACATATATATATTCACTTAAAAAAAACTAAAGGTTACGGGGACAATTATAGTTAGGTACTTAGGTTCTAAATTTACTCGTACAAAACCATAGAAATTCAGCAGTTAGAGTTTTTTCAAGTAACTATAAGTTGCACCCTAAGGTAACTAAGAGTATAATATATATCTACATATCTATATTGTATACATATATATCTATTGTTATATATATTGGTAGACCTGACAGCCTTAGGGTGGTCGCCCCTAACTTTTTGCCTGCCTCCCTTCACTTTTTGGTCACTGTTTTTGTTAGTTTTAGGACTCTGCACACTTTACCACTGCTAACCAGTGCTAAAGTGCATATGCTCTGACCCTTTAAACAGGATGACATTGGATAATACCCAATTGGATTATTTAATTTACTTATAAGTCCCTAGTAAAGTGCACTATATGTGCCCATGGCCTGTAGATTAAATGCTACTAGTGGGCCTGCAGCACTGATTGTGCCACCCACTTATGTAGCCCCTTAACCACGTATCAGTCCTGCCATTGAAAATCCTGTGTGTGCAGTTTCACTGTCAATTCAACTTGGCATTCAAAAGTACTTGCCAAGCCTAAAACTCCCATTTTTCTACAAATAAGTCACCCCTAAGGTAGGCCTAGGTAACCCATAGGGCAGGGTGTTGTGTAGATCAAAGGCAGGACATGTACCTGTGTAGTTTACATATCATGATAGTGTAAAACTCCTAAATTTGTTTTGAACTGCTGTGAGGTCTGCTCCTTTCATAGGCTAACATTAGGGCTACCCTCATATACTGTTTGAGTGGTAGCTTCTGATCTGAAAGGATTAGGGAAGGTCATATTTAGTATGGCCAGAATGGTAATACAAAATCCTGCTGACTAGTGAAGTTGGATTTAATAGTACTATTTTAGAAATGCCACTTCTCTGCACTTGAATCCTTCTGTGCCTTACAATCCACGTCTGGCTAGGTTTAGTTGACAGCTCCCTTGTTCATTCACTCAGACAAACCTCAAACCCAGGATGCTCAGTCACACTTGCATACATCTGCATACTGAATGGGTCTTCCTCGGCTGGGAGTGTGGAGTGCCTGACACTTACATGTCAAAGGGCAGTAGCCTGCCCTCACAAAAGGACTGCTACACCCCCTACTGGGACCCTGGCTGACAGGATGGAACTGAAAGGGGACCTTGTGCACTTCTAAGCCATTCTTTGAAGTCTTCCCACTTCAAAGCCACATTTGGGTATTTAAACAGGGCATCTGCCCCTACCAACTCAGATACTTCCTGGAGAAGAAACCTGAACCAGAACAAGAAGAACTGCTTGGCTGCCCAAAGGACTCACCTGACTGCTTTCTGAGAAGGACTGCTGCCTTGCTGTTGCCCTGCTGCCTTGCTGCTCCCTGGCTGTGCTGAGAAATGCTCTCCAAGGGTTTGGATAGAGCTTGTCTCCTGTTCTCTGAAGTCTCAGGACCAAAAAGACTTCATTCCTGCAAGAAGAAATCCCGGTGCGGCGAAAATCAACGCATAGCCTGCCAGAAATGTCGCACAGCCTACACCACGGTGAGAAAATCACAGCGTGCCGAACTAGAATGACGCAGCCCTACTTCGCAAGGAGAAGATTGACGCAGCACCAGCGTAGCGACTAGAAATTCGACGCACGGCCCACTGGATCAATGCACGGCTGAGCCGGAACGACGCAGCCCAACTTCCTGAGAGGAATCGATGCAATGCCTGCTGTGTGGTAGAATTTTCCACGCAATGCCCACCGGATCGACACAGCCCCTGTAACTTTGTTCTGCCAGCGCTGGATTTCAACGCATTGTCCCTGGGGTGTCCGAAAACCCCGCAACCTGAAGAGGATCCAAGTCCGAGCACCGGAAATCGATGCAAAGTCTTCCCTGCACGAAAAAGAAACCACACATTGCCATGTGCGTCCCGACAAATCAACGCATATCTTCCTGTTTTCCACCCGCCTCCTCCTCTGTGGCTCCTTGGGGAGATTTTGAACACAAACCAGGTATTTTGTCGTTGCAAGAGACATTTGCTGCTTTTAAGAGACTAAAGACACTTTATATAATTTGTACAGTGATATTTCAAAATATACTGATTGCATCTTAATCGTTTTGACCTGCATTTTACAAGATAAAAATGATATATTTTTTGAAACACTGTGTGGTGTATTTTTGTAGTGTTCTACTGTGTTATTGCATGATTTATTGCACAAATACTTTACACATTGCCTTCTAAGTTAAGCCTGACTGCTCAGTGCCAAGCTACCAGAGGGTGGGCACAGGATAATTTGGATTGTGTGTGACTTACCCTAACTAGAGTGAGGGTCCTTTCTTGGACAGGGGTAACCTGACTGCCAACCAAAGATCCCATTTCTAACATATGTATATATATATATATATATATATATATATATATACATTCTTCACATCAATGAAAATCCACTTCATCCTCCAACTGCAACCCCTTGTGCACATTCACAGCACAAATTTACTTAGAAAAGAATGACCATCCGGCAGGTGATTCTTTCAAGAATTCATTTATTTATTTAGTGCTGCTCCCCACTAGTGAAAACAAAAAGTGTCAACGCATTTCAGCTGTCGCCTTCCACTGGACACTGATCCTATTCTCATAACTTTTACATATAGATGTTGAGTTCTTTGTTTGTTTTCATGACTTCAGTGTTAGGAGTATCTTTTCGGCCATCTTTGAATGAAGAGTATAACATCAACAACCTAAATCTCACCCATGGCATTGTCTCATAGACATATTTCTGTTGCTTCTTTTATAATGTATATCAAATCTTCAAGATTACATATTTAAATTAATTCACAATTGATAAAACCATGTCACCCGTTTTGCATAAAATTACCATGCATCCCATTTGGAAATACTAATGCACTGTCCAACCACATAATATCAATTTAGACTGCGTCTACATATCTCTATGCGTCTTTCTAGATCATATACACATGGAAACGTTATGGCACATAGACATCCAATTCATACACTCATTTAGATGTCAATGCTTCATGTATTCAGTTTTGCTCAAAATTAATGTGTGCACAGCATGTCATATCTACTTGGACTATATTTCCTCAAACTGATGCCTATTCTGAATTGTATAACAGTGGGAACATTGTGGCACATAAATATCAAATGTATGCGCATATCTCATTGTCAATGCATCTCATGTTGTTCAGCTCAGTCTACCCCCTTATTAGTAAAGTACAATGCAATATAACAAATGATCTCTAATGCATAAATATTGCCCAGTTATAGTTATTTGTGCTTATTTGAGGATCTGGGCGCCAACACCGATAAGGATATGACACTAACTGAGGCACAGATACATTCTAATCCCTTAGACTCAACGGGTATAATTGGCGAGAGCCCACCTAGCCCCGTGGTTATGGCAGAGACTCCCCCCCAACCAGCAACAGCAGTTAGGGCTTGTAGAAAATCGTTGGGCAAAAGAGGAGTGGGGAAGGTCAGCAACTCTCGAAAGCCCCTCGAAGCTAAAACCCATACCATTAGATGGGGGATCTGATAAGTCAGTGGGTTGCTGTCATAACAGGCAGTATATAGAAAACATACTGGCAACAGTAGAGGATAAGTTAGCGACAAAAATGGCTGAAATTTTTAGCACATTATTGCTGAAAATTGAAGTACTTACCCAAGAGGTTCATAGTCTGAGGGTACAAGCAACATCGACACCAGCAGATGTACTAACGGTACCTCTAGATTTACCATCTGGAAATTGTGTTGAGCAGGCAATACTCGCAGGCAGCAGTTTAAGACGTAAAGCCCCATGTAACGAAACAAGATTAGAGGCGGAGCCCACTATACCTAGGGAACCCGAAGTAATTCGAGGGTCCCTAGAGGGTAGGCCCCAACCAACTCGAGTCCATAATGAAGCAAGAGAGCACAACAATAATTATAATGTTAGGATTGATCTCCCACCGGAGGCCGCCCCATTTGTATGTATATTGTCAGGAGTCCCAGAACTTAGTTCAGGTAAAAAAGAGGGTTACAATGACTTAAAAAACAAAGTAGCCTTCTGGCTTACTAAGAATAGACCCCTGCCCCCTACCATTGATGGTAAAATTTTAAATGTGAGAAGGGTGGGTTGGCTTGGCCACATGAGTAAAGATATCCCAGGTGATCTGGTAATAGTTAATTTCAGGAGTACTAATGTGGTCCCCTTTTTGAGAGGCTGGTGCCCGCAACTTGCAGATGGACCAATAGTCACGCGGGAATTACCAGATTTTTATCCTACGGTGTATCCCGAGGTGAAGGTGCCCTCCCAGATTAACAAAAATGTCATTAACCCTTCCAGGGGTTGGTTCGCACCAGAAAGCATTGAACCCTTGATCACTGCCGGGAGATATGGGCCGTTATCCTGCCTAGATGAGAATGATTGACTGATCGGTAGAGAAGAAATAGTTAATATAACTTTATTAAAATCCCCCCACATAGAAGATATAAGTTGGAAGGCTAGTGCCACAGACCAAAGTAATAATCCTGACACTACCCCTGTTGGTACATTGTCTGCATTACCCAATGTTAGCACGGACTCACCCTCTGCTTTAGCCGAGCCTGTCGATATGTTATCAAGGTATATATCCTGGAATATAGCCGGTCTGGAGTCCAGCCAGTGTATTCCTGATTGGAGGGACTTCATAGATCAGGGCGATATAATTGCATTCCAGGAAACATGGGCTATCATACCGATATTTCGGGTGGGGTATCTGAACTTTAGCAAGCCAGCAACTAGAGGCCAGAAAGGGCGTCCTGTTGGAGGTCTTACAATTTGGGTCCGCCAAAGTGCGGGTGTAAGAGTTGAAGAAGTGACAATTGATAGTCCAGACATAATTGCCTTAAAGATAAAGTCCAACCAAGGTATAAATATCCTGTTGGTTAATATTTATGTCAGGGGCCTCCAGGGAGGAAGGGTTTCTCCGACCCTCCTCCTGTTGGATGACATTCTATCAGGAACAACGACCGATGGCCACAAGATTGTGATGGGGGACTTTAATACATGTTTTGAGCCTTTGGGTACTGAGGACGGCCCGCTCACCGAGGATGAGGATCTATCTTGGGGTATTCCCCAACTCGAGATACCTCAGATTGCTAAGTGGTCGAGCTCAGCCACCTATATCAAGGGGCTATGCCTGGATATGGGTCTAAGAGCTGTTAATGGAAGGGTCAAGTCAGATAGGAAGGGCAGGCACACGTTCAACAACGGCAGACACAGTAGTCGTATCGACTATATTTTGGTCGATGTAAGGCAGTGGTTTGCAGTTGTTGATATGTTAGTTACGGAACGCCCAGAGAGCGACCATGACCCGCTGGTTTTGACCTTAAGGGATTCCAGCTTTCAGAGGTCTGAGGGCAGTGGTCCTAATATTACAGATAAAGAGGTCATTGTGAGCAATGATATGCGCAGGGTAAGTTGGCCCAAAATAGCTGTGGACGCTGGGGCCCGCAGGGCAATAAGAACCTTAGTGTCTAGTTCTGTGGAGCTTTTAAACAATTGTGGCTCACAGGACGAGATTAACAGCGAACTTATACGTACCCATTCTGACTTGTTTCAGCAACTTAAAAAGTTGTTCATCAAATTTATCCCTAAACAACCCAGGACCAAGAAATACTCATCCACTACCTGGTTTGATAAAGAGTGTAGCAAGACAAAAAGAGTTCTCTTTGAGGCTATTAAAAACAAAAATCACAGCCAGATTAGATCTTGTAGAAAACTCTATAATGAGGCAAAACGCAAAGCAAAACAAAAGTGGGACGAGGAACGCTGGCTTATGCTGTCAGAAGCCTGTGATAAACGCAATATGCAACAGTTTTGGTACCTCATAAAATGGGGTATCTCGCAGGACGCCCACTATAGCCCAGCATCTGTCTCTAATCATCAGTGGGTAAAAAATTTTGAGGATCAGTTTAAGTGTCATACAGTTGAAGTGACTATACCCTACTGTCTTGAGCCCGTCGAGCCGTTAATATTCTCAGTTACTGAAGTTATAAATTGCCTGCAAAACATTCCCAAAGGGAGGGCCCCTGGCCCTGATGGTATTCCAGCTGACATTTTTTTGGAAGACCAGGACCTGTGGGTACCTTATATACTCCACCTGGTGAATGCAGTTGCAGCAGGTGCTAAAATTCCTGACTCATGGTATGGGGCAGAAATCCTTCCTATACACAAGAAAGGCGATCGCTCAGTACCCTCAAATTACCGGCCCATCAGCCTTATTGATGCGATCCAAAAAATCATAGCGCGCCTCATTTTAGGGAGGATACAGGAATGGATAAAAGACTCAGATATTTTGACTCCGTTGCAGGCGGGTTTTAGACCTCATGTAAGCACCCTTGATCAAGCCTTTCGTTTTGCCCTTTTATATTGGAAAACAGTTTTTTTGGGTAAGGGCAAGTTGTATGCAGCTTTTGTGGATCTAAGATCTGCATTCGATTTGGTCCCTAGGTCTAAATTATGGGATTGCATACTGGAACAGGGAATGCCCAGGGCTCTAGTGCGACTCTTAATGAATCTTCATGCACACACTTATGCCCAAGTCCGCTGGGGTAAGCCTGGCGAGGTTACGGACAGGTTCCATGTTTTGAAAGGTGTTAGACAAGGATGCGTCCTGGCTCCCACTTTGTTTTCCCTGTTTATTAACGGGGTTACCAAATATTTTGCAACACATCCCACGGATGCTCCCCAGATAGCGGGAATGAAAGTACCATTGCTCATGTTCGCGGATGATACCTTGTTATTATCAAAGACAAGGTAAGGGCTCCAGCAGGCCCTACTCAGATTTGAGTTATTTTGTGATGAGCATGAGCTAGAAGTAAATGTTTCTAAAACAAAATTCATGGTACTAAGAGGTCGAACACAAACTGTGGCAAGGGTTAAAATGGGTGGTGCTTTTTGGAGCAAACTAATGTATTTACATATCTGGGTGTGAATTTTAGTGATAATTTTAATTGGAAACCTCAGATCGATATCCAAGCACTTAAACATGTTCAACTAGGTGGTGCCCTTCTTAAGGAATATAAAAGATCATTTACCCGCCCGATGTCCCCACTTATGGAAATCTATGGGTCAAAAATTCTTCCCTCAGTCTTGTATGGGGCAGAGCTTTGGGGTTATAGCAATCTGGACCGACTGATGCTGGCCCAAAATAGATTTACAAGAGGGGCGGTTGGTCTTCCGAGGTCATCCCCACGTATCCCGCTCCTTTATGACCTTGGGCTCCAACCGGTGGAAGATCAAGCCAGATTTCGGCCCTTGGCCTTCTGGCGGAGGTTGTGTTCTACCCCAGAGCTGTTATTATATGCGAAAGCATGCCTCGAGGTAAGGGACACCCTAGGATCCGATAAGATTGGTTGGTTTAAGGGTGTTAGAACCACCCTTTGTGCCATGGGTCTAGGTGCCCTTTGGCACAATCCAGACTCAGCTACTTTTCCTTCAAAAAAAGAGCTGAAACAACTATATTGGGAATGAGTGGTAGGCATAAGACACTCATCCCTTATAGGTAGTTCCCTTACAACAACCTTTGTACACATGAAAGATGTCTCTGCAATTGAAAAGTACTGGGATGTTATTACAAAACCTCTGGACCGCAAATTATATCACCAAGTTAGAGTGGGCTCAATACCTTTAAGGTGTTTAACCTCAACCTGGGGCACTGGAGGCCCAGATAAATGCCCATTGTGTACTGAAATGCGGGAAAATGTGAGCCATTTGTTCTTTGTCTGTCCATTATATGCTGCCCCAAGGAAGAAGTGGTTGGTACCCCTATGCAAAAGTCTGGGCACACAATCGGCCGAGACTGCTTGTAGGATCCTTAAAACAGATCTTTCACCTACTATAGCAATAGGGGTGGCCAAATTCCTGGGGTGGGCATGGATAATTCGTTCTGAACTACTAAAACAGCTATATGTTTTAGATAAGTAAATTATCTTGAACTTTAGAACTGAGTTTTTAAAGTAATGTTCTTCTTTTTTTTTTTTTTTTTATATGTTATAATATTTAACAAATGAAGCATTAGATAGATTTAATAAGTTTTTAGTAGCTTTTATGAAATATTGTATTTAGTATTTTAATCGTTAGCACCAATAATTTTATGAGTATTATGACGTGTAGCATGTCTTTTATGATGAAATATCGAATAAAGACTTCATTGACTGATTGACTGACTGTTATTTGTGCTTAAAAATAGTCATAAATGGGATTGGTTCTCTCCAGGATCCACCTGGGTCTACATTTAAAACATGAATAAAGTGACATGTGCTTTTCAAATTGCAAAAAATATAAACAGGCAAAAATATTATTTATATTATTTCTCCATATTACTAAATATGTCTAAAAATGAGAATTTGTTAAATAGGAATTGTTTACATTTTATTCAAAACCAGAAATTGATATTCTATAAAAGGCATGTAGTGAGTAAGGTGCTGTATGTATACATTTGCTACCCATATGCTGTTCTCGTACTTCGCATATGTGCATCACATGAATGTGCTCCTGATGTGTAGTCAAATTGATGTTATACAATCTTTGGTCTCATCTCAAACATCTTTATTAGTCTATCTCAGTAAAGAGCAATAACTTGATAAAACAACATAAATACACGTTTATGTGCAAAATTCACAGTTTTTCATCGTCATTGTGATCACATTAATAGTTCACTGGTTTTGCCAACCGACAGGGACTTCCATACTCAGGTCTGTAATATGTACAATAAGGTTCCATTTCTCATATATTTCTCATTATTGGATGCGAGTTGCCCTTGTATCAAACATCTCTAATTTAAAGGGTTTAGTTTCTTTTTAATTTCATTCTCTCTTTCTAAGAGATGCACATGCATCTCAGCATTCAAATTAATACCCCACGCTTTCCCCGTTCCGAATGTAAAAATAATTCTGGATTCTGCTCTTCTGAGATCTGATGTTCTGTCTCCCATCCTGGGACCCTACTTGATCTGTTTGATCCCATAAAAAGTTAATCTACTGCAATTTCCTTCATGAACCTCCCAAAAATGTTTAGCTAGTGGGTATGTTCTATCATGATTTTAAATTGCTCGAAGATGTTGCAGGAGCCTAATCTTTAACTTGTGGATGGTACTACTCACATATTTTTTCTGACAACCATATTGTATGATATAAATTACAAAATCTGTTTCACATGTAATTCTTTCTGTGATTGTGATCTTCTTCCCCTCCATCTTCTTCTCCATCGACTGCGCTGATCCAAACACCACTGCTCTACTCAGCAACCTTGCCACCCTCAGCCTCAAACAGCTGGTTTCCGCACCCACACACATTGCAGGACACACACTGGACCCCATATTCACCTCAAGCAACCGGATCCCCATCAAGACCATCTCCACCCAAGACCATCGGTGCATACACTTCACAATCACTGCATCCAGCAGCCACACCCACACCCCAAGGACCCCCACCCCAAGGACCCCCACCCCAAGGACCCCCACAGGAAATTGAACAAAATCACAAATGAGAAAGTCACCTCATCCCTCGCCAAATCCCTCCCTCCGATGATGCCAACACAGCAGCGCAATCTCAACGCCTGGATCACTGAATGCGCCAACACTCTAGCCCCACTTCGGCTGACATCGGCCAAACACGTACCTAAGAAAGCCAGTTGGTTCACCACCGAACTCCAAGAATCAAAGTGTACCCACAGATGTTTAGAGAGAAAATGGAGGAACAGCCAAACCAGTGAAGACCTCACCTCCTTAAGAGCCGCAACCACAGCCTACCACCGAAAAATCAAGAAAACAAGGTAGAATGCACTCTGGGAGTGCATCAACTCCTACACACATAACTCTAAGGAACTCTTCTCAGTCTTCAATGAGTTCACAGATTCCTCCATTCAAAGCCACCAGTATCCCCCGTCACAGGACCTCTGCGACAAAATTGCCACCTTTTTCCACCACAAGATCCAGGACATCCATGAAAGTTTCCTCCTGGAAAATCCTGGTAGCAGAACCTGTGACTGACTCCCCCCCTGAACCCACCCAGACATTCCACAGCTGGTCCACGCTCACCATGGAGGAAACAGTCAGCATCATGAACAGCACCTACTCTGAAGCCCCCACAGACATCAGAGCCAGCGAGCTCCGAAACACAATCAACTGCTCCATCAACACTGACAACTTCCCCGAGGACTGGAAACACGCCAAAATACGCCCTCTCCTGAAGAATCCTTTGGGCCATCCATCAGAACTAAAGAATTTCTGGCCCATTTCTCGCTACCCTACCCCACCAAAGTAATGGAGAAAGCAATCAATGCACAACTACGGAATTTCATTGAGGCCAACAACTTCCTGGACAGCTCCCAGTCCTGCTTCCGCAGCAACCACACCACAGAGGCAGCCCTCCTGGCAGCCACCGACAACATCTGATTACTTCTAGACCCTGGCCACACTTCATCGCTCATGCTCCTCAACCTCTCAGCAGCCTTCAACACGTTCTCCCACAGCACTCTACACACCAGACTCCATGACATAGGAATGCGCAGAAGAGCCCTGCAATAGATCCACTCCTTCCTCTCTGGGAGAATGCAGAGGGTCAAACTCCTACCCTACACATCTAAACCCACAAGAGTCCCCCAAGGATCATCACTGAGTACCACACTGTTCAATGTATGCATGGCCCCTCTCGCAACCATTGTCAGAAGCCATGGTATGAACATTCTGTCATGCCGATGACACACAACTCATCATTTCCTTCACCGAAGACCCGGACACCGTGTCTCCTTCCACACCCCCGTCAGATCCCTCTGCTCTGCAGAGATGACCCTGGCCACCATCCATCACATCCACAAAACCACCATCGGAGGATGATCCTTCACCTACATTGCAGCAAAGATCTGGTACAACCTCCCCCTGCACCTCAGACAAAGCCCGTTGCTTACCATCTTCAGGAAGAACCTCAAGATGTGGCTCTTGGATGAGGCCCCTCCCCTTCCCCACAGCGCCTTTAGACCCTCATGGGTGAGTAGCCGCCCTATACAAAAACTGATTGATTGATTGTTGGCATATTTACAGGCTTTGCAGTGCCCAAGTCCCCAGAAACCTAGGCTATTCCTTGTTGACCAAATCATTTTGTCCTTTTCGATAAATAAACTCTGTGTTAAAAGGTTTCCTAACAATTTTGTTTTACAATACATTATTCTTGGATGTTGAGCAATGTTGGTTTTAATATGTTGGCAACTGTACTGCAAAAACAACCTGGGACCAGATTGTTCATCATTTTCATTTTTTGCTTTTTTTGTGTGTGCACTGCAGAGTTTGTGTTTTTGAAGTAGAACCTCCCTTCTCTTACATTTGACTCTCTCATATGCATAAGTGAGGACCTGTTGTAGATATCCTCCCTCTGGAAAGCTTTTTATCATTGCTGATATTTCACTTTCAAAGGTGTGATCATCAGAACAGATCCTACGAGCACGTAAGAACAGACTGTAAGGCATACTCCTCTTTAGTGCTTTTGGATGTCCACTGTTGCCATGTAATAATAAGTTGCATGCTGTTGATTTCTGATATACAGTGGTTTCAAGCTTTTCTCCCTTAAACTCCAGCAGGACATCCAGGAACTCAATTCTGGTTCTATTCCATGTTGCAACCAAATGAATATTCCGGTTGTTTGTATTCAGTGCATTAATATATTCCTGTAGTTTATGCTCATGTCTGTCCCAGATAATAAATAGATCATCTATAAATCTGACCCACAGCACTACATTTTCTATGTAAACATTCATCTTGTCAGTCAGGCCACTTCTTTTTCCCACCAGCCCATAAAAAGGTTGATGTATGTTGGTGCAAATGCTGCTCCCATTGCTGTGCCTTGTTTGTGAATAAAAAATGAGTGATTGAATATAAAAGTTGTGTGGGTCAGACAGAATGATAACATAGTCACCAACATTTGCATATGTTGTACAAATTCAATCGGACGTGTTTGTAGAAAGTACTTGCAAGCTTCAATGCTAAATTGGTGTCTGATGTATGTTTACAATTATGAAACATCCATTGGTACTAAAAAGTAATTTGTTTGCCATGGGATATTGTCAATCTTTGACAGAAAATAGGTAGTGTCCCGCAGATATGATGGTAATTCTGTGAGATATGGACAAAAGAAAAGATCTAAGTATCTGGGGATGTTTTCCAGAAGAGAACCTATCACACTCACAATCGGTCTGCCAGGCAGACATTCTTTGTCTTTATGAATCTTGGGTAAAAAGTAAATACATGGAATCCTTGGGGAATATGATTTCAAATATTGATATCATTTATACTCTATAAGTTGGTTCTCCAGCCACTCAAATCCTATGGTACCTCTTTTGGTGATTCATGATTGGGTTACCTCTTAATTTCTCGTGATGGTCACAATTGTACAATTGATTCTGGGCCTCTTTAATGTATTGATCTTGATCCATAATTACAAGATTGCTACCTTTATCTGAGGATTTAATAATTATAGAGTTGTTGTTTTTGAGTGAATTGATCTCTCTCCAATCTTTGGGAGTAAAATTTCTAAAATTCTTACTCTTGTAGAAAATATTTTTCTTCATCTGTAACTTGTCAATATCTCCTACTGCTAACTCATGAAATGAGATTGCCATTCGGTAATTGTGGATTAAGTTTACTTGGTGGCTTAGATTTGCTGGCAATTGAATGATCTGTGGCAAATCCAGTTTTTCAATCTCCATGTTGACACCCCTCTCTTGATCATTGTGAGAAAACAGGGCTGATTGAAGAGGCCCCCTGACTTTTTCCCCATTTACACTTTTTGCTGGTGTTTTCCTGACTCTGATGGTGCCCTGGGTACTGATAACCAGTCCCAGGGCCTGTGCTCTGTGTAAAATCAGTATGCAAATTAGACTAAATATAATTGGCTATGCCAACCTACCTATAAGTCCCTAGTATATGGCAAGGCATGTAGTTTTATGGACCCCAGCATAGTTAGTGCACCCATAGGTGCACTGCTTAGGTGCCCAGTGTCATTTTAAATGCAAAAAGAACAGATGATAGACGGAATGCTGAACAATGCTAACGTTCACCCCAGTCACAAAGATCTGGGTTTAATCCATCATTTTTTTGCTCACCACTTCACCCCAGTTTGGACCCAGCCATATGCAAATCAGTCTTGACCCTGTTCCCCATGGGAACAGTCCAGCCCGAACTGCCAAGCTAGGTCCTCTCTGGACCGGAAACAAGCATCCTATGACTGGTTTTAGGGATTCACCCTTCATCAGCTAGGCTAGCTTGAATCCAGTGGTGCAGTGAACACAGGACCCAGGTCTGGGCATTCCCTTCCCACTTGGGGTGACAAATGCAAAAAGAACAGATGATGGACGGAATGCTGAACAATGCAAACATTCACCCCCAGTCACAAAGATCTGGGTTTATTCCATCATTTTTTGTTCACCACACCACTCCAGTTTAGACCCAGCCAAATGCAAATCAGTCTTGACTCTTTTCCCCATGGGAACAGTCCAGCCCGAACTGCCAAGCCTGGTCCTCCCTGGACCGGAAACAAGAGTCCTAGGACCGGCTTCAGGGTATCACCCTTCATCAGCTAGGCTAGCTTGTATCCAGTGGTGCAATGAGCACGGGACCCACGTCTGGACATTCCCTTCCCACTTGGGGCAACAAATGCAAAAAGAACAGATGATGGATGGAATGCTGAACAATGCAAACATTCACCCCAGATCTGGGTTTTATCCATTGTTTTTTATCTCACCACACCACCCCAGTTTTGACCCAGCCATATGCAAATCAGTCTTGACCCTGTTCCCCATGGGAACAGTCCAGGGATGTCGGATCAAGATTCAGGTTTGGAGGGCTCCCGCGACATGTATTCGAGTAATAGTTCCAGGAGGTCGGATTGGACTGGCGACTTGGTCCCGCTTGAAAAAATTATTTTGGTGTCATTTTAAAGATAAAGATATAGGGCCTGATTACAACTTTGGAGGAGATGTTAATCCTCCAAAGTTGTAATCAGGCCCATAATCTATTGTTATAAATTGGTGTTGGATTTTTATTGTGTTTTGTGTTTTACTTATTTACTGTTTTGTGATTTTTAAATGCTTTACACATCTGTCTCCTCAGTTAAGCCTTGTCGCTCGTTGCAAGCTACCATGGGTTGAGCTGGGTTTCATTTGTTGAGACCTAACTGGCCCTAAGTAGAGGTTAGTGGCATATTGCTAATTGTAGGTACTTACCTGCCCTTACCATTAATCCATTGTCCAACAATCACCATGTGGATTTTCAAGTCATTGATGGCCATCAGATCCGGAATATCCCTAATATCAAAGTCTGAATTAGCTGTTCTTCTAGTGACTTGCATATCTTGCTCCATGGGAGGATTTATAGCAAAGTACTTCTACAGGGGAAGCTTTCTTACAAATGTATAAATCTCAATCCTTGTCTCAGCATAGCTCCACTTCATAGATGAACAAAAATTTAGGCCTAAGTTTAGGATTCTGTCTTGATCAACTTGTAACATTGTATGAGAGATGTTAACAACCCTGGTGTTTGTTGCGGTCTCAATGGATAGTGCAGGGGGGGCTAATTATTCTTGGTTCATTATTTTTCTTCTTCCCCCACTTCATTTTGTACATCCACAGCCAAGCCCCCGCCATTGCTTGACTGTGGCATGGCCATTTGTATTTATCTCACCTCCTCTTGAAAATCCAGCTTGTTTCACAGTGCTTCATCAGCTGATGATCCTGGATCTGAGCTCACATCTGGACTACTATGAAATGGCAGCCAATTCATTTTCTCTTTTGCTCTTAGAACATTGTATTTGGGAGCAAATGTGTAGATCCTACCATGTTCATAAGCTCGTATTGTCTCTGTTGACTTTGTGTGCTTTTCTAGATTTAATTTCTTCCTCCTGTTTGGTGATATGTTCTTCCATTTTACCTAACAATATTTTAACCTCCTCTTGGTTGGATATCTTCTCTTGATCTTTCATGAGCTTCTCAATAATTTCAGTCTGTTGCTCCATCTGCCTTTTGGCATGTGTTGCTCAAGTGCCCATGAGTTTTGAGCAACATGTGCCCGCGTGCATTCTCCACTCCTCTAGTAGGTCTGGATCCATAACCCCAAACATGGGCAAAATTAGAATGCTGAGTCCTCATGGTACTCCTCTACACTCCATGTATTTAGTCAATGATGTCATTTTCCACCATTTCTTCAATTCTGAAATTCGTGCTTTTATCAAGCGCTTTCATAATATTTTATATTGATTTTATTTGTTTATTGCTTATTTGCCTCACATCCAATGGCCCTTTGTTGACCTCAAACACACTCATCGCTGCTTTTTCCCACATAGCTATGCGTTCCACCATCTTTGACAAATATTTAACAGTTTGGATAACAATGTGAAATGGGTAAATGGAAACGACCTCAAAGATGTTTTTAGAGTTCTCCAGTTCCTATCCTTTCTATAAATGTATATGTCCAATTACTTGTGACCTTTCTGTATCCCTCGTTGTTGTAACTTCTTCTAACCAGAACAGAATTATATCATAGATTATATCATTAATATTCTCTACAGCTTTTGAATTGTCAATAATGTGTACTCATGGTGAGTTTCAAATGATCACATTGGGGTGCTTTGGAGAGCATATTAATATCTATGAAATTCTATCACCAAAATCATATTTCTCCCTTTTATTGGTGAGCTGTTATTCAATAAACACAGTCTGGTATTTTCATATATCCATAGACCCGTGTTATTGGGTTCTGTATGCCGGTCCAACCACTATTGTCAACTCAGCTTCCATGACAGAATCTGGCATTTTACCTAAAAGCCCTGGGCGCCATCTGACTCCCGAGAAAACCGGGGTACTCACTGATCCGTCGATTTGCGTTGTATCCGTCTCATGGCTTAGCGTAGTGCTGCGTCTCTCCCTCAATCCGCTGTATAATTGCTCCTGATGTCGATGACGTGCACTCTTCATGGAGTGCTAGCTGTTTTGTGTACAAGGCAGATGCACATAAGCTTCTTCACATCAATGAAAATCCACTTCATCCACAAGCTGCAACCTCTTGCGCACATTCACGGCACAAATTTACTTAGGAGAAAATGACCATCAGCCAGGTGATTGTTTCAAGAATTCATTTATTTATTCAGGGATGCCCCCTGTAAGTGAAAGACAAGAAGTGTTGACGCGTTTCGGCTGTCGCCTTCCACTGGACACTGATGCTATTCACATAACTGCTACATAAAGATTTCAAGTCCTTTGTTTGTTTTCACTAGTAAAGTGTTAGGAGTCTTGTTTTGGCCATCTTTGAATGGAGAGTATAATGTCAACAACCTAAATCTCTAAGGTAACTAAGAGTATTACCTAGTGGTAGTCACCACTAGGTAGTTATAGTATATATATATATATATATATATATATATATTCTCCATGCAAAGTAAGATTCACCACACTCCAAAAGACCCAATTGATGTCAGGTTGACAAATGCCGAAACTCATTCTTGTTTGGATTGAATAAATGGCATTAGTTCACTTGCTTTCGGAGGGCCTGTCTTTGTTACAGTATGAGAAGAGTGTTTATTTCTAGATGCGATGGCTCACGTTACCGTACAGGCACCGCTGGCATTTAGGTGTGGAGAGGCAACGCCGACCTAGTGATTATGTGGATATATATATATATATATATATATATATATATATATATATATATATATATATATATAGAGAGAGAGAGAGAGAGAGATATATATATGTATATATATATATATATTTATTTATTTTTTATTTGTATTTTACCTAGTGGCAGTCGCCATTAGGTAGTTATAGTTAGGACTATGTTTCCCTTTTTGACTAGCCTATATCTTTGGCACCGCTTGACGAATCTTCACAAGAGTTTTTTTTAAAGTGCCTCTGTGACTGTTGTTGCACACAGGAAAGTTTTGGGGTGATCCGTCAAGCAGAGGCCGAGAATAAGGGGGCGGTCAAAAAAGTTGTGTTTCCAATGTTAATTCCCACATGACCTTTAGCCATGACTACAGCCCGAACCACCGGATGTAATTACACCAAATTTGGCAGAAAATTAGCTATTGGTACACAGGTTATGCTTTTGCTTATTTGGTGTAAATCCATTCAGTAATTTACAAGAAATTAAAGACATTCCAAATTTGTACATCACTGTCCGCAAATACATTGTGAATATTTGCAAATGCACGCTTGAATGAAAGTGCTGTAATTGGTTGGCCCCAACCTGCACAGAAAATTGTGTCCAACATTTTATGTTATTGGAGAGGGTCCCTGGGGCTGAAAAACTAAATGAAAAGTAGCACAAGGTGTCAGGATGAAGGGTCACATTATGGGTTTAAAATGATTTTTCTTCACCAAGCACAATATCTGTGATTACTTGAGATTAACTGAGATTAATCACAAGAAAGCAAAACAAGTTAAAAACATTTCACAGACTCATTTATACACTAATTCATGCACTCATACATGTACTCAGAGACTCACGCGCCCACTCACATACCCACTCAGACACTCATATACCCACTCAGATCCACTGATAGACTCCCACACTCACTTTCAGACCCTCTCAGGCACTCATGCACCCAATCACAAACCCACTCAGACCCTCATGCACCCACTCACAGACCCACTCAGCCAAAGACACACCCACTCACAGACCCACTCAGACACTGAGACACCCAGTCATAGACCCTCACACACCCTCAAGCACTCACTCATAAACTCACTCAGACCCTTATGCACCTACTCAGAGACCCACATAGACCTTCACACACACACTCAAACATCCACTCATACACCCCCCTCACAGACCAACTCAGACTCTCACACACCCACTCAGAGACACCCTCAGACACTGACGCACTAACTCACAGACCCACTCAGACACTGCTAAATCCACTCACAGACCCACTCAGATATCACACATCCACTCACTGAACCACTCAGACACTCATGCACCCACTCAAAGACCCCCTCAAACCCTCATGCACTCACTCACAGACCACTCAGAATCTGATGCACTCATTCACAGACTCACTCAGACACTGACGCACCCACTCACACAATCACTCAGACCCTCACACACCCACATTCACACCCAGACAGACACTCTCACACCCAGAGGCACCCTCTCACACCTGTTCTCACATGAAGAGAGTCAGACTGTTTGGCTGTGTATGGTATGGGGTTGGGTGGTTATGGTGGATAGCAGTAGGGTTCAGCCTGCAAGCCAACTCCACTTGAGCATGGACTAAGTACAATTCTCCCCCCTGCCAACAGTAACATGTACCCTGTGAGAAAACAGGGCTAATTGCAGAGGCCCCCTAACTTTTTGCCCCTATTTTTCACTTTTTGCTGGTGTTTTCCTGACCCTAATGGTGCCCTGGGTAATGAATTTGGTTATTTTCCCTCACAAGGGCTTATAAAACATCTTTTATAAAGTCCCTGCATAAAATTACACTGCACCTAACCCTGGGGAACTTAGGGCATACCTTAGCATGCCATATGTATAAAAATAAGGTACCCTAGGACTTTGGAAGTACTTTTAAGTACAAAGTTGAATTTGGAGTTAACTTTAACTGAAAAGCAGCCAGCTGTTTAGCAGTGCCCAGTGTACCACCAAAGTCAAAAGAACACCAGTATGAGTGAAAAATGGGGGCAGAAAGTAAGGGGGATTCAGCAATCATCACAGTTTTCCCACAACATGAGTGTTGCATTTCACAACAAAGTGGTCCTTAATCTAAGGAAGTTATACCCCATTGGGAGCAGACTAAGGATGAGCATCACTTGGTCTGAGAAGAGAGCCATAAATACACTAGTGAAAGACAGCACCTTAATAATTTTCCCCATCGATATGGGCAGAAATACAGCGGATATGCCAACAGTTGTGTATTTAGTGGAGCACATAGACAGCTTAATGACAAAAGTTGTTTCATGGCTATCATTCACGCTGAATACAGGAAAACCATACATCAATTTTGGGATAAATTGAACATTGGAAAATAAGGGCTTAATAAAAATGGCAGAATAGCAGTTTCTTAAGAATTTCCATCCAAGAACACAAGTACTCTAACTTCTCCCAATGATACATAAATCTACCACTAAGGTCCCAGGCAGGCCCATAGTGTTGTCCATCAGTAGTCTGCTAGAAAATACATCTAAATACATTTGGCCACTTTCTACTCCCCTTAGTTAGGACATTACCTTCTCACATTGATGACACCAAGGATTTTCTCTGGAGAATTGAGGGTATCTCTTAGGGGCCTGATTTTCTCCTGGTGATCCCTGATGTCAAGGTGCTATATCCTAGCATTCAAACGGGGATGGTGTAAAAGCATGTGAGCAATTGTTTTGAGAGCAAAACCACTCTGTTACTTTCCTTACATACAGATGCTCCTGGAAATTATGACATTTTGCCTGACTAACAATATCTTCATTTTTAATAACACCTTAAATAAATAGTTGCAGGGGACTTTTATGGGTACCCGCTTTACCCCTAGCTACGAGAATCTTCTTCTGGGCTGGTGGGAGGAACAGGTGTCAAACGCACCAGAGTTCAGGGATGATAAGACCAAGATTATTCTCTGGGTATGATTCATTGACAATCTCTTTTTGATCTGGCAGGGTAGTGAGTGTGAAGCTGTCACCTCTGTAACATCTCTAAAGAGTAATGATTTAAATTTAGTATTTTCATGTAGTTTGAGCAAAGAACATATCATTCTTTTGACATAGAAACATGTATGGTGAACAATACGGTTGTTACCAAAGTGCACAGAAAACCTACACCAGGCAACTGCCTCCTATAAACCTTGAGTAGTAATCCAAGCCAGCTTAAATGGAGTTTCCCTTACGGGTAGCTAGTTCATGCCAAAGGGAGCTGTAGTGATGACAACACTTTTCAGATTGAGCAGAAGATTATGATTTAATTCTTCAGGGTGTGGCGTTACCCAGAGTGGGTCCTCAAGATTGCCTTGAGTTAAGTTAAGACACAGTCAAGAAATAAAACCCTTTTTAGTGCCAATAAGGGGGCCCTAAACATGGTAACATTGGATCCTACCCAATTGGCATATTTAATTTACTTCTAAGCCCCTAGTAAAGTGTACTATGTGTGCCCAGGGCCTGTAAATTAAATGTTACTGGTGGGCATGCAGCACTGATTGTGCCACCCACATAAGTAGCCCCTTAACCATATTTCAGTCCGGCCTTTGCAAGGCCAGTGATTTCAGTTTCACTGCCACTTTGACTTGGGATTTAAATCTACTTGCCAAGCCTAAACTCCCCCTTTTCTACATATAAGTGACTCATGAGGTAGACCCAGGTAACTCATAGGGCAGGGTTCTATGTAGGTAAAAGGCAGGACACGTTCTTATGTGTTTTACATGTCCAGGTAGTGAAAAACTCATAAATTATATTTCTACTACCGTGAGGCCTGCTCCTCTCATAGTTTAAGTGGTAGATCCTGATCTGGAAGGAGTTCGGTGTCCAATACTCTGCGCTCTCTCCACTGGCTCCCTGTGCAGCAGAGGATTAGATTTAAGGTTCTCTGTTTTACATTTAAAATCTTAAAGGGTACTTCCCCGCAAATCATGGAGAAATTGCTGATTCCTTATGTTCCCTCTCGCACTCTTAGATCGTTAGGCCAGAACTTAGCAGTGGTTCCGCGCTTTAAGCTGAGCAGAATTGGGGGCCGCTCCTTTCGAGTCCTGGCAGCGAGTTGGTGGAATTCTCTTCCTCCACAAATCCGGGCCATTGATGAGCTCCTTCAGTTTAGGCGGGCTATTAAGACCTTTTTATTTGTCTAAGCTTATCTGTTGTGTTTTGTCTTCTTTTGCCCGCTTTTAGTGCTGTGTTGTGTTTACCTTCTCAAAGCGCCGGGACGCCCCTTTGCTGGGGCAGCTGTGCGCGGTACAAATAAAAATAACATAACATAACATAACATAACATATTTAGTATGACCAGAATGGTAATAGAAAGTCCTCCTTATTGGTGAAGTTGGATCTACTATTACTATTTAAAAATGCCACTTTTAGGAAGTGGGCATTTTCTTCTATTACTACCATCTGTTCCTTAGAGCCTGTCTTCAATCCATGTCTGTTTATGCTGGTTGACAGCTCCCCTTGTACATTCCACCCAGACAACCACAAACACAGGACACCCAGTCACATTTGCATTCTTCTGCATACTGAATGAGTCTTCCTGGGCAGGAAGGGTGGAGGGGCTCACACTTACATTTCAAGGCCAGTGGCCTGCCCTCACACAAAGGACTGATAACCCCCCACTAAGATCCTGGCAGACAGGACTGGGCTGAAAGTGGAACTAATGCACTTCAAAACCACTCTTTGAAGTTTCTCCCACTTCAAAGGCATTTTCGGTATATAAACTGAAATCAAACACTTGTTGACCTAAACCCACACTTTGCCAGAGGAACTGCCTGGCTGCCCAAAGGACTCATCGCCGACCGGAGCAACACAGCACCAACTTCTTAACAGAAAATTTGATGCAGCACCTGCCTTGCGACGGGAAATTCAAACCATGGCCTACCGGATCAACGCAGCACCTGCAACTTTCTATCATCATGTCAAGGATTTTCAGCCTATTGTCCCTAGGTGTCGCATTGCAGTGAGGAACCAAGATTGCGTGCCTGAAAAGCGATGCAACCCCTTGCAGTCTGGAAAGAAATGATGCATCCTCTGTGCCGTACTGGAAAATCTGACACAACACCTTATGTTTCCATGCATCCCCTCCTCTGCGATCCACTTGCGTTGGTATTTTTGATGCATCCCAGGTACTGTGTGTAACAAAGAAACAAATATTGACTTCTAAGGATTGAGCTCCTTTTAAACCTTTTAGAAGTTTTATTTCAACTTGTGCTTATAAGATTTTTGTTGTTTTTACCTCATTTTATTCAGATTATATATTATCTATTTCGGTAAACCTGTGTTTTTTTTGTGGAGTTTTCAGTGTTACTGTATGATTTATTGCACAAATCCTTTACACATTGTCTTCTAAGTTAAGCCTAACTGCTCAGTGCCAAGCTATCAGAAGGTGGGCACAGGATAATTTGGATTGTGTTGTGACTTACCCTGACTAGGATTGTGGTCCATACTTGGACGAGAGTGCATACCTCTGCCAACTAGAGACCCCATTTCTAACATAAGTTCGATCCATTCTTGAACATACCAGGGCTATCACTTTCCAAGAAAAAACATTATCTGGTAGCTCATCATTTTGCTACATGTCATTTCAGTGACTGGAAACAACTACATTTTTGGTATAAAACATGTGAGATTAGTTCCTAGTGGTGGTGATTTGGTGGTCACACTTAGAAAACAAGAATCCAATCTCATAATTGAATTGAAAAATTAGAACAGGACCATCAGCGTTGACGTGTTCTGTACCAGGGCGTTGCTCCACTGTAAAGTCCATTCCCTGTAGGGAGATGAACCACCTCTACAGCTTTGGTTTCTCACCCCTCATCTGCATTAACCATCTGGGGGGCCTGTGGTCTGTCTTAAACTTGAAGTGAGTCCCAAACAGGTAGGGGCATCAGCTTCTGCAGTTCCCAGACAACAGCAAAAGCTTAACGCTCAATTCTACTCCACCTCCGTTCCCAGGGAAGTAGCCTCCTGCTAATGAAAGATACAGGCTGGTCTAGGCCCTCTTCATTTAGCTGTTCAAGGACTGCTCCCACACCATGCTCAGTCTGCACAACAAATTCCTGCAAATTCGGCCTGTCAGCATATGCATCACAGTCTGACTGGGTATCTCAGTGTATGTATGATTGTGTGTTTGGGAATCTCAGAGTATGCATGAGTGTATACCTGGATGAGTCAGTGTATACATGATGGTTCTCCTCAGAGTGTTTTTGCATGGATTTGTTTTGGAGTAGCTATATTAGTCGTTATATTAATGTATGCCTGGGTGTTGTTAGTCTTTACAAAGTTTTCTTTCACATGTACTGATCCTTATTTGCATCACATACATTTTTACTGTTTGAGAACATGCTTCTCACTTTCATCCATCTCACATACACTCATACCTTTCCTAACCTATTTTTGCTTGCATACCAGTTAAATGTGTTTGTTGGTCTGTATCTTTATCTCTCAGTGTCACTTAGAATTTCTTCTCACAGAAAATGTGACAAACCAAGCAGACGAATGGTACACCACTCTCACACAAAGCAACCAATAAAGACAACCTTTTGAACTTTGCTTTCAAGGTTACTCAATCAGAAAACCAATCAAATTCTCCCTTTCATATTTAACTCATTATACACCACTTCTGAATAGCCACTATAGTTAACCCTTTCTAACACTTCCCTAAACAAAAGCAAAATTCCATAGGTTTTTCCGTTGGATTCGCGGATCTGCCGTGGCACTCAGCACAGCTCCCTATGTTTCTTAACCGCAGATCCACACGGGAATATAAAAATAATTTTGATATCTGTTCCCAGACAATGGCCCTCATTACAACATTGGCGGTAAAAGCCGCTTACCGCCGTGCAGAAGACCGCCAATACACCGATATGGCAGCGGAAATCCACCACAACTATTATGACCCACATACGGGAATCCGCCGAAATTCAGACACCCACACAAGTCCGCCACACCAAAGGTCAGTGATAAACTGGCGATAACAAAACCTCCACCGTCACGCCAACAGAAACACGCCCATGCTATCACGACCCACGAATCCACGCGGCGATCTTTCAACCGCAGTATTCCATTGGTGGTACACACCGCCGCGCTCAAAATACACACACATCTCCAAAACACCGCCACATTGGACAATTCGAATTACACACACCTGATTCACATACAAACACCACTCCCACACACCCAACACAATATAAAACACACACCCACATCGCCCACAAACCCCTACGACCCAAAATTATTGACGAAGGCCAGAGAGAGAGCACAGAATAGACAACCCCTCCACACAGAGGCACACAACACCATCACCCACACAACATCCATGCACAAAACACCACACACCACTACACATCACCACACTTATCACCACATACACCACCCCACACATCACCTACACCATCCCATGGCACGGCAAAGACACCCCAGGTTCTCCGAGGAGGAGCTCAGGGTCATGGTGGAGGAAATCGTACGGGTAGAGCCACAGCTATTTGGAGCACAGGTGCAGCACACCTCCATAGGTAGGAAGATGGAGCTATGGCGAAGAATAGTCAACAGGGTCAACGCAGTGGGACAGCACCCAAGAAATCGGGACGACATCAGGAAGAGGTGGAACGACCTACGGGGGAAGGTGCGTTCCGTGGTCTCCAGGCACAACATCGCGGTACAGCGGACTGGCGGCAGACCCCCACCTCCTCCCCCACAAATAACAACATGGGAGGAGCAGGTCTTGACCATTATGCATCCTGAGGGCCTCGGAGGAGTCGCTGGAGGAATGGACACTGGTAAGTCAAATCTTAACTATCATATCCCCCACCCTACCTGCATGCTATCACACACCCCCACCCTCACCCCTCCCCTATCACTCCAACTCCTCACTAATGTACTAATAACACAAACCACCCATCCCAAAACCAAGCCCTCCATGACACAACAAAGCATGGACACCCCTCACTAAAGCATGCCCACGGCACATACCCATAACACCCCCCCAACCATCATCACACAAGCCCCCACACAGGAATGCTAGCACTGGCGTACACGCTCACCCACCCATTGCACACCATGACACACACACATGCAATAATCATGCTTTTACACCCCTGCAGGACCACTACCTAACGTCACCAGACAGGAGGGTCGAGACATCTCTACCCCACCCACAGAAGAGGCCTACAGTGATGACAGCAGCTCTGGCCAACTGGATCCAGATGACCAGCCCGGACCATCGTGGGCCTCGGGACAGTCGGTTCCACTCACACAGGCACAGCCCAACACAGACCTTCCACCCTCTGGAAACACAAGCACAGCACCCACCCAGCGGGCCCATACCTCCGTACCCAGGACACGTCAATCAGCTGTGTGTCCACCACTACAGGGAACCCTGGATAACCCACCGCCCCAACAACAACAGGGACCTGGGGACAGTGGTAGTGGGCACACGGTCCAGGGGACGGAGGCACAGGAACACAGGGGAACTGGGAGGGCTACCGTGTGACAGGGGGCGGACAGGCCAAGGGAACCAACTCTCCACGAGGCCCTCTCCTCCATCATGGGAGCATACCACCACTCCCAGGAGACGATGGCTACGGTCCTGGCCAAGTTTCAGGAGACCCAGCGCCTGCAGTAGGAACAGTATTTGGGCTTCAGGGAGGAACTCAGAACCATCAGCTCCGCCCTGGGCACCATCGTAGGGGTGCTGAAGGACATACAGAACACCATGAGGGACACCGTGGCACTCCAAGGGGCCCCTGACACTAGCATGGACGATGAACTGCCCACCACCTCCGCTGGCGCTAGTGGACAGGACGCCCCGCCACAGGACCACCACACCAGCACCCCACCCCCTGCAGACAGAGAACCACCCCGCAAGCGGTCCCTGAGATCCAGGAACAGGACAGAGCAGGATGGCAAGAACCCCACCAAGAAATTAGACCACCCTGATTGTCATCCCACTGTCCCACTTTGTAACCCTGTCCATATTGGAACTGCCCCAGCTCCACTTCCTATGCCCATATGGGCAGTGCACCTGTGAGAGTAATAGACTGTACTCTGCCATGGACATTCCTCCACCATCACCATCACCATGTTACCACCCCCTCCAATAATTAGTACTTAAATAAACACTCTTGAACCACAAAACAATCTGGAGTCAGTCGGTGATTTTGAAAATGTGTATTAGCTATGACAATGACAAAATCCGTTCTCAATAGTAATGTCAACATGCCTATGTCACACATCACAAGTCCATGAAGGATGCAAGCAGATGACACACGTTGGTAACCACACCTGTGAAACCGTAAGGGAAATGTACAACTCAGTTACCAAATTCTGATTGAAATTGACAGACAGGACAGAGGTAGAAGTGTGAAAGTACTTGTAGTAGTCAAGAAAGTGTTCTCACCTGTGTGTCACTGGAAATATTGCTGTATGACAGAGTCCCTGTTGTCAATGTCTTCTTACTCTGCTTCCTCCTCATCACTGTCCACAGGCTCCACAGCTGCCACAACACCGTCATCTGGACCATCCTCCTGCAGAAAAGGCACCTGGCGTCGCAAAGCAAGATTGTGAAGCATACAGCAGGCGATGATGATCTGGCACACCTTCCTTGGTGAGTAGAATACGGAACCACCTGTCATATGGAGGCACCTGAACCTGGCCTTCAGGAGGCCGAAGGTGCGTTCGATCACCCTCCTAGTCCGCCCATGGGCCTCATTGTAGCGTTCCTCTGCCCTGGTCCTGGGATTCCTCACTGGGGTCAGTAGCCATGACAGGTTGGGGTAACCAGAGTCCCCTAATAGCCACACCCAGTGCCTCTGGAGTTGACCCATCACATAAGGGATGCTGCTATTCCGCAGGATGTAGGCGTCATGCACAGAGCCAGGGAACAAAGCATTTACCTGGGAGATGTACTGGTCTGCCAAACATACCATCTGTACATTCATCGAATGATAACTCTTCCGGTTCCTGTACACCTGTTCACTCCTGTGGAGGGGGGACCAGAGCTACATGGGTCCCATCAATGGCACCTATGATGTTGGGGATATGTCCAAGGGCATAGAATTCACCTTTAACTGTAGCCAAATCCTCCACCTGAGGGAAAACTGATGTAGATCCTCATGTGTTTCAGCAGGGCAGACAACACTCTGGACAACACGTTGGAAAACAGAGGCTGGGACATCCCTGATGCCATGGCCACTGTTGTTTGAAATGACCCACTTGCAAGGAAATGGAGCACTGATAGCACCTGCACTTGAGGGGGGATTCCTGTGGGATGGAAGATTGCTGACATCAGGTCTGGCTCCAAATGGGTACACAGTTCCTGGATTGTGGCACGGTCAAACCTGTAGGTGATGATTAAAATGTCGCTCCTCCATTGTCAACAGGTCCACCAGCGGTCGGTACACCGGAGGATTCCGCCATCTCCTCACATGTCCCAGCTGACGGTGCCTAGGAAGGACAAAAGCGACCACAGAGTCAAGCAAATCAGAGGTATGTACCCACAGCTACACAGAACACAAAACATAATCCAAAAAGTTGTCTGTAGGAGTGTTGAGTCCAGGCCTAGGTATGTGTGACGCATTTGAAAATGAAGCCATGTGGGCCCCTGAAATGGCGGCTGCCTGACCTCTAAAGTGGGACAATGGGATGTGAGGCAACTGCGCTGGCGTTGTACACCGTCGCGGTAGGCGGTCGAAGACCGCGGCGCAATGCTGTATTGGTTAACATTGAACCCTATGGGTCCCAGGAGCCAATGAGGAAGTGCGCCGGTGATGATGATACGCACCGCCGCGGACGTCACCGCCGCGGATGTGACCACCATTTTCGATCTGTTGAATCACTCGATACCTGATCTTCGACTGGAGAGGACCTATACTGCAAGTGCTGCTGTGACCTCGGTCTGGAAGAGACAATGGCACGTGCGTCTGGGGAAAGGGCCCCTGCCTTCACTGCACAGGAGTTGGAGAAGCTCGTGGACGGGGTCCTCCCCCAGTACATGCTACTCTACGGTCCTCCAGACCAACAGGTGAGTACACAGGGTGCAAGTTGTATGGGCTATGCCTGGGCGGAGAGGGCTGGTCGTAAGAAGGAAGGGGGCAGAGTTCTGTGAGCATGAAGGACTGTGAATGCATGTGCCACATGGCAAGGGCAGGGATGTGGGCCACTCATTTCGACGGTGCAGTTGGTAATGACTTCTCTTCTTCCCCTGTCCATGTCATGTAGGTCAGCGCCCACCAGAAGAAGGATATTTGGCGTGCCATCGCCAAGGACGTCCGGACCTTGGGGGTCCACCAGAGACGAAGCACCCACTGCCTTAAAAGATGGGAGGACATTCGCCGCTGGAGCAAGAAGACGGTGGAGGCTCAGCTGGGGATGGCCTCCCAATGTGGGAGGGGTGCCCGTCGCACCATGACCCCCCTGATGTTCCGGATCCTGGCGGTGGCCTACCCTGAGTTGGATGGGCGCTTGAGGGCATCACAGCAGACACAAGGGGGTGAGTACACTCTCATTCAGCTGACTTTGCGCGCAGTGGAGGGGTCTGGGTGGGGGAGGAGGGCTGTGGGTTTCCTTAGGCCAGGGCGAGTTCCGCAGGCTAGGCCCCTCCGTAATGCAGGCCATGTGCCACTCCACCCCACCTCTGTAGAGTGCCAAGTACAGGTATACATGCCCCTGTGTCATCTAAGTGTGCAGATGTCCACCATAGCCATGTAGGCCATATCCCAGGAACTGCATCTGTAGAGCCCAACAGCGCGGCGTAGTGCAAGGGGATGCTGTGTCTGTATTGTCCACCAATGGTAGCGGTAAGCCATGCACTCAACCTGCCTTTCTTCTGTCCCCCCCCCCCTGATCTTTTGTGCATCAGCATCTTCAGGCGGAGGTACAGTGGCACCGGAGCGCGAGGGGGCTGCAGCCCACATGGCCATGGAGGGCCACACCATGGACTCCGAATACACCAGTGGGATGGAGGGCGAGGGGAGCTTCACGGCGGTCACCGGATCAGCAACCAGCGACACGGACTCATCCTCCGATGGGAGCTCCCTTGTGGTGGCGGCAAAATCTGTGCCCCCCACTTCTACGGGTACAGCCGCCACCCTCCACTACCAGCACCACCCTCCCAGCAGCCCCTCAGCGTCTGCCCTGTGCCCGCTCACCCAGGAGGGTGGGCATCACCTTCGCCCCAGGCACCTCAGCCCCTGTCACCTCTGCTGCCCTCTGTGAGGAGGCCATTGACCTCCTCAGGTCACTCACTGTTGGGCAGTCTACCATTGTGAATGCCATCCAGGGTGTAGAGAGGGAGTTGCAACACACTAATGCATTCCTGGAGGGCATTCATTCTGGTCAGGCTGCCCATCATCGAACCCTGCAATCTCTGGCCTCAGCACTGATGGCAGCCATTGTCCCTGTGTCTAGCCTCCCCCCTCCAACTTCCTCCACCCAGACCCAGACCCAATCCCCTGTACCTCTGCCTATCCCAAGCACACCATCAGACCAGCCTGCACACACGTCAACACACAAGGGAAGCTCAGGCAAACATAGGCACCACACATCCCACAGGCACTCACACAAGCATCACCCACATACAGACACAGCAACATCCACTGCCTCCACTGTGTCCCCCTCCTCGTCGTCTCCCTCCTCCCCCCCAGTGTCGTCTACACTCTCGCCTGCATGCACTACCAGTACAGCCACTAGGGCTCGCACCAGCACAACCACCAGCACACCCCACTCACCTGCACTCACCACCCCCACTACCATTTACACGTCCCCTGTGTCCTCTCCCAGTGTGTCTGTGACGCCCCCTCCCAAAGTACACAAACGCGGGCACACACACACCCAACATCCATCCACCTCACGACAGCCTCCAGAACATGCACCTGCACCCAAATCATCCAAAGTTACACCTCCTACAACCACCTCCTCTTCCTCCACTCCCAGACCCCCTCCAGCTACCCGTCCCAGTGTTCGTCAGAAACTTTTCCTGAGCAACGTTGACCTCTTTCCCACCACCCCACCCTCCGATTCATAGGTCCCGTACTAGCACCTCAGCCAAAAAATCTCCGGGACCAGTGGTGCCTGTTAGAGGTATGTGGAGTGCACCGGGCACCAGGGCAGCCAGTGTGACACGGAGCCAAAGCACAGCCAGTCCCCCCCCTTTGAAGCACCAGAAGTTGGACAGTGCCCGGCGGGATAGGGGGAAGATTCCAACCGGCAAAGCCGCTCACAAGGGTCCCAGGGGGAGTGTCGACTCAGCTGTGACTCCTCCCAAGGTGGGGAAGGGGCAGAAGAAAGCGCCAAAGTCTGAAAGAGCAGCACGGCGGAGAAGGTCCCCATCATCCCTGCTGCCCAGGAGGCCTCTGCCAGCCCCATCGTCAGTGGTCAGGAGACCACCGCCAGAGTCAGTGCCCAGGAGGGCAGTCCCATCGTCAGTGGTCAGGAGACCACCGCCAGAGTCAGTGCCCAGGAGGGCCCCGGCAGCCACAGCCCCGCTGGGCAATGAGGGACCGCCATGGTAAACACTGCTGCACAGGTCAGAGACAGCAAAGTCAAGCACCGCAGAACAGGGCAAAGACCGCCATGGCAAGCACAGATGAACAGGTCAAAAACTGCAAAGTCAAGCACCGTTGAACAGGGCAAGCACCGCAGAACAGGGCAAAGACCGCCATGGCAAGCACCGCTGAACAGGGCAAGCACCGCTAAACAGGGCAAAGACCGCCATGGCAAGCACCGCTGCACAGGTCAGAGACAGCAAAGTCAGGCACCGCTGAACAGGGCAAGCACCGCTGAACAGGGCAAAGACCGCCATGGCAAGCACCGCTGAACAGGGCAAGCACCGCTAAACAGGGCAACGACCGCCATGGCAAGCACCGCTGCACAGGTCAGAGACAGCAAAGTCAGGCACCGCTGAACAGAGCAAGCACCGCTGAACAGGGAAAGCACGCCAACTCAAGCACCGCTAGCCTATGTGCGGCAGGGGCAGTGACAGAACCAGTGGTCCACAGACATTGAATGGTGCATACCTGCACTACTAATCGTGATGTATATTTTGTTGAATGTGTATATATATCTGTATATATTAGCTTACTGTATTTTTATACATTACAATGGTTGCACTCATTTCCTTTTGTCTTTGCATTCTTCCGGGGGGGTTGGGGGTTGTTACTGTGTTGTTTGGATATGCATTGGTGTGTGTGTTGTAGTGGGTGAGGGTCGGGGTGGGGGTGGGGGTGTTGCATGTTTGTGTCCCTTACTTTTGCCTCCCCTATGTCGTAGGTGCAGTAGTCACCGTTGTCTTCGGCGCCGGAGTTGATGGTCATCGTACAGGAGCAGGAACACTATCGCGGGGAGTATTTGGAGTTCCGGCTCCAAGGTGCCCTCCTTCCTCGTGGAGTGTTTGAGCTGAGCGTTTTCCCTTTGAAATGGCTGTTTCCGCCGTGTTTTTATCTACGATGAATCTGCCCTGGAAAAGGTGGCAGATTGGTAGGTTGTGATACTGTGGGCGGTACTTTGTCTCCCGCCTGTCTGTTGATGGTGATCGCTGCGCTGCTTGTCTGTAACGCCGTGGCGGTCGGAGTGTTAAAGTGGCTGTCTTTGTTGGCGGTTTCCGCCACGGTCATAATTCCCTTTTTTTTCTGCCGGCCTGTTTGCGGTCTTACCGCCACTTTAACACCGTCCGCCAGGGTTGTAATGATCCCCAATGTCTTTAACACTCCACTTTGTATACATGTGTAAATTTGCACCCAAGCACTCCTTATTCAGCATTTATTCTACTGGCACTATGACTTCACATTCATTGCAGTCTTTTTTGCTCCCTTTTCCCCATGCTCCTGTAGCTCTGTTACCATGGTGAATAGTTTTGAAACATTTTCTTCTAGCAGTAGGCCACAAGTTCACGACAGTTTCTGAGAGCAACATGCTAACTTATAATCAACTGTAGCAGCTGTGGTTCAGTGTTTGTAATTATAAGTGTTGGAAAATGGGTTATTGGTAAGGGCAGGTAGGTACCTACACTTAGCAATAGGCCACTAACCTCCACTTAGGCCCAGTTAGGTCTCAGTAAGTTAAACCCAGCTCAACCCTTGGTAGCTTGGCAACGAGCGTCAAGGCTTAACTTAGGAGACAGAGTGTAAAGCATTCAAATATCACAAAACAGTAATCAAATAAAACACAGGAAACAGTTTAAAAATCCAGAACCAATTTATAAAAATAGATTATATTTTTATCTTTAAAATGACACAAAAACGAATAAAATCAGATAAGGGGAACCGGAGATATGAATTTTTAAAGAATTATTATTTTTTTAGCGCCTAGAAACAAAAAGCGCCAATCGGGTCATCTGGTTGCACCTCGACCAGGGCAAAGTCAAAGTTTAAGGCCGACCGCGATGGAGCCCTGCTCGGCTACAGGCCGCGGGAGGCCTCGGTTAAAAGTTTACCTTCACACTTAGTCCCTTTTTCGAAGATTTTCTTCAGCGGGACGAACCTGCCAGTCCAATCCGACCTCCTGGAGCCCTTCTTCGGATACGCGATGCGGGAATCCTCGGTGGAGATTTTTTACCTTCGGACTTAGTCATTTTTTCGAGGTGAAAATCCTTCGACCGGGGTAAACCTGGATCTTGATCCGACGTCCCTGGAGCCCTCCTCGGATACGCTGGCTGGGAGGTCCCGGTCCACTTTTTACCTTCGGACTTAGTCTCTTTTTCTGAGATTTTCTTTACCGGGATGAACCAGCAAATCAGGCCGGGTCGCGGTTGAGGCAAGCCAGCTAGAGTTGCCGCGGTGGGTCGGTCCCTCTATGGAGCTTTTTTTCAAAAGTTCTCCAAACATCTCCAAACTTCTGGGGCTTCTCCCAGATGTCCTTTTAAGGTTATTTTGAGGTCCACAGCTCACCCCAAGGGTCCAGAAGTTCTGAGATGGTCCTTGGGGGTGCGGACTACAGCTCCCAGAATGCACCTGGCGCAAACTCCTTTTTGGCCACTGGGTAGTGGCCAGCTGGTTGATTTCTTCAGGAGTTGGTGCAGGGGACTCTGTTTAGCAATTTTTCACCTGTAGCAAACAGGGAGTCCCTCCTTGAACCAGTTGAAGCCAGGCAAAGTCCTTCTTATGGTGAAGCCCAAGTGTGCAGCTGGTGCAGTCCTTCTGAGTGCAGGTTCCAGGTGCAGGCCAGGGGTCCAGCAGGGCAGTCCTTCTTCTCCTTTGGTTCTTCCTTGTTGGAATCTGATGGGGATCTGAGGTGTGGGTGCAGGTCTGCCAGTTTTATCCTTGCTCCTGGGTGAAAAGCAGGGGGGTCCTGGTTCTCCAATCAGGTGGAGGGTCCTTCCCCCTGTGATGACCACTTCCTGGGAAGTGTGGCAAAAATCAGTCCCAGGAGGCAACATTCTCCAAAAATCCATCATGGCTGAATCTGATTTTTGGAGGTTACATCTGGCTGAGCCCACCCACTGGTGTGGCTAAAAATCATAAACACACCCCTCTCCTGCCCTCTCCGAATCAAATCAAGGGGGCACCTAGTTGTCTGGGGTTGCAGGATGTGGGGGTGTTGCTGGTTGCTCCAAATGTCCTTCTCTGCCCTTGAAGACCAGTTTGGCAGCCCTCCCCCTTCCTGCCTCACCATCTGCTGAGGGGAGATTCCCTCCCACAGGCACATTCCTTTGTGTGAAGGCAGGCCACATCACACCTCATCCATGCAGCCTGGCCAGGCTGCTAGAGGCTGGCAAATCAGAGCACAGCAGCAAAAACAATGCAGGGCTGAAATTGGCAACTTTTCAGGTAAAGTTTTAAACTCTTTACCTGAACAAGTTATATTAAATCCCACAACTGGAAGTTGTGGGATTTATTATAACAATTAATTTGATACCAAACTCTTGGTATCCATCATTTAAGGGGACTTAAAATAAAGTCTCCCCATTCTAGCCTATGAAGGCCATTTACTACAATGAGGGAAAAACAAATTTTAAAGCAGCCAGCAAGACAGGCCTGCCTTTAAAATGACACTGGGCACCTCAGCAGTGCACCTATGGGTACACTACCTATGCTGTGGTCCCTAAACCCTCATGTCCTACCATATACTAGGGACTTATAGGTAGGTTAACTTAGCCAATTATAATTAGCCTAATTTGCATATTGATGTTACACAGAGCACAGGCCCTGGGACTGGTTAGCAGTACCCAGGGCACCATCAGAGTCAGGAAAACACCAGCAAAAAGTGGAAAATGGGAGCAAAAAGATAGGGGGCCTCTGCAATCAGCCCTGTTTTCTCACAATAAGCATATCCCAAACACCAATACGTTTAGTTATTTCTCCAAAGCCAATCAGACATCTACTTACTTTTATCACATTATAATTGCTTACTTTTAAGAAACAGTATATTTACAATAACAAATATAGGCCCTCATTCTGACCTTGGCGGGCGGCGGAGGCCGCCCGCCAAAGTCCCGCCGTCAGGTTACCGTTCCGCGGTCGAAAGACCGCGGCGGTAATTCTGACTTTCCCGCTGGGCTGGCGGGCGGTCGCCTTCAGACCGCCAGCCAGCCCAGCGGGAAAGAGGCTTCCACGATGAAGCCGGCTCGGAATCGAGCCGGCGGAGTGGAAGCTGTGCGACGGGTGCAGTTGCACCCGTCGCGTATTTCACTGTCTGCACAGCAGACAGTGAAATACATGTAGGGGCCCTCTTACGGGGGCCCCTGCAATGCCCATGCCAGTGGCATGGGCACTGCAGGGGCCCCCAGGGGCCCCGCGACCCCCCCTACCGCCATCCGGATCTCGGCGGTCCGACCGCCGGGATCTGGATGGCGGTAGGGGGGGTCGGAATCCCCGCGGCGGTGCAGCAAGCTGCGCCACCGCGGAGGATTCAATGGGGCCGCGGTACACTGGCGGGACCCCGCCAGTGGTGCCGGTCCGACCGCGGCTTTACCGCCGCGGTCGGAATCCCCATTGGAGCACCGCCGGCCTGTCGGCGGTGCTCCCGCGGTCCTCCGCCCTGGCGGTCAAAGACCGCCAGGGTCAGAATGACCACCATAATGTGTTCTTTTGAATTCTTGCTAGTAGCCTCCATTTTAACTGCATTTCATTTCAAATCTGCCTCATTCAATTGCAGCCTTCTTCTCTGTGGCACTCCAGATTCCCTCCAAAACGCTCAGAGTGTGGATGTAGGTTATAACTTTGTGTTTTGTGCCAGCAAAAGTGCTACAAAGAGTGCCATTGACAGGGAACTGAGCTTTTCTAATATGGATATTCCTTGGGTTGGCCACAGAGGCTTAAAGTGGCATCAATTGCTCCCTTTGGTTGAAAGCATTAAGAATTACCAACTTTCACAACTTATGATTGTGCATTGTGGTGGCAAGACCTGAGCACAGTTACTGGGGTAGGATTGGAAATACTTTTGAAAGATTCCCTTGGAAAAGTAATGGTACTCTTCCCACACACTGCCTTTGTTTTTTCTAACATTTTCCAAAGGCAAACTGTTCCTGCATTCCTCAGGGACTATAACATAGGCTTAATATACCACAATATTTTACCCCTTGATATGGATGGTATACATATGAATGATGAAGTTCACCTGACAGATAAAGGTAACAGGGTGTTCATCCAGAACTTGAAAGACTTCGGCCCTCATTATGACAGTGGCGGTAAGTCCCGCTTACCGTCATGCCGACTGTCGCCAACATACCGCGACCGCAGTGGTATACTGCTATCCATATTATGACACACACATAGCAATCCGTCACTACAAAGACACACACACAAGTCCGCCAGGCCAGAGGTCAGTGATAAACTGGCTGTATCCAAACCCACACCGTTACGCCAACAGAACTACGCCCACAACATTATGACCCAAAAATCACTGCGGCGGACATTCAACCACGGTAAACCATTGGTGGTACATACCGCCGCCCTCAAAATACACACAGCCTAACAAAACAACACCACATTGGACAATTCAAACTACACACACCTGACACACATACACACACCACACTCACACACCCACACCACTATAAAACACACACCCACACTACCCACATCCATTTACGACTAACAAAATTTGCCACTAGAGAGAGATACAGCAAGAGTAACCACACAACCAGAGCTACAGTACCATTACCCATACACCATCCACACACCTCACAGCACACACCCCAATACATCACCCCACACCTTCACACACACCACTCACACTACACCCATGGCACCACAAAGACACCCCAGGTTCTCAGAGGAGGAGCTAAGGGTCATGGTGGGGGAAATCATCAGTGTAGAGCCACAGCTATTTGGATCACAGGTGCAGCAGACATCCATTGCTAGGAAGATGGAGCTCTGGCAGAGACTCGTGGTCAGGGTCAACACCGTGGGACAGCACCCAAAAACAAGGGATGACATCAGGAAGAGGTGGAATGACCTACGGGGAAAGTTATACTCTGTGGTTGAAAGACAACAGATAGCTATACACAGGATTGGCGGTGGACCCCCACCTCCTCCCCCACAACTAACAACATGGGAGGTGCAGGTCTTGGAAATACTGCATCCTGAGGGCCTAGCCGGAATAGCAGGAGGACTGGTCTCTGGTGATTACTATCACTCCCCTACCTGCATGCCATAACATGCCCCCACCCTCACCCTCACTCCCATCACTCCACCATCTCCCACACACCCCACCATCACAACCCACCCATTCCAATACCCAGCACTGCATGCAACAATAATGCATGGACACCACTCACAGCCCTGTATGGACACCCATCACCACAGCATGCACACTAGAGAGAGTCACCTAGCCCACAAAAGAACTACTCACACAAGGCAAAGCTGACAGGGTACTCACAACTATAGAGGCCAACATACCCATGCACACGATGTCACAAGCAGAAACAATAACACTGCATTTACATCCCCACAGGTCCCATACCCAACGTCACCGGAGAGGCGGTGCCATCAACAACCAGTCCCACCCCAGAAGAGGCCCACAATGATGACAGCAGCTCTGCTCGTCTTGCTCTGGATGACCAACCTAGCCTATCAGGGACCTCCGGACAGTCAGTTACCCAGGCACAGTCCCATACCACCACAGAGCCTCCCCCTCAGGAAACACCACCACAGCACCCACCCAGCAGGCCCATACATCTGTCCACAGGACACGTCAATCCGCAGTGTGTCCACCACTACAGGGACCCCAGGACACCCCACAAACCCAGGACAATCAGGGACCTGGGGTCAGTGGCAGTGGGCACACGCTTCAGGGAACAGAAGAACAGGACAACAGGGAAACTAGCAGAACTCCTGTGAGACAGGGGGAGGACAGGCCCAGGTAACCGACTCTCCATGAGGCACTCACCAACATCCTGGGAGCATACCAACATTCCCAGGAGACGATGGGCCAGGTACTGGCCAAGTTGCAGGAGACCCAGTGGCTGCAGGAGGGACAGTACCTGGGGATCAGGGAGGACCTGAGGGGTATCCACACCACCATGGTCACCATTGCAGAGGTGCTGGCAGACATGACCAACACCATGAGGGAGGCAGTGGCACACCACCGGGCCCCTGACACTAGCCACACCAATGAACAGCCCTCCAGCTCCGCTGACGCTAGTTGATATGAGGCCCCGCCACAGGAACAACAGCCACCAGCACCCCTCCCCCTGCAGAATGAGAACCACCATGCATACGGTCCCTGCGATCCAGGCAGAAGCCAGGGAACATTGCCAAGACCCCCGCCAGGAAATAAGACTCTATTGAATGTCACCCTTGTGTCCCACTATGTTACTCTGTCCACCTTGAACGGCCATTGCTCCCCTTCCTATGCCCCATTGGACAATGCACCTGTGATACAAATAGACTGGACTCTGTCCTGGACTTTCCTCCACTATCACCCAAACCCATTGCACATCCCCATTTACTTCTCAGCACTTAAATAAACACCCTTTGAAAAAATACAAGTATGTAGTATGTCAAATGATTTAAGTATGTATTCGTTTAACAATCTGTACATATTGCAATTAGACTGTACAGTACTGTATAAATAGGTATGACCTGTATTTTGATGCAGGCAATACACCAGGAGCCAGAGTAGGGCACAGACATCAGTGAATAGACATATCAAAGGGTACAGTAAGTGGCCTTAGTAGTGGGAACAGCAGCCTGCCAGTGAAAATTTACAACCCAAAATTGCAATGGAATGTGAAGTTACAGTATCTTACCTGTGTGTCACTGGAAGTACTGTCAAATGAGTGCAGTTCTGTTGTCCACATCCTTACCTCTGCCTCCTCATCGTCACTATCCACAGGCTCCACTGCTGCCACACACCCATCTCCAGCCTCATCCTTCTGCAGAAAAGTCACCTGGTGACGTAAGGCAAGGTTGTGCAACATGCAACATGCTACGGTCATCTGGCACCCCTTCTTGTGTGAGTAGCACAGGGAGCCACCTGTTATATGGCGGCACCAAAATCAGGCCTTCAGGAGGCCAAAGGTTCAATCAATAATTCTTCTTGTTCGCCCATGTGCCTCATTGTAACGTTCCTATGCCCTTGTCCTGGAATTCCTCACTGGGGTCAGTAGCCTTGAGAGTTTGGGGTAACCAGAGTCACCTGCAAATATCGAGGGACACCTGTTAGCCAGACACTAACCCTTAGGGCCAACCCCACACCCATATACCAACATACACTGGGTGGGAACCATGGGCTCACTTATTAGCCACACCCAGTGCCTCTGGAGTTGAGCCATCACATATGGGATGCTGCTATTCCTCAGGATAAAGGCATCATGCACAGAGACAGAATACTTTGCATTCACATGCGAGATGTACTGGTCCGCCAGGCACACTATCTCCACATTCGTAGAGTGAAAGCTCTTTCAATTTCTGAACACCTGTTCATTTCTCTGGGGGGAACAAAGGCAATATGTGTACCATCTATTGCCCCAATAATGTTGGGGATATGTCCCATTGCATAGAAATCAGCTTTCACTGTGGCCAAATCCTCCATCTGGGGGAAAACGATGTAGCTGAGCATGTGTTTCATCAGGGCACACAACACTCTGGTCAGCATGTTTGAGAACATTGGCTGTGACAATCCTGCTGCCAAGGCCACTGTCACTTAGAAGGAGCCTCTTGCCTGGAAATGGAGCACAGACAGGACTTGCACAAGAGGGGGGATCCTAGTGGGCTGACAGATAGCTGAGATCAGGTCTCGCTCCAATTGGGCACAGAGCTCTTGGATTGTGGCCCTATCAAGTCTGTAGGTGAGGATAATGTACCTGTCCTCCATTGTTGCCAAGCCCACTAGGGGCCTGTACACGGGGATGTCTCCATCGCCTATTCATCCTCAGCAGTTGTAATCTAGGGGGCAAAACAACGAGCATCTGGTCAGTTTCTGACATTTCCAAAATGTACAATGCATTGCATGTTGTGACAGAAACAGTATGTTGATATTTAGCCCCAAAATGTGCCTATGCCTGCTTTATTCCAGTTAGGTGCCATGGCCTGCTCCCCCCCTGAAATGGCGGAAACCTGTCCTGTGTGGATGGACAGGTGGAAATGAGTTAATGCGGCTGACATTGTGCACCGTTGTTGGAGGCGGTCGAGTACCCCTGTGCAACTCCTCATTGGTTAACATTGGGCCCTATTGGTTACAGTAGCCAATGGGGATGTATGCCGGAGGTGACGGTACGCACCGCCGCGGACGTGACAGCTATTTTCTATCTGTTCACTCACTTGCTAACTGACCTTCAGCAGGAGAGGACCCACACTGCAAGTGCTGCTGTTACCTGTGTCTGGAACCAACCATGGCTCGAGTCACTGGGGAAAGGGCCCCTGCCTTCACCGCTGTGGAGTTGGAGAGACTAGTGGTTGGGGTCCTACCCCACTACTGAATGCTGTATGGGCCTCCAGACCAACAGGTGAGTACACTGTGAGCGCGATGCATGGGGCATGAAAGTATGTAGTGCTGTGTGTGAAGGCCTCGTGTAAGGTGAGGTTGTTGAGGGGACCTGGGCAGCATGCTGCCTGTATGGTGGGCAATGTATGTGCGTAAGGGGATGTGAGGGATATGGTGGGCCATGAGTGGAACAGTACGGACGGTATGACTGATACCATTGTCTATTTTTATTTTTCTGCAGGTCAGCGCCCATCAGAAAAAGGGTATATGGCATGCCATCGCCAAGGTTATGCGGACCCTGGGGGTCTAGAGCAGACGGAGCACCCACTGTCGCAAACGCTGGGAGGACCTGAGATGCTGGGCAGTGAAGACGGCGTAGGCCCAGGTGGGGATGGCCTCCCAACGAGGAAGGGGTGCCCATCGAACCCTGACCCCCCTGATGTTCCGCATACTTGCGGTGGCCTATCCGGAGCCCGGATGGGTGCTTGAGGGCATCACAGCAGACACAAGGGGGTGAGTACAGTTCCCAATATAGTACTTGCGGGTGGTGTGGTGGTCTCTGGGTGGGGGATGTGTGCATGTTGGTGCCCCTAGGCCAGGCCGACATTGCAGGGTAGGTTCCATGTTGGGCAGGGGCTGATTAACTCCACCTCCAAACAAGCTAGTGGGCATCCACTACTGGGCAGGGCTCTGTGAGTCTCAGGTATGCTGCAATTGGCCTTAGTTATTACTGTCCATGGCCTGGTGACTAGCAGTGTGACGGGTGGTGCATCGCCTAGTGCATAGGGCTGTCCCCTTGTGTTGTGTACGCCAACTGTGGTGTTGTTGCTGGAATTGACCAAGTGTATCCTCTGTCTCTTCCCCCCTTTTTGTTTTGTCACCCTGTGCATTAGCATCATCTGGCAGAGGAGCAGAGGCACCGGCAACAGAGGGAGCTGCATCCCACAGGGCTCAGGAGCCCGAATCCACCGACGGTGAGGCCACCAGCGGGATGGAGGGCAAGGGAAGCACCACGGCGGAGACAAGATGGGATAGTTCTGAAAGTGATACCTCCTCCAATGGAAGCTCCCTGGTGGTGGTGGACACCTCTGTGGCCACCCCAACTACAGAAACAGCCACCACCCATGTACCAGCAGCGTCCTCCCAGCATCCCCTCAGAGTGTTTCCCGTGACCTCTCACCCAGGAGGGTGGGCATCTCCTTCAACCCAGGCACCTCAGGCCCTGCCCCAGTTAGCCCTGCTGCCCTGACTGAGGAGGCTATTGACCTCCTGTGATCCATCTCTGTTGGGAAGTCAACCATTGTGAATGCCATCCAGGGCCTGGCAGCGCATTTGCAACATACAAATGCACTCCTGGAGGGCATTCCCTTAGGCGTGGCGGTCCAACAGAGATCGTTCCAGGCTCTGGCCTCCTCCCTGATGGCAGCCATTTTTCCTGTCTCTAGCCTCCCCCTCCAACTTCTTCTGCCCAGTCCCCTTCCCCTCAACCCCAACCTATCCCAAGCACACATTCAGACCAGCATGCACCCAGGACAACACACAGGAGTGGCTCAGGCAAACACAAGCACCACACATCATCCTACAGGTACTCACACAAACACCATCCAGATGCAGAAATACCAACATCCACTGCCTTCAATGTGTCCCCCTCCTCCTCGTCGTCCACCTCCCCCCCCAGTAGCATCTCCACTCATACCTGCAGGTACTACATCCACACCCACTGCCTCCATCACCATCACGCCTATCAGTACACACCCCTCATTGGTAGTCACCACCCCTACATCCATGCACACGTCCCCTGTGTCCTCTCCCACTGTGTCTGTGGCCCCTCCTCCTAAAGTACACAAAAGAAAGCACTCAGACACCCAACAGCCATCCATCTCACAACAGCATCTAGCACCTGCACCCAAACAGAGCAGACAGACACCTCCTACAACCACTCCCTCTTCCTCCACTTCCAAACCTTCACCCTCTTCCCGCCCCAGTGTCCCTAAGAAGCTTTTCCTCTCCACCCTTGACCTCTTCCCTACCCACCCCCCATCCTTTATGTCGTGCCAGTGTGGGCAGCACCCAGGCCAGCACCTCACCCAACCAGTCCACGGTCACTGTAGTTTCGGCAGCTACTGCAGGTGTGAGAGATTCCAAGGAGACACCCATCAGCACTGGCAGTGTGCCTGCACCAGCTGCCAAGGGGAAGGGCAAGGATGTACCATCAGCTGCCAAGGGCAAGGAGGCATCACCACACTGCAAGGGCAAGGGGCACCACCACACGGCAAGGGAAAGGAGGCACCACTACCTGCCAAGGGCAAGGGCAAAGGGCCTGCCCCTGCAGACAGGAGGGACAGGAGGCCTGGTGCTGTGAAAGAATCTGAGCCCCCAACACCAAGCATGGTGCTTCAGCCATCCGAAGCTGCAGGGGAAGGGATGGAGCCTCCCCCCACCACTAGCAGCACCGCCACCTGCACCCCCATCAGCACCACCACATGCACCAGCATCACTGGCAGCAGCCCCAGTAGGCAGCCGTCTGAGGCTACAGGGGAAGGGCTGGAGCCTCCCCCCACCACTGGCAGCACTGACGCCAGTACCGGCACTGCCACCACTGTGCAGCCATCGCCATTGGCAGATGGACTGTAGTCCTGCCTCCATGGAGTGTTATGCATCCTGCCCACAGCAAATCTTGTGGGTCTGACACCCAGGTGAGAGACTGTGACCTTGCACTCCCAAAGATATGCGTCACAGGGCACAAAGCCCTGTCCAGAACCAGTGGAAGAAGGCATCCACTCACCCCCTCCTTGCCAGGATGAAGCACACTGGGCACCAATCCCCCTCCAGAACCAGTGGGCAAGCCACCCACGAGACTGAGGCCTTGCACTCCCCAGGACCAAGCAGTGGCCAAACCACCCACTTGGGAGACTGTTGCTTTGCACTCCCCAGGACATCGCACAGGGCATGTAGCACCCCTACAGAACCACTGGTGTTGTATCATCTTCCAGCTGAGGTGCCCCACCTTTCCCCGTCCCCCTGAGGTGCCTGTGTATTTTGGACCTGATGCCCCAGCAGTGTTCTCTCCGTGTTGTGCCTTGGCCTATGTGATGTGGCCCTGTGGCCCACGGACATTATGGACTGGGAAGTTTCCCTTCATTTGTATATCTGGAAATACTGTTTTGATTTTGAGGACGTTTTTCTGGATTTTTATCCTATTACACTCACTTTAATTACTTCCCTTTATTCTTGCACTATTCCAAAGGGGTACAGGGAGGATGTGTAATGTTGTTGCATCTGTTTGTGTGTATGGGGGTGGGGGTGGGGGTGTTGCGTGTTGCGTGTGTGTGTGTCACTCTCTTTTTCCTCCCCCTCCCCTGTGTGCTAGGTGGCAGCACTCACCATGGTCGTCATTGCCGGCGTTCGTATTCCTGGTGTAGGAGGAGGTAGACCAGCATGGGGAAGATCTGCAGTTCGGGCTCCATGGCGGCGTGGTTGTTCCCTTAGTGTCCAGAGGTGAGTCCTTTGACTTCTGAGATCTGTTTCCGCCATGCTTTTGTTGTCGTTGGTACCACCCCAGAAAAGGTGGCAAATAGGCCTGTTGTAATACAGTGGGCAGAACCTTGTCTTCTGCCTGGCTGTTGGCGGTTACTGCTGCGGTGCTTGTTGCTACTGCCATGGCGGTCGGTGTGTTAAAGTGGCTGTCTGTGTTGGCAGTTTCCTCCGTGGTCATAATGCCATTTTTGTTACCGCCGACTTGGCGGTATTGCCACCGCTTTATCACCGCCCGCCAGGGTTGTAATGAGGACCTTCATGCTGTTTCCTGTGTAGTTATCTACACATCATAATCACAATGGCTCTTTTCAAGCCAATCCTTTTAGCAAAGACAGTTGTTTTTATTTTACAATTCATATTTTTTCAATTCATATTTGAATCCGCTGATCCATTGTGGATTCCCAAAGCAAATGCATTCATTCAATACACACCAGCAACACTAAACTATCTCTCAGAGGTTGTCTAACATTTTTATGTGAGTGACTGAAAAGTATCTGCCTGGGTGTGTGAGTGGGTGTGAGAGCGTCTGTCTTGGTGTGTGAGCGGGTGTGAGTGTGTTTATCTAAATGTGTGAATGGGTATGAGAGTGTGTCTGGGTGAGTGAGTGGATGTGCCAGTATCTGTGTAGGTGTATGAGAGTGTTTGTCTGGGTGTGTGACTGGGTGTGAGTGTATCTGTCTGGATATGTGAGTGGATGTGAGAGCGTTTCTCTGGGTGTGTGGGTGGGAATGAGCGAGTATCTGTCTGGGTGTGTGACCGGGTGTGAGAGTTTATGTATGTGTGGTCAGGGTGGGTGTGTGAGTATATATATATATATATATATATATATATATATATATACAAAAGATCCCCAAAAAAATGTTCAGCCATTTTGTGCCCATTATGTATTCGCTTGCCACTTCTAAATCACACATGACATCAGGGATGCTTTATCCTAATCCCTTCATAATAATTACAGTCCACATTTCAGCCCCAGGGACTGGTTCGCGATGCAACAAAATAGTGGCAACAATTCCCTGTCAGGTTGCGGCAAGCCAATCAGATTCTTACATTCCTATATATTTATATATTTATTTTCCTTTAATAGCTCTTAAAGTACTGATTTACACCAAATCATAAAATGGACACTTTTTGGACCAACATTTAGCTTTCTGCTATATTTAGGGTAAAGCTGTCCAGCGGTTCAGACTGTAGTCATGTTCAAAATCAACATGAGAAAATGCATTGGTAATACATGTTTTGGGACTTCCCCTCCTTTTTCGCGTCCCCCACTTGAAGGATCACCCTGAATCACTTTCAAGACAGCAGCTGTACTGACTGCTGAATTAGTATTAAAAATTTTGTAAGGATTTGACAAACAGTGCCAAAGTTACTGACAAAACAAAAAATGTTTTTTTATTATGGACGGAAACTAGGTCCTAACTTTAACTACCTACTGGTGACTGCCAGTAGGTAATATATATATATATATATATATATATATATATATATATATATATATATATATATATATATAGAGAGAGAGAGAGAGAGATAACGCACTCTTGTTGTTCCTTAGAAATCTCTGAGAGGCTAAAGTTGAACACAGTGCAATCAACTAACCACCTGCTCATGTTAGAAGTACATGTTTTACTGAGAATGTCAGACTTCATTCTAATATGCCTGAGAAAGATAGTGTGAATTTACAGAAAATATGCTCTCATTTTAGCTATTGGAGCACCTTCCATAACCTCTATGGAAAAATCATGAGAAAACAGTTTTCTCTTAAACATGATTCATATCTATATATATATTTATATTTATATATATATATTTATATATATATATTTATATAGATATGAATCATGTTTAAGAGAAAAAAAAATTCCATAGAGGTTATGGAAGGTGCTCCAATAGCTAAAATGAGAGCATATTTTCTGTAAATATCTGCGCACAAAATATCCTCCAATAGTAGCCCAAGTACAGCCCAATGACAATAGTGCACAAAACACTTAATTGTTTAGTTTTTTGCAATTTTATGTAGAACAGACTTGACCCAAAAGTACTGGAGTACTTTACATGAGCACCAGTTACATTACACAAGAACACATTCATTTTAGTTTTAGGCATAGGGAGATTAAGGGGGTGATTCGCCCGCCAATGTTCCCCCTCCAAAATACCGCTCCGCGGTCAAAAGACCGCTGAGGGTATATTGGGATTTGCCCTGGGCTGGCGGGCGGCCGCCAAAAGGCCGCCCGCCAGCCCAGGGCAAATCGACCTTCCCACGAGGACGCCGGCTCCGAATGGAGCCGGCGTAGTGGGAAGGTGCGACGGGTGCAGTTGCACCCGTCGCATATTTCAGTGTCTGCTTTGCAGACACTGAAATACTTTGCGGGGCCCTCTTACGGGGGCCCCTGCAGTGCCCATGCCATGGGCATGGGCACTGCAGGGGCCCCCAGGGGCCCCGCAGCACCCCCTACCGCCATCCTGTTCCTGGCGGGAGACCCGCCAGGAACAGGATGGCGGTAGGGGGTGTCAGAATCCCCATGGCTGCGGAGCGCGCTCCGCACCCATGGAGGATTCTGTAGGGCAGTGGTAAACCGGCGGGAGACCGCCGGTTTACCCTTTCTGGCCGCGGCTGAACCGCCGCGGTCAGAATGCCCTTGGGAGCACCGCCAGCCTGTTGGCGTTGCTCCCGTGGTCGGTGACCCTGGCGGTCACCGGCCGCCAGGGTCAGAATGACCCCCTAAGTAGTTTGCCCTGAATAACAGGATGTCGAGTTGACACTGAAACTCAAACCTTGTTTCACAGTTGAAAAATAACAGAGAACAGATGGGAAAGAGGCAAGAGCAGCAGGCTGACCATATCAGACAGACTGGAGGAACAGTTGTAGCACAAACTCATGCATGCCAATCCTAAGCACAAGAAAGATATAAAAATTAATTTTCAAATCATTTATTGAAATTATCGTACTCTTGCAAAGAAAGGATGAGCTGTGGCAATGTCTTCCAAAAATAAATACGTATGCATCACAATCTTGTGATAGTGGAATAATATGTAAAAAGTCACCATCAGAAAAGGTGTCAAGTTAAAAACAAAATTCTAAAATGGAGACTTTATGCAGACCTTACAACAGGGTGAGCTGTGAAGCGAAGACCAAGAAAAAAGGGGTCCCAAAATGCAAAATCCTCGTGCATTTTCATAGACTTTTTTTAGAACCACTTTCTCAAAAACTGCTGAATGCTAGACCTTGGTCTACAGAATGTGCTTTTTGTGATTTCGCATACATCCATTTAATAGTTTGTGTGAAATTAAAGGTTCATTATGTTTGTATATCTGTACAATTGGTTTTGATAAAGAATCTTGCAGGAGTCCTTTGAACACAATTTTAAAAAATAGAGTGTTCTGATTGACCCAGCGAACTTTTTCTGCTCAGGCTAATTTACTCCCGGGGCAGTTCGATTCCCACACGATTGGCTGCCAGCAACATGTGAAAATGTTTTGCTAGAAGCCTTTGGAGTACTGAGGCACTTCGACCTCTGCCCTGATGTTTAAATAAATAAATTATATAAGGGTCCAGGGAAGGATCCCTTGTTCCCCTAGGTCCTATGGGTGGGACCCAGAAGGAACCTCCCTAGGGCTAAAATAAAAAGAAATGGCATGGAAGCAAAAAAACAAATGGCAGCCACCATCTTCTTAAACATATAGATGGGGAGGGTGCTTGAGTAAGGCACCCCTCCCCAAGCTCATTCTGTGCACCAGGGACCCCAAAATAGGGGGATGGGGCCCCATCGCTTTGTCTATGACCCTATAAGATCCCTGAAACCCCATTTCTCGGGCCAAGTAATTAAATGAAGGGAGAAGGCCCCCCCCCCCCACTAATTCCTAGTTAGGCCCTGGGGACCCCATCCTGTGGGTCAAAATGTATATAAACGGGAGGGGGGTGTTGTGCTAATCCCAGGCCTTGAAAAGGTCCCAGGGACCCCATCCACAGGGGCTGTCACACTAATTAAAAGGGAGGGGGCTCTGTGTCCCACTCCTTGAGCCTTTAAAGGTACCCTGGACCCTATCTATCAGGGCCGGCTCAGTGACTATGTCCCAGAGAGCCTATCCGCAGAATAAAGTAAGTTCCCTGCCCACACTAGTGTGGGAAGAAAAACGTATGATTGCTCCCATCTGGCAAGAGTACTTTTATATCTCCCACCAAATGGGGGAAAACATGCAAGTCTACTCCCAGTCAGCCAGGAGCTTTAAACGTACTCCCACAGTGTAGGGACAGACTTCGCTTCTGTTTACCTGCTGGCACTCATGCAGGCAGGAGACCAAAACCCATATTGCTCCCACCCAGAGAGAGCAAGCCGAAAACATCTGTTCCATCTGGGCGGGAGCAATACCTGCTCTAGCACCATGCAGGGAGCTAGCTGAGGCACTGGAGCTTCCCCTGCAGCCCCCAATGTTGTGGCTGACCCGAGTGGGCACTGAGGCACAAACTTATAATTTAAAAATGCCCCAGGCCATTGTGTCCCTAGGGCCAAAATAGGTGTGAGGAGGGGGACAACTCTTCTTTTTTATTATAATTAAACCTGGGGATCGGGTCTCTGGGGCCTCAACACCAACCCTAAGCAGCGCACGCCAAAGGCTATGAGTGACATGGAGTTGGCAGCCTGTTGGGGGTTGGCCACAGGGCTTTGTGGCAGGCCAAGCACTGTAACCAATCCCTTTCTGTGCATGGCCAAAGGGTGCATTCAGAGTGGGGTTGGCTACTTCACGAAGTTGGACTCAGGGCTCCAAGCCTGGCCCTCCTGCCAAACGCATGCCATTCACGATCAAAGGTTGTGCATGGGATGAAGTTGGCTCCCTCCAGGTGTCTGCCTAAGGGGACTTGGAACCAGGACGTGCCTGCAAGCCAGGCCCTGTGGCCAACCCATTGCATACCATGATGAAAGTCTGTGTTCAGAGTGGGCTTAGGTGACTTCGGGTGCTGAGTGCCTCGAGGATGTATTGGCCTGCACTCAGGCCCTTCTGCCAACCCCCCTCTCTGCACAGCCAAAGACCATGGGCAGCACGGGGTTGGCTGCCTGCAGAGGATTGGTTGCAGGGCCTTGACAAGGGATTGGCTTCATGTGTGGTAATAAAATACTACTTTACATTAAAGTAATGTAATAGTTAGGAGAAATGTTCAGTTACTACATAATGTTTTAAAATCTAGCGGCTTTGCATCTCAAATTGTTGATTTTTTCTACTTTGGCCACATGGAGGTCTCCCTGGGCTCCCCATGGGGTCTAGGGGGAAGGGTACCTATATCCTGACCCCTTATAATAAGTCTATTTTCTAACTTCAGGGCAGGGGACTCGGGCATATTTATGAGACACTTGTGTTGCTGTTATTTCATGTTTAGTGACACAGCAGTGGTGCAAACCATTTAACCATATATATAAGGTCACACAATGCCACTTTGCGTGAATATGGATAGCCTCATACATATCATAGACATGGAGTAAGGCAAGGCAGAGCAAGCTGCGTTGCCTTACTCTGTGCCAGGGAGACATTCCATGGGCCTTGTGATGGGTTTTTCCATGCAACACGTATGGGTTTTTATGCATCCTCAGATTTACGAGAGCCTGTAAACCTGGGGATGTGCTAAACTGTTACACCTCACCAGGGGAGGCGCAGCAAGGAGAAATATATTTTTTTGTATTCGTTATTTTTCTCTTTCTAAGTGTGCTGCTTTCTGCAGCATGTGTCACACTTGCCAACAATGAAACTGCAGGACCCCACCAATGACAGGGGAAGGTCCATACTTACCTGTCCAAGATAAAGTATGCATACACATTGTGAATGGCTGGAACAGTGGACGGCAAATGTATGGACTAATTAACATTATTTAGCAGACAATCTGACAGCTCCTTGGTCATTGGAGATGCACTTGGAAATCCTTGGAAATCAAAACAGTAAGCATACCCTAGGACATTCCTCCAACTTGGCCAGTGCACTCATGAGAACTCCCAGACACTCAATCAACTTACAAAACATGTAATCTAATAGAAACAGGGTTTATTGTAACATTTTTTACAACCATATACCTACAACTAAAAACCCTATTCTAAACTAACCTAATAATTTAACTTAACTCACATCTACACCTATCTAACCTTTTCTAAACCTTTCTTACACATGGTAAACCATACTCTAAACATTGTGCCCCACCCCCCTTAAGAGACAAGATAGAAGATACAAGTAGGACAACATAAACTATGACTCCACATGTACTAACCTAACCTATGGCCTAAACAAATACATATATTTTTGGTATTTTTTATACACAAATACCCCAACATGACCCCACACCCAATCCCCACCAATAAAAAATGTAGAAAAACCCACCACCACTATACTTAAACTAACCTATGCTACTCTACACTAACCTAATACTACCCATCTAAAACCCAGTCTAAAACTATGTACAACAGTAAAAGGGAGGGGAAGGAACTGGGAGGCTGTTGAACAAGATAATTTCATTTTTTTTGTTTCTTCAGTTTTTTTCTTTATGTTTTGCAACATTCTTCTGTTGTCAGCACTCCCCTACTCCAATATGTCCAGTCTGGCTAATAGCTTGGCAATGTCCCCGTTCATGTCTAGTTCAAATTGGCTGCTTACTACTGCAGCAGGTGGCTGAACAGGTGCCTGGCTCTTAACAGGTGCAGCTGACATGGAAGGGATTGGACCAGCAGAGGCCCCCTGCACCCAACACTGTGCTTTTTGGCTGTGGCTACTTTGGATGTACCCCATGTGCAAACGCACACCATTCCTCAGTCTCCTTTTCCTTGCGGAATCTCCTTCCCATTTTGCAGTATCCAGCATCTACCTCCACAATGTGCTGGTAGCATTCTGCGCTTTTGTGGAGTGTGTGCCTTTGATCTGGTATCATATTGGCAGCTAAAAAATTAGATAAATCAAGCATCAGATTTAGCATTGGGGGAGGTTGAACAGACATATTATATACACTGAAACTGCAGATAACACATACCATCCACCACACATTCCTCAACAATGACTTACTCCTCAAGTATGGCTATTTCCTACCAGCCATCTAAAGTATCATGTCCATGTCACTGGGATGATGGCTATCCACTGTTGACCATCAGGGCCCCGAGGAGAGTGGGCTAAATTGTCCATGATCAACATTTGTGTCATCAACCTTGTGAGGATCACGTGCCCCAAAACGTCTGGATTTCCTGTGTCCCTGTCCATAAGGGGGGGCTGTGCATGCAATCCACCAACTCGACATATCAGGACTTGCCCAGCTATCATTGATGCAAGGTGGGGGCCATATGATGGGGGGTCTGGAAACTTCCCACCGACTATTCTAAGGTTTGATAAATCATCATTCATGTGTCCTGGTGTAAGACCTGGGCTGAGCATACATTGCAAGGGGGCACACCATTGCCCATGAAGTGCCCGCATGCACAACTAATGCAATGTCCCCAGAAAGTTTGGCCAAAGCCTTACCTGCACATCAAAGTTGTCTACACATTAGAAAAACTAAAGCCCCCAACCCTGTGCTATGTTGTGCTACATGTGTAAAACGGCACACACATGGTAGCTATATGGGTGCCCTTAGGTCCACAGTGAGTTTGGCACTGCACTGATTGCTGCAACAGTATCCTGAGATAATGAACATCATGTGCACATGCATGTCAGACATCATCAAAGTACCAGGTACGCACTCAGCATTCACATCATATGCATATGTGATGTGACCTACATCACTCACAAATATCCTGGTGGCAGGACCATGTTGTGAATACTGCTATGATCATCATCATGGACTTTTCCCACAACCATTTGGAGCTGAATTGTCTCCTAATTGTATACACTACTGACTGTTGTCAAGCACAGTTTGGGTCTTTGCAGTCCTACAGCCTCAATATATATCTGAAGGGAAGTGAGGCACCTGTGGTGCATATGTCTCCTACATATGTCCCCTAGAGACCTTTAAAGATATAACCTACATCTGTACTGTCTCGCGAGTAAGGATAAGCTTTACTTTTTCAGTTTAAAACTGCTCTTACACAAGGAAACTAGACCCTATGAAAGTTGTGATAGACAGGAGGAGACAACTGCTATAAAAATTGCAAAGGACATCTCACAAGTCAGCCAGAGCTCATGGCCTCATTGTCAAGATCCCTTTGGCCAGCCTTTCTTTGAAAATGAGGCATTCCATAGCTATGAATGAAGTAGAAAATGCTATGTGTTAATTGAGGTGTGAGAGCATTGGTTTAGAAAGTTTGATTTCACAACTGAAGATTTTGTTAGCAAATAACAAAATCTGTACAGCGTGGGCTGCTTTATGATAAGTCTGAATGTAGTTGCAAAACATTCAAGCCTACACTTCACTATGTTAGTGGTCAGGCGGGTACAGGGAAACATTTTCCAATAAAAGTGCTCACTGCCTTTGTTCATGAAAATACTGGCTCTGATATTTCATGTGTTGTGACGACTCCTACTGGGCTAGCTGCTCACAAAAGTAAATGAATCCTATTGTACAGATTATTGATGTTGCCTGTGGAACATGACAACAAACTAGAATACCTAAAGTTATCTGGTGATACTTGTTATGAGGCGTCCGGAGTTTCCAAGAAATTGAAAGCTCTAATTATTGATGATGTTACCATGGTATCAAACCATATGCTATCTTGTATTCGTCTGAGGAGACAAGCGGTCCTCAGTACTGACTATCATGGTTTGTTTGGAGGTAAACAAATCATAGTTTTTGGTGACCTTTTAGAGGTGACTTCAGACAAAGGTCAACCAGTTTTTAAAAACGTGTGCTTGAAGAAACTAAAAAGTCACTAGTCAGTTTTGGAAATGTTAACATTTGGTTACATTTTCAGTCTGCTGAGTTAGCACAAACTATGTGACAATCAGCAGATCTAGAGTATGGCAAAATATCAAAAGAGATCAGAATAGGTATAATTAGAAAAGAAGCTAAAAAAGCTATTGCTTCTCACATGGTTACATCTCTATTCCCAACACAAAAAGTCACCGCCTTCCATAATGCAGCACAATATAAACAGATTGTGTGCCTAATGTCAACATTGGACAAGTAATCACAATTTAATTTAGAAATGCTTACTTTGGAGACAGAAGAAGTAGTGATGCCATAGTAAAGACAAAATGGGGCATCAAGGTTTACACTTACTACTATGTCAAACAGTGGTAAAGAAACTGGAATCATTAAAGAAAACAGTTTCACATACTGCAGGATTAGCGAAGACTCTAAGCCTTTGTAAAAAATGCAGAATCATTTTGTAATAAATCTGAACATTGAGGAGGGATTAGTGACTGTTGCAACGGGGTGCCATAGACTTCACTATACATCTCAACATAACAGAACATGAATATGTCCTCATTAAATTTGATCACATTGAGGAAGGAAAAAAATTGGAAGGTGCACTGCCAGATTTCCCCTTGTAAAAGATCTGTATGTAAAATGGTGACAGTTTCCTATGTGCATCGTCTATTCAGTCACTATTCACAAATCTCAAGGATTCAGTTTGGATGCAGCAATGATAAATAAAGATCACACAGTCTTTAAAAAGAAGGAATGTCTTATGTAGCTTTATAGAGGATGAGGACATTGGCAGGGTTGTTTCTTCTTTATTTTGAAGAGAGCAGAGTAAATGCTGACGTGTTTGGTGTTTTAGAGTACAATCACTTGTGAGAGAACTAATGCTCCTCATCTGAGCTTCTATCCTGTTGTTGACAGGCAGCAAACTTACAGAAAGCAAAACAGGTTTGAGATTGTAGTTTTGCAAAAGTTTCAAAACAAACTGAAATATCTACAAAGTTACAAAAAGACAAAAACTAAAGAAGACAGTTATGTAATATGTTTTCCATTTTCTAACACTTCTGGAGTTTCATAATACTGTAATGCAGTAGTCAATGTTTTATTCCACCTGCAAACAGGTGATTGAAAACATTGTTATACAAAAAGAGAAAGCTTTGACAACTCATTTTAATTCACTAGGCACCGAAAAACACAGATAAAATTCTACTTCATTCTGCTTGATAGGGTTGACAACTGTAACAGTGATACACATTTCACTTTGAACGTGCAAGAAGATGCACAGGGTTTTTAATGGTAGTTCTAATTGTGTTAGAAAAAGAGGGGATTAACAATACTTTTGCTGCAACAAACTATTCATGGAACCAATTGTCACTTTTCAGGCAGAACAGATATTCAGACTGAGTGATTTGTTTACCTTACAGTTCCTGATAGCAAGTCAGTGTGATTTGAAACAGTATTTGTGAGAACTGTATAGAACAACTGTCCAGACTGCAGATCAGAGCTGGTTTGTTGTAGACATTGTTCAAAATATCTCATTCTCATGCCACAAATATGCAGAGCTGATGGTAACAAAATCAGTGCTGATATCACCAACGTTAAAACTGGTCAAATATCAATTTATAAGAAAACATACACTATTGTGGATATTATTTTCCATCATGGACACTCAATCAACTCTGGTCATGCCACAGTCTGCCTTACAAACTCATCAGGCTGGACTGAATGTTATGATGCTTCTCTTATAATAAAGCAAAGATTACCCTGGAAACTTCCAAAGTACTTTTTTGTAGTTCGATCACCAGCGTTCTAGAACAAAACATTTTTACAAACATGAATATAGATATAAATATTCAGAATAACATTAAAGTTCATTTTCAGTGTGGTTATGTGGCCTATGAAGGATAGCATCTATTTAAAAAATTGAATTTTTCCTAATCTTAATAAAAAGGCCTTTGGGCAAGCAATTTAGTATAAATCTGTGCTATGTAAAGATGCTGATCTCATGCATGTAAAGCATGTGAGGTTTTTTCAGTAATATATTTTTTTCCTCAAAATTATATAATGGATTGCATTCTATTGAAACTAAACACACTGTTAGTATTTTATTTTATGTACATTTTATATACTAAATCAGGATATATTCAGTGTAAATGCAAATTCCATTATAAAAAGTCCAATCTCGCAGGAGGCTTGCAAGAACAAACCAGGAAGCACTGCTCCCTCAGACTGTAAGAGAGGGATTGCCACTCTGGTTCTCATGAGTGGTCGCGAACTCTCACAAGAGGGTCATGAGAGCCACCGATTATGGTGGGGTTCTCGCCAATTATGGTGGGGTTCTCTAGCTCTGGTGAGAGTCTTGCGAAGTGACTTCAAGAACAAAAAAAAGGGATACATTGCAAAGTAATACACATGATAAAACCAGAGGGTAGCTCTCAAAAGACTTGTTTTAGTTAACAGGTCAGAGGCTCTCGTGTGAATTATGGCATCTTAAAAATAGATTGCTGCTATCATGTATCCATATGAGAGCTAGAAGAACTGAGCAGATACATATTTATTAATGAAATATTGAATATTTATCTGTTTAATACTCACACGTATTTTACAAATGTTTTGCAAAGCATGAACCATACCATGTTACATTCCAACAAAAGAACCTTCTCTTTATATAAAATCTAACCAGTACATATATTACAAAATCATGCTACCAATCCATAGACACACATAAATGATTAATCTAATTATAAGAAAACCCTGGAAATTCACTGAAAAAACAAAGGTTAAAGTAACAATATGTTTAGGTGTAATAAAAATGTCTGTTTTTAAATAAAAAAAAAACATGGAAATTCACTGAAAAAAACAAAGGTTAAAGTAATGTTAGAGTTAGGTTAATTTCTCATCAGTAATGTTAATGTTTCGAAGTAAAATAAAAACAAAGAAATTCACTAGTTATAGTTAGCAGCACTAACTATAACTTGTGACCCTGAATGTACTGCTTATGACCTCACATAGGACATTTCTCATGGCAGGTTCAATGACAACATTTATGGCATCACCAATGACATCTCAAATGGCATAATAGATGATATCACTGATGATATCCCTGATGACATCTCAAATGACATCATCCAAACTTTGTTTTCCAGCATACAGGAATATAAATTACCATAACATTACAGGTCCAATGGTAAGTACAAAATGGCTTAGGACACAATCAGGCATTGTTTTTCCAAACACAAAAACAACTCCCTTAGGTGTTGAAAGCAAGCATTATGTGGTACTTTGACCATATAATACAAACTTTACATGATGCATAGTCTACATTATCAATCAATCACAGATATATGTGAAAACTTCATTGCACAAGTTGTTCAATATTTATACAACTGGTCAAAGAAAGCTAAAATAGTGAAGGCCAATTGTTGGAAAGTGGATTATTGGTAAGGGCAGGTAAATACCTACACTTAGCAGCAGGCCACTAACCTCCAGTTAGGTCTCAATAAATTAAACCAAGCTTAACCCATGGTAGCTTGGCAACGAACGACAAGTCTTAACTTAGGAGACAAGTGTATAAAGCATCTAAAAATCACAAAACAGTAAATAAGTAAAACACAACACACAATAAAAATCCAACAATTATAAAAATAGATTATATTTTTATAGTTAAAATCACATAAAATTAATTAAAATAGGATAAGGGGAACAGGAGATATGATTTTTTAAAGAATTAATGTTTTCTAGCGCATAGAAGCAACTAGCACTCAAAGGGTTAAAAAAGGTAAAACTGGAAAGGGGCAAAGTTTAGAGTTCAGGCCACCCACGAGGTAACACTGTCACGCTTACTTTCAGAAGTCCACAACTTGATCCAAGGTTCCTGAAGCTCTGAGTTTCTCCTTGGGAGTTGAGACTACAATTCACAGAATGCACCTGGTCAGAATCCTCAAATGGCCACCTGACGCTGGTCAGTTGGGTTCTACATGCAGGACTTGATGGAGGGGACTCTGGGCAGCTCCTTTGTACCTGTAGCGAACAGGGAGTCTCTTCTTGAAGCAGTAGAAGACAGGAAAAGTCTTTTAAATGGCGAAGCCCAAGTGTGCAGCTGGTGCAGTCCTTTCAGAGTGCAATGCCCAGATGCAGGTCAGGGGTTCAGCAGGGCAGTCCTTCTTCTTCTTTGTCTTGTTCCTTGTAGGGTTCTGAGGTACGGGTGCAGCCATATTTATCCTTGTCCCTGAGTGAAAAACAGGGGTGTCCTGGGTATCCAATCACAGGAAGGCTCCTTCCCCCTTTGACAACCACTTCCTGGGAAGTGTGGCAAAAATCAATCTTAGGGAGCAACATTCCTAAAAAATGTAACATAGCTGAAAGTGCTTTTGGAGGTTAGATCTGTCTGAGCCCACCCACTGGTGTAGCTGAAAATCCTAAATACAGGATTGAGGGAGGTGCTTGGCTGCTCCAAATGTCCTTCCTTGCCTTTGAAGACCAGTTTGGCTGCCCTCCCCCTTCCTGCCTCCCCATCTACTGCGGCAGATCTCCTCCCCCAGGCACATCCTATGTGTTCAACTCAGGCTACTTCAAACCTCATCAAAGCAGCCTGCCCAGGCTGCCAGAGGCTGGTCAATCAGAGAAGGGCACTACAGAGCTGAGATTGGCAACTTTCAGGTAGAGTTTGAAAAACTCTTTACCTGAACTAGTTATATTAAGTCCAATAATTGAAAGTTGTAGGATTCATTATAACAATTCATTTGATACCAAACTCAAGGTATCTGACACTTACAGGGACTTTGTTAATTAAAATAAAGTCTCCCCATTTTAGCCTATTGAGGCCATTCACTACAGTGAAGGAAAAAACAAATGTTGCTGTTTTACCTCACCAGGGCTTATAAAACATTTTTTATAAGGTCCCTGCTTATAGTTACCTGGCATCCAACCCTAGGGGAACATAGGGCACACATTAGGGGTGACGTTTGTAAAAATAAGGCAGTTTAAGACTCTGGAAGTACTTTTAATTTCAAAGTCGAATTTGCATATAACTTTAGTTTAAAAGCAGCCAGCAAGGCAGGCCTGCCTTTAAAATGACACTGGCCACCTCCGCAGTGAACCTACGGGGGTACTACCTATGCTGTGGTCCCTAAACCTACACGCCCTATCATATACTAGGGACTTATAGGTAGGTTAATACTGCAAATTATAATTAGCCTATTTTGCAAACTCATTTTATACGGACCCTGGGACTGGTTAGCAGTATCCAGGGCACCATCAGAGTCGGGAGAACCCCAGCAAAAAGTGATAAATGGGGCAAAAGGTTAGAGGGCCTCTGTAATCAGCCCTGTTTTCTCACATCAATTTCAAAGCAAATGCCCTCCTAGGGACAGACTGTGTCTGTATCATACCACAGACACACACTGAAGCTACTTTAAAAAATAAAGGGATGGCGATGGGCACCTGCTTCACTCCCAGGTGTGCAAAACTACATACAGGCTGGTGGGAGGAGCAGGTGCTCAATAGCCCTCCCCTAAATGTCTGGGGCACCCATATAACCTTATGAGTCAAATTCATGGATGATATTTTGTCAACTGGAAAGCACACAAAAAGAATGCTGAGCAGTTTGTGGAGGATAAATCCGAACGTTTGAATCTAAGCTTCACCAGTAGTATCAGCGATGTGGAAATTAAATTTCTGGATGTAAAAGTTAGAGTACAACAACAGAGATTGAAGGCTAGATTGTTCAGAAAACACAGTGTGGGCAATAGCATTTTGCATGCTACTAGTTTCCATCCAGTACCCTTAAAATAGAGTATCCCTTATAGAGAGCTCCTCAGGGCCAAAAGAAATTGTAGAACCACAGAAAGCTTCAGTAGAGTAAAAGGTGACCTGCTACAGAGGTTGAAACAGAGAGGCTATAAGGATAATACTGTAGTTACAGCCAGCAGTAAAGTTTAGAAAGGTAATAGAGGCAATATTTTGTTCACAGGGAGGAAGAAGTAAGATTCTACATAGACTCGAAAGAGATTTATAACCACATACAACAGAGCACACAAGGAAGTCAGACTAGCTCTCAGTAGACATTGGCACCTTCTAAAAAGTGATCCCATAGATAATAATGAAATGCCTAGACTTCCAGAATTAACAGTCCAAAAAGGTAAATTCATGAATGACATGTTGGTTAGGAGTGATCTCAGGATGGAGAAGGGAAAACTTGGTTGAAACCTACAGAGGAGGTTGTGAATTGGTCCAGGTGTAAAGAATGTAGAAATGGAGAAAACATCACTGAAATAAAACAAGGGAAGAAAATAAGTCACAGGATCATGGGCACTACACTTGTAAGAGTGTGTTTGTAGTATGCATATTAAAGTGTATTTGTTCTAAAGTGTATGTAGGGAGCACCATGTTACAGGCCCACAAAAGGATACTGCAACAACTTAGAGCCATATAGAACAGAGACACAGCCAAGATCAAGATCAAGACATGTTCAGAAAGATCATGGAGGTGAAATAGCTAAACTAAAGTACAGTGACATAGATGGCATAGCCAAGGATGCTAGAGGAGGTAACAGGAAGAAGAGATTAAGAATTTTGGAGTCAAAATATATACTAGCACTTGACAGTAGAGAATCAAATGAATTAAATTATGGAGAAGAGTTGAACAGGCATCTTTGAGAAGTTGTAGTTGAACCAAAAGGTCAGGTTGTCTTGTGAAGAAGTGTTTTATTGGTGAGCTGAAAAATTATACAGTGTTCTTTGTAAAAATGCAGAATGACGAGTCATTTTGCTGACTTTAAGGATGTTTTTGATGTTTTTCAGAGATGAAGGAAGTCGGCATCCAGAAAGGGCAAAGGAGATTTTTATATATCGTGGGGATTTGGGTTATTGAGATGGAGGCAGTGCAACAATGTCTCCAATCTGGTTGCCACACTCTGGGCAGGACATTGAAGTACATTAGTGCTCATAAACTCAAAAAGAGAAATTTACTGTGTTTAACATTTTGAGGGATGATATGGTGCTCTGAAAATATTTGATGTATTTTCTATTACTTGCCAGGGTTTCAGCCCACATGGGCAGGATACTGACAAAGATGAGTGAGTCAGCAAAAACAACATGAAGTAATTGCCATCAGGAGAGGAGAATGTGTAAAAGATCAACATTGTTATGTGCAATTTATGTTGAAATGCCAGAGAAATGTAGATAGAGAACATTGACTGTGTATATACTGATTTTGCAACACAAACTCTGCCAGCTGAGAATAGTATAAAGATATGGAATAATTTGCTTTAATGTTCACAATAGTTTTTGTTGAACACGTTATGTTTTGGTGGATGAATGACTGTTTAAAATTAGAGGCTAAATGGCGTTTTGCAGGTAAAGAAAGGCACGCCAATGCTGAAATTCACTCTGTTTCCCATCTAATAATTAAAGCTACTGCTAAGCATGAATTCTGAGTGCCTGTTTCTTCCTAGAGGAAACAGAAGGAGTGTGTGTGTGTGTGTGTTTCTCCCATGGTATCCTCTGTCCCCAAATTGCAGCATGTGTACGGGTATGGGAACCCATCTAATCTACACAAACACCCTCCCACATTCCAGGGAGAAAACTCATGCAAACTCCCAGTGTAATAATGCCTTCATATATTTCACATATTTCCTGTTGGCAACAAAGCCAACGTGTTTCGACACTCACTGGTATTTTGTTCATGAGTGAAAAGTGGAGATTGACAAAGGACTTTACTTACACATAGTTAGTGAATGACATAAATAAATGACAAATGCAGATCTGTCAGTGATGTAATTCCTCCAGCCATCTTTGTGGGGTGATATCACCACATGTATTGATCGAGCCCACCATAATTATCTGGTTGCACAGTTATATAACAAAGCAGTATGCCATTAATATTGAATATAAAATAGGCAACAATCTTATTAACATGTTGGCACCCTCCAATATTAAAACATTGTGACTGCTCAAGTGGGCTAACATAATAGCTATGCACAAACCAGATATATACGCAGACTCATGAGGCTACATGGGTGAAATTTACAACTTATACAATGAGGGAGAACATTCCAATGTAATACTCACATTCTCACACTACTTAATGTTTTAACCATAAACATTATATAACAATTTATCCAGAAGAAGACTAGGCAATAAAAATCTTGAAAACCATTTTATCCAAAGCATAAATGTTATGGCAAGATTTCGTACAAATTGACATATACTTTTGAACACCAAATCCAATGCCCACACATAATCCCTTTGCCTCAGTCAGTCCATCTAAAAAACAATGTTTGAAGACCATCCCTCATATTAAAAAAAAGATACAAAATAAAAAATACACTTAGCTTCTTGAATCCACTGACATGTCTGCTATTCGAACCCCAAACACTTGTGTGAAAAATAAGATATCAGATAAAACTCCACAAATATATTGCAAAAGAGAAACGCAGCATCATAAAATCAGCTGTCAAATAACCTATTGACCCAGGTATCCAGACACTTCCTCTTCCGTAATTAACCCCCGCCCAGATAGGTTGTTAAATCTAATAATATAATTAGATTCCAGCCTTCTCAAGGCAAGTAATCTATCACCTCCCCTGAGATTGTATGAGACTTGTTCAAATACAAACAACTGTAATAAGCCACTGTTTCCATACTGGCATTCACCAAAGTGCCTAGCCACAGAGTATTGAACGAGTAATGGCTCACTTATGCACCAAATTCATTTTTTCGCTCTATGGATTGTACTCCCAAAGTAGTACATATCACATGGACACTTTACAGCATATGTATACATTAATCTAAATTACTAGACAATCCCTTTCTGATTGAGAATTCCTGATTACTCTCAGGAATGCCGAATGATCTCACATGTTTGCTAAACTTACATGCCTTACAATTTTTGCATGTAACAAACTCAGGTGTTCATATCATGCTAATTTGACCTTCTGTTTTAGAAATCATGTTGCTACAAAGCATATCTTTCAGAGTCTTACTCTTCCTGAAAGTGATACTAGGCTGAGGTGATACATTTTTTAAACAATGTCACCAGTGAGGAGAATATTCCAACATGTTTTTAGTATTCCCCTCAACTTATTGCCCTGTCAATTGTATGTTGTTATAAATATGATGTGTCCTTCCTTTGCAGGTGGTTTCTGGTATGCAAATCTTCCCTCTTCAATATCTCTACTTTATGAATTGCCTCCTGCAGTATTCCTGCACTATAGCCTCTCTGGCAAAACCTATTAATCATCACTTCCTTTTCTTTTTCAAAGGCTATATTGCTGATACAATTCTGTTTCACTCTTATAAGTTACCCACAGGGGATACTATTTATCAAACTGCTGGGATGACTACTGGCAACATGAGGTTCAGTATTTTTCCAAAGTAACCTGGTCTCAATTTTAGAGTTTGCGATTTCAAATTTAAGATCCAAAACCTTTAATGTGTCTGGATGTATGTTAGTAAGAAAAAGGTTCATAGTATTCTTATTAAGTAAACATACACATTTCTCAGCCAAAGACTGTGTTCCTTTCTGAATGATGAAAATAATGTAACTGTACCTTCCCAGAGTACCATTTGGTCATCACAAAGATGGATGTTGGATAGGACCTCTTCCTCCCACAAGCCTATGCATAAACATGCATAGCTGGGGACAAAACAAGACCCCATCGTGGCGCACTGGGTTTGGTGAAAGTACTGGTTATCAAAGATAAACAATTGTTTTGTAGGCAATAGCTAACCATATCTAAAATCATTTCAGTGTGGAAGAAGTATGACAGAAACTAGCTCTAAAGAAATGCAGACAGGCTTTTATATCCAAATCATGGGGAATACAGGTGTAGGGACTGCAAATATCAAGCCACATAAGAAGATAATCATAATCCATTGTGATATCAATGATTATTCAAAGAAAATCTGTACTTTCCCTAACATATGAGGGAAGAGTTTGCACAAATGGTTTAAAAAAGAAATCTACATACTGGGAAGTGTTCTCCAACAGTCAATTTATAGAAGACCCAATCAGTCTTCCAGAGGGATTCAATTGATCTTTATGTAATTTTGAGAGTAAATATAATATTGAAACTCTAGGATGATTATTCATGACTAATTGTTATTCGTCCTATTCTATCAGTCCCTGATCATTCCAGTCCATTATATGGTCCCAGTAGGTTCGATTGGCCTGATCAATCTTAGATTTCATACAAGATCTGTAACAGTTCTCATTAGCCAATTGCCGATGGCCCTCATCTAGGTATTTCCCTTTAGGCATGATTAAAACATTGCCTTCCTTGTCAGAGTTACAAATGACCATATTTTTCTTATTTCATAATTCAATCAGCGCCACACTTTTACTTTTATAAGGTTGAAAGACTTATTAGTACATTTGAATCTCAACTTTTTCAACTCCTTCTCAAATATATCTATATTGTCAAAGGTTAAAGTTGGCTGTAAAAGTAATTTTGGATGAAACCCACTAGGACAACTCAAATTTAGCGCAATTCCACATTTTCCAGATTTAAGATCATATCCTCATGCCTCTCAAAGAATTCATCCAATTCCCAAAGTGTGTGCAATAAATCAATATTTCCAATACACAATTTAGATAGAACACCAGGTGATTCTTTGTATGTTAACCCCCCAGACTGTCTGGTCTCAAACCACTTTTTGAATTTCAGTTTTCTGGAAAAGTTAACCCTATTAGTTCCCTTTGAAAATCCTTCAGTGCCAAGCCATTTAACGACTTTTTGGAGTGCTTTGCTTTCACATGCTGTTGTATGTCTAATTATGAATATAATGTTGGGAAACTATGGGGGTTATTCCAACTTTGGAGGAAGTGGTAATCCGTCCCAAAAGTGACGGTAAAGTGACGGATATACCAGCAGCCGTATTACGAGTCCATTATATCCTATGGAACTCGTAATACGGCTGGTGGTAAATCCGTCACATTTGGGACGGATTACAACCTCCTCCAAATTTGGAATAACCCCCTATATATTTTTGTTTTCAGTACTTCCTGTACCTTCAATATATATATACAAAACATACATTTATAAAACACCCTGAAGTAATATGGCACAATTCAAGACGGCCGACAGATGACTGTGAAAATCATAAGTGTAAATGACCACGTTTGTAGGGTAATAAAAAAAGTAGTATTTATCAAGAGCAGTTGCACAGAAATATTTATTATTATGTTTATTCTGTAGGTAAAAAGGCAGAGTTTGATTTTCTTTATGTTTTTGTGTGTTTTTTATGGCTATTTGTCATACTATGACGTAGATATAAGGCACACACATTTTTCATGTTGTTCAATTGTTGTGCAGAATCTAAAGTTAACAGTATAGTACAATGTTTGCACAGGAGTAAAATGGGTGTTTCAGAGAGTACGGTCAGTAAAGATATGAAAATACATATTTTTGCTGCTTTTGATACCACTTTACGTACTACAAAATGGCCAACATGCTATTTTGTCTGTTGATGTCTTTCATATAATCATCTCAATCTTATTATTATTGGAGATATGTTCAACATCTCAAAATCTATTTTCTGACTTTTATGTACAGCAGTGATATATCTTTTGTTTTCAGGTGTTGTATGATTTCAGGCATTGCCTACTGAAGGATGCAGTTCTTAACCTTTGACCCCAAATGGTAGCTTCTAAAAGTGTGCAATGAATGTATCTTTGTAACAGTAAAACTGTTTTTCCAAAGTGAGGTGTCATTATAATGGTCAGAGACCTCACAAGTCAACTAATCAAATTGGGTGAGAGGTCAAAAAATTTGACCTTTGACCTCTAAATACAATTTTAAAAAAAATGTTGTTCTGTTTCCTTGGATCAGTTTCTAGATGTGTATTATTGTTGGACTTGGCATGATAAGTACTTTTTTCCTTGTTCAAATTGGTAGAAAGGTCATACAATTTGACCTTTCACCTCTAATTACACTTTTTCTAAGTGTTTGAAGGTGATCATTCAATTATGGTTAGATCATTTGTTACAAGTGTTGCATCATCTGAATTGTCAAGATACATACTTGCATTTGGTTTAATTAGTGGGGGGAGGGGCGGAGTTCATGCAATTTGACCTTTGACCTCTAATTATACTCTTGTGTTTTATGGCCATTAATCAATTACCGTTAGATCATAAGAGGTAACTGATGCATCATTGGAAACATAATGATGAGTACTTACTTTCTCCTTAGTTAAAGTGTTGGAGAGCTCATGCTATTTGACCTTTGTCTATAAGTGGACATTTTCTAAGTCTTTCAAGGTCATTATTCAATTTCTGTTGTATCATTTCTCTCACATGTATCATTATTTGTGTTGTCCTGACAATTAATTGAATTTCTTGGTTAAATTGGGACAGGGGTCATTCCATTTGATCTCTAGCCTCAAGAGTCACATTATTTATGTTTTGAAATGACTTTATTCTGTTATTGTTTATCCCGTTTTTTAAAATGCAGTATTATTGGGATAATCATAATGTGCTCTTCTATTATTATGAGTTCTTGAATTTTACTTGGTCAAATTGGTGGCAGGGTTAATCTAAACTTTGACATACAATACTACTTTCCCAAGTGTTTAAGAGCCTGATTTAGATCTTGGAGTACAAATTACTCCATCACAATGGTGACGGATATCTCATCCACCGAAGTATAAATCCTGTTAGATATTATGTGATTTAAATTTCAGTGGACGAGATATCCATCAGCGTTGTGACAGAATAAGCCGTCCACCATGTTCTAATTCAGACCCTAAGTCTAAGAAATGTCAGGGAAGGAACATGACACCATGACTTTGGTGTATATAGGGGAGAGTTCCTCCAGAGCCAAATCATGATTGCAGTCGATACCCTCAGAATATGACAAAAGGAATCTGCATCTTGATGATTAGGATTCATCAAACACTGACCATAGGAGGTCACTAATCAATGAGACCTACCACAAGCTTATGCATGATCAGATGCAAAGTATAGATGACAAAATCACGGAGGAAGACATAGGGAAAGTGACAGATGACTTTCCCCACAGTATGGTCACAGGTATCAATAGATACCCTGCAGAGTATTACAAAGTAAACAAAGATCTGCTAGTTTCTATACTCTATAAACCCTTAAAGGAGTAACAGGAAAATCACACCCTGCTGAAAGAAAGAAACGAGAAGAAGAAACTGGCGATCTCACTCCACATGGAGAAAAAATAAATTCTGTGTTCAATGGGAATAGCTGTTCCGGAGCATGGAAAAAGTAGGAATAGGAATGCAAATCATGGTGAGAGTTAAATGGTTATACAAACACCATCTCTTACATTTATGTGCAAAGGCTATATATACATCCTCAGCATTCAACATCGAGTGTGGATTTAGACAAGGGTGCCCTCTTTCTCTCTTGCTATTTATACGTAAGCTAGAATCCTTGGCAATGCTACCTGAGATTCTAAAGAAAAACATATTATCCCAATGTCGGGGGGCATACAAGGCACTATTCTATGCAGATGATATACTAGTGACCATAACAAAACTTGCTGGTGTTCCAATTGCCACAATTACTATACATACTCCATAACTGCTCTGGGAACATACCATGTTGAATAACCTTCGGACCATAGAAATAGTAATGAGGGATACAGTGGACATAGTGGCCACCTGGCAGCACAGACAGTTCTTGTATGTCACTTTCACCTGTACACAGAGATTACATATTAATGGACACAACAGACTGCAACAGCATTAGCCACAGCAGTGGTCTGCATCTCTAGACTGTGGAAGACAAAACTTAGCCCTACCCATTGAGTCATGGTTGCATAAAATGTACAATGTTGTCTCTCATGAACATGTGATTTATAGCCTGAATGACTAGTTAGATAAAATCCAGTTTACATGGGTTATTTTTGTGGGTAATCTCTGCCTACTCAAAGGATTAACCTACAATCTGTCCCTAGGTTAAAGATGTGTGTTAGATGGTTGCCGAATTTTCCGGTCAACCTAGAAGGGTAAAAAGAGAAAGAGTGTGCCCACAACCTGTCCCTGAACTAAACATTCTTGGTACAGACAACAGAAACAAAATGAGAGCAAGGTTGCCTTGAACCAACTGTACAAAGTAGTTCTGTGGGTCTACTGCCAGCAAACACACCTCAGTGAGGACATTGGAGGAAGGCAAACTACAAAGAATTACCCTACAAATTGTCCCTAGGCTAAAGATGTGCAGTTGACAGTTGTCGATGTTCCTGGGCCACCTAGAAGGGGAAAAAGAGAGAGAGTGTGCCTACAACCTATACCTGAAATAAACATTATTGGTACAGACAGCAGAAACAAAATGAAAGTGAGGTTGCCTTGAACCAACTGTACAAAGTGGTGCTGTGGGTCTCCTGCTAGCAAACGCACCTCAATGAGGGCTTTGGAGGAAGGCAAACTGCAGAGAATTAACCTATAGACTGTCCCTAGGCTAAAGATGTGTAGTTGATGGTAGTTGAAGTTTCTGGTCCACCTAAAGGGGGAAAAAGAGAGAGAGTGTGCTACAACCTGTCCCTGAAATAAACATTATTGGTACGGACAGGAGAAACAAAATGAGAGCAAGGTTGCCTTTCACCAACTGTACAAAGTGATGCTGTGGGTTTCCTGCCAGCAAAATCACCTCAATGAGGGCATTGGAGGAAGGTAACTGCAAAGAATGACTCCATCAACTGACCCTAAACTAACTGTATGTTTATGCTGCCAAGATTAATGGTCCACCTGCAATAAAAGTATGCCTATAACCTGACCCTATGCTACTCATGTTGAAAGAGTAGGGAATAGATCCAGATTCCCAGAAAGTATAACAAGTTGCTTTTCATAGGCTTCCCAGGAGGTCCACGGATTTGGCATACCTTCTAGTCACCGACTTACCTTGCTGACACGTCTTTGACAAGGGCCAACATTCTTGCCTGCAGGCCCACATGTTTATGCAAGTTCTTCTTCGGTTCGCTTGCAGCACACCCCTTATCACAGTGCTCTCACATGTACAGATTCCACCATGTAAATATAAAAACATACTTTAATGTTAAGCCCAAATAGTCAACAGCTATGCAACAGGTCTTCATCAAATATATGTTTAAATAAAGCTTTATCTGATTGTTTTGTTGAGGTTGCAAACTCCTGTATCTTTTTGACTCCTCAATCAGGGAAAGACTGAAGGTCATCCCTGGCATGAACTTCTTCTTCCCCTTAAACAACAAAATCTGCACTACTAACCCTCACCCTTCCGATTCACCAAATGTAAATGCCCAGGAAGAACAAATCAGCAGACTTTTGTTAAAAAGGCCGTAATTGAATTTCTAAGGATAGCCCTGTCTCAAGCCTCCATTACTAATATGTAGGGGTCTCCACACTCCAGCCACAGAAATGCAGGCAATTTACTAACACTGTCTGAAGAGGATGGGTCCATCCTTACCATTGATGTAGCTGTGACTGTTGTTTAAGAAATTAAACTCATGATTGTCGACAATGGTTTGGTAGTGTAGTAGATTCAATATAGCATTCTATAAGCTATGAATTCAATGGCTGAAGGGGTTTGGGATCCTTTGTGTGGTTTCCCCTAACTTTTTGCCCTCTGACCTCCTGCTTTTCTGAATCATTTGTGTACCTGTTAGTATTCTGGGCATTTTATCAAAGCTGACAGTGCTGCACGGTGGTCTATACTTTAAACATGGTAACATTGCTTATCCACAATTGGCATATTTCATTTACATGCAAGTCCCTAGTAAAGTGCACTATATGTGCCCAGGCCTGTAGATTAAATGCTACTAGTGGGCCTGCAGCACTGATTGTGCCACCCACTACAGTAGCCTTTCAACCATATCTCAGGCCTGCTCCTGCAGCGCATGTGTGAGTTTTAAACTGCCACTTCGACCTGGCAAGTGCATCCACTTGCCAGACACAAACCCTCCTTTTTATTACATATACGTCACTCCTAAGGTAGGCACTGGTTAGCCCCAAGGGCATGGTGCAGTGTATGTAAAATGTTGGGCATGTACTTTTAAGTTTAACATGTCCATGTAGTGATAAGCTGCTAAATTCGTTTTTCACTACTGCAAGATCTATCTCTCTCATAGTACAACATTGGGGTTACCTTTAGGTGTAAATTTCAATGGGGAAGCAATAGAAATATAAAGGCCCTGATGTATACTTTTTTTGCGCCACATTATCGTAATTCTTTGATGCAAAAGTGGCGTAAACTTACAAAATACAATTGTATTTTGTAAGTATGCACCACTTTTTGCCTCAAAACATGATGATAATGTGGCGCAAAAAAGGTATAAATCAGGGCCATAGTTTGGTGTCTCTGGACTCACAATTTAAAATCAAAACTTATGGTAAAGTCGGAGTTTACATTTTAAATCTGAAAGTCAGATTTTAAATTATAAGTTGTCATTTTCTTACTTTAACATTTCTGTGTCTCTGCCTGTGTCTGAATACACATCGGTTGTAGATGACACTCGGGCTTTGTGCATTCCCTCTAGACATTTGCACACAAAGAAAGCTCGATTGTGTAATTTGCATCCTGATAGCCCATCACCTGGCTGATGGGTCTTCCTGGGCCATATGGGGAGGAGGAGCTGAGACTTACACCTGAGTAGGGCTGTGCCTCTCCTCACACAAAGGCCTACATACCCCTCTGTAGAGTGTTTGAAGCCAGGGAAGGAAGGGCAGGGACCTTCTGATCTTCAAAGGCCCCTTTGGAGTTTCCCTCACTTCAAAGGCACATTTGGGTATAAGTACTGGACCCCAAACCCCACCAAACCAGAACTCTACTGGAACCAAGGACATTCTGCATGGAAAAAGGACAGCTGTGCTGCCAGGAGGGACTGCCACTCCACAAATGCATTGCTCTGTTGGCCTACTGCGTGCAGTGTGCTGTAAGAGGGATTGACACTTTGCTACTTGCTTTGCAGTATTGGCCTGCTGGTTCTTGCCTGAAGCGAGAAGGACTAAGCCTATCTCTACATCCTGGAACTAAGATTCTCCAAGGGTTTGTTTGCTTGCACCCTGTTCCCCAAAGTCTCAAGGCCACAAGAGACTTCTTTTGAAATTTCCATGAGATCTGTGTGTGCACAGCTGCTTTGGGCTCATCAAGTGCATCTGCCTTTGTGGTGCACTGATAGGCAGTCATGACTGCCTTCGCTGTGTGATCATCTTGTGCACAGCTGCTTTGGTTCCATCAAGCGCATTTGCCTTTGTGGTGCGCTGATCGGGCAGTTGTGTCTGCCCTTGCCATGTGATCATTGTGTGCAGCAGTGCCCTTTCACCTGACACAATCATCTTCACAACACACTGCTAGAGTGTGCTGTGTCACCTGCAAGACATTGGGTAACTCAACTCTTCCCAAAACACCAACAGGAGGAGAACCAACCCTGGCCGGTTCCCGGTGAGGAGAGACCGCTGCATCCGCTCTGCTCTTCTACCCGTGACGTACTGTACAACGCTTATACCAGCAAGTCTTTGGGCTCAATGGCCTAGAGGGCCCGAACGTAAGTTGTCCGCCACGGACTGGGAAAGCAATTCTGAATTGTCGATGCCCTAGTGAGCGTGAACATATATCTTAGAATAGAAGGGCAAGGGCTACCTCATAGTACGATTTCAAGCCTGAATGACTTTAAATGGATAGATGTGATTCTTCCTGTTACAATCTTGCCTACTTCATGATAAAAAATGCTAACTTAAAACCTGCATTTCTCTAGATCGATTTATTAGATTTTTGTCATTTTTGTCTCATTTTACTAAGATAAATATTCTATATGTTTCTAAACTGGTGTGGAGTCTTTTTGTGGTGTGTTTCACTGTGTTAACCCCTTCACAGACAGATTCAACATCACCCTTGGCATGCTTGGTACAGTAGTTTGCTTTAAATACATACCAGTTCACTGGTGGCTTTATCACCTGAGGCAGCCTTCTGAGGCTAAGACAGGAATAGTCTTGCTCTGTGAAGGAAGGGAGTTGCAGTTTGTAGAACACAATCCCTATGTCATTCCAATGCCATCAGTCCCCATGGCATGTGAAGCTGAGTTGCCTATTTCAGTGGTACTGGAGTGACAGTACAATAATTAAGCTCTCTTCAGTCTCCTCAGAGACACTCAAGTAAACAGACACCCACAAAACACACTCTATACTCATTCCACAGTTAAGATCCTCTCAAAACACCATTCTAATATCATTAAAAGCATCAGACTCCTTCATAATGCCAACAAAACATTCTAATAAACTTCACAAAATGCCTCACAATACACACAGAAACACATGGAGCTCCAGCAGGCACCCTCAAATGTCTCTGTATGCCCTTCTTGTTGCCTCACAAACTCTTCCAAAGCCAATAGACAAGAACATTTCTTTAGAAAATGTATTAAACTCCAACCAGGTATACCCACAAACTGCCAAGCACCAACTGGCACCTGTTTCAAATACACTAAGAATGCCCTCATACACATTCACATCGACCTAAACATGCTGAAAACATCCCTCACACTTACTCAAAAACACAAATATATAAACTCAAAAACAAACTCTGGAATGATCTAAATACACCTTGGACAATCTCCACAACCAAACACCCTCACAACAGAAAGAAGAGAGCAGCACAAACAATTCGCCCTTCAGATATCTTCAACACCTATAAACACCCTCACCATACAACTAAATACAATCAAATTACCATTTCAGACCACAACACCACCAGCCAAACTGGCAACCCCAACAGGCTCTCTCACAAAGCAGCCATAAAGAGCAGAAAATGAACGTCGGAGACATTTAGATCAACCATTAGACAAAATCCTGCCCCAGGCCCCCTGCCACCACACTCCAGACTCTTTCACACTGGCCTTGAATCTGCCCACTTCACTGCACCCAGACATGAGCAGTTTTCCAGGGCATCATTCCATTCTGTAGCAGGGTCAAAAGAGACAGTGGTGAAGCAACGTTGCCACAGCCCCAATGCAAGAATAGAAAATGGAACCCCACATCCTGTTTTGGTAAGTAGAAAAGAGGTATATTATGGTTCCTAGTTGCCTCTTATACTTTGTGGTCATGGTGCTGGTGCACCTGCTGCACTACTGATAGGTATGCTGTAGAAGCCCATAGGCCAGAATAGGGAGATAGGGGTTGCAGGGAACAACTGGCTGCAACTTGACAGGCCACAAACACATCATTTTGAAAAATACACACCCACCCAAAAAATACTCAAAACACCAGAGATACTAGCACATACAAAATTGCCTAGACAAGCACACACTATTTTGATGCTGATATGCAGGGTGCAACTCGGAGGAAAGAATTTCTGGAGCAGTGCAGATCATTATGGCACAATACAGAGAGAAGTGTTTCTTAGAGGACAGGCCAAACTGGGCTTGGGATCTAAATGTTTTGTGGGTCCAGGTTGGGGAAAATGCAGGTGCATCCACAAACTCTTCTCCTTGTCAAATTGAAATTAAACACTTCAGACTTTGACTCAATTCACTGCATCATAAAGATGTACATGCAGAAAAGAAAAATTAAATACATGAAGGGGACAGGTGCAGGTTGGAATCTGCAGAGCTCACAACTGCATTACCTACCAGTAAACGAAAAGGGCCCATCATTGCGAGAGCAAGAAAGTGCAGTATGTTGTGCTCTTGGGGTAATAAGAAGGAAATTTTATTTTTCGAGGGTGCAAGTGAAGTGCCGAAAATGATTCAGAGGGAGTCTCTAAGGGAATAAGAAATGGGTTGTTTATGGTGGGACAATTTTCCTCTTACCTTCCATTCCTTCTCTGCCTGCTGGAAAATGGTAATGCTATTGCCCCCGCTCAGGGAAGCTGTGAAGAGAAATTGATGGCTCAGTGGCTCCCTTCAAATATTTTTTTTCACTATCTAGCACCAGATGATGTTAAAAAGTATGCATTTTGCAAATTATTTACAAACATTCCAAACACTGTCAACCATGTCCAGATAGTGACCCCAAAAATACATTTCAAGCATTTCACAACACATCAAAAAAAAAAAAAATCACAATTGATTCAGGGTTTCCACATCTTCTGAAGGCTGCAGAACAGAGCTCAAAAAGTAATTGGGACAGACTCATGTTCATTTAGGTCAGGTCAAGCTGAGTGGACTAACTCAGAGCATGGAACTGCGACTGACCGTCTACTGAACCCAATCGCACTCTGCCATGCAATCTTGTTCAAACAAGCCTTCTTTCATCAACCTACTCTCCACTTAAAACTCCACTTTCAAACCAGTCTCTTCTAGCACGTGCCATATTTGCTTTCACTTCAAATTCACTGCTCCGGCAGCTTGACCTTCTCTTTTCATACCCTCACTCTACAGTTTCACCTCTCATGTAGCTCTTTGAACAATCTCCTGCACCTCCTTGACTCTCCTTTCCTGCACCTATCTACACCTTCTAACCTCTCCCAGAGAGGGAGAGGAAAGAAGAAGCTATCCATTACGTAACAGACAGAAGAAATAACTGCAAGTAATGATATTGAAGAAAATCTTGTGATAAATCTTTCAGATTATGAACTCTCAAAAGAAGAGAATAAAGTGTTAAATAAAGGTCTTTCTTTCTGTCCTGAGCATCATATGGACAGAGTTGAAACAAAAATTGACATGTATAAATTCATAAGTAAGATTAAATTAGCTAAACATTTTGCGAGACAACCTATTAAAAATAAGGAACCATTAAGATCACATTCGGACACTGAACTTTTGACTGAACAGATACAAGATGTGCAGGTATGTTATGAACTGATGCACAATTTGGAGAACGAGGAAGTCACAACAATGGAAATCATGAATCAGTTGGGTATTTCAACTAATGATCATACATATAGTAATTTCAAGCCCAAATCCAAATTCTGTCCTATTCTTCATCCAGGAAATAAAGTGGATTTGTTTTGTGAAGCTGTAATAGCTGAGTTGGAAATGATACAAAATCAGAAACATGATCATGGGGTCGAAAACATGACTCAATTGTAAAGAAAAGCTCTTAATCAACTAATGAACAATGACAGAATCATTATAAAACCAGCTGATAAAGTGGGTAATATAGTCATTTTGAATTCAAGTGACTATGTTAAAGAAGCTATGCAACAGTTGAATGATATACAAAATTATCCAAAATTGGATACAAATCCTAATTTAGAAATATTGAGTCAGGTTAACATGCAGTGAAGGCAATGGCATCAAGAATTATTGATTAATTCAGAAGAATTGAAATTTCTAAGTCAAGATTTTCCAAATACACCAACAATATATTTTTTACCTAAAATTCATAAAACTCTTAGGAATCCCTCAGGAAGACCAATTATATTGGCTTGTGGTTCAATCTTTGATTACATAACTTGATATGTGGACTATTATTTGGCTCCTATGGTAGCCTCATTGAGTTCATACATAAAAGACACAAGAGACTTTTTAAAGGCAATAGCAGATACATTGTGGCAACCAGATTTTTTCTTGGTAACCACAGATGTGGTGTCATTGTATATGTCAATTCGTCATGAAATTAGTCTATGTCTTATAATATTTTTTGAAACAGAGAAACATAAAAGAAACACATCATTCATTGATGCTGATAGAGACGGTGAAAATGTGTCTCAAAAACAATGTCTTTCTACTAAATCGTCAGGTATATAAGCAAAAACAAGGTACAGCTATGGGAATCTCATTATCTCCAAGTTATGCAAACCTTACTATGGGATGGTGGGAACGAGAAATAGCATGGCAAGATCAATATCTGGAATATGTGAATAGGATTGTCTTGTGACTTCGCTATATTGATGATCTTTTCATAATATGGAGTGGATCTAAGGAAGACTTCACATCATATTTTCAATTACTAAATGATAACATCTATGGTCTTCAATTTGCCTTTGACATCAGCTCAACACAAATACATTTTCTAGATATCAAAGTATATGTGGAAAATAATCAATTGCATACAGCATTATATAGGAAAGAAACATCTATGAATAGCATATTACATGGGAGAAGCTTTCACCCTAATCCACTGTTAAGAAGCATTCCATTTGGGGTAATTTCTGAGAACTAGAAGAAATTGTTCAAATGATGCAGAAATTGATACACAATTCAGCAATGTTAAACATTGATTCATCAAGAGATGATACCCTAAAGTGAACGTAGAATTGGGAACATTAAAAGCCAAAAAGAGAAGTTGTCACCAAACTTTATTTGATAATAAAGTCAAGATCCCTGAGAAACAAGAAGAAAATGAGGGACCGCGACTAATATTAACATACAGTAAAGAAAGTAAGATAGTTGAAAAAATGTTCAAAAGATATTGGAAGATTTTAAGGAGTGATCAAGACTTGAAACAAATAATTGGAACGAGACCACAGATAACTTATAGGAGATCAAAATCTTTAAAGACATGTTGGTCAGAAGTCACTATGTAGAACATCCCAAAACAAACTGTTTAAACAAAAGTGTAACTAGATTCTATAAACATAACAATTGCAAAGCATGTCAAATTGTGAAAAACATGAAATCTTGTGTCGATTACAAAGGAAGAGAAGTACAGATTGTACAAAGATTGACTTGCAATAGCTAATTTGTGGCATATCTGATCCAATGTGAATGTGGACTTCAAAATGTGGGTAGCACAATCTGCCCACTGAAGAAGAGAATACTGGAACATACTAGAGCAATTCAATATCAAGATCAAAGTTTTGCAGTGGCTAGACATCATAATAAATGCCACACCACAGACTGGAAAAGTATATCATTTTTTGGTTTAGCACAGGTAAATAATAAACATGGAGAGAATAGAACATTGCTGTTGAGACAACTTGAAAGCAAGTATATCATTTGACTCCGTACAAAAATCCCATTTGGGTTAAACGTGGATGAATAACTTTTTGTACATTTTCCATTGAACCAACTATACCAACAAAGAATAGTTGAGGGGATTAGTACAATATTGAACTCAATGATTAACAAAAAGTTTTGGATTATTTGTGAGCAATTGCTAAGTTTTCTATCAATTGGAAAATAATCATCATGGAATAAAATTATTGTTCGAATGGGGAGGATATGGATAATATAACACTTAATTTAATGTAAGAACAGATATGATTGAATCTGATATGAAGGATTGATAGTTATAATGTTTAAATAATCAGTTTCCTTGTTGAGGTGATGGTGAAATTTGTTCTGTAAAGGCACTTAGCCGACATTTAATGATTAATAATTGTTGTAATATGTGATAAGCAGCAATGAAAGATCTGAAATTATTTCTATTTTTTTATTTATATGATGAATGATAAGAATATAAAAAGAAATACATATATATAGAAATATGTAAGTAGGTATATGTATAACATTCTCATGATGAAAATTTAGCGATTGCAAAAATGGAGGCAACATATTTAAAATGCAGAAAATAACATTGGTTATAAGTCTCATTTATATAGAAGTAATTGCTGTAATGTAATTTGATTTTTTATTGGACATTCTTTCAACTTTAGGATTCTAATTTGAGTGATATTTTTCATTTTATTTTTTAAATTTCACTTTCATATATGCTTTTGTATAATGTCAAACTACCATAACTAGAATGGAATGGGGTGGTAACAATGACATCACAATATTTAAGTGTGGTATGAAAAAAACGAATTTACCGTGAGCAAGACTCAAGTGGAGTTGAAATGCGTTGGTTTTTGCTGTTCTTATCAATACATCTGCCTAAAGGAATTCTGGAGAGCAGTAAATTACATTTTGGACACAAAATATATTTCTAGGGTGGTAAAAAGAAATAAAATGATTAGGTCAGGCCCCAGGGGAGTGGGTCTTCGGGGCCGCGACCAGCCTGGGGAAGGGGGCTGCGCTGAACCAGTCTCCAAAAAAAACAAATAATGGGCCTCATTTACAAGGCTTTGTGCCACTGTTGTGTCATTTTTGCAGTGGTGCTAAGAAGTGGTTTACATGCTCCAGATTTGCAAATTGCTGCATTGGGCCAAATGTGTCAGTTTGTAAAGCCTTGCATCACATTATACCTGTGCCAGGTACAATGTATACAAGTTAGACTTTGCAGGGCAAAAAGCCATGCAGAACTGAAGCAATGAAATGTACAACATTTTCCTGAGTCATTCTGCTACCTCAATGCATCAAATAGCAAGTGTTAAAGTGACGTAGGGCTTTTCTCTAGGGGAGCCTTCCTCAGATTGCTGGAATAGCTGCATTTATTTACATTAATCCAGAAAGGCATCAGTTTAGTGCCACATATGTATCAGAATTTCTGACACATCTATGGAAATGTGCACCATGGAGCTCTGTATAGTAAATACAGTGCATCCATGGCATTGCTATGAAAACGTTGGGCAGTGCAAGAAATCTGATGCATTGTGTTTGATGAGCCAGTTTCTTGTAAATGAGGCCCAAAGTATTTAGGCCGGGCCCAGGGGAATACTCTAAGGTAACTATAGCTTGCACCCTTGCCATGTATTGCTAATTACTCTACAAATTACGCACTCATTACATCTTTGGTGACATAATTGATGATATCAATGTAATGTTTGCAGTAACATTTTTGATGAACAATCAGTGTCTGACGAGGGCGTGAGTTATAGTTACGTTAGGGCATAAGTTATAGTTGAGATCTAATAGAACTATAACAGGTGAATTTCTATGGTATCTACATTTAAAATGTGAGCCTAACTACAATGTCCCAGTAACCTTTCTTTTTTTAAGTGAAAATACATATTATATATATATATATATCTTTTTTTTTTTTCAATAAAAAAACAAAGGTTACAGGGACATTATAGTTAAGCTCACATTTCACTTGTTCAAAACCAAAGAAATTCTGCAGCTATAGTTACCTGAGCTATCTATAACTTACACCCCGGCAATGCATTGCTTAAACTGCTTATGACCTCACATATTACATCACTCATGACATGTTCTGCAACTGTGCAAAAGAGCCTCTTTTGACATGGCAGCCCCCCACTTTCTGCCAGGAAATTATGTTGTTTCAAACTTTAAGTGCCCTGGGCCTGTGCTAAACAGATTCCCAGGGCCTGATCCCTTTCCCCAAAGCTGTAGTATGTATTGGCACATAAGCTACCCCTGTATGTCCCAAGTAAATTGTACCCCTGGTACATGGGGCATGGGTACTGAAGAGGGCCCACCAGAGTTCCAAAACCAATTATGGCACTCTGAGAGGCCCCACACCAACCGCATGCAGACTGCCATTGCAAGTGCATGAAAAGGTGCATTTAAAAGTTGCAACCTCGACATGACACTCACTGAGAGTGCCATGTCTACTAACACTGTATTCACTATAGGTAAGTCACTCCTCTGGCAGCCATTACAGGCAGGGAGCAATATAATGCATGTGAGGGCAAATGTTTGCATGACCAAATATGCCCCTACTGTGTCTTACAAAACCTTAAAACATAGTAAGTGTACAGGGAAGCCATAGCAAATACCTGTGCTGGACACTGGTCATTATAAGTTCCCTAGATACATGATGGCCTCTCTGAATGCTGGGTTGCTTGGTATCAAACAACTCAGAATAATAAACCCACACTGATGCCAGTGTTGGATTTATTATACCATGTACCTGCAGATCCTACCAGCCCTCGCATGGTTGCTGACTGGTTTCTACCAGCCTGCCACCACCAGACAGAAATCTGGACTCCTGGGGTGGAATCCTCTGCTTTCAGGAGGCAGAACACAAAGCCTTTCATGGGAGGAGGTTCCACACCTGCTATCCCACCCAGACATCCTGCCCCAGCGGTCAGTTTCTAAGACTTTATTGCCTTTGATATCTGACCTCTGACTCTGCTGCTAGCAGCAGGTGGCTGCCCAATGGTTTTTCTCCCACTTTGAATGGGAAAACCAGGGGGAAAACTTAGCCATAGTAGGAGGAGTGGCCACTCCCAGCCTGAACCACCCTTTAGGTGTGGAAGGCAAGGTGACCTCTCCATTTCAATTTCAGGTAAGAATCCAGTGAAGTCCAGATCACTGACCGGCTCCTGATCAACAAATCAGATGCAACAGCACAACCAAAATCAGCCCTTTAGACTCGAGGGCCAAAGCCTACAAGTGCTCCAAGATTGGTGGCACTGTGACTTTCGGTACCCAAGAAGCCGAAATACCTGCGGTACCGGACCCTCAGTGGCAGACAGCAAGAAGGAAAAGTCCACTCCAGACTCTCTGAGGACCAAAAGCAAGTACCACTCAAGGGACTGCAGGATACCCAAGAACCACCCCACAGAGTGGCACTGCTGACCTCAAATCTATCCTCAAACGGTTAAGCTCCTGGCTCCAAGGACTCCCTGCTTCCCTGGCCCTTATGTCGGAAAACCAACTGTGCTCCAGGGGTCCCTAACCTCTGTCACATCTACATTTTAAGGGGACACACTGAACATACTCTTAAGCCCCCCCTGTGCAGTGTGTTTCCAAGTGATGGTCTTCTCCGTTCTGCACCATCTCCAAGACTTTCAGCCGCTGCTCCTGCTTGAACTGGAAAACACCCAAACTTCTCCGGTTGACCCACAGAACATCTTGATGACCTTGACCTAAAAACAGAAGGTGACACTTGTGAGAACATTGCCTGATTTTATATGCATTTTAAACATTTTTCCCATTCATTCTTATGGTGCGTAATTATGCACAAAAATGCTAATTTTGCTACATTTTGAAAAATCGGAATTTAAAAAGTACATACCCGTTTGTTATATTCTTGGTCTTAAAAAGTGTATAACATCCTGAAGTATTTTTGTAAATTGGTCTTGAGTTATTCTTCTGAGTGTGCCCACATTAATTGATACTGTGAGTACAACAAATGCTTAGCACATTTCCAAGATAAGCCTAACTGCTCACCCACACTACCACAAAAACAGAGCACTAGGTTGTCTGCTTTTTATCTCTGAATACCAAAGTGGGGTTCCTTGGACTCTCTGCACAGTGCATGCTATTTTCATACACTATATAGAGAGCTAGTCTCCTACATCTGGTGGAACAGCAGTTGAATACAAGACTGGATTTGCTGATACCACTTTGTCACTAAGTGATCACATGAATAAGAATTAGATTATTAACTAAAAAGTCGTTACTATAATTAGACCTTAGAAAAGGTTCCCAAAAGTTTGCAAATGTTTTTCCAAAATTTAAGAAGGTCCAAATTTTAGTGAAAAAAATGTCTGAGGACGAGACCCAGGCTAAGGAGCTTGGCTTGGTCCCTTGAATAGGATTGAGATACCCCCAACTAAGGGCGCTCTGCAAAGGTTACTAAATTCACACTGGTTCTCATGCTAGCACAGAAAATCTTAGGCAGATTGTGGCAGGATATGAGACTGCACAACCAGTGGATGAGGGTGAAACCTCAGAACAGAAAATCAAGAACGCTCCAATGAAGCTGAGGATGATGAGGTAGGATCTTCCGTCTGAGAAGAAGGAACCCCCTGAGAGGAGGAGTTGACTTTTGAAAAGTTAAACAAAAGAATGGCTTTAAAAGCCCTGCTTTTAAAGATAGAAGTTATAAGAAGAGAGGTGGGCCTTGGACCCGTATCAGGTGGCAGCATACAAATAACAAGGGAGAAGGAAAAGTCTTTCAACCTATTCCAAAGGAGATGCCCTACCTTATACATGAGGTGATGATATCACCAAGTCGTTCCCTGCCTATAAGATAGCTTGCATAGCCAGGTATTTAGATAGAAGACATTGGGCCTCTCTGTTATGGGAACTGTTCTCAGGAAAATGCAGGGATAGACTCCTGACATTAAATGATGCAGATGCCAAGTTCTATGACCTCATGAAGGCTACCCTGATTGAAGGCTCATTCCTGGGTAGAATTTGTGTACTATTCAGTAAAGAGTCTTCATCAGGCCCCCAAAACAAGTTCAGGAGGTTGGGACCGAGACTCCTCACAGCCTATGGGTGGGTACAAAAGAAGGAACATTGATCCAAACAAGGGTTGGTGCCATGATTACAAAAACAGAGGCACCAAACTGGAGACCCTATCTGTAAAAAACAAGAAAAATGCCTCTAGTCCACCTGCAGTAAATACAGTTGACACTCTCCAGGTGGGATCACAGTTGTAGGCTGACCATGTCAATGAACCCACAGAGGCAACATTAGTCACTGAGGGAGGGGCAGAGTTATCATCTGCTGCCCAGCCTACTAACATGCACAAATGAAGAGAGTACCATTTGATTAATAGGAAAAAGGTAGAAGCCTTGAGGGACACTTGGGCTAGTGTCACAATGGTGACCAAGCACCTGTTCCACTCAGATCAGTACCTGATAGGGAAAACATATCCCGTGACCAATGCTGATAATGTCACAAAGATCCATCCCATGCAATGGTATCTTTTGACTGGGAGGGAGTAATTGGATAAAATGATTGGCTGTGTCCCCTTTCATCTCTGTAGACTGTCTGCTTGGAAACGATTTGGAGCAGTCTCCCTGGGATGAATTTGAACTGAGGACCCATGCAGCAATGCTTGGGCTCCAGAATAGGGTTGTGTCAAAACCAGGGCATAGAGCAAATTTCAAAGTGAACAAGAGGTGTTGGATCCTAGAAGAGTGGACCAACCCTCCAAGAGAAAAAGGCAAGAAGACTGGGGGACCAGCTTCTGAACAGGCCCCCTCTTCCCAGGAAAATAACTTTTTAACCCAAAGAGGATCTGAGTTTGCAGAGCTTGGGCCTTATCTCCCAGAGTCAGGATCCGTGCCAGCATTAAAAAAAAGATAGTGTCAGTGGTACCCACAGGGTTTATTCGGAAGGTGGACTCCTGTACACTGAGGCCAGAGACCTCAAGCCTGGTGCAACCAGGACGGTCATAGTGCCCCAGCAGTACAGAGAGTTTTTTTTTCAATAGCCCATGACATTACCCTAGCTGGACATCTGGGCCAAAACAAAACCTGGAGCAGGCTAGTTAATATTTTTACTGGCATGGAATGTCCCAGAAGATGAAGGACCTTTGTCAGTCCTGTGTCACCCATCAAGCCAGTGGCAAGGCAGGAGGTCACCTGAAGGCCCCCTTAATCCCACTACCTGTGGTTGGGGTGCTCTTTGAAAGGACAGGGGTTGAAATTGTTGTCCTCCTTGACTCTCAGACAGCTTCAGGAAATAGATATATCCTAGTGGTAGTGGATCATGCCACTAGATATACTGAGGCCATTTGTCTTAGAACCATCATTGCCCCTTTTATGGCCAAAGCTCTCCAGGGTATTTTTACTAGGATTGGCTTTCCTAAAGTGGTAGTATCAGGCAGGGGTTCAAACGTCATATCTATACACTTGAAACACGTGTGGCAGGAATGTGGAGTGACCTGTAAGTTCACTTACCCATACCATCCACAGACCAATGAACTGATTGAAAGATTTAACAAGACATTGAAAGACATGATTGGAGGGCTCCCTGAAAAACTCAGAAGTAGATGGATGTCTTATTTCCATGTCTGCTTTTTGCCTATAGGTAAGTGCCCCAAAAAGCAGTGGGGTTTACTCCCTTTGAACGTTTGTTTGGGCACCCTGTTGAGGGTCCATTGAGTCTTGTGAGGGAAGGCTGGAAGAGGCCTCTCAAAGAGCCTAAGCAAGACATTGTGGATGATGTCCTTGGCCTTTGTTCCAGGATGGCTGAGTATGTGGAGAAAACAAACAACAAACTTCAAACCAGCCAGCTATGGGCCCTACCCCATACTTGAAAGAAAAGGGGAGGTCACCTACCAGGTTGACCTTGGTAGTTGCAAAAATCCCAACATTATTATACTTGTCAACCACCTGAAGCCCTATTGTGACACAGCTCATGTGAACATGCACATTCCTACAAATGAGGGACAGGATGAAGAAAGTGAACTTCTCCTTGACCTCCTCTCCAGCAACCCACAAGATGGCCCTGTGGTTGGGGTGGTCTTGTTAGACACCCTCACAGGACACAACAGGCTGATTGCAGGCAATTCCTAAACATGTATGCTGAAATATTCTCTCTGTCCCTTGGTAGGACTAACTGATGTACCCATGATGTAGACACTGGAGACAGCTTGCTTGTCAAAAAAAAAAAAAAATAGGCAGTCAGACCATGGCAGAAAAGAATCCAAGTTGAAGTTGAAGTCAACAAGTTTCTTGATTTGGGTGTCATTGAACCCTCTGACAGCCCCTGGGTAGCCAGTAGTTTTAGTCCCCAAGCTTTACTCTAAGGCTGAGAAAAAGAAAATGAGGTTCCTTGAAGACTAAAGGGGCCTCATCTCTGTGACCAAAACAGACGCACACCCAATTCCAACAGCTGATAAGCTCATGGACCAGTTAGGTGCAGCCAAACACCTGAGTACCTTTGATCTTACATCTGGGTACTGGCAGATTGGCCTGACCCCTGGAGCAAAAGAAAGATTAACATTCTCCACTTCAAGTGGGCACTATCTGTTTACTGTCATGCCCTTTAAGTTAAAGAATGATCCTGATACCTTCCAGAGGTTGGTGAACTAAGCCCTTGCTGGGTTGGAATCCTTTAGTGCAGCTTATATCAATGATATTACTGTCCACAGCGCCACCTGGCAGGATCACCTGATCCACCTTGGAAAGGTCCTTGAGGCCCTGGAATAGTCAAGCCTCACTATCAAGGCCTGTCACGGTCTGCACGTCTCTTACCGCCATAGGCTGCAGTGCTAGTAGGGACGCCTGGTTTCTTACTGGTTATGGACTGGTCAAGATAAGGGCATTCCCTTCTAGTAGCTACGGTGCTGCTGACTAGCAAAAATGCCAAGGCAGACTGTACCCTCCAGAAAGAGCCCCAGAGGAAAAACCCAAGGAATGGGGAAAAACCTCTATCACAGGAACTCCTGAAAAATACGAAAAACAATTAAAAAAGGCATAAAATATAAGTAAATTCTGCAGGAAAAAGCAGGAGCTAGTAGAAAACTGGAAACAGGAGTAAGGATCACCACCAAGATGGATGTGTTGGCAAAGCAAGGAAGGAGGGAACTGCAGTACTTATATACAATGAACCAGGAAGTGACAAACAGCAACAACAAACTACACCATCATGGATTGGGAAAGGCCACATAGAAATGAATGAGAAAAATGACCATGTAGAAAGGGAAAAGGAACAAGGCATGCTGGGAAGACAAACACCAAATAAGAAGACAATATGAAAGACCAAGAAGAAAGGAGACAGGAAGACACAACAAAAGGAACAAGAAAGAAGAAAATAGAGAAAGGACCCAAGTAAGGTAAGTGGGAAGGAAGTCAAGGAGGTAGCCAGAGGCCGCACTGTGACTGGAGCATGAAATATACCTCCTGGGCCACACCGCAGCAAAAAGTGTCAAAGGAGCCCTAAAAAACAGGCCATGGCGCTACCGACATTCCAAAATGCGGACTGCTGGCCCTAGAGCGGTCCAAAAAAGGGACGCCGCGGTGGTCCATGGCATCACACGGCCTGTAAGATCCATACAGGGCAGGGAAAGGTTGTGTACTTGGGCCTCCTGGTAGGTGGAGGCCAAATTCAGCCACCTACATTCCAAGATCCAGACAATTCTGGCTCAGTGAGCGCCAATCACCTTGTCTCAAGTCAGAGCTTTCCTTGGCTTGACTGGGAATTATAGGAGCTTTGTGAAAGATTATGACACCATAGTGGTCCCCCTCACAGAACCTACCTCTAACATGATGCTGAAAAAGATCAACTAGACAGTGAGTCATCAAAAGGCTTTTGATACTCTGAAGGATGCAATGTGTTCTGCCCCAGTCCTGAAAGTTCCAGATTACTCCCAGCAGTTTATTGTCCAAACAGATCCCTCAGTAATTGGGGCATCCCCTTCATAATTCAGACAGCCAACAGGCCTCTCAGGTGGCTTCAGCAGATGAAATGTGAAAACCCCAAACTGCTTAGGTGGTCCATATCTCTACAGTGAATGGATTTTAAAATGTAACTCAGACCTGGGACTGCCCATGCCAATGTCAATGCAGATGGCCTTTCAAAGTTATTCACTTAGAGGATGAAGACTCCCCAGGAGAAGGGTAATTTCATCCCCTTTCATTGGGGGGGGGGGCTAGTGTGAAAAAGGGTGTCTTTTGACATGGTAGCCCCCCCACTCTTTGCCTGGAAAATGATATGGTTTCAAACTGTAAGTGCTCTGGGCCTCTGCTAAACACGTTCCCAGGCCAGATCTCTTTCCCCAAAAATGTACTATGTTTGGCACTTCAGCCACCTTTGTAAGTCCTTAGTAATTGGTACCCCTGGTTCCTAGGACTAGGGTACTGAAAGGGACCCCCAGAGATGCAACACCAATTGTGCTACCCTGAGAGGCCCCCTGAGACTGCCATTGCAAGTGCATGACCAGATGTATTTAAAAGTTGCAAACTCACCAAGAGTGCAATGTCTACTATCACTGCATGCAATATGGGTAAGCCACCCATCTGGCAGGCCTTACATCCCTAAGGCAGGGTGCACTATAATGCATATGAGGGTATATATGTGCATGAGCAAATATGCCCCTACTTTGCTTTGCAAAACCTTAAGACATAGTAAGTGTACAGGGGAGCCATGGCAAATACATGGGCAGGACACTGGTCATTACAAATTCCCCAGCTACATGATGGCCTCTCTTGAAAACTGGGTTTCTTATTATAAAAATAACTTAGAATAATAAGCCCACACTGATGCCAGAGTTGGATTTATTATAAAATGTACCAAGAGGGCAACTTAGAGGTGCCCCTGTAAAACCTAAATATCACTGGCATGGTTGCTGGCTGGTTCCGACCAGCCCTGCCAACACAATACATGATTCTGGACTCCTGGGGTGAGAGCCTTTTGCTCTCAGAAACCAGAAAACAAAACCTTTCCTGGGTGGAGCTGTTAAACCTCCTCCCCCAGGCAGGCAACCTGCACCAGCAGTCAGCTCAAAGGCTTTACTTCTATTGAAATCAAAACCCCACCTCTGCTGCTAGCAGCAGATGGCCATCCAATGGTTTTTTCTCCACTTTGAGTGGGAAAACAGAGTAGGAGTGGCCCCCCTCAGCCTGCACCAACACTCAGGTATGGCAGATGAGGTGGCCACTCCATTTCATTTTCCTCCATCTTGGATGAGAGGAAAATAGCAAATCAGGGAGCGGTCTCTTAGTGGTTGTACAAATCCTAAGGTAGGTGACCTACAGGCCACTACCAGGTACTTCCCCTAATGCCCACTAAATGCATTATTTATCTAGCATCCCTAGACCATCAGATCAGATTTGAGGGACACAAAAAGAGCAGAAACAAAAAGGACCTGAGGCACAAGAATAGAAGTCCTGCTGCACAAAAAAATGTGTCAAACCGTGCCTGCCGCTCCTAGGATTCAACAATTGTGGCTGAGGTGTTGGCTGAAAACCTGAAGTACTCTACAAAATGGCAGAACAACTCCAGCCTTCTGAAAAGTGTAAAGAACCTCCCTCAGAGTGAAGGTATCATTCTCCTGCAACCTGCAAGCAAGGAACCAGTGAAGTCCAGTTCATTGACCGGCCGCCGACCAATGAAGCGGACCCAGCAGCCTGACCAAAATCAACACAACAGACCCAAAGGACAAAACCTACCAGTGTGCCAAGTTTGGTGGCACTAGGACGTTGGACCCACAGCATCGGACAACCAGAAGCCAAGCTGTGGCAACACTGGGCTGATTGCAGAAACCCCCTAAGTTTTTGACCCCATTTGTCACTTATACTGGTGATTTTCTGACTCTGATGGTATCCTGGCACAGCTAAACTGTTCCAGGGACTGTGCTCTGACTAAAATGGATATGCAAATTAGGCTAATTATAATTGGCTGCATCAAACTACCTTTAAGTCCCTAGTATATGGTAGGGCATGTAGGATTAGGGTCCCCAGTATAGGTACACCATAGGTGCACTGCTGTGGTGCCCAGTGTCATTATAAATGTAGGCTAGCCTTGCTGGCTGTTTTTAAGTTAAAGTTAACCCGATAATTTGACTTTAGAATTAAAAATACTTCCAAAGTTACCTTATTTTTACATATAGGTCACCCCTAATGTATGCCCCAAGTGTCCCCAGGGTTGGGTGGAGTGTAACTGTGTGTAGAGCCTTTATAAAAGGTGTTTTACAGGCCCAGGTGAGGGAAAAAAACTGATTTTTTCCCCATGGGTTAACATAGAGAGACTTTATTTTAAAATAATAAAGCCTTATTTTTCTTAGGAAGGAGCTAAATATGGCAAGTTTAGTATCAAATTAAAGGTTATAATAAATCCAATAACTTGCCACTGTTGAACTTAATGTAACTTGTACCTAGAAAGCATTTTAGAACTCATACTAAAAGTTACCAGCTTTAGCATTGTACTGCACTTCTCTGATTGGTCAGCGTCTGACAGCCTGAGGCAGGTTGCCTTAATGAGGTGTGAAGTGGCCTGAGCTGAAACAAAGGAAGCATCTGGTGGGAGATGATAAGCCTCAGCAGATGATAGTACAGGATGATGGGAGGGCAGCCAAACGGGACTTCAAAGGAAGGAAGGTCATTCGGGACAGCAACTGGACCTACCCCATTTCCTGCAAAACCAGACAACCAGTTGCCCCTTCATTAGACTGACAGAGGGCTGGAAAGTGGGGTGTTAAGGGAACTGTAGCCACACCAGTGAGTGGACAATATCAGATCTAGACTCTAAGATTGCATTTTTGTCATCCTGGGTTTTGGAGGAATGTTGCTATCTGGGACTGATTTTTGTCACACTTCCCAGGAAGTGGTCACTCAAGACGGTGGTGACCTGCACATGATTGGACAGAGCCCCCGTGTCCCTCCCCCCGCTTGCAACCCCAGGAGCAAGGATAAATATGGAACAGCTACCCCACACTTTGGATCCCTACTGGAAATAGACAAGAAGAAGAAGGACTGCCCTGCCTGACTCCTGGCCTTTACCTGGACATTGCATTCTGAGGGGCTGCACCAACTGCACACTTTGGGATTCACCAAAAAAGGACTTTGCCTTACTTCAACTTCAAGAAGGGATTCCCTGTAAGCTACAGTTATAAAAGAGCCTGACAGGAGTCCCCTGCATCAAGTCCTGCAAAAATAGCTCAACTGGCCAATGGTCATTTTAGGATTTGGACCAGATGCATTCTGGGACTTGAAGTCCTAACCCCCAAGGAGCAACTAAGAGCTTCTCAAACCTGAGTTGTGGATACCTCAAGGACCTTAAAAGAACTTCTGGAAGAAGATCCCGAAGTCTGGAGCAACTTTGGAAGAAAGCTCCATAAGTGGACTGACCCGATGGCGAGAGTCAAGGTAGCTAATGTTGACTGCAACCTGGCCTGACTTGCAGGTTCATCCGCTGAAAAACTCCAGAGCCCCAGACTTCCAGCATGTGACAGGGGGCTTGTGGAAAGACAATATGATGATGTTGCTTCGAAATTGGGTTCCAGAGGACGGTCGCCTTTCGTCGGGAAAGAAAAGCTTAAAAAAACTTTCTAAGTCCGAAGGTAAAACTTTGACCGAGGCCTCAAGCGCAGAGTATCTGAGGAGGGCTCTATCAAGGTCAGCATTACCTTTCGACTTGGTCCCAGACGAGGATTCCACCCCAAAAAGATTTGTGTAGGTCCCAACATAGAGAACTTGACTGAGGCAGCGTATCAGAAGTGGGTTCCAGCAAGGTCAGACTCAACTTGTGACTTTGTCCTGGTTGAAGAAAAATCTTTAAGAAAATGACCAAGTATGAAGGCAAAACTTTAACCAAGGCCTCCCGATCAGTGTAGCTGAGCAGGGCTCCATCACGGTCGGCCTCAACTTTTGGCTTTGTCACGGTCAAGTGCGACCAAATGTCCCAAGTGGTGCTTTTTGTTTCAAGGTGCTAAAAACCATTTAGGACCTCATTATGACCTTAGGACACTGCCAGACCATAGTACAGGTCATATTATGGCTGGTGGAGTCCTTTTGGCAGGGCGGGCAGGTGATGATACCGCCCCAGCACCTCTGCCCGCCAGCACAATTACTGCTGACTGACGCACTCACTCCAACATTCATACACGCATACACACATGCATACAAACTGGCATACACCCATGCATACACACTTACATTCATACACACACTCACTTCTACATTCATACACGCATTCAGCCACACATACACAAATACATGCACACACGCAGACAACACCTACTCACACAAGCACACACAATACCCCCACCCTCCCACCTCCCTCCCCTGTCAGCTGATTGCCTTACCTGGTCTGGGGAGGAGGTCGTCCAGCAGGGAACAGAAACGGGCGCTTCAACCTTCAGCAGCGCCCCGCCATCAGGACACCGCCAGACCGTATTACAGGTCATAATATGGCTGGTGGAGTCCTTTTGGCAGGGTGGGGCAGGTGATGATACCGCCCCAGCACCTCTGCCCACCAGCACGACTACTGCTGGATTTCCCCCCAAAATGTGGCAGAACTCATAATATGGTGGGCAGAAGACCGCCAGCACTGGAGGTCTTCTGGCACCCGTAGCTTTGGTGGTCTTGCAAAAAGACCGCCAAACTCATAATGAGGGCCATAATCTTTAAAAATTCATATCACAGGTACCCTAAATTAGATTTTTGTGGTTATGGTGTCATTTTAAAGATAAAAGTATAATCTACGTTTATAAATTGGTGTTGGATTTAAATTATTTACTGTTTTATTGATATTAAATGCTTTATATACCTGTCTCCTAAGTTAAGCCCAAATGTTTGTTGCCAAGCTACCAAGGGTTGAGCAAGGATTAATTTAATGAGACCTTGACTGGACCTAGTGGTCATTTGTTGCCCATTGCTAATTGTAGGTACCTACCTGCCCTTTTGGCCCTACTTTTTATAAAGTCACTACTTTTTTAAAAGTCCCTGCTTATATTTACACTGCACCCAACCCTTGGGGCACCTAGGGCAAACCTTAGGGGTGACATATACACAAATAAGGTAGTTTGAGACTTTGGAAGTACTTTTAATTCCAAACCTGAATTTGGGGTTAATTTAAACTTAAAAGAGGCCAGCAAGGCAGACCTGCCTTTACGACACTGGACACCACTGTAGTGCACCTATGGGTACACCAACTATACTGGGGTCTCTAAACCTACATGCCCTACCATGTACTAGGGAATTATAGGTATGTTGTCGGAGCCAGTTATAATGTGGTCTAATATCCATATACCATTTTAAACAGAGCACTGGCCCTGGGACTGGTTAGCAGTGCCCAGGGCACAGTCTGAGTTTGAAAGCACCATTATCAGCTAAAATGGGGGCATACAGTGAGGGTCATCTCTCAATCACTTAATTACAAAGCAGCATGTATGATGTGATGGCATACCTTTGGCATATCTCAGAGGTGAGGTATTTCTACTTAAACATGAATTTGTGATTTCACAAACAGCTTTTGGAGGCCAACGTGAGAGATCAGTGTGAGTGCACATATTGGCACTGTACTAGTAGGCCTCACCAATGGTTAAAGTTTGTGTATGTACATGATAAGATTGTGTAACTATTTGCCTACATTTTTCACTGAATGTGGGAGTCTACCTGTACAAGTCCCATGAGATGTTTCAATGAATGCGCTGGTAAATGAGCCTCTGTTTTAGTACCTCCATAGCTTTCTAAATGGGTATGTAAGAGGTTGAATGAATACCTCAGTGTCTGTGTTAGAGAATAAAGGGGTATGTCGATGTGTCTGCAATTGCATTTGATACTGCTGCATAAACAAGTACTTTCTGAGTATGTGTGAATGTAGAAGTCTCTGTGTCGCTCTCTGATTCGGTAAGACAGATGATTATGCTTTGGAAACATGTATGTCAGTTCCTTTATGATTGGTATACTCTATGTTGTGCTTGGCTTAGGGGTATACAAAGGCATGAGTAAATATTTGGGCACAAAGTACCATGCATACCTACAGCACATCTCAGAGGTGAATTATTTCTACTAAAACATGGGTTTAAGATTTGGCAAAGGGCTTTTAGAGACCAACTTGAGGGGGCAGTAAGTTTGCACACACATTCCCTGCACTAGTAGGCCTCACCCATGATTAAAGCAGTATTTGTTTGGATACATGGCAAGATTTTGTCACTATGTTTCTACATATCTGATTGACTGTAGGACTTCAGTTGATCTTAACCTCACCTGGGATGCAACTATATCCAAAGGAGGTGAGCAACAGCACAGATTTGTTTTAACCAGGTTTAGGCTAGATCCTTTCCATCACTTGGTGAGTGTTCCAACCACAAATGACTGGTCGAGGCCTCTGGCCAAATGCCCGTGTGACATGGCTACTGAGCAAAGTTCTTTCCATATGGTTCTATTTTGTTCATTGTTAACTTGCCAAGAAAGATACTTCTGCTGCCATTACTAAGATCTATGGACTTGATACAATGTTGACCAGCTTGTGGCCCTCATTATGACACTGGTGGTAAATCTCGCTTACCACTACGCTGACGGCTGCCAACTTATCGCCTTGGTAGCGGATATCCGTTCACCATATTATGACACACACACACAAATCCGACAAAATACAGCCACATACACAAATCCGCCAGACCAAAGGTCAGTGATAAAGTGGCGGTACCAAAACCAACACTGTTATGCCAACAGAACAACGCCCATCACATTATGACCCACAAATCACCACAGCGGACATTCAATGGCGGTAAACCATTGGCGGTACATACCACCGCGCTCACAATGGACACCCACATACAAAACAACACCACACTGGCCAATTTAAACAACACACACCTGACACCCGTACACACACCACACCCACACACACCACTATAAAACTCACACCCACATTACCCACAACCCCTTATGAATACAAATCATTGGCACAAGACTGACACCAAGATCATTGCAACTAGAGCCACACACCAATACACCCCTCACGCACTCCAACATCACACACCCCATTCAAATTACCCAACACACCCTCACCAACATATATCACACAACACCCATAGCACCACAAAGGCACCGCTGTTTCACTAAGGATCATGGTTGAGGAAATCATCAGGGTAGAGCCACAGCTATATCGAGCACAGGTGCAGCATATTTCCATTGCAAGATGGAGCTATGGCGGCGAATCGTGGACAGGGTCAACGCTGTGGGACAGCACCCTAGAACAAGGGACAACATCAGGAAGAGGTGGAACGACCTACAGGGGAAGATAAGTTCCAGAGCAGCAAGACACCAGCTTGCTATACGGAGGACTGGCGTTGGACACCCACCTCCTGCCCCACAACTCATAGCGAGTCCTGGCAATACTGCATCCTGAGGGCCTGGCCGGAGTCGGAGGAGGAGTGGACTCTGGTAAGTCAACTTTCAACAATTATCACCCCATACCTGCTGCCATCACACACCCTCACCCCACTCCCATCACTCCACTCCACTCCATCCCACAAACCCCACCATCACATCACACTAATCCCAATGCCAAGCCCTGCATGCTGTACCAATGCATGGACACCACCCACAGCCTTGCATGGACACTCATCACTAAAGCATGCACAGCATAGGGAGACTAACAATCCCACCATACACCAACATACACAAGTAAAAGCTGGAAGGGCAACACCAACCATAGAGGGGAAGCCAGGGATGTACAATATGTCATACACATGAAGAATAATACATAATTTACATCCCCACAGGTACCCCTGCCAATGTTACTGGAGAGGAGGTGCCACCACTATCCAGTCCCCCAACAGAAGAGGCCCAGAGTGATGACAGTAACTCTGGTGTTCAGGATCTGGACAATCTATCTGGCCCATCAGGGACCACTGAACAGCATGTCACCCAAGCCCAGTAACAGACCACCACAGAACCTCACCCATCAGGAACCAACAACACAGCACCCACCCAGGATCCCCAAACCTCTGTCCCCATGACACGTCAATCAACAGTGTGCCCACCTGTGCAGGGACCCCAGGCTACATCTCACAGACAAGACAATCAGGGACCTGGGGTCAGTGGCAGTGGGCACACCGTTCAGGGAAGAGAGGTAGAGGTCACCAGGGACCCTGGGAGGACTGTGTGCACCAGAGGGAGGACAGGACCAGGGAATAGACTCTCCAGGAGGTGCTCTCTGAGATCCTAGGAGACTATCAACATTCTCAGGACACAATGGGCCAGATCCTAGGTAATGTGCAGGAGAACAGGTGGCTGCAGGAAGGACAGTATCAGGACTTGCAGGCCATCAACAACACCCTGATCGCCATAGCAGGGGTGCTGGCAGACATGGCCAACATTATGAGGGAGGCAATGTCACTAGCCAGTCATCTGAACAGCCCTCCATTTCCGTAGCTGCTAGTGGCCAGGAGGCCCCACCACAGAACCAACAGGACACCAACACCTCTCCCCCTGCAGAAGGTGAACCACCCCGAAAATGTTCCCTGCGATCCAGACAGAAGCCAGAGACACTTGCCAAGACCACCTCCAGGAAATGAGACTCTCCTGATTGCCCCCCTTGTGTCCCACAGAGTCACCTTGTCCACCTTGAACTGCCATTGCTCCCCTTCCTATGTGCCCTTGGACAATGCACCTGTGCTACGAACAGATTGGATCACACCAGGAGTATTTGTCAAATCACCAACATCTGCAAAACGAATATCCAGAGGGAACAGTGAGTGGGCAGAGAAGTGGAAAATGCAGCATGCCAATGCCACACAGAATATAACCAAAGTCATTGAAATGTAAAGTTGCACTGTCTCACCTGTGTGTCATAGGAAGTACTGACGGATAACAGATGTTCTGTTGTCCACATCCTCATCACATGCCTCCTCATCCTCACTGTCCACAGGGTCCACTGCTGCCACAGGGGCATCTCGAGTCTCCTCCTCCTACAGAAAAGGTACGTGGAGTCTGAGGGCCAGGTTGTACAACATGCAGCATGCCACTACTGTCTCGCAGACCTTGGGTGAGTAGCACCAGGATCCACCTGTCAGATGGAGGCACTGGAACCTGGCCTTCATGAGGCCAAAGGTCCTTTCTATGATCCTTCTAGTTCACCCATGTGCCTCATTATAACGTTCTTCTGCCCTTGTCCTGGCATTCCTCACAGGGGTCAGCAGCCATGACAGGTTTGGGTAATCAGAGTCACCTGCAAATATTGAGGGACAATAATTAGCCACACACTATCCTATATGACCAACACCATAGGTATACACCAACATATACTGGGTGATAACCAGGGCTCACCTATTAGCCACACCCTGTGCCTCTGTAGTTGGGCCATCACATTTGCGATGCTACTATTCCTCAGGACAAAGGCATCATGCACCGACCCCTGATACAAAGCATTGATGTGGGAGATGTTCTGGTCCGCCAAGCACACCACCTGCACATTCATGGAGTGGAAACTCTTATGATTCCTAAACACCTGTTCATTCTGGCAGGGAGGACAAATGTAATATGTGTTCCGTCAATCGTACCAATTATATTGGGGATATGTCCCATTGCATAGAATCCGGCCTTCACAGTGGCCAAATCCGCAACCTGAGGGAATGCTATGTAGCTGCACATGTGTTTTAACATGGCAGAGAACACTCTTGTTAGCACATTTGAGAACACTGGCTGTGACATTCCTGCTGCCAATCCCACTGTCACTTGGAAAGAACCAGTTGCCAGGAAATGGAGAACTGCTAACACTTGCACAAGAGGGGGGAAACCAGTGGGGTGATGGATAGCAGATGTCAGGTCAGGCTCCAATTGGCATACAGCTGTGAGATTGTGGCCTTGTCAAGTCTATAGGTGAGTATTATGTGGCTGGCCTCCAGTGTAGACAAGTCCACCAGGGGTCTGTACATGGGGGTATGTCTCCATCTCCTATTCATCCGCAACAGCAGGTATCTAAGGGACAAAATAGTGAGGAGGCTGTCACAAACTGAACAATGGAGCCACAACATCAGTCTGAAATGTGCAAACATGTTATGGGAAAGTGTAATTTGTCAAGTATGTGTCTATGGTTCCTGTGATGGAGCATTAATCCATAGGCCTGTCCCCCCCCGCCCCCCTGAAATGGCGTCCGCCTGTCCTGTGTGGAGGTACAGGTTTAAGTGAGGTAATGCCACTGAAATTGTGCGCTGTGGCGGTAGTTGGTCGTGAACCGCCGTGCAACTCCTCTTTGGATATGACTGGGCCCTATGGGGTACAGTCGCCAATGGTGATCTACGCCGGCGGTGACAGTATGCACCGCTGTGGACGTGACTGTGATTTTCTATCATATTTATCACTTGTTTCCTGATCTTCCATAGGAGAGGACCTACACTGCATGTGCTGCTGTGACCTGTGTCTGGAACCTACCATTGCCTGTGTTACCGGGGAAAGGGCCCCAGCCTTCACTTCTGAGGAGTTGGAGTGACTGGTGGATGCGGTCCTACCCCTGTATGGACTGCTGTATGGGCCTCCAGACCACCATGTGAGTACACTGTAGGCACGATGCATGTGGCATGAATGAATAGAGTTGTGTGTGAAGGCATCGTGTAAGGGGGTTGGGGGATGTCCACTTGGTGGGCCTTGTGTCCTGGGCTATGTGTGTGCCAATGGTGATGGAAACGGGTATGGTGGGCCACTTGTGTTACTGGCTGTACTGTTTTTCTAAAGGTGTTCTCCCATCTGTATTGCCTCTGCAGGTCAGCGCCCATCAAAAGAAGGGTTTATGGCGTGCCATCGCCAAGGATGTGCAGACCCTAGGGGTCTATGGCAGGCGGAGCACCCACTGTTTCAAACGGTGGGAGGATCTGAGACGCTGGGCATGGAAGACCACCGAGGCCCAGCTGGGGATGGTCTCCCAATGAGGAAGAGGTGTCCGTCAGACCCTGACCACCCTGATGGCTTGCATACTGGCTGTGGCCTATCCTGAGCTGAATGGGCGTTTGAGGGCATCACAGCAGCCACAAGTGGGTGAGTACAGTGGCTATCATTACAACTTACAACTGGTGGGGGGGTATCCGGGTGGTGGTTGTGTGTCCTTGGGTGCACCTAGGCCAGGCCAGACATAGCAGCGTAGATCCTCCGGTGGCTAAGGGTCTGAAGGGGAAATAATGCTTACCTAGCTTGTTAGCATTCAATACTGGGCAGGGCTGCGTGGATCCCAGGTGTGCTGCAGTTTGCAGTGTGTACCCTTCCTCATTCCTTGTTGAGTAGCCATTTCACTGGTAGTGCAATGCTTAGTGTGTAGGCCTGTTCCCTATGTGTGAGGGTGCTGCCAACGGTGAGGTTGGTGCAGTCATTGACCCAATGTATCCTTTTTCTCTCTCCCTACCTTTCTTGTTTTGTCACCCTCTCCTTATGTGCATTAGCATCATCTGGCAGAGCAGCAGAGGCACCGGCGACAGACGGAGCTGTATCCCACAGGACCCTGGAGGCACCGACGCCGAGGGCACCAGTGGGATGGAGGGTAAGGGGAACACCACGGAGGAGACTGGAGGGGACAATACAGACTCAGATACCTCCTCTGATGGAACTCCCTGGTGGTGGCGGACACCTCTGTGACCACCCCAGCTGCAGGTACAGCTGCCACCCCCATACCAGCATCACCCTCCCAGTAGCCCCAAAGCGAGTTGCCTGTGCCCGCTCACCCAGGACGGTGGGCATCTCCTTCACCCCAGGCACTGCAGGCCCTTCCCTAGTGAGCCCTGCTGCCCTGAGTGAGGAGCTATTGACCTCCTGAGATCCATCTCTGTAGGGCAGTCAACCATAATGAATGCCATCCAGGGGCTGGCAGCCCAGATGAAGCAATCAAATGCATTCCTGGAGGGCATTCACTGAGGATTGGCGGCCCAACAGAGATCGATTCAGGATCTGGCCTCCTCTCTGATGGCAGCCATTGTCCCTGTTTCAACCGTCCCCCCTCCAACTTCCACTTCCAGTTCCCATTCCCATTCTCCTCAACCCCACCCCATCCCAAGCAAACAGGCAGACGATCATGCACACAAGACAACACCCAAGAGTGTCACTGTCAAACACAAGCACCACACTTCATCCCACAGGCACTCACACAAACACCATTCATTTGCAGACACAACATCATCCACTATTTCCACTGGCTCCCCCTTCTCCTCCTCTACCTTCCACCCAGTTAAGTCCACACTCACATCTGCATGCACTACATCATCATTCACTACCAACATCATCACCACACCAAGCAGAACACACACCTCACTGGCAGACACCTTCACAACATCCATGCGCACATCCCCTGTATCCTCTCCCACCCTGTCTGTCCCTACCTCCTAAGGTACACAAATGCAAGCACTCAGACACCCAACAGCCATCCACCTCACAATAGCATAGAGCCCATGCAGCTGCACCCAAATCCAGCAGACAAACAACTCCAACAACCACTATCTCATCCTCCACTCCCATAACTCCTCCCTCCTCCCACCCCAACGTCCATAAAAAGCTTTTTCTTGCCCAACTTGACCTCTTCCCTACCCCTCCCCGTCCTGCATGTATGACCAGGGTAGCAAGGACCTAGCCAAGCACCTCAGCCAAACAGTCCACAGGCCCTGTGGTAGCACCACCTCTTCATGGTGGTTGGGATTTGAGCCCAACAAAACTGAAGGGGAAGGAGCCTGCCTCAGCTTCTATGAAGGGGAAGGAGCCTGCAGCAGCTGCTAAGAAGGGGAAGGAGCCTGCTCCAGCAGGCAGAGTGGGGGAAGAGCCCATCCACCAGTGCTAGGAAGGGTAAGGGATCCCCAACCCATGTGTAGGAGGAGAGGAGGCAAACTACAAAAGTGGAAGCTGACAGCCAAATATCGCCACCAGCTGTCACAGGGCTCCAACCACCAGCTGTGGTTGTGCAGCAATCAGAGAGTGCAGGGGCTGAGCAGGAGCCTCTCACAACCCCACCACAGTGCAGCCATCAGAGGGTGCAGAGGCTGAACAGGAGCCTCCCACAACCACCACCACAGTGCAGCCGTCACTGCCGGTGGAAGCCATATAGTCCAGCCTTCATGGGCTGCTGTGCAGCCTGCCCCTCCAGAACCGGTGGGCAAGTCACCCACTTGAGAGACCATGGCCTTGCACTCCCCAGGATCAAGCAGAGACCATGTTGCCCCTCCAGAAGCAGTGGGGTATTCACCCACTCGAGAGACTGTGGCCTTGCACTCTCCAGGACCAAGCACAGGGCATGTTGCCCCCTCCAGAACAAATGGGCATGTCACCCACTCAAGAGACTTTGCACTCCCCAGGACCAAGCAAAGGGCATGTTGCCCCTTCCAGAACCAGTGGGCAAGTCACCCACTCGAGAGACTGTGGCCTTGCTCTCCCCAAGACCAAGCACAGGCACATTCCCCCCTTCAGAACCAGTGGTCTTGTTTCTGCATCCGGCTGAGGTGCCCCCCCCCCCCCCAAGGTGCCTGCCTATTTACCAACTGATGCCCCTGCAGTGTTCTCTCCGTATTGGGCCAGGATTCGAGTGGGGCCTTGGTTTTTGCCCTGTGGCCATGTGGGCCCTATGAACTATGGACTGTGCAGTGTCCCTTTTTGTACATTTGTACATATCGGTTGCATTGCCAAATAGACTTATTGAGTTTTTTGGTGATCTGATTACAATCACTTTAGTCAATTCCTGTTGTCCTTGCATTATTATGCCAATTAACAGGGACAAATTGTTTATCTTGTGCAGCTGGTTGTGTGTATGGTGTGTGTGTCGGGTGTGTATTGTGAGTGTGTGTGTCACTCTTGTTTTCCTCCCGCCCACCCTCCCTTGTGTGCTAGGCGGCTGTACTCACCGTCATTGTTTTCCCCTACGTTGGTGTTCCAGGTGGAGCATGACGTAGAAGATCTTCGGGAAAACATGCAGTCCTGGTTCCATGGCGGCGTGGTTCTTCCCTGTGTCTCCAATGGTGAGTCCTTGGACTTTTGTGTTCTGTTTCCACCAGCCTTTTAATAGCATTGGTACCTCATGGAAAAGGTGGCAGATACAAGGGTCAAAATATGGTGGGCGATACTTTGTCTTCCTCCTGGCTGTGGATGGCTAACACTGTGGTCTCTGTTTTTCCACCCTGTCGGTCGGTGTGGTACATTCGCTGTCTATCGGAGACATCACTGCCATGGTCATAATTTGGCGATAGTTACTGCCAGCCTGTTGGCGGTGTTATCGCCACTTTATCACCGACCGCCAGGGTCGTAATGAGGGCCTATGTATTCTTATAGTCTTTGCCACCATATACATTTGTAACATCATGTCCAAATTCTTATGGGCTATTCTTATACACAGAAAAATAATACATTTCGCTAGTGACTGAGAAGTAAACTCTATAACTATGGCCATATGCAACCTGCTGGGTGATATCAATCATTTTATTACTATTTTATTTCTTGTGTTTTTATATTATTCTGAACAGATAATATATATGTATATATATATTATCTTTCTTCTCAATATTTTTAGCACAGCTTTTAACTTCAAAACCCTGTATTTTACAGTTTTATTTGGTTCCAACACCATGTATTCTACCTGAGTCTTAATGCTTCTTCTTTTATGTTTGGTCTGTAAGTCATGTATTGCTTTTATAATTTATTTTGTTGTTCGTATGTTTTTATGACAATTTCTGTTGAATAAAGCTTATTTGATTCTGACTGTAGGAGTCCACTTATAGCAGTACCATGGGAAGTTTTAGTATATGTCCTGGTATGACTATTTCAGTGCCTATGTTAGAGGGAATGGAGGGGTACGTAGGTGTGTCATGAACTGCCTCTGATATTGCGCCATACATAAGTAGTTTCTGAGTACCCTGCTGAAAGTCCTTTTGTAGGTGTCTCACTGGGCATGATAGACGCTCTATGTTTTTGTGAACATGTATGTCACTTGCTTTATGGGTGGTATACTCTATGTAGTATGTGGCATAAGGGCCTGCAAGTGCATAAGTAGCTTATTCATCTAAGGGTAGTATACTCTATCTAGAACTTGGCATGGGGGCGTGCAATTGCATGAGTACCTTATTCATCTCAAAAAGAGATCTCTCTTGTTTTAAACACTAACCACCACAGTTTGTGACAAATCTACACCATATTTCAGAAATGAGTAATATCTCCTAAAGCATGAGGTTGACAGCTGACAAACAGCTTCTACATGTCATAAGATGCTTCCAGTGTGAGACTATAGACAGGGTCTGCACTAGTAGTACAAACCCATTTTTAAACATGCTCATAGTAGTATATAGAGAGGGTCGAAGTTGTGAATATACGTTTCTTTGCCAGCACTATCCTCAGCTCACTTTTCAGAGGTGTGAGACATACCATGGTCTCATACAACTTCGACCCTCTCTGTATACTACCAGGAGCGAGTTACTCAACATACTTTTTAGGCATACTGAGCCTACCTTTGTCATGTTTCTGGTACTCCTTAGACCATGCTTACTCCTAGAGCCTTGAAAAATTCACCTGTTGTGACGAAACACGTGTTGGCTTGCCTATGTAAAAATGAATATGATGGCTGTGGTTATGGAACGATGACCATTCGATGGACTTAATGTCGATGTCTCCTAATAAAAGAACCTACTGCAACTGAACTTAACTGAAGGACTTATTTATCTACAAACTCCCTTGAGTGCTGCAGTGTCTGGATCAAATTTTGTGTAGTTTTTCTTTTGAATACCATGGTACGCTCTGGGGTAGTGGAGCACATTCCACCGCATTGCACCACAGCTCTTTGCTAAATACATAGGCCCATATTTATACTTTTTGATGCTAAACTGCGCTAACGCAGTTTAGCGTCAAAAAAATTAGCGCCGTCTAACGCCATTCTGAAGCGCCATGCGGGCGCCGTATTTATGGAATGGCGTTAGCCGGCGCTAGCAGACCGGCGCTGCCTGGTGTGTGTGGAAAAAAAACACGTAGACCAGGCAGCGCCGGCGTAGGGGGAAAATGGCGTTAGGGTGTCTTAAAATGGGGCAAGTCAGGTTGAGGCAAAAAAATCGCCTCAACCCGATTTGAGCCATTATTTTCGACGCCCAGACGCCATTTAAATGACTCCTGTCTTAGTAAAGACAGGAGTCATGCCCCCTTGCCCAATGGCCATGCCCAGGGGACTTATGTCCCCTGGGCATGGTCATTGGGCATAGTGGCATGTAGGGGGGCACAAATAAGGCCCCCCTATGCCACCCAAAAAAAATTAAAAAATATAAAAAATTATACTTACCTGAACTTACCTGAATGTCCCTGGGGTGGGTCCCTCCATCCTTGGGTGTCCTCCTGGGGTGGGCAGGGGTGGCAGGGGAGGTCCCTGGGGGCAGGGGAGGGCATCTGTGGGCTCATTTTGAGCACACAGGCCCCTTAACGCCTACCCTGACCCAGGCGTTAAATAGTGGCGCAAATGCAGGGTTTTTTGACCCGCCACCTCCCGGGCGTGATTTTTGCCCGGGAGTATAAATACGACGCATTTGCGTCGCCGAATTTTTTTTAGACAGGAACGCCTTCCTTGCATCTCATTAACGCAAGGAAGGCGTTCACGCCAAAAATGACGCTATTTGCCCATACTTTGGCGCTAGACGCGTCTAACGCCAAAGTATAAATATGGCGTTAGTTTTGCGCCGAATTTGCGTCGAAAAAAACGACGCTAATTCGGCGCAAACGGAGTATAAATACGGGCCATAATATCATTTGTGTACTTATACCACATTTGGGAAGTGCACCCCGTTTAACCACCACTATCCATCCTCCTCCATGTATACCATTTTTAAACACTGTGGCCCAGATTTATACTTGCTTTGTGTTGAATTTGCGTCATTTTTTTACACTAATTCAGTGCAAACTTAACTCCATATTTATATTTTGATGCTAGGCCCATCTAGCATCAAAATACAGGAGTTAGCGTAATTTTTTGCATGCGTGAAACCACCTTGCGTCAATGTGATGCAAGGTAGGCATTCCAGTCCCAAAAATGGCTCCAAGCCCCTAATGCCATATTTATTCACCCGGGCAAAAATGACGCACAGGTGGGAGGTGGACCCAAAAAAATGACGTTAACTCTGATGTGTCAGACCAGGCGTTAAAATGAGGCCCACACATTACTACTTAAGAAAAGCACACAGAAGCAACATTACCAACCCATAGGACAACATGAAGTGTTACTGCTTGCGAGATGACAAAGAGGACAGCAACAACAACTACAGCCACCACCACCAAAACGGGGCACATAAAGGCAACACAGAAGGCTGGAGACGATACTCAGAAACATGACAACCCTCCTTGGCCTCAGGGAACAAGACATTGTAAGGACATACAGACTCAACTGGTAAGCTATACTACACCTGCTTCACCACATTGAGCCAAAGATCACAGCCAGCCTGCAGACCCCACACACTATACCACCTGTGACAAAGCTGCTAGCTGTCCTGCACATGCTGGCAAGTGGCTCATTTCAAACAATGGGTGCCCTGGTTGCTGGTGTGTCACAGCCGTCACTCTCAGTGTACCTGCCAAATGTGTTAAACACAATTATCTCTCTGACACCCCGCCACATCTGCTTCCTGAACACCCAGCAAATGCAGCAAGAGATAAAACAGGGGTTCTACCAATTTGATGGCTTCACGCATGTGCTCGTTGCAATTGACTATACCCATGTCTGACTTGTTCCACCTCCAGCAACATAGCATTTATACCAGAATCACAAACGCATGCATTCCATACATGTGCAGGCCATAGTGGACCACTGGGGACTATTCACAAACATGTTGGCCAAGTATCCTGGGAGTGTCCATGACGCCTACATATTCAGGCACAGCAGGAACAATGAACACTTCCAGGATGGACAATATGGAAATTGCCTACTTGCGAGTAAGTCAACAAACCTAGCAATTTACACACAACACATCACCTCTGTAGGACACACAACAGACATACACCACTCCAAAAGCACATGGCCAGGGTAACACAGATGTCCAGGTAGCAACACATATGCACCATGCTGTAGTACAGCACAATCAGTGCACACTACAAACACATACACACACATGTATATAACACACCCACAACTTTTCAGGCACACCATGTGAAGGACAGGTGCAGATATGTACCCTTTACAAACAGAAGATGTACACAAACCACTACAAGTGTCCACAGGTTGCATACTATGTACACTTCACACACACAATACACCAAATAAAGAATAGCACAGCAATGTCAATGGCATACATCATTCAAATAACGTAAGTCACACATAGGCACAGATCACTCAAATCATGCCGTGCAAGTCTCTGCCAGAACAAACATCACATGCCAGACAACTGGTGGCAATACCAATTACATATCATCAACACATACCTGACTTACTTGTAGTGTGCATACACAACCACCTGATGCATTGGTCCACACACATAGGAACACAACATTAATGGCCATTACATACCATGTGCCAGATTTGTGAGAAGGGGCACCACACCTATTGTAGTGCCACCTCACACGCACCACTCACTGACCCACAACACCATCATGTCTGTTCTATAAACAATAAATGGCCCACCATGGGGCAGAGTCACTGTTAGACAGTGCAGATCATGGATGCCATAGTGGAACCCTATAGAAGTAATTAGGACATCATTGACCTTACCTGCACTGTGCTAAGGGACACACTTGCTAAGTAGCTGAGCTCCATCCCATAGCCTGCACTGTACATGTGTGGACAGTACACATGCTGATTCATGTTTTGGAAGATAGGAGAGACACTGGTAGTGATGTTCATCATCCTGAAACAATGGGATACACACCCTTGGATACCTGATGGTAGGCACAAACATCAACTGTGCTTAGGAACACTAAGGCACCTATGTAAGAGGCCCTAGTGCCATTGCCATGGCCTGCACCATATGTACAAGTTTGTAGATGACCACTCTTTTGTGACTTGAAGCCACATTGGAAATTGGCCACCCTCCAATGCAGCACTTAGCATGGAAGGGGCTTGCAATGTGTGTAGCTGCAGGTCTGTCACCACAAGATACACAGTATTATGATGCTGACACAGATATAGGTGTCTTCTAAAACCTTAGGCATTGCCAACATCAAAAACCACCCTAGGGGTGCCTTTTGCAGGTTGCAATAAGGAAATAGACTGTGATTTGACCTCCTATGAATGTGCCACCTATGCATGCTGCATACTGCTGCACACACAGAATGAGCCAATTGGCCATCAAAAATGTATATGTGTAGTAAGGTGCTCCTTCCTGGATAGACACATTCACCTCCACAGGGCAGCTAACTAAGCACCCTGGTCTTAGTGCACTGCTGCATATTAGGTGCTGGCGCAGGGGACAACAAAGGGTTGCCTAGTAACATGTCACTCATGGTGCATTCCTACAAATGTTGCAGCACAGTGCTGCCAATGTTGGAGCTATATGTGCATTGTCATTTACACATTAACATGGGCCTAAGTGTTGCACTTCATCTGTAATGACAAAAGTCAAAATGGCTGGGATGTCCAGGCTCAGTAGTGCTATCACGTTGTTACCACATCTGACCCCATTGTGTGGAGAGGATATGTCATGTCCCCTCTAGTGATAGCACACTGATACAAAGGTGCACTACAAAACACATGGTACATACATACTCAGCATCAGTTAGGATTCTAAAATATATGTCCCAGGTCCTTGAGCCAATACCCAAGATTGTCATGTTCAACAACACAGTGTTAAGAAAACTTTGCAACAGGCCAGGAACTCACACCATACCACAAACATGTATGAGACACAACCAAATCAAAATAACAACTGCCATGCAATATGACAAACCTGTTGCAAGCTTTAACAACAACATACAGCTTTTATCTTTTGCAGGGGATCAGCTGTGGATGATAATCCTATTTGCAAACCCAAGCACAGCAGCAGAGCGTGCATACAATGAGGAACACCGTAAGACACGCAATATCTTGGAAAGGACATTTGTCATACTGAAAACAAGATTCAGGTGCCTGGAACTCACAGGAGGCAGCCTTCTATATGCCACACACATTGGGTGCAAAATCATCCTGACATGTGAAATCCTGTACAACATATGTGTGCGGATGAATGTTCCGATGTATGACCAGGTAGATGACCTGCCTGAGGAGAAGGAGGGGGATGGTGGTGACAATATGGAGGTGGAACTGCACGACACAGCTGCTTGGTTACGTTGGAGACAGCAAATAGTTGACAACTTTTACTCTTAAGAACCACTGAATTCACCTTGTCAATTTTGTAAATAAACTCTTCACTAATACAACCAACCCTGCTTTGGTCTTTTCAATCTGCACTACACATAGCATAGGAATATAAGTCAAAGGTCAGGGATCATGTTACAAATAGGAAGCTGACAAGTACTGTTACAAAATCATATGTGTTGTGTAAGATTTACTGCAACCATCACACACATCACTAACAGCTTCATCACTGGTATGTGACAGCTGAAGGACATAATCTATGGACCACTACATATTTTGTACATCCACGTTGCCAACTTGTTAGTCAATAGGTCATCAGACACAACTACATCATGTCCAAATAGGATGTATGCAAGGGGCCCACACATGAGGTTATGGATGTCAATAAATAGAAATTAAGTCAGGTTGGAACTGAACACTCACAACTCAGTGTGAGAGTTGCAATGGCTGCATGGAACATGTGTGACAAAGGGGGGACATCGTTAGTAACAATGGTCATCATGATTTGCCCAACAACCAATGATAGAAGCTGGGCCTGTTCAGAATATCCATGGTAATCTGTGCTGCCACTGCCATGGGGCACAATCCTGACACAGGGTACACATGACCTCATACATTGAACGGACACATTGGTGGAATGCACATCAGCATGGATGAGACCATTTGCAGCTAGGGCTGCAGGTCCAACACACAAAAACAATAACTATTGGTAATTGCAACGAGTTTAATCAAACTTTTGTGATCAAAACGTATTCTGGGTGGAATGTAGGCAGAGTCTGTCACACACATTATGTACCAAAGATGTACACATGTCAGAAACATATGCAGACTTCACACAAGTCTCTATAAACTCAAATTCTACATATGGAGACAGTTGTTGGGTAATAATTCCTAGGTAGCAATGGTTCACCCATCATCAACAATGCCTGAACTGTTTATGTAGGTTTAAATATTATGCTGTGTGTGACAACATCACACATCACAGACAAAAACTAAATGCACAATCACAAATCAGAACTATTGCATTGAACTAAATGCCAAACATATGTGGATGCACTGTGGTCACACATGCATATATATGCATGACGTGCAACAATTTGCATGCTGTTGAGTCTGTAACACACACGTTGGTGTAACAGACCTATCACACCCTTGTCACATTGTTGCATGGACAACCACATGTGGCCATACTCAAAATGCCACACTGCAGCACAGCCCTTGTCATATGTATGTTGATTCAGGATGCATCTAAGGACAATGCAAAAAAACACGTAATCAGGAATTGAGCCAAAAAATATGATGCAAGTGGTTCTAAAACATCTGCAAACACAAAGTAAATGACACATGGGTCGTTAGCGTGAACGTTCGCACACCTCTCAATCATGCCTTCATTGAAATTGACGCATAACTGTCATGCATCTATATAAACAATGCACGTGTGTTATGTGTCTAAAAACCTACACAATGCCAAATGGGTCAAATAAATACACGCATAACCGAAAAACATGATGCAGGGGGACAGGAAATGACGTAATGGGAAATCCTGTCTACAAGCATGGTACAGTGGGTGTAGTTTCACTTTCTCTTTACAGTCTGCACCTTTCTGACATGTAGTTGTGTTTTGGAGCTGGTAGTTGTGTCTTGGTTGTTGATTGTAGTTTGTGGTGTCCCTCCTGTCATGTCCTGTCATTTATTGTGTGCATTTTGTACCAGTAGTTGTGATTTTGTGTGTTTATTGTCTAAAATTTTTATTTGTACTGTGGGCTGTCTGGGGTAGTTTAGCATTTGGGGTAGTTGGGATTAGTTAGTGAGATTAAGTTTCTGTTCATATTTCATTTTTTTCTTGGTATTTGGGGTCAACTTTGACCATTTACAACATGTCTGGCAGGGGAGGCTGACGAGGATGTCAGAGGAAGAGTTAGGTGGATTTGTGTGGTTGGTTTGCCACTACCTTCCCATGATGCTAGAGATGGGTGGCCAGGTCATCCAGGGATGCTGAACTGAGGCCAGGTAGCTGCAGTGGGGCAAGGTGCTCCACCACCTTAAGAGAGTGTACAGGAGTGGCAGGAATGAGCACCAGCTCAAGCATCGCTGGGCAGATCTGATGGCCAGTGAGCAGGATCTGCTTGATCACCTTGATGTTGAGATCGACGGACTTGTTGATGACTCTCCTATTGGCATACTATTTACTGTTCACTGCTCTTGAATGACAGTAGCAGATGAGTTGGGGTGCTGCATGCAATGCTTATGGACAGGATGTATGCATCAGAATGAAGTGTATCTGTGCCAGTCTAGGCCCAGAGTTCACATGTCCAACTATGATACCAATGCAGGTGGGATGTCAGGTGAGTCCTGCACAATCATCACATAGGCACATATTTCAGAGACCATGGTGATACCTGTGCCCCAGCATACTGTCATGTATGAAATGGCAAGGCACCCCCCAGCCTACCATATTTTCCCTGGATTGTGTCAACAAAGTTGTATAATGCATGTGTAGCGCAACTTTGTCATCAGTTAACACTCATGATCCCTTCCCCTGCCGTTATGTTAGCAAAGGAGGCTTACCCGCCTTTGTGGGCAATGCCTATGGGGCATTTGATACCATTAGACAAGTTTGCCACATCAGTCATGGATTAATCAACGCATGATCATTACATACTTAAAATTGAGACGCATGTCAATCACAAAGCGCATCTGGGTGCCTTGCAGGACGGGCTTGAGTACCTGAGTCATATGTCTTGCAAAGCACCAGGGTAGTGCCATGTTTTTTACACAACTCCCCTTTATACCATGTAATACCATGTTGTTCCTTCTTCTATAGATGGCCCACATATAGTTGTTGTAGGGTGTAGCACTACATGAGTCTCTGTCCCAGTGTTAGTGTTCAGATGTGTGGCTCTTACTCACCTGAGTGTCTGTGTCATTGTGTGATCATAGTGGTGTGTCTGTTGCATTGTTTTCTACTAGGATAGCTAGCTCACTGCTCTCAACTAGTTCACACTGAAATGTGTTGTCTACTTGCAGTGACACTAAGCATGGTTTTCCATTCATGTCTTACAGGTGGACCTGCCCCCTACACAATCTGTGAAGTGGCATGATTTGAGGATCCAGATGTATCCAGTGTGTGTCATGTGAAGTAATCCAGGGTTTTGTGTCAGTGAGCCCTGTGTGTTAAATACATTGCCAGATGTGACAAGCTGTCCAATGATCAGTTATCAAAGTAAGCTGGATGCTGATATTATGGCCCTTTTAAAGGATCCCCATGCACCACCAGAGGGTCACATCTTGTGAGGCATGTTGTGCACAATATCCAGCATTGTGCACACAAGGTGATGACAAGCCACATGTAGGGCCATATGTGACTTTGAATGACAGAGTGCAATGCTGTGAGAATATTGATAGTGTCACACTCCATCATTCTCACAACACAGGGATGCACCAAATTGAACCCAATTTGGTGCATCCCTTTATTGTCATGAAGATGGAGGATAGAGGACTGGGTTGGCAATTGAACCCAGCAAGGTGCTCTGACTTTTGCACTCCATGCATGTGACACTTATGTGGAATTTAATTGACTTGCATGCAGGTCAAGGCCAAATGTGTGCTGGCATGGAAATTACTGTGTAACGAATAGTAGTGGCAAATCAGGTATTGAAGGGTGTCTACACCTGGACACATGAATGTAGATGTGATAGTCCTATGGATACCAGCTTCCGATTTTCGAGCCTCCCTAACATGTGGTCCACTCCTTAACTCCCTGTATGAGTGGGCATGCCTTGATGGATGACCAGAACAGTTGAGATGATGGATTGAATGGGCATCCCCCCTTAGGCTCAGGGGGAGTCGAATACCAAATTTGTAGGTAGGTGTGATGCTCCCAGTGTAGGTGACAGTCATATTGATTTAGGCTTGCGTGTGTACCTATAAGCTCTTATCCCTTATGGTTGCCAACAGCATCCCATCGTCCCATTAACCTGTCCAAGTTCCTGGTGATGTATGGTTGTAAATAGACACAGATGATGAGGAAGATTGGGCCTGATCTATGTCAAGTTTGCACTGCCTTTGTATTATTGTTTATAATGCAAAAGGGATGCACACTTCCAAGTGTTTGGTTCATTTTTGCGTTTTGCGTCACCTAAGTGTCAATAAAATTATGCAAAGGCAGCATTGTCGTTACATTTTCAGGGTAAAACAGAAAACCACGGCACATCTCAAAGTCACAGTAAAAGCCATTTATTGCTTGTTGATTGTAGCAAGAGAATTGGTGAAAGAAAACAGCCGACACGTGTTTCGTCACACTGGACTTTTTCAAGGCTGTAAACATATACAAATATGATGTGTGAGTAACAAAAATTGTCTATGGATTGTTGGCAAAACAAATAGTGATGCCAGTCATAGAATAGAACAAATATTAATGGGTCTAAGAGAGAGACCACGTGCCAGAGATACGTGATTGTGAAAAAACATAAGCTATATTAAAAACAAAGGGAGATATCTCCTTCTATTTCCCATATGTGTGGTAAGACACCTGAAAACAAACACCTATGCCGTGTGCTAGTCCAAGCAGTGATCGTCAGACAAGGAATGAGCAAGAATGTCCCAAAGAACAGTAAATAACATACGTCCAAAAAGAGAGTGTCATACATCAAGTGAGTGAGAAATGTTAATTGCTCTGTGAATGAAGGAAATCACCCATGTGGTATACAAGAAATCGACTCGTCTACATATAAAACCATGCACAAAGAAGAAAGAACAAGAAAGAAAGAGAAACGAGCATACCTTTCGTAGATTAGAGGTATTGGTAATGTATATTATACTCCAGTGGTCATGAATATAGACCGGATATGTGTAGTATGCGTTAAATGGGGGAGTCCGTAGACCATGATACGTCTGAGAAAAAAGGAAAAGGAAATATTTTCTCTCTTTTTAGAGAAAAGGAACATCTACAAAACGATTGACGAGCCATGTAAGCAGCAATAAGCAGTGAGGCTAGGATTAAGTTGCATCTTGTGTATCGAAAGCTGATTAATGAATGCAGATAACTTTATAGTTGCACAGATTTATGGTTATGTACTATATGGTGAATGCCAATATTCAGCTAACAAGTCATAACGAGTTGTGCCCATGTGTTAGTATTTCGCAGATATTGTAAGCTACATGGCCGGGTCTCAGTACCATTTGAATGGAAATTGGTCATAGATTACTAGTTGATCTACCGGTATTAACATAACTAGCACCGGTGAAGAAAGCCGTCAAGGCATACTAATATAGTGGTGGCGTGTCTTTCGGGGAGTTAACAGTGCGTCTAACGGAGAGTGAACGGTGCGCGAGCCGAACGCATTATGCAGTTTATAAATAAACTAAATGTCCTGCATCTTCTTACAAATTTAAAAAGATCTATATGCATCTCTGTAAAATCAGGAAAAGATCTTGGCACAAAACCTAGCCCCTTCTTGAGGACACTCAATTGCTGGTCGTCTAGAGTGGTGTCTGATAGATTCATGACACATAGATCATTACTGTCAGTGATGGATGTTGCTAGGTTTTCGTGTTGCGTATGGCTGATCTTGTAGTCATCCCTGTTTTGTTGTTTGCTGAGTCTGCCCCTTTGTCTCTGCCCCCTTCTGGTTCTCTTGTGTGGGTTACCTGAGCCAATCTGTTGTATTTTTGGCCCGTGCGGAATCTCTCCATTTCTAATTAAAAAGTGATGTATGGCACCCTCTTTTTGGACGTATGTTATTTACTGTTCTTTGGGACATTCTTGCTCATTCCTTGTCTGACGATCACTGCTTGGACTAGCGCACGGCATAGGTGTTTGTTTTCAGATGTCTTACCACACATATGGGAAATAGAAGGAGATATCTCCCTTCGTTTTTAGTATAGCTTATGTTTTTTCACAATCACGTATCTCTGGCACATGGTCTCTCTCTTAGACCCATTAATATTTGTTCTGTTCTATGACTGGCATCACTATTTGTTTTGCCAACAATCCATAGACAATTTTTGTTACTCACACATCATATTTGTATATGTTTACAGCCTTGAAAAATTCCAGTGTGACGAAACACGTGTCAGCTGTTTTCTTTCACCAATTCTCTTGCTACAATCACCAAGCAATAAATGGCCTACATAGGTTACGACCCTCACACCTTGTGGCTGGGTGTGGTACCACTGGAGCACTCTTCCTCACGAATAATGACTCAATCAGCATAAACTTCAACCATCCATTGTGGCAGACATATTGGAAGTGCGCACCATTCTTACACAGCCACATCTGTTGATCTTTCTGTTGTTGACATACTGTGTGTACGGAGACGCACTCCAAGCTATAACTGTTATCTATCTTCTATGAATCATGAATTCTGTTTGTACTTGTATCCTATGCACAAAATAAGTATATACAAATTTCTCATCTCTGTATGCTATTTGAGAGCACAACTATGACAACGTTTAATGATAATCGAGAGGCCTTGCTAGAGGAACTCTTTAATACAAACACAAATGTGGTCACCTTAGAAAAAAATGTCGGAAATATAAAAGAGGGCTTGAAAATGAAATTCATAAGACTAGAACGCCTAAAAAAACAGGAGCTTTCTAGATGGTGGGATCTCACCATCTTAGAAAGATACATACAAATCAAGCAAATACCTAGGGGACTCCGTGTTGTACTTTTCCCATCCTTTGGGGATCTCAACCCCACACTATGACAAGAATGGGAACAGTTACTCATTAACTCATCTTTTGGCATCATGGATATACTCATTAGAGACGCCAAAGAAAAGAGGGGACAACTACTTTTGGACATTGAGATACTAGAGAAAGAAATTCAAGACACCAACCTCAAAGAAGCCATTGATAGAAATTATGACATTTTAAAAAATGTACTCCAGCAACACCAGGAATACATCAAAGAAAAGAAAATGAGAAAACTAAGGCGGGATGCCAATGACTATGCTGCAGGGAGAGTTTTCACTTTTGCTCACAAATTTGATAACTTCAATAGTGACAAAAGAATAGAAAGGGCACCCACACCAGCCATGCATACCATCACCAATACAACTACTAGTGACACAGATTTGTCAAGTTGCTCCAGTGTCACGAGCGAGGAGGCTAGCAGCTCTATGCAGGAACAAAGTAATATCTCCCAAAATAAATCCACTTTTTTATTAGAAATGGAGAGATTCCGCAAGGGCCAACAATACAACAGATTGGCTCAGGTAACACACACAAGAGAACCAGAAGGGGGCAGAGACAAAGGGGCAGACTCAGCAAACAACAAAACAGGGATGACTACAAGATCAGCCATACGCAACACGAAAACCTAGCAACATCCATCACTGACAGTAATGATCTATGTGTCATGAATCTATCAGACACCACTCTAGACGACCAGCAATTGAGTGTCCTCAAGAAGGGGCTAGGTTTTGTGCCAAGATCTTTTCCTGATTTTACAGAGATGCATATAGATCTTTTTAAATTTGTAAGAAGATGCAGGACATTTAGTTTATTTATAAACTGCATAATGCGTTCGGCTCGCGCACTGTTCACTCTCCGTTAGACGCACCGTTAACTCCCCGAAAGACACGCCACCACTATATTAGTATGCCTTGACGGCTTTCTTCACCGGTGCTAGTTATGTTAATACCGGTAGATCAACTAGTAATCTATGACCAATTTCCATTCAAATGGTACTGAGACCCGGCCATGTAGCTTACAATATCTGCAAAATACTAACACATGGGCACAACTCGTTATGACTTGTTAGCTGAATATTGGCATTCACCATATAGTACATAACCATAAATCTGCGCAACTATAAAGTTATCTGCATTCATTAATCAGCTTTCGATACACAAGATGCAACTTAATCCTAGCCTCACTGCTTATTGCTGCTTACATGGCTCGTCAATCGTTTTGTAGATGTTCCTTTTCTCTAAAAAGAGAGAAAATATTTCCTTTTCCTTTTTTCTCAGACGTATCATGGTCTACGGACTCCCCCTTTTAACGCATACCACACATATCTGGTCTATATTCATGACCACTGGAGTATAATATACATTACCAATACCTCTAATCTACGAAAGGTATGGTCGTTTCTCTTTCTTTCTTGTTCTTTCTTCTTTGTGCAAGGTTTTAGACAAGTCGATTTCTTGTATACCACATGGGTGATTTCCTTCATTCACAGAGCAATTAACATTTCTCACTCACTTGATGTATGACACCCTCTTTTTGGACGTATGTTATTTACTGTTCTTTGGGACATTCTTGCTCATTCCTTGTCTGACGATCACTGCTTGGACTAGCGCACGGCATAGGTGTTTATTTTCAGGTGTCTTACCACACATATGGGAAATAGAAGGAGATATCTCCCTTCGTTTTTAGTATAGCTTATGTTTTTTCACAATCACGTATCTCTGGCACGTGGTCTCTCTCTTAGACCCATTAATATTTGTTGTGTTGTATGACTGGCATCACTATTTGTTTTGCCAACAATCCATAGACAATTTTTGTTACTCACACATCATATTTGTATATGTTTACAGCCTTGAAAAAGTCCAGTGTGACGAAACACGTGTCGGCTGTTTTCTTTCACCAATTCTCTTGCTACAATCACCAAGCAATAAATGGCTTTTACTGTGACCTTGAGATGTGCCGTGGTTTTCTGTTTTACTTAAATGGACTGTGACCTACATAGGTTACGACCCTCACACCTTGTGGCTGGGTGTGGTACCACTGGAGCACTCTTCCTCACGAATAATGACTCAATCAGCATAAACTTCAACCATCCATTGTGGCAGACATATTGGAAGTGCGCACCATTCTTACACAGCCACATCTGTTGATCTTTCTGTTGTTGACATACATTTATCAGGGTCATTGTCTTTTCTGGAATGTAAGTTGGAGTGCATGTGTAATTAGATGTAGCAGTGTAAGCTACTTATCTGTACAGACTCCGCACAATGCTGAAACTGATGGTTGCCTGTCTCCATTTCACAGCTGCAACATGAGCAATGATGAGGTACGTGTATTCCAAAAGAGGGCAGTGAGGTACCACCATATCTTGGCAGCGGAATCTCGCTTCCATAGAATGGCTCGCTGCTACCGTGCTGAGAGGGCACCGGGGGAATGGCGGGCATTCCCACAAGGGGTCCCCACAGTGGCAAAGAAGGCACCGCAAACACATGTCTCCTCAGCAGTGCAGGAGGGCACATCTGGCACCACTCCCTCTACTTCAGCTGCAACAATTTCAACTACAACAGCGCAACAGCCCACACCACCTAATGCCATGGACACACAAATACTGCAGGATCTGAAGAGGGATGTTTCCCGTACCCAGAAACGTTCGGACAGTCTGGAGAAGGAGGTGGCTGACAACACCAAGAGGCTGAAGTACATAAAAAAAAACCTGAAGAAAACCAAACTCTGAATTAATCTGAACTGCCACCTCCAAGTTCGGTCCCCTCCCTTCTGCTTTTAAATTATGTTTTAATGTGGGTTTTAGGGGGATAGAGATAGGTTAGTGTAGGCATGTAGTTTAGTTAGGATAAGTGGATTTGGGGGGTGAGTTATTTACTTATTGCGTGTTAATTGCTAGGGGGGTCAAGTTGGGTATCTATGTTTTTAATATAAAAAAATATATATATAACATTTTTTTTTAAATTCAAAAAAATATATATTTGTTTAGATTTAGTTAGTGTATGTGTAGTATTAGTATATGTTGTCCTGCGTGTGTCCTGTAACTTGAGAGGGATGGGGTGGGTGGGCGATGTTTAGAGTGTGGTGTTAAATGTGTTAGTTAAGTTTAGCATAGAGTAATTAGCTTTAGTTGTTGGTTAAGTAGAGTTAGAATAGGTTAGTTTAGGATGTGGTAGGTTTTATTCATTTTTTTAGTTCAGTTTAATACTTAAGAAACCTTTTTGCGTACTCCTATATATTTTGTGTTATATGCTAGCGTCTCAGGGTCTTCCCATGAGTGCACAGTGCAAATTGTGTGTTGGCCATCAAGTGTATCCACCAGTCAAAGTGACTATGTTAACTTTGTATTGGACGGGTAGGTGTGGTAATTCAGCTGTCAGTGTTGGGGTCCTGTCTAGGAATGTTGAGGACTGTGGCACATCTGACTGCAGCCTACATTTGAACTCTATCCTGCAAAAGTGACTGGGGCAATCACTAATGAGGTTAGGTACCTTTGTTTCACACCAATGTGTTCTATTGATACCCCCAGCTGACGATATTGCCCGAGAACTGTTTCACAGCCATTCCTGCCGTATGTACTGAGTGAAGCATACATGTGTTCTTCATTTTTGACATACTCAGTGAATTGCTTGTAGGGGATGAGAGCAGCATTGACATTTCTCATGTTGGAACCTTGAGTGTAGGGATGTGCCCCCATGTACTGACACTCTGGGGGTCATTTGTCGCCTGGAGGGAGCCGCCATATGGCCGCTCCGCGGTCGAAAGACCGCGGAGGCCATTCTGGCTTTCCCGCTGGGCTGGCGGGCGACCGCCAGAAGGCCGTCCGCCAGCCCAGCGGGAAACCCCTCCCCACGAGGAAGCCGGCTCCGAATGGAGCCGGCGGAGTGGGTATGTGCGATGGGTGCAGTGGCACCCGTCGCGTATTTCAGTGTCTGCAAAGCAGACACTGAAATACAAAGTGGGGCCCTCTTACGGGGGCCCCTGCAGTGCCCATGCCATTGGCATGGGCACTGCAGGGGCCCCCAGGGACAGGATGGCGGTATGGGGTGTCAGAATCCCCATGGCGGTGCAGCAAGCTGCGCCGCCATGGAGGATTCTACAGGACAGCGGAAAACCGGCGGGAGACCGCCGGTTTTCCTGTTCTGACCGCGGCTGAACCGCCGCGGTCAGAATGTCCTGAGGAGCACCGCCAGCCTGTTGGCGGTGCTCCCGCATCCCCGGCCCCGGCGGTCCTTGACCGCCGGGGTCAGAATGACCCCCTCTATGACTAATGACATGGTTACACACATCCCAATTCCTAAACGTGTTACAATACACAATGACATGCTGTTTGTGTAGGAGGTGTTTATTTACAAGTGTCGTAGTGTAATATTTACAATGTCCATGTCAATGACCCCATTTGTGAAATCCATACAATTGTGACAAAACACAAGTCCAGGTTTGAGGGACATGTCATGGGACATGCTTGGGTGAATTGTCGTTAAGTGTGGAGGAACATGAATTGCCAATTGATAAGTGAGAGACAATGACAGTCCATAGCAGACAGGTCAACAATGTGTCGTGCAGAGTGCTCATATCCAACTGTTCTAACACTGGCATGATCTCAAGGACAGGACAAAGGAAAACACTGCCCATGTGGCATGGGCTGGTGCTACCGGGAACTCTTAGGAGTGAAGATGATCTTTTCCACATCTTCATACTCCGGTGTGTGTGGTTTCTCCTCTGCACTTGATGGTGGTGGTGGGGAGGTAGAGGAGGCCACACACACTTCAGTGGTTGGAGATGTGGACTCCCAATTCCCGGCAGCTGCCATCTGTGGAACAACATATGGCATCACTGCAGCAAGGAGTAGCTGCTTATTTTTGAGGATAGCAGCAACATCCCGGTGGTAGGCAGCCATGTCTGCCCTGAGGGAGGCCACTTTCTGGTGCATGAAGTCCAGCTTGTTCTCAATCACGCTGCTGCCAGTATGGAAGGGAAGTTGTTAAGGTCTCTCCCTCATGGCAGAAGCTATGTCCCTCAGACAATGCTGAACTCCATGCAGTGGGGAGTGTGTGCCTCGTTTGGCTGCTGACTGTTCATTGGACGTACTGAGGCATGCTAGTATGCCCTCTAGGCTGGCTGCCATAGTCTCCATCCCAACCCACACATCCTTGGCCAGCTCCTGCTGGACTCCCACCACTGTCCTCTCAAAGCTGGTCACTGGGTCCTCTGAGTTCTCAGCTGTGTTGGTGCTGGCTGGTCCTACTATTGGGGTGTTGGGTGGGGCATCTGGGATGGCTGCTACATTATATATCCTCCTTGCGACTGAAGGTGGTGTCTGGAGGGATACGAGGACTTCTTGGAGGGTTTCTTGGCTGATGGTTGTCAGCTGGTCATCCAGGTCATTGGGGTACTCCAGGATAGGCAGAACAGCAGGAGAGCCATCATCCTCTGCAATGAGATGGTGTAAAATCAATCTTTCTGCGTTGTGGCAGTTGACATGTCACGTCACTGACTTGCTATTGGAGACTCATTGTCATCTTACTTCCCAAACATTGTTCCTGTACATCATGGTTGCAGTCTATCAGCCCTTTGCCGCACCCGAGTGTCACATGAGAGGAAGTCCAGGTGGCGCAATTGGCAGCAATTGGCGGCATCATGTCTTCTAGGTGTGATGTATATGCTTTTTGTGGCTTGACATCATCTTGCTATTGTCAACCCTCCCGATGCATCCATTTGCATGGTAGGGCCTTGCAATGGGTGTTGCAGTGGTCAAGCCACAGCACCACACATGGCAATATGCCCCAGTTACAGTCTTTCATGTTTCACGTACACCCATGCGGTACTGAGACCTTGCACCACCCCAAGGATGGCATTGCCAAGATACTATGCTGTTGTTTCCTTTGTAAGTGTATATGTGCAACATTGCACAGCACACATGGACCTAGAAGATTTCCATTTCATCTTCTGTCTGTGCTGTAAGGTACGCCTTCCTACATAACTATGACCTCCCCAATAATGCAGACATCTTCGCACTATGATGCAAGAGATGCAGTATTAGTGGCAGTGCAGCTAAATTGACACAGACACAGGGGTGGACCCAGGGATGGCCAGCATTTCTTTTTGCTGTTTACATCATTTTGTATATGACAGTGCCTGATGTTCAATTATTTCATGTTCATAACCATTTAACTGGAGTTAAACTTAGGTCAGGGCCTCAAGCTAGTGTGATGGTGATTCTGCAGGTAGTCATAGTGGTCCCTCATTACAAGTGCGGCAGTGCTATGACCACCTGACTGCCATTGTCTATATGACCACCCCGAACAGCACAGGTGGTAGTGGCACATGTTGTCAATGAGGACTGCCCCATGGGCCAATGGCCTGACACTAGCAGGTTTCTAGCAGCTTACAGATTGGGGCATATCCCCTATTTTCCCTTCCCTCTCCCCCTTTTTTTCTTGATAAATTATCAATAATTCCATCTCCCTTGAGTTTTACCTTATTTTGCCATGTACAATAGTATTACTTTATCGGTTCTAATATCGAGCCTTTTTTGTTTGGACTTTTCTTTGACAAATTACTTAGGCCCTCATTACAACCCTGGCGGACGGTGTTTAAGCTGCGGTAATACCGCAAACAGGCCGGCGGACAAAAAAAGGGAATTATGACCGTGGCGGAAACCGCCAACATAGACAGCCACTTTAACACTCCGACCGCCACGGCGGTACAGACAAGCAGCGCGGCGGTCACCGCCAACAGACAGACGGAAGACAATGTACGCCCACAGTATCACAACCCGCCAATCCGCCACCTTCTTTTCCGGGGCGGCTTCACCGTGGATAAAATACACGGCGGAAACAGACATTTCAAAGGGAAAACGCTCACCTCTACACACTCCACAAGGAAGGAGGACACCATGGAGCCGGAACTACAAATACTCCCTGCTCTTGTCTTCCTGCTCCTCCACCAGCAACGTAGGCGCCGAAGACAACGGTGAGTACAGCACCTACGACATAGGGGAGGGGAGAGGCAAAAGTCACGGACACACACACGCAACACACCCACCCCCACCCCGACCTTCACCCATTACAACACACACACCAATGCATTTCCAAACAGCACAGTAACAACCCACAACCCCCCCGGATGCATGCAAAGACAAAAGGAAATCAGTTCAAACTTTGTAATGTATCAAAATACAGTAACCAATGATATACATATATATATAAACAGTCTAAAAATCATACATCACGATTAGTACTGCAGGTATGCACATATCAATGTCTGTGGACCACTGGGCCCACAATGCATGGGCGAGGCCCACACTAGATACCTGTCCACAAACGGAGAGAACACTGCAGGGGCATCAGATAGAAATACAACAGGCACCTCAGGGGGAAGGGAAGGGGGGGCACCTCAGCCGGATGACTGCACCACGCCAGATCCACGACGGGGCTCCATGCCAATTGATGTATCCTGGGGAGTGCAAAGCCACAGTCTCTCAAGTCTCTCCAGTGGGTGGTTTGCCCACTGCTTTATCCTGGGGAGTGCAAAGCCACAGTCTCTCAAGTCTCTCCAGTGGGTGGTTTGCCCACTGCTTTATCCTGGGGAGTGCAAAGCCACAGTCTCTCAAGTCTCTCCAGTGGGTGGTTTGCCCACTGCTTTATCCTGGGGAGTGCACAGCCACAGTCTCTCAAGTGGATCACAGTCTCCACTGGTTCTGGAGGGGGACTGGTGCCCAGAGTGCTTCATCCTGTGCAGAACAGACGGAGTGGATGCAGGTCTCCACTGGTTCTGGAGGGGGACTGGTGCCCAGAGTGCTTCATCCTGTGCAGGACAGATGGAGTGGATGCAGGTCTCCACTGGTTCTGGAGGTGGACTGGTGCCCAGAGTGCATCACGCTCCCTGTGACGGTCCCAGTTCCGTCCCTGTCCCAGATGCACATGGGCTAACGATGCTTGATTTGGCGGTCTTTGCCCTGTTCAGCGGTCTTCACCATGGCGGTCTTTGCCCTGTTCAGCGGTGCTTGCCTTTGCTGTTTCTGACCTGTTCAGCGGTCTTCACCATGGCGGTCTTTGCCCTGTTCAGCGGTGCTTGCCTTTGCTGTCTCTGACCTGTTCAGCGGTGCATTGCCATGGCGGTCTTTGCCCTGTTCAGCGGTGCTTTGCCCTGTTCAGCGGTCTTCACCATGGCGGTCTTTGCCCTGTTCAGCGGTGCTTTGCCCTGTTCAGCGGTCTTCACCATGGCGGTCTTTGCCCTGTTCAGCGGTGCTTTGCCCTGTTCAGCGGTCTTCACCATGGCGGTTTTTGCCCTGTTCAGCGGTGCTTGACTTGGATGTCACTGACCTGTGCAGCGTTGTGTGCCATGACGGTCCCTCAGTGCCCAGCGGGGCTGTGGCTGCCGGGGCACTCCAGGGCACTGACGCTGGCGGTGGTCTCCGGACCAGTGACGATACTGCTGCCCTCCAGGGCACTGACGCTGGTGGTGGTCTCCGGACCAGTGACGATACTGCTGCCCTCCAGGGCACTGACTCTGGCAGTGGTCTCCGGACCAGTGACGATACTGCTGCCCTCCAGGGCACTGACGCTGGCGGTGGTCTCCGGACCAGTGACGATAGTGCTGGCGGTGGTGTCCCGGCCGGCGGGGAGGATGGTACCGGACTTTTTTTGGCTGAGGTGCTACTACGGGACCTATCAATTGGAGGGGTGGGGGTGGTGGGAAAGAGGTCAACGTTGCTCAGGAAGAGTCTCTGACGAACACTGGGATGGGTAGCTGGAGGGGGTCTGGGAGTGGAGGAAGAGGAGGTGGTTGTAGGAGGTGTAACTTTAGGTGATTTGGGTGCAGGTGCATGTACTGGAGGCTGTCGTGAGGTGGATGGATGTTGGGTGTGTGGGTGCCCGCGTTTGTGTACTTTGGGAGGGGGCGTCACAGACACACTGGGAGTGGACACAGGGGACGTGTAAATGGTAGTGGGGGTGGTGAGTGCAGGTGAGCGGGGTGTGGTGCTGGGTGTTCTGGTGCGAGTCCTAGTGCCTGTAGATGTAGTGCATGCAGGTGAGAGTGTAGACGACACTGGGAGGGAGGAGGGAGATGACGAGGAGGGGGACACAGTGGAGGTAGTGGATGTTTCTGTGTCTGTATGTGGGTGATGCTTGTGTGAGTGCCTGTGGGATGTGTGGTGTCTATGTTTGCCAGAGCCACTTTTGTGTGCTGAGGTGTGTGCATGCTGGTCTGATGGTGTGCTTGGGATAGGCTGGGGTACAGTAGATTGGGTCTGGGTGGAGGAAGTTGGAGGGGGGAGGCTAGACACAGGGACAATTGCTTCCATCAGTGCTGAGGCCAGAGATTGCAGGGTTCGATGAAGGGCAGCCTGACCAGAATGAATGCCCTCCAGGAATGCTTTACTGTGTTGCAACTCCCTTTCTACACCCTGGATGGCATTCAAAATGGAAGACTGCCCAACAGTGAGTGACCTGAGGAGGTCAATGGCCTCCTCACTGAGGGCAGCAGGGGTGACTGGGGCAGGGGCTGAGGTGCCTGGGGCGAAGGTGATGCCCACTCTCCTGGGTGAGCGGGCACGGAGCGAAGGCTGAGGGGCTGCTGGGAGGGTGGTGCTGGTAGGGGCTGTACCTGTAGAAGTGGGGGGCACAGATGTTGCCGCCACCACAACGGAGCTCCCATCGGAGGACGAGTCCGTGTCGCTGGTTGCTGATCCGGTGACTGACGTGAAGCTCCCCTCGCCCTCCGTCCCACTGGTGTATTCGGAGTCCGTGGTTTGGCCCTCCATGGCCATGTGGGATGCAGCTCCCTCGTGCTCGGGTGCCACTGTACCTCCGCCTGATGATGCTGATGCACAAAAAAACAGGGACTACACAAAAAGGGGTGGGGAAACAGAAGAAAGACAGGTTGAGTGCATGGCTTACCGCTACCGTTGGCGGACAATACAGACACAGCAGCCCCCTGCACTACGCCGTGCTCTTGGCCTCTACAGATGCAATTTCTGGGATATGGCCTACATGGCTATAAGTGTCATCTGTCCACATAGATGACACAGGGGCATGTATACCTGTACTTGGCGCTCTACAGAGGTGGGGTGGGGGGGCCACAGGGCCATGCCTTACGAAGGGGCCTAGCCTACGGAACTCGCCATGGCATAGGGAAAGCCACAGCCCTCCTCCCCCACCCAGACTCCTCCACTGCGCGCTAAGTCTGCAGAATGAGAGTGTACTCACCCCCTTGTGTCTGCTGTGATGCCCTCAAGCGCCCATCCAACTCAGGGTAGGCCACTGCCAGGATCCGGAACATCAGGGGGGTCATGGTGCGACGGGCACCCCTCCCACGTTGGGAGGCCATCCGCAGCTGAGCCTCCGCCGTCTTCTTGCTCCAGCGGCGAATGTCCTCCCATCTTTTACGGCAGTGGGTGCCCCGTGTCTGGTGGACCCCCAGGGTCCGGACATCCTTGGCGATGGCACGCCAAATGTCCTTCTTCTGGTAGGCGCAGGCCTACATGACATGTACAGGGGAAGAAGAGAAGTCATTACCAACTGCACCGTCGAAGTGACTGGCCCCCATCCCTACCCTTGCCATGTTGCACATGCATTCACAGTCCTTCATGGTCGCAGAACTCTGCCCCCTGCCTACTGACATCCAGCCCTCTCCACCCAGCATAGCCCATACAACGTGCTCCCTGTGTACTTACCTGTTGGTCTGGAGGACGATAGAGTAGCGTGTACTGGGGAGGACCCCGTCCACGAGCTTCTCCAACTCCTGAGCAGTGAAGGCAGGGGCCCTTTCCCCATACGCAGCAGCCATTGTCTCTTCCAGACCGAGGTCAAAGCAGCACTTGCAGTGTAGGTCCTCTCCTGTCGAAGATCAGGTATCGAGTGATTGAACAGATAGAAAATGGCGGTCACGTCCGCGGCGGCGACGTCCGCGGCGGTGCGTATCATCACCGCCGGCGCAATTCATCATTGGCTCCTGGGACCCATAGGGTCCAATGTTAACCAATGCAGCATTGCGCCGCGGTCTACGACCGCCTACGGCGACGGTGTACAACGCCAGCGCAGTTACCTCACATCCCATTGTCCCAGTTTAGAGGTCAGGCAGCCGCCATTTCAGGGGCCCACATGGCTTCATTTACTACTGCGTCACACATACCTAGGCCTACACTCAACACACATACAGGAAGAGTTTTGTATTTGGTGTCGTGTTCTGTGTAGCTGTGGATACATACCTGAGCATTTGTTGACTCTGTGGTCGCTGTTGTCCTTCTTAGGCACCGTCAGCTGAAACATTTGAGGAGATGGCGGAATCCTCTGGTGTACCGACCGCTGGTGGACCTGTTAACAATGGAGAAGCGACATTTGATCATCACCTACAGATTTGACCGTGCCACAATCCAGGAACTGTGTACCCAGTTGGAGCCAGACCTGATCTCAACAATCCGCCATCCCACAGGAATACCCCCTGAAGTGCAGGTGCTATCAGTGCTCCATTTCCTTGCAAGTGGATCATTTCAAACAACAGTGGCCATGGCATCAGGGATGTCCCAGCCTATGTTTTCCAACGTGTTGTCTAGAGTGTTGTCTGCCCTGCTGAAACACGTGAGGAGCTAAATCGTTTTCCCTCAGGTGGAGGATTTGGCTACAGTTAAAGGTGACTTCTATGCCCTGGGACATATCCCCAACATCATAGGTGCTATTGATGGCACCCATGTAGCTCTGGTCCCCCCCGCAGGAGAGAACAGGTGTACAGGAACCGGAAGAATTATCATTCCATGAACTTACAGATGGTATGTTTGGCAGACCAGTACATCTCCCAGGTAAAAGCTATGTTCCCTGGCTCTGTGCATGATGCCTACATCCTGCGGAATAGCAGCATCCCGTATGTGATGGGTCAACTCCAGAGGCACCGTGTGTGGCTAATAGGGGACTCTGGTTACCCCAACCTGTCATGGCTACTGATCCCAGTGAGGAATCCCAGGACCAGGGCAGAGGAAGGCTAGAATGAGGCACATGGGCGGTCTAGGAGGGTGATCGAACGCACCTTCGGCCTCCTGAAGGCCAGGTTCGGGTGCCTCCATATGACAGGTGGTTCCCTTTTCTACTCACCAAGGAAGGTGTGCCAGATCATCATCGCCTGCTCGATGCTTCACAATCTTGCTTTGCGACGCCAGGTGCCTTTTCTGCAGGAGGATGGTCCAGATGACGGTGTTGTGGCTGCTGTGGAGCCTGTGGACAGTGATGAGGAGGAAGCTGAGGAAGAAGACATAGACAACAGGGAATCAGTTATACAGCAATATTTCCATGACACACAGGTGAGAACATTTTTTTAAATATTACATTCACTTTCACACTTCTACCTCTATCCTGTCTGTCAATTTGAAGCAGTATTTGGTAACTGAGTTGTACATTTCCATTACGGTTTCACAGGTGTGGTTACCAACGTGTGTCATCTGCTTGCATCCTTCATAGACTTGTGATGTGTGACATAGGTATGTTAGCATTACATTTGAAAACGCATTTTGTCACTGTCATAGCTAATACACATTTTCAAAATCACAGACTGACTCCAGATTGTTTTGTGGTTCAAGGGTGTTTATTGAAGTGCTAATTATTGGAGGGGGTGGCAAAATGGTGAAGGGTGATGGTGGAGGAATGTCCATGGCAGAGTCCAGTCTATTAGTCTCACAGGTGCACTGCCCATATGGGCATAGGAAGTGGAGCTGGGGCAGTTTAAGTATAGACAGGGTGACAAAGTGGGACAGTGGGATGACAATCAGGGTGGTCTCATTTCCTGGCGGGGGTCTTGCCATCTTTCTCTGTCCTGTTCCTGGATCTCAGGGACCGCTTGCGGGGTGGTTCTCCATCTGCAGGGTGTGGGGTGCTGGTGTGGTGGTCCTGTGGCGGGGCGTCCTGTCCACTAGCGCCTGCAGAGGTGGTGGGCAGTTCATCGTCCAAGCTAGTGTCAGGGGCCCCTTGGAGCGCCATGGTGTCCCTCATGGTCTTTTGTATGTCCTTCAGCACCCCTACGAAGGTGCCCAGGGCGGAGCTGATGGTTCTGAGCTCCTCCCTGAAGCCCAAATACTGTTCGTCCTGCAGACGCTGGGTCTCCTGAAACTTGGCTAGGACCGTCGCCATCGTCTCCTGGGAGTGGTGGTATGCTCCCATGATGGAGGAGAGGGTCTCGTGGAGAGTGGGTTCCCTTGGCCTGTCCACCCCCTGTCGCACAGCAGCCCTCCCAGTTCCCCTGTGTTCCTGTGCCTCCGTCCCCTGGACCGTGTGCCCACTACCACTGCCCCCAAGTCCCTGTTGTTATTGGGGTAGTGGGTTATCCTGGGTTCCCTTTAGTGGTGGACACTCAGCTGATTGATGTGTCCTGGGTACGGAGGTATGGGCCCGCTGGGTGGGTGCTGTGCTGGTGTTACCAGAGGGTGGAAGGTCAGTGTTGGGCTGTGCCTGTGCGAGGGGAACTGACTGTCCCGAGGCCCACGATGGTCCGGGCTGGTCATCTGGATCCAGTTGGCCAGAGCTGCTGTCGTCACTGTGGGCCTCTTCTGTGGGTGCAGTGGAGATGTCTGGACCATCCTGTCTGATGACGTTACGTAGTGGTCCTGCAGGGGTATAAGAGCATGATTATTGCATGTGTGTGTCTCATGGTGTGCAATGGGTGGGTGTGCGTGTACCCCAGTGCAAGCATTCCTGTGTGGGGGCTTGTGTGATTATGGTTGGGGGGGTGTTATGGGTATGTGCAGTGAGCATGCTTTAGTGATGGGTGTCCATGCTTACTTGTGTCATGCAGGGCTTGGTGTTGGGATGTGTGGTTTGTGTTGTTAGTACATTAGTGAAGACTTGGAGTGATAGGGGAGGGGGTGAGGGTGAGGGTGGGGGTGTGTGATAGCATGCAGGTAGGGTGGGGGATAGGATAGTTAAGATTTGACTTACCAGTGTCCATTCCTCCACCGACTCCTCCGAGGCCCTCTGGATGCATGATGGTCAAGACTTGCTCCTCCCACGTTGTTAGTTGTGGGGGAGGAGGTGGGGGTCCGCCGCCAGTCCGCTGAATTGCGATGTTGTACCTGAAGACCACTGAACGCACCTTCCACCTCTTCCTGATGTCCTCCCGATTTCTTGGATGCTGTCCCACAGCGTTGACCCTGTCAACGATTCTTCGCCATAGCTCCATCTTCCTAGCTATAGAGGTGTGCTGCACCTGTGATCTAAATAGCTATGGCTCTACCCGTACGATTTCCTCCACCATGACCCTGAGCTCCTCCTCGGAAAACCTGGGGTGTCTTTGGCGTGCCATGGGGTGGTGTAGATGATGTGTGGGGTGGTGTATGTGTTGATGAGTGTGGTGATGTGTGGTGGTGTGTGGTGTTTTGTGCGTGGATGTTGTATGGGTGATGGTGTTGTGTGCCTCTGTGTGGTGGGGTTGTCTATTGCTGTGCTCTCTGTCTGTCGCCTTCGTCTATAAGTTTTGGTCATAGGGGTTTGTGGGTGATGTGGGTGTGTGTTTTATATTGTGTTGGGAGTGTGGGAGTGGTGTTTGTATGTGTATCAGGTGTGTGTATTTTGAATTGTCCAATGTGGCAGTGTTTTGGAGATGTGTGTGTAGTTTGAGCGCGGCGGTGTGTACCGCCAATGGAATACCGCGGTTGAAAGACCGCCGCGTGGATTCGTGGGTCGTGATAGTATGGGCGTGTTTCTGTTGGTGTGACGGTGGAGGATTTTTTTTCGCCAGTTTATCACTGACCTTTGGTGTGGCGGACTTGTGTGGGTGTCTGAATTTCGGCGGAATCCGAGATGTGGGTCATGATAGCTGTGGCGGAATTCCGCGGCCGCAGCGGTGTGTTGGCGGTCTTCTGCACGGCAGTAAGTGGCTTTTACCGCCGATGTTGTAATGACCCCCTTAGTATTCCATCTCCCTTGAGTTTTACAGATTTTTGCTATATCTATCAGTATATTTGCATTGGTTTTACTATTGAGCCTTTTTTTACTTCTACACACATAGGGGGTTATTCCAACTTTGGAGGAAGTGGTAATCCGTCCCAAAAGTGACGGTAAAGTGACGGATATACCACCAGCCGTATTACGAGTCCATTATATCCTATGGAACTCGTAATACGGCTGGTGGTAAATCCGTCACATTTGGGACGGATTACCACCTCCTCCAAAGTTGGAATAACCCCCGTAGTTGTTGGAAACCTTTTGAATGAGAGTCCTTCTTTAACTTTTTCTCCCCGATTCCGGGAGTCTGCTCTCTATTTCTAAGAGAGTCCTTCTTTTACTTTTACTCCCCGATTTCGGGAGTCCGCTCTCTATTTCAATGATCTGACGCTGTCGAACGTATTTCTGTGAACTACGAGCTCGGTTGCTATGCAACACGAGCGTTCGAACAACGGACTTACTTCCGGCAGGATTGGCTTTTTGAACCACCCAGACCGTGACTCCCTCAGTAATCCGGGAGCACGGCTGCGGGTAGGTTCTCCGCCTCGGCTTGGAGCACACAAGTAAGTGGCAAACACTGCGCGTATGCGGTTCACACCACGTGCGCCTTTTATGCGCCGACGTTTGGGTTTTTGTCCTGTTTTTTGATGACTTTGAGTGCAAGTAGGAATCTCTTTAAATCAGCACATACCAGTTGGCTGAATGAACAAGTGGATCTTGGGGTGACTTTTAGTCGTATCTATTTAATGAAACAGATTTGTACATTGAGTTGATTGTAGGGAATTTTATTTTCACCTATGAATGTTATGGACTCTCTCTTATATGTACAACTATTGCATGCTTTGACTTGTGACAATTTAGATTACTCCAATCTTTTGAGGATGACAATTCCTTTTCCATGATGAGGTTTCTGTTTATTGGCTACTTAAACTTACTGCAACACCACATTCACTGAGTCAGTGGGTTAGCAGTTTGGGTAATTTAACTAGCTTGGTTAAGGCAGGATAGAATTATTTATACTCTCCCATTGGGTATTCTTCCATGAACATGCTACAGTTGTTAATAGTTTTATATTGTTGTTTTGTCCAATTACCTTACCTCATTTTTTAGAGTACTTCGCGCACGGCCATTGGCCGTTGTGATCCCATGAAGCACGTTCCTTGACTAGGGATGGTAAGCTGCAAACCTTCCCCCTCTTCTTTTTTGCATGCATATGTTTGTCATGACTGCCTCCATCACCGTGTTCATCAACGTTTGACACCGTCTTGTTGATGACATACATCTATGAAACCATTACAACACAAGTTACTTGTTACTATTACTATGTCTGACTGACCCGCATCTATTTCTATTACAGGGCGACATTTAGTAATAGGACAGCCAAACTAATGTAAGTGACTGGATACATTATTACCGATAATTTCAGTGGTTAGTAGTCCTTTTAGTCTACTTATAGGAGAAGTATGATGTTAATAAGGTCCTGAAGAAGCGTCGTTGGATCCGGTTGGACCAGAAAGACGCGAAACATGTTGACCCTCTGTTAGGGATGGATGGCAGTTCCTCCTCCCTGTGTTGTTTTTTTATACTTACTGATTAGAGTGTCAGACCATTATCTCTGTGCCACTCTTCTGATTGTTTTTTAATCTTGGCCACAGCCTCCCGGATGGATTAATAAATTTACCCCTGCTTGGGATTGTGAGCCAATTTTAGCCTTTTTTGTTACTCTCCTTGTCATCTTAACCCACTTTTGGGGTCTTGGCATCATCAAGTAAAGATCTCCGGCAAAGAGCCCCCCTCCGGGGGGAGCCGTCAGACATTGCAGCGCCGGTCTGATGAGGAGCAACGCAGATGATGAAGCATGACACCCAGTTGGGTGTGTGAGGTTTCTTGCTCCTAAAGTTTAGGACTCCCCTGTATCTTGTCACTCCTTCTTTCTTCCTGTGGAACAGTGTATTTGTTTTTTGTCATGGTAATGCCACCTGTCTTGTGACATCGGACCAGTATTACGATCAACGCTACCCTCCAGGTTTGTTCCTGCTTTTCCACCAGCCTTTGCATGGTGGTGAAACCCCCATGCAAAGGTTGGTGTTGATGTGGTATGGTGTGTGTAGGAGGCTGGCCTGGCTTGTAGTGGGTACCAGAGGTACTTACACCTTGTGCCAGGTCCAGTTATACCTTATTAGTGTAGAAGAGGTGTTTCTAGCAGCTTAGGCTGATAGAAGGTAGCTATGGCAAAGCAGCTTAGGCTGAACTAGGAGACATGTAAAGCTCCTACTATACCACTGGTGTCATATGCACAATATCATGAGAAAACACAATACACATAAGTACTAAAAATAAAGGTACTTTATTTTTATGACAATATGCCAAAAGTATCTCAGTGAGTACCCTCAGTATGAGGATAAGATATATACACAAGATATATGTACACAAACCAAAATTATGCAGGTAATAGCAAGAAAAGTAATGCAAGCAGTGTAAAGTTACAGTAGCTTGCAATAGGAGCACATAGGTATAGGGGCAACACAAACCATATACTCCAAAAGTGGAATGCGAACCACGAATGGACCACAAACCTATGTGAGCTTGTAGAGGGTCGCTGGGACTGTAAGAAAACAGTGAGGGTTAGAAAAATAGCCCACCCCAAGACCCTGAAAGGTAGGTGTAAAGTGCACCTACTACCCCCAGAGAGCACAGAAGTCGTGATAGGGGGATTCTGCAGGAAGAACAAACACCAGCAATGCAACAACAGTGGATTTCTGGACCTGAGTACCTGTAAGACAAGGGGACCAAGTCCAAGAGTCACGACAGTGTCGAGAGTGGGCAGGAGCCCAGGAAATGCCAGCTGAGGGTACAAGGAAGCTACCACCTGTTGGAAGAAGCTTGGAGTTCTGCAAGAAAGAAGAGGACTAGGAACTTCCCATTTGAATGATGGATGTCCCACGTCGCGATGAAGCTTGCAGAGGCATTCCCACACAGAAAGACCGCAAACAAGCCTTGCTAGCTGCAAGAGTCATGGTAGAGGTTTTTGGGTGCTGCTGTGGCCCAGAAGGGACCAGGATGTCACCACTTGAAAGAGAAGACAGAGGGGGCACTCAGCAACGTAGGGAGCCCTCACAGAAGCAGGCAGCACCCACAGAAGTACCTGAACAGGCACTTGGAAGAAGAGTGAACTGGAGTCCACACGAAGTCACAAAAGGGAGTCCCACGACGCCGGAGGACAACTCAGAAGGTTGTGCACTTCATGTTAGAGTGTTGGGGACCCAGGCATGGCTGTGCACGAAGGAAATCCTGAAAGAGTGCACAGGAGCTGGAGAAGCTGCAAATCACGTGGTACCCAGCAATGCAGTCTAGCGTGGGGAGGCAAGGACTTACCTCCACCAAACTTGGACTGAAGAGTCACTGGACTGTGGGAGTCACTTGGACAGAGTTGCTGAGTTCCAGGGACCACGCTCATCGTGCTGAGAGGGGACCCAGAGGACCAGTGATGCAGTCTTTTGTTGCCTGCGGTTGCAGGGGGAAGATTCCGTCGACCCACGGGAGATTTCTTCAGAGCTCCTGGTGCAGAGAGGAGGCAGGCTACCCCCAGAGCATGCACCACCTGGAAACAGTCGAGAAAGCCAGCAGGATGAAAAAATACAAGGTTGCTATTAGTCATCTTGCTACTTTGTTGCGGTTTTGCAGGCGTCCTGAGCAGTCAGCAGTCGATCCTTTGGCAGAAGGTGAAGAGGGAGATGCAGAGGAACTCTGATGAGCTCTTGCATTCGTTATCTGGTGAGATCCCCAAAGCAGAGACCCTAAATAGCCAGAAAAGGAGGTTTGGCTACCTAGGAAGGAGGATTGGCTACCAAGAGAGGTAAGAGCCTATCAGAAGGAGCCTCTGACGTCACCTGCTGGCACTGGCCACTCCGAGCAGCCCAGTGTGCCACAGACACCTCTGTTTCCAAGATGGCAGAGGTCTGGGACACACTGGAGGAGATCTGGGCACCTCCCCTGGGAGGTGCAGGTCAGGGGAGTGGTCACTCCCCTTTCCTTTGTCCAGTTTTGCGCCAGAGCAGGGCTGGGGGATCCCTGAACCGGTGTAGCCTGGCTTATGCAGAGATGGGCACCATCTGCGCCCATCAAAGCATTTCCAGAGGCTGGGGGAGGCTACTCCTCCCAGCCTTCACACCTATTTCCAAAGGGAGAGGGTGTTACACCCTCTCTCAGGGGAAGACCTTTGTTCTGCCTTCCTGGTTCAGGGCTGCCTGTACCCCAGGAGGGCAGAAATCTTTCTGAGGGGTTGGCAGCAGCAGCAGCTGCATTGGAGACCCCGGAAAGGCAGTTTGGCAGTGGCCAGGTTCTGTGCTAGAGACCCGGGGGATCATGGAATTGTCCCCCTAATGCCAGAATGGCATTGGGGTGCCAATTCCATGATCTTAGACATGTTACATGGCAATGTTCGGAGTTACCATTGTGACGCTGTACATAGGTAGTGACCTATGTACAGTGCACGCGTGTAATGGTGTCCCCGCACTCACAAAGTCCGGGGAATTTGCCCTGAATGATGTGGGGGCACCTTAGCTAGTGCCAGGGTTCACACACACTAAGTAACTTTGCACCCAACCTTCACTAGGTGAAGGTTAGACATATAGGTGACTTATAAGTTACTTAAGTGCAGTGGTAAATGGCTGTGAAATAACGTGGACGTTATTTCATTCAGGCTGCACTGGCAGGCCTGTGTAAGAATTGTCAGAGCTCCCTATGGGTGCCAAAAGAAATGCTGCAGCCCATAGGGATCTCCTGTAACCCCAATACCCTGGGTACCTCAGTACCATATACTAGGGAATTATATGGGTGTACCAGTATGCCAATGTGAATTGGTAAATTTAGTCACTAGCCTGTTAGTGACAAATTTGGAAAGCAGAGAGAGCATAACCACTGAGGTTCTGGTTAGCAGAGCCTCAGTGAGACAGTTAGGCATCTCACAGGGAACACATACATATAGGCCACAAACTTATGAGCACTGGGGTCTTGGCTAGCAGGGTCCCAGTGACACATAAGAAACATACTGACAACATAGGATCTTCACTATGAGCACTGGGCCTTGGCTAGCAGGATCCCAGTGAGACAGTGAAAACACCCTGACATATCCTCACAAACAGGCCAAAAGTGGGGGTAACAAGGCTAGAAAGAGGCTACTTTCTCACAGTGAGCCCCTGGGTGCACCTGCACAGCCCATGCACCTGGCATGGGCAGTGCAGGGGGTCTCATGCCCTGCCCCTTTGCTCTTTCCATTGCCTGATTTGCAGGGCTAAGAGCACCATATCCTGTCACTCCCAATGCGTCCAAAAACTGGCACTGACTCTATTTGATCCATCAACAATGTTGCGCTAAGTACCCCACAGAGCTACCATGAGCAGACAGATTTCCACCCGCCAGCCCAATGTGTGACTTATACTGCCAACCGCAAAGAGTACACTGCACTGGTAGTCTTAGTAACACCAGACTTGCCCATGCACCATCCCCCGCCCGTCAAAGTGTTATTGTACACCATTATGTTCACAGTCAAACACCATGGGTTGTATGTGTGTGTTTATTTCCCTATTCCTTTGTGTCTTACATGGTTGTGTCAGAGTTATTGTGGGCTCAACCTGTGTCTGTTGTGACCTACAGTTTGCTATCTGTGGTACACATTTTCTGTAGTGGCACATTTCTGATCAGCATCAAGATGTGTGGTTTTGACAAAACACCAGTTTAGTTGCTTAGGGTAGTGGCATGTTTCCAGTGATACAGGACCACCCTGCTTTTCCCCCAGAGCCTGCTCTGATTATTTTTCCCTGCACCCAAAGCACATCCTCACTGGATGATGCAGTGGTGGCTGCCTTATGTGGATGTGTTGTTAATGTGCAGGGTGGTGGGGCTACCAGCACATGTCTGGGTACTGTTGGGACTGTTGCAATGAATTGTGTGCTGTAAGATGCAGCACATATGTGTTTGGGCAATGAGGCAAGGCAGTTGCAATGTGTTTCTGCAAGAGACACCACCATGACATAGCGGCAGGAATAGTATTGACTGACTTCCTAGTCTCTGATGTCTTGGTCGTGTTGGTAGGGTTACTTTGACTGTATGTGAGGGATGTCGGGATGACACAACCAGAGGCAATCACAAGTGCTGCATATGTACATGTAGGTATTTAGCCCTGGTGTTTGACATATGTCTAGGTTGTGTAGGTACATGTGTAGCTTACCTCAGCATGGTGCGACTTGCTTCATGTGCAATGTGTCCATCTGCGCTCCTTTGACATGCATTGTGTGTGTCCTATGTGCCTGCCTGTTAGAAATGGGGTTTCTGATTGGCTAGGGTATGCACCTAAGCCAGGCAGAACCCACCCACTCTAGTCAGGGCAAGGGAGTTACATGTCCAAGGTAACCCCTGCTCACCCCTTTGGTAGCTTGGCATGAGTAGGCAGGCAGAAACCTGAGGCAATGTGTAAAGCGTTTGCACAACACACACAACACACGTGACGCAAGATATACAACACAAAGTAAACACAACACAGAGCTATGTAAAAATACATTGTATTGCACAAAACATAATTAGACCAAACATTGCAAGTCAGTAGTACACTGCTACCTTAGCAGTTGTCAGAATGTTACACAAGTTACTAATACTCTGCAAGAATAAGCAGTTGTCACAATGGAACACGTAAATACTCAGGATTCTGCAACATAAACAGTAGTCAGGAATTACAATTAAAAAAATATATGTACTTGTCATGAACACCTTATAAATATCCATAAAAGTAACATTAGGGAACCTATGGCAAGTCAGGAAAAACACATATCAATAATACCCATAGGAGGAACATTGGGAAATCATATGTTTCGCAAAAAGAGTACCTGTTTTTGAGAAAAACGCACTCCAAGTGCCTAGAAGAGGAAGGTAGGGCCCCCGGTGCTCCTGTGTGGTAAACGGGGGCCACATTTGGCTCCTGGGGGAGAAGGGCGGTCGGCACCCTCTCTGTTTCACCTAACAGGCCCCTCCTGGACCTGCGATCTTTGGGCCCCCCGGGCCTCCACTGGCCCTTCCACCAGGAGGGGCCACCAAAGAATGGCAAAAGTAAGTTAATGGGGCGATCGCGCCCCTAAGGCAGTGGCTGGGGGGAAAGAAACTCCCTTTCTGCCCCCTAGCCCTGCATTGTGAAGGCAGCCGCCCGCATCCTCAAACAAATGAAAGGTGGAGCAGGGGCCTCCGATGAGGCTTTCCTCCTGCTCCTCCGTGGCCGCACCCCACACAGTGTGCGAGCCGCTCGTATACCCTTTCCCGGGCACGGTGCTGCAAGCGCACCAAAAGAGGTGCCGTTTCGTGCCCTGGGCGCTCCTCACTGAGTGCGTCCGGGAGAAGTGCAACTCCGGCGTGCTCAAAGCCAATCAAGCCGAGGGTTTAGAGGTAACCCACAACTGGCCTACAAGCGCGGTGTATCTCTGAAGAGCCTGGGTTGCAGCGGTGATCCCAGAGAGTGGGGAAGTGCTTACGAAGCGCAATAGCAGCCAGCAAAGTGCTCTCTTAGTGCAGGGCCAATCCTAGGCAGGACAACGCGCTTTCAGAGAGCCAGATCCTTCTTTAGAAGAGAAGCACTTTTCAGGCATTTTTGAGTAGGTGATGGCAGGGGTCAGGGGCCACTGCAGCCAGCCCCTGGGGGACAACAGCAGGATGGAGCACAGGGTGGCAGGACTCAGCAACAGGCCAGCACAAGTTGAATGCAGGCAGTTTCCCTCAGTGACCAGACAGGCCACAGGTCAGCACAACAGCAGCAGTCCAAGGCAGTTCCTGGGGAGTCCCTCCAGCATTATGCGACCAGTTACCAGTAAGTGCCAAAGTGCCTCAATTGTGGGGAAAATTCCCCATACTTATTCTCAGTTTACAGTGTCTCTTACAATGAGGAGGAGAGGGGGTTTTAACCAGTTACAACTGGTTCTGGGAGAGCCCCTTCTCTCCTCCTCCAGCACAGGCTCCAAACATCAGTGGGGGGTAAATGGCCCTATTGTATAAGGCCAGGGCACAGCCTTACAAATGCAGGTGTGCCACGCCTCTCCCTTCTCTCAGCCCAGGAAGACCATACAATATGTAGATGCACCTACCAAATAATGACCTACGAATCACCACAGTAGACATACAATGGCGGTAAACCATTGGCGGTGCACAGCGCCGCAGATGAAATTACCGTACAAAAACAAAACAAGACAACATTAGCCAGAACAAAAAACCCTCGCCTGACACAAATACACACACCCCACACACCCACCACCAGTACCATAAAACACCCCCCCACATCACCCAGCCACCACCCACAAATCTTTGCAAACATGAGAAGGCCACTACACCTTGCCACGCCAATCCCAGAGATAACTGCACACATACACCACAACTGCCCATACATCCGTCATGCACCACACATCACAGACACCACCACATTACTCAACACCCTCTGCACAACACACACACCACACAACATGTCCCCACATAGGCACCCCCGTTTCACTGATGAGAAGTTGCGGGTGATGGTGGAGGAAATCGTCAGGGTAGAGCCACAGATGTCTGGAGCACAGGTACAGCAGATCTCCATTGCCAGGAAGATAGAGCTATGGTGGAGGATCGTGGACAGGGTGAACGCCATGGGATGACATCAACGCACAAGGGACGACATTCGGAAGAGGTGGAACGACCTACGGGGTAGGTGCATTCCATTGCAGCAAGGCACCAATTTGCGATCAGGAGGACTGGCGGTGGACCCCCACCTCCTCTCCCACAGCTGACAGCATGTCTTGGCAGTACCGTATCCTGAGGGCCTCACTGGAGTACCCGGAGGACCGGACACTAGTGAGTCACCATTACCAACCTACCACCACCTCATACCTGCATATCATCTAACCCCCTCCCAAACACTGCACCACCCCAATTACCATATCTAAATGTTTACCCCTGCATGCCACACTTACTGCAAGCACATCCCTCCCACCTCTGTATGCACACCTACCACCAATGCATGGACAGCATGGAGAACTACCAATCCAACAATCCATCACCATACATTACCAAAGGTGGGAAGACAACATAAATATCGATGGAAAAGGTAGAAATGAAAAATATGTGACAGACAATAACCCTAACAAATCACTCACATCCCCAAAGGTGCCACAGCCAATGTCAGCAGCGAGGAGGTGCCACGGCAACCCAGTCTCCCACCAGAAGATCCCCTCAATGATGACAGCAATTCTGGAGGTCTTGATCTGGATGAACTCCCTGGACCATCTGGGATCCCGGGTCTGTAGGCTACAACATCTCACAGCGAGTCCCGCACAGGGTCCCCCTCTCTCAGACTCAACCACCACAGCAGCCAGCCAACGCCCCCAAACCTCTGTCCCCAGGACACGTCAATCAGTAGTGAGCCCACCAGTACAGGGACCCAAGTCAACACTACACAGGCAAGACAATGAAGATCCTGGTGTCAGTGGAAGTGGGCACAGGGCTGCTGAGTGACATGGCGAGTATCATGCGGGAGTATACTGAACACCAGCGGGACCCTACCACTAGCCCAGTGTACTGAACAGCCCTTCACATCTGAGGCAGCTAGTGGACAGGAGGCCCTGCCACAGGACTCACAGGCCACCAGCACCCCTCCACCTGCAGAAGGTGAACCACACCGCAAACGTTCCCTCCTGACCCAGACAGGTACCAGGAACAGTTGCCAAGACCACTGCCAGTAAATGAGCCCCTCAAGAATGTCCCCCTTGTGTTCCACTGAGTCACATTGTTCACTTTGGACTGCCATTGTTCCTCTTCCTATGGCCCTTTGGAAACTGGACCTGTGCTACAAACAGACTGGCGTACTACACTGGACTATTCCCAACCATCATCCAACTCAATAGCACTTCCCATTGTTTCGGTAAAAGGCAAATAAACACCCTTGAACACAAATGGAGTAATAGTGCTTTATCAGATATAAATGTGCAATGAATTGAACTGCATTATCCTGTGCAAATGTCCTTTCATGTGTCAATCCATCTAACAAATGTGTCTCACCAGTCAGTAGTCATGACATCAGTACACTGTTGTAACCACACCAACACTTGCCAGAAGGGAAGGCATAGGTGACAGTCAATTGTGATGCAAAGGTAGTGACTGGCACAACACTACAGCCACACAGTACTTTACTAAAATAGAGACATGTATAGATCAACAGTCTTTCTTGAGTGTCATTGGAAGTACTGCTGAATGATATGTGTCCTGTTGCCCACATTTTCCTCCTCTTCCACCTCACTGTCTTCAGTCTTCACTGCTGCCACAGGTGCATTGTCACCCCCCTCCTCACGCAGATAGGGCACATGGCGTCTGAGGGCCATATTGTGCAGCATGCAGCAGAATACCACAATCTTGCAGACTTTCTCTGGAAAGTAGCAAGGGATCCACCTGTCAAATGGAGGCACCTAAACCTGGCTTTCAGGAGACCGAAAGTGCGTTCCACAATCCTCCTGGTATGCCCATAAGCATCATTGTACCGAATATCTGTCCCTGTTCTCAGATTCCTAACAGGGATCAACAGCCAGGGCAGGTTTGGGTAGCCAAAGTCATCTGGAAGACATGAGGGAAACACATTAGCCTTGCACAATGACATGGGGTATGACTCCAGTAGGCATACAATGGCATTGGGTGGGGACTCAAGCTCATCTATGAGCCATACTCTGTGCCTCTGTAGTCGTGTCATCAGCTCAGGACATAGGCATCATGCACAGACCCAGGATACTTTGTAGTGTCATGGGAGATGTACTGCTCAGCAAGGCACACCATCTGGACATTGAGAGAGTGGAAACTCTTCCTATTCCTGTACACCTGTTTACTTGCCCTGGGAGGGACTAAGGCAATATAGAACCTGTCAATGGCCCCAATAATATGTGGCATGTGTCCCATTGCGTAGACTCCAGCCTTTACAGAAGGCAAATCTTCACCCTGGGGGAATGGGATGTAGCTGCAAATGTGTTTGAGCATGGCAGCCAAAACCCTTCCAAGGACATTTGAGAACATTGGCTGTGACATTCCTGCAGCCAAGCCCACAGTCACCTGGGAAGAACCAGTTGCCAGGAAATGGAGCACTGACAGCACCTTCACAAGAGGGGGAATCACTGTGGTGCAACGGATAGCAGGTTCCAGATCAGACTCCAATTGTGCACACAGCTCTGTGATTGTGGCCTTGTCCAGACAATAGGTGAGTAAGAAGTTCTGGTCCTCCAGTGTAGCCAAGTCCACAAGGGGTCTGTACAAGGGTGCTTGCCTCCTCCTCCTCCTATTCCTCCGCAGTGGCTGGTATCTAAGTCAGCCAAAAGTAAAGTGGGTGTGACTACAGGACCTATGGACACACATCATAGTACACAGAGCATGTATGTATGTAGGGCACTAGAACTGTCTAGGTTTGTACACTGGAAACCAATGAAACATATATTTATTGCAAACATGAGTACTAGCAGTAGGAAATGGCAACCACCTGTCCTGTATGCAGGGATAGGTGGAAATCAACTCATTCCACCGGCGTTACGCGTCATGGTGGGCGGGCGTCTGCACCGCTCTGCAATTCCTCATTGGCTAACATGGGGCTCAATGGAGTACAGGAACCAATGATGATCAATGCCGGGGGTGACAGGGTTCACCACTGCACACGTGACCACCATTTTCTTTCTACCCCTTCACTTGATTGGTGACTTTCCACTGGATGATGTCTCTACTGCGTGTGCTGCAGTGACCTGTGTCTGGAAGCTTCCATGGCCAGTGCTACAGGGGAAAGGGTCCCAGCCTTCATGTGGGAGGAGTTGGAGAGGCTTGTGGATGGGGTCCTACCTTTGGATGGGCCTTCAGACCAACAGGTGAGTATCTAATGGGTACGTTGCATGTGACATGGCTGCATGTAGATGTATGTGTGTGCTAGCAGTGTGTCATTTGTGGCGGGGGGTATGGCTGCAGGCAATGTGAATGCAGAGGTGCATGTGTATGCTTGATTAGGGGCAAATGCAGTATGTGAGCCATTTGTTTGACAGGCTGGATTATATAGTTCATGGTGTCCCTCTGTCTGTGTTTCCTCCGCAGGTCAGCGCCCATCAGAAGAAGGGGTTGTGGAGTGCCATCACCAAGGATGTGTGGATACTGGAATCCACAGTAGGCGGAGCACCCACTGCAGGAACAGTGGGAGGACCCGAGACGCTGGGCCCGGAAGACTGCGGAGGCTCAGCTGGGGACGGCATCCCAACAAGGGAGGGGTGCACGTCAGAGCCTGACCCCCTAACGGCCCGCATACTGGCGGAGGCCGATCCTGAGTTGGATGGGGGCTTGAGGGCAGCACAGCAGCCAAAAGGGGGTGAGTACAGTGTGTGTGGTATTCACTTTTTTGTTGTGTGGCATGGGATTGGGGTGCAAGGTTCTAGTCAGTGGATGTCCCAATATGCCGGTTTGGCTATTCCTGCGTGGTTCTGCTCAGATATGTAGGGTAGTATCCATATTTTCCTATTGCTAGATAGCTAGCATGCCATGTCAGACATGGCTTACTTGGTCCCAGTAGGCCTGTAGATTGTAGTGTTTGGGTTCCTTCATGCTGTAGTACCTAGTCAATGGTTTGTCACTGTTGTCCATCCTGCCTACTGTTAGTCCCAGGGAGTGAATGTGATGTGTATGCCATCTGTGCTGTTGGTGCTGTGATCGACCTTGTGCTCCCTTTCTTTCTCCCCCCTTCTCCTTTTGGTATCCTGTCCATGTGTGTATTAGTATCATCTGGCAAAGGAGCAGGGGCACCAGCAAGTGAGGGAGCTGCAGCTCACGGGACTGAGGAGGCAGATTCCACTGATGCCGAGGGGACCAGTGGGATGGAGGGTGAGGGGAGCACCACAGGGCAGACTGGAACAGATGCAACTGACTCAGATTACTCCTCCGATGGAAGCTCCCTGGTGGTGGTGGACTCCTTTGGGACTTCCCCAGTTCTAAGATTTTCCTCCACCCTGTACCAGCACTGCCCTCCCAGTAGCCCCCCCACCAAGTTGCTCGTGCCTGCTCACCCAGGAGGGTGGGACTCTCTTTCGTCCTAGGCACTCCAGGCCCTGCCCCAGTTAGCCCTGCTGCCCTCAGTGAGGAGGCTATTGACCTCCTGAGATCCATTTCTGTAGGGCAGCCAACCGTAGTGAATGTCATCCAAGGGCTGGCATCCCAGATGCAGCAATTCTGCCTACCTAGAGGGCATTCACGGTGGCTTGGTGTCCCTACAGAGATTGTTTTAGGCTCTGGCTTCCTCTCTGACGGCAGCCAGTGTCCCTGTTTCTTCCACACCCCCAACTACCTCTTCCCAGTCCCTGTCTCCTCTCCCTCAACCCATCCCACACACACATCCTGACAAGCCTGCACCCAAAACAAAAGACAGGACTCACACTGACAAACACAGGCAGCACACTTCAGTCCACAAGCATACACACAGCCAACACACAGATGCACACACAACAACAGCCACTGCCTCCACTGTCTCCCCATCCTCCTCATCCCTCACAGTCACATCAGCACTCACACCTGCATGCACTGCATCACCAGTCCCAGATTCTGCCACCTGTACAGCCTTGCCCACAGTCACCACATGTGCAATCACCACCACTACCATCACCACCTCATGCAGCACACCAACCTCACTTGCAGACACCACCTCAACGTACATCCACATGTTCGGTTTGTCCTCCCCCACCCTGTTTGCCCCCCTCCAAAGACACATAAAGGCTCCCACTCAGACACCCAACAGCCATCCACCTCACACACGCACAGTGTCCATGCACCTGCACCCAAGTTTGGCACACGTACTCCTCCAACAACCACTCCCTCTGCCTCCACTCCCATTCCTCCTCCCACACCCAGCCCCATTGGTCCTAACAAGCTTTTCCTTTCCTGCCTTGACCTCTTCCCTCCTCCATCCCCACCCGATCCTGTCTGTAAGAGGATGGTCACCCCCAGCCCAGTCCCTCCAGCACCCATTCAACTCCTGCTCCTTCCCTGAGAGTTCCTCCACCTCTAAGGGGAATAAAAGTGGTACACCGGCTCCCTTTCACAATTCTACTCCTTCACCCCCAAAACATAAGGGCAAGGACCGGCCCCCTCCCAAACCCAAGGCCAAGGACCCCCTCTCTCAAGAAAACCCCCCCACTTCCCCTGCCCCCTGTGGTGCCTGCATACCATCTCGCTGGTGCCCCACCCCAGGGGAGTGCCAATGTTGTCAGGAGTCAAGTTGGGCCTTGGACGTTGCCCTGTGGCAACTTGCATACTTTGGGCTGGCCAATGGCCCTGAGTGTATATATGTTCTTAGTTATTTATTTGAAATAATGCTCATTCTCCAACATGATTACAGTGGTTGGACTAGAGGCATGTGTCCTAGCTTTCTTTGCTTCTGGGTTCTGCTGCTGTCAATTTACTGTGCAGTTAGTCTTGGGTGTGTGGTGTGTGTGTATGGTGTATGTTGTGCGTGTGTGTGTCACCCTCCCCTCCCTCCCTTGTGTGCTAGGCAGCTCTACTCACCGTCGTCATCCTCATCGGTGTTGGTGCTCCTGGACTGTCAGCGCGTGGTACAGCATCGTGAAGACTTCCAGTTCGGGTTCCCTGGCGGCTGCGGACTCCTCTGTGTCCCTAGATGTGAGTGTCTCCTTTTATCTGATGTGTTTCCATCAGGCTTTTGGTGGCGGTGCTTGGGCCCAAGAATCCTGGTGGTCTGCTATGTCATAATATGGTGGGCAGATCCTTGTCTTCCGCCAGCCTGCAGGTGGCTACCGCCATGGTCAGTGGTCGTACTGCACTGGTGGTTGGGGTGGTACATTGGCTGTCTATGGGAGGAACCACCGCCATGCTCATAATTTGGCAGTCATTATTGCCAGCCTGGTGACGGTACTACCGTCATCGCCGGTTTTGCAGTCACCTGACCACCAACTTCATAATGACCACCTTAGTGTGTATAGCCACTCTAAGGTAGATGGCCCATTGGCCACTAACAAGTAGTCTTCCTAATGCCCACTAAATGCAGTATTTAGAAGGCATTCCTAGACCTACAGCTCAGATTTGATGAGCACAAAAAGACCAGGAACAAATAGGACCCGAGGCACGAGAACAGAAGTCCTGCTGCACAGAGAAAAAGATGGCAAACCCTGCCTGCTGCTCCTAGAACTCGCCAATCGCTGCTGAGGTGTTGCCTGGAAACCTGAAGGACTCTACAAAACCTCAGAGCACCTCCAGCATTCTAAAAGTTGACAAGAACCTCCCTCAGAGTGAAGGTATCACTCTACTGCAACCTGGAAGCAAGGAACAAGTGAAATCCAGTTCATTGACTGCCTCCGACAAATGGACCTGACCCAGCAGCATGACTAAAATGTACATGACAGACTAAAATCACATATCCCACCAATCTGCCAAGTTTGGTGCCTCTGCGTCTTACAGGGCTTGGGATGTCCCATTGCCCGGGGTACTTGACCCTCAACGTTGGACACCCAGAAGCCATATCCACTCTGGACTCTCCAAAGCCCAGAAGCAAGCACCAGATGAGGGACTTTAGGACACCCAAGAGCTACCTCCCAGAGTGGCTCTGCTGACCTGCAATTTACCCTCCAAGCAACCTGCTCCAGGCTCCAAGAACTCCCTGACGCACAACTCTTGGCTGAGATATCTGCACTGCACCCAGCCTTCCTGGCCCCTGCAATGACAAGCCAGCTGTGCTCTAGGGGTCCCTAACCTCTTACAATCTCTACCTCCCAAGGGAACCCATCTGGCTTACCTTTAAGTCCACCTGTGCAGAGTGTTTCCAAGTGGTCCCCCTCTCCATTGTGCCCTAGCTCCAAGAAATTCAGGTACTGCTCCCGCTTGAACCAGGAACCACTCAAACTTCTCGGCTGGCCCACAGGACTTCCTGATGACCTTGACCTAAAAATAGAAGGTGCCTAATTGTATAAGCATTTTTTAAGATTTTATCATTCATTCCATTCAAAAAGCACATCTTTTCTACACTTTGAAAAATCATAACAATAGAATTCCTTACCATATATTGATTTTCTTGGTATTAAAAAGTTTCTAAAAAGTTTAAGTGTTTTTGTGAATTGGTCTTAAGTTATTCTTCTGAATGTCTGTCCTCATTAATTGATATTGTGAGAACAACAAATGCTTAGCACATCTCCAAGATAACAGTACCACAAAAACAGAGCATTAGGTAGTCTGCTTTTTAGCTCTGGATACCAAAGTGGGGTTGCTATAACTCTGCACAGTGCATATCATTTTTGTATAGAGCCATCCTCCTACAACGTGTGTGACAGTTTCCGAGTGGGTCTGTAAGTGGATGTGTGAGGCTCTGAGTGGGTCTGTAAGTGGGTGCTTGAGTGTCTCAGTGGGACGATGAGTGGGTGCATCATCAGTGGGTCTGTGAATGTTTTTTTTATTTTGTTGGCATTATTTGCAAATTCATTGTGACATTACCAGGGGTGCTTTACTGAACATCGTGATGTGTTCGCGAATATTGCGTGTGGTGAAAAAATTATTTTCAACTTATCATTTGACCATCAAACACCCCTATATCACATCCCTGTGAAAATTGTAGATCGAGGAGGAAATGGGTCAATTGGGTGATACTCAATAATATGAGAAGGCAGATTTATCCCAAACTAGACAGGTAAAATCAGCGTTCCATTCAGAATTGTTAGAATGGCGCAATAATGACCTTCTGATGGAAGAGGAATATTTGTATTTGAGAAATGATCACCACAAACTAGCTGTATTATATCTGATACCAAAAGTACACAAGAATATGGAGAAACCTCCTGGTAGGCCTGTTATATCGGCCACGAGCAGCTTATTTGAACATACTTCAAAGTACATAGATTTTTTCCTACAAGAGCATGTGAAGAATCTAGCTTCTTATATGTGTGATACAGGGGATTTTTTGCAAAGAGTATTTTATATACCTTGGGAGGAATGTTTTGAGATGATATCTATGGATGTTGCATCACTGTACACCAGTATAGATCATGGAGATGGATTGAATACAATGCAACATTTTCTGAGTGCAAGGCCATTGGCACTTTGAGGCACACTGACATGTTATTGAAGATGGCACAATGGTGCTTAGAAAACAGGTTTTCCTGTTTAATGATCAAATCCACAGGCAGAAGGGAGGAATGCCATTGAGCACCTGCTTTGCCCCCAGCTATGGAATTTGCACATGGCCTGGTGGGAGGAGCAAGTGCTCAGAACTGATTTCTCTGAAGAATGGAACAATAATATTTTCCTATGGACACTGTTTATTGACACTCTGTTTGTCATTTGGAGGGGGTTGATTGAAAGTACCAAACTTTTTACAGATAGAATAAACACAAACATGTTGAATGTCCACTTCACAAGCACAATTAGTGTAACCAGTGTGGTGTTTTTAGATTTTAAAATGTATGGGGAGAATCACACATTACACAGCAGACTATATAGAAAGCCCACAGCAAGTGTTTTGCATGCTGGTAGTTTTCATCCAGTGAATTTGAAAAACAGTATTCTATAGGGCGAAGCATTGTGTGTCCGAAGAAATTGTAGTGAAGGTGGCAAATTGAAGTCAGCCTTGGGGGGCTCTCACAAAGGTTTAAAGATTGAGGAACTAGTGAGGTTGTCATCCAAAAATCTTGCCCTAGAGTTGAGAAATTAGTAGGGAGCTAGTATTATTTCAGAAGAAGTCACAGAAAGACAATGAGGAGGCAAGGATGAAATTCATCATCCAATACTGTATTAAACCAGTGTCTATAAGGTGAATTTTAAATAAGTATTGGCATTTGGTTAAGAATGACGCTATCATAGGCCCATCATTACCAGTGACAGTTGGGTGCACATATAGGAGAGCAAGGTCATTGCAAAATGCTGGAGCTGCAAAGCTTGTGAACTTGGTGTAAAGAAAACACATTATAGGTCTTATATATATTCACTGTAAAAATGAAAGGTTGCAGGGAGCTTATAGTTAGGTTCTGAATGTACTCGTACAATTTTGGATAGTTCGTACTTAGGCCCTCATGAGGTTTTGTCCACATAAGCTATCCGTTCTAATTGTGTGTCCTTTTTCCCAACATTCTGGGGTTTATAATTGTACCCGGAGTTTGTAGGAACCCCTTGAGGAGACCAAGAAAGTAGCGAAAATACAGCTAAACTTTGTTTTTTTTTACAAATATTGGATAAAGTGCTGCAGAAGAAAGCAACTGTTTTTTCCCCTGATAATGTCATCAACAAAGGATTTGTCTTCCCAGCTTTCAGGACATACCCCATATTTACTGTTGTTTGTGCTTTCAGCCTCCTTCCAGTTAATGACAGAAATGGGTGTGAAACCAATAGTGCATCCCAGACAGCTAAACATTTCTCCAAAGTAGACAACATTCCTCAAGGTTTTTTTATAGAAAGCAATGGCTGAAATAAAAAAAAGATTTGAAATTGAGTTGGAAAAAACTGCTATTTCTGTCTACGTTTTCTTCTGTAACTTTTTCCAGCTATAGCAGATATTTAAAAGCAATATAATGTTACGTCTGCTGGAACCGTCTGATTGCGTGGTATATAAGGCTTGTAGGTTCATCAAGAACCCAAGGTACCCAGAGCCAATAAATGAGCTGCACCTTGCAGTGGATTTTCATTGAATACAGGGTATACAGCAATGAATTTGATAATAAAATAATAGTGAAAAATATGTATCAAAGAAACTTAGGTATTTTCCAAATGAACACAAGATACGTAGTTTAGAAGCAATAGTTATTTGCACATCTCTGAATTAGGGGGTCCGCATACTAGTATGTGAATTACAGCACATTTCTCAAAATGATTTCTTTCTTACACACTATCTTACATTTGGAAGACAAAAATGTAGAGAAAGTCAATTGGCAATAACACTTGTTCTTCTATTCTGTGTTCCCCTAAGTGTCCCAATAACAATGGCACCTCACTTGTGTGGGTAGGCCTAGTGCCCGTGACAGAAAATGCACCAAAATGCAACATGGACGCATCTCATCTTTCCATTGAAATCTGATGTGTTTTTTTGCAAAGTGCCTAGCTGTGGATTTGGCCTCTAGCTCAGTTGGCATCTAGAAAAACCCACCAAACCTGTACATTTTTAAAAACTAGACACATATGGGAATCCAGGATGGGGTGACCTGTGAGGTTCTCATCATGTCACCTGGAACCCTTTGCAAACCTCAACATTTTTTAAAATATTTTTTCCTCACATTTCAGTGATGGAAAGTTCTAAAATCGTAAGAAAGCCACAGACTTCCTTCCAGCCAGCACTCCCCCATGATTCCCAGTAAAAATGGTACCTCACTTGAGTGGGTAGGCATAGAGACAGGAAATGCCCCAAAACACAATACAGACACATCACATTTTTCTAATGAAATCTGACGTTTTATTTGCAAAGTGCCTAGCTGTGGGTTTTGGCCTCTAGCTCAGTGGGCACCTAGGGAAACCTAGAACACCTATACATTTTTTCAACTAGACACCTAGGGAAATCTGGGATTGCGTGACTTGTGGGGCTCTCGCCAGATTCTGTTACCCAGAATCCTTTGGAAATCTTAAAACATGGCTCAAAAACACGTTTCCTCACATTTCGATGACTGAAAGTTCTGAAATCGGAGGGTAGCCACAAACGTCATTCTCCCAGCATTTCCCCAAGTCTCCAAATAAAAATGGTACCTCACTTGTGTGGGTAGAGCTAGTGCCTGCATCAGAAAATGCCCCAAAATACAACATTGACACATCACATTTTTCCAATGAGAAGGGATGTGTTTTTTGCAAAGTGCCTAGCAGTGGATTTTGGCCTCTAGCTCAGCCGGCACATAGGAAAAGCTAGCACAGCTATAGATTTTTGGAAACTAGACACCTATGGGAATACAGGTAAGAGTGACTTGTGGAGCTCTCACTGGGTTCTGTCACCCAGAATCCTTTGCAAACTTCAAAATATGGATAACAAAACACTTCTTCAACACATTTCGGTGCTGAAAAGTTCTGGAATCTGAGGTGAGCATTCTCACAAGTCGCCTGATAAAAATGGTACCTCACTTGTGTGCGTAGGCCTAGTGCCCGCAACAGGAAACAACCCAAAACACAACGTGGACACATCATATTTTTACACGGAAAACTCACATGTTTTTTGCAAAGTGCCTTGCTGTGGATTTTGCCCTCTAGCTCAACCGACACTTAGGGAACCTTACCAAACCTACACATTTTTCAAAACTAGACACCTATGGAAATCCAGGATGGGGTAACTTGTGGGGTTCTCACCGGATTCTGTTACCCAGAATCCTTTGCAAACCTCCAAATTTGGACAAAAAAAAACTGATTTTCCTCATATTTTGGTGATGAAAAGTTCTGGAATCAGAGGGAAGCCCCAAACTTCCTTCCCCCAAGTATCCTAATAAAAATGGTACCTCACTTGTGTGCGTAGACCTAGTGCCCGCGACAAGAAATGCCCCACAATGCAACGTGGACACATCAAAATTATCTATTACAAAAAATACCTGTTTTTGCAAGGGGGCACCTATGTTTTTGGTGCTGGGTGCATCGGTTATCTAGGGAAACCTTCCAAATCCAGATTTTTTAAAAAATTAGACACCCAGTGGAGTCCAGGGAGGTGTATCTTGCATGGATCCCACAATGTTTTCTTATCTAGAATCCCCTGCAAACCTTAAATTGACCTAAAAAACATATTTTCCTCACATTTCTGTGTAGGATGACCATGCCTGCACAAATGTCCTAAACACACACAAACTTCCTTGGATAGCCTTTACGGTTAGAGCGAGTTGTGCCAAAAGCAACAGTGTCTACTTTGAACAATTGCCTGAACAATTGCACACCAGTATAGAAGTTATCTGGGTACACATGGTGACCTTGGTTAAATAGTCGTTTACCAAGGTCCCACACAATTTTCTAACTAACTTCAAAAGTGGACAGACAACCCGGGGGTTAATACTGGAATCCCTACAAGTGCAGACCCGGAAATTATAGACATATCCTGAAATACTCTCATACAGCATATACATTTAATTCTATAACATGCCCTTTTGCTACGAATGTACTGCCTAAAAAAAACTGCCCTTCAACATGACCAAAGACTCATCCACAGCTATTTCTTTCCCTTGAACACAGATCTCTGAAAACTGATCTACAAAGTAATGAAGGACAGCTGAATCTTAAAAAGATGGTCAGAATCAGGGTGATTTTGTGGTAACGCTAAAGCATAATCAACAAAAAGCAGCATCCAAAGAAGAAGCAAATACTGATTACAACTCACGGCTGCAGGAAATATAGCCTTTGCCATCAAGGGACTAGTAGAGCATTATGAAGACAGTGACGGCTTCCTTATCAACCCCACCAACATTTTTTAACTTTAACCCTTTCCATATTTATGGGAATCCACCGGGTAGCTCTAGAGTGTGGCATGAGCCTGGCACTGTTGTCTCTCAAATCGACAATCTCTTCCAAAAATACATCATTCCTAATCAAATGAAAGAAATTGATAGGCAAAAAGTTGTCTGTATTCACTCTACACCTTGGGCGAGCAGTAAAGGCAGGCAACGCCGGCTGCTCCATGTTTGGGGCAACCCAGAGTTCAGGTCTTCCAATGGGAAACCTTTCAGCTCGAGGCGGCTGCTCTAGTGGCATATCAGTGTCCTCCTCTAAAACAGGCACTTCATCTGCACTGAGAGTGGCTTCTTTATCATATGATTCCTCTCGGACAGAAAATTCACTGCCAGAATCTCATATTTCTTCATCTGCCTCAGATGCAGAATCAGTCTCATAATCATGGTCAGAAGAAGACTGAAAAAGAATATCAATAATCTGCTGAGTGCTCAGCCTGCGGCTAGCCATGATCCCTCCTAATAAAAGTAACTTGACAAATACGACAGCAACAACCAACACTGGGTGTAATAAGCAAAGTGTGGCATTATCACAAAGACCTAGGCCCTCATTCTGACCCTGGCGGTCGGCGGAGAGGCGGCGGTCGGACCGCGAACAGACCGGCGGTATTAAAAATGGCATTCTGACCCTGGCGGGAACCGCCAACACAGCCCGCCAACTTAACACTCCGACCGCCACAGCGGTACAAACAAACAGCGCGGCGGTTCCCGCCAACAGCCCGGCGGCAGACAAAGTACCGCCCACCCTATTACGACCCACCAATCTGCCACCTTTTCCGGGGCGGGAGCACCGCCGATAAGAACACGGCGGAAACAGACTACGAACGGGAAAACGCTCACCTCTACGCACTCCACGCGAGATTCCGGCAGTATGGAGCCAGAGTTGCAGGTCATCCCCGCACTCCTATTCCTCCTCATATACCAGGAGCACGCCCGGCGGCGCGGAAGACATCGGTGAGTACTGCACCTACGACACAGGGGAGGGAAAAGATTACCGGCACACACCCACCCACCCACACCCACTACAACACACACATCAATGCATTCCCACAGATCACTGTCACAACCCACAAACCACCCCCCTCCGAAATAATGCAAAGACCAAAAGAAGAGATCATAAACGGCCAGATATATTGAAATATGGACACCAGTAATCCAAATAAATAACTAAACTATGTACAAAATATATACAGCTACTAAATGTAGTCCAACCACTGTCCGTGGATCACAGGGGTCCTGTGCAAAGGGGCAAGGCCCAGTCCCACGACAAGAACTCCACGGAGAGAACACTGCAGGGGCATCAGAAAGAAAATAGGACAGGCACCTCAGGGGGAAGGGAAGGGGGGGCACCTCAGCCACTTGAGTACACGACGCCAGATCCACGAGGGGACTCCATGACCACTGGCCCATCCTGGGGAGTGCAAAGCCACAGTCCATACAGTCCATACAGTGGGTGGCCTGCCCACTGGGCCATCCTGGGGAGAGCAAAGCCACAGTCCATACAGTCCATACAGTGGGTGGCCTGCCCACTGGGCCATCCTGGGGAGAGCAAAGCCACAGTCCATACAGTCCATACAGTGGGTGGCCTGCCCACTGGGCCATCCTGGGGAGAGCAAAGCCACAGTCCATACAGTCCATACAGTGGGTGGCCTGCCCACTGGGCCATCCTGGGGAGAGCAAAGCCACAGTCCATACAGTCCATACAGTGGGTGGCCTGCCCACTGGGCCATCCTGGGGAGAGCAAAGCCACAGTCCATACAGTCCATACAGTGGGTGGCCTGCCCACTGGGCCATCCTGGGGAGAGCAAAGCCACAGTCCATACAGTCCATACAGTGGGTGGCCTGCCCACTGGGCCATCCTGGGGAGAGCAAAGCCACAGTCCATACAGTCCATACAGTGGGTGGCCTGCCCACTGGGCCATCCTGGGGAGAGCAAAGCCACAGTCCATACAGTCCATAACAGACCCCACTGCCACTGGAGGAGGCAAGTTGGCCAGAGGACATCCTGCAGCCCTGCCCGAGATAGATCCTGCCCTGCCACGTCTGCCAAAGGGCCAGCGGTTCTTGCCCTGAAGGGCCCAGTTCAGCGGTTCTGGAGACGGCGGGGCCCAGTTCAGCGGTTCTTGCCTTGAAGGGCCCAGTTCAGCGGTTCTTGAGACGGCGGGGCCCAGTTCAGCGGTTCTTGAGACGGCGGGCCCAGTTCAGCGGTTCTTGAGACGGCGGGTCCCAGTTCAGCGGTTCTTGAGACGGCGGGGCCCAGTTCAGCGGTTCTTGCCTTGAAGGGCCCAGTTCAGCGGTTCTTGAGACGGCGGGGCCCAGTTCAGCGGTTCTTGCCTTGAAGGGCCCAGTTCAGCGGTTCTTGAGACGGCGGGGCCCAGTTCAGCGGTTCTTGAGACGGCGGGGCCCAGTTCAGCGGTTCTTGCCTTGAAGGGCCCAGTTCAGCGGTTCTTGAGACGGCGGGGCCCAGTTCAGCGGTTCTTGCCTTGAAGGGCCCAGTTCAGCGGTTCTTGAGACGGCGGGGCCCAGTTCAGCGGTTCTTGAGACGGCGGGGCCCAGTTCAGCGGTTCTTGCCTTGAAGGGCCCAGTTCAGCGGTTCTTGAGACGGCGGGGCCCAGTTCAGCGGTTCTTGAGACGGCGGGGCCCAGTTCAGCGGTTCTTGCCTTGAAGGGCCCAGTTCAGCGGTTCTTGAGACGGCGGGGCCCAGTTCAGCGGTTCTTGCCTTGAAGGGCCCAGTTCAGCGGTTCTTGAGACGGCGGGGCCCAGTTCAGCGGTTCTTGCCCTGAAGGGCCCAGTTCAGCGGTTCTGGAGACGGCGGGGCCCAGTTCAGCGGTTCTTGCCTTGAAGGGCCCAGTTCAGCGGTTCTTGAGACGGCGGGGCCCAGTTCAGCGGTTCTTGCCCTGAAGGGCCCAGTTCAGCGGTTCTGGAGACGGCGGGGCCCAGTTCAGCGGTTCTTGCCTTGAAGGGCCCAGTTCAGCGGTTCTTGAGACGGCGGGGCCCAGTTCAGCGGTTCTTGCCTTGAAGGGCCCAGTTCAGCGGTTCTTGAGACGGCGGGGCCCAGTTCAGCGGTTCTTGAGACGGCGGGTCCCAGTTCAGCGGTTCTTGAGACGGCGGGGCCCAGTTCAGCGGTTCTTGCCTTGAAGGGCCCAGTTCAGCGGTTCTTGAGACGGCGGGGCCCAGTTCAGCGGTTCTTGCCTTGAAGGGCCCAGTTCAGCGGTTCTTGAGACGGCGGGGCCCAGTTCAGCGGTTCTTGAGACGGCGGGGCCCAGTTCAGCGGTTCTTGCCTTGAAGGGCCCAGTTCAGCGGTTCTTGAGACGGCGGGGCCCAGTTCAGCGGTTCTTGCCTTGAAGGGCCCAGTTCAGCGGTTCTTGAGACGGCGGGGCCCAGTTCAGCGGTTCTTGCCCTGAAGGGCCCAGTTCAGCGGTTCTGGAGACGGCGGGGCCCAGTTCAGCGGTTCTTGCCTTGAAGGGCCCAGTTCAGCGGTTCTTGAGACGGCGGGGCCCAGTTCAGCGGTTCTTGAGACGGCGGGGCCCAGTTCAGCGGTTCTTGAGACGGCGGACGGTCTATGGCCAACTGCTAATTGCCTGGTGGTGCCCTCCTGGGCAGCGGGGATGGTGCTCCTTCACTGCCCACCTGGGCTGTGGGTGGTGGGGCCCTCCTGGCCAGCTGGGCTGGGTCCTCCCTGGGCAGCGGCTATGGGGGTGGTGGGCTCTCCCGGGGCAGCTGTGCCGGTTCCTCCCGGTGCAGCGGCTATGGGGGTTGTGGGCTCCTCCTGGGCAGCAGGCCTGCTGCCTGACCTCTCCAACTTGCTGCCCTTGCCCTCCTTAGTCGTCGGCCTGTGGCCCTTGCCTCCCTTTGGAGCTGTGGCTGGTGACTGTCTCGGGGTGGTGTCCGGGGGGGATGTAGAAGGCGGGCTCCTGCGGCGCCCCTTCCGCCTTCTGCTCCTCTTCCCAGGGGGTGGGCTGGCTGTCCCCTTGCTGCTGGGCGAAGATCTAGACATGCGGGCTGGCGGGCTCCAATACCCCTGCACCCTTGTCAAGGGGGCTGCAGGGCTGGTGGTGGCTGAGGTGCTCTTCTTACCCCGACGAGAAGGAGGGGGGGGCTCAGGGTCAGGAAAGAAGTTAGTAGTGGCGAGGAAGAGCTTCTTGGGACAATGGAGAGTGGTAGGTACAGTGGGAATGGGAGTGGAGGGAGAGGATGTGGTTGTAGGTGAGTCACGTTTGCTGTCTTTGGGTGCAGGTGCAGGAGGGATAGGCTGTCGTGAGGTGGATGGCTGTTGGGTGGGTGGGTGGCTGCGTTTGTGTGGTGTGGAAGAGGGGGTGACAGACACAGTGGGAGAGGACACAGGGGACGTGTAAATGGCAGTGGGGATGGTGACTGCACGTGTGCGGACTGGAGTGGAGGGTGTGCTGGTGATGGAAACACTGGCTGATGGTGAGGTGAATGGAGGTGTGAGTGTAGACGTCACAGGGAGGGAGGAGGGAGACGAGGAGGTGGGGGTCACAGAGGTGGTAGTGACTGTTGGCATGTCTGCATCGGAATGTTGCGTGTGTGAATGTCTGGGTGATCTGTGGTGCTTATGTTTGGATGAGCTTCTCTTGGGTGTTGAGGTGTGTGCAGGCTGGTCTGATGGTGTGGGTGGGACAGGCAGAGGAACAGGAGACTGGGAGGAGGGAGTTAGTAGAGGCAGGCAGGAGACAGGGACAATGGCTGCCGTCAGTGCTGAGGCCAGAGCCTGGAACGATCGCTGATGGGCAGCCTGACCCGAATGAATGCCCTCCAGGTACGCATTGCTGCGATGAACCTCCCTCTCCACCCCCTGGATGGCATTCAAAAGGGTAGTCTGCCCAACAATGAGCGTTCGGAGGAGGTCAATGACCTCCTCACTGAGGGCAGCGGGGGTAACAGGGGCAGGGCCTGAGGTGCCTGGGGCGAAGGAGATGCCCGGCTTCCTGGCAGAGCGGGCACGGGGCGAACGCGGAGGGGCTGCTGGGAGGGCGGAGATGGTGCGCTGGGTGGCGGCTGTACCTGTAATGGCGGGGGGCACGGATGGTGCCACCCCCGCAAGGGAGCCCCCTTCCGAGGACGTGTCCGTGTCGCTGCAGGCTCCAGTCGTCCCCGTCGTGGAGCTCCCCTCGCCCTCCGTCTCACTGGTCCAGTCTGACTCTGTGGCATGGCCCTCCTGGGCCATGTGAGATGCAGCTCCCTCCTGCCCCGATGCCACTTCTCCTCCGCCTGATGATGCTGATGCACACAAGCACAGAAAGACAAACAAAAAGGGGGGCGGAGAGAGAAATAAAGGGATATTGAGTACATGGATCTCCGGTACAGTTAGCGGACATGACAGACACAGATGCCCCCTGCACTAAGTTGCGCACTTGGGGTCCGCTACGCATTCCGTGGAACATGCCCTACACGCCTAGAGTTGTCAACTGCACCCATGGATGACACGGCCCAGGGATGGCTGTACTGACACACTACTGAGGGTGGTGGCTGGGGACACAGGGGCTTACGGGGGTGCCCAGCCTACAGATATCGCCCTGGCCTAGGGGGACCCACAGCCCTCCTCCCCCACCCAGACACCTCCACTGCACGACAACAGAGTAGATGATGCTTGTACTCACCCCCTTGTGTCTGCTGTGCTGCCCTCACGCGCCCATCCAAATCAGGGTAGGCCACCGCCAGGATCCGGAACATCAGGGGGCTCAGTTGACGGCAGGCACCCCGCCTACGTTGGGAGGCCATCCCCAGCAGAGACTCGGCGGTCTTCTTGGTCCCGCGGCGGATGTCCTCCCACCTCTTGCGGCAGTGGGTGCCCCGTCGATGGTGGACCCCCAGGCCCCGGACTTCCTTGGCGATGGCACGCCAAATCCCGATCTTCTCATGGGCGCGGACCTATGTGACACGTACAGGGAGGGAGAAATACCACGTTCAAGTTACTCAGCATTTTCCTTTCCAGTGGCCCAACGCCCCCCATCCCCGCCAGGCCCCCCGCCAGGCCCACCGCCATGCCCAACATGCCCCCCATCCCCGCCAGGCCCCCCGCCATGCCCAACATGCCCCCCATCCCCGCCAGGCCCCCCGCCAGGCCCCCCGCCATGCCCAACATGCCCCCCATCCCCGCCAGGCCCCCCGCCATGCCCAACATGCCCCCCATCCCCGCCAGGCCCCCCGCCATGCACAACATGCCCCCCATCCCCGCCAGGCCCCCGCCAGGCCCCCCTCCAGCCCCAACATGCACCCCATCCCCACCAGGCCCCCCGCCAGGCCCCCCGCCATGCCCAACATGCCCCCCATCCCCGCCAGGCCCCCCGCCATGCCCAACATGCCCCCCATCCCCGCCAGGCCCCCCGCCATGCACAACATGCCCCCCATCCCCGCCAGGCCCCCCGCCAGGCCCCCCTCCAGCCCCAACATGCACCCCATCCCCGCCAGGCCCCCCGCCAGGCCCCCCGCCATGCCCAACATGCCCCCCATCCCCGCCAGGCCCCCCGCCAGCCCCAACATGCACCCCATCCCCGCCAGGCCCCCCTCCAGCCCCAACATGCACCCCATCCCCGCCAGGCCCCCCGCCAGGCCCCCCGCCATGCCCAACATGCCCCCCATCCCCGCCAGGCCCCCCGCCATGCCCAACATGCACCCCATCCCCGCCAGGCCCCCCGCCATGCCCAACATGCCCCCCATCCCCGCCAGGCCCCCCGCCATGCCCAACATGCCCCCCATCCCCGCCAGGCCCCCCGCCAGGCCCCCCGCCATGCCCAACATGCCCCCCATCCCCGCCAGGCCCCCCGCCAGGCCCCCCGCCATGCCCAACATGCCCCCCATCCCCGCCAGGCCCCCCGCCAGGCCCCCCGCCATGCCCAACATGCACCCCATCCCCGCCAGGCCCCCGCCAGCCCCAACATGCCCCCCATCCCCGCCAGGCCCCCAAGCCAGCCAGTGGCCCCAAATCCAGATAGAATTAAACTCACTTGTTGGTCTGGAGGACCGTAGAGTAGCGCATACTGGGGGAGGACCCCATCCACAAGTTTCTCCAACTCCTCTCCAGTGAAGGCAGGGGCCCTTTCCCCAGTCGCAGCAGCCATTGTCCCTTCCAGACCGAGGTCACAGCAACACTTGCAGTATAGGTCCTCTCCTGTGAAAGTTCAAGTCGCAAGTGGATAAGTAGATAGAAAATGGTGGTGCGTACCGCGGCGGTGCGTCCCGCCACCGCCGGCGCCCTTCGCCATTGGCTCCTGAAACCCATAGGCTTCAATGTTAACCAATGCGGCTTCGCGCCGCGGTCTTGGCCCGCCGCCCGCCGCGGTGTGCCACGCCAGCGCATTGACCTCACATCCCATTGTCACACTTCACAGGTCAGGCAGCCGCCATTTCCAGGGCCCACATGGCTCAATTTCAACTGCGTCACACAGGCCTAGGCCTTGCATAGCCACTCATACACGCCATTCACTGCATAGAGAATCGTATACTGTGCTAGCTGTGAGTACGTACCTGTGGGTTGCCTGACTGTGTGCTCCATGTTGTCCTTCCTAGGCACCGTCCGCTGGGTTGGGCGAGGAGACGGATGAATCCTCCCGTGTACCGACCGCTGGTGGACCTGTCGACAATGGAAGAACGCCACATTATCCTGACCTACCGTCTTAACCGTGCCACTATCCATGAACTGTGTGCCCGGCTGGAGCCCGACCTGATGTCCCCCATCCGCCAACCCACAGGGATTCCCCCTCTGGTGCAGGTCATGTCAGTACTCCATTTCTTGGCAAGTGGGTCATTTCAGACAACCGTGGGAATTGCTTCTGGGATGTCTCAGCCCATGTTTTCGAAGGTGTTATCCAGAGTGTTGTCTGCCCTGATGAAATCCGTGAGGAGCTACATCATTTTCCCTGAGGTGGGCGAACTGGCTACAGTGAAGGGTGATTTCTACGCCCTTGGACATATTCCCAACGTAATTGGTGCCATTGATGGGACCCATGTGGCTTTGGTTCCCCCAAGAGACAGGGAGCAGGTGTACAGGAACAGAAAAAGTTACCATTCAATGAACATCCAGGTGGTGTGTTTGGCTGACCAGTACATCTCGCATGTAAATGCCAAATTCCCAGGGTCAGTGCATGACGCCTACATCCTCAGGAATAGCAGCATCCCTTACGTGATGGAACAGCTACAGAGACACCGTGTATGGCTAGTGGGGGACTCTGGGTACCCCAACCTGTCGTGGCTACTGACCCCAGTAAGGAATCCCCGGACCAGGGCAGAGGAACGGTACAATGAGGCCCATGGGCGTACTAGGAGGGTGATCGAACGCACCTTTGGCCTCCTAAAGGCCAGGTTTCGCTGCCTGCATATGACCGGTGGATCCCTAATGTACTCACCTAAGAAGGTGTGTCACATCATCGTGGCCTGCTGCATGCTTCACAACCTGGCTTTGCGCCGCCAGGTGCCTTTCCTGCAGGAGGATGGTCGAGACGGTGGTGTTGTGGCAGCGGTGGAACCTGAGGAGAGTGACGAGGAGGAAGACGACGGGGCTGAAACAGACAACAGGGACAGAATCATTGAACAGTACTTCCAATAGGACACAGGTAACATTTCAAAGATAATTTAGTAAAAGTTAACTACTCTGCAGCATCTCTGCTGCCTGTCTATTTGCCCCAGTGTATGATGACTGAGTTTTGGCTTTTCCCTCCCTATTTCAGATCTGGGGTCCCCACTACGAGTCCTGTGCTTCGTTTCCCCATGGACTACAGCTTTGTGGCAGCTGTTTGTTGACTTCACCATGTACAAGGACATATTTGCACTGTCATGTCAATTACAATCTATTGAAATCACAGCCAGACTCCTGATATTTTGGTGCAAAATAGGTGTTTATTGAAGTGCTCAAAATGGGATGGGTGGTTTCAAGTGGGTGGGGGCTATGGTGAAGGAATGTCCATGGCAGAGTCCAGAGTAACAGTCACACAGGTGCATTGTCCAGAGGCCTGTGGAGAGATGGAGCATGGGCAGTTCGAGGATGGACAGGGTGACAATGTGGGACAGTGGGATGACATCAGGTGGTATCCATTGCTGGCGGGGGTCTTGACATCCTACTCTGTCTTGCGAGATCTCAGGGCCCTCTTGCGGGGTGGTTCTTCTCCTGCAGGAGGTGGGGGTCTGGTGGGCTGCTGCTGTGCGGGGGCCTCCTGTCCACTAGCGCCGGCGGAGGTGGATGGCTGTTCTTGGTCCCGGCTAGTGGCAGGGGCCCTTGGGTGTTGTTCAGTGTCCGCCCTGCTGTTTACGAGGTCCTGCAGCAGCCCTACCATGGTAACCAGGGTGGTGTTGATGGCTCGGATGTCCTCCCTGTACCCCCGATAGTGTTCCTCCTGCAGCACCTGGATCTCCTGGAACCGGGCCAGTACCGTCGCCATCGTCTCCTGGGAGCGGTTGTATGCTCCCATGATGGTGGTGAGGACCTCGTGGAGAGTGGGTTCCCTGGGCCTCTCCTCCCCCCCCTGTCGCACAGCTGCCCGCCGAGTTGCCCTGTTTCCCTGGGCCTCTGCCCCCTGGCCGGTGTGCCCACTACCACTGCCCCCAGGTCCCTGTTGTTGTTGGGGTGGTGGGTTATCCTGGGTGCCCTGTAGTGGTAGACACACCGCAGATTGACGCGCCCTGGAGACAGAGGCATGGGCCCGCTGGGTGGGAGCTGTGCTGGTGTTCCCAGAGGGGTTAGGGTCTATAGTGGCCTGTGCCTGTGTGAGGGGAACCGACTGTCCAGAGGTCCCCGATGGTCCGGGCTGGTCATCGGTGTCCAGATCGACAGAGCTGCTGTCATCGCTGACGGCCTCTTGGGTGGGGGGTGTGGATAATTCTGGCCCCTCCGCCGCGGTGTGTTGACGGTCGGGTCCTGCAGGGGTATAGAGGTATGGTTATAGTTTCAATGTGTGGCATATGGGTGTATCTGTGGGTTCCCGTGTCCCCAAGTGCTGGCATTCGTGTGTGGGGGCTTTGGTGAGGGTGGCTTGTGGGGGGGATGTGTATATGCATTGGGCATGCTTTGGTGATGGGTGTCCATGCTTAGTGGACGCATGCAGGACTAGGTTTTGGGATGTGTGGGTTGTGATGGTGAGACATTGGCGGGGAATAGGTGTGCTGGGGGTGGGGGTGAGGATGGTGGTGGGGGTGAGGATGGTGGTGGGGGTGAGGGTGGGGGTGAGGATGGTGGTGGGGGTGAGGGTGGGGGTGAGGATGGGGGTGGGGGTGAGGGTGGGGTTCGAGGATGGGGGTGAGGGTTGGGGTCTGATTTGGCATGCAGGTGGGGGGGAAGCAGTATTGAAGCTTCAACTTACCAGTATCCATTCCTCCGCCGACTCCTGCGAGGCCGTCAGGATGCAGGATGTTCAAGACTTCTTCCTCCCATGATGTGAATTGTGGGGGTTGAGGTGGGGGTCCTCCGCCAGTCTTCTGCACGGCGATGTTGTGCCTGGATACCATGGAACGCACCTTCCCCCGTAGGTCGTTCCATCGCTTCCTGATGTCTTCCCGATTTCTGGGGTGCTGTCCCACTGCGTTCACCCTGTCGACAATCCTCTGCCATAGCTCCGTCCTCCGGGCAATGCTGGTGTATTGGACCTGTGTGCCGAACAGCTGGGGCTCTACACGAACGATTTCCTCCACCATAACCCTGAGTTCTTCGTCTGTGAAGCGGGGTTGTCTTTGGGGTGCCATGGGGTGGTGTGTATGATGTGTGGGGTGGAGTATGTGTATTTAAGTGAGTTGAGTGTGGTGGTGTGTGTTGTTTTGTGTGTGGATAGTGTGTGGGTGATGGTGTTGAGTGGCTGTGGCTGTTATGTTTTGGATGCTGGTGTCTCGCTCTTGCCTTCTTTACGATTTTGTAAGCGTAGGGGTTTGTGGGTGATGTGGGTGGGTGTTTTATATTGTATTGTGTGTGTGGGAGTGGTGTGTGTATGTGTATCAGGTGTGTGGGATTCAAATCGTCCAATGTGGGTGAGTTTTGTTCGTTGGTGGGTATTCTGACCGCGCCGGTGTGTCCCGCCAATGGAATACCGCGTTTGAATGACCGCCGCGTGGATTCGTGGGTCGTAATGGGATGGGCGTATTTCTGTTGGCGTGGCGGTGGAGGTTTGGTCACCTCCACCTTTCCGCCGACCGCTGGTCTGGCGGTCTGTTGTGGCGGTCGGATTTTCGGAGGTTTGCCTTCTGCGGGTCAGAATGACCGTGGCGGGTTTCCGCGACCGCGGCGGGATTATGGAGGATTTCTGACCGGCGGTAGGCGCCTTTTACCGCCGAGGTCAGAATGACCCCCCTATATACTCAAAAACGATACCACTCACTTGACTGAGACAGCCAAACTCACAAAAACCTACTCTGCACAGACATAGCAAGCATCAATGATATCCCACTAAAAAGGAAAACAAAATACAATTACATATAAGAGAAGGCATCATTGTGCACAAATCTAAGGGGACTTTTACACACAATGAAAACATAAGCTTGATATCCTGCAGTTAGTTCCCCATTTACCAAAAAATCATTCATGCATGGCAACAACACTAATTTGAAGTAAATAGCCCCCAAAAAGTGTTTCTTACCAAACACATGCAACTACACAGAATCTGCAGGTCTTCCACTGCCAAAACCGCAAGGAGTCACAGCAAAGAAATCAAAAGCTTTGACCTAGAACAAAAAGGAGAAATAAAACATCATGGTCACAAGTACAAATGCAAATACTTCGCCAGTGTACAAACACCCCACCACCAAACATTTACAAATTTTCCCTGGTGTCTAGTGGTTTCTGCCCCCTTTGGGGGCAGATAGGCCTAACATAAAGAGGCCTATATGCCCCCAAAGGGGGTCAGAAATGGCCAAAAATAATGTGCCCCCATGGGGGAGCAACCCTTGCCCAAGGGGCCGGCCCCCCATGGGAAAAACATGTGCCCACGCAATAATCCCTAGTGCCTAGTGGTTTCTACCCCCCATGGGGGCAGATGGGCCTAATATAAATAGGCTGATCTTCCCACAAAGGGGGCAGTAATGGCCAAAATGAATGCCCTCTAAGGGGAGAGACCCTTGCCCAAGGGGCCGCCCCCTAAAGAAAAAAAAAAAACACACACACAAAGCATAATCCAGCTTGCCTCTTGGTTCCTGCCCCCCTTGGGGGAAGATGGGCCTCACAAAAATAGGCCGATCTACCCCCAAGGGCAACAATAAGGGCCAAAAATAATTTACCCCCATGGGGGACTGAACCTTGCCAAAGGTGCCGCCCCCCATAAGAAGAAAACGTGCGCCCACGTAATATTCCCCGGTGCCTATTGGTTTCTGCCCCCCTTGGGGTAGATGGACCTAATATAAATAGGCCTATCTGCCCCAAACGGGACTGAAAAGACCAAAATTAATGCCCCCCTAAGGGAAGTGACCCTTGCCCAAGGGGACGCCGCCCAAACAAAAAAAAACAACACACACAAAGCATAATCCAGCTTGCCTCTTGGTTCCTGCCCCCCTTGGGGGAAGATGGGCCTCACAAAAATAGGAAATCTGCCCCCAAGGGGGGCAGAAATGGCCAAAAGTAATTTACACACATAGGGGAGCAAGCCTTGCTCCAGGAGCCACCCCCAAGAAAAAACATGTGCTCACGCAACAATCCCTAGCGTCTGGTGGTTTCTGCCCTTGGGGGCAGATAGGCCTAAGAAAATCGCCGATCTTCACAAAACTGCCAAAATACGTGCCCCGTAATTGGGAGTGACACTTGCCCAAGGGGCCACTCCTCACAGACACAAACACACACACACATACAAAAGCCCCGTATTACTGCCGCACGATCGCAGCTCCATGCATGATCATGCAGCAGTAATACAGAGGGAAATGAAAAACTCTTTCCGTGCTCCCATGCCTCTTTGAAACCCCATTATCCCTCCCAAGTGGTGAAACTCCTCTTTCCTGATCCAGCGCTGGAAGCAAATGGCTTCCAGCGCCACTGGCACCATCTGATTATATCAGCGCAGCATCAGATCACCGGAGGGGGTCAGGTGGCAGTGGATGGTCTTCCGCTGCCATTCCCGGTAAATGGGTTGTGACTGGGTGGCCCGCAGGAGGAGCCGGTTATTTCTGTGTCATAAAAGGGGTTATAGTAAAACAATTTTAATTATGATATGTTAGTCAAACACCCGTCGTGCACGGCCTCTGGCGATGAGCAGCGGGGGTTGGTCGCAAGGCCTGGCCTGCAGCCGGGCCTTACAGCCAATCCTTTATAACCACCCAATCACACACATCCTTTGGCCATGGGTAGCACAGGTTGATCACAGGGCCTGTCTCTGTCAGTGGATCTATGAGTGGGTGCATTAGTGTTTTAGTCGGTCTGAAAGTTGATGTGTAGGTTTGAATGGATGTGAGAGGCTGCATGAGCGCCTGGGTGAGAATGTAAGTGGGTGCAGAAGTCTCTGAGTGCATGTATGAGTGAATGAATTAGTGTCTGAATGAGTCTGTAGGTTTTCTTTCAAATTTTCCCATATTCATAAATAATTCCAAAAATTCACAAGTTTTCGCAACCATTGCAAATGGTGATGCAAAATTATTTTAAACCTATAATTTGCCCCTAAAACAGACATATATCATACCTGTGGGGTCAGGGTACCTTCACCCTGACACCTTTGTACCACTTTCAATTTGGATTTTGCAACCTCAGAGACCATGTCCCATGAAATAAAATGGCGGCCGCAACTTTCTAGTCAGGTTGTAGTCAGCCAATTGCAAGCCTTCCTTTCACATGCGTATTCCTGAAAAATGTGTAGTGTCCAGGTGCAAGCCAGGGGTCCAGCAGCGCAGTCCTTTTTCTTGTCTTTTTCCAGTAGTGATCTGAAGTGTGGGGCAGCTCTGCCATATTTATCCTTGCTCCTGGTATGGCAAGCAGAGCGGCGTTCCTGTCCAATCATGTGCAGGCCACCACCAAGTAGCAGAACTCTACGAACTACGTCAAGGCCTCCTCATAATGTTAGTCTATGAAGCCCATTTACTACAATGAGGAAAAAAATGTTTTATAAGCCCTGATGAGGGAAAAATAGCCAAATTAGTTTGTCGTCATTGTAGTGATAAGGCTCCATAGGCTTTATTTTAAAATAATAATGTTTTTTTTCCAATGGAGGTGAGCTAAATATATCAAGTTTGGCACCAAATTAAATGTTAGACTAAATCCAATTGCCAATTTTGAATTTAATATGATTATCCCAGGGAAAGAGTTTGAGAATTCTTTACAACAGTTACCAAATTCAGCCCTGTAGTGCCCTTTCCTGATTGGTCACCCTCTGGCAGCCTGAGCCACGCTACCTTAATGAGGTGTGAAGTGGCCTGGGGCTGCGGCAAACAAGGCATCTGGAGGATGGAGAATTGCTGCAGCAGATAGCATAGCAGGATGGGGGAAGACTAGCCAACGTGGTCTTCAAAGGAGGGAAAGCCACTTGGAACAGACACTGGATGTCCCCCATTTTGTGCTCCCCCAGACAGATGGGAGCCCCACTGATTAGATTTAGAGAGGGGCTGGCGGTGTGTGTTAAGGGAGACTTAGCCACAACATTGGGTAGACTCAGCCAGATCTAACCTCCAAGGATTAAGTTTTATGATCTTGTATTTTTAAAGAATGTTACTTTCAGAGATTGATTTTTAAAGCAAAACTTCACAGGAAGTGGTCATCCCAGATGGTGTTGGCTTGTAGCCCATTGGGCAGGAGCACCCCTCTTCTTCCCCACGCAGGATCAGGGATAAATATGTCAGAGCTGCCCCACAGTTGAGATCCCTGCTGGAAAGATATACTGGAAAAGAAGGACTGCGCTGCTGAACACCTGGTCTGCACCTGAAGAACTGCACTCACAAGGGCTGCACATGCTGTACATTTTGGGCTTCACTAAGAAAAGGACTTTGCCATGCTTCTGCAACTCTAGGAATGGACTCCATATAAGCCACAGGTACAAAGGAGCTGACCAGAATCCCCTGCATCAAGTCCTGCAAGAAGAGCCCAGCTAACCAGCGGCTATTTCAGAATTTTGACCGGGTGTATTCTCGGAATTGTAGTTCCAACTCCCAAGAAGCAATGTAAACCTTCTAGAACCTTGGATTGAGTTTGCGCGCTCTTTAAATACCCAAAATAACCTCTGGAAGAAGATCCAGAAGTTTGGAGACTTTTGGAGCAACTGATGTAAAAAGTTCTATTAGTTGAAGAGGCGCATTGTGGGAGTTGTCGTCCCAGACTCCAAGAGGCAAACCAGAGACTCTGAATCCTTGGCTGGGGCTGTGGACCACGTTTCTGATTCAATAATTTTTTCTGAAGTAAGTATTACATCACGTGTGGCCCAAACTCTAGCCTTTGTCCCTGTCCAGTGTGACCTTTTTTAGCCCTTTAAGCTCTATTTGCTTCTAAACACTAGTTTTACTTTCAATCTTTAAAAATTCATATCTTACGTTCCCTACATTGGAAAGTTATCGTTTTGGTGTCATTTTAAAGATACAAATATTACCTATTTTTATAAGTTGGTGTTGGATTTTTATTTTGCGCTTTGTTTGACTTTTTTTTACTGTTTTTTTGATACTAAATGTTTTACATACCTGTTTCCTAGGTAAAGTCTAACTGCTCATGGGCCCAACAAAAGGTTGAGCAAGGATTAATTTACTGAGACCTCGACTTGACCTAGTGGGGGTTTGTGGCCTATTGCTAAGTATGGGCACCTACCTGCCCTTACCAATAACCCTTTTTCCAACTCTGTGGAAAGGCTAATAGCCCCATTGGCTAACACAGGGTTACCAGCTGACCCCTCAGCCCGGTTACCTTTTGAATGTGACTACCTAGCTGGGTACCGTAAGGTATCAAAGTAATCATGGCATTAAACCTGACTTGATGCTCAAGGGAATTGTAGTGTCACCATTAAAGAAATGTAACTTTTAGAAAGTTTCCTCTATTTCCAGTTTATCCAGTTGCCTTATATGGTTGCTGACCACAAGACAGCATTCTGCCTGCCTGGGAAATCATGCAAGTGATTCCCAGGCTTAGGACTATAGCAGCCCGCTGCAGGAAGCAACTAAGGGTGTTAGCCCAAAAGGTAAGCTTCAAAGGTGAAACTCCTTTCGGTAGGCAAATGGCCATTACACTCCTGAGGGACTCCTCTTTGTCCAGGTAGTTGGTCTGGCAACAGAGTGGGGAGACCAGTGCCCAAACCAGTTTTCCCATGAGCGTGGAGCACACAGGTAGCAAAACCTCTAGAGGGGGCTACCAAGCTCCTAACAGCTGAAGAAGGGTACGGACATCTTGCGAATGTAAAGAATAGTGCACTCTGCATTTGCTAAATGCCATACATTGTCAGAAAGTCATCTCCAAGAGGGAGAGGACCTGGTAGCCCATTGGCTAGTGACCGAGGTGTCCCCTCAGGGCACTTTCCCAGAATAGATATGCACCCCTAACCCGGAACCAGAGATCACATTGGAACTGTAAAAATGACTGAAAAAAGACTGCCCTTCTGACTGCTGGACTTCACAAAGAGAGGCTGCACTATCTGCTGGAAAGGCTGCTAGCCACACTGGCTAACACAGAGTTACCGGCTGACTCCTCAGCCCGGCTAACTTCTGAAGGGGACCACCTAGCTGGGTCCTTTAAGGTATCAAATTATTCATGAAATTAAACCCACCTTGATACCCAAGGCAAATTTATTATCACCATTAAAGAAATGTAACTTTTAGAAAGCTCTCTCTCTGTGACCCAATTTATCCAGTGCCCTTATATGATTACTGACCACCAGACAACATTCTGCCTGAGGAGTCATGCAAATGACTCCCAGGCTTAGGAACAATAACAGCCTACTGTAAGGTAAGGTGTTACCTCCCATTTGCAGGAAGCAACTAATGGTGTTAACTCAAAAGGTAAGATTCAAATTTGAAACCGCCTTTGGTGGGCAAATAGTGATTGCACTCCTCAGGGGTTCCTCTTTGTTCAGGTAGATGGTCTAGCAGAAGAAAGGGGAGACCAATGCCCAAACTGGTTTTCCCATGGGCATGTAACCCACATGTAGTCACACCTCTAGAGTTGGCTACCAAGCTCCTAACAGTTGAGGAAGGGTTCAGACATTTTGGGAGAGGGAAGAATAGTGTATTCTGGGATTGCTAAGTGCCACACATTGCAAGAAAGTCATCACCAAGGGGGAAGGGACGTTGTAGCCCATTAGCCAGTGACCAAGTTGCCCGTCAGGGCACTTTCCCAGGATAAACATGGCACCCCTAGCCATGAACGTGAGATCCCATTGAGACTGGAAAAATGACTGAAGAAAGGCTGCCCTGCTGACTGTTGAACCTCACAAAGAGAGGCTGCACCATCTGCTAGACTGCACCTGCTTCACCTTCGGCTAGCAAATTTGGGATTGTGCCTTTTATGTCCTGGCTAGGGGAAAAGTGGTGCCCTCGACCAAAGAAGTGACTCCAAGGGTCAGTTGGCTGACCCGATGAAACCAGCTCCAGGGACAAAAGAGCTGATATAGCCCAAACCAGCAAGTCAGTAGCCACTTCGGAAGAATCCCCACTAATTGCCGTGGTCCTCCCTTGAGACCGATCGTCAATGGCAAAAAATTGCACCTGAGTCAGCTGGACCCAGGAGTGTCATCAGAGTCCTGATTGGTCACCCAAGACACACAGTAGCCTAGCTTCCACTAAAGGATTTCACTGTGACCGCTGTGTTCAGAGACCAGTGTCCCAACAGCAGCTAGCTTTCTACTGTCTCAATGAGTACTTCATAGGACCTCCAATCTCTGTGGCTAAAGTTGCCTCACATAGCCTGTGGAGCAAAGAATCACCAGAATCACATTGACCGCACAGCACCCAGAGCATCTGTGAGCATCTTCTCATCCTGCATCCCCAGTATCAGGACAACTTTATGAAAGTCTATAATGGATGTGCTGTAAAGTTTGGAACTGGACTGAAAATGCTCTGGAGACCAGGTAACTGTCCAAATGTCCCCCATTGGCTGTGCAGACCTCCGCCCTGTCAGAGTTGGTTGCCCAAGTAGGACCAGAGTAGCCAAACAAACTTTTACAAACTTTCAAAAAGTTTGCAAACTTTGAATTGTTCATTGCTTGCTTTGTAGTGAATCCTAGTTTGCTTTAATGGATACAGGAGATAACGTAGCCTTTGGCTTGCAGTCTCGTGCCCCATCACCTCGTGACTTTTACCCTACATAGCTTGCTCTGTTTTAGCGCATTTATTTAATTAAATCTTTTAAGATGGATGCCTTGTTTTTAGTTAGGCCCATGTTTTTGTTTGAGTTATCAGTGCCATCGGGCTAAGGCATCAATATCAAACGACAAAGATAAACAAACTGTAGGTGTTCGCATTAGGTACTTTCCCTCTTCACGCTTTCGAGGGAATTGTTTATATAAATTACTGTCCCACGCATGTCCTGGTATCTATTGTTTGGAAAGAGACCTAAGTCAGGAGTCCAAGCAGACCTGTATAAATACTCTTCACGTCAACAGATAGTCAGAGGGATTCCGACCAGATGCCATCGCAGCTATTGATGCTGCACGTCGCCTTGATGCTGACCCAGTCTGCATGTCCCTACGGAGGCTGAGCTAGAGAACTCATTCAAAGGTAATGAGGGTTGGGGGGCTCTTCTCATGGACATGGTATTGGCAGATTAGGTCTAACATATCTAGCTCTCTTTTTAGTTAGAGGTTAGGCTCATTATGCTAGGGTATTAGGACATATTTTACATCTAATGTCATTACATGTTATTGCAAGATGGTAGGGGTCTTTGTATTAATGACTCTTGTCTACCATTCTGTTTCTTGCACTGTTCATTATCCTAATCATCGCAGCCCATGCAACTTATCGCAGATTACAGTTTTGCTAAATAAAACCTATTGAAACTTTATTGCATCTTATTCATTGCCTGTGTTTGATTGAGACATGTTGTTCATGTGAGAAAGGGGTAATATCCGTTTAACCACGACACTCCCTGAGATGTCACACTCTTGAGTCCTTGCGTAAGGGCTGCCACAAATCACCATTTACTGTTTGGGTTTTTGGTGAGATGCTGCTTGTGTGCCAGGAGGGTTGGGATAACAGTTGCGACTTGTTGTAGGAAAGGCATGGTCGCCTACAAACATGAGTACTGGTATCCTTAAACCAGCAGCCTTGCCTAGAGCAAGAGTCAAACTACGACAGTTTGCAGTTGAAATTTTAAAAATCCGTATCTTTTGAACCCTTCAGAGGAGTTTGCTCATTTTGGACTCATAAAAACATAATCTGTTTTCATAAATTGGTGTCTTGTTTGTTTTGTGTTCTATCGCTTTTCTATTTAGTTGCTTGGTGCTATTAAATGCTTTATACTAAGTTCCTTTGTGCAGGCCTTGCTGCTCGAATCCATAGCTACCCAAGGTTGAATTTAATGTTGTTCAAATGAGTCTGACTGACCCAAGAAATATTTTGTGTGTGTGTTCCATGGTAAGGCTGCACAGCCATACCATATAATATACCCAAATCCTCACTCTCACACATTTATACTCATCAACTCACACTCCACCCAAAGACATTCAACAAAAATTACAGAAGGCCTGATTCCATGCACAATGAGATACACTTCATCACTAAAAGTGTCATTTGGATCCTGTAATGACCCACCAACCCGTCGCGTCAGTGCACCCCATGGTCATGGAGCTACCCTAGTACTATGAGATCACCACGTGCCAGCCCAGGAGTATTTCACCAAAATATTTTTTTAAAATTATACATTGACATAAATATAATCTAAAAAATATTATGCTGTTAACAATATGGTGGGATAGAATATTAAAGATAAGAATATCATTTTAAAGACTTTTTATATATTTTGATTATTTGTATTAGTTTTTGTGTTTTATCTTGATATTATTCTAGTGTTAGGTAGTTTGAATATTTTAGTGTGGCTTTATCTTTATTTAGCAATATAGAAAGTATTTTTTTAACTCTTTTCAATGCTTTTATTACTTTTTATTGAAAGTAATTTTCTAAAATGTTTTAAGTTGGTATTGTGGTTATTAATTGGATAACTATGCAACTATGTAATTTCATTTAATTAAAAAATATAAAACATTGTATTTAATGATTTTAATTGTTAATTGGTTAATGAGATAATGCATTTGATTTGTTATATTATGTTTGTGAATTATGTAATTGTTTTTAATAATATGAACATTCATGTATCAGATTATGTTTTAATGGTTTGTATAATATTACATTTTTTAGTTGTATCATATTTTAAATGATGTGCATTGCTATTTTAAATATTGTATTAACTTATTTGTTTTTGATGTTTATTGGATGTTTAGAGTATTAGGGTAGGAAGTGAGTTAAATTGTTTTTTTTTATAAATAATGGAATTGGTATAATTTTTTAATAATATGTTATGTATAATTGTATGTGTCAATCCTGTATGTTTAGTTTTTAATTATTTATATAATTATATATTCTTAACAATATTATTTGTTATATTTTTCAATAAGTAAGGTCAGTGACTGGGGATAAGAGCGCGCACACCAAACTAGTCTTTATAAGTATATGCCATCAAGTGTCGGGTGCTCAAGAAGAGGAAAGAGCCACCATGTCTTCCTCTGCTGGAACAAATCCAATTTATAATAATAGATTTCTGAGCATTGCACAATAAATCAACGTTGAGTTTGTAGTATCAACCATCTTTATTCCTTTCACAGTCTTTCTCAGTTTATTGCCTCGCCTCAATTTATTGGCTCACTAACACATGTTCTGTTACTTGCTGCAGAGATATATTAGCAGACTTCCTCAGGGCTAATATGGTGTCTTTATAAAGCTCAACAAATTCTCAGTCTTCAATTATACGGCAATTCAATTATTTTAGATTGCTCGGTAAATATATTTTATGTTTCTTAATAAAAAAAAATAAAAAATAAAAAAATAAAAAAATAAATATATATATATATATATATACATACATATATATATACATATATGCATATATATTCACTGGAAAAACCAAAGGACCAAAGGTTAAAAAAAGATAGAAACTCACTGAAAAAAACAAAGGTTACAATGAAGTTATAGTTAGGTTCTGAATTTACTCATAGAACACTATAGAAATTCACTGGTTACAGTTAGAGTGATTTCAAGTAACTAAAAATCACACCCTAAGGTAACTATAACTGGCACTGCCAGGAGCAGCCTGAATGTTCTTTTTGTCTGGGAAGGAAAGGGCCGTACAGACCCCTTCTCCATGCTGATCTTGGCCCAAGGTACTCCATCCCCAGGGGCCTGGCCTGATTATTACTTTTTGGGGGGAGAGGGCTGCTCTCGGCCCCAGGGAACCCATCCCCAGGGTCCGGTCTGAACATTATTTATTTTTGGGAGGAAGGGGGCTGAGCGGCCTCCCTCTTCATGTCGATGCTGGCCCCAGAGACCCCATCCCCCAGGGCCCGACTTTCTTAAAATTGTTTTTTTGGGGGGAGGGAGACCACACAGCCCCCTTTCCAAAGCAGATCGGACCAGCGGAGCCCATCAGCGGACCAGGCCTAAATTATTATTTTTTGGAAGGGAGTTGCATGTCTCTCTCACCAGGGTCCCTCATCAGGGCCGATCTCGGCCACCTGGGACCCCATCCCCCTGGGCCCACCCATGTGACCTCTTGGGGACTGGGGGGGGGGAGTCTGAGGCCCCCACAGTCCCAGTTGGCTCCCTACCTACTGTGGGAGCCAGAACTGCTGTCACAGCACCTCCTTGTCTGTGAGAGCAGTTTCCTTTGTATGCCTGCCTGTCTCTCCATGGGAAGGCAGACAGAAGAAACATCCACTTCGAGGAAGGGAGAGCTGTTTGACAGCTCTCCCATCATTGGAATGGAGTGTTAGGACTTGGTGGAGGCATCAAAGCTGCTGCCAAGTCACCGCAAGCAGCTATGTCCAGGGTGGACATCCTGGGACAAAGCAGGAGCCCCCAGGGCCATCATTGGCTCCTCATGGGGGGCTGCGCAGCCCCACTCCCATGAAAATAGTCCCAGGTAAGTAGTGGTCCCTGGGGCTACAGGGAGTCCGAAACAGATCCCATTTCTATTTTTTACCCTCTGCCTCAGGGTAGTGGTGGATTGAAGCCCTGGGGAGGTGGTGGTCCCTGGGGCTGTGGGGCATGCACCCCTATGCACAGAATCAGATCATTGCCCCAGGGAGGTCATGATACCCGAGGCTGCGGAGGAGCTACATGGTCCCTCTGCACACCATCTCATCATTGCCCGAGGGAGGTGATGGTCCCCAGGACTGCGGGAGATGGATGCGCTGCATTACTTTTATTTTTATCCCCAGAGAGGTGGTCAACCCCGGGGCTCCTAGAGGGCTGAGTGCCCCCTCTTGCATTATATAATAAATGCCCCTTGGTCTTGGCCCACAAGGGAACTCCAGAATTACGAAACATGGGAGCCCGCACTTCGGTTTAAAAAAAATAGTTTTGTGAGATCCGTGGATCCTCCACAACATCTGCCACTAGGTAGTTATAGATAGGACCTAGTTTCCATCAAGCGGGAGTTGAGAAAAAGGGGGTTCCCAAAATGCGCTTTCCCCATTCATTTTTCCCTAGGAACTTGAGACATGCCTACAGCCCAAACCGCTAAAAGGAATTATACCAAATTTGACACAAAGCTAACTTCTGTTCCGCAGAACATGCTTTTTGTGGTTTGGTGCAAATCTGTTCAGTAGTTTTAGAGTAATTTAGGGGCAAAAAATATGTATTTATAGGACGCAGATCCTCTACAGATTCAACTGTCCCCATGCGGATATCTAATGGGCTGCCAACACTTCAACAAGGAAGTGTTGGCAGCCATGTTGGGTCTCGGCTTCAGTTGAGTCCCAGAAAAAAAATACAAAAAAAGAAAGGGGGCCAGGCTAGAGTCACCCTGACACTTTAGCCCTGGTGTTGGGCTCCCTGAGATCTAAAAACAAAATCCAGTCTCCATGCTATTTTATTTGCCCCTGTGTGGGCCAGGTCCCGGGGGCATTTGGGGTTAATATGGGAGGGGAGCACAGAGGACTTTGACTTTAAAAATCCCGGGGACCACCACTTCTCCAGGGCGATTGTGCAAATGTGAGCGGGTGGGTAGTGGCCCCCTGCACCCCAGGGACCAGCACCATCCAGGCCAAAATGCTTTTTAAGGTGAGGGATGTCCTATGGCCTCTCACACAGCCTAGGGAACCACCACCTCCCCGGGGTGCATATACAAGTATGAGCAGGGGGCTGTGCGACCCCCCGTACCCCAGGGACCCCCCACCCCCGGGGCAAAAATGGTTTAAGTAAGTGAGGGAGGAACAATGGATTCCCCCAAACCTTGGGGCTACCACCTACCCAGGACTAAACTGATTTATGAGTAGGGCTGTGCAGCGCCCCTGCTGCCCCAGGGAAATACTTTAAAAAACAAAAGAGGTTCCCTTTGGGACCCCAACGCCCCAGGGATCACCAATTCCATGGGGCTATAGTGATTTATGAGAGGGGGGCCACATAGCCCTCCTGCTGCCCCGGGGACCACCATCGCCGGGCCAAATATTTAAAAAATGATAGGGGGACCCCCAAGCCCTGGGGATCACCACCTCCCCATGGCTGTGCATACATTGGAGGGGGCTGCATGGCACTCCTTGAAGTGCTTCTGTTGGCCCTGGGGACAGCCAACCTTCAGGGCCGGCTCCTGCTATGTCCTGGAGTGCCCACCCCTGTGACATAGCTGTTTGCTGTTGCTTGGCTGCAGCTCTGGATCTGCAGCCAAGCCACAGCAAACACTTCGGGTTTTGACAGTGGGACCTGTAAAGCAGGTCCCTGAGTTAATATCCAAAGCTTTTATTTCTGTCCCCTGCAAGCATGCTGGGGACAGAGATGAAATGCTTCACAAGCAGGGAGCTGCTGCTTAAAGCATCTCTCTGCTTCTGAAGCATTGGTACCACAGGTCTTAAGGCATTCCCCGCACTGTCAGGTAGCCCGTAAGTGCATTTTGAGTAAAATAAAACAACAAAAAATATAAATAAATAAATAAATGAATAGGGATTGTGGACCCCATGAGGGCTCCCTCGCTGTCTCAGATAGCTCATAAAGGGCTGTTTTTTTTTTTAAACCCATAACTCAGAGTGAAGGTCGCAGGCCTTCACACTGAGCATTCGGAGTTCAAGTCCAGCTGGACTCTTTATTTAAAGGAAAAAAACAAATACATTTTTTTATTTTTTATTGTCCACAAATATCACATTATAAGTATTTCAGACATCAAACCCCCCAAAAAACTTTGGGGGTGATTCTGACCCCGGCGGTACTAGACCGCCGGGGACAGGGTCGGCGGGAGCACCGCCAACAGGCTGGCGGTGCCCCGCAGGGCATTCTGACCGCGGCGGTTCAGCCGCGGTCAGAAGAGGAAAACCGGCGGTCTCCCGCCGGTTTTCCGCTGCCCTTCTGAATCCTCCATGGCGGCGCAGCAAGCTGCGCCGCCATGGGGATTCAGACACCCCATACCGCCATCCTGTTCCTGGCGGTTCGCCCGCCAGGAACAGGATGGCGGTATGGGGTGTCGTGGGGCCCCTGGGGGCCCCTCCAGTGCCCATGCCAGTAGCATGGGCACTGCAGGGTCCCCCGTAAGCGGGCCCCACTTTGAATTTCACTGTCTGCATTGCAGACAGTGAAATTCGCGACAGGTGCAACTGCACCCGTCGCACCTTCCCACTCCGCCGGCTCCATTCGGAGCCGGCTTCCTCGTGGGAAGGGAGTTTCCCACTGGGCTGGCGGGCGGCCTTTTGGCGGTCGCCCGCCAGCCCAGTGGGAAACCCAGAATCACCGCAGCGGTCTAATGACCGCGGAGCGGTGTTCTGGAGGGGGGAACTCTGGCGGGCGGCCTCCGCCGCCCGTCAGAGTTAGAATGACCCCCTTTATCTCTCTCTCTCTCTCTCACTTTCTTTTTCTCTTTCTGACTCTCTTTCAATTAATTTCTCCCACTCACACACTCATTCAGACACTTACGTAACCACTCACAGACCAACTCAGACAGTCACGCACCCACTCCCAGACCCACTCAGACAGTCATGCACCCACTCACAGATCCACTCAGACCCTCATGCACTCACTCACAGCCCCAGTCAGACCCTCACGCACCCACCCACAGACACACTTAGACAGTTATGCACCCACTGACACACCTGCTCTGACTGTCACACACCCACTCACAGAACTACTGACACCTTCCTGCACCCACTTACAGAGCAGAGCACACACTGACCCACCCACTAAAACCCTGTTGTATGCAATTGCAGACCCAGACAAACAATCTGACAGCCACTCTCACCTCCGAATATACTCTCTCATGCATATTTTCACACCCAGAGAGGCTACGGACAACTCCCACCTCGCATGGCCACAGGGCAATGCAAAGCATGGGATTGTGGGGCTAGAGAGGTTGGCCATAGGGTCTGCTTGTAGGGGGGTAGGCCTGCGGCCAGGCCTTGTGGCCAACCGCCAAAGTGGTTGGATTAACACATAGGCACTCATTACTACCCTGTCGGTCAGTGTTAAAGCAGCGGTAATACCGCCAACAGGCTGGCAGAAGAAAAAATGGAATCGTGACCCTGGCGGAAACCGCCAACATAGTCAGCCACTTTAACACTCCGACCGCCACGGCGGTAGAAACAAACACCGCAGCGGTAACCGCCAACAGACAGGCGGAACACAAGGTTCCACCCACTGTATTACAACACGCCTATCTGCCACCTTTTCGGGGCGGAACCAACGCTATCAAAAGCACTGCAGAAACAGTACACATAAGGGAAACCACTCACCTCTCGACACCCAACGAGGAACCAGGACACCATGGAGCCCAAACTACACGTCCTGCCCATGCTGCTCTAACTCCTTCTGTATCAGGAGCAGGACAGATGGCGGCGACGACCACGGTGAGTACTGCACCTACAAAACAGGGGAAGGTGGGAGGGAAAAGAGAGTGACACACACACGCAACACGCAATACCCCCACCCCCACCCTCACCCACAACACCATACACACAAATACATGCAGCAACATTACATATACACCCCATCACCCCCTGGAAGAACGCAAGGACAAAAGGAAATTATTGTAACAAGTGTGATCAATTAAATATCAGATAGTGCAATTTCATAAATCAGTGTATACAAATATGTACACCAACTACACAAGTCTGGATAGTGTTCCAATCATTGTCCGTGGACCAATGGTCCCAAAATGCATGGGCGAAGCCCACACAAGATACCTGACTCGAAACGGAGAGAACACTGCAGGGGCATCAGATCAAAATGAAACAAGCACCTCAGGGGGAGGGGGGCACCTCAGCCGGATGAACGCACAATGCCACTGCTGCACGAGGGAGCTCCATGCCCACTGCTGTATCCTGGGGAGTGCAAAGCCACAGTCTCTCAAGACTTTCCCGTGTGTGGTTTGCCCACTGCTTTGCCCTGGGGAGTGCAAAGCCACAGTCTCTCAAGTGGATAAGAGTCTCCACTGGTTCTTGAGGGGGCTTTGTTCCCAGGGTGCTTCATCCTGCCAAGGACTGAGGTAGTGGATGTGAATCTCCACTGGTTCTGGAGTGGGCTTTGTGCCCAGAGTGCTTCATCCTGCCAAGGAATGAGGTAGTGGATGAGAATCACCACTGGTTCTGGAGGGGGCTTTGTGCCCAGAGTGCTTCATCCTGCCAAGGACTGAGGTAGTGGATGTGAATCTCCACTGGTTCTGGAAGGGGCTTTGTCACAGGACTGAGGTAGTGGATGTGAATCTCCACTGGTTCTGGAGGGGGCTTTGTGGCCAGAGTGCTTCATCCTGCCAAGGACTGAAGTAGTGGATGTCTATCTCCACTGGTTCTAGAGGGGGCTTTGTGCCCAGAGTGCTTCACATACAGTGTGGCTGGTCCCATTACCTCACATGGGTGTGTGTGCCACGAGATTGCCTAGGGACAGGTAGCATGATAAGCCATGGAGGCAGAGATATACCCCACCCTGCTGCGGCTTCGCCTGCCACCTGCAGGTGCAAACAGTGATGAAAGTCATGCCTCATGGAAGCTGGACAGGGTCCAGGAAGTCTCCTCCAGCCTCGGACGGCTGCCCACTGAGGATGATAGCCATGTCAGCTGTGGTGGCACTGTCTGAGCATGTCGCGGGGCTGGTGGTGGTGCTTGTGGCGGTGTCTGTGGCGGAGGTGCTGGCGGTGGTGCATGTGTCTGCACCTGTTGAGGGACACAGCAGGACATCTCCTGCAGCCTCGGACGGCTACCCACTGGGGATGATGCTGGGGACTGTTGCTGAGGCAGCAGACATGCAGGTGGAGGTGCTGGTGGTGGTGGAGGTGGCGGTGCTGGTGGCGGTGCTGGTGGCGGTACAGGTGGCGGTGTGGTGGCGGCGCAGTTGGCGGTGTCTACCGCCGTACAGGTTGGTGTAGTGGTTGACAGAAGGGGTGACTCTAGTCCCTCAGTCAGAGCCATCTTGCCCTGTCCTGACCTGCTCTTCGGCTTGTGACCCTTCCCCACCTTTTATGTTGCCGCAGGTGTCTAGCCACTGTCCCCTTTTGGTTTGGAGGAGCCCTTGGTGGCTGGTAGGTGCAGCTTCTCCCTCCGGGATGTGGGCACCCTCTTCACCTTGACAGGTGGCGGAATGTCCTTTGCCTTGCTAGGTGGCACACTGGTATCCCTGATGGGTGGCGCACTCGATGAGACCGCAGTTGCTGGCACCACTGTGCCTAGGGATTTGGTGGCTGAGGTGCAGGGCTGGGACCTGAAAAGCCTGGCCCTAGGGGAAGGCCGGGGGGGGGGGAGGTGAAGGGAAGAGGTCAAAGTTAGCCAGGAAAAGTTTTTTAGACACATTGGGAGGGGAAGATGGAGGAGGTTTGGGAGTGGAGGAAGAGGTAGTGGTTGTAGGAGGTGCACGTTTGCTGAATTTGGGTGAAGGTGCATGGGCCGGAGGCTGTTGTGAGGTGGATGGCTGTTGGGTGGGTGTGTGCCTGCGTTTGTGTACTTTGGGAGGAGGGCTCACAGACACACAGGGAAAGGACACTGGGGATGTATGAATGGTAGTGGGGGTGGTGATTGCACATGAGCGGTGTGTGGTGATGGACGTGCTGGTGATGGAGGTAGTGGCTGAGGATGTAGTGCATAGAGGTGTGAGTGGAGACAAGACAGGGAGGGAGGAGGAGGACGTGGAGGAGGGGGACGCAGTGAAGGCAGTGGATGTTGGTGTGTCTGCATGGGTATGGTGCTTGTGTGAGTGCCTATGGGAAGTGTGGTGCTTATGTTTGCCATGTCCACTCTTGTGTGTTGATGAGTGTGCATGCTGGTCTGATGGTGTGCTTGGGATAGGCTGAGGTACAGGGGATTGGGTCTGGGTGGAGGAAGTTGGAGGGGGAGGCTGGACACAGGGACAATGGCTGCCATCAGTGCTGAGGCCAGAGCCTGAAATGCTCTCTGTTGGGCCGCCTGCCCAGAATGAATGCCCTCCAGATATGCATTTGTTTGTCGCAAATGCCTCTCAACACCCTGGATGGCATTCAGAATGGTGGATTGCCCAACATTGAGGGATCTCAGGAGGTCAATAACCTCCTCACTGAGGGCAGCAGGGCTGAATGGGGCAGGGGCTGAGGTGCCTGGGGCGAAGGAGATGCCCACCCTCCTGGGTGAGCGGCCACGGGACACACGCTGAAGGGCTGCTAGGAGGGCGGTGCTGGTGGGGGGGGGGTGGCTATACCTGTTGATGCGGTGGGCACAGAGGTGCCCACCACCGCAAGGGAGCTCTCATCAGAGGAGGAGTCGCTGTCGCTGGTGTATGCTCCTGTTCCCGTCATGGAGCTCCCCTCGCCCTCTGTCCCACTGGTGCCTTCAGACTACATTACTTCACCCTCCAGGGCCATGTGGGATGCAGCTCCCTCCTGCTCCGGTGCCACTGCTCCTCCGCCAGATGATGCTAATGCACGCAAGAACAGGGTGACAAAAAAAAGGGGGGGAAGACAGAAGAAACACATGTTCAGTGCATGTAACACCACTACCGTTGGCGGACACAACACCCTGGGAGCAGCCCCATGCACTACGCTATGCACTAACAGTTCTTAGGAAGTTCACTTGCCCATGAGGGACGATGCCTAAGCCCAATTGCTGGACACCTGGAACCCACAGGAGCCTGACTAGGTGTAGATGGCTATTACCAGTATTGGGGTCGGGGTGCCACAGAGCCTGCCTAACTACCAAGTTTGCCCTGGCCTAGGGGAACCCACAGCACACTTCCGCCAGCCAGACAACTCGTAAAGCGTGCAGATTCAGCTGAATGAGAGTGTACTCCCCCCTTGTGGCTGCTGTGAAGCCCTCAAGCACCCATCCAACTCCAGATAGGCCACTGCCAGGATGCGGTACATCAGGGTGGTCATGGTGTGACGGGCACCCCTTCCACGTTGGGAGGCCATCCCCAGCTGGGCCTCCGCCGTCTTCTTGCTCCAGCGGCGCAGGTCCTCCCATCTTTTCCAGCAGTGGGTGCTCCATCTATGGTACACCCCCAGGGTTTGGACGTCCTTGGCGATGGCATGCCAAATACCCTTCTTCTAGTGGGCGCTGACCTAGAGGAAAAGTGAAGTTAGAATGGATGTTACTATCCCGTACATTTCATCTCACGCATTGCCAAACACCTCCCACCCTGGGCCAGACATACATACACAAACACTACCCTGACATGCTGGCCTGTCCCCCTCCCCACCCTCTTCCATCCACGACACTCCATACAATTATGTGCCGTCCACCATGCTCACAGTGTACTCACCTGTTTGTCTGGAGGACGATACAGTTGCCTGTACTGGGGGAGGACCCCATCCACCAGTTTCTCTAACTCCTCCGAAGTGAAGGCAGGGGCCCTTTCCCCAGAAACTGTAGCCATCATCGCTTCCAGACACAGGTCACAGCAGCACTTGCAGTGTAGGAACTCTCCTGTTGAAGGTCAGGTATCAAGTGAGGGAACAGTTAGAAAATGGCGGCCACGACCACAGTGGTGCGTCACCGGCCTCACCGCCGGCGTATATCATCATTGGCTCCTGGAACCCATAGGGCCCAATGTTAACCAATTCTGAATTGCGCCGCGGTCTTCAACAGCCTACCGCGAGGGTGTACAATGCCAGCGCAGTTACCTCATTTCCCCTTGTCCCACCTTACAGGTCAGGCAGCAGCCATTTCAGGGGGCCACATGGCAGGCAAAAAAACTGTGTCACACCTATTTAGGCCTGGAATACGGACAGATAAAGGCACATTGCCAATTTCTAACGTTTTAGCAAATAACACATTGTGATACCTAAGTGTTGGATGACCCTCTGCTCACTGTTCTCCTCCATAGGGCACGTCTGCTGGGGCAGGTGACAAGATGGCGGCAGACTCTGGTGTACAGACCCCTGGTGGACCTGTCAACAATGGAAGAGAGACACATCATTATCACTTACACACTTGATCGTGCAAAAATCCAGGAACTGTGTGTCCAGTTGGAGCCAGACCTGATCAGGCAATTCTCTGTAGCTCTCTATTCAGATTTACTCTACAGGAGCCAGACCTGATGTCAGCGATCCGCCAACCCACAGGAACCCCCCCCTCTAGTGCAGGTTCTGTCTGTACTCCATTTCCTGGCCAGTGGGTATTTTCAAACAACAGTGGCCATGGCATCAGAGATGTCCCAGCCAATGTTCTCTAACGTGTTGTCCAGAGTGTAGTCTGCCCTGCTGAAACACATGCGCAGCTACATCGTTTTCCCTCAGGTGGAGGATTTGCCAACAGTGAAAGGTGACTTCTATGCCCTGGGACATATCACCAACATCATTGGTGCCATTGATGGTACACATGTGGCATTTGCCCCCCCCCCCCACCGCAGGAATGGACAGGTGTACAGAAACCGGAAAAGTTACCATTCAATGAATGTGCAGATGGTGTGTTTGGCAGACCAGTACATCTCCCATGTGAATGCCAAGTATCTTGGCTCAGTGCATGATGCTTACATTTTGAGGAATAGCAGCAATCCCTTATGTGATGGGCCAACTGCAGAAGCACTGTGTGAGGCTAATAGGTGAGCCTAAAGTCCCCACACAGTTTCATTTGGGGTCGGGGTATGGGAGATTCCCTAATGTTTGGAGGATGTCTAACTGTTGTCCCTCAATATTTGCAGGTGACTCTGGTTACCCCAACCTCTCATGGCTACTGTCCTCAGTCAGGAATCCCAGGACAAGGGCAGAGGAATGCTACAATGAGGCACATGGGCGAACTAGGAGGATTATAGAACGCACCTTCGGCCTCCTGAAGGCCACATTCCGGTGCATCCATCTTACAGATGGATCCCTATACTACTCACCGAAGAAGGTGTGCCAGATAATCCTTGCCTGCTGTATGTTGCACAACCTGGTTTTGCGACGCAAGGTGCCTTTTCTGCTGGAGGATGGGCCTGATGGTGGTCTTGTGGCTGCTGTTGAGCCTGTGGACAGTGAAGAAGAGGAGGCAGAAGAAGAAGATGTAGACAACCGAAACAACATCATCATGCAATACTTCCAGTGAGACACAGGTAAGAAGATGGAACTGCTTCCCACATCTCATACTGTTGTTGGAGCTAGCATAAGTCTGCCATTTTCACTCTGTGTATGGACCCTGAATTGTTACTTTGCCTTTCCATTTCACAGATCTGGGTCCCAATTTGTGCCCTCTGCTATGTTTACTGCTGGCCTACAGCTGTGTTACATTGGTATGTGAACAAGTACATTGACATTGCTATATTCCAGAAATTTTGCAATTACACATTTGTGAAAGAACAGACTGACTCCAGATTGTTTTGTGATTCAAGGGTGTTTATTTCTGTGCAAATAAGTGGAGGGGCTTGTGACATGGGCTGGGGTGATGTTGGAGGAATGTCCATGGCAGAGTCCAGTCTATTTGTATCACAGGTGCATTGTCCAATGGGGCATAGGAAGTAGAGCAACAGCAGTTTAAGGTGGACAGGGTGACAAAGTGGGACAGAAGGGTGACATTCAGGGGGGGTCTTATTCCCTTGCGGGGGTCTTGGCAATGTTCTCTGTCTTGTTCCTGGATCTCAGGGACCGTTTGCAGGCTGGTTCTCCTTCTGCAGGGGGTGGGGTGATGGTGGCCTGGTGTTCCTGTGGTGGTGCCTCCTGTCCACTAGCGCAGGCGGAGGTGGAGGGCTGTTCATTGTCCAGGCTAGTGTCAGGGGCCTGTTGGTGTGCCACTGTGTCCCTCATAGTGTTGACAAGGTCTGCCAGCACTCTTGCCATGGTAATAAGGGTGGTGTTAATGGACTTCATGTCCTCCCTGATCCCCAGGTAGTGTTCCTCTTGCAGCCGCTGGGTCTCCTGTAACTTGGCCAGTACCGTGCCCATGGTCTCCTGGGAATGGTGGCAAGCTCCCATGATGTCGGAGAGTGCCTCGTGGAGTGTCAGTACCCTGGGCCTGTCCTCCCCCTGTCGCACAGCAGTCCTCCCAGCTTCCCTGTTATCCTGTGCCTCTGTCCCCTGAATCGTGTGCCCACTGCCACTGACCCCAGGTCCCTGATTTTCTTGGGTTGGTGGGTTTGCCTGGGTTCCCTGTAGTGGTGGACACACTGCTGATTGACATGTCCTGGGGACAGAGGGAAGGGCCCGCTGGGTGGGTGCTATGGTGGTGTTTCCAGAGGGGGGAGGCTCTGTGGTGGTTTCTGACTGTGTCAGGGGAACCGACTGTCCCGAGGTCCCTGATGGGCCGGGCTGGTCATCTTGATCCAGGCGTGCAGAGCTGCTGTTATCACTGTGGGCCTCTTCTGTGGGGGGACTGTATATGTCCGGCACCTCCTGTCCGGTGACATTGGGTATGGGTCATGTTGGGTTGTGAATGCATAATCTTAGCATCTGTGTGTGCCATCTTGTGCAATGGGTGAGTTAACCTCTACTCCTGTGCTTGCATTATTGCCGTGTCCCTTGTGTGATTGGTGATTTTGGGGCATGAGTGAGTCTCTGTACCGGACATGCTTTGGTGATGGGTGTCCATGCATTGGTGTTACATGCAGGGCTTGGTTTTGGGATGTGTGGTTTGTGGTAGTGGGGTATCTGTGGGGTGTTGGGGTGATGGGTGTGAGGGTGGGAGTATGTGATGGCATGCAGGTAGGGGGGGATATAGTAGTAAAGATTTGCCTTACCAGAGTCCAGTACGCCTGCTACTCCTGCAAGGCCCTCAGAATGCATGATTGTCAAGACTTGCTCCTCCCATGTTGTTAGTTGTGGGGGAGGAGGTGGGGGCCCACCGCCAGTCCTCTGTACAGCAATCTGGTTTCTGGATACCACGGAATGTACCTTCCCCCATGGGTCGTTCCACCTCTTTCTGATGTCATCCCGTTTTCTTGGATGCTGTCCCACTGCGTTGATTCTGTCAACGATTCTATGCCATAGCTCCATCTTACTAGCAATGGATGTCTACTGCACCTGTGATCCGAATCGCTGTTGCTCTACCCGGATGATTTCTTCCACCATAACCCTGAGCTCCTCCTCTGAAAACCTGGGGTGTCTTTGAGGTACCATGATGTGGTGTGGGGGATGTGTGAGGTGCTGTATGTTGTGATGTGTGAGGGGATGTGTTGTGTGTTGTTTGAGGTGCGCGGATGTTGTATAAGTGATGGTGTTGGGTGTCTGTGGATGCTGGTGTTGTGTTCGCTAATCTCTCTCTCTGGCCTTCTTTCAAATATTTGGTTGTAAGGGTTTGTGGGTGATGTGGGTGTGTGCTTTATATTGGATTGGGTGTGTGCCAATGGATTTCCGCAGTTGAAAGACCGCCACATTGATTCGTGGGTTGTGATAGTGTGGGCGTTTACTTGTTGGCGTGACGGTGTGGGTTTTGGTATTGCCAGTTTATCACTGACCTTTGGTATGGGGGACTTGTTTGAGTGTCTGTATTGTTGCGGATTCCGTGCTGTGAGTCGTAATGCCTGTAGTGGAATTCCTCCGCCGCAACGGTATGTTGGCGGTCTTCAGCATGGCGGAAAGCGGGATTTACTGCCAGGGTTGTAATGAGGGCCATAGTAATCAAATTACTATATGTTAAAAAACATGGAAATTCACTGAAAAAAGCAAAGATTACAGGGATGTTATAGTTAGGAAACTGAATTTAAAAAAAAAATAGAAATTCACAAAAAAACAGAGGTTACAGGGGATTATAATTAGGTTCACATTTTAAACAAACAAAACTTTTAAAATTCACTAGTTATAGTTATCATTACTTGTGCCCTAAGGTAACTATAACTCGCCCCATCACCATCCACTGCTAATTACACACAAATGATGGTGCTCATGACATCTTTGATAACATCATTGATGATATCAATTTAATATTTGCAGTAACATTTTTCATGAAAATGAACATTTTGTGCACGCCAGAGGTGCGAGTCAGTTACCTTAGAACACAAGTTATAGTAGCTTAGATAACTCTAACTATAACTGGCAAATTTCTGAGGTTTTGTATTTAAAATGTGAGCCTAACTATAAAGTCCCTGTAACCTTTGTTTTTTTCAGTGAATATATGCTTCCATTTGGAGTGCAGATAGTAAATCTGACCCCTCAAAAGTCCAACACTCTCCCTATTGTTGTTGAGAGTGGAGTGGGAATTGTAAATCTGACCCCTTCAAAGTCCAGCACTTTCCCTTACATTGCTTACTTTGGAATGGGAATTAGTAAATTGAATCCCTTCAATCACCATCACTTTCCCTACTGTTGATTACATTGAACTGGGAAAAGTAAATATGAACATTCCAAAGTCCAACACTATCCATACTGTTGCTTATGTTGGGGTGGGAATAGTAAGTATGACCCTTCAAACTCCCAACATCTTTCCTACTATTGCTCAAGTAGGAGTGTGAATAATAAATCTGAATTTTTCAAAGTCCTGTGCTTTGCCCACTGTGGCTTACGTCAGAGTGGTGATATTCAATTCCCTCCATTTTCCCTATGGTTGCTTAGACTGAAGAGGGAATAGTAAAACTGGCCCTTCTAAAGTCCAACACTTTCCTTACTGTTGCTCAGTCTAGAACAGGAATACTAAATCTGACCCCTCCATAGACCAACATTTGTCATACTGTTACTTATGTCAGATTGGAAATAATAAATTTTACTTCCCTGAAGTCCAAACATGTTCTCTACTTGTGCTATCATTGGGATGAGAATAGTAAATCTGAACTCCTTCAAAGTTTCAGACTTTGGGCCTCATTCTGAGGCCGGCGGGCACCGCCATATGGCCGCTCCGCGGTCGAAAGACCGCGGAGGCCATTCTGGCTTTCCCGCTGGGATGGCGGGCGACCGCCAGAAGGCCGCCCGCCAGCCCAGCGGGAAACCCCTTCCCACGAGGAAGCCGGCTCCGAATGGAGCCGGCGGAGTGGGAAGGTGCGACGGGTGCAGTTGCACCCGTCGCGAATTTCAGTGTCTGCTAAGCAGACACTGAAATTCATTGTGGGGCCCTCTTACGGGGGCCCCTGCAGTGCCCATGCCATTGGCATGGGCACTGTAGGGGCCCCCAGGGGCCCCACAACACCCCATACCGCCATCCTGTTCCTGGCGGGCGAACCGCCAGGAACAGGATGGCGGTATGGGGTGTCGGAATCCCCATGGTGGCGCAGCAAGCTGCGCCGCCATGGAGGATTCCTGAGGGCAGCGGAAAACCGGCGGGAGACCGCCGGTTTTCCCTTTCTGACCGCGGCCAAACCGCCGCGGTCAGAATGCCCTTGAGAGCACCGCCAGCCTGTTGGCGGTGCTCTCGTGGTCGTTGACCCTGGCGGTCAATGACCGCCAGGGTCAACATGACCCCCTTTGTCTACTATTGCTTACTTTGGAGTGAGAGTAGTAAATCTGTCCACTCAAAAGTCCAACAGGTTCCATACTGCTGCTTATGTTGGTGAAGGAAACGTAAATCTGATCCCTCCAAAGTTTAGCAGTTTCTCTAAAGTCGGTTATCATGCATAATGTATAGTAATATTAGTTTTTTATGTTTCAATATCTAGTGTTTGCAATTATATTATTATTAAATATTTATTATTAGTATGTGTTTGTGTTATGTACGTACAAATAATATATTTGTTTTCAAATTATGTGTACTATTTTGTGCGATTATTAAATGCACTAATATTTTTTAAGTTAACACATATTTTGAAGGTAATATGATGTTGCTGGCAGTATATTTTATCATATAACCCTGTCAGAGATTGCATTGCTTTCTGATAATCTGTACAGTGGAGAGTAAAACAGAATGCCAAGCAGTTTGTTAAGCATCCACATTCCTGTATTGTGTTCTGGTCCCATAAATAAAACATGTTTTTGTTTTTATTGTTAAACAAACTCCAGAAACAGAGGTTTCTTTTCTTTCTGACAATAAATGAATGGGAAATTTCTCCTAGGGCTTGGAGGTAATTTCTGTTATTTCGAATTTGGAATTACTGGGAGTTTCCTGGCAGTCCTGAAGAGGAAAAATGTATTTAAGAAGGAATTCCCTTGTCTGACAATCCTGTGGTGGATTGCTACTAGTCAAGCTTTTCCAACAAGAAAGCCAGATGAGACACTGCTGCGAGTAATCTGGCACTTTGCCAACTCTCAAGCAATATGCTCAAACCCCAAGTTTAGTTGGCTAAATCTCAACTGATTTGTGGCAGGGCTCTACTAACCTCTAATTGATGACCTGAGACTTGTCTCACACAAGATCATCCTCTATCTTTGACACTTTCAGGGTGATTAAAATAAGCACCACTTAGACTTTTCACTAAAACTGGTGGTGGCCTTAAAGTTTTCCAGAAACACTATCTTCCCATTACCCTCGAAACTTCAGACACATCACAGACATTTGAAAACCTCTCATTTCAAATCTTCCCCTAACAACACACAAAATAGTCCTTCTTGTAACCTCTGTCTTTGGAAACAACTAACTCATAGAAGAAATGTATGACCTTGTTCCTCCAACAACCACCTTCGACACAATACCAGCTCAACAGACTTTGTTCGCCTGGATCCTCAAATTGCTAAGATCATAATAAATACCCCACTTAAGACAAAAAAATGTATCATCCTCGCATTAGACACCACTGCTTCCACCCATATCATGGGCAACATGCTTCACATCATATTATGCACTTTCCCTCACGCACATTTTCATCCATGTGTTGGACAGTAAGGGGCATATTTATACTCTGTTTGCGCCGAATGTGCATCAATAATTTTGATGCACATTCGGCGCAAACCCTGCCCATATTTATACTTTGAAGCCCGACCCCGCGGACGTCTAAATTCCACCATGTGCGTCATTTTTTGGAAGGGGGAAACAGCCTTGCGTTAATGATATGCAAGGTAGGCGTTCCCTTCCAAAAAATGACTTTAAAGCCCGTGCGCCTTATTTATACCCCAGTGTCATTTGTGTGCCTTTTTTAACGCCTGGGTCAGGGCGGGCGTTAAGGGACCTGTGGGCTCGGAAGGAGCCCGGAGGTGCCCTCCCCTGCCCCCATGGACGTCCCTTGTCACCCTCACCCACCCCTGGAGGACATCCATGGATGGGGGGACCCATCCCAGGGAAGTAAAGGTAAGTTCAGGTAAGTATTTTTTTACTTTTTTATTAAGTGGCATAAGGGGCCTATTTTGGGCCCCCCTACATGCCACTATGCCCAATGACCCATGGGCATGGCCATTCGGCAAGGGGGCATGACTCCTGTCTTTGCTAAGACAGGAGTCATGTCAATGGGGGTTGTGCGTCAAAATAAATGGCTCAAGTCCGGTTTGAGGCCTGATTTTTGCCTCAGACCTGACTTGCACCATTTTATGACACACAACCCCCATTTTCCCATACGCCGGCGCTGCCTGGTGTGAGTCTTTTTTTTTTACTCAGACCAGTCCGCAGCGCCGGCTAACGTCATTCCATAAATAAGGCGCCCGCATGGTGCGTTGGAATGGCGTTAGCCGGCGGTAAAAATTTTGACGCACAACTGCGTTGGCTCAGTTGTGCGTCAAAAAGTATAAATATGGCCCTAAGTTTCATATTCACATTCCATTGCCTTTGACACTGCCCCAGCCTTTCTCTACAAAGGTAACCTAACTTCACATTTCCAATTCCAGATACTTTCAGAACTTCCTAGTCTCTCAAAGTATCCTAGCTGGTATCCATCTTCATGACTCCAACAAGTCTATTATCAACTCCACATTACTGACAATTTTGCACTATTCTTCAACAAAAAGGATACTTCCCAGACTAATTCTCGTTGTCCATCCCATAACATGCATTCATCCAAATGCACAAAGAGATCGACAAAAAATGATCTGGTAATACCAATGTGTGCAGTACTTCTTATTCTCAAAGTCACATGCTCTACCCACCAACATGTCATCTGTGCAATCACGTCAATTATTACATTAAAATCATTACAGAGGAAAAAGTTAAAGTATAACATATCATGGCACATGTATTGGTAAAGTAAATGTTCACCTCATGGTTCATCTTGGTGAAGAATAAAAAATGCTTATTCTTATCCATCCTAACAGCAGTTAGTCACTCAATAATTTTTATTCGGCACATGCCATAAAAGTAAAAATACAATACATACAGTTCATAAATATAAGCATTGGGCAATTAAACTATTTTAAATTAACAGTCAATCAATAGATTAAATACATTTCATAGACTCCTCAGCAAAATACCAACCTAAAATTAAATACATTAATATTCATAGCGTTTCCTAATTACTAGTGACACTCATAATATTTATTACTGCGTGACAAATATCCATTGCATGTAGTTGCTGCAGAAACACCATGCAAATCTTATATTGTCTAATATTGAAACTACGTAAAAAAGGAAATAAAGAGGAGTTCTGTAGGGCTAAATAGAGTGCACCAAAGAACATAAATTGAATTGTGTATTGTTTGGAGAGTTGTCACACCTTCACGGAGGAAGATCCTGCTGCCAGATTCCTTGTAATTGAAAAGGTACCTTAAAATGCACCACGCATACTCTAAAAAGAGTCAAATACAAACATTAACAGGGGCTCACTATCCATTCTAAATATGCTCCTATACCCCTTGTAGTTGCCACAAAGGAATACCTAACAACTGTTTCCTTACACTGGGCCCTATCCAACAGCAGCATCATGCAATAGTCAAAACATATCACTGTTCGACTGTTTCTTTACAGCTAAGGGTAATTGACTGTGGATTTCTAAATAATTCAGGGTTTCTTATCAACTCAAAAGTTTTTCTTAAGTAGGTAACCTAGGAATCATCTCCTGTTTTACAGAAGACAATTTATTGCCACTAAGGAAATGAACAGTCTTGAGATCTGACCAATGATATATACCTTACAAAGGAAAACTGGCAGACCTCCAGCATACAGTTGTCTACTAAGATTTTTGAAATGCGTGTGAATCTAGGAGACAATAAATTTGAAAAACAATATGGCAATGCAACTTCTTGTTTAATACAGTAGACTACACTGACATGAAGAACATCCATTCTTTACTCATCTTAAATCAAAACATCCGCTTATTTTGATACCATTTAAAATTCATCTGTATTTGCTATTATTTCATTCCATAAATTCATTTGAAGGTGAAGCAGTTACAATGCCGATATGGTGCACATGTTTTAGGGTTGTCCAATAGCAGTACATTTGTTGAGTGAAGTTGTGGGAACGCTGTGGGTATGCTGTCTGGCATAATGACGTGTAAAGGCCTGAAGGACTGTTTAAGCGAAAGAAAGCTAGCAATGTCGTGAATCGTTGTATAGACCTGGGACTCCTCATACTCCGCAGGTCCATTGCCATGCGTTGGAAAGGCGATTTGCCATCTGGGCTGGGGCATTGGTGCACGGCAACAACTAAACGGGGTAGTGCCGAATCAATAGCACTTAGGCGGGAAGAAAGCTGAGGATTGCGTAGAACCCCCATAGCTGCAGATTAGGACAGTGTGTTGCATGAACTACAGGAGTTTCAGGCAGATCTCCCCTGACAGAGAGAGTAGCGCCGTAGTGGCCAGTCGCATCACACTCTAGGAGATCAAGGCTTCTCCTTCCCCACCTCTTTTTTGAGCTTGAAAACTGCAGGGTTGGATTACAACGTGAGTTGGGTTGCCGAAGGGTGCTGTCAAAAATTCTGTATGCAAGATATGATCTCTCTATATGGGGTTATGGGTGCGTTGGGGGCGGACACGCAGGTGGGCGACTGTTGTTTTGTGCCATCTGGAATTCAGTTAGTTATGTTTCACTGTTATCACACTGAACTGATTACGCCTGTAAAATTTACTATACAGTGCACATTATGTACAGGGACTACGGTGAAATCACCAAACGTGGACATTGAGGGGCATATTTATACTCTGTTTGCACCGAATTAGTGTCATTTTTTTTAACTCTAATTTGGTGCAAAACTAACTCCATATTTATACTTTGGTGCTAGACCCCTCTAGCACCAAATTTATGGAGTTAAAGTCATTTTTTGAAAGTGGAGACCTACTTTGCCTTAATGAGATGCAAGGTAGGCGTTCCCGTGCAAAAAATGACTCTATGGCCTTAACGCCATATTTAGGGGCATATTTATACTCTGCGGTATATTTATACTCTGTTTGCACCGAATTAGTGTCATTTTTTTTTCACTCTAATTCGGTGCAAAACTAACTCCATATTTATACTTTGGTGCTAGACCCATCTAGCACCAAGGCCCTGATTTAAACTTTTTTTGCACCGCATTAACGTCATTTTATGACGCAAAAGTGGCGCAAACTTACAAAATATTGGCCCTTATTTATACTTTTTGCTGCAAAACTGCACTAACTCAGTTTTGCACCAAAAAGTTTAGCACCGGCTTGCACCATTTCTGTGCACCAGCCGGGCACCATATTTATGGAATGGTGCAAGCCGGTGCAAAGGGTAGGCTAGAGTTAAAAAAAATGACTTTAGTCTGGTGGGGCTCGCAGTATAGAAGAAGAGGGTTTAGCACAAAAAAATGGCTTTAGGCAGGTTAGAGTAAAATAAAATGACTCTAACCAGATTAGCGTCATTTTATGGTGCTAAACCTACCATGCCACATGACTCTTGCCTTAGAAAAGGCAGGAGTCATGCCCACCACCCCAGTGGCCAGCACAGAGGTCAGGGGTCCCCTGGGCATGGCCATTGCACCCTGTGCCATGTATGGGTGCCCATTTCAGGGCCCCCTATGGCACTTTCAAAAATAAAATGCACTTACCTGTACTTACCTGGGATGGGGTCCCCCATCCTCGCAGCCCTCTAGTGTGGGTGGGGGGTGCCCCTAGGGCCTAGGGAGGGCACCCCTGGGCTTATTCCATGGTGTTCCACCATGGAAATAGGGCCACAGGTCCCCTAAAGCCTGACCTGACCCTGGTCTTAAAAAATGGGGCAAAGCAAGCTTTGCCCCATTTTTTGACCCCTCCTCCCTCCCTTGCACCATTTTTACATGGGAGTATAAATATGGTGTTAAGGCCATAGAGTCATTTGTTGGCACAGGAACGCCTACCTTGCATCTCATTAAGGCAAGGTAGGTTTCCACTTCCAAAAATGACTTTAACTCCATAAATTTGGTGCTAGACGGGTCTAGCACCAAAGTATAAATATGGAGTTAGTTTTGCACTGAATTAGAGTAAAAATAAATTTACGCTAATTCAGTGCAAACAGAGTATAAATATGTCCCTTAGCGTCAAAAAATGATGCTAATCTGGTCAGAATCATTTATTTTGACTCAAAACTGCCTAACGTCATTTTTTTTTAAGCTAGTCTACCCTTTGCACCGGCTTGCACCATTCCATAAATATGGTGCCCAGCTGGTGCTAAAAAATGGTGCAAGCCGGTGCCAAACTTTTTGGGGCAAAACTGCCTTAGTGCAGTTTTGCACCAAAAAGTATAAATAAGGCCCTGAAGATCTATACAACTGTATCGTGTTTAGGCAATGCATAAACACATTAAAAAGTGGTTAAAAAAAGCTGAAGCAGTTACAAATGTACATGCTCTCACTCCGGTCGAAATGATAAAAACGAACCAATATAGAGGTTAATCAAATTCGCCTCAGCAGACGAACAGGATCATGATTTAGCAGCCAAATTTGTGCTCTAGAAAAAGCATATGTTTTATTTTCAACACTGATTAAAGGCTGTTAAAACAATGCTTTATTATATCTGGGTAATGGTTGATAGGTATGATGAATTAGATTTTGCTTAAAGTTTCTAAACACGAGTCCACGTGAAAATGGATTTCATGACACTAAAAAGAAAAAATGAGTATAGGCAAACGACTTTGAAAGGTACCTATTGTTATTCATCATCATTTCTGATCAAGTTAAATATCCCCTCTGATGCGTAGCCGACTGTTCAACATTCATTATTCTTAGACCACATACTGTAAATAGCAGAAATAATGCAGCGTGAAAGAATTGCCCTAAGCTGAGCATGCCACTCTTTACTGATTGCTGAAGTATTAAGGCCCATATTTATACTTTTTGACGCTAAACTGCGCTAACGCAGTTTAGCGTCAAAAAGTTTTGCGCCGTCTAACGCCATTCTGAAGCGCCAAGCGGGCGCCGTATTTATGGAATGGCGTTAGACGGCGCAATCAGACCGGCGCTGCCTGGTTTGCGTGGGAAAAAAACACGTAGACCAGACAGCGCCGGCGTAGGGGGAAAATGGCGCATGGGCGTCTTAAAATGGGGCAAGTCAGGTTACGTCGAAAAAATCGTCTTAACCCGACTTGCGCCATTTTTTAACGACGCCCATCCCCCATCAACATGACTCCTATCATTGTAAAGATAGGAGTCATGCCCCCTTGCCCAATGGCCATGCCCAGGGGACTTCTGTCCCCTGGGCATGGTCATTGGGCATAGTGGCATGTTGGGGGGCACAAATAAGGCCCCCCTATGCCACCAAAAAAAAATATAAAAAATAAAAAATTATACTTACCTGAACTTACCTGAATGTCCCTGGGGTGGGTCCCTCCATCCTTGGGGGTCCTCCTGGGGTGGGCAAGGGTGGCAGGGGGGGTCCCTGGGGGCATGGGAGGGCACCAGTGGGCTCATTTTGAGCCCACAGGCCCCTTAACGCCTGCCCTGAGCAGGCGTTAAAAAGTGGCGCAAATGCGCCGTTTTTAGCCACGCCAACTCCCGGGCGTCTCTTTTGCCCGGGAGTATAAATACCACGTAAAGGCCTGGGAGTCATTTTTTAGACGGGAACGCCTCCCTTGCATATCATTAACGCAAGGAAGGGGTTCACGCTAAAAAATGACGCACATTCCGGGAACTTTGGCGCTATTCGCCTCTAACGCCATAGTATAAATATGGCGTTAGTTGGCGTTAGTTTTGCGTCGAAATTGCGTCAAAAAAAACGACGCAATTTCGGCGCAAACGGAGTATAAATATGGCCCTAAGTACATTATTTGGCATATATTTGAATTGACGTGAATCGATGGGTTAAAAAAATGATGCATTAAAGTACTGTAAGCTGAAACAGATCTAAAGTGTTATTTAGATGTTAAAGGTGTTAAACACGGTTTGCGAGTCAACCATGGAGATTTTTGATTCTCAACTTCTTTAAATACAATGAACAACAAAAGATATCCATTTATATAGAGGTGCAAGGCTGATTTGTACAACAACATTTATTAAATCTAATCGAACTGCTTTTAGTGGAAAGGAGATCCCGGTTATTATTAAGAAAGACACAAATACAGGAAAGCAAAAATTAATTTATTCGGACTTAAAACAGAGTAGGGAGTGGACAATACATTTGTTTTCCCAGTTGTTAAAGTCGGTACTGGTACACGACTAATTGTTACTGGCCTCCATATGGCTTTCATATGTGGTTCCATGCTTTTTAAAACGTGTTTTAGAATTCATGTGTATATCTGTTTCTCATTCCCATAGTCGATAAGCCTCACTTTTAAATATGCACTTTATGTGGTGTTTGTAAGGTCTCTTTGTGACCGTGCAGGTGGGGATGGTGCTGAGGTGTTGATGTAAGGCAAGTGCGGCTTTAAAATTGAGATAATATAAGGAAAGTCGGTGTGCTTGTGCTGGGGAACACTTGGCGGTTAATTACAGTTAAAGGGAATATGAAGCTCCGACAAGAGCTGAGGAGCCCGTCTTACTCCAAATCCTACCGTGATCAAATAAGTCATCTCCTACCTACGTCGCTCCTGCTGTTTCTGTTTGAAATCTTGAAAATCTGTCATCCAAATAAACATTTTAACAGCAGGATCGTACAGAACATCTGGGGCAATGATTTTGAAATTGTATTTGATTGTCCATATTTGTAGTCCTTTATCCGCTTTCATATTTAATTGTTTTGTCTTGTTGCTTTATGGAAGAATGATAGAGCTGTATAACGTTTGTTCCTGACTGTTGTGCTTGGTCATTTCGCTGTGTGCTTATGGCATGGTGATGTGCTTATTACACTGTACGTACTGCTTTGAGTGAGTTCACAGTACCATTGCACAGTGCCATTGGTTCTATCACCAGCTAATTTTTTTACATTGAGACAGTTTGTAGGAAAGTCCTCCTTTTTGCCCTGGTCACCCCCACACTTTTTGGACAGGTACTGGTGGTTACTGACTCTTGGCTGTGCCCTGGGTACTGCTTACCAGTCCCAGGGCCAGTGCTCTGTGTAAAATGGATATGCAAATTAGGCTAATTATAATTGGCTAAGTTAACCTACCTATAAGTCCCTAGTATATGGTAGGGCACGTAGGTTTAGGGACCACAGCATAGGTAGTGCACCCATAGGTGCACTGCTGAGGTGCCCAGTGTCATTTTAAAGTCTCCTTAAATGATGCATACCAAGAATTTGGTATCAAATTAATTGTTGTAATAAATCCCACAACTTCCAGTTATGGGATTTAGTATAACTTTTTCAGGTAAAGAGTTTTAAACTTTACCTGAAAAGTTGCCAATTTCAGCCCTGCATTGTTTTTGCTGCTGTGCCCTGATTGGCCAGCCTCTAGCAGCTTGGCCAAGCTGCCTTGACGAGGTGTGAAGTGGCCTGGCTTCACACAAAGGAATGTGCCTGTGGGAAGGAATCTCCCCTCAGCCGATGGTGAGGCAGGAAGGGGGAGGGCTGCCAAACTGGTCTTCAAAGGCAGAGAAGGACATTTGGAGCAACCAGCAACACCCCCACATCCTGCAACCCCAGACAACTAGGTGCCCCCTTGATTAGATTAGGAGAGGGCAGGAGAGGGGTGTGTTTATGATTTTTAGCCACACCAGTGGGTGGGCTCAGCCAGATGTAACCTCAAAAAATCAGATTCAGCCATGATGGATTTTTAGAGAATGTTGCCTCCTGGGATTGTTTTTTGCCACACTTCCCAGGAAGTGGTCATCACAGGGGGAAGGACCCTGCACCTGATTGGGGAACCAGGACCCCCCTGCTTTTCACCCAGGAGCAAGGATAAAACTGGCAGACCTTCACCCACACCTCAGATCCCCATCAGATTCCAACAAGGAAGAACCAAAGGAGAAGAAGGACTGCCCTGCTGGAACCCTGGCCTGCACCTGGAACCTGCACTCAGAAGGACTGCACCAGCTGCACACTTGGGCTTCACCACAAGAAGGACTTTGCCTGGCTTCAACTGGTTCAAGGAGGGACTCCCTGTTTGCTACCGGTGAAACATTTCTATCCAGAGTCCCCTGCACCAACTCCTGAAGAAAGCGACCAGCTGACCACTGTCCAGTGACCAAAAAGGAGTTTGCGCCAGGTGCATTCTGGGAGTTGTAGTCCGCACCCCCAATGACCATCTCAGAACTTCTGGACCCTTGGGGTGAGCTGTGACCCCAAAAGAACATTAAAAGGACATCTGGGAGAAGCCCCAGAAGTTTGGAGAAGTTTGGACAACTTTTGGGAAAAAGCTCCATAGAGGGAACGACCCGCCGCGGCAACTCTAGCCGGCTTGCCTCAACCGCGACCCGGCCTGATTTGCTGGTTCGTCCCGGTAAAGAAAATCTCAGAAAAAGAGACCAAGTCCAAAGGTAAAAAGTTGACCGGGACCTCCCAGCCAGCATATCCGAGGAGGGCTCCAGGGACGTCGGATCAATATCTAGGTTTACCCCGGTCGAAGGATTTTCACCTCGAAAAAATGACTGAAGGTAAAAATCTCCACAGAGGATTCCCGCATCGCGTATCCGGAGAAGGGGTCCAGGAGGTCAGATTGGACTGGCATGCTCGTCCCGCTGAAGAAAATCTTCGAAAAAGAGACTAAGGGCCTGATTCTAACTTTGGAGGACGGTGTTAAACCGTCCCAAAAGTGGCGGATATACCACCTACCGTATTACGAGTCCATTATATCCTATGGAACTCGTAATACGGAAAGAGAATCTTGTTTTCTGAAAATATGGTTGTCCTGCCTCAAACCAGCACCACCGGAGAATTAAGTGCGCCGTAACACGCAGATCAGGACATCTTTTCTTTCATATATATATGTATATATATATATATATATATATATATATATATACATATAGAGAGAGAGAGTTTATACTTACGTACGAAATGCCTGCATTTTCATTGTAAATCCATGCATGATAAAGGTGTACGTGTGGTAACAATTTTCATGGTAAAGGCATGCGTGGTAAAGGCACATGTGTGTTAAAAAGTTGTGTGGTAAAGGCATGCATGGTAAATAAAGGCATATGCATGGTAATAGTCATGTTGTAAATGCATGTGTGGTAATGGCATGCATGGTTCCGGCATACAACCCTTGGCAAGGGTTTTCAATAGGAGTGACATTTCTGCACACAAAAATATATAGGTTCAAAACAGCAAGAATAAAGGCAACAATGTTTTGCCACACAAACTGGGGTGGCATGGTGAGCAAAAGAACAATGGATTATACGCAGATATGTGATTGGGGGTGAGTGTCTGAAAAGTTTTACCACTCTGTCCATCATTTTCTGTGTTGCTAAAGTTGCCCTAAGTGGCCAGGGTATGCTCAGATGTGGGTTCCTTGCCCACTGAGCCACTGGATTGAAGCTAGCCTGGCTTATGAGAGGTGATACCTTGAAACTGGTCCCAGGATGCCTGTCTCTGGCCTGGCAGTTCGGGCTAGAAAGTTCCCATGGGGAGCAGGGTCAAGACTGGTTTGCATATTGCTGAGACCAAACTGAGGTGGCATGATGAGCAAACAAAAGATGAATTAAACCCAGATCTGAGACTGGGCGTGAGTGTTTGAAAAAATTTTGCACATTAGGTCCCATATTTATACTTTTTTAGCACTGCATTTGCAGCATTTTTTTATGCAAAAGCGGCGCAAACTTACAAAATACAAATTACAGGTTGTTTGGGAGGGAAGCATATCCCTACCAGGTTAGGGCTCCCAGTGTGGTCAGAGAGGGAAATGGGATTGCTTACTCTGGTAGGTAGTGCTTGCATATACACCATACTGATGCCGTATTCTCGTACTGCGAGATTCTGCTCCTCACAACCATACCCACTCCATCATATGATAACTGGCCTTACTCTGTTAAACCAAAATGATGCACTGATTCCCTCTACACATTTAGTCTATAAATGCCTCACATGGAATGTCAGGGGTCTTGGAAACCCAAGGAAACGCAGACATATACTGGCCTTTTCAGACTGAGTTGACATCCACATATACCTACTCCAAGCAACCCAGTTGTTTGAAGCTTTCACTGCCTCATTTGCTGCTCGATGGACCTCCACAGACAATTCTCCAAATATTCTTCATACACAAAAAGTACCATTACACTAATTGTCAAAGAAGTGCCCTATATCCCATAGGGATCACTGAATGATACACAGGGTCATTACTCGATCACATGGGGCAGGCTACATATATCTGCCATTCCTCTAGCAATCTGTTTTGGCCACAACACAGTTGATCACACATTCCTCTGGGTACAAGTTGCATACATATGCCCAACCATCATCTGGTGAGGAGGTGATTTTAATGGCACCCTGACCATCTCCATTGATAGATCACCTATATAATCGACTGCCCTCTTCTACGTAGCCTGACATCTTAGAGATATTTTTGAAGATCATGACTTACTAGACGCTTGGACACTGTTTCCCCATCTGAAAGAGAAGAAACATTCTACTTAGGGGTACACAGCAGCCAGTCACGCTTAGACTACTGGATAGTCTCTAAGGGGGTGGGTCCCTGGATTCATAAAGTCTCTCACCTTGCACAAACATATTCAGTTAATTTTCCTGTCTTAATTGAGCTGCACCTCTCTTACCCTGCTCCTGCAAGGGAGACGTGGCGCTCAATCCCACATCACTTCCACATACTCATGAAAAGTTGCGTCAAGAAATTGCTGGTTATTTCATGAGAAACATTGATTCTGTGCTTATAATAGGCACAGTATGTGAAGCCTTTAAATTCACGGTTCACTGGATCTGCATTGCTATAAGTGGGGCGTACTGCACTCTTTGTGAACTCACATGAGCTAACATGAGAGTGAGCTCAAGCAGCTTAGACCTCAGCTTGGTGAAACAACTAATCCTGATTTATCCAAGCACATCAGAGAAAATCCGTCAGAATGTTCCAGAAACAGCTGAAAGGGAATTCCTCTACTGTGGTAAATATGCTAGAGCCCATGCATATGGTGAAGGCAAATGCCCAGGACACACACTAGCCACCATGACCCGCAAACCCCTCTCCTTATATGACATTCTAGAGGTGACAGATGGAATATTATGTAGGGACACATCAAAGATCTTCAATGCATTTTTCCTATTTTAGGGTTCCCTTTATAAATCTCAGATTAGAACCTGTAAATGTGAACGCCCACCTAGATGAAGAAGCCCTGGGTTGGCTGGGAGACACGCAACAGAACTTTCTAGTGGAGGACATTACCGATGATGAGACCTGGGAAGCGATTATGCCCAGACCTGATGGTCTACCAACAGACTTTCATAAGACTTAAATTGGCCTATTACTACCGGTGTTAAAATCGGTATATCAAGAGGCAAAGACAAATGACAAATGACTTAATCCCTCATCCATGTGGAAGCTATGATTATTGCTGTGCTTAAAATGGGCAAGGTGCCCAAAAAATGTGATTCTAATTGACTATTGTCTTGAATAAACTGTGATGTCAAAATTTTGGCTAAAATCCTTGCCAATCTGCTTTCCCTTCTTATGCCCTTCCTAGTAAGGCCTGACCAATCAGGCTTCATACCTGGGCGATCTGCATCCCATGATTTATGAACACTAATTGCACTTATGCAGGATATTGACCCAGACCTGGCAGCGGTGGCTGCCTTCCTGGATGCGACCAAAGCCTTTGACTGCCTAGAATGGTACTACTTGATGGCTGTACTTCATCAGGTGAGACTTCTGCACTAAAATGTAACCTGGATTGCGCTTCTATATTCTCAACCTGTGGCAAAAGTTAAGATTAATGGCATGGTCTCCTCTCTGTTTTGTATCACTAGCAGTATATGACAATGGTGTCCAGTCTTGCCATTGCTATTTGCTCTGGCGATACAGCATTTGGCACCCAAACTCCATCAGTATCATCAAGAATATGCAACCCACTATCCCTCCAGGCACATTTTAGTCTCATTATTGGTAGATGATATTACCCTTTATTTGAGAAATCCACAAGACAGTCTTAATGGGGTCCTGTGAGAATTTGTCCAATTTGGGGAGTTATCCAGTGTGTAAATTAATTGGGAAAAGTTGCATCCATTCCTATAAACACCGATCGACCACACAACCATTCGTCCCAGATTATCCCTTCAAGTGGTGCCATACTGAACTTAAGTACCCACGGGTGACAGTCTCTAGAGATAAACAGGAAATTATCAGAGCAAATTATGGTGTGGCACTGTCCTCAATCACTGATAGTATGACACATTGGATCTCTGTCACTAGCAGGTTGAATTGCACTAAAAAAAAAGATCTTACTACCAAAATTTGTATAACTCTTCCTCAAAATACCTTTCTCACTGAATTGTCAATTTTTCAATCTCTTAGAATCCAGATGATATGGCAGCATGGGCGAGAAAGCAGTCCCGCACCATGGGACACCCTTTTACTTCCATTCTCTATGGGAGGATTTGAGGGGCCAGGTGTCAAACTGGTGTCAAACTGTACTAACTCTGCACTCAAGCCACCATGCTATTTATTAGTGCAAACCCACTACTTTCTTCCATGGCTGGAAATAGAAGAAGAACATATGGCCCCTGTTCCCCCAACATCTTACTTAGGATCTCTGCTGACTTCAAACACTAACTCAGACTCCATGGTGGCATGTACCTCCAAAGCATGTCATAGATTGGCCTGGAAAGTAGACAAGCTGCTGCTATATTACTGACTTGTTCTGCTCTTCTACCACCCATTAGTACTTGTAACATAGGAGAACGCCTGCAGGCAATTGCTTCAGAGACGCAGATATATGCATTGGGGTGATCTCTATCAGGAGGGCTACTTTATGACCTATGATGAGGTTTTTGATAGAGAATTCTCGACCCCGCTGGACATATTCTTGTGTATTCGACTCAGATATAATGTGAAAGATGCCACCCAGACCTTTCCTAAGGAACTCCCTACTCTACATACTCTCAATTGTTAGCTTGAAGTGGAGCACACATCACCTAGTTTTCCTCTTATATCAAACAGCTCAAACAGAGACCGCCCACACACTTGGGGACATGCAAAGCTCAATGGGAAGCATATTTGGGGTCAGACATTACAGATGAGCAATGGCGATATTGATGTATGGAAACAGGGAGGATTGCCTCTAGCATTTGGTTTCATATTATGCACTACAAATTTCCAGCAGGCTTCACAGCTACCGACTTCGCCCCGATGATAAATGCACCCGGCACAGAATGGGTGAGGATGATTTTCTTCATGTAGCATGGTTGTGTGATCCCATTCGGTCCTTTTTGGGGGTGTCTCCAAGGCCTTCACTGCTATGGTAGGTCAGGACTTGTTACTCACTCCTACTTTGGCACTACTGGAACATACAGGGAAGGTAAAGGTGAGATATAGAAAATATCTGGATCTGGCCTGCCTCTTGGTGAAGCAAACAGTCACCTGTTGCTAGGGCGGGGAAGTGCACCAAAATTCAAAGACTGATTGTCTGATCTGATTTACTGTCATGATCAACTGTCTATGTATGTTGAAATGTTGCCTCAACGTTCTCGACCAAGAGATATTTGTGAACCTTTATAAAACTACCTGCTAATTCGCCCACAGGATGCTAGCAATAAAGCAGAATCAGCAAACTGAGAATTGTACTAACGCTTTGAAAAGACTATCATACTCTTCGCCTTATTACATGCATTTCCATAGAGGTGCTGTATTTACTGACTACTGCATTGATGTAGCTCTGTGGTGTGCTAATTCATTGTTGTCACATGCTCTTTTTTAACTGTTTAATGTGCAGTTAAATAACATGGAGGGTATCTACCGCAGATCTGTGCTTTTTGGGGCTTGCTTCTCATTGTAAAGTACTTCAACAGGATGAGGGATGAGACAGGATAGGACAGGATGTTATATTGCTTATACCTCAAGGCAATGTAGTCCACAATGGTGATGTACTTTGACTTTTCTTGTACATGTTAACTAATGAAAAAAACAATAAAGAAATGTTTAAAAAATAATGTTTTTTTCTTAATTCATACTGTTGCAATTAAGGTACCAAATGGTAGATGTTCAGGAGGATCTATCATGTGAGCTTGTGTTTTTATTCTAATGTTCTATGGCCATTAGGGCTTACATTTCTCTTAAGTGAAGGAAAGGGAGGGGCTGTCAAAGAGCAACATAGAGAATAATTTGTGTTAACAAAAGCCAGAGCTGCAACAATGAGTTGAAATAACCATTCAGGGAGAGAGTAACCACAAGTGAGTTGAGTACCCTATGAGCAGTGTGCTGCCACGTGTTGGACTTGACCCGCTATGGAGGGTTACCCAAAACATTTTGCCTTCTCCCCTCCTTTTTCTGAACTGTTTTTGTTGACCTTTGGGACTCTCTGCACTTTACCCCTGCTAACCAATGTTGAAGTGCTACTGTCCCATTCCTCTAAGCTTGGCGAAATTGGTTCACACCTAATTGGCTCATTTAAGGTATGTGTAAATCTAATGTAAGTGGTATTACATGTACCCAGGGCATGTATATTAAATGTTACTAGTGGGCCTGCAACACTCATGCCTTGCACTTAAGTAGCCCTTCAAAACATGGCTCAGGCCTACAGTTCCCACCTGTGTGCAGTTTTAAACCTCCATATAGACCTGGAAAAATAATCCTGTTGCCAGGCCTCAGCCTTCTTTTTTAATACATATGATATGCCTTAGGAAAGCCCTAAACAGCTGTTAGGGCAGGGTGTGGTGTATTAAAGCAGTTGGACATGTACTTTAAAATTTTACATGCCCTGGTAGTGAAAAACTCTAAAATCTGTTTTTCCTACTGCAAGGCCTATCTGTCCAATAAGATAACATTGGGTTACCTTCTTACATTTAATAAGTGATAACTTCTGCTTGGGAACAGGTAGAAATGTTATGTTTGTTCTCTAAAGAAGAACTGTATTTTAACATTATCTTTAATGGTGACATTGGATTGCAAGTGACACTTCTGAAAATGATACTTTAAAAAAAGTAGAAATGTTCTTGTTGTAACCATTTGGTGCCTGCAGCCTCTGTCTTGAGTTACAGGACTAGGTGTAGTTGGCAGTTGGGCATTGTGTATTCCTCCAAGACAGTGATACAAAGGGGGAATGGATGTTATCAGGAAGGGCCATCCTGTCAGTATGGGAGGGGCAGGCTATCACCTATCACTCTTGGACTTCAAGGGGGCTACCTCAGTACATTCACATAGGACTTCACACTAGTCTGATCTCACACCAGGCCACTCAGAGTCAGGGAAGGGGAGGGAAGGAACTATGCACATCACCTCTGGAGCTGTGAATAACTCAGAAGAATGGCTGCTCTGCAAATTCAACCACAGCAAACCAGCTACCTTCTTCTTGGAGTGTTGTCTGTTTACATCAGGGCAGGAACACTGATGCCTGCCAAACTAGGAGTTTCTCCCTCACATTGCTTCAGATGAGCTACCAGGATGTAGACATAAAGAGTGAACAGAATGGGGCCAAGGACATAACCCTGCCTAACCTCTCTAGTGGTGGGAAATTTGTCTGTCATCCATCCCAATTGGCCACATCGCACCTGTGCATAGTTATGTTCATGCACCCTATTATAATGGCCAGGAGATACGCAGGAACACCCATGTCTGACAGCACTTGAAAAGTAAAGTTCTAGGGACCAGGTGGAAAGCCGACCGGAAGTCCACAAATACTACATATAGCTGACTGCCCTTGAGGGTCACAGTTTCCAAAAGAGGAATTGGAGGTGGAAGGCCTCATCCACAGTAATAATGCATTTTGCAAAGCCTTCCTGTAGAAGAGCAGGAAGGTCTTCTGCAGCCATCCAATCTTGAACCCTTTCCAAAAGGATTCTGCTGAACAGCTTTTGTGAACAGTCCTGTAGACTTACCAATCTTTTGCTGGATAGCAGTGTGGGGGGACCCTTTTTGTATAATGGAATGATTTTGGCCCCCTGCCAGATTGGTGGAATGGGACCCCCTTTTAAAATGGCATTAAAATGACCACCATATATCTACCTCACTTAGAAATAAGTCACCTGGAATTTTTTCAGGCCCCAGAGATTTGTTGGGAATGGTCTTGAGAATCTCTGATCTCACCTCCTGGACCATAATATAGGAGGTCTCCTCCAAATCTCTCTCTAATGCCCTATTATCAGTATTAGCACTGATAAAAGCAGTTATGGGGCATTATCTACTTCAATTGCGGAGTAAAGGCGTTGACAATGTTCCAGAAAGTACACTGGTCACCTTGTTGCACCGCTTCCAACAGGCCTTCCCATTTTTCAGCATCCCTTTTCCTTTTAGCTTGGCTGATAATTTGTTTGTAAGCCACCAGCTATTCTTTTATTGCAGTCCTGTCATGTTGCCTGATGGCAAACATCAGGGTGTTGTGGCACCGTTACACGTTTGATTGAACCAGGAAGGTGGGTATGCCTCCCAACAGCCCTTATGGTTTTAACATAGAAAAGTTTCTCAAGCCCCTCAATCATTATATTATGAATGTTAGTAAACTGTTCCCTGGTTTCTCTGTAGTCCAAAGACCCATCAAGGTATAAAAAAGCGTCCATACTTGATACTACATATTTATATATTGCCTCAACCATCTCTTGGGATGGGCCATCTTGCTCCACTTTATTCTATGATGTTATTAAAGATCAAGAGCTAAGACACTATGGTCACTATCCTGCCTTGTTGATACCACCATATCCACAAGTTAAGGCCAGACCCTCACATCCACCAAGATGTAATCGATTAGACTGGTACTCCGAAAACAGTTGAAAGTACCCTCCCTATCAGAGGCAGTTTTATAGTTAGCTGAACTCAGACCCTGATTCAATATTACTGCCTTAATTTGAAGAGCCAGGGGGACCAGCTTTTGATAGGGGGGTGGTCAACTGAGAGTTGGACCAGATTTCAACATTTTCCCAGGTGACTACTTCAGTGTTGCTGACCAAAGGTTCAAACTGACAATTAAAGTCTCCTGCCACAATTTTCCTGAAGTCAACCAGGGTGGAGGCCATATGTGTATTTAATAATTCTAAAATTGGTGAATTTCTGTTACGTGCCCCTGGCCTGAGATATAAACTGTAAATATAAGCACATTGAGGGAATGTCAGGGAAAGACACAAGGCATCAGGGGTGATAAGTGACATTTCTTCCATCAGGTGAGCACTCTGCTGACCTAGGTTGAAACCCCCCCCAAGGTCTGCCCTTGCCCATGTTTGTAGCAGCTTTGCTTTAGTTGGCATAACCCATTCAATGAACTGACTTCTTTCACCAAGTCTCCTGGAAAGGGAAGAGATTATGGGTGTCAATGAACTTTGCCCAATAAGGGGAGCCTAGTTTTGAAGTAACCCTAGCAATATTCCAGGAGAGCAACTTTAGGCAAGGCTTGGGGCAGTTGGATTCAGTGTCATTAGGGAGCTATGCCTGGAACTCCCACCCCTAGCCACAGGATAGTTAAATCCAGGAGGTGCCTGTTCGTTATAATAAGAGACTGATCCACATTGGACTTGTGAGCTACAGACTGTGGGATCAGGATAATTAGATTCCCTTGTATATGATGAGCAATAAATCTGAGTCATCATGTCATTAACCCATGTAGCACTTGTGAAGAAGCATCCCAAAAGCCTAACGTGGCCTGCAGCCCAGTTGAAGGTGATCTAGGAGGACCTCACCACAGGGTAATGTTGGCACCAACTGTCACCATGGTGATATCCATCTTCATATCTTCATCCCCCTTACCCCCTTAATAAATGACTAACAGAACATCAGTTAGATCATGGGCTGGGGAGAAAGTGGGTCAGTCAACCACTGCCAGAATGTTGAAGCAATTGGAAATGTGGAAGCCAAGTACTCTCTGTACACCCACAGGTTTGTTGGAGGTAATGTCCCTAGCTTAATGTGGCAGTTAATGCTGGGGATGAACAGAGCCGCCTGATCTACTGAAGTAGTGTGGTTTGTAGAAGTAGCCCAATGCAGAAGTTTAATAATAGATGATTGGCCTAGCCTTTAGTTAGGGTGGCCCAAGAGCAGTCCCTCCACCAAGTAGAGTGTCCTAAAGTCAATGAAAACACAGTCCCCTTGGCGATCCACCTATCCTGGGCCTATCCATTCCACTCTATGGGTCAGTAGAACATTATTTGCTTGACAGAGAGGGAAGTCCCTATATTGAACCAACCAATTCAAAACTTTATTGGTGAGCTTGCCAGGTGCCTCCCTCTGACCCTCATTCAATTGGGAAACCTTGGCGATAACCACCACATATAGGCAAGAAGCAGGTGGGAAGTTGATCATGGGAAACATCTAGTGCAGGTTATGGACTTCTAACTGGCGAAGGGATTTCCCTGCTGCCCTCTCCTGTTGCCCCTACTGCCTGGAAATACTTGTTATGGTTTGTGAATGTCACACTCTGTAGTGTCATGCTGTGGGACCATGGTTTGAGTGGCGTGTGGGGAGGATAAGGTGGGTTGTTGTCTATTCAATGTCACTATCCCTGACATGCAGAATGATGTGGGCCTGTGAGGGAGGCTGGCAGTTTACAGATGACGAGCTAGATGAAGTGCCCACCCAGAGGACAGATGACTGGCTTGCCTAATCTCCCTTAGCCCCTGTTCAATTGCTTGCAAGTGGGAAAGAATTAGTGGAAGGTCCGCAGACAGTAAACCTCTGAGTTGTAGGAGGTAGTCCTCTATTAAATAAGTGGCCTAGTGGCATAGTGGAAATATGGGCTAGCTCCTCTGCTTCAACAAGGTCGAATGAATAGAGGCTCCTGAAGGGGCGGAGAGGGCTACAGAAGTGTTGAGAAGTGGTTGGTTGGTTTGATTGGTCTGGGCCTCCTGCCTAGTTCTCATGGCGACCCCAGTTGTCTTGGAGCACCCCCCATTACTTGACTTGACAGACTTGACAGAGCAGATGACTGGGGGAAAATGAAGAGAAGTGGCCCCATCTCCATTCAAAACCAGAGATACCTCAGGAGAAACAACAGTTGTGGATGGACAATCACTCACAGTTGATGCATTTGGTGCACACACGGGCAAGGATCCCGTGCCCAAGGACAGTCTCCATACAGTAAGTTTGATTTCCATAGAAATCACCTCCATTACTCTCTGCAGCATCCTATTGATGGAAGCAGTTTTAGGAGAGAGCCGTGGGATTTGGGCCACTGAAACTTTCTTCTTGCCTGTCATAGATTTAATCAAAGGCAGAGGCACGCCAATGATTCTATTAACTATTAGAATTAAGAGCCATGTCAGGTAGAGAAGGAGAATTAGAGATGTTTATAAGTCCATTTGGCACACACAAGGAGGAAATCAGGAGAATGCCAGTGTAGATGGTACAAATGGTGTGAATGGTGTAAATAGTGTAAATGCCAGTACAATGTCAATTAAAGTGACTGCCAGCACTCCATCCACAGGCTGCAGGTCACAGGTCGTAGGCCCAGTCAAAACCTTAGGCATAGGGATGCCGTCCCTTAATCTTGGGTCCACTCCATTTTACTTGATTTTTCCAACTCGGTTTCCAGCCCAGACCTCAGTCTGCCAGTCCACTAGGGCTCAAAGTTGCTCAAGGTGGGCAAGAGACAAAAGGGGAGGCTTGTTATCATTGCCTAAAACAGTCCCCCATCAAGCACAACACCAACCCACTGGCCACCACTTCCCTTCCTCACGTCTCTAAATGCACTCAGCTCTCCGGGTGAGTTAAGTCAGTGACATAGTACCAGAGCACAGTGAGCTGTGGCCATGGGGAGGTGACCCAGCCCGCCAGGGGACACAGACCAGCAGTTACAGCAGTATCAAAGAAAACATCTCACTGCAGCTTCACCTCTTTACAGCTACATGTCCATACGGCTGCCCATCATGGCTCAACACAGCAACCGGGTACAGTATGGGCTTCACAGGCTTCATAACCCCTCTACAGGGCCCCGTAGGTCAACCCCTGGCAAAAGACAAGTGATTCATCGCAGGTCTGTCACAAATCAAGGGGCAAAAGAGCCAACACAGGAAAAAGAGCAAGCGAGAAACAGCATGGAGACTTGCCAGCATGTTGGCATTTGGTATTTCGGTGTTCAGCTGCAGTGTTCAACGTGCATCTGCAACAGACCTGTGGGTGGGCTCGATCACGGCAGCCTAGGAGGGAGGAGCCAAAGTCCTGACATTCACATGCCACTCTACTGACAGCTGAGGATTGGTGCATTTTGCCAGCATACCAAGACCAACATCTTTCCTTGACAGTTTTTTTCGCACTTACGATAATTGAGAACAGTCTAGTTCAGTACTCATCTAAACTAAGTTCTAGCAGCATATTTTGACATTATTCATCCAGGCAAGCTTTGATGTAAGCTGTGTCTACAATGTCCTGTAGTTGCACTTGCAGTCTGAGCTTCAGATGAGATGATTCTGGCTTAGTTGTTGAGTGACCTGCTAATCTACTGATCAATAAAGCTCTATCGGGCTCATTTACAAGCTCCTTGCACTGTTGTAGCATCATTTTTTGTATGCCACGGTGGTGTGAAACAGTCCCTCACCCTGCCCCGTATCTACAAACTGGTGCAATATCACTATTGCACCGGTTTGTAAACCCTTGCACCACATTATACCTGTGCCTTGTATAATGTATGCAAGGGAGGCATTTCCCCGCAGGGAGGCCCAAAAAGAATGGTGCAGTGAAATCTACAAGTTTTCACTGCGCCATTCTAGCATGAATTTTTAACGCCTGCCGAGGGCAGGTGTTAAACTGAGGCAAGCCTCTTTTCAATGGGCCTCCATGAGCTTTGCCGGACTAACATCAAAATTGTTGACACTAGTCCAGCAAAGCACCACAACTGCATAAAAAATTCTGACACAGTTGTAATAACAAGCACCATGGGGCACTATATTATAAATACAGTGCTATTATAGTGTTGTGAGTTGGGCTCAGGGCTACTCAAGGAAACTGTTGCCTCAGACCCTATGCGCCAGTTACTTGTAAATGAGGCCCTAGGTTTTAGCAAAAGCATGTTTTCTGGATTTGATCCCTCCATACATAGGAGTCAGAGAATCCGACACCTACATAATAAAATCCATTCACCCTCTCTAATCTCTTTGAGTCTAAAATTATTTTACTCTGTGCTCTTGCATGCCAATTGAATACCATAAATTTAGTTTTCTGGGAATTCACTTCCAGCCCATGGATGCTATAGATTAATTTGAATCTATGAAGGAGTGTTGAGAGAGCTTTCTCTGTTTTGGATAGTTCATAAGCTACCATCTGCATAAAAAAGATCAGACACATTCCTCCTAACTACACTTGGAGGGTTGGTTCTCATAATTGAATAAATACATTATGCAACCATTAATGAAAAGTTAAAACAGGGTGGGTGTGAGGACATATCCTTAGCAAACCTTATAAACTTTGATCCTCTATCAAATCTAAGCAAATTTTTCTGAATTAAGTCTTCTCATTATATCAAGCAATGGTGGATTCATCTCTAGGTCTGTTGGTACATACCAGAGTTTTACCCTGGGAACACTGTTGAATGCTGACCAAAGGTTGACGAATGCCACAAAAAGATCTCACACTATCATTGATCCACTTCCATTCAAAAGAAAATGTAATACCTGGTTGATTGTACTAATTTTGGATTCATAAACTGTTTGGAATGGGCTTAATATATATTTTTCAGACATCCAGCTTGTTACCCTGTTGAGGACCTGCTTGCAAAGCATTTTCTGTGGGTTTTCGATCAGGCTGATAAGGTAATAATTTCTAGGTACAGATCGATCTACTTCCCTTCTTATCAATGGGGACTATCTCTGCTCCTTTCCATATATCAGGAATTGTGGCACATTTTATGGTATTTGATAGCATGTTTATATGTGGGGCCCAAATGGAAGATTCTGAAATTAACAGATCAGCAGGTATTTTGTCAAGAACTGGTGCTATTGCATTTTTTCTAAGCATTTATCCCTTTGGCTGTATAATTTAGAGAGAAAAGAAAGGTTGCAATATTGCTTTTGTTTGTATCAGTTGACATTGGAGGCTAATATCCATCAGCTTCCTAAAGCTCAGTATAGGAAAATCAAACTATACCACCCATTCATTAATTAACCTGGAAAACTAGTTCTGGTCTCCTCAGGTTCTTCCTGCCTCAATGGCTGATTGATTGCCAGAAAGTCTATGTGACGTTACCTCTGTTGGCCTGTAATAATTCTTCCTTTTTCTCTGTATCACATACAGTCTTTCACCTTTTTAGACTGTCTTGGTGTAGTCTCTTTGTCTGCCTGATTTTATCTCTAATGCCCATCTGTATTGCAATTATTAGGTTTCTTTTCCTGTCTTGACACGCAGGTATTTCATTACGAGTCTAGCGAGCCAAATAGTAGGACTATGGTGGTCGAGCTGCAGCGGTCCTGATCCACTAGGGCAGCGCTGCAAGCATCGCTGTCCTGGGGATTACAGCCTCGTTCTCGGACAGCCATTTGAACTTGGCATGGGCAGTGCAGTGCCCCCCACCGGCCAGCACGGTTGAAATGTCCACTGTCTGCTTTGCAGAAAGTAAACATTGCGAGGGCGCTGGTGCAACCTGCATTCTACAGCATTGCCACTGGGTCATTTATGAGCCAGAGACAATGCTGTAGGCTGTTTCCCTCAGGTTTCTGCACGCTGACCTAGAAGAAAACTCTTAATGAGCTCGGCAGGGAGGTAGCCACTATGGCAGCAAACTCCCCATCAGAAGTTCAGCCGGGCGGCCTAATCCATTTGCCGAACTCGTAATAAGGCCCTCAGTGTTGAACCACTCATTGCCTATATTCCTATTCCTATACACCTTACAATTCTTCGTAAAGATTTTTTTTAGGTTGTTTATTAAAAGATTATGGCTTTTTAGTTTTGAGGTGGGGTGATCTGTATTGTTGCCAAAGAACTCCAAGGTGGGTGTTAGGGTATTATAGAGTTGTTTCATTATTGTAGAATTGCTGATAACATGCTATATGAGATAGGCAAAATATATGGCAAATTACTTTTCAATTTCTGACATAAATCACTTAATTCAAAAGGTGTTGCAGGATCCAAATAAGTTGTTTTTCAAACTTTGTGGAAACTGTGGAACAGAGATTTATACTGAATAGGGTTACATCACAGATTACTTTTAATTAAAAGTGGGCATTTATATTTCGCCCTTTATAAAACTCAGATTAAAAAGGTGATGCTCAAGGGCTCTCCCCTGTTTAATTTTTATGTAAAAAACTTCAGTACCAACAGAACATACCAAATTGCGATGCTGTGTCAGGTTCAAGTCCAGTATTGTTTCAGTAGTTAATTTTAATTTATTTTCCCATTGTGCAAAGCTTGAACAAGTCCCCACTTGCATCAGAATGAATTACAAAAAAACAGTTCCAATTGCATGTAACCAGTTTACATCAAAACATTTCCATAGGTTACACAAAGAGAGCATCAATCTGGGATGCAATGTAAAATTAGCGAGTACATTTACGGTTTCGCGGTTGTACCCTAGAAAATTATTGCAACCTCCTTTGGGGAGGTGGAGTGTAGTTATGCATGCGCCATTATCGAGTCCACACCTGTCCCCTTCTATTTCCCCAAAAAGAGGTGACTTGTTTCACTGTGCAATAAAGAATCGTTTCTACTCATATAGGTCACGCACAGTTTCACTGAGTTACATAGATTTGAAAAAAAAATGTTTTTATTGGCATGGCATAAACATATGCATACATGCTTATATAGTAGTCCAGGAGCGGCTCATCCATTAGGGCATAGGAGCGTCGCCCCCCACCCCGCAAACAGCAAAAGCTGCAAAACCTTTAACAAATGAAATGATGATAAACCCTGTTTATTAGCATTTTGTTTGTTAAAGGGGCGGGGCCACAGGGGTGAGATGAGTGCACAGCTCTGGGAGCCTGTGCCTGCAGCGAGACGGAGAAGAGGAGTGGCGCGGCGAGGAGGGAGGTAAAAATTTTTTTTTATTACATTTTAGACCCCCTCGTATCCCTACCCCACCCTGCGTGCTGCACCCACCCCGCTCCTTATGAGCGTATCGAGCCGTGACTGTAGTAGTCAGTGAAAGCAATTGTATAAGTTGGATGTGTTTGACAAGTCACTTTTTATGAATATCTGTCCAGAGGGAGCAAATGTTAAAAGGATGTAAAAAAACATGTTTCCCACTTAAGCTCCATAGAAATTTTGCTCTTTGCTACTGACAAAATAGCCAGAATCACACCAAAACTGACATAACACTTGTAATACTTATTTCTTACTTGATGTGCATCCATTCAGTTGTTGGGTACCTGCTATGCGTTGAAGGATTAATCACAGAGTGACTTTATACATCTTGTCTGTTAAAATTTTACCTGCTCCCATGGATCAAATTCTGCAGATGATTTTAGGAGCCAAAATATGAAGAATAAACAAAATACCATCAAATGAGAGAACATTTTTTCCTTTGACCAATGAAGGATGCTTCACAAAAATTATAACAACACCTAAAATCTAAATATCAAGAAATACCAGCACAAACTCAGACCATTAAAAATACTATCATCGTTGTCTCTTTCAAAGTAAAATGTAATATGGTGCTTATTATCATGTGTGAGATTATTTATGACATTTGTATTTCCATTTCATATTTCAAGAATTACGTCTTGTCCTTAAATGTTTGTAGATATTATGACATAGGCCCTCATTACAACCCTGGCGGTCGGTGTTAAAGCGGCGGTAAAACCGCCAACAGGCCGGCGGAAAAAAAATGGAATTATGACTGCGGCGGAAACCGCCAACATAGACAGCCACTTTAACACTCCGACCGCCATGGCGGTACAAACAAACAGCATGGCAGTCACCGCCAACAGACAGGCAGAAGACAATGTACCGCCCACACCATTATGAGAGGCCAATCCGCCACCTTTTCCGGGGTGGATTCAATGCAAACAAAAACACGGCGGAAACAGGACTTGGAAGGGAAAACACTCACCTCTACACACCCCACGAGGAACCAGACACCATGGAGCTGGAACTCCACATACTCCCTGCCATTGTCTTCCTGCTCCTCTACCAGGAGCACGACCGATGGCGGCGATGACCACAGTGAGTACTGCACCTATGACACAGGGGAGGGGGGAGGGAAAAGAGATTAACACACACACACACAACACGCAATACCCCCACCCTCACACACAACAACACACACACTAATATATGCTGAAACATTTCATTCCCCCCCCAAACTCCCCCTGGAAGAACGCAAGGACAAAAGGAAATTATTTTAACAAATGTAATCATGTAAAATCCATTAGAAAAAAATATATATACACTATTAACCAATATGTACACCAAGAATTCAAGTCCATGTACTGCACCTACATAGTTCGTGGACCACTGGGCCCAAAATGCATGGGCGAGGCCCACACTCAATACCCGATCCAAATGGAGAGAACACTGCAGGGGCATCAGATCGAAATACAACAGGCACCTCAGGGGGAAGGGAAGGGGGGGCACCTCAGCCGGATGAGTGCACAATGCCAGCTCCACGAGGGGGCTCCATGCCCATTGAGGTATCCTGGGGAGTGCAAAGCCACAGTCTCACAAGTCTCTCCAGTGGGTGGTTTTCCCACTGCTGCATCCTGAGGAGTGCAGAGCCACAGTCTCACAAGTCTCTCCAGTGGGTGGTTTGCCCACTGCTTTATCCTGGGGAGTGCAAAGCCACAGTCTCTCAAGTCTTTACAGTGGGTGGTTTGCCCACTGCTTTATCCTGGGGAGTACAAAGCCACAGTCTCTCAAGTCTTTGCAGTGGGTGGTTTGCCCACTGCTGCATCCTGGGGAGTGCAAAGCCACAGTCTCACAAGTCTCTCCAGTGGGTGGTTTGCCCACTGCTTTATCCTGGGGAGTGCAAAGCCACAGTCTCACAAGTCTCTCCAGTGGGTGGTTTGCCCACTGCTTTATCCTGGGGAGTGCAAAGCCACCGTCTCTCAAGTGGATAACAGTCTCCACTCGTTCTGGAGGGGGCATTGTGCCCAGAGTGCTTCATCCTGCCAAGGACAGAGGTAGTGGATGCCTTTCCCCACTGGTTCTGGAGGGGGCTTTGTGCCCAGAGTGCTTCATCCTACCAAGGACTGAGGTAGTGGATGCCTTTCTCCCCTTGTTCTGGAGTAGGCTTTGTGCCCAGAGTGCTTCACCCTTCCATAGACGGAGGTAGTGGATGCTTTTCTCCACTGGTTCTGGAGTGGGCTTTGTGCCCAGAGTGCTTCATCCTGCCAAGGACAGAGGTAGTGGATGCCTTTCTCCACTGTTTCTGGAGGGGGCTTTGTGCCCAGAGTGCTTCATCCTGCCAAGGACTGAGGTAGTGGATGCCTTTCTCCACTGGTTCTGGAGGGGGCTTTGTGCCCAGAGTGCTTCATCCTGCCAAGGACAGAGGTAGTGGATGCCTTTCACCACTGGTTCTGCAGGGGGCTTTGTGCCCAGAGTGCTTCATCCTGCCAAGGACAGAGGTAGTGGATCTGACACTCCACTGATGGTGGGGCAACATGGAAGCTGTCCAGGCCCCTGGAACTGACCACCAGCCTCGTACGAATGACCACTGGGGATGGCAGCCATGTCTGTGGTGGTGCCACTGGCACAGGATGTGGCGTGGCCACTGGCGGTGCTGGCGGCGGGCTTAATAACGGTGGTGCTTGCGGCGCACATTGGGCAGCGGTGCTGGTGGGGGGCTCACTGAGCGTGCTGCTGGCAGCGGTGTCCTGAGCGGCGGTGCTGGTGGGGGGCTCACTGAGCGTGCTGCTGGCAGCAGTGTCCTGAACTGCAGTGCTGGTGGCAGGGTCATTGAGCGTGCTGCTGGTGGCGGTGTCCTGAGCGGCGGTGCTGGTGGGGGGCCCACTGAGCGTGCTGCTGGTGGCGGTGTCCTGAGCGGCTGTGCATGTGGCGGTGCCGGTGGTGGTCTTGTCCGCTGTTGGCGGCGACTTCCATTTCTTCCTCTGGCCCTTCCCCACCTTGGATGTTGGCACAGCTGTCTTGCCACTCCCAAGTGTTGTCCTGGCTGAGCACTTGGTGGCAGGTGTTTTGGCCTTCTCCATCCGGGCTGTGGGCAACTTCTTTTGTTTTGGAGGTGGGGGAATTTCCTTGGTCTCGCTCCTTGGGACACTGGCTGCCCTGATGCTTGGCGCACTCCAGAAGCCGGTTACTGCTGGCACCACTGTTCCCGGTGATGTGGTGGCTGAGGTGCTGGGTTGGGACCTGGAAAGGCGGGCCCTGGGGGACGGAATGGGTGGGGGAGGGGAAGGGAAGAGGTCAAGGTTTGACAGGAAAAGTTTTTTAGACACACTGCGAGGGGTAGATGGAGGGGGTTTGGGAGTAGAGGAAGAGGTAGTGGTTGTAGGAGGTGTTCGTTTGCTGACTTTGGGTGAAGTTGCATGGGCTGGAGGCTATCGTGAGGTGGATGGCTGTTGGGTGGGTGTGTGACTGCATTTGTGTAGTTTGGGAGGAGGGCTCACAGACACACTGGGAGAGGACACAGGGGATGTGTGAATGGTAGTGGGGGTGGTGAGTGCACGTGAGCGGTGTGTAGTGATGGGCATGCTGGTGATGGAGGTAGTGGCTGAAGATGTAGTGCATGCAGGTGTGAGTGGAGACATGACAGGGAGGGAGGAGGGAGACGTGGAGGAGGGGGACACAGTGGAGGCAGTGGATGTTGGCATGTGTGCATGGGTATGATGCTTGTGTGAGTGCCTGTGGGATGTGTGGTGCTTATGTTTTCCAGAGCTACCCTTGTGTTTTGAGGTGTGTGCATTCTGGTCTGATGGTGTGCTTGGGATAAGCTCAGGTACTGGGGATTGGGTCTGGGTGGAGGAAGTTGGAGGGGGTAGGTTGGACACAGGGACAATGGCTGCCATCAGTGCTGAGGCCAGAGTCTCAAATGCTCGCTGTTGGGCTCCCTGTCCAGAATGAATGCCCTCCAGGTATGCATTTGTCTGTTGCAACTGCCTCTCTACACCCTGGATGGCATTTAGAATTGTAGACTGCCCCACAGTGAGGGATCTGAGGAGGTCAATGGCCTCCTCACTGAGGGCAGCAGGGCTGACTGGGGCAGGGGCTGAGGTGCCTGGGGCGAAGGAGATGTCCACCCTCCTGGGTGAGCGGCCACGGGACACACGCTGAGGGGCTGCTGGGAGGGCGGTGCTGGTAGGGGGGGTGGCAGCTGTACCTGTAGATGCGGTGGGCACAGAGGGGCCCACCACCGCAAGGGAGTTCCCATCAGAGGAGGAGTCAGTGTCGCTGGTCTCAGCTCCTGTCCCCGCCGTGGAGCTCCCCTCACCCTCTGCCCCACTGGTGAATTCATAGTCCGCAGTCTCGCCCTCCAGGGCCATGTGGGATGCAGCTCCCTCGTGCTCTGGTGGCACAGCTCCTCCGCCGGATGATGCTAATGCACACAAAAACAGGGAGACCACAAAGAGGGGGGGAAAGAAAGTAGAAAGACATTTTCAGTGCATGCAATACCGCTAACATTGGCGGACACCACAAACACAGGGGCCCTCTGCACTACTCCATGCAATTAGAGTTCCCTAATTGATCACAGGGACCTGGGGTACAAGGCCTATGCCCGATTGCTGTACACATGCAAGTCACAGGAGCCTGACTAGGTGTAGATGGCTCTTACCACAGGTGGGGATGGGGTGCCACTGAGCCTGCCTCACAAAGGGTCCTTGACTACAAGGCTCGCCCTAGCCTTGGGGAACCCACTGCCCACCTCCCCCACCCAGACACCTCCAATGCACGCTGAGTCAGATGGATGTGACGGTACTCACCCCCTTGTTTCTGCTGTGATGCCCTCAAGCGCCCATCCAACTCCGGATGCACCACCGCCAAGATCCGGAACATCAGGGGGGTCATGGTGCGACGGGCACCCCTCCCACATTGGGAGGCCATCCCCAGCTGGGCCTCCGCCATCTGCTTTCTCCAGCGGCGAATGTCCTCCCATCTTTTCCGGCAGTGGGTGCTCCGTCTGTGGTGGACCCCCATGGCCCGGACGTCCTTAGTAATGGCATGCCAAATATCCTTCTTCTGGTGGGCGCTCACCTACAGGAATAGTACAGGGGAAAAGGAATAACTATAACCGTCCGGACCGTCACAGTCATTGGCCCACGTTCCCACCCTTGCCCTGACACACCTCCACTCACTGTCGTTTCATGCACGCCTCATTCCCCCCCATCTCCCATCCACACCACTCCAAACAGGCATTGCCCATACAGCATGCTCACAGTGTACTCACCTGTTTGTCTGGAGGACCGTAGAGTAGCGTGTACTGGGGGAGGACCCCATCCACTAGTTTCTCTAACTCCTCTGATGTGAAGGCAGGGGCCCTTTCCCCAGACACTTGAGCCATTGTCGCTTCCAGACTGAGGTCACAGCAGCACTTGCAGTGTAGGTCCTCTCCTGTAAAAGATCAGGCATCAAGTGAGTGAACAGAGAGAAAATGGCAGTTACGTCCGTGGCGGTGCGTACCGTCACCGCCGGCATACATCGTCATTGGCTCCTGGGACCCATAGGGTCCCATGTTAACCAATGCAGGATTGCGCCGCGGTCTTCAACTGCCTACCGCGACGGTGTACAACGCCAGCACAGTTACCTCATATCCCCTTGTCCCACATTACAGGTCAGGCAGCCACCATTTCAGGGGGTCACATTGCATTAATTTTAAATGCGTCACACATATCTAGGCCTTGCATACACACTAAGAAAGGCACATAGCGGATTGACAAATGTGTGCAATAAATTTGTTGATTTCGTACCTCAGTGTTGGCTGACCCTCTGATCGCTTTTCTCATCCATAGAGCACGTCCGCTGGGGTAGGTGAGGAGATGGCGGCATCCTCCGGTGTACAGACCGCTGGTGGACCTATCGACAATGGAAGAGCGACATGTAATAGTCACCTACAGACTTGATCGTGCCACAATCCAGGAACTGTGTGCCCAGTTGGAGCCAGACCTGATGTCAGCTATCCGCCATCCTACAGGAATCCCCCCTCTAGCAGGTCCTGTCAGTACTCCATTTCCTGGCAAGTGGGTCCTTTCGAACAACAGTGGCCATTGCATCAGGAATGTCCCAGCCAATGTTCTCTAACGTGTTATCCAGAGTGTTGTCTGCCCTGCTGAAACACATGCACAGCTACATTGTTTTCCCTCAGGTGATTTGCCTACAGTGAAAGGTGACTTCTATGCCCTGGGACATATCCCCAACATCATAGGTGCCATTGATGGGACACATGTGGCTTTGGTCCCCCCCACAGGAGTGAACAGGTGTACAGAAACTGAAAGAGTTACCATTCAATGAATGTGGAGATGGTGTGTTTGGCCGACCAGTACATCTCCCATGTGAACGCCAAGTTTCCTGGCTCAGTGCATGACGCTTACATTCTGAGGAATAGCAGCATCCCTTATGTGATGGGGCAACTCCAGAGGCACCGTGTGTGGCGATTAGGTGAGGACAAGGACCCTATACAGGGTGGACACACTGATGATTGACGTGTCCTGGGGACAGAGGGATGGGCCCACTGGGTGGGTGCTGCGCTGGTGTTTCCTGAGGGGGGAGGCTCTGTGGTGGTTTGGGACTGTGGCTGGGTCACCGACTCTCCAGTGGTCCCTGATGGGCCAGGTTGGTCATCCTGATCCAGGCGTGCAGAGCTCCTGTCATCACTGTGGGCCTCTTCTGGGGGGGTGACTGATTATGGGTGGCACCTCCTCTCCGGCGACGTTGTGTGGGGGTCCTGTGGAGATGTAAATGTAGTGTTATTGTTTCTGCGTGTGCCATCTTGTGCATGGGTATGTTTCCCTCTATGGTTGTTATTATCAAGGCAGCTTTTTCGTGTGCAAGTTGTGATTTGGTTGGCTAAGTGATTGTCACTAGTGTGCATGCCGTGGTGATGGGTGTCCATGCATGTCTGTGATGGGGGTCCATGTATTGATGTTGCATGCAGGGCTTGGTATTGGGATGGGTGGGTTGTGATGGTGGGGTATGTGTGAGGTTGGGGGGTGATGGGGGTGAGGGTAGGGTTTCTTGTTTGTGATGGCATGCAGGTGGGGGGATAAAGTAATAAAGATTTGACTTACCAGAGTCCAGTTCTCCTGCTACTCCTGCCAGGACCTCAGGATGCATGATCGCCAAGACTTGCTCCTCCCATGTTGTTAATTGTGGGGGAGGAGGTAGTGGTCCACCGCCAGTCATCTGTACAGATATCTGGTGTCTTGCAACCACAGAACGTACCTTCCCCCATAGGTCGTTCCACCTCTTCCTAATGTCATCCCTGGTTCTTGGATGCTGTCCCATGGTGTTGACCCTGTCCACGATCCTCTGCCATAGCTCCATCTTCCTTACAATGGAGGTCTGCTGCACCTGTGATCTGAATAGCTGTGGCTCTACCCGGATGATTTTCTCCACCATGACCCTTAGCTCCTCCACAGAAAACCTGGGGTGTCTTTGAGGTTCCATGTCATCCCTTGTTCTGGGGTGCTGTCCCATGGCGTTGACCCTGTCCGGGACTCTCCGCCCTATCTCCATCTTCTAGGCAATAGACATCTGCTGCACCAGTGATCCGAATAGCTGTGACTCTACCTGGATGATTTCCTCCACCATTACCCTTAGCTCCTCCTCCGAGAACCTGGGGTGTCTTTGTGATGCCATGGGTGTAGTGTGAGTGGGGTGTGTGAGGATGTGTGGGGTGATGTGTTGGGGTGTGTGCTTTGAAGTGCGTGGATGGTGTATGGGTGATGTTGTTTTTTGGCTCTGATTCAGTGGTTGCTCCTGGCTTATGTCTCTCTCACTTGCCAAAATCTTTGGGTCGTAAAGGTTTGTAGGTAGTGTGTGTTTTATATTGGTGTGGGTGTGTGGGTGTGGTGTGTTTATGTGTGTCAGGTGTGTGTAGTTTGAAGGGTCCAATGTGGTGTTGTTTTGTATGTGTTTGTGTAGTTTGAGCGCATCAGTCTGTACTGCCAATGGTTTACCGCGGTTGAATGTCTGCAGCGGTGATTCATGATTCTGTGGGCGTATTTCTGTTGCCGTAACGGTGTGGGTATTGGTTCCGTCAGTTTATCACTGACCTTTGGGCTGGCGTACTTGTGTGTGTGTCTGTATAGTGGCAGATTTCTATGTGTGGGTCATATTACCCATAGCGGTATACCGCCTTGGTCGCAGTATGTTGGCGGCAGTCAGCATGGCGGTAAGCAGCACTTACCGCCAATGTCATAATAAGGCCCTTTGTTTCCTAACTATAACGTCCCTGTAATCTTCATTTTTTTGACTGATTTAAAAAAAAAATTATGTGAAGTAATTTTCATTACTATTTGTTAATCCACCCACAACCGTACATGGCCAGCTGTTGGCTTCAGGACCTGGTCTGTGGCCAAGCCCTGCAGCCAACCCCTATAACCACCCAACCCCATTCCGAGCAAAGCCTTTGGCTGTGCACAGCGAAGTTTGCTGCAGATCCTGTGACCAAATCCTATAACCACCCAACCTTCGGCCGTGCACAACAGGGGTTGGCTGCAGAGACTGGCTTGCAGCCAGGCCCTTTGGCCAACGCCTATAACCAACTAACCCCATGCACAGCAGGGTTTGATGCCATGTGGTCCACCAGCCTCCCTCCTTAGGCCAATATCAGCCCAGAGGATCCTATTGCCCAGGGCCTGGCCTAAATATTTATTTTTTGTGGGAGGAGGGCCGCATGACCCCCATCCCCAGGCCAGTATCTGCCCCAGGGACCTCATCCCCATGCCCCAGAGTCGTGACCTAAATATTTTAATTTGTGGGGGGAGGGAGGCCATGTGGCCCCCCTCTCCAGGCCCATTTCAGCACTGGGGACTCCATTCCAAGGGGCCCCACCTAATTATTGTATTTTTTTTGTTAGGATTGTGGCCCGAAGGCCCCCCTCCCCAGGGCCAATCTCAGCCTTGGGAACTCCATCCATCGGGGCCTGGCCTAATTATTAATGTTTTGGTGAAAGGGGGGCATATGCCCCCCCTCTCCAGGGCTGATCTCAGCCCCATGGACCCTATCCCCTGGGGCCCAGCCTTTTTTAAAAATATTTCTTTGGGGGAGGGGGAGTGCGCGGCCCTCCTCCCCCAGCTGATTTTGGCCCCAGAGAACCCATCTCCTAGGGCTCAGCCTTTTATTTTTATTTAGATTTCTTTGGGGAAGGAGCCACACAGCCCCCCTCCTCCAGCTGATTTCAGCCCTGGGTATAACATCTCCCGGGGCCCATCCTTTTGTTTTTTGTTTTATATTTCTTTGAGGGAGGGGGTGAACAATGCCCCTCCCACCGTCAATTTCAACCCCAGGGAACTCATCCGCCGGAGCCCAGTCATCAATCCTGTGTGCCCTGCAGGGCACCCATGTGCGTACAAGCCAGCTCCCTGTCTTCAAAATCAATTGTTTCCTCTGTTTCCCAACCGGTGAACAGTGAAAGAGAGGAAACCTCTGCTCGCAGTGAGGGAGAGCTCTCCATCACTGTGAGTTGAGTGTTTGCTCTGACTTGGTCGCAGCTATCAAAGCTTCCTTTAAGTCTAAGCAAAACGGCTATGGTGGGCAAGGGGAGAGCAGCCTGGGAAATAGCAGAAGCAATCCTGGGTGGTAGTGGTCCCCACAGCCATCATTGACTCCTTGAGGGGCCCCCCACCAACATTCAGTTTCTTCCAGGGGAAGTGGTGGTCCCCGGGCCGAAGGATAGCCGCACAGCCCTGCAAAAATTTAGCAGAAAGTCCCAGGGACTGTGGGAGGGAGGGTCCGCACGGCTCCCTGCATATCATAACAATTAAGCCCTGGAGAGGTGATGGTTCCTGGGGCTACTGGGGGCCACACGGTCCCCTGTATATAATTACAATTAAGCCTTGGGGAGGTGGCAGTCATCAGGCAGAGATAAGCCAAGGAGGGGGTCTAGTGCACCCCTCCTTTATTTTCTACATGCACCCGGGACCTGGCCTACCCAGGGGCTTTAATAAAATAAGTGCAGGAGACCACACTTTTTTTAAAAATATTTTTTACAGCAACATCAAGATAATATCATAATTTTGCATTTTTTTTTTTTAAATATACACATTTCCCCTGGGGGGGGAGTGGGTGTCCCTCGGGGTTCCCAGCATCAGAGCTAAGGGATCATTGTGCCTCTACCGTGACCCTTTTTCTTATTTTTTAATCTTTTTTTCTTTGCTTCAGCTGAGTCCCAAAATGGTTGTCAACACTTTCTGGTTTGAAGTGTTGGCAGCCAATCAGAGCTTTGCATTTTACTGCATGAGCTTGCAATTATTCACAAAGTCGTCATGACCAGAGAAAATCAAACTAGGATTTCCCTTAATTTCTCGAAAACTTCTGAGCGGATTTACGCCAAATAATGAAAAGCATAATCTGTGTATCGAAAGTTAGTCTTCTGCCAAATTTGGTGTAATTCAGTTCAGTGGTTCGGGCTGTAGTCGTGTTCAAAGAGCCTACGGGAATTGACATGGGAAACACATGTTTTTTGACCCCCCCCCCATTTTAATCACTCAGACCCTGCTTGATGAATTACCCCAAAACTTTCAGTGCGCAACAAGAATCACTGGCACACTCTGTTTTAGAAAATTTTGGGAAGATTCGTCAAACGGCACCAAAGATATAGGCAAGTCAAAAAGTGCTTTTTCTATGAAAACATGGGCCTAACTACAACTACCTAGTGACGACTGAAGAAAACAAAAGGTTACAGGGACGTTACAGTTGCAAATATAATTTTTTTTAAACCTTAGAAATTCACTGACAAAAACAAAAAGTTACAGGAAAGTTATAATTAGGCACACATGTTAAATGTACAAACCCATAGAAATTCACCAGTTATAGTTAGAGTTACCTCAATTAACAATAACTCATGCCCTCAGGTAACTATACTTCACACCCCCGCCATGCACAATTTTTTCATCAAAAACTTTACTGCAATTATTACATTGATATTATCAATGATGCTATGAAAGATGGCATGATTGTCGTAATTTGTAGGGTAATTTGCAGTGCATGGTAAGGGCGTGAGTTATAGTTACCTCAGGGTTCGAGATAGAGTACCTTAGTCCCCTGCCATGCATGTGAAGGTTATGTGCAACAGGAGTTTGGGTGCCAAACGGGGGTTTGGCACAGGACATGCTGGCAGCCCAGGCCCAGTGTCCAACCCCATGACAAGCATGGTGATGGACATCTTAGTTTACGTTAACAAAAATAGAAATTCACTGATAACAACAAAAGTTAAAGTGACATTACACTTAGAAGTTGTAATAATAACTTATATTAGAAGTTCCCTTGACATCAGAACCATTTCACACGGCTCTGCTGTTGGTAAAGCATCCCATTTATTATTTCCAACTATGTTATGCACTGTTAAGTAGTATTGATAAATCACAACATTCACCTAAGGGTCTCTTAGTACTATAAAATCAGGGAAGTAGCAGAACAGAAGAAGACACAAAGGTCCATATTTATCAAGGTTTTCAGTTGCCCTTGCATCCCTCACAGGATTCAAGGGCAATGCAAAACCTAAATGAGATTTATCAAGCCATGCAAGGCCACCTTGTGTGGCCTTGAGTCACTTAATAAATCTAAAGTCAATTAAGGCAGCACAAATTGCTGTCTTGCGTTACTCTATGGCAATGAAGCATGAGTAGAGTGTGGGTTTTTTCATGCATCCATCCATGGATTGGGATACAGTCCCAAATTTACCAACATTTGTAGACAGAGGAATGCATCAGAGTTATACTCCTCCCCACCAGAGGCAAAACAAGGAGAAATATCTTTATTTCTCCTCTTTGGTTTGTCTTTCTATGTGTTCTGCATTCTGCACACACTTAGAAAGAGGAAAATGCCTCAGAGGATTGTTTTGTGCCGGAAGGTGCATCTTATGGCAGAAAACCAATCCTGCCTAAAATGCAGGCATTCTTGCACCATGGTGAAAGGGCGTCCCTGCTTTGGTGCTAGGCAGCGAAAAGTGTGCTAGTGCTAGGAAAGGAAATGCAATGGTAAGTTCTGTGCATTCCTGCCCTTCCCCTTTCATGCAGCGCAGCAAGGTGGCTTGCTGCGTCACATGATTTTCTCATAAATATGGGCCAAAGTATTTAATTGTCAAATGCTGGACTAGAAAGCCATGTCTTTAGTGTGTTGCTAACTGAGGCCTGTTAAGAGATAGAATGGATACTGAAAGGCCACTCCATTCCTTAGGGCCAAGTAGCGAAATTCTATGCCTTCCACTTTTAGTTTTCCTGAAGCTTGGAATCATCAAAAGGTTGGTAGATGCTGTCCGGGAGCAGGGACAGCCTTAACGTTAGCAGCACCCTTTGCCACAATGTTTGTTGGCGCCACACAGAATCACCACCTCCGCCATGGACTGCCTCCCTAACATCCTTTAGCAGTGCCCCTCAAAACTCCATCTCTCTCCAGGCAGAAAATTAATCACCAGTTATCTTGACATTTTTACTGTTGCCTGAAAATTGCTGGAGGCAAGGAATGCTGCAGCAGGTGCTTTTAATCTGAAAATCATAATATACTTGTCAATCGGGTGCCTCGCCTGAAGTCAGCACCCCGTGAGGTGACAGCGGTTGCACCGCCCTAGAGACGGCCCTGCTTGAGAGTCCTCCATGGGCATTGTCTAACTATGTGGTCTCATGAGAAACCTGGGACCATAGCCCTCAAAAACTTAAATATTAAACAGCAGAGTTTAAATGTAATATGATTACTTAACGGCAGTCTTTTTAGTTCACATTCATGAACATCAAAATATAACCCAATTTGGCACGATTAACTTCCAGCTCCCCAAGATGGTGTCCACGGCTTCCATAGAGAGCAACGGTTGAATCTTCCCAATGGTACTTAACATGAAGGTATTCTCGTGAAGCATAAAAGAACAACTGTGCAATCTTGTGAGTCGAGTGACTTCTTTATTTCCTAGTGCTGAATAATGTGATTTTAGTTTACCAGTAGGCAAGTGAGAAGAGGTGTTTATAGTAAAAGGCAATCAGTAGCTGCTAGTCTACAAACGCTGGGTATCGAGCTTTATATGAGATGTACTCTTATCTTGCAGTTCCTTCGACTCACTCACTGTACAGGAAATCATATCATTAACATGCTTTTAAATTGACCTATTAATAAAATGAAAATACGATGAGATTGCAGAGGGCTATGTAACTTATTTTAGCAAACAAACGCCTCCAGCATGAGTGCAATTTAGCTGCTTCCATCTAATTATTTAACATCCTGAGCTATTATTTATGATTAGTCGTAATGTCTGCAGAACTCGAATATGCCATTTTCTGTTTTTATCTTTTCCCATTAGAATGACACATGCAAAGGAAAAAAATGCCCCCATTCCATATATTATGGTTCGACTTGAGGCTATTGGATGAGGATACAGGTGCTGACTTCAGAACTTGCAAAATTAGATTTAATAAGGCCAACAATGATCTTATTGGTGTGCACAGAGCAATGGTGTGCTTAGATAACAATATTGGAAAACAAACGTCGTTTGAAAAGAACACATTTTTCCAAAGAAAACCATTTTTAAGTTTTGCATGTCTCAATCAAATTAAGTTTATTAGTCAATTAAAACCATAAACCATTACATATAATACGTTATATATGTACCACTTCTAATATCAAATACAAATACAAATATACAATCAACATTTGAAACATAACAATTTATAAATCTCCCAGGTTCCTTGTCCACAGATTCTATGCATCTTTCATGATTACGGTCTATGGCGGTTCGTTTTACAAATGATATCTAATTATAAGGCCACTCAGTACTTCCTAGAGGCACTTCTGATTACACCCAAACACTTATTATTAGACCTCTAGGCCACATAGTACATAATCATGATACTTTATATATGGCTTAGATGCCGTCAAAAGTCGGCAGGCCAAACAAGCAAGCGCATAAATTGCTATAATGCTATAAATACCGGCATCAAGTGCTAGATTGCTATAGTGTTCGGTGTAAGAGCAATTGGACCCGCTTAACTTAGGATTTCTACTGAAAGCATAGAAAGCAGGTGCATAAAGTGGCATAGTGGTATACATAGAGGCGAATATTGTTAGAATATTATAGTGTATCTGTGAGAGCGGGTGGAGCATCTTGACAAGGTTTGTACTAAAGGCCCAGGGGCAGCAGAACAACATTGTATATGGTTAGTTTAAATAGAAGAAGGGGACAGATGGTGCTTTTGAAAATTTGGTAAGGGCCCTGAGACGGCCAGGTGGAATAAGCGCTAATGGATTCCCATGCCCTTAGCAACTCATCTGTGGGCTTCTCAGAACATTTGTTTTTGCTAACTCACCCTAAGGGGAATTGGAGGGGCACCGGGCTAAATGCCAATTCACTATGGTCCTGATGCCTACGAGACGCGATAGAGGCCAAATGACACACATAGCAACTAGAAGCTATTGTCTATGTTAGGGCACCTGGGCAGCGAGACGGGACTGATGCTGAATGACCTAGCCCCTAACAACCCGTCGCATCTGTGGGCCCTTCAGTATGGTACACCCTAGCGGGCTGATGCAGTTACAGAAAGGGAAGGCAGTGGATTACAAGAGCCTGTTTCCCCCTTAGTAGCCCAACTCTTTCACTGACCGTTTTGTAGCCTACACGTATCTACATTCTCATCCTCAGACTTATTAGCAGGATCTTTAACTAGAACATTACAAATGTCCAAGAATTGCACTAGTCTGACATTAAGCATTACGTTTTGGGGTTTAAAAGCTGCTATTATGGCAGATCTAATCTCCAGTAACTTAAACTCTTTACTTATGAGGGTCCTCTGTGCATAGTATAGTCGTGGGCAGATACATAAGATATTCAGCAGAGATTCATTTGTCTGATGACACAAGTGACATAATGTGCCCCTCAGCAGGACTTCTTGCTGCCATTTTGGCAAGAAGTTCAATATGGGAATCATTCACAGCCTTAGCAATAACAATTTCTGTTTGACTTTCAGAGTTTAATGATCTTCAAAGATGCAAGAAGGTTTATGCTCACTGTAAGAATTCAACACCAATCATCCATGTGAGCGATTAGCAACTACTCTTTTATCCTATATCCAGCTATGCAGTTTTTATGGTTGTATTTACAACTCTTTTAAACTCTTAGGGGATTAAGTCCAGTGCCCATACTTTGCCTAGCCATTACATTTTTATACTATGCTCCATGTATTTCTTGTAGGCATTCCCTCCTCATTTCGGAGGAGACCAGGCTCAATAGCGTTCCCCATAGCATGAATCTCAGCATAAAACAGCATTTGACAAATGCTCCAGTCCTGGCTAGGTCCTGCCTGACCAGTGAGAACTCCAATCTGACTTGGGCGGGCGATGACGATCTTGGTAACCGAACACAGATTTATAAATGTTTGTTATGATATTATCCAAAAGATTAGCGCCTGACCCCCTCAACATTTTCTTGCCATAAGTAACGGTTGGCATCACTTTTGCCTTCATGACTGCCACTAACGGTTGCAAATTGCACCCCTAGAGCGCTTTTACCAGGGTTGAAAAAGCAAAGTACAATGATATGGCTTTGCCTATGATGGCATCATTCTAGGGGATCACCAAGTTCTGTGAGTCCGTTTTGACACCTAGGTATGTGACTGACAAAGTCTACTCAATCATGCCCCCGTAAAGATGCCATTTACATTTATTCAGAATACGTGATTTAGTGAAATAACTCTTTTTTTGTGTTTATCACAAGGCCATTATTTGTGGCATAGATTGCTAGACAGTTGATCTTTCCTTTTAGGCCTACCCTGATGCTACTAAGTAAGAGAAAGTCATCTGCATACAAGATATTACAGATTGGGATGCCACCAAAGGTCGGGGCATGTGGCACTAATGCCACCAGTGCCGAAGAAAGGTCAGAGATACATAGATTAAAGAGGAGGGATGAGAGGACGAACCCCTGCTTTAACCCAATGGATGTTATAACTGCCATTGACAGGTGTATGCCATCACCCATCCTGACCTTTATCCAATTGTAAAGCAGCTGAAGTGCCCTTAAAAGATTGCTTGGGATTCCCAACTGCCGAGCATTTGTAGGAAAGTACCATCTTGCCTGGCATGTTACCCCCATTTTTAACTTATATGTAAGTTTGTTTTTGCCTGTGCCACTGGGATCCTGCTAGCCAGTACCCCAGTGCTCATAAACTGTGCCCTGTATGTGTGGTACCTATCTGTATCACTGAGGCTCTGCTAACCAGAACCTCAGTGTTTATGGTCTCTCTGCTTTTAAAATATTCACTTCAGGCTAGTGACTAATTTTACCAATTCTGATTGGCCAACTGGGACACCCTTATAATTCCCTAGTATTTGGTACCTAGGTACCCAGGGTATTGGGGTTTCAGGAGATCCCAATGGGCTGCAGCATTTCTTTTGCCATCCATAGGGAGCTCAGACAATTATTACACAGGACTACCACTGCAGCCTGAGTGGAATAACGTCCAGGTTATTTCACAGCCATTTTACACACGCACTTAAGTAACTTATAAGTCACCTATATGCCTAACCCTCACTTAGTGAAGGTTAGGTGCAAAGTCACTAAGTGTGAGAGCACCCTGGCACTAGCCAAGGTGCCCCCACATTGTTCAGGGCAATTTCCCTGTACTTTGTGAGTGCGGGGACACCATTACATGTGTGAACTACATATAGGTCAATACCTATGTGTAGCTTAACAATGGTAACTCCGAACATGGCCATGAAACATGTCTAAGATCATGGAATTGTCCCCCCAATACCATTCTGGTATTGGGGTGACAATCCCATGCACCCCTGGGGCTTCAGCAAGGACCCCGGGAACTGCCAAACTAGCTCTCTGGGGTTTTCTCTGCAGCTACCGCTCCTGCCAACCCTCTGACAGATTTCTACCCCCCTGCGGCCTGGGAAGCCCAGTCCCAGGAAGGCAGTGCAAAGGATTTCCTCTGAGCGAGGGTGTCACACCCTCTCCCTTTGGAAATAGGTGTTAAGGGCCTGAGAGGAGTAGCTTCTCCTGGCCTCTGGAAATGCTTTGAAGGGCACAGATGGTGCCCTCCTAGCATAAACCAGTCTATACTGGTTCAGGGAGCCCCCAGCCCCTGCTCTGGCGCGAAACTGGACAAAGGAAAGGGGAGTGACCACTCCCCTGTCCATCACCACCCCAGGGGTGGTGCCCAGAGCTCCTACAGTGTGTCCCAGACCTCTGCCATCTTGAATGCAGAGGTGTGAGGGCACAATGGAGACCTCTGAGTGGCCAGTGCCAGCAGGTGACGCCAGAGACCCCTCCTGATAGGCTCTTACCTGCTTAGGTAGCCAATCCTGCTCTGAGGGCTATTTAGGGTCTCTCCTGTGGGTTCCTCTTCAGATAACGAATGCAAGAGCTCACCAGAGTTCCTCTGCACTTCTCTCTTGGACTTCTGCCAAGGATCGACCGCTGACTGCTCCAGGACGCCTGCAAAATCGCAACAAAGTGGCAAGAAGACTTCCAGCAACATTGTAGCGCCTAATCCTGATGGATTGCTCAACTGTTTCCTGGTGGTGCATTCTCTGAGGGCTGTCTGCCTTCATCCTGCACTGGAAGCCAAGAAGAAATCTCCCGTGGGTCGACGGAATCTTCTCCCTGCTAACGCAGGCACCAAACATCTGCATCACCGGTCCCCCGGGTCCCCTCTCATCTTAACGAGCCTGGTCCCTGGAACACAGGAGCTGGATCTAAGTGACCCCGACAGCCCAGTGGTACTTCTGTCCAAATTTGGTGGAGGTAAGTACTTGCCTCCCACGCCAGACAGTAATCCTGTGTACTGTGTGAACTGCAGTTGCTAGGGCTTCTGTGCACTTTTGCAATTATTCCTCCATGCACAGCCCAGGTCCCCAGCACTCCGTCCTGCATTGCTCAACTCACTGAGTTGACCTTCGACTTCGTGGGACCCTCTTTTGTTGTGCTGAGACGACCGCCATGCTCAGATTTCTTGAAATGCCTGCTCAGGTCCTTCTGCGGGTGCTGTCTGCTTTTGCATGGGCTCTCTCTGTTGCTGTGCACCCCCTGTGTCTCTTCCTCCAAGAGGCGACCTCCTGGTCCTTCCTGGGCCCTGACAGCATCCAAAACCTTCAACTGCAACTCTTGCAGCTAGCAAGGCTTGTTTGCGGTCTTTCTGCGTGGAAACAAATCTGCATCCTCCAGCATGCCATGGGACGTCATCTGACTAAAGGAGAAGTTCATGGCACCTTCCGTTGTTGCAGAATCTTCAGCTTCTTCCACCCAGAGGCAGCCCTTTTGCACCTTCATCCGGGGTTTAGTTGGCTTGTACTCCCCTGGACACTTGCTTGACTCTTGGACTCAGGTCCTGTAATCCGTCTTCAGTGCTTTGCAGTCAGTTGTTGCCTTTGCAGAATCCCCTATCTCGACTTTACTGTCTTTCTGGGGTAGTAGGGTAAATTTACTCCTACGTTTCAGGGTCTTGGGGTGGGGTATCTTGGACACCCATAGTGTTTTCTTACACTCCCAGGGAACCTCTACACACTACACTAGGTCTGTGGTCCATTTGTGGTTCGCATTCCACTTTTGGAGTATATGGTTTGTGTTGCCCCTAGGCCTATTGTCTCCTATTGCATTCTGTTGTGTCCTACAGTGTTTGCACTACTTTTCTAAGTGTTTTAGTTACCTGATTTTGGTTTGTGTGTATATTTTGTGTATTTTACTTACCTCCTAAGGGAGTATATCTTCTGAGATACTTTTGGCATATTGTCACTAAAATAAAGTACCTTTATTTTTAGTAACTCTGAGTATTGTGTTTTCTTATGATATAGTGCTATATGATATAAGTGGTATAGTAGGAGCTTTGCATGTCTCCTAGATCAGCCTAAGCTGCTCTGCTACAGCTACCTCTATCAGCCTAAGCTGCTAGAACACTACTAATCTACTAATAAGGGATAACTGGACCAGGCACAAGGCGCAAGTACCACAAGGTACCCACTATAAGCCAGGCCCGCCTCCTACAGCATTAACCAAAGGATGTCACGTGGGATGCTGTCAAATGCTGCCTTAAAATCTACAAAACACATGTATAATGGTGAGTGGTGGAGTTTGCTCTATTGAGAATTAGACCTGCGGCCATGAGGTTGGTTAATGTACCTTGTTTTCCCACATACCCCATTTGATTCAATGGTATCCTACCTGTGTTTGATGCCCATGTCTCTGAATCCTGCAGCAGTGTTAAGAAGTACTTGAGGTCTGCATTTTATAGTGCTATTAGGTGGTAATTATTGGGCATGTTGCGGCTCCTCCCTTGAAGATGGGATGAATAATGGAGCCATTCCTGCTAGAATGTTGTTGAACAGACCAGCCAGAAAGTTATCCCACCACTTCAGATGTTTTTTAAAGATAGCTTGTGGGATTCCATTTGGCTCCGGAGCGCAATCTGACCAGGATTTCTTGATGATCTTAACCAGTGCATCAGCTGTATACTCAAGTGGGTCAACAGGGTTGGTTTCCTCTGGTGTCTCCTGCATTCACACTGGGTCAGCTGGGTTTCGTAGAGTACCTGAGAAGGGTGTCACTAAGTGCTTGACCCTGTCTTCCTCAGTTATATTTGCAATGTAAGCTGCTCTGGGACCTTTATCAATATTGTTGATCAACCTCCAAATTGCATTTGCATCTCTTAGCTTGGCAGCACACAATATTTTTGTCCAATGTGTTTCTTGCCTATTCCAGTCAAAATGCCACATTTCTTTTTTTAAACTTTTTTCGTTCATTTCGCAGAAGTTATAATAGTTTGTGATCCCCTGCACTGTGCTGCAATTTCCTGAGTGATCTGTTAACTTTGGTTTTCATCATGCAAATGTCTGTTGGCAGCACTGGATGCTTGCGGAGCCCTATGCAAATCCCTTTGCTTGAGCCTTTCGCTAGACTAGCTAGATATTTCAACACCAGGTTGTCGGTCAGAGTTTCCCATGATATTATCAATGTTGTGTCCCCATGAGTGAGTTGCTTGAGAGTTCCCATACCGTCTTTCCCCAGTGATTTTACTGAGCCCGAACTCAGAACTTCAGACGTTTTACATTTTCCAACCTGATGTTTTCTAACAAGGCCCTCGCTAGTTCTTTTATGCACTTCTTGGCCCTGTTCCAAGCTAATAATGGGTGGTGATCGCTTTCTGTGCATGATGGTATAATCCACCACCTGATGAAATGTACGTTTAGTAAGTCGGATCTCTCCTAAAATTTTAGAGGTTGCATTCCGTTTCGTGTCCAAGGGGTTTCAAATACATTTTCTTGCCTATTTTGAACACATCACTTTTATATACGTTTATATGCTGTGTATTTGTGTAGTTTTAACATTGAGTTAGGTCTAAGGAATGAAGTCTGAGTTCTCAACATAAGATCATTGTGTTGATTCCGGCACTGTGCTTTCATTTTTTCATTCTTATAAACCTCACTTCTCTTTCCAAAATGGATAGGCTAGTTAGATTTTAGCATTGAGGCTGCACAAATGTATTGGAAATAATTTTAGATACTAATTACTGTATTGGTCTGCAGGGACAGTAAGATAGTAAAACATACCATTAAAAAAGTTTGCGTTTGATATGCACTTTGGGTCTTCCCTGAATGGCTCTGTGCAACAGCACTTTGAGAAGCAGCATTATGCTGACCTTTCTGAAAAGAGAATTTCCAGCACCACACTATGGGAAAACAAGGTACTTTGTCAATATGCATATAGGGGAATACTTTTGCTGAGCAGTGCAGCAAGTCATCTTGCTGCACTGCGTGACAGAAAAAGGGCAAGAATGCACAGTATTTAAAATAGTATGGCACATTCTTAACATTTTCTCAGTGCTGGTGCACAATGTGCTGCCTAGCAACAATACAGGCTCCAATGCACCATGGTGCAAGTGTGCCTACCTTGTAAGCACGGTTGTTTTTTACAAGAATGGACACCTTCCTCCACAAAAACAATTCACTGAGCATTTATCAATTTTTCTCTTTCTATGTGTGCTGCAAAGAAAGAGGAGAAAACAAAAATAAATAAATATATTTCTCCTCGTTAAGCCTCACATGGGGATGTGAAGCAGTTTTGCAGTATTCCCAGATCTACCACTTATGGTAAATATGGGAATGCATTAAAATCTATGGGTGTTGCATCTCCCCCATGGAATGCCTCCCTGGAGCAGAGTAACACAAAGCAGCAATTTGAGCTGTGTTAATCTGGAATTATCAAGCCTCTCAGGCCACACAAGTTGGCCTTGCATGGCTTGATAAATAGCATTTCATAGTTGTGTCACACTTGCATCCTGTTTTATGGTGCAAAAGCGACACCATTACTGCATAAATAAGGGCCATATTCTTTAAGATCCGGAGTGAAGTTTTGCTGCCTATGCTCCAGCACACCCACTTCGTCTCTCCCCTACCATCTGAGGCACTCTGATTGTCCACCCCTCCATACTGTGGCATTCCTACTTGCTACCTATGCTATCCAGCGTTGCTTGTGTTCCTGTTTAGTGAGGACCTGGCCTGGGTGTTCAGGCTGGACTGTCCCCAGTGGAGCAGGGTCAAGACTGATTTGCAAATGGCTCGGTCCAACACGAAGTGGTGTAGAAAATAACAGTGGACTGGGATGTGGCCTTAGTAATTACCAGCAGCTGAGATTAATTCAAGCATTTCCTCCACCATTTTTTATATAGTTTAGTGTGTCACTCTATGTGGGATGGGTATACCCAGACATCGGTGCCGTGCACACTGTGTCACCGGAAACAAGCTATACCTAGCTGATGAGCCTTATCTGGAATGACACCTGGATGTCCTGGGTCGCTTGTGTTCCTAATCAGAAAGGACTTGGAAGTTTGGGCTCAACTGGTCTCAATGAGCAGGGTCAAGACTGATTTACATCTGCCTGGGTCAAAACTGAGGTGGTGTGGTGTGCAAAATAACAATGGATTGGGATGAAGCTCCAAGTAATTACCAGTGGCTGAGATTAATTCAATCATTCTAGCCATTATTTTTTGTATACTAGCTAGCAAAAGGCACTCCTGCTTGACCCCTATCCTTAAGCACTCTGGCAAGTCCTCCAAGATGCTCCCTTCTGGTTCACCCTCCTTCAAAAAATTCAGGGAGCACAATCTAGTATTGAGACTGTGAAGAGAGTCAGGGAAGACTTCCGGTTGAAGAGATAACAGCAATATGTAAAAATAGGAAAAATATTGATGCAATTTTTGAGTGTACATGACTGACTGTGCATGTCTATGAGTGCAGGTATATTAGTATGGTCAAAGCACAATCATGGCAATTATTAAAAGCTTGTTGGCATCCATTGAATGGTGTCCATTGCCCACAATCTGCTATCATGATGAAGACCCTTCTCTTGAATGATTCTTTGTGGGTCAAAAACTTTGACATGATTATTGAATTGGCTGGATAAATAATGTACAATGGACAAACCTAAAGCTCTAATGAAATTGTGTTTTAAACTATATTGTATGAACAGCTGGCACTACTATTGGACTTCACTCTTAAGCTGTGCACCCTTACATCTCTGTTACAATATCACCAACAATGCACCATAATATGGATCATTTACCTATTTGTTTTTTCTAGAGACTTGGTGGTTAGGGCTTCTCTCCCTGTTGTCTGGGTTCACTATGGGATTTATTACCATTGATTTGTCATTATAAATGTGGACATAGATGTATGTGTAAATATTATATAGAAAAAGTTTGAGCAAAATGCTTACAATGTAATCTGAAATTGTTTATGACAATTACGGTGTGATATATGCAAAATCAGATTGATCTACATTGATAAGACTGCACAGAAAAACAGCACGCGGATCCTGCAACATCAGAGTAGGATCAAAAGCCAAACTACCGGGGCTCCCTTGGTTGAAATCTACAAATTCAACGAACACTCCAGGAAGGATGTCTGATGGCAAATCATTGAGCATTTGATTCCCAGTCACAGAGTTAACAATCATGGTGCTGCTCTAGCGTTGCATGAATTAAACTGGATTAACTCTGTGAGGTCCATTGACCATGGCTTAAATAAAATGGTCAAATGGCAATAAGCTGCATTAATATATTTAGGTACAAATGTAAAGTCCAATTATGTCCCCATTGATTTATCTGTGCTTGACATTGGTGGGTGTCTAAACATAGTACAGTGAATGTTCACTTCATATGCATACATCATAGCAACTTTTCAATCCTGATATATTCAATATTAGTAGATGATTCGTAGTATCTTTAATTATGTATAATGGCTTTGGAAACCCCATGCACACAGTTGTGTTGTATTACAAAAACAAGTATCATTTGCCTATGTTAGTCTTGAACTATATGAATACGCAGCATTTGCCACAGTGAGTTCAATACATGACTCAAATGCATCTTTATTTATGATTTATTCCCAATTCTCTTTAAATAAAATAAATATACCACTTAGTAGGTATAGACACAAACATCTTTTAATTGTGTTACCTTTATGGCCCCACCAGTGAGATGACATGCACCACGCTGAAATATAGGTGTACATTTCACATCTGCCAGACTTAGTAAGGTAGACTTTTTCCCTGTTACTTGTAGGTTTCTCATGACTATCAGTACTACTTCTTTGCTATAGTAAGATGTAATTTTGATTGATGTCCAGAGTTAAGATACCTGACCGGCTACATTCATTCTGAGAGCAAATCTATAATTTAGAGATTCTATAAAGGCTCCCTTAGCTTGATATTCTAAAGAAGTCTGTGGAAGACACAAGCCTCCTTCAGCATCCTAAGTCCCAGAAAACTAGATTTATTTTGTTTCATAATCATTACCATCAACTCAATCAGCTACTCAATCTGTGAAGCCGGTGGCATCCTCAAAAGTGCCAAAGTGATTTTGTCAAACTAAATGTGTTACCAGTAGTGGCATGGTTAATATAGTTTCTTAGAGTTGGGAAATGAACATTAGACCTCAGTTGTCATTAAGGGTAGTGTCACAAGGGTATCCATGTTGTACATCCATTTATGGTATTCATGTTCTACATCCATTTGTTCTATGTACATTTACACCTGTCAGAGATCTACAAGTGAATTTATAGGGACTTGGGGATTCACTCTATAAGCTTGCACAATCAGTCTGCCTTTTCAGACTTCTTAAGGCTGCTGTTATTGTTAAAGTCACATTTTTCAGCCACTTAATAAAAATTGTGCCTCTGGTTAAAGGCACCCTGTATCTTAATTTTGTTCCAGATAGGCTGACCATGAGTCCAGGAACAGGATGTGTTCCAAAGATTAATTCTAAACTCCCTTTAGAACAAGAGAATGTTCTTCTAGTCTCTCAGCTCTGGAAGGAGATATATTACAGGTATTATATATTAAACATGTGCTCTTAATTTACTTGCACATGAAAAATGTTTAATTTGTGCAGTCCTTTCTTGATCATGTTTGGAATGACTAAGAAGGGCAAGTGACCAGCAACTCCTATTATTAGTCATTCAGTGAAATGTGCATTTATTTCTGAATTGAAAGCAGTAAATTAGAAATCCCTGTTTACCTGTGTATTAGCCTACTGATAGCTGGTCTGCCAGTGAGAAAATGGCCTGGATGTGACAAAGTGTTTTTCTGCCCCTTTCAAGAAGACCTGCTATGGTGGACCCATGAACTTCAATACCTAGTAAAAGGCCTGCCCTATCATAATTAAATGTAAGGTGTGGTTTGGAGAACTGAAACCTTTCTGCTGTCAGCCCAGCTGGCCCAAACTTAGTGGGAAGGAAGCTAACCCCTGGAAACAGTTTTGAGTGACATCAAATGAGGGGACAGCTCTGTTATCTGGGCCCAATTCTTGGCATTTGCATTGGCTCTGCACAAGGGAGAGAGGGTTTCTCCTCATTGAATTGTAGGGAACATGGACACTGAAGGATTGTTTCAAGTAGTACAAACAGGCACTGCTGAGAAAGTGGTTAATGTTGCACCTAGAAACTTTTACCCTATTCATTAGGGCCTGGAATTTTCTCACCCACAAGGCACCATCCACAGGAAACTCTCTGTTCCTTCGGAAAGTCAGAAGAGGACCCTGCTTAGTGTAAACTGAGAGGGCCCCTGAAGGACTGGACCTGCTCCTTCCTGTATCCAGGGCAAGGAAGTGGACTTTGGGAGTCAGTGTATTGACCTCCTGTGTGGGTACAGAGACACAACAAGTTGACACACCTTTTTTTACTGGATAATCATATGCCCATTCACACATAGACTTGCACAGAACCCTGAACAAGGCCTTTGCTGAACCAAGCCTTGAATTCCTAAGAGCCCTTCTGAAGCTTAGTTGCCTTGGTCAAGAGCTGATGGAAGAAAAGAGTTAAAAAATGTTTGGGAAGTTGAAAAAAGTCTTAATTCTATTTTGCTGACAAAGTCTGAAGGTAAAATCTTTGACAGAGCTCACTCGCATAGTGCAGCTGATTTCAAGGTTCATGGCAGTCAGCATCAAAGTGAACCCTAATTCACAGTCTACCACAAATATAGTCAATCTTTGGTCCCTACTGCTTTCAGGCACTATTTTCACTTAAACCTTTAAAAACTAACACCTCTTGTACCCATTATTAGATGTTATAGGTTTGGTGTAATTTTGCTTGTTAAAAGTGACTCTATTTTTCTAATTTAGTTTAGGATTTTATTGCTTGATGTATTGATTTTATTAATATTTTGGTATGGTAGTATATAATCGATTTACAGATTGTCCTAAGTTGAGCGTGTCTACTGGGATAGAGTTATTATTCCTTGAGGTGAGCATCCACCCACCCCAATTAATAATCCACTTTCTTATAACCATATTTTACCAAAAACAGTGATAGACATATTTACAAAAGATCTCTAAAAAGCAGCTTCTGAAAGATGTCTGGTATCCAGTGATATATAGGCAAGTAAAAAGAAATACACCAGCATACATATTTTAAAATATGTTTCACATTTCTTTTTTCTTCTTATTCAAATAAAGTTTTACCAGCATCATTGTCCTGGACTGTTCAATAAAAAAATATGTTTTAAAGCGAATCACTGTCAAATGGTATTGCATTAAGCTGCTCCTTAACATCACAATGTGCAATGTCTGTAGGTATACACAAATGTCATTGGTATAAAGTGTAAATGCTCTAACGTTTAAAATATCAACTTTAAAAAAGATGGGTGTCTAATCACCATCCCCTTTTAAAGAGGCATCAATTAAGATCAGAATTTCCCTCTTCCCCACTGACTCCTTCACTTCCACACCTACTCTCTCATCCTTTACTTGTTATTTCCCAGTCCCATGTCTGAGGGATGACTAAAGGAACCAAAGAGTGTGAATGAAGAAACAGAGCAAATAATTGACATACTAATGCCCGTATTTATATTTTTTTAGCACCGGATTTGTGTCATTTTGTGACGCAAAAGTGGCGCAAACTTGCAGAATACAATTGAATTTTGTAAGTTTGTGTCAAAAAGCAGTGCAAATGCGGCGCTAAAAAAGTATAAATATGGGCCTAAATGTTTTAAGCTGCTCTTACCTATACACTTTGGCTATGAACCCCTTTACTTTTCACTTAGGGCCTCATTTATATCTTGGCGGTAAGGATAATCCTTTACGTCAGCGACAGAGTATCTTTACCACTAACATTATGGACCGGCATGCAACTTAAATGCATGCAAATCATTCTCTGCCTCTGCCTTGACCACACACCTCTAATACCCCAATGGAGTGAGGGCCATCAGTGAATAGATTAGGTGTCCACCCACCTCATTTAGATGGGTGGAAATATAGCTTTTTTTTACTGTCCATCGCCCCTAGGCAATCCCTGTTAGTAAGGGGCAGTAAAAAACAAAAAATGTCACTCTGCATGGGAGATAACTCAAAATTTCTCTATATTTTCAAATAGAAAATACCACTTAGGGATTTTCTTTTTTACAAATAAAAAAAAAGTTTGACAGCTGGCTCTGCCATGTTGAAGAACCATGTAACAAATTTAAAAAAGCATTGAAAGGAACCACAGTGATTGCAGTTCCCGCCAATGCTTCAGAAAGGACTGCCGGATTGGCTGTCATTTCTAAATTTGACAGGCAGGGTCTTGATCAGGGCAACAGAGTAATATATTCCATTGCCCTGATGGAGTTTGCTCCGTCCATCAAATTTAAATCAGGCCATTAGTCTCTTTCATCCTGTACTTTTGCTAAAGAAATTGAAAAGGTGATTAAGCGGGCCCCTGCTCATTATAACCCAGTACTTAATTTGCAGGCCATGGATGAGGATGTGAAGATGTGTTCGGCACACACTGTGCCAAAGGACTTAGCTGCTCTTCAGTGATGAAGATGCTCAGGTTTTGTTCCTGAGCTCGCTGTGTCATAGAATTCTAGCTTTAACTCAGTGATAAGACCCAACAAATCTGAAAGTCATCTAAGGTTGCTTTTATTCCCGTGAAGAGGGAACATGGTCCGCTGGTTTGGGTTGAGCCACTCTTATTGGAGCAGGAACAAAAATTATTTCTATATCATTGGCACTTATCTGAAATGAGAAACTGAGACAAAAAAGGTGACGTGGAATGGGGAGCTGAGATTAAGTAAATCAGTCCAAATAAATCCTCCCATCACTTTGTGTTGCTCTCACCATTTACCTTCTCTCTATTTTATATCTATGTCAAATTGCATCCTTTAAGGCCAAAGAGACCAAAACCTACTTGTATAAATTGAGTAAGAATAGATATACTCAATAGAGTAAACATTTGTCCCATATCTCCCCCACTTTTATATCCTTATATATTCAATCTGCTAATGCTCTACTCACTCCTTCAACCTCTTGTCCCTGGTTTAGATAGTTTCCCCGTAACTTTTTTTCTGTTCATCCATCACCACAGTAGTTTCAAAAGATGTGTTTTCAGAATCAAGTGTACACTCAGTATTACTAAGTTGTTGCAGAGCACAGTGGGAAAAGTAGATAAAGTAAATCCTTTCGTCAATAACAGGTCTCTTTTAAGTCCTGTGCTCTCTGCACTCCCATTCTTGATGCCAGTTTTAGTGTTACAGATAATGGTAATCACAAGTCCCATTCAGCTTCCTAAAACTCCTTAATCAGCACTGTTGAACGGTGGGAAAAATTGTAGAACATGAAGTGGCTTGGTTGTGTTTCAGGTGGTCAGGACAGAATAGATGTGCCTTCAGCCCTTTACTCTCAACAGATGCTGCTCATGTACATTTAATAATACAGAATAGGTTGTGTGTTAGAACACAGTGCGTATTTATTAGAACTAATAGACAGCTGCTGTTTTGTTTCCTAGTGGATACGGGAGCATTTCGATAAATGACAACCAAACAATTTGGCAACACAAGGCATATATTAAATGCACACTCCCATAGTCTACTACAAGTATAAATAGCTTGCGGTGCTCAATCACATTGCTGCCATAATGTGTTACCGGAATCCTATACAGCAAACCGGTAATAACAACCACAAGAGACAATTTTAGTGGAGCACACAAACACATCAACTATATGCAAAGTTCAAAAGACCAATTATGTCTTATAAACAAGGTTACAGAACTCTCAATTCTTTTAACAAAAACATGTTAAAAATTGGTAAACATGGTAATTGGTTCTCTTAGCATGGTCTAAGCCTCCATGGCTAAAGTGGTTCTGAATAGGCCCAGAAGATCAGCTATATTGTATGCACTGAAGGAGCTTCACTGTTTACCAGTGAAACAGGGAATAACCTTCAGATCCTTGTGTATAGTTTTTAAAGCACTTCGTGGTCTAGGACCAACCCCCCTCCCCACAAGACAGACTTCGAAGATACCCTCCAGGAAGATGTCTTTCTTTTTCATCTGCTAATTTTATCAGCATTGCCAAATCTATGATGATAAGATGGAGCGGGCATGCATTTATGGTCAGAGCAGCCCAGCTTTGGAATAAGCTTCTAGCTACTCTCAGATTCTTTGTTGATGTGTTGCATTTTAGGAATGCTCTGAAAAACTGGCTTTTTTCTTCTTAACTTTTTAGATTTTCATCAGAATCCATGCAGCTGGTTCATGTCCTGGAGAGGCTTAGAGCACCAGGATACCATTTTGGTGACAGTGTGGTTTATATATGTTTGAAAACAAGAAAGAAAGAAAGAGAGAGAGAGAGAGAAAGAAAGAAAGAAAGAAAGAAAGAAAGAAAGAAAGAAAGAAAGAAAGAAAGAAAGAAAGAAATGAAGGTGCGTAGTGAAGCATGAAAGAACGATCCTAAGCTGTGGTATCTGATGTACAGAATAACATACCCATGATTATGCCACCTCTTAACAGTTTGGTGTAGGTATCAAGTGATTTAGATATATGAAAATTTACTGAGGATAGTAGATTTATTTATCTTTTTACTTTGTTTTGAAGTCACTAATGCTAGATATTGGATCTCAAAACATGAAGAGCTGATTGGGATGAGATGTATAGAGGATTCATGATTTTCAGTGGAAGCCCTTGTAAGTTGGTAGCTGCCATGCTGAGGGATAATATGCCACTCATATTAAAGTGTTAAATCAGCAAGTTAAGAGGTAACTATATTTTCATTAATGTAAAAGAGAAGAAACAACTTTAGATAATGGAAGGTATGTTCCTGCTTCATGGACCACCTGAAGTTGTTTACAATATAGATCACACCATCTTGAATCTATCTTCCAAGGTGGACATGCCCATGAACTCTGGTAGCAAAAAGAGAAATAAGAAACAAGAACATAGTAGGGAAGCGGTAACTAATATTGTCTGTATAGTCCAGGAGGTTAATCTACAGATAAAAGGCAGAAATAATTCACACTCACTAGTGAAAGGCTTCAGTCACATACAGTGCAGCTCAAATATTGACATTCAGGTTCTTGGGACAGAAAAGTCCCTTGCATAGAGATAGACATACACCCCTGCCCTAAGTGCCAAACCTGCAACAATATTTGATCCCCAGTGCTGATTTTTGTTGTCATGGGTGAGCAAGGATCATGCATTGCATAGTCCTGTTTCCAGGGCTGCAGTGTTATTGGACCAGGAGAGACACCAAAAGTGGTAAAAGGCTGCTGCCTTTGCCAAGAGATAAGTAGCACAAGTGCGGTGATGATAGAATACAGTATGCTTATCATGATAAGGAGAAGGTAACAGGCCTTTTTACCTGTGTCACAGAAGTGTGGTCTTCTGCCTTAGACATATAAAATTCTGCAGCAGTGCACTTAACACACCTTTGATCTACATCAAATTAGTATGTAGAGCTGTGCAGCACTTGCGTGTTATGCGCATGTGCTGGGTGTATGTGAGTCTATTAATGGTGCAATGCACGGATGATTCTGGGTTTTAGTTTAGAAGACCCAGGGTTGACCGGAGAAGCACGAGGAGGTAAAAGACTGACCCAAAGACAGATTTGCAGATTGTTGTATTCCTGAAAGCGGGGTAGGACACACACACTAGAGGAAGAAGAGCCAATCTCTTCAGTACACTTCAAAGGATGCTCTATGATTCAAGGAAAGATTACTGGAAAGGGGCCTGGACACATATTAGGAAGGAGATGGGCTGCTAAAAGAATCATAAAGAGTAGGGCCTGGGTGCTCGGGTAACCTTTTGAGGCAAACCTCAGTCTGGTTGACATCCAGGTGTTAAAAACTAATCACTCCCCTCACATGGCCTGTATTTGGAGGCTATGAGTTTTCGAGTCACTTCTGATGTAACAGACTGCTTTCTGGAGGAAGTGCAGGGCAGAAGATAAGAGGGCACTTCAAAAGCAAGCATATCCTCACAAACTTCAAAGATTCACACACTAAATCACATTTTGTGTCTGGAAATGAACTATGAGAAGTGAAACTTGAGAACTATAAAACTGTCGATGATCAAGCAACCAGACTATGCGAGGAGGAGAAACTCTGCAAGACTTCTGCCTTTGACCAGGGATGAGGACTATGGACTGTAATTTCCCAGCTGGGCGAGGTGATATCACCCATTTGGGTGGGGGGGATGTCACCCATGGAAATTAAAGACCTGTATTCCTGTATCCTGGAACACCAGTGCCTGCCTATTTGCCAATACCAATGTACACTGGAGAAAGAATAGAGTGCTGGAAGGAGTGAGGTCCAGTGGGGTATCCTGATGAGTTGAACCTTGTTGCAAGGTGTGCTGTACCTATCAAGTTGTCAACTCTATGCAGCTTTAAGTTGATGAACCCCTCAACAGAGGAGTCCTCTGTGAAGTTAGTTGAGGTTGACATCACTGCCATACAAATCGGGGCATAGCCCATGTGTATGGGGAAGTCACTGACCTCGGGTGCCACAGGGGGCCAGCATGCCAGCATGATGAATACTGATCAGGCTTCATCCCGTGTGCTGAGTGAAGTCAGCAATCACATATACCATAGACAGCCACCATGAAGAGGAAGTTACTGCTGTGCCGATTGGGCTCTTGCCTGTATGTAGAGTAAGGTTGGTGACCCCATATGTCAGAGGGGGCCATTGCACAAGTACCATTGTCTGGTTCAACAGCGACTACCAAGGTGATTGTGCAACCCCTGAATGAGTAGCAGAATCAGAGCAACCAACCCCCACCTATGGTGGGGATCAGAGGAAGTTACTGTCTCAACAGAGGCAGAGCCGTGAACACATAGCACCTCCCTTGTAAAGCCATGAGTGCTTCTCACCAACAGCAGCTTCTGAGCTGCCCATGAGTGAAGTGCTCCTTGAGACTCTGGTCACTCAATTTCTGCAGGGGCGGGTAAGAATGATCATGGGGCCAGAAGGCACTGGGGATCTTGATATGCCACATAGCAAGTGCCATAGACCTGTTCCCTCCCGGACGACTACTGCGACCAACAGGTGATCGACCAACAGGTGGGTGGGGGGGTTCACCTACCGGTGACAGGGAAGGAATTCCCTGTTACCATTAGCCCTACTGCCATGATTTTTGTGACGGTGCTACGGCAACGGAAAACATGGCGGTAGGCTGGGTCACAATACTACCAGTGGTGCTCTGGGGGCCGCCGGGTCAGAGATGAAGATCTCCCACCCGGTAGTTCATACCGCCGTGGCGGTATGAGTGGTGTTGTGGCGGGTTGCCAGCGGCAAACCAGCCACGATCCTAATGTGGCGGTATGCACCACCAGCCTGTTGCAGTGCTACCTCCACTTTACCCTGGCAGTCAGAAGACCGCCAGGGTCATAATGACCACCTTAGTGTTTGCCCTCCCGGATGACCACTGCGACCACCAGGTGATCGACCGACAGGAGTGTGGGGGGGTTTGTCTGTTGTGTGTGCGTGCCACAGTGCGTGTTGGCATGTCTGTATTGATACGTGAATGAATGCGTATTGGGATGTATGAGTGAATGCGTTTATGGTTGTGGGGGGTGGGGGCAGTTGTGTTGTGTGTGCCTGTGTGCGGGTGCATGAATCGGTGTTGTGTATGTGTGCGTGTCTGCAGGTGTGTGCCCATATGAGTGGGTTGGGGGGGTTAGTGTATGGATTAGGGGTGGGGAGTTAGTATATGGAGGGGGATAGGGGTTAGTGTATGGAATACAGTGGTAGGGGAGTCAGGTGCTTACTGGGGGGAGGGAATCACCTACCGGTGACAGGGAAGGAATTCCCTGTTACCGTTGGCCGTACTGCCATGATTTTCGTGGCGGTGCTACTGCCATGGAAAACATGGAGGTAGGCTGGGACACAATACTACCAGCGGCACTGTGGGGTCTGCCGGGTCAGAGATGAAGATCTCCCACCTGGCGTTTCATACCGCTGTGGCGGTATGAGTGGTGTTGTGGCGGGTTGCCAGCGGCAAACCCGCCACGATCCTAATGTGGTGGTATGCACCACCAGCCTGTTGCAGTGCTACCCCCACTTTACCCTGGCAGTCAGAAGACCGCCAAGGTCATAATGACCACCTTAGTGTTTGCATTAACCCTGCTTACCTCCCCCTCTTTCCTTTTGCATTCCCTTCACTTTCAGGAGCCTATTTACTTCTTTTTACTTTCTTTTCTTCCTTTTTTATCCCATTTTCTTGTTGCAGCGGCAACCGCTCATTTGCACTTCTTAAAGTTATCCTCTTCACCTTTCCAGTCTATTTTCCTTCCTTAAATCATTGTTTCCCCTCATCTTTTCCTAACCAGGATTAAAACATTTACATCTTTGATTTTTTTATGTGACTTTTTAAAATGTAGAATTATAATCTACCCAGGAAAACACTGAGGGAGAGGGCAAAGACCAGCATCAGGAGGAGGGACAGCATAGGCATGAAGCTGCTGGAATTAGTGGTAAGTCGAATCCTTTCTCAGGGACAACTCCTGCATTAGTTAAGGTATTGTTTTCCTTTTTTGCTCCTAAGCCAAGCCCCAATCTTTTTTTTTTTTTTAATATTCCACCTTCTTTAACCTATGTTTCTGTTTCTGCCACTTAGCCATTTAAATATTGCATAGAAAACAAGGTATGCTGCCCAAAAAACATCAACAACTATCACAACCCATCCCATCCCATCCCACTACCATTCCCATCACGGCACATGCTACATTTGTTATCTCACATAACTTCTGATATTTCTTTTTATGCCATCTCTTACACTGGTCTGTCATCTTTTAAGTTCTGTTATCCACCACATCTCTTAGTAGCCAAACCTAAACCTAGCTCAAGAGTTAACCTAAAATATCAGTTTTACTCCATACCTAGCCCTAATTGAGCAGTATTATTTGTTGGTGAAAATGTCAGCCCTCTAATTCATTTATTTACACTTTTAATTTGACTAAAAAAGTTTTTCTTCTATTATGCAGGTGGACATGAACGAACTAATGCCAAATACTGCAAATAGTAATTATGTGATTTATATTGGAACAAAAATCTCAGGAACACAGAATCAAATAAAACATAATTTACAGTGTCCCTAGTGAACAACAATGTTGTGTGACTGTCTGACTATACTGATGTGCTTGCAGTGAGTATTACAATACATGTTTATTTCAGTTCAGGAAGACCAGGAAGGCTCCTCTGAGTCAGGGACAGATAGCTGAAATCTAGGGAGATCAGTGTTCTGTTGTGCCACCATCAAATGGAGGCAATTGTGTGTGCCCATCTGCATGATTTGATGTCCCTTGAGCACCCTCCATTAAAAAAAGCTGTGTACTGCCCACCCACTCCTGTCTCTACTAAGAGATACTAACAATCTACAGAATAGATGATTCACATTACACATACTGCCACCCTAAACCCAAGCATTTCTTCCTTCCAGTTCTTACCTGAGTGGGAATGTATTCTCTGATGCCTCCCCCAAAAAGCTGTTGCTACAAGGTTGTTACCAAAGGGGCTAAATGCTAGTAGCATGTCAGATGCAAACAGAGAACACATCATAGGAAACCAAAGGTCATCTTATTCTGAACAGGGTAGGTGAGTCTGCAAACGGTCTCTCATTCTGCAACACAAAACTAATAGAAAAAACAGTGACCAGCATAAATCAACACAGTGTGCAGAGTAATTTACTAAAGCAAAGTTAATGAGCATTGGGGTCACTGAAGGAGGCGACGTAGGCAGAATCAGCAGGAAGAGTGGTCCACTCTGGGATTTAGATTGTGAACAAAAGTACATACTACTTACCATTGTTTAAATGTATTTTCTGTACTATTAGTCCCTCTATTGCCAAGGTAAGGAGAACGGTGAGGCCAACATTGACATTTGTAGCGTTTAGCGTTGCTTACACCATATCTGTACCAACCAGTGTGGTATCAGTTGGTGGAAATAATTAACAGGATGATAGATGTCATAACTTGGAGAAGACGATTAAGGAATCAATCAATGGATGGGTGGTGGGTATTTGTGAAATAGTGATAGAGACACATACACAGCATTCAGCAACTCTATAACCACATCACATCTGTCATGGAAGGAAAATGATAGTTAAGTTAACCTATTCAAACATTCTTTAGCAGCCCACAGACTCCCACCATAGATAGTATCTGCCTAGAATGAAATGCAAATTAGAAATTGTTTTATAGTAAAAGTGAATAGCATTATGCTGTGTACAAAAGGTGCAAATTAATTCTTCTGTCATTGTCCATCTTAGAAACTGGGCTGAACCGCAGAGGAAGAGTGCCATGGAGGTCCTTTTCAGAAGAGAAGGCAGTTTGCACTCTGTCCAAGCAGGGCAATGGAGATTGCTCACCCCTTTGGTAGCTTGACACAAGCAGTCAGGCTTATTTCAAAGGCAATGTTTAAAGCATTTGTATCAAAACACAGTAATAAAGTGAAATCACTACAAAATGGACACCACACCAGTTTAGAAAAATAGCCAATATTTATCAAAATCAAACAAGACCGAAACAACACAAACATAACATACACGTCAAGATGTGAATTTTTAAAATAATACCTGGTTTGCGTGAGAAATAAAGAAGCACGGGCGAGTGTACATCAGAAAAGTCAGTGAGTCATTGATTCCTTACTCACAAGTGAGGCCGTGCATTGTTCTTCTCTGGTCGGCTAGGCTTTCCCGTAAGAGAGAGATGCACTGATTTCCAGACAAGACACCTTGGATGCGTGCAGGTTCATGATGATTTTGACTCCCAGCGACAATGCGTGAGAAATCCAGCCACACAGTGTTGGAAAACTGCGCTATGTGGGGTTTGCGTTGTTTTCAGCAGCCGCAAGCAGGTGTTGCGTCATTTCTCCAGCCGAGATGCAGATGATGCATCGATTTCCCACCAGCGATGTAGGTGGTGCAACGATTTCTGCTTCGAGGCGGGTGCGTTATTTTTACAGCCACTTTGCAGGTGGTGCATCAAAATCTTCCCCTCATGGCTTCCTGTGCATGGATTTCAGTCCTTCTTCTACCAGCTTTATCTTTCAAGGCCTTAGGGACTGGATAGGGCACCACTTGGCAGGTCAGGAGTCTCAGCAGAGAGTCCAGGTGCTGGCAGAGGAAGTCTTTGATGGCCCTGAGACTTCAAAACAGGTGACAAGCTCAGTCTAAGCCCTTGGAGATTCTTCACAAGCAGGAATGTAGCACAAAGTCCAGTCTTTGCCCTCTTTCATGCTGAATAGGCAACCTCCGGCCAACCCAGCAAAGCACAGTCACATGAAAAGGGCAGCACTCCTCCTCCAGCTCTTCAGCTCTTCTCCTTGGCAAAGGTTCCTCTTGGTTGCAAAAGTAATCTGAAAATCTGGGGTTTTGATCTACTACTTTTACCCCTTTATGCCTTTGAAGTAGGCAAACTTCAAAGGAAACTCTGTTGTTCACAAGATCCTGCCTTGCCAAGGCTTGGCTTCAGACTCACACCAGTGGATTGAAGACTGCATTGTGTGAGGCCAGGCATGCCCATTGAGGTGTAAGTGATCGCTCCTCCCTCCACTCTAGCCCAGATGGCTCATCAGGATCAGCAGACTTCACCACAGCTCCCTTTGTGTCACCGTCTAGTGGACATTCACAAACAGCCCAACTATCAGTCTGACCCAGACAGGGAATACACAAGTAGGCAGAGTCACAGAATGGTTTAAGCAAGAAAGTGCCCATTTTCTAAAAGTGGCATTTTCAAACAGCCAATTTAAATACCAACTTTACCAAAATATATATTTTTAAATTGTGAGTTCAGAGATCCCAAACTCCAAATTCCTATCAGCCCTCAAAGGGAAATTGAACTGTTAGAACTTGTAAAACACATCAGTACATGTCTCACCTCACCCTGCCCATGTGGCTACCTAGGGCCTACCTTAGGGATGCCTTACATGTATAAAAAGGGAAGGTTTGAGTCTGCCAGGTCAAACTGGCAGTTTAAAACTACACACGCAGACACTGAAGTGGGAAGTCTGAGCCATATTTACAGGGCTACTCATGTGGGTGACATAACTAGTGCAGCAGGCCCAATAGTAGCATTTGATTTACAGGCCCTGGGCACCCCAGCGCATTTTACTAGGGACTTATTAGAAAATCAAATGTGCCAATCATAGAAAAGCCACAGGGAACACTTGCACTTTAGCACTGGTCGGCAGTGGAAAAGTGCCCAGAGTAACTAAAACAGCAAAAACAAAGTCCAGCACACAGTCAAGACATAGGATGCAGAGGCAAAAAAGTTAGGGGAGATCACACCAAGGATGCCAGATCTTACAGCCGCTGTTACCTTCGCCTTGCCCAAATGATGCTAAAAACAGATACCACAGTTTGAGTATATCTGTGTAAATAGAATGGAACATGAACGTTGCTCACAGAACATTTGCCAAGTCTACATATTAAACCGGCTTCAAGCCTCTCAAACTTGCCTTCTTTATCATCAGTATCTCATGCATATAGTGAAGAATTCCCCAAACCATTTGCTCACAGTCTAGAAATTCCTCATGCTAACTCCCAAATCTTGTATGCCTTTTGTCTCTCATCCACTTTTATTTCTCTGCATGACAACCGGCTTTGACATCATGGATAAATACATAGGCCTGGATTCATTCCATCCCATTTCAGTACACAGCAAAAACATATCCACACTTCCAAAAGATTCATGTTTTGGGTTTGATATTGAATTATCCAGATGGATACTCCAATGTCTATGTGATGTAACCTTCCACCTGCAAATGTCCTTTTAAGTATCACTTTTTTCGTCATCATTGTTTCTTAATTGAACATTCCTAAGGACACTTAATTGTCACTGGGGTATGTGTAAATCTGTCACCAATGTGGACACATTCCTATCTTTCCATTAATACAAATTGACATAAAAAATCCCATTGGTTGATATAGACTGGCTTACATGCATCTTTGTGAGGGTCTAATGCTGCATGAAAATTACTTGAATACTTCTAATGAAACATATTTCTAACGCATTTCAGATAATGAATGAATCCATTGTGCACATTTTCCGTCCTTTTGGAGCAGATGCTCATGAACATATTGTTGTTGTACCAACGTACCAAAGTAAAGTCTGAAACATCAACTGTATCATCAGTGCATATTATGACATGTCTGTAGTAATAGGGCATGTATTACCTACTCACATTTGTGATGCACATTACACCTAACGCAATCCTCAAATGGGGCATGTTTGGTATGAATGTCCCCCACACCATGGAGAAAATAAAGGTACCCCTTTTTTGCATGCAGACGTGTCTGCTCAAAACAGTATTTGGCTTGTTTGTCGTGAAGAAGCAAGTAAAAACCCTTAGCATAAAACGGTATGCCAAATACAGCATTAGACACAGTCTGAAAACTTACACCTCCAGAAATCCTCATCTGCATTAGATGTGTGTTAACTGACATGGCTGCAAATTAATAAGGTTGAACAACAAGAATAGCTACATACAATAACTCACCCCCTTGATGCCGGTGTTGGATCCTCAACTGCCCATTAAGCTCTGGGTAAGCCACCGCACGGATGAGAGTCATTAGGAGGGTCAGAGTGCTGTGCATGTGCTTGCCACATTGGAAGGCCTGGCCAAACAGTTCTTGGGCTGACTTTCTGGTCCAGCATCAGAGGTCTTCCCACCTCTTTCTGCACTGCAGGCTGCACCGCTTATGGACCCCTAGGATCTGCCCCTTCTTTGTGATTTCCTTCCATATGTCCAGCTTTTCGTGGGCATTGACTTGTATGACTGAGAAAGAAAAAAACAACAAAAAAGGTTTTGAGTGATTTTGTTTGTCTGTAATGGTGTGACACAATTTTGTTGTGTCTCTCACATGCATTTCCAAAATAGTATTTACAGATGTTTTTCAAACATTTAAAATGTTCTAGGAAAAACTAATTGTCAGTGATCTGTTGAGTACCCTCAACACTGTCTATCTCCTCATGTTACCAATCCAGGCCACAAACATCACATAGGCCAGGGTTATAAAACTTTTCCCATAGTGAGAGCCAATCCTGATTAGTCCAAATCATTATGAGACACTAAAGGACAAACAACCTTTACAAGATTTGCACATAACCCATGCACAGCTACATTGACTTCATGCCAAATCTTCAAAGAGCCAGATACTATGGTCTGCACTACATACAGTGGCATAACAAAGGCCCCTGCAGCCCCCTTGATGGTGGTGGCATCCGAAATCCTGGAGGCCCCCTCTACATAGTATGCAGGCCTGAAAGCTCCAGAGTAAGTCTGCAGGGGGGCCCTCCACGCACTTTGCAGGGGCCCCTTTTAATATTTGTTACACCACTGACCACATACAGTGACTAAGGGTAGTATGGAAAGACAACTATGTGTCAGTGAGAGCATGGTGTTGGGTGATGTATGAACAAGTGTGTTTAGTATTGGGCTAAATGTGTATGGATGATTAAGAGCCCGTGACATTTAGACTTACAGCACAGGAAATACCTTTCCCCATATGTGGCACAATGACATGTTTGAAACACACTGATACTCTTATTTCTAATTGTGGGATATCATTTCACTTGACCAAACAGTATCAGAGAATTCCACAACTTTGAAGATTATTCTTGTACTTTACGTTTCTCTCTTTTCTACATCGGCTGTATGTTTTCACCTATACTAGTGGTATTGTGTTGACTTGCCACTGGAAGTAAGGGTCCAGCAGTTTGTCTAATGAAATCTGGAATTGTGAGTAACATGAAAAGAAAACTGAGATTATTCCTTCAGGTGACTTCTCATTTCAATGTACAGACATTTCTAACATGCTCAAACAACATTATGTACCCCCCTTAAATCATTCCAAGTTTCTAAATTTATTTTTGTATTCATTTAATTAAAACCATTACAACCTTTGCAGTGGAAAGACAAAGCACAATTGTTAGGCGGTGCCAGACCTCAGGGTAATAAAAACAAATGAATATTAGCAAACAAATTCAAAAGGTTAAAAGTGATCAAGGGATAATATATTTGATCAGAAACACACAATTAATTAAAAACGGTGAGGTTGCCCAAGTGCTAAAGCAAATAGGCATCAGCAATGCTAACTATTTGTCATTTTAAAGCAGCAGGTTGATTAAAAGTGCAAGTGCGTAATAATAGCAGCTGTGTAGTTGTTAAAATAGAAAGTGTTGGCAGCTCTCAAATACTTATATATTATAAAATTGGTCAAAGATAATTGGCTGCAGGAAAACATTGCACACGTTTATGTAATGTAAAAGCAGGAGACCGCTCCATTTCTGCCCCTTTGAATGCTCAAAAAAAGCACATCAGCGCTAGAAGGAGCAGTTGGCATTACAAAGCATCAAATTTATGAGACTGGTTAAAATTCAGATCCTGCCACATCTTGTGCAGGTACTAACATAGGTGGTGCAGTTAAGTAGAACCTGCTCTCCATGGGGCATGATGAACAGTGTTGCGGGCAGGTATACATTAGCCAGTTAGCACCACACAGGGAGGACTTCTGGTAGTCCAAGTGATTTTACTTATGTTAAGGACTTCTCCCCTCCCTGCAAATATTTAATTGTTTGCATAATTGTTCTTGGGTCAGTCGAGATAAGACAAGCCAGAATGGCCTGCCTACAGGACTGTGTCCCAAGCTGGTTGCAGATGCAGTGCAGCCATTTTTGTCGTCTATCAATTGGAACTGCAGAGGCAAATAATGTGCCGCATATTTTCAGTTGCAGAGCTGCATAGCCGGCACTTCTTTGCCCCTGCTGTCCTTTGCCAAGACCTGCTATGCAATAGGGATGGCAATAAGGCAATAAGGCCCATATTTATACTTTTTGAGCACCGCATTTGCATAATTTTTTTAAGTCAAATCAGAGCAAGCTTACAAAATACAATTGTATTTTGTACATTTGCGCCACTTTTGCTTCAAAAAGTGATGCCAATGCAGTGCAAAAAAAGTATAAATATGGGCCTAAGTGAGGTATGTGCTCGTACCCTGAAATTTAGCGCTGTTCCAAGATATTCCTGCAGTCTTAAAACTTTGTAGCTGTTTAGTATGACCTATGTATGTGTGCGGTGCACTAAGGTAGATCTATTTCCAATGAGGGCATTATTTTCATTGTTCTGTGGACAGCTTTTTGGAAAACTTCATGACATCCGGCTGGGTGCCAAAGTTCTGGTAGCCCAAACGAGTTATTGCTTTTTTGAGATAAACTCTTGCGGGTGAGCATGACCTTTTTTATGATCTCCTCCCACATACAATAATTTAATGAGTGTACTGTAGAGATTTTGAGCTTGTGGCAAAAGAGAGCAAATGTGTTGCCTCGCAAGGAATTGTTTTGTGAGCCCAAACTTTAGCCTAATTTGGGCTGGTGATGTATATGCAGCAAGCTGGAAAATTTGTCAATAGGTGCAAGTAGGAAAGTACCATCTTGCCTGGCATGTTACCCCCATATTTCACTGTATATATGCTGTTTTAGTCTATGTGTCACTGGGACCCTGCCAGGCAGGACCCCAGTGCTCATAAGTATGTGCCCTGTATGTGTTCCCTGTGTGATGCCTAACTGTCTCACTGACGCTCTGCTAACCAGAGCCTCAGTGGTTATGCTCTCTCTGCTTTCCAAATTTGTCACTAACAGGCTAGTGACTAAATTTACCAATTCACATTGGCATACTGGTACACCCATATAATTCCCTAGTATATGGTACTGAGGTACCCAGGGTATTGGGGTTCCAGGAGATCCCTATGGGCTGCAGCATTTCTTTTGCCACCCATAGGGAGCTCTGACAATTCTTACACAGGCCTACCAGTGCAGCCTGAGTGAAATAACGTCCACGTTATTTCACAACCATTTACCACTGCACTTAAGTAACTTATAAGTCACCTATATGTCTAACCTTCACCTGGTGAAGGTTGGGTGCAAAGTTACTTAGTGTGTGGGCACCCTGGCACTAGCCAAGGTGCCCCCACATCGTTCAGGGCAAATTCCCCAGTCTTTGTGAGTGCGGGGACACCATTACACGCATGCACTGTACATAGGTCACTACCTATGTACAGAGTCACAATGGTAACTCCGAACATGGCCATGTAACATGTCTAAGATCATGGAATTGTCACCCCAATGCCATTCTGACATTGGGGGGACAATTCCATGATCCCCCGGGTCTCTAGCACAGAACCCGGGTACTGCAAAACTGCCTTTCCCGGGTCTCCACTGCAGCTGCCAACCCCTCAGACAGGTTTCTGCCCTCCTGGGGTCCAGGCAGCCCTGGCCCAGGAAGGCAGAACAAAGGACTTCCTCTGGGAGAGGGTGTAAAACCCTCTCCCTTTGGAAATAGGGGTGAGGGCTGGGGAGGAGTAGACTCCGCTAGCCTCTGGAAATGCTTTGATGGGCACAGATGGTGCACATCTCTGCATAAGTTAGTCTACACCGGTTCAGGGATCCCCCAGCCCTGCTCTGGCGCGAAACTGGACAAAGGAAAGGGGAGTGACCACTCCCCTTACCTGCACCTCTCAGAGGAGGTGCCCAGAGCTCCTCCAGTGTGTCCCAGACCTCTGCCATCTTGGAAACAGAGGTGTCTGTGGCACACTGGACTGCTATGAGTGGCCAGTGCCAGCAGGTGACGTCAGAGGCTCCTTCTGATAGGCTCTTACCTCTCTTGGTAGCCAATCCTCCTTCCTAGGTAGCCAAACCTCCTTTTCTGGCTATTTAGGGTCTCTGCTTTGGGGATCTCACCAGATAATGAATGCAAGAGCTCACCAGAATTCCTCTGCATCTCCCTCTTCACCTTCTGCCAAAGGATCGACTGCTGACTGCTCAGGACGCCTGCAAAACCGCGACAAAGTAGCAAGACGACTACTAGCAACCTTGTATCGCTTCATCCTGCCAGCTTTCTCGACTGTTTCCAGGTGGTGCATGCTCTGGTGGTAGCCTGCCTCCTCTCTGCACCAGGAGCTCTGAAGAAATCTCCCGTGGGTCAACAGAATCTTCACCCTGCAACCGCAGGCAACAAAAGACTGCATCACCGGTCCTCTGGGCCCCCTCTGAGCACGACGAGCGTGGTCCCTGGAACTCAGCAACTCTGTCCAAGTGACTCCCACAGTCCAGTGACTCTTCAGTCCCAGTTTGGTGGAGGTAAGTCCTTGCCTCCCCACGCTAGACTGCATTGCTGAGTACCACTTGATTTTCAGCTGCTCCGGCTCCTGTGCACTCTTCCAGGATTTCCTTTGTGCACAGCCAAGCCTGGGTCCCTGACACTCTAACCTGCAGTGCACAACCTTCTGAGTCGTCCTCCGGCATCGTGGGACTCCCTTTTGTGACTTTGTGTGGACTCCAGTTCACTCTTCTTCCAAGTGCCTGTTCAGGTACTTCTGTGGGTGCTGTCTGCTTCTGTGAGGGCTCTCTGACTTGCTGGGTACCCCCTCTGTCTCCTCATCCAAGTGGCAACATTCTGGTCCCTCCTGGGCTACAGCAGCATCCAAAAACCCTAACAGCTAGCCTTGCAGCTAGCAAGGCTTGTTTGCGGTCTTTCTGCATGGGAATACCTCTGCAAGCTTCATCGCTTTATGGGACATCCATCCTCCAAAGGGGAAGTTCCTAGTCCTCTTCTGTCTTGCAGAACTCCAAGCTTCTTCCAACAGGTGGCAGCTTCCTTGCACCCTCAGCTGGCATTTCCTGGGCTCCTGCCCACTCTCGACACTGTTGCGACTATTGGACTTGGTCCCCTTGTCTTACAGGTACTCAGGTCCGGAAATCCACTGTTGTTGCATTGCTGGTGTTTGTTCTTCCTGCAGAATCCCCCTATCACGACTTCTGTGCTCTCTGGGGGTAGTAGGTGCACTTTACACCTACCTTTCAGAGTCTTGGGGTGGGCTATTTTTCTAACCCTCACTGTTTTCTTACAGTCCCAGCGACCCTCTACAAGCTCACATAGGTTTGGGGTCCATTCGTGGTTCGCATTCCACTTTTGGAGTATATGGTTTGTGTTGCCCCTATACCTATGTGCTCCTATTGCAATCCACTGTAACTTTACATTGCTTGCATTACTTTTCTTGCTATTACCTGCATAATTTTGGTCTCTGTACATATATCTTGTGTATATATCTTATCCTCATACTGAGGGTACTCACTGAGATACTTTTGGAATATTGTCATAAAAATAAAGTACCTTTATTTTTAGTACTTCTGTGTATTGTGTTTTGTGCATATGACACCAGTGGTATAGTAGGAGCTTTACATGGCTCCTAGTTCAGCCTAAGCTGCTTTGCCATAGCTACCTTCTATCAGCCTAAGCTGCTAGAAACACCTCTTCTACACTAATAAGGGATAACTGGACCTGGCACAAGGTGTAAGTACCTCTGGTACCCACTACAAGCCAGGCCAGCCTCCTACAATGCATGTTACTACTGTGTCCACTCTAGCTGTGGCCCACCTCCAGAGGGCATCTGATCCATATGCCAGGGTCAGAACAACTTGTGCTCTGACGATTTCCAAAATGGGACTAAATGTGTGTCCCTTCAGGTTCTTATACACTGCAGAAAGCCCAGCAACAGGGGTGATCCAGTTTCTTTTAATTTTCTCCTTATCGAGTTTGAAAAAACCTCTGTCATTGAATAGATTGCCAAGGTATTTGTAGACCTTTATCTTTTCAATGTTTTCCCATCAAGGTGCCAGTTGGTTGCCCGTTTGTGGCTATTTCTGTCTAGGATCATCATCTTAGTTTCTTTTACTGTGTATTTTTCAGACCCTTGGCCAGAGAGTATTCCTGCATTGCTCTCAGAAGAAGAACCATGTCAACCCTGGTGCGGCTAAGTACCACCAGGTCATCAGGAGGTGTGACAGGTGTGGTAAGCCTAATTTTTGTGAATGCAAATTAACTTGAAGCAGCATTGCAGAAAGGTCTGCCAGGAATAAGTTGAACAGTAGTGTTGCTAAAACGCACGCCTGATGAGTCTGCTTGCAATCGGAATGGCCCTGGATAGGTTGGCTCCATTGCCCAGTTTGATTCTGACCCAGGTGTAAGATTACAGATTTTCGATCACTCTCAAAGGACTGTAGGGATGCCCCAACCATTTTGATTTTACCATAGCCTCTTGTGGTTAACAGAATCAAAGGTTGCTCTGTAGTGGATGTAGCACTGGCACAGTGGCAGCTTCTTTGTTATGGAGGAGATGACAGTAAGTGCCAGGGCTAGCAGGTTCGTAGTTGTACTGGTATTTTTTGTGAAGCCTGTTTGGATTAGGGTGATAATATAATTCATGCTTGCCTATTCATTGAGATGATAAAATAAAATACCTACACAATATTTTGCCTCATTGTCAATGAGGGCGATCAGGCTGTAATTTTCTGGAACATGTTTATCTCCTCCTTTAAAGATGGGTGTAATAATGGAGCCTCTTCAGGAAACAGAAAGTGTTTCCCCTTACAAAGGTGTTGTTAAAACGAGGGGTCATAGCTTCAGCCCAGATTGTCGATTTCATCTTGTAAAGGGCCTGATGAATTCTGTTTGAGCCTGGCACACCGGAAATAAACCCCTTTGCTATCTGCCTAAGTACCTCTTTGGCAGTGATGGAAAGAGTGCCACAGTGGTTTGTCGATGAATCCAGAACTTCTCTGAGACCTTCCAGATGTACTGCCCTTGGTGTGTACAGCATTAAGTTTGGATTGGGCCGTGAGTTGAAGTGGGCTAATAGATGTGCAGACGACACCACTTCTGGGATACAAGACTCCTACTTCCCATTTGTGGAAGTTTTCAGGGCATTGACAATATTCCAAAACTTTTTAGAATGTGGTGTTTAAGGACCTTAAAACACCACATTCGAGAAGGTCTCAAAATGTTCCCTCTTTATTACCTAATTTGCCTATTTATATTCCTTCTTTGCACTCCTCAGATTACTAGCGTGTGCTTCGGTGGAGGGGAACCAACAAACTGTCCAAAGAGCATTGTTAACTTTCTGTTTCAGATGTTTCAAGGCTCCTACTTGGTGAGGTTTTATGCTAGTTAGTGAAGCCAGTTTGTCTGGGTACCTAGGGGGGTTAGTTTTGAAAACTTTGTAGTAAAACTTTCTACAAATACCACCCATTGATCAGCTTTAGAGCGATCCAGTTGTAAGGCTTTGCACAGGTAAGATGTTGCATCACTGATCAAGGACTCTATTGTGTCCGAGAACTATCTTACTCTCTTTAAGTTAGTGGAGTATGTGGTTCCCAAAAGATCTATTGTAGAATCATGTGTAATCAGCGTGAACCGGAGCTCCAATTCTTGGGGGAGATAGTCACTTTCTAATTGATCGCCCATTCAGAAGGAGGTAACCGAACTTAGCAGTGGGAGAGATACAAGTGTGTAGCCTAATAAAGAATTTCTATGTGTTGAGTAGAACAAGTTTGCTGGCGGGATAGAAGCCTTAAAATAACCATTTAAAACCTACAGATGGAGATGCTCTAACTTGCCAAGGAGTGATTGACCCACTGGATCCCTTCCACCCTGGTTGATTTGGGTTTGCATAAGTATGTTCCAATGGGAGCCATGGGCCTCTATAACTTTTTTTCTCATGGACTGGCCGAGCAATTTCATGTTAAAATCTCCCACCACTATTATGTGTGAACTCTGGAAGGACTCCTCTGCCTTAAGAATTGCTCAACAAGTGTCCTTGAAACTTCATCGCAATCTGCGCGTGTTGGTGGGGCGTAAGTGTTTACTATTGCTATCACTCCCTATTTTGTCTCACTTTTGTCAAATTCCATCTTAATTATCTGAATCCATTTTTAAAACTGTGCTCCTGTCCTTCATAGTTGGTGATAGGTAAATTCCTGAGCTCCTTTGCTGTGGCTGAATTTTGTATCCTTCGTGGCTGGTATGACATTGTGGGAAAAACATGGTATTGCAACCGGCTCCTGCGCCCAGGGTTCCTGCAGTGCTATAATTTCAAAGGATTGAAAGTATTGGTGCAAGACCAGGTCGTCTATCTTGTCTTCAGGCTGTGAATACACTAAGAGCAAAGTCTTAGGTTAGAGTCCCTGCATTCAAGTGCAGCCTCTCTGTAGTATCAGTTCATTTTGGGTGTGTCATTTTAGGCACTGACCAGTTTAGGATGCTTTCAATCTAAATCATTCAGTTCACTGCACTCCAATACCAGCATTTCACTCATGAACTAAAGGGGACAAACTAGTCTGTGTACAAAGGAGGAACACGTTACTGTGACAAACATTTCCAACTCAAACATGGACCTGTTCCTCTGGGTTCCCATACAGCTGGCTGTACAGGGACAGGATTTCCCTGATGAGGTGCTCCAACTCCTCAACGGATGAGGCAAGGGCCCTGTAACCTGCTCTGCCCGGCATCCTGATTTCCAGAGGTCAGAACAGCAGCAGAAGGAGGGGTCGTTGGCTGCAATCTTAGGAGGCTTAAGAGTTTTTTTGTAGATACTGTTTAAAAGTACACAGAGTACATACTCTGCAGTGGAGACAGACACAGCCATTGGCTTTTGCCTATAGCATTCACATATGTTAGCCTAAGGCGGTGTCTGCCATGGAGTGTTCCACCTACTACGTGGTCAACTTCCACCGACGGCCGTCGGATAGCCAATGTCCTGACAGCAAGGTCAGGCACCCACCATTTTAGGTCGTGAAGCTGTATATTTTTAAATTGTTAGGTGTCACCAGCACTCAAAATTGTGGCTACTTTGTATACAAATCTCACATATGTACGACACTGTTTTTGGCAAAGTATAACACATAAAAAAGTGAAACGTTACATCAGTAGTGCTGCTGTGTATGCATATTCCAATTACAGTAATTGTAAAACAAATGTAACAAAACAATGTGCAAATAATACAATTCAAATGTATTATTCACATTTTATTTGTAAGACATGTCATACATGTAAAAATTTAAATTTTGATGTAGCAAAAATGTTTAAAAATTATGGGAATATATTTGACACAATAAGATCACAAATCTAACCAAGACCTAGAACGTGTGTTGTTTGTGAAGTCTTGTGTGATACTTTTATTTGATTGTTGTTTTCTTTACATGCAGACATATGAATCCAGGGATGGGTAGAAGAAGGCATCCTCAAGTCCTTCAGACCATGTCCAGGCCTTGCCAACATGGAGGAAAGGGATAGTGCTAAAAGGTTCAGATTAAAATAGCAAACTATACTGGATTTTGTGTGAGCAGCTGGAGCCTGATATCCTGTCTCACAATAGAAATATAACAGCAATAACACCAATAGTGTAATTCATTGCAGTACTCCATATTGTGGCCACTGGCTCTCTTCAATACACTGTGGCAGTATCTGGAGGCATGTCATAGCCAACTTTCAGTGGTGTGCTACAAAATGTCCTTTCTTCAATGATGAGAAACATCAACAGCTACTTAAAGCTTACAATCTAATGTGAAGAGAGAAGTTTATGGTTGGAGCAATTGATGACACACATATCGCATTGGTGCCACCACATGCCAGGGAACAGGTCTTTTACAATTGGAAGAACTTCCATCCCTTTGTTCCACGGTGTCAGGTTTCTGGAGTGTCACCTTCTAAATGGCACAGACTGACTCCTACATGGATTGAGAAAAACATATTTGATTGTGTCATAGACTTTCTAACTACAAATGTATGACACCAATACATTCAGCTTCCATTGTTTCTTTTTCCATATTTGTTAACATGGGAAACAGATTACCAAGTCGGTATCTATTATTTGTTTCAGTATCATATTGTTTGACAGATTTAAAAAATGATGGTGTACAAAAGACATAGAAAAGTAATTACCAAAATAAATACAACAGCGTTCTTTGGCGTTTTTTTATGTGCATTTATTTTTAACAAAAAAATGATTGAAATATATTTGAACCAGAATAAAAAAGAATAAAAAATTAAACTTGATCATGGTGGATGGAGCTATATTTTTTGAGCACAGATTGTTTGGATTGCAATGTACTAAATACAACTCTCCTCAAAAAAGGTAAAAGTGTGCATGAAATAGTCCACATAATGAATGGTAGACACACACTGAAGGTAATTAGGTTTGGCATCTCTTGGAGGTAGTGGTAAAGGTCTTGTCATACTCTTCTGGTGGTCCGGATGAACATTCCAAACCGGGGGCGGGGGGCACAGGTGCAGGGACTGGGGTGGGTGGATCAGTTTCCTGTTGTTGCAGGGCCTCCATGTCTGTGGCTAAGGAAGGCGTAGTTTGTACTGATGCTAAAGGACAACAGACAGGGGTAGATGGTTCAGGAAAAGCCCTGCACATGTGATGATAAATGTAAAACATCACCCCAGTCAAGGAGCACAAACTGGAGTTGTGATCTTATAGCTCAAGAATGTGCTCCCTATGTACCTGTGTAAAGTCCCGGATCTCTGTTAGGTCTTGGTCCATCATGTCTTGGAACTGTTGTATTGTTCCCAAGACTCGGTCAATGGTGGTCTAGGTGACAATGATGGCAGTGGCCTCACTTTGCTGGCCCACTGATTCCCTGCCACAAGCCCTACCCCCACCATCCTGTGCCCTTGAGTCAGTGGGCCCTGTCCCACTGGGTCCTGGCACTACTGGAAGTGGTGGTGGTTGATCAACAGCAGCCAGGACTGGGGGGCAGAAGGTGAGAGTTGTGTTCCTCTGGACACAGGAAGTAGAGGTATGCATAGGGTGAGTTGTTGTAGAAGCTGGGGTGGGAGATGTGGGCCAAGTGTGACTCACTGGGGCTGTCTGCCCAGACAGACTAGATGGACAAGGCATCACCTCATCTTCTGGACCTGCAGGAGTGGTGTCCTCACTGATGGCTTGATCATGGTGTGTAGTGGAGGAGTCTTCAGTGGCAGACATTAGTCCACTGTCCCTGGGTGTTGGCCCTAATATGAATGAAAAGAAAAATACATTGAAGGTCTGTACCTCCAATATGTCTTCGGCTACAGATGGAGCAACCTAAAAAATGAAAAGCAATAAAAGTAATAGGATGTTTAGGCCTTTGTGTGCTTTTCTAGTTTTTGCTCATGCAGGTTAACGTGCACAGATACAAACTTCAATGATAATGATGGAGAGATGTTCTGAAATGAGAAATGTTATTTAGAAAGTGTACATTACATGTACCAGGCATGCAACTCAACTCAGTAGAGAGGAGAATTGAGAGCCGAGCCATTTCAAGGCCCAGCAGCCTCAAACACAAACCATGGTATAACTTACTGGAATAAATGTAATTGGTCATCATATAAACACTGCAGAGTAAATTGTCTATCAATAATACTTATAATTAAAATGAAACAGACCATGATTGGAAACCTTTGAGTACATAAACAATGATTTATGCAAGCAAGTAGAACAATTCAAGAGGACAAAAGATTGTGTCATTCTTGATTATGCATCTGTCCTTTGCACATGGGTCATTTTAAGTTTACTAATATTAGCACAACAAATACAAAATATAAAATACATTTTTTGCTGGCATTTCTGTTGTGTTATGCATTTTTTTAAATCTGAAATAGAGAGTTAATGTTCAAATTCAGGTAGGTTGTCTAGGGAATGATCACAAACCACTCTTATGATGTCCTAGAAATTGCCCCATACACTCATGTGTCTTATCAAGCCTTTCATTTTTTGGGGATAATATTTGCTTATTTCAGTCTTATCATATTTCTAAGAGAGAGAGTGATCCTTCTGATTGTGACAATTGCCCAGCTGCACTGAACACTCAACTGAGAATACTTTAGCTACAGGATATCCTAGATAATTTGTTGCCACAATGTTGAGTTCTGGCCGCTGTTCCTTTTTCCCATGCCAAAAGGGCAATAGCTCTTGACCCACATAGACTTTATTAGGTCAAGTAAGTGGTCTTGAACCAGTTATCTATATTCTCACAGTTGTTGACATTTGTGGTTTCTGAGTTCCGTGCACCTATGTGTTTGATTTAAGTCCAGGCATATTCATAATAAACTAGCCCACTGCAGAGAATGGCAGTGAAAGTGATACCATTATATTTGTAGGTTTAGTTGCAAGTGTCATGAAATGGTGATTGTGTTACCACTGGTGGGTACTGGATATTAATTTGTGAGGTGCTTCTGGACACAAAGCCACCACTGCAATCTCCAGGATGTGAAGATTTTACTTCATTTCATCTATGCCCTTGAAATAGCAATCTTTCACCTTCCAGGTCACTCACTTCCTGATGTTTTCACTTTTATAAACACAGACATCAATTGATGAAAAAGTAGTGAAACTAGGTAGCCCTTTTTGTACGGTGGGTCCAGTATATTGGCAAAGGTGTACCCTTCAGAGGCCATAGGTGGTCATTTTGACATTGGCAGTAAATCCCGCTTACCGCCGTGGTGATGCCCGCCAACATACCGTCGTGGAGGCGAGCATCCGTTCAGCGTTGATATGACACACAAACACTAAGTAAACAAAATACTGCCACAAACACATATTTGGCAGACCAAAGGTCTGTGTTAAAGTGTCAGTACGAACACTTATACCGTTACGCCAAAAAAACAACGGCCACCACATTATGACCCACGAATCACCACGGCGGACATTCAATGGCGGTAAACCATTGGCGGTACACACCGGCGCAGTCAGAATGTCGACCCAAATAAAAAACAACACATCATTGGGCAAAACAAAATCACACACCTGACACTGATACACACACCATACCCACCCACCCACGGACTATAAAACACACACCCACATTACACACAACTCTTTGTCAACACGAAAACACTGCAATAGCCAGCGACAAAAATCACAGAGTCAACTACAAACACACACCACAACTACCCATAAATCCATCACACACTCCACATCCCACACCCCACATTACTCAACACCCTCTGCACAACACACACCACACAACACCCATGTCCCCACTAAGGCAACCCCGTTTCACAGATGAGGAGTTGCGGGTCATGGTGGAGGAAAAAGTCAGGGTAGAGCCACAGCTCTTCGGAGCACAGGTACAGCAAATCTCCATTGCGAGAAAGATGGAGCTATGGTGGAGAATCGTGGACAGGGTGAATTCCGTGGGACAGCATCCAAGAACAAGGGACGACATCAGGAAGAGGTGGAACGACCTACGGGGGAAAGTACGTTCTGTGGCAGCAGGACACCAGCTCGCCATCCAGAGGTCTGGCGGTGGACCCCCACCTCCTCCCCCACAGCTGACATCATGGGGGGAGCATGTCATGGCAATACTGTACCCTGAGGGTCTCTCTGGAGTAGCCGGAGGACTGGACACTTGTGAGTCAATATTTACCACTTATCACCCCCCATACCTGCATGCCATCTCACCCCCTCACCCTCACTCCCATCACTCCACTCCATCCCACAAAGTGCACCTACACATGTGACTAACCCTAATGCCAAGCAATGCGTGCAATACCAAATAATACATCACTGACATCTCCACAGGTGCTCCAGCCACTCCCAGTGGGGAGTAGGTGCTACGACTATCCAGTCCCCCAAAAGAAGATGCCCCCAGTGATGACAGCAGCTCTGGACTTCTGGATCTGGATGAACTACCTGGCCCAATAGGGACCACTGGTCAGTCGGCCACCCAGCCCACTCTCAGTTCACCACAGAGCCTCCCCCTCAGTATCCAACACCACAGCACCCACCCAACGTCCCCACACCTCTGTCCCCAGGACACCTCAATCAGCAGTGTGCCCACCTGTTCAGGGACCCCAGTCCACACCTCACAGCGAAGACAATCAGGGTCCTGGGGTCAGTGGCAGTAGGCACACCATTTAGGGGACACAGGCACAGGGGGACAGGGACACTCAGAGGACAGCTGTGCACCAGGGATAAGACAGGCCCAGGGAACCGACTCTCTCTGAGGCACTCACTAATGTTCAGGTGGCTTACCAAAAATCCCAGGACAAGACGGGCCAGATTCTTAACAATATGCAGGAGAACAAGCAGCTGCAGGAGGTACACCAGGGAAGATTTGCAGGCCCTCAACACCATCATGGTCTCCATAACAGGGTTGCTGGCTGATATGGCCAATATCATGAGGGAAGGTGCAACACACCAGCAGGCCCCTTTCACTAGCCAGTCAACTGAACAGCCCTCCACATCTTCTGCAGCCAGTGGACAGGATGCCCTGCCACAGAACCCACAGGCCACCAGCACCCCTCCCCCTGCAGAAGGTGAACCACCCCGCAACATTTCCTGTGACCCAGACAGATGCCAGAGACACTTGTCAAGATGAAGACCACAGCCAGGAAATAAGACCCTCCTGAATGCCCCCCTTGTGTTCCACTCTGTCACCTTATCCACTTTGAACTGTCATTGCTCCCCTTCCTATGGCCCCTTGGACACTACGACCTGTGCTACAAACAGACTGGACCAGGACCCTGGCCTTACCTCTACCATCACCCCATTCCATTGCACTATTCCTTCCATTACTTGCACTACAATAAATACCCTTAGACACAACTTGAGTGATAGTGCTTTATGTGATGAATATGTGCACTCATGTTAACAGTTACATCTTGTGTAATTTACATGAACTTTGGTGTAGAATACAAATGATGAGCGGTAGCTGTCTGTAGTCATGACATCAGTGCACAGTTCTAATAACAACAATATCTGCAAATAGAGAGGTGACAGTCAGTTTAGATGCAAAGGAAGCGATCACTACATCATGTAGCATACACACCTCACTTGCAGACACCTCCACAACATCCATCCACACGTCCCCTTTGTCGCCTCCCACCCTGTCTGCCCCCTCCTAAGAAACACAAATGCATGCACTCAGACTCCCAACAGCCAACCTCCTCACACATGCACACTGTCCATGTACCTGCACCCATGTCCAGCAGACGTGTACGTCTGACAACCACTCCCTCAACCGCCACTCCGATCCCTCCTCCACATCCCACCCCAATGTCCCAAAGAACCTTTTCCTTGCCCATCTTCACCTCTTCCCTCCCCCTCTTCCCCGTCCTACCCGTAAGAGCAGGGTCCCAATGACCCAGCACAGCACCTCAGCCAAACAGTCTGCCACTGCTCCCAACAAATCTTCGGCTGCTGGCACAAGGGGGCCCCAGAGTGTGATGGCTGCCACTCCTACTGTGAGCACACCTCTGCCTCAGAAAGGGAGGACTAAGGTAGTGGAAACCAAGAGACAGGAGACTGGGACAGTGGAGGCACCTCCTAGTCCTGTAGGCAAGAAAAGGAAGGTTCCCACTCTACCACCCAAGAAAGGGAAGGATCCCACTCCACCACCCAAGAAAGGGAAGGATCCCACTCCACCAGCAAAGAGAGGCAAGAGGCCCCCCCCACCAGCAATGGGCCAGGAGCCCTCACCCCCAACAGAGGCAGCCAGAGTTACACTTCCACCAGCAGTGGGCAAGGAGCCCTCACCTCCAGCAGAGGCAGCCAGGGTTACACTCCCACCAGCAGTGGGCAAGGAGCCCTCACATCCAGCAGAGGCAGCCACGGTGACACCTCCACCAGCAGTGGGCAAGGATCCCTCTCCTCCAGCAGAAGCAGCCAGGGTGACACCTCCACTAGCAGTGGACAAGAAGCCCTCACCTCCATCAGAGGCAGCCAGGGTGACACCTCCACCAGCAGTGGGCAAGGAGCCCTCACCTCCAGCAGAGGCAGCCAGGGTTATACCTCCACCAGCAGTGGGCAAGGAGGCCTCACCTCCAGCAGAAGCACAGCAGCCCTCACCTCCAGCAGAGGGCGTGTAGGCCACCCATCAGAGACAATTGAGCATGGAACCCCCTCCAGAACCAGTGGGCATGTGACCCACTTCAGAGACTGTGGCCCTACACTCCCCACCAGGGACAATTTGGCAAGGAGGCCCCTCTGGAACCAGTTAGGCATGTTCCCCACTTCAGAGACTGTGGCCTTACACTCCCCACCAGGGACAATTGGGCAAGGAGTCCCCTCCATAACCAGTGGGAATGTTACACACTTTAGCTGAGGTGCCCACCCACCCCCACCCCCTTCCCTCCAAGGTGCCTGCCCATTTCTAACATGATGCTCCTGCACAGTGGAGTCTGGATAATGTCAGGAGTCAAGTTGGGCCTTGGACTGTGCCCTGTGGCCATGTGGGCCTTTTGTACTTTGGACTGGCCATTGGCCCTTTCTGGACAATGACACATGCTTTTGTTTTCACATGGACAATATGGTGGCTGTTGGCATCAAATTACAGTGTCACTTAAACCTCAATGTGGTTCTTCTTTTACTTAGACGTGGGTCCTGTGACATTGGTTTTACCCTGCAGCTGGTTATGTGTATGGTGTGTGTGTTAATGGTGTGTGTTGTGCATATGTGTGTCACTCTTTTTTCTCCCTCCCTACCTTGTGTGCTAGGTGGCTGTATTAACCATCTTCGTCAGCGTTGGTGTTCCAGGAGGACCATGGCATTGGGAAGACTTGAATTTCAGGTTCCATGGCAGCGGAGGGCTCCTATGTGTCTCTGAAAGTGAGTCTTTCATTTTCTATGCAGTGTTTGTGCCAGGCTTTTTATGGTGTTAGTATCGCCCTGGAAATCGTGGCGGTTTGCTATGTGATAATATGGTGGGTGGTACCTTGTCTTCTGCCTAGCTGTTGATGGCTGTCGCCGTAGTCAGTGGTGCTAACGCCCTAGCTGTTGGTGTGGTACATTTGCTGTGTATGGGAGGTCTCACCGCCACGGTCATAATTTGGCGGTAATTACCACCAGCCTGTTGGCGATATTACCACCAGTCACCGCCAATGTCATAATGAGGACCATAGTCTCTTTATGCAGCCATTGTTTTGCATCATATGAAGGATTAATCTGTTGACAAATGCAGCTGCTTCTTTGTTGACATTGATACATGTATCTTTCAAATTAGAAATGCTCCAGCAAAATGTACAACAATGAAATGGCTTGACTCATGGTACCAATCTCCTTGCTGACTTCTCATGCCAAAATCTCAAAAAGCACTGACATCTGTATCAGGCACTCTACTAGTCCCCATTCATCAACCTTCAATGTCATGACTTTGCAGTTGCATCACCTCCTCTTGTAGCATATAATTATTTATAGACTTGCACTGCTCAAACAAGAGCTACAACACCTATCACCATCACAATGCCATATATTGGAGCTCTTACTTTAAATTAGCTTTTTACTCTTTTGATGATACAAGGATTAAAGCACTGTTTAACAATGTGAAATTGTTTACCAATTTTGTTTGGTCATAGAAACCTAGGCATAACACTACTACTGACGAAACCATTGTTTTTCAACAGGACAGAAAATAGGCAGGAGTGGGTGGACTTATGTGCTGGATGACTTGAGTGAGGATGTAGGATAGATGTCAACATGGTGGCAAAGAGGGTTAGATTATGCATGCAGTACTTTAAACCAGGGCATGCTCTCTATGATGTGCACCTTTAAGATATGATAAACTGAAGTATACCACATGCATCAGTTGGATATGTTTCATATTTGAAGCTAAACAATTTTTAATAAAAGGTGTGGTAATGGTCCCAGGCTACTTATGATATTGTGTTGTCTTTATGTTGAGGTTCTTGGGTGCTCAGTAATGGACCTTTGCTGCAATTATTGTTTGTGCTCTTCTGGAATGCTTTGTGATTAGATGTATGGGTACATGCTTTTGGCCTATGCTGCAGCGACATTATGGTCATATTAGGTCTATTGTTTCAAGACACGGTGGAGTGTGGTCAAATCTCAAGAGTGCTGGATCCTTTGATTGTTTTTAGGGAAGGGGCTATGTGCTATGTTGTAATTAAGGGAAGAGTTGGGCTTGTTATAGGAATTTATTGAAAGGGTAATGGACAAGCATGTGCTACTTTTAAGACAGAATGAAATTTAAATTCAACCCAAAGCAACCTCAGATGAAATCATTTTTTGATCTCTACTGATGGAAGGTGAAATCCAGAAACACATGTGTCTAGATGTGTACAATACTCTTTTCACCAATTGTGGTGAAAAACTACAGGTAAGATTTAAGTAAGCTCTAATTTGGTACTGCATTTACCACAATGCAAAGGGGTGAACTGTGCTGAGGTGTGTGGTACTGTACTTCCAACGTTGCTTCTGTTTGAAAAGCTCCTTTGAGCCAGCAAGCTGATGAGCTTTTGGAGATGCACCTGTGTGCCAATGAGTGGTACTGAGAACTGTGAATGTGTTGGCAGCATTTCCAGCAACCCCAGATGGAAGCATTTTGTGATCTCTACTGATGAAGAAGGAAATCCAGAAAAAACGTGTCTATAGATGTACAGCAGTATCTGCACTAACTGTGGTGAAAAACTACAGTTAATATTGAAGTAAGTGCTGCAGTGTGCTCCCAACCCTCTTTCTATTTAAAAGGCTCCATTGAACCAGCAAGCTGTCAGGCTTTTGGAGAGGCACTTGTATGCCTGGGTGTGGTACTATGAAATGTGAAGACTTTGGCAGCATTTCCAGCAATCCACAATGCAATCATTTTTTGATCTCTACTGATGAAGGTTGAAATCCAGAAACATGTGTCTAGAGATATACAGCACTACCTGCACCAACTTTGCTAAAAAAAATTATATTGAAGTAAGCACTAAAGGCTACATTTACCCCAGTGCAAAGGGGTGAACTGTGCTGGAATGTGACAAGTGTGCTCGCAACCCCTCTTCTGTTTAAAAGGCTCCCTTGAGCCAGCTATGAGTGGTATTGAGCCCAGTGAGTACTTCTTTCTAGCAATCTCAGAAGAAATTGTTTTTTGATCTCTACTGATGAAGGATGAAATCCAGTAACACGTGTCTAGAGATGTACAGTGCTATCTGCACCAACTTTGGTACAAAACTACAGTTAATATTGAAGTAAGTGCTATTTATGTAATTCATTTACAAAAATGTAAATGGGGAACAGTGCTGGGATGTGAGGCAGTGTGATCCCAACCCGCTTCCTAAATTTAAATTATATCAGCTATTATTGGTGCTTTTTTTGTTTTTTGGGACATTTCTTTAGTGTGCATTTTAAAAGAATGCTTCCCATACAGGACAAGATGAGTAGGCCCAGGAGTACTTCTTAACGACCCTGAGACTACCAAGATGATTCGCAAAGAAGAAGGTGTACCAAGGAAGAACCTTCTCTTTTGCTAATCAGTTGCCTCCACGGTTTGGGCATCTGTAAATCATCAATGGTTTCTGACTAGTATTCCAGTCACAAAACATTGATATATTCCTTTCCAAATCAAAATTAGGAGGGGTTGCTCCATTAATGCCCCCACCTACTGCCAAACAGAAAGGATTGCAAAAGCCATTTTACAAGATGGATACAATTTTATGACATAAAAATGTTTTGTACATTCAAAACGTCAACTTTGCATTTGCAACAGGTGTGATTCTGCGCATAGCAGGGTTTGGGACAGTATAAGAGCTCTGTGCATCAGGCCATGATGTAGGTGAGGTAGAATATTCGAGTGGTCCACTATAATTATTGTAAGGACTATAAGGGCTTAAAGCGTTTGCATTGGCATGATTGTATACAACATTAATGGTTGGTTGGTATTTTAGTGTGTGGCTTCAAGAAACTCCAATGACAGGCTGTAAGTGTGATGGAGAATGTTCTAAATGTAACTGTCTTCTTTGATGGGTTTAAACATGATCTTGTTTATTTGACCAAATATATCATTATTTTAAAATGTATTTGATTTTACTAACTGTCACTGCTAAATGAGTGATTTTATGACATTTTGAACATTGTGTTAATGGAATATTTGTAATTTGGTGTGTTTTTTTGGATCGAAAATGGAAAATAATGTATTATCATTATGTCATGTAAAAGTAGAAAGTATCTTTTAATCATGAACTGACGTTCAGGTGAAAGCAGCGCTTTGCAAGGCACAATATGGCCTAGAAATCTGCTTCTCCCAGACGTGTGCATGCTTAAAAGAAAAACAAAGAGGTAATTATAAAGTTTTAGTTAGGAAAGAAATCTGCTGCTAGTACACTCAATGCACATAGATAACCATGTGCGTAAACACGATCCGTGCTCTATTGAGACAAGCAAAATTCCATCTGTTTTAACTACTACCAAAGTACAGAGGAATGATTCATAGCAGATTTGACAACAAATTAAGCAAGCAGACGTACTACTTAAGATGTTTGTTAAAGAGGCAACCGTCATGAAAATGTTAACATCAAAAACAAAGTATGTAACAGAAATGAAAATCAAGTAGAAAAAAAGTTCCATGAAAAAAGATGCGAGTGAAACTAGACATCATCACTGAACTTGATACGATTGTATTATAAAACTGGCTTTACCTGGGTATTAAACATTGTGTGTTAGTCTATTTCAAGACTTAGCTAATCCATTCCTAGCTGCCAATCTTTTATATTTTGACATGCCCATCCTTTATTCCGAAAGTACTGGCCTGATTCACAAAGGTAAATTCACACTTTTGTGTAAATTCACGATCGTTTGATATTCACAAAGTTATTTAACTAGTAGTATCTTTACAAGTATGGAGCCTTAGCACATAAAAAGGTGATACTGTAATATGTTTTGATTTGCGGAAACTCCACAGTCATTTAGATACTACTGTAAAATGCATTTGTGAATAGCAAACAATCGTAAACTTCCCTCTGTACTGTATTTTTTAAGGGCCGATTACAACCTTGGTGCTATTTCCATTTTAGGTGCGATATGCGAGCAATTTTGGTAACCCATTGTAACTGCACAAAGTAATAATATTTTAGCTCAGAAAACCCTAGTCTGCCTTCGCAAGAAGGGAGAAGGAGATTATACAACTCCATATACTGTCAACTTCAAGAAGCGTTTTACTTGCTAGCTATTTTAATAAGGCCAATTTTCCCCATCAAAGACAAAGGGATAGTTGCTAAAAAGGTCACCATTCCTTTTAATGTTGCTAAAGCACTGCATATATATCCCTCCACTCCTCAGATGCACAACTATCTATTCATGTCAATATATATAGGTATGTTTATCATTCCCAATGGAGTAAGTCACATGACTGGCAAGTAGACATATATGCCTGATATGATCCAATGAGTTATAAATACAATTTTCCCCAGTTAACATGGATGCCAGACTCATTGGTAAACTGTTCCAATATGTCTTCTAACAACTATTTTCGACACTATGGGTCTTATTCACAAAGGGCTTCCACACTCGTGATTAATAGGGGTCTATTTGACAACATCGCCCTTATGTCTCCACATGGTTTTAGGAAATTAAATCATAGCTTCCATATATGATGGTGGCAATAAACTAGTGTGTGTGCGTGTTAGACCTGCCATCCTTGGTGTGGTCTCCCGTGTCTTTTTGCCTCTGCTTCACAGGTTTTGACTGTGTGCTGGATTCAGTTTTTGCTGTTTTTGGTACTCTGGGCAATTCACCACTGCTGACCAGTGCTAAAGTGCAGGTGTTCCCTGTCTAAAATGTATGTATGATTGGTTTATCCATGAATGGCATTTTGATTTACGAGTAAGTCCCTAATAAAGGGCACTAGAGGTCCCCATGGCCTGTAAATCACACGCTACTATTAGGCCTGGGCACTGGTGGTGCCACCCACCTGATTAGCCCTGTAAACATGGCTCAGGCCTGCCACTTCAGTGTGTGCATTTTGAAACTGCCATATATTACCTGGCAAGTATAATCACTTGCCAGGCCCAAACATTCCCTTTTTAAACATGCAAGGCACCCCCAAGGTAGGCTCTAGGTAACCCCACAGGCAGGGTGCAGTGTATGTTAAAGATGGGACATGTACTGATGTGTTTTACATGTCCTAACAGTGAAGTACTGCAAAATTCAGTTGTCACTGTCTCTCTCATAAGTTAAACAGGCGGCAGCCTTGAAATCACTTTAAAGTGCTGATTCCCTTAGGGAGCAGATAGAAAAATGGTGTTTGGTGTCTTTGAACTCACAATTTAAAAATACATCTTTTGGTAAAGATGGTTTTTAAATTGTCAGTTTGAAAATGCCACTTTTAGAAAGTGGACATTTTCTTACTGAAACCATTCTGTGACTCTGCTTGTTTCTGGATTCCCTGTCTGGGTCAGACTGACAGTTGGGCTGTTTGGTAATCCATTCTAGTCAGTGAGACAAAGGGAGCTGGGGTGTAGCCTGCATATCTTGATGGGCCATCTGAGCTAGAGTGGAGGGAGGAGTGGTCACTTACACCTGAATGGGATGTGCCAGCCCATACACAATGAGGTCTCCAATCTCATGATGTGTGTATGGGGCCAGGCCTGGGCAAGGCAGGATCCTGTGAACAACAGAGACTTTCCTTTGAAGTTTGCCTACTTCAAAGGCAGAAAGGGGTATATGTAGTGGACCCAAAAACCCAGATGTTTAGATTATTTCTGAGATCAAGAGGAACTTCTGCAAAGGAGAAGAGCTGAAGAGCTGAGGAGAAGTGCTGCCCCTGCCTGTGACTGTGCTTTGTTGGGCTATCCTGCAGTTGCTGTTTCTGCCCGTGAAAGGGACAAAGACTGGACTTTGTTGTGCATTCCTGCTTGAGAAGCATCTCCAAGGGCTTGAACTGAGCTTGCCTCCTGTTTTGAAGTCTCAGGGCCATCAAAGACTTCCTCTGCCAGCACCTGGACTCTCCGCTGAGACTCCAGCCCCACCAAGTGGTGTCTCATCCAGTCCCTGGGCCCTTGAGAGGTGAAGTTGGACAGAAATCCGTGCACTGAGTACCGTGCAGGACATTTTCGAAGCACACCACCTGCAACGCAGCTGAAGAATGATGCGCCACCCGCTTTGCTGCAAGAATCAATGCTCCACCTGCATTGCGGCTGGGAGATTGATGCATTGCGGCTGGAGAAACAATGCAACACCCGCTTGTGGCTGCTGATAATGACGCAAACCCCCACACAGTGTGTTTTTTCCAACACCATGCGACCGGATTTCACACGCATCATGGCTGGGCGTCAAAGTCATCAGGAGCCTGTGCAGATCTGAGGTGCCCTTTTCAGAAATCAACACATCGCTCTCTAGGGAGAAAAACGGCTCATCGCCTACCCGACCGGAGAAGAAACGAAGCATGGCTCTCCTTGTGAGTAAGAAATCGACGCATCACTGACTTTTCCAACGCACACTCGCCTGCACTGCTTTATTTTTTATGCAAACCAGGGACTTTGTGAAAAAAACATTTTCATTGTTTTCTATGGAGTAAGACTCTTATTTTTTTGAAAATTCATACTTTGACTTGTGTATGTTGGATTTTTGACATTTTGATCTTGTCTGATTTAGATTAAAATTACGTATTTTTCTAAACTGGTGTGGTGTCCGTTTTTGCAGTATTTTCATTGTATTACTGTGTGTTTTGGTACAAATAGTTCACAAATTGCCTTTGAGATAAGCCTGTCTGCTTGTGCCAAGCTACCAAGGCGGTGGGCAGGGATTATCTTGAGTGTGAATCTCTGTTGCCCTGACCACAGTGAAGGTCCCTGCTTGGACAGAGTGCAAACTGACTGCCAACAAGAGACCTCATTTCTAACACTGGTGTCAGCAGTGGGGATTGGACTTGTATTTGTACTTGACATACAGTGATTAAGTGTACACTACTGTTTTCAGTGCACACCATTACGAGACCACATACTCCTTCTCTTGTTTTTTTTGCTTTTTCTCTTTTGGACTTTCTCCTGCTTCCATATTTTTGGTAATTTTTGATTATTTTTTTTAAACTTCTCTTGGGAACTCTCTGTCCTTTTTTGCGGGGGAACTTTACATCTGTGAGTGAACCTTACCAACATGTCTCAATCTGCGGAAACACCAGCTGTGTTCACAAAAGCTGTTTTTTGAGTTGAAGAAACTGGAGGTGTACACATTACCTCATTGTAAACAATTTTGTAAGGATCTTGCCTGCCCCATCAAGGAAGGAGGAGTTGCAAAAGCAATGAGGGCCTAGGTGGCAGCCAAGGAGGCTGGGAGGCATACAGAGGAGCAGGGTGAGGGTGAGGTTGTGCAGAGTATTCATAAAGTGGTAGTGGATGTGCCTGTTCTGCCTGAGGGAAGGGTCTCCAGGGCAGGTAGCAGTGTGTAATCCAAGGGTCTGACTCCTGTAGTGTTGCAGGACAGACAGGCAGAGGGGTTGCACCAGTTGCAATTTGAGAAGCTTAAAATGGAGATGGAAGACAGAAGGTTGGCCATAGAGGAGAAACAGATGCTATTGGCTCATGAGCTCAGTTTAAGGGAGCTGGATCAGAGGAGCCAGTCAAGCGGAGATGGTGGCAACAGTACCTCAGTGCAGCATAAAAGAAGGATAAACATTCCAAAGGACTTTGTAAAGGATTATAAGAGGGAGGATGACATCTATCTGTGGTTTAAGGGGTATAAGTCAGTTCTCCACATGAACATGGTCCCTGAAGCATATTGGTGGGTGGGTCTGTGGAAGCACTTTGAGGTAGAGTGGATGGACGCCCTGACATCATTAGGGGATCCTCAGGGGCTCACCTACTCTATCAAGAAGGATGCCCTACTCACAAGTTATCGCCCTTGAGCAGTAAAGGGATAAGTGTAGGTCCTACAAAAAGAAGGAATCTCAAACTTGTTTGGAATGTGATGACTCTTTTTGCGAGTCACTGGATGGTTGGGCAAAGGGCAGCAAGATGAAGACTTATGAGGGGCTGTACAATTTGATGGCTTGGGAGCATTTGTCCAGTCTTTGTTTTCCAGAGTTGTACCGGCACATAATCGACAGCAAGCTGACTGACCCCAGCACCAGGGTTGAGAAGAGGTATGGGGAGACCATGCCAAGGGTTGGCAGGGCCCCTATCAGAAGACGTGGGGGGTATGGGTAAACAGGGGGAGATCTCTAAAGTGTCCCAACCTAGTTCCCAGGGTAAGGATTCCCAGCCCCCAGCAGAAAAGTATTCATGGGTTTCTACAGGGAAACCTGCAGGGAAGGGTCCCCACAAGTGCTTTGCGTGTGATCAGGTGGGTCACATAAGGGAGGATCCCAAATGTCCCAAGGGGACACAGGGAACAACTTGTGCTCAGTTACAGGGTTTGGCAAGTGTAGCTCTTGTGAGAAGTTGGTATGAGGTGCGTGGGAGCCAGCTGAGATGACCCTTGTCTCACTAGGGGACAGTGAGATGGTCCAGAGGACCCTCGTGCCTGAGAATACTAAGAAATACAGGCAGTGGGTGACCATCAATGGACACTGGGTAGAGGCTCTGAGAGACACAGAAGCAAGTGTGACTACAGAGAGAAGTCATCAAACAACAAAAGGAGGGGGGCTAGTAAAAGGTGGGAAGTTCAGAAAAATAACTCTTTTTCCTGGTCCTGTGTGTATAGTTCCCAACAATATCTTAATCAAAAAAGGCTGCACACAGTTCCATGTAGAATGTATCTCTGTAGAACAGGTAACCAAAAAATGTAAAATATTTAGAGCAAGAACCCTCACTCACCTTACGGTGACATGCTTCATCATAGGGCTCAGCTCCTCGTCAGGCCGGCGCTGCAATGCCTGACGGGCCCCACAAAGGGGCTCTTTGCCAGAGATCTTTTATAAGAGGAAGCCGGTCAGTGAAAGTAGCAAAACTAGGATTGGTATGAAAAAACTGTTAAAAATGACTAGAGGTGAAACATTGTTTATTAGGATACCTCATCTCTGTCATGATTAAAAATAAAAAGGGAGAAGAAAATAAAGCAATGTTTAAACTCCCCAATAACTATTGTAAGGACATACCACTAAAATACCCAAATTAGAGTTTTAGTGGGAGTAGACACAAGATCCCCTGTGCTACTACTAGACGTCGGTCAACATGTTTCTCGCTAATTAGTCAAAATAGATCAAGTGTGATTCATCAGGACCATGACACCTACCTAATCCTAAAACGATATACAGCCCATATTAGGGGATCACTAATTAGTGAGAACCTGAAACAGAGAACAGAGAACATCAATCATAAGAGTAACAAATGTATCTTAAGATGTGCTTAGTGTCAATAATTTATATCCACATACACATGCAAAATTCCCTTAGGTGAAGTGTGCCACAACTTTGTGTCAAACACTGATAAACCACATAATAGGGATGAAAACAACAACAAGGTCTTACCCTCCATATACTAACAGATGGGCCCCATTGTGGAGAACAACAGGCTTGGGTGGTCCATGTAGTCTAAGTATATATAGAGAACATATACAAATCTCCAAGTGTTAGAAAACACTATGTAATAGTCATAAACGCTGACAAGAATGTAAATACAAAAATATAAGAGCGAGACATTATCCTCAGTACACACATAAGTCACTCCCAACTCTAAACTAGATTCATTAGGGTAATTAAGATATTTGTAATAAAAATTGTAAGAGTCTGAAAAGTTACTTGGGAATGATAACCGTAGTGATTACGGTCGTATTCAGAGAAAAGGAATGTAAAGGAAAAGGAAATCTTCCCAATCCATATCGATCTTGACAAGAAAGTCAATTGTGGTCTATATGCATAAAATCATAACAACAAGTCGTATGTTATAACACCTAAAGACACTTTAAGTAGTCTAGGAAATGCCAAAAAGGTAGTCGTGGCTGTATTCAGTGAAATAAATATATTACGTATAGCCTATGAAGATGCGTCTCAAAAATATTAGAGTCTCGGTATGAAGAATCATGTGGATAAATCGCGTGCCGTTAAAATCGTTTAGTAATGCGGTGCGCGTTTAAATATAAGCGCACTCTAACTATGGAGGCGCGTCGTCAATGGTATCTGTAACAAGCTGTTACAGAGGGAGAGACAAGGATCGTACAGATCCTTGCACACGGGCTGCATTCTTGAAACAAAATGCCGGCGCGTATTTAGGTATCAGCGCACTCAAACATTAGAGGCGCGTTATTGCCGGCACGAAAAGACATCTGTAACGATTGGTTACAGAGGAAAGCGAGGATCATAAGGATCCTCGTGTGCGGGCTGCATTCTAGGAACCAGAATGCGGCCACGCATCGTTGTTAAGAACACTTACTTGAACAGAGTCCCACGTCTGCTGGTACACCTACGATACATCTGTGCTCCTGGAATATTGGAGCGTCACGGAGGGTAGGGCTTTAAAAACCAGTCAGAACCTGCGGGGGCCATAGAAATCGGAGAAGGACTATAAAAGGGAGTCAAGTGCGACACAAAAAAAGGACTATGTGGTTTATATCAATGGGAAGCCTGTATAATGGCAGATCACAGTGAAAAAACCTTTATGTAGGAAAAGGAAAAAATTGTAAAGAGGACCACAGTCACTTGGCAGATGATGGAATAAAATTTATCATCAAAGTGGTCAATACGCAGAAAACTATGTTGTAGCTATTAGAAATATTACTGTACCAGAAAAGGTATGTAATGAAGCATGAAAATAGAATATATATCAACCATGAAGGGTGAGTTTATCCATGGATGAAGCTGACCCAAGGGATTTCATCATTGAGTCCATTGATATGGGTTTGTAATCTGTACACCCAACGTTGTTCCATCTCAAATAGTCTGTTGGTACAGTCTTTATTATCCTTCACAGTTTCCAAAATAACCCACCTAAGGTCTTCAGAAGTATGATGTTTTTCAAGATAGTGGTTAGTCAATTTCTTAGCAGTTCTTTTACATCTAATTGTACTGTGATGTTCGTTAATGCAGATTTTTGCCATCCTAGTAGTCATACCTATGTATCTAAAATCACAAGGGCAAGTAATCATGTATATACAATTCCTTGTTCGACAGTTGGTATGTGTTCTTAACTGCCATTTTCTGGGTAGTCCCAAATCCAATTTGTGCGTGCTTAGAGTTAGTGGGCAGACATTACACCCACCACAAGGGTGATGTCCCTTAACCCCTAAACACCTTCTTGTGCTGGTGGGGTTCGGTTGTTTTAGAAGTGTTGGCCTGGTATGGATCACTAGGTCTCTGATGTTTTGTGTTCTCTTGAAAGAAAATAATGGACGTTCAAGTTTTTCACCCGCACTATTAAGAATTAGCCAATGTTTTTGCACGATGTTTTTGATTTGATTACTCAATGGGGTAAAGGTTGTTACACAGGTCAATTTAGATTGCTGATCGCATGTATTGTCAGTTAAAAGGGGTTCCCTTGGGATATTGCTGACTCTTTTCTTAGCACGTCTAATACTGGAGGCCGGATAATTCAGTTCCTGTAATTTGTGACTTAAGATGTTTGCTTGTATCTGGAAATCAGATGTTTCTGAACAGTTACGTCTGATCTTCAGAAATTGTCCAAAAGGCAGGTTATCCCTCAGAGCTTTGGGGTGATGACTATCATAAAGTAAAAGGCTATCCCTATCTGTGGGTTTATGAAACACAGATGAATGTAGGTGGCCATCTCTTCATGTGATCCAAAGGTCAAGAAACGATACCTCTCTATCTGACATATTAGCACTAAAGCGGAGATGGACATCTAGGGTGTTAATCCATTCGGTGAAAGCAATTGCTTGCTCTATGTCTCCTCTCCAAATTTTCAGGATGTCATCTATATAACAACGCCACAATCTGATGTTGGAAAAAAAGGGTTGGGAAGGTGTCAATATATGTCGTAGTTCGAAAGTATACATGTAAAGACATGCAAGACTGGGCGCAAAGGTACTTCCCATGGAAGTACCTTGTATTTGATGATAAAGACATTCTTCAAATTGAAAAAAGTTCTCTTTTAGGGCTATGCTGGCACACTGCATAATAAAACTGATAGGGGTATTATAGGTCCATGTACTTGACTGGAGTATATCCTCCACTGCGGTGAGTGTTGCTTCCTGAGGTATGTTAGTGTATAGTGTCTCCACATCAAGGCATATCAGCATGTCGGTTGTGCCAGTATTGTTAATGTCCTGCAATAGGATCAAAGTATCTTTGGTATCTTTCAGAAATGTTGACTTTCCCCGTACAATAGGTTGGAAATAGAAGTCACAAAATGTAGAGAGAGGCTCAAGTAGAGATCCAATCCCTGATACTATCGGGCGGCCTGGAGGGGGTGTGCCCTTGTGAATTTTGGGGAGGCAGTAAAAATAGGGAACCCTCGGATTTTTAGCATCCAAGAATTCTATGACCAGAATACCACTCTGGTTGAGTTTCAGCCTGGCCAAAAACTGTGGGTGATGGCCTCAGTGGTGCCTAGGGAACTCCAGGGCAAGTGGACTGGACCTTTTGAGGTGGTGGGGTGCAAGAGCAATGTCATCTATCTGGAAACTTACAGACTCTCAGGAACCCTTTGAGGGTCCTACACATGAACTGCCTCAAACCTCACTTTGAGAGGTCAGAGTTGACAATCCTCCTAGCAACAGATGATGGGGTAGAGGAAGAAAGTGAGCCTCTTCCTGACCTCCTGTCCGCTACGGAGAAAGGTGGCTCCGTGGAGGGTGTGAACCTCTCCTCTTCTCTGACCCCTTTTGAAAATTCATACTTTGACTTGTGTATGTTGGATTTTTGTCATTATGGTCCTGTCTGATTTAGATCAATATGATCTATTTTTCCAAACTGGTGTGGTGTCCATTTTGTAGTGTTTTCACTGTATTACTGTGTGTGTTGGTACAAATACTTTACACATTGTCTTAAAGATAAGCCTGACTGCTTGTGCCAAGCTACCAATGGAGTGGGCAGGGTTATCTTGAGTGTGCATCTCCATTGCCCTGACCAGAGTGAGGGTCCCTGCTTGGACAGAGTGTAAACTGACTGCCAACCAGAGACCTCATTTCTAACAGTGCCATAATATGCATTCCAAGCAATATTGATTCCGCAACATGCACAGATATTGCATAAATCTCTGTAGGGCTGTCCCTGGGTCTTTCCACTAACCAGTTCAAAAATCACCTTCCCATTTTTTGGGATAATCGGAAAAGTGTCCCGTGAATCAATCTTTTCAGATGTTATAGGGGGTTATTTTTGTCTTACTAATTAACTCAGAGATGATGAAGGAAGTAACGTTACAGTGCTCCCTATATAGTGTGGGTTAATAAGTATGGAAAAAGTAATTCAGCATGTGTTGTGTGTAAACTACAACCTACTTCTGCTATTGATGCTATGGATCAGTTAGTCCCTCTCATCAAACCATCAGCCAGCTAGGAGCCTACCAGGTTACTTTGGGGCAAGAACAGCACCAGTACCTTTCCTTAGCATATGCCCTACAAGAAGCCTGAAATGAAGTGGGGCAGGTTTCTTTTTAATCTGTGCAAGGCAGTTCAAATCGCCCCTTGTGTGGCTTTGTAAAAATTACTGAAGCCTTTGCGTCGTCCTTCCGGCACCTGGTGTGATGCAAGGATAATACAAAAAGCTGGTAAATCTGGGCCTTGGTTAAATCAGCTCTGAGGTATTTGCTGAAATGCAAAGTGGCATATGAGAGGTTGAATGGGAAATAGTTTAATAATCCAAAGTAAGGAAGTGTGCCATAGTACATACCCGAAGAACTTTGAACAACCTTGACAACAGGCACTTAGAGAAAAGGTGAAGGCTCTCATAGTCAATAAGGTGACTCCAAATATATGCAAAGGGAATCCCTGAAAGATATAAGAGTTTTGACAAAGTAGAGGAGAGCAGCGAACCAGGTACACAATCCTGGGACAGCATTTGGGGCTGAGAAGTGAAGTGGCAGTGCATTTCAGACTTTCTTACCTGTAAAGAAGGCAGGTGTCTGAGAAGGAAGCTAGAATACATCCTCCCATCTTACTCTAATCAGCAGGTGATTCCTAGAATCAACCAAAACCACACCTTTGAGAAAGTCCAGGAGAAAGCAGTTTGGAGAAACATTATTCCACTGACAAGACTGCAGTGCTTTCAAAATGGTTCTGGGGCCACAAAGCTAAAATAAGCCCTACCAAAAACATTCCAGATCCAATGGATATCTGACTGGAGGAGGTTAATTATGGGCAACAATAGCCTCATGATCCCACATATTCATAGGAAATAGGTGTTCATGGGAGTAAAGTCAGTGGCTGCTTACAGACCATAATGATCCCTTCATCATGCCACTTGTCACATGCACAGCACAGTCCCAATAACATGTGTCAATGGAGACACTTTCATGTATCCTACCATAAAAATGACTTTGACAATAGGAACAGAGGGCACAGTAATAGTGACATAATGGCCATAGTGTTGGGTACAGTTACTCCTCATTTTAAGGAAAATGATTTTCACCAGCTAATGGTTAGTTACTGGTGGGGACATGCCCCTTTCTTTACTATGAATTTAGAGAGTGGTCTGGCAAGTACAAAGGAAAACCAGGGGAGAATTGATTAGGGAATCCAAGCCATATTTTTATACTGCAAGGCAGAGGCCTATAGGATTGAGAGGAATTGCGTAAGTAGGGAGACATTTTGTCAAGCGCAGCACCAGCACCCTACCTTAGCTATGATCCAAAATCTCACCATCAACATTTATCCATCATTACCTTGCCTTTTCCAGAGAAGCGGGATGCATCTTAGTTGGACCTATGAAACCTCAGAGGGTGGATTGGGAAGTATTAGTTTTAGAAGGCTATGCCACTAGGGTAATGCCTGAGACATTATCCTTAATGTCCAATTGTGCTGTTCATGTCTGTGATGCACTGAACCAGTATTTTTTTCAAGTAGGACTATTTGAGGCATTACTAATGGACCATGATACCAGTGTCATGTTTAAACTGATTTCACAAGCTTGTGAATTTTTAAAAGTCCACTATATAAAACAGGCTTTTGGATGGTTTAATAAGACTTTGAAGCAGATGCTGAGAAAGCCCATCAGCCCAGATGGAAACGGCTGGGAAAAAGTATTTACCACCTTTGCTATTCATATTATGAAACATTCCCCAGTCAAGTACAGAGTTCTGCCATTTGGACAACAGCTAAAATAAGGTCCATATTGGACATAACTCTTGAGGATTGGGTGAAACAGGAGGAGAAGACAGCACCTCTAGTGCAATATGTAGCAGCCTTTGCTACTCAGCTTGAGGCTCATCAAAGTACCTGCATCTGGGTGTGTTCCCCAAGGATTTGATCGAATGCTGCAACAAAGTTCAGCACCTCAGAGACTGAGTGCTCTTTTCCATGCTGACTTGGAATTGCAGGCTCTAGACTCAGCTACGCTTCCCCTTCAAATTCCAGTGGGTATGCTGTGCTCCATGTTTGCATAGAATGAGCTTACTTTGGCCTGTGAAGCACCTCCTCCACTACACTGCTCCACTTCAGCCCTTTAAAAAGTCCAAACATCCCCCAGAGGATGGGACTAGGGCTGAGCAAACACTGTACTGAATCCATCAGCAGCAGCTCTGCAAATGATATCACTGCTGCAGATGGGAGCACTTGTATGGGGAATAGAACAGCAACATACTTGGTTTGTTGGCAAATGAGCAATACAAATATAGCACATCACAGAAATGAACTGCTGTGATAATTGAATTGCAGAAACTGCTATATTTGTGTATCTTCAGCACCATTAGTCTAGATTGGCCCCTGTAGTACACATTTTCTCAAGTTCTTGAAAATAGCATATCATTATGACCCTTGCATTATAGTATTCCTTGCTTTTGTCTAGTATTAAGCCATGGTCTATTGAAGTTCGGTTTCTTAACAAGTAACAGCACTGATAGGACATTGCACTTTTGAGGTGTACTTAGGGCATTGTTGAGTTTTGAATCTCTAAACCTACACTAGCTCAACACACAGCCCTGAAAGCCCAGTAATAAAGGTGTGCACTTGGATCTGAATTACCAATGTCCAATGTCAGTTGTACAAATGGTAAAAAAAGTGTACGGCACCATATATGCAAAGAATCATGTTCCTGTGGCGTCACTAGTGATAAGAAAACAGCTTTCATTTAACGCTAGTTGTTGCACACAGCCAAAAGTGAACTAACAGTCTCTTGTATAGGGTTTGTACCACAGGGACATTCTCTGTGCACTGCTAATCATCCCTGTGCAAATCACATAATCTAAACCTTTGCAGAAATTAAGCATAGTATGCATAAATACATCACACTATTTCATTTTGTCAATTATTTGCACCTGCTTTTGTTTGGGACTAGGATTTCATGCAAGACCAGGTAACAGTAACGTTTGCTTGCAATCCTAGTTTTTTTTCAGTTCTATCCCTAGTAGGCCCTTCTGCAGACAGTGGTTTGGCAGTACAAAATGCAAAGCAAATTTATGATGCACATGTTTCGAATCGTTGGTGCAAGCAAACAATTTGCTTGGAGAAATTGATTGATGCTGCCATTTGCTCCTCTTTGCATCCCATGCCACTGTTTTGCATCACACCACAAAAGTAAGGGAAATCAGGGTCTAAAACTTTGATAGAGAAATCTCTGTCACCAAGGAGGATAATCTTATATATGTCAGGCGTTCGATCGCTGCTCTAGTGGAAGTTTTAAACCCATCAAAATGGCTGGCATAACTCTATTAACTAAAAACACACTGTAAAAAATGAATTCCTTCAAACAAGAAGTAACCTGCTTTAATGTTCATATTAAGATCTATCCTGCTTATTGCCAATGGCTTCTTAGTGAAGTTACACCATCTGGGTAGGCAAACTTCCAAAGATCAATGCACAACATTGCAGCTTTCTTTTTTAAAGTTTACTAATGCTTTATTAAAGAGAATAGAAAAACCATAATTATTACATGAGAAGAAAATCCTAAAATATCCAAGCATTATAAATATCAAGTGAGATATGGCATTTAACTTGATATTTGTATAAGGCAAGAACATTGATAAGTTGCAAATATGTGAACTATAAACTGCAATGCCTGAATTGGGGGATATAGCAATGAGGGAAAAATACAATTTTACAGGTTTTTAAGAATATAAAGAAATTAAAAGACAGAGGAAAAGAAGGACAAGAAGCGAAGAGGGGAGAACAGAAGGAGGAAGTATATTACAAAATCTTGAACTAGTGGGAGATTAACCACAATGGGCCAGATGCAGGAAAATTGCCAATTGCGACTTGCAATTTGCGAGTCCTTCCGACTCGCAAATTGCAAGTCGCAATTTGCAATGCAGAACGGTGTCTCAGACACCGTCTGCGACTCGCTATGGGGTCGCAATGACCCACCTCATTAATATTCATGAGGTGGGTCGCAAATTGCGGCCCCATAGCGAGTCTAGGCACTCGCAAACATGGAGGCCTGCTGTAGTCAGCAGACCTCCATGTTCGTGACTGCTTGTAAATAAAGCAGTTTTTTTTTTTTTTAGTGTAGCCCGTTTTCCTTAAAGGAAAACGAGCTGCACTTAAAAAAAAAAACGAAACCTTTAGTTTCGGTATTTTTTCAGGGCAAGCAGTGGTCCCTTGAATCTCTACCTGCCCTGAAAAAATTGTTTTGGGTCCATTCACAAAGTGGAAGGGGTCCCATGGGGACCCCTTCCAATTTGCGAGTGGGTTACCATCCACTTGAAGTGGATGGTAACTGCGACACCATTTGCGACCGCATATGCGGTCGCAAATGGTATTGCATACCACTCCGAATCGCAAATAGGAAGGGAACACCTCTTCCTATTTGCGATTCTGAAATGCATATTGCGAGTCGGTCCCGACTCGCAATATGCATTTCTGCATGGCAAAGAGGCATTTGCGCCTCGCAAACGGCGATTTTCGCAGTTTGCGACGCGCAAATCCTTTGCTACATCTGGCCCAATATTCTGATGATTATAGCAACCTCAGAGTTTGCATAAACATCATGGAGGATCAACATTGATAGTGCTAGTTGTGGAATGACGAACTTGTCTAGATCAATAGGATATGAATGTTAGCCATAACAAGTCTCTTTTAATTAGTAGAGGGAGAGGGGTGGCCTTTGCTCGATACTTTCTGTGATGATGGTAGAGTAGTTTCCACCAGCCAATAAAAGTAATTTTTCCTGGTGCCTTTCCAATTAGATGTGAAAATTTGCAAGGCACTTGCAATTAGCTAATCAATAAAGTTCCCAAACATATTCTGAGATTGCCATAAGGAAAAAGAACCTCATAAGAAAATCTTAGAATATTGAATCATATCAGTAGGCAAGATTTTGTTCACTTTACACCATATGGGTAACTAACATTTTTTAACCAAGGGACATTCAAAAAACATATGTAGAAGATCACTGTTATCATGAGGGCAGGACCAACACTTAGTATGTTTGGAATGTTTAAATCTATGCAGACACCTGGGGGTAAGGTACAATCTGTTAGAAAAATAAAATAAAGTTTGAGTTGTGCTGGCTGACTGAAAAGTGGTGTGTATCTTGGCTTATACTGATTTCCAAGTTTGAAAGGAAAGTTCTTGGTGAAGGTCCATTTCCCATTGTCATTCTATGTTGGATTTTATTCCCTCTATAGAGGAAACATTTAACATTTTGTGCATGAAGTATGCTTTCATTTGTGAGGAAACATCCAGAGGGGAAAAGGAATGTTGTGCTTTAGATACAGGAAGAGAGGATTGTGAGAGAAATTGAAGAAGAATAGTCTTAAGGTGATGATATTGAGCAGCATATATTCCATATGTTTTTTCTATATTACATTCTAGAAGGGGATCTTTAGAGAGTATGTGACCTATGGTTACAATTCCTTTCTGTATTCATTCTTTCCATAGCAGAACGCAATGTTTTTAATTTTATGTGTTTGTTGTATTGTATAGGAGTTTGTGCAAGAGTTCCTGAGGGGAATTGGAAGTGGCAATAGAAATAGAATGAGTAAGTATGGGTAAAACAAAATCTTCATGTTTTTAGAAGTGTAAATTGCTTCCCTTAAATGGTGCAATCTGTGCTTGTTCCAATTAACTCCAAACTGTTGATGAATAAGGAGGAATACCTGAAAAAGATTTTCAAATTTGCTTAAGTGAAAAAGCACAATGGTAATGTCTGAGGTTTGGGAAGTTAATCCCTCCATTGTACTTGGGCTGTTGGAGTGTTGCTAGTGAAATTCTTGGCTTGTGTTTATTCTGTATGAATCTGAGCAATGAATGATTATTAGTTTAAAACAAATTGAGCAGAAGTGTTACTGGGAGCATGGACAAGTAGAAATTGATGATTGGTTGCATCATCATTTTAAATCATGGCTAATCTACCCTATCAGGACAAAAAAGAGGGGACTAACCTTCAATCAAATTTATGATTTTAAATTAACTTCTGTGAGATTAATGTCAATGGTTTATTTCATGGTATTAGAGTGTAGAATACCTAAACTTTTAATATGCTTAGAATTCCATGCGAAGCCCGTGTCCAGGAACATATTTAATGACATAACCTCTGATTTTCTACATTAACTTTGTATCCTGACACTGCAGTCGTTTCATTTAGCAATGAGAAGAATTCAGTGAGTATGATATATGGATTGGTTAAGTATAATAAAATATCATCAGCGTATGGTTTACATTTGACCTCCATATGCTTGTAATAAAAACTTGAAAAAGTTGGAGATCTACAATCTATGGATAAAACAAATAAAGGGGGGATAACAGGCATCCTTGTCTGGTTCGTCTGTTAAGAGGAAAATAATCTGACTGTTTGCCATTAACCAAAGTAGAAGTTAAAGACCCAGAGTAAAATAGGCAAATATATTTAAAAATGTGGGGATTAGAACCCTGCCATTTCAAAGCTCTGAACATGAATTCCCAAATAACCCTGTCAAAGGCTTTTTCGATGTCTAGGGATATGGCAGGAAAGGGAGATCTTGATTTGAAGGCTGTGTGGATAATATTAAGGAGAGTTCTGGAATTATCAGAGATGTAGCTTCCCTTCACAAAACCCAATTGATGTCTGTCCATTAAGTCGGAGTTTACTTCATTAATGTGCAAGGCCAGTATTTTAAGCAACGGTTTTGCAATCAGTGTTAATTAGAGAAATTGGTCTATAATTACTGCAGTTATATGAATCCTTCACTTTTTTAGGGAGCAAGCAGAACATAGCTTGAGAGATTGTACCTTTCATGTGCCCTTCTGTTAAAAACTGGGTGAATAAAAGTAATAACTTTGGAATTAAAAGGTGCCTAAAATGTGAGTAGAAGTGAACCAAGAAGCCATCAAGCCCCGGCGCTTTATGCATTTGAAGTTTAGTAATGGCTTTTTTAATCTCTTGATGGAGATTAGAGTGGCAAGGGAAGACAGAACTGCTATACAGTGAGATGTTTTTGGAATTGATTGGAAAAAATCATCTGAGTTGCTCAGTGCTACGAGATGTATCTGTTTCATTAGAGGAGAAATATTCATGTTCTAAAGATTTAATGTGTTTTAAAAGTAATGGGTATTCTTCATTTGTTTTTCCTTGATTGCTACATAATCTATTAAGAAATCCCTGGTGGTCGCTTTAAAGGCATCCCTAATGAAGTTCATCTGTGTCTTTGAGGAGAGATTAACTGCTAAAGAGATGTGCATTGTTCAGTAAATGTTTGGCCACCAATAGGGAATAGTTAAATATCCACCCACTAGGGTGAGGTTATGAGTAGGGTTACCCAATTCTACTATAACTGGGAAATGAGGATATAATGTATCTCAGCATGTGTCATGAATTGGAGGACAGTCTGAGTGTGAAATATATAATCTATTCTGAAATGTAAACTAAGAACATCTGGATGGGAGATTTTTCTCCAAGCATCAACTAATCCTATGGATAAAATGGCCTTCTGAAAAGTTTTGTGCATTTTATTGGGGATAAACTTAGGCCTATATTTATATTTTTTGTGCTGCATTTGTGTCACTTTGCGAAGCAAAATCGGCACAAACTTAGAAAATACAATTATATTTTGTACATTTGCGCTGCTTTTGCATCTAAAAATGACACAAATTTGGCACAAAAAAAAGTATAAATATGCGCCTTAGTCTGAGAACGACGAAAGGGATCCATTAACTGGTTGCAATCACCATCTAATATAACTTTCTGATGGACATGAAGATAGTGATAGGCTGGCAGTAATTACTGCCAAATTATGACCACGGCAGATAGATCTCCGATAGATAGTCACTTTACCAAACCGACCGCCAGGGCGGAAACAACAGGCCCCACGGCGGTAGACGCCTACAGCCAGGCAGAAGTAATGTTCCGCCTACCATATTATGACATGCCAATCCGCCACCTTTTCCTGGGCGGTACCAACGACATCAAAAGCCTGGCAGAAACACTGCACATAAGTGAAAGGACACACAATTGGAGACATAGGGAACAACCACGCCACCATGGAGCCCGAGCTGCATGTCTTCCCCATGGTGTTTTACATGCTGCTCCACCATGAACACCAACAACGGCGAAGACGACGACGGTGAGTACAGCCGCCTAGCACACAAGGGAGGGAGGGAGGAAAACGACAGTGACACACACACGCACAACACACACCTGACATACACACCCCATTCACACAACATGATGCACACGAAAACAAGTTAGTCCTCCTAAATCGGCTGAATAATGCAAGGAAAAACAAATTTACTAAAGTGAGTGTCATAAGATCAACACAGTGTAAATAATAATTTAGCCAATGTTACAGATATTTACAAAAGTACAGTTCAAGGGACACTGCCCAGTCCTCAGTTTGCATGGGCCACATGGCCACAGGCCAAAGTTCAAGGCCCCAATTGTCACCTGCATCAACACGGAGAGAACAATGTAGGGGCATCAGATGGCAAATAGTGTTTGCCTGAACCACTCTTGCGTGCATGCTCGTCTGCCTGTGTGCTTGGGATAGGTTGGGATTGAGGACAATGGGATTGGGAAGAGGAATTTGGAGGGGGGTGTGGAAACAGGGACAATGCCTGCCATCAGAGAGGAGGTCAGAGCCTGGATTGATATCTGTTGGGCAACCAAGCCAGTGTGAATGCCCTCCAGGAATGCATTAGTCTGTTGCATATGGGCTGCTTGCCTCTGGATGGCATTCAAAATGGTTGACTGCCCTACAGAGATGGATCTCGGAGGTCAATAGCCTCCTCACTCAGGGCAGCAGGGCTCACTGGGGCAGGGCCTGAGGTGCCTGGGGTGAAGGAGATGCCCACCCTCCTGGGTGAGCGGGAACGGGCAACTCAATGAGGGACTGATGGAGAGTGGTGCTGGTATGGAGGAGCTTCCATCAGAGGAGGTATCTATGTCTGAAATGTTCCCTCCAGTCTCCACCGTGGTGCTCCCCTCACCTCCGTCCCACTGGTGCCCTCAGTGTCAGTAGACTCTGCCTACTGGGTCCTGTGGGATGCAGCTCCCTCCATCGCCAGTGCCTCTGCTCCTCCGACAGATGATGCTAATGCACATAAGGACAGGGTGACAAAAAAATAAGGGGGGGTAGAGACAAAGGATACACTTGGTCAATGGCTGCACCAATACCACCGTTGGCATACACAACACCCTCACACACAGGGAACAGGCCTACGCTATATGCATTGCACTACCAGTGATATTGCTAGCCACCAAGGCATGGGGAGGTGCACACACAGGCAAATCCAGCACACCTGGGACCCACGCAGCCCTGACCAGTAGTGGATGCCTACGAGCTAGGTAGCAAAATTTGCCATTCTGCACCCTAGCCACAAGGGGACCTATGCTGCAATGTCAGGCCTGGCCTAGGGGCAGCCACTGACACACATCCACCACCTGAATACCACCCCACCAGCCGTAAGTTGTAATAATAGCCACTGTACTCACCCCCTTGTGACTGCTGTGATGCCCTCAAGCGCCCATCCAGCTCTGGATAGACCAGCGCCAGTATGCTGGCCATCAGGGGGGTCAGGGTTCGACAGGCACACCTTCCTCGTTGGGAAGCCCTCCCCAGCTGGGCCTCCGCCATCTTCCATGCCCAACGTCTCAGGTCCTCCTACTGTTTCCGACAGTGGGTGCTCCGCCTGCCATAGACCCCCAGGGTCCACACATTCTTGGTGATGGCACGCCATATACCCTTCTTTTGATGGCCGTTGACCTGCAGAGGCAATACAGACCGGAAAATAGTATTAGTCGAACAGTCCTACCTGTTACACTTATGGCCCACCATACCCCTTCACTTCACCATTTGCACACACATGGTCCAGCACACAACCTATATGCCACCCACAGGACAATCACCCACCCCCCTTATACCAGGCCTTCACACACACCACCCCATGCATTCATGCCACATGCATCATGCCCACAGTGTACTCACCTCTTGGTCTGGAGGCCCATACAGCAGTCCGTACTAGGGTAGGACCCCATCCACCTGTCTCTCCAACTCCTACGAAGTGAAGGCAGGGGCCCTTTTCCCCAGTCATACGGGCCATGGTATGTTCCAGACACAGGTCACATCAGCACATACAGTGTAGGTTCTCTCCTGTTGAAGGTCAGGTAGCAAGTTAGGAATTAGATAGAAAATGGCAGTCACGTCAACGGCGGTGCATACTGTGACCACCAGTGTAGATCACCATTGGCCACTGTAACCCATAGGGCCCAATGTTACCTAATGAGGAGCTGCACAGTGGTTCCAGACTGCCTCCCACAATGGCGCCCAATGTCAGCGGAATTACCGCACTTCCACCTGTCCCTCCACACAGGGCAGGTGGACGCCATTTCAGGGGTGGGGGGGCAAGGCCTGGATAATTGCTGCGTCAGTGTCTAAATTTGGACATACTGGACAATTCACACTGACCCATTACAAATTAACAGCATGAAATGTTCTGTTGTAGCCTGATTGTTCAGTTAGTGAAAGGCTCCTCACTCTTTTGCCCCAGAAATTGCTACCGCTGAGGATGAATAGGAGATGGAGACATACCCCCATATACTGACACCTGGTGAACTTGGCAACACTGGAGGATGGCACATTAGCCTCAGCTGTAGACTGGACTGGGCCACAATCACAGAGCTGTGTGCCCAATTGGAGCCTGACCTGGTATCTGCTATCTGTCGCCCCACTGCGATCCCCCCTCTTGTACAAGTTCTATCAGTGCTCCATTTCCTGGCAACTGGTTCTTTCCAAGTGACAGTGGGCTTGGCAGCAGGAATGTCACAGCCAATGTTCTCAATTGTGCTGACTAGAGTGTTGGCTGCCCTGATTAAACATATGTGCAGCCACATTGTATTTCCTCAGGTGGAAGATTTGGCTACAGTGAAGCCCGAGTTCTATGCAATGGGACATATCCCCAACATAATAGGGGCAATTGATGGTACACATAAAGCATCTGTCCCCCCGTCAAAATGAACAGGTGCTGTTCATAAGGTTAACTATATGTATAACTATATCTGCTAAATTTCTATGGCTTTGTGTGTGTAAAATGTGATTCTAACTATAACGTTCCTATAGCCTTTGTTTCTTTCAGTGAATTTCTATATATATATATTTCCATAGTGTAAATGTTATTGATGAAATGAGTGCAATAGAGTGACTCCTGAGGTAGTCACTTGTGAGGTAATATGATGGATTCCACATTACCTTTTATATATACGATTAGTGTCAATATTAGATGTAATTGTTGCTGTGCCACAAGCTTAATTTTGTGAGGTATAAACTATATCCTGTTGAAATATCAAGTATTTAGTGGTCTGCATGCTTTCTAATGGTTGACCACAGGCCTGACTTCCTGAATGACTAACTGCATGGCCATCACACAAACTAAAGTGTGATCAACTGTACAAAATCCTGCATGACAGATTTAGTAACCTCTTCAGGACAGATTGAATAATTGGATCACGCTTTCTAACAACTTTGTAATAACTACTGTACGAAAAATTGCATGGTAGACTGCTTGCCAACCAACTAAATGGCTGTGTGATAAACAACATGCCAGCTGTAACTCCCTGTGCATAACAAAGCCTTTAATAATGTATATTTCCCACAACTTAGCATGTTCCATGTTCCCAAAGTGCATCCATGCTTTACAGTGGTGGTAAACACTTAATAAATGCTACTACAGTACAAAACAAAACAAAAGTTTAATTTTGGGATGTTTGAGGCATTTATTCTGAAGGAGAAGGTACTATAAAATTCCAATTTGGATATGTGCATAGCTAGCTTGACTACATACTGCCCTCTCAATTATTGGCGCATAAACACCCTTCCTGGTTTTCCTTCCCAACAGAATCATCCATTATAATTTCATATTTCTCATTATAAACATAGTAACTGATCCTTCTTTTTCACTGTTTTGTAATCATACTACAATCCATGTATTCACAAATATGCACAATAGTTTACTGGTGTTTGGCACTAATGAAAATGTTTGCAAGACAATTAGACCTATGTGCTAAAAGCTGGATTAACTTTAGAGCTTTTAAAGTTTAAGATGGATGTCATCAGCTACATGTAGCATGATGTCCTGTCTAAGATGGACAGGATGTCAGACTGCAGGGAAGTTGATCTCACTTCTGTCCAGTAAATCTCAGCCTGGTATTCAAAAGAGAATTGTGGCATGTGGGGAAACTGGGCCTCATTTTCCCCTATTTTTAGTTGATACTGATGTTTTCTGACTCTGACTGTGCCCAGGGTACTGTTAATCAGTCCCAGGACCAGTGCTCTTTTTAAAATGGTATACGCAAATTAGGAAAAATTATAATTGGCTCTGACAACCTATCAATAAGTCCCTAGTATATGGTAGGTCATGTAGGTTTAGGGACCCCAGCGTAGATAGGGCACCTCTGGGTGCACTGCTGTGGTTCCTGGTGTCATTGTAAAGGCAGGCGTGCCTTATTAGACTTTGTAATTAAAAGTACTTCCAAAGTCACAAACAGCTTTATTTTTTTATATAAGTCACCCTAAGGTCCGCCATAGGTGCCTCCAGGGTTGAGTGCAGTATAAATATAAGCAGGGACTTTCAAAAATATGTTTTATAAGCGGTAGTGAGGCAAAAGCAGCCAAATTTGTTTCTTCTCATTGTAGTCAATGCGTGTCAAGGCTAACATTGGGAGACTTTATTTTAAAATAATAAAGTCTTATTTTCAATAGAGATGAGCTAAGTATCGCAAGTTTGGTACCAAATTAAATTTTATAATGAATCCAACAAATTGCCTATGTTAAATTTATTATAACTAACCCAGGGAAAGAGTTTAAGAACTCTTTCTGAAAATTACCAAATTCAGCCCTATAGGACCTTTCCTGATTAGTCAGCCTTTGGCAGTCTGAGTCAGGCAACAATAAGGAGGTGTGAAGTGGCGTGGGCTGAGACAAAGGAAATATCTGGTGGGCAGGGAGCTGCTGTCGCTGATGGCAAAGCAAGATGGGTGAGAGTGGCCAAACTGGTTTTCAAAGGAGAGAAAGACACCTGGGACAGATACTGGGCTTCCCTTCATTTCCTGCTTCCCCTGCCAGATACGAGCCCCACTAATTAGATTAAGAGAGGAGCTGGAGGTGGTGTGTTAGGGAAACTTGACCACACCAGTGGGTGGGCTCAGCCATATGTATTCTTCAAGGATAGATTTCCTTAATGTTGGATTTTTAAAGAATGTTGCTTCCTGGGATTGATTTTTGCCACACTTCACAGGACATGGTCACCATAGAGGGTTTTGGCCTGCAGCCCATTGGACTGGGGTACCCCCTTGCTTCCCACCCCTAGGAGCAAAGATAAATATGGAAGAGCTGAAAGTGTGAAATGCAGTCATGTATAATGCAGTTTGAAATGAATGTCTTAGCAGGTCTACAGTGTGGTACCGAGTAGCAGTAATTTTCAGCGGGGGTTCATGCTATTGTCTTTTCTCTATTTAAACTTAGCAGTTCATCACTTTGTGAATCTAATAAAATGTAAAAGTAAGCTGAGATCATAGCGTGGCTAAAAGATAAGAAGGTCACCTGGTAGAGTTCCTCCTGAGGCACCAAGAATACTTTTCACATGGAAGAACGTTTTTCTTCCTCAACGCTCCCCTCTGCTTCTTCCAATGGAGTAGGAAGTTCTCTGGAGTGGCGGGGTAAGGTACTAAGGCCCGTATTTATACTTTTTGACGCTAAACTGCGTTAACGCAGTTTAGCGTCAAAAAGTTTTGAGCCGGCTAACGCCATTCTGAAGCGCCATGCGGGCGCCGTATTTATTGAATGGCGTTAGCCGGCGCAAGCAGACCGGCGCTGCCTGGTGTGCGTGGAAAAAAACCACGTACACCAGGCAGCGCCGGCGTTGGGAAAAATGGCGCTAGGGCGTCTTAAAAATGGTGCAAGTCAGGTTGATGCAAAAAATCGCCTCCACCCGATTTGTGCCATTTTTAACGACGCCCAGATGCCATTTACATGACTCCTGTCTTAGTAAAGACAGGAGTCATGCCCCCTTGCCCAATGGCCATGCCCAGGGGACTTATGTCCCCTGGGCATGGTCATTGGGCATTGAGGCATGTAGGGGGGCACAAATCAGGCCCCCCTATGCCAAAAAAAATTATTAAAAAAAAAAAAATTATACTTACCTGAACTTACCTGAATGTCCCTGGGGGGGGTCCCTCCAGCCTTGGGTGTCCTCCTGGGGTGGGCAAGGGTGGCAGGGGGGGTCCCTGGGGGCATGGGAGCCCACAGGTCCCTTAACGCCTGCCCTGACCCAGGCGCTAAAATCCGGCGCAAATGCAGGGTTTTTTGGCCCTCCCACTCCCGGGTGTGATTTTTGCCCGGGAGTATAAATACAACGCATTTGCGGCGCAGTCATTTTTTTAGACGGGAACGCCTACCTTGCATGTCATTAACGCAAGGAAGGCGTTCACGCCAAAAAAAATGACGCTCTTTCCTCATACTTTGGCGCTAGATGCGTCTAACGGCAAAGTATAAATATGGCGTTAGTTTTGCGCCGAATTTGCGTTGAAAAAAACGACGCTAATTCAGCGCAAACGGAGTATAAATATGCCCCTCAATGCGCAGTTACATAACAGCACAGCTCTGTGCATTCGTTGTCAATGAAACTAAGTTTAAAGAGCACAGTTGTCATTCCTCTTGTTCATCTTCTCTGACTGCATACTATATTACGTTAAACAATTTCTGAAATTCTTCTAACACTTTCTTTCACCACATGAGAATTACCCTCTAGTCGCTGGCTTGTTCTTCATTGTCATGCACTCTAAATACCAATATTTACTAGTAGTTTAAGTCAAGTCTCTCAGAAGGGACCTTGATATGCTGAAATTTTTATTACTACAAAGTAAAGTGAAAGATGCACACCCATCCACGGCTTATACATCTATTACCTCCACTGCTAACGGACACAAAGATTCGGGTAAAAAATGTAAATAAAAGGGTTACGAAAGATTCACCTTCCCCTACTAAATAACCATTGCTTTTGATGCTGGAAGACGTTATGGATGAACTCAAACATGTGAGACCATTTATTGTGATGACAAGTGCAGCACTCCAGTAAATTGAGAAGAAATAGTCTCTACTAGACTCAAGACTTAAAGAGGTCAAAATTGGAGTTAGTGATGCGCAGGATGTCACAATGAAAGTGGATTTCTTTACTAAAGAAGAAACCCTTTTGAAAAAATGAACAGAAGACCTAGAAAATAGCAACTGATGTAATAATTTGCACATTTATTGAGGGTTCTGAAGGGCTGACATGATTGTCTTCCTGAAGCTTCATATTACAAAAATAGTAGGCCTACAAAAATTGGTCAAACTTAACATTTTGAGGCTACACCGGCTTGGTCTCTCACATGCCTCAAATTACAGCAGGCGAAGATGGATTATTGCATAATTTATTCAATACTCTGACCTTAAGAAAGTGCTAACAGCAGGCAAACAATGTAAGCAAATGCTTTGGTCAGGTCACAAGATTTTCTTCATCCAGGACATTTCCAGAGCAAGTCCAACTCAATCAAAAATAATTCTTAGACCTCAGACCAACACTAGATCTATGAATGCTCCATGTGGCCTCATCCATCCTTCTTTCTTCAAGGTCACATACAAGGACAAATGACCTACATTTGATGACCCAGCAGATTATAAGTAATGTTTTCACGCTCACAAGGGAGAAGATATTGAACTTAGTAAATCTTAACATGGTTTTCATACAATTCAATAACCTTTATTTTTTTTATTTTTGTAGGTCCGAAGCTATTCCAAGCCTAATGGAAAAAGATGCTGTGTCCCCAATGTCTTTTTGTTCTAGTGTTCATGTTCTGTCCACAGTATACCGTACCTTTTATTGTTTGCTAAGTCTACTTTGTAACATGTTGATTTAGATTTTATGGCCCTCATTATGACATTGGCGGTAGATCCCACTTACCACCACACTGACTGCTGCCAACATACTGCCGCCACCGCAGAGATCAGGTCACCATATTATGACACACACACACCAATCCGTCACAATTCCGCCAGCCCAAAGGTCAGTGATAAACTGGCGGTATCAAAACCCACACAGTTACGCCAAAAGAACTACGCCCATCACATCATGCCCCACGAATCACCACGGTGGACATTCAATGGCGGTAAACCATTGGTGGTACATATTGCTGCGCTCAAAATACACACACACAAACAAAACACCATATTGGACAATTCAAGCAGCAAACACCTGACACGCAAACACACACCACACCCACACACCCACACAATTATAAAACACACACCCACATTACCCACAACCCTTTACGACTACAAACCATTAGCACGAGACAGACACCACAACCACAGACAAAACTAGAGCCACACACTGCCTACACCTATTCACCACCCATGCACCCCACATCACACACCCCGACACATCACCCTACACACCCTCACCCACACAACTCACACAACACCCATGGCACCTCAAAGACACCCCTGATTCTCATAGGAGGAGCTAAGGGCCATGGTGGAGGAAATCATCAGAGTAGATCCACAGCTATTTGGAGAACAGGTGCAGCAGATATTGATAGCTAGGAAGATAGAGCTATGACAGAGAACCGTGGACAGGGTCAACACCGTGGGACAGCACCCAAGAAGATGGGATGACATCAGGAAGAGGTTGAACGACCTACGGGGGAAGGTACGTTCCATTGCAGCAAGACACCAACTCACTGTACAGAGGACTGGGGGTGGACCCCCACCTACTCCCCCACAACTCACAGCATGGGAGGAGCAAGTCTTGGCAATCATGCATTCTGAGGGCCTGGCCGGAGTAGGAGGACGACTGGCCTCTGGTAAGTCAACTCTTTACTACTATCACCCCCCCATCCTTCATGCCATCACATACCCCCACCCTCACCCTTACTCCCATCACTCCACCACTTCCCACACACCCGACCATCACATCTCACTCATTCCAATGCTAAGCCCTGCATGCCATACCAATGCATGGACACCACTCACAGCCTTGCATGGACACCTATCACTAAAGCATACACACTAGAGGGAATCAGCTATCCCACCACATACCAATGTACACAAGTGGAAGCTGCCAGAATTTACAGCCACACTGGTACCCCAGCCAATGTCAGCGGAGAGGATGTGCCAGCAATACCCAGACCCCCAACTGAAGAGGCCTACAGTGATGACAGCAACTCTGGTCTTCTGGATCTGGATGACCTACCCGGACCTTCAGGGACCTCTGGACAGCCGGTTACCCAGGCCCAGTCACACACCACCATATAGCCTGCCCCATCAGGAAACACCACCACAGAACCCACTCAGCGCACCCATACCTCTGTCCACAGGACAAAACAATCAGCAGTGTGTCCACCTTAACAGGGACCCTGGAGCACCCCTCATACCCAAGACAATCAGGGACCTGGGGTCAGTGGGCACACCGTTCAGGGGACAGAGGCACAGGAGAACAGGGAAACTGGGAGGAGTGCTGTGCATCATGGGGAGGACAGGCCCAGGGAATCGACTCTCCAGGAGGCACTTGAAGAGATCCTGGGAGCATATCAACACTCCTAGGACATAATGGGCCAGATCCTGGACAATGTGCAGGAGAACAGGCGGTTGCAGGAGGGACAGTACCAGGGCATCAGGGAGGACTTGCAGGCTATCGACAACACATTGGTGTCCATAGCAGGGGTGCTGGCAGACATGGCCAATATTATGAGGGAGGCAGTCTCACAACAGCGGGCTCCTGTCACTAGCCAGACATTTGAACTTCCTTCCACCTCCGCTGCCGCTAGTGGACAGGATGACCCGCCACAGGACCAACAGGCCATCTGCACCCCTCTTCCTTCAGAAGGAGAACCACCCCGCAAACGTTCCCTGCAATCCATACTGAAGCCGGAGACTATTGCCAAGACCCCCGCCAGGAAAATAGACTTTCCTGATTGTCACCCTTGTGTCCCACTCTGTCACCCTGTCCACCTTGAACTGTCATTGCTCCCCTTCCTATGTCTCCTTGGATAATGCATCTGTGCTACAAATAGACTGGAACAATACCCTGGACTTTCCTCAATTATCACCCGAGCCCATTGCACTTGCCCCTCTTTTTCTTAACACTTTAAGAAACAACCTTGAAATAAATAGACGTATGGAGTATGTCAAAGTTTTCAAATATGTATTCATTTAACCAGGTTCAAACAATGCAATTCAACTGTACAGTAAATGAGCATATGTTAATGACCTGTACCTGGCTGCAGTGTTCAGACCAGGAACTATTGTGAGGCACCAACATCTGTAAAATGAATTTCCAAAGGGTACAGTAAGTGGGCATAGAGGTGGGAAATAACAGCAACAGATATTAAAAATACTTACAATTAAATGTGAAGTAACACTGTCTTACCTGTGTGCCATTGGAAGTACTGTCTGATGACTGTGGTTCTGTTGTCCTCATCCTCATTCTCTGCCTCCTCATCCTCACTGTCCACAGGGTCCACTGCTGCCACATGGGCATCTCCAGCCTCCTCCTCCTGCAGAAAAGGCACATGGCGACTAAGGGCAAGGTTGTGCAGAATGCAGCATGCCACTATTATTTGGCAGTCCTTCTTGGGTGAGTAGCACAAGGATCCACCTGTTAGATGGAGGCACTGGAACCTGGCCTTCAGGAGGCCAGAGATCTGTTCTATAATCCTTCTGGTTCACCCATGTGCCTCATTGTAACATTCTTCTGCCCTTGTCCTGGCATTCCTCACAGGGGTCAGCAGCCAAGATAGTTTGGGGTAACCAGAGTCACCTGCAAATATTGAGGGACAACATTTAGCCACACACTATCCCATATGGCCTACACCATACCCATACACCAACATATACTGGGTGGGGACCAGGTCCTGAGGAATAGCAGCATCCCAAATGTGATGGCACAACTACAGAGGCACAGGGTGTGGCTAATTGGTGAGCCAGAGTCCCTACCCAATGTATGTTAGTGTATGCCTTCTGGTGTTGACCCTATACCATTCTGTAAGGCTAATGTTTGTCCCTCAATACCTGCAGGTGACACTGGCTACGCAAACCTATTGTGGCTCCCGACCCCTATGAGGAATGCCATGACAGGGGCTGAGAATTGTTATAATGATGCACATGGGCAAACTAGGACAATTATTGAAAGGACCTTCGGCCTCCTGAAGGCCAGGTTCAGGTGCCTCCATTCCCTGTACTACTTACCCGAGAAGGTCTGCCATATAGTAGTGGCACGCTGCATTTTGCACAACCTGGCCCTCAGACGACATGTGCCTTATCTGCAGGAGGAGGAGACTGCAAATGCCCCTGTGGCAACAGTGGACCCTGAGGACAGTGAGGATGGGGAGGAAGAGGATGAGGATGTGGACAACAGAACGCCAGTTATACGTCAATACTTCCAATGACACACAGGTGAGACAGTGGAACTGACCATTCCTCTAATTAATGATGTAAATTAATGATTGTTAATAGTCTGGAGTGAGTACTAATGGCTTCCAAAGTTGAAGAGCATGCTGAAAAACAAGCTGCTGGCATGGAGGCTGGGGTTGTCCAGAATGAATCAGTCATGAGTGTGAAAAGTAATCCAAAGCAAAAGGCTGAAGGGCACAAAGTGATGTCGACATGTAAAAATAAAATGTGTTTTAGAAGTGGATTTTCAATTCCTCACGAAGGTAAATGTCCCACCATTTGAAAGATATGAAAAGGCTGTGGAAAAGACAATGTAAAGCAAAGGAAAAAGTAACTGTGTCACGGAGCGAAGACGAAATGGCCACCAGAACATTCCAGAAGCAACGCTCAAAATACACCCACAAGGTCAAGTGGTGAAATAATTTGAGGGAAATTGACACCAAACAAAGTCAATCACCATCTCAATCTTTGTCAAACAGTTCTTCTGCTTCAATATCAAGTGACAGTGGAAAGAATGATTGTGCCATGTTGATGTTTACATCAAAGAAATGAATGCATGTTGGACTGACCGCATCTGGAGAAAAATGTCAAAGAAAAGTCGACATGCCAAAGTAATGAAATCATTCAAACACTGTCCAAAGATCTCATCGAAAATAAATCGGTGTTCAATACCTTTTATTGCTGACAGTGGTGCGTCAATAAACATAGGCCCTCATTACAACCATGGCGGTTGGTGTTAAAGCGGCGGTAATACCGTCAACAGGCCGGCGGTAAAAAAAATGGAATCACGACCATGGCAGAAACCACCAACACAGACAGCCACTTTAACTCTCCGACCGCAACGGCGGTAGAAACAAACACTGCGGCGGTAACCGCCAACATACAGGCGGAAGACAATGTACCGCCCACTGTATTACAAGGCACCAATTCGCCAGCTTTTCAGGGGTGGTACCAACGCCATCAAAAGCAAGGTGGAAACAGGACTTGGAACGGAAACCACTCACCTCCCGACACCCAACGAGGAACCAGGATGCCATGGAGCCTGAGTTACAGGTGCTACCAATGTTGTTTTACCTCCTTTCTACCAGGAGCAGTAAAGACGTCGGCAACAACTACGGTGAGTACTGCACCTAGCACACGGGGAGGGGGGAAGAAAAAGAGAGTGACACACACACGCAACACACAACACCTCCACCCCCACCTTCACCCACAACACCATACACACAAACACATGCTGCAACATTACATATACACCCCGTAACACTCAGAAGAATGCAAGAACAAAAGGAAATGATTGTAACGAGTGTAATCATCTAAAATTCACATATGGAAACAGGTCTGTAACAGATCAGTATATACAAATATGTACAGCAACTACACAAGTCCGGATACTGTTCCATTCATTGTCCATGGACCAGTGGTCCCAAAGTGCATGGGCGAAGCCCACACATGATACCTGCCTCTAAATGGTGAGAACACTGCTGGGGCATCAGGTCAAAAAGAAACAGGCACCTCAGGGGGAAGGGGAAAGGGGGCACCTCAGCCGGATGAAGGGACGACGCCACTGCTCCACGAGAGGGCTCCATACCCACTGTTTGGTCCTAGGGAGTGCAAAGCCACAGTCTCACAAGTCTCTCAAGTGGGTGGTTTGCCCACTGTTTGGTCCTGGGGAGTGCAAAGCCACAGTCTCACAAGTCTCTCAAGTGGGTGGTTTGCCCACTGCTTGGTCCTGGGGAGTGCAAAGCCACAGTCTCACAAGTCTCTCAAGTGGGTGGTTTGCCAACTGTTTGGTCCTGGTAGTGCAAGGCCACAGTCTCACAATTCTCTCAAGTGGGTGGTTTGTCCACTGCTTGGTCCGGGGGAGTGCAAAGCCACAGTCTCACAAGTCTCTCAAGTGAGTGGTTTGCCCACTGTTTGGTCCTGGGGAGTGCAAGGCCACAGCCTCACAAGTCTCTCAAGTGGGTGGTTTGCCCACTGTTTGGTCCTGGGGAGTGCAAAGCCACAGTCTCACAAGTCTTTCAAGTGGGTGGTTTGCCCACTGTTTGGTCCTGGGGAGTACAAGGGCACAGTCTCACAAGTCTCTCAAGTGGGTGGTTTGCCCACTGCTTGGTCCTTGGGAGTGCAAAGCCACAGTCTCACAAGTCTTTCAAGTGGGTGGTTTGCCCACTGTTTGGTCCTGGGGAGTGCAAGGGCACAGTCTCACAAGTCTCTCAAGTGGGTGGTTTGCCCACTGCTTGGTCCTGGGGAGTGCAAAGCCACAGTCTCACAAGTCTCTCAAGTGGGTGGTTTGCCCACTGTTTGGTCCTGGGGGGTGCAAGGCCACAGTCTCACAAGTCTCTCAAGTGGGTGGTTTGCCCACTGCTTGGTCCTGGGGAGTGGAAAAGCCACAGTCTCTCTAGTGGATCCTTTTCTCCACTGGTTCTGGAGGGGGCTTAGTGCCCAGAGTGCTTTATTCTGCCCAGGACTGGGGTAGTGAATGCTTTTCTCCACTGGTTCTGGAGGGGGCTTTGTGCCCAGAGTGCTTCATCCTGCCAAGGACTAGGTGAGTGGATGCTTTTCTCCACTGGTTCTGGAGGGGGCTTAGTGCCCAGAGTGCTTCATCCTGCCAAGGACCAGGTGAGTGGATGCTTTTCTCCACTGGTTCTGGAGGGAGCTTTGTGCCCACAGTGCTTCATCCTGCCAAGGAGTGGGGTAGTGGATGCTTTTCTCCACTGGTTCTGGAGGGGCTTAGTGCCCAGAGTGCTTCATCCTGCCAAGGGCTGGGTGAGTGGATGCTTTTCCCCACTGGTTCTGGAGGGGGCTTTGTGCCCAGAGTGCTTCATCCTGCCAAGGACTGAGGTGGTGGATGCTTTTCCCCACTGGTTCTGGAGGGGGCTTAGTGCCCAGAGTGCTTCACATAGTATGTGGCAGTTCCCATTCCCGCACCTGGGTGTCAGAGCCATGAGATTTCCTGGGAACAGGTAGCATGATACTCCATGGAGGCAGAGACACACTCCACCCAGCGGCGACTCAGCCTGCCAACTGCTGGTTCTGCCAGTGCTGGTTGTGGTGCCTCATGTATGCTGTGCAGGGTCCCTGACATCTCCTGCAGCCTCAGACAACTGCCCACTGGGAAAGATGTCCATGTCGGCTGTGGTGGCACAGTCTGAGTACGTCACGGGGCAGGTGGCAGTGGTTGTGCCGGTGTCAGCGGCGGACATACTGGCGGTGGTGCATGTGTCAGCACCTGTGAAGGGAGACACCAGGCCGCCTCCTGCACCTTTGGATGGCTGCCCACTGGGGATGATGCTGGGGACTGGATGAGAGGCAGCAGATGTGCAGGTAGCAGTGCAGGTGGCGCTGCAGGTGGCGGTGATTGCGGCAGTGTCCACCGTAGTAAAGGTTGCTGTTCTGACCTGCAGAAGTGGTGTCACCAGTCCCTCACCCTGAGGCTCCGTTCCCTGAGCTGACTTCCCTTTAGCCTTGTGTCCCTTCCCCACCTTGGAAGTTGCTGCTGGGAACTTGGCACTGTCCTCTTTTGTCTTGGAAGAGGCCTTGCTGCTTGGTTGGTGCGGCTTGTGCTTACAGCATGTTGTCCCCTTCTTTACCTTGGCAGGTGGCGGAATAGGGTGATCCTTGGCCTCATTAGGTGGCGCACTGGCAGCCCTGATGGGTGCAGCCTGCGATGTTACAGGACTTGCAGGGACCACAGTGCAGGATGATTTCGTGGCTGAGGTGCTGGGCTGGGATCTGGACATCCTGGCCCTAGGGGAAGGACGGGGGGAGTTTTTTAGACACACTGGGATGGGAAGATGGGGGGGTTTGGGAGTGGAGAAAGAGGTAGTGGTTGTAGGAGGTGTACGTCTGCTGAAGGCTATTGTGAGGTGGATGGCTGTTGAGTGGGTGTGTGCCGGCGTCCGTGTACTTTGGGAGGAGGGCTCACAGACACACTGGGAGAGGACACAGGGGATTTGTGAATGGTAGTGGGGTGGTGATTGCACGTGAGCGGTGTGTGGTGATGTGCATGCTGGTGATGGAGGTAGTGGCTGGGGATGTAGTGCATGCAGGTGTGAGTGGAGACGAGACTGGGAGGGAGGAGGAGGACGTGGAGGAGGGGGACACAGTGGAGGCAGTGGATGTTGGCGTGTCTGCATGGGTATGGTGCTTGTGTGAGTGCCTGTGGGATGTGTGGTGCTTATGCTTGCAACATCCACCCTTGTGTGTTGATGAGTGTGCATGCTGGTCTGATGGTGTGCTTGGGATAGGCTGAGGCAGGGGGGATTGGGTCTGGGTAGTGGAAGTTGGAGGGGGGAGGCTGGACACAGGGACAATGGCTGCCATCAATGCTGAGGCCAGAGCCTGAAATGCTCTCTGTTGGGCTGCCACGCCAGAATGAATGCCCTCCAGGTATGCATTTGTTTTCTGCAAATGCCTCTCGACACCCCTGGTGGCATTCAAAATGGTTGATTGCCCAACAGTGAGGGATCTCAGGAGGTCAGTAGCCTCCTCACTGAGAGCAGCAGGGCTGACTGGGGCAGGGCCTGAGTTGCCTGAGGCGAAGGAGATGCCCACCCTCCTGGGGGAGCAGGCACGGGAAACTCGATAAGTGGCTGCTGGGAGGGCGGTGCTGGTAGGGGGGTGGCGGCTGTAGCTGTTTTTGCGGTGGGCACAGAGGTGCTCGCCACTGTAAGGGAGCTCCCATCAGAGGAGGAGTCGCTGTCACTGGTGTCTCCTCCTGTCCCCGTCGTGGAGCTCCCCTTGCCCTCTGTCCCACTGGTGCCTTCAGACTCGGTACCCTCCAGGGCCATGTGGGTTGCAGCTCCCTCCTGCTCCTATGCCACTGCTCCTCTGCCAGATGATGCTAATGCACACAAGGACAGGGTGACAAAACAAAAAGGGGAGGGAAGACAGAGGAGAGACATGGTCGATGTCTGCAACAACACCACAGTTGGCGGACACAACAAACAAGGAGCAGCCCTATGCACTAGGTCATGCACTAACAGTTCGGGGGAAAATCACATGCCCATGGTGGACTGTGCCTATACCCATTTGATGCACACCTGGAACCCACAGGAGCCTGACTAGGTGTAGAGGGCCACTACGACTTTTGGGGTTGGACTGGCACTGAGCCTGCCTAACAATGGATCCACCCTGGCACTCATGCCCTGCCCTAGGGAAACCCACAGTTCTCTTCCCACACCCAGAAACCTCAAAAAGCACGCAGAGTCAGATGCATGAGACAGTACTCACCCCCTTGTGGCTGCTGTGATGCCCATCCAGTTCCGGATATGCCACTGCTTCCGGTACATCAGGGGGGTCATGGTGCGACGGGCACCCCTTCTATGTTGGGAGGCCATGCCCAGCTGGGCCTCCGCCGTCTTCTTGGTCCAGCGGTGCAGCTCCTCCCATCTTTTGCGGCAGTGGTGGACCCCCAGGGTCCGCACTTCCTTGGCGATGGCACAGCAAATACCCTTCTTCTGGTTGGCACTGACGTTGAGGAAATGTAAAGTAGGAATGGATTTTACTCCCCCGTCTGGTTATTCTTACTCATTGGCCACAACCACCCACCCTGGCCCACAAACACATACACTGACCATCCTCACATGCTGGCCTCTGCCCACCCCCCACCTGTACCTTCCATCGACGCCACTCCATACTTTCATGTCCCATCCATCATGCTCACAGTATACTCACCTGTTTGTCTGGTGGACTGTAGAGTTGCGTGTACTGGGGGAGGACCCCATCCACCAGTTTCTCCAACTCCTCCGCAGTGAAGGCAGGGCTCCTTTCCCCAGACACTGTAGCCATTGTCGCTTCCAGACTCAGGTCACAGCAGCACTTGCAGTGTAGGTCCTCTCCTGTTGAAGATCAGGTATCAAGTGAGTGAACAGATAGAAAATGGCAGTCACATCCGCGGCAGTGCATACCGCCAATTTATTACCTCGGTTGAATGACCACTGCGTTGATTCGTGGGTCGTGATAGTGTGGGAGTAGTTCTGTTGGCTTGACTGTGTAGGTTTTGCTATCGCCAGTTTATCACTGACCTTCGGTGTGGCGGACTTGTGTGGGTGTCTGTATTGTGGCGGATTACGAGCTGTGGGTAGTAATACCTGTAGCGGATTTCCTCCACGGCCACGGTATCTTGACAGCCATCAGCACGGCGGTAAGCGGGATTTAACGCCAGGGTTGTAATGAGGGCCATAATGCCTGAAGAGAAATACAATGAAGCATCTCCATTACTGCAGCTTACGCCATCGAAAACCAAAGCGAATACATGGGCTGCATCAATGCCCATCAAAAGTCAAGGTTCATTTGAAGCGATAGTGATGCATAAGAAAATGAAGAAACAAGCACCTATCCATGTGCTTCAAAGTACAGCAACAAGTTTACTCAGATTCAGCACAGCCACTGATATGTGACTGATTTCTTCAAATTACAACATGAATGCTCATCACAAAGTAGTAAGTCAATTCCCTTAGTTTTTTAATGGTTTAGGAAAACTTAGAGACTATGAAAGTTAAGTTGTATATTAATGAGGATGTCAATCCTGTTGCTCAGAGACATCAACAAATTGCTTTTCATTTACAAGAATCTGTTGAAAAAGTACTTAAGTAATACTTTAGCATTACATTATTGAGTGTTCAACTGGTCCAATGCCATGGATTTATCCTATAATGTTAGTCCGTTTTGATGAAATAGACTTAGGGCCTGATTTAGGTCTTGGCAGATGGGATACTCTGTCGTAAACATGATGATTATTCCATCTACCCTATTATAATTTCCATAGGATATAATGGAATCGGAATACAGAAGATGGGAGATGTTTGTGACAGTGTAAATCCGTCCGCTGAGATCTAAATCAGTCCTTTAGTTTTGGTAAGTCATTAGCTGCAGAACTTTTACCAGATGTAATTCGACATGTCATAGAGCCTGTTGTGAATGCATTCAGTTATAGCGATGACATATTCTTTTTTGTAGCTACACAGAAGGAGCACAATACAGCTCTTACACAAGCATGTAATTTACTCAGTGATGCAGGTTTGACATTGATTTAGGCCTGGCTGGAGGTTGTGGAGTTCTGCTCTGCAGAATTCTGCCCAGTGCCCAAAAACCTCTGCAAACTTTGCCTCACTCTCCGAATGGGCAGAATTGTGCTTGTCCACTCGTACAGACTGATTGGTGCGAGTAGCTCATTCTGCATTATACAAGGAGTGCGAACTGCACCATGCGGTCGCATGTGCATACAGCCATCTTGTTTTTCTTATTATGTGTATGGTTCTGGGCTTACTTTTTAATGCTGCCTCTATCTTTGTAATTCTTACTTTATCCCATTTATCCTCCCCTGTTTTAAATTTATTTCATTATTTTTATTTTCTGTGCCTTTGAGTGCCTTTCTTTTTTTCCCCTAACTTCCTAATTTCTTTCCCTCTATTCCTTCTCTTTCCTTTCTTTTCTTTTTCTTCTCACCAAACGCCTTGGCAGAGCTTGACAGAGGCAGTGCTAGAGTAGGGGGAGCAGCTAACTACACGTCCTGCAGTCATCTGTGCACTCCATTTTCAGTGAGGAGGAGGTGGCCTCACTGTTTTGTTGTGCAATGCCATCTCACCTCAATGTTGCCAGGAGGCTGCAGGCCCAGGAGTGGGTGTGGCCCGTGGGAGCATTGGTTACTGTGAGGGAGTGTTTGCCATTGCATGCGCAGGCTTACTGGGGTTTGGCGCACCCAGAAGCAGCTGATGCACCACTGAGTCCGACATCTTTGACCAGGAGCAGAACCTCCTCAACCTGATGGACGTACAGGTTTTGGGGCTTGGTGAGTACTCGTAATTACTAATTTTGTTGTATCCTATAATGCATTTTTTTTCAAATAGAATGCTTCTCATACTCAATGGTGAGTTAGGATCACGTAACAATACAAATATTATTTGATCTAAGTTGTGCAAGCCAGGTGCCCGGCGCTATCTAGTTCAGCTTGTTGCTGTAGGCACTCACTTGCAGACTCATCTGTCCTGTTACTAATATAGTCATACTGTGGTAGTAGTAGTAATATCAGTGAGTAAGTGTTCTCTGTGTCTTTCATTTTATGTTGCTCATATAGTCACAAGCAATCTCCCAGTGATGTGTAGTATGCATCTATGCATTGAAAAGGGAAGCAGACTGAGTTGGCCCATCAAAGGGGGTGGCAGAGCAAAGATCATTTATTGCAATGCATTAGTATTTCCAAATGTAGTTTAGGAAATTTGGAATAGGGCTTAGGCAAGGTTTCAGAAATCAGGAACAGGTCAACTCCATAATATTGGTGATTTGATTTAGAAAAGTAGAATACCAATATCTTTCTGCGTTTGACTTTGCCTGTCAACATATTTTCTAGGAGAATAACGGTACCACTCAACTATTTTTTCTCTGTTCTTTATTCCTAACATCATCTCCCAAGGGTAAGAAGAGCACATCAGAGGGTCGGACTGAGGAGGCAGCCACCACCAGTGTCATGGCAGATGGAAGTCCCACCACTAACTCCAGTGCCACAGCTTACAGCCCTGCTGGCCGTAGTAAGTGCTTGTTAATATTATTTATTTCCCGTTTACCTCACCTTCTGTCTCTCATATTGTGACTTTTATTTTTCAAATCCTTTTCATTCTATTTAATGTTTGTTAATTGTTATTATCCCTTCCTGCATAATCCTTTTTCTATATTTATTGTTTCTGTTGTGCTCTTTTGCCTGTCTGTACTAATCTGTAGATTTCTTCTGCTTAGTTATTAAGCTTACCCTCTCCCCTAACTTATATACCCTGAGCTTAGCCACATCATCAGCGACCCTCCACTACTCTGTTGCTAAACCTCTATCATACCTACACAGCCTTTTCTCTTTACCTTCTCTGCTGCAGCAGACTCAGTCACTTTTTCTTCCCTTACTGCCAAGCAAATATAGTTGATTGAAATAATTTGTGTTTAAGGGCGAGGCCAGAAAGTAAAATGGGATTACGTGTCTGTGATTTCATGTTTTGTGGATGGGATGCTCTGTTATGAACGTGTACAATAAAATCTATATATCCTATTCCTTTCCCTGTACTGCAAAACATGTTTTTTCCCACCATCTACTTATGGTAGACAGGATATCTATTATCCACATTTTAAACATGACATGTGTGATATATTATTCACCTGCCTCTTTGGAGTCAGGGTAGAGTTCGAAGGCATTTAGAGAAGAGCAAAGTCATTGGAATCAAAGAAAATTTTTTGTCCATTACAACTGCCCTAGCTGACGACTGCAGAGTAGCAATTATGTACCCAATGCGCAAGCTAGCACACCCCTATTCATTTACCACAAGAATAGAATACTTGTACTCCATAGTGGATGAGGCCTTCGTCTTTAATCAGAGTTATTTTTCTTTTTACCTCACAAAGGGGCATATTTAAGAAAAGTGTCTCTGCACCCAGTGCAACACCACTTTCCTTGCGCCCTTTAGCACACCCCTACCACCACCATGTATGCTCTGTATCTAAGACACAGCACACCATGGTGCAGGGTAGGGGGCAATAGCATAATTTGTATTGATGCTATTGATGTACTCTGCAGTAGTAGTGCCAAAATATTGGTGCTACTCCGGCAGAGTACATAGGGGCCCATTACAAATAACAGAATCTCCCTTTTAATGCCTGCTCTAAGCAGGCGTTAAAAGTGCAGAGAAAAAAGATGCAAGGATTTCTTTGTACCATTTTTCAGCCCCCCCCTAATGGGGGAATGCCCCTTTGAATACATTATGTCTGGCACAGACATAATGTAGCGCAAAGGGTCAAAAAGTAGCGCAATTTTTGCTCCACTTTGTAAACATGTAGTGATGATTTTGGCCTCATTGGGCCACATTAGTGGAAAAAAAGTGTGCTAATGTGGTGCAAGTTGGCGCTAGAGGCTTATAAATATGCCCCAGAGTGTCTTTGTGGTTTACTTCTTTAGGGAAATCCTTTACAAGAAAAAAAACAGTCTGTTATTTTTTTTTTTATCTGGGTTTATGCTGCCTCCTTCCAGCTAGTCAGTGCTTTTATGTGAGGCATGTGTGGGTAAAATCATTTCCTTGTGACTTTCCTAATCAAATAAAAAAAATGTCAGTGGCTTTAGGGGACCAGCAATGTAGTTATACTGTGCCACCATATAATCTTAAACAAGTGCTTGCACACAGCATTCTTTACAATTTGTCTTTTTTCTTTCTTGATATAACTACTCCTGCTGGTCTGCCACCAACCGGATAGAAGGTAGCGACCTGGCTTCAGTGGCAGAGGTTGGAGGCCATTCAGGCCCAGCACCACCGGCTGGTGGATGAGGAGGTCAAGGTACATGTCCCTGCCCGGGACTCCAGTTCATCCAGCCTACCGCCTTCGCCTCTAGCCTGCAGGCCATGCCAGCACCACCAGCAGATTGTAGCTGCCCACCCCTGTACCATCACTGCCGCTCCCCCTTCCGACTGGGCAATGGAGTAGCCAGTCGGAAGGGGCACACCTCAAGGCCTAGATGCAACACCTGCAGACCCTCATTGAGAATGCGCTTTTCTAATGCTGTTTTTTACATTTTTTGTTTTGGTTCGAAGGAGTTTTGTTGTGGGTGGAGAGGGTGGGAATTTTGACAGGGCATTAATTGTTTGGACTTGGACCTTTATATTTATTTTGGACCTTGGTTGAGGATGGGTAGAGATATTGTTGTGGGAGAGGAGTGGGCCTGTTGTGGGTAGAGAGGGTAGATTTAGGTTTTGATTTTTTTTTTTGAAAAAGGAAACCTTTTTTATTCTACTTTAACTTTGCACTGATGCCTTTTCATGCAAACCTTTTTAGCTACTTTTCAAAGTGTATGCCAGTTAGTTATAGTTAGTTATAACCTTGTCCTACCACCCTTTGTAACAATATTCACCATTAGGAGGGTATGGTGCCATTCCATATATTGCCAACAGAAACCTAGATATACAACTTTGTCTGCAGTAGAAGTTAGTTACGTTCTCACTAAACTACTTCACTTCACCCCATATTCCTCTTACCAGAATAGATGAAGTGATGACTGGAAGCTGCTCTCTCTGTCAAACTTCCAACACCTTACTAGAGGGTTTCTCAAGGTGAAGGGAAGGCCTGCTGATTGTAATCACGGGCAGGGCAGAAACCTCACTGGAGGACCCTTGCACTGCAAGGTCTCCTCTTTTGGTACCATATTCTTTGTTCAGATTTCCTGCACCTTTGGAGGGCCAGTTGTGGTCTGGGGATCCCCAGTGATCACGAGTCCCAAGAGGGTCTCGATATAAAAACCAGAGGGGTTGCATGCCATCCCCCAACATCACCACGAGGCCCCCATTGTGTGCAGAGGATTGCCAGGGCCCCCCTTGTTGCTCTTTGTGGCACTGTAGGTGCCGGGCACACAGAAATACAGGTACTTTTAATGGACATATGCTTTGCCCCTGTTCCTTTTATGGGCGTGCTGGGACTGATATGTTAACCTGTCTCTTTTTAGGATGTGCCATATATCTGTTGATGTTCCTTTTACGGGCATGACATGCAGATATGTTTTTATGACTTGCCATATGTTGTCTAATGTTCCTGGAATGGGCATTTATGATGTTTTTATGACAAGTGCATTTCTTTAATAATGTGATTCCTGATTACTGCTTAAGTGCCAGAATAATAAGTAACCTGTGTTTTATGTGTGACTACTGCTCGTTTCGGCAGAGTAACTATTGTGTAACGTTCTGACAACTGCTTGGGTTCAGGTATTACTCACATGTTGTGTTTGGTCTAATTATGTTGCATACAATACAGTTTATTTTTATATAATTGGTGTTGTGTTTCCTTTGTGGTGGGGATAGTGCATCACATGTGTTGTGTGTGTTGTGCAAACTCTTTACACATTGCCTCTGGGATAGGCCTGACTGCTCATGCCAAGCTACCAAAGGGGTGAGCAGGGGTGGGTGGGTTCTGCCTGACTTAGGTACATACCCTAACCAACCAAAAAAAAACATTTCTAATACATACCTATAGCAAAAGCACACTGACTGAGTATACAAAATGCCCACCAGACACATGGTGAAACGACAACAACGAGCATGGAGGCATGGAGGACAAAGAACAATTTCAGACCTATGGACACAGACTATACAAAATGGCCCCTGGACACATGGCATGGAGAACAAAGACAAATGGTGGCCAATTGGAAGCACACTCACACATACACACTGACCAAACAAAGTTAACATAGTAACACTGAGAAAAACACTACATTAATTTAGAAAACAGTAATTAAATGAGCAGTAACTTTTTTACAGCACACAACCTCCTACGGAATCAAATATTACCCCACATTTTCACTTTTTGCAGGAAAAAAAAATGAAATACAAACAATAGCCAGCAGTTTTAATTTAATCCAATGCCATCCTTGCCCTAAACGATGTTTTGAAAAACATATACCACAGAAACATTTCTTTCATGCTCTGATGACTAGTATTGGACCTGCAAGTTGGATGGCCCATTGGAAGATTAGGCCACATAGTAAAATAAATAGTTATTGCCTCCGTAACAACATGGAGAAGGGTACTGACCTGTGCAACATTTTTCCTTTTTAAAAAGGTGAAAAATGAAATGCAAAAAAATATGCCCCTTTTTAAACTCCAGGACACACAGCACAATGAAATTTAAAAATCAAGTACAACTACAAAGAAATACTGGTGCATTCCCTTTCAAACAAACAGCACTCTTAAAAGTTTTTGAACTTGTGCGATGATATCACAAACACAAAGTCCCTAAATCCAAAGGTATATATACAGCAGACAAAGAGAGTGATCCTTCCACCTCAAAATCCAAGTAAAAAGTGACCAGGAAATGGATAAAACACTGGGAGGAGCATGCTGGAAAGGACCAGGGAGTTGGAGTCTCTGGGGCACTTCCTCCCTACTGGAAAAAAAAGGGTAAAACGGTCTTCTCACACTAAAAAAACAACTTGAACAGTCTGTTGGAGAAGAAAATCTACTCCAAAACATCTTCTCAAATAGATATAGCTGCTTCTCAAGCAGAGCTCGAGGTGTGCTCATGCACAGGAGTGGCACTACAATGGCACCTTCGCATCTGGATGGCGGGCCAATGGGCACGAAATCTTGTGTGCACTCTCTAGGAGCCCGAAAATGTCATGGCACCCGCTCAAAACAAATCTCATGAATGAAAAGAAAAAATTCAGCTTCACACAGAATGGCAGAATTTTCGAACTCAGCTTTCATCTGCGTATCATGGAGTGTCTGAAAGCAGAACTGAGTTTACCGCCCAGGCCTACTTTCAATGCAGATAAAAGAGAGTTCAAAAAGACAAAACAGAAATTCTTTGGCCATATATTTTCTGATGGGGGTATGACACCCATTCCTGCAAAAGCACAAGCTGTGTCAAATGCTGATCTCCAACCAGATGTTTCTATGGTACGTTCATTTCTGGGCATGGCCAGTTACTGTTCCAGGTATATACAAGACTTTGCCACTGTTACTGTTTCATTACGAGAGTTGATGAAGAAATTGTTCCTTTTTAATGGTCATACAAATGTGAGAAACGTTTCAAGAGAATCAAACACACCATTGAAAATGCTACTGAAATTGCATACTTTAATCCAAAGCTTCAAACAGAGGTTGCTGTTGACGGTAGCCCAGCCACGTTAGGTGTTATCCTCGTAGTGGGTACCCAAATGCTTGAAGACATATAGGGGGTCATTTCGACCCTGGCGGTCATAGACCGCCAGGGCCGGGGACCGCGGATGCACCGCCAACAGGCTGGCGGTGCATCCAGGCCAATTCTGACCGCAGCGGTAAAGCCGCGGTCAGAAAAGGGAAACCGGCGGTTTCCTGCCGGTTTTCCCCTGGCCTGAGGAATCCTCCATGGCGGCGCTATGGGGATTCCGACCCCCTTCACGCCAGCCTGGTTCTGGCGGTTTAGACCACCAGAACCTTGCTGGCGGGAACAGGTGTCGTGAGGCCCCTGGGGGCCCCTGCAGTGCCCATGCCAATGGCATGGGCACTGCAGGGGCCCCCTAACAGGGCCCCACAAAGATTTTCAGTGTCTGCATAGCAAACACTGAAAATCGCGACGGGTGCAACTGCACCCGGCGCACCCTTTCCACTCCGCCGGCTCCATTCGGAGCCGGCATCCTCGTGGAAGGGGGTTTCCCGCTGGGCGGGCGGGCGGCCTTCTGGCGGTCGCCCGCCGGCCCAGCGGGAAACTCAGAATTACCGCGGCGGTCTTTTGACCGCGCTGCGGTATTCTGTCAGGGGAACTATGGCGGGCGGCCTACGCCGCCCGCTGAAGTCAGAATGACCCCCATAGTCTAGGCTAGTAAAAGTTTTTCAGAAACAGAACATGCGTATTCACAAGCTAAGAAAGAAAGTTTAGCCATGGTAAGGACTTGCTAACATTTCCATGTACTCATGTACAGAAAGCCTTTTATGCTAGTAACTGATCATCAAGATTTACTGACCATCTTTGGCAATCCAACAACCAAGATGCCTCCTCTCACTGAATGATAGCGACTAAGATTGCAAGAACATGAATATACAATTGTGTATCATCCAGGCAAGGACCAGAACCCTGCTGACTACTTTTCCAGAGTCCCCATACAAGGCCACGGTACTCTATCCAAGACAGCTGAAGTCTTCATTCATTTCATCGTAAAATCAAATGCACGAGCTGCTATCTCATCAGTCCAAATTATCTTTGCCATGATAGTGAAATACTGAAGATAAAACACATAGGCCCGTATTTATACTTTTTGACGCTAAACTGCGCTAACGCAGTTTAGCGTCCAAATTTTTTGCGCCGGCTAACGCCATTCTGAAGCGCCATGCGGGCGCCGTATTTATTGAATGGTGTTAGCCGGTGCAAGCAGACCGGCGCTGCCTGGTGTGCGTGGAAAAAAACCACGTACACCAGGCAGCGCCGGCGTAGGGAAAAATGGCGTTAGGGCGTCTTAAAAATGGTTCAAGTCAGGTTGACGCAAAAAAATCACCTCCACCCGATTTGCGCCATTTTTAACGACGCCCAGACGCCATTTACATGACTCCTGTCTTAGTAAAGACAGGAGTCATGCCCCCTTGCCCAATGGCCATGCCCAGGGGACTTCTGTCCCCTGGGCATGGTCAATGGGCATTGTGGCATGTAGGGGGGCACAAATCAGGCCCCCCTATGCCAAAAAAAAAATATTAAAAAAAAATATATATACTTACCTGAACTTACCTGAATGTCCCTGGGATGGGTCCCTCCATCCTTGGGTGTCCTCCTGGGGTGGGCAAGGGTGGCAAGGGGGGTCCCTGGGGGCATGGGAGGGCAGCTGTGGGCTCATTTTGAGCCCACAGGTCCCTTAACGCATGCCCTGACCCAGGCGCTAAAATCCGGCACAAATGCGGGGTTTTTTGGCCCGCCCACTCCCAGGCGTGATTTTTGCCCGGGAGTATAAATACGACGCATTTGCGTCGCAGTCAGTTTTTTGGACGGGAACGCCTACCTTGCATATCATTAACGCAAGGAAGGCGTTCACGCAAAAAAATGACGCTCTTTACTCATAGTTTGGCGCTAGACGCGTCTAACGCCAAAGTATAAATATGGCGTTAGTTTTGCGCCGAATTTGCGTCGAAAAAAACGACGCAAATTTGGCGCGAACGGAGTATAAATATGCCCCATAATAACTCATCAGTCATGGTACCAACATTCTCAACCTCTTACCAATAATGTTGAATATCAAAAAGATAGAAATGTCAAAGATGAATTGTCCATAACTCAGGAAGGAGTTATACTTCGAGGATCGAGAATCTTGATACCGGAGAGTCTGTGACAGACGGCAATTGAAGTGGCTCATGAAGGACATTGTGGTGTCCTTATAACAAAAAGAGCTACCTGAGAAAAAGTTTGGTTTGTTGCAAAAGAACGTAAGGCCTGTCATATATGCAACCACCTTTCTACCATGGTTACACAACATACTCTGAACATGTCAAAACTCCCTAAGCATGCATGAGAGACAATAGTCATTGACTTCTTTGGTCCGCTTGATAACAGACATCACCTGATGGTGACTGTGGATAAATACTTACATGTCCCTCTTGTGAAGATCTCACATCCACGACTCACAAATGAGTTATTGAAAAACTAGATGGCATCTGTGTGGCATGCCAGACATTTTAAAGTTTGATCATACCCCCCGTTTTAACATTCAAGAGTTTCAAACAATTCCTGGAGCATCTGAACAGAAAGCAACAAAAAAGTATACTTTTATGGTCACAAGTCAGTGAACTTTTTGAGTTTTTTATGTGCATGCTAAAGAAAGCAGTACACCATGCAACACTCAGCTCAATTTTAAAACTGTATTAAATTCTACCCTAGAAGCTTATCGTTCAACACCCTACTCGACCAGAGGCAAAAGTCCTGCAACTTTGATGTTTGGGAGAGCAATGACAACCAATTTACCCTAATGGGCCACCAAGAGAGAAAAAAGTGATTTTCACAAGGGACTTGGGGACACATGTACGAAGATAAGGTTTTGCGACTCGCAAATTGCAAGACTTAGTGACTCAAAATTTGTGAGTTGCAAAACGTGATGTACAACAGCATCAATGACACTGTTTGCGATTCACAATGGGGTCGCAAATGACCAACCTCATGAATATATAAATGAGGTAGGTGGCAATTTGCGACCCCATTGGGAATGGCGGCACTCACAGGGATGGTGGCCTGCTGGGGTCAGCAGACCACCATGTCTGTGACTGTTTTTAAATAAAGCAGTATTTAGTAAAGGAAAACGGAATGCATTTTGAAAACAAAAATGAAATGTTTTCTTTTCATTTTTTCAGAGCAAGCAGTGGTCTACTGGATGGAATTACATCAGTGTTGGCTGAAAAGTAGGTCCTGGACCAGAAAGCGATCTTTTTTAATTTAGTATAAATCTGTTATGTAGTTTTGGAGAAATTAAAGAAAATCCAAAGTTCCATATCTAGGGACACAAATGATTTACAACCCCTCCTTATATCATTCAGAGATCTGATTGGCTGACTACACTTCAGCAAGGAAGCCATTGAAGTGTTGTCAGCTATCTTGATCAGAAAAAAAGAATAAAAAATCAAAGGGGCCAGGGTACGAACACACTGACCCTTAGCTCTGGTACTGGGGACCTAAAGGGACGCCTCCAGGGCTAAAAAGCATTTTTTCTAATTTTCCCCATGATTCATTGCAGCTCCGCCGATCCTGAAAAATTGTGTAAAAAAATAAATAAAGCACATGCTCATGTCCCTCCTCCCTGGGGCATTAATGTAAGAAAATGTAGCAGGGCCACCTGCTCCCCCCCAGCCCTGGGCTATTTATGTCATTGTTTGCAGGGGGCCGTGTGCCCCCCGCCAACCTTGGGATCACCACCAACTCCTCTTCACCTCCAGTATTAAAATGGAAAGCAAAAATGAAACAGGATCATCAATCTTAAATTTCTCAAATTTTCCCCATTTTACAAATGCTTGATAAATCGGTAAACATTCCTGACAAATTTGACTTCTTGAAAGACCCTGTGGCAGCTATCTTCTCTATATCTAAAGGCTCAGTGGCTCTACCTCAACCTATCTCCCCTATAAATAGTAAAAGCAGTTTGCTATACCATCGGGGAGAATAAGCGGGCCCAAGGAGGAGGGGGTGACTGAAAAATCTATCTCTGGCAATCTCACAAAATTGACAGATGATAAATCTAAAGAACATGCCTGGGGTCCTATTAGTGATTTAGAACTATTGACCATAAGGTCATCATTGTCGTCCCCTGTTGCCTCCACAAGTCCATCTTTGAAAATCTTGGATGACTATCCACAAACATGTGTCCAACCTCCCCCCTTGAGGTAAATGTAATTGTTAAAAGAAGTATGGATTCCACGTCACGATTATCCACCCAGGGGAGCCAGGATACCGACTCAATGTGGGAGGAGAATAAGGGGGTCATTACAACCCTGGCGGACGGTGTTAAAGCGGCGGTAATACCGCAAACAGGCCGGTGGAAAAAAAAGGGAATTATGACCGTGGCGGAAACCGCCAACATAGACAGCCACTTTAACACTCCGACCGCCACGGCGGTATAGACAAGCAGCGCGGCGGTCACCGCCAACAGACAGGCGGAAGACAAAGTACCGCCCACACTATTAAAACAGGCCAATCCGCCACCTTTTCCGGGGCGGATTTACCGTGGATTAAAACACTGCGGAAACAGCTTTTTCAATGGGAAAACGCTCACCTGAACAAACTCCACGAGGAAGGAGGGCACCATGGAGCCGGAACTACAAATACTCCCTGCGCTTGTCTTCCTGCTCCTCTACGAACATCAGCAACAGCGTCGCCGAAGACAACGGTGAGTACTGCACCTACGACATAGGGGAGGGGGGAGGCAAAAGTCACGGACACACACATGGAACACCCCCACCCCCAACCCGACCCTCACCCACTACAACACACACACCAATGCATTTTCGAACATCACAGAAACAACCCCCAACCCCCCCGGAAGAATGCTAAGACAAAAGGAAATGAGTTCAACCATTGTAATGCATCAAAAAACAGTTAGCTCATATATACATCAATATATACACATTCCAAATATATACATCACGATTAGTAGTACAGGTATGCACATTTCAATGTCCGTGGACCACTGGGCCCCAAATGCATGGGTGAGGCCCACACACGATACCTGTCCTGGAACGGAGAGAACACTGCAGGGGCATCAGATAGAAATAAAACAGGCACCTAAGGGGGAAGGGAAGGGGGGCACCTCAGCCGGATGAAGGGACGACGCCACTGCTCCATGAGAGGGCTCCATACCCACTGTTTGGTCCTAGGTAGTGCAAAGCCACGGTCTCACAAGTATCTCAAGTGGGTGGTTTGCCCACTGTTTGGTCCTGGGGAGTGCAAGGCCACAGTCTCACAAGTCTCTCAAGTGGGTGGTTTGACCACGCCAGATCCACGACGGGGCTCCATGCCCATTGATGTATCCTGGAGAGTGCAAAGCCAAAGTCTCTCAAGTCTCTACAGTGGGTGGTTTGCCCACTGCTGCATCCTGGGGAGTGCAAAGCCACAGTCTCACAAGTCTCTACAGTGGGGGGTTTGCCCACTGCTGTATCCTAGGGAGTGCAAAGCCAAAGTCTCACAAGTCTCTACAGTGGGTGGTTTGCCCACTGCTGTATCCTGGGGAGTGCAAAGCCACAGTCTCACAAGTCTCTACAGTGGGTGGTTTGCCCACTGCTGTATCTTGGGGAGTGCAAAGCCACAGTCTCACAAGTCTCTACAGTGGGTGGTTTGCCCACTGTACCATCCTGGGCAGTGCAAAGCCACAGTCTCACAAGTCTCTACAGTGGGTGGTTTGCCCACTGTACCATCCTGGGGAGTGCAAAGCCACAGTCTCACAGGTGGATAACAGTCTCCACTGGTTCTGGAGGGGGACTGGTGCCCAGAGTGCTTCATCCTGTGCAGGACAGATGGAGTGGATGCAGGTCTCCACTGGTTCTGGAGGGGTACTGGTGCCCAGAGTGCTTCATCCTGCCAAGGACAGACGAAGTGGATGCAGGTCTCCACTGGTTCTGGAGGGGGACTGGTGCCCAGAGTGCTTCATCCTGCCAAGGACAGATGGAGTGGATGCAGGTCTCCACTGGTTCTGGAGGGGGACTGGTGCCCAGAGTGCATCACTCACCCCGTGACGGTCCCTGTTGCGTCACTGCCCCTGTCGCTCATGGGCTAGCGGTGCTTGAGTTGGGGGTGCTTGCCCTGTTCAGCGGTGCTTGCCTTTGCTGTCTCTGACCTGTTCAGCGGTGCTTGCCATGGCGGTCTTTGCCCTGTTCAGCAGTGCTTTCCTTTGCTGTCTCTGACCTGTTCAGCTGTGCTTGCCATGGTGGTCTTTGCCCTGTTCAGCGGTGCTTGCCATGGGGGTCTTTGCCCTGTTCAGCGGTGCTTGCCATGGCGGTCTTTGCCCTGTTCAGCGGTGCTTGCATTTGCTGTCTCTGACCTGTTCAGCGGTGCTTGCCATGGCGGTCTTTGCCCTGTTCAGCGGTGCTTGCCATGGCGGTCTTTGCCCTGTTCAGCAGTGCTTGTCTTTGCTGTCTCTGACCTGTGCTGCGGTGTGTGCCATGGCGGTCCCTCATTGCCCAGCGGGGCTGTGGCTGCCGGGGCCCTCCTGGGCACTGACTCTGGCGGTGGTCTTCTGACCAGTGACGATAGTGCTGCCCTCCTGGGCACTGACTCTGGCGGTGGTCTCCTGACCAGTGAAGATGGGGCTGGCGGTGTCGTCTTGGGCAGCGGGGAGGATGGCAGCCTTCTCCGCCGTGCTGCTCTTCCCAGACTTTGGAGACTTCTTCTGCCCCTTCACCACCTTGGGAAGAGTCACAGCTGACTCAACACTCCCCCCGGGACCCTTGTGGGCGGCTTTGCCGGCAAGTGTCTTCCCCCTCTCCCGTCGGGCACTGTCCAACTTCTGGTGCTTCACAGGGTGTGGACTGGCAGTGCTTTGGCTCCGTGTCACACTGGTTGCCCTGGTGCCCGGTGCAATCCACATACCTCGAACAGGCACCACTGGTACCGGAATCTTTTTGGCTGAGGTGCTACTACGGGACCTATGAATTGGAGGGGGGGGCGATGGGACAGAGGTCAAGGTTGGTCAGGAAAATTTTCTGACGAACACTGGGACGGGTAGCTGGAGGGGGTCTGAGAGTGGAGGAAGAGGAGGTGGTTGTAGGAGGTGTAACTTTTGGTGATTTGGGTGCAGGCGCATGTTCTGGAGGCTGTTGTGAGGTGGATGGATGTTGGGTGTGTGTGTGCCCGCGTTTGTGTACTTTGGGAGGGGGCGTCACAGACACACTGGGAGAGGACACAGGGGACGTGTAAATGGTAGTGGGGGTGGTGAGTGCAGGTGAGCGGGGTGTGGTGCTGGGTGTTCTGGTGCGAGTCCTAGTGGCTGTTGTGGTAGTGCATGCAGGTGAGAGTGTAGACGAGACTGGGAGGGGGGAGGGAGAGGAGGAGGAGGGGGACACAGTGGAGGCAGTGGATGTTTCAGTGTCTGTATGTGGGTGATGCTTGTGTGAGTGCCTGTGGGATGTGTGGTGCCTATGCTTGCCTGAGCTGCCCTTGTGTGGTGAGGTGTGTGCAGGCTGGTCTGATGTTGTGCCTGGGATAGGCTGGGGTACAAGGGATTGGGTCTAGGTGGAGGAAGTTGGAGGGGGGAGGCTAGACACAGGGACAATGGCTGCCATCAGTGCTGACCCCAGAGATTGCAGGGTTCGATGATGGGCAGCCTGACCAGAATGAATGCCCTCCAGGAATGCATTAGTGTGTTGCAACTCCCTTTCTACTCCCTGGATGGCATTCACAATGGTAGACTGCCCAACAGTGAGTTACCTGAGGAGGTCAATGGCCTCCTCACTGAGGGCAGCTGGGGTGACAGGGGCAGGGGCTGAGGTGCCTAGGGCGAAGGAGATGCCCACCCTCCTGGATGAGCGGGCACGGCGCAAAGGCTGAGGGGCTGCTGGGAGGGCGGTGCTGGTAGGGGGGTGGCGGCTGTACCTGTAGAAGTGGGGGGCACAGATGGTGCCACCACCACAAGGGAGCTCCCATCGGAGGACGAGTCTGTGTCGCTGTTTGCTGATCCGGTGACCGCCGTGGTGCTCCCCTCGCCCTCCGTCCCACTGGTGTATTCGGAGTCCGTGGTGTGGCCCTCAAGTCGCGCAAAGTCATGAAATTGTGAGTGTACTCACCCCCTTGTGTCTGCTGTGATGCCCTCATGCGCCCATCCAACTCCGGGTAGGCCACCGCCAGGATCCGGAACATCAGGGGGGTCATGGTGCGACGGGCACCCCTCCCACGTTGGGAGGCCATCCCCAGCTGAGCCTCCGCCACCTTCTTGCTCCAGCGGCGAATGTCCTCCCATCTTTTACGGCAGTGGGTGCTCCGTCTCTGGTGGACCCCCAGGGTCCGGACTTCCTTGGCGATGGCACGCCAAATATCCTTCTTCTGGTGGGTTCTGACCTACATGAAATATACAGGGGAAGAAGAGAAGTCATTACCAACTGCACCATCGAAGTGAGTGGCCCACATCCCTGCCCTTGCCATGTGGCACATGCATTCACAGTCCTTCATGCTTGCATAACTCTGCCCCCTTCCTACTTACATCCAGCCCTCTCCTCCCAGGCATAGCCCTTACAACTTGCACCCTATGTACTCACCTGTTGGTCTGGAGGACCGTAGAGTAGCGTGTACTGGGGGAGGACCCCGTCCACGAGCTTCTCCAACTCCTGTGCAATGAATGCAGGGGCCCTTTCCCCAAACGCACGTGCCATTGTCTCTTCCAGACCGAGGTCACAGCAGCACTTGCAGTGTAGGTCCTCTCCTGTTGAAGATCAGGTATCAAGTGATTGAACAGATAGAAAATGGCGGTCATGTCCGCGGCAGTGACGTCCGCGGCGGTGTGTATCATCACCGCCAGCGCACTTCGTCATTGGCTCCTGTGACCCATAGGGTCCAATGTTAACCAATGCAGCATTGCGCCACGGTCTTCGACCGCCTACCGCCACGGTGTACAACGCCAGCGCAGTTACCTCACATCCCATTGTCACAGTTTAGAGGTCAGGCATCCGCCATTTCAGGGACCCACATGGCTTCATTTACAACTGCGTCACACATACCTAGGCCTGGACTCAACACACATACAGGAAGAGTTTTGTATTTTGTGTCGTGTTCTGTGTAGCTGTGGGTACATACCTCAGAATTGGTTGACTCTGTGGTCGCTGTTGTCCTTCCTAGGCACCGTCAGCTGGGACATGTGAGGAGATGGCGGAATCCTCCGGTGTACCGACCTCTGGTGGACCTGTTGACAATGGAGGAGCGACATTTAATCATCACCTACAGGTTTGACCGTGCCACAATCCAGAAACTGTGTACCCAGTTGGAGCCAGATCTGATGTCACCAATCCGCCACCCCACAGGTATCCCCCCTCAAGTGCAGGTGCTGTCAGTACTCCATTTCCTAGCAAGTGGGTCATTTCAGACAACAGTGGCCATGGCATCAGGGATGTCCCAGCCTATGTTTTCTAACGTATTGTCCAGAGTGTTGTCTGCCCTGCTGAAACACGTGAGGAGCTACATCGTTTTCCCTCAGGTGGAGGATTTGGCTACAGTGAAAGGCGACTTCTATGCCCTTGGACACATCCCCAACATCATAGGTGCCATTGATGGGACCCATGTGGCTTTGGTCCCCCCCCACAGGAGTGAACAGGTGTACAGGAACCAGAAGAGTTATCATTCGATGAATGTACAGATGGTATGTTTGGCAGACCAGTACATCTCGCAGGTAAATGCTATGTTCCCTGGCTCAGTGCATGACGCCTACATCCTGCGGAATAGCAGCATCCCTTATGTGATGGGTCAACTCGAGAGGCACCGTGTGTGGCTATTAGGGGACTCTGGTTTCCACAACCTGTCATGGCTATTGACCCCAGTGAGGAATCCCAGGACCAGGGCAGAGGAACGCTACAATGAGGCCCATGGGCGGACTAGGAGGGTGATCGAACGCACCTTCGGCCTCCTGAAGGCCAGGTTCAGGTGCCTCCATATGACAGGTGGTTCCCTATTCTACTCACCAAGGAAGGTGTGCCAGATCATCATCGCCTGCTCTATGCTTCACAATCTTGCTTTGCAAAGCCAGGTGCCTTTTCTGCAGGAGGATGGTCCAGATGACGGTGTTGTGGCAGCTGTGGAGCCTGTGGACAGTGATGAGGAGGAAGCAGAGGAAGAAGACATTGATAACAGGGACTCTGTCATACTGCAATATTTCCAGTGACACACAGGTGAGAACAATTTTTTGACTATTACATTTACTTTCACACTTCTACCTCTATCCTGTCTGTCAATTTGAAGCATTATTTGCTAACTGAGTGGTACATTTCCATTACGGTTTCACAGGTGTGGTTACCAACGTGTGTCAATCTCTTGCATCCTTCATGGACTTGTGATGTGTGACATAGGTATGTTGACATTACATTTTCAAACGGATTTGGCCATTGTCATAGTGAATACTCATTTTCATAATCACAGACTGACTCCAGATTGTTTTGTGGTTCAAGGGTGTTTATTTAAGTGCTAATTATTGGAGGGGTGGGAAAATGGTGATGGGTGATGGTGGAGGAATGTCCATGGCAGAGTCCAGTCTATTAGCCTCACAGGTGCACTGCCCAGATGGGCATAGGAAGTGGAGCTGGAACAGTTCCAATCTGGACAGGGTAACAAAGTGGGACAGTGGGATGACAATAAGGGTGGTCTCATTTCCTGGCGGGGTCTTGCCATCTTGCTCTGTCCTGTTCCTGGATCTCAGGGACCGCTTGCGGGGTGGTTGTCCGTCTGCAGGGGGTGGGGTGCTGGTGTGGTGGTCCTATGGCGGGGCGTCCTGTCCACTAGCGTCGACGGAGGTGGTGGGCAGTTCATCATCCAGGCTAGTGTCAGGGGCCCCTTGGAGTGCCACGGTGTCCCTCATGGTCTTCTGTATGTCCTTCAGCACCCCTACGATGGTGCCCAGGGTGGAGCTGATGGTTCTGAGCTCCTCCCTGAACCCCAAATACAGTTTGTCCTGCATGCGCTGGGTCTCCTGAAACTTGTCCAGTACCGTCGCCATCGTCTCCTGGGAGTGATGGTATGCTCCCATGATGGAGGAGAGGGCCTCGTGGAGAGTGGGCTCCCTAGGCCTGTCCACCCCCTGTCGCACAGCAGCCCTCCCAGTTCCCCTATGTTCCTGTGCCTCCGTCCCCTGGACCGTGTGCCCACTACCACTGCCCCCAGGTCCCTGTTGTTGTTGGGGTGGTGGGTTATCCTGGGTTCCCTGTAGTGGTGGACAGACAGCTGATTGACGTGTCCTGGGTATGGAGGTATGGGCCCGCTGGGTGGGTGCTGTGCTGGTGTTACCAGAGGGTGGAAGGTCAGTGTTGGGCTGTGCCTGTGTGAGGGGAACCGACAGTCCCGAGGCCCACGATGGTCCGGGCTGGTCATCTGGATCCAGGTGGCCAGAGCTGCTGTCATCACTGTGGGCCTCTTCTGTGGGTGGGGTAGAGATGTCTGGACCCTCCTGTCTGGTGACGTTAGGTAGTGGTCCTGCAGGGGTATAAAAGCATGATTATTGCATGTGTGTGTGTCATGGTGTGCAATGGGTGGGTGAGCGTGTACCCCAGTGCTAGCATTCCTGTGTGTGGGCTTGTGTGATGATGGTTAGGGGGTGTTATGGGTATGTGCAGTGGGCATGCTTTAGTGATGGGTATCCATGCTTTGTTGTTGCATGCAGGACTTGGTGTTGGGATGGGTGGTTTGTGTTATTAGTACATTAGTGAAGAGTTTGAGTGATAGGGGAGGGGGTGAGGGTGGGGGTGTGTGATAGCATGCAGGTAGGGTGGGGGATATGATAGTTAAGCTTTGACTTACCAGTGTCCATTCCTCCACCGACTCCTCCGAGGCCCTCTGGATGCATAATGGTCAAGACTTGCTCCTCCCATGTTGTTAGTTGTGGGGGAGGAGGTGGGGGTCCGCCGCCAGTCCGCTGTACCGCGACGTTGTGCCTGGAGACCACGGAACGCACCTTCCCCTGTAGGTTGTTCCACCTCTTCCTGATGTCGTCCCGATTTCTTGGGTGCTGTCCCACTGCGTTGATCCTGTCGACTATTCTTCGCCATAGCTCCATCTTCCTAGCTATAGAGGTGTGCTGCACCTGTGATCCAAATAGCTGTGGCTCTACCCGTACGATTTCCTCCACCATGACCCTGAGCTCCTCCTCCGAAAACCTGGGGTGTCTTTGGCGTGCCATGGGGTGGTGTAGGTGATGTGTGGGGTGGTGTATGTGGTGATGAGTGTGGTGATGTGTAGTGGTGTGTGGTGTTTTGTGCGTGGATGTTGTGTGGGTGATGGTGTTGTGTGCCTCTGTGTGGTGGGGTTGTCTATTGCTGTGCTCTCTCTGTCGCCTTCGTCTCTATTTTTTGGTCGTAGGGGTTTGTGGGTGATGTGGGTGTGTGTTTTATATTGTGTTGGGTGTGTGGGAGTGGTGTGTGTATGTGTATCAGGTGTGTGTATTTCAAAATTTCCAATGTGGCGGTGTTTCGGAGATGTGTGTGTATTTTGAGCGTGGCGGTGTGTACCGCCAATGGAATACCGTGGTAGAAAGACCGCTGCGTGGATTCGTGGATCGTAATAGCATGGGCGTGTTTCTGTTGGCATGACGGTGGAGGATTTGTTTTCACCAGTTTATCACTGACCTTTGATGTGGCGGACTTGTGTGGGTGTCTGAATTTCGGCGGATTCCGAGATATGGGTCATAATAGCTGTGGCGGTTTTCCGCGGCGGTGTATTGGAGGTCTTCTGAACGGCGGTAAGCGGCTTTTACCGCCAATGTTGTAATGACCCCCTAAATCTTTAAAAATCATTCATACTTCTGACAATATTGATAATATTGGTCCACTTAACTTTAATTCTAGCCTGCTTTCTCGAACACCATCGGATTTGTGCCCCAATATTTACGTTTTTAAAAGTCCTCGCACAAAAGATATGGGGGCCAAATTACAAGAAGTGCAGGCCTTTGCTTCCGATATCCATCTGGATACCTCTGTTCTTAACTATAGATCCCTAAGTGTTTTTGATTCACCAAAAGCACAAACAAATGAATATGTAGGTAAGGAGGCCAATAATGAGTATTAACTGCCCTCACAAAATACTCCAAACAAATTAGATCAAAAGTCTGTGTGGGATATCTTCTTTAAGACCTTGCAACTAACGCTTGACGCCTTGTCTTATCAGTCCACAAAAATGGACATTCAGGTGGATTTACTGAATGTTATGGCAAAATCAGTATCAGTGATTGACCAGAAGCTGGCTGACCTAAACGTCTTGATTAATTGAGCCCAGATATTTGCAGAGATTACATCATTGTACTGTACCTGTGAGCCAACATTTAACAAGCTGGCCACCCTCCCAGAGGTATTAAACTCACTGATGGTAGATCTTGAGGCGAACCTTATTATGGTAAAAGGTGGAGAATCTGTAGCTCATGTGACTCCCCAGGAATGGGAAGAGGTTGGCCCAAATGATAATATGGGCAGTATACCTGCCGACTATGTGGAGATAAGGATCGATAAGAAAATAGAACATTCTGAAGAGATGGGGTGTAGCCAGGGAGGAGGACTCAGTGAAAATGTTTGTTTATTGAAGCCTTCTGAGGGGGGGAAGGTTTTCATTCCGATATTCCAATTGACAAAACCCCTCCCTCTTCTACCAAACTGGCGGTTCACTCCAAACATTTAGAGAAACCGGTTACTAAAAGACAAAAGAAAAAACAACTGAAAGCAAGGAATAAAATAAGGGATGTTTTAACAGCCCCTTCAAACATAAATATAGGCACCTCTCTCTTTCCCGATACAGGAAAAGAGAACATAAAGATTTACGGCTTAACATTAGCAAAAGGGGCAGTCCAATGGCTAATAAGTTGTTCCTATTATTTAATACGCATAAGTGGGGGCCCACTCGCCAAGACCATAGGGATCTGAATGGATCTAACTCTAACTTGGAGAATATAAATAGAAAGGAACGACAAGATCCACAAAACTTAAATGGTAAGAGACTAACAAAATGGGAATTACCAAATATCAAACCACAGCAAGGGGAGTCGAAAGCTGGATTGAGTATTATTCCAGAGGTAAATAGGAGGTCATTTGAAGTAGAGGGTCAGTACACTATAATTACTAAAACTGAATAAGTTGAAGGTCAAGGGGATTATATGCTGAACTCTGGATAGAATAAGGAAGTGGCTCTACCATCGAACAGTTGGAAGTTGTGAGATCACAGTTTAAAGGAACAGAGGAATTCCCCGGGCCACTCTCGGAGGCAGAGCTCTTAAATAGACCAGTATGGCCCGACGGGGAATTTACAACACAGTCCCCGACAACAAATCACAAAGGGACAGCCCCAGTGGGTGAATGGAACAACTCTATGGGAAGCTCTAACCATAGTCCCCCTGTAAACTGTAAACAATTAATCCTTGAACCATGATATCAGACCAGTAGCCCACAGGCTATACTCAACCAAGGAAATATAGGATATTCAGTCCACTGATATCAACTCTATAGAATTTTTACCAGGGGTTAAGACCAATGAAGCCAATTCTAATGAGTCAACCCTAGTAACTAGGACTACATCTCAATTGGTTAGAAGGGTCTTAAAAAGAAAAAAAATAACTTTCTAAAATGGAGAATTAGATTTAGTATACCCGAACAAATAGGTTATCCCGACCCTCTAGAGGCTCAAAATATTTTGCCATCATCAAACAAACTGACAGGCCTAAATCAACCTTTCTCAATCCTTAGATCTGCAATTGGGAACCTAAGTACTGCTGATCACCACGCAGGATATAAAGTAACCAATATTTCAGAATCCTCATGGACCGATTACTTAGCTCATCAGTTCAACGGAGGTTGCAAATTTAATAAAGAACAGCAGGAGTACAGGGGGCCCAGGTCCAAATAGGATTCCAAATGCATTATATAAATTGAACCCAGTATTCTGGGCAAAAAGATTGGTCTACAGTTTTAACTACTGTACAGAATTAGGAAGCATTCCAAGCTCTTGGAGATGTGCAATAATCCATCCAATGTTCAAAGGAGGTAACCAATTTCACCCAGAGAATTATCGTCTGATTACCTTAATGGACGCAGAGGCCAAACACTATGCTGTTTTATTACTGGAGCACCTTCGTACCTGGGAGACTGAGAATAATATTATTCCACCCAATCAGTCAGGTTTTGTAAAGGGCCTCGGAATGGCTACAAACATTTTAACTCTTTCCATCATCATTGACAAATGCAAACAAAAAAATAAACCTTTGTAATTCTGTTTTGTAGATTTCAAATCAGCCTTTGATTTGGTAGAGAAAAGTCACTTATGGGAAAAGCTAGCTGTCTGGGGCATACCTGAGCAATTATTAAAAGCTATACACTTGCTATACCCAGATACATGTGTTAGAGTAAAGATAGTTAAGACAAAACAAGGATTGAAGCAGGGCTATGCATTAGCTCCGTATTTTTTTAATCTCTTCTTATCAGATTTGACATTTTAGCTTAATAAGGTGAACGCGCATCCCACTAAGGTCGGTGATATGCCCATTTCTAATCTACTATATGCTGATGATGTAGTACTTCTAAATCAAGCTAAAGTAGGATTACATCGGCTTATTGTCAATTTAACCGAATTTGCTGAGCAGAATGGAATAAAAATAAATCAGAAAAAAAACAAGTGATGAAGGTTAGTAAAAAAAAAAATGAGACAATAAGTGGTATACACAAGGGGGAGATTTAGAACTAGTCAAACATTATAGATACCTGGGTGTATTATTTGATAAGCGGGGTTCTTATCTCCCTCAGAAGCAGAAAAGGAAATGCTCTATTGCTTGCCTTTCGCACTCTGAAAAGGTCTGAAAAGGTCGCTTGACTGCCCTAGCTATTGTCCCTTGCTACAAGTAATAGCGGATAAATTATTTTCAACTATAGGGTACAGCAGTGAAGCTCTGCAAAGATGAGACGCCAACATTTTAAATGGAATAATTGGGAGAGTGTTTAGGTCCTTATTCCAACTACCAGGAAACACATCCCAAGCTTAAATTAGGCTAGTGTTTGGGTATTTTAAACCAAAATATAGCCAGGAAGTGCAGCTACATTAAAACCTGGAAACACATACAGTCAACAACGGTGAATCAACTTTGCTGGGCACTCTGGAAGGAGATCAGTTTGAATCCCACAGCTAAATCTAGACAGTATTTAGATCAGGTTTGGAAGATCTGAAAATATGGGAATTGTGGGATGCAAATCTCGCCTATCATGCTTTTAAAAAAAAACATAACCGCATAGCGAAGAAGAAATCAGTACATGTGAATAAGAGCCTGTTAGCAGTCAGATCACACTCATGGATGGTAATGAATGAATATAAAACCCTAAAAAATCAGCCATATTTGGAGGCCAGCTGGTCGAAAGTTGACAAAAACCCATTTATCGAATATCCATTCAGCCTTATTCCAGGTGGTGCCCACCTAGCCCCTTGGGAACGTGCTTCATCAATCCCCCAGTGTAGGCTGTGTGGTTGTGTAGTGAAAGATGTCACCCATCTGATCTGTATCAGTAATGGCTTAATGAATGAGTGCAGGACCCATTTAAAGGCAGCTTTCCATACAGTCTTATAGAGAAGCGGTGATAGTTTGCTTTAAACCATCTGATTATACTTTGAATACTAGATTTACAATGTTTTTACATTTGACATCTAAAAAACTATCATGTGCTCATCAATTAGGATAAATAAAATCGGTGGCTACTTAATAATTGTTTCATGTCGATTGAAGCAGACCTATGATTCCCATTTTATGAGGTTGGTCAGGTAGATTGGTTGTTAACTACTGAGGGGAACCCTTCTAGCTAAAAACTGGTTTTAACTCTTAATATTTAATGCCTTGTTTTACTAACAATCCTTGCTGGTTAAAAGTTGTGAAATTCTGAAGATCATTACTGATTAAGGTTCCCTGTATAGTATCCATTGAAGTACTATTGAATCTTCAAGCACTAACTTAATTGCTAATGATTTTATAATACAATATTCAAAAATTTTGATAGGATATTGATGAATAAGTTTTGGTATTTTAATGTTATCTCGATAACAAACTTGGAATAGCATGCATAGGACTAGGGGAGTAAGAAATATTTTGCATTTTATTGCTATATTTATGAGAGTCATGATTATAATGTGTACACCCTTATTAAGAAGGATATTGTTCAGCAATGATAAATATTAGTGGCTCACACTTTAACCATGTATCACATGTAGATAATTATGGTCACTTATACCAAGCTTTTATGTAATAATTTATTATGAAGGATTTTAAAGGATTTTAAACTGTAATGGATGGTTCTTATTTGTATGGAGTTAGTTAATATTTTTAATGTATGATGTATTGGTTTTAATTAACTATCATTTAAAAAAAACTTGAACTTGAATCACCTCCCCTGGGCAAAATTAATTCCTGGCGTGCAGGAGGCCCACCAGTCTCCCCTACAGCCCGGGGACCACCACCTCCCCGGGGCTTTGCAAATATTCAATGTTGGGGGCGGCACACAGCCCCCCCGCTGTCCCTCAGGTGTGTGTGCAGGGAACAGTAATAAAAGCATTACTCCAGCAACTAGGCAGCTGTTTTAAAAGACACTGCCTGATTGCTGGAGCAATGGGACCACAGGGGAGGCCTTGATCTTAGATAGACTGTAAAGGGTTTAGTATAAAAAAAGTAAAAAATAGTGAGGGACCACGGGGAAGGCCTTGTGGCTTCCCTTGTGCTCCCTGATACCTCATAAAAGGCTAAAAAAAGAAGAAAAAAATACATAGCTCAAGTGTGATGGTCACAGACCTTCACATTGAGGGTTTGAATCCAGGTGTGTCCCTGGCCATTTCCCTCTTTTTTATTTATTCAAATAAAGGCTCATACTAAAAGGTAATCTCATTATTTTTAATTGACCAATACATTGTCTCTGCAATTTGTACAGAAATATCTCATTCTAAGTATATCAACCATCAAATTCTTTTAAATTTGTACGGAAATATCTCATTCTAACTATATCAATCATTAAAGTCTAAAAATCTCAGTACCTCTCTCCCTCTCACTCTCTTTTTCTATCAATCTCCTTCTCACACTCACACACCCACTCAGACACTTGTGCACCCACAGTCAAAGTACTAGAATAAACAGACACACTGTCATGATATACTAGGATTTTAGCCTTCAACCTATTGACAGTCCAAGAGCTTTACCTTTAGGCCGGAAATTACCCTGGTCTGCAGTTTATCAAAACATAGCTATAATATTTGTGCCAAACATATTGCTAGTATGATGCTTTGATATCATTGTATGGAGTAACCATTGCCATTACAATCTCTCTCTCTCTCTCTTCCATGCTATTTGTGTGATGGAAGAGAAAGAGCGACAAAAAGAGAGAGAGAGAGTTAAATGTTTTGACAGGACCGTAGGGAGTCTCAAGACCCCCACAGTTCTAGCTGGTTCTGCTGGATCCAGCTTTGCTCCAACAAGCAGGGTTCTGCTTTAAATAGCATGAAGAATGTTTTCATCTGTTTCCTTGCATGCATATTTGCAGATGAAAACTCTGCTTTCTGCAAGCAGAGAGCTATTTGACAGCTCACACTTGCAGAAAGTGAAGTATTTGAACTGACTTGGCAGGAGTTGTCAAAGCTTCCGCCAAGTCATAGCAAACAGCTATGTCATGGGGTAGGTGCGCTGGGACATAGCAGGAGCCAGTTCTGAGGGGTGGCAGCCCCAGGGCCATCATTGGCTCCTTTGGGGGGATAGTGGTCCTTGGGGTTGCAGGAGTCAGTGACTTCTTTAAATTAAGCCCCGGGGAGGTAGTGGTCCCTCTGGCTGTGAGGGATCATGCAGGCCCCTGCATTCCTAATGAATAAAGCCCCAGGTAGGTGGCGGTCCCTGGGGCTCAGGGGAGGCCACCTGGCCCCCGCACTCATTATGAATAAAGCCCAGAGAGGTGGCAGTCCCTGGGGCTGCGGGGCAACACAGCCTCCCCAGATTCATTTAGATTAAAGCCCCAGGGAGGAGGCAGTCTCTGGAGCTGCAGGGGAGCCATGCAGCCCCCCTGCACTCATTATGAATAAAGCCCGTGGGAGGTAGCAGTCTCCAGGGTTAGGGGGGGGCCACACAGCCCCCTGTGTTCATTATAATTAAAGTCCCAGGGAACTGGTGGCTCATGGGACACAAAAAAGCCCTAGGAGGGCATTCACCCCCTCTTTCATTTTTATAGGCCCCTGGGACCTGGTCCACCCACGAGCTTCATAAGAACAAACACAGGACTCTGCACTGGTTTCTTTATTTTTAATTTTCACCAGATCCACGAATCCCGGCGACTTGTGGTAGAAATCAAAAAACAAAAATGCACCAGCACTAAGGGGTCAGAATGTCCCTAACCTGGGCCCTTATCTTTTTTTCACTTTTTTTGTGGGACTCGTTTAAAGCCGAGTCCAAAGATGGCTGCCAACACTCACTCATTCAAGTGTTGGTAGCCAATCAGAGCTCTGCATATCCCTGCCTCTAGATATCTGTAATTTTTTTTGTTTTAATATTTCAAAAACTACTGAATGGATTTACACCAAAAAAGCCAAAACGACTCTTTCTGACCATGAGCTACCTTTCAGCAAAATTTGGTGTATTTCCGTAAAGTGGTTTGGGTTGTAGTTGTGTCTAAAATACCTATGGGAATTATAATGGGAATCACACTTTTTATGAGCCCACCTTTTTCTCAGCCCTGCTTGACAGATCACCTCCTAAACTTCCCATTTATAAGGTTCACTTTTTGGGGGGAAATTTTGGGAAGATTCGTCAAACGGCTCCAAAGATATAGCCAAGTCAAAAAACGATTTTTCAATGGAAACATGGTCCTAACAATAATGACCTACTGGTAACCAACAGTAGATAATAAAGATATTTGAGTAGGAAAGGAGGAAAAATGAATGGGTCTTTCAGTGCGAGAGGTTCAGAATAAAATCCCAGTTGGGGCATAATTGATTGTGTGTAGTAACTTGGTTATATGAATGATGGATGGTGTGCAGCCAGGTACGATAATTATGAGCATCATGTTTAAGTGGTGTAGTCTCATAGCCGCCTGTATAAGTTGGCAAATTAAGTTGTGCATGTTAAATGTAATCATGTTACAATGGTGAACAGTGAATATAGCTGTTTAAAAAAATTGCTTGTCTGCCACTCTATTTTAGGAAATGTATACGAATTCAGATGTGTAAGAAATGAGACATTCCTGTGTAAAGAAATGTTTGTAGTTTGAAGGAGCCGAACAAAGATGTAGAAGTATTTTCTCAATGTCTATGAGAGCAGAATCACGTGACTGTGATTATGCATCTTGTGAGCAAGGTAATTGCGTGTGTCTGAAACACGTAAGGGGAGACGAGGAGCATGAAGAATAAATTGCTGAAAATCACAAGCGGTCTATGCCTGTGTGACGGGTCGGACCGATCCGACCCGCACACAATTGCACCTACTGCTATCTCTGCTGGGTTGACCCGGAAGCGACCCTTCAGGAAGCGGCAGCGGAGAAAACCCGAAGACTCGAAAGAATCAAGGAGGAGAGGAATCCACGGTCGTCAGGAGTTCCCGAGGACAGAACCCGACTGGAACAAGGAACCCTCACGGTCCCAACCCAGGACGAAGATTGCCGGCCCCGGGAAGCATACGCCTACGACCCGTCAAGCCTCAGGAGAAGCGTGGCCAAGCCAGGTACGGAGCTAGGGACTGGTAGGGAGGGCGGGAAGCGGGAGAAGAAGGTTATACATGGGGAGAGAACACGAGCACGGGCACTGGGCGGGAGGTATATGGAAGGGGGGAATACGAACGGGGAAGCACTGTGAGCACAAAATAGGTGACTGATCAAGAAAGAAACAGGGTCAGCCATCGGCAGGAAGGACCAAATAGAGGAATTAATAATGCAAAGAAAAGAAGTCTCAAGAGCCTAAGAAGAAGGGAAAGAGGAGAGAGATACAGGAGAGAAATAGAAAATGGCCAGAAGAAAAGCCCAAGCAGACAGGTCTGAGAAACGACATAAGAAAGGAGAAGAAAGGAAAATACAGAATCCAGGGCTAAGGAAGAAAGAGAGAAAGAGCAAGTAAAATAAAGAGTAGGAAAAGAGCGGAAGACAGGAAAAGGGAAAAAGAGAGCAGAGAATAGGAAACTAAGGGAAAGAAAGAGAGAGAGTAAAGGAAAAGAGAGAGATTTACTCAAACACTTACCGTGCCTATTCTTCTTCTGTCCCCACATGCTTCCCGAGAGGCCTATGGAGAAAATAGAAAGAAGAAGACGAGATTAGTCCACCAAGACGAGAGGAGACATCTGCAACCAACTACCTCGGACTTAATCACCATAAAGTACTCTGTAAAACAACAATAAACCATACTGACCTATAGCCATAATCAGTCTGGTGTATGTGATATCGGCCAGCATACAACAGCCTGTCTTTGTGGTGGAGTGACAGACGTGGAGCCATATATACGGAGTTAAGCCGACTCCGATTTCACAGTGTCTTGAGGAAGCAAGTATGCCTTGGAAAGATTTCCAAGTGGCTCCCTGTGCCCACAGAATCTGCCAGAAGCAGGGGTGCATTAGAGCGAGTTGGAGGACACGCACTAGACTAGATGTGAACAACTGGGCAGTGATTACAGAGGGCATTCGGGTGGAAGATATAGATGACACAGCATAGAAGACACAGAGCTGAGAGAGAAGAGTGAAAGTGCAAACAATGTCTGCTGATGCACGACATAACAGGGAGGCAGTTGCAGATCAGTTGTTCAACAGCATAACTACCTGTGGTGGTGATATTCTGTGGTTAGCTCCCACTTTTTTCCTTGTATTTGATGTGGTCTCAAAGTTGTTAATGCCCAGGGCCCCTGCTAACCAGGTTCCCTGTGCCAGATCTCTTTCCTAAAACTGTTGCGATGCATTGGGACAATTAGCAACACCTTTAGCTTCCACTATAAGGCCCTAGTAAATGGTACTTAGGTACCCAGGGCATGGGATACTAATCATAGGACCCTGAGGGCAGCAACACAGATTGTACCCCCCTCTAGGGCCATGCATCCAGATGCACCCAGCCCTGCCATTGCAGGCTCAGTGTCCTGGTGCAATCCTAAGATGCAAACTCGACATGGCACACAGTGTGTGTGTCCTGTCCACTATAAACTGCATGCAATATAGGTACCATGTCTCCCACAGCTGAATCACCTTTTCGTAGGTGCCAGTGTTTCCTTCATATCATCCTCATCTCTCTGTGTGATGTGCTGTAAGTGGTAATCATGTTAATTGGAGGGCTCCCCTTTCTTTGTACAGTCTTAAAAAAGACATTGGACTCTGTACTACTTCTCTCCGCTTTAGTCACCACTGTCTCAACCACCTGATTTGGATAAAATCTTTGTATAAAAATGTGTTACCATCTCCCACTTGTTTACTTTCCAATCTTTCCACAAACTGAAATTCTTTCTAACCCTTAACAACTCTCCATAATGGATATTATTGATGGTGTGTTTGGACTGAAAGATGGATGCATGTAGAAAGGTGTTCCCTGTAGGTCAAAGAACTTGTGAGCCCTAAATTCAGATTATTCTTGTTCGAAGCTCGCACATACGCTTGAGCTGATTGTACTGAGCCATACTATGTGGCAAAAAACATCATTGATATACTTCAGCCAACATATGATGTTTTTTCAAATGTTTCACTCAGGTTGCCTCCGAGCACCCACTCCCCTCACCAGCCCATGTGTAGACATACATAACTGGTGGCAAAGCATATGCCCATCGTCGTCCCACTTATCTGTTTGTACATCTTCTTGGCAAATAAACAATAGTTTTTGTTTAAATACCAGCTCATCATTTCTCGTAACACAACAGTATCTTTATATAGAGTAAATTACCTGCTTCTGGGGCAATGTTCCACTGCTCTGAGAGGTTCCTTTTGTCTTAGCCTATATATAATGAGCAGACACCCAATGTCATCAAAATGTAATCAGTATTTCAGGGTATTTCATAAATTCTTCTAATAAATTCTACTGTGTCTTTAATATAAGATGGCAGACTGTGAACATGCCCCTGAAGAAAGTAATTGACATACTTGGAAGTGTTTTCAAATAGACCATTGATTGCAGAAACTACTTGCCTTCTTGGTGATTGTTGTCTATTTTTATAATTTTTTGCTACCTGATATAAGACGAGAATCCATGTATGATCACTACTTTGAAAAAAATATGTATTCCTCTTGGCTTAAATTACCATTCTTCCTCCATTCCAGTAATTTAGAGTGATATTGCATCTTCACTTTCGTCCATTCAACCCAATCACTCAAAATGTAGCAAACTGATTATCCAAGTTGCTGATTAGTTTATTTCCTTGTTAGATTATAACTTATTCATCAAAGTGTGATATTGTTACCATTGCACATTGTTTCTATTCCTTATACTTTTGTTTTGCCTTTTTTACTCTTGCACAGGATCATTGCTTTTAACTCACCATTTACTATATTGTTAAAACATCAATGGAATCCTTATGCTGTGTTGGTAAGAATGTGGAGGCTGGTTTGAACGGTGTGTCTTAAACTTTCCAGATTTGCAAGTCCATAGATTAAATTATTTGTTTCCTCTGTTGATGATTCCAATGTGCCAAGGGTAAATCTTTCAGTTCCCTCAGCAAATGAAGGTCAGATACCATTAGACCCCTTTGGTTTGGTTCACTGATGGTGGGTTCTGGCTCCTTAACAATTTTCTTGTTTTAACACATTGTGTTTTGCTAGTTTGAACTTTCTGATATATTTAAACAAGTCACCATGTATTTCACTGTACTTGGCAAAAGGACAATCCTAGTGACAGAATCTCAATCTCTTGTTTATTCAACTTCACATCTGTGAAATTAACTACTGTCATATTGTTTTTCTCTTTCACTTTTTTCTTCAGGTTTTTTGCTTTGAGACTCTTGGTTTGCTTGTGTTATTTTCTTTGTTGGCATCTCCTTTTGTTCCTCTTCTCCCTGGATGAATTCTTGGTGTTCTGGTCCTGAGTGAGTGTATCCTGTCCACCCTTAAAAAAGGCCACTCATCCACCAAAGAGGTAGTGCTCACTGTTGCTGCATTGTTTATAATTTGTCTTCCTTAAACACCCAAAAAAAAAAAAACTTAAAGCTTAAAAATCAAACTGGAGCATTAAAATTTTAAAATTAAACATCAAAGCGCCTGGCAAAAGTGAAATCTTGGCCCTGTTCATAATCCACCCTATCCCGCAAAAATGTATTAGCTTTCCTCATTTTGATTATTTCCTCTTGATTCTTTAATCTCTGACACATCTCTTCTCGAAATCTTTTGACTTCTATCACTTGATTGCATTGGTCCAATTTGGCGTTCAGAGCATCAATGTTGGACTGAAATTTCAAGAGATCAATGTCTGCATATTTTACAATTAGCTTCATGAAACATTTAGATGCTGATATATTACTTTCTACCCATTACTTCATCATGGTTGGGTTTGGGGTCTCTTATCTGGGGCAGTTATTATCCTAAGCCCCTGAGGTAAGTGGCCCACCTCCAAATATTTGGACATTGACTTCAGCTCCCATAATTTGGATTGCTACTTTTCATTAATTTCTGCAAAAGCGTTAATTTTGCCTAAATGTCCCTCTCACCTCCGCTAATGTCCACTTGTTTTACTGGAGTATGTAGGAGGCTGGCCCTCTATGTAGTGTTCACAACCAGACACACTCAGGCAACCATACGTTGGTTTACAGAGGTAAAACTAGACCACAAAATGCTCTAATTTATTACAACAGCTTGGTCGAGTATCAGGCTAATCTTGGAGAAGTGCAAAGCATTTGTTGTACTCACAGTATCAATAAATGAAGACACACACTCAAAAAATACCTTGAGACCAATTTACAAAAATACTTCAGGTTTTTATAAATTTTTTAAGACCGAGATCATCAAAATTGGGAAAGTACTAAGTTCTTTGTGTGATTATGCACCATAGGATGGAATGGAGAAATATTTTTATATGCACATAAAATCAGGTAATGCGTTTACCAATGTCTCCTTTTGCAGATAGGTCACGGTCGTCGATGGGCCCTGTGGGGAAGCTGGAGAATTTTGTGTGGCTCCTGATTTCAGCTGGAGCAGCTGCAGAATTTTATTGGAGCTGGTGGCACCATTGGAGTTGGTGCAAGACCACTGTGGTAGACCACTTTGAAAAGCACTGCACAGGTGGACTTCAACGTGAGTCTGCTGGGTCCCCTTGGAATGTTGAGGTCGCAAGGAGTGGGGGACGATTAGAACACAGCTGGATCTTCAGTGCAGGGCAAAGGGCGGATGGTTGAAGAGCAAATCTGTGAGCCAGGAGATGGGTGCCCTTGGAAGAAGGAGGTAGGTCACTTTGAGGGTCGCTTGCAGGTCAGTAAGAGCACTCTGGTGGGACGTCCTGGTGTTTTCTGAAGTCCATCAACTGGGGCTTATGCGTAGTCCTTTTTTAGTCATGAATGGACTGTCTGACGTTGAGTGACCAGTACCAGGGACCATTGCACAGTTCAGCCACTGGAAGACACAGTGCCATCAAACCTGGCACACTAGTAGGCTTTGGTCTTGCAGTCCGTTGAGTGAAATGTTGTCCAGCTGTGGTGTCTGATTCTTTGTGACCTTCCTATTGGCTCTGTATGGTATTCGCGGGACGAGAGGGATGTAAAAAGGGAGGTCCCGGTGTGTCAAGGGAGCGCGGATGGCAGGAGCGGCAACCTTCAAGAAGCGGCAGCAGAGAAAACCCGAAGACTCGAAAGAATCAAGGAGGAGAGGAATCCACGGTCGTCAGGAGTTCCCGAGGACAGAACCCGACTGGAACAAGGAACCCTCACGGTCCCAACCCAGGACGAAGATTGCCGGCCCCGGGAAGCATACGCCTACGACCGGTCAGTGAACTGGAATTCACTGGTCTTTTGGTCTTTGTTGCAGGAGAGTGATACTTTCACTCTGGAGGGAGATCTTCAGAAGAGTGGAGGTCCTCTGGGGGTTTGTAGAGTCTGTCCAATGGCTGAGTAACCCCTCAGCAGTGATTGTTGGGTCCTTGGTGCAGCAGGCAGGGGTTGACACCATTTTCTTGTTGAAGCAGGATTTCAATTCTCAAGCCTGGGGTCTCCTTTGTTGCTGGTCTTCTTGTTTCATTGGAATCTGAATCTCTGGTCTAGGGATGCCCACTAAACACTATGGGGGTCATTACGACCTCAGCAGTCTTTTCAAAAGACAGCTGAGGCAGCGGACCGTAACAGTGTTACCGTCCGCTGGCCCAGCGGAAATGTCACATCAACATTGCAGCCGGCTCGTAATAGAGCCGGCGGCAATGCTGATGTGCAGCGGGTGCAGTAGCACCCGTCGCGCATTTCACTGCCCGAAATTCGGGCAGTGAAATGCGCGACGGGGCTATGCCTGGGGGCCCCTGCACTGCCCATGCCAAGTGCATGGGCAGTGCAGGGGCCCCCATGGGCACCCCAAGTCCCCTTACCGCCGGCCTTTCAATGGCGGTGTGTACCGCCACAGACAGGCCGGCGGTCAGAGACTCATAATCCCCAGGGCAGTGCTTGCACCGCTGCCCTGGGGATTATGACCGCCAGGCGGAATCCTGGCGGTATAATGGAGGGGCCGGCGGTATGGCCGTGGCATTTCCGCCACGGTCAAAATTGCTGGCGGAACACCACCAGCCTGTTGGCGGTCTTACCGCCAACATACCGCCGGCCGCCAGGGTCGAAATGACCCCCTATATTTGGGCATTTAAGGGAATACCTAGCAGTGACTAATGGGTCATCTACCTTAGGGTAGCTACATCCACTAAGTGACTACTTCCTGTGGGCAGACGTCACTTCCCTACACCTGACTGGCTATATTCCTTCCATGCAAGATGGAGGAAAATGGAATTGAGGGGTCACTTTACATGCAACACCTTAGGGGTGGTGCAAGCTGGGGCTGACCACTTCTCCTGTTCTTTCTGTGTTTTCCTGTTGTTGCTCCTGCCATCTGCTGCTAGCTGCAGGCTTCAGGGTTGATTTTTAAAGGCAGTAAGCCCTTTGAAGCTCACTAGCAGGGCAGTGCATATTCCTGAGGAGGGAGGTGTGACACCTCCACCCAGGAAGGGCTTTGTTCTGGGAACCAGAGAGCAGGACCTCTCACCCTAGTGTTCCAGAATCTTGTCTGGTGGTGGCAGGCTAGTTGTGATTGGCCAGCAACCATGCCAGTGCTAGTTAGCTTTGCAGGATCACCTCTAAGGTGGCCCCTGGGTACATTTTGCAATAAATCCAATACTGGTAGCAGTTTGGATTAATCATTCTGAGTTGTTTAATACCAAATAACCCAGGATTCAGAGTGGCCATCATGTAGCTTTGAACAGTGTCCAGCACATGCATTTAAAATGAATGCTCTTTTCACTTACTATGTCCTAATTTTGGCATGGAGATAGCAGGGGAAAATTGGTCATGCATCTATGCCCACATATACAGTTTAGTGCATCCTGCCTTAGGGCTGTAAGGCCTGTCACAGGTGTGACTTACCTATACTCGCACCCTAAGGTAATTCTAACTCGCCCCTTTCTCATGCACAGTTAGCTACTTCACATGTTATATCACTGATGACATATTCTATGACATCTTTTATATTCTCACTGCAATATCTGCAATAAAACTATTGATGAGACAACTGTGCATGGTGAGGGCACGAGTTATGGTTAGCATAGGGTGTAACTATAACTGCTGAATTTCTATATATATATATTCACAAGCTGCCTGTGTCTGTTTTTGTATGTATGTATGTATGTATGTATGTATATATATATATATATATATCATACCTAGTGGCAGTCACCACTAGATAGTTATAGTTAGGACCTACTATCTATATAAAAAGCATTTTTTTTCTAATAACTTTTGCAGCGTTTGATAAATCTTCACAAAGTTTTCCAAGAAAATATGACACACACTTCAGTGTCTGTCTGAACAACTTTCAGGGTGATCCATCAAGCAGGGCCGAGAATAAGAGGGGTCCCAATACGCTTTTTCCCCTTACATTTTCCTATAGGGAATTTGAACAGCAATAGTGCCTTAACCACTGGATGGAATCACATCAATTTGGCAGAAAGGTAGCCCTTGGTTCAAAAAGCACCCTTTCTGTTATTGGGTGTAAACTCAATCAGTCATTTTAGAGAAATTAAAGAAAGCCGAATTTGAATAGAGAGGGATACGAAGGATCCGCAAACCCTCCCCATCTCATGCTGAGATCTCATTGGCTGCCAATACCTCAACACCCCACAAATTACTGCACTCATGACATGTTTGATAACAGCATTGATAATATCAATATAATATTTGCAGTAAAGTACTTTAAAAAAACTGTGCATGGCAGGGGTGCGGGTTATAGTTACCTTAGGGCACAAGTTATAGTTACTTGAGATAACTCTAGCTATAACAGGTGAATTTCTATGGTGTCTATGCTTAAAATGTGAGTCTAACTATAATGTCTCTGTACCTACACACACATATATATATATATATATATATATATATATATATATATATATATATATATATGTATACCATGCATGGCAGCCCTGAGGCCAACCCCTATAAGCACTCAACCTTGCACCGTTCACGGGCCTTTGCCCGTGCTTGGCAGAGGTTGCTTGCAAGGTCTGGCCTGAAGCCAGATCCTGCAGCCAACTCCCCTAACACCCAACCCCATACTGCGCATGGCCCTTTGGCCATAAGTGGTGGGAGCTGAAAACAGCCTGCCTCTACGTGAGAATAGGTGTAAGAGGGTGTATTTCGGGATGAGAGTAGCTGTGAATGTCTGGGTGTGGGAATGAGTGCATCAGTGTCTTAGTGGGTGAGTCAGTGTCTACACAGTTCTGTGAGTAAGTGCCTCACGGTATGAATGGATCAGTGAGTGTGTGTGAAAGTCTATCTGGGTGTGTGAGTGGATGCATGAGTGTCTGAGTGGGTCTTTTAGTGGTTGCATAGGGGTCTGAGTGGGTGTGTGAGGGGGAGAAAGAGATTAAAAAAGAGAGAGAAAGAAAGAAAATATTTGTCACTTCAAAAGAGTAAGATCACTTTTCAGTATGAGCCTTAAACCTTTGAAGTTAAATAACATAGAGGAGGGAAATGACCAGTGATGCACCTGGAACCAAACCCTTAGTGCTCAGTGATAAGCAATTGAGTTTTTTTAGAAGCTATCTAGGACTGTGGGGGAAACCTGAAGGTCTTCCCCACAGTCCCTGACTATTCTTTTTATTTTTACTATTACATGCCCTTAATAGGCTATCTTGGACCATTGGGGGAGCACCAAGGACTCCCCCGTGGGCCCTGACTATTTTTTGAAAATCTTATGACATGCCCCTTATGGGCTATCTGGGACTGCGGGTGCTTTAAGTAGCAGCTCCCTGGTCGCAGAAGCAAAGCTTTAATCTCTGTTCCCCGCATGCATATCTGTGTGCAGGGAACAGAGATGAAAACTCCGCTTTTTGACAGCTGGACCTGTATGACAGGTCCTGCTGTCAGAAACCGGAATATTTGCTGTGACTTGGCTGCAGCTGTAAAGGCTGCAGCCAAGCCACAGCAAACAGCTATGTCCCAGTGGTGGGGGTTGTGGTCCCCATGGCCATCAGTGGCTCTTCGAGGGGGGCAGTGTGGAACTCTTCCAATGTAAAAGTAGCCCCGGGTACGTGGTGGTCCCCAGGGCTTGGGGGTCCAAAACAGATACTCTTTCTTGTTTTTACTATTTGCCCCGGGGAGGTGGTGATACCCGGGACTGCGGGGGGGGTGGGACTGCTCACAAAGCCCCCTGCATATTAATTGTATACAGCCCGGGGATGTTGAGGTCCTTGGGGCAGCTGAGGGTCATGTCGCCCCCACACGCCATATAAAATAAAGGCCCCAGGGAGGTGTTGGTGCCCAGGACAGCGGTTGGCACATGGCTAACCTGCACCATATAACATGAAAGCCTCGGGAGGTGGTGGTCCCCTGGGCAGCAGGGACGGGGGTGCCCAGCCCCCCTTCATATTACTTATTAGCCCTGGCTAGGTGGTGGTTCCTGGGGCAGTGGGAGTGGGTTAGGTGGCTTCCCGGCATTATAATAAGAATGCCCCCAGGAAGTGGCCCACCTAGGCGCTTAAAAAAGATAAAGCACAGGATCCGATGCTTCATTTTTGTTTTTATTTTTGGCAGATCTGTTGATCCATGGTGACTCCCGCTGTTATTTAAAAAAAAAGGCTTTTTAGCCCAGGGGTGGAAGGGGTCCTCTGGGACCCCACAATCAGAGCTAAAGGGTCAGGGTGTAGATATCCAGGTCCCTTATCTTTTTTTAAATATTTTTGTCTGAGACTCTTCTCAACATGGGCGCCAACACTTCCTTGTTGAAGTGTTGACAGCCAATAAGATCTCAGCACGAGATCAGGAGGGGTTGTGGATCCTTCGTGTACCTGTATACATATATATTTTTGGATTTCCTTGAATTTCTCAACTCTACTGAACAGATTTACACCAAATAACAAAAAGGGCTCTTTCTGGATTGAGAGCTACCTTTTTGACAAATGTGGTGTAATTCCGTCCTGTGGTTATGCCACTATCGCTGTTCAATTTTTCCTACAGGAATTAGCATTGAAAATGCTCTAAATGTCACCCCTCTTTTATCTTAGCCCATGCTTGATGGATCAACACGCAACATTCCAGACAGTATCTCACTTGGCTGTTGAATGTTTTGGGAAATTTTGACAAAGAATCGTCAAGTGGCGCCAAAGATATAGCTAGTGAAAAACAGATTTTTCTACAGAATCTAGGTCCTAACTATAACTACCTAGTGGTGACTGCCACTAGGTAATGTATATATACATATATATATATATATATATATATATATATATATATGCGTATATGTGTGTGTGTGTGTATGTGTGTGTATACATATACATATATGTATATATATTTATATATCTGCATAGTCCGGGTGAGGAATTAATTCTGATGCAACCGATTTCCCAACATGCCAAGCACTCTGGTGCCTAAACAACTTCATGATTACCAGTTCTGTTAAGTGATAGTGGTTGCATTTTGGGTGAACATGCAAAAATAAACACATAACCTATTTAGCTATCAACACATCTTGCTCACTGGTTAGTAAGTTCTGTTCCCAACAACTTTTTCAAAACAGACTATGTTCATCAACAGAAAAAGGGGTTAAAAGGCATTCTCCTCGACAATAAACGATGCAGCCATCTTGGAACTTGTTTATAATGCATTAACCCCTTCGCTGCCAGGCCTTTTCCCCCTCCTGTGCCAGGCCTTTTTTTGCCTATTTGGGGCAGTTCGCGCTTAGGCCCTCATAACTTTTTGTCCACATAAGCTAACCAAGCCAAATTTGCGTCCTTTTTTTCCAACATCCTAGGGATTCTAGAGGTACCCAGACTTTGTGGGTTCCCTTGAAGGAGGCCAAGAAATTGGCCAAAATACAGTGAAAATTTCGTTTTTTTCAAAAAAATTGGAAAAAGTGGCTGCAGAAGAAGGCTTGTGGTTTTTCCCCTGAAAATGGCATCAACAAAGGGTTTGCGGTGCTAAACTCAGCAGCTTCCCAGCTTTCAGGAACAGGCAGACTTGAATCAGAAAACCCAATTTTTCAACACAATTTTGGCATTTTACTGGGGCATACCCCATTTGTGCAATTTTTTGTGCTTTCAGCCTCCTTCCAGTCAGTGACAGGAATGGTCATGAAACCAATGCTGGATCCCAGAAACCTAAACATTTCTGAAAAGTAGACAAAATTCTGAATTCAGCAAGGGGTCATTTGTGTAGATCCTACAAGGGTTTCCTACAGAAAATAACAGCTGAAAAAGAAAATTATTGAAATTGAGGTGAAAAAAACATCAATTTTTCTCTACGTTTTACTCTGTAACTTTTCCCTGCAATGTCAGATTATCGAAAGCAATATACCGTTACGTCTGCTGGACTCCTCTGGTTGCGGGGATATATAGGGTTTGTAGGTTCATCAAGAACCCGAGGAACCCAGAGCCAATAAATGAGCTGCACCCTGCAGTGCGTTTTCATTCTATACCGGGTATACAGCAATTCATTTGCTGAAATATAAGGAGTAAAAAATTGCTATCAAGAAAACCTTTGCATTTCCAAAAAGGGCACAAGATAAGGTGTTGAGGAGCAGTGGTTATTTGCACATCTCTGAATTCCGGGGTGACCATAGTAGCACGTGAATTACAGAGAATTTCTCAAATAGATGTCTTTTTTACACACACTCCTATATTTGGAAGGAAAAAATGTAGAGAAAGACAAAGGGCAATAGTACTTGTTTTGCTAATCTATGTTCCCCCAAGTCTCCCGATAAAAATGGTACCTCACTTGTGTGGGTAGGCCTAGCACCCGCGACAGGATATGCCCCAAAACACAACATGGACACATCACAGAAAACAGAGCTGTTTTTAGCAAAGTGACTACCTGTAGATTTTGGCCTCTAGCTCAGCCGCCACCTAGGGAAACCTACCAAACCTGTGCATTTCTGAAAACTAGAGACCTAGGGGAATCCAAGGAGGGGTGACTTGCGGGGCTCGGACCAGGTTCTGTTACCCAGAATCCTTTGCAAATCTCAAAATTTGGCTAAAAAAACACATGTTCCTCACATTTCTGTGGCAGAAAGTTCTGGAATCTGAGAGGAGCCACAAATTTCCTTCCACCCAGCGTTCCCCCACGTCTCCCGATAAAAATGATACCTCACTTGTGTGGGTAGGCCTAGCGCCCGCGACAGGATATGCCCCAAAACACAACGTGGACATATCACAGAAAACAGAGCTGTTTTTAGCAAAGTGACTACCTGTAGATTTTGGCCTCTAGCTCAGCCGCCACCTAGGGAAACCTACCAAACCTGTGCATTTCTGAAAACTAGAAACCCAGGGGAATCCAAGATGGGGTGACTTGCGGGGCTCTGACCAGGTTATGTTACCCAGAATCCTTTGCAAACCTCCAAATTTGGCCCAAAAAACACTTTTTCCTCTCATTTCGGTGACAGAAAGTTCTGGAATCTGAGAGGAGCCACAAATTTCCTTCCACCCAGCGTTCCCCTAAGTCTCTCGATAAAAATGGTACATCACTTCTGTGGGTAGGCCTTGCGCCCACAAAAGGAAATGGCCCAAAACACAACGTGGACATATCACAGAAAACAGAGCTGTTTTTAGCAAAGTGACTACCTGTAGATTTTGGCCTCTAGCTCAGCCGCCACCTAGGGAAACCTACCAAACCTGTGCATTTCTGAAAACTAGAGACGTAGGGGAATCCAAGGAGGGGTGACTTGTGTGGCTCGGACCAGGTTCTGTTACCCAGAATCCTTTGCAAACCTCAAAATTTGGCTAAAAAAACACATGTTCCTCACATTTCTGTGGCAGAAAGTTCTGGAATCTGAGAGGAGCCACAAATTTCCTTCCACCCAGCGTTCCCCCACGTCTCCCGATCAAAATGATACCTCAGTTGTGTGGGTAGGCCTAGCGCCCGCGACAGGATATGCCCCAAAACACAACGTGGACACATCACAGAAAACAGAGCTGTTTTTAGCAAAGTGACTACCTGGAGATTTTGGCCTCTAGCTCAGCCGCCACCTAGGGAAACCTACCAAACCTGTACATTTCTGAAAACTAGAGACCTAGGGGAATCCAAGGAGGGGTGACTTGTGGGGCTCAGACCAGGTTCTGTTACCCAGAATCCTTTGCAAACCTCAAAATTTGGCTAAAAAAACACATGTCCCTCACATTTCTGTGGCAGAAAGTTCTGGAATCTGAGAGGAGCTACAAATTTCCTTCCACCCAGCGTTCCCCCAAGTCTCCCGATAACAATGATACCTCACTTGCGTGGGTAGGCCTAGCGCCGGCGACAGGAAACACCCCAAAGCGCAACGTGGACACATCCTAAATTTTGGAAAAAAACAGAGGTGTTTTTTGCGAAGTGCCTACCTGTAGATTTTGGCCTCTAGCTCAGCCGGCACCTAGGGAAACCTACCAAACCTGTGCATTTCTGAAAACTAGAGACCTAGGGGAATCCAAGGAGGGGTGACTTGCGGGGCTCGGACCAGGTTCTGTTACCCAGAATCCTTTGCAAACCTCAAAATTTGGCTAAAAAAACACATGTTCCTTACATTTCTGTGGCAGAAAGTTCTGGAATCTGAGAGGAGCCACAAATTTCCTTCCACCCAGCGTTCCCCCAAGTCTCCCGATAAAAATGATACCTCACTTGCGTGGGTAGGCCTAGCGCCGGCGACAGGAAACACCCCAAAGCGAAACGTGGACTCATCCTAAATGTTGGAAAAAAACAGAGGTGTTTTTTGCGAAGTGCCTACATGTAGATTTTGGCCTCTAGCTCAGCCGGCACCTAGGGAAACCTACCAAACCTGTGCATTTCTGAAAACTAGAGACCTAGGGGAATCCAAGGAGGGGTGACTTGCGGGGCTCGGACCAGGTTGTGTTACCCAGAATCCTTTGCAAACCTCAAAATTTGGCTAAAAATACACATGTTACTCACATTTCTGTGGCAGAAAGTTCTGGAATCTGAGAGGAGCCACAAATTTCCTTCTACCCAGCGTTCCCCCAAGTCTCCCGATAAAAATGATACCTCACTTGTGTGGGTAGGACTAGCGCCCACGAAAGGAAAGGGCCCAAAACACAACGTGGACACATCACATTTTTTTATAAAAAGCAGTGCCTACCTGTGGATTTTGGCCTGTAGCTCAGCCGACACCTGAGGAAACCTAGCAAACCAGTGCATTTTTGAAAACTAGAAACCCAGGGGAATCCAAGATGGGGTGACTTGCGGGGCTCTGACCAGGTTATGTTACCCAGAATCCTTTGCAAACCTCCAAATTTGGCCCAAAAAACACTTTTTTCTCTCATTTCGGTGACAGAAAGTTCTGGAATCTGAGAGGAGCCACAAATTTCCTTCCACCCAGCGTTCCCCTAAGTCTCTCGATAAAAATGGTACATCACTTCTGTGGGTAGGCCTTGCGCCCACAAAAGGAAATGGCCCAAAACACAACGTGGACACAACATATTTTTTCACAGAAAACAGAGGTGTTTTTTGCAAGGTGCCTACCTGTGGTGTTTGGCCTGTAGCTCAGCCGGCCCCAGGGGGGGGGGGCAGAAATGCCCTAAAATAAATTTGCCCCCCCAACCCCCACCCTCCCCCGCCGGGAGCGACCCTTGCCTACGGGGTCGCTCCCCCTGCGTGACATTGGCCCCAAAAAACAAATCCCCGGTGCCTAGTGGTTTCTGCCCCCTTGGGGGCAGGTTGACCTAAACTCAGCCAATCTGCCCCCAAGGGGGGCAGAAATGGCCTAAATACAATTTGTCCCCCAGGGGAGCGACTTTTGCCTGATGGGTCGCTCCCCATCTCTAAAAAAAAAAAAAAAAAAAAAAAAAAAGAAAAATTCCCCTGGCGCCTAGAGGTTTCTGCCCCTCCCCCCCGGGAGCAGATCGGCCTAATAATAGGCCGATCTGCCCCCCGGGGGGGCAGAAATGGCCTAAAATAAATTTGCCCCCCCAACACCCACCCCCCCCTGGGAGCGACCCTTGCCTACGGGGTCGCTCCCCCTGCGTGACATTGGCGCCAAAAAACAAATCCCCGGTGCCTAGTGGTTTCTGCCCCCTTGGGGGCAGGTTGACCTAAACTCAGCCAATCTGCCCCCAAGGGGGGCAGAAATGGCCTAAATACAATTTGTCCCCCAGGGGAGTGACTTTTGCCTGATGGGTCGCTCCCCATCTCTAAAAAAAAAAAACAAAGAAAACAAAAAAGAGGGGGGCAGAAATGGCCTAAATATATATTGCCCCGTAGGGGAGCGACCCTTGCCTAAGGGATCGCTCCCCACCTAAAAAAAAAGAATTCATCACAAAAAAAAAGAAAAAAAAAAAAATGGTCCCTGGTGCCTAGAGGTTTCTGCCCCCCCTGGGGGCAGATCGGCCTAATAATAGGCCAATCTGCCCCCAGGGGGGGCTGAAAAGGCCTTCCTAAAAAAATGCCCCCCTGGGAGCGACCCTTGCCCAAGGGGTCGCTCCCTTTTGCCAATTTCAAGAAGAAAAAAAAAAATCCCTGGTGTCTAGTGGGGTTTCAAAAGCCGGATTGCAAGCAATCCGGCTTTTGAAACCTGTGAGAGACTTCAAAGGGAAGGAAATACATTTCCTTCCCTTTGAAGCCTCTCGGGGCCTCCCCCATGGGATTGAAAAAGAAATGCAAAAGCATTTCTTTTTCAATCGCGCTGGAAGCTCTGCTTCCAGCGCGATGGGGGAGACCCTGTGACTAATCAGCGCGCGCTCGCGCGCTGACGTCACAGGGGGGGTTGGGGGGGTCGGGGGTGGGAGGGGAAGGGCTTCCCCTTCCATCCCTGACTTGGGGATTGGGGGGGAACCCCACAGAGGGAGCGAGAGCGCTCCCTCTGGGCTCTGTGCACAGGACGTAATGGTTACGTCCTGGGCACAGCAGCACTGTGCCTCAGGATGTAACCATTACGTCCTGGGCACAGAAGGGGTTAACAAAGTATGAATAAATCAATTTACATATGCCTCAACACTGTTAAATCTTGGGGGCGCAAGCCAATTACATTTTATCATATAATCTACTTTCTCAAATCGGCTGAGCTCTGTTAATTTACTGTACAGTGTAAATTCCATAGTGATTGTCAATACCTATTCTACTCCTTATGAAGAAATGTTTAGTGGCTTATTTCAATGTCACAGAGCTCTCAGTATAAAATGTCAATGGAAAATAAGAGTCTGTTGTAACAAAGCATTCCTGATAATTTCTCTAAATGAACGTATCACCATAGAGGTAGCATATATGTGTGGAATCGCATTTCGGTTCTTCACCAACTTGGGCCTAATAGGACCTGTGATACACAAGGCCTATCTCTGTGGGACAATGTACAACTAACACAAACTATGCTTACTGATTTGTTTCTGATATTGCCTGAAACACACTATATTGCAAGGCTTGCCATTAGAACAGCCACCATGAAATATCATTGTCGTTGCATGCTAGCTGAAGCAGTCTTCCTTCTTGAAGATACCATTTGTGTACGTGCTGTTCTCAGTTCTGTCATAAGATGTATCACGTGATATTAGACACGTAGGACATATTAGGTAACTTCCTTGCCTGTACTTCAATTTACTATATATGGTGCGTTACGAAGAATTGACTGTAGCACCTTTAGCAATAGTGGAGAATTGATCATACGTCAATGTCAAGGACCAATGAAATGCTCAAGTCTGTTTGTGGTTTGATATTATAAAAGATCATGCATTACTTCCTTATTCAGACTGTTCGAGCTACATTTATGCTGCTGAGTCTCCATGTACATGTATTTGTTGTTTCTAAATAAACCTTTTTGTCAACCAGGAAGTGCTGGCTAACGGTTGTTTGTATCCTGAGATGGGTATCTAAAATTCAGCTTCTCATTTTGGTGGAAAATGCGGCGCTCGTCCTTCAGATAGCTCTCTTCGGCCCAGATCCTGCCACTGCGCAGCGGGGGGTGACAGCATCCTGGGGCTGTTGTGAGTATCTGTTGCTTCTGTGATCCTTCTCCGACGACTCTCTCTCTAGTGGATCTGTTGATTTTTTTACAAAACAGGGGGGGAGTGGAGTGTTTCGTTAATATTTCTGCTTCATAGGTGCAGTAATGGACTTGTGGATCATTTTTATATGTACCGTTTCCCTTAGCCTGCTCTTCTTCATGATAAGGTTTTTCATTTGTCTGCGCTGGCATACCGATGTTACTTCTCCCCACATTGCGGGCACCTCTACTCTACCTCGTGCAGATTTTCAGATGGTGGCCTATAGCACTTCGCCGCCTGCTGGCATTTTGTATTCATATCACTGTATTTGTCTTGCTGCACCATCTACTTCCTTCCTTTGTTGTGACTGCATAAATAGATTAGGTTTCCCATGTTTATTGTAGATTGTTAGTCCTTCAAGAAGAGTACGTAAGTGAGGCAGCTGGTGGTGTTGTCTCGGAACACAGCAGGAGGCGCTGTGTGATCACTGCTTCGCAAAGCAGTGACATCTTCAGCCGGCGGGGCTGGAGAAGGATACTCTGGCCAGAGGGGGGTGGTAGTTGTCCACCCCAGTGCTAACGGGCAGGTGGTGCCCAGGATACTCTGGCCAGAGGGGGTGGTAGGGGTCCACCCCAGTGCTATGGGGCAGGTGGTGCCCAGGATACTCTGGCCAGAGGGGGGTGGTAGGTGTCCACCCCAGTGCTAAGGGACAGGTGGTGCCCAGGGAGATGGGTATCTCAAGAGCAAACAAGCCCTAGTGGGCACTACTCCTGCTCACAAACCTCCAGTAGGACAAGCCTTGAAGTTGTACTCCTGTAGCCAGGAAGGTCACACTGAAGCTACATACCTTAGCTTTGGGAGTCTTCTGAAGTATTCTTCTAGGCAGCAAAACCTCAGACTCAGGCCAACCTAATTTTCTTGCCAGCCGAGGTTGAACTTTGGGGAGGCAGCCAAGGGTGGCTTGTCCTGGTACTCCAGAGGTTGAAAAAGTATCAACTTTGTTTTCTTTTTGCAGTGGTTAATTTTGGTCGTATCTAAAAATCCAAAGACCTCTGGAACAGCTTTTAGGGTATAAGGTTCAGTTCAATTGAGGCCACCAGTAGATTCTGATCGCTGGATCTCCCAGTTCCTACTGCATGTATTCTTAAACTGATACATTTGCAAAGATGGTAGGGGCATCAACCCCTTCCGTGTGGAGGATGGCATGAAGCCACCCTCTACCATGGTGGGTGTGTGCTAAGGATGGCTCTAAGCCATCACTGCACCCACCCATGTTAGGGGCCCCGGTGTTTCCCACACGGGCCTTCCCGCAACATGCCCCTACCAGGGATGGCAGCAGAAGAACTTTCTCTGACAAACCTGACCCCTACCCCAGTGATCTGATGACATCTGCACGCATAGCACATGCTGACATAATTAAAACATGCCAGGGACTTGCTAGAAGCCATTTGCTTCCAGCGTGTCCAAGAAGAAAGATAAGTTTTCCTCTGGGGAGGGGTATGAAGTGCATAGAGAGGCACAAAGGGAAAGGTAAGACTTTTTTAAATTTATTTTTCTGGTATCTCTCGGCAGTGTATTCCTGCTGCGAGATTGCAGCTTGGGTCGCAATTCTGCAGCAGCCACCAAGGATTTTTCTTTGTCTTGGGAAGACAATTTTATTGAAGCACACATTTTGGCCCTTTCTGCCCCATCCGGGTCAGATTGGCTATATCTTTAGGCTGATAGGCCCCCAAAGGGGGGAGAAAACCACTACTTCACAGGGATAACTTTATGTGCATGCCAGGGAGTGGCCCCTTGTGCAAGGGTCAATCCCCATTAATGGGGCACTTATTTCTCGGGGGCAGATCAGCCATATTCTTAGGCACATCTGCCCCCAAGGGGGGCAGAAAGCCTCTAGCCACAGGAAGTAATTGATGTGCATGTTGAGGAAAGGCCCTTTGGGTAAGGGTCACCCCCATTAATGGGGGCATTTCTTTTGGCCATTTTCAGCCCCCCTGGGGGCAGGTCAGCCATATTTGTATCTCCACTTGCCCCCAAGGTGGCAGAAAACCAATAGACACCAGGGAATAAGTTTCTGTGCAAATGTGAACTGGAGTTTGGCTAACGTTCTGTGTGTACTGGTATTTGTCTGGCTGTCCGTGTACTAGTATTCGGCTGATGGTGTGTGTGAACTGGCATTTGCCTGATGGTGTGTTTGAACTGTTTTTTTGCTAGTGGTGTGTGTAGACTGGCTTCTGTGTGGCGATGTGTGTTGCGGGAATTTGGATGGTGGGGTGTTTGAAGTGGTGCTTGGCTGATTAAGTCTCACTTCGTCAAGTCAAGTTAGTTTCTTGCATTTGCTTTATGCCCAACTTATGACCAGATGTTTGTGATGCTGATCTGCCTTCAAGGTCAGACTTCATAATGTTTTATAATGCTAAATGTTTTATTTCTTGTTATCATTTGTATTTGTGATTTGAAAGTTTTATTTCTCTTGGAAAGCTTTTGATTTCCTTGGTGGTGACTCTTGCTTGCCGTTTCAGCACTGGTAGATTTGGAGTTTGTGTAGTTGCATGTGTTGGTAACAAAATGTTTTTTGTACTGTTTCTTCAAATGAGTATCAATGTACTGCAGGAACACACACTTGCAGCACATATATCTTCTATTTTGTTGTATATCAAATCCTCTTTGGATTTGTGCAAGGTGTGTATTATGCTGTCCTCTGTGTCATTTTCTTATGTTTTTCCGTTCTAGTGGGATATTGCTGGTGCTTGCTCTGTCTGTGCAAAGTTGGTGGAGGTGATCTTTAGTCTAGCTGTCTCTAGCAAGTGTTTGGCATCATTTGTGAGTATATAGGTGTTTGTGTGCTTTGTATTCATTGACTTTTCCTACCATATTACTATCTGCCTTTAGTTTTACGTTCTGTTTGATAAATCTGCACTTTGTTTATTACTTATTTTAACCTCTTGGGCGCCAATGACATAATGGTTATGTCCATGGCTGCAACCCTGAGGTGCCATGGATGTAACCATCATGTCCTAGTACTGGCCCTCGGGGGAAGCGATAGCGCTCCCCCCGAGGGCCGTGCCCCCACCCCCCCATGGCAGGGCTGGAAGGGGAATCGCTTCCTCTTCTACCCCTGACCTCCCCGACCCCCCCAGTGATGTCTGATGATGTCAGCACGCAATGGAGCGCCGACCTCATCAGAGACCCCCCACCAGATCGGAAGCATTTCTCTTCTGATCATGTGATGGGGGCCAGAGAGGCTTCAAAGGGAAGGAAAGGAATTTCCTTCCCTTTGATGTCTCTCAGAGCATTTTAGTAGCTTGACCGTTAAACGATCCGGCTGCTGAAATGTCCACTTGACACCAGGGATAATTTTTCTGTAGTGAAATTGGCATAAGGAGAGTGACCTCTTGGGCAAGGGTCGCTCCCCAGGGGGTCAATTATTTTTAAGGCATTTTCTGCCCCACCGGGGGCAGATCGGCCAATTGTTATTAGCCCGATCTGCCCCCGGGGAGGCAGAAACGTCTAGGTGTCAGGTATCTTTTCTTTTTTTTTGTTTTTTTTTTGTTTTGGTTTGTTTTTCAGACGTGAGGAGCGACCCCTTAGGCAAAGGTCACTCCCTGGAGGCAAATTATACTTGGGCCCTTTCTGCCTCCCTTAGGGGCAGATCGGCCTATTTTTTTTAGGCCAATCTGCCCCCAAGGGGGGCAGAAACCACTAGACACCAGGGATTTTATTTATGAAGGTCAATTTCAAGCAAGGGGAGTGACTCCCTAAGCAAGGGTCGCTCCATTGGGGGGGAAATTATATTTAGGCCATTTCTGCCCCTTGGGGGCAGAACAGCCTATTTTTATTAGGCCAATGGGGGGCAGAAACCACTAGGCACCAGGGATTTAAAAAAATATATTTTTACAGCTGGGGAGCGACCCCTTAGGCAAGGGTCACTCCCCTGGGGGGCAATTTTATTTTAGGCCATTTCTGTCCCCCTTAGGGGCAGATCGGCCCATTTTTCTTAGACCAATCTGTCCCCAAGGGGGGCAGAAACTACTAGACACCAGGGATTTATTTGTTTTGCACCAATTTCACGCAAGGGGAGCAACCCCCTAGGCAAGGGTCACTCCTCTGGGGGGGCAAATTTATTTTAAGCTTTATAGAAATAGGCCGGTCCATCCCGAAGGGGGGCACAAATGGCCTAAATATAATTCCCCCCCCTCAGGGGAGTGACCCTTGCATAAGGAGTCACTCCCCTTGCATGAAATTGACCTTCAAAAAATGTGGGAAAATGTGTTGTGTCCACGTTGTGTTTTGGGGCATTTCCTGTCCCGGACTCTAGACCTACCCACACAAATGAGGTACCATTTTTATCGGGAGGCAAGGGGGAACACTGGGTGGAAGGAAATTTGTGGCTCCTCTCAGATTCCAGAATTTCTGTCACCGGAATATGAGGAAAAAGTATTTTTTGGGGGCCAAATTTTGAGGTTTGCAAAGGATTCTGGGTAACAGAACCTGGTGAGAGCCCCGCAAGTCACTCCATCCTGGATTCCCCTAGGTGTCTAGTTTTAAAAAAAACACAGGTTTGGTAGGTATCCCTAGGTGCCGGTTGAGCTAGAGGCCAAAATCCACAGCTTGGCACTTTGCAAAAAACAGCTCTGTTTTCTTTGGGAAAATGTGATGTGTCCATTTTGTGTTTTGGGGCATTTCCTTTCGCGAGCACTAGGCCTAGCCACACAAGTGAGGTACCATTTTTATTGGGGGACTTAGGAGAACGCTGGGACATTTGTGGCTCCTCTCTGATTCCAGAACTTTCTGTCACCAAAGTGTGAGGAAAAAATGATTTTTTAGCCAAACTTTGAGGTATGCAAAGGATTCTGGGTAACAGAACTTGGTGAGTCACCCCATCTTGGATTACCCTAGATGTCTAGTTTTAAAAAATGTGCAGGTTCGGTAGGTTTCCCTAGGTGCCGGCTGAGCTAGAGGCCAAAATCCACAGCGGGGAAGAACCCTGCCCCTGATTGGAGAACCAGGACACCACTGTTTTTCACCTAGGAGCAAGGATAAAACTGGCAGACCTTCACCCACACCTCAGATCCCTACCAGTTCCCTAACAGAGCCCAACAAGGAAGGATGTCAGAAGAAGAAGGACTGCCCTGCTGGACCCCTGACCTGCGTCTGGACACTACACTCTGAAGGACTGCACCAACTGCACACTTGGGCTTCACCACTAAAACAACTTTGCCTGTCTTCTACTGCTTCAAGAAGAGACTCCCTGTTTGCTACAGGTACAAAGGAGCTGTCCAGAGTCCATGCATCAAGTTCTGCAAGCAGAGCCCAACTGACCTGCGTTAAGTGGCCAATTGAGGATTTTGACCAGGTGCATTCTGGGAATTGTAGTCCCAACTCCCAAGGAGCAACTCAGAGCTTCTGGAACCATGGATCAAGTTGTGGACACTTCAAGGACCCAAATAGGACCTCTGGAAGAAGATCCAGAAGTTTGGAGACATTTGGAGCAACTCCATATGTTGAAAAGGTGCATTGTGGGAGTTATAGTCCCAGATCCCAAGAGGCAAACCAGAGCCTCTGAACCCTTGGGTGGTGCTGTGGACCACTTTCCTGAATCAAGAAACACTTTTGAAAGTAAATGTAACAGCGTTACCTCATAGGTGGCCTGAACTCTGGACTTTATCCCTGTCCAGCGTGACCTTTTTTAACCCTTTCAGCGCTAGTTGCTTCTATGTGCTAGAAAGCATTAATTATTTAAAAATTAATATCTCTGGTTCCCTTATCCAATTATAATCGCTTTTGTGTAATTTTAAAGATAAAAATACAATCTCTTTTAAAATTGCTGTTGGATTTTTATTAAGTTTTGTGTTTTACTTGTTTACTGTTTTGTGATTTTTCAATGCTTTACACACCTGTCCATGTCCACATGCTGACAACCATTCAAAATGAAAGTACTTCTCCTGTGATTGGGGGGTCAGATGGGTGAAGTGCACAAACCTGTGTGTGTTTTAGACTACAATAAGCACATGGATGGTGAAGATAGAGTAGTTCAGAAGTTGGAGCCCTATGCTGTTTTTCGTAAGTCTTACATTTGGTATAAGAAGTTGGCTGTCTATTTGCTTCATTTTGTAACCTTCAATGCTTTTGATGTTCTACAGATTCAAAGTTGTCTTTTGTTCAGTTTTAGCAGTCCATGATAGGCAGTCCTGTTGTATTGGTGCAAGCATGAGTTGGAGTGGTGGAGGATGTGGCTAGAATGAAAGATTACCACTTTTCTAATTACATTCATCTCAGGCCCAAAAAAACTATTTCCTGTAAGAGATGTAGAGGCTGTGTCCAAAAAGCTATGCGGAAAAAGAGCGGTATGTATTACCCCGATTGTCCTTCTAGTCCTGAGCCATGAGTGCCCCAAGTTTTAATTTGTATCACAGGCAGTTGAACTATTGGGAGCAACAGTGAGTGTAAACATGAACAGACTAGTCTGTATTGTTTTATCTTTTTTGTACAGTTTCAGAGTTGGCAGTAGTTTGATGAATTTGGTTAGACCTGTTGTGCTTGAACTCATAGATGGTTTTTCATTCTCCTTCAAATTGATTTGTGTTTTCTTTTTTGAAAAAAAAATATGGTGATGTGTGTGGACTGGCACTTGGCTGGTGGTGTGTGTGAGCTGGCATTTAGCTGGCAGTGTGTATGTTGTAACTTGCTCCTGGCCCTACACACACATCCGCAGCCAAGTGCCAGTCTGCACACTCCATCAGCTGCCAGGTGGTATGATTGCTGTCAGTCCTGTGGGCTTATGAAAGTGATGGGTCTTTTAATGGTGCTGTATGTTGATGTGAAATTTGTAATGTGCTGGGTCCGCGGACAGCAGTGTAAATGGTGTTCTGTGTGTCACGCATGACAGGTGTGTGAAGGTTCTGTAAAGCGGTTGGGGCCTTATTGTGGTTTTACAGCTCACAAGCTGGGTCAGTGGTTCAGTTTTTTTTTTTTACTTTAACATTGTATTTCACTTTTGTGAAATCTCTTGTTTAAGATTTACATTTTGAAACTTTAACTCACTCTCATGCTACATCCAACCTGTGGCAGTGCAAGCACTACTCCAAATCTATGAGGCAACATTTTATAGATTTGCATCATCTATAAGCTGCACCTTAACCAGTTGCACCACACAGAAAATAATATATGCAAGATAGGCATTTCCTGCAAAAAGACACAGAAAGCTACTGCAGTGATTACAATGGCTTTGCCAATGTTTGATGCATCATATGGTTGTGGTATGCAAAGCCTCAAATGTGCCAAAATGTCTGTGCAATGGCAATCCAGCCATAGGAAATGATGCAATGGTTGTGCTACGTAAACCTGAACATTCACAAAACACTTTGGCAAGCTCAGTAATGTCATGGAGGTCATCACTCTGCAGCTAGGAGTAGAGATGAAACCATCACTGCACAGGCAGCAAAGGGGAAGGGTGTGTGTGTTCTGCCAGTGAATCTCAGTCCTCTGCCCCAAATGCTAGGCCCACCAATATTCCTCCACAGGTAAAACTGCTGACTGTGCTACTCATGCTGGCCTCTGGGTCATTCCAGGTCACAACAGCAAGAGTGGCAGTAATATCACAGGCATCCTTTTCTGCCTTCTTGCCCACTGTCCTGAATGCCATCATTCAACCCACACCATAGTTCCTCCTCATCCCCAAGGCACAACAATAACAGCTAAAGCCTAAACAAGGCTTCAATGCCATTGCAGGATTTCCACATGTCTTGGGGACTATGGAGTGCAGACGTATATAACTGGTTCACCCAGCAGAAACAGCATTCCTGGATCATCTGGGGAGGTACACCAATGTGCTAGCAAGATAACCTGGAAGCACACATGATGCATACATATTTAGGCACAGCATCATAAACAAGCACTTCCGGAATGGGTGATAACAAAGTTACATACTTTTGGTGAGTAAATGTAAGTGAATCTGAACTATACAATACACTAACTAAAATGAAAAAATGTATGACTGAATTGCCATATCTGGGTAGTTTGATCAAGCTGGGGCAATCTGTATGAGAAGTGTGCCTCACAATTGAACCATGCATCATGGTACATGTGTAATGCAAATCCTTAATACTTTGATTTGTCAAGCATACAAAGCACTGTTGGTTGATTTTCTATGCCACAGCATGTAGGATGAATGAAACCCTCTGAAAAAAGCTGTGTTGCATTACTGTGTGCAAGGGAGATATCTCAGGTATGTTGTGTGGGTGTTTCTATTAAACTGTCAAGGTTGATAACATATGTCATCTATACCAAACAAGAGACACCTGGGAATGTGTCCAAAGAATAGTTCACCCCAACTGATGTATAAGAAGGATACATAACTGTTGTCCCTAAATTCAATAGTGCTTACTATATGTGCTGCATTCTATTGCACACATACATAGCTGACTATGCCTCTAAGGGTTTTAGGTATACTGCACAAAGAGTAATATGTATGCAACACAGGTACCCTTGCACCATGGTGCAAGGGTGCCTATGTTTGTGCTAGACAGCCCATTGAGTAACAGTGCTGGGTGAAAGAACATGATAGATATTTGACTTCATCAGCTGCACTGTGCCACCTTCCAAAAAACTGGCCTCCAGTGGTATGTGCACATAGTGGGAAAAGTGTACAGCAACATGTAGCTAATGATATCAAATACTGACAGTCCTGCACTGATCTGTCATTGTCAGTAGCTACAAAATATCTGTGAGCAGTAGTGTATCACTCCACTCTATGTGAATGAACTGAACCACACCATCTGTACTGGTTAAGCAATCATATCAAAACCCATGTGTATGCCAGAAAAGTTCATATGAGTACAAAGGCTACACAAAAATAATTGTGAGATGAGTGTTTTCACATTGTGTAGATACTCTTTGGATAAGTCACATATCCACTTTTTGAATGGTGTGGTAACAAATTCTGTGATAATGAATGTGTCACACATGCAGGCATACTTATATGTTGTCCAAAATTATAGAACCAACACAGTATATGCACGGTTCATATGTTGCATGCAATCAACGTGTAGTCCCCATAAAGGTTCAAGATTCTACGTTGTGTAACTGTGTGACACCAACAGTACAAAACAGATACATGTCTCACCTATTTTGACAGTGTAGGTCCACACACATACATAGGGATTAAGACACATTGACAATTCAGCATTCAGTGGTCACAGCAATGATGACACTGTTAAGGCATAGATGCACAGATTAGAGCCATTCACATACATGTTAAAAACTAAGGTATTGTTTCTATGTTTTTAGTAGACCTGCACTTATACCTACATCAGTGTATCCCACATAAAGATGGTCCACATTGCAAGACATGTGTCAAAGTGCACCACGACAACCTCTCAGTCAAAAACAATAACTGAAGGCTGACAGTAAATTCTATAGCAGTACATTTTGCATGTCTGAACTGCACCACATGTGTGCACCATAATCACATGGGAAAGCAAGTGAACTGTTTCTGTCAGTGCGATGTAGGCCACACACAACCTCAGTGGTTTTTCATGGACATATGTATGTTTGAGTGTCTAACATGTTGGTCATGTCACTACTTACTTAAGATGAATCAATAATTTGTCATTTAACACATGTAGTGAGTACACAAAACATAGAGTGAGCAATAACTCCAACTACCCATCACAGTAAGTTCCTGGAGAAACATGAAAGTCTGGATGTAGATGTGTCCAAAGTATCAGGCCATGATCATCATTTGCTATTACATAGAGAACTGGAAGATACATGTATAAACCTATGTCCAACTGTATATGAAATATATTATGTGAATTAATGTAAGAAACATGTATGAGTTAAACAGTACACATAGCACATACCGACAGGAATGTTGCTGAAATAAAGAGCAAAATTATTTACATATGTCATTTCTCTTTCAATTTCAGCTGACCAAGGATCGTCAGCCTTGGGTCATGACCCCAATAGCACATCCCTCGACTGACCTTGAACGACACTGCAATCAGGCACTGGTGAAGACCCACATTATATTGTGGAGTACCCTTTTGGTGTGCTCAAGTTCCGGTTTCAAATGCCTGGACATGTCAGGGGGTAGATTTCTATATTCACTCCCTAAGGGGTGCAAGATCATACTAGTCTGTGCCATCCTCTACAACATCTGCATCAGGACAAATATCCGATGGGACGTTGACCCAGATAAGCAGGAACAAATGGAGGACAATAAAAATGATGGAGAGGAGATACAGTACACAGTGACTGGTAGTCAGCGATGTAGCCACATAGTATACATTGTTTGTACTTAACACACTCGAACTTTGATGGACAAAATATCTGCTAAAAAGTTAAATGTTCAACATGAAAATACGTGTTTGAATCCAATATGTGTATATGCTTTTGTGTCACAGTCACGTTAAACATCAAGGCACTCATATCTCATCAACCATAATAGAGCTCAACAGGTTACAATCATGTCACCAGACCTGTTGAGTAACATGGGCCATGCCTCTCATTAATCAATTCCATCCAAATGGAAATGCAATGTGATGCATTAAAGGAGTAGGGCAGGCATGCCACATTAACAAAACAAAATTGATCATAAGTTTCATCATGCACTTAAGCAGTGCCGAGCTGCTCAGCTAGCAGTTTTGCTGTATTCTGCATCAACAAAGTGTGTTACAGATGACACTCAACGAAGTTTGGAACACAAACCAACAAGTACCATACCTTTGACAATGCTCACATTGTAGTGTGTTTCACCAATGCTATAGCATGCAGAATGGCTGCATTTTGCCTGAACTGATGTTGTTGCAGTTACCATCATATGTAATGAATGACAATTGTCATGACGAATGCCTAGTGTCATACGACACTTACAAGCTTTCACTTGTAAAGAATGCATTCATGCATGTGGTACTTTCCTCAAAGAAGAGCACATGACCAATTCCTGGCTACACTGTCACATTTACCATATCATGCTACAGTAGACAACTGACACAATAGCCATGCACTGCACAGCAATGCAATGAGGAACAAAGGCGTGTAAGCAAACATAATAGCAGATGGCATTGTACAGTGAGTAATAGCCAGCGACTTAGGACACTGGAGATGTTTTATGCTAACATTGGAACACCTGAAGAGTACAAAGATGTGAAGAGTGAGATTACACTATGTCAAAAGTCTGACAAAACTGTATGTCCATACACACTAACTCATTGCACATGGTCAGATGGAGGGATTTGGATATAAACATACCCTTCCATGGCAAGAGTTTTTTTTACCTCTGACGTGAGTATACATGTGTATAGTTGAGGTGATCACAAATCAAATATCATCCCAAAATGGAATTGGCATTTGTTTCTGTGCTATTATATATGCCTGTGTCATGGACTGTAGAATTTGTGGATGAAGAGGCCCACAAAAGTTCTGCCAGCAGAGTAATACTGCTGCTAACTTTACCAGGAGAAAGCCAGGGCTAAATTTGGGTATGTAACATGTTGCCAAGTGAACTGTACTAGTGACCATGACCATGTGATCTTTGTACAATGCAGTGAGGTCCACTGGCACACTCCCCTCTTAAATATGTCAGTTGGTGTGTGTTACACTTACCCCTACCCAACATGATGCTGATCAAAATATGTGCACACAATAAAACCACATGTGGATTGCATGTGCCTGTGCAAGATATACACAACACATAGATTCAAATGTGGAATGGTGTACACTTGGTGAATGTGTGTGTGCTGGAAGCGTGTGCTCACTCACCCATACACACAGTCCAAAAGGAGTATGGAACCAGAAAGCATGCATAGTCTACGTATGTGAGCTGCATGTCACGATGATGGTGTTAGACTAATCCATGTGGACCACTGTATTACTCCTATAAAGTCCTGTAACCAAATTATCCTGTGAGCCATAGTCCACCATCTATGTGTGATACAGAATACAAGACACATTGAATGATGAGGGGACGAGGAGTATGAGAGGTCCAACTCCTTGGAATATCACTCATGGGACGTGTTTATGTCCTGGTGCATTCCTAGGTACACATGGTTTGCTAAGTCTGGAAATGCATCACAACCCAGGGGATGTGATTCGGTAGCCTCATGCAACATACATGGGACCAGTCTCTTGTGCACAGTAAGGCAATATGTTGATGGGCATTGCATTGTGTCAACCAAATTCAATCACACTTCTCAGGACAGCACAAAGCACCCTTGGGTGGATTAATAATTGTCATATTAGAATAGGTGTACGCATGCACCACACATATTGCGTCTCACAAATGTCCTTGAGTGCAGAAGTGTCTCTGCCAGCACATGACATGGAGGACCTCACTTGGCTTCATGCATAAGACATGAATGCCAGACAAACACTTGTGGAATATTTGATTCATTCCTGTTGGTTAAGAACATTCAATAAACAAGCATGCTGGATGATACATTCAGTATTTTATGGGTGAGCCAGCCTGTCTCTGTGATTCACTAAGTGGATTTTGCATTCGTGAAACATCACATGGAAGGATTCCTTGCACATTGCATGTATCAAGAGATTTGACAGAATGGGGAAAACTAAGGAGTGAGCCATTGGCCACAAGAGCAATATTTAAATGCATATCTGGCTCTAGGGGACATCCAGGTATGTATCCTGTTGATGGCTTAGACAATGATGTGTGATCTTATAGCTCATAATAGCATGTTTAGCTGTGCTGCGATGCTGCCTTCTGTCTTCTGTTGCATGATGATAGTGATTGGACATGCATTCTTAGGTCTCATGATGAATCCATCGGCAATCTGTTGACCATCCTGTAAATGCTGTGCTACCTGTCATGAAGTCACGTGCATATGACAGACTTACAACCACCTTGATTAATCACATGGACACTTTCCTCTGTTACACACAGCTGCCAAGTGGTCCTGGCCCAATGTCAGAATGCCCAATGTGTATGATTCAGCATTACATAGACCTCAACAGTAGAAACAACACAATAGGCCTATCGTGTGATTCTTATCCCATGCATTGTCCCTGTTGCAAAGTGCATTATTGACAGATGTAGGAAGCTCTTTGCACGTCGCAAACAGCGAATTTCACTGTTTGTGATGTGCAAAAAGAACAGCGCGATGCACAAACCCAGTTTTTTGATTCGTTAACCTGGTTACTGAATCGCAAAACGGATATGCGACTCGTAATTAGGAAGGGGTATTCCCTTCCTAATTGCGACTCGCAGTGCAATGTAGGATTGGTTTGTGACCGCGAACGCAGTCGAAACCAATCGCAGTTAGCACCCATGTCAAAAGGGTGCTGACCCATTCACAAAAGGGAAGGGGTCCCCATAGGACCCCTTCCCCGTTGCGAATGTCAATATCAACATTTTTTCGGACCACTGCCTGCTCTGAAAAAAATGAAATGAAAACATTTCATTTTTTTGTTTTTGTAATGTATCTCGTTTTCCTTTAAGGAAAATGGGCTGCATTAGAAAAAAAAACTGCTTTATTAAAAAGAAGTCACAGACATGGCGGTCTGCTGTCCGCAGCAGGCCACCATCCCTGTGAGGGCCGCCACTTGCGAGGGGGTCGCAAATTGCGACCCACCTCATGATTATTCATGAGGTGGGCCTTTGCGACCCCCTTGCGAGTCGCAGATGGTGTCAGGGATACCATCCAACATTCTGAATTGCGACTCGCAAATTGCGAGTCGCTCTGACTCGCAATATGCGGGTCACAATTCAGAATCTTCCTACATCTGGACCTATAACACTTATGTCATTAATAAATCGCTCATCAACGATAATGCATAGAAATGACTGCAGAAGTGCCAATGTGCATAGTAGAAATGAATCATTGTCATTTGAGTTCCGCTGTGTCATGAAAAAAATGACACTAATGTTGAAAATGGGTAGACTGCACCCAGAAAATGAAGCAATGGTTGCAGCAGGCTGTAAACTAGGCAGTGTGTAAGTTAGATTTACTTTCACTTACACTCTGTTAGTATGTGTTGGATTTTAAAGGTGTTGGAGGTGAAGATTTGCTTGTGGATTGTGCTGCTTTTGGTGTTGTCAATGTCTGCTCTGTCCCTGTCTTGTATCAATTGTGTTTATTGTATATTTTGGTGTTGTTTTTGTCATTACATTCTTGGGTGTTTATTCTTTTAGGGATTAACAATTTCAGAGGTAGAGGTTAGGTTAATGGGTGTTTGTTTTGGGTTTAGGGTGTATAGAGTGCACTGGACCATGTCAAGAAAGGGGAGGGAGAAGAACCTTTCCGAGAGAGAGCTTGGGGGCCTGCTATGGCTGCAGTGACATTGTGTGCCAAACATGATGGTATTGGGTGGTAGGGTCAGCCAGGACTACCCTACCAAGGAATGCAAGGAGCACTGGGGGAGGATGTGGTGGCACATGTCTAGGGTGTTTGGGGTCAACTGTGCACTTCACCAGCTTAAGCACCCATAGGCAGATGCAGTGTCATGAGAGGTGGATCTACTAGACCACCTTGGCTTGGACATTGGTGACCCCATAGCTACGTATGTATGTATGCTTGATCTGTATGTAATTGTGTCACTATCATAAAACATTAAGGGGGTCATTATGAACACGGCGGGAAACCCTGCGGTGTTCATGCGGACAGTCTTATCACAGACTGCCAGCCCCCTTGAGACCTCTTGAAACAGTGTTTCCCCCCGCCGGTTCAGCAGAATGCAGGGCCTGACGTTGACGACGGCTCCACATGGAACTGTCATCAATGCCGCTGTGCGGCAGGTGCAGCAGCACCCGTCACGCCGATCACTGCTTGTAAATCGGGCAGTGACCTGCACGACGGGGCACTGCAAGGGGGCCCCTGCACTGCCCATGCCAAGTGCATGGGCAGTGCAGGGACCCCCAGAGGGGCCCTTGGGCACCCCTTCAGCAAGTCTTTACCTGGTGGGGGAACCCAGCAGGGAAAGGCTGGAGGAACAAGGGTTCTTTATCCAAAGGGCAGCGCTGCCCTGTTGGATAAAGTAATCTGCCATCGTCAGGCTGCCTGTCGGCGATAGCTTGGCGGTGGTGGAGTTGAGACCGCCATGCCAGTGGCGGTATTTTCCACCACCGCCGACATGGCGGTCTGACCCTCCATGTTCGTAATGAGGGCCTAAGACTTGTTTTGTGCATGTCAGGGACCGATCATTGGAAGGTTATTTTTAAAAGACTCCTGTGTACATTAGTCTAATTGCTATCCCTGCCTCAGGGGGCTGTTCAAGGTGTTCATGTGTTTTTAGATTTATCCACATGCATGTATCTGTAAGCTTTACCTGATTTCAAATACATGCTCGTTTAGAGCATGACCAGTTTTTGTTTTGAAAAGTCTGCACAGGTGACATTTGCGGAGGAAAATGATGTGCAATCTCCTACAATGTTAGCCTTTTTATGACTGATGCATTGTTCTGTGCACACATAGAGAGATGAATATGCCCCTGTCAAATATTTTTTTTTTGATCTAGATGGTGGTCCTTTCAGGATAGAAATGTTATTCCAACTTCAAAGGCATGGTTCCTGACACCATGCTGCAAGGTAGCATGTTTAACAGCTACTCAGCACTCTGTAGATCAGTAAAATTAGTAGTTGGATAGTGTCCCTACAATGTTACATATAATGTATAGCTGTCCAATTATATACCAGCTCTACTTTGCAAAGTATTTGTCTAGGCCAATGGTTTTCCGCTGTGTGTCTTGGTGGAAGCTGGCCTGAAACGATGCTGCCCACCAGTGCACTAAACAATACATGCCTGAGTCATTCTTCAGGCATGTGATGTGAGATATCTCTGAGCGTTAACATTCTGCCACCCGTGCCAAGTAAGGTGACTAGCAGCATCACGTATATACAATGTATACATATGCGTCCAACAATTTAAATATACCAGAACACTGGGATGTAATAGTACTGTTAAGTGATAAGTAGACAATGTGTATTTGCAATATTCACAAAGATAAGTTCAAATTACTTTCTTGTAGGTGAACCCACACCATACACTCAGGCTGAATTTGACACTTTCAGAGACGCCAATGCCAACCAGTAAGTTTAATTAGGACATGGATGTAGCTCTGTAATATTCATGTGTGATCTATGATGGTTGTACCGTTGTGATGTGTATGGGTCTGTATTAATAACCTGTAACAAATGTACAGTCAAGGTCTAAACACAAATGAAGTTGTACACTGTGTAATGAAAAATGGACAAGGATGTATGTGAATGTGCATGTAGCCGCAGTGCATGCAGTCCCACATGAATTATGAATCTTTACATGCTGGGGTGATGTTTGCTCATCTAATGTTTGGCTGCTTATGGTACATACATCCTCCTCATGCACTAAATCAACAGCTGATCTATACTTTTGTTTTATATCCTAAAAATGGCCAAAACATTACAAACTATGGTTCAACAAATGTTGGAGAAAAGTGCAATGAGCAAGGCTGAGCTGGTCTGGACCCAGTCTGTTTTCCTCTGTCCATAAGTGAGTATGAGACTGGTGCTGGTGTGGGAAACACATTACCAGACAGCATTACCTATAGTCCACATTACAGTCTCATGTAATCAGAATTGCAGTAAGTGTGTGTTCAAATGCAACATATGTTATTGTTGTTTTACATCATTCTATGGTCATACATGCTGCATATGTTTAACCTTGCCTGCAAATTGAGCACAGTGTGAAGACTATAGGCGTCAGGTGTTGATCAGTCATTCATGATGATCAACCACTTAATTATTTTGTGAACCATACCTGTTACAGTATCTATGTGTGAATTCAAATGTCCAGCTTGGGCAAACTAGTCTGACCACGTCAGCAGGCTAACCATCATTAAACAACTTTTCTTCCTATGACAGAAGCTGGAAATGTTGTTCTGATAGGGCAAAGCTATTCTGAAACATTGATTAAAGTCATGACAGAGGACATATGGTAATTCAACATGTGTAGTGGAAGGGTGTTTATACACTTTCATTAGGAATTAGGAAATATTGACTTTCTTCTACCTCTGGTGCAACACTCAACCTAAGTTATGACTGCTGTAATCCAGCCTCAAGGGTAACTAAGCATCCCTCAGAGTAGTCCCTTTCATAGATATGTAGGATGGGGTGACAGAGGAACAATTTAAACAGATGCCATGGAGGCTGTAAGGATGTAGGCCAGCAATCTTTTATATCCATGGTGTTGGACAAATCATCATCCTACTGGCTGCATGATGCACGTTATGAGTGCAGATGTCCACATGGCAGGGTATAGACATATGATTTGCCAGGCCGTGACAGGATGTAAGGAATCATACCTCAATGTAAACAGATTTGGTTGGAGTATACTGGTCACATATCACCAGTCTGCACATGTAAAACCAGTGAAATGCCTAACTCATGTACTGTTGTCCTATTCCTGGGAGATATTCATGCAATGGCAGGGACTTGGACATTTTAAGGTAATCTTGAAAGAACCACCTGTAGATATGCACTGTTTCAGCAGGCAGAGAATAGCCCTTTACATTGCTCACCTGGTAAATTAGTTTCTAATGGCTAGCACCAATGCTGTCACCCTTGACCCATGTTGCAAATTTATCTGCAAAATATAACACAAAGGCCCATATTTATTGGCTTTCTTGTGCGGGCAGCACAGCAAGTCACCCAGCTGCATTGCCCTGCATCACAGGGAGATGTTAGAAATTTGCAATAATTATCCAAAACGACGCGTTCCTGTCCTTAAATCCTACATTGGAGCTGTTTTAACAGCCTAGCACCAATGCAGGAACCCTTGCAGCATGGTGTATGGGTGTCTGTGTTGCATGCAGGATTCTTTTTGTGCAGTATGTTGCGCCTTACTGCAGAAAAACAATCCTGAGAGGGGTTTTCCTCTTTCTATGTGTGCGTCGCTCCCTGGCACAGTCAGATCTAGGAAGCCACACAGGGCCATGCAAGGTGGCTTTCCGTGGCTTCATAAATCTCAGTTAAGGTTCGCGTCAGTCTTGCACCAGTTTGTGTGGTACAAGAGCAACACAAACCAGGTCGTACATATGACCTAAAGTACTTGTACATGAGAAATTCAGCACACATGCACACACTGACATGCATAGCCTAATATTTAATGTGCATTAAGGAAAGCGGTCTTCCTGACATGTGTTCATAGACACTAGGATATAGGTTAAGGTCATCATGATATTGTTATAAATGTATAGGAGAAGCTATATTTCAGGGTTCCTGGTATTTGCCACAGTCTATATTGGTGAGGTGAACAAGAGATCTGTTTTACAGGAGGTAGTTACCCATCCTCCATGTATGTACTTGTTTGATGTAACTCATTTCACATATGTAAATGACCAAAGGCTAACCCAGTTGCCTGCTGCAATACCAACTCCAAAGTGTCCATATATGGACCATGTGTCTGATTCTATGTGGACACAACATCATGATTGCGACTCTGACTTAGGAATGATTTGGCTACGAGTAAATTTGTGTAGACATTGTCATATTGTATATCTACACTGCCAGCACTTGAGTACATTTGCCTTGCTTGTCTTAGAAATGTATATGTTCAGAAGGTGTATTGTTCATATCAAATATTTGGTATTTGGCTGGCCTGCCACATGTAATGGTCTGAGAATATGAGCCTATTATTTCAGATATCATATATATTTTCAACTTGAGCTGATACATTTTCCTTTACCTCCCTAGGCAACATGACAGCCGAAGAGGCAAAGAACTATCATATACGTATGGAGTAGTATTGCAATATCCGTCATGTGACAAAGGCATACAAGAAGATGGGCATCCTGTATAAGCAAGGAAAGGCGGCAAGAACATGGAAAGCAGACAGGCAGGAACAACAGGGCCAATCAAAGACAAAAAGCCGATCAGGGGTTTCCCAAAAGCAGATAGATGTATCTCAGGCTATTCCAGGACCATCATCTGTCCATCATGTGCCAACCACAAAGGCCATATTGACAACCCCTGTAATAGGGCCCACATTTGAAGCACAGGCCATCAAAGACTTGCAGGAACTTAAATTAAGGATGGCATCCATTGAGGGTGAGCTGTTAAACATGAGGATAGTAAGTTGTTTATTGCAAGAGACAATGGAGCACATATATACACACATATAAATCTACCTGGGGCATTCCCCTTTCCCCATTTTGTACATTTATGTAATAGTTTTAGTAATTTAGGCATAGTGTAGGTTAGTATTTAAGATAGGTATAGTGGAGGTCAGTGTAAGTTTAGAATAAATGTAATTAGTAGTTTTTAGGTGTGTTTTATAAGAATGTTTTTTAGTGGATGGAGTTTGATGTGTAGGGTATGCTTTATAATTTTTTTTATATTTGTTTAGATTTCAACATATAGGTAGTGGTTAGTTCTCTGCATTGTACTGATGTATGTGTATTAAGGGGGGAGGCAAAGAAGTTTAAGTTTTCCTCTGTGTATAGTAGTTAAGATAGTTTAGGATAGATTAAGATATTCTAGGGTACAGTTAAGTTTAGTTAGGATAGGCTAGGTAGTTTTATATGTCTGTATAGTGTAAGGTAGTTTTAAGTATAGTTAGTTTAGGCTAGATAGGGTAGTTAGATTAGATTTTTATTAATTTAAAATGTTCCACTTCCTCATCGTTCCCTTAATACGATTTGCTAGCATAGATTAGGTTGATTGAATACATGATGAGGGTTTTGAACTGTTTGTTTTGCAGGTAAGTGGTATTTTGTCTGAGGCCTATGGGGAAATGTTACTCTACAAGACAACTGAGTGAAGTTGGATGTCTTTTTGAACTTTAGCCACTTATGTGGGCTTATTTGTGGAGCTTGTCTCGCAGCACAACACAGGCAGTGTACTACTATTGCACTCTTTGTGAAAGTGATAGAACAAATATGTCTGGTCTAGTTTTTGCAATACAGATTACAGATTTGAGGCTGAAGTGCGACACACTGGTGCCTGCCAGTACTGCACACACCCTTGCAACATTGTAAAAGTGGCTCATTGTTGTTGACAGGTTAAAAAAACGGAAAGTATGTAAACCTGCCTATGTAATCTCTATCATAATTGCCATTGTGTACTTGGTAAGTGTTGCAGTACATGCAGTTCATTTCAATAACTGATTTCATTGATTCATGGCCATGATTGTCTTATGTCATCTTACCCTGGTGAGGTGTTGCTTGGGGCCTGCTTCTGTGTACCATGCAGCAATATGTGTGTGTAACGTACTATACATGTCATAGGTGGTTACACTAGCACTCAATACATATGATGTGTCATCAGGGGCAGAGATAAACATTTGCCATTCTTACAACAAAGTAGTAATAATCTGTGTTTTCCAGTTAACACCTGGCTTCAACAGTAAGGGTTTGCCTTTCTTGAAGACTGTCATACAAGTTTTAGAATTGGCCTTGTGCAACCTTGTGTGGGACAGGTATGATGCAACTTCTGAAGGAGTATGTGCCTATCATAAGTGCACACATGATCTTTTGTGTATCTTTAGGATCTTGTCAGTGTGAGCATTGAGGCTATCATATGTGTCTGATCAAGTTGTCATGTTCACTGAACCAGAAATGTGTGAAGGAGTGCAACTGTGTTATTGACTCGTAGAACATATGTCAATCTGCCTCACAGTGCTTAATTGCTTGGAATTTTTGCATTCATGTCATCAAGGTCTCATACCTGACACACATCCACACAACTCCACACAGCAAACAGCCTTGCTGCACTGCAGGTCAGAGTAAGAGCATGGAATTAGCATGATTTACTGTGCATGCCTTTTATTTCCTAACACACACAGACATCTCCAGAGTCAAGACCAACAGGCACTGTGAACTATCTCTGAAGGGCATATGCACTATCACACTTGTGAAAATACAAACATTCAATTCCTCCACATTTCGTAATTAGCCAAGTTGGTTCCCTGCAGAGTTTCAGACATCTGTTCACTCAGCCCATATCATTCATAGACTCTCTAGAGACTTTGACACAACGAACTTTAGGTACAATATGCAATTGACCAACATGCCTATCCTGTATGTCTGAACTAAGGCTCATTCCAAACCTCACAAGAGAATAGTGATGATTATATGAAACATTTACCTACCCTGGTTGCCAACAAGACTATGTCCAGACACATGACCTTCTAACCATCCCCAAAACATGCCCATCATCCTGTACAACTAACTCATCCTGTCACTTCAAAGTTCCCTGTTTAACTTCCTCCTACTTTAACATATGTAACACAGTCAAACCCTTGTGGTTAAGGCTTCCTCATGACATCTTCAACACATTCTGCCAGGGCCAAATCACATGTCAAGAGTAGTGCACTAATAATCTCTTCTACAACATCCCTTCCCAGCTAGTACTCAAGTGCAAGACTATCAAAAAGAAGCTGTGCACGACTGACACAGAGAATACCTTGGCCCACAAACATCACCCTTCCCCTCCCTAAATTCAATGGCTCACCACTCATAACCACTGGAAGTTCTATTTGCTCAGCCACAACTACATGGCACTTCACTAATGATGCCCTGAACTCTCACACAATCTATACTTTAGTCAAACACTCATGGACCCCTGGTGTGCATCACTTGCACTCTCCCCCACACCCATTCTTCATTTGTACAAGGCAGGAAGTAGTGTTGCCTCTAATATGGCAGACAACACTTTTGAGATCTGGGCCAGCATATCAGGACATCTACGTGCATTGTGATTTAATGCTAGTAACTGTACACATGGCTCTTAACATAAACCTGCTGGGATATACTACACATACTGATGACCTGGGTGCCATTTCTGGTAGGTTATCTGGCAAACCAAATCCATTTCATTCTTTCACACTCCGCTTTTGGCTGGGTAGCACAAACACACACACATTTGCCTCAAGGTACAAGGAGACAGGTATTGACACAGTAGGGATGGCCAGTTTTCTCCTCCCAATGCATGAAGTGCTGCTCCATCTCAGCTTTTTTTTGTATTGTGATACTTATAGTCCTGGTCACTCATAATAAACATTAGACTACAGGTTGCTTCATTCAAAGGAAAACCTGGACTGGGGCAGCACATTACCTATGGACATGAGAAACTTGGTAGAGCTGGACAGAACAAATTGTTCCTTGGCAAAAATATTAACATTTATGTGATGAACTGGTTGACATGTTAGACATTCCTGCCCTTTCCCTTGCACACTGCGCAGTTCAACAGAGCAAAGTGTGTTACTGCACTTCACAATATGACGGTCCAAATTTATGACCTGGTTTGCGTTGCTCTTCAACAACACAACATGGTCTAAGAGCAATGCAAACCTTAAGTGAGTTTTCTGAAGCCACGCATGTCCAGCTTGGATGGTCCTGCATGACTTCATAAAACTCGAGTAATGTACGGCAGCGCAAATCTCTGCGTTACATTGCTCTGAACCAGTAAGGCATTTCCATGGGCGTTCCCATGCAACATCAATATATTTTGATGCATTCCCAGATTTACAGGAACTTGTAATCCTGGGAATGAACCAAAAAGATGTGCCACCCCCAGGAGAGGCATAATTCAATAAAGTATGTTCATTTCTCCTCTTTTTATCATCTTTCCAGCATTCTGCAGCACACATAGAAAGAGGGAAACAGCCTTGCATGATTGTTTTTGTGTAGGAATATGTCACTTCCTCAACAAAAACCCTGCATGCAAAGCAGGCACCCTTGCACTGTGATGGAAGGGTGCCTGCATTGGTGCTAGTCTGCCAAAAGGATGCCAGCACAGGGAAAAGGACAGGAATGCGCTGTATTGGATTTGGTGCATTCCTGCCCTTTCCCTGTGATGCAGGGCAGTGCAGCAAGCTGACTTGCTGTGCTGGCCTGCACCACAGAGCCATTAAATTTTGGATTTCATGTTTTTCTGTATTGCTAATTAAGAACACTTACCCTGTAGATCATCCTGGTCCTTAACTCCAGCACTGTCCTGTTCAGCAACTCCTGTCACCAACTCTGTTTGGATGAGTGATGCAACCTGCTCCTCCAATGAGTCCCAGTAACCTTTAGTTTTTAAGTGAATTTTTATGTTTTTTTTAATATCTATTTCCTAACTATAATGTCCCTGTAACTTTTTTTTTTTTTAGTGAATTTCTATGTTTTTTGACATGTAGTAATTTTTATAATAGTCGAACTCCTCCACGTCCTCTGCACCTCCTCCAGTTGACATGGCTGCCCTCGGGTTCTTCGCCAGTTTCTTCTTGTTCCTGTGCTTATTATCGTGCCACCTTTTTTTTTATCGCAGACACAGTTCTTTTTGTTTAAATTTAAACTGTTAATGGTTTATCAAATGTAAAACAAACATTATTATAACATTTTTCTAACATTTGTAATTGGCATGAGGGCATGCAGTGAAGAAGATAGAAGACAGCGAAGAAAGAAGACAGAAGACGGCATGCGTGAAAGAAGACAGCGAAGAGAGAAGACAGAAGTGGCATGTGGTAGACAGTGAAGAAAGAAGACAGAAGATGGCATGCGGGAAAGAAGACAATTAAGAAAGAAGACAGAAGGCGGCATGTGGGTAAGAAGACAGCAAAGAAAGACCGCAGACTGCGGCATGTGGAAAAGAAGACAGCAAAGAAAGAAGATAGCATGGGGGAAAGTAGACAGCGAAGAAAGAAGACAGAAGATGACATGCGGGAAAGAAAAAAGAAGACAGCAACGAAGAAAAAAGAAGATGTCAATGAAGAAAAAAGACAGCGCAGACAGCAACAAAGAAAGAAGATGTCAGCACAGTGAGAAGACAGCTTTAGAAAGAAAAAGATTTCAACAAAGAAAGGAGATCATAGCAAGAGAAAGGACACTGGTCAGTGTCCGATGTGAAGTGACCGGAAGGACTACTTGGTCCAGAGGCAACTCAATGGCAAAATCGGCAAAGAAAATGAAAAAGATAACAGGAATTGACATGCAGACGATGTGCTCGCCTACCAGAGGCATGTATATTAGAGCGACATTGAAGTAAGCCAATGGTGAATTCAGGTAAGTAAAGGGCTGGTTCTAAGCCCTTTTTAATTTTTTTCATTAACAAAAGATTTCTCAAGCAGCGCACAAGCACGTATGCAGGTAAAACCTAAAAATGATGAAAGGGACATCCCACCCCATCACCCCACCCCTACTCCCTGAAGATACTTCCCAGGGTTGAAACAGCTTTGCAGCTTTGCTACTGCTCTGGGTGTAATTCTCATAGCAGAGCTGGAATTTGAAAATCTTTACTTTGGGTACCATAATTTTGGGATTAAGATGTGGCTAGGGAAAGGGGGAAGATTCACACGGGGCAGAGTCATGGAAAGCAGTCTGAGAGTCAACTCATACTGTTTTATTAATACCTGCTCCAAAAAATTGACAAGAAGGAGAAACGTAACAGTAAATCAGTTCTGTCTTAGTTGGTTGCAAAGACTACATTTTAAATTATCCTATTGGGTTTAAGGCACCTACTGCAGAGATCTCTGTGTCTCCAGTAAATCTCATGGAATGATAGTAATGGTAAGATAACTCTGGTGGTCAATGCACTTGCCACAGAGAGATCAAAGTTTTGTCTAGTCACTGGTCTCAAAGTGGCATAGAGGATTAATGTATTTTCTGCAAAGCACATCTTGTACATGCAGATGACAGATGTTTATCTTATGTAAAAAGGTAAATGGGTTACTGATTTGAACACAAATCCTTGTGTGACCTGCAGTTTATATATTATCATATATTACAATCCTTCTAATGTAGCACAACCCTTCTAATATAGCCCAGTAATCTATGGTGGACATATGACTTGTACAAATTGTAATCCTCAATGTCTGTAACATATCGTCATATTTCCCTATACCAATCCACCACTAATGCTTTTGGGGTTCCCCAGTAGCATGCTACTCACTGAAAAGTACATTGACGACTTGTCAGGGGTTGTAAGCACTATATAAATATAATTACAATTACATTCTGCACATTGATTTACATACTTTTATGATTTATTGATGATTTCAAATGTGTGTGTGTGTGATGTAAAGCACCCAAACACCCTAATTGGAATGAATAGCGCCATAAACGTATTAAATAAAAAAAAAGTGGTATTTAAATTTTTGTGTGTGTAAAAACTCCTCTAGACTAGTGTATCAAATATTCTTAAAGCGCATGCACATGCACAGCAATTAAACAAAGTAAAAAGCTTGCCTCCAAATCATAGCTTCTTTTTAGTTTAAGTACAAGTGAAAAGATAATCTGTGCCTTTGTTTCCTCTAAATTGCAATGGCACATATGGGTGAGGCTCCTATACCTCCCAGCCAGGATCATGTTGAAACAGCAGGAGAGATGGTGGCCCATTAAATTCTGTCTTTGCTTTGGGCCCAGATGGAATTTTAAACATGATCACCCGCCTCCCTGCCTGCACTTTCTTGGCTGCTGTGAAAGGAAAACAGACAACGTACATATGAAGCTCTGTCCTTGTGTCTGCAAATTACAGCTATTTCACTGGGCCCAACTTCTTTGCAGGGGGATGGCATCCACCCTTTGAAAATCGTGGGTGGATGCATTCTACCGGCGTGCACCCCCTGTTTTTGCCCTGCTAAAAACCTCTCATTGTGAAGCTTATCGCACCACTGTTTCTTATGATTTAATTTAGAACCCAAGCCTTGTCTAAATTTCATAGCCATTCTTTTGATAAATATATTTTTTTTTAATTTGCAGGTTGTTAAATAACTTGTTTTGTATTTGAGGTCCCTCCCTGATTTAGGCATTGCACACCCACAGAGATTAACACTTCTAACGGCTCCAACTCAATAGTTATAGTTGTTTCCATTTTTGTTTCCGGTCTTGGTTTTGAAAACTATTCCCAATAATCTAAAACAAGTTGCCGCTTAAGTTTATTTTATTTTCTGGTTTAATATTCAGATTGGGTTATTCTGTCATTGGCCATCTGTGAGAGAACTGTACAGGTATGAAGACCACACCCACCTCAGTAGCGTCATGTGTAAAAGGACCCAGGCATAAATTGAATTAGAAACATTTTACATAAGCTTGTACAGGTATGAAGAACACACCCACCTCAGTAGTGTCACATGTAAAAGGACCCAGGCATAAATCGAATTAGAGACATTTCACATAAGATTCCTAAAGCAGGCTATATTTTATTGAATTTTCTTGTAGTGCTGTTTCATGGGCCTTAACATTACATTTAGAATATATTATGCACAGAATTAATAGATACTAAGGTTGTCTATTGAGGTATAAAAGAGACAGTGAGTATTATGTAGATGTGATTACGAATAGTTAAAAAGGGTACTTCTGTTAGTGTGTCTGAAAATAATGAGTAAACTTGCAAGGGGACGCGTATAGGTTGATGAACCTTGTGACTCACAATTATGTTCCCACCATCGATCCAGTACAGGCAATAATCAATAATTAGCCATCAACACCAATAATCAATGACAATCAATAGCGTTAGTAATCAATAGAGTCAGTAATTTTCACACACCATGACTGAAAGGTCATGAATAACCACACCTTTTAGTAAAAGTTAGAATATTTATTACCCTATTTTAACAATACTAATGTAACATAAGATAATCTCATTATCAAAAGATATACATACTGTACAGAAACATCCCTGCCTGTCCAAACCAGCGAAAGGAACAAATCTAGTCAAAGCTTAAACTACTACACATTCTAAAGTCACAGTGCAAATCAATAACAAGAATAATTGTGCAAACAATATCACAAACATTTAGATTCAGCAAAGAAAATACATCAAACACTATTCCCTATAGCAGACTCGTTAATAAGGATCCTTATCTAGCACCAGATTAGCATCAGCATGTTGGGCTTCATGCAAAACAATTGACTAAATACAAATTTGGAAAACATCAAACTATGGCTCTATCAAAACAGTGAGGTTGGTACCTGGAAAGAAAAAGCAAATAGGCACAACAAACACATGGGTAAAAATGTACCTCTCCTCAATTTGATCGGCAAGGTAAGATAGTCTTCATCATCAAGACATCAGTTCGGTCAGCAAGGCATCAGGATTCAGCATCAAAGTTCAGAAAACGCAAAGGGCCAGATGTATGAAGAAATGGCTTTGCAAATCGCGAATAGCGATTTTTAAGAAATCGCTATTTCCGAGTCGCAATAGGTCATGTATCATAATTGCGAATTGGAATTAGCGATTTCTTAAAAAATCGCTATTTGTGGTTTGCGAGGCCCATTTACGGAATCGCAATTAGCATTTTAGCAAATAGCGATTCAGTAATTGAAAATCGCAAGTTGCAAGAAATTGCGAGAATGCACACCTGGAGGAGCCTGATGACATCACAGGCAGTAAGTGAGTCATCCCAGGCAGTTTCAGGTGCCACACCTAAACCAGCATCCAGAGAGAGTCAGCCCAGCCACACTGAGCAACATTCTGAAGGAGGCAGCACACCAGAACAACCATGGACACCTCTGCCCAAGGAAAGGAGAAGGGAGAAAGAAAGCGTAAGCTGAAATTCAGCGAGCAAGAGCTGGAGGTGTTGACAGAGGAGGTGGTCAGAAGCCATGACTGGATTTTTGGCAAAAGCTCACTCCAGGTGCCTGAGAGTGAGAAAAGGAGATGCTGGGCAGACATACAAACAAAGATCTGCGCTGTTGGAGTGGCACAGCGCTCGGTTGAAGAAATTAAGAAGAGGTGGTCCGACCTGCGGTCCCGTTCCAAGGAGAGGGTGGCAAGACGACTGCAGGAGGCCAGGAGCACAGGAGGCGGCCCACCCACAGAGTCACCCTCCACCCGATAGAGGACCTAGTGGAGTCCACACTCATCCCTGAAGCAGTCAGTGGGGTAACTGAGATTGATACCTCCGGCACACAAAGTACCAGCAAAGGTAAGTGCAATATTGAATTGTAACCCCATATGTGTATGCACAAAAGCCCCTTAGGAATTAGCAAGTAATGTAAAACATTGTGAGAAGTAGTCCATTCCACATCTTAGAAGCAGCACAACAATGCATTATGGGAGTGGCAGTCCACAACCCAGAGCTGAAAGTAGCACATACAATGTAATTAAGTAGAGCGACACCCAGAAGAACACAACACCCAAAACACAGTGAAGAGAAGTACCTGTACCTTTATTACCATTGTGTGACCGTAATTATAACAAACATAACTGACATGCTGCATATTGTCGTTCCAGGTGGGCCAGGCCCAGCAGCCACAGCATGTGCCAGCTTAGGGGAGACTGACACCCATCCTGCTTCAGACTCCAACACGAGTGGGTCTCTGAATATTGCGCCACTCCGACGCAGGCCCAGGGCACTGCCACTGCCAGAGCTCAATCAGGACTCCGATGAGCAGCAGGAAGGCCCACATACACCATCCCCAACTGGCAGATGCACCCAGGTGCAGGAGCCCAGTTCGCAGCAGACCACAGCACTCCACAGGATGGCTACAAATGCAGGTGCACAGGCGTATGAGGCAGGTGAGGGAACCTCCTTCTTTGATGGCCTGGAATCGGCTATGTTGCAGCAGCAGCGCCTGCTGAATAAAAAGATCACTGCATTACAAAAACAGATGCAGCAACATAATGCCAACATGGGGGGCCTGCATCGCCAGCTGGAGTGCCTGAATGCAAACATTGAACAGCTGCATGAGGGACAGGTCCAGGCATCGCAGGACACAAAGGAGCTCACTTCTGCTGTGAGGGAACTATGCCAGGAGCTGCGCCATGACAGGGTGAGCCACCACAGGCAGGACTGACGCTTCATGAACATGTTCGGGGGATTTTGTCGCTCTGTCACTAGGCTGGCTAATTCCACCTCCCAAATTTCACGTTGTGCAGTGGCTGCACAGGTGGAGGCAGAACACAGCAGCAGGGATGTGGCTCACGGACTAGTCCAAATCACAAATGTGATTGACAATATCATGGGAAACAGGTCAGCCACACCTAGCGAGCATGGACTGGGGGACACGGAGGACACATCCAGCCTCAGCAGCCTAGCTGTGCCCGCAATGGACACCAGACAGCGCAGTGCAAGGCACAGCACTGCCACAGAGGCAGACATTCGAGGTGCCAGTGAGGCAACTGGGCACCTGAGTGGCGTGCGTGGGCGCAAGAAGTGACTGTAGTGGCCAGAGGGGTTATGAGTACACTATGAAGGAATAGTGCTTTACTGTGGACTTCTATTGTGGTTTTTTTAAATCAATTTTGTTGGTATTCGTTGGACTAACATTACCTGACATAAAGGTAATAAATTTACTCACTACAGGTACATTTGTCAGTGCATTTGTGTTGTTCATACTTACATCTGAAATGGTTGTGTGTGATGTCAGCACGCCTTTGCCTTCCCTCTGCTGCACTGGTCCTGTCTGCTGGCTGTAGTGGTGGTATGGGATCATCATCCTCATCAGATTCAGAATCACATATTTCTACAGGTATGCCCCTGGTGCTAGCTATATTGTGCAAGATTGCACAAGTAGCCACTATTCTACATGTCGTCTCTGGGTTGTACTGTAGTGCCCCTCCACTTTTGTGGAGGCACCGGAAGCGACTCTTCAGCAGTCCAAAGGTGCGCTCCACCACGTTGCGGGTCGCCCTGTGTGCTGCATTGTATCTCCGTTCAGCAGGTGTAGTAGGATTTAGGTAGGGCGTCATCATGTAGGTGCACACTGCATACGCACTGTCTCCTGGAAGGGACAGAGGGTATATTGAGTAACTGAGCCATCTGACATCAGCACGCCATCAATGCGCCAGTGTACAGAGGGACAATACCTAGTAGATATCCTTCTCCAAACTCCCCAGCTAGCAGTCTTGTGTGAATGCCGCTATGGCGAAAGATGTATGAATCATGGGTGCTCCCTGGGTACCTGGCCACGCGATCAGTTATGATGTAAGAGGCATTGCATATCACCTGTATGTTCATTGAATGTTGGTATTTACGGTTGCGGTACATATACTCTGTGGCTGATGGTGGACAGATTGCAACATGTGTCTCATCTATGGCACCTAGGACATGGGGGAACTGTGCTATCTGGTAAAAGTCTATTTTTGTCTGCTGTATTTCCTGTGGGGTGTGGGGGAATCTGATGTACTGCTGTATCCTACTCAGCATGACGTTGATAAATGCATTGAAAAATCTAGAGAGGGTACTCTGTGAGACCCCTCCAGCTGCTGCTATGACCCCTTGGTAGCTCCCCGAGGCAAGTAGGTGGAGGGAGCATAATACCTGCACATGGGTGGGGATACTATGAGTCCTATGTGTTCTGCGCTGCAGTATGGGTTGTAGCTCAGCTATCAGATCAAGTATCATGGCTGAGTTCAACCTATACCTCTCAAATATTTCCTCCTCAGTCTGGTCAAAAAGTGTAATGCACACTCTGAAAATGCTCTCCTGTCTCCTCCTCCCTCTCCTCAAACCTGCCAAGATCCTCATCCTCCTCGCCATGACGTAGAGTGCAGCCATTGTGGAAAAGAGTCTGAGGCTTTCTGGGCCTCTTTATATAGGTTGCACCGGGTTACCACCTGGTTTCACTTAGTGGTATTTTGCATGTGCAAAATGCCATTCTGCAAAAAAACGCAATTTGCGATTTTTTGGTGCATCGAATTGCGACTTGGATTTTGCAAATCACATTTTGCGCCTTGCAATTTCCTACTGGAAATACTGAAACGCAAAATGCGACTCGCAAAAACAGGTCGCAATGCAAAAAATCGCAATTTTTGCGATTTCTTATTTTTGGTCTGCGAATGCCTTTCATGCATCGCAGACCACGTTTTTGCATTCGCAAACTGCCGAATTTTGCGATTCGCACCATTTGCGAATGCAAAAAAGTTTCATACATCTGGCCCAAAGTCTTTAAGCATTAAAGTTAAGCACGTCTCTTGTCAAGACGCTCAAGAAATTATGACGGTGGCAAAAGGCAAAAACGCAATGGAAAAATGCTGATTTCTTCTCAGTGCAGTCCAGCTAAGTTAGATTCCCCAAAACTACTTCCCAAGTCCCTATTGGTTAAGGGTTTGCATGTTCACACTCTGTCCAATAAATCTAAAACACCAAATCTATAATTCTACTAGTACTCCGTTCACATGTCGCTGATTGGCTTTTCCTGTAATGTCCTCATCATCCGGCTCATCAGGCAACAATATTGTTGCAGCTTATACTCCAGTTCGTGTCTCTATTGTTCTTCTCCTGAGAAAGTCAGTCTTACACACATTACACTCATAAAGTTACATTTAGCAAGAACAGCATCTTCTAGCAAGCAGTTCTCATGAGAAAGACTTTTAGCTACAAGCACATTTGGACAGTATAGTGGAAAATCACAATTTAATTCTCTAAGCAAACATTTCATTAATCGGTTTAGAAATACAGCTTGACGTGAGGCTGTGCACCTAGGCCAAGACCTCTGCTAAGTTAAGGCTTTCAATTAATAAAGCTAATACATAATGCATAACCCTCAATATGACATATTACTACATTAATCAAACATAAACTCCATATGTCATATTGATAAGCCATTAATAAGTATACTTTGTGAACATTGGTGGCCACTCATCATGATCATATTTTCAAATGCGTGCATTATTTTTTCTAGGTTAACACATTTTGTATGCAAGTCCATTACTCAGAATACATGAATATTCATTAATATTTTATTAAAACTCCTGTGCTAGCAGTTCTAAGGATTGTAATTAAATCTGGCTGTGAGTATATAAAGAAATTCACATCATTTATCAGATTCAGCAGTAAAAGTTACCTATGAATGATGCAAGAAAAGAGTGCCATATCTCCGATAAACCTTTGAGATAAGGGCTATGTTTAAAGGTGTCTACTCTATGCAGGCAATGTTTTGGAAGGCATTTATGGTGAAACAGAACAATTACACTTGCATTTTTATGAATCAATTAATGAAGTGAAAGCAGTCAACGCTTGCGGGGGTTACAAGGGGTGGTGAGTGGGGGAGGGGGTGGTGGGGCTAGGGGGGTAATATTAAAAACATTAAAATATTTTAAAAACTTACCTGCATGTCGCATCACTGCTTGTCCGTGTCCTCAGCAGGCAGTAAAGGCTCCTAGTCTGCCCTGCGGCCAATCCTGACGCTGCTCAGAGCAGCGTTAGGATTGGCTGGGAGGACCCAGACAGGGCACTTCCAGGCAGACTGGGGGCCTGTGCCTGCTCTCTCCAACTCGCCAACACAGTGCAGGGCTGGAGACAGCACAGTGTGAATATGTATTTGGCTGGCCTGAGACAGCCGGTCAAACACACATGCGCACTGAGGGGAGTGCACTTTGCCCTCCCCTCGTCCCCGTCATCCCCAATGCCCTGCCCCTTTATCTACAAAAGGATAATAAACTTAGTTTATTATCCTTTCAATGTTAAAGGATTTGCAGTGGCTGCTTCTGGCAGGCGGCGGAGCTGAGTGAAAGTGTGGGAATGGAAAGTTTGATAAGTTGTCTTTGGCAAGAGAATTGTGTGTTCGGTAGACAATGTTTAATTTGAACTTGTGGGTGCCACACATTTTCAGGGACAAGCACTTATTTTTCCTCATAATACATTTTCTGAGATAAAGAGAGGGGAAACAGACAAATGGGGAAGAAGAAGGAAGAGAAAGACAAAAAAAATCATCTAGAAAGATGGCAAAGCAGGAACCTCCATAAGTGAGATGAAGGGGCAGTAGATGTAAGAGGCATGAGGTGGATGCAGGACTAGGCAGTCTTGGAATTTGCAGAACCAATATTTAACAGCCCAGCTTCTGAGCAGAACTTCTGGTACCAGCATTCGAAAAGTGGGTGAGAAAAAGCATTATTTACATTTGCTAAATCTTAATCTTGGCAAACACAGTGGTACAAGCAGCAGCCGTTCCTTGGTTTTGGCAGAGGAGCATCGCCCCCGCTACCAAAGCCAAATAAAAAAAAAAGTGATAAGAACAAGTTTATTATCTTTTTTTTTCATCAGGAGCAGAGTCTTAGGGGAGGGGCCATGGTAAGAATGGGATACGAGTGGTTGGCACCGCTGTCAGTGCGCATGTCAGTTTGGCTGGCCATCTTAGAATGGCAAAACCGACATGCGCATTGAGATCTGTCCAACGAAGCTGCATTGCTGGGTGGAGAACCACGGCAGGCACAGAATGTCACTCCCCCTGGGAGCACACAATCAGCCTGCTCTGCTCAATCCAGAGGCTACTCTCATGGGTATTACCTGCATGAAAGCAGCATCTGGATTGGCTGTAGGGGAGTCTGGGAGCCTGTGCGCACACACAGCGGAAGAGTGGCGGGCGGTAGTAAGTTCTTTTTTTTTTCTTTTTTTTATTGCTCCCCCTCACCCTCGCCCCCAACCTGCACTGCCCCACTTCCTTTCCCTGACACCAGGCTACAAGACAAACAGATTACTTTGTGAGCATTTGTCTACCAGGGTAAACAGTGCAGTAAAAAACAATTATCATAACTTCTATTTTAATTCACTTGCGTCAAAAATGTACATTTAATTTAGAGCCATCCTTTTAATCTTAAATTGAACAACAGCGGAAATCTTTTTCACAAACTTGAACAGATTTCATTAAACACCATCAGCGAGGCAAACCTAGTATGACCTCAATCTTTTCTTTATAATAGACTTCTTATTATAATAATTATATCCCATTAATGTGTCAGAGCTGCTTATAAGATATCCGGAAAGAGATGCCTGTTTCAGCTAACTTCCTGGCGTAGCACTTGCTTTAAAAGAAAGATGAACAATTTGAAAGAGCTGACACTAATGTATAATTCTAAAAATGTATGCATTTGTTTTTCTTTATAAAAACTATGATCATGAGGGAACGAAGATTATTCATTTTTATAGTATGGATATACAGTTGATGAACTGGTGATCTGGAGAATTATGCTTTTCAACTATGATATCATGTTATTTCAAAAACCAATGTTAGACTGAAAAGTTTGCGCATAAAACATAAATTATAAGTTGAGATACCGCAAATACTGACCGGTGCAAAGGGCAGTGTGATCAAAATGACCAGCAAGTTGTATGAACATTGCAAAGTACTTTGAAACATCAGGCATAGCTGGGGCTAAACTTTCAAATACAGATTTAATACTAATTTCATGAACGTTCTGCAATCCTTCTTTGCCTAGCAGTTGTCATTTAAATGAATGAAAGGTTTCTGAAGAGTCAATTTGCGTGATGCACACTTGAGAATTAAAAATTGTACCACATTGGTTTCGTGCTCCACCCAACGTCTTCGTATATTGGCCTTGAATACGTAACTAGATTCAACATTTCTGTTTCCTACCACTCAAATTAGAACCCAATAGAACGTTGTGAAATAAAGATAACCTGCTTCATGTAAAAACATAGATTTAATCTGCAAAGGCTAGAGACTTCAACGTATATATTGATCATACAGAATCAGTTAATGCGAACAAATGCAACCTTTTACTATGCCCCCTTCAGTTTTAGCTGTGGCCAAAAGACAGTTTTATTTGTTACACCAGATTCAAGTTTCCTAAACAGTGTATAATATGTATATAGGTATACAGAGAAGCTTTAATTTAACCTTCTTCACCCTTTGCCCTGTTAAATGTCGTTCACATAAGCAGTGTTGTTGTGTCCTGTAAAGAACGCCAATACCCGTAAATTGTCCTGGCGCCAACCCTGCATATACTGACCAAAATCAACCTTCATGCTACTATTTTAAACGGCAAACAAATTAGTTTTCAACCACCCCTTAAAAGTCAAAAGATACGCAGTAAGCTAAAGGTGCATTGGGGGAGATTTCGTTGCATATGTACAGCATGGGAGAATAATGTCCTGCCACAGTTTTGTTCTGACGATTATAGGCAGAGTGGGCCTACAAGCTTTGGATCACTTCAAATTACGCCTAGGGTGATATACAGTAAGCCAATTCCTGATAAATGTGGGATTTCTTTCTATAGATGACTTCATGACAGATATTTAATGCTTTAAAATAACTTTATCAATCAGGAAGAAGGTGCCGAGATACAACAGGGGATCCTTAGCATCACTCTAACTCTAAGGTTTTCAATGCTCTCTAGCATCTTCTACATATATTTTGGTAAATTGTAGTAATTGAGTTGAGATCTTACTATCGCCCTGATTACTCCAAATTTCTGTTTAACATGTAGAATATGATGTATTCATGGTTGTAATCTAGCTTGCACAGCTCAATTGATTATCAAAGAAAAATTCAAAGTTTCTAACTTTATAAGGACTGTGTACTCTGCCAAGGACATAGGCCACCAGCCCAGCGACCACATGGAGTTTTCACCCCCTACAGTGAAAATCTCAGTCTTTTTCATATTCAGCTTCAGAATGTTGGTAGTCATCCAGGAGGACACATTGCATACGCGTATTAACGTTTGTCTGCTAAATCGGAGTCACCACTCACATGTATAACAATTTGAGTGTGTTCTGCATGTATCATAAAATCTAGCCCATTAGATCTTATTAAACTAGCTACAGTGACCACATCTATGTTGTACAGTGTTGAGTTTAAGGTGGACCCTTGCCAGACTAAACACTTGCTTTTGACAAACTTAAAGGTTTAGGGTGGTGACATAACTGCATGTGGTTGACCTTCTAGAAAGGAGTAAAGTGAGGTGTTTTATGGCTTGATCTTCATTCCAATCTTACCTAAACATGACAGTAATATTTTGTGTAATGTAGTGTTGTTGAGTGGAGTAGAGTTGCACGTCATACAGTGGAGTGGTGTAGCGTATATTGGAGTAAAGTGTCATACATTGCAGTGGCATCTCAAAGATTAGAGCAAGGTGGAGTGCCACAGAGTGCAGTGGTGTAGTGAAGAGTCAAGTCAAGTGTCATAAACTGTAGTATTGTCTCATAGAGTGCAGTGGAGAACTGTGTTGTTAAGTGCTATAATGTCCTGTAGAGTGTAGTAGAGTGTTATACAGTGGAGTCTGGTGGGATGGAGAGGAGCACAGAGTTGTACAGTGGAGTGGATGGGAATAGCGTGAAATACAGTCTTATAGAGTGGCATAAATATGTATTATAATTTTGTGGAGTGGAGTGGAGTTACAATAAGTGGAGGAGATTGTTGTAAAATGGAGCAGTGTACAGTGGAGTGTGGAACATTGGTGTAGATGGGGGTAAAGTGTTGTATAGTGGAGTAAAGTGAAGTGGAGTAGAAACGAATCATGTAGGATAGAGTGGTGTAAAGTGTCATGGAGTGGAATGATCTGTCCTGAAGTGGAGTGGTCTGGCCTGTCGTAGAGTTTTAGAAAGTGTCTTAGAGTCGAGTAGAGCAGAGTGCCACAGAATGGATTTGAGTGTTGTACATTAGGGCAGTGGGGAGTAGAGCAGAGTGCATTACATTGTGGTAGACTGGAGTGGCATAGAGTAGGGTAGAGTTGAGTGGCATAGAATAGCATTGAGTGCAGTGGCGTAGAGTGAAGTAGTGCAGTACAGTGGCTTAGAGTGGAGTAGAGTGTTATAGAGCCAAGTGCAAAAAAAGTGGGGTGGGGCAGCATATGAGGGAATTGCTTAGAGGGTAGTATAGTGGAGTAGAGTGTCATACAGTGCCATAGAGTAAACTAGAGTATTGTATGCTCGCATAGACCAGCTATTGTGTGTTGGAGTGCTAAAGAGTAGAAAATTGTGGGGTAGAGTGGAGGGGCATAGAGTGTGGTTAAGCAGAGTAGAGAGTTGTAGAGCAGAGTAGAGTGGAGTGGTGTGGAGTGGAGTGGCATAGAGTGCAATAAGGAAGTACAGTGGAGCACAGTGGAATAATGTGTCATAGAGTAGAGTGGAGTAAAGTGAGGTGTAGTTGCATAAAGGGGGTTGCCTAATTTTGTCATAGAGTGGAGTAGAGTGGCATAGCATGGCATACAGTGGAGTAGAGTATTGTACAGTGCCATAGAGTGGACTACTGGGCTGAACAGTGCAGTGTAGGGGCATAGATTGTGGTAGAGTGTCATACAGTGGAATGGGTGCAGTAGAGTATTGTAGGGTGAAGTTGTATACAGTAGAATGGAGTGTCATAGAATGGAGGGCCAAGAGTTGAGTGCCGCCGGGTGTTTTGACAAATAATCACATTTCTAATATCCCAAAAATTATTGTGAAGCAGAAATATTGTGATGCAGAAATATTGTTGTCAAGAATATTATTTTTAGGTAATATTGTCAACAATAATTGTTGTTATTATCACTTTCAATAATACTGTTGTAAAAAATATCATTTTTTATTTTGTTAATGTGTTTTAGTTTACATAATAAATGTATGTTATAGCATAGACTATAGTGGTTCACAGTGGAGTGGTACTGTAGCTCTAAGGTGGTGTGATGTGTTATAGAGTGTTGCAAAGGGTCAGAGTGTTGTAGAGTGTTGTGGCATACAGTGCAGTAGAGTAGCACAGTGGAGTAGAGTTGAGTAGTCTGTCAGGGTAGGGAGGAGTAAAGTGGGGTGTAGTGGTGTAAATTGAGTTGTGTAGTGTTTCCTATAGTGGAGTAGAGTGGCATTGAGTCTAGCACATTGTTTTAAAGTGGCATAGAGTGCAGTGGAGTGTTGTACAGTCAAATGTAGGGGCATAGACTGCAGTAGAGTGTAGGTATACAGTGTAGTAGTTTCGTCGAGTGGAGTTGGATATAGTAGAGTGAAGTGTCATAGAGTGGTGCATCATAGAGGTGAGTGGTGTAAAGTGGCTTAGATTGGGGTCAAATGTTGTACAGTGACATTGAGTGTAATGGTGTAAAGTAGTGTGGAGTAAAGTGTCATATAAAGGAGTGTTGTGCCATACAGTACATTGCATGGGAGTGGAGTACAGTAGAGTGGCATAACATAGAATGTATTAAAGTATCATGGAGGAGTGGGGCATGTTGTACAGTGGTGTGGTGTAGAGTGTTGGAAGCTGTTGTTGAGCAGAGTGGCGTAGAGTGGGATGCAGTGTTGTAGCATGGAGTGACAAAGAGTACACTAGAGTGTGGTACAGTGGAGAGGCATAGAGTATTGTAGAGTCAAGTGGCATAGAGTGGCATTGAATGGAGTTGTGTAGAGTGGCTAGTGGAGCAGACTGCAATAGAGTACGACAGTTTGTCATGCAGTACAGTGGACTGGATTGGGGTGAAGTGGAATAGAGGGAGTTGTGCAGAGTGGAGTAAATTGTTGTACAGTGCTATAAACTGTACTAGAGTGTTGTACAGTGAAACAGACTACAATACACTGTTCTACAGTGGAGTGGGCTAGAGTGTAGTCAAGTTTGTTAGATGGAGGGGCATATAGTGTTGTAGATTGGAGTACACTTTTGTAGAGCAGAGTAGACTGCAATGCATTAGACTTGAGTGGTGTGCAGTGAAGTGTCATAGAGTGTTGTATCATAGAGTATTATATCATAGCAGGACATTGTGGGTAAGAAAATGGTGTGGGATGCACATGAATCACACCACCATGGACTCTCTGAGATGCTTAGTCTTCAGATTTTTTCCAGGTGGCTGCGTACCCAAGTCCAAAAAGCATACAAGCTCACCACTGCAAGTGGGGTGATACTGGAAGTTAGCCAGGCTTTCTTGGCCCATGTGTAAAATCAAAACCCAAAAAGAGTCAGATGTCCTCTTACTTGCCATTGAGATGAGATGCTTTAGTCCTTTTGATGAGGCAGGAAGACTGTTGCCTCCTTCAGATGGGGGGCATAACCATGCCCATGGTGGTGCGCAGCCCCACCCCTCTCTTTTTGTATTTTTTATATTCCATGGCATCTAGTGGGCTGTCCCCCCACCCCCTGTGGGCTGATAAGAGGTAATTACCTCCATATGACTCCCTAGGGGTAGAAAGACTGTGTCCCAATTTATTTAGGGTGGGGGCATGGCCATGCACATAGTGGACAACCCCACACCTCTTTTTTTCTTTTTCTTTTTTTAAAAGAATCCCTGGCATCTAGTGGTCTTTCTACCCACCATGGGGAGGGGCAGATTGGGGGTGATTTGTTGGTCCCCATTTATGTTGGGGGGATGGCCATGCCCAAAGTGGGCAGCCACCAACCCTCTTTTATACAAAGAAAATCCTGGTGTCTAGTGAGCGGCCCCACCCCTAGACTTTTTTAAAAAGAAAATAAAGATCCCTGGTGCACAGTGGACGTTCTGCCCCCAGGAGGGAAAGAAACACTTTGATTCCCATTTATATAGGGTGGGGGCATGGCCATGCCCACCCTTCCTTCATAAAAAAAAGAACACTGGTGGCTAATGGGCGTTCGCCCCCCCAGGGACAAATCGGGGTAATAACCCCCATCTGCTCTAGGTGGGGCAGAAATACTGTTGCTCATTATGTCTGGGGAGGGGTGGGGGCATTGGCATGCCCATATTGGGCAGCTCCCATCCCTAGCTTTGAATTAAAGAAAAGTCCCTAGTGATGTTGCCCCATCTGCTCCGTGGGGGGAGCAGAAAGTCTGTACTGACCAAAATATTATGGAGGGACCTTTAATTATTCAATAAACTGCTAGGTTTTTTTAAATGTAAAGTAATATTTTATAGCCAAAGGTAGGGTTGGTCGCAGAGCATGGTCTGCTGTGAGGCCCTGCGGTAACACCCCCCACAGGTAGCCAACCCTAGGCTGCACACAGCCTGTGCCGGCCAACAACAGATGGGTGGCAACAGGACCTCGCCTACAGCCTGGCTTTGTGGCCAACCCACTCAAAAACAGCTTACCCTCCCATAGGCAGCCAAACCCAGGCTGCACACAGCTTTTTGTTGCATGTGATATGGGGGGGATGCAGGTCCTGGATTTCATCCATGCCCTGTGTCCAACTCCCCACAGGCAGACACCTGGAAGCAACCAACCTGATGCTACACACAGCATTTGGCTGTGCATGGCAAGGGGGTAGCCGAGGGGCATGCCTTGCAGCCAGGCCCTGTTTCCAACTCCCCAGAGGAGGCAACCCCACACTGCGCACAGGATTGGCCTGCTGCCAGGCCCTGTGACTAAATTCCAGAAGGCAGCAATCCACTCATCTTGCGCAGCCTTTGAAATGTGCAGCATAGGGTTGTCCTTTGGGCCTGGGGGAGCCCATCCCCTGGAACCAAAACATATATGTTAAGGGGAGGGGGATGTGCAGTTTCTCTTTTTGACCCCCAATTTGTCATGGGGAACCCATGCCACAGGGGCAGGTCCAGTTAAAGGGATAGGCTGCCCCTGTGGCCCCACTGCTCGAGCCTTACAATGCACTGGTGACTTCATTCTCTGGGGACAAATACAGTTAAACAGGGAGGACCCCAGAGACTTAATAGGCCCTGTGGACCCCATCTCCTGTAGCCATATATGCTGAAAACAGGTGGCCTCCTCTATTGGCTACTTACAGACCCCATTCCCTGGTGCCAAATTCTAAGAGGAAGGGGTGAGCAGTCTCCGCACCCTAAACCTTAATAGGACTGGGGTGCCCCATATCCTGGGGCCAAATGCAATCAAAAATAGGAGGAAACCCATGCAGCACACCTTCCAGAGCCTATTTAGGGCAGCAAATCCCATCTCTGGGGCCATAATTATAAAAAAGAATAAGAGTACTGGACAACCTCCTCCGCCCTCCTCCGCCCTCCTCCGCCCTCCTCCGCCCTCCTCAGCCCCTTTTCCCTATCCTGGAGGCCAATATAATAAAAAAAAGTCAGAGGAGCAGGCAGGCCCCCTCCCTGAGCCTTCCTGGGCCCTGGAAACCTCATACCTGCGCTGTACTTTTTTTTAAAGGGGAGGGGGGACACATGGCCCCCTTTCTCAAGCCTTCTCAGGCTCCAGGGACCCTATCCCCTGCGGCCTAATGTATTTAAAACAGACACCCCTCTCAGGTCTTCATTAGGTCCTGGGGACCCAATCCCCAGGGGCCCAATTCATTTAAAAACAGGAGAGGGCCACGTGCTCCACCTCCCAGAACCTTATTAGGCCCTGGGAGGAACCTAGCCCCACGGCAGCATAGTTTTCGAAAAGGTTTGTGCACTTCTCATGTACATCGTTGTCATCAATGATATAATTTCAGATGTTGCAGTGATGTCAACAAAGGTGTCATAGAACACATAAAAAACAAAGGTTACAGGGATGTTATAGTTAGGAAATAGAATGTTAAAAAACTTTAAAATTTACTGAAAAAACTACAAGTTACATGGACGTTATAGATAGGTACAGAATTTGCTCACAAAAAAAACATAGAAATTTAGCAGTTATAGAAGAAGAAGAAGCTTTATTCGGTATGAAAAGAATTCATCCATTACAACAGATAATCACCAAAACATTGTAAAAATACCAATAAAAACCATGTATAATAAACGTACCCATCGTAAAAACACATGTACATATAAATACATATATATATATATACATATAGAAATAAAAAACAGAAGAAAATTAAAACCTCAATTCATAAAAGCTGAAAGAGATAAATGAAATCATTCTAAAAATTCTACATTTTTGCGCCAAGTAGTAGCTCCCTTCAGGAATGAGCCCAGGCCCTTCCATACCAGTACATCTGAGGCCATTTGCAGCCACATGAAAGCAGGACGGTATTGCACAAAATCCTTAGGCCTAAGGAGCGGTAGTAAAAATCGGGTTCTAAATGGAGCATAGAAGACACAGAACAGTGTAAAATGGATCAAAGTCTGATGGGATACCCCATCACAGGGGCAGGGTCTAATACACTTCTCCCCATACTGACCTAGGGGGAAGCACAAATTGTTTCTAATGATCCCCAGGCAAAATCGTGTTATGAGAGACCTTTCCCTCACATCCTTGATTTCTAAAAGATATTGCTCAGGACCCATCCCCATCTTTAGCATAGTAAATTCCCTGATCGATTTTTTCCTTAGAGCCTCCCCCTCCCTCTTGCTCTCCTGGATTCTCTGATAGTTATCCTTAACCCATTTTTTATCATAGCTAGTTAGGTCTTCGGGATAATCAAACAATTCAGGCCGCCCCAGGTCATGAGCCATCTTCCTTATGTGCGACAACCAGGGGATATGTTTTACATGGTCGCAGGCCAAACAATCCCTTAGGATATCCCTATTAAGAGAGGCATGTTCGTTACTCCAAACTGAAATCCATAACAAAAGGGGAGCCAGCTGGGTAGTGTCCTGTACATACTCAAGGTCCAGTTCCAGGTGGAGGCAAAATCCAGGAATATTTTGACCAACACCCAGAAGCCTTCTACAGAAACGATTTTCTTCCACCATAAGGGCTCGGGTATCCCTAAACCCCCAAAGTGCTGAACCATACAGAAGAACAGGAATGCATTTCCGCCTAAAGATTTCAAGCAGGGGTTTGATCGGTTTGCTACCTACCCTAGCCGCGAAGTCAAAGGTTGCACCAACTGTTGCATGAAAAAGCACAATCCTTCTGGCAATACAGGGTTTCCAAGAACCTTTCTCATCAAAGATGACCCCTAAGTATGGGAACTCGTGGACTCTGCTAATAACTTGATCCTCCACCCTTAGCTCCCCAACCCTGCTCATAGGTTTACCACAAACCATAAAGTGCGACTTCTTAAAATTGACCTCCATCCCCAGTGCTGACATAAAGATGACATCAGCTCTAACTAATTCTCGGAGACCATTCATCGTGCGGGCCATAAGGACCGCGTCATCCGCATACGTCAGCACAGGGATATCAATACCCTTCACCTTCGGGACATCCCTGCAGTATTCCATCAGAAAATCTGTAAGTCCATTAGTATATAAAAGGAACAAGGTAGGGGCCAAGACACACCCCTGGCGCACACCCCTTGAAAGCTTGAATGCCTCCGAACGTTCCCCGTTTGGGCCCACCCTCACATTTGCCACTGTCCCTGAATGGAGATACCGGAGAAGCTCTACAATAATAGGGTCCAACCCTAACTGAATTAGCCTCTCCCATAATAAAGACCGGTTCACTTTATCAAAAGCACAGCTGAGATCCATAAAAGCAAGATAAAGGGTACCTTTTCTGGCCTGTGTGTATTTGTTGATTATCATCAGTAAATTGAGACACTGTTCTTGCGTACCAAGACCTTCCCTGAAACCATACTGATCCCGACTTAAAATATCATTTCCTATCATCCAGGCCTCCAGACGCCCTAGGATGATCCGCCCCAGAATCTTCACAGAGGCATCCAGCAGTGAAATAGGGCGATAGAACTTAGGATCATTGCGATCACCCTTTTTAAACACTGGGACTATGCATGCCAATCTCCAAGAGGCAGGGATGCCCACAGTTACGGCTGCATTGAGAACATTTAGGAGAATGGGTGCCCATAACTGAGGGTTAGCTTTATACAAATCCATCGGGATCGAGTCCGGGCCCGGAGCTTTATTATGCGCACAGCTCTGTAACGCATCAATAACCTCCTGTAGTGAGAATCTGATTGCTAGGTTAGGAGCCACATCATACACACTCTCCTGTGTATTACTTAGGGGGGTACCCTCAAATATATTACAGAAATGAGTTACCCAGGCCTCCGGGGCTATATTACATCCAAGGCCCTCAGAGGTTTCTGTTTCAAGGGAACCTCTATTCACCACCTTCCAAAACAGGCCGGGGTCTTTCAAAGCTGTAGCGCGCTCTAACTCTTCCCAAGCTTTATCTTTATATTTTAGCTTGCTATCCCTCAGGGTCCTTTTATACCTTGTTCTCGCTGCTTTTACGAGAACCCAATCTCTAGGGTGGGTCTTGGTAGCCATCTTTAGATTTGCCCTTGCATCATAGCAGGCTTTGTCGTACCAGCCACATTTACGTTTATTAGGGTGGTTGCCTACTACAAAAAGACAGTCTCTGACTGCTGCATATACTACTGTTATCGCATCTATAACAGTCATGGGATTTGGCGCTTCTGTCAGGAGTATTTCCATAAATAGATGTAGGTTGTTCCCCACCACCCTTCCCAGAACTTTTTGGTGGTCTACTTGCTTCCACCCAAGCCGCCTACCCTGGTCCTTTGTCACCACCGTTACAGGCCTGCCTCGTCCCAATAGGCGACACACCCCCAGGAGTTTAAAGGACAATATAAGGGGATTATGATCGCTAAAGCATTCGCCTAACACTTTACCTCCCATCACCAAGTTTCTCATAGGAGGGGACACAAAAATATAGTCAATGGTGGATCCAGACCCTCTTCCGACATAGGTTGGAAGTTGGTGAGTGCCTACTGCTTCAATGTCATAGAAATTCAAGAGGCCCATCTCCCCGAGTTCCTTTAATAGATCTCTGCCTCTGGAGTCCTGCGGACCCAGCGCTGAATAGACCTCGCAGTCACGGATGAAGGGATTAAACACAGTATTGGACCGGCCCAACTTGGCATTAAAGTCCCCAGAGATGATGGCACGAAATTCCAATCCCACCTTCTCCATTCTAAATTGCATAATCTTAAGAATGGAGAACAGGGCCCCAATTTGGCACCCCATATCCCACACAGCATTATAAAAGTTGACCAATAATACATTAAAATGATTGGAAAAGAGTACCCATACCAGCAATATACCTTGATGGTTACAGTTAATTTGGAAAGCACCCACTATCTTAGAGAGGCGGATTAGAGTAACCAGGCCACCTTTCGAGCGACCACCAAGAGACTGTACGGCTGGAATTGCATATCTGTCATACCCATCCCACACAGCCAGTCCCGTCGACCAAGTTTCCTGAAGCATGATAACATCATAGTTAGCCACACACCCAACCCATGCTTGATCAGATAGCTTGGTGTCATAACCAGCAATATTCCATGAGATAAGATTACACTGTGGGGGTACCTCTTCTTGTATAGCCAGTGCCTTAGCGCATTGTCAATCCACCCCTTCCAGGGATAGGTTGCTGTTGGTTTTTCTACTGTGTGCCTGCAGGCTGAATTGACCCAGGGGGGGATTCCTACCAGATCCCGAAGAGACTCCAGTACATGCTCGCATGTGATCATAAAAATAGGCCAAGGGAACCATCCCTATAGCACCTGCACTAGGGGCAGGAGAGCGATGGCTAGAGAGAAGTCTTTTAGTCAAGGCAGGATATCTGACATTTATAATAATACAGTCGCCCTTCCCCGTCTTGTTTTTAGGACCTACCCACCCAATTCTTCTGGCAAACAGGATATCCTTAAAGTCCTTACATGAAAAGTCACAATTTTACTCAGCCAATGTCCAACCTTATTTATGAGTTGGTTTGTAGACTCAGTTGCCCCATAAACAAGAGCAGGCACATTCGTCAGCACTACCACGTAAGGGGCACATGCAGGGGGGAGATCCAAGCAGGCCGGGGAAGGCCTGGCCGTTGGCTGGTTCAAATTGTCATTTCCAGACAGCAATTGGCCATCCCCCCCAGCTGCCACAGAGTCCGTATCTGGCTGCCTATTGCAGCTAGACATATAGACTGGCCTCTCTGGCCTCAATGAAGGTGTTGGTACAGTCAAAGCAGTTTCAGCACAGGCTCCCTGACCCTCATTATTGACCGGTTTCACCAAAAGGTGGGATGATTTTTCCATGGACCCCAAGAGTCCTGCGGCTACCTCTGGCAAGGGCAACTCCTTACTGGCACAGGAATGCCTCATCAAGGCCCCACTTCTACCAACACCCTGGCTTCCATGACCTCCTTGCGCAAAAATCAGGGATACTGTTTTTTCTATGGCAGACAATTTCGCCACTACGGGAGACAAAAGCTCCTGAATAATCTCCCGAAATTTAGTCAGTATATTAGTTGTGTCGTGCCCATAATGCTGGCAAGGTGAAAAATCAGTGCTCCCACCCTTAGTGAGCTCCAGGAGAGGTGTTTTTGTCTTTGGTATCAGTTTGTTTAAGGCTTTTCTTTTCCTCGGGGGAGGGCTACAATTTTCCACAGGACAGGCCGGGAGAGAAGACAATAGAAGTCTTTTACTTCTTCTGGAGGGGCCAAGGGACCCCAAATCCTCTGTTGACTCTGTTGGCTCAGCCTCAACAGGCTCAGTATCAGCCATGCCAGCACCTTGCCCTATCCCCAGAAGGTCCACCTCCACAGCCACGGCTTCACGGGGCCGTTTTCTGTTGGGGCCTGGTGCCAATCTTCCAATTCCATGGATAACCTCCTCTCTGCCAAATCAATTTCTTTTGTAACAACCCCAACCGCTCTTGCAAGAAAGGAGTCTAAAGTGGTGGCACCATAGCCCTGTCTGCTGCTGCCACCCCCCCCCGAGGCCCAGATAGGGCTCCTTTTTTCCTGCCCATATTCACATTGCTTGAGAACAATGCAACAGCGGGACAACACACAAGAGGAAACTAAATAGGCTGTTAAAAGTCCACTAGCAGCAAAATAGAGACACCACAATATGTATCAGGTAAATGAAATGGATTTGGGCAGTCACTCCTTACTGTAAGCGAAAGAGGGGTGGCCCAGCCCAGCCTCTTTCGGACGATGACGGGCGCGGGACGGGCCTGCCCTTGGCCCGGGCTTTGCCCGGGCGCCGCCCGCGCGCGTCCCGCGAGGCGGGAGCACTGGCGAAAGTTTAAAGGGCTCCTGCCCTAACTGGATTGGCTGCCGCCTCCTGCCGCCACCAACAGCGCGTCCCGCGCTGGAGAAAGTTTAAAGGGCTCCTGCCCTGACTAGATTGAGTGCTGCCTCCTGCCGCCACCAACAGCGCGTCCCACGAGGCGGGAGCGCTGGCGAAAGTTTAAAGGGCTCCTGCCCTAACTGGATTGGCTGCCGCCTCTTCCTGCTGCCACCAACAGCGCGTCCCACGCTGGAGAAAGTTTAAAGGGCTCCTGCCTTGACTAGATTGAGTGCCGCCTCCTGCCGCCACCAACAGCGCGTCCCGCGAGGCGGGACCGCTGGCGAAAGTTTAAAGGACTCCTGCCCTAACTGGATTGGCTGCCGCCTCCTGCCGCCACCAACAGCGCGTCCCGCGCTGGAGAAAGTTTAAAGGGCTCCTGCCCTGACTAGATTGAGTGCCGCCTCCTGCCGCCACCAACAGCGCGTTCCGCGAAGCGGGAGCGCTGGCGAAAGTTTAAAGGGCTCCTGCCCTAACTGGATTGGCTGCCGCCTCCTACCGCCACCAACAGCGTGTCCCGCTCTGGAGAAAGTTTAAAGGGCTCCTGCCCTGACTAGATTGAGTGCCGCCTCCTGCCGCCACCAACAGCGCAGTTATAGTTATCAGCCCTCATTATAACTTACGCCCCCACAATGCACTAATTATGACCTCACATATTACATCACTCATAACATGGTCAGTGACTTCACTGATGACATCACTAATGATATCTCAAATGGAGGGCACGCGGACCACAGGACTGGGAGGACAAGGAAAGCAGTGAAAAGGAGGAACAGGCAGGTAGCAGACATGCAGGTCATGGGTCAGAGTGAAAGGACAAAGCAATGCAATGAGTGACAGGCAGGCGGCAAGCACACAGACAACAGGGCTGAAAGGATGGAGAAAGTGGTGGGAAGGAGAGACAGGCAAGAGGCACACAGTTCACAAGACTGAGAGGAAGGAGAAAACAGTGAGAAGGAGGTACAAGCAGGCATGCAGATTACAGAGTTGAGAGGAAGGAGAAAGTGGTGAGAAGGAGGAATAGTCAGGCATCAAGCATGCAGACCACGAAGCTGAGAGGGTGAAGAAAGCAGTGAGAAGGAGGGACTGACAGGCAGCAGCATGCAGGCCATGGGATTGAGAGTCTGGAGGAAGTGTAAAGGAGGGACAGATAGTTTGCAGGTACACTGACCTCGGAGCTGGGAAGAAGGGGAAAGTGGTGAGAAGGAGGGATAGACAGGCAGCATACCTGTGGACCACAGGGCTGACACCCCATAGAAAGCAGTGAGAAGCAGGAATAGCATGCAGCATGCATGTAGACCACAGGGCTGAGAGCTCGGAGAAAGTGGTGAGAAGGAGGGACAGGCAGACATTAGGCATGCAGACCACCTAGCTAAGAGCCCCGACAAAGCAGTGAGAAGGAGGGATAGACAGGCAGCAGACACACAAAACACAGGGCTCAGGGGTAGGAGAAAGTGGTGAGAAGGAGGGACAGGCAGCCAGGAGGCACACAGATCACGGGGCTGAGAGCCAGGAGAAAGCGATAAGAAGGAGGGACAGGAAGGCAGCAGGCACACTGACGTCAGGGCTGAGAACGAGGTGAAAGAGATGTTTGTAATTAACTTCAGTCCTGGGGAGGTGGTGGTCCCCAGGGTTTTAATAAGCCCTTGGAAGGGGGCCCTGTGTGCCCCCTCCATTTATGTATAATTTGAACAATGCCTCTGGGACCTGGCCCTCCGGGCGGGCTATTTAAACCACAAGCCTAGCGGACCACACTAATTTTTAAAACATTTTCAGCAAAATCCACAGATCCACCCGTGGATTTTGCCATTTTTTTTTTAAATAATCCTTTTTAAACCTGGCGGGGTCCCATGATCAAGGATGTGGGGATAGGGTATTTCTACCATGCCCCCTTTTAATTTTCTGGGGCTTTTTTATTAAAAATGGATGGCAACACTTCCTGGTTGGTACCACCCTCCGCTATGATGCCCCAGGGACCTGGCCCACCTGGGGACAAATTTTTAGAAAAGTACGAGAGACCTCTTTAAAAAAAAAAAAAAAATCAGTGGATCCATCCGCGGATTTTTCCTTTTTTTTTTAAATACTCAGGGACCCCAACACCAAGGCTGAGGGGACAGGGTGACTCTACCCTGCCCCCTTTTCTATTTTTTGCCTTTTTTTCTGAGACTCAGCTGAAGCTGAGTCCCAAGATGACTGTCAACATTTCCTTGCTGAAGTGTTGGCAGACAATCAGATGTCAGCATGGGGACAGTTGGATCGGCAGAGAATCTGCGTCAGTATATTTTTTTCAGCCTTAAATTTCTCCAAAACCAATAAACAGATTCCCACCAAATCACAAAAAGCATAATCTGTGGAAAATAATCTAGCTTTGTGCCAAATTTGGTGTAATTCTGTTTAGTAGTTCAGGCTGTAGGAGTGTCTAAAGGTCCTATAGAAAAATTAATGGAGAAAATGTGTTTTGGGACCTCCCCTTTTTCTCTGCCCCCACTTAACGGATCAGCCTGAAACTTTCAAGGCAGAAGCTGAACTTAGCAGAGTATAGGTTTTGAAATTTTCGCAAAGAAGCTGTGTCAATACATATTTTACCTACTGGTGATAGCCAATAAGTAGTTCTAGTTAACACCACTTTTTCCATAGACAGAGTGTTTTTTGTTTAGCGATTAACTTTGGTATTGCTTGACAAATCTTCACGAAATGTTCAAAACCAATACTACAGTTAGTTCAGCTTCTGTTTAGAAAGCTTTGGCATGATCTGCCAAGTGGTGGCCGAGAAAAAGGGGGTTCCCAAAACACATTTTCCCCATACATTTTTCCATTGGGATTTTGAACATGACTACAACCAGAACGGTTGGACAAAATTACACCACATATGTCAGAAAGCTAGCTATTGGTTCTGAAATTGTGCTTTTGTGATTTGGTGTAAATGTGCTCTGTAGTTTTCAAAATATTAAAGGTTAAAAATATATAGATTTCTAGGGTTGCAGATCCTCCTCAGATCCAAGAGTCCTCTTTGAGCTTTAATAAGCCCCGGGACGACCATCCCCATGGCAAAAATGCTCTTAGTAATGTGAGGGAGGCCTGATGGCCTCCCCCACAGCCCAGGGGACCTCCACCTCCCGGGGTGATCAATTTAATTATTGGGGGGGGGGCTATGACCACTCTGCACCTCCTGGACCACCAGCCCCTGGAGCAACACTTTATTTTGAGTGGGGGTGCGCTGCCCCCTGATTCCAGAGAACCACTACTCTCTGAATCTACACTTATTTATGAGTAGGGGTACCCTATGCCCCCACTGCCCCCGGAAAGCACCATCCCCAGGGAACATATTTAATAAAAGATAGGGGACCTACGGGACCCCCAATCCCTGGGAATCACCACCTGACCAGGGCTAATTCCTCATTGGAGGGAGGCCCAAGCGCCAGCTTCTGCTATGTCCCGGGGTGTCCCGGGGTGCAGCCAAGTCACAGCAAACACTTCAGTTTTTGACAGCGGGCCTGTAAAGCTGGTCCTGCTGTCAAAAACTGAAGCTTTCATCTCTGTCCCCTGCTTGCATGCATGGGACAGACATTAAATGCTTCAGCAAGCACAGAACTGCAGTCAAAGTGCTTCGTGCTTGCTGAAGCATTGGCAACACGAGAAAACCCTTAAGACTTCTCCTGCAGTGCCAGGTAACCCATGAAGGGCATTTGATTAATAAAATATATATATTTAAAAAATGTATATATATATTCAAGGACCACAGGGGAGCCCTTGAGGGTCCCAGATAGCCTGTAAAGGGCGAAACAAATCTGGGAAAAAAACTAAACCCACTGCCCAGTATGAAGGTTGCAGACCTTCACACTGAGCAGTGGGGGATCGAGTCCAGATTTAAAAAAATATATATATATTTTTTTTATTTTAAGCTGTACACAAATATGTTGTTCTAAGTATATCAGACATCAAGCCCTAAAAAACTCTGTCTCTTTCCCTCACTTTCTTTCTCTCTTTCTGTCTCTCTTTCAATTTCGCCTACTTACAGACCCACTCATACACTTACACACCCACTCATAGACCCACTCAAACATTCTGCACTCATTGACAGACCCACTCAGACCCTCATGCACCCACTCACAGCCCCAGTCAGACCACTACACACCCACTCACAGACACACTCAGACAGTTATACACCCATTCACACACCCACTCATACTGTCACACACCCAGTCACAGACCCACTGACACCCTCATGCTCCCATGCACACACTAAAACACTGATGTACGCAATCTCACACTCTTAACATATATATTCTTATTCACTAAAAAAATAAAGGTTAAAGTAAAGTCATAGTTAGGTGAATTTGTCAGTGTAAACACAGAAAGTCAGCAATTATTGTTAGTAGCACTAACTATAACTTGCCCCCATTGGCATGCACTGATTATGACCTCACATATGACATCACTCATTACATTTTCTACTACATCATTTATGACATCATTAATGACAGCTCAAATTACATCATAGATTATGTCACTGAATACATCATCCAATGAGTGTGCTAATTTGTTTTATAGTTTACATAGTGAAGAGTAACCACCATAATACCTTTTCACCTAATTTTGAATGGCCTGGGTTCAGCTAATGGGTGTAAGTGTTTAGAAAATGCATATGTTCCTAATGCACAGTAGCTGTGTAGAGGTAATGAACAAGTTATAAACGTTTGTATTCAAGAGTAACTTTGTGTGCGAGCAACAGTTGACTTCTATTCATTATTCTCCACACTGGCTTTTGGTTCTGCAGAAAAAGTTTTCAAAAGGGGATTCTCTGAAGTAGATACATCATTTTGTATGGAGTCTTGAGTTATTACGTAGAATCATCTCATTATGCCAATTTCAACTTAAGATTAAAAAATATGTACACATCTTGATTTCTCCTCATCATGTCTTTAACGCTGGCAATCAGAGGAGTTTATTGTATTTTAATGGCATATTATATCTTTAGAGTGTGACTATAAGCACATCCCCCACCCGGTAGATCGATGGCACCGAAGCCGGTAACTTACAAAGTTTGTCATGCATGGACCCTGTGTGTTATTCTGTCTGCTTTATGTGTTCTATTGAGATTGTCGTGTACTGTCCACAGACATTGCAAACCTATTATGATAATTTATCAGTCCTCATCACTTGTTAGTTGAAAACCATGCGTGTTTTACACCATTTGGGGTGTCATTTGCTCATTATTGGCACCACACCCACAAGCATACGGGCAGGTTGATTGTGTCTTTTATATCTCTACAGGTATTATTTTGATGACACCACATAAGATAGGTGTGGTATTCTCTATCCTTTAGCATGCAAAGCATGTGCTTGTATATTTGATCTCTCTGCGAGGAGTGGAACAAGGGAGTCATCCGCTGTCCTGATAAGAAGCCTTGCGGTAGGCTTTGAAACATGTAGACCAGGAAGACAGGTACATTATATACCCTACTTCCACGTATCCCCACCGCTTTTTTAACTATACCGCCACTAGGAGATCAATTAAAGTATTGGAACCTCTAGGAGGCAGATATTTCAAAGACCCCCACACTCTTATCTTTCCCTTCACTTGAGTCAGATTGACGAAACAATACCAGTGCTCCCACGTATCTCGTAGGTCATACGCCCTGTTTCATAGCAGAATGGGAGGAACCCAATGATGAAGCATGCCACCAACGGGTAACCCTGGTGGGTGAGGGTTTATTAAAGAAAGTTATTTCTTTCCTTTTTTTCGTGTGCGGACTTCCCTTCTGCTGGGTCCTTAAGTAATGTGAAGAAATACTTTCCTATTGCCTTCAAAGTTAGGCATGCCTGCTCTGTGCCAAGCATCCAGAGGGTGAGCACAAGTTCATTAAGGTTGTGTATTTGACTTACCTTGACTAGGATTGTGGTCCCTACTTGGACAGGGTGCATATCGCTGCCAACTAGAGACCTGATTTCTAACAATGACTTTCGCATCTTAACACCAGAACAGAGTCGGCAGTTGACACTTTTTAATAATGAATAGTGTCCTAGTGTTATTGCTTTACAAACGTTTGGTATGCATCACATCAAATGCATCCCACAGTGTGATGGTACACAGTTTTGCCTAAAGAACAGAGGCATCATTCATCTTCAATAATTCTGCTATTAGTACAAAATACTTTGTTTTCATTTTCCTCAACTCGCATCCTATGTTTCGGTTTTTTAAGGTTATAACTGTTTTATTCTTGATCAGGAAAATTAATATTTATTTTCTAATTTTTGTATCGTAATTCGATCTATTTACTTTGAAATGTAGAACTGTTTAAATTGTCTTTTGTTTGGCTGAGGGAGTAACTTGAACTTGGTAAGGTAGTAAGGTATTGTGCTTTTAAACTTTTGGAAGATATTATTACATGAAAGAAAAAAAAGGTATTGCATCTTTAGATATGGTTTAGGTGTGACTTGTCGTTGAAGGCCCATCTACTCTAAATTGGCTGAGTGGAGGTTAAAGATATCACATAATATCATAAAATGTGTCCCAAGGTATCTCCTATCACCCTGTGATGCTTTGTTTCCAATCTCAACAATGGGTAGGTAATTAGACAGTTCTACTGTACAGTTACTATTTCACTAGACTATTTAGAATTGATAGTCTGCTTACAAATCAATCTAGAAAACGCTTAAAATCTAAGTTGCATCTTTAATGATGACAATGTTTACAGTCAGAACGAACAACTCATTACATTTGCTAATGAAAATGATATATGTTAGCATGTCTGACTGTGAATGAAGGACGTACAGTACAATAACTGATGATAAAAACAGAATGTCATTATCGTAACAGGGTTTCTGAAAAGGAACTCAGATTTTGATTGTGTCATGTTAAACTTGTGGAAATTCAATTTCGGCTTCCTGATAAATAATGGTGACAGCGTAAATAAAGTCATGAAGTGAGTCAGTCACAAATAAGGCTGAGCAAAGCATGAAAGCACATCCAAGTCCAAACCTTTCTTGACATTTGGATCTTCAAAATATTCTTGATATTCAGAACTAAATGAACAGGAATATAGGAAACGTTGGGGAAGGACAATTGTTTGCATGGGTGAGAAACTCATGACAGATGGAAGTGAAAGAAATCACTTGCATGATAAGACAAAGAAGCTCAATAATAGCCTGACAGTCATATCAGTTATTTGCAATATCAGCGAGCGCGCATTATTGAGTTTCATTTATCAAGCACTGCATGTTTCAGATACGTCCGATAAAGCTTCTTTTCTCTGAAGTGCGCGAGTACAGGGATTCTCAGGACGGGAGACCGGGTTTATTTACCAGTCTATCCTGGATATGGTATGCAGATGAAGCATATTTCGTTCTTTATGAAAAACAAATCTATTTTTTTTTTTTTAACCAATTTTTATTTTATTTTATCATGCTGGTACAGTACAGCATAATACAACACTTGTAACCCATCATGGGCTCCTTACAAATATTACAACATTACCTGTTTAGCAGGAGTAATTGTTCCTGGTGTATTTACCGGAACAAATGCAAACGATACGTCATAACAGCATAAATCAGTTACAAGGGTCAGATGCCTTCAGATTACAGTATTACTTCTCCAGTGCTCTCCTGTTTAATATGCTACGCTTAATATCTTTCAGTAAGGACGGGATGGCTACGAAAGTATCCACCTGTTTCTTGGAGACTTGAGGACGTGGCCAGGATGGGAAGGTGGAGATGGGGGGTCATTTGTGGAGGAGAGAGGCAGACCAATGGGTTGGGGGAAGATTGTGTTCCACTGCTCTCAGCGTGGAGAGCAGGCTAGTCAGGAAGGTCTTCTTGGAAACTTTGCAGGGGTTGGATTGTGTCATCCGAAGACATAGCTATGGGGCATCCTGCATAGGCCATGGACTTCTGCGTGCCTAAGAACCAATTATTTCGCTTTACCCCCTTTAAATGTTGCGGCACACAAATGTTATAAGCCTGGCAGCGTGTTTACTTTCCAGTGCATTTCTATGGACCTACAGGCTATAGTCAGAACCAAATGTATGAAACCGTTAGTTGCTCTCTTGGCTTTATGTTTGAGGAGGCCCAGTAGCCCCCCCTCAATTGAGAAGAAGTCGGTTCAGTCAGTCATTTTCGAGAGTGCTTCAGTGACCTCTTGCCTAAGGGTATCTACGGCCAGGCAGGCCCTGAACATGTGTACCATGTTGGTGCTCAGGATCCTGCATTGGGTACAGATAGGGTCAGAGCCAAATATTCTGTGAAAGCTCGCTGGCAAGAACTAGGCTCTATGGAGAATGTTATGCTGCATGTATTAGAATTTAAGATTTCTCGATAAATTACATGGATATTGAAGACCTCTATCCCACTCCTTAGGTTTCAGTTCCTGACCTATGTCTCTTTCCCAAATACTGCGGGTTGGAGGTAAGGGGTTGCATGTAGTGTATGTCAATGCCCTAGTGAGCCACTGCCTATGGTGTTTAAAATATGCACTAGCTGGCTCTGTGTCAGTAATCTGCCGTAACAGCCCAGCTCTGCAAACAGTTTACTGTGGGCCAAGAGGTGTCCTACCAGCAACTTGTTGTCAGCTTGGAGTTGATCAAATGGCTGGAGCGCACCATCCTGGAACAGAACGCCCAGGATTCCCACTCTGGCATTTTCCCAGATCTTCAGACCCTCTCTCGACCAGTTCATTAAATGCTGCAATGCTACTGATTTTGATTTCGGGAGAGTATGGCAGAATGGGTGGCATGATGCACAGGCTCCTGTAGTAACTCTGATGTGCCATGCGCAATAGTGTGTTGGATTCTTGGGGAGTCTTGCTAGGGGAAGTAACACCTCCCCTATTGTATACTGCATTCTGACTACTGAAGAAAATCCTAACATACCTGTCAGGTAACTGCCAGCCAGTGGGCAGACCATTCTAGCTGTGCCACCAGATATTAGTGTTCGAGATTAGAAGCCCCTAGGGGCCCTTTGTCTACTGGCAGTTGAAATTTGCACAACGAAATGCAGCATCTACCTTTGTTCCAAATGAAGCTTCCCAGCCTGGTATGTACGGTATGGAAGGTTGCATGTGAAATGCTCATGGGGCGGTTGTAGAAAAAGTATAAGAGGTGAGGGAGCATTACCATTTTTGACAGAGATACACTTCTTTGAACTGTGAGTGGAAGTGTGTTCCAGAACGCCATTTGGGGGCACATCAAGGAGGTATCTCTGGTGAGGTTGCTGTATACAAGGTCCTGTGTGTCATGATAGACATGAATACCTTGGTAACGGAGTATGGGGGGCTCCCAGCAAAAGAGGTGTGTGTCTACTATCAGGTGCTGTGGGGCGCAGTCAACGTGGATTAGGAACATGCATGATTTGGCCTCGTTGACTCCCAGGGATGACACTGATCGGAATTCTGATACTATCTCTGCCATCTCTGAGGCACCTTCTTGAATGACACAGACATAAATGAATACATTATCAGCATACAGGGAGACTATATGCGTCTCCTTGTTCAGGGTCATACCCAATGGGTTTGACACTGTTGGTGGAGCCACTGTGCCAGCAACTCCATTACCAGGGCAAAGAGGAGCACGTACAAGTTGCATCCTTGTTTGATCCCTCTGCTCACTGGGAACAGGAGGGTTGGATGCATTGGCTTGATTTCACTTGGGCTGTGGGTTCCAGGTAAAATAGTCTGTTGAGCCTGAAAATAAATAGTTCCAGTCCACTGTATCAAATGCATTTTCCAGGTTTAATACTAAGCAGGCTGCATGTAGCCACTGGGCTGGGGCTAACTCCATTACTCTGTGCGGTCTATGGATTTTAAGGATGGCGGATCTACCCAGGATGAAGCTATTTTGGTCCTGGTGAACCAGTTTCAGCATGTATTCCAGTAGACGAGCCGCAATAACTTTGCTGAGAATATTGTAGTCCATTCCTAGCATTGATAACTGGTGTAGGAGGTTACCCCAGTGTGTCTTTATCAGGCTTGAGGAAGGGTGACCAATAATGATTCACAGAGTGATGGCAGGATCCAGCACTCAGTAAGAACTGTTTGATAAAGTTCAGGAAGCTTAGGGACTATAAAGGGTCCATGGGCTTTGTAAAACTCAACCAGAAATGCGCAGAGACCTGGAGTTTTATTTGTGGCTGCTCCTCTGATGGCTCTCTGAATCTCCCAGAGTGTAATGGGTGTGTTGAGCTCCTCTCTATTCAGAGGATCCAGGAATGGCAATGTGACCCCATCAAGGAAGTCGCGAATGTGGGCCTGACAGTTGAATTGGGGAGGTCATATAATGTCTGGTGATGCCTGATGAATGCAGCTTGTATTACCACTTGACCAGTGACCTTGTGAGCCAGAGCCAGTCACATAATAGTGATAGGGGAGTCAGGTGTTGCACTGCACAAGAGTAATGCCAGCAAACAGACTGATTTGTCCCCTGCAACATGCATTTTTGCCTGATAAGCCCTAAAGTCTAGGCATCTTAACTCTTCTATCAGTTGGGCATGACACTTTAAGGCTGCTGTAAGGGTCGGTACTTCTGCAGGATCTGAATGTGCCACTGCCACTAAGGTTTCCAGTGATGCTTCAGTCTTCACTAATTCCCTATGTAGGCCTGCTGTAACACTTACTACTGTGCAAATGAACTGACTTCTGATTACTGTCTTCAATGCTTCCCATTCTATTTGTCTCGAGGTGACCATGCCCCAGTTTTGAGAGGGAGTAATGGGAGAGAGTCTCTTATGCCTCTCCTTTGAAGGCCTGATCCTCTAACATGGTTGGCTGTCAGCGCCAGGTAGTGAGTGGTGGGCTTGGTGCCCCCAGTCTAAATGTAGTTGAAGGGGGTTGTGGTTAGAAAAAGTTTTCCCGAGTTACTCTGCATCAGTGACCTGTATTTGCATGGATAAATGGCAGAGGTTGAAATCCAGCCACATGTGTAGTTCGTGTGGAGTTGAATATTAGGAATAGTCCCTAACCAGTGGGTTGAGGTTGCACCAGCTATCAGACAGGGATCTGTGAGCTAGCCATTAGGAAAGGCAGGTAGTGGCAGCCACCACTGGAGAGACTCGTAGAGTGGGTGCGACCGGTCTAAACACGTATTAAGGATGGAGTTGAATTGTCACCGATAATCCAGCAGTTATGTGCCCATTTAGTAAGGACCACCAAGAGGCACATTAAGAGGGCTGGTTGTGCCATGTTTGTTGCATAAAGACTTCCAAGTAGGATGGGTCTGCCATCTAGTGTCCTTCCACCAGGATGCATCGTCCCTCTGGGTCTATTTCCATGGCTTGAGACCTGAATGGGACCCCTTGGCAGATCCACACAAAGGCCCCTCGAGCGAAGCCAGAATATGTAGTGCTGTAATATTGGCCCTGCCAGTGTTTTTGTAATTGCGCTTTTTTTACTTCTAGCGACATGTGTTTCTTGGAGAAATGCTATCTGAGAGCCTCATCTTTTTAATTGTGTCCTTTGCACATTGTCCTTATGCCACGAACATTCCATTTAATTATGCCTAATCTAGACATTTTGATATAGTTATGGGGGAGATTTCAGGCATGTCCATGCGTGAGATTATGGGGGATACGCCACAAGGGACTGGGTAGTTTCGCACTGCATGACCTGAAAAAAGCAAGAGAAAGAATCCACACCGCCCAACCCAGGGTAGCCACAAAAACTGGTGGCTACTCCAACGGTTAACCAAATATCCCATAGATGGGATTCCTCTGTGTTAGCTGAGTTGATTGACTACTCAGAGAGGAAAGGGGGGGTAATATTTGTGTCCTCACTGGGCAGAGCCCAGCTATGGATTGCTATGAGAGTGATTTTTCAACAAATCAACATACCCATTAATGCATAGTAAATGTCAATTTGAAGAACAAGGGTATGGTATTTTGAGGGGCGGGCCATTGGTCGACTCATACTATAATAGCTGCTGGTAGTAGTCGGGGCATTACAACTCTCAACCGTGAACTACTGCAGGGAAATAGTCCAGTACGTATAAGTAAACATTTCAGGGGACAAGTTTGGGCAGAGTGTTGTGAAGGAAGCTCCTGGGGTGACTGGTAAGGACTCATATCATGTTGTCTGCAGTTTGTGTGGTTTTGTCTGGTACAGCCAAGAATGTGGCTCAGAGAGGTTCTTAAGTCCATCTCTGAGGGAGTGTCTTCAGGGGTCAGAGGACTTGGAAAGCATTGCTCTGCCCATACCTCAATTGCAGTGGACAGCACCTGTTATTTTTGCTCCTTAGCCTGTGCTGGTGTGGGGCTCTGGTGACCTTGACAGCACAAGTGTCAAAGTTCCAGTGTCTGCCACGTCACCTGCCTCCAACTACCCTGTGCCTGGGTGTTGTGATGGTGGAGTTAACGTGTCATACCGGAGCTGCTCCACAAGTCCCAGGCATCCATCTGTTCAGTGAAAACATAACGTTTAATTTGGCTAAGAACAGTACAGAATATCTGCGGCTGGCTTTTAGCTCAGCGATGCTGCACTGCCCTGCTGCAATCTGAGAAAAGATATATCGGTCTGTTTTCATATAGGATAGGGTCCGCTGATCTGGTTGTGTGGACGATGGCTTCTTTATCACTGTGACTCATCAGTCTGGCCACTACCAGCCTGGTGTCCTATGTGCTGGCAGATGATGGGCACTCTCTACCAGAAAATTTGGTGACAGTTGAACAGGTGTCACCACCTGCACCAACGATGTCTCAATGAACTGCACAGGGTCTGAGCTTTCTTTTTCTTCAGGGAGTCCCACAACGCAGGTATTGTTACAGCAATATCACCCTTCAGAATCTTGTGCCCTGTTCTCCAACTCCAGGACCTTCGCAGTAAGGGACCAACCTTTCCCTCTAACTCTGTGATTTCAGGCCAAAGTTCATTTATTCCACTCTCTGTTTGGGTGACATAAGCAGCGAGTTTCCTTTGTTAGTCACTTAATAGACCCACTTTGATCGCCTCTGCATCAACCCTGCCACACAGTTCTTGTCTAGTGTCTGCGATTATATCTAGAATATTATCTAGTTTTGTGTCTGTAGGTGTGGTGGGCGAGTCTTCTGGTAATGTCTCTTTGTTGAAGTGGGCAGTAGTCTGTACCGTTTGATGTACTACTGGTTAGGAGTCCATGCCTCCTGGCCACCTCATGATCAAGCTCAGTCTACTTACGAGTGTTCAGTGAATGAATGTTGTGCCCAGCCGATGAGTTGTTGACAAGGGGGGCACTGTGTCATGACAGACCACCTCTGCTCACAGACCTGCCAGACCCCAGCCACCCTGAGACAGATTAGGAAGTGGGACGCATGTGCAGTCCAGGCAGGGGCCTGACTCACAAACAGACTCCCAGAGATGACACTAGAGCCCTTAGATGTACAGCAGCAATTGGCCTCGATCTTTAAAGGATGGGTTGTCCACTGGGATTGTTCATGCTGCTGTTCAGTGATGGCTACACGATAGCTTGTTGGAACCCATCTCACCCCTCAGCCCTGGTATTTTGCGGCTCGAGGGAAGCACGAGGAGTCCAGGCTTCCACATGGCCTCAGAAATGGCATGGAAATAATCAGAGAAGGGTTGGACTCCCAAAGGAGCTCACAAGATGCGCACTCAGTGGTGTTTTGGTGTCTATTCTGCCCTTAGGCTGGTTATGTAGATGTGTGGTCTATGAGGAACTATACTTTGACAATGAGGTTAGATGTTGTCTGGGCCTGTCCCTTAGCTGCACGCTGCTTGGTCCTCCAGCTGGGTTGCAGTACATGTGGCAGACGCAGCAATTTATATTGCCTCCTTAATTGGTGGGTGATAGGTAGCGTGCCCCACCATCTACGGCTGCAATAGGAGTCTGGGCCCAGTCAGACTGACATAGTAGAGAGGCCCCTGTGAGACGTTATCTGTCTGCAATGCAGGTGGGTGGTTGTCTGTACCCACATTGCACAGGCCGTAAGCCAATTGGGCCACAAAAGAGGTAATGCACTGTGACCCCGAGAGATGGAAGGACTATATATTTCAGGCTGGGAGGCAGAGGAACATCCATCAGGGAGGGGACTTCTGACGATTTTGAGATGGCCACTGCCAACCATGAGGTAGCATGCAGAATAGGTGTGAGAGCCCATAGAGGCTACTTACTGCGAATTCCTGCTTAATCTCCTGCCAGCGCAGTCCTCGTGTTACAGCCCTCCGGTGAAGGCTCCAAGCTGCTCGAGCTGCTTTCTGCCCAGCGTTCGCATAGGCCCTTGCACAGTTCAAGAGGAGGAAAGGCCTCCCCGGGTCCCAAAGACGGCAGCCATCACTCAATCATAAGCTTCCCAATCTACTGTGAGGCCCACGGCCTCCCTGCTGGTGACTCTCAATGCAATCCACAGGCCACACTTCAAAGCGAGCAGCGCCAGTCAGTCACAGGTTTCTCTGCTTTTCTATCATAGGGTCACCACTCCGAGATGGGGCATTGAGATTCGGGATCCGTTCAGCCCATACCATCTGTAGTGCTTTCCTCTTATTTAGTTTCTAAGCACTAACATAACACAACAGAAATGCACTTCTGAGGTCAAAGAAGACTTTTATTGTTGTTAATTCTTCCCCAACCACAATATTTATGAATGACGAATTAGTAGCTTTCAAGTCCGCGTTAATCAAACAAAATATATCAGTTTGCCATATACACAGCAGGTTATATTTATAAGATATTGAATGCAAAGCAAAACAAATACTTCACCGTGTGGGAACTATCTACAGCTTCATCTTTCTAAGGTCTGCAAGCTGATGACCCCTGTCAGCCGCGAGAAAGAGAGATTCATCTACCCACACGGGATTGCTGGCAGCCTGCGCCAAGCTCCAGCACGAGGTCCGGCAGATTCTAATCTGACCCTCTGCAGCCTGTTACATTCGTTACAAAGGTGTGCCCCCTCCTCTCAGACCCGGGAAACTGAGCAAGCCTTTTGGAGACTGGCCAGGTCTCCAAGACTACTCCTGTTCCCAAGCTCAAGCAGAGAGAACAACACCATGTACCCTCTCTTATCAGGTCTAGTCTACTGTGAGAAAAACATCTTGGTTCAAAAACACAGCTTGGAAAAATACAGCTTGGATTCTCAACTGCAATGTCTAACTCCACGTTAAAGGCAATGGGCAGCTAACCTAAGTATCAAATGCAATGTCTAGTGTCATGTCAAAGCCAATAAGCATCTAAGCTGAATACAAAATGCAATGTCTTATATCATGTCAAAGCCCATAGGCAGCTGAGCTGAATACAAAATGCAATGTATAATACCATGTCAAAGCCCATAGGCAGCTGAGCTGAATATAAAATGCAATGTATAATATCATGTCAAAGCCAATAGGCAGCTGAGCTGAATACAAAATGCAATATATGATATCATGTCAAAGCCAATAGGCAGCGGAGCTGAATACAAAATGTAATATATGATATCATGTCAAAGCCAATAGGCAGAATATCTAATAGCATGTCAAAGTCAATAGGCAGCTAAACTGAATAAAACATACAATGTGCTACTGGTGAACATTGAGCAACTAATATGCGCAGTGGTGAAACACAAAGTCATTGGTCAAAACAAACTCCATCAAATGGCAGTACATTCCGCCCTTTGACCAATGAATTTTTGTTTCACATATCTCCTGTTTCAAACAAAAACAAAAAACAAAAAACATCAGATTTGAATGATCAAAACAATCCCTGTAAAGCAATAGAAGTGGATTAACACATTGATTTAATAACCTTTCACATCAGATACATCTATACAGAAAAGACTGGGCAATTTTTATACTCTGAGTGAGTCTCTAATTCAACAGTGTTAGCAATTTGATGTAGCATGAGTTCTGCTCATGTAAAGGTGCACGGTCCACCTGAAAAGTTTGCTGGAAGGTAAGCAAAAGTAAGAGTTCCATACGAGAAGGGAAAAAAAAAAAAAACACAGCTTAGTTCCAGTGGAAGAATGCAATCAAACAAGTTGAACTTGAACTGAAGGCGCAGTTTGCGCAAAATGGATCCATGGTGCTGGCACTTTACTCAGCCAGGTTCAGGTTGGGGATTCGGTCCCTTCCCCGACCCCACACGCACACACCGGAAGGGGGACCACACAGCACACTCAGGGACAGTGGCGAAACGTGGTAGGATCTGCAAAAGAAACAAGTATGACTTTTCTTGCAAATAACATTTTTCATTTAAACTGCACCCTTCCTCTTTCTTTCCCTGTTTTATGATCAGCAGGACGTTTTTGGGGCCCTTTGTTATATTCACTGCAGGTTCTGGAGGGTCACTTAGGGCTTCAGCCCACACATCAGCACTGAGGTTTTTATCTGCTGCGCCACAGCTTCCCTTTTCTTGCACTGTCAGAAGGGCTGGGGCAGACTCATTCTTTACCAAACCTCCATTCACTGCATTTTTGCCAAGTTGGGCCATTCTGTCTCCAATTTGTATGAATGAATCAGATTCTTTTCTAGGTATCAGCATAATTTCGATTTTTCCTTGGTAATTTGCAGCAATCACTCTCCCTAAAACCTGATCACTTTGCCATTTCTGTCCTGGTAACTTTCCTCTCCCCAACTGCTCTGTGACTGCTTGCATGACAGATTGCTTTTGTGCGTGCTGCACAGTTTTTATCAAATCTAGGGGAATGGGCATCTCTCTCATCTCTGCCCACCTGTAAGTGGCTTTTTCTCTCAGCTGTTCACATTTCTGGGGCACCCACTTAGCCATCCCCACTAAGGCAGAATTCTGGGTGAACACTTCTCTCTCTGAATTTTTCTCATTAACATCTGCAAGGTAATTGAACCAGTTAGGTGCTAAAACATTAGCAATGAACCAAAAATCAGTATAAAAATGACACATCTCACGTAGCTCTTGCTTTAAAATCTGACACACAATATACAACGCTGTTCCTTCTACTGTGCCAGAAAACAACATTTCAGTCAGTGAATCATTAGTAAAACAAACATGCTTTTTATCTTCAGTGGACACGAATTCAAATGGTGCACACAATTTCATCGGTAATTCTTTTATCTGTGGTACTCTAGCCCTGTCTTGCAAGTACCAGATCCATTGTATGATTCTAGCTAGGGGCACTATTTTCTTCCCTTGTTCTTGATTTAAATGTACATAAGTATTTCCTTCTTGCACTGCGCAGAAACCTAAAGTCTGCATTATTTCATTTGCCAAATCACAAGCGCGCAGCTGCATATAATTTTTCACAGTGACCATATACAAAAGTGTTAGGATTTCTCTCAAATGAGGGCTATTCTTGTTCCAAAAATCAAACAAGCTAATGAAACTCGGGGTGTCTTGCTCTAAAATCCTTCGTTTTACTTGTGCATTTTGCAACGGTAACTCGTAAATCACATTCCGAGCTCTCTCGTCCGTGTTATCAGTTAAGGAATGCATTTTGGCTGCCAAAAACCCTGGCTCACACGAAAACTCAGTGCAGCTCGGAGCTGTCTTAACCCCCTCATTACTGGAATGGGAAAAGAAAGATTCTTCAAAAACAGCCTTTTTATAACTTTCAGTCGGGCTAATTTGCTCACGTAAATTCCTATTTTCATGTTCCAACTTCCTACATTTCTCCTGCATTTCTCTGTAAGCAGATAAAGGTATCCAGACCTTTCTGTCATCATTACTTCGAAAAGACACGTTTTCTACATATGTACAACAGGAATTATTTCTCAAAGCATTATCAGGCCTTTTAGCTACACATGCATCTTCAGACATGGTCTGCAGTGCTTCTGTAATTCCCCAAACAGAAAACAATTCACAGTTTTTCTTAGCACCATCAGGCAGTTTATCAACACATGCATTCTCAGACATGGTCTGCGGTGCTACTGTGATTCCCCAAACAGAAAACAATTTCTGTAATTCTCCAAACAACAAAAAAACAATTACACTTTTAAAGTGTGCACTTAGAAATCTACCAACTCGTCAACACCCTCTTAATCACCTCTTAATGACCGACCCCACTTCTGGTACCAATTGTAGTGCTTTCCTCTTATTTAGTTTCTAAGCACTAACATAACACAACAGAAATGCACTTCTGAGATCAAAGAAGACTTTTATTGTTGTTAATTCTTCCCCAACCACAATATTTATGAATGACGAATTAGTAGCTTTCAAGTCCGCGTTAATCAAACAAAATATATCAGTTTGCCATATACACAGCAGGTTATATTTATAAGATATTGAATGCAAAGCAAAACAAATACTTCACCGTGTGGGAACTATCTACAGCTTCATCTTTCTAAGGTCTGCAACCTGATGACCCCTGTCAGCCGCGAGAAAGAGAGATTCATCTACCCACACGGGATTGCTGGCAGCCTGCGCCAAGCTCCAGCACGAGGTCCGGCAGATTCGAATCTGACCCTCTGCAGCCTGTTACATTCGTTACAAAGGTGTGCCCCCTCCTCTCAGACCCGGGAAACTGAGCAAGCCTTTTGGAGACTGGCCAGGTCTCCAAGACTACTCCTGTTCCCAAGCTCAAGCAGAGAGAACAACACCATGTACCCTCTCTTATCAGGTCTAGTCTACTGTGAGAAAAACATCTTGGTTCAAAAACACAGCTTGGAAAAATACAGCTTGGATTCTCAACTGCAATGTCTAACTCCACGTTAAAGGCAATGGGCAGCTAACCTAAGTATCAAATGCAATGTCTAGTGTCATGTCAAAGCCAATAAGCATCTAAGCTGAATACAAAATGCAATGTCTTATATCATGTCAAAGCCCATAGGCAGCTGAGCTGAATACAAAATGCAATGTATAATATCATGTCAAAGCCCATAGGCAGCTGAGCTGAATATAAAATGCAATGTATAATATCATGTCAAAGCCAATAGGCAGCTGAGCTGAATACAAAATGCAATATATGATATCATGTCAAAGCCAATAGGCAGCGGAGCTGAATACAAAATGTAATATATGATATCATGTCAAAGCCAATAGGCAGAATATCTAATAGCATGTCAAAGTCAATAGGCAGCTAAACTGAATAAAACATACAATGTGCTACTGGTGAACATTGAGCAACTAATATGCGCAGTGGTGAAACACAAAGTCATTGGTCAAAACAAACTCCATCAAATGGCAGTACACCATCTAGGATGTTGTCCATGGCCTTTCAGTGCAGCAGCTCATGTGGGCTCCCACCATGTCCTCTAGGCCCCAGCCTCAACCTTGTGGTTCCAGGTTGCATCCATTTACAGGTGGGCGTCATATGGTCCTGCTGCCTCCAGAAATGACTCAGGAGACTCAGCTTTGTCTCTGCACTGCAATCTGCCCTACCTGAGGGCCAGTGCAGCACAGATTGCAGTGATTATTGTCAGATCATGGGCCGCTGAAAGGAGCGCTCTTAAGATGCATCCGCCATTTCACTTTGGTTGGTCATGCACCTCAGAATCCTGCATGTTTTATCACTTTATCATTTATAGGCCTCTACATCATTTTATATAGGTCCATCTCCATAGTGAAGTTGTGAGGTCTCTGGTCAATAAAGGATATCGTTGCTCATCTGTAATACGTTGCTCTAGTGGAGTTATGATGTCACAGTGCATGCTACCAGAGCCAGCAGAAAGTGTGAAAGTACTAAAGTGTATAATGTCTAGACACTAAAAAGAAAATTAAAAAGGAAAGGTTTTGTACTTATTTGCACAATTAAGAATCCAGATAGTGAAAACTATTAGTATATAATCTAAAAGTAGTAAAAGTGATCAAGTAGTATTACCATTGGAATATTTTTTGATAGAATATATAAGCTGTTTATTCAATTAGTGTAGGAAACTCCTCCTTTTTGCCCTGGTCACTGCCAAACCTTTTGGACAGATACTGGTGGCTACTGACTCTTGGCTGTACCCTGGATACTGCTTACCAGTCCCAGGGCCAGTGCTCTGTGTAGAGGGAATGTGCAAATTAGGCTAATTATAATTGGCAAAATAACCTACCTATAAGTCCGTAGTATATGGTAGGGCATACAGGTTTAGGGACCCCAGCATAGATAGCGCACCCATGGGTGCCCAGTCTCATTTTAAAGGCAGGCCTGCCTTGCTGGCTGCTTTTAAATTAAAGTTATGTGCAAACTCAACTTTGGAATTAAAAGTACTTCAAAAGTCTTAAACTAACTTATTTTGCCATATAAGTCACCCCTAAGGTGTGCCCTATTGCCTCCATAGGCTTTAAAGGTGGAGACTTTATTTTAATTTATAAAGTCCCCTCAAGTGACAGATACCACAAGTTTGGTATCAAATCAATTGTTATAATAAATCCCACAATTTACAATTGTTGGATTTAATATAACTTGTTCAGGTAAAGATATTTAAACTTTACTTAAAATGTTGCCAATTTCAGCCCTGCAGTGTTTTTGCTGCTTTGCTCTGATTGGCCAGACTCTTGCAGCCTGGCCAGGCTGCCTTGATGAGGTGTGAAGTAGCCTGGCTCAACACTAAGAGATGTGCCTGGGGAAGAAGATCTTCCCTCAGCAGATGGGGAAGCAAGAAGGGGGGAGGGCTGCCAAACTGGTCTTCAAAGGCAGGGAAGGACATTTGGAGCAACCTAGCACCTCCCTCAGACACAGGTAATTTGGTGCCCCATTGATTAGATTAGGAGAGGGCAGGAGAGGGTGTGTTTAGGACTTTAAGTCACACCAGTCGGTGGGCTCAGCCAGATGTAACCTCCAAACATCATTTTCAGCCATGATGGTTTTTTGAGGAATGGTGCTCCCTGGGATTGATTCCCAGGAAGTGGTCATCACAGGGGGAAGGACCCTGCACCTGATTGTAGAACCAGGAGCCCCCTGTTTTTCCTAGGAGCAAAACTGGTAAACCTTCACCCACACCTCAGATCCTTACCAGGAAGAACTACAGAAGAAGAAGGACTGCCCTGCTGGATCTCTGACCTGCGCCTGGACACTGCACTCTGGAGTACGGCACCAGCTGCACACTTGGGATTCACCACAAGAAGGACTTTTCCTGACTTCAATTGGTTCAAGAAGGGACTCCCTGTTTGCTACAGGTGAAAAATTGCTAACCAGAGTCCCCTGTCTCAGATCCTAAAGAAACCGACCAGCTGATCACTGTCCAGTGGCCAATTTGGAGTTTGAGCCAGGTGCAGTCTGGGAGTTGTAGTCTGGACCCCCAAGGAGCAACTCAGAGCTTCTGGAACCTTGGGGTGAGCTCTGGACTCCTAAACGACTTTCTGGAAGAAGATCCAGAAATTGGAAGAAGATTGGAGATCTTTTTTGGAAAAGCTCCGTAGAGGGACTGACCCGCCGTGGCAACTCTACCCGGCTTGCCTCAACCGCGACCAGGCCTGACTTACAGGTTTTTCCCGCTGAAAAAAATCTCCAAAAAAGTGACTGAGTCCGAACCTAGAAAGTTGACCGGGACCTTCAATGCAGTGTATCTGAAAAGGGCTCCAGGGACGTCAGATCAAGATTCAGGTTTGGCCCAGTCGAAGGATATTCATCTAAAAAAATCATCTAAGTCCGAACGTACAAATCTTCACCAAGGGATCCTGGGACGCATATCCGAGGAAGGGCCCCAGGAAGGTCAGATGGTATTGGCGACTTTGTCCTGCTGAAGAAATTCGTCAAGAAAACGACTAAGTCCAAAGGTAAACTTTTGACCGAGGCCTCCCGCTTGCTGTAGCTAAGCAGGTCTCCATCGTGGTCGGCCTTAAACTTTGACTTTGCCCCGGTCGATTTGCTATCAGATTGGCACTCTTCATTTCTATGCACTAAAAAAAACACTAATTCTTTAAAAATTCATATCTCTGATTCCTTTTATCCGATTTTATATATTTTGGGGTCATTTGAAGCTAAAATATGTCCTATGTTTATAAATTGTTTTTGGATATTTAATTACTGATTTGTGATACTTGAATGATTTAAACTTTGTCTCCTAAGTTAAGCCTTGTCACTTGTTGCCAAGCTGCCAAGGGTTTAGTTGGGGTTAATTTATTGAGACCTAACTGAACGTAGTGGGGCTTAGTGGCCTTTTTCTAAGTGTAGGTACTTGCTTGCCCGCACCAATAATCCACTTTCCAACACCACCGAGCCACTATGGTGATAGCCCCAGTTGTTATTGCGTTTATTGTGACTGTTCCAGCACCAGTTCACATGTTGTATCAGCTCAGACAGTTCCTGTTGCAACTGCACTAATAAATATTGTACTGAATCCATCCAACTGTTCCATGTGCTGTAGGAGAAGTAGTCGTGAGAGGGTTTATCCTGAAATTACAAAACTCACAGATGGACCTGCCACAAAATGTTCAATCATTACGAGAAGGGAGAATGATTGATTTACAATGCCTGTTACACAGGTAGAGACACAACCTTTGGATGATCAGATTTTTCCAATATGGTCTGAGAAAACTCCAGCAAATAAAAGAATGGAAAAAACTGAAATATCAACTATTAGCTGGGAAAGAGTGAGACCACTAATTGTACCAAAATTGAATGTGGAATTGTAAGAAACTATTAGTGAATGTCTTAACATTTCATAGTTGATTCAATATCAGGTAAATGAATTAATATATTTCACTAAAGAATTCACAGGACAAGGGGCTACCACTCATGAAAAGGTGACTGAAATTGGCAGGGAGCTATGATGTGGATCACTCTAAGAGTGTTCCCCTCCAGAAAAGGTTCAGGGCACAGTTAGACGGTGAAGCTATTGTAACATTTAAGTCTTCAGGAATGTGATTACAAATTGTGAAATTGGTAAAGTGCATCCACAAATGGAGCAATTTTGACAGGCTAAAGGGCAAAGACAGAGAGAAAGAAAAAGAGAGCACGAGATGCAACATAAGTAAATGGAAAGTAGTCATCGGTACGACCAGATGAGGACGATGTTTATACTTTCCCTATGAGGGAGATACTAGAATTAAGAGAGAATCCTGCCCAGTGGTATACACCAGTTGACAGATTTGTAAAAATGCCAAAGGTTTTGTGGACAGACTTGAATACTTTCCTTGATATTGTGGAATGGAGTGATTTATAAGCTGGGTGAAAGATAGCTAGGTAATGGTCACATACCGAGCCTCCAAGGGATGTGCAGACTAATGCAACTTCACCTGGGGTACTGGAAAAGTACGATGAACTGATTAACGTTTTGAAAGAAAGGTTGCATTAAGGGCTATTGAGTGGTTGAAGATCAATAGAACTACTCAATACGCTAAAGAATCGGTGCATGCCTATGATGAGAGATTGTTGCAGGTGTTTAAACAGCACAGTGAACGAGAAACTCTAGGAAAGGGAAATTTGGTGAGTTTTTTGGCACAGTTAATTCTTGGGTTGCAACGAAAAATCAGTATACACATAAAACAGAATATGATTTGTTGGCAGACAAAGCCTTTAACTGAGATCCTGAGGTAAGCAAAATACAATATTTCTGAGCAAGAGATGAAGCAGAAGACATTTAAAGAGAAATGTATGCTGGCTCAGAATATTCTGGCACAAAAGGGGTTTCAAATAGGCCTTGGAAGATTGCGCAGAATTGCGCTATGTGGAACTCAGTGAAGTGGCAAAAACTATGCCGCCCTACGCAGAGTCCTGCAGGCGGGGGGAGTTCTCTGTCGTGCCCATTCGCATAGAATTTTATGTCAACTGCAATGCAAAGTACGTTCTCATGTTAAAAATCACATGCAAACAGGCACCATGCGGGTGCGGCCATGTTGTCTTAACTCTGTTTATGGTGCTGCCCTGTTTTTTATCCCTTAATGATTTTTTACAATCCTCTACCCTCCTAATTCATCTACCCCTCATTTTATTTATTGTATTAGTGTGTCTTTTTGTGTCTGCATAATTTTTGTGGTTTTTTTTTGCGCTTTTTGAGACTATTTTGTATTTTTGTTTATTTTTCCCCACAGTTCCTTAGTTATTTCTTCCTTCTTCTCCAGTTGTTTTTCTTCACCTCACCAACTAACACAATGGCAGAGCAGGGTGGTGCTGGTAAACAGGGGAGCAGCTGTGCCAGGTCCCCTGAACAGCGTTCAGCAGTTGTCTACCTTGTGAATGGCGACACTGCCCAGGGGTGCAGCCCCGGCCCATCTTTTGTGAAGCAGCAGTGGCAGCAGTGGTTTTCTTGGTGCAGCGCCACCTCCCCTTCATGCTGGCAGCAGGCGGCAGGCCTGGCAGTGGTTAACCCCTGGGTGAGCATCTGTTGCTTTGGACTAGGGTGTGCAGGTGTGTTCAGGGCACCACCCAGGTCCAGCACACCACCCAGAATCTGACTCACCACTGGGCAGATATCATCGGCTGCGAGCAGAACCTGCTTGACTTGCTAGTCGTTGAGATTCCAGGGCTCAGTGACCCTTAACTATATTATTGTGTTTATGTTCTACAATGCTAGCTTTTTTTCAAATAGCATGCTACTCACACTCAGACATAAGTTATGTTTAGTTTACATTAAGAATATTATTTATTACGTGATCCAGTTAGTGCTAGGCAGGTACTCAACACCATATGATCGTACTCGTAGATGCTCAGTGTGGCTAATTATTTAAGAAGCCATTGCAATGCAGACTCCTCTGTCCTCCTGTCACCATTGTGAATTAGTGACATCAGTGAGTTAGTGTTCTCTGTGTCTTTCTTTATGTAGCTGGTACAATCCCAAGCAATCTAACAGTGATGTGTAGTACTAGTATGCATCTATGTATTGCAAAAAAGGGAGACTGAGTTGGTCCACCAAGGGGGTTGAAAAATAAGAATAGAATTAAAGATCATTCATTGCAATGCATTAGTTCAAAATGTAGTTTTTATTAAGGAAATGTGGAATAGGAATTTTAGGAATATAGCCAACGCAACGCTAGTCGACCGCACTAGTACCATAGGCAATCTGATTTAAGTACAATGTCACTGCATTGCCTGCAATATAATAACTGTATCATGAATCTATTTTTTTATCTTCTTCATTTCTTACATCAGTACCGAAGAGCAAGAAGAGGGGCATCACAGAGGCAGATTAGGCAGGAGACACCAACCGCTAGTGCTAATTCTTAGGGCTCTCCTCATCCCAGCAAGTCCTATTATTTATTATTATTATTATTTTCCTAACTTTTAACTCTGACCACTATTATACTACTTTTAAAATTGCCTTGTTTACTAGTTTTATACTGTCTCCTTTTTTCCAATTTCCCTATCCAATTTTTGTTTATTTCTTGTTATCCCTGAGTTATCTTTTTTCTGTCTTTCATTGACCCTCCTTATTCCACCCCTTCATTGCGCTTCAATGATTCTGAATTATCATCATTATAGGCTATAGCTCTGCCCCTCCGTCACAAAACTTTTTCAATGCACTGCAAGCCAAACACACAAGGTGTGTTGTTTTCCCCTTGCCCACTCAGTCACCCCATAGTACTTCACTTCTTTATTCTTTCTTAACCCCTTCTCAACCAGGCCTCTTCCCCCTCCTGTACCAAGCATTATTTTGGCTATTTGGGGTAGTTCACGCTTAGGCCCTCATAACGATTTGCCCACATAAGCTATCCTTGCCAATTTTGCATCATTTGTTTCCAACCTTCTGAGGATTCTACAGGTACCCAGAGTTTGTGGGTTCCCCTGGAGAAGACCAAGAAATTAGCCAAAATACAGCTACAATTTTGGCTTTTTGGGAAAAATGGGAAAATAAGTTCTGCAGAAGAAAGCATGTTTTTTTTTTCCTGCAAACGGCATCAACAATGGGTTTGTGGTGCTAAAATCACCATCTTCCCAGCTTTCAGGAACAGGCAGAGTTGAATTAGAAAACCACATCTCTCAACAGTTTCAGCATTTTACTGGGACATACCCCATTTTTTACTATTTTTGTTCTTTCAGCCTCGTTCCAGGTAGTGACAGAAATGGGTGTGAAACCAATATTGGATCTTGGACTGTTGAACAGTTCTGAAAAGTAGACAAAATTCTGATTACAGCCTTCAAGGTTTTCCTATAGAGAGTAACAGTTAATATTGAAGTTGAGGAGAAAAACAGCCATTTCTATCTACCTTTTCTTCTGTAACTTTTTCCATCTATGGCAGATATTTTAAAGCAATATACCATTATGTCTGCTGGACCCTTCTGGTTGTGAAGGTATGTAGGGCTTGTAGATTCAGCAAGAACCCAAAGTACCAAGATCCAATAAATAAGCTGCACCTTGCAATAGGTTTTCATTGTATATGGGGTCTATAGAAATTCATTTGGTAAACTATAAAGAGTGAACAATAAGTATCAAGGAAACATATGTATTTCCAAAATGGGTACAATATAAGGAGCTTAGAAGCAGTGGTTATTTGCACATCCCTGAATTCGAAGGAACCACATACTAGACGTGAATTACAGGGCATTTCTTAAAAATGACTTCTTTCTTACACCCTGTCTTACATTTTGAAGACAACCTTGCAGAGAAAGACAATTGGCAATACTACTTGTTCATCTATGCTATGTTCCCTCAAGTCTCCCAATAAGAATGGCATTTCACTTCTGTGGGTCGGCCTAGTGCCCGCAACAGGAAAAGCCCCAAAACACAACATGGACACATCACATTATACCATTGAAAATGGTAATGTGTTTTTGAAAAGTGCCTAGCTGTGGATTTTGGGCTGTAACTGAGCCGGCACTTAGATACCCTTACCAAACCTGTACATATTTTAAAACTAGACACCTAGGCGAATCAAGGATGGGGTGACTTATGGGGTTTGTAACAGGTTCTGTTGCCCAGAATGCTTTGCAAAGCTAAAGAATCTGCAAAAATAGCTTGGTGATGGAAAGTTCTGGAGGGGGAGCCTCAAAACTTCCTTTCACCTGGCAACCCCCCAGACTCCCAATAAAAATGGTACCTCACTTGTGTGGGTAGCACTATTGCCTGCAGTCGGAAATGCCCCAAAACACAACGTGGACATATCACATTTTCCCAATGAAAACGGACGTGTTTTTTGCCAACTGCCTGGCTGTGGATTTTGGCCTCTAGCTCAGACAACATCTAGGGAAACCTAGAAAACCCATACATTTCTTGAAACAAGACACCAAGAGGAATCCACGATGGGGTGAATAGTAGGGCTCTTACCGGGTTCTGTTATACAAAATCCTTGGCAAAGCTCATAATTTGGCCAAAAACACAAATTTTACCTACATTTCAGTGCTGCAAAATTATGGAATCTGAGGGGAACCACAAATGTCCTTCCACCCAGCATTTCCCCAAGTCTCCCGACAAACGTAGTGCCTCACTTGTGTGGGTAGGCATAGTGCCTGCAACAGGGAAGGGCCCAAAACACAACATGACCAAATCAAAATGATCTATTATAAAACTGATTTTGCAAGGAGGAGTGTTTTTACTCCTAGGCTCGTCAGCCAAACCCAGACATTTCTGAAAACTAGACACTCAAGGGAGTCCAGGGAGGTGTGACTTATATGGATCCCCCAGTGTTTTCTTATCCAGAATCCCCTGCAGCCCTCAAATCCAGCATCAACAAAAAATCAAATTTTCATCATATTCCTGTGTGGGATCACAGCACCGGCACAAATTTTCTACCGCTCAACGTTCCACTCGGTCTCCCAATAAAAGTGACACCTCAATTGTGTAGGTGGGTCAAGCATCTGTGACTGGGAAGGGCCAAAACCATGTAGAAATTGTGAGTGAACCAAACCGGGTACAAAAGGGCAGTTTTTCCTCAAACATTTTTAGGCTGACAGGTGAGGCAGAATTTTTATTGGTATAGATGCAACAATGCTGAGTGGTAGGAGTTTTGTGGATTGCTGCAGATTCCAGAAGGTTCCATCAAAAAACTGTAAGGAAAATGAGTGATTTCAAGCAAAGTTTGAGGTTTGCTGGGCATTGTGGGTAAGAAAATTGTGTGAGGTGAAAATGAAATTTACCACCCTGGACTCACACAGATGCTTAGTTTTCAGGTGTGTGTAGGTCTGGTAGGTTTTTCTAAATGGCCGTGTACCAAAGTCCAAAAAGTGCAGCTGCTCACCACTCCAAACCCAAAAGAGTCAAATGTCCTCTTGCTTGTCATTAGGATGAGATGCTTTAGTTTGCAGAGGGGCTAAAAGACTGTTGCCCACCGCTCGATTTTTTTTAAAAATTCCTTGACATCTAGTGGGCTTACTGCCCCCCGAAGGGGGGATTCGGGGTAACTACCCCATCTGCCCACAGTGGGCAGAACAACTTTATCCCCATTTATTTGGGTTTGAGGGTATGGCCATGCCCCCAACCTCCTTTTTCTAAAAAGAATGGTGTCTAGTGGGCTTCCTGCCCTCTCGGGGACAAAGAGGCCTTACAAAAATAGGCCAATCTGCCCCCAAGGTGGCAGAAATGGTCAAAATGAAGGCCCCCCCAGAGGGGAGCTGCCCTTGCCCAAGGGCCCCCAAACAAAACACACACACAACAATCCCTGGTGCCTAAGAGGTTCCTGCCTCCCTCAGGGCCAGACAGGCCTATTAATAATAGGCCGATCTGCCCTCAATGTTCAAAAATGGCTAATAGTAATGTGCCCCCATGGGGAGCGACCATTGCCCAAGGAACCGCCCCCCCAAACTAAGCACACACAGAACAATCCTTGGTATCTAGTGGTTTCTGCCCTTAGTAAAAATAGGCTGGTCGGCCCCAAGGGGGGCAGAAATAGCCTAAAATGATATGCTTGCTTAGAGAGTGACTCTTGTGTAAAGGGACAGTCCCCTTAATTAAAACAAAAATAAATAAAGCATCCCTGGTGCCCCTTGGGGGGCAGATGGGCCTAATTAAAATAGGCCAATCTAGGAATGGCCTAAAATAATATGTCTGCATGGGGAGCGACCGTTACCTAAGGGGCTGCTCTCCTTAAGTAAAATGTCAAAATAAATAAAAAATCCCTGGTATCTAGTGGTTTCTACCCCCCTTGGGGGCAGATGGGCCCAATTAAAATAGGCTGATCTGGTCTCGAGGGGGGCAGAAATGGCCTAAATGTTAATGTTGCTCCTGGGGAGTGACCCTTGCCTAAGGGGCCACTCCCCTTATGTGAAATTGTAAAAAAAAAAAAATGGTGTCTAGTGGGCTTTCCTAAAGCCTTCCCTTTCCTTTGATGCCTCTCTGACCTTCCCTTCCCCATTCCCAAAGAGAAACTTATCAGTTTCTCCTTGGGATGCACTGGAAGGCCTAGCTTCCAGCGTGATGGGGTGACCTCTGATGACGTCAGAGCACATATCATTGGGGGTGGTCGGGGTGGCAGCAGAAGTGCTTCCAGTGCATCTCTTCCCAGTGAGGGTGGGTTAGTGGCCCACAGGGGTATCGTTAGCGCTCTCCCCATCGGTCACAGCCGGGACCTAACCGGCACATCTGTGGCATGCAAGGGGTTAAGTTCTTCTATCCCAGCCTACCAAACAAATTGAAAAATCCATTCTTGGCATGCCACATTTTTATGGCTGTGTGAAGTGTTTCCAAAATATATTTAATGGTTTCTCATAACAGATTTATTTTATGCCGCTTCATATTTTTCCCTTCAGACTTTGGTTTATACAGTGCCAAAGCATAGGCACATGATGAATCAATAATCAGTGACACCCCTCTATTCAATAGCAAAAGCTATACCTACCCGCCTAATCCCTCTGCCTTGCTGTGTAGTAGAGTAATTGAAGTTTCCTTTCCTTACTGCCCAGCAAATGAATTTGTTGGAAAGGATTTGTGGTGGTGGGAGATGCCAGTGAGTAAAGTGGGACTAGTAAGTGTCTGATTTGATTTCAAGATTAGTGTAAGGGAAACTCAGTGAAGTGGAAGCCATTTGGGGAAGAGCAGGGCTATTGTAATTATAAATGGATAATTGTCAACTAAAGATGCCCCAGCTTCAGACAGTAGCAAAGTACTCAAAGCATTGGCAAGCATGTCTCCATTAATTTAATTCCATAGTGCCATTCATGAATGAGAGGTACTTCCTTTTTATTTTTCCACTAAAAATGTCTGTATATTTACTAGAAAAGCCTTTAAAAGGAAACAAATAAAATGACTGTTTTTTCACTCTGGTGTTATTCAGTGTTAATTATATCCTACCAGACAGTCAGTACTTTTTAATTGAGGCATGTGTTGGTAAACAAATAAAATTGGCCCTGTGACTCTCGTAATTATAATAATATTCAATTCCAATGTTCAAATGCGACCAGCAATGTAGTGCTAATGTTCCACCCACTGCCTACTTTAGAAGGAATGTTTGTTCAGAGTACTGTTTACAAATTGCGTTTTTTAATTTTGTTTTTCTTTTATATCTACATCTGGTGGCGGACCACCAACCAGGCTGGACATAGCAGCTCATCTGTGGTGGCAGAGGCTAGAGAACATTTAGGCAGAATAACGGCTACTGGTGGTCCTGGAGTAGAAATAGGGTGAATCAGCTGCCCCAGACCCAGGACCCAGCTTAACAACATGCCCGCCCCAGCCTCCAGCCTCCCAACTACTACATCGTCAGTGCCACCGCCACCTGTCCGGGTCCCTGACTGTAGCTGCTGCCACCCCCTCCAGCTTTGACAGGGCATTGCTTCATCATATCCTACAGCAGATGGATAGGATGGAGAGTCCACTCACAAGGATCGAGGAGAGCCTGGACCAGCTCTGGACCCATACAGACAGTGTCCTATTCTCAGCCCTTTTTTTTTTTTTTGGTTCGAGGGACTTGTTTTTGGAGAGGGTGGGGAGGGAGTTGGGATCGGGTTTTCTTATTGGACTTTTCATTGGACGTTTTACAGACAGGGCTATGTGTTTGGGGCAAGGGGTTGGCCTGTTTGTTAAAAATAAAAATTGGATAAATTATTTTGCTTAACTTATACTCCAACTGCATGATTAATCAAAGAGGTATTCACCACTGTCAACTAGATTGAAAGAAAACACAGAGTTGGTGGGTCATATTATATTGTAACTTTAGGAAGACTGAGACCACACTACCACAATGACAGTATTTGACACAAAACAAAGAAGATCTGATATGAGAATAAAAACTAGCAATATCAACTTCTTCTGAGCAATGGTGCGGGAGCTTGTGTTTAAAAACTTAACTTAAAAAATGAAGTCATGGAGTCAGGAGAATTGGGATCAGAGTCAAGAGTAGTTGGACGAGGTTAAGCATTTATGCAACATACAACACAAGACATGAATGATAATGTTGATGGGGCTGGTATGGAATATTGCTCAGGTAATAGAAAGTCAAGGAGTGAGTTGGTGGCGCTTTCACCACATTAGCCCCAGCAAGTGTGTGATCCATTTATGGCATAAAATTAAGTCACATCTCAATGAATCACACAACCAGGGGAAAGAGGGTTAGGGGCTTGATAAATGGAACAGAAAATGAATTTGGAGAAAGCTGTGACAAAGACAAACACTACACAAAAGAAACCATGACAGTGTTCATCGGGGTGGTGAGCAGCACACCATCATCAATCTGTTGTGGAAGGAAAGGATGAAGGGATAAGTATGACGCATTTCAGTTAAATGAATTTCAAACAGTCCTTCTACCCTAGAGAGACCCAAGTCAGAATATCTCTAAATGTTATGTTTTTTCGATTTAAAAAATATGGATGATTGATGTTAACCCATCAAGTTCTAAAAATTAAGATTTTTCAATGTAAAACGTTACTGTAGTGCCAAATTGGGTGGTGCATCTTCATTCTTCTTCATGGTGCAGGAAAGAGCTAGGGTGGACCCTGCAGGTAAATTCCACTACGTTTGAAAGACCAACCATTTTCAGGACAAAAATAACACCAATCAGCCCTTAAACATTGTAAATCATCCTCCACTATTAGCCACCACATAATCAATCATCAATCATAATCACTCATATATCACCACTCCTTGGTGCAATAGTTAATAGTTACCTCTTCCAATCCAAGCACTGTGGTTGAACAAAATATTATATCCTTCTTGATTGTAGCAAGTAGCAACACATTGAATTTAGCACTGGCAGTCTTTTAATCAATTATTTTCTGGGGCAGCAGGCATTGGCCTGTGAGGGAGGCAGGCATTGTCTCCCATATCCTGAAGGGAATGTGGGGGCTTCTTCACTGCACACAGGTCCAACTTCAGACCTGACATGTAATATGAGACTAAAAAATGGTGGGGCAGCATACATCTGACACAAACCTAATGTTCGACTGGCATTTTGTTTTTTGCAAAGAAAGAAAGAATGAAGCTCAACAAGAAATAATACTGAGTCCAGGAAGTAAAGTTCATCCTCAAACTCGGGTAGTTCACCCAGAGGTTTGTCAGCAAACACACTTGATTCTAGCCAATCATCCTCTTCCTCCTCCTGTGGTGTTTCAGGAATGGTGGAAGCAGGTGGTGTAAAATACTGATTAACTTTGTTCATGGTTAATCTCTCCACATTCCGAGGTGAGAGAGTGGTCCTTTTCACTGTTACAACTGCACCAGCTGCACTGAACACATGTTCAGCAGACACACTGGCTACAGGACAGCCCAGATACTGTATTGCCAGCCTGCTGTACTCTATCAGTCAGTGCTTCTTCCCATACTAATACACCAATGGATTTTGCTCCACATACACCTCTTTGGGTCATCCAGATACTCCTGGAACACACTATGGAGTGGAATTTGTGCTGCCAATTGCTAGACCTCTTTTATGTGCCTCTGCACTGGACTTAAGACTTGCCACTTGAAATCAAGTGAAGAATTGGGTCAAATTCTTCTGATGCTGTTTTTGCCGGGGCTCTTGTTGACGCTTTTGGCAGCTGTGAGACAAGACTGCCCTCTCATGGAAGCTGAAGGTAGCACCACAAGACTGTGGAGTGGGACTAGTAGGTCCAGCATTTCTTCTTCCAGTTCCTGGCTTGCTCAACAATCCACCTCTTGTCTTTTTAAACAATGTTTGGTCTTGTGGGTCAAGTATGGTAGCACAGATATGCTCTTCAGAGGAGATAATGTCATTTTGCAGCCTTGCATTACAATTGGTTTTTATTCACACCTCCGAGTGTGAATATTTCAGCTGTCTTTGGATGCTCCTGTAGCAGATGCAACAAGGGGATAGCTTGGCCCATTGTTCTGTCCTCTTTGCTAACTTCCAGTGTGAAAACCTTAAAAGGAAACAGCATCCGTATCAGACATTTGACTTCACCAGATTTGTTAGCATCCATGGGCATAGCTTTCCCAATTTCATCCCCTCTTAGAATTGATCTGTTTGTCCTGCTCAAACAGCCATTGCAACCTATAATAGGTTGAGTTCCAAGTGTTGGCACTTCCTGGATCAGGCCTTGAACTGGTACTCTGTTACCTAACTGAACAATGCACAACTGCTTCTGGGCTTCAAAAGAATGGCTGAAATGAGTGCAGATTTCTCTGCAGGTGGTCAGTATGTTGCTGGCTGTGTCTTCTTCTCTGAGAAAGTTTTGCACAACCAGATTCATGCAGTACGCCAAACACAGGAACCTGAAATAGCCACTGTATGTCATGGACTTGAATATGTTACTGCCATTGTCCGTGGCAACAAATTAAATTTGGAGACCTCTGGGTCACAGCCATTCAGACACCTTGCTATTAAATTTGTCCAAGGTGTTCACAGCTGTATGTGATTTCTCCATGGCGAACATTGCTACGGTTGCATGCCACCAAATGCTCTTAAATATTTCTTCAGGGACAAGACCTGCAGATAGCTTTTGCTTTCCCCCACAAAAGAGATCCAGTTTGCAGTGATGCACAGTAGCCTGACAACTGGTCCACATGTCTGTTGTCAGATGGAGTTTGTGGACAAAACTTTACTTCAAAGCTTATTCAACAAATTGCAGCACATCATGATGCACTGCTGAAACAGCAACTCAGGCAAAATAGGTCCAGCTTGGAACCTTCAATTTTGGGCAGATGGTTGCCACAAACTCTAATAATCCCACTCCTTCCACAAAACAAAGGGAGGAGGACAATGCTAATATTTTTGACAGCTTCCCTTGTACAAACGTGCCACTGGGTGGTTGCAGCTATAGGGCCCTTCCTGCCTAAACATGCCCATAAGTATAGCCTGAATGTTCTTATTTTTGGGGGCCGCTGACGCAGCTGACCTTTGAGATATAGGTGGTGGTAGATTCAATGTGTGTTGTGGTGCAGTCACCGTATGCCATGTTACCTCCATCTGACTCTGAGTCTTCTTGTGCAATTTTTAGGTCACTGAGGTGGGTTATTCTGGTGCATTGCTGGGGAAGGGCTGCTTTGAATGAGGATGTTACCCTCTTCTTTCTTACTTTCCACTGTGATTTGACCAGTAGTAGCTAATGCTTCCTGGCTTTCCTTTTTCTTTCACTATCACAACCACATTCATCAATTCTTTTTAGATGCCCATCCACTGGATTGCATGATGTATTTTCATATGGCTCGCCTGGCCTCCAGTACCATAATGTGAATCATGCTTATCTCAATGATTTCTCACATGGCAAATGGAGCGTATTGCAATGTTCTTCTCCTGTTTGCTAATCGTAAAAAAATCCCAACCTGGGGAGAGGTACTTTCTTACTGAGCCACTACCAATGCCTGAAGAAGAGTTGGAGGTAGATGGGTGTGTGGATTGCCTCACTCCAGTGCATACTTCTACTGAGATGCGGGTTGGTGCAGGTCTCTGCCGGGGCCTTACAAATATGGGAGCTGGAGGTGCTGCCTTTGCCACATTTCTCGGAGCAGGTTGGATATTAATGTTGGACTCCTCTGTGCCGGCTTTCACAAAGACTGGCTTGTTGTTGTCATCTACCTCAGCATACCCTTCCAAGATTCTAAGGCTTTATGGAACTTTTCTTTTCCCTTGCCTCTCCTTGTGTCTCCCCGACTCAACCGGGGTCCACTCCATGTATCAATCATCGTCTTCAGAAGTGGTGCTTGGAGAAGATGGTGGATTAGAACCCTTAATTTTTCTTGCTGGAGATCTGGGAGCCATTGATTTTAAAAGTGGAGGTTCCTGCTCAGAAGGTAGCTCAACCTCCTGTTCTGCTCCAATTTCAGGAAGAACTACAATTGCTGGCTGATGTCCACTTTGCTCTGTTTCTTGAAGCAGATGAGTACTACTTTGCAACGTTACTGCTTGTCGATGTCCCCATGATTGCAATGGCAGCCTCACTAACAGACATGGTCTTAGGCTTAGGTTGGGGTGGAGTTGTAGATGCGGGAGTGCTCCTCCCAGGTTCCTCCTTGGAGGCCGGTGTGGCAGGCAAACATCTCCCAAAAAAGGTTGCAGCCAGCACACCACTGGTGCAAAGCTGCTTCTTCTCACTGACCACTTTCTTGGGATCAATTTTCTTTGGAGCCATCTTAAAGCTCTCCTTTGGCAGTGCCACTAAGTTGCACACGCATAAGAGATTTGAAGACTGAGCTGCCCAGGCCTTCTCTTTGGCAGTACTGCAGTTCATGTGATTCTTCTTCTATTCTTGTGCACCTAAAAGCAACCAAGCAAGAAAAATATGTAGTTAGTGAAATGTGGCATTGTTGCAGGTTGAAATAGCACAGACAAATGCAATCTAAGTGCGCTTGGTTACTTATGTAATAAATACCAATCTAATAAAAAATTGTAAAGTCAAACCATACCACCACACCATAAATGTCTTTTCTAATCAGGAAGCATAACATGCAGATATAAATCTTTGCTGTATTTTCATCTACTTTAAAGGAGACACCCCTGGTAGTCAGAGAGAGGTGCATGAATAAATGGAATAATCCTTAAAAAACCTATAGCTGCATGGTGGTCCAGGGGAAATGGAATAATCATTAAAAGGTGAATTATGCTGCAATGATTTGTCTGTAGTGTGCCACAGCCAGGATGTCCAGGAGGCAATAGAAGTATTATACACCTAAAGAAACTGAATGTCATAGGGTGGCTGTGCACTTTTGGTGAATGGATGGATGGAGGACTGGTTATGGATGCAGATGGTTTGATGGATCAAGGCACAATGCAGAATTAAATAAAATAAAAAATGGAGAAAAAAAATCTAAAAAACTAAAATTAAAATTAAAATTAAAAAACAAGAAATTAAAAAACAGCATAAAAATGTAAATAATAAAAAAATAAAATGTAATAAAATATTCAAATAAAACACTAAAATAAAAAAATAAAAATGAAAAATGAAGTAAAAAAAGTAATAAGCAAATAACAATAACAAAAATACAATAAAAAATGATATGGAAAAAAATGTAAACTAAATTAACATTAAAATAGACAATTAAAATAAAGAAAAGATCAATCACTAACGATGTATGTAAGCCTACGGCAAATACACACTGGCTCAATGAACAAAACGGCTGACAGCCACATGGTAAAACAATAATATGGAACAAGAAGACATGGCACGCAAAGAACACATGCACGTCTATAGCAAGGGATGGACATGGAAAGGATGGACAAAATGGCCACCAGCTACAGCATCAAACAACAACAAGGAGCAAAGAGGCAATGGGAACAAAGAAAGAACACCTGCAAGCTGATGACAAAGGAACACTGACTGCGTGCACAAATTGGCAGCTAGTCACATGGTCAAACAACAAAAAGGAGCAAGGAGGCATGGGGAAAAAAGAACACCTGCAAGCCTATGCAAAGGGAAACGGACTGGATGAACAAAATGGCTGCCAGAAACATGGTCAAACAAGGAGAAGGAGGCAGAGGAAGAGCACAGGCAAGCCTATGGCAAAAGAACACTGGCTGCATGTACAAAATGGACATCAGCCACATGGTCAAATAACAACAACGAGGAACAAGGAGGCATGGGGAACAAAGAATGAAGACATGCAAGCCTATGGCCAAGGAACACCGGCTGCATGCACAAATTGAATACCACCACATGATCAAACAACAACAACAAGGAGCCAGGAAAACACAGAAGATCACATGCAAGCCTATGGCAAAGACGCACTGGCTGGATGCAGAAAATGGTCATCAGCTACATAGTCAAACAACAACTGTGAACAAGGAGACATGAAGAACTTTGAGCACATGCAAGCCAATGGACATAGACTACACAAAATGCCCCCCTGGTCACACGGTATAGAGAACAAAGACAAATGGTGGGTGATGACAAATAACTAAGACACACACACACACAAACTGGCCTTTTAGAGGCATGGTGACAACACTGAAAAAACATAAAAATTTATTCAGAAAAGCAAAACATGAAAATTAACCAAGCTATAAAAATTTCACAACAACAGAACACACATCCTCCTATACCATCAAATATTACCACACAACATATATACAGTTTACTAAAAAAGTGAAATGCAAAAAATAGCCAACATTTTTTATTTAATCAAATGCCATCCCTGTCCTAAATAAAGATTTAAAAACAAATACCACTGAAATACTTAGTTCATGCACTGATGACTCCTAGTACTGGACCTACTGGCTGGATGGTCCTTTGGAAATCCAGGCCACATAGCAAAATAATATTGCAAATGTTATAAACGTAGAAAAGGACAGCTACAAAACCATGCAACAATTTTCCTTTAAAAAAATAAAAAATCAATGAAATGTAAAATAAATCATTAGGCCTATATTAAACTTCAGGCCACCCACCCCTACAGTTTTTTTAAAATCAAAATAAAGTACAAATAAATATTGGTACATGCCCAAGCAACCAAACAACACCCTTACTCAATAGTTTTGGGAATTACTTGTGTGATTTCACAAAAACAAACTCCTTGAATATAAAGGTACATCCATGAGACAAAGAGAGTGATCCTTCCATCTCAAAATCCAAGTGAAAACTGACCAGGATATGGACAAAGCACTAGGAGACGCTTGCTGCACAGTAACAGGAAGTTGGAGCCTATGGGGCACTTCATTTCTGTTTGAAAAAAATGGCTTCTAAATCTAAAAAACAGCTTGAAGGGTCTATTGCGGAATCAAATCCACTCAAAACACTTTTTGACTAGATTTAGATGTATATGGAGTAGAAAATACACTCCGGTTGCATTCACACTCCCGAGCGGGACTGTTTTGGTCTGCGTCATGGCCGGAAGCAGTACGAGTAGACATGAATCCTCGTGTGCGCTGCCGGAACTAGTACGATTGAACGCAAAGTTGCACATGCTCACTAGAGGTAGAGGAGTATCATGGTGCTTGTGAGAGGGCACCAAAACTCAAACTCGCACACCAGAAGGAACTCTTGAGGAATTCAGGAAGTCCATTCTACTTCGCATAGCGTGAAGTGCGTGAATTCTGCAAACTCTGCCAATGAAGAAGAGTTCTACGCCCAGGCCTTGTTTCAAATCAGTCATACACAGGAAATGCTGGTGGAATGCAAGGTGTTCACAGAGTGGCAAACAGATGGCTCAAGTTGAAGTGAATGTTTCTGAGGTCCGAGGTCAAAGAATTCTGGTTGATCCAAATTTAGGAGTAGACATTGAAACGTTGAAGAAATTAACTCCTTGCCACTATTGTAACAGGCTAGAGCATTGGAAGAGGAAGTGTAGACAAACTCCAAATTGAGTGAGTGGTGAGGGGAAATACAAAGGCTAAATCAAATACAAATGCAAAATATTATAGTTCAGGTTACATTCCGAAGAATGCAGGTGCCAATGCAGTCACAAGTTCCTATGATGAAGGTCCCACCAGTGCCTGTGACCCCGAAGAATAAGGGTAATACCCAGATATAATATGAATTAAGTACCAAGATCAAAATCAAATCCATTCTTTAAACAGAACCCATTTCAACAGTTCTCCATGTTGGAGGACTAGATAATTAAATCTGACAATTCCCAATGACGGTTCCCGTAAGGAGTGAAAGATTGCTTGTTTGGCACAGTCTTGGAGGTAAACCAGAGTGGACCATTTGTAGAAGGGGAGGTAAATGGCCATCAAGTGTATAAGCAAATAAATAATCCTAGTTCAAGGAAAGTAGCTCTAAAAATAGGTTCAGTTGAGGAAGACCACCAGTTTGTGGTAAGTGTTTCCTTTAAATCTGTTTGGAAGGGATCTTTTATAGAAGTTAAATTTAACAATTTACTGCACACCGGAAAGTGTTGCATTTCAAACACATGACAAAGATGGCCCCACTAGAAACAGCTGTAGGATTGAATCCTGTAACAAAGTTGAAGATCTACATCCTGATTTACGAGTTATTGTAAATTCAGAAGTAAGGGACTTTTCAGAGAAAGACATTGGGATAATTAAAGGTGTAGAACCAGGCTGAATCACAATAAAGGCAAATAGCATTATTTTTCAGAACATCATCGTATGACTTAACACCTGAAAGATTGTCAGGAATTACTCCAGTGTTTGAAAGAATGCTAAAACAAGTGATTTTAAAAGAGATCGTGAAAGACCTTGCAATTCAGCAACCATGGGTCACAGAAACCCAATAGCAAATACTGAATTAAAGAGGATCTTCAAAAAATTAATAATACTGTGATTCCTTGTTGTCGCATGATGGCAAATCCATCAACAGTATTATTTCAGATCCCCTGCACTGCAGAGTGGTTTACCATTGTGGATCTCTTCCAAGCCATTTGCTCTATTCCTTTGTATGAGGGGAGTTAATTTTTGTATTTAGAGGTAAAGTTTTGGCATGGTGCCGAGTTCCACAAGGGAACACTGAGGATCCTTTAAGCTTTAATCAGATCTTGACAAAGTATCTTCAGATGCTACAAATGCATTGCACTTCAGTTCTTGTGCAATAAATTGATGACCTACTTGTGGCATCAAGTACACAAGACAGGGCACAATTGCTCTTTTAAACCATTTGGCAGAGGACAGGCACAAGGTGTCCCAAAGCAAATTAAAATATTGTCCAAAAGAAGTACTATATTTAGGACATCTCCTTGAGAGGGGAATGAGAAAGGTTTCCCAGGAGGGAATCCAGACAGTTCTGAAGATGGATCGTCCTAGAAGCCAGAGAGAAGTCAGGATGTTCCCAGGCAAGGTTGACAACCTCAGACAATGGTTACCTGACTTTTCCCTAGTGGCCAAGTCTTTACTGTGGCTCAGGTACAAAGATGTGCTTGAACAGCTTCAATGGGACAGTGAGTGCTTGAAAGCATTCCTAAAGCTGGGAGAAAATATCTGTAGTGCCCAACACTGAGAATGTCTGATTACAGCCAAATCTTCACTTTGTTTGGCAGTGACAGACAGGGCTGCGCTCTCTCATTGCTTACTTATTTAGATGGAGACTCTTGAAGACCTGTGGCATACCTTTCCACTACTCTGTTGTCACAGGGCTACTCGGCTGCCTTAAAGTATTTATGGCAGTTGGTGTGAGTATTCAGAGATGTGAGAGCATAGTGAAAGGACACCTTATTACAGGGATGGTCGCTCACTCTATGGAGCTGTTGCTCACATGGACAAAACACAGTATTTGACAAACAGCAGACTTGAACAAATCCTTGCTGCAAACACTGTCATTCTCAAGAGGTACCAAACAATCAATCCAGCTATGTTATTACTGTTGTCTGAAAATGAAATTGATGGAGAGGATTTTGAACGTGACTGCATGGATGCTAAGGATTATTCACTAAGTCAGGACCAGACATCAAAGATTAATCTTTCAATGAGCCTGATGTAGATGACTCATGTTTGAGAGACAGCGAGAGGACTTTTAAAGCAGCTTATGCTGTTTGCGCAATTCCTGGAGTGGTAGACGCCTCCTGGCTTCAAGGTGTTACCTTTGCGAAATTGGTGGAATTCATCACCCTTACAGCATGCAATCTTTCAGCATAATTGAGGATGACTATATATACAGATAGCTAATATGGCTTTGATGTGCTCCAAGACTTTGGACAGTTATGGTCACAGAGGTGATTAAAGACCTCATCCAGGTCCCCATGTAAATAGCTAATATGTCATGAAGTTGTTAGAAGCTTTGCAGTTGACACAAGAAATTCCTGCTGTTAAATGTGCCACCCACAGAAGCAGCAATGATTACATCACAGTTGGAAATACATATGCAGGTGAAGTTGTGCGATATTGTGCTTCTGTGGCATGCATATTTAACGGAGAATACACAGATGAATCTGATGAGGACATTACTTTTCCAATGCTGCTGTCAGTTGCTGATAGGTGAAAGGAAATCAAAAGTTTGCACAAATAAGTTTCAGAGGCAGAACAGCAAAAATGAATCAGAGCAAGTTGTCTAAAAAATGCAAATGACATTTGGGTTTCAGTGGAATGGAAGACCAGTGTTTCCAGATGGCCTATTGTTTTCCATGACATGACATTTTTATGCTCCTGCACACATTAGAAGGGACTAGTTAGGTTATTTAGGCAGAATTGGTGTAATCCCAGATTCAGGGCCTCATTATGATTTTGGAAGCTGCTGCAGACAACAGACCTCCATTTAGAAGTTGTGTTTGGACTTCCGTAATACGGCTTGGCAGAGTCTTGCTGGTATGGTGGTGGTGGAAAACCCCCATGACCCATCCTCTTCCAGATGACCAGCTCGCTTGAAAAGGTAAGTTGATCGCCTAAAAGGGGGGAATGTTGGGTGCATGTGTGTAGTGTGTGCGTGTATGTGTGTGAATGGGGGTCTATGAGTGCGTGTTTGTGAGCGAGTGAGAGGGAATGTCTGGACATATGTGTGCGTTTGGGGGACTTTGTATGTATGCGTATAGGAGGGGAGTGTTGGGGTGCGAGTGAGTAGGTGTGTGTATTGGGATGCATGCAAGTGGGGTGGATGTGTGTAAGTCTGCAAGTGAGTGGTAGATGTGTGGGAATGTATGCATATGCAGAGGGGTGTGTATGTGAATGTATGCGTATGCAGAGGGGTGTGTGTGAATGTATGCATATGTGGAGGGGTGTGCATGTGAATGTATGCATATGAGGAGGGGATGGGAATGTGGATGATTGCAGAGGGGGTGGAGGTATGACTGTTTGTGGAGGGGGTGCGTATGTGTGAGTGGGGGTGTGTGTACGTCAGTGTGAGAGCGGGTGGGGGTGTTAGAATGGATGTGTATGGTGGAAGGGTGTTTGGAAGTGTATGGACGGGTGGGGGGTGTATGGAGGTGTGGGGACATGTTTGCATGTGTTTGCCAGTGACAAGACTGGAGATTCCTGTTGCCGGGTACGTTACAGGCAGGGTTTTCCGCCACGGAAAGCAAGGCAGTCTACAGCCTTGAGCTCCTCCAGCCTGCCGTGGGGCTGGAGGAGCTCACTGCCAGCCATGTCGGTGCAATCGCACCAGCAAGCCAGGCGGCATTGTGAAAGTTTGGCTTCTGCCAAATATCACAACTTGTAATGCGGCGGTCTTTACCGCCGGATCTGATGACCTCCATCCTCATAATGAAGACCTCAGTGCTTTAGCTGAAGAGCTACGCCTTAGGTGTGTGACATGCCAGTAGATGAATGTAGGAAGGAGAACCTCTATAACACTAAGCTATAAAGGGCGATCAGAAGGACCCTTAAAACAGATGCAGTTAGACTTCATTGAAATGCTTGTTTATAAAGAACTGAGATATCTCCGGATTACAGTGTGCATTTTCTCCCAGTGGATTGGAGCCTAACCAACACAGAGAAATGACAGTCCCACTGTAGCCAAGTTGCTGTTACATGAGCTTATTCCATGGTTCAGATTCCTGGTTTTGCTGGAATCAGGCCAAAGGGCACCAATTATAATAGTGAGGACATTAGAATGCAGTGTGTCACCCTTTAAGTGGAACAGATATTGCATTGTAGCTATCTCACAAGGCTTCAGGGACAGTTAAACAGCATGCTAAAATCTCGATTAACCATACTCTACACATATACTTCTCTGAAAAGACCAGGTGCTTTACCATTGGTGCTGTGGAGTCTTCAAAGACAGGGAAACTAGATTATCCCCCCACGAGATTATCATGGCACATTCTATGTGACTGCAAGCTGTGTCTGCGAATGCACTTGTAAACCTCAGAGATGACATAATACTCAATTATTGCAAAGCATTAGCTGATGTAGTGCATTCTGTTTCTTATCAGGTTGGAGCTGCTACGTGAGTCCACACCAGGGGCAGGGTCATGACCTCAGCCCTGGTGACTGGGATTTCGTAAAAAGCATGTGCAAAAATCCTGCCTGGAAACGAAATGTAAAGGCTCCTACCAAGAAATATTGATTAGCAACACTGCTGTCATGTGTGGCAAGATACCTAATTGGATGCATGCTTGACACACCAACGGAGTGAGGCTAACACCTCCACTACCACCAGCTGTCACGGGGCCCCCACCGCCAGCTGAGGAAGTGCAGCCATCAGAAAGTGCAGAGGCTGCCTAGGAGGCTCCTCTATCCACCACTACAGTGCAGCCATCAGACAGTGCAGAGGCTGCCCTGGAGGCTCCTCCATTCACCACCACAGTCCAGCCATCAGAAAGTGCAGAGGTTGCAGAGGAGGCTCCTGCATCCACCACCACAGTGCAGCCATCAGACAGTGCAGAGGCTGCCCAGGCGGCTCCTCCATCAACCACCACACTGCAGCCATCACTGCCAGCGGACACAATGTAGGCTACACTCCAGGGGCTGATGTGCAAGTTTCTTCCTCCAGAACTAGTGGGGAAGTCACCCATTCAAGAGACTGTGGCCTTGCGCTCCCCAGGACAGAGCCATGGGCATGTTGCCCCCTCCAGAACCAGTGGGGAAGTCACCCACCTGAGAGACTGTGGCCTTGCACACCCCAGGACAGAGCAATGGGCATGTTTCTCCCTCCAGAACCAGTGGGGAAGTTCCCGTATTCGGCTGAGGTGCCCTCTCACCCAATCCCTTTGAGGCACCTTCCCACTTGCAAAATAATGCCCTGCAGTGTTCTCTCCGTATGTGTCAGGATTTAGGTTGGGCCTTGGACTTTGCCCTATGGCCTTGTGTGCCCTTATGACTTTGGACAGGGAATTGGCCCTTTATGAACATCTGTAAATATATTTGGTTTGTGAGGTCGGTTTTGCTATGCTAATACATTGTCAGTACTTTAGCAATCTGGTCCGTGTTTTATCATGCCATGTGTCCTGTGCAATTAGTTTATGTGTGCAGCTGGTTGTGTGTGTGTGTCAGGTGTGTGTCGTGAGTGTGTGTGTCACTGTCATTTTCCTCCCTCCCTCCCTTGTATGCTCGGCGGCTGTACTCACCGTCGTCGTCTTCGTCGGCGTTGGTGTTCCAGGTGGAGCATTACATAGAAGATCATTGGGAAGACTTGCAGTACGGGTTTCATGGTGTCGTAGTTCTTCACTGTGTCTCCAATGGTGAGTCCTTTCACTTCTCAGCTCTGTTTCCCCCAGGCTTTTGTTGGCATTGGTACTGCCCCAGAAAAGGTGGGGGTTTGCAGTGTCTTCATATGGTTGGCGGTACTTTGTCTTCCACCCGGCTGTTGTTGACTAAAGCAGTGGTAAGTATTGTTTCCACCCTGGCAGTTGGTGTGGTACATTGGCTGTCTATGGCGGTTCTCACCGCCATGGTCATCATTTTGCGGTACTTACCGCCAGCCTGTTGGCGGTACTGCCTCCACTTTATCAGTCACAGCCAGGGTCGTAATCAGGGCCATAGTGTTTAAGAACATGTCAATGACAGTGCACTTGATTTTAATTTTAAGGGGGGTTTCAAAAGAGTTTCTGATAAGTACTGCGTCACTACTAATACATGTATCTATGCCTCTCTAAATCCACTGCTACTAGATCTGTTGAATTTTACACTGATCTGCTTGATTCTTAGAAATATTGCTACTATTTCTTACGCAATCATCAAAGGTTACCAGGAATGAAAATGCTGAAAGTGAGCTTAGCTCTCTGAATTCCTTAACAGTGCATGTCGCTAATCAGTTATTTCTACAGCATACATTTACGCTTCACTTGGTGATTACAGTTAGGAGGGTTGTTCTACTAAAAGTGATTATCCTGACATTACACTACACACTTTAGTGGGGAATTTCCTATGATAAAATAAAGGTTTTACCTTGAGAGGGGCGGCAATAGAAGCCTGACTTTACTCTTGCTCCTTCTCAATCAGTTAGATTTGTCCTGTATTTTCTCCTCGCTCCTCCCACTGCCTATTAAGATTGACAGGCTAAAGCAGAGTGTCAGCGATGCATCAGTTTGTCACAGACTTGCAGACAGCAAGAGGCAGTGGGATGAGAGCACAGGTTTCTGCTGTTTTTGTAATAGAAAATTTAAGTAGGATATTTATTTGTGTTATTTCACATGGTAAGATTAAAAAAGAGGGGTGATGTGGTGGGATAGGGAATCGAACATGGGGAATTGTATTGATTAGAAGCATTATGAACCAAACTAAGCCAATTCAATCTCTAGTACACCACAATAATTGCAGTTGAATGAAGAATCACATAACAGTTTACTCATAGGAACTACGTGACAAATAAATATGGATTGATTAGTAAAATTGATGAAAACCTGAAGAATTGCCTGTAATCAATGATGAACTAATATCAAGTTTGGTCACTGACAGAGTATGAGCAACTGAAATATCGCGTGGATATAATATTGTGTAAAAAAAATTGAGGGCCAAAATATTGAGAAGGAAAGTGCAAATAGATAAGTATACATTTACTATTCTTAACTCCACTTCTATGTACCTTAAAGATATATATATAGTTAAGAAACATATCTGTGGAGTTATATATATTAAAAGTTTGCTTACCTATAGAAGCTTACCTTTGTGATATTTTCACCCTCGATATTCTTTACACAATTTTTCTTCCCACAATATTTCTGTTTCTGATATTCTGTCTAAACACCATTAAGTTCACCTGGAACGTCTTTTGGACAAACTCAATTAGATTATATGAGGGTGGTCATTATAACATTGGCGGTTAAAGCCGCTTACCGCCGTGCAGAACACCGCCAACATACCGCTGCGGCCGCGGAATTCCGCCACAGCTATTATGACCCACATCTCGAAATCCGAAAAAATTCAGACACCCACACAAGTCCGCCACACCAAAGGTCAGTGATAAACTGGCGAAAACAAAACCTCCACTGTCACGCCAACAGAAGTACGCCCACACTATCACGACACACGAATCCACGCGGCGGTCTTTCAACCACGGTATTCCATTGGCGGTACACACCGCCGCACTCAAAATACACACACATATCCAAAACACAGCCACATTGGACAATTCGAAATACACACACCTGATACACATACACACACCACTCCCACACACCCATTACAATATAAAACACACAACCACATCACCCACAAACCCCTACTACCAAAAATTCCAAAAGAAGGCCAGAGGGAGACACCACCATCCACAAACTAGCATCCACAGGCACTCAACACCATCACCCACACAACTTCCACGCACAAAACACCACACAACACTACATATCACCACACTTATCACCACACACCCCACCCCACACATCACCAACACCACCCCATGGCACGGCAAAGACACCCCAGGTTCTCGGAGGAGGAGCTCAGGGTCATGGTGGAGGAAATCGTCCGGGTAGAGCCACAGCTATTTGGAGCACAGGTGCAGCACACCTCAATTGCAAGGAAGATGGAGCTATGGAGAAGAATAGTCGACAGGGTCAACGCAGTGGGACAACACCCAAGAAATCGGGACAAACATACCATCTGTATATTCATGGAATGATAACTCTTCCGGTTCCTGTACACCTGTTCACTCCTGTGGGGGGGGACCAAAGCCACATGGGTCTCATCAATGGCACCTATGATGTTGGGGATATGTCCAAGGGCATAGAAGTCACCTTTCACTGTAGGCAAGTCTTCCACCTGAGGGAAAACGATGTAGCTCCGCATGTGTTTCAGCAGGGCAGACAACACTCTGGACAACACGTTGGAAAACATCGGCTGGGACATCCCTGATGCCATGGCCACAGTTGTTTGAAAAGACACACTTGCAAGGAAATGGAGCACTGATAGCACCTGCACTTGAGGGGGGATTCCTGTGGGTTTGCGGATTGCTGACATCAGGTCTGGCTCCAACTGGCTACACAGTTCCTGGATTGTGGCACGGTCAAACCTGTAGGTGATGATCAAATGTCTTTCCTCCATTGTCGACAGGTCCACCAGCGGTCGGTACACCGGAGGATTCCGCCATCTCCTCACATGTCCCAGCGGACGGTGCCTATGAAGAACAACAACGAGCACAGAGTCAAACAACTCAGAGGTATGTACCCACAGTATGCACAGAACACCAATCATACACAAAATGTGGCCTGTATGTGTGTTGAGAGTAGGCCTAGGTATGTGTGACGCAGTTGGTAATTAGGCCATGTGGGCCCCTGAAATGGCGGCTGCCTGACCTTTAAAGCGGGACAATGGGATGTGAGGTAACTGTGCTGGCGTTGTACACCGTCACGGTAGGCGGTCGAAGACCGCTGCGCAATGCTGCATTGGTTAACATTGGACCCTATGGGTCCCAGGAGCCAATGACGATGTACGTCGGCAGTGATGGTACGCACCGCCGCGGACGTGACCGCCACGAACGTGACCGCCATTTTCTAACTGTTTAATCACTCGATACCCGATCTTCGACAGGAAAGGACCTACACTGCAAGTGCTGCTGTGACCTCGGTCAGGAAGAGACAATGGCTTGTGCGTCTGGGGAAAGGGCCCCTGCCTTCACTGCAGATGAGTTGGAGAAGCTCGTCGACGGGGTCCTCCCCCAGTACAAGCTACTCTACGGTCCTCCAGACCAACAGGTAAGTACACAGGGAGCATTTTGTATGGGCTATGCCTGTGTGGAGAGGGCTGGTTGTAAGAAGGAAGGGGGCAGAGTTCTGAGTGCATGAAAGACGGTGAATGCATGTGCTACATGGCAAGGGTAGGGATGGGGGCCACTCACTTTGACGGTGCAGTTGGTAATGACTTCCCTTCTTCCCCTGCACATTTCATGTAGGTCAGCGCCCACCAGAAGAAGGATATTTGGCTTGCCATCCCCAAGGACGTCCGGACCCTGGGGGTCCACCACAGACGGATCACCCACTGCTGGAAGAGATGGGAGGACATTCGCCGCTGGAGCAAGAAGACGGCGGAGGCTCAGCTGGGGAACCATGACCCCCCTGATGTTCCGGATCCTGGCAGTGGCCTACCCTGAGTTGGATGGGCGCTCGAGGGCATCACAGCAGACACAAGGGGGTGAGTACACTATCATTCAGCTGACTTTGCGCACAGTTAAAGTGTCTGGGTGGGGGAGGAGGACTGTGGGTTCCCCTAGGCCAGGGCGAGTTCCGTAGGCTAGGCCCATTCATAAGGCATGGCCCTGTGGCCCCCCACCCCACCTCTGTAGAGTGCCAAGTACAGCTATTCATGCCCAGGGTAATCTATGTGTGCAGATGTCGTCCATAGCCTTGTAGGCCATTTCCCAGGAATTGCACTGTAGAGCCCAACAGCGCGACGTAGTGCAGGGGGCTGCTGTGTCTGTATTGTCCGCCAACGGTAGCAGTAAGCCATGCACTCAACTTGTCTTTCTTCTGTCCCCCCCCCCTTTTTTTGCGGTCTCCCTGTTGTTGTGTGCATTAGCATCATCAGGCGGAGGTACAATGGCACCGGAGCACGAGGGAGCTGCATCCCACATTGGCATGGAGGCCCACACTACGGACTCAGAATACACCAGTGGGACGAAGGGCGAGGGGAGCACCACAGTGGTCACAGGATCTGCAACCAGCGACACGGACTCGTCCTCCGATGGGAGCTCCCTTGTGGTGGCGGCAACATCTGTGCCTCCCACTTCAACAGTTACAGACGCCACCCCCCTACCAGCACCGCCCTCCCCGCAGCCCCTCAGCGTGTGCCCCGTGCCCGCTCACCCAGGAGGGTGGGCATCACCTTTGCCCCAGGCACCTCAGCCCCTGCCCCTGTCACATCTGCTGCCATCCGTGAGGAGGCCATTGACCTCCTCAGGTCACTCACTGTTGGGCAGTCTACCATTTTGAATGCCATCCAGTGTATAGAAAGGGAGTTGCAACACACAAATGCATTCCTGGAGGGCATTCATTCTGGTCAGGCTGCCCTTCAAACTCTGGCCTCAGCACTGATGGCAGCCATTGTCCTTGTGTCTAGCCTCCCCCCTCCAACTTCCTCCACCCAGACCCAATCCCCTGTACCTCTGCCTATCCCAAGGACACCATCAGACCAGCCTGCACCCACCTCACCACACAAGGGAAGCTCAGGCAAACATAAGCACCACACATCCCACAGGCACTCATGCAAGCATCACACACATGCAGACACACCAACATCCACTGCCTCCACTGTGTCCCCCTCCTCCTCGTCTCCCTCCTCCCTCCCAGTCTCGTCTACACTCACACCTGCATGCACTACCTCTACAGCCACTACGTCCCTCTCCAGCACACCCACCACCACACTCCGCTCACATGCAGTCACCACCCCCACTACCATTCACACGTCCCCTGTGTCCTCTCCCAGTGTGTCTGTGATGCCCCCTCCCAAGATACACAAACGCAGGCACACACCCACCCAACAGCCATCCACCTCACGACAACCTCCAGCGCATGCACCTGCACCCAAATCCACAAAAGTTACACCTCCTACAATCACCACCTCTTCCTCCACTCCCAAACCCCTCCAGCTACCCATCCCAGTGTGTCCAAACAACTTTTTCTGTCCCCCTTAACCTATTTCCCACCCCCCCCAACTCATAGGTCCCGTACTAGCACCTCAGCCAAAAAATTTCCGGGACCAGTGGTGCCTGTTGTTACAGGTATGTGGAGTGCACCGGCCACCAGGCCAGCCAGTCTGTCACGGAGCCACAGCACAGCCAGTCCCCCCCCCTGTGAAGCACCAGAAATTGGACAGTGCCCGGCGGGAGAGGGGGAAGACTCCAGCCAGCCAAGCCGCTCACAGGGGTCCCGGAGGGAGTGTGGACTCGGCTGTGACTCCTCCCAAGGTGGGGAAGGGGCAGAAGAAACCTGCAAAGTCAGTGAGGAGCAGCACAGTGGAGAAGACCACCATCATCCCCGCTGGCCAGGAGGCCACCGCCAGCCCCATCGTCGCTGCCCAGGAGGCCACCGCAAGCCCCATCATCGCTGCCCAGGAGGCCACCGCCAGCACCATCGTCGCTGCCCAGGAGGCCACCGAAAGCCCCATCGTCAGTGGCCAGGAGGCCACCGCCAGCCCCATCGTCGCTGCCAAGGAGGGCCCGCAAGCCACAGCCCAGCTGCCCAGGAGGGCCCCGCAAGCCACAGCCCAGCTGCCCAGGAGGGCCCCGCAAGCCACAGCCCAGCTGCCCAGGAGGGCCCCGCAAGCCACAGCCCAGCTGCCTAGGAGGGCCCCGCAAGCCACAGCCCAGTGGCCCAGGAGGGCCCCGCAAGCCACAGCCCAGCTGCCCAGGAGGGCCCCACAAGCCACAGCCCAGCTGCCCAGGAGGGCCCTACAAGCCACAGCCCAGCTGCCCAGGAGGGCCCTGCAAGCCACAGCCCAGCTGGGCAATGACGGACCGCCATGGCAAGCACCGCTGAACAGGGCAAGTACCGCTGAACAGGGCAGGGACTGCCAAGTCAAGCACCACTGAACAGGGCAAAGACCGCCATGGCAAGCACCGCTAAACAGGGCAAGCACCGCTGAACAGGCCAGAGACTGCCAACTCAAGCACCACTGAACAGGGCAAAGACTGCCATGGCAAGCACCGCTAGCCCATTAGCGGCAGGGGCAGTGACGCAACTGGGACCGTCACGGGGTGAGTGCTGCACTCTGGGCACCAGTCCCCCTCCAGAACCAGTGGAGACATGCATCCACTCCATCTGTCCTGCACAGGATGAAGCACTCTGGGCACCAGTCCCCCTCCAGAACCAGTGGAGACATCCATCCACTACCTCTGTCCTTCACAGGATGAAGCACACTAAGCACAAAGCCCCCTCCAGAACCAGTGGAGAAAGGCATCCACTCCGTTTGCCCTTCACAGGATGAAGCACTCTGGGCACCAGTCCCCCTTCAGAACCAGTGGAGACTGTTATCCACTTGAGAGACTGTGGCTTTGCACTCCCCAGGATGGTACAGTGAGCAAACCACCCACTGTAGAGACTTGAGAGACTGTGGCTTTGCACTCCCCAGGATGGTACAGTGGGCAAACCACCCACTGTAGAGACTTGAGAGACTGTGGCTTTGCACTCCCCAGGATGCAGCAGTTGGCAACCCACCCACTGTAGAGAATTGAGAGACTGTGGCTTTGCACTCCCCAGGATGGTACAGTGGGCAAACCACCCACTGTAGAGACTTGAGAGACTGTGGCTTTGCACTCCCCAGGATGGTACAGTGGGCAAACCACCCACTGTAGAGACTTGAGAGACTGTGGCTTTGCACTCCCCAGGATTGATCAATGGGCATGGAGGCCCCTTGTAGATCTGGCTTCGTGCACTCATCCGGCTGAGGTGCCCCCCCTTCCCTTCCCCCTGAGGTGCCTGTTGTATTTCTATCTGATGCCCCTGCAGTGTTCTCTCCGTCATGTTCGGGTATCTTGTGTGGGCCTCGCCCATGCATTTTGGGCCCAGTGGTCCACGGACTATGAATGATGCAAAACCTGGACTACTAATCGTGGTATATATTTTGTTTATAGTGTATATATATATGAATATTTTTGCATACTGATTTTGATATATTACAATAGTTACACTCATTTCCTTTTCTCTTTGCATTCTTCCAGGGGGGTTGGGGGGGGGGGGTGTTACTATAATGTATAGATATGCATTGGTGTGTGTGTTGTAGTGGTTGAGGGTCGGGGTGGGGGTTGGGGTGTGGAGTGTGTGTGTCCCTGTTTTTAGCCTCCCCCCTCCCCTATGTCGTAGGTGCAGTACTCACCGTGGTCTTCGCCGCCGGCGTTGTTGATCCTCGTAGAAGAGCAGGAAGACTAATGCTGGGAGAATATGAAGTTCCAGCTCCATGCTGTCCTCCTTCCTCATGGAGTGTGTTGAGGTGAGCGTTTTTCATTCGAAATGCCTGTTTCTGCCGTGTTTTTATCCGCGTTGAATCCACCCCGGAAAAGGTGGCGGATTGGCCTGTTATAATAGTATGGGCGGTACATTGCCTCCCGCCTGTCTGTTGGCGGTGACTGGCAAGCTGTTTGTCTGTACCGCCGTGGCGGTCTGAGTGTTAAAGTCGCTGTCTTTGTTGGTGGTTTCCGCCACGGTCGTAATTGCAAAATCTTTACCGCCGGCCTGTTGGCGGTCTTACCAGCACTTTAACACAGTCCGCCAGGGTTGTAATGACCCCCTAGAAGGTTAGAAGCTGTTTCTTGGTTCTCCTGAACCAGTGGGCAACCAACCCCCTCCTCATCCTGTGGGCAGCCAGCCGATTCAGAACCTGTGGGCAGCCAGCCCCCTCCTCACAATGAGTTGCAATCCCCACCCACCCCACCCCCGCCCCAGGAGGTACTTGCGCATTTTCATCATGATGCCCCTGAACAGTGGAGTCCCGAAGTTGTAAGCAGTCAAGTTGGTGCTTGGACTTTGCCCTGTGGGCATTAGTGATTTTGGACTAGCCTTTGGGCTTGCATGTTTTTATTACTGCAGTTGTGCATGTTTTTGCATTATCCATATTCATACAAAAGGAATACAGTGGTTGGAACTATATATGAGTCCTGCTTTTATTTACTCCAGGGTTCTGTTACTGTTTATTCCTGTGCATGTGTTACTGGGTGTGTGGTGTGTGTGTATGGTGTGTGTTGTGCATGTGTGTGTCACTCTGCCACCCCTCTCTCCCACCCTTATGTGCTAGGCGGCTGTACTCACCGTCATCGTCTTCATCGCCATTGGTGCTCCAGGATGGCCATGGTGTGATACAGCATTGGGAATACTTGAAGTTCAGGTTCCATGGTGGACTCCTGTGTGCCCCTGGAGGAGAGTGTCTCCTTTTAAATGAAGTGTTTCTGACAGGCTTTTGGTGCCGTTGCTACCACCCCAGAAATTGTGGTGGTGTGCTATGTCATGATATGGTGGGTGGATCCTTGTCTTTTGCCTGCCTATAGGGGCCTACCGCCGTGTTCTGTGTTTGTACCTCACTAGCGGTTGGTGTGGTACATTGTCTGTACATGGGAGGGATCACCACCATGGTCATTATTTGGTATTCATTACCGCCAGACTGTTGGCGGTGATACCGACATGTTAACCCGGGCAGTCAGAAGACCACCAGGGTCATAATGACCACCTGAGTCCTCAATTCCTGAAATGGCAGCCTTAAACATTATTGCAGCCAGTCAATCAAAGTGCTTGCTCCTACAGTTGTACACTACTGCAGAATTAGGAATTCCTGAGGGAAAAAATGACCCAGAGGCCAATCAGAGCACTTTTTAAAAAGTTGGCTTTGAGGGTTTCTCACGAGATTCCCTCAAACCCAAACATCAAAATAAACAAATATTTCTGTACCTTAATTTCTTAAAAAACATTGAATGGATTTATAGCAAATCACAAAAACAGGCATTCTGGACCACGATCCTGTTTCCTACCAAATTTGGCGTTATTCTGTTGAGCAGCTTTTGCGGTAGCTCTGTGCAAAAGATGTCAAATGGAAATGCATGAGAATTTTGGACTTTGGGATTCCTTTTTCTCAGCCCCCGCTTGACAGATCTCCCCAAAACTTTCCACGAAAAAACTAATGAATAATGAGCACTTTTTAATAACATTTTATGAAGATTTATCAAACAGTGCCAACCGTGATTAACAAAGCAAAAAGGGCATTTCCTATGGAAACGCAGGCCTAACTATGACTACCCAGTGGCAACGGAAAGTAATAAATTTGATATTCTATGTTATTGTCGTCAGGTTAGCCCTAAGAAGGAATGACCCCCACTGTACCATAAAAAGAGCCAAGCAAACGTCACTATGCACCCTTCTTTGCATCCCTGTCTGATGAGAACAATACATGCAAGCATCAAATGATACAGCTCAAATTAAAGAAAAAGAGATCAGTATTTTGTGACTATGGAACAAAGCAGCAGTCAGCTATAGTCAGCCGTGGCTCATGCGAATAGAAAGGGGTGGGGCGGCACATGCACACGAGTGTTGGGGGCGGGGATAATTGAATTAAATAGAAAAAAAAATTTAAAATTTAAAAACTCACTTAACTCCATTCCCGTGCCTCTCCTCTCCTCTAATCCTCCGTCTCGCTGGCGAGGCAGGCACAGGCTCCCGGCCTGGTCTGCACCAATCCTGACGCTGCTTAGAGCATAGCTACGATTGGCTGGGAGCGCCCACCCAGGGTGCTCCCAGGCAGGCTGGAGCCTGTGCAGTCTTTCTCCCGCCCAGCAATCGTGTTGATGGGCTGGAGAGAGCCCTGTGCGCATGCCTGTTTGGCCGGCCCGAGACGGTCAGCCAAACACATATGCGCTGTGAGGTGGAGTGCTGAGCACTCCTCTTCACACTCGTCACCCACATGTCCCCGCCGATTTTCCCCACAAAGCGATCATTTACATAGTTTATGATCGTTTTTTGGGAAAAAGGCAGTGGTGGCCCGTCCTTTGGGGCGGAGGGGCCACGCCCCCCCACCCCATGAAGAGTGTCTGTCAGGCTGAACAAAGGTCAGCCTGACAGACACTCTTTATGTTCAGGTCAGGCAGCCAGGAGCAGACATGCGCGATTTGCGCAGACTCCTGGCTGCCTGAGCTGAACTTTGCTGGGCTGAGGAGATCACGACCCCTATGGGCGTGACCTCCTCGGCCCAGCAAAGGTGCCTCCAGGCCCTCCCCTGGGTGACGAGGAAAGCGTCACCCATTGACACTCTCCCTGGGCGCTTCAGGTTTAAGCCCTGAAGTGCCCAGGGCGAGTGTCAATCAGTGACACTTCGTCACAGAGTGGGGTGGGGTCAGCAGTCTCACTGACCCCATCCCACTCTGTGACGAGGCAGGGACTGCTGCCTTCCCTCATTGGCTGACCTAAGGTCAGCCAATGAGGGAAGGCAGCAGTCTCTACCCTCCTGGGACCTGGAGGCTAAAGGTAAGTGTGTGTGTGTGTGTATGTATGTATGTGTGTTATGTTTTACATTGAATGCTTGGTGCGCGCATGCATGTTTGAGTGTTATGAGTGTTGTTCATGGATGTGCGTGCGTGCGTGTGTGTGTGTGAAAGAATGAATGTGTTTGATCTTGTAAAATGAATGTTTGGTGCGTGCGTGCATGTTTGAATGGAATGAGTGTTGTTAATGGATGTGAGTGCGTGCGTGCGTGTGTGTGGAAGAATGAATGTGTGTGAATTTGTAAAATGAATGTTTGGTGCGTGCGTGCATGTTTGAATGGAATGAGTGTTGTTAATGGGTGAGCGTGCGTGTGTGTCTGGGTGTGAAAGAATGAGTCTGTGTGTGTGTTTGTGTGTGTGCCCCGCCCGCCCTCCTCCCAAAGCTGCCGGCCGCCACTGGAAAAAGGTTTGCAGCTGCCGCTGCTGCCGGGTGTGGGCGACGCTCCTTCGCCCCTATGGTGGAGCCTCCCCTGGCTATAGTTACTGGCGTTTTGAAGATAATCAACACTGTGTTCGTTTTTCTCAAAATATCATGACTGTTATTTTCATGAAATGCAGCCGAGATGTTCTAAATATGCATGAGAATTTTACTTTAGTTTAGCTGCTCATTTGTTGTTCCAGTTTCTGTTGCAAAAAAATACAAGAAATTACATTTTGAAGATAAACTCCGCAGGAAGTCTAATATTTCTGCTTTGCTTATAAAGCGGTTGGGAATTCTGAAGAGATAGGAATATGGATTATTTATTATGCAAGCAATCACAAAATCGTTCATCGACATGCTATTGCAAATAGTACCGAAAAAAGTTGTATGTATGTAATGTCACAGCTTGGGTTCTCAATTCTGCACTGTGCCCGTAAAACGAACAAAAGGTTCAGACAATAAAGTCAGCTAGGAATTACCATCTATAGATGTCCCCAGATGGGATATGTTATAAATTCATTAGATCATAACATGCCCAAGCAAGAGAACTGCAAGTGATGGATAATACAAATTAAAACATTAAGGGCCGTATTTATACTCCGTTTGCGCCGAATTTGCGTCGTTTTTTTCGACGCAAATTCGACGCTAAACTAACGCCAACTAACGCCATATTTATACTATGGCGTTAGAGGCGTATAGCGCCAAAGTTCCCGGAATGTGCGTCATTTTTTAGCGTGAACCCCTTCCTTGCGTTAATGATATGCAAGGGAGGCGTTCCCGTCTAAAAAATGACTCCCAGGCCTTTACGTGGTATTTATACTCCCGGGCAAAAGAGACGCCCGGGAGTGGGCGTGGCTAAAAACGGCGCATTTGCGCCGCTTTTTAACGCCTGGGTCAGGCATGGCGTTAAGGGACAAGTGGGCTCAAAATGAGCCCAGAGTGCCCTCCCCTGCCCCCAGGGACCCCCCCTGCCACCCTTGCCCACCCCAGGAGGACACCCAAGGCTGGAGGGACCCACCCCAGGGACATTCAGGTAAGTTCAGGTAAGTATTTTTTTTTTTTTTTTTATAATTTTTTTTGGCATAGGGGGGCCTGATTTGTGCCCCCCTACATGCCACTATGCCCAATGACCATGCCCAGGGGACAGAAGTCCCCTGGGCATGGCCATTGGGCAAGGGGGCATGACTCCTATCTTTACAATGATAGGAGTCATGTTGATGGGGGATGGGCGTCGTTAAAAAATGGCGCAAGTCGGGTTAAGACGATTTTTTTGCCTCAACCTGACTTGCCCCATTTTAAGACGCCCTAACGTCATTTTTGCCCAACGCCGGCGCTGCCTGGTCTACGTGGTTTTTTTCCACGCACACCAGGCAGCGCCGGTCTGCTTGCGCCGGCTAACGCCATTCCATAAATACGGCGCCCGCATGGCGCTTCAGAATGGCGTTAGACGGCGCAAAATTTATTGACGCTAAACTGCGTTAGCGCAGTTTAGCGTCAAAAAGTATAAATATGGGCCTAACCGTCCAATTGACAGTGCACGAGTCCCTTAGCTACGTGTTTTGTTTATATATTAGTTCGCTGATTTAGAAGCATCAAGAGCAAAATGAATGAAAACACCCAAACTAATAACAAGATTCTTTTCTTACAGTGTGTTATGTATGAATTTCACTGAATAGAATATTGTTTTTATATTAACTCACCTGTACGCAGTTCATTTAAACCATGGATTAAAAGGTTTTAACATCTTGAGGCCCTGAGCAAGCATCGTGTAAAACATTCCAAGTAAGTTAACCTCCAGATAACGTTTTTTACATACATAGTTAAATTTTTTCCATGTCTCCAGTCAGCTCGAATATGAATTTGATAGTGGTTTTATTTCACTATTGAGTGTACACATTAGAAGTCCAGGAAGGTTTTTTTTTTTATTTTTCCCTTGGGGATATGGAGGAACCAGCGAATATATCAAGAGAAATGCCTGTAATATCTGTCATGTCTATATATGGCTTTTTTTTAGCACCAAGAGCCTCATTATGACCTTGGCAGTCCTCTGACCGCCATGGTTAATGTGGTGGTATTACCGCCAACAGGCTGGCAGTACATACCGCCACATTATGAGATTGGCAGGTTGGCTACAGCTAACCCGCCACTTCTCCACTCATACCGCCATGTCCAAGTGAACCGGACAGTGAGGAAGTTGAAGTCTTCAACATATTCATGGCATAACCTGCAGAAACTAACCAAAAGTTGACGTTAATGTGCACCTTCAGGGTGGGAGGACTGGCAATACCAGTCTTAATTGACACTAGGGCATTAGTCAACATGATGGACTATGAGCAGTTTGAGAAGCTAAAGCCACAGCCTCAGATGGAGGCCGCAAAGGTCAAAATCTTTGTGTATGGAAGTAGGCACCCACTGTACCTTGCTGTGGCCATTGACCAGCGCATGGAAAAAAGGAGATCGAAGTCTACATACCCACTTCCAATGTCACTAATGAGGGCTCAAGCATACTGTTAGGCTCTCATGCAGCAGAAGATGTGGAACTCATTTTCTTTACCCTGCTCATCCATGCAGACCAGACAGGGGAAATTCTGCAAGACTTCCAAGGCTCCCTTCACGGCCTGAGTGATCTTTCAGAATGCTGGATACCACAAGCTGGAGTTAGCTCCTGTATGTTGCTATATCATGACCTTGTCTACCCATCTCAGCCTTAGGAGTTACAGTGCCTCAGTTTTGGCACTTCATCTGCGGCCGAACTATTCCAGAACCCTATCAGGGGAAACCTTTCTGGTCTCAATGGTGTCCTCAACATTACTGAGGGCATTTTGAGATACTCTCAGATGGAACATGAGCATCACAAATGCTTTCAAGTTACCCTTGCACTCCTCGAAGAACAGGGACTGATGCTGCATAAGGAAATGTGCTCTTCCTTTGAGCAGTCCATCAAGATCTTTGGGTAGATCTTTTCCAAGGAATGGCTGCGAGCTGATCCTAACAAAGTAGAAGCTATTCGCCCAGTAGGGACACCCCAAAATGTAGGAGAGCTATGGCATTTTCTGGGAATGGCCACATAACAGAAAACAAATCTGTACCCGCATGACCCCAGCAATTTAAATTTTCAATTGTAAATACTGGTAGTCTGCTGGTTAATGAGAGTTTTAATACTCATGGTGTATCTTCAATCCTCGGTCAAAACTTAAAGACCTTAGAGTTTTCCTCACCTTCTTCACCCCATAATGGTACATCATTCAATGAACTCATTTGTAATCTCACAGAAAAGAAATGAGTAGTTATTAATCAATCAGGCGATTGTAGTACCAGTCCACTCAAAATTATTTCTTGAAATACTGCTGCTGTAAGAGTGAAACTGACAGATCCTGACTGGGATACTTTCATCAGCTGGTATGATATTTTGCTAATCCAGGCAACATGGGCCTTGGACAAAGTCTTTTGTTAAGGGTATTCTAACTTCAGCATAGAAGAGGTCCCTTCGAGGGCAGGGTGTCCTTCTGGTGGCCTTTTATTATGGCTTAAAACCATGCCAGGGATATCTGCCAAAAGAATAGACATAATTAGTAATGACTCTGTGTGCTTAAAAATTAGTGGTTTGAATAGGCTAATGTATTTATTGGCAAATTTACTAACCTCTAGCACCACCTTAACATTATTTGTATGGTGCTAAGGTGGAGTTAAGGTGGCCATTCCCCCGCACCTTATTTACAAAGTGGGACAATGAATGCATTGCCCCACTTTGCAACCCCTTGTGCCATTTTATGCTTGCATCAGGCATAATTTACGCAAGGGGGCCATTCCTCCGCAGGGAGGCCCAAAAAAATGGTGCAATTAAATTTACAGAATTTCACTGCATCATGTTTTATGTCATTTTTAACACCTGCTGGAGGTACGCATTAAAGTGTCTCACCCATTATAATCTATGGGCCACCCTGTACTTTTCTGCACTAGAGTCAACATGTTTGATGCTAGTGCAGTAAAGCACCACAACAGCATCAAAAATGTTGACGTTGTTCTGGTAATGACCGCCTTGGTGCACCGTGTTGTAAGTACGGCGCAACCATGGTGTGAGGGGGGAAGGAGGACGCAAGAAAAGTGGTGCATCAGGACAGTAAATCTGCCCATTAAGATCTACAACCACCAGTAGGAATACATTTTAACCTATTCTTAAACCTTTAGCCACACTTCTTAATGAGCTTTCTGACAATGTCCAGGTTTTTTGTTGCATGATATTTCAGTACTAGCTTTGAGTAGTTGGAAGGTTGATCACAAAAGGGGAATATGAAGCTTGGAGTATGCCTAGACTGGAAAGTAAACCATTAAAAACTTGGTCTACAGTGGCAACCCAATTCTTGCCACTCAGGTCTGATGGACTGTGAGCCTGCACCAGCAGATTTAAGTCAGATAATCTCCCTGCTGCTACTTTTTCCAGAGGGACCTGTAAAGGTTACCTCTAGATTTTGAAGGTATTCAGTGAGGCGACAGTGATGATAATGCTCTTGTACTGTTATTAGATAAAAAGCTGCTTAACCCCTCAAGAATATCAATCCCTTACTCTTCAACAATACTGACGCTTGCAAATATATACTACATTCAACATCATAATGGCCCTGATGATAAAATTCCTTTGAACTAAATTCCCTTGGGCAGGGTTCACATTGCTTTATTCAGTACTTTATATACCCCATGTACTAAAACCAAGAGGGTTTTCGCCCAGGGGCTGAACAGGGGTCCCTCTTGGTACATGAGGTAGTGCTGTTGTACCAAAGATCTATGGATTAGAGCCATCAAAGTTGGCAACCGTGATCTAATTAGGCAACATTGTGCCTCACAAAAAAACAACACTTCTAAACAGGAATGGATAGCTTCTGGGTGATTGGCCCTGATTGAAACCTTCAACAAAGACCACCACCTATTTTGGCAGATTGTTTCCCACAGGGTTTCCACCATAGTCCTATCAAATGTATGGTACAAATCCAGCAATGGGGTGATCATTTTACCAGCCTATATGCTGCACCCTCTTTGACAGCTTCTCGGTATGCAGTATTCCATTTAGTTTTGTCTAATTTAGCTGGTAGTAGATCAGTAAAAGCCAATAGATTTGAATGAGACTCTAGTGCCCATTAACTCTTTTCATCCTGATAAGGAGCCAGAAACAGATAAAGTTCCAGGAGACCTTTTCTGTTCGGAGCCTAATGTATGGGCACTTACACAAATGCCCAGTCAAATAAGATACTGGAAGGTGATGACATACACATGCCTTGGCATGCAGCAGAAATAATTCCAATCTTTATGAACGGTGATATGACCTCTCCAGGTAACCATAGGCCCACCAGCCTGATTGATAACTTGCAAAAGGTATTTTTGCCATTAGATCCTTTCCAGGCTTGATGCTCCCCCCCACCAAGCAGGATTTTGTTTGGAAGTGAGCACTATCGATCAGGTGATCTGACTAAATCTCCTCAGGTGGAAGTATGTGGATCTGTTGAAAGATCATTTTTATATTGCTTTTGTTGATCTGAGGGCCTCCTTTGATTTGGTCCCAAGATGTCTCTTGTTGTCGGCACTTGCTAGTATGGGTATTGAAACTTATTTATTAGATATTTTGATCAGATTGCATTATAAGACCTTTGCCCAGGTAAGATGGGGAAACAGGGGGGAGCTAACCAATCATATACCCATTGTGCATGGGGTATGGCAGGGATGTGTTCTTGCTCTAACCTTGTTCTCCATTTACATTGGTGACTTTGTGGATTATGTACTAAAAGGAGTCCATGATTGCCCAAAATTGGCAGGACTTTATATACCTGCTTTAGGTTTTGCCAATAACACTTTACAACTCTTTCGTACCCCAAGGATGTTGCAGAATGTACTGAATAGCTTTATTGAGTACTGTGATACCAGAGGATTGGAAGTTAACACTTCCAAAGCCAAGACTATGATTTGAAATCCCCATAAATCTTTTAATGAGGAGTTCCTCATGTGTGGAACAGAACTCCAGCAGGTGGAACAATTCAACTACTTGGGGGTAAGGTTTAGTAAATCACCCAAATAAAAGGCTCATATTTTAAAACCAGAACTCACCTTACTCCAAGGTGCAACTTCGGTCACAAAACGGTTGAAAGTTTCTGCACCTAAATTGCTGTCCCCAGTGATCGAAATATATTGAGCCAAGTTGCAGTCAGCGGCCCTCTATGGGGCAGAGGCATGAGGAACGGAAAACACATAAGGGCTGAAAATTGTTTCATTACATCATTGTTTGTCATACCAAAAAGTAACCCATCTGTCCCTTTGTTTTATGATACTGGCCTTAAATGGATAGGGGATGTTGTAAAGTTGAGACCATTACTTTATTGAATTAGATTATGGTCTATTCCAGAACTGACCGTATACAAGTCAGCATTTGAGGAAGTACTATACCTAGCGAATAGTTCTACTATCTCATGGGTTAAATATATCAAACCCATTTGAACCTGATAGGCCTGGACATGTTATGGCTAAGTCCATCTCAAATTAATTTTAATTTTAAGTTAATTGTTAAAGAGAATTTTTGGGTTTATATAATGAAGTCATATTATTGCAATGCAAAGCCAGGTGGTCTGTTGTAGGAAGTTATGCTTTTTACACTTGCTCCTGCATTTGAATAGTATATTGATGTTTCTGTTCCCCCGATAGCACACAATATGCTAATAAAATTTAGAGTAGGCACTGTACTTATAAATAAATGTATGTATAAGTGGGAGTCTGCTATGCAGAAATCACACAATTGTCCATTTTGCATTGATTGTACTAAGGATGTTGAACATCTACTTTATTTCTGCCCAGCATATGCCAAACCTAGGAGGTCCTAGATAAGGCACTTATGTATTACCCTAGGCATTAGATATTATGCTGCAGTATACAGGATCTTGAGATCTTATTGTAGCACCCCAATGGCTCTTAACTTTGGGAAACGTGATAGAAATCACCCAGATGTCACAATTTATTGAAGAGAACACCATTATTTCAGACTACCAAACAGGATTCTTTCCAGAAAGAGCCACAGAATCTGCCCTCATCACCATCGGGAATTACCTTAAGAACACAGCAGTCTCGAAAAGGGTTGCTGCGCTGCTTCTCTTGGACCTCTCAGCTGCCTTTGACACAGTTGGCCATGACACTCACATACAAAGAATCTACAGAGCCACAATAGAGGGGACTGTTCTTCATTGGATCACATCCTACCTTCAAAATAGAAAAAATGCCATCTATACTCCCCCTTTCTCATCCAAATCATACTTCACAAAAGCAGGGGTCCCATAAGGCATTATGACCTGACCCATGCTTCTCAACATCCATATGAAGTCATTACTGACAATGATCATTGAATTTAAACTCATATGCTATAATTATGCAGATTACACACACATACACTCCTTAAACTGGAAAGCCCCAAAGGCATTGAAAACTCAAAATACTTTAGTTGCCTCAGTGCCATTGATCAGTGGATGACATGTGGATGACATGGTGCCATCTCAAATTGAATGTTCCTAAACAGAAATACTCATGTGACAATTGGAAAAATATGACCTACTCAGCACCTGACAATCTAGGATCACTTCCTAAAGTATCTTAAGAAGTAAAACACCTTGGAATTACCAAGGACTTCAAGTTATTAATGAATGCCCAAGTGGATAAATTGCAAGATCAAACTTCATGACTATGAAAACATTGCAACACATCTTCCCTCACTTATGATTTCCACACAAGGTCCATGCTAATATTTCTCTTATACTGTCTAAACTGGAGTACACCTATAGCCTCTACCACTGACCAACTTTATCATCCATGAAAACACTACAATTAGTTCATAATTCCGCTGCCAGACTACTTTTACATGTAAAGCCAAAGGATCACATCTCCCCTGCCTTGAGGGTGGTACAGTGGCCACCTGTTGCCAGAAGAGCCACCTTGAAGCTGCTTTGTATCACCCACAAAGCAATACATGGAACAGGACCACCTTTCATGAGGGGTAAACCCAGAAAAAACATTCAACAAAGGAACTTCCACTCCTAATGGCATCTAACCTCAAAATCCCACCATACAAGAAAAAAACAGAGGTGGTACATCTTCTTTGTTCAAGCAGCCAAGCTATGAAATTCATTACCCCCAAATATAATATTGATGGGTAACTATCTTATCTTCATAAGACTACTTAAGAGTTGGCTCTGTCCTACATAATCACTAGACTCATGTCCAGCATCTCCCTGTGTATATAAACATGTATAATTTGATTAAAAGTATGTATCCAGATATTTGCATTTCTTTTTGCAAATATTAATAATAATTGTGTTTTTTTAAATGTATATTTGTTCTTTAGGTCTGCTTAGCAAATGTATATAATACTTATGGGTATATATCTGCATACAAAAAGTTCCAGCCACCAGTGGTCCATGCCGGGTGCTGGCATCCCATCTATATTACTCCAAACTCCTTAAAATTTAAGGAAGAACACAAATGCCAAAGTGCAGGGTGTGCACAGCAGATTTATTGAAAATTGAAGTTACAGTTATAGTTAGAGTTATCTCAAGTAATTATAACTTATGCCCTAAGGTAATTATAACTCTTGCCTCTGCCATGCACTTTTTTTATTCAAAAATGTTAATGCTAAAATTACATTGATGTCATCAATGATGTTTTAAAAGGTTTCATGAGTGCCGTAACTTGTGGGGTAATTAGCAGTGCACGCGAGGGCACGATTTGTAGTTACCTTAGGGCATAATTTATAGGTACTCGAGATAACTATAACTATGACTGGTGAAATCCTCTGGTTTTGTACGGTTCAAATGTGAGCCTAACTATTAACATCCCTGTAACCTTTGTTTTTTTCAGTGAATTTCTATGTTTTTTTTAAACTTCTATTTCTCGACTACAAAGTCCCCGTAGCCTTTGATTTTTTCAGTTAAGGAGCATGCCTGGTAGTGATGACAACCGAGGACATCAGATAAGTGACAAACTTGAACCCCTGTGCTGGAGAAAGCATTCACATTGTTTGGCCTACCTGAAGAGATCTGAACTGATAACATATCTCCATTTCAAGTCCTGGAATTTGACAGCAATGAAAGCATTGGGGTGAAGCACAGAAAAATCTTACGGCATGGCCCCACATCAATGGGAAGTAGACGATTCATAATGACTCTCAACAAGTCAATGAGAAAAGAGGTGAAAAAGAAGAGGATCTTGAGTCAGGCACACAAAGATTCCTCATGGAGTATCGACAAACTCCCCATAGCACGAAAGGGTCTGGAGACATTTTAAGAGACAAGTCAGAGACAACATCCCTGCCAGCTGCCGGTTACGGCCAGCCTGGCTTGTTGAGGAGGCCATGCAGGAGAAGCACAGAACAACTAATGGTAAATCTAGCAGTCAGCCAGGAACCCAGACACCCACTCTCCAGATGGGGCACATGGTTTCTGTAAATATCAACATCTTGGTTACAAAGTTCAAAACTCCCTTTAAGGGAGATCAGTGGCAAGTCACCCAGGTCTGAAGGACCATAGTCACAGCTTTGCACCAAGGGAAAATGGTGACCAAAAATGTGACATGGTTAAAGAAAGCACGGGGCCCAAAGCACTCAATAGTCATAACCCAGCAGGCTTTTCCCAATAATGAGTGGAGCCATGGAAATGGAGCAGCACCAAAAACTCCAAACTCAAGCAAAGGAGCTGATTTGTGAGCCAGCAAGCCCACATCTGGGTCCTGCAAGCAGTGAGATGACATGGGGAAACACTGTCCAGACTGTAGGGAACACCACGAGGGTCCAGGACAGGTCTGTGCCATAATATCTCCTATTGCCGAGCCCTGAACCCAGCCGTGTCCTCACGGACTGCAAGTGTAAGACCAGAGCAACCCAGAGAGTGGCTCAGGGAGAGGAGTCAAGTTGAGAACTAAAGGGAAGGAGCGATGGAGTGTACTTCCCAGCCTCTGCACCCCTGGTGGTTAGCACATGTATACCCCAGAGGCCAAGCTTCAATCAATCAATCAATCAGAAATTTGTAAAGCACACTACTCACCCATGAGGGTCTCAAGGTGCTGAGAAAGGGGGGAGGGGGGAGATGCTGCTACTGCTCGAACAGCCAGGTCTTGAGAAGCGTCCTGAAGGTAAGGAGGTCTTTGGTCTGATGCAGGTGGGTGGGAAGAGTGTTCCACGTCTTGGCAGCGAAGTGCTAGAATGATCTGCCACCAGTTGTAGTTCTATGGACACGTGGGACGGTTGCGAGGGCAAGGTCGGTGGAGCGGAGATGCCAGGTCAGGGTGTAGAAGGAGTGCCATCTGTTGAGGTATTCTGCTCTGGTGTTGTGCAGTGCTTTGTGAGTATGGGTGTGGACTTTTATGGTGATTCTCTTGTTGACTGGAAGCCAGTGCAGGTCTCTCAGATGGCCTGTGATGTGGCAGAGGAGGGGGATGTCCAGGATGAGGCGTGCAGGGACATTCTGGATACATTGCAGCCTCTTCTGGAGTTTGGCCGTGGTTCCTGCATAGAGGGCATTGCCGTAGTCCAGTTTTCTGCTTATGAGGGCTTGGGTGACTGTTCTTCTGGTTTCGGTGGGGATCCATTTGTAGATCTTTCAGAACATGTGGAGGGTGTTGAAGCAGGAGGAGGAGATCATGTTGACTTGCTGAGTCATCGATCGTGAGGAATCCAAGATAAATCCTAGGTTGCATGCGTGGTCGGTGGGAGTCAGAGTGGCTCCGAGAGAGGCAGGCCACCAGGAGTCATCCCATGCAGAGGGAGTGGAGCCAAAGATGAGGACTTCCATCTTGTCAGAATTGAGTTTGAGGCAGCTGTTTTTCATCCATTTTCATTCCTTCGTGGATGTTGGTCTTGGCGGAGTCCTTGGTGAGGGAGAGGATCAGCTGGGTGTAGTCAGCGTATGAGATGATGTTGAGGTTTTTGGATCAGGCGGTTTTAGCGAGCGGGCCATGTAGACGTTGAAGAGGGTCGGGCTGAGGGACGAACCCTGGGGTACGCTACCAATGATTTCGGTGGCCTCCGAGTGGAATGATGGGAGGCAGACTCTCTGGGTTCTGCCGGTGAGACAGGAGGTGACCCAGTCCAGGGCTCTGTCGTGGATTCCTGCATTGTTGAGGCGTGAGCGTAGGGTGTGGTGGCAGACGGTGTTGAATGTGGCCGAGAGGTCCAGGAGGATGAGGGCCGTGGTTTTGCCGTTGTCCGGTATGGATCTTATGTCATTGGAGGCGGCGATGAGGGTCGTTTCGGTACTGTGGTATCTAGATTGGAAAGGGTCCAGGGTGCAATTCTCCTCAAGGAAGCGGGTTAGTTGTCTGTTGACGGCCTTCTCAATGACTTTGGCCGGGAAGGGGAGCAGGGAGATAGACCAGAAGTTCTTGAGGTCCTTTGGGTCAGCCTTGGGTTTTTTGAGGAGGGCGTTGATCTCGGCTTGTTTCCTGCTCTCTGGGAAGGTGGTGGACTCAAAGGAGCTGTTAATGATCTTCCGAAGTTGGGGTGCGATGACGGAGCTTGCTTTGTTGAGGATGTGGTGAGGGCAGGGGTCAGATGGTAAGCCGGAGTGGATGGTGTTCATGATTTCGTTGGTGTCGTTGTCGTTGATGGGGGTTCAGGAGAGCAGGAGGTTGGTAGGAGGGGAATCTGTGGTTGCGGCGGGGTCTGGGTGCTGAAGCTGTTGTGGATGTCTGCAATCTTGCAGTGGAAGTAGGACGCTAGGGAGCTGCAGAGGTCTTGAGATGGTGGGATGTCGTTGGCATTGGAGCTGGGGTTGGAGAGTTCCTTCACGGTGTTGAAGAGCTCCTTGTGGCTGTGTGTGTTGGTGTTGATTCGGTCTTTGAAGGCGGTTCTCTTGGTGGTTCGGATGAGTTGATGGTGTATGCGGATGGCATTTTTTAAGACTGTGTGGTTGTCTAGAGTCTGCTCTTGGCGTCACTTTCTTTCAAGTCTGTGGAAGGTTTGCTTAGATTCGAGGAGGTCAGAGGTAAATCAGAAGGCCCTTCTGTCGGTGCGTCTGTTGGAGGGATTCTTGATTGGGGCAAGAGTATTGGCACAGGTGTTGATCCATTGCCTGAAGTTGCAGGCAGCTGTGTCAGTGTTGGTGGTGTCGATGGGTGGGTTCTGGAAGAGGGTCACAATGAGTTTGTCTTTAGTGATCTTGTTCCAATTGCGATGGGGGATCCGTTGTGGGTGGTGGTGTGTTTTGAGTTTGGTGATGGTGTGTTGTGTGCTTGGCAAAGGATTTAAATAAACAAACCGTAGACTACTCAAGCTCATTCCCAGATGGAGAGTACTGTGTGATGGAGAGTACTGTGTAAGTATTCATTAGCCTAGGTCCCCAAGAAGAGCACTGGGCCTAGTAGTCCTCTGCTATCTCCAATGAGCATGACAGATGCATGTGGATCCACAGTGGCAATCTTTGATGGGATTTAATAAAACATTAGAAATGCACTCAAAGATGGACACTGTGTATGTACACCCATCTAATGCAGTCATATTTTAATGCATTTACTAAAGTTAAAACCCATACAAAAGAGCCCCTGTGGGTGCATATGCATTTACCATGGGTGTCTGAGCCAAAAATACATTGGAAAACCTGGGGAGACCTTTTGACTTTGTCAATGTTTGTTTTACTTACTACAAAATGAGTTACATTGAGTTCAGAAATTCTATTGCTTTATCAATAACAGCAATTAACAAAAGAAAATCAAATCAATAAACTGATGGAATCAAACAAAAATACCCTATTCATTTGAGCACCAGTATTTATCTTACTCTGACGGACTGCTTACAGCCTGTGTTCACAATCTCAAGAAAGCTATAACCCAACCTATTTCAAGAAATATCTTCCATTGCCACTGTATTGAAATTCCACATAACTTGCTTTGTCATAAAACTAGAAAAGAAATTATACAGCAGTTAAGGTTTTAATGGTTGGCACTAAAACAATGCTGCTGATTACATTCCTTGCTTATTGCCTTCTGTTGCTTCTTTTGAATCCATTTCAGTGAAATATTTCCAACCACAACTTGATTTAAATGTTTGTCTGTGGAGAAATGTATAGAGACCCTGTGAGAACATAATTGTGCCGCACAATTCATGGTTTATTATTCAGTAACTATATCTCATTTAATGTTGCAAGCCTGTTTATTGCAAAGGTGCAATTTATAACATGCCACATTGTCAAATACAAAAATGTAGACATAATTATTTCAATGTTCCTGCTGGTACTAAACTACTCTGGTACTCAGTCCAGTGGGCAGATAAAACCAACGTCCCGATTTAATAATACAACATTATCAAAGATGTAGGGCTCGACTAAATAGTGAATGGTGGGAGAGGAGCCAAGTGATCTATCACATACACACTCAGTGAATATCACATTTTATTTCCAATATAAATTGGGAACATGATATTTGTCCATTTCTAATATTTTCACTTACTTTTGAAAGAACATTTTTCCATGCAACTATTTAAGTGGATTGTTACAAAAAAGACACATACACATGTTATGCATAGGACATGAGTGTGAGGCACCAACAAGTTTATTTCTGACTTAACTTAGACAAAACAAAGTGGTACACTATACTTTCTATTGCAATTTGATGGGATGAACACCCTATTGGAATCTAATAGTCAAAAAGTGAGTGTAAAATGGAAAAAGAATAACAATTATTTGTCAACATTGAAGTTATTTACATCAGGTGTACAGTAACTTTAAGAAAATGTATAACAAATATATTAGGTTTGGAAGACCATTTGAAATGCATCCGCTAAGTCAGGTTATATATTTTAAGAAACAATCTGTATTGTGAAGCACTTTCATGATGTCACACATTTGCAACCCTTACATTGCATGTTTATTGAGTTAAGAAAAAGGTATTTTTTGGCCAGGAACAGTGGGGGTCATTATGACCCCAGCGGTCAGTGTACATGTGGCGGTACATACCGCCACATTATGACATTGGCAGGTTGGCTGAAGCCAACCCGCCAAGATACCACACCAACCGCCATAGCGGTAGCAGCCGCCGGACTGGAGGTAACAATCTCCAACCTGGCAGCCGCTACTGTACCGCCGGTGGCATTTTAACCCTGTCTACCGCCATGGTTTTCGTGGTGTTCGTAACACCACAAAAACAATGGCGGTAGGCCCTACCAGTAACAGGGAATTTCTTCCCTTTCACTGGTAGGAGGCCGACTCACCCCACTAACACTCCCCAGATGCCTGTTACCCAACCCCCTTGATCCATGCTCCCCCCTTCCACTCCTCCCCATACAAGCACACTCGCATGCACACACCACGCATTCATGCACTCACTCACAGAGGCATACACGCATTCATACACACATGCATCCATTCATTCAAGCACACATCCATACACACATTCACACTGACACACAACACGCATTCACATTTCCATTCATACACGCATTCTCACACATGCACACACATGTGCAAACAACACTACACACACATTCGCATTCACGTACACACTCACACATTCATGCACACACACCCCCCCCACACACACACACACAGCACTCTTCAGCCCCCTCCACTGTTGGAAACCCGACTTACCTGCATCCAGGGGGTCTTCTGGCAGGGGACGGGACAGGGCGCTGATACTTTCAGAAGTGCCCACCAGCAGAACACCGCCAAGCCGTATTATTTGACAGAATACGGCTGGTGGTGGTCTACTGGCGTGGCGCTGCTGGTGGTAGCAGCGCCACCTTAACATCGCCCGCCAGTATGGCCACAGCCGGATTTCCACCCTTCTTGTGGTGGAAATCCTGCTGTGGTCATATTTTTGCGGACGAATGTTAGCAGCAGAGACGGTCTTTTGGTGGTCATTGCCGTAGCTGTAGGTGGCATTTACCGCCATTCTCACAATGAGGGCCTGTATCCAATATTATACATAGCCTGCTCTCATTGCCCACACACAGCAACATTAAAACAAGGATTGTGAAAAATGATTGTCAAAATAAAATTTTGGGATTGAGTGACTGTTTATTGGTGTGGTACGCTTCAATGAGAATAAAGTTTAGATTATTTTTTCTGAGGGAAGGATTTAGGCTGCTAAGATTTGACAGCTGTGTTGTTAAGTAATGGACATCCGGTGAGAGAGTTTTCTTATGTTTTATTGGGTTTGCAGATATATTACTACTTGGTTAAGTGGTCCAACAGCAGGGCATTCAAGACCTGAAGTGCATATACTGGTGTGTGTCAGGGTCAATTGGAGGTGATGGCACAAGATCTACAGTGGATGTTGCATCTGAAGTTTGTGGTTGGGGAAAAGTCTGAGGTCGCAGGTGGGAATATCTGCTGCTGTGCTATAAGAAGGAAGAGGTCTCAGCACATTTGAAGCATGAGGTGTTGCTTGAATGAGGATTTACCTTAAAAAAGAAGAGAAACAAGGCATCTGGCATAAAAGGAAATGGTTTGTTTAATTAAATATTCTGCAATTGCTATGTCCTCTGCTTCGAAGGATCCCTTCCTCCGGAGCTACTATGTCTCTTGGGGTCCATTTACATGTTCTGTGCATTTGGGTAGAATAGCAGACTCGTGTCCTTGCTCTCCATGTGTACACACAGTGGTGTCATTTTGGTCCTCCTATATCGAGGCTGGCCAGCGACCTTCATCCCTAATTTCCTGATCAGCACCTCTCTTTTGCTGGCACTCGGGCAAGGCACAGTTCCCAGTCAAAAGCTTCCCTACTGATTCTGTCCTGGATTTATCTGTAACTTCGATCTCCACCTAGATGACAAATCAACCATCAGAAGCACTCTTGCATTCCAAGCCCCAGGCCTGTGCTCCAGCTTCTACAACACCATGGCAGACTTCAATGTGCCAATAGCCCTAGACTCCAAGGACTACATCTTCCTCTATGACCTAAATTTCCACATCGACAACCCAAATGACAACAACACTGCACACCTCCTTGACAATATGAGAAGCCTCAGATTGAACCAGATCATCCATGACCCTATATACACTGAACCCATTTGCACATCTAGCAACCGAGAAAAATACAGCCATGTCACAAACCTCACATAGACCGATCACTCCGTCATCCACTGAAGCACCTCCAGCCCCTCTCACATCCACCCTAAAGATGGCCAGTGTCTCCCACCAAAGGTAGAACAAAATCTCAGAGACCATATGGGCAGACACCCTCAGCACCTCCAACCCTGCTACTGCCACCAACCTTAAACAGGGATTGAAAAATGTCAATACCTGGATCACTAATTGCACCAACAGCATCCTCCTCATCAAGACCAGCAACAAGAGAAAATCCTCCACACGGGCCAGATGGAACACCCAATGACTCAGAACAGTGAAACAAGACAGCAAACAGCTGGAGAGAAAATGGTGCACCAGCAAGGATGACCTTGACATAGCAGCCTTCAAGACCTCCCTCAACTTCTACCATCACCTCCTGAGGGCAAAAAAGAAGAAAGCCACACACATCGGAACCAGTGCCAACAACACCAAGGAATTTTTCAACATCGTTAAAGAATTCTCCAACCCGGCTGCCAGCGAAAACAACATCACACTCTCACAAGGACTGTGCGACAACCTCACCCACTTCTCGCACGACAAGATCGCAAGCATATACAGAAACTTCGAACCACAATCCCCACCTATGGACTTCCTTGATGGATATGCCACCACGTAACTAACACAAACCACACACTGACCACCTGGAAAATCCTCTCCTATTAGGAAATCCCCTCCAACATGAAATCCATCCACACCGGAGCCCCCACAGACGCATGCCCGCACCACGTTTTCAACCCTGGAAACAAAAGGATCAGCCAAGAACTCATCACGCTGCTTAACACCGTAATAACCACTGAAATATTTCCTAACACTGGAAACATGCCCGAGTCAGACGACTACTCAACAAGCCGTCTGCCATCCCCAGTGAACCCAAAAACTGCCAGCCAATATTCCTGCTCCTATTCTCAACAAAGGTCCTAGAAAAGGTCATCAACACACAACTCATGACATACCTGGAGCAGAACCAGCTACTCAACGTCTCCCAATCAGGCTTCTGCAGCAATCACAGCACAAAAACTTCTGTGATCACAGCCACCGATGATATCCAAACCCTCCTCGACCAAGGAAAAAGAGCACCTTTGATCCCGCGACCTCTCAGCAGCCTTCAACACCGTATCCCACCACACTATGATTAAAAGATTCCACTACATCAGCATCCAAGGGGACCACTCAGATGGATCGCCTCCTTCCTCATTGGAAAAACCCCAAGGATCTATCTCCCACCTTTCAACTCTGAACCCAAGGAGATTACCTGCGGTGTCCCCCAGGGCTCATCCCTCAGCCCCATGCTCTTCCATGAATGTATGACCCCGCTGGCTAACATTGTCAGATCCAATGATCTCAACATAATTTCCAAAGCCGATGACACCCAACTCATCCTCCCAACCATCAATAACCCCTCCACCACTAGAAATAATATTTACAGATGCATGACAAGCATCACTGACTGGATGAAGAACAATTGCCTGCAGTACTTAAGACATGATGGAAGTACTGAGCTTTTGCATGTGCAGCAACACATGGATTGACTCCTGGTGGCAATCAGTCCTAGGACCCACACCCACTCCCTCCGACCATGCCAGAAACTTCTGAATCATCATTGACAACAACCTCACCAAGAAATGACAGATCAACCCAATCCTCTCTCCCTGCTTTCTCACTTTGTGCATGCTTTGTAAAATCTTCAAGTGGTTATCCCTACATACAAGATGCACCATGACACAGGCCCTCATAACCAGCTGACTGGACTATGGCAATGCCCTCTATGTAGGAACCACTGCACATCTCCTACAGAGACTTAAAAGCATACAGAACACTGCAGCCAGACTCAATCTCTGCCTTGCCCGATGAGCCCACATCACACCTCACCTCAGACAACTCCACTGGCTCCCAGTACGGAAGAGATGTCATTTCAAGCTCCTGACCCATGCATACAAGGTGCTATTCAACCATGGACCGCTTACAATAACACTCCCCTGAACCTCCACCAACCCCCCAAGAAGACTATGCTCTGCCTCCCTTTCACTTGCCCTTACTCCCCACATCTACTGACTCAGAAGTGGAAGACACTCCTTCTCTCATATCACAGCAAAACCTGGAACAGCCTCCCACAAATACCCAGACCATCACCTCACTTCCAGAATTCCGAAAGGACTTCAAGACCTTGCTGTTTGAATAAGCTCTGGGACTTGCAAGCGCCTGGATACCCTATTGGGCGATTAGCCATGCTTCATAAATACTGATTGATTGATTAACTGGGGCTCTGTACCTACTCCCACTTTCCTCAGGTGGTGGGTGTGCTACTCTATTCTCTATTGGGCTTCCAGGGTGTGAGCTCTCTTTCTATCTGCAATTATATTAGTGTTGGAGGTTCCCTCTTTTTGTCAGGGGAACGTGTGAGTTGTGGTATGTGTAGGTAACTCATCGTAGAACTTGCTAAACTTTTTATCCTTAATGGGGAATTTACTCTTCATGTGCTCTAAAGTTGATCCCATGATGCTATTTGGATAGTGTTTTCAGGGGAGTTACTCCTTATGTTCTTTAGGGCATTTTTACATTGCACACATTCTAACTTTCTACCTTTCTATTTTATAGGGTTTTCTTTTTCTAGTTGCTGCTTTTTGGTTTTTATAGATTTCTAAATTTTTGCTAACAGGTAGTATATACAAGGACACTACTGGATCACTCCTTTAGTACAGGGGGTTTACTGAATCTAATCTGGTGGGGGAGGATAAGGATATACAAGTGGGAAATGAGCTCAACGTTATTCACAGATGCATCAAAATAGACATTCAAAAAATAAGTGCATGAAACTTTATGATCCTCGGAAAAGTGCAATTGTTAGTTCACAGCAGAACGCACATTGACAAAGAACATAACATTCAACATTTAAGACAAACACAGTCAAGCTAGTCTCCCAGAAGCACAATATCAAAACAACACCAGTTCAACTGGCAGGGGAGGTGCTGACTAGGCCCCAGAAAATCAGGAGATAGGCCCTCCTGCAATACCTTAGCCCTGCCCACTCTTAGCACATGTTATCCTGTGACCAAGGGAAGCTCTGAACTTTGTGAAACTAGGGGAGCCTGATACTCTTAGCGATACCAGCTCAGGGGAAAAGACTGCAAAAATGTATGTGGCAGAATAAACGACTTACATCAATGACCATAGACCCTTCTTGGCAAAACACAACTATGCCTAATCCAAGGTATCCCAATCACTCTAGTACCCTAGCATCTAAATTCCCCCTATATCACAGCCAGAGTTCCTGCGTACCATCTGTGTCACACAGCAGCAGTCCAAGTGAAACACATCTCTCACTTCTTTCAAATACCACCAGTGTTAAGAAACTGTTGGCACTGAGAAATCCAGGATAGCATAATAAGATTGAAATGTGTGCCTATATCACACCCAGAGCCTATGAGTACTGACTGCATGACGCCCAGCGATCCAAGAGAAGGCACCTCTTAAAACAGAGAGCTGGCCCTATGTCACACCCAGAGACTTGTGTATACCATCTGTCTCACGCCCAGTGGTCCAAGTAGCCAGCAACCAAAAAACTCTGTATTACACCCAGGGGTCAAGAGTACCATCCGTATCACACCAAGCGGTCCAATTGATCACTTTTCCTGACAATCAAGAAAGTGACTTCTGCAGATTATGATTTTTTCCTAGCTTGCCACATGCCAAATGCTAGGACTAAAGCTCTGATATAGTCTCTTCCCCTTGTGATGGCAGCTTCATGAGCACAGAACCCGCCCTGCAGATTCAGCAGAACTTTCAATCAATTGTGGTGTCTGCTCACCATTTTTGTTTGTGCACATGTGAATTCATCTGTACAGGGTCCCCTTCCTTTGGTCCCAGTCAAGTTCAAAGAACCTATCAAATCCTGGATGGCTCTTCAAAATGTTGCTCAAATTAGGATTTACATTTTAAAAAAGAGACAAAAGGTATCTGGCAAAACAGGAAACAGTTTGTTTAATCAAACATTATGGCTGGGAGAGCAGTTACAGCACCAGGGTCTGAGGACTGTTTCTCATAGTACATAGACATGAAACACGTTTTATACATTTCTCTGGGAGCAATAAACCCATGAAGAATTCTTTTCCTGGTGAAATATGCAAATAGTTGACCAGAAGTCATAGATACAATTTCCAGATAAGGAATGAAGGTGGGCTTCGACCTGGATTGGACGCTATGTAGGCCAGCGACTACGTGTCAGATGTTCAGCCTGTGGGGCATGTGGTCACTGCTTGTGCTGTGTGTGCTATGTCCTGATTGGCTAACTGTACCTAACTACATGTGGCACCTAACTTTATGACGTTTTGTGAATTCATTCATTCTTCTGACCATTTGTGCTTTATTGGGACCAATCTCCAGGGGACCATGATAGTGTTGCTGCCTATCTGTGGGATCTGATCTAAGCTTGTGTGTTTGTCAGTTGACTAAGTGTTACCCCGCCTGTGACCTGTCAGTCATTAACATTCAGGCCTGGGACGTAGAGCCTGCCTCACCGTGTACCTATGTGCATGGGTTTGACAGATAATTCGTGACAAGGGAATCCAACAGGGATGATGCAACTTTGTTTAAGAAAATGCATCATTCATGTATTAGGATGTCATGGCATCATCAACACTGATAAACCCAATATCAACAAAGGCAGTCAGCTGGAAGAGACATCAGGACAGATTACCTTTTTGGATGGTGAGTTAGTCTTTTTTGATGAGTAGGAAAATTACAGGCATTTTTATAGTGGTAGTCATTTTGAAAGTTCAGTTAGATTGGGGAACAGGTGATATTACAAGGCTGTTGGACATGTCAGCCTTAGGATTGTATTCCCCTCAATGTTTGCCTGCTCATCTCCACGTTTTGCTGTATCATTTTGTCAGCACTTTACCACTGCTGACCAGTGCTAAACTGCATGTGCTTCTCCCCTAAAACATGGTAACAGTGGTGTAAACAAAATTGACATATATAATTTACTTGTAAGTTCCTTGCAAAGTGGTATACCATGTACCCATGATCTGTAAATTAAAAACTACTAGTGGGCCTGCAGCACTGATTGTGCCACCCACACAAGTAGCCTTTCAAACCTGTCTCAGGCCTACCATTGCAGGGCCTTTGTGAAGTTTACTGCAACCTCGACTTGACGTGTAAAACTATTGGCCAAGCCTTAAAATCCAATTTTATTACACATGTCACCCCTAAGATAGGCCCTGATTATTCCTAATGGCAAGGTGCTGTGTATGTAAAAAGTAGGACATGTACCTTTACGTTTTACATGTCCAGGTAGTGAGAAACAGACAAATTCATTTTTTTCTACTACCAGGCCTACTCCTCTCATAGGTTCAGTGGGAAACTAGCACCCTGTTGCAATACCCCAGACTTTGTGCCTGGTTTCTGGATGCAACTTGGACTGGAGTGCACTAGGATCTTGTCACCCAGGTCCCCAGTGACAGCGTTCTTTCCCTACAAATTGCAAGGTATTGATACAATTGGCAACATCTTTAGCTGCCACCATAAGTCCTTAGTACACGGTAATTAGGTACTCAGGTTTTGCAGTACTGAGAGTAGACCACTGAGGGCAGCAGCAACAATTATCCCACCATCAAGGGCCATGCACCCAGATTCACCCAGCAATGCCATTGCATCCAGAGTGTCCTGGTGTAATCCTAAAATGAAAACTGGACATGGCACAGAGCATGTGTGCCCTGTCCACTACAAACTGCATGCAATGTAGGTAAGTTACCTCTCTTGCAGGCCTTCCAGCTCTGCAGCAGGGTATACTTTACTGTATGCGGGGATAGATGCATCAGCAATATATCCCTACTGTGTCCTTGCCAAACCTAGGATAAAGTAAGTGAATAGAGTAGTCATTTTAAATGTATGTGCTGGACACTGGTCAGCACGAGTTTCACAGCTACATGATGACTACTCTGAACCCTGGGTTGTTTGGGTTGTGTGGTATCATACAACCCAGAATGATAGATCCAAGCTGGTACCTGCATTGGATTTATCCCACAATGTACCCAGGGATTATCTTAAAGGTGCCCTTTGCAAAAGGTAACTACCCTAGCATGGTTACTGGCCGGGCACAACCAGTCTGCCACTACCAGACAAGATTTTGGAACCCTAGGGTGAGAGATCCTGCTCTCTGGGTCCCAGAACAAAGCCCTTTCTGGGTGGAGGTGTAAACACCCCCTCCCTGAGGAATGTGCACTGCCCTGCTAACAAGCTTCAAAGGGCTTACCACCCTTAAAACTCAACCCCGAAGCCTGCTGCTAGCAGCAGATGGCTGCCCCCATTGCAATCCCCCACTTTTGGTGGGAGGAACAACAGGAAAACACACAAAGGATAAGTGGAGTGGTCAGCCCAAGCTTGCACCAATCCTAAGGTGTTGCATGTGAGCTATACCCTCCATTTCATTTTCCTTCATCTTGCATGGAAGGAAAAGAGCCAGTCATCTGTAGGGGAATGACCTCTGCCCACAGGAAATGATCACTTAGTGGCTGTGGTCACCCTAAGGTAGATGACCCTTGGGTCACTACTAGGTATTCCCCTAAACTCCTACTAAATACAGTATTTAGTGGGCACCTCTAGACCAGTTATTCAGATTCCAAGGACAGAAGAAGAACGTAAACTAAGAAGAACCAAGACTCGAGAACTGAAATCCTGCTGCAAAAATAAAAGGTGCCAAACCTTGCCTGCAGGTACCCAGGACTCGACAATTGCTGCTGAGGGGTTGCTTGGACACTGGCAGACTGTATAAGCACCCAGAGGACCTCTACACTCTGAAAATCACTGAAGAGCTCCCTCGAGAGTAAAGCATCACTCTCTTGCAAACCATGACCAAAGACTCAGTGAAGGCCACTTCACTGACCAGCTGCGACTAAGGAACCGGATGCCACAAACAGACCAATCTCCACCTGATGGACTGTGATGAAAAGCCCTGCAAGTGTGCCAAGTTTGTTTCTACTGTGCCCTCCAGCGGATGAACTGCACCATTGCCTTAGGTTGTGGTCATCTAAGATCGGACAAACAGATGGACAGTCAAGTCCAGACTGTAAAAGGACCAAGAGGAAGCCCCAGTCAAGGGACTTCAGAAACCACCAGGACCTCCCACCAGAGCACCCCTGCTGACCTGCAAGAAACCATCAAAGTGATCTGCTTCCTAGGGCACCTTTGCACACAGCTCTAAGCTCACCAATTTGCTCTGCATCCAGCCGCCCATTGCCCTGTATCAACAATCCAGCTGTGACCTAAGATCCCCCACCCCTTGTGACCTCGACACTCCAAAGGGACTCACAAGACTTACCTTTAAGTCCACCTGTGCAGTGCTTTTCCAAGTGGCTCCCCTCAGTGGCATGGCACTAGCTCCAACTACTTTCTGCATCTGCTCCCGCCGAAACTGGGAGCCGCCTGATCTTCTCCAGCTGGTCAATAGTGCCCACAATAGTGCCCACAGACGACCTTAACACACCTGCAAAAGGAGACATTAGCAAGAGCATTTGCCTGATTGATTCCTTTGGTGGGTAACTAAGCACGAAGACTATTTTTGCTGAACTTTGAAAATTTGTGATGTGAAAAGTTATTAACCGATTTTGATGATCTTGGTCTTAAAAAATGTGTTTTTGTAAATTTAGTCTATCACACTATCAGATAATTACACTTTAAGCAAGACTGTTTATGCTATGGCACTCCATGGTGCAGTTGAAGGAGAAACACACAAAAGTGTTGGTCTTCTGTTTACACATTATGCACTTGTGGTGAGAAGAAAATAAAGATATGAATACCTCAAAACGTTTGCTGTGCAGCTTCTTCTTCATAAGGATGCAAAAGTAAGGAGAGTGGTTGTATATCTATATTTCTACCCATCTAATATATACATATATATATATATATATATATATATATATATATATATATATATATATATATATATATGCAAAACTTACTGGCGGTGACTAGTAGGTAGTCATAGTTAGGATTGTTTTTTCCATAGACAGAGAGTTTTTTGTTTTGCCAATAACTTTGGCGCAACTTGACGAATCTTCACAAAATTTTCAAAACTTAGGGCCTAAGTATGAACGTGGCACAAAGGTGACGGATATTATGCCCACTTTATTATAAGTTCCATTTTATCCTATGGAACTTGTAATATGGCAGATGGCATATCCGTCACGCTTATGCCAGAGTATCCCATCTGCCAAGATCGTAATAGTCCCTTAGACTTTGGTCAGTTCTGATGCTAAGTTGAAAGTTTGGGGGTGATCCATCGAGCAGGGGCCAAGAAAAAGGGGGATCCTAAAATACTTTATTCCCCATTCTACATTATTGCCATTTTTCACATTTTTCAATTTTTTTAACACAACTTTAGCCGGAACCGCTGAACTGAATTATACTGAATTTGGCAGAAAGCTAGCTCTTGGTCCAGAAAGCGTGTTTTTTGTGATTTGTCGTAAATATTTTCAGTAGCTTTAGAGAAATTACAGTTTAAAAAATATAAATATATAGGGATGTGGGTCTTCTGCTGATCCAACTCTCTCCGTGCTGATATCTGATTTGCTGCCAAAACTTAAATCAGGAAGTGTTTGCAGACACCTTGGAACTCGGCTTCTGCCAAGTCCAAGAAGAAAAAATAAGAAAAGGGGCCAGAATAGGGACACCCTGACCCCTTAATTCTTGTGCTGGGGTCCCAGAGGGACTCCACCAGGGCTAAAAACATTTTTCCAATGATTTAAATAAAAGAGAGGTTTCCTGCCTTTTCTTTTAATGATCCCTGTGATAGACCCGGTTCCAGGGGCCCTGGGGGCTTTAATAAAGGAGGGGGTGCACTGAGCCACCTCCTATGGCTTCCATTAGCCACAGGGGGACTGCCACCACCCTAAGGGCTATCAGAAAGACAAATAAGAGGGTGGCTGCGAGGCCCCCGCACCCTGGGGACCACCACCTCCCTGGGGCAAAATAATGCTTTGACATGGCCTCTCCCAGAGTCCTGGGGACCACTACCCCCCTGGGGCTAAATTAAATATGTAGATGGGAACCCCTGCAGCCCTGGTGACCAACACCTCCCCAGGTTAATATAATGTTTTAATTTGGCGGAGGAGCTATGGCCTCCCCCAGAGTCGGGGTACATGCACCACCCCGGGGCAAATTGAACATTGGAAGGGGACCTGTGGTCCCCCTTGTGGAGCCAAAGATGGCCCTGCGGACCGCCACCCCAAAAAGATGGCTCCTGCTATGTCCCTGGGTGGCTGACCCCTGGACATAGGTGTTTGCTATGACTTGGCCACAACTTTGACAGTTCCTGCAAAATCACAGCAAACATTTACTTGCAGCAAGTGAGAGCTGTCAAACAGCTCTTACTTGCTGCAAGAGGAGGATTCCCCTGTTTTCCTGCCTGTGGGAAGGGAAACAGAGGACACAATTGCTTTTGCAGACAAGGAGTCGCATCTTTAGCAACTTCCTGTGTGCAAAAGCAGTGTTGGCTCCCACAGGAGGTAGAGAGGAGGCTGGGACTACGGGGGCCTTCAGTTTCCCGTATAGTGCCCAACACTCACTGAGTGCCCTGTAGCGCACCCAAGATTGATGGCCAGGCCCCAAGGGATGTGGTCCACGGGGTCTTAAATCGGTCTGGGGAGGGGCACCGTATGTGCTCCCTCTGCTAAAAAATAAATATTAATATGGGCATTGTGCAGTCCCTCTAAAAAAATATATATATTAGAAAGCCGGATCATTCTGCTGGTTTCACAAAATTAAACCTCAAAAGCACTTACAAATATAAATATAGTAGGTTCCCCAGTTGAAGGTCCACTAGGATCCTAAATCCTGAGCTTAGTGAAGGAAAGCAAGTGTGTTTACTCCCCTATTCCATATTGAAAAACAATCTGAAATCATTTGTAGAGTTGAATGCATCTTTCATCTATATGAGCACAAGCAGACACTCTCACGAACACTGTCACACCAACATAGACCCTGTCAACCCACTCTCACACCTTGAGAGAGACTAAGACAACCACTCTCACACCCAGAGATACCCCCTCACACCTATTCTCACACCTAGAGAGTCAGGCACTGCAGCTGGTGTTGGGTAGTTAGAGGGGTCCCGCCTGTGCATGCACAGTTTTTTTCGTGAACATTTTTACTGCAAATATTACATTGATAGTATAAAGATGTCATGAGTGCCATGGTTTGTGGGATAATTAGTAGTGCATGGTAAGGGTGCAAGTTATAGTTACCTTAGGTCACACGTTATAGTTACTTGAGATAACCTTAACTATGACGAGTGAATTTCTATGGTTTTGTAAGTTTAAAATGTGAGCCTAACTATAACGTCCCTGTAACTGTTGGCTTTTTAAGTCAATTTCTATGTTTTTTTTATTTATATTTTATAACTATAATGTTCCTGTAACTTTTGTTTTTTTTCATTTAATTTCTATGGGAGTCATTCTGACCCTGGCAGTAATTACCGCCATGGCGGAGGTTGGCGGTAGCACCGCCAACAGGCTGGCGGTGCTCCGCCGGGCATTCTGACCGCGGCGGTACAGCCGCGGCCAGAAGCGGAAAGCCGGCGGTGTACCGCCGACTTTCCGCTGCCCATGGGAATCCGCCATGGCGGCGCAGCTTGCTGCGCCGCCATGGGGATTCTGACAGCCCATACCGCCATCCTGTTCCTGGCGGTTCACCCGCCAGGAACAGGATGGCGGTATGGGGTGTCGTGGGGCCCCTGCAGTGCCCATGCCAATGCCATGCCCATGCTTTGCAGGCACTGAAATTCGCGACGGGTGCAACTGCACCCGTCGCACCTTCCCACTCCGCCGGCTCCATTCTGAGCCGGCTTCCTCGTGGGAAGGGTGTTTCCTGCTGGGCTGGCGGGCGGACTTTCGGCGGTCGCCCGCCAGCCCAGTGGGAAAGCCAGAATGACCGCCGTGGTCTTTTGACCGCGGAGCGGTCTTTCGGCGGGAACCGCTTGGCGGGCGGCGACCGCCGTCCGCCGCGGTCAGAATCACCCCCTATGTTTTTTTAGTGTATAGTAATTTTCATTACTATACATTAGTCCAACCACCGCTGTGCATGTGCAAAGGCCTTGCATGATGGCGGTTGGCCACAGGGCTTATCCTCCGGCCAGTCCATGGAACCACCCAACCTTGCGCCACCCACATTCTTTGGCAATGTGTGGTAGGGTTGGCCATACGACCTGGCATGCGGCCAGTCCCTGCAGCCAACCTCCTTAACCAGCAAGCCCTGCAAGATTGAGAGCGAGCGAGTGATTTAGGCTTTAATGAGTTATATATTTAGAATGAGTTATTTCCAGGCAAATTGAAAATAAAAACATTTTCTCAATAAAAAAGAGTGAGATCACCTTCCAGAATGTAACTTAAACCACTAGACTACAGGTGACTACTTGCTGTATAATGTCTAGACTGAGCTATGACATCCAACCCATAGATTTTGGGGGTAAAAAGACTTAAATGTTCCATCACTAGGAATGTTTAACAGTGAAAACACTTGAAAATAAACAGACACATTGCCAAGCGTTGCTAGGATTTGAACGTTCAGCCTGCTGGGTAACAGCACAAGACCTTGACCATTAGACCAGAAGTAACATTGTTCTGCTCTGCATCCAAACATAACTATAACATTTGTACCAAACATCTTGCTAGTCTGACTCTTCATAATCATTGTATGGAGAGACCATTGCAATGACAATCTCTCTCTCTCTCTCTCCTATCCCTCCAATTTAGTTTTGAAGCCCCAGGGAGGTGGTAGCCCCTGGGGCTCCTTTGAGCCACAGGAAGTGGATCTGCACTGCCTCCCTCTAATTTTCCATGACTTGCTCTAGGAGGCGGGCATCCCCTGGGGTCTTAGGAGTGCGAGGAGGGCAGGGTCAACGCAGCCGTTCTCCATTGTTTAAATAATGCCAACGGGACATGGTAGTCCCTCTCAACTTTATATTATACGAAATGCTCCCGGGACCTGTCCTACCCGGTGGATAATGTTTAAACAAGCATGGGATTCATGGATCCGCTGTGATTTCATGGCAAAACAAATTAAAAAATGCATTTTTATCCTGGCAGGATTTTTGGACTACCCCAGCATCAGGGCTGGGGAGTCATGGTATTCCTACCCTGCCCCCATTTTCTATTTTTTCTTACTTGTATTTTGGGGAGTCGGCTGAGTCTGAGTCCCAAAATGACTGCCAACATTTTCTGGTTAAAGTGTTTGGAAGCCAATGAGATATCAGAACGATGACTGTTAGATCCCCATCCCTAGATACTTGTATTTCTTTTTTTTTTAACATCTCAAAAACTAATGAACAGATTTATACCAAATAACAAAAATGTTTCTTTCTGGACTAAGAGTTAGCTTTCTGCCACGTATGGTGTAATTTCATCCAGTGGTTCTGGGCTTTAGTTGTGTTAAAAAAACATACAGGAATTTGCATTTGGAAAAAGGTTTTTTGGATTGCCCCTTTTCTCGGCACATGCTTGACAAATCACCTTGATATTTTGAAGACAGCAGCTGAAGTGAGTGGCAAGCTAGTTTTTAAAATTTCATGAAGATTCATCAAATGGGTGACAAAGTTATCAGTAAAATAAAAATGCTTTTCCTATGAAAACTAGGTCCTAATTATAACTGCTATATATATATACATGCAGAAAAGAAGCATAGAACTTTAAGTAGTTCTCTGTGTTTAGGTGGAACATAGCTCATGCATAGAGCACCCTACAGCACCAGCGATATCTGAATCTACACACCTCAAATGTCTGTTTTTCTACAAAGGTTGTTAAGCATTGGATTAGCACAGTTCCATCCATGATGAGCTAGAAAGGGACAAAGGGCCTGTGTTAGATATTGGTAGGCAGGCTGCTCTGTCACAATGGTGATGGATATTCCGTCCACCGAAATATAAATCCCATGAAATATAATAGAATTTATATTTTGGCTGACAGGATCTCTCTCACTGTTGTGACAGAGTAACCCAGCCACCAATATCTAAATAAGGCCCAAAGTATTTTGCCACTGATTCAGCAATGTCTTTAGGCAAAGGATTAGCACACTGGCACCCGTGCTAAGGTGTAAAATGACAAAAGCCCTTTACGACTCCAGACCCGGTACTATGGCTTTGGGTTAAAAAAAATGCCATTGTATATGGCACTGTGCTAATCCAATGCTTAAAATAATTGGTAGAAAAGGAGACATTTGAGGTGAGCAGATTAAGGGGTAGATGTATGACCCTTTGGTATTGCAACTCGCAATTTGCTTATCTTTGCATTTACGAATTGAGAGTCGCAATACCAAATGTACAACAGTGTAACTCACACTGTTTGCGATACCCAGTGAGGTCACAAATGTCCCCCCTCATTAATGTTCATGAGGTAGGTCGCAATTAGGAACCCCATTGGGAATGGCTGCACTTACAGGGATGATGGCCTGCTGGGAACAGCAGACCACTACGTCTGTGACTTATTTTAAATAAAGCAGTATTTTCTTTTTAATGCAGCTATTTTCTTTAAAGGAAAATGGAATACATTTAAAAAACAAAAATGAAAAGTTTACTTTTAATTTTTTCATAGCAGACAGTGGTCCATGGGAGCACTGCCTGCTCTGAAAAAATATTTTCGCATGTATTCACAATGGGGAAGGAGCCCCATGACGACCCCTTCCCATTTGCAAATGGGTTAGCACCACTTCAAAATTGGTGCTAACAGCGATTGTTTTGTGACCACATTCACAATCACAAAACAATCAGACATCTCACTGAGGCTTACAATTAGGAAGGGAACTCCCCTTCCTAATTGCAACTTGCAAACCCTTTTTGTGATTTGGTAAAGAGATTACTGCACCGCAAAATTGGGTTTGTGACTTGCACAATGCTTTTTTCTTGTCACAAACGGTCTGATTCTGAAAATCTGGCTTTTTGCAATGAGAACAAAGCGTTGTACATGTGGCCCTCAGAGTGTACTACTCTAAACTCTACATTAAACATTTATATTTTTTCTCATACATTATAATGATGTGTCATCCCTCTTATTCCTTACAGATTCTTCTATTGGTGACGTATCATAGGACACAGGCCAACCAATGACAAGAAAAGGAGTTAGCTCTTCTCCTGAAACAAACCACTCAGGTAATACAAGAAAAGAGTTCAATTGTCACTCATAACGAGCTAGCTGAAACACAGGAGGAAAGTCAAAATGTCAGTTTTGACACTAGTATAGCAACTACTATTACCCCAACTACTGTGAGATCAGTCACAGCAGTCATTTCTACAGTAGAATGTACCAAGGGCATCACAAGGTCAACCCAAGTGGTATTGTGCATGCACTCTTCTCCTGTTGTGTTTCAAAGACTGGAAACAAAATGCTTAATGTAAGAATTTGTGTTATTGGTTTAGATGATGAAATCCACAGTCAGGCAAGTACCACAATCCTTCTCAGGTTGAAACCATGAAAAGTTACTAAATTGACCTTTGCTTTACCCTCCAGTCTGCATTAATTATAGATAATGTGTAAAGGATTTATGCAGCACACAGACAGTAATAGGTTGAAACACACCACAAGAAAAACAATAAAATGGCACCAGAAATAACAAAATTCAATTAGTAGAACCGAAGCTGCAGAATTGTAAAGTTTTCACTGAAACTACTGCTGAGATGCAGAAAGCGCAATTCGTGTTTATATAGCCGCACTAGACTGAGGGAAATTGCAGGTCTCACATCTTGGTTGGTCACTGTTGATATGAAGAGCAGTTCTCACTAGGTGTTCGCATTGGTGGTTGTCACAAATGGTAGAGTTTCATCACAAAGGGGCCTTATGATCGCAAAGAGTCCAAACTTCAGGATTTTTGCCATTCTCTCATAGAGGAGGAACTTTCACTGATGCCAGCTAAGAGTCCAGGACCTGGGGGGCACCTCTTTTTGGATTAGGCCTCACTCAAGCGGAGGCCAGCACCAAGGTTCACACAACTCTAGGCATGCCTAGGCTGGCTCAATTGCAGCTGGTCAACTGGGCAGTTGAAGAGAGGCCCCAGGACGCCTGGTGTATCCCTATAACTCACACAGGTCAGACCACTAATGGTTGGAGTAATGTTGGGAAGCCTGGTATAAAGGTAAGCAGGTCTAAACATCAATCAATCATAACATTTGTAATGTGAAGTACTGTCACCCCTAACTGTATCTGGGTGCTGAGGGTGCTGTGTCTCCATCAAAAGGCCACATCTTAAGTGTCAGGTTGTTCCAGGACTTAGCTGCTGTGTAGGAAAAGGAGCAGCCTCTGCTACAACGGTGATGGATGAGGGACATGTGTGCGATGTTTAGCTAAGTGGAGTGTAGGTGTTTTGCTGGGATGTAGAAGTTCAGTTGGTGGTTGATGTAAGACACTAGGTTGTGGAGAGCCTTGTATGCAGGTGTGAGAATTTTTGAAGAGGCATCTCTTCCGGTCGGTGAGCCAGTGTAGGTTTCTGCGGTGTAGGGTGATGCTTGAGCACTTGGGGAGGTTGAGGATGAATCTGGCTGTGGTGTTCTGTAGAGTCTGGAGTCTTTTAAGTTGCTGGGAGGACATCCAGGCATAGAGGGTGATGTCAAAGTCAATGTCTTACTTTTTCAAACATTAAGGCAGTGTTTTAAGCAGCAGGGCAGACCGTCTGGCATCAGGACAGTCCTTCTTCTGAATCTTTCACAGATCCAGGCGTGTTCTGATGAGTGGTTCTGAAGGTCCTATGTTTATACTTGGTGCCACCCTTTGTGTATGGGAATTCCTTGACTTACCCTCAAAACTGGTTCTGGTCAGATCATCCCCTTCCCCTGGTCTATACTCCAAACTGTTTGGAGTGACAAAAGGCAGGGCAGGGCTAGTGTCAGGTTCCTTTGTGTGTGCTGTATGCAAGGCCCTTTGAAGTGTAAGTGAGACTTGGTACAGCGTTTCCCCAGTTATCCAGTCAGAATGGCTTAGCCTGTCCGAACCTAAACCCTCTTTGTCTCATTGTTTGGAAGCAATACACAAATCCTAACAGCAGAGCTATTCACAGTTATCTGACCCAGGACATTGGGAGAAATCACAGTTGGCTAGAACAACAAAATGCTGACTTCCTAAAAGTGCCACTTTTATTATTGTAACTGCAAATATGACTACACAATTAAATAGGATTGAAAATCACAATTTATTTGAGAGTACACAGCATACCTTTATCTGCCTCCAATCCGAATTTGGGACTTATTAAATGTAATACGGTAACCCAGTTTAGTCAATGGGGTAGATAGGCCTTACAACAGTGAAAAAATGACTTTTGGAGTATTTCACTGCCAGGAAATGTTTAACTTGAGTACACATGTCCTACTTTTTAAATACAATGGCCCCTGCCCTATGACCCTTAAGTTCTATTTCTGGGGTGTTTAAAAATAAAATCTTAGTCCTGGAAAAATGTGTCTTTTGCCAGGTGAAGTGGAAGTTTAAAAGCTACACACAGGTTGCAGTGGCAGGCCTTAGACATGTTTTACAGTGCTACATTAGTGGGCACAATGAATGCTGCTGCCTGAAAGTAGCATTTGATTTACAGACCTTGGGTAGAGGTACGACCATTAATTAGGGACTTACAAGTAAACTAAAAGCCCCAATTAGGTGTAGCCCAATTGTATCAATTTGAAGGAGAGAGCACAAGCACTTTAGCACTGGTAGAGGGGATCACATCCTAATGCCAACAAAAGGATCTCAGCAACAACAATCAGGGATGAAAGTAAAATGTTTGGAGGAGTACTACACCAAGGACGTCAAGTGTAACTCTGAGACTTCGGGAAAAACAGCATACTGCCCTATGTCAAATTAGTCTAAAGGTTGGTGATTTTAAAGACACTATGGTGTCATGACGACATTGGCGGTGACTGTTCAAGTCGCAGTATTACCGCCAACAGGCTGGTAATTACTGCCAGATTTAGACCATTGCGGTGATAACTCCCATGGCGTAGCCATCAACAGCCAGGCGGAAGACAAGGTATGGCCCACCATATCATGACACTGCAAACCCCCACGATTTCCGGGGCTCAACATCATCAAAAGCCTGGCGGACACACATCACAGAAGACCAAAGACTCAGCAACAGAGACACTGAGAAGATCAATGCTGCCATGGAACCGGAACTTCAAGTCTTCCCGGTGCTCTCCTATGCAAATGCTCTACCTGGAACACCAATGCCGATGAAGACGACGATGGTGAGTACAGCCACCTAGCACACAAGGGAGGGAGGGAGGAAAAGGAGAGTGACACACATGCACAACACACACCATTCACACACACACACACACACACACACACCATACATACAACCAGCTACAGATGTAAACCAATGGCACAGGACACACAGGATGAAAATACAAAGGCTAGAGGTTGGCAGTACTGAAATTGTAATTGCAAAGCAAAAGCCAGCATATTAACCAATTTTATAAGAGAGATAAACAATTGTCTAGAAAGGGCCAATGCCCAGTCCAAAGTCGATATGGCCCATATGACCACAGGGCACAGTCCAAGCCCCAACTTGATCCTGACTAACTACACACAAAAATGTCCAGTGGCAACATCACGGAGGTGGACAGGCACCTCAGGGGGAAGGGGGGTGGGGCATCTTAGCTGAAGTCGGGAACTTGCCCACTGGTTCTAGAGGGGGCTCTGTACCCATTTCCTAATGCTGGAGAGTGCAAGGTCACAGTCTCTGAGGTGGGAAACTTGCCCACTGATCCTGGAGGGGGCTCCTTCTACAACAGTCCCTGAAGGGTGGCTTACATGCCCTCTGCTGGAGGTGAGGGTTGCTGAGTCTCAGCCGGAGGTGAGGGCTCTGTGACCACTGGTGGTGGTGGTGGTGGTACCCAGCCAGCCTCTGCTGGAGGTGAGGGCTCCTGTGTGTCAGCTGGGGAAGGTGCCTCCTTGGCACCCTCTGCTGGAGGTTATGGCTGCATTGTCTCTGCTGCGGGAGGTGTCTCCTGGGCAGCCTCTGCTGGAAGTGAGAGCTGCATTGTCTTTACTGGGAGAGGTGTCTCCTAGGAAGCCTCTGCTGGAGATGAGGGCTGTATTGTCTCTGCTGGGGGAGGTGTCTCCTGGGCAGCCTCTGCTGGAGGTGAGGGCTGCTGTGACGCAGCAGGAGGTGAGGGCTTTTTGCCGGTCATTGGTTTTTGAGTAGGAACCTTACCCCTCCTGGCTGGTGGAGTGGGATCCTTCCCTTTCCTGGCTGGTAGAGTGGTATCCTTCCCTTTCCTGGCTGGTGGAGTGGGATCCTTCCCTTTCCTGGCTGGTAGAGTGGGATCCTTCATTGTCTTGCCTCCACGACTAGAAGGTGCCTCCACTGTCCCCGTGGACTATTTGGCTGAGGTGCTGGGCTAGGTCGTTGGGACCCTGCTCTTAAAGGCAGGACGGTGGAGGGGGAGGGAAGAGGTTATGTTGGCAAAGAAAAAGCTTCTTAGGGACAGTGAGGCGGGATGAGGGAGGAGGGATGGGTGTGGAGGTTGAGGGAGTTGTTGCAGGAGTACGTCTGCTAGATTTGGGTACAGGTGCATGGGAAGTGTGCTGATGTGAGTTGGATGGCTGTTGGGTGTCTGAGTTCCTGCATTTGTGTCCTTTAGGAGGGGGGACAGACAGGGAGGGAGAGGATACAGGGAACACGTGGATGGATGTGTTGGAGGTGTCTGCAAATGAGGTGTGTGTGCTGCTCGGTGCAGTGATGCTGGTGGTGGCTGTTGAAGTAGTGCATACAGGTGTGAATGCAGACGTGACTGTGAAGGAGGTGGAGGAGGAGGAGGGGGAGACAGTGTAGGCAGAGGATGTGGATGTGTGTGCAACTGTCTGTTGCTTGTTTGAGTGCTCATGGACTGTAGTGTGGTGCCTGTGTTTGACTGTGGCACTTTTGTGTGATATCTTATGTGCATGCTCGTCTGCATGTGTGCATAGGATAGGTTGGGGTTGAGGAGACTGGGAAGAGGTAGTTGGAGGGGGGACGGTAGGAACAGGGACAATGGCTGCCATCAGAGAGGAGGCCAGAGCCTGAATCGAACTCTGTTGGGCTGCCAATCAACCGTGGATGCCCTCCAGGAATGCATTTCATTGCTGCATCTGGGATACCAGCCCCTGGATGCTGTTAATTCCCTCATGATGTTGGCCATGTCTGTCAGCACCCCTGCTATGGAGATCATGGTGGTGTTGAGAGCCTACAAGTCTTCTCTGATCTCATGTTGGTGTTCCACCTGCAGCCGCATCTTCCCTGTAGGTTGTTAAGGATCTGGCCATTCGTGTCCTGGGATTGTTGGTAGGTCCCCAGGACATTGGTGAGTGTCTCCTGGAGCGTCGGTTCCCTGGGCCTGTCCTCCCCCTGGCGCACAGCGGTCCTCCCAGTGTCCCTGTTGCCCTTTCAAACTGTTATGAAAGGGGATTTTAGGAGAGTAGGGCGCTCACCAATAGTTTCATTTAAAGTATCCTATGGACGGTGGTATCCAAGGTTGTTCCCCAAAACACCCTTCAATTGGGAAGCCCTAGGGCTGTCCCTAAATATAATGTTCAATGGAAGCACTCAAGCCCTTATAAATTAAGGTAAATACATATCAAAATAAAAACCAGAAAGTCCATTAATCAATTAATCCATTTGAGAAGGTCTTCTTCTTCTTTAATCTTTTGTTTAGGCAACCACAGCCAAGCCAACACGTGTTTCGTCAGGGTACATATCTCCCCATAGCCTTCATCAAGGCTTCTCTCAGCTGTTAACAATTTATAATATCCAATCAATGTAATATTTAAAATATTAATAAATCCAAAACATACTTAGTTTTCTTATTTTTAACTTACACCCAGTGATATATAAAAAAGCCTTATATATGTTGGAAATCTATTGCACAGTGTGTTATCCTATATACTAGTAGCAGTTACATTTTTCTTTTAATGCTTGAAAGTGGACCCACATGCACTCATGAGTGGAACTCTCAATACCAGTAACACCAAAGTGTAAATAATTAGCTGAAATCGAATAGATAGGTTAGCTAATGTTACCTGATGTGATCGGTTTCGTTTTTGTATTTGAAGTTGCAACTTAGATTCAAGTTATCTGTGAGTGCAAATATAATGCACATGAGAAAGATGCAAACTCTTTCTCCTTTATTTATTTTATATTCTTGAAATCTTGAAATCTTTAATTTATGAACATAAATTACTAGATGTATCTATTACTATACTTACCCTAGAATGTTGCCATTAATGTTGCATGTTCTATATATAAATGTCTCCTTCCTTCTAAAAGAAAGAAAGAAAAAGCCCCCCTTAAGTAATGACCTAAAGTAAGAATATATATAGTGTCATTGTGTAGAATCACTCTCTCAAGATATAGAATTACCTCCAGTTTCAAATGCCGTATGCCCCATTACATCGTCCTCGTTGTGTGTAAAGAGAACAGTAACATAATGCCGGGGCGAGTACGCGATATGAAAACAACGCTATAAATTGATGTACTTAAAACCTAGTTTTTTCACTAATGCTAAATATGGTCTTATCTGTTTTTTTAATCAAATTAATTTATGCCCACTGCCACTGACCCCAGATCCCTGATTGTCTTGGATGTGAGGTGTGGACTGGAGTCCCTGTACACGTGGGCACACTGCTGATTGATGGGTTCTGGGGACAGAGGTGTGGGGATGCTAGGTGGGTGCTGTGGTGTGGGATACTGATGGGGGAGGCTCTATGGTTGACTGTGAGTGGGCTGGGGAGACCGACTGACCTGTGGTTCCTGATGAGCCAGGTAGTTCATCAAGATCCTGATGTCCAGAGTTACTGTCATCACTGGGGGCATCTTCTGTTAAGGGACTGGTTAGTAGTGGCACATCCTCTCCACTGGTATTGGTTGGGGCATCTGTGGGGATGTAAACGATATATTATGCTTCATGTCTGTGACATATTGTATATCCCTAGTTTCCCCTCTATCGTTGCTGTTGCCCTGCCACCTTTGTTTGTGTATGGTGATGTATTGTGGGATTGTTAGTTCTCAATGCTGTGCATTCCTTTGCAATGGGTATACATGCAGGGCTGGGAGGGCTGTTCATGTATTGGTATCGCATGCAGGGCTTGGCATTGGGGTTAGTCATAGGTGTAGGTGCAGTGTGTGGGATGGAGTGGAGTGATAGGAGTGAGATTGAGGGTGTGAGATGGCATGCAAGTATGAGGGTGATAAGTAGTAAATATCGATTTACCAGTGGCCAGTCCTCCGGCAACTCCAGTGAGCCCCTCAGGATACAGTATTACCAAGACTTGCTCCTCCCATGCTGTGAGCTGTGGGGTAGGAATTGGGCTCCACAGCCAGTCCTCTGTATGGCGAGCTGGTGCCTTGCTGCCATGGAAAGTACCTTCCCCTGTAGGTCGTTCCAGCTCTTCCTTATGTCGTCCCTTGTTCTTGGATGTTGTCCCACGGTGTTCACCCTGTTCAAGGTTCTCCAGGCAATGGATATTTGCTGTACCTGTGCTCCAAACATCTGTGGCTATACCCTGACTATTTCCTCCACCATGACCCACAACTCCTCATCTGTGAAACGGGGGTGCTTTCGTGGGGACATGGGTGTTGTGTGGTACGTGTTTGTGTGTGGGTGTTGGGTAATGTAGTTGGGTGTGGGAAGTGGGGTGCGTGAGGGATGTATGTGTGTATATGGTTTGTGTGTCTAGCTGTCGCAGTGGTCTTGGTGTAAGTATGGTGGCAATAATTTGTATTCGTAAAGGGTTGTGGGTAATGTGGGTGTGTGTTTTATAGTGCTGTGGGTGGGTGGGTGTGGTGTGTGTATCAGTGTCAGGTGTGTGTTTTTGATATTGGCCAATGTTGTGTAGTTTAGTATTTGGGTGTCCATTCTGAGCACGCCGGTGTGTACCGCCAATGGTTTACCGCCATTAAATGTCCCTGATGGTGATTTGTGGGTCATGGTGTGGTGGGCATTGTTCTGTTGGGTTAACGGTGTGTTGGTACCGACACTTTAACACTGACCTTTGGGCTGGCGGATTTGTGTACGTGGCAGTATTCTGTCAGATTGGTGTGTGTGTCATAATATGGCAAACGGATATCCGCCACCACAGTGGTATGTTGGCGGTCATCACCACGGTGGTAAGCAGGATTTACCGCCAATGTCATGATCAGGGCCTATGTATGAAGAATTTGCAGCAGTGGTTCAAAACATAAATGAAATGTCGCAGGTCATAAGCAGGTGGTGTCATTCAAATGAAGCTATTTTGTTCAGACTAAATAAGAGCAGCAGTACTCCTGACAGCAACACCAAGCTATGTGCATATGAATATGCCAGCTTGTAAATGCAACACATATTCTGTGCCGATATGCAACCAAATTGCAGGTTGATGTTGAAAAACAAAGGCCCTCATTACAAGTTTGGCGGTCTTCGGGCAACACTGCTGTGCAAAATGGCACCACCATACAGCCAGTGGTGGCCGTATAGCGACCGCAGGATTACAAGTCACTAGACACAAACCACCCAAAAACAGACATAAAACCAAAACCACCAGGCAAAACCCATGGTGAAAGAGTGACTGTTTAACGGACATCCCCACCACGCTGAAACCATTCCGACCGTCATATTTAGAGGCAACCTCCAGCACTGAGGAACATGCACGGCATCGCAGTTGGCAGTTCGCACCGCAGCGGTACAAAGAGGCACAGCCGAAAGTAGCCAAAACCACATTGGCCAGTTCCAATATCCCACACCCGAAACTCATAAACACACGAGGCACACCTGCACACGTCACCATATAACACCCCCCCACACATACACAAACCCTTGCGACAACTATGAGTAGCCACAGACACATGACTCGAAGCACACCCCAGAAATGTCAAAAATAAATCACACAGAACACAGTGTACAAATTAACACCACAGCCCACCAGCACCTACAGCCAAAAACCTCCACATCACCACACACCCTGCACTGCACCCGACACGCACACCACATACCCACCCCACAACATGTGATGCCAAAAGCACCCACGGTTCATCAACAATGAGTTGTGGGTCATGGTGGACGAGATCATCAGAGTAGAGCCACTGCTCATGGGAGTCCAGGTACAGCAAACATCGATAGCCAAAAAGATAGAGTTATGGCAGAAGTTCATTGACAGGGTCAATGCAGTAGGCACCTACCCACACACAAGGAAGGACATGAGGGAGAGGTGGAATGACCTCAGAGGGAAGGTCCGTTCCATGGCATCCAGGCATCAGATGGCCATCAACAAGACCGGTGGTGGGCCCCATCTCCTCCCCTTCAGTTGACATCCTGGGAGGAGAGGTCCTGGGTGTCATGCAACCCGAGGGTCTGACTGGCATCAGTGGAGGGCTCGACTTTGGTAAGTCATCAATACCCCCAAGCACCAACCTCCCCTGCCCAGCATGCCTCCCCACCACCCACCACTCTCCAACCTACTACAACCCACCCCACTGCACCAGTCCCAAACACCCCACACCCCTACTCTGCATCTCACACCACCCCACTCCCACCATCCTTACTCATACTCCTAATACAAGGATGACAACCACAATGTGAAGATCCACAGCTCCCACAATCCAGCACAACCCACACAGCAACACACCAGAGACCCACTTCACAGTCGAACATCTACATGGACAACCATACCACAGCCCACAGCTCTGGCTGCCACAACTTTGTCCCAACACATGGCAATGACATCAATGCCACCCACCATCCACAACCCCCATGCCACATGGAAACCATGCAACACATCCCTACACCAAATCAGTGTCTGAGGTACAGCAGCTGTCATTGCCATCACTGGGAAGCAAGTTGAGCCACTGCATGTATCACAATAGGGACAGAACAACTACAGCTACACAACTAATATCTACCGTTTCCATCCACAGGTACCCCTGCAGAGGATGCCAGGCTCAGACAGCCCTCCCCAGAATGAAGGCCTCACTGGATGTCTGGATGGGCACGACTTGCCTGGGCAATCTGGGGCCACTGGACGGTCCACCAACAGCAGACCCACCCTGGACACACAGGACACCCCTACCATGTGGCAACAACACCACAGCCAGCCCCTGAACCCCAAACCTGTGCCCCAGGGCCCTCACGATCAAAGGTGTGCCGCATAGTACAGGGGACAGTGTCAAGGGCACACACCCAAGACAAGGAAGGCCCTGCTGCTGGGAGTTGGCAAACTGTGCCAGGGGAACAGGGGGCCGGGGTATTGGGAGGGGAACTGTGGTCCAAGGCTTGGAACAGCCTCACCAACTGACTGCCCAGGAGGCTCTCAACCAAGTCCTGGATGTATAAAAGCAGACCCAGTACACAGTGGCCCAGATTCTCTCTACCGTGCAAGAGACCGAGTGGCTGCAGGGAGAATAACATCAGGAGGTCATGCATCAGTGGCAGGCCCACAATGCCACCATGGTCTCCATAGCAGGGGTGCTCAAGGACCTGACCACCATCCTGTGTGAGTCCACCACCCACCAGCAGGCCCCTTCCCTGGCCACATCCCATCAGAGCCCTCCATGTCAATGGCAGCCAGTGGTATGGAGGCCCGCCACAGGACTGACAGGATACCAGCACTCCTACCCCAGTAGCTGAGGAACCCCCATGCAAGCAAGGACATTCAACTAGACAGTCAGCCGGACATGATGCCCAGACCACGACCACTGCCACGAAGTGACCCTCTCCTGAACATTCTCCCTTGTGTGTGACTGAGATATCCTGTCGAAGGCCCACCCTCATATCTCTGTTTTCCCATAGACAGCAGACTGGACTTGAACTGCCCATAGCTAGCCTCACCGATCTGATGATCTCAGCCACCATGACCCCACTCATCATCACCCCTTGCACTTGTCCCTCCCAAATAAACACCATTGAGCACAGTTACTGCCTATGTTTTTATTTGTCATGAGTACGAATGGAACTGACAATACATGTGCAACTTGCAACCCATTACCCAGCACATGCATGGAACGGTGACAGAGGGGAGAGCAAAATACAGTGAGGTCAATTGTGGAGCAGACAGTGGGTGCAGATATGTGCCAAGGGAGGCAACAGGCCAGACAGGGACCAGAGTACATCACTGCAATGTCCTGAAAGTTGAGCAAGACAGGGACAACAACCACTGAAGGAGTCACAGATGCCAACTCAACACAAATGCACTTTAGGAACAGGTATCCAAGGTAGATATGCCAGACAAGTCCACAACCATTTGTCCAGTACCAACACACAGAAACAACACATACCAATCCAATGGTCCCACCAGCACAGCACACAGCACCAGACCTGACCCCATACCCACTGCCAACAACAACAATATATCACTGCCACCCAATGTTGACTCCCAGAATAGATGCCGCGCAGATGCAACAACCCTGTGTGGCACACACATAGCACTTGAACTGGCAGTTCAGGGAACATTGTACATACACGTCGATGACACTAGTGTACTAGCACAACAGATGCCTGACTAAAGGCCTGACCTGTCCACTGTGACTACCTATGTCATGGGCACATGTGACACCCCCCTAACCCACCCAGAGGCAGAGCTGCAACCAATACCATCAGTGGTCACAGACAAAAGCTGGTAGCAGGGACAAGGCAGACAGTTGTAGAGGACACATACCAGACAGTTGACACATATTTGCATCTCAGCCGAAGTAATGTCAAATCAGCTCTGCCCTGGAGTCAGTTGCACCTCATCATCCTTCTCTTCATCCCTCCCCATGTCCCCTTCATCAGCCACTGGTACAGCTACCACCTCCTGTGCATCCAGCAATGGAATCTGATGCCTCAGGGCCAGATTGTGCAGCATGCAGCAGTCCACAATGATCTGGCACACCTTCTGTGGGTTGTAGAGCAGGGCGCCCCGAAGATATGCAGACACCGGAATCTATCCTTCAGCAGGCTGAAGCCCCTCTCAATGACCCAACTAGTACGACAGTGGGCCACATTGTAATTGTCTTCTGCAGCTGAAGTTGAATGCCTCACGGGTGTCAGGAGCCAGGACAAGTTGGGATAGCCAGAGTCACCTGTGTGCACAGAGGGAGGAGGCATGTCAAGATCGGGAGTGAAATAGGGCAGGGACACAGGAGTGCAGAGAGCTGAGAGGCACACATATGCAGGGGTACGTACAGAGGATCCAGGACCGGTCTCTCGTAAGTGGTGCCATCATTTGTGGGACGCTGCTGTTCCGCAGGATGAAGGAATCATGCACAGATCCTGGGTACCTGGCCATCACTTGGGAGATGTATTGGTCTGCGAGACACACCACCTGCACATGAACCGAACTAACGTTTTTGTGGTTCCTATAGACCTGTTCACTCCTCCTGGGTGGCACTAGGGTAATGTGTGTGCCATCAATGGCCCTAATGTCATGAGGGATGTGCGCCACACCGTAAAATGCAGCCTTGACAGTTGGCAATTTTGCACGCTGGCTGAACCGGATGTAGCTGCCCAGATATTTGAGCAGGGCACATAGTACATCCCTCAGGACGTTGCTTAACATGGCCTGCGATATCCCAGCTGCCAGGCCCACTGTGACCTGAAAGGAGCAAGGTAGTGGGGGACTGACAACACCTGCACTGTGGGAGGGATGGCATTGGGATGGCAAATAGCAGGCAACAGAGCCACCAGTTCCATAATGGTCACACGGTTCAGGTGATAGATCTGGATGACGTGACTCTCCACCAGGGTGGCAAGATTGACAAGGGGCCTGTACACCGGTGCATTCCTCATCCTCAACCTTACACTGTCCCTGGGAACAGGAGAGAGTTGTAATTCTGTTGTGCACCCTAGACTGTGTTGACAATGTTGATGTGGCCACAGGTCATCAAATGTCACCCATGACGCACTAACAGTTCACACACATTACACATTGGACATGTAAAATGGCAGCCGCCTGTCTGTTTGCATGGGACAGGTGAAAGTTAGATCATCCTGCCAGCGCAACATGTCATGGTGGCAGGCGGTCACGATCGCCCTGCAACTCACCATTGGTTAACACTGTTGCCTATGAGAGGCAGGAGCTAATGGTGATTGCCGCCGGCGTTGACGGTGATGTCCGCGGCAGCTGTGACCGCCTTTTCATGTGTTCCTGCTCACTTGACTCCTGAACGTCGTTCATTGAAGACCTCCACTGCTTGTGCTGCTGTGTTCTGACTCAGGTAGCCAGGATGCCACGCCCTGCAGGAGATAAGGCTCCAGCCTTCACCCAGGAAGAGTTGGAGCAGCTTGTAAACAGGGTCCTGTCCCTGTATGGACAGTTGCATGGGGCACCAGAGCAGAAGGTGAGCCTAATGTCATTGTCCTGTGTTTGAGTTGTGCGCATGGGGGCCTTGGTAGGTGGCAGTGTGTCTGGAGTATGGACATGGGTGAGGGGCCTAAGGCTAAGTTGGGGGACAACGTGTGGGTGTGGGAGTGTGATGTGTGCTGTCCACTTCTGCCCTATTCTACATGACTGTGTCCTTCTGTCTGTGTCACCCATGCAGGTCAGTGCCCATCAGGGGATTTGGCGAGCCATCGCCAAGCAAGTGTGGACCCTGGGGGTCCATGCCTGGCAGAGCACACACTGCAGAAAGTGGTGGGAGGACCTGGGACGCTGGGCCCAGAAGAACATGGAGGCCTAGGTGGGGACATCCTCCCAACGAGGGAGGGGTGCCTGTCGGACCCTAATCCCCCTAATGGCCTGTATATTGGCGGTGGCCTACCCTAAGATGAATGGGTGCTTGAGGGCAGCAGTCACATGGGGGTAAGTACTCACTTTCATTTGCTATAATGTTGCCATAGTGGCTCTGGGTGGGCACCATTGGGTAGCTGCAGTGTGGGTGCTTGGTACAATGATGTCCACTATGGGTAGTGTCCATCTGGGCAGTATTGTTATCACAGGTGTGCGCACTGCCATGCAGTCAGTGGTAGCAGGGCAGCTTCCTCTACTGTAGAAACTGTGTTGCCACCTACTAGCTAGATGTGCTTGCCAGCTCATGGCCACAGGATGATTGGACCTGAGGTGTCAGGCCATTGTGATTAGTCCTTGCCAACCCCTGTGCCAGGGGTGGATTCCCGGACCTCAATCAGCTGGCAGGTACTGCATGCGTAGCAGGTTAGGGTGTGCCAAGTGGTCACAGTGCTAATTGACAATAGACAAGTAGGCCTGCCAACTAGCCAAGCAGGATTCTGTTGGGTGTGCAGACCATTACATGCCTGTCTGAAGGGCCACGGGTAGTGGCCAGGTACTGGACAGGTGTGGCGGGTATGCCACTCCTGATGTACATGTTTGCATCAGACCATCAGCAGTTGACATGTGCATAGTTGTGGTTCCCCCATGGCCTTCCCTAGTTGTAAGATGTGCAGGGGCGGGCATAGTGTATTATGTCATGGCATCAAATAATGATGCTCTACCCAGTGTTACTGCTGTGATGGCATTGACCGATTGAACCCTGTCTCTCTCTCTCTCCCTCGAGGTCCTCCTATGCCTTTGTGTGCATCAGCATCATCTGGCAAAGGAGAAGGTTCACTGGTGAGTGGTGAAGCTGCAGCCCAAGGGACCCAGGAGGATGATACCAGCGGAGCCGAGGGGACCAGTGGGATGGAGGGCGAGGCTAGTCTCATGAGGGAGACCGGACCAACCACTACATCTTCTGATTCCTCCTCTGATGGAGGCTCCATGGCAGTGGCAGACCCATCTGGGACCATACCAGCACCATCCCTGTCCTCCATACCCCTTACCAGCACTGCCCTCCCTGTAGATCCCCACCAAGTTGCCTGTGCCCGCTCAACCAAGAGGGTGGGCATCTCTTTCATCACAGGCATCTCTGCCCTTGCCCCAGTTAGCCCTGTTGCCCTCAATGAGGAAGGTATTGACCTTCGGTGATCCATTGCTGTGGGGCAGACAAGTATTGTGAATGCCATCCAGGGACTGGCATCCCAGATGCAACACACCAATGCGTTCCTGGAAAGCATTCACAGAGCCATGTATGGCCTACAGAGAGCATTTCAGGCTGTGGCCTCCTCTTTAATGGCAGCCATTGTCCCTTCTTCTTCTGTCCCCCCTCCAGCTACCTGTTCCCATACCCAAATCTCTCTCCCCTCACCCATCAAAGGCCCACCTACTGACACACATACATCCACATCAACAGACATGGTAAGCAAGGACAGACATAAGAACCACAAAGGCCACCACCGCCATGCACACACACAACAGACACATGCAGACATGACAACATCCACAGCCTGCACTGAATTCCCCACCACCTCCCCCCTCACAGTCAGTACACCTCTCACACCTGCAGTCAGCACCACATCAGTCACTGATCCTGCCACATGTGCCCTCACTGCCACCGTCACCACATTATCTGCCCCCTTCATGCACCCCATACACACTGCCGCAGACCGCACAACTGTCAACACACCCACATGCAGCACATCCACCCTACCTGCAGACACCACCCCAATATACACTAACACGGCCCCAGCACACACATTTCATTCTCCCACGCACCTGCACCCAAGGCACCTCCACGTACACCACACAACCATGCCCACTCCCTCCACTCTCAAGCATCCTTACCTTGACCTTCCTTGTGTCCCCAAAAATGTTTTCCTCCAAGAGTTTTCCCTGTTCTTCACCACTGCCCCAGTCCCTGTTTCCCCAAGCGCCCTGCTACCCTTCCAAGGCCCCAGCCTTCCACCTTCCAGTCTACCACTGCGCCTTGTCTTCCCCTCCACCACCTGCCACTTCTGCCCCTGCCCATCCACCGCTCCTCCTGCCAAAACCAAGCCCATGCACACTCCATCCACTTCTAACCCCTCCCCCAAGGGAAAGCCCAAGGTTCCCACATCCAAATCCACCCCATAGGACCTCCCCTCCAAGCCCAAAGCCCCTCCGCCTCACCCCCCTCCCCCTTGATGTGCCTGCAAACCCCATTGATGCCCCTGCCCGGTGGAGGCCTGATCCTTGCACTCAGGGGTCAAGTTGGGGTGTCACCTTGTGCCCAGTGTGCTCGGGGCACTGTGAACTTTTGGACTGGCCTGTGTGTACATAGTTTAACCATTTATAATAAATCTGCACCACAACACCATTGGTGTTGATGGCACCTTGTAGGAGGCTTGCCTGGCTTTTAGTTGGTACCTGATGGTACTTACACCTTGTACCAGGTCCAGTTATCCCTAATTAGTAGATTAGTAGTGTTCTAGCAGCTTAGGCTGATAGAGGTAGCTATAGCAGAGCAACGTAGGCTGAACTAGGAGACATGCAAAGCTCCTACTATATCACTTATATCATATAGGTACTATATCATAAGAAACACAATACTCAGGGTTACTAAAAATAAAGGTACTTTGTTTTAGTGACAATATGCCAAAAATATCTCAGAGGATATACTCTCTTAGGAGGTAAGTAAAATACACAAAATACACACAAACCAAAATCAGGTAAGTAAAACAGTCAGAAAGTAGTGCAAACACTGTAGAATACAATAGGATGCAATAGGCCTAGGGGCAACACAAACCATATACTAAGAGAGTGGAACGTGAACCACAAATCGACCCCTAGGCTTGTAATAGTGTTTAGAGGGTCGCTGGGAGTGTAAGAAAACACTAAAGGTGTCCAAGATACCCCACCCCAAGACCCTGAAAAGTAGGAGTGAAGTGCTTCTTCTTCCCCAGAAACACACTAAACTTGTGATAGAGGATTTTGCAAAGACCACAACAGACTGCAAAGCACTGAAGACGGATTCCTGGACCTGAGGACCTGCAAACGAAGGGGACCAAGTCCAAGAGTCGTCAAAGTGTCTGGGGGGGCAGGAGCCCACTAAACCCCAGATGAAAGTCAATCAATCAATCAAATCAATCAAAAAAAATTGTAGAGCCCGCTACTTACCCGTGAGGATCTCAAGGCGCTGGGGGTGGAGGGAATAATGGGGGGGCAGGGAGGGTGACTGATCGAACAACCATGTCTTGAGGTTCTTTCTGAAGAGCAGGAGGTCCTTGGTTTTGCAAAGGTTGGTGGGGAGGGAGTTCCAGGTTTTGGGGGCGAGGTAGGAGAAGGACCTGCCTCTTGTGGTGGTGCGTTGGATGCGGGGGACTGTGGCTAAGGCGAGGTCGGCTGATCGGAGGTTGCGTGTGGAAGTTCACTCTTTCGTTGAGGTAGGTTGGGCCGGTGTTGTGGAGGGATTTGTGTGCGTGGATGAGGATCTTGAATGTGATTCTCTTGTCTATGGGGAGCCAGTGAAGGGATTTGAGGTGTGGTGAGATTCGTTCGTGGCGGGGGAAGCCAAGGACGAGGCGTGCGGCTGTGTTCTGGATTCTGTAGAGTTTGCGTTTGAGTTTGAGTGTGGTGCTGGCGTATGGGGCGTTACAGTAGTCCAGTCTGCTGCTGATGAGTGCATGGGTGACTGACTTCCTGGTTTCTGGGGGAATCCATTTGAAGGATTTTTTTAGAGTGTGGAGAGTGTGGAAGCAGGAGGAGGTTAGAGCATTGAGAGGGAGGGGTCCAGGATGATGCTGAGGTTGCATGCGTGGTTTGCGGGGGTGGGTGCGGGGCCTAGGGCGGTGGGCCACCAGGAGTCGTCCCATGTGGTTTTGTTGGGGCCGAAGATGATGATCTCTGTTTTGTTTGAGTTGAGCTTGAGGTGGTTTGTGGTCATCCAGTTGGTGGTGTCGAGGAGAGCAACGTGTAGGTTGGTTTTGGCAGTGGTGGGGTTGCGGGTGAGGGAGAGGATGAGTTGGGTGTCATCTGCATAGGAGAGGATAGTGATTCCGTGTGCTCGGAGGATGTTGGCTAGGGGGATCATGTAGATGTTGAAGAGTGTGGGGCTGAGGGAGGACCCTTGGGGGACTCCGCAGGTGGTCTCAGTAGTGTTGGAGTTGAAGGGTGGACTCTCTGGGTCCGGTCGGTGAGGAAGGAGGTGAGCCAGTCTAAGGCTTTGTGGCGAATTCCTATGTTGTGGAGGCGTGTGTGGAGTGTGTGGTGGTAGATGGTGTCAAAGGTTGTGGAGAGGTCTAGGAGGAGGAGTGCCACGGTCTCGCCTTTGTCGACTTTGGTCCTGATGTCGTCGGTGCATGCTATGAGGTTGGTTTCCGTGCTGTGGTTCTTGCGGAACCCGGATTGTGAGGGGTCAAGAGTGTTGTTTGCTTTGAAGAAGTGGGATAGGCGGGCATTGACTAATTTCTCTGCAACCTTGTCGGGGAAAGGGAGGAGAGAGATGGGGCGGTAGTTGGAGAGGATCTCCGGGTTGGCTTGTTTTTTTTTTAGGAGAGCGGTGATTTCCGCGTGCTTCCAGGGGTCTGGGTAGGTGGCAGAGTCGAAAGAGGAGTTGATTATGTTGTAGAATATGGGGGTGATGGTTGGGCTGGCTTTGTTGTAGATGCGATGTGGGCAGGGGTCGGAGGGGATCCGGAGTCCATGGAGTTCATGGTTTATTCGATTTCTTCGTGTGTGGTGGGGGTCAGGTGGAGAGTGTGTTTGCGGGGTCAAGAGTGGGGGTTGGGTTGGGTGAGTGAGGGGTGTGTGTGGTGGGTGTGTGGGGTATGAAGCTGTTGTGGATGTTCAGGATTTTGTGGAGGAAGTGGTTGGAAAGGGCGTCACAAAGGGGCTGTGTGTGTGCGGGGTCTATGTTGCTGGCTTTGGGTTTGGCAAGTTCATTGATGATGGTGAAGAGTTCTTTGCTGTTTTGAGAGTTGTTGTCAAGATGTGTCTTGTAGTGATCTCTTTTGGCGGTGCGTATGAGTTGGTGATGGGTGCGAATGGTGGTTTTGAGGGTGGAGAAGTTGGTTGTGGAAGGTTCCAGTCGCCATATTTTCTCAGCTCGGCGGCATTTGCGCTTGGAGTCTTGCAGTTCAGGGGTGAACCGTGGGGCGTTCTTGATGTTGCGGGTGGCGATGTGTTTTCTGAGAGGAGCTAGTGTGTCTGCGTAGGAGGTGATCCATTTGAAGAGATTGTGGTGCAAAATGGCTGCCTCTGGATGGAAGAAGCCAAAGATTCTGCAACAACTAAAGGTGCAAGGAACTTCTCCTTCATTTAGAAGATGTCCCACGGAGTGCTGGAGGATGCAGAGTTTTTTTTTTGGCAAAAGACCTCAAACAAGCGTTGCTAGCTGCAGAGGTCGCGGTTAAAGAAAAAGGGTGCTGCCCAGGCCCAGGAAGGACCAGGATCTCACCATTTGGGAGAGGAGACAGAGGGGGCCCTCAGCAAGTTAGAGAGCCCATGCACAAGAAGGTAGAACCCATAGAAGTCCTTGAACATGGGTTCAAGAAGACTGAGCATGGCAGTCATCTCAACACTACAAAAGAGGGTTCCACGAAGCCAGAGGTGAACTCAGGGAGTTGAGCAATGCAGGGCAGAGTGCTGGGGACGTGGGCTTGGCTGTGCACAAAGGATTCCTTGGAAAGGTGCACAGAAACCATAGTAGCTGCAGTTCCCATGGTGCACAGGATTACTGTCTGGAGAAGGGAGGCAAGGACTTACCTCCTCCAAATTTGGACAATCGGACCACTGGACAGTCTGGGTCACTTAGGTCCACCACCTGTGCTCCAGGGGCCACGCTCGTCAGGATGAGAGGAGTCCCAGAGTACCAGTGATGCTGAATTTTGGTGTCTACTGGAGCGGGGGGAAGAGTCCGTCAACCCACGGGAGATTTCTTCATGGCTTCCAGTGCAGGATGAAGGCAGGCAGCCCCCAAAGCACGCAGCACCAGGAAACAGTTGAGAAAGCCAGCAGGATTAGGCGCTACAATGTCACTGGAAGTCTTCTTGCTACTTTGTTGTAGTTTTTCCGGCGTCTTGGAGCAGTCAGTGGTTGATCCTTGGCAGAAGTCGAAGAGGGAGATGCAGAGGAACTCTAATGAATTCTTGCCAGTCGTTATCTGAGGAAAAGCCCACTGGAGAGACCCTAAATAGCCCTCAGAGGAGGATTGGCCACCTAGTCAGGTAAGAACTTGTCAGGAGGGGTCTCTGACGTCACCTGCTGGCACTGGCCACTCAGAGGCCTCCAGTGTGCCCTCACACCTCTGGATTCAAGATGGCAGAGGTCTGAGACACACTGGAGGACCTCTGGGCACCACCCCTGGGTTAGTGATGGACAGGGGATTGGTCACTCCCCTTTCCTTTGTCCAGTTTCGCACCAGATCAGGGACTGGGGGTTCCTTGAACCGGTGTAGACTGGCTTATGCAAGGAGGGCACCATCTGTGCCCTTCAAAGCATTTCCAGAGGCTGGGGGAGGCTATTCCTCCCCAGCCCTTAACACCTATTTCCAAAGGGAGAGGGTGTAACACCCTCTCTCAGAGGAAATTCTTTGTTCTGCCTTCCTGGGACTAGGCTGCCCAGACCCCAGGAGTGCAGAACCCTGTCTGTGGGGTGGCAGCAGCGGTAGCTGCTAAGAAAACCCCAGAGAGCTGGTTTGGTAGTACCCGGGGTCCATAGTGGAGCCCTGGAGATGCATGGGATTGGCACCCCAATATCATATTTGGCATGGGGGGACAATTCCATGACCTTAGACATGTTGCATGGCCAAATTCGGAGTTACCATTGTGAAGCTAAATATAGGTATTGACCTATACGTAGTGCACGAGTGTAATGGTGTCCCCGGACTCACAAAGTCAGGACAAATTGCCCTGAACTATGTGGGGGAACCTTTGCTAGTGCAAGGGTGCCCTCACACTTACTAACTTTGCACCTAACCTTCAGCATGTGAAGGTTAGACATAGAGGTGACTTATAAGTTACTTAAGTGCAGTGTAAAATGGCTGTGAAATAACGTGTGCGTTATTTCACCCAGGCTGCAGTGGCAGTCCTGTGTAAGATTTGTCTGAGCTCCCTATGGGTGGTAAAAGAAATGCTGCACCCCATAGGGATCTCCTGGAACCCCAATACCCGGGTACCTAGGTACCATATACTAGGGAATTATAAGGGTGTTCCAGTGTGCCAATTAGAATTGGTGAAAATAGTCACTAGCCTATAGTGACAATTTTTAAGGCAGAGACAACATATGCACTGAGGTTCTGGTTAGCAGAGCCTCAGTGACACAGTTAGTCACTACACAGGTACACACATTCAGGCCACAAACTATGAGCACTGGGGTCCTTGCTAGCAGGATCCCAGTGAGACAGGCAAAAACAAACTTACATACATGTAAAAATGGGGGTAACATGCCAGGCAAGATAGTACTTTCTTACACAACACCCCCCCAAACGAGAGACAATAACGCTAACCTTGCCCAGATGAGTCTTCATTGTCTAAGTGGAAATACCTGGAGAGTCCATCTGCATTGGAGTGGGTACTCCCAGGTCATTGTTCCACTGTATAGTCCATTCCCATTAGGGAGATGGACCACCTCAGCAATTTAGGGTTTTCACCTTTGATTTGTTTAAGCCATAATAGAGGTGTGTGGTTTGTCTGAACAATAAAGTGAGTACCTAACAGGTATGGTCTTAACTTTTTCAGTGCCCAGACCACAGCAAAGGCCTCCCTCTCTATGGCAGACCAACGCTTTTCTCTAGGGGTCAACCTCCTGCTGATAAAAGCAACAGGTTGATCCTGGCACTCAGTGTTAAGCTGTGATAGAACTGCCCCTACCACTAATTCAGAAGCATCAGTCTGGACTATGAATTTCTTGGAGTAACAAGGGCTTTTTAGGACAGGTGCAGAGCACATGTCCTGTTTGAGCTCATCAAAAGCCTTTTGACAGCTACCTGTCCACAGTACCTTTTTAGTCATCTTTTTGCTGGTGAGGTCATTAAGAGGGGCTGCAATGGAGCCATAGTTCTTAAAGAACCTCCTATAGTACCCTGTGAGGCCTAGGAAGGGTCTCACTTGGGTTTGAGTTGTAGGGGGAGCCCATTCCATAATGGTCTGGATCTTCCCCTGCAGTGGTGCAATCTGTTCCCCACCTACCAGGTGGCCCAGATAAACTTCTTTCCCCTGCCCTATCTGGCACTTCGAAGCCTTGATAGAGAGGCCTGCCTTTTGCAGGGCCTCCAAAACTTTCCATCGGTGGACCAGGTGATCATCCCAGGTGGAGCTAAAGGCAACTATAGCATCTAGATATGTTGCACCAAAGGCTTCCAATCCTTGCAGGACTGTATTCACCAACCTCTGAAAAGTGGCAGGTGCATTTTTCAATCCAAAGGATATAACAGTGAACTGATAGTGCCCTCTAATGGTTGAAAATGCAGTTTTTGGTTTTACAACTTCTGACAACCTAATCTGCCAACACCCTGCAGTTAAGTCAAAAGTGCTTAGATACTTGGCAGAAGCCAGTGTATCTATTAGCTCATCTGCCCTGGGTATAGGGTGAGCATCGGTTTTGGTTACTTGATTGAGACCTCTATAGTCAACACAAAACCTCATTTTCTTTTTACCATCTTTACTATGGGGTTTGGAGACAAGCACCACTAGGCTAGCCCATGGGCTCTTTCAGAAGGCTCAATCGCTCCCAGATCTAACATTTTCTGTACCTCTTGTTTTATGCAATCTCTAACATGGTCAGGCTGCCTTTAAATTTTACTTTTGACAGGTAAACTGTCTCCAGTGTCGATTGTGAGCTCACACCAGGTAGTTGTACCTGGGATCAGTGAGAAGAGGTCAGAGAACTGATCTAAGAGATTTATGCAGTTGTCCTTCTGCTCAGCAGTAAGGCAATCTGCAAGCACAACTCCCTCCACTAAGCCATCAGCTTCAGTGGTGGAGAAGAGGTCAGGGAGAGGGTCACTCTCTTCTTCCTGCCCCTCATCAGTTGCATGAGCAGGGTTAAGTCAGCCATGTCATAATAAGGTTTTAGGCGATTGACATGGAGCACCCTAAGAGGACTCCTGGCAGTGCCTAGGTCTACCAAATAGGTGACATCACCTTTCTTTTCTACTATGAGATGGGGTCCACTCCATTTGTCCTGGAGTGCTCTTGGGGCCACAGGCTCCAATACCCACACCTTCTGTCCTGGGTGGTACTGAGTCAGGACAGCCTTCTGGTCATGCCATTGCTTTTGTAGCTCTTGGCTGACCTGAAGGTTTTTACTGGCTTTTTTTCATGTGCTCAGCCATTCTGGATCTTAGGCCAAGTACATAGGCCACAATGTCTCGCTTGGGAGCTTTTAAAGGTTGTTCCCAACCCTCCTTTACAAGAGCAAGGGGACCTCTTACAGGGTGGCCAAAGGGGAGTTCAAAGGGGCTAATGCCCACTCCTTTTTGGGGTAACTACACTATAAGCAAAAAGGAGGCATGGCAACAGGACATCCCATCTCCTCCTGAGTTTTTATGGGAGTCCCATGATCATGCCTTTGAGAGTTTTATTAAACGTCTCAACCAGACCATTTGTCTGTGGATGATAAGGAGTAGTGAACTTGTAAGTTACACCACACTCCTTCCACAAAGCTTTGAGGTATGCAGACATGAAGTTACTACCTCTGTCTGATACCACTTTGTTAGGGAAAACCACTCTGGAAAATATTCCCAGGAGGGCTTTTGCCACTGCAAGAGCTGTAGTGGTCCTTAAGGGGATAGCTTCTGGGTACCTTGTGACATGGTCCACCACCACAAAGATAAACCTATTGCCAGAAGCTGTTGGAGGGTCAAGGGGGACAACTACATCAACCCTTACCCTTTCAAAGGGAACCCCAACCACAGGCAGTAGAATTAAGGGGGCCTTAGGCATGCCACTAGTCTTGTCACTGGCTTGGCAGGTCACACAGGAGCGACAAAACTCCTTAGTGTCCTCTGACATATGAGGCCAGTGAAACAATGGAACAAGTCTGTCCCAAGTTTTACTCTGGCCCAAATGCCCAGCCAAAGAAATATCATGTGCCAAAGTCAGAAGAACCTCCATATACTGCAAAGGGATGACCAATCTCCTGGCAGCTCCAGGTTTAGGGTCCCTTGACTCAGTGTAGAGGAGGTTATCTTCCCAATAGACATTATGGCTATCAGTGAAATCCCCATTCTGCTGTTTGACAGCTTGCTGTCTTAAACCCTCTAGTGTGGGACAGGTCTGCTGTGCCACACTCAGGTCTTCCCTAGCAGGTCCCCCTGAACCCAAAAGCTCAGCAGTGTCTGCTGCCAGCTCACCTGGTGTAGGTTCTGCACAGGGAGAGGATTCCTCTTCCTCAAAAGGGGAATCTTCTGGAGAACGAGGGATAGTGGGCAAAGATTTACCCTTTCTACCCCTAGCTTTTGGGAGCACTTGGTCCATTGTTCCAGGATCCAAGATTCCCTGTCCTCTTTGCTTCAGAGCCTGAGCCCTTGTGAGAGCAAAGATATGCCCTGGAATACCCAGCATTACTGCATGAGCCTCCAACTCCACTTCAGCCCAATCTGATGTATCCAAATCATTGCCTAGTAAGCAGTCTACAGGTAAATCAGTGGCTATCACAACTTTCTTCGGACCAGTAACCCCCCCAGGTGAGATTTACAACAGCCATGGGGTTGCGAAGAGTGTTGTTATGAGCATCAGTCACTTGGTACTGCTGACCAAGTAGGTGTTGATCATGGTGAACCAGTTTCTCAATCACCATAGTGACACTGGCTCCTGTATCCCTGTAGGCCTCAACCTCAACACCATTTATTAGGGGAAGTTTCTTGCACTTACCCATATTAAGGGGACAAGCAACCAAGGTGGCAAAGTCAATACCACCATCAACAACTAAAACAGCCTCTGTGGTCTCCCTGACAAGACCAGCCCCAACTACATTACCAATGGTGAGCCCAGCTATACCCTTTGATTGGCTATTTGTAGTATTCTTCCCACCACCACTGCTATTACTAGGGGCACTAGAGGATGCAGTTGGGGTTGTGGTAGTGGGAGCCTTGGTGTTTTTCTTTGGACACGTGGAATCACTTGCCCACTGGCCTTTACTTTTACATAAATAACACCATGGCTTCTATTGATTGTTAGAAGATGATTTGGACCCACCTCCCCCAGAGGATTTTTGTCGGGCCGATGAAGACTTAGAATGTTTTTTACCTTTGTCCCCACCCTTGTCAGGTGACTTACCATCCTTCTTCTTGCTATCCTTGTCACCCCCTGTATGAGCTTTTCTGCTCACTCTTGTTCTGACCCATTTGTCTTCCTTTTTTCACAATTCTTGGGGAGAGGTCAGATCTGAGTCTATCAAGTACTGATGTAGCAAGTCAGACACACAATTATTCAAAATATGCTCTCTCAAAATAGGGTTATGTAGGCTTTCATAGTCAGTCACCTTACTGCCATGTAACCATCCCTCCAAGGCCTTCACTGAACAGTCTACAAAATCTGTCCAGTCTTGAGAGGACACTTTTCTGGTATCTCTGAACTTCATCTTGTATTGTTCAGTGGTTAAGCCAAATCCATCTAAGAGTGCATCTTTCAAAACGTTGTAGTTGTTGGTATCACTCTCTCTGACAGTAAGGAGCCTATCCATACCCTTTCCAGTGAAAGATAGCCACATTATATCAGCCCATTGCCTTTGAGGGACCAACTGTACCACATAGGTCCTCTCAAGTGCAGCAAGCACTTGTTTATGTCATCCCCCTACTTGTAAGGGAGGACAATTTTTTGCAGGTTTCTTGAATCTGTTTCTCTTACAGGATGACTATCAAGAACACTGCTGCTGCCACCATGGGGAACTAACCCCAACTTCTGTCTCTCCCTCTCTACGGCTAGAGACACCCTGTCTAAGGCCACCTGCTGCTGTTTCAGCTTCAGTCTGGCCTCTTCCCACCTCAGCTTTCTGATTTCCCTGTCTAGGGTGTCATCCTCAGGGTGGGAGGCTTAGGAATTCTCTGACACAGAGGTAATGTGGGAATTGGCAGAAGTGGACCTGTCTCTAACTGCCTGACCTCTAGTTACCTGGCCTTTTGGAGTGAAGGGTGCCCTACTGATGTGTGACCCCGTCCCATTACCAGCTTCACTAGATGGCCTGTTAGCTGACAGGTATTTAGAGGGCCCCCCCCAGAGTCCTCAGGGCCCTCCCCTGATTCTACCTGGGTACCCTCCTCCTCTACCTCCCGATCCTGGGACGGGCCAGACTGGTTTTGGTCACTTTCTAGGAGAAGGCTAAGGAGAAGATCTTTGGTAGGCTTCTTACCAATACTTAAACTTCTTTCTATGCAGAGACCCCTCAAACTTTTAAAGTTTAAATTGCCATAAGTTGTCTGGACAACTTTAGGAGTGGTCTCTACTACATACATAGTTGCAAGAAAGAGTTTAGGAGAGAGAGAAAAATGTTTAGAAACTTTTAAGGAAAAGAGAAGAACTTTTTCAAACGTTTCTAAACTTTTTAGAAAGTTTTTAGAAAGAGAGTTAGACTGTTTAGGTTAACTGTGTATATTTTTAAGTATTTGGAATATGTTTTTCGTACGAAAAGCACCAATGACAAAGTGGTAAAGCAGTTACAAGTACTTATCCCACCGCTGCACCACCAATGTAGGAGGCTGGCCTGGTTTATAGTGGGTACCTGATGGCACTTACACCTTGTGCAAGGTAGTTATCCCTTATTAGTAGATTAGTAGTGTTCTAGCAGTTTTGGCCCGAGAGAAGTAGCTATAGCAGAGCAGCTTAGGCTGAACTAGGAGACATGCAAAGCCTCTACTATACCACCTACATCTTATAGGTACTATATCATAAGAAACACAATACTCAGGGTCACTAAAAATAAAGGTACTTTATTTTAGTGACAATGTGCCAAAAATATCTCAGAGGATATACTCCCTTAGGAGGTTAGTAAAATACACAAAATATACACACAAACCAAAATCAGGTAAGTAAAACAGTCAGAAAGTAGTGCAAACACTGTAGAATACAATAGGATGCAATAGGCCTAGGGGCAACACAAACTATATACTAAGAAAGTGGAATGCGAACCACGAATAGACCTCTAGGCCAGTGTAGTGTGTAGAGGGTCACTGGGAGTGTAAGAAAACACTAAGGGTGTCCAAGATACCCCACCCAAGACCCTGAAAAGTAGGAGTGAAGTGCTGCTACTTCCCCAGAAACACACTAAAATCGTGATAGAGGATTTTGCAAAGACCACATCAGACTGCAAAGCACTGAAGACTGATTCCTGGACCTGAGGACCTGCAAAGGATGGGGACCAAGTCCAAGAGTCGTGAAAGTGTCCGGGGGGCAGGAGCTCACTAAACCCTGGATAAAGGTGCAAAATGGCTGCCTCTGGATGGAAGAAGCCAAAGATTCTGCAACAACGAAAGGTGCAAGGAACTTCTTCTTCGTGCAGAAGATGTCCAACGGAGTGCTGGAGGGTGTAGAGCCCATGCACAAGAAGGTAGCACCCGCATAAGTCCTTGAACATGGGTTCAAGAAGAATGAGCATGGCGGTCGTCTCAACACTACAAAAGAGGGTCTCAAGAAGCCGGAGGTCAACTCAGGGAGTTGAGCAATACAGGACGGAGTGCTGGTGACCTGGGCTTGGCTGTGCATGAAGGATTCCTTGGAAAGGTGCACAGGAGCTCTAGCAGCTACAGTTCCCATGGTGCTCAGGATGACTATTTGGAGAGGGGAGGCAAGGACTTACCTCTTCCAAATTTGGACAGTCGGACCACTGGACAGTCTGAGTCACTTGGGTCCACCACCTGTGTTCCAGGGGCCACGTTCATCAGGATAAGAGGGGTCCCAGAGTACTTGTGACGCTGAAATTTGGTGCCTGCTGGAGCAGGGGGAAAATTCCGTCAATCCACGGGAGATTTCTTCATGGCTTCCAGTGCAGGATGAAGGCAGGTAGCCCCCAAAGCATGCACTACCAGGAAACAGTCGAGAAAGCCGGCAGGATTGCAGGAAACAGTCGAGAAAGCCAGCAGGATTAGGTGCTACAATGTCTCTGGTAGTCTTCTTGTTACTTTGTTGTCGTTTTGCAGATGTCCTGGAGCAGTCAGCGGTTGATCCTTGGCAGAAATCGAAGAAAGAGATGCAGAGGAACTCTGATGAATTCTTACAAGTCGTTATCTGAGGAAAAGCCCACAGGAGAGACCCTAAATAGCCCTCAGAGGTGAATTAGCCACCGAGTCAGGTAAGCACCTATCAAGAGGGGTCTCTGACATCACCTGCTGGCACTGGCCACTCAGAGGCCTCCAGTGTGCCCTCACACCTCTGGATTCAAGATGGCAGAGGTCAGAGACACACTGGAGGAGCTCTGGGCACCACCCCTGGGGTGGTGATGGACAGGGGAGTGGTCACTCCCCTTTTCTTTGTCCAGTTTCATGCCAGAGCAGGGCTGGGGGTTCCCTGAACCGGTGTAGACTGGCTTTTGCAAGGAGGGCACCATCTGTGCCCTTCAAAGCATTTCCAGAGGCTGGGGAGGCTACTCCTCCCCAGCCCTTAACACCTATTTCCAAAGGGAGAGGGTGTAACACCCTCTCTCAGAGGAAATTCTTTGTTCTGCCTTCCTGGGACTAGGCTGCCCAGACCCCAGGAGAGCAGAACCCTGTCTTTGGGGTGGCAGCAGCAGTAGCTGCAGAGAAAACCCCAGAGAGGTGGTTTGGCAATACTCGGGGTCCATAGTGGAGCCCCGGAGATGCATGGGATTGGCACCCCAATACCAGATTCCATGATCTTAGACATGTTACATGGCCATATTCAGAGTTACCATTGTGAAGCTACATATAGGTATTGACCTATATGTAGTGCATGCTTGTAATGGTGTCCCCGCACTCACAAATTCAGGGGAAATTGCCCTGAACTATGTGGGGACACCTTTGCTAGTGCAAGGGTGCCCTCACACTTAGGGGGTCATTCTGACTTCGGCGGGCGGCGGAGGCTGCCCGCCAAAGTTCCCCCGACAGAATACTGCAGCGCGGTCAAAAGACCGCTGCGGTAATTCTGAGTTTCCCGCTGGGCCGGCGGGCGACCGCCAGAAGGCCGCCCGCCCGCCCAGCGGGAAACCCCCTTCCACGAGGATGCCGGCTCCGAATGGAGCCGGCGGAGTGGAAAGTGTGCGACGGGTGTAGTTGCACCCATCGCCATTTTCAGTGTCTGCTGTATGCAGACAATGAAAATCTTTGTGGGGCCCTGTTAGGGGGCCCCACGACACCCGTTCCCGCCAGCAAGGTTCTGGCGGTCAAAACCACCAGAACCAGGCTGGCGGGAAGGGGGTCGGAATCCCCATGGCGGCGCTGCCTGCAGCGCCGCCATGGAGGATTCCTCAGGGCAGGGGAAAACCGGCTGACCGCGGCTTTACCGCTGCGGTCAGAATTGGCCTGGATGCACCGCCAGCCTGTTGGCGGTGCATCCGCGGTCCCCGGCCCTGGCGGTCTATGACCGCCAGGGTCGGAATGACCCCCTTAGTATCTTTGCACCTAACCTTCAGCAAGTGAAGGTTAGACTTATAAGGTACTTAAGTGCAGTGTAAAACGGCTGTGAAATAATGTGTGCGTTATTTCACCCAGGCTGCAGTGGCAGTCCTGTATAAGATTTGTCTGAGCTCCAAATGGTGGCAAAAGAAATGCTGCAGCCCATAGGGATCTCCTGGAACCCCAATACCCTGGGTACCTAGGTACCATATACTAGGGAATTATAAGGGCATTCCAGTGTGCCAATTAAAATTGGTGAAAATGATCACTAGCCTATACTGACAATTTTAAAGGCAGAGAGAGCATATGCACTGAGGTTCTGGTTAGCAGAGCCTCAGTGACACAGTTAGTCACTACACAGGTACACACATTCAGGCCACAAACTATGAGCACTGGGGTCCTGGCTAGCAGGATCCCAGTGAAACAGGCAAAAACAAACTTACATACATGTAAAACTGGGGGTAAAATGCCGGGTAAGATGGTACTTTCCCACATACCTACCTTATCGTGGCTTTCCTTCCACATGTATGTGTGATGGTTGTGGGTTTTAGTGTGGATGTATGTGTGTGTGTGTTGTTACGGGTGTTTGTTTGCATGTGTGTTTGGGCATGGCTTCCCGTGTTCTGTGTGTGTTGTGTGTGTGTACTAACATCGTTCCCTCCAGTGTGTGCTAGGCTGGTGAACTTAGGGTTGGTATCTTGGTCACCGTCGCTGGTCCAGGAGTTTCATGGCCAGGTAGAGCATTGGGAAGAGTTGCATTTTTCTGGTGCCATGGTACCTACGGACATGCCTGTGTTCCTGAAGGTTCCTTTTTATAGTGTTCTTTTCCACCAGGCTTTTGATGGTGGTGGATCTGCCCTGGAAATCCTGGTGTGTGCAACCTCGTAATGTGGTTGTGGGATACTACCTGACCACCGGCCTGAGGATGGCTGCCGCCTGCCACACCGCCCCCTTTGCGGTCTGAACGGTAACTTGGCTGTGTTCTGCAGGTGCCTTCCCAGTATTTGTGATATGTCGGTCTTCACCACCGGGCCGACGGTGGTGCGACCGCCAACACCACCACACCGGTCCGCTCACCGCCATACTCGTAATGAGGCTCAAAGTGACAAGTTCCAAAGTAGTTTAGGTCATGCTAAGCTGCCATGCAGGTCTTTTAAATAGTCAATGCATTATGCAAAGTTAATTTGCACCAAGTGAAAGTGGAGAGGTGTCTAAAATGAGCAGCACAACATTGGCAGAACCCACTGTTGCAAGGCTGGAATAGGCAGACGTAGTGAGGTCAACTTAAGCCAAATGCATCAGCCCACTGGCAAAGAAAAAAGAAAATTATTATCAATTTATTAGATTATTTTATCTGAGAAAAACACAAAATGTGTGTTGATATAATACTGTAGAATTTTCAGGAACTATGGCCCTCATTGTGACATTGGCAGTCAGCTAACTGCAACGCTGGCGATGGCTGCAGTACCATCGCCAGGCCGGTGGTGAAGACTGCCAAAATATGACCATGGCGTTGAACCCTCCCATAGATAGGCAATGTACCACCTGAGCCACCAGTGCGGTCTGCCACTGACCACGGCAGTAGGCATCATCAGGCAGGCGAAAGACAATGACTTGCCCACCATATTATCACATAGCAGACCGCCAGGATTTCCCGGGTGGGATCACCACCACCAGAAGCCTTGTGGAAGCACATTGTATAAAAGGAGACACACCTCCAGGGACAAAGAGGAGTCCGCGGCCACCATGGATCCCGAACTGGAAGTCATGCCGGTGCTGTACCACGCATCGGCAGTCCAGGGGCACCAACGCCGACGATGACGGTGAGTACAGCTGCCTAGCCACTAGCACACAAGGGAGGGAGGGGAGAGTCACACATGCACAACACACACCATACACACATACCACACACCCAGAGCCATCTGCAGAGTTAATCAACATCAACATAACCCAGGAGCAAAGAAAGCCAGTACACATACCTCTGGTCCAACCACTGTAATTATGTGGGAACAGTGTCCACATACTAAAATATATACATATATACAAATATACATATGTACAGCAAGGGCCATTGGCCACTCCAAAGTTAACGAATGGACAGAGGGCAACATCCAAGGACCAACTTGGCTCCTGACAGCCCAGTCACTCCGTTGAGCAGGGGCACTATGGAGATGGTAGGCAGGCATCTCAGGGGGTAGGGGGTGGGAGGGTTCGTGGGGTTTCTTCTTGGGAGGGGGTTCCTTGGGCTTGAGTTTGGGAGTGGGGAAGGTCTTTGCCCTTCTGTTTAGGGGCAGAGGAGTGGCCTTGGGACGGAGGGATGGAGTGCCCCTCTTTTTCCCCTTATTGGCAGGTGTAGTCTAAGGGGGAGGATCAGGAGTTGACTGGGAGCTGAAGGTACTGGGCTGTGGGGGTGGGACCTTTCTCTAAATGGCAGGACAGAGGTATGGTGATGGAAGAGGAAAGGAAAAGCTTCTTAGGACCAATGAGGTAGGGTGTGGGAGGAGGATTGGGAGTGGAGGAAGACAGAGTGGTTGTAGGAGGAGGTGGTGTGCTGGACTTGGGTGCATATACACGGTCAGTGTGCGTGTGTGAGGTAGATGGCTGTTGAGTGGTAACGTTTTAGTGTCTTTGGAGGGGGACAGACAGAGTGGGAGAGGACTTACAGGATGTGTGCATGTATGTTGTGGTGGTGTCTGCAAGTGAGGTGTGTGTGCTGCATGAGGTGGTGATGGTTGTGTGGGTGACTGCGCATGTGGTGTGTGGGGTGCATGTCTGCATGTCTGCTGTTATGGAGACTGTGGGCAAGACTATACAGGTGGCAGGATCTGGAACTGATGATGAAGAGCATTTAGGTGTGAGTGCTGATGTAACTGTGAGGGAGGAGGAGAGGGGAGACAGTGGAGGCAGTGGCTGTTGTAGTATGTGCATCCGTGTACTGGCTGTGTATGTGCTTGTGCAGTGAAGTGTGGTGCCTGTGTTTGTCTGTGCGAGTCTTGTCTGTTGTTTTGGGTGTGTGCTTGTCAGATTGCATGCGTGCGTGGGATGGGTTGGAGGGAGAGAGCTATGGGATTGGGAACAGGTAGTTGGAGAGGGAACGGAAGAACTAGGGACACTGGCTGCCATCAGAGGTGAGGCCCGAGCCTGAAACGATCTCTGTAGGGCAGCCAAGCCACCGTGAATGCCCTCCAGGAAAGCATTGCATTGCTGCATCTGGGATGCCAGCCCATGGAGGGCATTCAGTATGGTTGACTGCCCTACAGAGATGGACCTCAGGAGTTCAATAGCCTCCTCACTCAGGGCAGCAGGGCTCACTGGGGCAGGGCCTGCGGTGACTGCGGCGAAGGAGATGCCCACCCTCCTGGGTGAGCAGGCACGGGCAACTCCGTGAGGGGCTACAGGAGGGCAGTGCTGGTACGGGTGGCTGCTGTACCTGAGGCTGGGATGGTCACAGAGGAGTCCACCACCACCAGGGAGCTTTAATTGGAGGAGGAATCAGAGTCTGTGTTATGACCTCCGGTCTCCGCTGTGGTGCTCCCCTCGCCTTTCGTCCCACTGGTTCCATCGGCGTTGGTGGACTCTGCCTCCTGGGTACTGTGGAATGCAGCTCCCTCTCTCGCCGGTGCCCCTGCTCCTCTGCCAGATGATGCTAATACACACATGAAGAGGATGACAGAAGGAGAAAGGGGGTGAGGGAGACAAAAGGGTCACTGGGTAAATTACAGCACCAACACCAAAGTTGGCATACACAGTAACGTCACACACAGGGATCAGCAATGAGCACTATGCATTGCACTGGCATTCAATTGGATAGATAGGGGGGAGAGGGCTATGGGACTGGGAACAAGCAGTTGGAGGAGAACAGAAGAACTAGGGACTCTGGCTGCCATCAGAGAGGAGGCCCAAGCCTGAAACGATCTCTGTAGGGCAGCCAAGCCAATGTGAATGCCCTCCAGGGACGCATTGCATTGCTGCATCTGGGATGCCAGCCCAGGGAGGGCATTCACTATGGTTGTCTGCCCCACAGAAATGGATCTCAGAAGGTCAATAGCCTCCTCACTGAGGGCAGCAGAGCTGACAGGGGCAGGGCCTGAGGTGTCTAGGACGAAGGAGACGCCCATCCTCCAAGGTTAGAGGGCACGGGCAACTGGGTGGGGGTCTACCGGGAGGGTAGTGCTGGTACGGGGGAGGTGGAAGATGACGTAGATGGGGTGGTCCCAGAGGGGTCCGCCACCACCAGGGAGCTCCCATCAGAGGAGGAATCTGAGTCTGTAGTAGCCGCTCCTTTCTCCCCTATGGTGCTCTCCTCACCCTCCAACCCACTGGTCCCCTAGGCATCTGTGCTTTCCACCTCCTGGGTCCCGTGGGCTGCAGCTCCCCCACTCACCGGTACTCCTGCTCCTTCACCAGATGATTCTAATGCACACATGGACATGATGGCAAAAGGAGAGAGGATGGGGGAGAGAGAAATAAAGGACATGGCCGAACAAGAAGGGTTGAAGAATGCACATTTGGCCTACTGAAAGCCAGGCCCAAGTGCCTCCATTTGACAAGTGGGTCCCTACGCTATGCCCCTAAGAAGGTCTGCCAGATTGTGGTGGCATGCTGCATGCTGCTCAGTTTGGCCCTGAGACACCATGTGCCCTACCTGCTGGAGGATGGGAGTTACAATGCATCTGTGACAGCAGTGGACACTGAGGACAGTGAGGAGGAGGAAGAATAGGAACATGTGGACAACAGAGCACATATCATACAGCAGTACTTCCAATGACACTCAGGTAAGACTGTAGATCTGTTCATGTCTCCATTTCTGTTGAATGCTGTTTGCCAGCTGTGTTGAGCCAATCACTGCTTTAACCTTTCAATTGATTGTCACTTATGCCTTCCCTTTTTGCAGATGTTGGTGTGGTCACAGGAGTGTACTGGTGTGATGGCTACAGACTGCTTAACAACATTTGTTTGATGGATTCACATTTCTACAGGACATTTGCACAGATGATACAGTTCATTACATTGCACATTTATGTCTGATATTGCAGTATTACTCTGGTTGTGTTCAAGGGTGTTTATTGAAGTGACAGTAATGAAGTGACAGTGCAATAGAGTAGGGTGATGGTTGAGGAAAACCACAGTGTAGTGGTCCAGTTGGTTTGGGGCACAGGTACAATGTCCATGGAGCCATAGGATGAGGAGAAATGGCAGTCCAAAGTGAACAAGGTGACTCAGTGGCACACACGGGGGACATTCTGGAGGGGCTAATTTCCTGGCGCAAAGGGAGGGGTGCTGGTGGCCTGTGGGTCCTGTGGGTCCTGTGGCAGGTCCTCCTGTACAATAGCTGCTGTAGATGTTGGTGGTTGCTGAGAGGAGTGGCTAGTCGTAGTAGGGAGCTGGTGTGCTCTGTTTCTCCCACATGGTGTTGGCCATGTCACCTAGAAACCCTACAATGGAGGCCATGTTGGCATTTAGGTTCTTGCAACTGCTGCATGACCTCCTGGTGGTGTACCCCCTGCAGCTGCTGGTTCTCCTGCATGATGGTGATGACCTGGCCCATCCTGTCCTGGGATGGCCCCAGGACATGTGTGAGTGCCTCCTGTGCAGTCGGTTCCCTGGTTCCCTGAGCCTGCCCCCCGGTGCACAGCTGACCTCCCACTGTTCCTGGTCCCCTGTGCCTGTGTCCCCTGAATGGTGTGCCCACTCCCACTTACACCAGGGCCTTCTTTGTCTTGCCTTTGTGGTGTCGACTCAGATCCCTATACAGGTGGGCACACTATTGACCGACGTGTCCTGGGGACAGGGGATTGTGAACATTGGGTGGCTGCTGTGGCATTTGAGTCGGGCCCTGTGGTGGACTAACTGTGGAATGTGGAAGCTGACTGAACTGTGGTCCCTGACGGGCCAGGGAGCTCATCCAGCTCGAAACATCCAGAGTTGCTGTTATCACTAGGGGCATCTTCTGGTGAAGGACTGGGTTGCTGTGGCACCTGCCGCGTTGATGACATTGGCTGGGGCACCTCTGGGGATGTTAGTGATTTGTTAGGGTCATTGTCTGTCACATTTTCTGCATGTCCACCTTTCCCTATGGATTTGGTGTTCTCCTCCAACCTTTGGTAGTTTATGGTGTTGGATCGTGGGGTTGGCAGTACTATATGCTGTCCATGCATTGTTGATGGGTGTGAATGCAGTGCTGGGAGGTGTGCCTGCAGTGGGTATCACATGAAGGGCTACAGATTTACGTGTGGTCATTGGGGTGATGCACTGTGTGGGATGGGGTGGGGTGTGGGGAGTCGGGTGAGAGAGTGATATGCCATGCATGAATTGGTGGAAGTAGGATAGTAATGGCGACTTACCCATGTTCAGCCCTCCAGTGACTCCAGTGAGGCCCTCAGAATGCAGGATTGCCATGACGTGCTCCTCCCATGCTGTCAGCAGTGGGGGAGGAGGTGGGGGTCCACCGCCAGTCCTCATGATGGTGACCTGGTGCCTTGATGCAATGGAACACACCCTCCCCGAGGTCATTCCACCTCTTTCGGATGTCGTCCTTTGTGCGTGGATACTGTACCACGGAGTTCACCCTGTCCACGATCTCACACCATAGCTCCATCTTCCTGACAATGGAGATCTGCTGGGCCTGTGCACCAAACAGCTGTGCCTCTACCCTGACGATTTCCTCTACCATCACCCACCACTCCTCATCTGTGAAATGGGGCTGCTTTTGTGGGGATACGTATTGTGTGTTGTGCAGAGGGTGTTCAGTGTTGTGGTAGGGTGTGTGATGTGTGATGGAGGTATAGGTGGATTTGGTGTGTGTATGCAGTTCTGTAAGGGATTGGCCTGGCAAGGCGTAACAGTCTTTTCATGTTTGCAAGGGATTGTGGGTTGTCTGGGGGGGTTTTTTATAGTGCTGTTGGTAGGTATGTAGGGTGTGTGTTTATGTGTCAGGTATGGGATTTTTGAACTCACCAATGCTGGCTTGTAGTGGTGATGGGTACCCAATTCTCCTGCAGCAGTGTGCACCTCTTTTGAATGTCCACTGTTGTGATTTGTGGGTCATAATTTGGAGGGCAGTGTTTTTCTGGCATAGCAGTGTGGGTGATGGGTCCGGCAGTTTTTTGCCATCATTGGGTCTGGCGGACTTGTGGTTGTGGCAGTTTTCTGTTGGTTTTGTGTTTGTTTGTCATAATCTGGCGGGCGGATTACCGCCTCGGTGGCGGTCTGTTGGCAGCCATCACCACAGTGGTCTTCGAAATAGACTGCCAATGTCACAATGGCCATCTATATCTTGCGTATTGCTGATTTGATGTTTACCATAGAAATAATTACTTATTATATCAGTTCAGCATGTCCTGCTCTCTGCTGTCATGGTTGCCTCTTGACCTGTTTTTTTTGGGTGAGGGTAAATATCGTTATCTTTATCAGCATTGTCATTATCAGGTGGAGGTGGTAAGCCCTTTTTCATTGCTATGTTGTTAAAAAAAGTGTAGGTGCCTATATTCTACCTCTTGTTTCTCATGTGTACTCCATTGGTCGTCGACTTTAACGAAGGACCCAAAACCTGGTCATCAGAATTCCAAAAGTACACAATATTACTGATTTTGTTTGTGTATATATGCTGTTGTAGGGCCACATGTATACCCGCATCCCAACATGGCGACTGCAGCCAGAAACTCTCTTAGATCCCCCCTTCCATACAGAAATGTCCAAACAATTGGCTGATTACTTCTTACTAAATACAACGGCATCTCGCGCTATAGAATGGGACGCCCACAAGGTGGTGATACGGGGCCACTGCCTCGCAGCCACAGTGGGAGTAAAGAAAATACTCACTAAAGAACTACAAGACTTAGAGGTCAAGCTCCGTAAAGCGGAGATCGAGGTTTCCAGAGGTGTGGCCACATTAACTGGACTGAACTCGCTTAAAGCTGCCTAAAAAGAAGCAGACACTAGACTGGGTAAGCACGACTACAGACACTACATGACACGGAAACACGCTGAGGGGGATAGATCAGGTAGACTACTGGCGTGGCTGACCCGCCAACCCTCGCAATCATCACCTATTGGTGCAATACGTTTAAGCTCCGGCGTCATTGTCAATACTCAATCTGAAATCAACTACGCCTTCTCATCATACTACTGTACTCTATATACACCTCCTCCCCCCCCATCAGTGCAGCAACTGACTGATATATTAACGTTCGTCTCTCACAACCAACATATTATAGACAATGTTACCACCTTGGACGGATCACAATAGAAGAATTGCGCGCAGCACTAACACAAATGGCACGAGGCAAAACCCCTGGCTCAGATGGCCTGCCGGTAGAGTACTTTCACTCCCACGCTACACATCTTCTGCAGCCACTCATAGAAGTATTCAATGAGGCACGTAATATATTACTATTACCGGAATCCATGCGCGAAGCTCTAATAGTTGTTCTCCCAAAAGCAGGCTGCGACCCTTTAGATGTTACATCATACAGGCCACTCTCTCTTCTCAACACAGACTGTAAACTACTGGGGAAAATACTAGCAAATAGATTACTTCCCCACCTAGAAAGTTTAATACCCTCGGACCAGACTGGTTTTATCCCTGGGAGAAGCACCTTTTTAAACATTAGAAGACTGCTTCACATAATGCACAGTAACACAGAACCAAAAGCTGTAGCCCTCTCCTTAGACACTGAAAAAGCGTTTGATACGCTGAGCTGGGATTACCTTCTACGCATGCTTCAAGCATTTGGATTTGGCCCCGATTTCTTACAATGGATCAAAACACTCTACTCTAAACCCACAGCTTGAGTTAAAAACGGTTGTGTTATCTCTGAGGCGTTTCCCATAGGCAGAGGCACCAGAAAGGGATGCCCATTATCCCCTTTATTATTCGCCATAGCTATGGAACCATTAGCAATTAAACTACACAGTTGTGCGCATCTATGGGGCATCTCCGAATCCAACACACATCATATTATATCCTTATATGCTGATGACGCCCTGATATACCTGCGTAATCACTCCACCTCCATGGCTGGGGTACTATCAATGCTGGACTCCTGTGCCCTGGCTTCTGGTCTACGCGTCAATTGGTCCAAATCAAGTACCTTTCCTCTCACCCCCATACCAACAGACCTTCACATAACACTACCGCAATATCAACTCCCATGGTCACACAATACCTTTAGGTATCTCGGGATCCAAATCTATCACTCCATTGCTGACCTGAAAGAAGGCAATATTGATAGAGCACTCAGGTCTACTCGTAGCTCAATGTCATTCTGGGGCTCGCTCCCCTTATCTCCCATGGGTCGAGTAGCAATAGCTAAAATGCTCATCCTTCCAAGGTTTTTATATTTTTTTACTGCCCTGCCGCTGTGTCTGCCGCGGGCGTTCTTTAACAAACTGCACTCATTATTAACTGACTTACTCTGGGGCAGAGACGGACGCAGGGTAGCGTTAGCCACAACCCAATACCCGCAAGAGGCGGGGGGCTTGGGCATGCCCAACTTCGAGAGATATTATGCAGCTTCTCAGCTGCTATGGATGTCTACATGGCTCAAAGAGACCCCCTCCCCTGAATGTATAATGCTGCAGACATATTTGGCCCCGCAAACATTGCTGTCCTCACTCTTATCTGGTCCTAACCGCCTACCCTCAAAATTTATATTGCTAGAGGCAGCTCGCTTCTGTTGGCGCAGATACGTTCAAAGTAAGTCCTCTGTATCCCCTTACTCTCCTCTGTTACCGCTGCTCCAGCTACCGAACACCCAAGCATTATCATTAAACCACGATACGCGGGACATAAGTACACTAAACGTAGGCGACTGCTACTCGAGCTCTAAATTACGCACCCTCGCGGACCTAGTGGGCGCTGGGGTAATGCACACAGGAGCCTTCCTGACGTACAACGCTATTAAACGACTACTTAACAACCTCTGGGGATCCGGCAATAATGAACCTCTCGAATCCCAACTACTTACTGTTATTCTTACCATGGGTAGCGCAAAAGGCATCATAACTAAATTATACACGGTACTGATGGCGGAGGTCTGCTCCGCGTTACCGCTCACTAAAGCACGGTGGGACTCTGTCCTCCCTACACCACTGTCACAAAAAACATGGACTGCGGCTCTTACAACGATTAAGTCAATATCCCGCAACCCCCGGTTGTGTTACACCCAATTCAATTATATTCACCAGGCATACTTATCTCCGGCCCGCATCCAAAGAATATACCCGAACGCAAACCCGACATGCCCTAGCTGTGCTTCCCCGGCAGAAGATTTCTATCACATGGTCTGGAGCTGTCACCCCATAAACTCAGCCTGGCATAGGGTCACAAATACCACAGCAGACATTGCATCTCACACTCTGTCGCCTGCCCCTGACTCATGTTTACTTGGCATACGTCAACGCGCCAAAGGCGATAAACATCTGCACAGATTTATTGATTTGGCATTTGTTGTCTTCAAACGCCTAATAGCCACGCACTGGAAAGCCCCACACGCACCATCTCATTCTGCCTGGCTTCGTGACTTGCAGAGCCGCTCACAAGCCGAAGCTCAGACATTACGCTTACTGCAATACAAGGGCCTACTACAGGATGGCCCTGAAGTAAGGGACACTTTCGTGGTAGCGATTGAAAACAGGGATGATACATACCCCCCTTAACAATTGAAATAAAATTAAATAACAACGGCAAAGACATCACCCTCCGGTTTAATAATTATAGTGGGGTACCCTCAGTCCCCCGCCCACAATCTTTCTGTACATTAACCCCCTCATACCCCCTCCTAACGGCATGTGGCGGCACTTTTGGATACTCACGCAGGGACCACGCCTCCACGCACTATATGCTTTGCTTTGTTTATCCCTAAAATGGCCCTACGCCCTATTATACCTCACAACCAACATCTCAACTATGTTGCCCCGATCTCCAAGCACAATAATCAGATCTTCTCTCTACTTCATCCCACCTTCCGGGGTTGGTGTATCCAGCATTAGGAATAATACCAGCGGTGTTTAGCTGTGACCTTAGTTAATTAATTAGTTGCATAATTTTCAATGGTGTTCTCGGAACTGTATCGCGCAACCGCGCTGTAGTGACTAATAAATGCGTGTAAACAATTTGAAAAATTATCAATGACTAAACATGTTGTTGTGTGTGCATAATGTTTAATAAACAGATTTAAAAATATATATATATATATGCTGTTGTAGATGTTTCTTGCATTTAGGGAAGAGGTCATAACCCATGAGCGAATGGCATATGTTCTGTCACCTGCATTTAGAAAAAAACTCCATTACACTTTAAGGACACATTATTAATACTACTTTTAAAGTTTAAATTGGAAAGAAATTTACCAAGAAGATAACGAGCTCCAAACACTCACCTTGCCAGTCAGTTGTAAAAGTCTGAATGTTGAAACATGAAGGATTGATGGATATCCCCTTGGTACTTTGTTACCAAATCTATAATAATACACACTACATTGCAATCTATTTGAATATTCAGTGAATGGTGATTATATTATATTTAAATACATATACTACCTTTCAGAAGGAGGGCATATTTGCACGTAAGCACCATCCACACATCCTATTACATGCTAATACTGAACAATGGCAGAAGAATCAGACTTTGTGTTATGAAGTTCTGCTAGGCTGCTCAAAAAGAAAATGTGCAAATGAATATTAGAGAACATGGCTTTTAAATAGTTGTAAAAACTATTTGAAAGGGCACTTTGCAATATTTCCCTAGCAACTGACACTATCATCTTGTAATTACCTGAAACTAGGAGTTGGAGGGGACAAAGCACCTGTATGTTTGTGAGTGTATCCTGGCTTTGGTGTGTTTGCGTTTCTAAAATTGGTTTAAGTTCATCTATAACTTCCATAATGACCTGCTCAACCTGTATTTAGTATAGATGTTCTCCACTGTCTGCTAAAATAATATGGCACATCTCCTAAAAAACATTTCTCTTCTCCTCCCTCTCTCTTATTGTGTAGTCAAGATGAGCATTCATCCCACCAGAACATACAGTACGGGCATTTTAAAAGTTTGTTATGTGAGTTTTCCCTACTTTATATGTGCACCAGGTTACCGCCTGTTTCAAACTGATGGAACTTTGCATGGCAAAGTTTACTTTTTTGAGATTATTTACAACTTGCAAATGTTTAATACATACAATTATTGATTCACAAATGCAGAATCAGTATTTAGGAATTGCTAAAGTAACTTGCAAAATACAGAATCAGTAATTTGTTTTAGTATGTTCAGCTGCTTTGAGAAAACCTTCCTTGGAGCCCTTTAGTATACTGAAAATGTATTTTTAGTAGCCGCAAAGGCATTTACCAGCTTTTAAATCATTCCTACATCTGGCCCTAAGAGAATTAGCCTTGAATCCTCAGAGAGGCACTTTGTCTGATGGAGGTTTCTTGGCAACAGAGAATGCTCATTTTCTAATATACCAGACATTATATAATCCACAACATAGAGAAGATAGTGAAGAATATTACAAGACAAAAAACAACATATAAGGCAGTAGGAACTGCATGAAAAAGAGGTATCAAGTCTTACAATAGGTGAAAATGAAGGTAATCAAGATGGGAAGTACTAAGAAGACAACCAATAGTAGTCAGTACCTTGATGTTAACATGATACAATGGGGTGTAGCATGAAAGGTAGTGAATTGAGCATCAATTAATATGTTGGACATAAAGCCATAAAAGTCTTTGGCTGTCATTTCTCGTATTCCAAAGCCTATAAATGTTAGGCCAAATTATTTTTGGAATTGCCAACAGAATTATTTTAACTTAGTTTTTTTTCTATTTTGAAGACAAAACAGGAAAGAGACCACTTACTGGTTAGTTGGAGAGTCACAGCTTGAAGCGGAGGGTGGACTTTGGGAAACAGACAAGGGAATCAATTTGGGTTTATGTCAGCTTGAAAATATCACTTTGGCTCCAAAACCGGAATTCATCACTTGATTACTATATATGCTATATAATTTGTAGACTTCCTGATAAATATTGGGTGAAGAGTACTAGATATAAAAATAATGAAAGTGAATAAAATGCTGCTCTAAGGGCCATGCAAAGATCTACTGTGTTGAATTACAATGGCGGTGACTTCTTGTATGTGAAGGGTTGAGTTACCAAAATGTAAGGGCCGAAAGTTACAACCATGAGAGTACAACAGTGAATATGTTTTTTTGAAGTATCCCTTGTTTGTCAGCATATTTCTTGGAATTAAAAATGGGAAGGCAAATGACTAAGATTTAATTGCTTCAAGGAAGACGATTCATATTTTGACAAAGAAATAGTGATAATTTTGAAATGCACATCAACAAATTCTGGAGATGTGTAGATTTTACTGGAATACACATCACAGGAGTATAAATGGAAAGAGTAAGAAGCTTCTATATGTAGAATGATTTGCAAAACTGTTTAGAGAAATATAACCGGATCACCTATGACAGGAGTTCTCTTTTCTCTGATATTGAACGTTTGAGATCCTAGTTCTGCTTAGAAATGGATCATTGACATATTATCGATGCACAGAATATCGAAATACAAAAATATAAGGAAAAATAAATATCATTAATGAAAATGTTGTCTTTCTATACTTAACTCATAAAACCACAAATACCAAGTACATAAATATCGCTATTAAAACTATCTATAATATTGCTACCTTTAAATAAGCATGTGATTTCTCAAATATAATACATCACACAATATCAGCTATAATAATATCGCCAAAATAATTACAGTATCATTAATAAACATAAACAAAGCTACGTTTTACAGTAAACAAATAAACACAATAACCAATATATGCAAGTTTTAACTACAAAATCTATATGAAAATGATAATTAATCCCCAAAAAAATACATATAACTGAAATATTACTCAAAACTATTGAACTTCACATTAAACATTACAAATAAAACATATATTACCATTTATCATGCATGGATACTGTTTAAAAAAATCAAACCAAAACTAAACTAACCAATAAATCCAAACTATAAACAACCTTAACCAATTAAATAACACAAACAATTAAACCAACAATCTAAAAGGCACACACATTTCATCAACTTAATACTTCAAAAGCAATAAAAGCTGGAAACTCTGCCGGATTGTCTGACCATACACTGAAAAAAGAAAAATATACAGTTCAACAACTACTACCGAAGTAAGCAAAATATGTGTTTAAACTAAAACATACTTTTAATTACAATTAAAATTGTAAAAGAACAAAAAATTACAACTCTCCAACTTCCATCTCTTTATATGTAATTACCAAAAGAAAATATCACACCTTCGAGAAAGTGCTAACCTGCTAAAGAACAGCACCAAATTAATACCTCAAAAAAACATAAGAATGTAAGGATGTGCAAATTATTATAAAATAGAAACTCACCCCAAAACCGTATAAAATAAAACCTAACTGCCTCAACCTGTATAAACGACCAACAAATAAATATTTAAAATAAATCTGACACTGTTTTTCTTCCAACAGAAAAAACAGCACATGCACACCCAATATGAAAACTGCAAAAAAGTGTTAAATATATAAGAAGAACATGCATGCAAGTATATATAATAAAAGTAGTTTGAATAGTTTAATATGTAAATAACAACCCAATAAACATTTACATTTTTTAAGTATTTACACTATTACACTACTTTCATGCACAATGACAAAAAGAGCAAGATATAAAACATCCTAGAAAGGAAAGCAAATACTTGGGGTCTGATTACAACTTTGCCAGTCTCACCACTGTAACACTGTGGCCCCAAGAAGACCGCTGTGCCAGAGCTCTTCATGCTGTTGTTTACAATGTATGCATCCTGAACCGCCAACTGTGTCAACGTAATGGTTTCTGCCACTGACACACCGGACTGCAATGTTGGCGATGCATACTCTGTCGCCATCAGAGACGTGGATTCCCACCAAGCCAATTTACAAAAATACAGTTGTACAGTCGTCCCCTTGCTACAGTTCTCTGACAGCAGTAGGCCATCAAGGTATGCTGTCAGCAAAGCACCAGAACAGTGCCCATTGGATAGATTAAAAAACAACATAGCTCAAAATCATTGTCAAGGTGGACACACCTGCAAATCACAACATAAAACACACCTATCCCAGACTATAATTCTTTGCCTCTCCAATGCAGCACAGCAAGACAGAGATCACATTTTTGTGGTGAGATAAGGCATCCCTTTTTACCTATCCCATTCACATTTTCCACAGACTTTTGTTCCATTCTTTTAATATCCCTTGCTGTTTTTCTTCAGTCATTGTCATGCCCTTCGATTTATATTTATGTCATGTAAAAAAAATCCATGTTTTCCAGAGGCTGTCAGTCATGGTGGATGAAATTATAAGAGTAGAGCCACAATTGTTTGGAGCCCAAGTCCAACATTCCTCTTAGTAAGAAAATTGAAATATGGAACAGTATAGTTGACAGAGTAAATGCTGCAGGCACCACCTTGTGCACAAAGGAAGAAATTAGGAAGAGGTGGAATGACCTGAGGGGGAATGTGCATTCCCTGACTCCAAGCAACACCTGGAGGCCCAGAAGACTGGTGGCGGTCCTCCCATTGCCCCATTATAACTGTTTCCCTGGGAGGAGAAGGCATGGGCCATCCTGTATTCTGAGGGCTTGACAGGAATATCAGGGGGAGTGGAGTCTGGTAAGTTACACCTCACTGTCACAACAATTCAATGTCCTGTATGCTCTTATCACAGCTTTTGCTATTGTGTTATCTATCTACTTTCCTAACATGCAATACTTAAAGTATCAGAGATGTTTGATTCAGTGCCAATGTGTATTGTTGCATATAAGATCACATGTATCACTCTCCGTTACATGCCACTTGTTAGAATGGTGTCTGTAAGTATAATATTTTTTAATTATCATCCCAGGACCGATGATGTGTCAATACGTAAATGTATGGTCTAGCCCAACGGCGTTTTGGCAACAAGTATGTAAGACTAACCAAGTGTTAAGTATTGGGAAGTAGAAACTGGAATTACTACTGTTACCATGAGGCCCTGTTTCTGTAACAGAAAACAAAACACAATTATGCTTTTGCTCATTTTCACTGCTCTGACATGTTACAACTGATATTCACTTCTAATGGTCTAAGCAATTTATATACAATACTCTACTCGGAGACATGTACTTAGATTGATTTTGTCCCGCGCTCCTCAACTGAAACTATTCATGGCATGAGTGAAACCATGCCAAGTGTGTATATCAAATATTTGTAAGGCACTAAGCTACATCAGCTGATTATAAGTCGCAGGTGACCCATTGACTCTGTAATGCTCACATGATGACTAATGGTACAAATTCAACCAAGTTGTGTGTTTGCCTGTATTTTACAAAACAAGGCCTTGGGATGGTCAAATACACATGTTACTTCTCCAATGTGTTAGCTTAAATGTTTGTGAGATGTCATGTTCATTCCTTAATCCAAAATGCAACATATCAGCACATCTTATGAGCTGCTCATTTCTCCCACATATTTTGAATGTCTCCAAATGTCTTGTTAACAAGTTCAATACCACGAAATATATCACAATAGTAATCTTTACCTATTTTTTTTGTCCTAGGTCTCTACCTTCTGTGACACAAAATATATGATTCTAAACAAGTTAGAAAATTGGGCAATGGAGACTAACTTTTTGTCAAAGGTGCAGTATGGGTTCCGTCAAGGGTTGAGTACAGTCGAACAAACTCTTAACTTGACCCTGATAATTCAGAAATATACAAAGGCTAAAAAAGGCTGTGTACATCTAGCTTTTATGGATCTGTCCTGTGCCTATGACACAGTTGACAGAGTGAAATTGTGCACAGTTATGCTTAAATATGGGGGTGGACAAATATATAATTGTCCTACGTAGTAGGCTTCATGCTTGCACCTCAGCACAAGTTTGTTTCTCCCAGGAGGGAGATTTAACAGATAGATTTGCCTCTCTAAAAGGGGTAAGACAGGGATGTGTGCTGGCCCCTTTTCTTTTCCTCCTCTACGTAAATGGGCTGGAAAACTTTTTATGTGTAATAGGGAAGGATTTGCCGCTCATTGACAATTCCCCTATTCCTGTTCTCCTTTATGCCGATGATGCTGTACTCATTTCAAGGAGAGCAAACGGTCTCCAAATCTTATTAAATTCTTTTAATACATTTATGGGAAACCTCAGTCTTAAAACTAACAGAACAAAGTCATTCGTCATGAAAGAGTGGCCCAAAATGTGCCAAAAGCAAATAATTTGTTCTGGAAGGTGTAGAAATACTTAAGGTTGTAAATGTTACCTATTTGGGGATTCCCATTGATGTAGATTTTAATTGAACATTTTTTGTAAGTGTTCATGTAATGCAATTCCTAAGAGCCGTTGATGATCTTTTTAGATTTTCTAAAAAGCTGGGGCATAAACTAGTTAAAGAGATGCTAACTATTTTTAAAAGTAAATGCTATTCTATTGCAACATTTGTTTAAATCTTCAGGTAGTTGAGAACAAGTTTGCAAGGTGGTTGTTAGCAGTCCCACAATCTACCTCTGTAATGTTTTGACATAAAGAAGTAGCCCTGAGGGACATATCTGATTATATAAAATTCCAACCAGTATTGCTATGGTTAAACATTTGGACAAACCCTGAAGCCCATCTGTCCAGATTAGTGATCCAGTACAGTCTTTCATTATTACGATCGATGGACATACCTTGGCTCAGCTTGGTTCACTCTACTTTATCTCGTCTCGGGGCAGGAGACTTTTTTCTTGCCCGGACTGTTTAGAGGGATGGGACATTAATAGGAATAAGAAGATATACTGGCATTCAATTTATGATCTAAAATCAAATATGGCCATAACTAGGGATCAGGAGAGGTTGTCGCCACAGCAACTACACCCTATGTTATATTTTGACATCATTACCTCCGAACGACATAGATATTTACTTACCAGGCTGTGCCTGAACACCATACATTACCTAGTGGCATTTCCCACCAGTGGGACTTGGTTTAAGAAACTTCAGTCATGCTCCTGTGATGGCAAAACACCCCAAAGCACTTTGCACTTTGTCCTTTTTTATACTTTATATAGGGTACCTAGAAGAAGGTTTTTACGTCCAATTTGTTTATTCCAGGGCATTTGATCTAGCTATCTTACTTTTACCTATTTATACAATTTTGGAAATGAAGAAATAATACACACTCTGTTAAGATATATATATGCTGCTCTTGGTATTCTAAATTCTTATTAATATTGCTATTTATTTTACCTTTGAGAATTTTTGTATGTATATATTTGATATATTTTATGGTTTATCTATTGAACCGAATAAAGTATTTTGACTGACTGACTGACAAAATATGTGGATATAGATACAGCACTTCCACCAATGACAATATTCTCTATTTCACAACAGGTCAATCTGGCACAGCACCTGGGCAGAGATTGGCCACCAAACTGACCCCCACTCCACTACCTGATAAACCCATCAGTGATGACAATGCTCCTGGTCGTGTGGATGTAGATGACAGTCCTGGCACATCTGATCAGCCTGGACAGACGGTAACAGTCTGATTGTGCCCACACTAACACATCCCACCCCAGCTGCATCACCTCAGTCAAACCCAGTCCACCCAATCTATGTATCTTGCACAATTACTACTATCTTGTGTCCCCCAGTTCTCGTTTCTGAGGTGAGAATCACCAGCCCAGTCACAGAGGAACTAGGTGCTGGGCACTGGGTGCCCAGTGAGAGAGGGCACCCAGCGCCAGGGTCACAGGCTTGTGGGGTAGGATTTGTGGGAAGGCTAATGTGAGCCAAAGGAGTGAGGCCATTGGGGTCACTCACACCCTGGACACCATCAGCCATGTCCTAGGAGCCTATCAGGAGTCCGAAGGTATGATGGGCCAGGTACTTACCAAACTCTGGGAAATAAAGCAGCTGCAGAGGGACATACACCATCAGATGGAGGCCTATACCATTAGCATGTACTCCCTAATAAGGGTGCTGATGGACATTGTGCAGGGCTTTCTCATCACCATCTACCTTTTCCTGTGGTCCATATACACCCAACCCATCTACGTCTGTGGCAGCCACAGGAAGGGAGGCCCTGCCAGATACAGAAACACTTGCTGACACTCCTGTCTCTGCTGCAGTGGAACAACCCCAATGCTCTTGTCGGTGGGGACATCCGTTCAAAAATCCAGGAGTTGTGGATGGTAAGTCACCCACCACCGCCAGCAGCAAGCAACCCCAACCTTAATTTCTTCTATTGTATATAACACATTCACTCTGTGGTTAGTTCTGGACACTTTTCCTTCCTGAAGGGATTTTTGACTTTGAATTTCAGGTAATTTGACATCTACAACTATGGTTTCATTTACCATGACGGACTACTTCACTTTTTATGTTTGTTTTTGCACAATGGATCTCTTCAGCTTTACCACTTTAATAATTATGCAAGTCAAAATGCATTGTCTGTTGTAACAATTCTCACATCTAGCAGTATGTATACTATGTGAACTTTGCAATGAAAAACAAGCTACTTGTGTAAGCATGAATATAAGGTATGCACACAGTCCTTAGCTCAGGATCACAGCCATGACACACCAACACATACATACAAGTGTCATGGCTTATAACATCTTCATTCCATTGTTCAAATCCTAGGCTAACATAATGTCAGAAACATAGTACATCATACATGACTCAACTATTCTGTGTCAGTGATCTCACTCACAGGTGCAGACCTTAACAACATGGAAGGAGGCGATACATCAGATATTTTCCTTTAGAATAGGCAATATAAAATTGTCGTCAGCTGGAGCCATATTGCCTAACTCTTAAAAGGAATCCCTCACCATTTAAACCAAGAAATGGTGACATAGCAATACAACAGTTTCTGCTCACAGGGTGATTCCCAGCCAGTGTTTCTGCATCTGGTGGAATGTTACAAACAAAGGTCAGTGATGGGCCACAAGCACTTTAGCCCACAATGATGAGATACATCAACAGCTACATAGAGTGTATATACAATGAGGATTTAGCCAATGTGAAATCATGACCTGGGCCTACAACAACATTTTGTTGGAGCACATGATGGCACACATAATGGATAATGGCCACCACACAACAATGGATTATTTTTAACTTCCATCCAATCACTGTGCAAGCTGTCCTCATACAGGTTTTTTACACCCAACGTATGTGACAGACATTCACAGTAATAATCCATGTCCACTTTGCATGTCCATACCTCATCATATACCTGCTAATGTCACAACCCTAAAATGTCCAAATGAAGATGCCATGGTTAAGGTACCTAAAACAGACTAAAACAGAGAGATTAGCTATGAAATCACACATATGACATGATTTAAATAATCAAATTCTAAAAAACACAGTCTATGACCACAATCTAAGCTAAACAAAGCAATTCTAACAAAATGACCATGAGTCAAAACCTTCCTCTAGAAACCTTTCACTAGAATTTTCCAAACATACAACTTCCTAATATTTTCCCTAAATACTCCTCACATCATCATAAAAAGTGTTGCTTTAATAGTCAAAGTCATGACATCTCACAACATACTTACATTCATGAAAAGAAGTTGTAAATGAGATCTTGACACAAGTCTGCTCCTTCCTCTTCGCCGCTATCATCATCATTTTGTATCTCATGAGCCTCACCTGGCAGTACTTCATGTTCTCCATCCTCTGCAATTTAAGGGATGTTCTGTCACAGGTCGATGTTGTGGAGCATGCAGCAGGCCACAGTGATTTGACACACTTTCCCCAGTGAGTAGAGGAGGTCTCCTCCAGTCTTGCCAAGATATCTGAATCTGGCCTTCAGGAGCCCAAAAGCCCGCTCCACTGGCCTCAGTATTCTTCCATGGGCCTCATTAAAGCAGATTTCCTCTGGTGTTGTTGGATTCTTCAGCGGTGTCAACAACCATGGACAGTTGAGATATGCTGAGTCTCCTAGTTGGAAGACAGACATAAGTGCAACAAAAAACACATACTTTCTGATTATAGCACCAGACATTATCCACACAAAGTTAGTGCAGATCATACATACTAACAAGCCAGGCCCTCTCCAGCAGTAGTTGTGACATCAACTGGAGTATGATGCTGTTCCGCTGAATGAAGGAATCTTGGGTTGATCCTGGGAATCATAAACAGATGTTTGAGATGTACAAATCCGGTAAGCAGACAACTTACACCTTGATAGAATGGAACTTCTACTTGTTCTGACAAACTTGTTCCCTGACTTGCAGTGGTACTAAGGCAACATGAGTGCCATCAATAGGAACATCGAGCAGGGAACATGGTGGCCAGCTAGGCAGCTGAGCCGCGAGCGCTCCACACCGGGCAAGCTGACGCGACGGCAGGAGGAAGAGGAGGGGCCTGCCGGGCGCGCTGAGGCAGCGCTAGTGCCGGCGGCTCCGACCGGAGCTCCGAGAGATTGTTTTGATAGAATTTTGCAAACGCGCTTTCTTTCTTCGTGGAGATTTTTTTTTTTTTTTTTTCAAACTCCTACCTTCGAGGAATCCTGGACGGGGGTTTTGTGGGTTTAACGCTTTGCAGAAGATATGTTTTTGGGCAGCATTTGACAATTTTTTTGTAACAGCCCTCTTCAACGTGACATAGACTGAAAAATTATTGTGCCTCTAAGTAGGTGGAAGACTCAAGGTGAGCCCGGCATCCGGGGGGGGGGGCTCTGAAAAATCCTTTTTTTTTTTTCTCTCTTTCCCTCTCTGTTAGACAGTGAGAGGGTGTACTCACTGCACTTAAATCTGGCCCATACCTTTGTTCGGGCCGCGGTTGCGGCAGGAAAGAGCATAAATGAGGGCCTATGTGGAGAGAGGCGTAGGAGGTCTTATTCTACCTCAGGTGTGTGGAGCGAGGCGGTAAGGGGTGTGCGTCAGAGGAGACGCTACACCTCTAGGTGCAGTCTTCGAGGTCCGAGAACACTCTCTGGAGCGGATTTAACAGAAGTAAAGAAGCAAGGAGGAGAAACAACTGCTCCAGCATTAATGTCACCGGTCAAGCATTATTTGAAAGGTCCTCAGGTTGGCGCTGGTAAGCTTGGGGCAATACGGAAAGGTAAGCCTGGATCCCAGGGGTCGTCGCAATAATGTTATAGTGTTGGTGTGATTGAAGATTGCCCGGTGTGCGGAGGGCTCCATGGGATAACTATGGTTGTTCTATTAAAAGAAAGGAGGGTTCCCACTGGTGGTTGGGGTAGGGGTATAAGGGGATTTGGTGTGGCTAGGGGGAGTGTGTTGTTTTGGGTGTGGGGGCACGGGGGGAAAAAAGTTCAAAAATATAAAAGTCCTCAAAATGGGTTTTTCACGAATAAAGAAGGGGAGTATTCAAGAAGGTTTTTTTTCCTTTTAGAGGATGGGTAAGCAAGAGGGGTTACTATTAAAAATAAGCTCATGGAATATCAACGGGCTAAGGGTCGAGCTTAGAAGAAGGAAGATTTTGGAGTTTCTCAGGCAGGTGGAGGAGGATGTGATTATATTACAAGAGACACATCTCTCACGAGAAGAATGGGAAAATGTGTTTAAAAATACACTGTGGATATCGCGGGGGATAGTGACTAATCAGTCGTGCCCGATGAAAGGTGTCGCTATTCTTTTTAAGGAGAAAATAACGAAGGGATTATGCATAGGTGACGTGCACGTAGACTCAAAGGGTAGATGGGTGGTGGCTGAGGCTTGTTTTTCTGGATTATGGCTTACGATTGCAGGTTATTATGGTCCCAATACGGACAACTCCACTTTATTTATAGAACTGTATAATCTTCTTTTGAAAACTAAGTACCCGGTTGTGTTAGGTGGGGACTTTAATATATTGTTGAATCTGGTTTTGGACAAATCCACCACCCGGGCGACGGCTAATTCCCCTAGATGTAGGTTATTGGTTAAACAGGCGATAATCGACTTGGGGCTGGTGGATGTGTGGCAGGTAAAGGGGGGTGTAGGGCCCAGATTTACCTTTTATAATAAGAAATATGGGCACAAGTCCAGAATAGATTTTTTTTAATTGCAAAATAGCTTGATAGGGAATGTTTCCTCTATTGCGCATGCCCCGGCACATCTTTCAGATCATGCAGCTGTTAAGTTGTATCTCTCCTTTACTGCGCAAGTTCCTAGGCTCTGATGTACAATAAGTTGTTCACTATTATTGGATTACCTGATTATTGAGACATTAAGAAAAGATACAAGAGAGTTTTTTGAGGTGAATAAGGGGTCAGCCAGTTTGCAAATAGTTTGGGATGCATATAAAGCCTATATAAGGGGGAGGTTGATTAGCTTGGCTGCATTTAGGCGCAGGGAGGAAAGAGAGAAATGATGTAATGTTGAGACTAGAATAGCGATTTTGCAGGACTCTATACAGGCTGCACAGGAAATGGAGAACAAGGATCAATTAATGTTACTTGAGCAACAATATGAAAAAGCCTACTTGAATTTAGAGTGCTTATTAGAAGTTCAAGAAAGAAAGAAATGGGAAGCTAGTCAGTATGCGCATTATGAATACGGGGAAGGGTGCAGTAAATTACTAGCTTGGAAAGTAAAATCTGACCATTCAAAGAAACATATCTCTTCAATTAGGTCTAAGGCCACCGGGCAGATTTGTGTGGAAAGGTAAGAAATAGAAGCTGCTTTTGTTTCTTTTTTTCAAAATTTGTACTCAGATGAGCTGCGGAATTCTGAGAAGCAGATCAGAGACTTCTTGGCTACGGTTAGATTGCCGTGGCTGGAGAACTCAGCACTACATCTCTTAGAAGGAGAGCTAACCGGGTCTGAATTAATCGAAATTTTTAAGGGTTTGAAGAGAGGAAAGACATCGGGCCCAGATGACCTCCCGAACGAGTTGTATTTGGTACTGAGGGAAGAATGAATTCTGGTTCTTTTGAAATTGTTCAACCATATGCTCTTGGAAGGGGGGCATGCACCGAGTTCTTGGGCAGAGGCAGTAATTTGTTTGATTTTGAAGCCCCGTAAGGATCCAACACAGTGCTCTTCTTATCGGCCTATTTCACTACTTAACTCAGATTATAAAATGTATACAAGTCTGTTATCTAAAAGGTAGGTCATCCCGGGATTAGTCTATCCAGATCAGAAAGGGTTCATTAAAGGTAGACAGCTACAGGAATTAGTTCATGACTTGTTGGCAGCAATGGATTTGGCTTTAGCAGAGAGGCTCCCTCTGGCAATAATAACTTTTGACGCAGCCAAGGAATTTGATCATGTAAACTGGCTATTTTTGCAGGTTGTTATGGAAAGGTTTGGATTAGGGACCATTTTTATTAGAGCACTTAAAGAACTATATAGGTCACCAACAGCCAGAATTTTGATTAATGATGTGCTGTCACAAGAAGTAGCTATTTTTAGAGGGACGCGTCAGGGTTGTCCCTTGTCCCCTTTGTTATTCGATTTATATATTGAGCCGCTAGCAGTATTGCTTAGAAATAACAGGGAAATCCTTTCCTTTCAGAGTAAGAGCTGGGAGAAGAAGGTTGCATTGTATGCGGACGATCTCATGATTTACACTAGGGATCTTTATTTTTCACTTCCCTCAATAAAGTTGGTGATAAAAGGTTTTGGTAGAATGTCAGGTTATAACGTTAATGTTGAGAAGACAGAGATTATGTGTTGGAATATGTCATATGAATCCCCGCTAGTTAAACAGGAAATTAGATATTTAGGAGTTCAGATAACAAAAGATTTGGGGGACTTGGCAAGGACAAATTTTGAGAAAATACATTTCGAGACCAAGAAACTCCTTAGAACATGGGCGGCTCTCCCGCTCTCCTTAACAGGTAGATCTAATATTTTGAAAATGATAATTTTGCCAAAATTCACCTTTTTATTTAATACCATCCCGTTGGAATTTAAGGGCAAGGGAGACTTGTCTTCGTTTGTCTGGGCACAAAAGGGAATAAGGATATCCTGGAAAAAGTTGTGTAAGAAGAAGGAATGTGGGGGGTTGGCAACACCTGATTTTTATAAGTATTATTTGGCTTTCCAATTTAAGAATAGTAGAATTCTTTTAAATAAAAAGTCAGAATATACCCCAATGTGGGAAGCGTTGACTGCATACGTGGAGGAAGGGGCCGAGTTTTGTTTGTATAAATTTGGCCACCCAAGGTTTTTAAAAAAAGTCAGACTTAAGATTTTACGGCAGGCCTGTAAGTCTGGCTACAGATTCGTAATCTACTGCGGATAGCTTACTATTCTGGTTTAGCTCCAATTTGGGATTCACCTGGTACCCCGGTATGTCTCCATGATAAACTATCAAACCCACTGAAAGTCAGTGGGGTACTACGATGGGGACAGATTATAGAGGGTGCGAACTTGATACCATGGGCTACATTTTCGGAGAGAGCGGGGGGTCCGTTTCTAAATTTAAGTACTATCAGTTGGCTAGCTGGATTAAATCGCTACAAGAAGGAGAAATTGGTAGATCTTGTTGGGAAGAGAAATTAATTCAGAGACCTCTACCTAAGGAAATTGCGTTTTGGTATCAAGCCTTGATGGAGGCAGTTGAGGAGGATCCCCCTCTCCCGCTCCAGAAATGGGGAGAGGTTTTCCCAAATATGGATATAATATCGATGTGGCAAAAATCATGTTCAATTCTTTGGACCACGGTTAAATCAGCGGCAATGAGGAGGAATCATTTGTTTACCTTGCACAGAGTGTATTGGACTCCAGTAAGGCTATCTTGTATGGGTAAGATCCAGAAAAAATGTCCACAATGTGAAGGCACTAATGCGGATGATATTCATATGTTCTGGGATTGTTCTGGCTTAGCTAATTTTTGGGAAGCTGTGCAGAATGTCTTAAATAAGATATTTGGTGAAGAAATCACATTGAATTCTGTTTTAGTGTTATTTGGGGTTTGTGATCTGAGAGACCAATCACAGCAACGACTTCTGTTTGTTTTGATGCTTATTGCCCGGAGGCAAATCTGCCATAATTGGATATGCTCACAACCTCCTACAGTGCAGGAGTGGCTAAACTCGATAGATCGATTATATAAATTGGACAGAGCCGGGCCTATTAGTAAAAGAGATGTTTTTTGGGTGGGATGGGAAAATATTTGTCAAATTCTTACTTGATTGGTGTTTAGTTTCATCATGAAGTCCGATGATTATATCTGATCCCCCATTCGGTACATCTAGTCCTACTGTACATTTAGGATACCGGGCAGAGATGGGAAGGATTTGCCAAGGTTATAGGGGGATCTATGGAAAAGAATGCCAGGTGGAATGGCCCGTTGATATTAGGGGGCTAGATACCTGGGGCAAACAGTAATGGATCCTTTCTCTATTGGCACGGGTTAGTGAGATGAGGACAACATTTTTTTTTTAAAAATGAGTGCCATCAATGGCTCAAATCACATGTGGGAGATGATGAAATCCATAGAAGTCAACCTCTACATTGACTACATTCTCACATCTGGGGAACTAAATGTAGCTGTCAATGTGTTTCATCATTGCTGAAAGCACGTCTTGTTATACACTACTGAACAATGGTTCTAACATACCACCAGATATAACCATAATGTATTGAAAGGAACCTGTGGCCATAAAATGCAATACTGCCATAAGTTTCATAGTTGGTGGGATACATCTAGGATTAGTGTTTTGAGGCAGGAGATCAGGCTACAACTGATTACATAAATCCTGTATTCTTTGCCTATTTGTAGGAAAGTACCATCTTGCCTGGCATGTTACCCCCATTTTTCACTGTATATATGTTGTTTTAGTTGTATGTGTCACTGGGACCCTGCCATCCAGGGCCCCAGTGCTCATAAGTGTGCCTGAATGTGTTACCTGTGTTATGACTAACTGTCTCACTGAGGCTCTGCTAATCAGCCCCTCAGTGGTTATGCTCTCTCATTTCTTTTAAATTGTCATTAACAGGCTAGTGACCAATTTTACCAATTTACATTGGCTTACTGGAACACCCTTATAATTCCCTAGTATATGGTACTGAGGTACCCAGGGTATTGGGGTTCCAGGAGATCCCTTTGGGCTGCAGCATTTCTTTTGCCACCCATAGGGAGCTCTGACAATTCTTACACAGGCCTGCCACTGCAGCCTAAGTGAAATAACGTCCACGTTATTTCACAGCCATTTTACACTGCACTTAAGTAACTTATAAGTCACCTATATGTCTAACCTTTACCTGGTAAAGGTTGGGTGCTAAGTTACTTAGTGTGTGGGCACCCTGGCACTAGCCAAGGTGCCCCCACATTGTTCAGGGCCAATTCCCCGGACTTTGTGAGTGCGGGGACACCATTACACGCGTGCACTACATATAGGTCACTACCTATATGTAGCTTCACAATGGTAACTCCGAATATGGCCATGTAACATGCCTATGATCATGGAATTGCCCCCTCTATACCATCCTGGCATAGTTGGCGCAATCCCATGATCCCAGTGGTCTGTAGCACAGACCCTGATACTGCCTTTCCCGGGGTTTCACTGCAGCTGCTGGTGCTGCCAATCCGTCAGACAGGCTTCTGCCCTCCTGGGGTCCAGCCAGGCCTGGCCCAGGATGGCAGAACAAAGGACTTCCTCTGAGAGAGGGTGTTACACCCTCTCCCTTTGGAAAATGGTGTGAAGGCAGGGGAGGAGAAGCCTCCCCCAGCCTCTGGAAATGCTTTCATGGGCACACATGGTGCCCATTTATGCATAAGCCAGTCTACACCGGTTCAGGGACCCCTTAGCCCTGCTCTGGCGTGAAACTGGACAAAGGAAAGGGGAGTGACCACTCCCCTGACCTGTACCTCCCCTGGGAGGTGCCCAGAGCTCCTCCAGTGTGCTCCAGACCTCTGCCATCTTGGAAACAGAGGTGCTGCTGGCACACTGGACTGCTCTGAGTGGCCAGTGCCATCAGGTGACGTCAGAGACTCCTTCTGATAGGCTCCTTCAGGTGTTGCTAGCCTATCCTCTCTCCTAGGTAGTCAAACCCTCTTTTCTGGCTATTTAGGGTCTCTGTCTCTTGGGATTCCTTAGATAACGAATGCAAGAGCTCATCCGAGTTCCTCTGCATCTCTCTCTTCACCTTCTGCCAAGGAATCGACTGCTGACAGCGCTGGAAGCCTGCAAAACTGCAACAAAGTAGCGAAGACGACTACTGCAACTCTGTAACGCTGATCCTGCCGCCTTCTCGACTGTTTTCCTGGTGGTGCATGCTGTGGGGGTAGTCTGCCTCCTCTCTGCACTAGAAGCTCCGAAGAAATCTCCCGTGGGTCAACGGAATCATCCCCCTGCAACCGCAGGCACCAAAGAACTGCATCTCCGGTACCCTGGGTCTCCTCTCAGCACGACGAGTGAGGTCCCTTGAATCTAGCAGCTCTGTCCAAGTGACTCCCACAGTCCAGTGACTCTTCAGTCCAAGTTTGGTGGAGGTAAGTCCTTGCCTCCCCACGCCAGACTGCATTGCTGGGAATCGCGACTTTTGCAGCTACTCCGGCCTCCTTGCACTTCTGGTGGAAATCCTTTGTGCACAGTCCAGCCTGGGTCCACGGCACTCTAACCTGCATTGCACGACCTCCTAAGTTGTTCTCCGGTGACGTGGGACTCCTTTGTGCGACTTCGGGTGAGCACCATTTCACGCATCCTTGTAGTGCCTGTTTTTGGCACTTCTGCGGGTGCTGCCTGCTGCTGAGAGGGCTCCTTGTCTTGCTCGACACCCCCTCTGTCCCCTGACGCAATTGGCGACATCCTGGTCCCTCCTGGGCCACAGCAGCATCCAAAAACACTAACCGCACGATTTGCAGCTAGCAAGGCTTGTTGGCAGTCTTTCGGCGGGAAAACACTTCTGCACAACTTTCCATGGCGTGACGGATCCGTCTTCCAAAGGAGAAGTCTCTAGCCCTTGTCGTTCCTGCAGAAACCTAAGCTTCTACTGTCCAGTAGCAGCTTTCTTGCACCCACAGCTGGCATTTCCTGGGCATCTGCCCATCTCCGACTTGCTTGTGACTTTTGGACTTGGTCCCCTTGTTCCAAAGGTACCCTCAACTGGAAATCCATTGTTGTTGCATTGCTGGTTTGTGTCTTTCCTGCAGAATTCCCCTATCACGACTTCTATGTCCTTTGGGGAACCTTAGTGCACTTTGCACTCACTTTTCAGGGTCTTGGGGTGGGCTATTTTTCTAAACCTTACTATTTTCTAATAGTCCCAGCGACCCTCTACAAGGTCACATAGGTTTGTGGTCCATTCGTGGTTCGCATTCCACTTTTGGAGTATATGGTTTGTGTTGCCCCTATCCCAATGTGTCTCCATTGCATCCTATTGTAACTATACATTGTTTGCACTGTTTTCTAATATTATTACTGCATATTTTGGTATTGTGTACATATATCTTGTGTATATTTGCTATCCTCATACTGAGGGTACTCACTGAGATACTTTTGGCATATTGTCATAAAAATATAGTACCTTTATTTTTAGTATATCTGTGTATTGTGTTTTCTTGTGATATTGTGCATATGACACTAGTGGTACTGTAGGAGCTTCACTCGTCTCCTAGTTCAGCCTAAGCTGCTCTGCTAAGCTACCATTATCTATCAGCCTAAGCTGCTAGACACCCTATACACTAATAAGGGATAACTGGGCCTGGTGCAAGGTGTAAGTACCCCTTGGTACTCACTACAAGCCAGTCCAGCATCCTACATTGGTTGTGCAGCGGTGGGATAAGTGCTTTGAGACTACTTACCACTCTTGTCATTGTACTTTTCATAAGAGAAAAATATACAAAACAAGTTCAGTGTATGTACACCTAACCAAAAAGTTTTGCATTTCTTTTCTCACTTCTTTTCTAAAGTGCTGAAAAGTGCCTCTAAACTTTCAAAAAGTTCTGAAAAGTTAAAAAAGTTTTTTTTTCTGTCTTTCTAAAAGTTTTGAAAACTTTTTTCTCTTTTTCTATCACTTAAACTCTTTCAAAAAAATGTCTGATCTGTCCAAACTTGCATATGACCACCTTAGCTGGAAAGGAGCAAGGAGTCTCTGTATAGAAAGAGGTTTGAGTGTAGGGAAGAATCCTTCCTTGGAATTATTGCTTAACATGCTTAGAGAACAAGATAAGGCCAAAAGGGCCCCATCTGTTGAGAAAGTAGCTAATGGTTCCCAATCTGATCCAGGGACCCCCCTAGGAAAAGATTCAGGAAAGAAACTTCATAGCCTGCCCATTACTAGACAGTCTAGCATAGTTGGTACTGAGGTTGAGTCACACCATACAGATAGTGTTGTCTCACATCATAGCAAGAGCATTCATTCTCACTACAGTAGAAGTGATGTTTCTGTTAACCAAGCTGTTAGGGTGCCTTCTGTAAGGGACAGGTCTCCTTCTGTCCATTCTCACCATACTTCTGTTTCAAGGCATGTCCCTCCCACCCACCCTGATGACAGATTGTTAGAAAGGGAGCTCAATAGATTGAGAGTGGAACGAACCAGACTGAAGCTCAAGAAGCAACAGCTGGATTTGGATAGACAGACCTTAGAAGTAGAGAAGGAAAGACAGAAGTTGGGTTTATAAACCCATGGTGGCAGCAGCAGTATTCCCCATAGTGATCCTGCAAAAGAGCATGATTCCAGGAATCTGCATAAGATAGTTCCCCCTTATAAGGAGGGGGATGACATTAACAAGTGGTTTGCTGCACTTGCGAGGGCCTGTGCTGTACAGGATGTCCCTCAAAGGCAGTGGGCTGCTATCCAATGGCTATCATTTAGTGGAAAAGGTAGGGATAGGCTCCTTACTGTGAAAGAAAGTGAAGCCAATGATTACAAAGTTCTTAAGAATGCACTCCTGGATGGTTATGGCTTACCCACTGAACAATACAGGATAAAGTTCAGAGAGACCAAAAAGGAGTCTTCACAAGACTGGGTTGATTTCATTGACCATTCAGTGAAGGCCTTGGAGGGGTGGTTACATGGCAGTAAAGTTACTGATTATGACAGCCTGTATAACTTGATCCTGAGAGAGCATATTCTTAATAATTGTGTGTCTGATTTGTTGCACCAGTACCCGGTGGACTCTGATCTGACCTCTCCCCAAGAATTGGGAAAGAAGGCAGACAAATGGGTCAGAACAAGGGTGAACAGAAAAGTTCATACAGGGGGTGACAAAGATGGCAACAAGAAGAAGGATGGTAAGTCTTCTGACAAGGGTGGGGACAAATCTAAAAATGAGTCTTCATCAGGCCCCCAAAACACTCTGGTGGGGGTGGTGGGCCCAAATCCTCTTCTAATCAAAACAAAGAAAAGAAACCATGGTGCTATTTATGTTAAATAAAAGGCCATTGGACAACAGATCCCAGTTGTCCAAAGAAAAGCACCAAGCCTCCTACCACTACAACCCCTACTGCTACACCTAGTGTCCCTACTAATAGCAGTGGTGGTGGGAGCAAACCTACTAATAGCCAATCCAAGGGAGTAGCTGGGCTCACTTTTTGTAACTTAGTTGGGTTGGTCTTGTTAGGGAGACCACAGAGGCTGTGTTAGTCTCTGAGGGGGCTATTGATTTAGCCACCTTAGTTGCTTGTCCCCTTAACATGGATAAGTACAAGCAGCTACCCCTAATAAATGGTGTTGAGGTTCAGGCCTACAGGGACACTGGTGCCAGTGTGACTATGGTCATAGAGAAACTGGTCCACCCTGAACAACACCTACTTGGTCACCAGTACCAAGTAACCGATGCTCACAACAACACACTTAGCCACCCCATGGCTGTTGTAAATCTCAACTGGGGGGGGGGGGTTACTGGTCCAAAGAAAGTTGTGGTAGCCTCAGATTTACCTGTAGACTGTCTACTAGGAAATGATTTGGAGACATCAGCTTGGTCAGATGTGGAGTTGGAGGCCCATGCAGCAATGCTGGGCATCCCAGGGCATATTTTTGCTTTAACCAGGGCTCAGGCCAAAAAGCAAAAAGGACAGGGAAACTTGGATCCTGGAACAATGGACCAAGTGCTCCCTAAAGCTAGGGCTAGTAGAAGTAAAGCACTTCCTACTATCCCTCCCTCTACAGTGGATTCTACTTCTGAGGAAGAAGAATTTCCACCCTGTGCAAAACCTACACCAGAGGAGCTGGAAGCAGACACTGCTGAGCTTTTGGGTGAAGGGGGGCCTGCCAGGGAGGAGCTGAGTGTGGCACAGCAAACCTGTCCCACACTAGAGGGTCTAAGACAGCAAGCTGTCAAACAAGCTAATGGGGATGTCAGTGACTCTCACTGAGTTTACTGGGAGGACAATCTCTTGTACACTGAAGCAAGGGATCCTAAACCTGGAACTGCCAGGAGGTTAGTGATTCCTCAGGAGTACAGAAAGTTCCTCCTAACTCTAGCCCACGACATTCCCCTAGCTGGACACCTGGGACAAATGAAAACTTGGGACAGGGTTGTTCCCTTGTTTCATTGGCCTCGAATGTCAGAGGACACAAAGGAATTTTGTAAGTCCTGTGAAACCTGTCAAGCCAGTGGCAAGACAGGTGGCACTCCAAAGGCACCCCTTATCCCACTGTCTGTGGTTAGGGTTCCCTTTGAAAGAGTAGGGGTTGACATAGTTGGCCCCCTTGACCCTCCTACTGCTTCAGGCAATAGGTTTATCTTGGTGGTAGTGGACCATGCCACAAGATATCCTGAAGCAATTCCTTTAAGGACCACTACAGCACCTGCAGTGGCAAAGGCCCTCCTGGGAATATTTTCTAGGGTGGGCTTCCCAATGGAAGTAGTATCAGACAGAGGAAGCTATTTCATGTCTGCTTACTTAAAGGCCATGTGGAAGGAGTGTGGTGTGACTTACAAGTTCACTACACCCTATCATCCACAAACAAATGGACTGGTGGAGAGATTTAACAAAACTCTCAAAGGCATGATTATGGGTCTCCCTGAAAAACTCCGCAGGAGATGGGATATCCTGTTACCATGCCTCCTTTTTGCCTACAGGGAGGTACCCCAGAAATGAGTGGGCTTCAGCCCCTTTGAACTCCTCTTTGGACACCCTGTTAGGGGTCCACTAACACTTGTCAAGGAGGGTTGGGAACAACCTTTAAAAGCTCCAAAGCAAGATATTGTGGATTATGTACTTGGCCTCAGATCAAGGATGGCTGAGTACATGAAAAAGGCCAGCAAAAATCTTCAGGCCAGCCAAGAGGTCCAAAAGCAATGGCATGACCAGAAGGCTGTTTTGGTTCAGTACAAACCAGGGCAGAAAGTGTGGGTCTTGGGGCCTGTGGCCCCAAGAGCACTCCAAGATAAATGAGTGGACCCCACACAATTGTTGAGAAAAAGGGTGAAGTCACCTACTTAGTTGACTTAGGCACTGCCAGGAGTCCCCTTAGGGTGCTCCATGTCAATCGCCTTAAACCCTACTATGACAGGGCTGATCTCACCCTGCTCATGGCAACTGATGAGGGACAGGAAGAAGACAGTGATCCTCTACCTGATCTCTTCTCTTCCACAGAACAAGATGCTCTGGTGGAAGGTGTAGTTTTGGCTGATTGTCTTACTGCTGAGCAGAGAGACCATTGCATAAATCTCCTGGGTCAGTTTTCTGAACTCTTCTCTACTGTGCTAGGTACCACTTCTTGGTGTGAGCACACTATAGATACTGGAGACAGCTTGCCTGTCAAAAGTAAAATCTATAGGCAGCCTGACCATGTCAGGGACTGCATAAAGCAAGAGGTGCAGAAAATGCTAGAACTGGGAGTGGTTGAGCACTCTGAAAGTCCATGGGCTTCTCCTGTGGTACTTGTACCAAAACCTCATTCCAAAGATGGAAAGAAGGAAATGCAGTTTTGTGTTGACTACAGAGGTCTCAACCAGGTAACCAAAACTGATGCTCACCCTATACCCAGGGCAGATGATCTCATAGATACACTGGCATCTGCCAAGTATCTAAGCACTTTTGACTTGACTGCAGGGTATTGGCAGATCAAATTATCAGAAGATGCAAAAGCAAAAACTGTATTTTCAACCATTGGAGGCCATTACCAATTCACAGTAATGCCTTTTGGATTGAAAAATGCACCTGCCACTTTTCAAAGGTTGGTGAATACAGTCCTGCAAGGGCTGGAAGCTTTTAGTGCAGCATATCTGGACGATATAGCTGTCTTTAGCTCCAGTTGGGATGATCACCTGGTCCACCTATGGAATGTTTTAGAGGCCCTGCAAAAGGCAGGCTTCACTATCAAGGCTTCAAAGTGCCAGATAGTGCAGGGGAAGGTGGTTTATCTGGGACACCTTGTTGGTGGGTAACAGATTGCACCACTTCAGGGGAAAATCCAAACTATTATAGATTGGGTCCCCCTACAACTCAGACCCAGGTGAGAGCCTTTTTAGGCCTCACTGGGTATTACAGGAGGTTCATTAAGAACTATGGCTCCATTGCAGCCCCTCTTAATGACCTCACACCCAAGAAAATGCCTAAGAAGGTATTGTGGACAGCTAGCTGTCAGAAAGCTTTTGAGGAGCTGAAGCAGGCCATGTGCTCTGCATCTGTCCTGAAAAGCCCTTGTTACTCTAAAGAATTCTATGTCCAAACTGATGCATCTGAATTAGGAGTAGGGGCAGTCCTATCACAACTTAATTCTGAGGGCCAGGATCAACCTGTTGCTTTTATTAGTAGGAGGTTGACCCCTAGAGAAAAGCGTTGGTCTGCCATTGAGAGGGAGGCCTTTGCTGTGGTCTGGGCACTGAAGAAGTTGAGGCCATACCTGTTTGGCACTCACTTCATTGTTCAGACAGACCACAAACCTCTACTTTGGCTAAAACAAATGAAAGGTGAAAATCCTAAATTGTTGAGGTGGTCCATATCCCTACTGGGAATGGATTATACAGTGGAACATAGACCTGGGAGTAGCCACTCCAATGCAGATGGACTCTCCAGATATTTCCACTTAGACAATGAAGACTCATCAGGTCATGGCTAGTCTTACTGTCCTTCGTTTGGGGGGGGGGGTGTGTAGGAAAGTACCATCTTGCCTGGCATGTTACCCCCATTTTTCACTGTATATATGTTGTTTTAGTTGTATGTGTCACTGGGACCCTGCCAGCCAGGGCCCCAGTGCTCATAAGTGTGCCTGAATGTGTTACCTGTGTTATGACTAACTGTCTCACTGAGGCTCTGCTAATAGGAACCTCAGTGGTTATGCTCTCTCATTTCTTTCAAATTGTCACTAACAGGCTAGTGACCAAATTTACCAATTTACATTGGCTTACTGGAACACCCTTATAATTCCCTAGTATATGGTACTGAGGTACCAGGGTATTGGGGTTCCAGGAGATCCCTATGGGCTGAGGCATTTCTTTTGCCACCCATAGGGAGCTCTGACAATTCTTACACAGGCCTGCCACTGCAGCCTGAGTGAAATAACGTCCACGTTATTTCACAGCCATTTTACACTGCACTTAAGTAACTTATAAGTCACCTATATGTCTAACCTTTACCTGGTAAAGGTTGGGTGCTAAGTTACTTAGTGTGTGGGCACTCTGGCACAAGCCAAGGTGCCCCCACATTGTTCAGGGCCCATTCCCCGGACTTTGTGAGTGCGGGGACACCATTACACGCGTGCACTACATATAGGTCACTACCTATATGTAGCTTCACAATGGTAACTCCGAATATGGCCATGTAACATGTCTATGATCATGGAATTGCCCCCTCTATACCATCCTGGCATAGTTGGCACAATCCCATGATCCCAGTGGTCTGTAGCACAGACCCTGGTACTGCCAAACTGCCTTTCCCGGGGTTTCACTGCAGCTGCTGCTGCTGCCAACCCCTCAGACAGGCTTCTGCCCTCCTGGGGTCCAGCCAGGCCTGGCCCAGGATGGCAGAACAAAGGACTTCCTCTGAGAGAGGGTGTTACACCCTCTCCCTTTGGAAAATGGTGTGAAGGCAGGGGAGGAGTAGCCTCCCCCAGCCTCTGGAAATGCTTTCATGGGCACACATGGTGCCCATTTCTGCATAAGCCAGTCTACACCGGTTCAGGGACCCCTTAGCCCTGCTCTGGCGTGAAACTGGACAAAGGAAAGGGGAGTGACCACTCCCATGACCTGTACCTCCCCGGGAGGTGCCCAGAGCTCCTCCAGTGTGCTCCAGACCTCTGCCATCTTGGAAACAGAGGTGCTGCTGGCACACTGGACTGCTCTGAGTGGCCAGTGCCATCAGGTGACGTCAGAGACTCCTTCTGATAGGCTTCTTCAGGTGTTCCTAGCCTATCCTCTCTCGTAGGTAGCCAAACCCTCTTTTCTGGCTATTTAGGGTCTCTGTCTCTTGGGATTCCTTAGATAACGAATGCAAGAGCTCATCCGAGTTCCTCTGCATCTCTCTCTTCACCTTCTGCCAAGGAATCGACTGCTGACCGCGCTGGAAGCCTGCAAAACTGCAACAAAGTAGCGAAGACGACTACTGCAACTCTGTAACGCTGATCCTGCCGCCTTCTCGACTGTTTTCCTGGTGGTGCATGCTGTGGGGGTAGTCTGCCTCCTCTCTGCACTAGAAGCTCCGAAGAAATCTCCTGTGTGTCGACGGAATCGTCCCCCTGCAACCGCAGGCACCAAAGAACTGCATCAACGGTACCCTGGGTCTCCTCTCAGCACGACGAGCGAGGTCCCTTGAATCCAGCAACTCTGTCCAAGTGACTCCCACAGTCCAGTGACTCTTCAGTCCAAGTTTGGTGGAGGTAAGTCCTTGCCTCCCCACGCCAGACTGCATTGCTGGGAACCGCGTCTTTTGCAGCTACTCCGGCCTCCGTGCACTTCCGGCGGAAATCCTTTCTGCACAGTCCAGCCTGGGTCCACGGCACTCTAACCTGCATTGCACGACCTCCTAAGTTGTTCTCCGGCGACATGGGACTCCTTTGTGCAACTTTGGGTGAGCACTGTTTCACGCATCTTCTTAATGCCTGTTTCTGGCACTTCTGCGGGTGCTGCCTGCTGCTGAGAGGGCTCCTTGTCTTGCTCGACGCCCCCTCTGTCCCCTGACGCAATTGGCGACATCCTGGTCCCTCCTGGGCCACAGCAGCATCCAAAAACACTAACCGCACAATTTGCAGCTAGCAAGGCTTGTTGGCGGTCTTTCGGCGGGAAAACACTTCTGCACGACTCTCCACGGCGTGAGGGATCCGTCCTTCAAAGGGGAAGTCTGTAGCCCTTGTCGTTCCTGCAGAAACCTAAGCTTCTACTGTCCAGTAGCAGCTTCCTTGCACCCACAGCAGGCATTTCCTGTGCATCTGCCCATCTCCAACTTGCTTGTGACTTTTGGACTTGGTCCCCTTGTTCCACAGGTACCCTCGACTGGAAATCCATTGTTGTTGCATTGCTGGTTTGTGTCTTTCCTGCAGAATTCCCCTATCACGACTTCTATGTCCTTTGGGGAACCATAGTGCACTTTGCACTCACTTTTCAGGGTCTTGGGTGGGCTATTTTTCTAACCCTTACTATTTTCTAATAGTCCCAGCGACCCTCTAGAAGGTCACATAGGTTTGGGGTCCATTCGTGGTTCGCATTCCACTTTTGGAGTATATGGTTTGTGTTGCCCCTATCCCTATGTGTCTCCATTGCATCCTATTGTAACTATACATTGTTTGCACTGTTTTCTAATACTATTACTGCATATTTTGGTATTGTGTACATATATCTTGTGTATATTTGCTATCCTCATACTGAGGGTACTCACTGATATACTTTTGGCATATTGTCATAAAAATAAAGTACCTTTATTTTTAGTATATCTGTGTATTGTGTTTTCTTGTGAGATTGTGCATATGACACTAGTGGTACTGTAGGAGCTTCAATCGTCTCCTTGTTCAGCCTAAGCTGCTCTGCTAAGCTACCATTATCTATCAGCCTAAGCTGCTAGACACCTTATACACTAATAAGGGAGAACTGGGCCTGGTGCAAGGTGTAAGTACCCCTTGGTACTCACTACAAGCCAGTCCAGCCTCCTACACTATTCAACTGAAACAACTTAATTACATCCCTTTCTTCCATGGTCTAAAGGTCTAGAAATGAACGGTACACTGGAGGCTGTCATGTCCTGCCTCTCCCAGGGTAATTAGGTGTAAATTAAATACAGTGTTTTAACATTGGCCCCAATGTCCTTAGTAACATATGTGAATAGTCACCCAATAGTAATGTGGCAATACATAACTGGTTCAGAAAGCTTAGCACATTATCCACATGTTTATTGTGAACTGCACAACATCCACCAATAATCCCCATTGTAGCCTTCCCATGTGTCTGTAGCATAAATATACAAATTATACATTCAGAAAAGGATTCTTAGCACAATAATGCACATTTTGGAAATTTAAGGTAAAAAAATGTTAACCACTGTGTACAGTGCACTGCACACATTTTGCCTTTATGCACAGTACTGCACTACACAGAAGAATTGTGTCATGGAATTCACATGGAAATGGAGTAGTCCATATATAAACATGTTAGCCATCATTTGGAGTGGTTGTGATGCACTTAAGAGTCAGCAATGCTGTACTTACAACCGCTAAAATGGTGGATGCATGACCTCACATAGTGGGCATTCAGAACCTGCCGCCATCGGCGGAAGTCAACCGCACGGTGGGTGGTTTCATCCATGATGGGTACAGCGATAGGCTAGTTATTATGACAGTAGAGGGTCAATGGCTATTTCTGTCTATGCTGATGATTGTGTATGTGATGTACATGTACGCTGTTGTTTGGAAAATAACTAATTTGCCTTCTGACACTACTGCTGTCAACATCTCCTCCACTTTAGCTGCTGTATGCCACCTCGGGGAGCAATCATGCCTAGCCATGGAGGTGAGAGGGCCCCTGCCTTCTGTCCAGAGGAGCTGGAGCTACTGGTTGAGGAAGTGCTCCCCCTGTATGGCCAGCTCTATGGCTCACCAGAGGAACAGGTACCTATCTTGCATAGATTGTTAACTCAGTTTGACTCCATTCTTTACATTCCCCCAGGCAACAATGTGCCTCTGAGTCCCAAAGTGAAACCTGGTTACTCTTGGGACATTTGGATGGCCACAAAATGTGCTTTTATTTATTGAAGTGGTGCAAATGTGATGTTCATGTGGGAACAGCATTCTCATCCTGCAGAGAGCAAGGCCTGACAATGCGTTTTGCCCATTATGGGGCAAAGTTACTATAACAATGCAACTGATGCACAGCGTAATCTCCCTGTAGACCTGAAGATCCTTGGATGTTCCCAAAATGAGTTTTCTAAACCAATAGTTTCCCTGATTTCTTTTACATTGACTACATGTGGCATGGTGATTGGGGTAAACCCCTGACCTGATACTTCTTTCCATTGACACACATTGTCAAAGTGTGTCATTAACTTATGACAACAGGTCTGTTGTCACTTTTCCATAAGCCATGCTTCCTCTGTACATGCCTATTGCGCACTTGGCACAATAACAGTGCAGATAGTTAGTTACTTCTGAAGTGAATTGTATATGTGAAACACTACCTTTTTTATATTCAAACAAGAAATACAATGGTATGTTGATCTAATTCCTGTTACATATTTGGCAAAAGGTGTGTCCTGTGATGACAATACATACAATACAAACTCAATCAGACCTTTTATGATATCCCATTAAGTAGTCCACATGTTCACACATACCCAGAGGGAAAGCTTCCAGTGACACACATGCCAGCCCTTTCTATGAGACCTAAGTCCTAGGATATAATGAATACTATGGTACCAGGTCGTATGGACTGTATACATCAGGTCAATGGGTCTGGCTGGAAAGGTTTCTGTATAATCATGCCAAAGTAGTATACCCTTCAGAAGGTCACAATGGTGTATTGTGTTTCATAGTAACTCACATCAAAGTACATGGTGGATGGCCCTGGGCTACATGATGTTTGTAGACTGGCTTAGTCAGTGTAGGGCATGACCAGAGTTACAGATAGACAGCAGACAACTCCAATAGTTTGTATTCATGTTTTTGTGCTGCTCAGCAGGTGAGAACTACACAAGTAGTGTGTTGATTTTTGATTCAGGCCTGCGCTAAATGTAAATACCATGGGGGTTATTCTAACATTGGAGGAGTGTTAATCCGTCCCAAAAGTGACAGTAAAGTGACGGATATACCACGAGCCGTATTACGAGTTCCATAGGATATAATGGACTCGTAATACGGCTGAAGGTAAATCCGTCACTTTTGGGACGGATTAACACCTCCTCCAAAGTTAGAATAACCCCCCATGTGTCTTAACCAAATAGATATCCAAAAACTTGGGGCCAAATTTACAAGATATTGGTGCATCACTAGTGATGTGCCACTTTTCTTGCTGCCCCCTTGCGTCACCTAACGCCACCATGGTAGTGGAGTATTTACATTACTGCACACCATGGCACATGTTAGGGGCAATAGCATCATTTTGATGCTATTGTAACACTATACTGGATTAGCTTAAAGAAATGACACTAATCCAGGATAGTGTTAAGAGGCCTATTGAAATCAATGGGAGTCTCATTTTAAAGCCTACTTTAAGCAAACATAAAAAATTTAAAATGACGCTAGAAATGGCACAGTGGAATCTTGTATATTCCATTGCACCATATTTAGTGACCCTCTAACGAGGGAACGCCCGCTTTGCATACATCATGCATATATTATGCATGATGTGGCGCAAAAGGTTTACAAGGGGGCGCAAACCTTGTAAATATGGTGCTATAGAAGTGACCCCTTAGTGTCACATTTTGCCACAATGTGGCGCAAAGGGGAGCAATGGCCTTTTAAATCTGGCCCTTGGTGTTATTGTCTGTGCATTCATCTATTATAGCCATAAAGGTCAACGCCCATCAAAAGCAATCCATTTGGAAAGCCATCACCCTGGGGGTCTATCACCGGTGCAGCATCAAATGAAAAAAGAGGTGAGAAGACCTGAAGCTCTGGACCCGGAAGTTCACAGAGGTCCAGCTTGGATATCCTCCCAATGTGGATGGGGTGCACGCCGGACCCTGACCCTCCCCAATGGCCCGCATAGTAGTGGTGGCCTTCCCAGAGCTTGATGGGCAGTTGAGGGCCTGACAGCATCTACAAGGAGGTGAGTCCTGGCCAGAGTCATACATGTTACATTGCCAACTTTGTGTGTCACAGGCAGGCATTTCCCCAGCAATATTGTGTTGGCCCACATGAGACGAGTTACTGTTTGTGTGGGTGTGTTAGTAGGTGCATGCTGATATGCTGTGTCTAATGTTTTTATTACAAGGAACACAGCAGAGTCCAGTCCACTACCAATTTAATGTCTTGAGCAGACACATGGACGAGTAAACTGATAAATCACCTCATGTTCTTTGATGTTCTGGGTGACAATTTGTCAAAACAGGCCACTTGTCTTCTTTGTGTAAGGAGTGATGTTCCTTCACTACTGTCTCTCATGTGATAGTGGTCCTATTGCATGTGACATAACATACAGTGTGCTCTTTATGCACTGACTGGACGGCGCTTCTCATTGGTGAGTTGGGAGTCAACAGTGACATGACTTTGCAAATATCACTGGTGCCATCTACATTCGTGCCTACATGTTGCCCAGTGTTCATTTCCCTGTTGTTAGTTCATCTGCAATATTGTTTCAAAGTTCATTCACTGACTGGTAACAATGATCAGGGTGTGAGATGTGGAACTGTTGATAACATATATGAGCATCTACACTCATTCTTACAAGGCAATTTGTGTTTGCTATACCAAACAGTGCTGTGATGTGTCATACCATTAGGACACTAGTGATCCCACTTCTTCATGTCATACATATCCACTGACACACAACAACCTCCTAAGGTGTATTTGCCTGTAGCCATACAATCTATGAATGGTGTAATCACCTGCACCAAGCAGGATTGGTGATGTTCAGATGGCTACAAAAAGTCTGATGTTGTGGGCAATTGGAGTTTCTATCTCCCAAAACTGTGGCCCTCAAAGTATCTAGGCTACTTTTCTAAGCAACTTGTGATATCTAGGTAAACAGCTTCAGTACATCTTTCATAAGACTTTTTTGTAAGTGGACATATGATGCAAAAACAGCTAGGGAAAGAAAAAAATGGAAGGGACTTTTAGCGGCGGCAAGTGCTAAGGATCTATGTGGTTTTGGAATATAGTTTCATTTGGAAATAGGGATGGACATTGTGCTATTGAGTGTAATAGTGCAACCTGTGATTGGGTCCCACATTTTTCATCCCTTTACGGTGATGCAGGTGTCATACGCTTCCATCCAGCTGTTGAGGGTTTATCTAAATCCCCAAGTAGGATTGTCAGGGAGAACAAAAGTGATGGGGGCAGATATGGGGGCACTGACCAACATACTGTTGGACACTTGTAGGATGGGGCCATGTGTGAGATTGTAACCCACGTATTGGTTAAGGCTATAAGAGGTGTTATCCCTAATAAAGCTCCCAATTTAGATAAACTACAGGGTAACTTGTTTTTGAGTGATCCTGGGACATGGAGTGCATTTTTTTTGTTGTATTCACTGCTATTATGAAGGGGAGCTCCACTACCACATTTGCGGGCCGGGGCAAAAATTATCCCCATTTATAAAAATGGCATGTGGGAATCTACCTCAAATTACTGACCACTCAGCTCCCAAAAAGTTTTTAACAAAGTAATTCTGGTCAGATTGGAGGAGTGGATGATTGATAATGATATTTCAACTCCCCTGCAAGCTGGCTTTAGAGAATCTGTATGTGCCATTGATCGAATGTTTAGATTATAATTGCTGTATTGGAAAACTGTAAATCTAGGTAAGGACTTACTTTATGTAGTCATTGTGGACCTTCGGTCAGCTTTTGATCTAGTGCCTAGGAAAATCTTGTGGATGGTCCTGGGTGAGATGGGGATTTCTGTTTATTTAATGAACATCTTAGAGGGGTTACACACAGGTAACTATACCCAAATTAGAAGGGCTAGTTCAGGGGTAGTAACTGACCCAATTGTGTTGAACAGAGGTGTACGGCAGGGGTACGTACTTGGCCCAACACTATTTTCATTTTATAATAATGGCCTTATTGATTTTCTTTGGTCATGCAATAATGACACTCCCAAGTTGACCAATTAGAGAGTGCCAGCACTCTGCACTTATGTTTGCTGATGACACTTTGCTGCTCTCCAAAAGTCCAATGGGCTTACCAAGGTTGTTAGATCTATTTGAGCTTTTTTATAAAGAAAGGCCAATTGGGAATAATGTAAGCAACATAAAATATATGATATTGAATCCTGGCCACTCAAGTAGGACAAGCCCTAGGCTCTGTGGAACTTATTTGGAGAGGGTGAGTACTTTTGATTATTTTGGCCTAATATTAACTGAACAGTTGACATTGCACTCACATTTACAACAACAAACATCAAAGCTGGAGTGAATAATGGGAGGTATCATTAAATTGTTGCTGCAATCCCAATTCCACCCAATTCTGCTGCCCCTTGAGATTTGTAACTCACAAGCTTTGGTGCTGCAAGCTATGGTGCTGAACTGTGGGCCATCTTTGTGTTAAGACCCTCAGTGCAGTGGAAATTCAGTTCCTGCGTCATCTAATAGGGCTTCCTGTTAGCACCGCTTTGTTAATTCTAAGGCTGGATCTTGGCCAGAGATCAATTAAAGATAAAGTCAGGCTCTGCCCGTTGGTTCACTAGAAACGGATCTGGTTCACACTGGAACTCTCTGCAAAGCACAATAGACTAGATTAAGGGGGTTATTCCAACTTTGGAGGAAGTGGTAATCCGTCCCAAAAGTGACGGTAAAGTGACGGATATACCACCAGCCGTATTACGAGTCCATTATATCCTATGGAACTCGTAATACGGCTGGTGGTAAATCCGTCACATTTGGGACGGATTACCACCTCCTCCAAAGTTGGAATAACCCCCTAAGTTCTGGATCTCTCAGGTTCCAATGCTATTCCTTGGACCAAATGTGTAAGGGCCACTCTCCAGTACATTAGGTTGGAGCACTTGGGGTGTAACCTCAGCCTATGATTGCCGATTTTTAGGGCTACAGTTAAAACAATGTATGGACAGCATAAAATCGGGGGGTGCAAGTGGAAATGAATAGAGCCCAGTTCACAGAAACCTTTATGTCTGCTAAAGACAATTATTTGAAGGAGAATTTCTTGGATGAGATCCAACCTCCAGAGGGAAGGTGATTGTGTATGCAATTGAGGTATGTCACTCTACCAATCGGTCCTTTTACTGCCAACTGGACAAAAACTATTACTGATCAGGCCTCTCAATGTATACATTGTGGCACCTACAAAGGGACTATTGAGCATGTCCTATTGTTCTGATCAGGCCGCTCAATGTATACATTGTGGTACCTACAAAGGGACTATTGAGCATCTACTATTCTTCTGCCCGCTTTATTTAAACAGCAGGCAACTGCAACCAGGTTTGTGAAGTATGATGTAAACCCCTTAATTATATTAGGGGTCAATAGGTATCTGCTAGTTATGTGGAGAACCAGACAAAGACTGAGGGCTGCTATTGTTGCTAACGGGGTGACAAATGAAATAGAAATATGTACATGATAATTAATTAATTTGATCTTAAATTGATTTTATTCATCCAATGCTTTGGGGAGCTGGTATCTTTAATTAATTGTGTTATTATTTCATTGTTGTAGGGTTTTATCTCTATTTATATTGAGTATCAGATATGTTTCCTTATACTTTTCTTTTTATTGTTTGTGCTTTTATGGCTAAATAGCCACAATAAAGCATTTGACTGATTGACTGAATGATGTATTTTCAAGTCAAACGTGTCATCAGTGTGCAATGAGCATTTGTATGTTACATTATTACTGTAATAGCACATATTGATAGTACATTGGTGTGCACCTTGACCTTCATGACATCATGATGTGTTGTGAGGTAAATGAAAATGTTTCAAAATTTGGCCCTGGTGTTAACATTGTTAAAATGTATATTGTGTAGCTATCCTATTTGGTAACATCATTTTACTATGGTGTATTACAAGTGGCAAAGAATATAAGGTGATCAACTATCATACTAAGGACAGACTGATGGAGTGTAGACAACTCCATCAAAGTATTTGGATCTGTCTGGAGTTGTGACATATCTGGAACTATCTGTTTCAGGTTATGTAGAATGCATGCCTTTGCTAGCGCTAATGTAGAAGCCTATATAGTGAACATTGAAGCTGGTCTGATTTGTGCACTTGATAAATGTTTTCTGTTGATATGTGATGGTCAGGTGTAGAAACTTAGTTGCAAAACCAATTTTACATGTAATTTTCAGATTCATCCAAGACAACCAAAGGAGAAGGGGCAAACGTCATTGGGGACACAGCTGGTCAAAATGGGTCGGGACCTTATAGTTCAATCATGGAGGCACACAGTGACAAGGAGGGTGAAGGTAGTGCCACGGAGGACACAAGCTCAAGTTCTTCAGATACAAAGTCATCCTCTGGTAGACACTCCAGAATGGTGGTGGACCCCACAGGATTAGTTCCACTTGTATCCTTGTCTGCCATCCCCAGTTCCATTGCACCCTTCCCTGTTATTCCCCAAACAGTTGACATGACCTGTTCCCCTAAGAGGGGAGCCATCTCCTTTACTCCAGGCACCTCACCTCCTGCCCCCCACTGTGCTGAGATACAAGGCTCTCCTGAGGCACATTTCTATGGGTCAGACTGCACTCCTGAATGCCATTCAGGGGCAAGGCAACCATCTACAGCAGATGGTGTCCTACCTAGAAGGCATTCACAGTGCCATGCCTGGCTTGCAGAGATCTTTTCAGGCTCTGGCCGCCTCACTCACCACAGCCTCCCATCCAAACCAACCTTGTGTTCCCCCCTGGCCTGTACCCATCCAAACACCTTATCACAAAACCTGCCCAAAGCACACTTACACATTTCCATGTACCTACCCATACATACCCAAGCAAGACACATACACAAGCACCCCCACACAAAAAGAAATTACACTCATCCAAGTGTACAGGCACCACACCTACCATTGGCAACACCACACCCACATACTCACACCACTCCACCATCACATCTCTACACAGCACAGGATATAACACACATGCATGCACACACCACACCACAAACACCACATCCCCACTCAGTTCAGATACCTTCACACCCAAATTCACCACCACATCCACATCACACCCACACAGACAAAACAGAGATCCACACCCACAGTCATACCACATCAGCAGTCACAACACACATACCGTGCACTTCCACTGCCCCTGCATCCACAGACACATCACTCACACTATACACATCGAAGAAGCTCAGACTGAAACAAGAAGCCACCCAACAGGACCTGAGGTATAACACACACTCACACTTGTAGCATATACACCTGACACACATTTACCATTACCCACAACAGTCCCAACCACATCAAACACTGACATTCTCTGTACCTCCAAATCCCTACTCACCCCCAGAGCCTTTCTGAAGTTTTCCACTGAGGATCCCAACTTTTACAAAGCCCTCTGACCTCCAAATCCACCTACTATCCTTTCCATAAAGGTCCCAACCCCTGCCATACCCAAAACCACACCTTCCATATTAAAATCTACCCCTAGTCCAGACCCACCCATCACTTCAAATTGCAAGAGTCCCCTTTCAAATTGTCTATCCAGCCCTTCCGACTCTAAAATCCACCCTTCTAAATATCAATCTACCCCTTCCTCCTCCAAACGCCCACCTTGAAAACCCAAGGACACCCCTCCCAAATCCAAATGTCCCGATCCCAAATAACATCTCTGGGATGCCAGCCATGCCAAATGGATGCCCCTTTGTAAGGAGGGTCTCTTGCAGTGTCATGAAGGGCAATTTTAGTGGCACAGCAGTGTGCCGGGCCACCCAAAGTGGAAATGGACTGGCCATTGGCCTCTGGTTTAGTAAATCTGATTGTTTATGTAATATTAAACATTTGTCTTGTTTGGAACAGATTAGTACTTGTAACTATTTGATGTTTGTTATTGGATACTTTGTGGTGTGTGAATACAGTTGTATTTGTTTCAACACTGATTGCTGATCCATTTGAAGTGGTTAGTATGATCTGACCTTTGGACCGGTATCCAGATGCATATGGGGATGAAATTCAATTGGGACGGCCATTACATTGGGTGGTATTTCATATGGTAATTATTTGAACCTGACTTGGGCAATGTCAACTTCATTTAGGTTTCACTTCTCCCTATGATGTAGGTTGGATAAGTGTTTGATGTGTGCAAGTTAGGTTGTTGTTCATCCACACATGGAGGGTATTAAATTGTCATACCTTATTAGGAATTTTAATTTACACATGTCCATTTTTGTGTGTTTACCTTACTTTATAATAATGTGAGACAAATGTTGTTACTGCTGTGTTAGCTATCATGACTTGCACATTACTGACATATGCATGGCACTTTGTTATGCCATTGGTTTTTCTCTGATATACTTCAAGCAACAAGATGTTTTGAGTCATGTTCAAAGTGGACTTTGGCCCAGGGACCCACCTATCAGAGGTCCCCCTGGTAGTGGCAAACCTAATCTGTAGAAAGTCTTTAGATTGTGACCTTTGAATGTTTCTCACACTGATTATTTTGTATCCCATTTACCTAACATTACCTTTAACTGTGGGTGATGTGTGAGAGTTTATTACAGAAATGTAGCAGAGAAGATGTGTTTCAGTTTCATGACACATCCATACAGATGTATCTTTGTTTTCACAACAGGACGGAGCACGAGGGCAATGCAAGGGTATCACAGAGATTAATAACTGTGATACTGATGAGAAGGTGCTGTTGTGTAACACAATTTCATGCACAAGTCACTATCCCTGATTATGAAATGGGAACACATATTGCCTTTTGTAGAGTGTGCCTATGCATTGTCAGGGACCTGAACAAAGAGGACATCAGAGAGCTGTAATTGGTTAATATATTGAGAACAATTCTGAACGGGGACCCATAAATATTCTTTGCCCAGGGACCACAAACCCCTTGCCAGGTCCATGGTGGGGCACCTATTTGCTGAGGAGTTGATGGAAATGGGTAAGAGTTTAGCTTACAGTTGGTTGTGTCCACAATGGTGTGGGTTTTGGATGTTATAAGGCAGGAGCAGCAGTGGTATGATGCACAGGATGAACTCCATGGTGGCATAGGACGTGCAAAGCTGAATACAGGTGACTTTCAGTCTTATATACCTCCCATTCTACCAGCTCAGATGTGGTGGTTAAACCGCCACAGTCGCATTGGCGGGAAGACACTTCATGATTGGACTGACAATAACACTGGCAGTACACGCTCTGACAGATGCATTGTCCTATCCCACTGCTGTCGTGGTCGAGACTTCCTGATGCCAGCAGTGGTCTTTCATCTATATAACTGCATGCATCGTAATAGGGCGGGGGGTCCACCAATGGAGCAGAAGTGATTCTGATGCCATTTTAACGGCAGTATCATGGCCACCAAACTCTTAACCAGGCCCTAACTCTTTTGGGCTACACCCACAGCCAAGAAAGTAAATCATTTGATAATGTGAATTGCAAATGTATAAATATTATTCTAATGCATTCTATAGGGGTCCACTAGCAAGATGATGTTATAATCAATGTGAATGAATACAACTACCCTCAAATGTGACAGAAATAGAAATAAGGGAAGTATTGCAGGATATAAGAGAGGCAAGGATTACCTCCCAGGACCCCACAAGCAAAAATCCTAAAGGATATACTCCCTAAAGTGCCCGACCGCATTCTAGGCCATCTGCTACCTATACCCACTTTAAAACATTTACTTGCATGGACTAAAAAGTCACCAGCTCTGATACCTCCCCTGTCTCTAGAAGATACCAAGATATAAAAAAACTTGAACACCTAGGTGCTCATTTTGACTTTTGGCACGCTTGGCTTCGGGGGACATTTATCTCCTTCCCTACCTTGGTCCACTGTGTCTCACAACGACAACGGTTTATGTCCTGACCTTAAAAGAGAGGTGCATCTATCATTGTGACTGAGCATTCCTTTAGCAGACATACCACTGACTGAGGCATGTGTTGCATACTGTGGAGTCATATGAGGCTCGGTCATCAAACCCTCACTAGAGGGTCCCTCACCTCTAAATGGTACAGGTGAACCACATATTTAAAGGTGTCAGCATCCTGCAAATATATGGTGCCACTTCTGCTCGAGTAAACCTAAATGTCTCCCTATTTCCATAGAAAGAAGATCTAATTCACAGCACAATAATGTTCTACTTAGGATGATAATAATATTTTATTATCTATTAATATTAATTATTTAGGGACGGTAATCCATGTTTCTGCGGTTTTAAGCACAGTGTTTGAATGAAGTTTAAGTTGATAGGTTTCTGATGGACTGCTGAAGTAGTGATATTTTAGAATGCTGGCAGTGAAAATTGTTTAGTTTCCATGAGTAACCTAACAGACCATGCTTTTTTTAGGATGGAACCTGGGCACCACAAACATCACATATCAAAATACTAACACCACAATAAAACACAACAAAAAAGCACAACAGAATAAAACAAAAAACAGGACACTTTCAACACAACACAATAAATTTGCAAATGTGCAACAGTAGCGCTAAAAATACAATAGAAGACAAAACAACCATAGCAAAACATATTAAAATAATTATAAAAATGATAACAACAAACAGCAGAGTTCCACAAGAACAACAAAACTACACAATTTATTATCATAAACCATAGCATAACTCAGTGGCAACAAAGCAGAACATAAAGCAACAATACAATACTAAGAAACACATTTCTACTGATTTGTTAGGTTATTTTCATTTGTACTGCGTTGGAGTGTTATTGTATGTTGTCACACACAGTTTTATTAACCCCTTTGCTGCCAGGCCTTTACCTCTTCAGGTGCCTTGCCTTTTTATGGCTATTTGAGGCAGATTGTGCTTAGGCCGTAATAATTTTATGTCCATATAAGCTACCCACCACAAATTTGTGTCCTTTTTTTCCAACATCCTAGGGATTTTAGAGGCTCCCAGAATTAGTGGGTTCCCCTGGAGGAGACCAAGAAATTAGCCAAAATACAGCAAAAACAAAGTTTTTTTCAAAAAAATTGGAATAAAGGGCTGCAGAAGATAGCCTGTGTATTTTTTCCCTGAAAAGAGCCTCAACAAAGGGTTTACAGTGCTAAAATCACCCTCTTGCTAGCTTTCAGGAACAGGGAGACTTGAGTCAGAAAACCACATTTGTCAACACAATTTTGGCATTTTACTGGGACATTCCCCATTTTTTATATTTTTGGTGCTTTTAGCCTCCTTCCAGTTAGTGACAGAAATGGGTATGAAACCAATGCTGGATCCCAGACAGCTGAACATTTCTTAAAAGTAAACAACATTCTTAATTAATAAAGGGATCATTTGTGTAGATCCTACAAGGTTTTCCCACAGAAAATAACAACTGAAATAAAACAATGTTGAAATTGAGGTAAAAAAAGAGCCATGTCACTCCACGTTTTACTCTGTAACTTTTTACTGCAATGTTAGATTTTTAAAAGTAATATACTGTTACATATGCTAGGCTCTTATGGTTGCGGGGATATATGGGGCGTGTAGGTTCATCAAGAACACTAGGTACCCAGAGCCAATAAATAAGCTGCACCTTGCAATGGATTTTCGTTGTATACCGGGTATACAGCAATTCAGTGGGTGAAATATAAAGAGTGAAAAATAGGTATTATGGAAACCTTTGTATTTCCAAAATGGGCACAAGATAAGGTGTGGAGAAGCAGTGGTTATTTGCACATCTCTGAATTCTGAGGTACCCATACTTGCATGTGAATTACAGGGCATTTCTCAAATAGACGTCTTTTTTACACACTGTCTTAGATTTGGAAGGAACAAATGTAGAGAAAAACAAGGGGCAATAACACTTGTTCTGCTATTCTGTGTTCCCCCAAGTCTCCCAGTAATAATGGCTCCTCACTTGTGTGTGCAGTCCTAATGCCCACGACAGGAAATATAACATGGACAAATCACATTTTTACATTGAAATCTGACGTGTTTTTTGGAAAGTGCTTAGTTATGGATTCTGGCCTCTAGCTCAGCCGGCACCTAGGGAGCCTAAACCTGTGCATCTAGGGCACCTAAAACTGTGCGTTTTTTTAAACTAGACACCTAGGGAAATCCAGGGTGGAGTGACTTGTGGGGGTTCTCACCACGTTCTGTTACTCAGAATCCTTAGCAAACCTCAACATTTTTCAATAAAAACACTTTTTCCTCACATTTCGGTGCACCAAAGTTCTGGAATCTGAGGGGAGCAACAAACTTCCTTCCACCCAGCATTCTCCCAAGTCTCCCGATGAAAATGGTATCTCAATTGTGTTGGTAGGCCCAATTCCCCGTGACAGGAAACGCCCCAAACCGCAACATGGACACATCAAATTTGAACATTAACAACTGACATGTTTTTTGGAAAGTGCCTGCTGTGGATTTAGGTCTCTACCTTAGCCAGCACCTAGGAAAACCTACCAAACCTGTGCATTTTTCAAAACTAGACACTACGGGAAACCAGGATGGGGTGACTTGTGAGGCTCTCACCAGATTCTATTACCTAGAATCCTTTGCAAATCTCAGAATTTGGCACAAAAAAACATTTCTCTGTTGGAACACAATACCGGCACAGATTTCCTAACACCCAACGTTCCCCTCAGTCTCCCAATACAAATGATCCCTCACTTGTGTAGGTGGGCCAAGTGCCTGTGGCAGGGAAGAGACAAAAAACTGTCAAAATTGAGGGGGTACCAAAGCGGGTCCAAAAGAGCAGTTTGAATAAAATGTTTTTAGGCTGACAAGTGAGGCAGAATTTTTATCGGTATAGATGCAACAATGTTAGGTGGTAGGAATTTTGTAGATTCCTGCAGATTCCAGAAGGTTCCATTACAAAATTGTGTGAAAACGTGTGATTTCAAGCAAAGTTGGAGGTTTGCAGGGCATTGTGGGTAGGTAAATGGTGCGGGGTGCATGTGAAGCACACCAGCATGGACATACCCAGATGTTTAGTTTTCAGATGTGTTTCAGTCTTGTAGATTTTTCTATATGGCAGCGTCCCAAAGTCCAAAAAGTGCAGTGCTCACAATTCCAAGTGGGACGATTTTGAGAGCTAGCCAAGCTCTCATAGCCCAAATGTAACCCCCAAAAATCAAATGTCCTCTTGCTTGCCATTGGGATAAGATCTTTCAGTGTGCAGGGGGAGAGCTGAAAGACTGTTACCCCCTTCACTTGGGGTGGGGGTATAACCATGCCCATATTAATTGCTAGCCACCACCCCACTATTTTTTTTTTTAATTCCCTGGCATCTAGCAGTCTTTCTGCTCCCCCGGGCAGTGGTTAGGGGGTAAATGTCCCATCTGCCCACCAGTGTGCAGAACAACTTTGTCGCCATTTAATTGGAGTCGGGTAATAGTCATACCCCACACTCTTTTAAAAAAAATAATTCTTCTCTGGTCTCTGCTGGGCTTTCTTCCCCCCTTGGGGGCAGAAGGGCCTTCCAAAAATAGGCCAATCTGGCCCCAAGGGGGGCAGAAATGGCAGACAATAATGTGCTCCCTTTGGAGCGACCCGTGCCCAAGGGGCTGCCCCCCAAACAAAACAAACACACACATCAATCCCTGGTACCTAAGTGGTTTCTAACCCCCCGGGGCAGATCAGCCTAATAGAAATAGGCCAATCTGCCCTCAAATGGCCTAAAACAAATAGGTGGATCTGCCCCCAAGGGGTGCAGCGATGTCCTAAAATAAATTTACCCCCCCAGGGAAGTGACCCTTGCCTAAGGGGTCGCTCCCCTTGTGTAAATGACAGGAAAAAAAAATCCCTGGTGTATAGTAGTTTCTGCCTCCCTTGGGGCAGATTGGCCTAGTAAAAATAGGCTGATCTGCCCCCAAAGGGGGTAGAAAAGGCCTAAAAAAAAGGCCTCCCAGGGAAGCGCCCCTTGCTCAAGGAGTCGCTCCCCCTCATTGTTGATAAGAAAAAAAAAAATCCCTGGTGCCTACTGGGCATTTCTCCAGAAATGCTCATACAGACATGAAAAGAAAGAAAAGGCCTTTCCTTTCCTTTCATGTCTCTCTGCCTGCCCCCGCCCCGATCGGATTGCACTGGATGGGGGCAACCTCTGATGAGGTCAGCGAGCGATCATGTGCTGATGTCATCAGATGTCACTGGGGTGGGTGGGTGAAGGAGTAGAAAGGAAAATGATTCCCCTTCCATCCCTGCCCATGGGAGGGGGATGGGAGGCCCACAGGGGTAGCACTAGCACTCCCCCTGTGGGCTGGGTGCAGGACAAGCTGTTCTCGGTTGCCGTGTGCCGAGGGCGAGACCAGGTAGTCCAGGGCACCCAAGGCGTGAATGTTGTGTTGTGCTTTTTTGTGGCCTCTTAATGAGTGTACAGCTGTTGTCATGTGTTTGTTATTTTCTGTTATGTGACACTGTGTTGATATGTCAAATTGTGTTTGGTATATAGGAGTGTGTGTTTGGTGTTGATTTGTTATTATGCTACTTTGATGTACTGTGCTGGCTGTTTGTATTATTTTGCTTTGTTTGTGTTTTGTATATTGACATGTTTTACTACTCTTTCCTATTGTCATGTAGTTGTTTTGCTAGTCGGCTATGTGATATTGCTAATGTGCTATAATTTTGAATTGATATTTAAATGTAGTGGTGTTTGATGTTGTTCTTTTGTGATAGACTTCTCACAGAGTAGTACCACAAATTTGCTTTTTTAACCCAATGGTAAAAAGATCTTACAAACAATGCAGTTTTAATTACTAATCATATTCAAATACTCAGACAAAAATTGTTTTGTGATTCAATTTTTTTCCATAGGGTGTAATTCAGTGCTATATAGTAAGCACTCCACCATTAAAGTCCACCAGATCATTGTGGTAAATAATTGTGTCGACTCCCAACTGAATCTGTGTTTAATTGAGAGTAGTGAAACTACAATGAAACAAATGTGGCCTGAATTTTCTTAATGCACATCATGCTGGCTATTTACATTGCACTGTTAAAGAGTTAAATCATTTCCAGGACTTCTGCCTTTGAACATTAGTTGTCTTATGTGTCTGTGCATAATTCATTCAGTGGGAGAATACTGCAAAATGAATTAGTTTGAGAATGTGGAATTATAAAATAAAATGGAAGATTTTTAGATGTTTTACAACATGTGCATCATTGCCAGCATTGGATAATGATTAAGTTTGATTTTGTGCTTGTGTTTTTCCTCTCTCTTCACTAATGTGTTTCCCCAGTCATGCTATTCCTATTACTTTCCATTCATATTGTTTTCCTGTTGTTTTATCCCACAGTAAATTTTTCCATTGCTTCCTCCATGAGTTTATTTTTCCATTCTATCTCTTTCATCTTGACTTACAATTTACATGCATTCCCAGTTGTTTCCCCATGAAAGTAATTAGGACTGGCTTTAATGAGGTAACATGCAACTAAAGGCCTCAAAGCATAGCATTGCTACATATCAGCTTATTTACAATAGATATTGGTGGACATTATGAACATGGCGGAAACACTGCCGACCGCCGTGGCGACGGTGAACAGAAGACCGCCAGTGGCAGTGAACAGCACACTGCCATATAATGATGTCAAAAACAGAAACCTCTAAAGATTCTGCAACCTCCAGCCACCGCCAGAGCTCTTGATGGCAGAAAGGCTGTACACCCCACCACCGCCAAGCAGTCAAATCCTCCGCCCACCAAATAATGATGCACAAATCACAGTGGTGAATAGTGGATGTTGAACGGCCATTGGCGGTACCACCATGGCCTGCAATGGGACCACAACACTATAAAACACTCACATACACACCCCAACAATCCTTTGCAACGCCAATTGCATGACAGATATTGAGAACACAACACACATACACAGTACACAACATAACAAAAGGCACACACACATACACACAAAAGCACCCTCACCAATACACCCAGAATACCACACCCATAACACGCACCATGGAACCCTACAAGCACCCACGCTTCACAGATAGGGAGCTAAGGACAATGGTGGACGAAATACTCAAGGTCGAGCCACAGAAGATGGAGTTATGGCAGATGGTTGTAAACAAGGTCAAGGCAGTGAGAAACCATCCACGCACAAGGGACGACATCCGCAAGAGATGGAACGACTTGCGAGGGAAGGTGAGGTCTATGGCATCCAGGCACAACATGGCGGTACAGAGGACTCGGGGAGGACCCCCACCTACACCCCCCAACTATACCGACTAGGAGGAGAAGGTACTGGCTATCCTGCACCCAGAGGGCCTCACTGGACTCCCTGGAGGACTGGACTCGGGTAAGTCATCTACAATTTCTTCATATCCACCACACCTGTAATGCATGTACCACCCCATCCCCTCACTACCACCAGGACCACTACCCCACTCAGGACACAATAACTACATCCATTCACCCTGCATGCCCATACACCCACTAACGGGTCCACACCCCTCCCCTTGTGCCCAGTCACCTACCCCTACAAGGAATCACCATGGCACATCTGCACCCACAATGTGCCTCCACATCCCATGCAAAATGAAAGGATAATCCCACAAAAGGTCCCTGCATGGCCCGACAGGGGAATAAACAGCAGAAAATAGGGCAGGGCAGTACATACTTATCTGTTTCTGTACATGTAACATACATGTCTACATCCCCCAAAGGCACCACCACCCATGCCACCCGGACGGAAAGGAGTGCCAGGACCCCACACGAAGACAGAGGCCCCACTCAGGCGACTGGAGAGGGATGAATGGCCAGTGAGGATTACCCTGGCCCATCACACAGTCCTGGACTGTCCCCCTCCAGCAGCCCCACCCAGGATACCACTGACACCCCTACCACCCAGCCAACACCATCAGCTCAGGCCAAACGACCCCACACCAGTGCCTCCAGGCCACACACTGGCAGACCACGTGTACAGAGGCCAGAGTCTCCACCAACTAACAGGCAGGATAATGATGGTCCCAGTGCAAGTGGGACTGCCAGACCTGTGCAGGAGACACAGACACAGGGGGCTAGGCCCAGTGGGAGGGCATCAGTGGCCCTGGGGGGGCCAAAGGATGGATGCTGCAGCCCAGGAGGTAATCTCTGAGGTCATGGGAGCATACCACGATACGGAACACAGGATGGGCCAGATCCTGGCCACCCTGGAGAAGAACCAAAGGCCATGGAGCAGTGGAAACAACTCAATGCCACCATGGCCACCATTGCAGGGGTGCTTCAGCACCACTACTGAAGCCAGCCTGAGACCCCCACAAACCGGAAGCCCCTACCACTGCCCAGGACACAGACCTGACCTCTAAATCTGCAGTAGCAAGTGGACTGGTGGCACTGGCAGAGTACACACAGGAGACCAGCATCCCTACCCCTGCAGCCCAGCTCCAGTCACTCAAACATGCCGCCAGACCCAGATATGGCACTGGAACACCTACTAAGACCAAGGCCCCCACTAAGAAGTGACTTTGACCTGACTTGTCTCCCAAGTGTGCCACTGTGCTACCACCTTGACCTTCCAATAGCAACATACCAACTTGCAAGGGACATATGAACCAACACCCACTGCCACCAGTCGCTGAGCCCATGTCCCTGGTATGGACATGCTCCATGAGCCCACTCCCTATCACTGTACAGTGCACCTATGAAATTGTGACAATAAAACACATCTACACTAATTTGTATGCCCCCTGTCATTATGAATGTTCAATTGTAAGTGTGAATGCATTAGCCAGTCAATTCTATATTCATACCTTTATAGCAGGAATGGTACCCCACGCACAACAGTGTCTGGAGTAACTCAAAATGTACACCATGGTTGTCTCCATGGCACATGCCACCTCAGTCATCAGGCAACAGTGTCAATGAATACAGATACCACATCCCCAAACAAATGAGTCAGACAAACATTATGCAGTGCAGACAAGAGCATCAGTGAATAGTACCTCATATTCACTGAAAGTATAGGTCGATCAGCTGGTTCCTGGAGTGAACATCTTCCCCCCCTCTTCATCTTCACCATCACTCTCATCCCCTCTCAGGGGTAGCAGGTCTGGATGTACAGCACCCTCCTCCTCTAGTAGGGGCATAGCTCCCCTCACAGCCAAGTTGTGTAGCATGCAGCAGGCCACCACTATTCCACACACCTTTTCAGGGCCATATCACAGGGATCCCCCAGAGAGATGGAGGCAACAAAATCTAGACTTCAGGAGACCTATAGTCACCCTTCTAGTACATCCATGGGCCTCATTATAATTCCTCTCTGCATCTGTCCTGGGATTCCTCTGTGGTGTCAGGAGCCATTGCAAGTTGGGGTAGCCAGAATCACCTGCAAAAGTGGGTGAAAGAGCAAATAAACAAACTGCCATCAGTTGCCCACAGCCTGGCTGTCAGCTATGTACTGATCCAGTGTCATACACACTATGAGCCATCCTCGGTACCCTTGTAGTTGTTCCATCATGTGTGGCACGCTGCTGTTCCTCAGGACAAAGGAATCATGAACTGATCCTGGAAACCTGCTGTTAGAAATGGGGTTTTTGGTTGGCAGTCAGGTTACCCTCTGTCCAAGCCCTCACTCTAGTCAGGGTAAGTCACACACAATCTAAGATTATCCTGTGCCCACCCTCTGGTAGCTTGGCACGAGCAGTCAGGCTTAACTTAGAAGGCAATGTGTAAAGTATCTGTGCAATAAATCATTCAATACCACCATGTAGCACCACAAAAATACACAACACAGTGTTTAGAAAAATATATAATATTTATCAGGATATTTGTAGGTCAAAACGAATAAAGTTGCAATGTGAATTTGTAGAGATATCACTGAAAAGTGATATAAATTGACTTAAGTCTTTAAAAAGCAAACAAAGTCTCTTTCAAGCACAAAGTACCTGGCTTGGAGTGGAAAATCTCCCCAGAGGGCCACAGAAGAAGAGATACGTGGAAAAATGGTGTGTGCGTCGATTTCTCCCCAGCACACACGGACTTGCGTCGTTATTTTTCATGCGTGGAAGTCGTGCGTCGTTTTCCGGCGTGCGGACAGTCTCTTTCTGTGGATCGCGGGGATTACCAGATGTCCCGGGTCTGTGCGTGGCTTCTCCTGCTTGTTTTCCGGCTGCGCGTCGTTCTGCGGGGCTGCGCGTCGAAGTTTCATTCTCACAGCAGGCGTCGCGTCGATTTCTCCTCTGGAGGTTGGGTGGCGTTGTCCTTGCGAGGCCGTGCGTCGAAGTTCCAGTCGTCCCGAAGGCATTGCGTCGATCAGTGTCGGTGTGCGGTGTTTTTCTCGCCGCTGAACAAGCGGTGCGTCGAAAATTTCGGCGCACGAAGCGTCCAAGTGAAAAAGAGAAGTCTTTTTGGTCCTGAGACTTCAGGGAACAGGAGGCAAGCTCTATCCAAGCCCTTGGAGAGCTCTTTCACAGCCAGACAAGAGTTCAGCAAGGCAACAGGGCAACAGCAAGGCAGCAGTCCTTTGTAGAAAGCAGTCAGGTGAGTCCTTTAGGCAGCCAGGCAGTTCTTCTTGGCAGGATGCAAATTCTGGTTCAGGTTTCTTCTCCAGAAAGTGTCTCTTGAGGTAGGGCAGAGGCCCTGTTTTATACCCAAATGTGCCTTTGAAGTGGGGGAGACTTCAAAGAGTGGCTAAGAAGTGCACCAGGTCCCCTTTCAGTCCAATCCTGTCTGCCAGGGTCCCAGTAGGGGGTGTGGCAGTCCTTTGTGTGAGAGCAGGCCCTCCACCTTCCCAGCCCAGGAAGACCCATTCAAAATGCAGATGTATGCAAGTGAGGCTGAGTACCCTGTGTTTGGGGTGTGTCTGAGTGAATGCACGAGCTGTCAACCAAGCCCAGCCAGACGTGGATTGTAAGGCACAGAAAGATTTAAGTGCAAAGAAATGCTCACTTTCTAAAAGTGGCATTTCTAGAATAGTAATATTGAATCCAACTTCACCAGTCAGCAGGATTAGGTATTACTATTCTGGCCATACAAAATATGACCTTCCTACTCCTTTCAGATCAGCAGCTACCACTTCAATACTGTATGAGGGTAGCCCCAATGTTAGCCTATGAAGGGAGCAGGCCTCACAGTAGTGCAAAACGAATTTAGGAGTTTTACACTACCAGGACATGTAAACTACACAGGTACATGTCCTACCTTTCCCCCACACAGCACCCTGCTCTAGGGGTTACCTAGGGCACACATTAGAGGTGACTTATATGTGGAGAAAGGGGAGGTTTAGGCTTGGCAAGTACTTTTAAATGCCAAGTCGAGGTGTCAGTGAAACTGCACACACAGGCCATGCAATGGCAGGCCTGAGACAAGGAAAAGGGGCTACTTAAGTGGGTGGCACAACCAGTGCTGCAGGCCCACTAGTAGCATTCAATCTACCAGCCCTAGGCACATATAGTGCACATTACTAGGGACTTATACGTAAATTAAATAGTCCAATCAGGTATGATCCAAGATAACCATGTTTAAAGGGAGAGAGCATATGTACTTTAGCACTGGTTAGCAGTGGTAAAGTGCGCAGAGTCTAAAAGCCAGCAAAAACAGTGTCCAAAAAGTGGAGGGAGGCAGGCACAAAGTTAGGGGTGACCACCCTAAGGCTGTCAGGTCTAACACCTGCCATTTACATTTGATATGTACTGGTCAGCTGTACACAAATTGTATGTTCATTGAGAGGAAGTTCTTTCTGTTCCTGTACACCTGTTCATTCACTCTTAGGGGGATGAGAGCTATTTGGGTTCCACCGATGGCACCTATCACATGGCGAATGTTAGCAAAGGCATAAAATCCAGACTTGATGCCAGGGAGTTCAGCCCTTTGGGGAAACTTGACATATGTCTACATGTGTTGTAAAAATGCATCCAGGAATTTGGACAGGATGATGCTAAACATTGGCTGTGAGAACCCTGCACTCATGCCCACTGTCACCTTAAATGAGACTGTAGCCAAAATCTGGAGTACAGAGAGCACTTGCTCATCAGTAGAGATGGCATGATGATTCCGATTAGCCGGTCTCAGTACAGGATCCAGTAAAGCACATAGGTCTTGGATTGTTGAATGATTGAGTCTGTAGGTGACAATTATGTTACGCTCCTTCATGGTAGCCAAATCAACAAGAGGTCTGTACACAGATTGGGCCCTCCATCGCCACATGGGTCTGTACCTATGGGGAGGAAAGAAGACATATGAGGGAAACACATACACATGCAAAACATGTTGGGAATCAATAACTGGTGTACAATACGTAGGTTACACACACAAGCGATGTATGATGTACAACTTTAGGGACACTTATGCAGAGATACCTCTGGTCTGATGTGAGGAACAGACACTCATGTGGGCAGGTGACTAAGGGCTGGGATTTGAAGGCCCTGAATCGGGCCCCTGACCAGGAAATATGTACGTGGTGCTAGCAAAATAGAAGCCTTCTGCCATCCAGATATGAAGGAGTGGAAGTGACATCATTCCGCTGGCGGTAGTTGTCATGGCGGAAGGCGTTGTTCACCGCCGTGCACCCATTCATTGGTTTACATGGTTGTCAATGGGGAAACTGGGTCTATCATGATTGCCGCCGGCGGTGACGATGCACACAGTCGCGAAGCGTATGCCATGTCGTCACCCCAATTTTACTTGACTCCCAAATCCCGTGCATGAAAGTACTTCACTGAGTGTACTGCTGTGTCCTGACTCTGGTTACTCCAATGGCATGAGTCACAGGGGAAAGGGCCCCGGCCACTACCACAGAGGAGCTGGAGAAGCTGGTGGATGGAGTCTTACCCCTGTATGCCAAGTTATATGGACGACCAGAGGAGCAGGTGAGTTGGTGGTTGTCTTGCATGGATATGTGTGATGGTGGCCGATGCCTGTATGCATATGTGCTTGATTTGTAACTGCACAGGCATAGATAGTGTGGCATGTACAGTTAGTGACTTGGTAAAATGATCCTGTGAATTTTCTGTCCCATAGGGGATGACATGTCAGCTGTATCAGATGGGCTTATCCTGACGTCTGTTTTTCCTCTCTGTCTGTCCCATACAGGTCAGAACCCATTAGAATAAGGGACTCTGGCAAGCCATCACCAAGGAGGTGCGGACCCTGGGGGTCTATAACCGGTGGAGCACCCACTGCAGGAAGCGGTGCGAGGACCTTTGGCGCTGGGCCGAGAAGACCTGCGAGGCTCATCCGAGAAAGGCCTCCGAATGAGGAAGGGATGCCCGTCGGACCCTGACCCCCCTAATGTCCCACATTCTTGCAGTGGCATATCCGGACTTGGATGGGCACTTGAAGATAGCACAGCAGCCACAAAGGGGTGAGTACCAGCACTGTTTAATACCACTTTGATGGATGTGTTTGGGTGCTATGGCATGTATGCTGTCTGACGCCAGGCACTCTGACAGGTGTGGTCCAGCAGTCCTGCCCCCATGGGCACAGAAATGGTGTGGGGTAGGTGTCAAAGGTCACATTAGGCCCTTGGGGGTTGATCTACCTATACTGTAGGATTCTTTGTGGGCACATGGACTAGTGGGTGCATTGTCTACCCATGGTCCCCCATGTGTGTAGTCTACACAGTTTACCAGGTCTATGTTTCATGTGGGAAATTAGTTATATTCTGGGGTAGTGGCCACTAGTCAGGGGCATAGTCATGACTATTGTTGTAGGTGCTACGTGTCGGTGTGTGAGCTGGATGGGAGTGTGTGTGAACAAGGAGTGTACATTAATTCAGGTATTTACATATTTCTCCCATGTTTTGTCTCCCCACCCCTGTGCTCTTGTGTACTTTGTGTACAGCAGCATCATCTGGTGAGGGAGCAGTGTCACTGGTGAGTGGGGAGGCAGTGGCCCACAGTTCCAAGGAACCAGAGTCGGCGGAACCCAAGGGGACCAGTGGGTTTGAGGGCGAGGGGAGTACCACGGTGGAGGCTACTACCACTGGGGGTAGTGACTCTGATACCTCCTCTGATGGGAGCTCCCTGGTGGTGGCAGAACCTAGTGGGTCCACCCATTCTTTGTCATCTTCCACCACCCCCCATGCCATCACTGCCCTCCCAGTTGCTCCCCACCCAGTTGCCCGTGCCCACTCACCCAGGAGTGTGGGCGTCTCCTTCGCCCCAGGCACCTCATCCCCTGCCTCAGTCAGACCTGCTGCCCTCACGGAGAAGGCTATTGACCTCCTGAGGACCATCTCTGTAAGGCAGACAACCATTGCGAAAGCCATCCAGGGGCTAGCATCCCAGATGCAGCAATGCAATGGATACCTGGAAGGCATTCACAGTATGCCATGTCTGGCCTACAGAGATCTTTTCAGGCTCTGGCCTCCTCTTTGATGGCAGCCAGTGTCCCTGGTCTTTCTGTCCCCCCTCCAACCACCTCTACCCCTTCCAGCACCCCACTTCCTTCACCCATCCCTAGCACACGTTCAGACAACCATGCACACACCTCAACACACAAGAAGCACACAGAGAAACACAAGCACCACTCTTCCCTCCACAGACATACCCACAGCCAACATACAAAGGCACACACAACAACATCCACTTCCCCCAGGGTGTCCACCTCTCACGCCACCCTGTCTGTCACCTCAACATGCACACCCACATGCACTGTACCCTCAGTCACTGCTGCTGGCCCCATTTTTGCAGTCACCACAACATCTGACATCCAGTCATCCACCCCAGTCACCACAACTACATTGACTGACATATGCAGCACACTCACCAGACCTGCAGACACCCAGACAACATCCATTTACACTGACAGCCTGTCTTGTCCCACTGTGTCCACCCCCCTCCTCCCAAGACACTCAAACATTCCCAAATTCCCACTCAACACACATCCACCATGCATCAGCATACTGTAGAGGCACCTGCATCCACGTCAAGCACACCTACACCTGGTACAACCACTCCCTCTGCCTCCACTCCCACACCTTCCTCCATATCCACCCCAGCTGCCCAGCTCCCATATTGACCTGTTCCACCCCAATGGCCTACCCCGTCTCATCCCGAAACGTCCACATCTCCTTGCCCTGTCCACTCCTTCCTCATCCAAGTCCGTCCCAGCCTGCCCTTCCCATTCCCGTGCCCCTTCCCCAGAGAGGAAGAAGCCCTGTGCTGCCCCAGGTCCCTCTGCCTCCCCCCTGTCTAAGCCCACTCCCCCACCTTCCAAGGGAGAACCTAAACCCCCTCCACCTCCCAAACTTAAGCCCAAGACCCCCTTGCAGTCATAAGTCCCCATCCCCGCCACCCTCTGCCCCTGTTCCCTGAGGAGCCTGGCTGCCCCATTGATGTCCCTTTACGGTGGAGTACCCTGTGCACATGTGGGAGTCAAGTCCAGCACATTTTGGCCCTTCAGGGTATTCTACAAGGACTGGCCAATGGCCTTATTTGGACAGTAATATTTTAATGTTGTAATAAAGTTTGTGTGCCCAGTGGTGCTGTTGGCACAGTATGGAGACGTGGTTCATTGTTTCATTGTGGGCTTGTGGGGTTCAGATGTGTGTACTTTGGCCAGGGTTTTTTTTTGCCTTGTGTCGGGTAAGTACCTCTTATTTTGGTGTGTATGGCATGTGATGGTGTGAGGGATTGGGAGTGTGTTGCTGGGTGGGTGGGGTGGTTGTATAACTGTGCGCTTTGTTCCCATGTTTACTAGATTGCGGTACTTACTGTTGTCGTCTTCGTCGGCGGTCACGGTCGTGGAGGTATATTGCAAGGAGCAAGACTGACATTATTTGCAACTCTCTCTCCATGTCTGCTTTGGCGTGTTGTGTGTGCCTGCGGTGAGTGTTTTCTTATATTTGGTTTGTTTCTACCACGCATTCCCGCCCCGGAACTGACATTGATCTTGTGCTTCATTATTTGTTGGGTGGATGGGCCTTTCTGTCGAGGTGTGAGCGGCCTCTTCTATCGTTGTTGACACTCCAATGATGGCGGTGTGTGGATGGCCCCCTGGCTGTTTCTCATGTGCTTCATTATTTGACGGTCTGGACATCCAGCCTTTTGGCGGCAGTTACCGCCACCGCCGGCGGAGCGGTGATTGCCGCCATGTTCAATATGAGGGCCATTATGTCCTTGCCTATGCTTTTATTGTGGGACAGGGTAAGTCTGGTGAAGCTAACTATTTTAATTATAAGTATGTTCATTTAAAAGACAGCTTCTGTGAAAAAACAGATCACAGAAAGATTGCTTTCAAACAATAAAAATATTATATATGTAATCTAATGTAGGTGACTCAATGCACTTTCATGTTGTACATTAGCCCTTCATGCACTGCAATGCAAAATTTCCACATAAATTAAAGAAAAAATAGCCAATATTATTTGGTGAGAGAGAAGGAAATATTCATTTTGATGGAGTCAAGACTCACTCTATTGATATTTTAAAAAATTGGTTACAAACAGTTGTGCAGAAAGCTGCACTTTCCTCCCAGACCAGAAAAATAAGCAAATGGCTTGTGCAGTGCTAACATACATAAAATCCTGCATCAACACATGCCTCAGTACATATCAAAATATAATTTAAAGAGGATATCAAGAGTCATGCTACCAAGAACATGCAAAGTACTTCTTATGGTTCACTTCAAACAATTTATGAAAGCTGATCACCATTTCTTGCTTCCCTTTTGGAAATAACCTTGCAGAGTTGAGGCCTAATAAACTGCTGAGACAGTAAAAAAAAATAGAAAACTTTGCACAAAATAGGAGACTTTGCAACTGTAAAATAGCTTTTATCATTAACAAAATCTTAAATTGTAATTCTCTAACTTGTTGCCTAATAACAAAATAGGTTTCTGACTAAATACCAAATAGCAATTTGGAATGGACTTCTTTAGGGCGTTCATTCCAATTTAGGATTCCTTACAGTATTTATCAGTGGTTTGCAGCTGAAATTGTGGTCACAAACCTTCCTCTTTGTGAATGTTCTTAAAAACATTTTATTTAGGAATATGCAGTGATTCACAGAACCAATTCTCACTCCTCTAAATAAATGATTGCTTTATTCAAAATCAAAACATAAGCATGGTGGTCTACTAACTCCAGTAGGCCACCATCCCTGTGTTGGCAGAGAATCATAGTGTGTTACAATATGCAACCCACCTCATTAATATTCATGAGGTAGGTTGATTTGAGACCCACTATGGGTCAGTATTTTGTGAGCATACCTATTACAACATTGTCATGAGTATAAAAAATACCTAAATATTGGAGACATAGAATATCAAGATAGCAATTAAACATACAAAGCATGACTAAAAGCATGAAAACAAAAATACTGTCAACAAATATATTGATAGAGATCACTAAATGTGTACACAATTATACTAATTTCTTTAAATAGGAACAAATGGATATAAAAAGAAACATACACAAATAGCAGAAGAAATATTACAAGATTCTACCTCTTAAGGTCAGAAAAATCAAACTAACAACCAATGAAATTAACGACAAAACAGTTGACACTTTCACAAAGAAAAACTGTATAAAAACGAAATGAAAAATGCAAGAATGAAAAAAATGAATAAAAAATAAAAAACGAATCACTAAAATGAATAAACAAATGTATTTTAATTAGCAATTTGTGCAAACAAGTAAAAACAATTAGTTAATCAACAATAACTGAAGCATTTTATTTTTTCTCATTAGTAAAATTTAAAAAAAGTATAATGTATAATGAACACCCACTTAAATAGAACAGAAGCAACCTACCCGAAAATAGAAGAAATGACAACAACATAATCTAAAATATATTGAAAAAATGGTAAAATAATTTCTTAAATGTCATGCAATATCGATAACATTTATGTCAATATTGTGTAATCAACAGATAAAAATTTCAGATATTGCAACATGTATCAAATCAAGAAAGGGGAAACGCTTCCTATGTCAGAGCAACTACCAAAGATACACTCAAAATTATAGGAAAACATAATTACCCTTAACATTAAGCTAATTTCAATTTAGAAACACCCCACGTGACCTAAGAGAGCAAGCACAAGCTAACAAAAGTCCACAGTAATTATCCTAAAAATATAATTCTCCAAGTTCCTTAAGAAGCACCTGTCCAACTTCCTGCCATAGGAAATCCCAAAAACTAAGAGAAACACCAAGACCACCTTGAACATCCAAAAGTTAAAAATAACACCTACTAGCAATGATTTTCTTACAGTTTGATAATGAAATGAATGGCAAAAGAACCATTGTCGATGTAACGAACAATAACCTACTCATCCTAACACAGTGCAACACATAGAAAATTGCTTTACAGTTAAATCTTGCCTTCTGTTATTCACACAATTATACACTATTCATTGCCAATACTATAATACACATCTCCCTCTATTGCATGCACTGCTACCAAACAAGCATAGTGCAATCTATTAAAAACCTCCTAATGCGATTACAAAAAAATAATCACCTAAAAATTATTATTGATTTTGAACAAGCAATGCTTTCTACTGTCCTGAACCTTTGCTCACACACAAAACTAGAACAGAGCTACTAGCATTTTAGCTAAAGTATACAGAGATAGCTGCTCAGGTCAACACTTATTATAGAATGCACATTCAAAGTTAGAAAATTAATAACATTAGCCTACATCCGTGCCACAGAAGTATCCATACAACATGTTAATAGACGCTAATAGAATCCCCATACCATCAAAGAAACTAAAACAATGTCTCATCGCTAATGGAATATTTGAAACATGCTTAAATTGGTTTGCATCATGTCTTAAGAAGCAAAAATTAACAAAACAGCCAAATGGTGGTACAGTTTCTTCAAACACTTAGAGGAAGCAACCCATATTTCTTACAATTCCTATAAATATTAAATAAAGAGCAAAGCTACCATAAATTAAGACTAGCCCAATGGCTAATTAAACGTAAACCAAAAATATTCTAACAAACTAAATTAATGCACTAAATTGTAGAAATTAAAGTGTGCTGTTTAGTAACAACCAAGGCCTACCATTTCTTGAAACAATAGGCAAGGAACGTACTACTAAAACAAAATCATGATTACCTAAATGTTAATTCTTTTATTACTTTAAAAAAAATCCCCAAATGAAAAAACAATGCAATGCATCAAACATTATTAAAAATAATGCATAATATACACTAATAACATTACACACATTTATAAAATAGCATAATATTAGCAAGCGTCAGACAATTAAAACTTACCACACAACAAAATAATAAATATATAGAACTGCTTAGGGTTTTTATAGCTGAAGCTATCCACAGAAAACACAGCATTGATAACAAAATATTACCCACCACAAAATCATAAAAGATGTAGTAAATCAATGCTAACTTTAGGTAAGTCACCCCTAACCAGAAAACATTAAAATGGAAAACCATAAAAAACTAGAAAATATAAAATAAATAATTGGCCTAAAATCCTGTTTTCCCCAAAAAAGTTAACTTGCATCCACTATCTCAACCTCTATAAACATGATGTAAAAGAAAAAGCGTAGGGCTTCATTATGAGCTTAGTGGTCCGTGGACTGCAATGGTGGCATTGGCGGTGCGACCGCCTTTGGGCTGTCAGTCGGACAGCCCGATTACAAGTCTTGTTGGCCTATGGAGCAAAAACTGCTTCTGTCCCGGCAGCACCACCAGGCAGCACAGACCACCATGGTCACAAGTCTGCACAAACAGGCCGGAAGAGACAGTGTTTCCGCTGGACACATTATGATGTGGACACCAACAATGTGACCGTGGATGTCCAACCACCACATCTCAGGAGGTGGAAAGGGGAGTATAAAGGAAGACACTCACCTGCAGTCACTCTCACACATCCAGGGCCACCATGGAGCCCATCACACATATCCTTCCACTGCTGCTGATTATTGATGGAGCATAAAATCCACCCCGCCCTGGTCACAATGGACCGTACGTACACACACACCTATCTGTGTTATTAACCGATCATTGTGGCACCAGCCACTTCATATGGTGATAACGTTGTGGGCACCAAGTACACTTGTCATTGTGTACACAATTGGAATCAGACAAAAAGGAATGACACATGCACAGTAGCAATACACTCCCTTTAGGCAGGTCACTCACCCTGCACTGCAACACTACACAAAAACACACATCCCCTCACCTAAGGCACAGGGACAGTGAAGAGTAAACAACATTATGTCACACTACACCAAAAAACATAGCAACATCACCTCTACAAATATAACTCACATACTCACATTCCACACATGTCATGGACAGCCGTCACATTCAACACACATATGTATGGAAGTGGCATGGAACACAAACAAAATTCCAAGTAAACAGGCCTGCAATGGACACAGACATAATTCTCAATGGAACACAATAGAAAGACAATGGGATGCTAGACAGAGAGACAAATATCCCAAGCTCACCATGCAAACAATACCTGTACAATAGAGATAGGGCCAGCAGGAACACTCATGGAAGGAAGCTGTGACAGGACACATATCACTTTGCAATTTCCCATAAAAAACATTTGCACAGGAACTATCTCTGGGGCAAACAATAGTAGACCCAAATGTTATGCCATTCTGCACAATATGGAAGTGCAAGTCAACAAAGCTCATAGAACTCCACCTGCGTGGGACATACACAGCTAAAGGGACACATGCACAGTCAAATGCAAACAAAGGTAGCACAAAGAAAACTCAAGCTGCCACACATTTGATGAATCCATAATTCATATCAGGGGGACAGGTCTAACACTACACATGCTCACAATGGACAACACAAGATGAAATACATACCATGCCAAACAGTGTACAATTCCATGACACCACCATTACATTTACACCCACATTTCTATACAGTCAACATATACCTATATATTGTCTTGTGAGGCACCAGCACTGTCCACAATGTCACATGCTGCAATTAAAAGCAAATGGATTAGCAAGCAGGCTGAAACACCCACAACTATAGGCAGACAACACAAGCCACTTAGGAACAACAAAAAGGTAGAAATGGAAATGCAGGCCAAATGTATACCCGAAAAACCCAACCGTTTGGGTTTATTAAAGTAAATTTTGTGAAGTCCAGGGCCATTGGGCAGTATGTATGCCACAGCACAGGTACATCATGGTGCCATCACTTGACTTTTCACTGCCAAGAAATATCCACAGGAATGGAGCTCAGGGAGGCACCTCAGGGATCATCTTGGGGGGTCAGATTTGGGAGGGGTGGGTTTGGTCTTTGGTTTGGGAGGGTGGATTGCTTCTTGGGGGAGGGATATGGGTGCTTGCAAGGGGACAGGAAAGGACTTGGAGGTCAAAGGAAAGGGTTGGGTGGTAGCTCAGGAACTCTTGGGTTTGGGATGGGTAGAGGGGCCAGAGAAAAGTTCAAGGTCAAACAAAAAAACTTGCTTAGGGACAAGGGGATGGTCAGAAGATGGGGATTTGGAGTTCGAGGAAGGGGTTGTCTGCTGTGTTGGTGTAGATGTCATGGATGCATGAGTGTGGAATGTATGCTTGTGTTTGGGTGGTGTCTCTGGCATGGGTGAGTGAGTGCATTTATGTGTCTTGGGGGCTGGGAGTTGGAGGTGCTGGGGGATAGAGTGGTGGATTTGGTTGTGTCTGTTGGGGTAGTATCTGCAGGTATGCTGTATGTTGTGGATGTCTGTGTGTTTGTTGGTATGGTATCTGTGGGTACAGTGGGTTTGTCACTGACTCTTGAGGTGATGCCTGTGGGTATGTTTGATAGTGTATGTGTTACACTGGGGGTGGTGGCGGTGTATGGAGAAGTGGTGACTGGTGTGCCTGTGAGTGTCAGTTGTTTGCTTGTGTGCTGGTGTGTTTTGTGGTGCTTGTGTCTGTGTGTGCTGCTCTTGTGTGTTGAGTTGGATGTGTGTGTGGATCGGTCTGTGTGCTGTGGGTAGGTAGAAGAAGGGGGGCTTTGGACTGGAAAAAGGAAGGTGAAGAGGGGACAAAAGTTGGGGGTGAGTGGCTGCCAGATAGATACTTCTCAGGAGTTCAATAGACACCTCATTGAGGGCAGCAGGGGTAATGTGCTGGGGTGGAGGTGTCTGCATCAAAGGAGAAGCCCACCCTCCTGGGTGAATTGGCATGGCCAACTTGGTGGGGAGCAACAGGTTGGGTGGTGATAGAAGGGGGTTGATGGACGAAGATGGTACTGGGGAATGCCCAATGGGTCTACCACCACTAGGGACTGTCCACTGGAGGAAGAATCAGATGATGAAGAAGATGTTCCCCTGTGGCACTCCCCTCATCTTCTGGGCCACTGGGTCCCTCTGTGTCCTTGGTGTCTTGACCTGAGATCCCATGGCTAGATGCTTCCCCACTTTCCTGTGCCCTGTCTACTTCACTTGCCAGTGCTGATGTTGCAAATACAAAGAGAAATAGGGTCATCATATGCCCATGATCACACATGAACAACAGCAGCTCTGGTTAGCAAACATTACCATGATGTCAAGTAGGCCCCAGCAACAAGCTCCACTTAAGTGGCTCATCCGTGTGTTATACCATATGCACGCATGTCATCTAAACTGTCAACAGTTACCCACAGGAATTTCAGGATCTCAAATACAATTGCACGGCTGAAGTTGCACAATCACAGTAAAACATTCAACAAGTAGGAGACCTCATCACCCTCAAAGCTTTGCCCTATGGAGCATGACACATTAATGGCATAGTAATGCACATTGTGGCTCAAACTTCTAGGCCTACCTGTTATGTCCCTCATTGCCACTGCAGTTGTAGATGCCAAATGACATGCTATGAGGCAGGGAATGTGTCAGACAATAAACAATAGTAACACACTCCTGTAAGTGGCACAACATGAAATGTACGCCTGTTGTAAATGGCTTTTTCCACACCCAGGTTGCCAGGCACATATACAGACACCATCCCATAAGCACAGGTAAACCATGCATGAAACATCTGGTTACAAATGTTTTCCTAAGGGGAAAGGGACACATCCTGACATGTAGGCACAGGGAATGTTGGCAACAGTGATGGCACATAAATCATGTCAATGGACATTCCCCACTTACCAAGGGAAAGTATTGATCTATAGCTACACCTAAAGTACAATGTAGGCTCTGTCACATGTATGATGGCCATCTTCACATTACAGATTGGAGTGAGGCAGCAGCACCCATCATATGCTGAAGAGAACTATCCTCTGGGTGGCAGATGCCAATTTACTCATTTATTTGGACACATGGCTGAGGACAATGATCCATCACTTACTTACATTTGGCTTATAACACTGAGGAGCAGTGGCCTGTTGCATAGAATGTACACACATTACAACAACAAACAGTACTTGATTAAACGATGTACACAGCCATATTTCATTCCTGGAGAACAAGTGGTTTGTGGATTGTACACAGTTGTATCCTAGGTCCCTGGGCCAATAGGCAAAGCACATCAGTATATAACACATGACATGTCATTTCACATAACGTGTTGCCACAATCACTCATCTACTGGTTGACACATGGCTCATCCCTAATTGTCAGGGGGAGCATTCACTTGGCAATATGACAGGTATAAATATGCCCTGTATTCACCCCCTTGTGGATGCTGTGCTGTCCTCAAACACCCATCAAGCTCAGACTGCAGGCCATTAGGGGGTCATGGTCCAACAGGCACCCCACCCACATTAGGAGGACATCCCCAGCTGGACCTCAGCAATTTTCCTGGCTCAGCGTCTCAGGTCCTCCCACCTTTTCTTGCAGGGGGTGGTCCACCAGGGTCTAAAACGTCCGGGCAATGGCTCCCCATAGTGCCTTCTTTTGATGGCATTGACATGCATGGATGCAAAAGACAAATCAAAAGATTATAATTACAAGTTTCATCACAAATGGTTGAGTCACGTACATGTCTGTATCATCAAGCTAGGATTTTTCAATTTGTCAATAGTCCCCACGTGTGACACACACAAGCTAATAAGTACAGGGACATGATTACAGACATATGTAATTCCATCATCAGACTAACCCATTTCCCTGCTCAGGGCCTACAATGACTAAGTAAACTTACTGACATCAGGTAGTCAGTGCTATAGGAACCTGTACTGCGATGAGAGCTATAATGAAACGCTACACGCCTATGTGGCTTCTGAAGGGTAAACTTCTTAAGCATGAATGGACCAACAAATTCACACTCTGTGAGAATGACTCACTGCATGCAGTCCCAACATTGCACATGGGTAACAATGAAGGGGCTGGGGCTGGGGCAGTGGATACAGAAAATGTTTTCCCTGCCCATGTGTGGACATGTGGACTACCAAATGAAGTCTAATGCCACTTCAGGGGCACAGAACACGCCTTTGAACATATGTGCCCATTTTACAGCGATGGCATCCAACAAAGGCATACATGTACAGTTTCTGCTATGTGACCAAGTTACTGAGTCACATATCATGGCCTCCCAGGAATCAACACAGTGTCTGCACTGTGATACTCTCATGTATGCAATATGCCTGTACAAGACAAATATGACCTGTGGGAAGGTGAAAAAAGAGCTGTGGGAGTAAGGAACCTGTCATGAGTGTAAAACACACACTGACAATGATGCTAATTGTACATATGGATTAGGTTAATGATTTACCTCTATGCCCATTCCTAATCTAGTCAAAGGACTAAGGCATTCAGGGCAGGGTTTGACACCAGAGACTCATATTTGCCACATGACACACTCTGCTGGGGTGTAGGGAGTAAGCACAGTGCCACAGTTGCATAGCCACAATGACTAGCCCACAGGCTATACTAGGTCCCATACTGGGAGATACATTCGACCTGCCCTGGTGACTGCAGGCTGAGTTGATAGAAACTACATGACACTGCATTCCCATCACTTCCATACATGACAGTACATCATTTAACCAACAGCAATTTGGCATGTGGTGTGTGTGGCAATCTGAAGGGCAAAATGACTCATGATATGCCTTCCATATAATAGTTTAGCAAGAGCAGATGTGTTTTTAAAGATATTTGGTACTGTGCACATTGTTCACATGACTCCAACTGACTCATACAACATGACTCATACAACATGCATACTCAGCTCATGCTGTCATGCACATTCATGTTGTCTGACATGTACAACAATCATGAGGAAAGAGATGTCAGTGTATGGCAGTAATGTCTCCTTACCTAGTTATGTGCATCCAAAACAAGGATGATCTAGGACCCCAAAAACCTCACACAAAACAATGAGACTGAACTTAACATATGACACTGGCCACCAATTCCTACACATTGTCCATTCATTGATGCCACACAGATTGCAACAACAGGCACACCAGTAGTCAAATTCGACACACATGAGCACATTCTAGCCTGTGAGGAGGGAAAGGATGGTGAAGTACACAGAAAATTGTGAACTTGAGGGATTTACCTGGTCCTCTGGTGAGCCATACAGCTGCTCTTACAGGGGTAGGATCTCATTAAATAGCCACGCCAGCTACTCTGGAGATATGGTAGGGGCCCCATCACCTGCTGGACATGGCATGATTGCTCCCAGAGACAGCACACAGCAGCTCAGGTTATGAAGGTCTTGCTGGCAGCAGTGTCAGGAGTCAGTGAGTGAATCTGCCGAAAATGGTGATCACGCCTGCCACTTGTGCAGTAGTAATTACCGACCGGACACAGCCTTTGGCCCGCGACCACTACTGGCAACAGCATTAGCCTATGGCTGTGTTTGCCACCGTTGCAACCACCTACCGCCATGATGACTTCCACAGGCAGTCCATGGGAGTAGATCAGGCAGCTGGCATTTTGGCGGCCTGAGATGCTGTATTGGGCTACATAAACTGCATCACACCTGCGAAAATGGATTTTTGAACTCACAAACATGCATATCAGTCTTGTCATGTAGGTCCTACTACTCAAACACCCTTGTAGATGTTGCATGGCACAGATGGCATTTAGCACTGGGGCACAGTCCACCAACCCCAATGGTCATTTTTGGGGTCGGGATATCCAGTCACATTTCAAGGGGAAATTGTGCTGCACATCTTTGAGTTTGGTCCACATACATGTTGTGACCACATGTGTGAAAAACCATGGTGGCCACATGTGACCCTTGTGTTAGTTGCAGCTGTGATGTGTATCCATTCAGAAATGCCTTGTCACGTGATATCATTGACATGCATCATCTGTGTTGTTGTGGACATAATGACTAATGTTAGAAACCTTGTCTTGTCATACATAGGTACTCAGGCAGAGGGAGGATGTGACAACCTCCTGTCTACCGTCCTCTGTCAGACTGCCAGATTATGGGAGAATGCCACATCATCCTGTGTATCGTCTGGATAGGCAAACAATAGTGGACTTATGTCATCAGTAGGAGCCAGATCTGATGCTAGCTATTAGTATTCCAACCAGCATTCCACCCATTGCACAAGTCATGTCACTATTGAACTTCCTAGCCATAGGGTCTTTTTTACATACAGTGGTCCTATCTGCTGGCATGTCCCAACCTAAGTTCAGTCTGCTGTTGAAGAATGTTCTCTCAGCAGTGTTGAAACACCTGGACAGCTAAATCCAGTTTCCTCAACATGAGGATTTAGCACATGTGAAGGCTGACTTTTATGGTTTTGCACACATCGCATATATGGTGGGGGACATTGATTTCACACATGTTGGCGTCGTCCCACCATAGGCCAATGAACAAGTATACCTCAACAGAAAAAGCTTCCATTCCTATCAACAAGCAAGATATGTATTTGGCGGATCTCTACAGTTCACATGTCTGTGCCTATTATCTGGGCTCAGCCCATGATTCCTTCATAATGCAGAACAACACTGTACCCCAGCTGATGTCAAAACTGTACCCAGATAGGGCCTAGCTGGTTGGTAAGTGAAATATGTCCTGTTAGTGTGTGTGCAATATCTGGTGCTAAAATCATGAACTGAGGGACTCATTGTTGGACATATGTCCCATTACTTAACAGGAAACTCCGCATATCAAAACCTTCATTTGTTGTTGACGCCAGTAAGGAATCTTACTACGCCAGGGGAAGTTTGCTTCAATGAAGTCCATGGTAAAATAAGGGAGGTAGAGGAGTGGGCTTATGGGCTCCTGAAAGCTAGATTTAGGTGTCTTGACAGGACTGGTGGAGCTCTCCTCTACCCTCCCAGAAAAGCGTATCAGATCACTGTGGCATGCTGCATGCTCCACAACATAGCCCTGCAGAAGAATATCCTGTGAATCCCAGAGGACGGGGAGCCTGCAGTGGCACCGGTTGAGCCCCCTGAAATGCCAAGTGAGGATGACAGGGGTGAAGAGGAAGGGACAAGATCTCATCAACAGCTGCTTTTTATGAGTGCAAGTATGTCAGGTGATGCAATGACTGTGGCTGTACAATGAACTGTAGGTGTGAGAATGTGCGGAGCTCAGTGTTTTAGCAGCAACTAGGGGCCTGATACTCTGCAATATTCACCAAAGGCTGCTTGAAAAGTCAGCTTTTGACCTATCACTACCTTGTTGATGCTGCTTTGATTGTGTCAGTCTCATTGCAATCTTATTTCATTTCCAGATGCTTGCTATGTGATCTGTGTAAAAGGTACGTTCTCAAGCCTATACTCCTTGTTTTGTTTTTGTACAGGTACCTTCACCATGTCATCTTCATGTGGGCATTTCAGAGTTGTGACATTGCAGGTATCTGATGCTTTTCTGACATACAAAGTGCACATGGATTGTTCCAGGTAATGTAGGTCACAGATTTGGGGTGTATGAGACCTGTGCCATGGCAGCTTGCACAGTGTTTGGGTGGATGGTCAGAAGTACACATTGGACTTGTTTAGAGTGCTGTGTAGGTCTGATTACATCATGTGTATCATCATGTGGGCATGAAATATGTAGACATCAATTGCAAGCAAGGCATTTGCCCTTCACATTGGCTAAACAGTATTCTTGTATGAACTGTATGTAGCTGTTGATGAGCTTCATCATTGTATGCCACAATGCCTGTGCCACAACATTGATATATGTTTGTTTCATACCACCAGATGCAAGGTCCTTGGATAACAATGGGCGAGTGATCAGTGACTATTGTACTACCATCTGTCTAAATCTTGGATTATGTGATGTTGGATTACCTAAGTGCTGTACACTAGAATAAATAATTGTTGTGACCAGACATTTGTACGGATGTGTTTGTGTTTAACGGTTGTAATCTGGTGCAGGGCACAGTGTACCTGTGACATATCCCTAATTGCACAAATAAATCATGTCTTCATCATATGGTTCACATGGTCTCACGTCACCACATAGAAAAATATTGAAATTAAGCAAGTAGACAGTGAGTTTGTGATGGGTGAAAGTATTATAGTGCTGATGCAATAAATCACATTGGGACAGTAGATGCCAAACTGTTGGGAGTCCAAAGTCCAGAATACTCCTTCCATTGGAACTGGTGGATAGTTCATGATTAGTCAACAACAGAGTCAATGTGTGGCACATAAAGGAGTTCCTTTAGGAAGAGGTCACTTGCTGGCAGTCATGGGTGTTCCCGCTTGCCCTGTCGGAAAGACCTGCTGCTTCAGAGGCAGGGGTGTTTGGGTCTTGTTCCTCTGGCAGGGCCCCCTTTCCAGTGGCTGGCACTGATGAAGAAGGGCCTTGTGTTGATTGACCAAAGGAAGAGGTAGAGTGATGTTGTAGAGCCCTGCTCAGGGTGGTTTTAATGTCCCTAATCACCCCTGTTAGGGGTGCCATGTTGGTATTGTGAGCCTCCCACTGTTCTAGCTTGACTCCATGCATCCCTCTGTAGCTGCTTGATTTACCGGAGTTAGTTCAAGATCTGGCCCATCTTGCCTTGGGACTCCTGATAGACTCCCAAGATGTGGCTGATGGTGTCCTGCCCAGGAGCAGCACCAGTGGCCTCACCCTGCTAGCCCATAGCATCCCTCGCACGCACCCTATCCCCAAAGCCTCTGCCCTTGCAACAGGGGGCACTGTCCCACTGTCTCCTGGGCCCTCATTGTTGGCAGTGTTGCATTGCAGCACAGGATCTAGGACTGGGGGCATGAGATGGTGAACAGTGTGTTCAGAACACAGTTTAGGGATCAAATGATTGCCTGTGATATAAGGGCAACCAGGCTGGGAGGTGTTGATGTGGCCACAGTGAGACTCACTGGTGGTACCTAACCAGGTTGCCCAGATGGGCCAGAACTGTCCTCCATGTCCAGTCGTCCAGGAAAGTCTTCTTAAGTGAAGGCTTCATCCATGAGGGTAGTGACGTTCTCTTCTGTGGCCTCTGTGTACCCAGTGGCAGCTTGACCTCTTGATGTGAAAGATACAATGCTAGTGGTTGTATTGTGACATCTACCTCCAACAATTTGCTGTTACATTAAGCATGGACCTTGTACAAAGTTATTCCTCAGTTAATGTTATTGTGACAAGTAGCCATGACATTGGTTGTATTGACATGACATTTGTAGAGTATGCCAAATTTATTTGACTGAAGCATCTGCTGGGATGTGCAAATCATTAGCCCTTAGGAGGATGACCTGAGAGGGCAAAACACTGCTAGGCAAGATATGGCTTTGGCCGTATGCATATGCAGGTAGACCCAGGATTTTGTTATATATGTGACTGGAGTCGTCCCATAGTCAGTGCATTGTGAGTGTATCTGCTGCCAATACCCTTCTGGTGATGGATCTTGAGGCCTGTGGGATCATTGTTTTGCACACTAAGTATGGTGTCTGTCCTGTCCTCAATAGTTTCTTCTTGGGTTAGCTGGTCAAGATGGAGCTAGGTGTCCAGAGACATCTCAGAGTTGAGGATGATCTGTATCTTGGTCCCTCCCAGGTGAGAAAATTGAAAGTTAAGGTATAGGGGTATTTGGGCATGAGAACACTGAGTTTGTGTTTGGAGTTGGAGAGACATAGACTCCTGGACTTAGGAGTCATGTCACTGCCTCTACTTCATAAATGTCATTCCCCTAGTCAAGTACATTTTATATGTGATTTGCCAAACATGAGTCTTTGGAGAAGATGACACAGGACTGGTAGTTAGAGTAACAGTAAGAGGCTCCTGGGAGCTGCAGTCTCATAACTCTCTCTACTACACTCACTATGCAAATGGTTTCCTCTCGGGTGAGTACACTTCAATTGAGAGTTAATACATAGGGTTTCTTGGACATGACAACATTGTGTTGGTGCTTGGAGTTACAGATACAAGGCCTGCTGGGAGTTGCAGTCCAGTCACTGCCACTAGTTCCCAATACCTCACAAATGTCATCACTAAAGGTGAGTAAACTTTATTTGGGAATTGACAAACAATTGCCTTTGGAAGAGTGACCACTGAGCTGGTGCTTGGAGTTACTGAAACAGTGCCTCCTGGAAATTGGATTCATGGCTATCCCCTTACTAAACACACTATACAAATGTCATCCTCCCAGGTGTGTACACTTCAATTGAGAGGTAAGACACAGGGGTCCATGGATAAAAGAACACTGTGGTGGTATTTGGAGTTACAGATATAGAGCCTGCTGTGAGTTGGAGTCTGATTACCCACTGTACTACACACACTATACAATGTTATCCTGCCAGGAGAGTCCACTTCAATTGAGAGTTCACAAACATTGGTACACTTGGCTCATGGTTGGTTTTACAGACACATGGCCTTTGTGACATTAGTAGTCATGTCACTCTTTCTACTTCTCACATTTGACAAATGGTATCCTCCCACCTGAGTGAACTTAACTTGTGAGTTGGCAGACAGTGGTCTTTGGACAAGTGACCATAGTTCTGGTGCTTTGAGTTGCTGAAACTGTACCTCTTGGGAGTTGCAGTCATATCACCATCTCTAGTATACACACTTGACCAATATTCTCCCACTTCAATTGAGATTTCACTAACAGATGTATTGTGGCATGTGACAATAGTGCTATTTTTGTAGTTACAGGAATAGTGCCTCCTGGGATTTGCAGTCAGGTCACTCTTGTGGTGTTTCAAGGGGTGTGTTTTTTTAAGACTGCCACCATGGCAATATGGCAGTCCAACCACCAACCTGGCAATGTGGGGGTCCGACCCAACGCGTAATGAGGTCCTCACTCTCCAGACAAACATACCCCACATATATAATAAGAAACAATTTGAAATACCTGAAAATAAGTATGTAACAATTTAGCATTAAAAACATATCCACACTGAAGAAAGTGTTGGACTTTGGGGCAGTGCAAATGTACTTTCCCCTCCAAACTTAACCACATTAGGAAAAGTAATTAACCATTCCCACTTAACCACACTAGGAAAAGTGTTGGACTTTGGGGCACCAGATTTACTAGTCACACCTCCTTCACGGTAGAAGATCATTTATAGTAAACATTCAAAACAAAACATTAGCCGAAACCAAACCATTATCTAAAATCCTTTAAAAGAAAAACGTTTTGTGTTAAAAAGTAAAACTAGACCTAAACTCAATTTCATGCAAATAGAAACCTCTAAAAAAATGACCAATTACAAAACATCAAATACAAAATTTACAGCAACAAAACTTCAAATCAAAATATGAATGTTGACAGGACAAAACATAGAATACATGAATTTACATTCATGAATTATTAAACTTCATTTCAAATCCAAAGTTCAAAATTAAAAAAATCAATCCCCCCAAAATATACACTTCATTTCACAAATATCTAATAATTAATTTTCAAAAACTAATCAATAAGGCAAAAAATAAAAACAATAAAAAATGCACATTTTAATTGTAAAACTTACTTAAAAAATGTGAAAATCACTTCTCAGCTTATTCCTCTACGCAAGCTACAGCCCACTCATGAAACATTAAAAAATTAAGGAATATACATTTAACCAGTTGTAACGGTTACGTCCTTGGCTGTGGCACTGAGGCGCCAAGAACGTAACCATTACGTCCTTGGACCGACTCATAGAGGGAGCGCTAGTCTCGCCTCTGCACCCCCAGGGCAGGGATGAAAGGGGAATCACTTCCCCTTACACCCTCGTCCCCCCTGACCCATTGTGGCATCTGATGACGTCAGCGCGCGATTGCGCGCTGACTTCATCTGAGGCCTACTCCTCCACACTGGAAGCTGAGCTTCCAGTGCGGATCGGAGGAGAAATGCAAAAGCATTTCTCCTCTGATCAAGTGGAGGGGGCGAGAGAGTCATGAAAGGAAAGGCCTTTCCTCTACTTTCATGTGTCTTTCAGCATTGCTGCTGCCCGATCGCGATAAGGCAGCAGAAATAGCCACTAGATAACAGGGAATTTTTCTTCTATAGGTAAGTGAATGAGGGGAGCGGCCCCTTGGGCAAGGGCTGCTCCCAAGGGGGGCAATTTATTTTTAGGCCATTTCTGCCCCCCCAGGGGCAGATCGGCCTATGATAATTAGGCCAGATCAGCCTATTATAATTAGGCCGATCTGTGCTACAGCCGAAACTGATAGTAACAGGGATGCGTTCAGAATTCATGAGGGACGATGTGTTGAGCAACTTGCAGACTTTTCGACAAATTAAGAAAGAAAGAAACAATGACTGTTTGCTTGGATGGTTCCAGACTCAGCACTGTTTTTATCTCTCCGTGAGTCCTGAAGTGGCCCATATGTGAAGGGGCCAAAACGCGTCGACCTGTTGATAGGGAGGTTGCAAGAAATATTTAGTTGATGGATTCTGTTTAGAGCACACATCTCTTTGTTAACAAAGACTTAAGGACAACAAAGATTTGGGATGTGATAGCCGAAGCAACCATCTCATATATGTGGATTGAAATTTAATGTACCACATTTTTTCCAATCTTGGGGAATGATGAAGACAGTTTTGTATATGTTTTTATATGCAATGTTGATGTAATTTCAGCATTATATATATTGTTACATGTGTGTCATTTTGGCTTTTTATGTCCAAAAATTAAGTGAAAAATTATGTTGTAATTAAAGTACACTTCCAATGACCAATTCAGAAGCTCATTGTGTGTAAATCAGCATTTAGATTTGTCCCTACTATTGTACCACTTCTTGTTTACAGGCTGCCCTCGTGGGGGGCAGAAACCACTAGACACCAGGTATAATGTTTTTTTTAAAAATTTATTTATTTATATTTGGGGGCGACCCCTTAGGCAAGGGTCGCTCCCCTGGGGGCAAAATTACTTTTAGACCATTTCTGCCCACCTTGGGGGCAGATCGGCCTATTTTTATTAGGTCAACCGACTCATAGGGGCTCCTCTCAAATTGCAGAACTTTCTGTCACCAAAATGTAAGGAAAAAGTTTTTGGGGGCAAATATTGAGTTGTGCAAAGGATTCTGGGTAACAGAACCTGATGAGAGCCCCACAAGTCACCCCAACCTGGATTCCCCTAGGTATCTAGTTTTTAGAAATGCACAGGTTTTGTAGGTTTCCCTAGGTGCCGCCTGAGCTAGAGGCCAAAATCTAGAGCTAGGCACTTTGCAAAAAACACGTCAGATTTCAATGTAAATATGTGATGTGTCCATGTTGCATTTCCTGTCGCAAGCATTAGGCCTACCCATGCAAGTGAGGTACCATTTTTATCAGGAGACTTTAGGGAACACATAATATAAAAACAAGTATTATTGCCTCTTGTCTTTCTCTACATTTTTTCCTTCCAAATGTAAGAGAGTGTGTAGAAAAGACGTCTATTTGAGAAATGCCCTGTAATTCACATGCTAGTATGGGCACCCGGGAATTCAGAGATGTACAAATAACCACTGTTTCTCAACACCTTATCTTGTGCCCATTTTGGAAATACAAATACATATTTCTCACTCTTTAGATTTCAGCAAATGAATTGCTGTATAATCAGTATAGAATGAAAACACATTGCAAGGTGCATCTCATTTAATGGCTCTGGGTACCTAGGATTCTTGATGAACCTACAAGCCCTATATATCCCCACAACCAGAAAAGTCCAGCAGATGTAATGGTGTATTGCTTTAAAAAATCTGACATCACAGGAAAAAGTTACAGAGTAAAACGTGGGGAAAAATAGCTGTTTCTTTACATCAATTTCAATATTATTTTTTTATTTCAGCTGTTATTTTCTGTAGGAAAAGCTTGTAGGATCCACACAAATTACCCCTTTATGAATTTAGAATTATGTCTACTTTTCAGAAATGTTTAGCTTTCATTTGATCCAGCATTGGTTTCACACCCATGTCTGTTCCTAACTGGAAGGAGGCTAAAAGCACAAAAAAATAGTAAAAATGGGGTATGTCCCGGTAAAATGCCACAATTGTGTTGAAAAATTGTATTTTCTGATTCAAGTCTGCTTGTTCCTGAAAGCAGGGAAGATGGTAATTTTAGCACAGCAAACCCTTTGTTGATGCCATTTTCAGGGAAAATACCACAAGCTTTCTTCTGCAGCCCTTTTTTCCCATTTCTTTTTTTTTTTAAATGAAAGTTTTGCTGTATTTTGGCAAATTTCTTGGTCTCCTTCAGGTGATCACACAACTCTGGGAACCTCTAGAATCCCTAGGATGTTGGAAAAAAAGGATGCAAATGTGTCATGGGTAGCTTATGTGGACAAAACGTTATGAGAGCCTAAGCGCGAACTTCCCCAAACAGCCAAAAAAAGGCCTGGCACCTGAGGGGGAAAAGGCCTGGGAGCGAAGGGGTTAAAACTATATAAATGAAAACAAACCAAATTAATGACTTTAATAATAAAAAAAATCCAATGTCTTATAAATAGAACTCTCTAAAACATCTATGTTAACACATAAAATACATTTATTATGTTTAATAAATGCAAAATCATGATTAAAATCATTAATTATTGCAATATATTTTCAAAAGAATATTTCATTAGAAAACAATCAAAAATATTCTACACTTAATTTCATAAACATTTAAAAATTAATTAAAATGCAAAAAAGTACAAAATAATCTAATAAATTAAAATGAAATCATCATTTGATAATTATTACAAATAAAATAAAAAACAGTTAAAAATGATAAAATTCAACAACAATTTTAAAAAAACACCCAATTACGCTTCTATCCATACAACTCTCTCCTAATACTCTTAAAATCGAATTAATATAATTTCAAAGTAATTTTAACAAAAACATATGCAATTATTTACTTAACTAAAAAGAACATAAAATTCCCAATTTTATGTTCAATGATACGTAAAAATGCAATAATCTATTCAATACTACAAAATTGTTCTAAAAATTTGCAAAACAATTGTCTTACCCGTGATAATAAATATCATAAAATAAAATATATCACAATAAGACTGTCACAAATGAATGACTAACAGTATTGTTTCCATATTTTTAAGATTGTGCATTATTAATATGTAATATTTTACAATTTCATTAAATAGGAAGTCATAAATATCCTTACATAGGAAACACATCATCCATACATATAAATCAATTTGCTACAAACATTCTGGAAGAAAATCTTTCCCTCTGGAAGAAATCTGCAAGCAAATTACCCCATTCACATTGTTGCTAACTTTGTAAGTTCATTAATTCACTTCTCACTCTTAAGATACCTCTTGGCAATTGTTTTCAATGTAAACTCTGGGACACACTTATGATAATGCTGCTGATGTACTTAATAAAGGACCAGCATGCATGTAAGGAACAAAACAACATTAAGTATTTTTGAGGGTTAGCAAAAATATTTAGCCATGATTTTTTTAACCAATAGTGAGCCTTGATCTGTGAACTGCATCTTAGGATATTGTTACCGGTTACCAAGATGTGAATCAATTCAATGTAGTTGTTATTTACAATTAAATAAAAGCAAATCAATCAAAACAGTGAAACCAATATGTAGTGGAGATGCCAGCTTCCCAAGAAAAAATATGATGTGATAGTCATGATACTGCAAATCATTAATTGTATTCATTTCGAAATTGTTGTGAAAACAACATCGCAGGTGGCACAAAATACATATACAAGTATCTACTTTAAAGTGTGTTAAATACCTCAGACTAATAAACTGCGTAGACACCAACCGCCTAGAAAACAATCTGAGTAATCTCACATATTTAGACAGCATATGTCTCTCATAAATTTGAGGAGTCCACTTCACAGAACTCTAACTGTGCCATTAAAACAAGTCCCTACACTGTATGTGCCTGTTCTAATGCATATTCTATGAAGAATGATATCAAAAATGTTCTTCAGGGCTCATAAACGGTGTTGCAGAAGAAAAGCACATGAAATTGGGTTTCAAGGTGGTATTCCAAAATATCACATTTACTGCTGCTGCTTGTTTATGTATAATACTGGTAAATGCTGCTCAGATCATACAGACCAAAGTGTAAGTGCAAAAACTGAAGCCTAACTTCAAATGAGTGATGGCAAAGCAACATAGTTAATTCAACCTAGCAAAGACGTATATAAAATCAAATTGCTATATGTCAAAGTCTCCCATAGCTATATCTTTATAAAATATATTTTATCTCAGTACTCAATATGGGGTTAAAGTGGTCAACTGGGACGTTCGATCTCATAGGGATCTCAGATTGAAGTGATCCAGTGCCCGATGCAGAACAAAGTCATCAGACTCTGTCCAGAGCTTTGATGTAACCATGCTTTGATTGCCTGCTAGTGCCTAACCTCAAAGCTGTAAAATATCACAGTGAGAAAGCAGTGTTTTTTTAATTAAACCAAATTCTAGTTTAAATTGAGCTTGGGGTGTGGAAAGAAGAATGCATAGCTCTGAATTCATTACATAGGATTATGTCCAAACATATCTAGAACTTTTCCAGAAAGGCCGACAGGACTTAGTTAAAAGCCATGATAAATCTTGCTCAGGTAATTTTATTGAGAGCTTAAGTAAGGAGCATGAAAGATATTTGGAAAGTTAAATGAAAATGTTTCTACTTTTAAAGAAGTGATATGAGTTGAAATGGAACCACCTTCATGAACAACAACACAGAGATATTAATATTTTGAGGCACGTTTGACTTCAAAATCTTGTTAGAACCAAAGAGGTAATCTCCTTATATCTCTTTCAAAGACTAGTACTTTTGATTTTTGATGATTTATCTTTTAGACAAAATACCAAAAGTTGTAAAAAAAAACATTTTATTTTGAAAACCAGTACTTACAAAATCATCAAGAACAGTGTCTATCACATACTGCATTATATAGACGTGAGGGGTATCCAGACTGGGGAAGATGCCACAGCTGGGGCCAAGAAAGGAGATAAGTAACCCAATGATAAACAGTGCTCTGTCAGACAGTTTGTCATGGTGCACGCAAACTGCTCGTGCATGCCAAGTGTGCCTTTGTCGAAGTGCAGAATCAACGTTTGGCATATGTGGAGTCAAAGTTCATCTCTGGCTGATGTAAAGCACTTGAAGATAAAGAAAGCTTTTTTTACAAGTCTACATATCATTGGTCATCAAACTACAAAAAAGACCATACAGAAAGGTACTGCGCTACTATTCAACATAAAGCTACACAGTATCTGGAGTGCAACTGCTGAAGGCGGATACAACCAGGTTTTGAAAGTGCAGCAATAAGCAACTGCAGACTACGCAACAGAGATGCAATCCAAGGAGCTGCAAGGCAGATATTAACTGGGTGTTAGAAGCTAAAAGAAGGTCTGAAAACGCCACCACTCAGATGCAATAAAGGGTCTTCTGCTTACTAGAAATTAATGAATAGAATCATACTGCCGCGAAAGGTGTCTCCAAGAGAAATGCCTGGGGTTGTGCCTATGGAGCCGTCCATGCCTACAACGATGATTGGCCCAACAGAAAGACATTCTGCCAGTGTAGACCATAAAAGATGACCCCCCAAGGCTGGTATATCGCAGGGCCAAGGCAGGGACATTAATGGAACAGATCCTGATTGCTGACATAGGGAGATGGAGGGAGCTCCAGGCACAGTGTTAGCCAACCCTGTGAACAGTTAAAATGCTGCTGCCTTCCTAAAAACACCACCACCCATCAATGACGTCAAAAAGCAGAACATTGGCAATAGATGGATTGCTTGGATAGAAACGTTTTTTGATTTAATTAATGAGCTAGAGGAAACAAGTAACAGAAAGATTATCAAATACCTCAAGAATCTTGCTGGTAATAGTGTAAAAGAAGTCAAAAAGAAAATGGTGCGAGCTGATGAAGTCACGTCCTGTGAAATGAAAGAAGCCGTGAACCTCAAGCTCAATCCAATGCCAAATGTAGATTACGAAAGGTACATTTTCAATCAAGAGCGATAAAGTGTTGGTGAAACCTAGATGAATTTGTTGAGAGACTGGAAACACTTATAAGACGAAGAAGCAATACGTCTCAGAGTTAATGATGGATGCCTGTCAGAATCATTGAGGTGACGAATTATGAGAAAAACTCTTTGTCTGGAAGAAGTTCTCGTGGCTGCCAGAGCCGAAAAGCATGCTGATTGAAAAGCTGCTGAAATGGAGGCCAGAGGTACCCAAAGTGAGTCAGTTATGAACATGAAAAGTAAGCAAAAACACAGAGCTGAAGGACACAAGTTGATGTCTCCACAGAAAAAGAAGCTATGTTTCAGATGTGGAATGTCATTTCCACATGAAGGTAAGTGCCCCAACATTACAGAGATATGCAGAGGCTGTGGTAAAGAGAATCATTTTGTGATGGTTTGCAAGGTGAGAGAAAAAGTAAGGCCCAGATTTAAGAAAAGTGGTGCTTCACACCGTGGAGCACCACTTTTCTTGCGCCCCCCCCAAAACGCCACCTTATGTACGCCGTATATAAGATACGGTCAACAATGGCAGTATCAGGAACAATAGTGTCAAAATTGTTGATGCTATTGTGGTGCTTTACTCCACTAGCGTAAAAAATTCTGACACTAATGGAGCAAAGTGCAAGGACGCCCATTGATTACAATGGGTGCATCCTTTTAACGCCTGCTTTTACCAAGCATTAAAAATGACACCAAAAATGGTGCAAGAAAATCTTGAAGATTTCATTGCACCATTTTTGCTGGCCTCCTTGCATCGGGATGCCCCCTTTGCATACATTGTGCATAATGTGGCACAAAGAATTGCAAAGTGACACTATGCATTCATTGCGCCACTTTGTAGATATGGCACAGAGTTCTTGGCAATCTAACGGCACATTAGCATCCAAAAAATTATGTGCCGTTAGATGGCACAAGGCCATCCTTAAGTATGGGCCTAAGTGTGTCACAGCGTGAAGACAAAATGGCTGACTGAATGTTCCAAAAGTAGCGTTTGACACCCACCCACAGGGCCAAGCAGCAACAACATTTGAGACATATCAACATCAACCAGAGTTGATCATCATCTAAGTCATTGTTGAAAGGTTTGTCAGTATCATTATCGAGTGAAAGTGAAGAGATTACGTAATGTCAATGTTTACCTCAGAGAAATGCTCATGCTGCATGTAAAGAGAAGTACCAGTCAAAGAAAAGTCAACATAAGAAAGCACTTAAGTCATTCAAACATTTTCCACAGATTAAACTGAAAATAAGTGGTTGTGCAATACCTATTATTATTGACAGAGGTGCATTGATAAATATTATGCCTCAGGAGAAATATAATGAACTAACCACACTACCAAGACTGATGGCATCAAAAACAAAAGTGTACACATGGGCTGCATTTACCCCTTTGAAAAGTAAAGGTTAATTTGTAGTGACTATGAAGCACAAGAAAACAAAAGTACACTCACCCATTCACGTATTACATAGTACAGCGTCAATGGTGTGTCTACTCAGTTTCAGTACAGTTACTGATATGGGACTGATAACAGCAAATTACAATATGAATGCTCATCAAGAAACAGTAAGTCAGTTTCCTTTGTCATTTCATGGGTAAGGAAAACTTAAGACTGTGAAAGTACAATTGCATATCAATGAGGATGTTTGTCCTGTTGCTTAAAGACACAGAATTGTACTTCATTTACAAGAAGTTGTTGAAATGGAACTCAAATCATTACTTGAGCATGATATCATTGAGCATTCTGCTGGTCCGATGACATGGGTTTTTCCCATAGTGGTAGTGCCCAAAAAGGACAGTGAATGAGCTGTGCACATCAGCATGGACATGCGTCAAGTGAACAAGGCAATAGAAAAAGAACAACATCCAAATCTGCTCATTGCTGACATGATAACACAATTGAATGGTTGAATGTCTTTTCTTTTCTGATTTAAATAAAGGATATCATCAGTTTGAACTTGAGGAGAATTGCAGGTACATTACAAACTTTTCTAAACATATTGGTCTGTTTTGATACAAAAAACCAAGGGCCTGATTTAGAGTTTGGTGGAAGGGATTACTCCATTACAAATGTGATGGATTTCCTGTCTGTTGTACTACGATTACATAATAGCCTATAGAGATTGTCATAAGGCGGCCGAGAGATCCGTCATGTTTGTGACGAATTAACTGGTCTGGCAAACTCTAAAAAAGGCCCTAAGTTTTGGTGTGTCATTGGCTGCCGAGATTTTTCAAGATGTCATTAGACATATCATACAGCCTATTGTAAATGCTTCCAACTGTAGCGATGATATATTGGTTTTCGGAGCTACGCAGAAGGAACATGAGGAAGCTTCAAGAAAAGTGTGTCGTTTAATTGTTGATGTAGGTTTAATACTAAGGTGGTCATTATAAACTTGGTGGTAAACACTGCACCGCACCGCCGGCAGTGGCAGTAACAGGCTGGCGGTCTGGTCCGCCAAATAATGAAGCAAATGAGAAACAAGCAGCGGGCCATCTATTCACCGCCATTTTAGTAGTCCCGCCGATGAAGGGGGAGGACACCTTCAGCCTGGTGAAATAGCCCTACCCACCCACCAAATTATGAAACACCACACCACCATCAGTTCCAGTGTGGGAGCCACTGCCAGACAAAGCGTGGCAGAAATGACCCATATAAAGGGAAACACTCACCGGAGATAAACAGAACACGCTGATGCAGAGATGGAGCGAAAGTTGGAAATAATCCCAGCGCTTTTCCTTGCCATATTTCTCCAGAACAGTGACCAACGACGAAGACGATGATGGTTAGTACCGCAGCCTAGTACACATGGGAAGAAAGGTCACAGTTACACACCCACCCACCCCACCCACACCTCAACGCACTCCCAACCCCTCCCCCATCCCAAGCCATACACACCATAACAAGATGTACTTACCAGACACAAGCCAACAAATACCTGCACCAATGCACACACCTGTGCACACCACACCCTCAAAGTGAAACGCTGCACAACAGCTCAATATAGCACCAACAGCTATGCTGGGCACTCAAATTTAATAATAAGAAATAGTATAAAATGTCCAAAGAGGCCATAGGCCAGTCCATAAACAAGTACCGTAAGGGTAAATATAGGCTAAACTTGACTCCTACGATGGCAAAGGAAACTCCACTGAGAAGGGGCATCAATGGGGTAGCCAGGCACCTCAGGGAACAGGGGCAAGGTTGGTGGGGGTGGAGAGTCAGGTCTCGAAGGGGGGGTCTTGGGCTTAGGTTTAGGAGGTGGAGGTGTGAAGGGTTTGGGCTTGCCCTTGGAAGGTGGGGGAGTGTGCCTGTACCAGGGGTGGCAGAGGGTCATAGGGCAACACGGGGCTTCTTCTTCCCTGGGGAAGGGGCACAGGAATGGGAAGGAAGACTGGGGAGGACTTTGATGAGGAAGGAGTGGACTGGGCTAGGGCTTGGGAACATTTAGGGACAAGATGGGGTCGGCAAGTGGATTCAAACAGGTCAACACAGGAGAGGAAAAGATTCTTAGGTGAGTTGGAGCGGATTTGGAGCCAGGTCTGGGAGTGGAGGTTGAGGGAGTGGTGGTACGAGGTGTAGGTCTGCTGGACGTGGATGCAGGTGCCTGTTTAGTCTGATTATATATGGTGGATGTGTGTGTTGTGGATGAGTGTGAGCATTTGAGTGTTTTAGGATGAGGGGAGGTGGACACAGTGGGAGAAAACAGGCTGCCAGTGTTTATGGATATTGTGTGGGTGTCTGCAGGTCAGGTGAGTGTGCTGCAAGTGTATGTGAATGTAGTTGTGGTGAGTGCAGGTGTGCTGTCTGGGGTGCATGACTGGATGCCAGCTGTTGTTGATGGCATTCACGATCATTGTCTGCCCTACAGTGTTGGTTCTCAGGAGGACAATAGCCTCCTCCTTGAGGGAAGCAGGCCTGACTGGGGCAGGGGATGAGGTGACTGGTGTAAAGGAGATGCCCACCCTCCTTGGTGAGTGGGCACGGACAACTCGGTGGGGAGCAACTGGGAGGGCAGTGATGGTATGGGGGTGGCAGAAGTTGACAAAGAATGGGTGGGCCCAGTAGGGTTCGCCACCACCAGGGAGCTGCCATCGGAGAAGGTATCGGAGTCACTACCTTCAGTGATAGTTGCCTCTCCCGTGGTACTCCCCTCGCCCGCCAACCCACTGTTCCCCTTTGCATCGGATGACTCTGCCTCCTGGGAACTGTGGGCTGCAGTATCCCTACTCGCCGGTGCTACAGCGCCCTCGCCAGATAATACTAATGTACACAGGGAAATAAAACAAGAAAGAAGTATGTCAATTCCAGGATAAATGTACATGTTGGGGCACATACACTCCCATCCAGCTCAGGCACAAACCCTCAGCAGACACAACACTTGTTATGAACGTGCCCCTGACTAGTAGGCATGACCCCACAGTACACTACATTCCCATCCTGACCCACTACTCTGATACACTTTGTGAAGTGAACCAATGAGAGACGATGCCAAGCCAACACATCTCAAGGTCATGAGGCTACATTGAATACAATGGTCCGTACAGGGGACCCCTCACGGGCCTACAGACCCTGACAAAACTAGCTATGACTCTATCCCACGAACAATGAGGGGGGCAGGACTGCAGGGACACACCTGTCTATGTGCCTGGCACAACTATTCATGCACCCCTCAGCATCTAACTACACTCATCATAGTGGCATCACAACAGTGTTGGCACTCACCCCCTTGTGTCTGCTGTGCTGCCTTCAAGCGCCCATCCAAATCCGGATAGGCCACCACCAAGAATGCGGACCATTAGGGGGGTCAGGGTCCAACAGGCACCTCTCCCTCGTTGGGAGGCCTTCCCCAGCTGGACCTCTCCGGTCTTCCCGGCTCAGTGCCTCACGTCCTCCCACAGCTTCCTGAAGTGGGGGCTCCTCTGGTTGTAGACCCTCAGGGTCCCCACTTCCTTGGTGATGGCTTGCCACAGTCCCCTCTTCTGATGGGCGCTGTCCAGCATGTGACAGACAGATTAAAGAAACAGACAGTGTGGGTGCCCCATACACAAATGTCATGCCTGTTCAAACTGACATGGCCCCTGGAGACATACATATGGACAATTTTCAAGCCAAAAACTGCCAGACACACTACACGTGAGCATGTACACTGTGAACAAAAATGCATATAGGCATACAACACATTCACACACATCTAAGAAGGACAAATAGCAAATCACCTGCTCCTATGGTCGCCCATACAGCTTGGCATACAGGGGTAGGACACCGTCCACCAGCTTCTCCAGCTCCTCCGCGATGAAGGCCGGGCCCGTTCCCCTGTGACACGTGCCATCTCTGGGGCCAGAGTCAGGACACAGCAGCACACGCAGTGGAGTTCTTCCCTTCTCATAGTGCAGGAGTCAAGTGTCAAGGGCCTGTCAAAATGGCAGTAGATACCACGGTGGTGTGCACCGTCACCGCCGGCAGCGATCATGATTGGTCCAGGTTCCCCATTGACAACCATGTCATCTAATGATCAGGTGCATGGCGGTGAACATCGCCTACCGCCATGACCAGCTACACCAGCAGAATGAAGTCACTTCTACACTTCAATACCTGGATGGCAGGAGGATGCCATTTTGCATCCACCATGTCTCCTTAGCCTGACCGGGGGCCTCATCCATGGCCCCATTCCCTCTCCCCTTCATCGAGTACTGACATGAGTAATGGTCCATCACATTTAATTATGGTTGGAAGTGTGTCTACACTGTGATGCCATTATGAGTGAGACACCTCATCGCACATTAGCCTGACAGGATTACCTCATTCTTTGTGTTTGTGTGTGTTAGATATGTGTTGCATTGAAAGCATGAATAGTGTCACCATGTGATGCAAGTGTATGTCCAAACTCAAGATGGGTTCCTTCATCACCCATAGGTACAGATCCATGTGGCGAGGGAGAACCCCATCTGTTTACAGACCACTGGTAGATCTGACCACCACGGAGGAACATCACATCATCATAACTTACCAACTTAATTGAGCTACAATCCTTGACCTCTGTGCAGAAATGGATCCTGTTCTGAAGCCGGCTAATAGGAATCACCATGCCATACCTACAGCTGTCCAGGTACTATCTGTGCTCCATTTTTTGGCTACAGGCTAATTTCAAGTGACAGTGGGCATGGCTGCAGGGGTATCTCAGCCAATGTTCAGCCACATCCTGTCCAATTTCCTGGATGCATTTGTTCAACACTTGCAAAATTATGTCCAGTTTCCCCAAATAAGGATCCTATGCCTTTGCCAATATCCCCCATGTGATAGGTGCCATTGATGGTACCCACATAGCCATCCTACCTCCAAGAGTAAATGAACAGGTGTATGGGAATCGTAAAAAAGATCACTCCATGAATGTCCAATTGGTGTGTACTGCTGATCAGTACATTTCACATGTCAATGCGAGGTTCCCAGAATCGGTCCATGATTCATTTGTCCTGAGAAACAGCAGTGTGCCACACGTGATGGGACAGCTAAAGGGGGATAGAGCTTAGCTCATAGGTGAGAGTGTATGACAATGGATCAGTTACATAGCTCACAGCCAGGCTGTATGAAAGTAAATTGTGTGTGTTTCAACCCTCTTTTGCCCACTTTTGCAAGGGATTCTGGCTACCCCAACATGCAATGGCTCTTGACACCTGTGAGGAATCTCAGGACAGATACAGAGACAAATTATAGTGAGGCACATGGTCGTACTAGGAGAGTGATTGAGCAGACCATAGGACTCCTGAAAGCAAGATTTTGTTGCCTCCATCTTTCTGGAGTATCCCTGTGCTATGTCCATGACATGGTGTGTAAGATAGTGGTGGCCCTGCTGCATGCTGCACAACTTGGCTGTGAGGAAAGCTACCCCACATCTGGAAGAGAAGAATGCTGTCCAACCAGCCCTGCCACCTCAGAGGAGGAACGAGAGCGATGGTGAAGAAGAGGGGGAAGACATCACCTCCAGGACCCAGCTAATCCGGCTATACTTCTAGTGACTTTCCGGTACATTTCCTATGATGCTGATGGCTTCACTGCATTGTTTCAGGCTTACTTAAATAGTAAGTATTGTGGTGTCCTTTACCAGTGATATGGTCAAATCATGACTGAAGTGGCAGATGCCAATGCACGCAATGTAATGTACAATGTGACATACTTCAGACACTACAGTCTGTTAGACCACCTCCTGCAATAAAAGCGGCATTATGATGGTAACTGGCTAATGCTTTCACATTCACAATTGATAGCTCATATTGATTAAGGACAGATATTTTTTAGTACACAGGTGTATTTATTCCAAGTCAAAACATCCATGAGTATTGGGACAGTGGAAGGGAGTGGGCACATGGTAAACAACATACTCAGGTACATATGCTCAGCTGTTGATTGCACAGGGGTGTCGTCAATGGGGGCCATTGGAAGATGATGAGATGACAGTGGCATGTCAATGAGGTAGCTCAGTGGCACACAAGGGAGACATTTTAGGGCAGAGTCCCTTCCTGGTGCTGGTCTTGGTCTTGGCTGGTGTTTCAGTGGGATGTCTGGGTCTGAGGGCACATTTGTGAAGGTGAAGCTGGGCTGCAGGGGTAGGGGTGATGCTGTCCCGTAAGTCCTCTGGCAGTGCCACCAGTCCAGTAGATGCTGTAGATGTAGATGACAGGGCAGTGTCCTGGCTAGTGGAATGGGCCTGCAGATGGGTGGAGGTCTCAGGCTAGATGTTTGTCTGGTGCTGCAGCACTCCTGCAATTCCATTGCTCCATGGCCTCCTGGTAGTGTGCTATCTGCAGCCTCTCATTCTGTCCTAAGGTGTCCAGGATCTTGCCCATCCTGTCCTTGGAATGGTGGTATGCTCCGAGGATCTCAGAAATAACCTCCTGGGCAGCAGCATCCCTCCTTGAGTGACCTCCCTGGGCCACTGATGCCCTCCCCCTGGCCCTAGCCCGCTGTGCCTGTGTCGCCTGCACAGGTCTGGCAGTCCCACTTGCAGTTGGCCTTTCATCATCCTGCCTGGTGGTGGGTGGAGACTCTGGCCTCTGTATAGGTTGGCAGCCAGTCTTTGGCCTGGTGACACTGGTGTGGGGTCATTTGGCCAGAGCTGATGGTGGTGGCTGAGTGGTAGGGGTGTCAGTGGTGTCCTGGGTGGGGCTTGTGGGGGGTGACCGTCCAGGGCTGTGGGATGGGCCAGGAATTTCCTCTGTGTCCAGACATCCCTCTAAACTCTCCTGAGTGGGGCCTTTGTCTTCAGGTAGAGGACTGGCACTCCTTTACGTCTACGACCAGGTGGCATCGGTGGTGGTGCCTGTGTGTAAGAGAATAGAGATGTGGGTGTCCTGCACTTTCTTGTCAATTGCAGCACTGGTCAGCAGTAATTGGTGATTGAATTCCCATGTAGTGGCATGCAAGGTCCCTTCGTGTATATTTTGATGCATTTATTAAGGGGGGGTGGTGGTGCATTGTGGGTGTTGTAGTGCTAGTGTGATTACATGCATGGGTTGGTGACTGTGCACAAGGGGTTGGATGGTGTTTTGTATGAGGAATTGTGGGCATGCTGCTGACTTGGATGTGAGTGTGTGGTTGTTGTAGCCTGGGTAGGGGATGGGGTCCTGGTGGTAGTGAGAGGGAAGGGGTGATACATGCATTATAGGTGTGGTGACTGTTAAGGTATTGTAGTTTACATACCCGAGTCCAGCCCTCCAGTGAGTCCAGTGAGGCCCTCTGGGTTAAGGTATTGTAGTTGACATACTTGAGTCCAGTCCTCCAGTGAGCCCAGTGAGGCCCTCTGGGTACAGGATAGCAGGGACCTTCTCCTCCCAGTCGATGTAATCGGGGGGAGGAGGTGGGGGACCACCACCAGTCTTCTGTACGGCAATGTTGTGCCTGGATGCCACGGATTGAACCTTCCCGCGCAGGTCGTTCCATTTCTTCCTTATGTCATCCCTTGTGTGTGGATGGTTTCCCACGGCATTGACCATGTTGACTATCCTCTGCCATAGCTCCATCTTCCTGGCCATGGGTGTCTGCTGCACCTGTGCCCCAAATAGGTGTGGCTCGACCCTGAGTATTTTGTCCACCATGGTCCTTAGCTCCCTGTCTGTGAAGCGGGGTGCTTAGGGAGCGCCATGGTGTGTGTTGTGTGTGGTGTGTTGTAGGTTTATTGGTAAGGGTACTGTTGTGTGGTTGGGTGTGTGCCTTGTGATGGTGGTTGAGCAATGTATGAGTTTTGGTGGTATATTTGTGTGTGTGACTTGTGTGATGGTGAGTTTAGTCTATGCGTGTGTATGCGTATGTTTTAAAGTGTGGATGTGTGTCAGGTGTGTGCTTTTCAAACTTGCCAATGTATGCATTTGTTGTAGGCAGGTCCCATTGCTGGCCGTGGTGGTCCCTACCACCAATGGTCATTCGACATTCACTGTCCGCCGAGGTGATTTGTGCATCATTATTTGGTGGGCGAGGGATTTGTCTGCATGGCGTTGGCAGGGTGAGGTGTACTGGCTTTCCGCCGCCGTTGGCTCTGGTGGTGGGTGGAGGTTTGTCTTTTTGGCATCATTATAAAGCAGTATGCAGGTCACTGCCACTGGCGGTCTTTTGTTCACCATCAGCACTACGGTCGGTGGTGACTGCCGCCAAGTTCATAATGAGGGTCTAAATGCTGAGAAATGTGAATTCAATAGGACAGAGCTGAAGTTCTTTGGCCAGATCTTTTTTTGATGGGGGCATGACACTAAATCCAGGGAAGGTACAAGCGTTGTCAACAGCCGGTCCTCCACATAATGTTTCTATGTTACGCTCATACCTTTGCATGGGCACCATTGAAAGAATGTTTCATTTCAGTTGTCATGTGAATGTGAATGTGAATGTAAGCAAAGTTTCAAGGGAAGTAAACAAGCTACTCAACATGCCACTGAGATGACATATTTGATCCAAAGCTAAATACTGAAGCTATTGTTGATGCTTGCCCAGTTGGATTAGGAGCTATCCTTGCACAGCACAGCAGAAAGATAAATGCTCATATTGTGGCTTATGCAAGTAAATGTTTGTCCCAAACTGAACACACTTATTTACAACCAGAAAAGGTATATTTAGCAGTGATGTCAACTTGTGAATATTGACATGTGTTCCTGCATGGAAAACATTTCTGTTTGTGATAGATCATCAAGCTTTGCTGACTATCTATGGCAATCCAAAAGCCCAGATGCCCCACAAATTGAACGCTGGGCTCTACAATTGCAAGAGTACAACTACACAATTGCACATCATCCAGGGAAAGATTATCAAAACCCTGCCAACTACTTCTCAAGAGTGCCTATACAATCTCAGGGTACCCCATCTAAGACTGCTGATGCCTACATAAACTTCATTGTGAAACACCAGCTGTCATTTCGTTGGAACAAATTGTTACTGCCATAAGTCAAGATACTGACATGTTAAAATTAAAAGACAATATTACACATCCGTCATAGAATCTACATACTCAACCTCTTAATAAGTGACAGCGAGTGCCAAAAGTACAAAAATGTCAAAGATGAACCATCTGTGACACAAGGGGAAATTATCCTGAGGGGTTCAATAATTGCCATTCCTAGGAGTCTGTGACAGCAAGTAATTCAAGTGGCCCATGAAGGACATCGTGGAATCATTCCCACTAAATGAGCTCTCCAAGATCAAGTCTGGTTTCCTCATCTAGATGAGGGAGTAGAAAAGTTGAAAACCTGTCATCTACACAACTGTCTGTCATGGAAAACTACTCAACACCCCCTGGACATTTCCGAGCTGCCAAAGCATGCCTTTAGAACGGATTGCTGTTCACCTTTTTGGCCCACTTGACAATGACCATCACCTGACGGTGATTGTAGATGAAGACTCTCACTTTCATTAATTGGAGTTCTCTCATCTATCACCCAAGACAGAGTCATTGAGAGATTAGATTGCAACTTTGCGACATGGGGGATTCCTAGAATTTTGAAAATATTGACAATTGGCCCACTTTTTAATAGCAGAGAATTCAGAGACTTCCTCAATCTGCTGTAATGTGAAGCATCAGAAGAGCACACCTTTTTGGCCGCTGACTAATGGCCTTGTTTAACATTTCTTGAGTATGTTAAAGAAAGCTGTTGAGCATGTTACACTAGAGAAGCTCAACCTACCAACTGTCTTGAATTGTACTTTACAAGCATATCGTTTGACTCGTTACTCGACAACATGTGCAAGCCAAAAAAGCTGATGTTTGGAAGAGCCATAATGACCAAGTTACCTCAGTGGACCAAAACCAGATCAAAAACTGATACAGAAACTTGCAACAGACGTGAGTCCTAAACAGAAAATGAAGGCCTATGCTGACAAAAGGCCAGATAGAAAGAACATTGTCTTCACTCAAGGAGATTTAGTGCTCGTTCATCAGCCCTGACAACCTATATCTGATGCTCCCTTTCATGCCGAGCCATTTCAAGTTATAACCAGAAAAGTGCACATAGTGACTGCCCAACGTCCAAGAAATTCTATCGCGCCAGATTCCTCGCACATGTGGCTCCATGCTTGTCGGACACTAATGTCAATGTAGGGTCTGGCTCAGAGAGAATAACTGCAGAATTCCAGACTGCCATTGCTCCTACATCACAGAAACAGATCATGGGGACTCCCAATTTCCAAAGACATGATCCGGACGAGTCATCAGAGCACCAAGAAGACTCATTGTAGACTTGTAATGTGTATGTGTTGTAAAAAAACAGCAATTTGTATTTAACAGGAGAGATGTTGTGTCTTGCGAGTATGTTTGATGGAACCTATTTGTATCCACAAAGACTCTGTAGAACGATGACGTACATTTTAGAAGATGGTGAAGTGAATGCAATTTTAGAATGTTGAGTTTGCAGTTACATGCTGAAGAATAAAGACGTAATACATCATCGCCGATCATATCACCACTTCCTTAACTCCTCTGTACTGCACTGGGTGACATCTACAACATGTATCTTTTCTTTAATGCTTTCCAGGTTTTCTTTTTGGTACCTTCTGGCACTAACAAAGAGGACTTGCACAAATAATTTATCATTACTGTGTGCAAATTTGTCACTGTGTGCCAGGAAATTTATGTTCCAATTTTCATGCACCTTCATCCTTGCTGAGCCAGTGTTTTGCCATTTTTATGTCGATGTTGGAGTGGATGTAGACGAATGGGGTCAAATTGTAAAATATCTGCTTCCTTTCTGCACTCCCACGCCTCTATAAAATATGTGATGGTGTACTTCTTGTTTGTAAGTTAATCATCCACTGACATATATGTAAGAATAGTATTCAAATTTTTTGTGAAATCAAAAGTTAGACCTAAAAAAAGGGAATGCACCGAAACACAGTAGAGTATCAACCATACATGGCAGTGCTTGATTTAAAAAAGATACAGAGGCCCTGGTTTATACATTTTAGTGCAAAACTGCACCAACGCAGTTTTGCCCCAAAACTTTTAGCAACGGCTTGCACCATTTCTGTGCACCAGCCGGGCACCATATTTATGGAATGGTGCAAGCCAGTACAAAGGGTAGACTATCGTAAAAATAAATTACGTTAGCCGGGTGGGGCTGACGGTATGGAAGAAGGGTGTTTAGCACGAAAAAATTATGTTACGGAGGTTAGAGTAAAAAAAAAAATGACTCTGACGTGCATAACGTCATTTTCTGATGCAAAACCATCCATACCACATGACTCTTGTCTTATAAAAGACAGGAGTCATGTCCACAACCCCAACGGGCAGCACAGGGGACCAGGGTCCCCTGGGCATGGCCACTGCACCCAGTGCAATGTAGGGGGGCCCATTTCAGGGTCCCTAATGGCACTTAAAAAAAAAAACTAACCTGTACTTATCTATACTTACCTGAGATGGGGTCCCCCATCCTCTGCTATCCCTCTGGTGTGGGTGGGGGTGTCACTGTGGCCTTGGGAGGGCACCTGTGGGCTTATTCCATGTGGTTCCAACATGGAAATAGGCCCACAGGTCCCCTAACGCCTGCCCTGACCCAGATGTTAAATAATCGTGCAAAGCAAGCTTTGCACCATTATTTGACCTCTCCTCCCCCATGTGTGATTTTAGCTCTCAGGGATAAATATGGTGCTAAGGCCATAGAGTCATTTTTTGCACAAGAACGCCTACTTTGCATCTCATTGACGCAAAGTAGGTTTCCACGTCCAAAAAATGACTTTAACTCCATAAATTTGGTGCTAGACGGGTCTAGCGGCAAAGTATAAATATGGAGTTAGTTTTGTACTGAATTTGCGTAAAAAAATGTGACGCAAATTTGGTGCAAAACAAGTATAAATATGCTCCATAGTATTTCCAGGTTAGAGATCATATATTAATTAACGCAGAGAAAAATTAAAAAGTAGTTGCGGTTGCATGTGGTTGTTCATTTCCTGGATCTGACTCACCAACATACGAACCAAGAAGATGGATGATGTGGTAATGCTATCAGATGTATTGAGTTTCATTTTGTGCGGTTGTCTATTGGCCGTGTGTAAAGAAATTTGGACCTAAATCAACTTACCGAAGGCAGATGCTAGGCGTTTCTTAATCGTAATGATCAACCCCTTCCTTGTTGATCGCGCGATGCAGATTTAAGCCACAATCGCAAATCTCCGGAGCACAGAGTGATGGTTTTAAATTGTTATTTTACTGGAATTGAATTTGATCAGACGTACTGGAAATGTCCAGAAATGCAATAGCATATTCTAGTTCGAGCAATGCCTGGAAGCAGCCAAACACTGGGGAGAAAGGAATGAAAATTATCAAACCTAATTGAAAGAAAAATATAGATTTCAGCGTTTGTTTAAAAGCTGTCTTTTAAATGGGGAATCAATGGAGAAGCCGTTTATCTAATAACAAAAAATTAGGCCGTGGCCTACACGCGTTTAAAAGGTAATAATGTTTCCAGGCATTCTGCACCTCCGTTCACACAACTGCTTTCTAAGTTAGTACTTGATGGTCTGTATCTCTGATCAATATGAAATAATAAAATGCTGCTCCAGCTGTGCTGGAGAAATAATTACAAATTACTTTTCTGAAAAGAGACTGGAACTTATAAACATTTGTCTTTTGAAAGCCAGGCCCAGCGCCTCAGAAATCGTAGAAGAACGAGATATTACAGTGGGCAGCTGTATATGTTGTGTAGTACACTGAATTTAAGACGCATTTGAACGAAACCACTAGGTAACTTCCAATTAAAGCATTGCATATTTTTCCCAAAGGTTTTACTGTACTTTTTAAATCTAAACAGTGTGCATTTATTTGATCAGTTGTCAGACTGGTCCATTAAAAAAACGTTAAAAGCCAATGTATTATCTATGATTGGCTTTGCCGACTGTGCATTGACACGGAAGATTGATAAAGGGTGTATGAGAACATCTGTATGGATTTATTTAACGTTGTTGCTATTCCTGGTTTATTCATACCCCAATTGATGAATACATGAAGCTAGAGTGTTTGCTAGATATTATCATAGTAGTTGACGGGGGACTGTATGATGATCGTAGTCCAAGTTTCTTAAGACGTTTTTGGCAACTAACACTACCAATTGAATTAATAATACTTTTGTAATGATTTTGTTAGTTAAGAATAATTAGCAAGTACATTCATCATGACATCAGAAAAACAAGAAGATGCAAAGTCATCAGAAATGTTTGTAGCAAGGTTAAAACAGCAAAAAACGGAAAAGTGTATTGTTCCAAGAGTTGCCTCTTCTTGCTTTTAGAAGCAGTTGTCAATGGGCAGATTGAAGAGTAGGTGTGTTAATGCATTTCTGAGTTGTTACTCCCTCCTTGAAGCAGCAGTGATGATCCCAGAGCACTGTGTATGGCAGTGAAAGCTATTATTGTGAAGGCTGGGCTTTAAACCCAGAATGTGAGCATTGTGGTATATTATATGGGGAGCTGTGTGACCTCACCTTGTAACACACTCACAATGCTTTCTTGGGCCCAGTCAGGTTTGATTGTAAAACCTCTAATTCAACCCTGGGTACCCGTGGCTTTGAGCAGCACGGTTTAAACAAAGGAACTAGTGTAAAGAATTTAGATGTACCAAATATCAGAATAAGAAAGTTACACTACATGAAAGAAATCCAACATCAATTTATAAAAACAGACTACATTTTAATACATTTGTAGATGCCAAGTTGAGCAAAACCCACTGGAGGATTCCAGAGGTATAGATTTTTGAGTAAAACTAAACTCAGCTTTTTAGTCCATAGTGCAAACAAGCGCTGGTAACCATACATTTTGGAAACTTTCTCAATCTTTTAGAGCTGTGCTTAACCACGCCAATCCGGACTGGGAAACCAATTCCAACAAAAAGAAGGCCAGGGGTCCAACAAAGAGTATTAGGCAGTTACCTGGCCCCCAAAGCATTCTCAAGTTCAGTTGCACTCTTTATGCATAGAGCAACACAAACGTCTCTGGAGTGGTCCTAATGCTGATGATACAGGATGTTGTAGGATGCTCTGTGTTTTTTGCAGACAACAGGGTCTTCCTGGGATTATTTCTTGGTCCACGGTTGAGATGGAGTAATTTAGCCACAGGGGTCAATGCCCCTCAAAGTCCTCTATGCTCCAACAGAAGTCCATTTACGACTGAGCTATTAGTCTCCAGTTACAACAGCTCCACTGGTTTCCTATGATGAGGGCTAGTGTCCATTTTTCTAGTCTGATAACTCCCAGGTCTGGCAGACTCGGTGCAACTTTTGAGCATGCAGGAGTGTTTTTTTTGGCAGCATGTCAGCAATCAGTGGTGATTCTGTGAATGTGGCCTCTCCCTGGTCAGAATGGGCTACTTCAGCTTTTATTGCCCTGATGCTGAAACAGAGTCTGCCGACTGACTTTTGGAGCTCACCTTCTTTGCTTGGGGCTCAATAGTGACCTTTCATTGAGCTAAACACTATAGGCACATCCCTCTCTTTGCTAGCCTAAGAACCAGCATGTGCAGTCCAGAGGTTGGTGTAGCCTCTCTTGCCAAGTAGCGTGGTCAGCAGCACAGTCCTTCTCCAGTCTTCTCTCCAGTCATGATGTGACCTGAGGTCTGAGTGCCAGGGGTGCCACATTTATGGGCAGAAAGTGTCTTGGGGGATGTAGCGGTCACTAGCCAATGGGCTACCAGGTTCCCTTCCACCTTATGATGACTTCTGGCAATGTGTGGCATCTTAGCTATCAGAGAATTCACTATTCTGATCACTCCAAACTTGTCACTTGGTGTGGGGAATTTGGTAGCCCATCCTAGAGCTGTGGTTACCTGAGAGCTACACGCCCACAGAAAAAAACATTTTAGCAACTGGTTTCTGACTCTGTTCCCAGAGCCAGCCCTTCTACCTGAACAAAAGAGCAACTACTCTTGAGAGTGGTTGCCAATTGCCCATCAAAGGTGGCTTCTTCTTTGCAGCTCGCATTTTGGTTCAACACCCTAAATGGCTTCCTGAGAGGGGGAGGCCTGTATTGTTCCTGTACTTTTGGAATCATTGACACTCCTCCCCAGGAGAGTGGAATGCCAACTGGTGGCCAGCATCTGTGACTGGCCACCGGAATAACTGAGCAACAAAATGGTGAGAGAGCGTAGCTTTAAATAATATATATTAAAATTAAATGCTTATATCAATGTGTAACGATGCTACATAGAAAACAATAATAATAGCGGTTTTTGCTTAAAACGTGCACTTGAATTGTGACCACGGTGAATGGCCACTAATGTATACGCAAACTAACAATGATGAATAAAATGTTTATGTTATGTTTAATTAAGCCTATATTAACATTTATGTTACTCTGTATAGGCCTTAAGTTAGCGTAAGCTGTGGGTTTAGCTGCCCAGCTCTCATATTAAATGCATTTTTCAGTTTTTCCAGTGTGCCGACTTGTAAAGGGCCAGGACCCTGCAAATGTTATTTTTCTTCAACTTGGAAGACGAATGTATCTATGTTGATTCCGTTCCCAAGCGCATATTTGGTGCCTTGGTTTAAGAATTATGTACAAATTGAAACAAATGTAGATGAATGTAATGTACAAGGTCATTTAGACCGATGGACAATGGATCTGCTGACCCAAAAAAACGTGCCAAGGAGTGAAGTAACACCGGACGTGCCACCCCCAAAGACGTCAATTACAAAGACCAATCAAAGTGTTATGAATAAATGTGGGGTGACAATTGGGATTACCTAATGCTAAGTCTGATAGGTTAACGATTGTGGGGTATAGTAAATGTCCAATAGAATTTTGGGGGAATGTACTACGGAAAAGGGATAAAAACCCATGTCACAGAAGGGTCATTAGAACTAGGTAGGGAATGCTATAGATTTTATCCAGAAACTCTGTCACTCTGTTTGGTGACTTTGAGACTTATTAAACCATCCTCACCCACAGACTGCCCATTTACACTTTTCCTCCTTACGAGGGAAGTGTCCCCTATGCCCTTTAGTTGAGTTTAGACTGATGGCGTTTTGACCGATGTCCTGAAGACGAAGACTGACCTTGAGTGCTGACCTAATCCTTGAAGGGTAATTATGACAATGCAATTTGTAATTTGTCTGTTTGCTTTTCCTTTCTAGGTACCAACTGCTCATTTTGTTAGAGACCATAGTTAGATGTTTTCCAAATTGGTGTTCTAAATAATTTTGCATGAAGCTCAACATGCTAATGCCAATCAGTGGTTAGGACAGGGGTTCACTTAATCTGACGCAAATAGACAAACAACTGACATTATGCTATGTTGAATTGACATGTGTTTAGAACTCTGCTATCTTGATCTATGTTTACGCCGTGTTATGTTCTAATATTCGTGATTCTCGCGTTAATGAAATCTTATCACAGTTGCCACATCGTGACTATGCTATCATGCTTCTTGGTATTGAGATTAACCCTTTTGCTCGTAGATTGTAACTAATAGGGAATAACATTCATAAAATTCTATTAAAAGTGTGATTATTCATGGCCGAAAGGTCATGGTGGCGTCGTCAATTTGATTAATGTCTTTAACCAAAGTGAAGTGTATTGTTGTGATAAATATTGATGACATTATTGATATATTGATTGACATATTGATCAGCTATCTCGTCCTACGGTGTCTCTCAACTGGGTCTCAAGATTCATTCCCCTAAAACGAGTCCTAATGTGTAATAAATTAACATAATAAATTAACATAAAAGGACGCGTTATCAGTTCCAGTTTCTAAAATTTGCCTATCCTTAAATGTGACATTAAAACAGACTTGGGAAACAAGTCAGGCTTGATGCCCCAACGTATTTGATTACTTGAAGTGCCAACTTGAGTAGCCCCATTCAAATGTTTCAGGGCTGAGATGTCATCCTGTAATTCTCTACTTTCCCATGTGGTTAGTAGCCTTTTCACAACAAAAGACACTTTGGGGCTTTTACTTTTATGACATAGGAAAATATGTGTCCTACTTACGGCGCCTTGTCTTTGGGCTCGATTTGCTTTCCTTAGGGGAAACTTCTAAATGCCATTCAGGGAGATTTGGGATTTTCGATAAATTTAAATGGCAAAGTTGAACTAGCAGTTTTAAAAATGTTTTTGCAGTCTACATTGGCAGTCTGAGAGCCATGGTGTGTTTTTCCACACTCAGGGTGGCACGATCGGTGTTACAGACCTGGATGGACCGTTTAACTTACAGACTCTGGGTACCCTTGGTAAACTATACTTGGGACTTATAAGTAAGTTAGCAATTGATGGTTGCTAATTCAACATAAATGTTGTAAAGGGATAGAACACTGGCACTGAGGTCTGGTTAGAAGGCCTCAGTGCGCTCTCAGAGTCATAAAGTAAGCAACTTCAGTCCAAAACTTTGAGGGTGATCATGCATAAAAAGACATTTCTTCCAACGGAAGCAAGTATCAATATTATTTTTTTGTCCTCATACATCATCGCCATTAAGCTTATTCAGGTGCGCTAAGCTCAAAAGCCAGTGCGCAGGAAGCCCATGAGCATTTAGATCCCTGGATGAGACCCAATTCCAGACTTAGACAGGTCCAGGCGAATAATAATTGGACATTAGCTAATAACCGTCTCATATCTTTAAGGGATCCCATATCCAATTACCAATCCTCCTTGTTTGGCTTTTATCTGTATCATTACAGAAGAGAACAGATCTTCTCCATTCCTTCCAATTAGGGGGAGTGGTTTGAACCCAGCTTCTGCACACTTCCCTTCTCGCAAGTAAAGTTAGAATTAATACCAACCCTCTTTGATAGAAATTAAGCTTAGTTAAAGAACACATAGGGAGCCGAGAGGATTGTACATCAATTTTACTAACTAATACCCCAAAAATGATTAGCCGGGGAGTCATTTCAACCACAAGACCCAGGGAGTTAGATATTGTCTTACCCACTGCTGAACAGAAGCCCTGAAGTTTTGGAGATGAGGAAAACATATGTACATCATCTGCCCCCATACTGCCACACCGCTTACACTTTGAAGTCACGCTACTTCTCTTTATCTTCGCCACCCTTTCTGGTATCCAATATGCCCTATGAAGAGTGAAGAGATGATTTCTCCTTAATACGGCTGCTTTCACCACCGAATACAATGTGGCCAAAGATGTTTGCCAAAGGTTTTCCAGCTCTCCCTCTGGCAAGCATCCGCTCCATTTCCTGTAAAGCGGTTGAGATACAGACTCGACTCTTGACAATAGATGTTGGTACCATCGGGAGACTAGTTTCTTTATGTCCGCTGTTACCAATAAGTCCTGCTCCAATTGGGTTGGTTCCCGGCCCAGGCCTCCCTGACATGTGAGCCACCCATTATCCTGAAAAAAATTAAATCTAGATAGAGACCATTGTGTCTTATGATTCCTGAACTCCCAACTCAGCAAAGTATCATCCCTGGTTAACTGCCCCATCTAATAACAAAGCTATTTTTAAAGGGCAGAGCCAAACTGTCAAGCAAACATTCTGGGGTCCCAGGAGAGTCCCAAATAGGTGGTAGTGTGCTGTAATAACCAACACCAAGAAATGATCTTATTTCATACCAGCTAGTGGCAGCAGCTCATAAGCATTTCAGCCTAACTTTCTTAAAAAACTTTTGGGCTCCAAATTTGTACAAGAAACCATTTACTGTTAAACTGTCAACATTGCTCTGAACATAAATCCCCTTATTGAGGCATCCGGGGACAACAGTAACATCCTAGTGTTTTTTAGTAGGTAAGACCAGCAATACAACTGGAGATCAGGGAGGGCCAAGCCACCCAGTCAACTCTCCTCCTTAATTTCTTCCAAGATAACCAGACACCATTGCTGGCCCATATACAGGATTCCATCTTTGCCTGTAACTTTCAAATTACTTGTTTGTCAAATACAAAGGGATATTGTCAAATAAAAAAGTAATCTTTGGTAAAATGGACATCTTAATCAAGTTGACACGACCATAGATTGTAAGCAGCAAATTTCCCCACTTTCTAAAGAGAGCCCCACCTCCTTAACCACCTTATTTAAATTCTAAGAGGATAACTCTCCCAAATCTTGTGTTATCATTATACCCAAGTACCTCATTTCTAAAACCTTTCTGGGGACTTCATAATTTTGATTCCAAGTCGTTATCTCAGTTTTTCCCTCATTCACTTCATACACTGTCAAATTAGAAAAAAATAATTACTTCTTTTTGAAGATTTGGAATTGCCGACGTAACATCAGAGGTGAAAACCATTAGATCATCTGCATACAATGCAATTTTCCTACAAAAGTCACTGACCACAAAAGGTCTTATAACAACATTAGACCTTAAACTTTCTGCTAAGGGTTCAATGTACAAATCAAAAAGAATTGGGGAAAGAGGGCACCCCCGCCCTGTACCTCTACCTATCTTCACTTTCGATGACAGAATGCCATTAACCTGAATTTTTGCAGATGGAGCACTATATATCTTTAGTAGCACCTTGATCAAAGACTCATCAATTCCTAGATGGGCCAAAGTAGCCATAAGATATTTCCAGTTCATTCGATCAAACGGCATCCACCGTCACGACTGCCAAGGGAAAATCTAAAGTCGTGGCAAGGTCAATAGCTCCTATTAAGGTACGAATGAGATCTCTTAGTAGAAAGCCCTGCCGATCCCGATGTATCAATTGACCAGCCACTCTATTCAGACGTCCTGCCAAGATACTAATAAAAATCTTATAATCACTATTCAGCAGAGATATCGGTCTATATGATTGACACTCCACAGCGTTCTTACCCGATTTCAACAGTGATGTGATTACCGCCTCATTCCAGGAATTTGGGATAGGAGAACCCTCCAACAGTATAGCATTGAACAACTGCACCCATACTGGAATAATAACTTCTTCTAATGCCACATAAAGCTTGCTGGGGATCCCATCAGGACCCGCTGCTTTCCCTTTCATTACTTTTTTTAACGGCGGCTAAAATCTCGGAGCCAGATATTACTTGACCCAAATGCAGGGCATCCTCCCTTCCTAATCTTGAAAGATGCTTCTGTCCCAATCATGCGCTTATAACCCCAATATCTGGGTCCAGGTCTTCCTTCTAGAGCTTCTGGTAGAAAGATTTAAACACTGCAACTATCCAGTGATTATTTTCAACCTCCACACCCATATCCTCATCCATAACCCTCTTGATATTGTTCTGACGCAACTCCAGTCTGCTCTTCCATGCTAACAATTTTCCATGACTTTCACCATGTATAATATTCTGCACTCTGCTAACTTCCAATTTCTGTTCCATTTTTACCTCCTGCATAACCCAGAATCTTGACTGCAGATCTCTTAAATGTTCTAACACAGCCCCCTACCTGCCTCACTAACTGTACCTGCCTTTAACACCTCCTCTACCCTCACTCTCTCCCCCTCCAATTCAAGTTGAACAGACCTCTTGTGCTTCGCCCAGTGCACCACTAAACTGGTTATAGTCCCTCTTAACCACGCCTTATATGTATCCCAAACCACATGAGTTGGACGGAAGCCATGTTACAGTAAAAAAAGCTCTTGTGACTGCTGTAAAATCTTATACACTAGATGAGGTTGAGCTAACATCCTTCTATCAAATGTCCACCTCCTACCTTCCCATCCTTCCTTCTGCTTTGATTTTTAAAAATAAGGCCGAATGATCTGATAGATGGATTTGCATTCGGGCCAAGACTATGGGGGTCATTCTGACCCTGGCGGTCGGTGATAAAGCGGCGGCCAACCCGCCAACAGGCCGGCGGTCCAAAATATGCAATTCTGACCCTGGCGGGAACCGCCAACACAGCCCGCCGCATTAACACTCCGACCGCCACGGCGGAACAAACAAACAGCGCGGCGGTCACCGCCAACAGCCAGGCGGCAGACAATGTACCGCCCACCCTATCACGACCCACCAATCCGCCACCTTTTCCGCGGCGGGAGCACCGCCGATAAAAACACGGCGGAAACAGACTACGAACGGGAAAACGCTCACCTCCACATACTCCACGCAAGATTACGGCAGTATGGAACCCGAGTTACAGGTCATCCCCGCACTCCTATACCTATACATCGGTGAGTACTGCACCTACGACACAGGGGAGGGAAAAGATTACCGGCACACACCCACCCACCCACACCCACTACAACACACACATCAATGCATTCCCACAGATCACTGTCACAACCCACAAACCCCCCCCTCCGAAATAATGCAAAGACCAAAAGAAGAGATCCTAAACGGGCAGATATATTGAAAAATGGACAGCAGTAATCCAAATAAATAAATAAACCATGTACAAAATATATACATCAACTATATGTAGTCCAACCACTGTCCGTGGACCACAGGGGTCCTGAGCAAAGGGGCAAGGCCCAGTCCCACGACAAGAACTCCACGGAGAGAACACTGCAGGGGCATCAGAAAGAAAAAAGGACAGGCACCTCAGGGGGAAGGGAAGGGGGGGCACCTCAGCCACTTGAGTACACGACGCCAGATCCACGAGGGGACTCCATGACCACTGGCCCATCCTGGGGAGAGCAAAGCCACAGTCCATACAGTCCATACAGTGGGTGGCCTGCCCACTGGGCCATCCTGGGGAGTGCAAAGCCACAGTCCATACAGTCCATACAGTGGGTGGCCTGCCCACTGGGCCATCCTGGGGAGTGCAAAGCCACAGTCCATACAGTCCATACAGTGGGTGGCCTGCCCACTGGGCCATCCTGGGGAGAGCAAAGCCACAGTCCATACAGTCCATACAGTGGGTGGCCTGCCCACTGGGCCATCCTGGGGAGTGCAAAGCCACAGTCCATACAGTCCATACAGTGGGTGGCCTGCCCACTGGGCCATCCTGGGGAGAGCAAAGCCACAGTCCATACAGTCCATACAGTGGGTGGCCTGCCCACTGGGCCATCCTGGGGAGAGCAAAGCCACATTCCATACAGTCCATACAGTGGGTGGCCTGCCCACTGGGCCATCCTGGGGAGAGCAAAGCCACAGTCCATACAGTCCATACAGTGGGTGGCCTGCCCACTGGGCCATCCTGGGGAGTGCAAAGCCACAGTCCAAACAGTCCATAACAGACTCCACTGCCACTGGAGGAGGCATGTTGGCCAGAGGACATCCTGCAGCCCTGCCCGAGACAGATCCTGCCCTGCCACGTCTGCCAAAGGGCCAGCGGTTCTTGCCTGGAAGGGCCCAGTTCAGCGGTTCTTGCCTTGAAGGGCCCAGTTCAGTGGTTCTTGAGACGGCGGTCCCCAGCGGAGCGGTGCTGGAGCCGGCGGGGCCCAGTTCAGCGGTTATTGCCTTGAAGGGCCCAGTTCCGCGGTTCTTGAGACGGCGGTCCCCAGCGGAGTGGTGCTGGAGCCGGCGGGGCCCAGTTCAGCGGTTCTTGCCTTGAAGGGCCCAGTTCAGCGGTTCTTGAGACGGCGGTCCCCAGCGGAGCGGTGCTGGAGACGGCGGGGCCCAGTTCAGCGGTTCTTGCCTTGAAGGGCCCAGTTCAGCGGTTCTTGAGACGGCGGTCCCCAGCGGACCGGTGCTGGAGACGGCGGGGCCCAGTTCAGCGGTTCTTGCCTTGAAGGGCCCAGTTCAGCGGTTCTTGCCTTGAAGGGCCCAGTTCAGCGGTTCTTGAGACGGCGGTCCCCAGCGGAGCGGTGCTGGAGACGGCGGGGCCCAGTACAGCGGTTCTTGCCTTGAAGGGCCCAGTTCAGCGGTTCTTGCCTTGAAGGGCCCAGTTCAGCGGTTCTTGCCTTGAAGGGCCCAGTTCAGCGGTTCTTGAGACGGCGGTCCCCAGCGGAGCAGTGCTGGAGCCGGCGGGGCCCAGTTCAGCGGTTCTTGCCTTGAAGTGCCCAGTTCAGCGGTTCTTGAGACGGCGGTCCCCAGCGGAGCGGTGCTGGAGACGGCGGGGCCCAGTTCAGCGGTTCTTGCCTTGAAGGGCCCAGTTCAGCCGTTCTTGAGACGGGGGTCCCCAGCGGAGCGGTGCTGGAGCTGGCGGGGCCCAGTTCAGCGGTTCTTGCCTTGAAGGGCCCAGTTCAGCGGTTCTTGCCTTGAAGGGCCCAGTTCAGCGGTTCTTGAGACGGCGGTCCCCAGCGGAGCGGTGCTGGAGACGGCGGGGCCCAGTTCAGCGGTTCTTGCCTTGAAGGGCCCAGTTCAGCGGTTCTTGAGACGGCGGTCCCCAGCGGAGCGGTGCTGGAGACGGCGGGGCCCAGTTCAGCGGTTCTTGCCTTGAAGGGCCCAGTTCAGCGGTTCTTGCCTTGAAGGGCCCAGTTCAGCGGTTCTTGCCTTGAAGGGCCCAGTTCAGCGGTTCTTGAGACGGCGGTCCCCAGCGGAGCGGTGCTGGAGACGGCGGGGCCCAGTTCAGCGGTTCTTGCCTTGAAGGGCCCAGTTCAGCGGTTCTTGAGACGGCGGTCCCCAGCGGAGCGGTGCTGGAGACGGCGGGGCCCAGTTCAGCGGTTCATGCCTTGAAGGGCCCAGTTCAGCGGTTCTTGCCTTGAAGGGCCCAGTTCAGCGGTTCTTGCCTTGAAGGGCCCAGTTCAGCGGTTCTTGAGACGGCGGTCCCCAGCGAAGCGGGGCTGGAGACGGCGGCCATTCTATGGCCAACTGCTCATTGCCTGGTGGTGCCCTCCTGGGCAGCGGGGATGGTGCTCCTTCAATGCCCACCTGGGCTGTGGGTGGTGGGGCCCTCCTGGCCAGCTGGGCTGGGTCCTCCCTGGGCAGCGGCTATGGGGGTGGTGGGCTCTCCCTGGGCAGCTGTGACGGTTCCTCCCTGGGCAGCGGCTATGGGGGTTGTGGGCTCCTCCTGGGCAGCTGTGACGGGTCCTCCATGGGCAGCAGGCCTGCTGCCTGACTTCTCCGCCTTGCTGCCCTTGCCCTCCTTAGTCGGGAGTCTGTGGCCCTTTCCTCCCTTTGGAGCTGTGGCTGTTGACGGTGGCTGGCTAGTGTCCTGTGGGGATATAGAACCCGGGCTCCTGCGGCGGCCCTTCCGCCTTCTGCTCCTCTTCCCAGGGGGTGGGCTACCTGTCCCCTTGCTGCTGGGCGAAGATCCAGACATGCGGGCTGGTGGGCTCCAATACCCCTGCACCCTTGTCAAGGGGGCTGCAGGGCTGGTGGTGGCTGAGGTGCTCTTTTTACCCCGACGAGAAGGAGGGGGGGGCTCAGGGTCAGGAAAGAAGGTAGCAGTAGAGAGATAGATTTTCTTGGGACAATGGAGAGTGATAGGTACAGTGGGAATGGGAGTGGAGGGAGAGGATGTGGTTGTAGGTGAGTCACGTTTGCTGTCGTTGGGTGCAGGTGCAGGAGGGATAGGCTGTCGTGAGGTGGATGGCTGTTGGGTGGGTGGGTGGCTGCGTTTGTGTGGTGTGGAAGAGGGGGTGACAGACACAGTGGGAGTGGACACAGGGGACGTGTAAATGGCAGTGGGGGTGGTGACTGCACGTGTGCGGACTGTTCTGGTGGGTGTGCTGGTGATGGAAACACTGGCTGATGGTGAGGTGAATGAAGGTGTGAGTGTAGACGTCACAGGGAGGGAGGAGGGAGACGAGGAGGTGGGGGTCACAGAGGTGGAAGTGACTGTTGGCATGTCTGCATCGGAATGTTGCTTGTGTGAATGTCTGCGTGATCTGTGGTGCTTATGTTTGGATGAGCTGCTCTTGGGTGTTGAGGTGTGTGCAGGCTAGTCTGATGGTGTGGGTGGGACAGGCAGAGGAACAGGAGACTTGGAGGAGGGAGTTAGTAGAGGGAGGCAGGAGACAGGGACAATGGCTGCCATCAGTGCTGAGGCCAGAGCCTGGAACGATCGTTGATGGGCAGCCTGACCCGAATGAATGCCCTCCAGGTACGCATTGCTGCGATGAACCTCCCTCTCCACCCCCTGGATGGCATTCAAAAGGGTAGTCTGCCCAACAATGAGCGTTCGGAGGAGGTCAATGACCTCCTCACTGAGGGCAGCGGGGGTAACAGGGGCAGGGCCTGAGGTGCCTGGGGCGAAGGAGATGCCCGGCTTCCTGGCAGAGCGGGCACGAGGCAAACGCTGAGGGGCTGCTGGGAGGGCGGAGATGGTGCGCTGGGTGGCGGCTGTACCTGTAATGGCGGGATGTTGCCCCCCCCGCAAGGGAGCTCCCTTCCGAGGACGTGTCCGTGTCGCTGCAGGGTCCAGTCGTCCCCGTTGTGGAGCTCCCCTCGCCCTCCGTCTCACTGGTCCAGTCAGACTCTGTGGCATGGCCCTCCTGGGCCATGTGAGATGCAGCTCCCTCCTGCCCCGATGCCACTTCTCCTCCGCCTGATGATGCTGATGCAAACAAGCACAGAAAGACAAACAAAAAGGGGGGGGGGAGAGAGAAATAAAGAGATTTTGAGTACATGGATCACCGGTACAGTTAGCCGACATGACAGACACAGATGCCCCCTGCACTAAGTTGCGCACTTGGGGTCCGCTACGCATTCCGTGGAACATGCCCTACACGCCTAGAGTTGACAACTGCACCCATGGATGACACGGCCCACGGATGGCTGTACTGACACACTACTGAGGGTGGTGGCTGGGGACACAGGGGCTTACGGGGTGCCCAGCCTACAGATATCGCCCTGGCCTAGGGGGACCCACAGCCCTCCTCCCCCACCCAGACACCTCCACTGCGCGACAACAGAGTAGATTATGCTTGTACTCACCCCCTTGTGTCTGCTGTGCTGCCCTCACGCGCCCATCCAAATCAGGGTAGGCCACCGCCAGGATCCGGAACATCAGGGGGGTCAGTTGACGGCAGGCACCCCGCCTACGTTGGGAGGCCATCCCCAGCAGAGACTCGGCGGTCTTCTTGGTCACGCGGCGGATGTCCTCCCACCTCTTGCGGCAGTGGGTGCCCCGTCGATGGTGGACCCCCAGGGTCCGGACTTCCTTGGCGATGGCACGCCAAATCCCGATCTTCTCATGGGCGCGGACCTATGTGACACGTACAGGGAGGGAGAAATACCACGTTCAAGTTTGTCTGCATTTTCGTTGCCAGTGGCCCAACGCCCCCCATCCCCGCCAGGCCCCCCGCCATGCACCCCGCCAGGCCCAACATGCCCCCCATCCCCGCCATGCCCCCCGCCAGGCCCCCCGCCAGGCCCCGCGCCAGGCCCCCCGCCAGGCCCAACATGCCCCCCATCCCCGCCATGCCCCCCGCCAGGCCCAACATGCCCCCCATCCCCGCCATGCCCCCCGCCAGGCCCAACATGCCCCCCATCCCCGCCATGCCCCCCGCCATGCCCCCCGCCAGTCCCAACATGCCCCCCATCCCCGCCATGCCCCCCGCCAGGCCCAACATGCCCCCCATCCCCGCCATGCCCCCCGCCAGGCCCCCCGCCAGCCCCAACATGCCCCCCATCCCCGCCAGGCCCCCCGCCAGGCCCCCAAGCCAGCCAGTGGCCCCAAATCCATATTGAATTAAACTCACTTGTTGGTCTGGAGGACCGTAGAGTAGCGCATACTGGGGGAGGACCCCATCCACAAGTTTCTCCAACTCTTCTCCAGTGAAGGCAGGGGCCCTTTCCCCAGGCGCAGCAGCCATTGTCCCTTCCAGACCGAGGTCACAGCAACACTTGCAGTATAGGTCCTCTCCTGTGAAAGTTCAAGTCGCGAGTGAATAAGTAGATAGAAAATGGCGTTCACGCCCGCGGCGGTACGTACCACCACCGCCGGCGCCCTTCGCCTTTGGCTCCTGAAACCCATAGGCTTCAATGTTAACCAATGCGGCTTCGCGCCGCGGTCTTCGACCGCCGACCGCCGCGGTGTGCCACGCCAGCGCATTGACCTCACATCCCATTGTCACACTTCACAGGTCAGGCAGCCGCCATTTCGAGGGTCCACATGGCTCAATTTCAACTGCGTCACACAGGCCTAGGCCTTGCATAGCCACTCATACACGCCATTCACTGCATAGAGTATCGTTTACTGTGCAAGGTGTGAGTACGTACCTGTGGGTTGCTTGACTGTGTGCTCCATGTTGTCCTTCCTAGGCACCGTCCGCTGGGTTTGGCGAGGAGAAGGAGGAATCCTCCCGTGTACAGACCGCTGGTGGACCTGTCGACAATGGAAGCACGCCACATTATCCTGACCTACCGGCTTGACCGTGCCACTATACATGAACTGTGTGCCCAGCTGGAGCCCGACCTGATGTCCCCCATCCGCCAACCCACAGGGATTCCCCCTCTGGTGCAGGTCCTGTCAGTACTCCATTTCTTGGCAAGTGGGTCATTTCAGACAACAGTGGGAATTGCTTCTGGGATGTCTCAGCCCATGTTTTTGAAGGTGTTATCCAGAGTGTTGTCTGCCCTGATGAAATACATGAGGAGCTACATCCTTTTCCCTGAGGTGGGCGAATTGGCTACAGTGAAGGGTGATTTCTATGCCCTTGGACATATTCCCAACGTCATTGGTGCCATTGATGGGACCCATGTGGCTTTGGTTCCCCCCCAAGGAAGTGAGCAGGTGTACAGGAACAGGAAAAGTTACCATTCTATGAACATCCAGGTGGTGTGTTTGGCTGACCAGTGCATCTCCCATGTCAATGCCAAATTCCCTGGGTCAGTGCATGACGCCTACATCCTAAGGAATAGCAGCATCCCTTACGTGATGGAACAGCTAGAAAGACACCGTGTATGGCTATTGGGGGACTCTGGGTACCCCAACCTGTCGTGGCTACTGACCCCAGTAAGGAATCCCCGGACCAGGGCAGAGGAACGGTACAATGAGGCCCATGGGCGTACTAGGAGGGTGATCGAACGCACCTTCGGCCTCCTAAAGGCCAGGTTTCGGTGCCTGCATATGACAGGTGGATCCCTAATGTACTCACCTAAGAAGGTGTGTCACATCATCGTGGCCTGCTGCATGCTTCACAACCTGGCTTTGCGCCGCCAGGTGCCTTTCCTGCAGGAGGATGGTCGAGACGGTGGTGTTGTGGCAGCTGTGGAACCTGTGGAGAGTGACGAGGAGGAAGACGACGGGGCTGAAACAGACAACAGGGACAGAATCATTGCACAGTACTTCCAATAGGACACAGGTAACAATTCAAACATAATTTAGTAAATGTAAACTACTCTCCTGCATCTCTGCTGCCTGTCTATTTGCCCCAGTGTATGATGACTGAGTTGTGGCTTTTCCCTCCCTATTTCAGATCTGGGGTCCCCACTACGAGTCCTGTGCTTCGTTTCCCCATGGACTACAGCTTTGTGGCAGCGCTTTGTTGACTTCACTATGTACAAGGACATATTTGCACTGTCATGTCAATTACAATATTTTGAAATCACAGCCAGACTCCAGATAGTTTTGTGCAAAATAGGTGTTTATTTCAGTGCTCAAAAAGGGAATGGGTGGTTTCAAGTGGGTGGGGGCTATGGTGAAGGAATGTCCATGGCAGAGTCCAGAGTAACAGTCACACAGGTGCATTGTCCATAGGCCTGTGGAGAGATGGAGCATGGGCAGTTCAAGGATGGACAGGGTGACAATGTGGGACAGTGGGATGACATCAGGTGGTATCCTTTGCTGGCGGGGGTCTTGACATCCTACTCTGTCTTCTTGCGAGATCTCAGGGCCCTCTTGCGGGGTGGTTCTTCTCCTGCAGGAGGTGGGGGTCTGGTGGGCTGCTGTTGTGCGGGGGCCTCCTGTCCACTAGCGCCGGCGGAGGTGGTTGGCTGTTCTTGGTCCAGGCTAGTGGCAGGGGCCCTTTGTTGTTGTTGAGTGTCCGTCCTGGTGTTGATGAGTTCCTGCAGCAGCCCTACCATGGTAACCAGGGTGGAGGTGAGGGCTCTGATGTCCTCCCTGTACCCCCGATAGTGTTCCTCCTGCAGTACCTGGATCTCCTGGAACCTGGCCAGTACCGTCGCCATCGTCTCCTGGGAGCGGTTGTATGCTCCCATGATGGTGGTGAGGGCCTCGTGGAGAGTGGGTTCCCTGGGCCCGTCCCCCCCCCTGTCGCACAGCTGCCCTCCCAGTTCCCCTGTTTCCCTGGGCCTCTGCCCCCTGGCCGGTGTGCCCACTACCACTGCCCCCAGGTCCCTGTTGTTGTTGGGGTGGTGGGTTATCCTGGGTGCCCTGTAGTGGTAGACACACCGCTGATTGAAGCGCCCTGGAGACAGAGGCATGGGCCCGCTGGGTGGGAGCTGTGCTGGTGTTCCCAGAGGGGTTTGGGTCTGTAGTGGCCTGTGGCTGTCTGAGGGGAACCGACTGTCCAGAGGTCCCCGATGGTCCGGGCTGGTCATCAGTGTCCAGGTCGACAGAGCTGCTGTCATCGCTGACGGCCTCTTGGGTGGGGGGTGTGGAGAATTCTGGGCCCTCCGTGGCGGTGTGTTGGCGGTCGGGTTCTGCAGGGGTATAGAGGTATGGTTATAGTTTCAATGTGTGCCATATGGGTGTATCTGTGGGTTCCCGTGTCCCCAAGTGCTGGCATTCGTGTGTGGGGGCTTTGGTGAGGGTGGCTTGTGGGGGGGATGTGTATATGCATTGGGAATGCTTTGGTGATGGGTGTCCATGCTTAGTGGACGCATGCAGGCCTAGGTTTTGGGATGTGTGGGTTGTGATGGTGAGACATTGGCAGGGAATAGGTGTGCTGGGGGTGGGGGTGAGGATGGTGGTGGGGGTGAGGATGGTGGTGGGGGTGAGGATGGGGGTGGGGGTGAGGGTGGGGTTCGAGGATGGGGGTGAGGGTTGGGGTATGATTTGGCATGCAGGTGGGGGGGAAGCAGTATTGAAGCTTCAACTTACCAGAATCCATTCCTCCGCCGACTCCTGCGAGGCCGTCAGGATGCAGGATGTTCAAGACTTCCTCCTCCCATGTTGTAAATTGTGGGGGTTGAGGTGGGGGTCCTCCGCCAGTCTTCTGCACGGCGATGTTGTGCCTGGATACCATGGAACGCACCTTCCCCCGTAGGTCGTTCCATCGCTTCCTGATGTCTTCCCGATTTCTGGGGTGCTGTCCCACAGCGTTGACCCTGTCGACAATCCTCTGCCATAGCTCCGTCCTCCGGGCAATGCTGGTGTATTGGACCTGTGTGCCGAAGAGCTGGGGCTCTACCCGAACGATTTCCTCCACCATGACCCTGAGTTCTTCGTCTGAGAAGCGGGGGTGTCTTTGGGGTGCCATGGAGTGGTGTGTATGATGTGTGGGGTGGAGTATGTGTAGTTAAGTGTGTTGAGTGTGGTGGTGTGTGTTGTTTTGTGTGTGGATATTGTGTGGGTGATGGTGTAGTGTGCCTCTGTGTGATGGTGTTCTGTGATCGCTGCTGTGTCTCTCAGTGCTTCTTTTTGGATTTTGGTCGAAGGGGTTTGTGGGTGATGTGGGTGTGTGTTTTATATTGTATTGTGTGTGTGGGAGTAGTGTTTGTTCGTTTGTGTGTATTCTGACCGCGGCGGGGTGTACCGCCAATGGAAAACCGCGTTTGAAAGACCGCCGCGTGGATTCGTGGGTCGTAATGGCATGGGCGTATTTCTGTTGGCGTGACGGTGGAGGTTTGGTCACCTCCACTTTTCCGCCGACCGCTGGTCTGGCGGTCTGTTGTGGCTGTCGGATTTTCGGAGGTTTGGCTGCTGCGGGTCAGAATGACCGTGGCGGATTACCGCGCGGAATTATGGAGGATTTCTGACCGGCGGTAGGCGCCTTTTACCGCCGAGGTCAGAATGACCACCTATGACTCTATTTGTCTCTCCAGCAAAAAATAGTCCAACCTTGAATAGTCGCATTTTTATTGCTTTGGAAAGTGTATTCCCTACTTCCCCCCCTTAATTTCCGCCGCACATCACATAAGCCAAAATTTTCCATCATGTCTAGCAAGTAAGATCTAATTTTAGGATAGTTCATTTGTATTCTCTTTGAGGACCTGTCCAAGCTGTTGTCCAATAAAATATTGAGGTCCCCCCGAAGATAATTGGGGCTTTAAAGTCAAGAAGACTATCAAATAGTTTGGACAATGCCATAATATCATCCACATTTGGCCTGTAGTAACTTACCACTGTATAAACAGCCTCATAGACCTTTATCTCTGCGATTATCCAGTGCGCTCCATCATCCACCTTACACCAAACTAAATCTACCCCAGAATTTGCTTTAATAACCACTGCTATCCCTTTAAAACAACACATCTGATCAGTGGCGATTATGAACTCCACCCACCCCAGCTTAGAAAAAAGGTCCTTACATTCCTGCCTCAGAAGATGGGTCTCCTGCAGTGTCTTTATCTGGGCTTCTCTATCTGTTAAATATTGCAGAATCAATCGGTAAAGCAAGTATTATTTAGATGAATGGTGAAATAATGCCTCTGTAGACCTGAGGAACGCAGTGGGATGGTGATTAAAAATTTGCCATCATCCACAGCTCTCACCATTCTCCCTGAACCCGAGAGCAGGGAAGAGAAAACTGTGGTCTCCTCCTCTTCCTCCTATCAGTGCAGATGCAGATGTGATGAGCAGCAGCTCTCTGCTCAGATTGAAAGCAAAGAGACTGGCAGATGGAAATGTGTGAGAAAAAGTGCTGCAATAGGCAGTGAAAGAAGTAGTGGGAGGAAGAAGTTGATGGTGGTAGGGAAGGGTGGCAGGTATTTATGTTTTTCTTAAATATTGGGATTGGTGGGATGGAGCAGAGTATTTTTCAAGGTTGGTTGTAGGTAGCAGGATACCAGGTAAATGATATTTGTTATATCCAATTAAAAGAGAAGGCTGAAGGAACATTTTTTGCAAGCTTCCTCATGACGTCTCGTCCCCTGCATGACTCTTTCATAGTATCATTTGCGCAGAAGAAGAGGACTGTGTGGCATACATAACATTAACTTGTAATTGTGTAACTCTTGCTAAAGTATATATTTCCACCTTTGGGGAGATCATTGACATCTCAAGCTTTTCTCTTGTTTTCTGTATGTCACTTGGAAAACAACCCTGTTATTGGGGGCTAAGAATCTACTTTCTACTTTGTAAAATAGGAAACCTATTGTAAGCAAAAAATTAAGTGCAATGTTAAATATTTGTAATTAATATTACATTTTCCAAAACAATAGCAAGTCCCTAAATTAAGTAGCTGGGGGCAATTAAGCTCAGTTTAGCTTCTCAGGCCATGTTTTGGCAAGTGGAAGACCGAAACTCCAAGTAACTCCAAGAACCAAGTCAGGGGTGAATGTTATTCTCTGAAGGCCCAGACATTGTGCCTGGAGGTACGCTTTGAAAGCTGTCAGAAGTATTCTGGGGACCTGATTCACAAAGGTAAGTTTGCACTTTTATGTAAGTTCAGTTTTTTTGGCTATTGAGAAGCTACAACTTAATAGAAAGTTTATGATTAAGGTGACTTTGCAGTCGGGTGGAGAACTCTGTACATAAAAAGATAAGACATGCCTATCCATACTGAATATTTTTTTTTAATGTTATCAAGTAAATAGAAAGGCAGATAATTAACAGGTTCACGCTGAAGCCCTTTTTATATATTGGAATTATCTCCACTCCTTTCTATGAAGTGGGGACAGGGGATCTGACTGCAATAGCACTACTTATTGTATTTATTTATGGGACCCAAACAACAGGTTCAGTTCAAAATATGTCAAATATGGTGCCTAGAGAGAAACGCTGGAAGATTTTAAATGGAATGGACCTTTTCCCTAAAATTGCGAAATAGAATTATGTGACTCTACAAAATTGGAGTAAAACCTCGGCTTCATTTCTTGATATGGTTATGAACTCCTCAGTGACTTGCAATATCGTTCTAATGTGTGACAGGGAGGACTTTATCCCATTTAACACATGATCATACCATCACTTTTTGCAAAAAACACTTACAACCGTGACGTATAGCTATTTCTTATTTTTGGAAAGTTGATTATTGATAAGGGCAGGTAGGTATCTGTACTTAGCAATAGGCCACAAACCCCCACTAGGTCCAGTCAAGGTCTCAGTAAATTAATCTTTGCTCAACCCTTGGTAGCTTGGCCAACGAGCAGCTGGGCTTAACTTAGGAGACAGGTGTGTAAATCATTTAATATAATCAAAACAGTAAATAAGTAAAACATGAGTTCAATAAAAAAATCTGACAACAATTTTAAAAAATAGGAACTATTTGTGTCTTTAAAATTACTCCAAAACAACAAAAATCCAATGTAGGAAATCAGAGATATGAATTTTTAAAGATTAAAAGTAAAACTAGCGCTTAGAAGCAAATAGAGATTAAAGGGTTAAAAAAGGTCTCACTGGACAGGGTTAACATCCAAATTTAAGGCCATCACACAATATTACACTGTTGCACTTACTTTCAGAAGTGTTTCTTGATTCAAGGGTTCAGGGGCTCTGGTTTGCCTCTTGGGTTCTGGGACACAACATTTTAACTTATGGAGCTTTTTACAACAGTTTCCCCAAGCTTCTCCACACTTTTGGATCTTCTTCTAGAGTTCCTTTTTGGGTCCTAGAAATGTCAACAAACATGTTCAAAGGTTCCAGAATATCTGAGGTGCTCCTTGGGAGTTGGGTCTACAATTCCCATAATGCCCTTAGTCAGAATCCTCAAATGGACACTGGACGCTAGTCAGCTGGACTCTTCCTACAGGACTTGATGCGGGGGACTCTGGTCACCTCCTTTGTACCTGCAGCTTACAGGGAGGGAGTCAACTCCTGGAGCTGCAGAAGCAAGACCTTTTTTTTGGTGAAGCCCAAAGTGTGCAGCAGGTGCAGTCCTTGTGAGTGCAGTTCTTCAGGTGCATAGCAGGGGTTCAGCAGGGCAGTCTTTCTCCAGTATCTTCTCCAGCAGGGATCTGAATTGTGGAGCAGCTGTGCCATAGTTATCCTTGCTCCTGGGTTATCGGCACTAACTCTAACTATGACAAATTATTTTCTATGGTTTTGTGTGTTTAAAATGTGAGGCTAACTGTAACATCCCTGTAACCCTTTTTTAACTGAATTACCTAAGTAGCTATAGTTAGGACCTAGCTTCTATAGAAAATGTTTTATTTTCTTACCATATCTTTGGTGCCGGTTGAAGAATCTTCACAAAATTTTCCAGACAAATGATGCTCATGTCAGCTGATGTCTGGAACATTTTAGGGTGATCCGTCAAGTAGAGGACTAGAAAAACGGGGAAGGGGGGTGATCCATAACATGTTTTCTCCATGTTAATTTACATAGGGATTTTGAACAGGAATAGCAGCCAAACCACTGGATGGATTCACACCAATTGTGGCAGAAAGCTAGCTCTTAGTACAGAAAGCCACTGTTTTGTGATTTAGTGTAAATCCATTCAGAAGTTTTTGAAATATTAAAAACAAAACATTTTTATATGTAGGGATGAGAAGGCTCAACAAACCCTCCAGAGCTCCTGCTGAGATCTTACAGGCTACCAACACTTCAACATGGAAATAAAGATAAAAAATGAGAAAAGGGGCCAGGTAGGAACATTTTGCCCCCTAACCTCCAGTGCTGGAGTCCTAGAGGGACCCCCCCCCAAGGGCAAAAAAAGCACCTTTTCAACAAAAGTGTAATCTTGAAATTGTGATCGGGTCACGAATCCTCAGTAACAATAAAAAAAACAACTACAGGTGTCTGTGCTTGTTTTAATAAAGCTCCTGGGTGGGCCAGGTCCTGGGGGCATGTTAAAAATAAGGAGGAGGGTGTCCAGGGACCCCCTCCTAGGGCTTATCTATGCTCCGGGGACTGCCAGCTCCTGAGGGCTTAAATGAATAGTATGTGGGGGCCATGCAGCCCCCCTACACCCTAGGTATCACCACCTCCCCAAGGCAAAATTAGCTAATTATACTAGCAGGGTCAACAGCCCTGGAGACCACCATCTCCCCAGGACTAGCTTTAACATTGGAAGGGGTTGTGGATCCCATCTTTGTGGAGCTAGTAATGACCCTGGGGACTGCCACCCCCCAGGGCTAGCTCCTCCTACATTTGTAAACAAGCATTAGAAAAGCCAATAGGTCTTGCCTAAGCAAGAGTTATTGGTTTTGCCAATGTTTTACCTATGTTGTCCACCAGTGTGGCTGCTGTTCAGCATGGCTTAAAGTTAGTGGCATAGAGGAGAGTCGCTTGGAGTGTTATAGCATGGAATGACAAAGAGTTGAGTAGAGTATTGCAGAGTGGAGTGGCCGAGTGTGCAATGTATTGGAGTGGCATAGTGTGCAATTGCATAGAGCGGCATACACTGGAGTGGCACAAAGTAGAGTGGACTGTTTTAGGGTCTTCTGGCAAAGAGTGTTGCAGAGTATAGTGGCATGAAGTTCAGTGGCATTGAATTCAGTGGCATGTAATGATGTGTCCTAGAACGTACTGGTGTATGTTAGAGTGGTGCATAATAGAGTGTAGTGCTGCATAATATAGTGGCACAGAGTGTAGTGGCACAGAGTAGTGTGGGGCAGCGTAGAATGGCACAGAGTAGGGTGTTGTATAGTATATTGGCGTAGAGTGCAGTGGTGTAGAGTGGTGCAGAGTATAGTGGCATAGAGTTCAATGATGCAGAGGGCAGTGGTGCAGAGTTCAGTCTAGTGACATAAATTGTAGTGGCATTGAGTGCAGAGTAGAGTCAAGTGCCATAGAGTGCAGTGGCATAGAGTGGTGCAGAGTAGAGTAGCATAGAGTTGTGCAGCATAGAGTATAGTGCCATTGTGGGCAGTGGCTTAGAGTGCAGTGGCATACAGTGGAAAAGCATAGACTGAATAGTGTAGTGTAGATTGGTGTAGAGTAGATTGTTTCAGAGCAGAGTGAAGTCACGTAGAGTAGAGAGGTGCAGGGTAGAGTACAGTTGTGTAGAGTGGGATAACGTGTAATGGCATAAAGTAAAGTGGTGTAGAGTGCAGTGGCATAGAGTGCAGTGGTGCAGAGTAGATTAGAGTGCCTTACAGTGGATTGGCGTAGAGTGTAGGGGCAGAGTTGAGTGCTACAGAGTAAAGTGCTTTGGTGTATAGGGCATAGAGTGCAGTGGCCTAGAGTGCAGTGCGTTAGAGTGGCATAGAGTACAGTGGCATAGAGAGAGTTGTGCATGGTAGATTAGTGTGGCATAGACTGGAGTAGTGTTGAATGCAGTGGTGACGGGTGCATTGGAATAGAGTGCAGTGGTACAGGGGAGAGTAGGGAGGTGTAGTGTGACGTTGCATACACTGAAGTGGCATAGAGTGGAGTGGTGCAGAGTGTAGTATCATGGAGTGGTGTTAATTGGAGTGGTGCAGAGCAGAGTGCAGTTGTGCAGAGTAGAAGGAAGTGGCATAGAACAGATTATACATGGTATGGTAGCATACTGCCAGTGCAGACAACATATTTTCAACTAGAATGACCATTACATTTTCACAGACAGTTTTACACTAAAACTATATAGTGCACAAACTAAAATGTGTAGAAATTGCATCACCTAGTGTAATGATTTGTTTTGGTCATGTAACAGCAAAAATGTGCTTCATTTGTGTTCCTAATCCGCATGAAGTTCAGTGGCATTGAATTCAGTGGCATGTAATGATGTGTCCTAGAACGTACTGGTGTATGTTAGAGTGGTGCATAATAGAGTGTAGTGCTGCATAATATAGTGGCACAGAGTGTAGTGGCACAGAGTAGTGTGGGGCAGCGTAGAATGGCACAGAGTAGGGTGTTGTATAGTATATTGGCGTAGAGTGCAGTGGTGTAGAGTGGTGCAGAGTATAGTGGCATAGAGTTCAATGATGCAGAGGGCAGTGGTGCAGAGTTCAGTCTAGTGACATAAATTGTAGTGGCATTGAGTGCAGAGTAGAGTCAAGTGCCATAGAGTGCAGTGGCATAGAGTGGTGCAGAGTAGAGTAGCATAGAGTGGTGCAGCATAGAGTATAGTGCCATTGTGGGCAGTGGCTTAGAGTGCAGTGGCATACAGTGGAAAAGCATTGACTGAATAGTGTAGTGTAGATTGGTGTAGAGTAGATTGTTTCAGAGCAGAGTGAAGTCACGTAGAGTAGAGAGGTGCAGGGTAGAGTACAGTTGTGTAGAGTGGGATAAAGTGTAATGGCATAAAGTAAAGTGGTGTAGAGTGCAGTGGCATAGAGTGCAGTGGTGCAGAGTAGATTAGAGTGCCTTACAGTGGATTGGTGTAGAGTGTAGGGGCAGAGTTGAGTGCTACAGAGTAAAGTGCTTTGGTGTATAGGGCATAGAGTGCAGTGGCCTAGAGTGCAGTGCGTTAGAGTGGCATAGAGTACAGTGACATAGAGAGAGTTGTGCATAGTAGATTAGTGTGGCATAGACTGGAGTAGTGTTGAATACAGTGGTGACGGGTGCATTGGAATAGAGTGCAGTGGTACAGGGGAGAGTAGGGAGGTGTAGTGTGACGTTGCATACACTGAAGTGGCAGAGAGTGGAGTGGTGCAGAGTGTAGTATCATGGAATGGTGTTAATTGGAGTGGTGCAGAGCAGAGTGCAGTTGTGCAGAGTAGAAGGAAGTGGCATAGAACAGATTATACATGGTATGGTAGCATACTGCCAGTGCAGACAACATATTTTCAACTAGAATGACCATTACATTTTCACAGACAGTTTTACACTAAAACTATATAGTGCACAAACTAAAATGTGTAGAAATTGCATCACCTAGTGTAATGATTTGTTTTGGTCATGTAACAGCAAAAATGTGCTTCATTTGTGTTCCTAATCCAGATATATTTTGAAATACTTACACTTCATTTAAATGTTGTCATGTGGTAGAAAAAACCTCTTTCCTACCCCTAGTATCCAGCAAGATTGTCACTTAAATTCTCTCACTTTACAGTCAGAGAAAAAAACGTAAACAAGTGCCCTTGAAAGGCAGCGTCTGACATTTGACCTCAGTCATTGAATGCATACAAATGTGACAAGATAAGAACATGATTTAAAAGACTGTTCATAGACATAGAGTTCATGGAAGAATACAGTAAACATGGTTTTGTGAACGAGGGGCACAAACTGAGCCTAGAGAGCCTAAGGCAAATAAAGGTAGCAAATATAAAGCCAGAAAAAGTGAGTTACAAACCACATACCCAATGGCAATCAACGGATAGAGGTCATCACTACTTTCAGAAAGTCCCCAAGATATCTTTAGCAAACCAGTCAGCTGTGTTGTCTTGTAGGCTTTAACCTAAAAAGTAGAAGGTGCTTGTTTATTGATTTTATTGGTTTTCTTTTTCAAGATAATGGCATGTCTCTGGCTCTGTTATAATGATTTGAAGTTTCTAGAATGGTGTTATATGTTGCACTAAGTGTGATCACATCTTGAGATGGAGGGGTGTTTATATAGTGATATACATGTCACTGTATTTTTAAATTGCAATGTATGGGATACATTATCCCCTTATTTATAACATAAGGATATGGCATAATTATGTGACATTATAGAGGCACAAAGCTGCAAGTTGAGTGCTTATATTGGTCACAGACCACCAAAGTGACTTTCAGTATCCTTCATATTGTAAAGTAAGTGGTTATTTTTCTTCACTGACATGAGGCACATGATGTATCATGAAATATTCCATGAGTACTGTTGTTCAAGCCAAGAGCACTGTGCATTCTAGCATTTTCCATGTGAGATCTTAAATGCATGTCCCAGTTGGCACCCAGGTGCAGGCTAAAAAGGCAGCATGTGCTTAACCACTCATGGCTTGGGAATGCACTTATGACAGCTCGGAGCCGTCCTCCCACCCAACTACGGTGGAAGTGCTGGCACTCCCCGCAAGAACCATCCTTCTAAAAAAAAAACACTAGGGATGGCAGCTTCCGCTGCCACCCCCAACCCACCATCATCAAAGCAGCTGGTGAGGGGCTGGAAGCCATTAGCTTCTAGTGCATCTGGAGCGAGGACCTCCCCCAGAGGCAAAGGAAAGGAAGGAGTTTTTCCTTACCCCTTTGCCTGTTTGTAGTAGATTTCTGCTACACAATCGTGGTGAGGACCGCAATCATGGAGCATGAATCCTACCACTGGATCCCCAGAGTTTTATTTTGTGTTGTGGGAGCAACTCCTTGAGCAAGGGTCTCTCTCCCTAGGAGCAAAAAAAGTATCAATGTTTTGGCCCAGTAAGAGGTAGATCAGCCATTTTTTTGTCCGCTCTTCCCCCATAGGGGCCAAAACCCACTAGATTACCAGGGAGTTTATGTTTTGCCAGAATTATAGGGAGCGACCCCTTGGGCAAGGGTAGCTCTCCTTGAGAGAGATTTCCTTTGGGAATTCCACCCCCTTACGCATATATGAGCTGATTTTAGGCTGATCTGCCCTCGGGGGTGGAAGCTCACTAGGCCACAAGGGCTTGTTTTGTTGCTTGGAAGAGACCCCTTCGGCAAGGGTCACTCCTCTTGGGGGCATTTTTATTGTGTTTTCAGCCCCCTCCAGAGGACAGATTATCCATTTGTAGGCCGATCTGCCCTCTGGGTGGGTGGAAGCCTACTAGATCATCAGGGTTTGCTTTTGGTGTTTTGCTTCCCCCAGAGGGCAGATCGGCCATTTGGAAGCCACTAGACACCAGGGATTTTTTTCAATTGGGAGCAGCCCTTTAGGCAAGAGTAGTCCCTCTTTATTTTTTGCACATATTTTGATTGCTCCTTCCCCCTTGGTGGCAGATCAGCCATATTTTTTGGCTGATCTCTCCCAAGGGGACAGAAATGCAATAGACACTAGGGAGAATAACGTAATTTGGGGCACTCCCCTTTATTCTCAGCAATTATTTTGGCTGTATCTGCCCCCTTGTGGGCAGATCAGCAATATTTGTATGCCCATCTTCCCCCGAAGGAGGCCAGAAAACCACTGCGCACCAGGGAAACTTTCTGTGGTTGTGAACTGTAGTTCGGCTGGTTGTGTGTGTACTGGCATTTGGCTGGTAGTGTTTGTAGACCTACGCTTGGCTGACGATGTGCATGAACTAGCACTTGGCTGATGATGTGCATAGACTGACACTTGCCTGGTAGTGTAGGTAAAATGTCACTTGCCCAGTGGTGTTTGTGGACTGGGGCGTGGCTGGTGGTGTGTGTGTGTACTTGCGCTTGACTGGTGGAGTGTTTGAACTGGAGATTTGGCTGGTGCTCTGTGTTGACTGGCTTCTGGATGATGGTGTGTATTGACTGGCTTCTGGCTAACGATGTGAAAGCTGGCATTTGGATGGTGATAAGCAGACTTCACAGTGTTTTATAATGTTAACTTTTATTTCTTGTCATCATTTGCATTTATGATTGTAATGTTTTATTTCTCCTTTTTATTCTAGTACAAAGCTTTTGATTTCCTTTGCTGCGACTCCTGCTTGCAGTTTCCTCACTGGTAGATCTGCAGTTTGTGTAGTTGAATGTGTTTGGTAAGAAAAACTTTTCTGTACTGTTTACTCCAAATTAATATCATTTCCATAGATTAATGCATTTTTTGTAAATGGTGTAATAATAGCAGCATATTTAGCTTGTTTTATTGTGTGTGAAATTCTCCTTGGAATTTTGCAAGATGTTTATTGTGTTGTCTTGTGCGTCACTTTCTTTTGTTTTTCTTTTCTAGTAGGATATCATTGGTGCTTGCTGTGTCTGTGCAGAGTAGGTGCAGGTGATCCGCAGTCCAGCTGTCCCCGGCAAGCGGGTGCTATCATTTAGAGTATATAGGTCTTTGTGAGCTTTGTGTTGATTCACTTTTCCTTCCAGATAACTATATGCCAGTAGCTTTTACTTTCTGTTTGATAAAGGCCCTTTTATTTATTTTGATAAAGGCCCCTTTGTTTATTACTTATTTTACACAATTTTGATTATTTCTAACTTATTTATTGTGTTACTTTTATTAGTAAGGATTATGGCTAGACATAGGATTACCTCTTAGCAGGTTGTTAGTTTGCTTTTCAAATCTTCCTCTGACCATGATTTTGAGACTAACTCTGCATCTCAGGCAGAGGAGGAAGTCCAACATTCTGCAGTGCATTTTCTGGCCAAGAGGAATCATCTGAAGATGAAGCCACTCTCAGTGCAGAGGAGGTTCCTCTTTAAGAGATGGACACTGGTTTGCTGATAGTGAGTCAAGCAGCATCTAGATTGCAGTCTAGGGCTAAAAGGCTTCTCACTGGAAGTACTAGAATCAGGGTTGGCCCAAACATGGTGCAGCCTGTGTTGCTTGCCTTAACAGGTGTTACAGGGAATAGAGTGAATACTGAAAACTGTTTTGCCTATTAATTTATTTCAATTATGAACAATTTATTTTTGAAAGAGATTGTTGACCAGACTAATTTGAAGGCTGAACTGTATTTGGGGGACAACAGTGCCAGACTGAAGCCTCGCTCTAGAGCTAGCCCGTGGACTCCAACAAACCTGGATGAGTGGAAGACGTTTTTGTGTTTAACTTTTTTGATGGGCTTGATAAGGAATCCATCACTGTCTTCATATTGGTCTACTAGTCCCTTGATGGCAACTGCTATATTTCCTTCAACCATGAGTCAAGATTGGTATTTGCTTCTGGTTTGGATTCTGCATTTTGTTTGTTTTGTTGATAATGCTTCAGCATTGCCACAATATCCTGATTGTGACTTTCTCTTCCAGATTCAGCCTGTCCTTGATTAATTTGTAGATCGCTTTTCAGAGATCTGTGTTACAGGGAAAGACATAGCTGTGGATGAGTCTATGGTTCTGTTTAATGGCCGTTTGGTTTTAGACAGTAAATTCCGAGCAATAGGACTCATTATGGAATTAAGATGTATATGCTGTCTGAGAATAGGAATGGTTATATCTGTAATTTAAGGGTGTACACTGGTAGGGATTGTTCTACTGACCTCCTAGTTTTCTGTCCACTTTTGGAGTCAACGAGAAAGTTGTGCGGGAACTTGGTAGGGACTTTTTTAACAAAGGCCACCTTTGTAAATAGATATCTTCTACACTTGCGTGCAACTTTCCAATGAAACATTCATAGAGGACACTGTTGCTAGTGGAACAATCTGTTGCACCTGCAAACCTGAATATGCTCCAGAACCCACATTTGGCATTTAGTAAAGTGTGCCCCTAAGCAAATCACCTGCCCTTGCATGGGCCAAATATTGTTGTTGCCTTTGAGAAATGTGTACTTGAGCAAATGCTTGTTTTAGAAGTCGTGCAGAAATCTGGTGCATGTGTCACCTTGTTGCCTGAGCTTATGGCATCCTCATGACTCAGACTGGGTGTGGGCTGGTGCAACAGGCTCATGACTCAGACTGGTGTGGCCAGGTGACACCATCTGGGTGTGGCCAGGTGCAGCAGGTATTTAAAGCCTCTCCAATCTTGAGGTTATTGTTTGTTGTCAGAGGCCTTCAGATGCAGAGTGGGATTCTCTCCTCCTCTGCGCTTGTTCCTAGATTGTCTATTCCACAGCCCAGCATGGCGGATGCCTATCCTTGAACAGAAGAAATCATGAAGATTAGCATAATAAAAGGCAGTAACACAATGCACACGCTTAAAAGGCTTCTTAACGGTTACCTTTGATAGTTGATTTGCGGATGTTCAGACCCACACTAGAAGGGCATGGTATCATTGTCCTTGGTTACTTGAATACTTGCTGCCTGCTGAATAATAATGCTAATTGTTGTTAGCTTGCAATGACAGTACAGATTTGAGCATGTGCTAGATCATTTGTTATTTTAACAATGTTCAGTGAACATGTTTTTTATAGTTGAGTTTAATATAGCATTTTTATGATACCAATCATTGCCTATGATAACGAAAACACATTGCCTGGCACACGCTAGTTTCAAAACGTGAATCAAAGGTCTGTTATTTCCATGTTCAATAGTCACTGTGATGAACAGTGATTTACATGCAAAAGTGAGCTTTAGTATATTAACCCTATGTTCTCAGTTTGGTTAGAACACTGAACTGTTCTTTCCAGTATTAACACGCTGCACTGATTAATCCCTGAAATTATGAGAAATCTAAATACTTAAGAATTCATTTTCATTTTTTATCACCTGTTATTTGTCTATAATTGTCAGTGTGACTGCTGGATTAAAAAGTCTCATAAAGACCCAACGAGCAAAATGTACACTGAATTTCTGGAACTCTTTAGGTAGGTCTTCCAGTGGGGCCACATTGACTTGGGAAAAAGGTAGGAATACATGTAGATAGTATAGAAGTCTAAACATTGTATCTGGTTGCAGGTTCCATACTGTTTCTTGAAGATCCCTACAGAGAGTGGAGAGCCATCAAAAGTGGGAAAGGAGACCCTGACATGTACACCTAGTTTGTGGGAATTGGTGAAGAGTAGTTTTAGTATATTGACTACATGAAAAGTGCTATTTGACTGAATGTTTATTTCATCATAGGAGATATCTGCTCTTCGTAGACCACGGCTAGCCATCCTCATCCTGCCAGGTGATGTCCGTGTTTCTCTCTCTTGCTCATCCATCCCCTCTCCCCCAGAACACTCCCAGGCCAGTTCCATACCAGTTAGTGGGAGGTTTGCAACGTCTAGGTGGAGTTGGAAACAAGCAACTTGGGTCAGCATTGTGTCCCCGTGAGACAAACAGGTTAGTGCTTGACAGTAGAGCAAGCTAATGTTTAATTTCCCACCTGGATACAATGGAGATGCAAGAGGTTACCCTGGCTGATTTGTCACACATGTTAGGAAACGAACAACGGGAAACCTAGGTGCTCTAACATTGATTGGATAATCTTCAGGCCACGCCAACAGTCCTTCTTTCTATAAAACTGGCCCGGGACAACGCAATGTTTCAACAGTTCAAGGGGGACTGGTCAGGAGCAGTCACCAAGTAATGCCCTAAAAATCCAGGTCTCTATGCCACCCCAATACCATCCTTTTTTCGATATTTTTAAATCAATGCCACCTTCATTTTTTATGCCAACCAGCCTCTTTTCCTGAGGAGCAGTCTAAGGTAGCAGTTGGTCTCTCGTATCTGGCTGGTATGGCTGCTTTATGGTCCTTTCCTTTAGTAGTACAGAATGACCCGTTATTATATGGCTACAGACCTTTAAAGTAGAAATGAAATAAATGTTCGACAAGCATACATTTATGCAATCAGTAGACTCAGAACTTCTAAATATAAAGCAGGGGTATAAAGACTTGCCTCTGTGGGATGAACAGGTTAGTCCTTGACACAATCCACCCAAACCACAAAGGTTACCCTAAAGAGCTTTATGTAAAAAGCTTCAAAGGGGACAGGGTCGTGCCTTGCATAGTAATTAACATCTAGCTGTGAAATTTTCAGAGTGAAGGGATGCCCATATGCTGACAACCATTCCTGAGAAAAGTACTTCACCTGTGACTGTTTGGGGGACTGTTTGGAGTTAGGCTGCTAAAGTTCACAAATCATTATGCATTTTAGACTACAATAAACACATGGGTGGTTTAGATAGTGAAGATCAGAGGTTGGAGCCTTACACTGCTTATTGTAAGGCTTACACTTGTGTACAAAGTTTGCTTTCCTTTTGTTTTGTTTACCAACCATCAATGCTCTTGTTGAATTCAAGGATTCAAAGATGACGTTTGTTCAGCTTCAGCAGTCTAAGATAGGCAGCCTTGTTGTAGTGGAGCAGGCGAGTCTTCCTAGAGTTGGGCTGGTGGAGGATGTGGCTAGATTAAAAGAGCACCACTTTCCTGATAATATTCCTCCCACTCTTAAGGAAAGCTTTCCCTGTAGGAGATGTAGAGTATGTGTCCGAAGAGGTGTGCGGAAGGAGAGTCATACGTACTGCCCCAAGACTCCTTCTAATCCTGGGCTATATGTGCCTGCATGTTTTAAATTGTACCACATGCAACAGAATTGTTTGGAGCAACCATAAGCATAAAGATAAACTAACTGTATTGTTTTATATTTTTTGTTCAATTTCGCCTTTGCCAATAGCTTGATGTATTTAATTAGACCTGTTGTATTTGCATGATGTGTGTGTACTAGGGCTTGGCTGGCAGTGTGTGTGGACTGGCACGTGGCTGGCATAGTGCATGTACTGGTGCTTGGTTGGTGGTGTGGTATGACTGTGTGCATGTACTGGAGCTTGGCTGCAAGTGTTCATGCATGGCACTTGGCAGGCAGTGTAGGAGGCTTTCCTGGTGTGTGTTTGGTACCTATTGTACTTACACCTTATACCAGGTCTAGGTATCCATTACTAGTGTAGTGTAGTCAGTGCCTAGAAGCCAGGCTCTCTAGAGGTAGCTGTGGATGAGCAGCCAAGGTTTATCTAGGAGACATGCAAAGCTCATCCAATACCACTGTGGTCACACTGTACCTACACACATGAAAGAAAATACTCAGGGCCTGATTTATGAAAAAGTAGCACCTCCTTTATGTCATTTTTTGACAGAAAAGAGGCACAAACTTACAAAACATAATTATAGAAGCAGGGGAGTGACTCCTTCACCCAAAGGGAGATTCCTTCTTTCTTCTGATGCAGGCTGAGGACGGGCTGTCCTCAGAGGATGCACAACGGGGGAAATGTTGCAGTTGCTGGAAGGAGCAGGAGATACATTGTTGTAGGAGGTCTCTTGCTTCTTTGTTGCAGCTTGTAGGGTCCTGAAGATTTCAGATGCAGTTTCTTCCGTCAGTATTCAAAGTGGGGGTTGCAGAGGGTTCCTGCTGGAGTCTTGTAATCCGAATCGGAGAAACCACTCATGGGAGAGACCCTAAGTAGCCCTGAAAGAGGGCTTGGTCACCTAGATTGGTGGTCACCTATCAGGAGGGGGCTCTGACGTCACCTACTGGCACTGGCCACTCAGATGCTCTCAAGCCAACCTTGAATCCAATATGGCAAAACCCAGGGACCGTCTGGAGGAGCTCTGAACACCATCCCTGGGATGCTGATCGACAGGGGAGCAGTCACTCCTGTTTCCTTCGCCAAGTTTCACACCAGAGCAGTGACTGGGGGTCCTTGAAGTGGTGTAGACTGTTTCTGCAAGGAGGGCACCAAATGTGCCCTTCAAAGCATTACCAGGGGCTTGGGAAGGCTACCCCTCCCAAACCTGTAATACCTATTTCCAAAGGGAGAGGGTGTAACACCCCTCTCCCAAAGGAAATCCTTTGTTCTGCCTTCCTGGGTTTGAGCTTCTCAAGCATCAGAAGGGCAGAAACCTGTCTGGGAGGTGGCAGCAGCTTGGGCTGCCTGGAAACCCGCAGAAGGTTGTAATAGCAATACCAAGGTCCTCTCAAGAGCCCCCAGAGTACATGGAATCATGCAAACCAATGCTTGCAACGGCATTGGGATATGATTCCAACATGCTTGATACCAAACATGCCTGTGTTCCGAATTCCCATTATGTATCTGGAGATCGGTATTGACCTATGTCCAGTACACGTGTAAAATGGCATCTGCGCACTCACGAAGTCTGGCAAAATGGGCCTGGAGATCATGGGGTACCTCTGCTAGTTCACGGAGGCCCTCACACACAGGTAGTTTGCACCCTGCCCTCTGGGCTAGAAGGACTGACATAGGGGTAACTCATAAGTCACCTGGTGCAGTGAAAAGTGGCAGTTAAAGGGTGCTTGCACCTTTTCATGCATGCTGCAATGGCAGTCCTACAGAACCCTTTGCTTGGGCTTCCTACGGGTGGCAAATATATGCTGCAGCCCATAGGGATCCCCTGGAGCCTCAATGCCCTGGGTACCTAGGAACCATATACTAGGGACTTATAATGGGGCACCAGTGTGCCAATTGTGGATAACATATTTTTGGGAGAGAGAGCATAATCACTCGGGTCCTGGTTAGCAGGATACCAGTGAACACAGTCAAACACACTGACATCAGGCCGAAAAAGGGGTTAACCATGCCAAGAAAGAGGCTACTTTCCCACAGGCAGTGTCTTTGGACTGGTGCATGGTTGGTAGTTTGCGTGGATGGTACTTGGCAGGCACTGTGGATGAACTAATGCTTTATTGGTGCTGTGCATATACTGGTGCTTGGCTGGCAGTGTGGGATGACGGTATGTGTGTACTGGCACTTGGCTGGTGGTGTGTGTGGATGGCTCTTGTCTGGAGGTGTACGTGGAGTGGAGCTTGACTAGATATGTGCGAGAATGGAACTTGGCTGGTGGTATGTGCGCACTGGCACTTTACTTTTGGTGTGTGTGAGCTGGCATTTGGCTGGTGGTGTGTGTGTAGTGTCTTGCTGCTGGTCATGACACACACGTCGCCAGCCAAATGCCAGTCAACATACTCTGCCAGCTGGTGTGATTGCTATGTCAGTCATGTGGGCATGTGAAGCTGATAGGCCCTTGAATGGCAGTGTCTGCTAATGTGGATGTTGTAATGTGCTGGGCCCGCGTCATGGATGGTTTTGTGTGTGTCACGTATGAAAGGTGTGTGATTGGCCTGTAAAGCTGTTGGTGTCTTGTCACAGTCAGTCATTGGTTCAATTTTTCAAAATTTTAATTATTAACAGTGTATTTATTTTTTCAGAAATTTCTTGTTAATAAAATTTACATTTTGAACCTTTCACTCACCCTTGTGCCAAATTCAACCAGTATGTGTGCGTACTTGAGGAACTGATGTTTATGTAATAATACTTGTCTTTTCTGTCTTCTCTGCCAGGGTGTGCATTGTCTCTAGGGAGAATCCACCAACTGTAGACAATTTCATAAACTAGACTCCCAGGGGAGTACAGGGTTGTGTGCCTTTTGTGGATGCAATCACGTTTTCTTGCCCACAATGCCATGCAAACCTCAAAATTTGACAAAAATTATACATTTTCCTAGGATTTCTATGCCATATTCTTCAGGAATCAGAAGGAAAGCATACAATTCCTTCTACCCCGTGAGTCCCACTTGTCCTAATAAAAGTGTTGCTCCACTTGTGTGACTGTTTCCTAGAGCGTCAGGAACTTATCAAACTAACATTAGTGGGAATCCTTGAAACAGAAAACTCATTTACCCTGGATTGATATGTTCTGTCGCAGGCACTAGGCCCAGCCACACAAGTAAGGTACCATTTTTATCAAAAGACCTGAGGGGGATGCTGGGAGGAAGGGGTTTGTGGCTCCCTGCAGATTCCAGAACTTTAGACAAGATTAGTAGGTTGGAAGCACACATTTAAAAGTAGTCACAGCAATGAAAGCAAAATTATATCAAAGTACTTCTCAATTGCAATGCACACAGCAAATACTTGTGATTATGTTGTAGCATAACTTCAAAGCAAAGAATAAAAGTCAAAATTCATCACCGTAGGGCCTATCACTGCTTGTCATCTTTCTCATGCCTGCAAGTTGATGAATCCTGGTCAACTGTAAGAAAGAGATTTTCCACCCAAACGGGAGGGCAGGCAGCTGACGTCCGCTCCTGACTGAAGTCCTGGAAAATTCCCCTCGCTGCTGCCCAGGGACACTGTTAAAAAGCCTGCTAAAAGGCCCCTTCCTCTCAGAGTTGGTAAATAAACAAGCCATTGGAGATTGGCCAGATCTCCTAAACCTCTCCTCTTCCCAAGGCTGAGTAGAAAGGAAAACACAAAATATACTCTCTCTTATCACGTTAGGGTTCGTGTGAATTCAGTACGAAAAACACAGCTTGGTCTACCATGTGGAAAAACACAGCTCATCTGCAATGTCGAACTCCATGTTAAAGCCAATAGGCAGCTAAACTGAATACAAAATGTAATGTCTAATGCCATGTTAAAGCCAATAGGCAGCTAACCTAAATACCAAATGTAATGTGTAATGCCACATTAAAGCCAATAGGCAGCTAAACTGAATACAGAATGTAATGTGCTCCTGATGAACATTGAACAACTAATATGCGCAGTGGTGAAACACAAAGTCATTGGTCAAACACAATTAATGGCATAACAACAACCTAGTGAGAGCCACGCACGCTAACTTATGCTGGATTCTGCTAGGTGTCTAGTTTTCAAGTATGTATAGGTTTGTTAGGCGTCCCTAGGTACCGGTTGAGCCAGGGCCCGAAATCCACAGCTTGGCACTTTGCAGAAACAGCATCAGTTTTCAGTGGAAAAATGTGATGTGCCAATGTTGCCATGTTTTGGGCCATTTCCTGCAACAGGCACTAAGCCTACCCACACAAGTGAGGTGCATATTTATCAGAAGACTTTGGGGAACGCTGGCTGGAAGGAAGATTATGACTCCTCACAAATTCAAGAACTTTCAAAGACAGAAATGTGAGGAAAATGTGTTTTTTAGTCAAGGGGGTGAGGTTTCCAAAGCATTCTGGGTAACACAGCCTAGAGAGAGTCATGTAAGTCACCCCATCCTGGTTTCCTCTAGGTGACTAGTTTTCAACAATGTATCACTTTGCCAGGTTTCCCTAGGTGTTGATTGAGCCAGGGCTCAAAATCGACAGCTAGGCACATTGCAAAAAGAGGGACAGTTTTCAGTGTAGAAAAATGTGATGTGTCCATGCTGCATTTTGTGCTGTTTTATGTTGCGGGCATTAAATCTACCCACACAAATGAGGTACAATTTTTAACAACAACTTGGCAGAACACTGGGTAGAAAGAAGTTTGTAGCTCCCCACACACTCCTCAAATTTCCAACCCAGACATATGACTGAAATGTATTTTTTTAGTCAAAGTTTGAGATTTGTAAAGCATTCTGGGTAATACATCTTAATGAGAGCCAAGTAAGTAAACCCATGCTCATTCCTCTCAGTGTCTAGTTTAAAAAATGTATAGGTTTGCTGGGTTTCCTCAGGGGCCGGCAGAGCGAGGGCCCAAAATCCACAGCTAGGCTCATTGTAAAAAAAGGTGTCCATTTTCAGTAAAAAAATGTGATGTGCCCTCGTTGCATTTTTGGTTGTTTCCTGTTGCTGCCACTAAGCCTATCCACACCAGTGAAGCACAATTTTAAACAGAAGACTTTGGGGAATGCTGGGTAAAAGAAAGTTTGTGGCTCCCAGCAAATTCCATAAACTTCCGTCACATAAATTTGAGGTAAATGTGTTTTTTAGTGAAAGTTTGAGGTTTGCAAAGGATTTTTGGTAATGCAACCTAATGAGAGCCATGCATGTTACCCCATCCTGAATTCTGGTATGTGTGTAGTTTAAAAAAATGTATAGGTTTTCTAGGTTTCCCTAGGTGGCAACTGGGTCAGGGGCCAAAGTCCACAGCTAGGAACACTGCAAAAAAAGTGTTGATTTGCAGTGGAAAAGTGTTGTGTCCATGTTGCATTTTAGGTAATTTCCTGTTGTGCACACTAATCCTACCTACTCAAGTGAGGAATCATTTATATCAGAAGACTTGGGGGAATGCTGGGTGGAAAGAAGTGTGTGGCTCTATGTAGATTCTAGAACTTTCCATCACAGAAAAGTGAGGGAAATGTGTTATTTTAGGCAAAGTACACCAATAGTGAAGAATAACTTATCAGTATAGTAAAAATGAGGTTTCAGTTAACTGAAAACACCCTTCAATGGCAGCTAAGGTAAGTAAAAATGTGTTTAAATGCATGTTGTCTGCGTGACAGTGTGTTTATGTCACAGAGTGTGTGTAAGTGTGAATGTGTGTGCATGTGTAAGAATGTGTGTGTGAGTGAAAGCGGGGGTCAAATGGCACATGATCTCACTTCCGCTATCCCCGGTATATTGGTGAATTAACGTCCATGAGTATACCCCCATCTTCCAAAGCTCTTGTTTTCTCTGGAAATCCAAAACTGACAAATGAAAAAGGGGCATGTACAGAAGCGACATCTTCTAAAGATTGCTTACTAGAAGAGAAAAATTCTAGTTGACAAGAAACTGAAGTGTTTTTTGACATTATTGCTTACAACTCTGCTGCTAGAACTGATGTCATATGAAAAAGCTTGTTGATAATTGTGTACATACTGTGGCACACTGCACTTTCTTTATTCCTCGGTCTGTCGCGACGTTGTTGTTTGTGCAAAGGGAATTGCACCTGCTACTTCTCAAAGACTACTGTGGTTAGCAGTCTAGTTTCCAGAATCTTCCATTAGCACCTACGTAAACAGCAGTCTGACATGGACGCAAAATGGATGTAAAACGGGCATCCCACAGGTGTGCCACAGGCAAGCCTGTCTGTCTCCCTCTGTGCCAAACAGCCGCCAGCCTCCAGGAACAGTGCTCCTTCCATTATAGAGGTGAGAGAGATAACTAAAATTCAATATTCTAGCTACTTAAGGAGATCAAAGATAATGCTATTCAACAGCGGATGACCATGTTACTCTGCCACACACTCCTTTACCCAGAGCAACAAACTCATACTGAGTGCAAAATATTCAATTTTACATGTACTTCATGTCGCTAACAAATGGCCTCTGACTGTGGGAGAATACTACATCAAGTGATGACTCAACGGGTACTCCCTGTTCACTTCTAGGTATACACCCTCAAATTGACAAATGTGATATTCACCCCTTAATTGAAGGCCTATATTATAGTGTACATTCTTTTCCTAAACACGCTACTCAAATAGGGGACCTTATCAATTCATGTCCACCAGACATTTGCTTTTTCACTGAATCCTGGCTGAACACTTTGGCTTTACCCAGTGTCCCTATAGCCATTCTAGCAGACTATAATCTGATAAAAATAGATAGAGTGACTAAAAAAGGGGGGAGATGCTTTTGCCTTCCAGTTAAAGTTGCTTCCATAAACACACTTCGTGAGGAATGGGTAGAGTTCTGTATTTTTTATTTAGAAACTATACTGGGGGACTCATGGAAGGATGCCCTTGTGTAGCACTATCCCGGATCAAAAAAATACTCCAGGTACAAATTAAGAGAATGCTTTGCTCTCCATGTACTTGCCTCCAACAAATTACTCTTAATGGGAGATTTCAACTTTCATGCAGAACTAGTTTCAGATCCAGAAACACAACTACTAATCACCGCTCTTGATGTGCTAGGGCTTAATCAGACAATTATTGGCCCCACACATATTGATGGGTGCACCTTAGACATCATATTTACTAGTGTCCCCCATCAGGTGGACTCCCCATCTGCCCTAATCAGACCATTTCTTTATAAGCCTCCAGATCCTCATCAAAGGGAAACAGTTCAGTAGAAAGAATGGAATTCTCAAAAAGATAAAGCCCTGGAAAAAAATCTCAAATGTTTCATTCTCCTCCGTCTTTCAGCCTAAGATGTCACTAAGTTTTCTGACATAAAGAGTGCCCTCAAAGACTTCCAAAACTCAATTTCCCAGTCCCGAGACAAAGTTGTCTCCTGAAGATAAACCACTCAAATGCTACGAAGCCTCATTGCCCCTGGTTCTCTGAAGATCTGAAATAGTAGAAAATAGCCTGTAGGAAAATAGAGAGAAGGTGGTTTACCTTCAAATATCTCTCTGACATTATCACTTATAAAACAGCATTAAACAGCTACCATAAAAAGCTCAAATTATCTTGAAATTCTTATATTATTAATTGTCTTGACATTGCAGAGAACTTAGCGAAATAACTATTTCAAGTTTTACATGAGTTTGTGAAGCCCAATGCCTGTACATCCCCCAACCCGATCTCCCAGGAACTATGCGATGTTCTGGCAGACCATTTTAATGAGAAAATTGTGAATATCTATAAAAACCTCTCCTATCATCCCTCAGTCAAGGAAACAACATCCACTACTCCCGTAGTCATCAGATCCTCCATCTCCCTAAAGCGCTTCAAACCCATAACTTCGTACACGTTCCACAGAAGATGAAAAAAAATCAAATCAGGTTCACCCTCCAACCTCTCCTCTCTCCACATTATGGTGAACCTTGCCAGCATGCTGCTTAGAGCCATCACTGAACTGTTTAATCATTCTCTAAGCACTGCAACTTTAAAAACTGCACAAGTTATGCTCATTCTGAAAAAACCTGGTGCAGATCTTCTGATACCATCAAATTATAAGCCCAAATCACTTATCCCCTATCCTAGCAAAAATATTGAATGCCTAGTAAACCAACAACTCTCTCACTACTTGGAAACAAACACCATCTTAGACCCTTCTCAATCACATTTCAAAGACTCACACAGTACTAAAACTGCTTTGATGGTGGTGTTGGACACCATCAGACTCCCCCTTAATGATGGTTTCCTAGCAATGCTGATGTTACTCGACCTATTCTGCTGCCTTTGACACCATCTCACATTCCGTCATGGTCCAGAGCTTTTCAGAGATTGGTGTCAGTGGAACAGCTGTGAGATGGTTTCTGTACTTCCTTTGTAACCGTACACAGATAATAAACTTAGGACCAGTCAAATCCTGTGTCATTTCATTAGACAAAGGGGCACCACAGTGCTCCTCATTGAGCCCCATGCTCACAGATTTTGCTGTTCGACCAGGTTCACATTTATTGGTTGGACGACTGGTGGCCATCAGAACTGGGCACCACCCCACAACCTAAAAGGTGATAAAAAATCTTGGTATTTTAATTGAGAATAATCTCCCAATGAGACAGCAGGTAGGTTCCACTTGGGGTACCTAGTTTGGAATAATGTTCATGCTCAGAAAAGCTTTTCAGTTGTTATCTCTTCATATTAGAAGAGCCCTCACTCAGGCTCTTGTGGTCAGTTGACTAGACTATGGAAATGTTCTTCTGGTTGTAGCAAATGAACAACTGTTACTAAAGCTTTAGGTAGCTCAGAACACCACTGCATGCCTAGTCTGAAAACTCACCCCGCTCTCCCTTGGAGCCCACCCTAAAATCTCTTCATTGGCTTCAAAATAGAAAACATGCCAACTTTAAGCTCTTGTACTTGGTGCACTAAAACTTAGCTGGTAAGGGTTTATCTGTTTTCAAAATAGACTTCCTCCTTCTCTCCCCGCTTGAAATTTGAGATCCAAAGACCAGCTATTGCTCTGTGATGACCATATTCATGTAGCCCAATGTGATGGACAGTCCTTTTTCTAAATTGGCAAACATCATTACAATAGATTACCTTTACATAGCCTGGTTTGTCCTGATTTTGCCATCTTAGAAAATCTCCTTAAATTTTAATTCCCTTTTCCTTTTTCTTTACTTGGACTGTGCTCTAACCCCAAGATACCCCTTTGGGGTAATTTGGTGCACTATATCAAGTGTGCATAACATGTCATAAACGTTGTGTATCACAAATTACATTATCTTCATATTCCAGTTGATCTTGGACTGAGATAGGCCCCGATCTGGGAAAGAAGCTCTGAAATTCAATCATTTTCGAGGGTTTTAACGGAAGGTCATAATAGACAGGATGACTCTTCCAATTCAACAGCAGAGAAATCTTGAAGAATATGGGACTGATGCACTGAGTAATAAAGAATGGTCTACGGATACTAGGTTTGAACTTATTACATGATGAGGAATTGGTAAAAAGCTTATAGATAAACAGACTTTGACCTCAACAGAATATGTTGGGACAGGATATTTATGAATTCCAAAAGTTCCCTCTCTTTTCCATAGATTGGGGTTGACTTTTCATGAGCTTGGGTCTCTGTAGACGATTGATAAAATCATCTCCAGCTAGAACCAATACAGAGATATGAGGAAGGGATGAAATGACCTAGGAATAAAATTGTTGCATACATTGTTGCATGCAGAAGAACTGAGAGACCTTTTAGCACTGTGAATGGCATGTGATAAATTGATTTTCTTTGGACACAAATTAGATAAGTCTGACCAGACTGCTCAACATCCATGCTTATGGATGGCCATACGAAAGATCATAATACTAACTCATAAATGTCTTAAGTGGCCCTAATTGTACTGGCAGGCTGATAGTAATCTATAAATTCAATGGCTAGAGTACTTAATCAGGTGATCCAGACAGGGATGAATAGTCTTCTTTATGCTCTTTGTGCTAAAGTTAGAGCCACTTGCATCCACGATGTTTGGGGAACTGTGGAGTTCAAGTGAGTACCCATTAACACACGGTGTCCATGGGTGTTGATTACAACTAATGGGTCAGGTGTAATCAGTGCTATATATGTTAGCCAATTTAGAGGTGATTGGGAAAATATCAGGACTACAGACCAATCAATCCAAGTCAAGCATCTTCCCTTTTGGCAGACTGGAGCGAAACTCAGACGTCCAACTTCCAGAGCTGGGTCTTAAGTGGGAAACCATTGGATTCAGACATTTGGAGAGCTGGGTGTCTAGAGACCCAGGAAAACAAAATGCTTGAAACATGGCAGTGTGATGGTTTGGCAGAATTCTGGAAGACCCTCCATTAGTCCATCATGGGTCGAATTTCACTGACAAAGACGGTGTTTTGTTGAGATTGTATAAATCCTACAGAACACTATGGGGGTCATTCTGACTCTGGCGGTCGGTGATAAAGCGGCAGCCAACCCGCAAACAGGCCGGCGGTCAAAAAAATGGAATTCTAACCCTGGCGGGAACCGCCAACACAGACCGCCACTTTAACACTCCGACCGCCACGGCGGGACCGACAAACAGCGCGGCGGTCACCGCCAACAGGCAGGCGGCAGACAATGTACCGCCCACCCTATCACAACTCACCAATCCGCCACCTTTTCCGGGGCGGGAGCCCCGCCGATAAAAACACGGCGGAAACAGACTACGAACGGGAAAACGCTCACCCATACACACTCCACGAGGAAGGAGGACAGCATGGAGCCCGAATTACACATCCTACCAGCTATTGTCTACCTGCTCATCTACCAGGAGTACGAACGCCAGCGCAGACGACAACAGTGAGTACTGCACCTACGACACAGGCGAGGGGGGAGGAGGAAAGCTTACAGGCACACACATGCGCCATACACCCACCCCCCCACCACAAATACCTACACCCCAATGCCGATCAACAAGTCAGAGTGACACCACACAAACCCCCCGGAATAATGCAAAGACACAATTTAAATGACCTATAAAATATATGTATAAATAGCTCCATTGAAGGAATGGCAAATATGCCATATAAAAGATACAAAAATAAGGAATGAACATAGTCCACAATATATCCATAGGCAAAAAGTCCTGCACATTCCGTCAAAATTCCATAGTCCGTGGGCCAATGTGCACAAACACATGGGCAAAGCCCACACAGGAGACCAGATACCATTGGAGAGAACACTGCAGGGGCATCAGATGATAAAACTACAGGCACCTCAGGGGGAAGGGAAGGGGGGGCACCTCAGCCACATGAGTCCACGACGCCAGATCCACGAGGGGCCTCCATGCCCACTGTCCCATCCTGGGGAGTGCAAAGCCACAGTCTCACAAGTCCCTACAGTGGGAGGCTTGCCCACTGGACCATCCTGGGGAGTGCAAAGCCACAGTCCATCAGATGGATTACCGACTCCACTGTTATTGGAGGAGGCATGGTGCCCAGAGTGCTTCCTGAAGCCCTGCTCGACACAGAACCGGCACTGTCAATGGGCCAGCGGTGCTTGAGATGAAGGGCCCAGCGGAGCGGTGCTTGAGATGAAGGGCCCAGCGGGGCGGTGCTTGAGACGGCGGGCCCAGCGGAGCGGTGCTTGAGACGGCGGGGCCCAGCGGTGCGGTGCTTGACAGGAAGGGCCCAGTGGAGCGGTGCTTGAGATTAAGGGCCCAGCGGAGCGGTGCTTGAGACGGCGGGGCCCAGCGGAGCGGTGCTGGAGACGGCTTGGCCCAGCAGAGCGGTGCTTGAGATGAAGGGCCCAGCGGTGCGGTGCTTGAGATGAAGGGCCCAGCGGAGCGGGGCTTGAGACGGCGGGGCCCAGCGGAGCGGTGCTGGAGACGGCGGGGCCCAGGGAAGCGGTGCTAGAGATGAAGGGCCTTGCGGAGCGGTGCTTGAGATGAAGGGCCCAGCGGAGCGGTGCTTGAGATGAAGGGCCCAGCGGAGCGGTGCTTGAGATGAAGGGCCCAGCGGAGCGGTGCTTGAGACGGCGGGGCCCAGCGGAGCGGTGCTTGAGACGGCGGGGCCCAGCGGTGCGGTGCTTGAGATGAAGGGCCCAGCGGAGCAGTGCTTGACAGGAAGGGCCCAGCGGAGCGGTGCTGCAGACGGCAGGGCCCAGCGGTGCGGTGCTTGAGATGAAGGGCCCAGCGGAGCGGTGCTTGAGATGAAGGGCCCAGCGGTGCGGTGCTTGACAGGAAGGGCCCAGCGGAGCGGTGCTTGAGATGAAGGGCCCAGTGGAGCGGTGCTTGAGATGAAGGGCCCAGCGGAGCGGTGCTTGAGATGAAGGGCCCAGCGGTGCGGTGCTTGACAGGAAGGGCCCAGCGGAGCGGTGCTGGAGATGAAGGGCCCAGCGGTGCGGTGCTTGACAGGAAGGGCCCAGCGGTGCGGTGCTTGAGATGAAGGGCCCAGCGGAGCGGTGCTTGAGATGAAGGGCCCAGCGGTGCGGTTCTTGTCCCGGCGGGCCCTGTTCAGCGGTGCTCCTCCCGGCGGGGCCCGTTCAGCGGTTCTTGTCCTGGCGGGGCCCTGTTCAGAGGTGCTCCTCCCGGCGGGGCCCTGTTCAGCGGTGCTCCTCCCGGCGGGGCCCTGTTCAGCGGTGCTCCTCCCGGCGGGCCCGTTCAGCGGTTCTTGTCCCGGCGGGGCCCTGTTCAGCGGTGCTCCTCCCGGCGGGGCCCTGTTCAGCGGTACTTGTCCTGTGTGTCTAGGGAGCCAGACCTGGGCAAGACTTCCCGCTCATTCACCATCCGAACTTGCGGTCGCGGCACCCTCCTGTGATGGAGTCCTGGGCCCCTGGGTGTCGTCCTTCACACCCGGAATGGGGTTGGTGGGGCCCTCCTGGGCAGCTTGCCTGCTGCCTGACTTCTCCGCCCTGCTGCCCTTGCCCTCCTTCGCTGGAGCTCTGTGGCCCTTGCCTCCCTTGGATGATGTGGCAGGTGACGGGGCAAGGCTACTGTCCTTGGTGGCAGCCGTCTCAGGCTTGTCGCGTCGGGCCTTTTTCTTTTTTGTCCTCTTCCCGGGGGGGGGGGGCTGTCTGTCCCCTTGCTGCTGGCCGATGTTCCTGCCCTAGGATCTGGGGGACTCCAATAGCCCTGCACTATGGTCACAGTAGATGCAGGGCTGGTGGTGGCTGAGGTGCTTTTTTTAGTCTTACCAGATGGAGGGGGTGGGTCAGTGATTGGAACGAGCTCAAGGTTGGAAAGGAAAAGGACTTTGGAAGGACAGGGACGGGTAGGTGTAGTGGGTTTGGGAGTGGAGGAAGAGGATGTGGTTGTAGGAGAGTCAAGTGTGCTGTCTTTGGGTGCAGGTGCTTGTGACGGAGGCTGTCGTGAGGTGGATGGCTGTTGGGTGGGTGGCTGCCTGCGTTTGTGTGCTTTGGAAGAGGGGGTGACAGACACACTGGGAGAGGACACAGGGGACGTGTAAATGGCAGTGGGGGTGGTGACTGCATGTGTGCGGACTGTAATGGAGGGTGTGCTGGTGATGGAAGTACTGGCTGATGGTGGTGTGCATGCAGGTGTGAGTGGAGACGTCACAGGGAGGGAGGAGGGAGATGAGGAGGTGGGGGACACAGAGGTGGTAGTGACTGTTGGCATGTCTGCATCTGGATGTTGCTTGGGTGAATGCTTGTGGGATCTGTGGTGCTTATGTCTGGATGAGCTGCCCTTGGGTGTAGAGGTGTGTGCAGGCTGGTCTGATGGTGTGGATGGGATAGGCAGAGGAACAGGAGACTGGGACTGGGTGGAGGGAGTCAGAAGAGGGAGGCTGGAGACAGGGACAATGGCTGCCGTCAGTGCTGAGGCCAGAGCGTTGAACGATCGCTGATGGGCAGCCTGACCCGAATGAATGCCCTCCAGGTATGCATTGCTCCGATGCACCTCCCTTTCTACACCCTGGATGGCATTCAAAAGGGTAGACTGCCCAACAATGAGTGTCCTGAGAAGGTCAATGACCTCCTCACTGAGGGCAGCAGGGGTAACTGGGGCCGGGCCTGAGGTGCCTGGGGCGAAGGAGATGCCTGTCTTCCTGGGCGAGCGGGCACGGAGCGTAGGCTGAGGGGCTGCTGGGAGGGCGGGGCTGGTGCGCTGGGTGGCGGCTGTACCTGTTGGGGCGGTGGGCACGGATGTTGCCGCCACCGCTAGGGAGCTCCCTTCCGAGGACATGTCGGTGTCGCTGACGTCTCCACGGGTCCCCGTTGTGAAGCTCCACTCGCCCTCCATCTCACTGGTGTACTCGGAGTCTGTTGTATGGCCCTCCGGGGCCATGTGAGATGCAGCTCCCTCGTGCGCTGATGCCATTTCTCCTCCGCCTGATGATGCTAATGCACACATGAACAGGAAGACAAAGAAAATGGGGGGGGGGAGAAATGAAGACAGGTTGAGTGCATGCATTGGCAACACCATTGTCGGAGAGGACAGACACAGAAGCCCCCTGAACTAGGCCGCGCAATGGGGGTACACTACTCAGTTATTGTGACTAGGCCTACGGGTCTATGGACGACAAATGCACACATGGGTGAGGCCGGACCATGGATAGCTGTACTTGGCACCCTACAGAGGTGGGGGGCGGGGGCACAGGGCCGTGTCTAACGGAGGGGCCTAGCCTACAGAATGCGACCTGGCCTGGAGATAGCCACAGCCCTCCTCCCCCACCCAGACACCTTCACTGCGCGCAAAGATAGCAGAATGTGCTGATACTCACCCCCTTGTGTCTGCTGTGATTTCCTCACGCGCCCATCCAAATCGGGGTAGGCCACCGCCAGGATCCGGGACATCAGGGGGGTCAATTGGTGGCTGGCACCCCTCCTACGTTGGGAGGCCATCCCCAGCAGAGACTCGGCGGTCTTTCTGGTCCCGCGGCGGATGTCCTCCCACCTCTTTCGGCAGTGGGTGCCCCGTCTGTTGTGGACCCCCAGGGCCCGGACGTCCTTGGCGATGGCACGCCAAATGTCGATCTTCTGATGGGCGCTGACCTATGTGACATGTATAGGGTGGTAAAGGAAACCGCATCAGTTTTCTGCCTGGTCAATGTGAGTGGCCCCCCCCTCCCCAACCTTGCCATGTGGCACATGCTCTCATCTTTCGTACGTTGCACTCCTCATTCGCTCCCCTCCCCACTATCTTACATACACCCCACTCAACACAGGCATAGCCCATTCAACGTGCACCCTGTGTACTAACCTGTTGGTCTGGAGGACCGTAGAGTAGTGCATACTGGGGGAGGACCCCATCAACAAGTTTCTCCAATTCTTCGGCAGTGAAGGCAGGAGCCCTTTCCACAGTCGCAGCAGCATTTGTATCTCCCAGACCGAGGTCACAGCAGCACTTGCAGTATAGGTCCTCTCCTGTGGATGATCAGGTCTCGAGTGATTAATCAGATAGAAAATGGCGGTCACGCCCGCGGCGGTGCGTACCGCGGCGGTGCGTACCGCGACCGCCGGCGCACATCGTCATTGGCTCCTGAGACCCATAGGGTTCAATGTTAACCAATGCTGCTTTGCGCCGCGGTCTTCGACCGCCTACTGCCACGATGTGCCACGCCAGCGCAGTGACCTCACATCCCACTGTCACACTTCACAGGTCGGGCAGCCGCCATTTCAAGGGCCCACATGGCATGATTTCTACTGCGTCACACAGGCCTAGTCCTTGCATTGCCACTCATACATGCCGTTCCATGCATAGCGATTCGTGTACTGTGCAAGCTGTGTGAACTAACCTGTGGGTTGCTTGACTCTGTGCTCCATGTTGTCCTTCCTAGGCACCGTCCGCTGGGACTTGCGAGGAGAAGGATGAATCCTCCCGTGTACCGACCGCTGGTGGACCTGTCGACAATGGAAGAACGACATATCATACTTACATACCGGCTTGACAGAGCAACTATACATGAACTATGTGCCCAGCTGGAGCCAGACCTGATGTCCCCCATCCGCCAACCCACGGGGATTCCCCCTCTGGTGCAGGTTCTGTCAGTACTCCATTTTTTGGCAAGTGGGTTTTTCAGACAACAGTGGCCCTATCATCTGGGATCTGGGATGTCTCAGCCTATGTTTTCTAAGGTTTTGTCCAGAGTGTTGTCTGCCCTGATGAAATACATGCGGAGCTACATTATTTTCCCTGAGGTGGGCTAATTGGCTACAGTGAAGGGTGATTTCTATGCCCTTAGACATATCCCCCACATCATTGGTGCCATTGATGGGACCCATGTGGCTTTGGTTCCCCCAAAGAAAGTGAGCAGGTGTACAGAAACAGAAAAAGTTATCATTCGATGAATGTACAGGTGGTCTGTTTGGCTGACCAGTACATCTCCCATGTAAATGCCAAGTTCCCTGGGTCAGTGCATGACGCGTATGTCATGCGAAATAGCAGCATCCCTTATGTGATGGAACAGCTACAGAGACACCGTGTGTGGCTAATTGTTGACTCTGGTTACCCCAACCTGTCGTGGCTACTGACCCCAGTGAGGAATCCCCGGACCAGGGCAGAGGAACGGTACAATGAGGCCCATGGCCGATCTAGGAGGATCATAGAAAGGACCTTCGTGGTCCTGAAGGCCAGGTTTAGGTGCCTGCATATGACAGGGGGATCCCTCATGTACTCACCAAAGAAGGTGTGCCAGATCATCGTGGCCTGCTGTATGCTTCACAATCTTGCATTGCGACGCCAGGTGCCTTTTCTGCAGGAGGATGGTCCAGATGGTGGTGTTGTTGCAGCTGTGGAGCCTGTTGATAGTGAAGAGGAGGAAGACGACGGGGACGACACGGACAACAGGGATACAGTCATACAACAATACATTCAGTAGCACACAGGTAAGAATCAGCCACCCCAATTTACATTTACTTGAGGCCTCATGCGTCTCCACTGTCTGTGTTTCCCCCCAGTTCCTGTTAACTGATTTGTGACTTTCCCTTCCCTTTTCAGAGCTGTATGACCCACTGCCTGACTTCAGCTTTGTTTGCCCATGGACTAAAGCTTATTGAAATTGGTATGTTGTCATCACAAAGTAACTGGACATTATTGCACCGTTATGTGTAATACATTTGTTAAGAATACAAGCAGACTCCTGTTTTTTTATGTGGAATAAGTGATTTATTTTAAGTGCTTCATATAGGTAAATGATTGGGAAGCGGGGATGGGTGGGCGTGGAGTAATGTCCATGGCAGAGTCCAGTTCTCAGTCGCACAGGTGCATTGTCCATATGCCTGTGGAAGGATGGAGCAAGGGCAGTTCAAGGTTGGACAGGGTGACAATGTGGGACAGTGGGATGACATCAGGGGGTATCTTAGGCTGGCGGGGGTCTTGCAATCCTACTCTGTCTTCTTGTGAGATCTCAGGTTCCGCTTGCGGGGTGGTTCTTCTTCTGCAGGAGGTGGGGTTCTGGTAACCTGTCGTTGTGTGGGGGCCTCCTGTCCACTAGCGCCGGCGGAGGTGGTAGGCTGTTCCTGGCCTGGGCTAGTGACAGGGGCCCTTTGGGGTGCCACATGGTCCCGCAATGTGGTGACGATCTGGGTAAGGGCCAGGACGATGGTCCCCATTGCGGAACCGATGTTCCTCAGATCCTCCCTGAACCCCATGTACCTGGAACCGGGCCAGTACGGTCGCCATCGTCTCCTGGGAGCGGTGGTATGCTCCCATGATGGAGGAGAGGGCCTCTTGGAGAGTCGGTTCCCTGGGCCTGTTCCCCCCCGTCGCGCAGCAGCCCTCCCAGTTCCCCTGTGTTCCTGGGCCTCTGTCCCCTGGACGGTGTGCCCACTACCACTGCCCCCAGGTCCCTGTTGTTGTTGGGGTGGTGGGTCAACCTGGGTGCCCTGTAGTGGTGGACACACCGCTGATTGACGTGTCCTGGAGACAGAGGCATGGGCCCCCTGGGTGGGAGCTGTGCTGGTGTTCCCAGAGGGGGTTGGGTCTGGTGTAGCCTGTGGCTGTCTGTGGGGAACCGACTGTCCAGAGGTCCCCGATGGGCCGGGCTGGTCGTCTGGCTCCAGGGAGACAGAGCTGCTGTCATCGCTGGGGGCCTCTTCTGGGGGTGGGATGGACATCTCTGGACCCTCCGTGGCGGTGTGGTGGCGTTCGGGTCCTGCAGGGGTATAAAGGTATGGTTATTGCTTCTGTGTGTGGCATTTCGTGTGATGGGTGGGTGTCCGTGTACCCATGTGCAGGCATTTCCTTGTGGGGGCTTTTGTGAGGGTGGCTTGTGGAGGTGATGTGTGTGTGCAGTGGGCATGCTTTGGTGATGGGTGTCCATGCTTTGGGGTCGCATGCAGGGCTTGGTGTTGGGATGGGTGGGTTGTGATGGTGAGCCTTTTGCTAGGGGTTGGTATGATGGGGGAGGAGGTGAGGGGGGGGTATGATTTGGCATGCAGGTGGGGTGGGGGTGGGAAGCAGTAGTGAAGATTTGCCTTACCAGAGTCCATTCCTCCGCCTACTCCTGCGAGGCCCTCAGGATGCAGGATGTGCAAGACTTCCTCCTCCAACGTGGTAACTTCTGGGGGAGTAGGTGGGGGTCCGCCACCAGTCTTCTGCACCGCAATGTTGTGCCTTGATACCATGGAACGCACCTACCCCCATAGGTCGTTCCATCTCTTCCTGATGTCCTCCCGATTGCGTGGATGCTGTCCCACCGTGTTAACCCTGCCCACTATCCTTTGCCATAGCTCCATCTTCCTGGCAATTGTGGTGTGCTGCACCTGTGCCCCGAAGAGCTGGGGCTCTACACGGACTATTTCCTCCACCATGACCCTGGGTTCGGCGTCACTGAACCTGGGGTATCTTTGGGGTGCCATGGGGTGGTGTGGTTGAGGGGTGGGGTGGCGTTTGTGGTGATGAGTGTGGTGCGTGTGGTGGTATGTGGTGTTTGGTGCGTGGATTCTGTGTGGGTGATGGTGTTGTGTGCCTCTGTGTTGTGGGATTCTCTATTCTGTTCTCTCTCTCTAGCCTTCGTCAATGATTTCGGGTCGTAGGGGCTTGTGGTTGATGTGGGTGTGTGTTTTATATTGTGTTGGGTGTGTGGGAGTGATGTTAGTATGTGTATCAGGTGTGTGTATTTCGAACTGACCAATGTTGCAGAGTTTTCTATGTGTGTGTGTATTTTGACCGCGGCGGTGTGTACCGCCAATGGAATACCGTGTTTGAAATACCGCCGCGTGGATTTGTGGGTCGGAATGGTATGGGCGTATTTCTGTTGGCGTGACGGTGGAGGTTTGGTCATCGCCATTTTTCCGCTGACCTTTGGTGTGGCGGATTTTTGTGGATGTCGGGTTTTTGGCGGTTTGCCAGTTGCGGGTCAGAATGACCGTGGCGGTTTACCGCGGCCGCAGCGGTGTTATGGCGGCCTTCTGGCCGGCGGTAAGCGACTTTTACCGCTGAGGTCAGAATGACCCCCTATGTGCCTGATACCTATGTGATATTTTATAAATTAGGCTAGCCTCCTGAGTGACTTGATTTGGGTTGGTAAACAGAGTATAGTGAAGCTTAACACATTAAAACCACCCTGGCTGAAATGTGGATTATGGTTATCCGATATATTTCTATATTTTAAGTGGATGCCCAATTGTATCATGCAACAGATTGCTTTGAAGAAGGCCAAGTTTGGAAAAGTCCCTTTTGACAGGTACCTTCGGGAAATACATCTGCCATAGGTCTATTGACCTAGGTAATAGGAACCTTCTCTGCTCACTACTGAGAATGACAAGAAAGAGTCTAGCTAACTATTGTATGGTAATGTCAGCGCACATGTTCTAGTCACTCAGAGGTCTGGTTATTTATGTAGCTACTTTGCTGAAAAGCTGGGTTAGGTTTCTGACTCTCATGTTAAGGTTTATTCATGCTTATCCAGACTAACACCCTGCCCTAATGCAATACACTGTCAAATAAACCCTGGCAGTTTCTAAACGGTTGACAATCATGGGTTATGCATAGAACGATGGGCGAAAAGGACAATTGCACTTTTAAATCAACTCTGCTACTGTTCAACCATCAGCAGATGCCCGAGGAAATTCTTATCTAGAACAGTGAAATATCTCTTCAGAAAGAGGCCTCAGCGTCATCTTAAGGATTCTGGGAGTCTGAGGCAACACACACCTTAGGACTCCCTCTTCAGAACAACCTTGTAATTTCTTGTCCATTTTCTGCCAATTAAAACACTATGATGCCAAACAGTTTTGACATGAATGTTTTGTTAAAGATTGAAATGGAGAAATAGACAAATGGGCAATGGAAAGAAAGTTCACTTTCCTAGGGGCACTTTGGAAGGTGGGGGGGCCTGGGCAATTACCTACTTTGCCCATGACTTACAACATCTAGTGTGGATTGACCTCACAGTGTAGACCCCTGGATGTTGTGCCCGGTCATGGGCCTATTTGTAACAGGAGGCATCTCCTTTTATCCCTGTTGTTTACCTATTTATCGAGTCATCCATCTTGCACCTTTGTCATTCACCCATTCATTCTCACATGCGCTTACTCACCCAACAATTCATTTAAACTTTGACTAATTCTCTAATTTAACTACTCATCAATCTACATGTGCACAAACTTACCAATGAATGAAGAAGCAGCTAAAGCAGCTAGAGCAGCGTTAACCACTACCCTCTGAGACTATGCAAATTATTAGGCTACAAAGAATGGTCCTACTTTACCTGCACGTTTGCCTTAAAGTTCTCCTTGCTAGGCTGACCAATTCATAAACTCGGTCCTGATAATACTGAAAAAGACAGGGAGTGAAAAAGTTGAAAGCATTTGCTACTATGATTTGAAAAGAGTAAAGGACGACGATGTATTATAGTGCAAAAGCATTATAATTACAGCATTCTCTCATGTTTGCATATTAGATACTTTGTAATGCTTTCTGATGGTATCAGAATATATTTTACATTTTGAAAAATAGAATGTAGTTGGAATCATTTTTGCTAATGCAAGCTTATGTGCCCATATTTCTCTAGGGATATTAGATATCTCAGTATATGAAAGCAATGCCATCTCAGTGACTATGAAGAACCTGTCTACTCTTCTGATCTGCATTCTATTGGCCAGTAAGTGTCCAATGCTTGTGTTGAGGAAATGCTCCATATGCCTTGAATGACATTTGCAACCCCAAGCCTCTGTGTGTGAATAACACTTGCAGTCGCTGATGTGAACCAACCAATTGTCGTGTATGTGTGTATCAATGGTATAAGATTTGAAAGAAAGGTAAAGCTGTGTTTTGTCAAGCCTAAAAAGGGGATATTATTCGCATATTCCTTTCCCTGTTGATGAAAGTGTTCTATGAGTGTATGGGGCTGATACAGACTGATCATTCTTAACCTGAAGACACTATCTGCACGTCTGCAGTCTTACCTAGTGAAATCTTTACAGAAATACAAGTTTGATTGGTGGTCGGCAGTGACTTGCACCATGTTTAGTGATGTCCCTTTTTAAGGGCTCAACCAATCAGACTTCTGTTGGCCTGAACATCTCTTCTTTTTCCAATGCTCTTGCCATACGACTCTTTCTATGGGAATGAGACTGCTGGATTTTGGGTGGCAGACCCACTGCTTGTGGGTGACTGAGTCAACCCCACGCCATTTGGTAGCTGTTGGCCTAACCCTTTTGGCTAGCTAGCAGCACCTTACCCAATCCTAGAAAGCAAAGTTGATTTGTGTCAGCCTGATGCATGACTCTTGGTGACTCCTCAGGGAAGTCGTGGTCAGCAAATCTTACCCCTTTCTCTCATTAGCAAAAGCCTCATACACACACTTAGGGGAAAGGAAGAAATGCAAGACAGTTTTCAATGCATTTATTGAAGAGACTGCAATCTACTGTATGATAAAATATATGAGCTGCAATTATTGGGCAGGGCACAATTAGGATTGCTGCAATTAGTAAAAATTAAATAAACAACCCAAGCAAATTGGAATAAACATATGCATCAGAATACTGCCTAACACTCAGCTTCTAAGTGTGAACATCATGGTGATAGCCCAATCTGCCCATACCGAGTCAACGAAAAGAGCACCCACCCCCATTACCTGAAAAGAGGGATCTGCCTGCTGTCTCCTTGGTGGGCTGCAGAGATAGGGCTGAGGTTAGCAAAGTAGCAATGAAACGGCATACAGCATGGATGGCTATCCTGACTGGAATGACCTCTCTAACCTTCTCCAGCTTGCATGATGTTTTTATAATAAAACATGTTTGCATTCTGTGGAACAGGTCTGACATGATCATGTCTTTAAGTGTTGGGCTGTCGACGCACTCTTGTGGTGGCAATACTAGATAAATAATCCTGTTCCATTCTCGTTAGCCTTGGGCACATGCACATGCTGAAATGTCATGCACAGAAAATAATAACAACGCTTTCACAGAATAACAGCTGATTAGGAAAATAAAAAATTCCCACCGAACAACAAACAGGCTGAGCTAAAATGAATACATGAGAACAGAGCATTATCTGGGTCATACGGCACAGGCCAGAGGCCTAGGCTAAGCTAAAATATGTGTGCCTAAGCAAGACTCTAAAATGAACCCACAACACTCTCTTACCCAACGAACGGCTCACTGTATACAATTGTTCCTACTTTCCTTTCACCATTTGACTATTTTGACCATGAACTACACATCTCTTGCTAGGACCTGCCACTTGCCTTCACTCGCTGCTTTGTCCAACACACTATCCGGTTTCACCGTGACTTAACCACCTGCCAAACATCAGTATGTTTTATGCTGACCTTCCATGAACTGTGATGCTTGAATCTTCCCTTGCAATATTCAATATATTACATATATCTCGGACACTGTTTGACGAACCTTCATGAAATTTTCAGCAAAAAAAGTGGCTCCTATAACTTGCATCTTTGCTATGCACAGCTAATCACACCACATATTCTGTCATTGATGATATCCTGTATGGCATCGTTGATATCACTGGAACATTTGCAATAACATTATTGATTAGAAAACTGCGCATGGCAAGGGTGCGAGTTATAGGTACATTAGGGTGCAAGTTGTAGTCACTTGAAAGAACTCTATAACTGCTGAATTTCTATGGTTTTGGATATTAATGAGGTAGGTTGCAGATTGCGCCCATTTGGAGTGATAGCCATCACAGTGATAGCGGCCTGCTGGGATTAGCAGACCACCATGTCTTTGACTGCTTTTTAATAAAGTGTTTATTTCATTTTTAAAAGCAGCTAATTTTCCTTAAAGGAAAAAAAAGATGCATTTAAAAAAACTAGAAAAGGAAACGTTCATTTTGTCCACTGGACCACTGACTGCTCTCAAACAATAGTTTTGTATACATTCTTCAAGGGATCTCTTAGAGATCCCTTCACATTTGTGAATGTTTACCATTATGTTTTAGTAGCCGTAAAAAATGAATGTTTCGTGATTGTAATTTGATTGCTAAACATGAATAATACCACACTGCAACCGAATTGGTGTGTATTTGCAGTTCCATATTGCAAATTAGTAAAGTGTTACCGAATCACATATTTGGATTCATATATGGTGAGAACACATCAAAACAAACACAAATAGGGGGAAGAGACAGATACACTTGTTCAATGCCAGCAACAACACTACCGTTGGCATACACAACTCACAGGGAACAGCCCTATGAACTATTCCATGCACTACCAGTTACAATGCTAGGCACCAGCCCACAGGGCCATATGTACGAAAGCGTTTTCCCATGGACACAGAATGGGTAAAAACCTTTGCTACATCTGGCCCACAATGCCTAATGCCATCAGCTGCACACCTGAAATAAACATGGCCCTGACCAGTAGTAGATGCCCACTAAAACTATTGGGGTTGGAGTGGAGTGCTTCTGAACCTGCCCAACAAGGGACCTACCCTGCCATGTTCGCCCTGGCCTAGGGGCACCCACAGTCCACATCCCCACCCAGGTGAATTACTGAATCAGAATTTGTACTCACCCCCTTGTGGCTGCTGTGATGCCCTCAACCGCCCATCCAACTCCGGATAGGCCACTGCCAGGATGCAGAACATCAGGGGGGTCAGGGTACGATGGGCACCCCTTCCTCGTTGGGAAGCCAGCCCCAGCTGGGCCTCCGCCGTCTTCCTTGCCCAGCGGCTTAGGTCCTCCCACTGTTTGCGGCAGTGGGTGCTCCGCCTGTCAATGACCCCCAGGGACTGCATCTCCTTGGCGATGGCACGCCAAATACCCTTTTTCTAATGGGCGCTGACCTGCAGGAAAAAGACTGCAGAAAAGGGAATTAGTTAGCCATCGGACCGTCCCACTCATTCCCCACCATATCCCTCCCACCCCCTGACGAACATAAATTGACCACCATACATGCGGCACTCTGGTCAGGACGCCTCACCCCCTCTATATATGGCTTACATACACAGCACTCCATACATTCATGGCCCATGCATCATGCTCACAGTGTACTCACCTGTTTGTCTGGAGGACCGTAGAGTAACGTGTACTGGGGTACGACCCCATCCACCAGTCTCTCCAACTCCTCCACAGTGAAGGCAGAGGCCCTTTCCCCAGACACATGTGCCATTGTCTCTACCAGACACAGGTCACAGCTGCACTTGCAGCGTAGGTCCTCTCCTGTTGAAGGTCAGGTAGCAAGTGAGTGAATAGATAGAAAATGGCAGTCACGTCTACGGCGGTGCGTCCCGTCACCGCCGGCGTACATCGCTATTGGCTCCAGGAACCCATAGGGTCCAATGAAAACCTATGCGAAGTTGCGCGGCGGTCATCGACCACCTACCTCAACGGTGCATAACGCCAGCAGAATTACCTCATTTCCCCTTGTTCCTCCTCACAGGTCAGGCAGCCGCCATATCAGAGGGGCACAGGCCATGGCACCTAACTGCGTCACAGCAGACATTGGCACAGCAACTGACTCTCGGATTCACATACTGGTTGTGTAATGGAAGAAATTCATCATTATTGCTATTGATGTGTGATTATGACCCTCTGCTCACCGTTTTCCTCCTTAAGCTTCAACCGCTGAGGATGAATATGAGATGGGGACATCTTCCTGTGTACAGACCCCTGGTGGACCTTGCAACAATGGAGTACAGACACATTTTACTAACATACAGACTTGATCAGGCTACAATCCAAGAACTGTGTGCCCAATTGGAGCCAGACCTGATGTCAGCCCACAGGTATCTCCCCTCTAGTGCAGGTCCTGTCAGTGCTCCATTTCCTGGCAAGTGGTTACTTCCAAACAACAGTGGCCATGGCATCAGGGATGTCTCAGCCAATGTTCTCCAACGTGTTGACCAGAGTGTTGTCAGCCCTGCTTAAACACATGTGCAGCTACATTGTATTCCCCCAGGCGGAGGATCTGGCCACAGTGAAAGCTAACTTTTATGCCCTGGGACATATCCCCAACATCATTGGTGCCAGAGATGGTACACATGTTGCATTTGTACCCCACCCCCCGGAGAAATGAACAAGTGTTCAGGAATAGAAAAAGCTATCACTCTAAGAATGTGCAGATGATGTGTTTGGCGGACCAGTACATCTCCCATGTGAATGCCAAGTATCCTGGCTCTGTGCATGATGTCTTTATCTTATGGAATAACATCATCCCATATGTGATGGTCCAACTCCAGAAGCACCGGGTGTGGCTAATAGGTGAGCCCAAGGTCCCCACCCAGTATATGTTGGTGTCTGGGTACGGGGTTGTCCCCAAGGGTTAGAGTATGTCTGACAGTTGTCCCTCGATATTTGCAGGTGACTCTGGTTACCCCAACCTCTCATGGCTACTGACCCCAGTGAGGAATGCCAGGACAAGAGCAGAGGAATGATACAGTGAGACACATGGGCAAACAAGGAGGATAATTGAGAGGACCTTTGGCCTCTGAAGACCAGGTTCCGGTGCCTCCATCTGACAGGTGGATCCCTGTACTACTCATCCAAGAAGGTGTGCCAGGTCATCCTTGCATGTTTCATGTTGCACAACCTGGCCTTGAGATTCCAGGTGCCTTTTCTGCAGGAGGATGAGCCTGGAGATGGTCTTGTGGCAGCGGTGGAGCCTGTGGACAGTGAGGAAGAGGAGGCCGAGGAAGAAGATGTGGACAACAGAAGTAATATCATACAGCAGTACTTCCAGTGAAACACAGGTAACACACTGTAACTTCACTTTACTTTTAAGTTTTGTGGTGGACATTGTACATGGCAGCCTGATTTCCCTATGTCTATGGCCACTTACTGTACACTTTGGCCCTTTTTTAAGATCTCTGTGGCCCACTCTGGCTCCTGGTATGTTTACTTCTGTCCACTAAAGGTCATACCAATGTATATATAATTGTACATATGACTTGCAATGTTTTCAGAATGTTGTACTAATACATATTTCAATCATTTGACAGACTCAAGATTTGTATTTGTTCCAAGGGTGTTTATTTAGGTGCTCATATGTAGAGGGGGATCTGCAATGGGCTGGGGTGATGGTGGAGGAATGTCCAGTGAGAGTCCGGTCTCTTGGTATCACAGGTGCATTGTCCAATGGGGCATAGAAAGGGGAGTAATGGCAGTTCAAGGTGGACAGGGTGACAGAGTGTGACAGAAGGGTGACAATCAGGAGAGTCCTATTTCCTGGTGGGGTCTTGGCAATGTTCTTTGGCTTCTGCCTGGATCGCAGGGACCATTTGCAGGGTGGTTCTCCTTCTGCAGGGGGTGGGGTGCTGGTGGCCTGTTGGTCCTGTGGCAGGGCCTCCTGTCCACTAGCATCAGTGGAAGTGGAGGGCTGTTCTTCGGTGTGGCTAGTGTCAGGGGCCCGTTCTTGTGCCACTGCCTCCCTCATGGTGATTCCCATGTCAGCCAGGGCCCCTGCAATGGTGACCAGGATGGTGTAGATGTTTTATAGCTCCTTCCTGATCCTCAGGTACTGTTCCTCCTGCAGCCGCTGAGTCTCCTGCAACTTGTCCCGTATTTGGCCCATGGTCTCCTGGGAATGGTGGTAGGCTCCCAGGGTGTTGGTGAGTGCCTCGTGGAGAGTGGGTTCCCTGGGCCTGTCCTCCCCCTGTCGCACAGCAGTCGTCCCAGCTTCCCTTTTGTCCTGTGCCTCTGTCCCCTGAACAGTGTGCCCACTGCCTCTGACCCCAGGTCCCTGATCGTCCTATGTTTGTGGGGTTGCCTGGGGTCCCTGTAGTGGTAGACACACGGCTGATTGACGTGTCCTGGGGACAGTGGCATGGGCCCGCTGCATGGGTGCTGTGCTGGTGTTTCCTGAGGGGGGACTGCGGCAGGGTAACCGACTATCCAGATGTCCCTGATGGGCCAGGTTGGTCATCGTAATTCAGGTGTGCAGAGCTGCTGACATCACTGTGAGCCTCCTCTGGGGGGGGGACTGGATGTTGCTGGCAACTCCTCTCCGGTGACGTTGAGTAGGGGTCCTGTGGGGATGAAAATGCAGTGTTATTGTATCTGTGTGTGCCATCTTGTGCATGGATGTGTTTCCCTGTATGGTTGTGATCGCCCTGTCAGCTTTGACCTGTGTGAGTTGTGCTTGGTTTGGCTAAGTGATTGTCACTAGTGTGCATGCTGTGGTGATGGGTGTCCATGCAGATCTGTGATGGGTCCATGGATTGGTGTTACATGCAGGGCTTGGTTTTGGGATGGATGGGTTGTGATAGTGGGGTATGTGTGAGGTGGTGGAGTGATGGGGTGAGGGTAGGGGTAAGAGTTTGTGATGGCATGCAGGTAGGGTGGGGGATAGAGTAGTAAAGATATGACTTACCAGAGTCCAGTCCTCCTGCTACTCCTACGAGGCCCTCAGGATGCATTATTGCCAAGACTTGCTCCTCCCATGTTGCTAGTTGTGGAGGAGGAGGTGGGGGTCCACCACCAGTCCTCTGTACAGCTACCTGGTATCTTGCAACCATGGAATGCACCTTTCCCCGTAGGTCGTTCCACCTCTTCCTGATGTCATCCCTTGTTCTGGGGTACTGTCCCATGGCGTTGACCCTGTCCACGATTCTCCACCATAGCTCCATCTTCCTAGCAATGGACGTCTGCTGCACCTGTGAGCCAAATAGCTGTGGCTCTACCCGGATGATTTCCTCCACCATGACCCTTAGCTCCTCCTCTGAAAACCTGCGGTGTCTTTGGGGTACCATGGATGTGGTGTGAGTGATATGTGTGAGGATGTGTGGGGTGATCTGTGGGGTGATGTGGTGTGGTGTGTGCTGTGAGGTGCGTAGATGGTATATGGGTGATGGTGTTCTGTGGCTCAGATTTAGTGGTTGCTACTGGCTTGTGTCTCTCTCTGTTGGAAATCTTTTTTTTCGTTTAAAGGGTTGTGGGTAATGTGGGTGTGTGTTTTATAGTGGTCTGAGTGTATGGGTGTGTGTAGTTTGAATTGTCCAATGTGGTGGAGTTTTGTTAGTGTGTGTGTATTTTGAGCGCGGCGGTGTGTACCACCAATGGTTTACCGTGGTTGAAAGACCGCTGCAGTGATTTGTGGGTCCTGATACTGTGGGCGTATCCCTGTTGGCGTAACGGTGTGGGTTTTGGTACTGGCAATTTATCACTGACCTTTGGTCTGGCAGACTTGTGTGGGTGTCTGTATAGTGGCGGATTTCTCTGTGTGGGTCATAATACCCGTACCGGTATACCACCATGCTCACGGTATCTTGGTGGCCGTCAGCACGGCGGTAGGTGGAATTTACCACCAGGGTTGTAACGAGGGCCTATGACTGTTATGAAGACTCATTCAATGCTGCAAAAGACAATATTCAGTGTCCTGTCGTTCCAACATACTTGCAGATGTTGAAAGATGAGATTGAACAGGAAACCATTGCTGCTGAGATAGCCAGATAGAGTTCACAAAGCAGCCAAAGTTCCGGACCAGCAAGTCAAGACCCTTTTAGAGAACAGTTAATTAAAAATGAGGCAGCTTTACCTATGAATGAGATGGAAATCGACCTACAGCAGGCAAGAGAGGAAACTGTGGATTTTGAACAGATAGTGGAACAACTGAACAATGAACAAAGAGAAATTTACAGCAAAGTTAAAACTAAAACAGAACACAGATTTCTACACGAGAAAAAACTATGTGAATGTTCTACATATAAGCCAATATTACTGTACATTAGTGGACAGGCTGGCACTGATAAAAGTTTCCTTATTTACGTTCTCATCAGTTAGCTACAGAAGACTACAGATTCATATTTATCTTATATAGTAACAACACCAACAGGATTAGCTGCACATAACATTAAAGGAATTACTCTGCATCAGCTACTAATGCTACCTCTTGAACATCACAATAAACTGGAACACCAGACCTTATCTCGTGATGCTTGCCATGAGGTATCCAGAGTTTTGAAAAAAGTTAAGCTTCTAATCATTGATGAGGTGAGCATGGTATCAAACATAAGGCCTTATTACGAGTTTGGCAGTCAGACCGCCAGACCGCCATAGTGGCGGCTGCCAAAGGACCGTCATGTTGGTGATCTTCCAGACCACTGTATTATGAGTTACACAACCAGGCCCGCCAAAAAATCTGACCCTGCCACAACTCTGAAGGGTGGGAAATAGGTGGTCCTACTACCGGCACTGCCAGCCCGTCAACTAACCACCAAACCTATTACAACTCACAAATTGCGATGGTGGTCTTGCCATGGCGGTCCTCCAATGGCGGTGTGAACCGCGGTGGTTGGCAGTCACCACAATAATACAGATCTGCTTCCCTACAACAGCCTCAAACATCTTATGCCCCCAAGTCCAGGTTTTTGAGTCACACCCTGTCAACCCTGACAATGATGGACCTGGAAGTAGTAGAAGGGCCTGACTGCACCAAGGGCACAGGCATGTGGGTAGAGTGCGTGGGAGGGATGATGTGGCCCAGCAGCAAGAGGCTGCTGGTGATGCCCATGGTAAGGATACCATGAGCAAGGTATTGGGTGCCTACCAACTTTCCCAAGGCATGATGGGCTAGGTGCTGACCAAACTCAGGGAAATCAAGGAGCTACAGAGGGATTTCCATTGGGAGATGCAGAAACAGTGGGAGTCTCACAATTCCAACATGGACTCCCTAACAGGGGTGCTGAGGGAAATTAACAGTTCCCTGAGCAGGGATAGGCAACTACATCACTCCCTTTCCTTTGACACATCCACACCAGGCCCTTCAGCATTGCCAGCCACTGAAAGGGATGCCCTGCCAAGGGAAGAACCTACCTCAGACACCCTTGCCTCTGTAGTTACTGAGTCCTCCGCAAACAGGGACATTCAGACAAGCATCCAGGAGGTACGAGTGGCAAAACACCAACCACTGCCAGCAAGATACCAATTCCTGATGTCATTCCTTTGTGTGCCACAGGCTCACTCTGTTGGCTGTTCCTTAACCACTTTCCATTTTCCATGGTAGGGGGACACTGGACACTGAACACCAAATGTTGTGCACTCTATTGACTGCATTCACCATGACCGATCCCTTTACCTTACGCATGTTTTTCGAGCAAATATCACTATTGATTTTTGTTGCAATGTAAATGAACACCCCATCATTAAAACACTGCCTACTACCCCTTTTTTTATCCCTCTGGAATGTTAGCAAAGCCAGGCATGGTGCAATGTTACAAACCTGTTTCAATGTTGTGGCACAGGCACACTGGCCTGCAATGAAGAAACACATTGACAGCCACTAGCAGGTCATACAGGATAAATATCAACACAATATGAAGGTGGAAGGAATAGATTTCCCTGGACAACATGTTACAAGGCCACATGATCACATACATGAGAAAATTGAACTAACATGCAACAGGTCTATTGTGTAGTTCAACTTCCTGCTCTCCCACTATCCAGGCAGCCTTGGCATAGGACTCACACCCCAAATCTGTGACAAACAGTACCTGGATCAATCCAAGTCCACTCCACATGTCAGCAACCACCACCTGCCAATGAAACAGCTCTGGAATACCCACATGGAGATGGCATGGTAAAGAGACCTAGAAGGAATAACTGACATACAAGGAGTTTAGGCTGGTAAAGAAATGCATAAGACATAATCCTCATTTCAAACTTCAGTTGTTTCACTGTCAGTGAAACATGACTGGCCCAAGCAAAGAAGACCCTCTGGAGTCACATGTTCAAGTCTGATGTAGTCAGCAAACCTTGGTTGTATGACGCTTAGCATTATCATAATGGTCCTCAAAGTCCTGCAGGTGCTGTCAGTGTGAATTAATGGTTGAGGACAGGGTGCCTGTTGGATCATGACCCCCCTAATGACCTGCATTTGGCAGTGGCCTACCTACCTTGGATGGGCGTTTGAGGGCAGCACAGCAGCCACAAGAGGGTGAGTACATGACAAATTCATGTGGGATGTGTCATGTGCCATTGATCATTTGGGATCAAATTGGTGTAGGCGGGCCATGTGTTTCCAACTGGTGTACTCATCCTTTTGGAGCTGGGACCTAGGACTAAACTGTGGGGAACCCTCAGTGTAGTTGCGCAGCAGGGAGCACATATGGCTATGTTTAGTGTACGAATATTCTGCTTTACCTACTCTGGGGTGTTAGCTTCCACCAACAGATCACGCCTCTGAAATGTCGCAGTACAAAGGTAGGTAGGATGTAGCTCACTTTCCACTGCCATGTGTCTGGGGAAATGTATAGGTTGACATCTGCAACCCATGGACAGGTTTTTTCAATTGTACGTTGGGTGCTGGTGCCTCACAGCAGTCGGTGATGCTTGGTTGTCCATCAGCCCCCGTACAACCCCCAAAAGTACAGATTCCTTACCAAAGGCCATCCCTTCCAACTCCAAGGCCTCCCCTGCCCCCCTGCAAGCACCCATGCCCCTTCCCCACCAAGAAGAAGCCCACCCCTCCCAAGAAATCTTCCCCCTTCCAAACCAAAATTCCACTCCCGAACACAACCTCCCCTCCCCCAGATCATCCCTGTGGTGCCTGCCTGCCCCCTTGATGCCCCTACCTGTGGAGGTTACATGACAGTCAGGAGTTAAGTAGGGGCATAACACTGTCCCTTTTGGCCCTAAAATTTTGAACTGGCCTATGGCCCAAAACATTTATTTATAATGAAGTCAACCAGTTGTTGGTTTGTTGGATACACCTTTGTCCTGCATTTACTTCCCTATCTTTCTGTTGTTCCTGAGTGACATTGGTTCTGTGTCTGTAGATGTGTGTATTTGGGCTGCTTGCTGCTCCATGTGCTTTTTTAACAGTGTGTGAGCTTGTGTGCAGTGCTGTTGTCCGACAAGGGGAGGGTGTATGTTGTGTGATGGGTATGTGTATGTAGATTGACTGCTGGTGTAATGGCATTGTGTTGTGTTTGTTGTGGTATGTGTTTCTTCTAGTGTTGTGTGGTATGGCCATATATGGTGTAGGACTTGTCCCCCTCATATAGCTATTGTCTACATGTGGTGTGTGTGTGTTCTTGAGTTTTGTCAGTGCAGACATGGAAGGTGTTGAGTTGTGCTAGTTTGCCTTGTATGTGAGTGTAGGTGTGTCCATTTAGGTGAGTGTCCCTCGTAGCTGGTTTGTGTAGGGGTATGCCCCATGGAGTGTGTGTTTTGTGTGCTTCGTTGACTTGACCTTCTGCATATCGTGACTGTGCATGACAATTGGTACTTGTATTGCTTGTCACTGGGATTCAATTGGGGCAAACTCCTGTGCTCATGCTGTTTGTGGCCCTGTTCAAAATGATATGTGTCCTAGTCTAGCCTCCTTCCATGTATGTTCCTGATGCTCCCATCCCTGCTGTGCAAGTATTGTTGTGGTGGTGTGCTTTGTATCTTTTGTCTATTTGTCTCTGTGTGTTGTGCATGGCATTGTGCTATGTGTGCATGTGTGTGATGTATGTGTCAACTGTAGGCTTGTTTGATGGAGGTGTTGTGTGTGTGCCATGGCACATGGAAGTATATATGTGTTGTATATGTGGCCAGTCCCTTGCCAGTGTTGGGTGCGAGTATGTGGAATGTATTTGTATATGTGCAGTAGTTTTGTTGTTGTTGCTGTGTGTGTGAATGTAGTGTGGCCTTCTGCATTCCTGAGCCTGTGCTCTGTAGCTGTGCTTACATGTGCAGTATTGCAGTGCAGTGCAATGTGTGTGTGCTGGCTGAAGTGTGCACGTTGCGAATGTGTGGGTGTCGGTGTTGTAGTATGTGATCATATGTGTGTTGAATGTTAGGTGTAGCTGCTACCTGTGGCACCACACCCATGTTGTGTTTGCTAGCAGTATATATTTAAATATCAAAAATCCAGGTTGGTCTGGGTACTTACGGTTTCTGTTGTCCACTTTGGTGTTGATTTTGTTGTCTTTCAGCAAGCAAGGACGGTGGCATGAAGTTTAGGAATGCTTCAATGGCAGCTCCGGACATGAATGGCTGTCTGAAGATGAGTTTCTCCCTTTATATTGTCTGTTTCTGCCACCTGATGCATGGTGGCTGGACTGCCAGGGTCACATTGGTGATGTGCAACCTCATAATAATTGAGGCGGAAACAGGGTCTCCAGTAAACCGCAGTGGTCTGTGTTGCCTGGCAGTGGTGGCAGACCGCTAGAGGTCTTCCATTTGTTCCACCACCAAACTCATTATTCAGCCGCCCCTCCCACCAGCTCCTTAGTGGTTGGACTGCCACTGCAAACAATGCGCTCCTCAGACAGCCAAAATCATAATCAGCCCCAAAAGCTGGCTTTCATACATTTAAAAATGCATCAGATTTTAAGGACAAGCTATGATGTACTCTTTGGAGGAAAACATGTAATTGTCTTTGGTGACATACTCCAACTTACCCCTGTAAAAGGACAATCTGTTTTCAAAACACTTTTACATAATGAAACAAGGAATTCCCTAGGAACTATTGGCAATGTAAATATTTGGTTATACTTTAAAGACAAAGAATACATAAAATTAATGCGGCAAGCCTCTTATAGGGAAAATGGAGACATACTGAAAGACATTAAAGTGGGAGTCATGACAAAACAGGAGAAAGGTGCTTTGAAATTTGCCTAATCAAGAGTTTATTCCCATCTGACATTAATGTACCAAAAGCAATTCATTCATAAAGAATCTATAGTTTGTTTGTTTAATGCCAACTCACATTTTAATGAGAAATCACTACAACTGGAACAAGAAAATATTTTGGTAATTACAGCTATTGATAAAATGGGACACCAGGGAGTTGCAATGCCACTCACAAATAAACTACAAGCAAAATTGGATTCTTAGGACAAATCAGTATCCAAAACAGCAGGATTAGAAAAGCGTTTACGTCTCTGAAAAATAGTCTAGTTATTTTAAGACCCAATTTAAATCTTGAGGAAAGCTTAGAAAATGGTGCAACTGGTAAAGCTATTGATTTCTTTAATTTTCCACATATGGATGAGGTAGAATATTTGGCCATAAAATTTGATAGATGATGTGAAGAAGATTGGCCGGTGTGTTGGGCTGGATTTTCTTGTAAAAGATATGTATACGACGGCAACAGTTTCGTCTGTCTTCAGTATATGTTGTAACTATCCATAAGTCACAAGGTTTAAGTGTAGATGCGGCTTTGGTTAATGTTTAAAGTTATGTATTCAAAGAAGGAACGTCATATAGAGCAATGTTGCAAATTAGAACCTTGTCTGGTTTGTGTTTTATTGACTTTGATGGGACCAAAGTTAGTGCTGATGTAAGCTGTATGTGTGAGTACAATCAATTAAGAACTCTATATGTTCCTCATTTAGGCTAGTACCCTGTTAAAGAGAAATGGAAACTCTGCCCAAAGCGGAAGACGACGAAACACTCTACAGACCCTCAAGAAAAGGAAGGACAAAAGAACAACACAAGGAGTACTAAAAACAGAAAACTGGAAAAAGATGGTGAAATTGTACTTTAACAAGTGGAAAACAGTTCATGTGTCAACTGCTATGCGAATGTTGTTCTCAACGTACAGTTTACCCTATGTAGTAATCCAAATAGAACACAATTGGAGAAGAGAATGTGTTCTGCACTATATCTTTTACTGTAACATTTAATATTTGACAGAACTGTACTACATTCTGCTTCAGAGTTTCAAGACTTTTTAGATACATGTACAGGATCGAATCCATAATGTTTACTCTCAACATTCAGCAACATGCACAATAACTTATTATGGTCATCCTTAGAGTCTTGGAACAAGAACAAGTAAATATTGATGATCTATTTGAACTCAGTTACATAATGAACCATGATTCTGAAAACTGCTCTTTTACGTCTAGCACTCAAATCAATTCTGAATGATTTCTTTACTTACCGTTACCATATTCTAAAACTGTGCCTTTTGATAAATTGTACAAAAATGCCAACCAAAATATGACCTTCCAAACTGCAGATCAGACATTATGTTTACATTGGTTCTACAGAGAACAGGAAAATATCTTATACTAATGCTACAACAATGAAGACCAAATGGTTCCAAATTGGTAACTCAATTTATGAACTTCAAAGCTGGACCAATATCATTCTCAGGAATAATCTTTACTGCTTTGGCTATCATTTTCCATGAAGGTGTTAAAGCAACCTCTGGATACTACACTGCATATTTAAAAAGACAAAACTGGATGGACAGAACACAATGACATCAACCCAATTACAAATTAAAACTCCCCTTCAAAGTACCAAACTCATATCTTTTTTCTTCAAGCAAAGTTCAGAGAAGCATTTACAGTGTTTCCTCTATGTGGTTCATATGTTTTTAGGCAGTGCACAACCTATTAAGTGTGATGATCCTCAAATGTAAAGAACCCTTTTAATGTTTCAGAAAGAAGTTAATTAATCATGTCTACACAACACTCTTAATTTAAAGTTTGAAACTGGAAGTCCATACTCTAATTACAGCAGCTCTAAATTGAAACGATAAAATCCCTTTTGTTTCTCCCACCAAAAGTCTATATTTTAATTGATAAAGAAAACACTTCTGTGTGGTATTTTGTATACATCGATTATCAGCAGTTTAGACATCATTTGGCCTACCAGGTATGATGTTTTCAAAAGGATCTCTAAAATTCAAGAGTGCTTTACATTTATCTCTAATACTGTACAACATATACTCATATAATATATATTTTTTAAATAGGCTTGTTCAGATTTCTATAGTAACTCTAGAGAAAGCCACTGATTAACCCCTTCGCTGCCAGGCCTTTTCCCCCTCCTGTGCCAGGCCTTTTTTTGCCTATTTGGGGCAGTTCGCGCTTAGGCCCACATAACTTTTTGTCCACATAAGCTAACCAAGACAAATTTGCGTCCTTTTTTTCCAACATCCTAGGGATTCTAGAGGTACCCAGACTTTGTGGGTTCCCTTGAAGGAGGCCAAGAAATTGGCCAAAATACAGTGAAAATTTCGTTTTTTTCAAAAAAATTGGAAAAAGTGGCTGCAGAAGAAGGCTTGTGGATTTCCCCCTGAAAATGGCATCAACAAAGGGTTTGCAGTGCTAAACTCAACAGCTTCCTAGCTTTCAGGAACAGGCAGACTTGAATCAGAAAACCCAATTTTTCAACACAATTTTGGCATTTTACTGGGGCATACCCCATTTTTGAATTTTTTTGTGCTTTCAGCCTCCTTCCAGTCAGTGACAGGAATGGGCATGAAACCAATGCTGGATCCCAGAAACCTAACCAATTCTGAAAAGTAGACAAAATTGTGAATTCAGCAAGGGGTAATTTGTGTAGATCCTACAAGGGTTTCCTACAGAAAATAACAGCTGAAAAAGAAAAATATTGAAATTGAGGTGAGAAAACCATCAATTTTTCTCTACGTTTTACTCTGTAATTTTTCCCTGCAATGTCAGATTATGGAAAGCAATATACCGTTACGTCTGCTGGACTCCTCTGGTTGCGGGGATATATAGGGCTTGTAGGTTCATCAAGAACCAGAGGAACCCAGAGCCAATAAATGAGCTGCACCCTGCAGTGCGTTTTCATTCTATACCGGGTATACAGCTATTCATTTGCTGAAATATAAAGAGTAAAAAATTGCTATCAAGAAGACCTTTGCATTTCCAAAAAGGGCACAAGATAAGGTGCTGAGGAGCAGTGGTTATTTGCACATCTCTGAATTCCGGGGTGACCATACTAGCATGTGAATTATAGGGAATTTCTCAAATAGATGTCTTTTTTACACACTCTCCTATATTTGGAAGGAAAAAATGTAGAGAAAGACAAGGGGCAATAGCACTTGTTTTGCTAATCTATGTTCCCCCAAGTCTCCCGATAAAAATGATACCTCACTTGTGTGGGTAGGCCTAGCGGCCGCGACAGGAAACGCCCCAAAACACAACGTGGACACATCCCATTTTTTTGAAGGAAAACAGAGGTGTTTTTTGCGAAGTGCCTACCTGTAGATTTTGGCCTCTAGCTCAGCCGGCACCCAGGGAAACCTACCAAACCTGTGCATTTCTGAAAACTAGAGACCTAGGGGAATCCAAGGAGGGGTGACTTGTGGGGCTCGGACCAGGTTCTGTTACCCAGAATCCTTTGCAAACCTCAAAATTTGGCTAAAAAAACACATGTTACTCACATTTCTGTGGCAGAAAGTTCTGGAATCTGAGAGGGGCCACAAATTTCCTTCCACCCACCGTGCCCCCAAGTCTCCCGATAAAAATGATACCTCACTTGCGTGGATAGGCCTAGCGCCCGCGACAGGAAACACCCAGAAGCGCAACGTGGACACATCCAAAATTTTGGAAGAAAACAGAGGTGTTTTTGCGAAGTGCCTACCTGTAGATTTTGGCCTCTAGCTCAGCCGGCACCTAGGGAAACCTACCAAACCTGTGCATTTCTGAAAACTAGAGACCTAGGGGAATCCAAGATGGGGTGACTTGCGGGGCTCGGACCAGGTTCTGTTACCCAGAATCCTTTGCAAACCTCAAAATGTGGCTAAAAAAACACATGTTCCTTACATTTCTGTGGCAGAAAGTTCTGGAATCTGAGAGGAGCCACAAATTTCCTTCCACCCAGCGTTCCCCCAACTCTCCCGATAAAAATGATACCTCACTTGCGTGGGTAGGCCTAGCGCCCGCGACAGGAAACACCCCAAAGCGCAACGTGGACACATCCAAAATTTTGGAAGAAAACAGAGGTGTTTTTTGCGAAGTGCCTACCTGTAGATTTTGGCCTCTAGCTCAGCCGGCAACCAGGGAAACCTACCAAACCTGTACATTTCTGAAAACTAGAGACCTAGGGGAATCCAAGATGGGGTGACTTGCGGGGCTCGGACCAGGTTCTGTTACCCAGAATCCTTTGCAAACCTCAAAATGTGGCTAAAAAAACACATGTTCCTCACATTTCTGTGGCAGAAAGTTGTGGAATCTGAGAGGAGCCACAAATTTCCTTCCACCCAGCGTTCCCCCAAGTCTCCCGATAAAAATGATACCTCACTTGCGTGTGTAGGCCTAGCGCCCGCGACAGGAAACACCCCAAAGCGCAACGTGGACACATCCTAAATTTGGGAAAAAAACAGAGGTGTTTTTTGCGAAGTGCCTACCTGTAGATTTTGGCCTCTAGCTCAGCCGGAACCCAGGGAAACCTACCAAACCTGTGCATTTCTGAAAACTAGAGACCTAGGGGAATCCAAGGAGGGGTGACTTGCGGGGCTCGGACCAGGTTCTGTTACCCAGAATCCTTTGCAAACCTCAAAATTTGGCTAAAAAAACACATGTTCCTCACATTTCTGTGGCCGAAAGTTCTGGAATCTGAGAGGAGCAACAAATTGCCTTCCACCCAGCGTTCCCCCAAGTCTCCCGATAGAAATGATACCTCACTTGCGTGGGTAGGCCTAGCGCCCGCGACAGGAAACACCCCAAAGCGCAACGTGGACACATCCTAAATTTTGGAAGAAAACAGAGGTGTTTTTTGCGAAGTGCCTACCTGTAGATTTTGGCCTCTAGCTCAGCCGGCACCTAGGGAAACCTACCAAACCTGTGCATTTCTGAAAACTAGAGACCTAGGGGAATCCAAGGAGGGGTGACTTGCGCGGCTCGGACCAGGTTCTGTTACCCAGAATCCTTTGCAAACCTCAAAATTTGGCTAAAAAAACACATGTTCCTCACATTTCTGTGGCAGAAAGTTCTGGAATCTGAGAGGAGCCACAAATTTCCTTCCACCCAGCGTTCCCCCAACTCTCCCGATAAAAATGATACCTCACTTGCGTGGGAAGGCATAGCGCCCGAGACAGGAAACACCCCAAAGCGCAACGTGGACACATCCTAAATTTTGGAAAAAAACAGAGGTGTTTTTTGCGAAGTGCCTAATTGTAGATTTTGGCCTCTAGCTCAGCCGGCACCTAGGGAAACCTACCAAACCTGTGCATTTCTGAAAACTAGAGACCTAGGGGAATCCAAGGAGGGGTGACTTGCGGGGCTCGGACCAGGTTCTGTTACCCAGAATCCTTTGCAAACCTCAAAACATGGCTAAAAAAACACATGTTCCTCACATTTCTATGGCAGAAAGTTCGGGAATCTGAGAGGAGCCACAAATTTCCTTCCACCCAGCGTTCCCCCAACTCTCCCGATAAAAATGATACCTCACTTGCGTGGGTAGGCCTAGCGCCCGCGACAGGAAACACCCCAAAGCGCAACGTGGACACATCCTAAATTTTGGAAAAAAACAGAGGTGTTTTTTGCGAAGTGCCTACCTGTAGATTTTGGCCTCTAGCTCAGCCGGCACCTAGGGAAACCTACCCAACCTGTGCATTTCTAAAAACTAGAGACCTAGGGTAATCCAAGGAGGGGTGACTTGCGGGGCTCGGACCAGGTTCTGTTACCCAGAATCCTTTGCAAACCTCAAAATTTGGCTAAAAAAACACATGTTCCTCACATTTCTGTGGCAGAAAGTTCTGGAATCTGAGAGGAGCCACAAATTTCCTTCCACCCAGTGTTCCCCCAAGTCTCCCGATAAAAATGATACCTCACTTGCGTGGGTAGGCCTACCGCCCGCGACAGGAAACACCCCAAAGCGCAACGTGGACACATCCTAAATTTTAGAAAAAAACAGAGGTGTTTTTTGCGAAGTGCCTACCTGTAGATTTTGGCCTCTAGCTCAGCCGGCACCTAGGGAAACCTACCAAACCTGTGCATTTCTGAAAACTAGAGACCTAGGGGAATCCAAGGAGGGGTGACTTGCGGGGCTCGGACCAGGTTCTGTTACCCAGAATCCTTTGCAAACCTCAAAATTTGGCTAAAAAAACACATGTTCCTCACATTTCTGTGGCAGAAAGTTCTGGAATCTGAGAGGAGCCACAAATTTCCTTCCACCCAGCGTTCCCCCAAGTCTCCCGATAAAAATGATACCTCACTTGCGTGGGTAGGCCTAGCGCCCGCGACAGGAAACACCCCAAAGCGCAACGTGGACACATCCTAAATTTTGGAAAAAAACAGAGGTGTTTTTTGCGAAGTGCCTACCTGTAGATTTTGGCCTCTAGCTCAGCCGGCACCTAGGGAAACCTACCAAACCTGTGCATTTCTGAAAACTAGAGACCTAGGGGAATCCAAGGAGGGGTGACTTGCGCGGCTCGGACCAGGTTCTGTTACCCAGAATCCTTTGCAAACCTCAAAATTTGGCTAAAAAAACACATGTTCCTCACATTTCTGTGGCAGAAAGTTCTGGAATCTGAGAGGAGCCACAAATTTCCTTCCACCCAGCGTTCCCCCAACTCTCCCGATAAAAATGATACCTCACTTGCGTGGGTAGGCATAGCGCCCGAGACAGGAAACACCCCAAAGCGCAACGTGGACACATCCTAAATTTTGGAAAAAAACAGAGGTGTTTTTTGCGAAGTGCCTAATTGTAGATTTTGGCCTCTAGCTCAGCCGGCACCTAGGGAAACCTACCAAACCTGTGCATTTCTGAAAACTAGAGACCTAGGGGAATCCAAGGAGGGGTGACTTGCGGGGCTCGGACCAGGTTCTGTTACCCAGAATCCTTTGCAAACCTCAAAACATGGCTAAAAAAACACATGTTCCTCACATTTCTATGGCAGAAAGTTCGGGAATCTGAGAGGAGCCACAAATTTCCTTCCACCCAGCGTTCCCCCAACTCTCCCGATAAAAATGATACCTCACTTGCGTGGGTAGGCCTAGCGCCCGCGACAGGAAACACCCCAAAGCGCAACGTGGACACATCCTAAATTTTGGAAAAAAACAGAGGTGTTTTTTGCGAAGTGCCTACCTGTAGATTTTGGCCTCTAGCTCAGCCGGCACCTAGGGAAACCTACCCAACCTGTGCATTTCTAAAAACTAGAGACCTAGGGTAATCCAAGGAGGGGTGACTTGCGGGGCTCGGACCAGGTTCTGTTACCCAGAATCCTTTGCAAACCTCAAAATTTGGCTAAAAAAACACATGTTCCTCACATTTCTGTGGCAGAAAGTTCTGGAATCTGAGAGGAGCCACAAATTTCCTTCCACCCAGTGTTCCCCCAAGTCTCCCGATAAAAATGATACCTCACTTGCGTGGGTAGGCCTACCGCCCGCGACAGGAAACACCCCAAAGCGCAACGTGGACACATCCTAAATTTTAGAAAAAAACAGAGGTGTTTTTTGCGAAGTGCCTACCTGTAGATTTTGGCCTCTAGCTCAGCCGGCACCTAGGGAAACCTACCAAACCTGTGCATTTCTGAAAACTAGAGACCTAGGGGAATCCAAGGAGGGGTGACTTGCGGGGCTCGGACCAGGTTCTGTTACCCAGAATCCTTTGCAAACCTCAAAATTTGGCTAAAAAAACACATGTTCCTCACATTTCTGTGGCAGAAAGTTCTGGAATCTGAGAGGAGCCACAAATTTCCTTCCACCCAGCGTTCCCCCAAGTCTCCCGATAAAAATGATACCTCACTTGCGTGGGTAGGCCTAGCGCCCGCGACAGGAAACACCCCAAAGCGCAACGTGGACACATCCTAAATTTTGGAAAAAAACAGAGGTGTTTTTTGCGAAGTGCCTACCTGTAGATTTTGGCCTCTAGCTCAGCCGGCACCTAGGGAAACCTACCAAACCTGTGCATTTCTAAAAACTAGAGACCTAGGGTAATCCAAGGAGGGGTGACTTGCGGGGCTCGGACCAGGTTCTGTTACCCAGAATCCTTTGCAAACCTCAAAATTTGGCTAAAAAAACACATGTTCCTCACATTTCTGTGGCAGAAAGTTCTGGAATCTGAGAGGAGCCACAAATTTCCTTCCACCCAGCGTTCCCCCAAGTCTCCCGATAAAAATGATACCTCACTTGCGTGGGTAGGCCTACCGCCCGCGACAGGAAACACCCCAAAGCGCAACGTGGACACATCCTAAATTTTAGAAAAAAACAGAGGTGTTTTTTGCGAAGTGCCTACCTGTAGATTTTGGCCTCTAGCTCAGCCGGCACCTAGGGAAACCTACCAAACCTGTGCATTTCTGAAAACTAGAGACCTAGGGGAATCCAAGGAGGGGTGACTTGCGGGGCTCGGACCAGGTTCTGTTACCCAGAATCCTTTGCAAACCTCAAAATTTGGCTAAAAAAACACATGTTCCTCACATTTCTGTGGCAGAAAGTTCTGGAATCTGAGAGGAGCAACAAATTGCCTTCCACCCAGCGTTCCCCCAAGTCTCCCGATAAAAATGATACCTCACTTGCGTGGGTAGGCCTAGCGCCCGCGACAGGAAACACCCCAAAGCGCAACGTGGACACATCCAAAATTTTGGAAGAAAACAGAGGTGTTTTTTGCGAAGTGCGTACCTGTAGATTTTGGCCTCTAGCTCAGCCGGCACCCAGGGAAACCTACCAAACCTGTGCATTTCTGAAAACTAGAGACCTAGGGGAATCCAAGATGGGGTGACTTGAGGGGCTCGGACCAGGTTCTGTTACCCAGAATCCTTTGCAAACCTCAAAATTTGGCTAAAAAAACACATGTTCCTCACATTTCTGTGGCAGAAAGTTCTGGAATCTGAGAGGAGCCACAAATTTCCTTCCACCCAGCGTTCCCCCAAGTCTCCCGATAAAAATGATACCTCACTTGCGTGGGTAGGCCTAGCGCCCGCGACAGGAAACACCCCAAAGCGCAACGTGGACACATCCAAAATTTTGGAAGAAAACAGAGGTGTTTTTTGCGAAGTGCCTACCTGTAGATTTTGGCCTCTAGCTCAGCCGGCACCCAGGGAAACCTACCAAACCTGTGCATTTCTGAAAACTAGAGACCTAGGGGAATCCAAGATGGGGTGACTTGCGGGGCTCGGACCAGGTTCTGTTACCCAGAATCCTTTGCAAACCTCAAAATGTGGCTAAAAAAACACATGTTCCTCACATTTCTGTGGCAGAAATTTCTGGAATCTGAGAGGAGCCACAAATTTCCTTCCACCCAGCGTTCCCCCAACTCTCTCGATAAAAATGATACCTAACTTGCGTGGGTAGGCCTAGCGCCCGCGACAGGAAACACCCCAAAGCGCAACGTGGACACATCCTAAATTTTGGAAAAAAACAGAGGTGTTTTTAGCGAAGTGCCTACCTGTAGATTTTGGCCTCTAGCTCAGCCGGCACCTAGGGAAACCTACCAAACCTGTGCATTTCTGAAAACTAGAGACCTAGGGGAATCCAAGGAGGGGTGACTTGCGGGGCTCGGACCAGGTTCTGTTACCCAGAATCCTTTGCAAACCTCAAAATCTGGCTAAAAAAACACATGTTCCTCACATTTCTGTGGCAGAAAGTTCTGGAATCTGAGAGGAGCAACAAATTGCCTTCCACCCAGCGTTCCCCCAAGTCTCCCGATAAAAATGATACCTCACTTGCGTGGGTAGGCCTAGCGCCCGCGACAGGAAACACCCCAAAGCGCAACGTGGACACATCCTAAATTTGGGAAAAAAACAGAGGTGTTTTTTGCGAAGTGCCTACCTGTAGATTTTGGCCTCTAGCTCAGCCGGAACCCAGGGAAACCTACCAAACCTGTGCATTTCTGAAAACTAGAGACCTAGGGGAATCCAAGGAGGGGTGACTTGCGGGGCTCGGACCAGGTTCTGTTACCCAGAATCCTTTGCAAACCTCAAAATTTGGCTAAAAAAACACATGTTCCTCACATTTCTGTGGCAGAAAGTTCTGGAATCTGAGAGGAGCCACAAATTTCCTTCCACCCAGCGTTCCCCCAAGTCTCCCGATAAAAATGATACCTCACTTGCGTGGGTAGGCCTAGCGCCCGCGACAGGAAACACCCCAAAGCGCAACGTGGACACATCCTAAATTTTGGAAAAAAACAGAGGTGTTTTTTGCGAAGTGCCTACCTGTAGATTTTGGCCTCTAGCTCAGCCGGCACCTAGGGAAACCTACCAAACCTGTGCATTTCTAAAAACTAGAGACCTAGGGTAATCCAAGGAGGGGTGACTTGCGGGGCTCGGACCAGGTTCTGTTACCCAGAATCCTTTGCAAACCTCAAAATTTGGCTAAAAAAACACATGTTCCTCACATTTCTGTGGCAGAAAGTTCTGGAATCTGAGAGGAGCCACAAATTTCCTTCCACCCAGCGTTCCCCCAAGTCTCCCGATAAAAATGATACCTCACTTGCGTGGGTAGGCCTACCGCCCGCGACAGGAAACACCCCAAAGCGCAACGTGGACACATCCTAAATTTTAGAAAAAAACAGAGGTGTTTTTTGCGAAGTGCCTACCTGTAGATTTTGGCCTCTAGCTCAGCCGGCTACCAAACCTGTGCATTTCTGAAAACTAGAGACCTAGGGGAATCCAAGGAGGGGTGACTTGCGGGGCTCGGACCAGGTTCTGTTACCCAGAATCCTTTGCAAACCTCAAAATTTGGCTAAAAAAAACACATGTTCCTCACATTTCTGTGGCAGAAAGTTCTGGAATCTGAGAGGAGCCACAAATTTCCTTCCACCCAGCGTTCCCCCAAGTCTCCCGATAAAAATGATACCTCACTTGCGTGGGTAGGCCTAGCGCCCGCGACAGGAAACACCCCAAAGCGCAACGTGGACACATCCTAAATTTTGGAAAAAAACAGAGGTGTTTTTTGCGAAGTGCCTACCTGTAGATTTTGGCCTCTAGCTCAGCCGGCACCTAGGGAAACCTACCAAACCTGTGCATTTCTGAAAACTAGAGACCTAGGGGAATCCAAGGAGGGGTGACTTGCGGGGCTCGGACCAGGTTCTGTTACCCAGAATCCTTTGCAAACCTCAAAATTTGGCTAAAAAAACACATGTTCCTCACATTTCTGTGGCAGAAAGTTCTGGAATCTGAGAGGAGCAACAAATTGCCTTCCACCCAGCGTTCCCCCAAGTCTCCCGATAAAAATGATACCTCACTTGCGTGGGTAGGCCTAGCGCCCGCGACAGGAAAACACCCCAAAGCGCAACGTGGACACATCCAAAATTTTGGAAGAAAACAGAGGTGTTTTTTGCGAAGTGCGTACCTGTAGATTTTGGCCTCTAGCTCAGCCGGCACCCAGGGAAACCTACCAAACCTGTGCATTTCTGAAAACTAGAGACCTAGGGGAATCCAAGATGGGGTGACTTGCGGGGCTCGGACCAGGTTCTGTTACCCAGAATCCTTTGCAAACCTCAAAATTTGGCTAAAAAAAACACATGTTCCTCACATTTCTGTGGCAGAAAGTTCTGGAATCTGAGAGGAGCCACAAATTTCCTTCCACCCAGCGTTCCCCCAAGTCTCCCGATAAAAATGATACCTCACTTGCGTGGGTAGGCCCTACCGCCCGCGACAGGAAACACCCCAAAGCGCAACGTGGGACACATCCTAAATTTTAGAAAAAAAACAGAGGTGTTTTTTGCGAAGTGCCTACCTGTAGATTTTGGCCTCTAGCTCAGCCGGCACCTAGGGAAACCTACCAAACCTGTGCATTTCTGAAAACTAGAGACCTAGGGGAATCCAAGGAGGGGTGACTTGCGGGGCTCGGACCAGGTTCTGTTACCCAGAATCCTTTGCAAACCTCAAAATTTGGCTAAAAAAACACATGTTCCTCACATTTCTGTGGCAGAAAGTTCTGGAATCTGAGAGGAGCCACAAATTTCCTTCCACCCAGCGTTCCCCCAAGTCTCCCGATAAAAATGATACCTCACTTGCGTGGGTAGGCCTAGCGCCCGCGACAGGAAAACACCCCAAAGCGCAACGTGGACACATCCTAAATTTTGGAAAAAAACAGAGGAGTTTTTTTGCGAAGTGCCTACCTGTAGATTTTGGCCTCTAGCTCAGCCGGCACCTAGGGAAACCTACCAAACCTGTGCATTTCTGAAAACTAGAGACCTAGGGGAATCCAAGGAGGGGGTGACTTGCGGGGCTCGGACCAGGTTCTGTTACCCAGAATCCTTTGCAAACCTCAAAATTTGGCTAAAAAAACACATGTTCCTCACATTTCTGTGGCAGAAAGTTCTGGAATCTGAGAGGAGCAACAAATTGCCTTCCACCCAGCGTTCCCCCAAGTCTCCCGATAAAAATGATACCTCACTTGCGTGGGTAGGCCTAGCGCCCGCGACAGGAAACACCCCAAAGCGCAACGTGGACACATCCAAAATTTTGGAAGAAAACAGAGGTGTTTTTTGCGAAGTGCGTACCTGTAGATTTTGGCCTCTAGCTCAGCCGGCACCCAGGGAAAACCTACCAAACCTGTGCATTTCTGAAAACTAGAGACCTAGGGGGAATCCAAGATGGGGTGACTTGCGGGGCTCGGACCAGGTTCTGTTACCCAGAATCCTTTGCAAACCTCAAAATGTGGCTAAAAAAAACACATGTTCCTCACATTTCTGTGGCAGAAAGTTCTGGAATCTGAGAGGAGCCACAAATTTCCTTCCACCCAGCGTTCCCCCAAGTCTCCCGATAAAAATGATACCTCACTTGCGTGGGTAGGCCTAGCGCCCGCGACAGGAAACACCCCAAAGCGCAACGTGGGACACATCCAAAATTTTGGAAGAAAACAGAGGTGTTTTTTGCGAAGTGCCTACCTGTAGATTTTGGCCTCTAGCTCAGCCGGCACCCAGGGAAACCTACCAAACCTGTGCATTTCTGAAAACTAGAGACCTAGGGGAATCCAAGATGGGGGTGACTTGCGGGGCTCGGACCAGGTTCTGTTACCCAGAATCCTTTGCAAACCTCAAAATGTGGCTAAAAAAACACATGTTCCTCACATTTCTGTGGCAGAAATTTCTGGAATCTGAGAGGAGCCACAAATTTCCTTCCACCCAGCGTTCCCCCAACTCTCTCGATAAAAATGATACCTAACTTGCGTGGGTAGGGCCTAGCGCCCGCGACAGGAAACACCCCAAAGCGCAACGTGGACACATCCTAAATTTTGGAAAAAAACAGAGGTGTTTTTAGCGAAGTGCCTACCTGTAGATTTTGGCCTCTAGCTCAGCCGGCACCTAGGGAAACCTACCAAACCTGTGCATTTCTGAAAACTAGAGACCTAGGGGAATCCAAGGAGGGGTGACTTGCGGGGCTCGGACCAGGTTCTGTTACCCAGAATCCTTTGCAAACCTCAAAATCTGGCTAAAAAAACACATGTTCCTCACATTTCTGTGGCAGAAAGTTCTGGAATCTGAGAGGAGCAACAAATTGCCTTCCACCCAGCGTTCCCCCAAGTCTCCCGATAAAAATTGATACCTCACTTGCGTGGGTAGGCCTAGCGCCCGCGACAGGAAACACCCCAAAGCGCAACGTGGACACATCCAAAATTTTGGAAGAAAACAGAGGTGTTTTTTGCGAAGTGCCTACCTGTAGATTTTGGCCTCTAGCTCAGCCGGCACCCAGGGATACCTACCAAACCTGTGCATTTCTGAAAACTAGAGACCTAGGGGAATCCAAGGAGGGGTGACTTGCGGGGCTCGGACCAGGTTCTGTTACCCAGAATCCTTTGCAAACCTCAAAATCTGGCTAAAAAAACACATGTTCCTCACATTTCTGTGGCAGAAAGTTCTGGAATCTGAGAGGAGCAACAAATTGCCTTCCACCCAGCGTTCCCCCAAGTCTCCCGATAAAAATGATACCTCACTTGCGTGGGTAGGCCTAGCGCCCGCGACAGGAAACACCCCAAAGCGCAACGTGGACACATCCAAAATTTTGGAAGAAAACAGAGGTGTTTTTTGCGAAGTGCCTACCTGTAGATTTTGGCCTCTAGCTCAGCCGGCACCCAGGGAAACCTACCAAACCTGTGCATTTCTGAAAACTAGAGACCTAGGGGAATCCAAGATGGGGTGACTTGCGGGGCTCGGACCAGGTTCTGTTACCCAGAATCCTTTGCAAACCTCAAAATTTGGCTAAAAAAAACACATGTTCCTCACATTTCTGTGGCAGAAAGTTCTGGAATCTGAGAGGAGCCACAAATTTCCTTCCACCCAGCGTTCCCCCAACTCTCCCGATAAAAATGATACCTCACTTGCGTGGGTAGGCCTAGCGCCCGCGACAGGAAACACCCCAAAGCGCAACGTGGACACATCCTAAATTTTGGAAAAAAACAGAGGTGTTTTTTGCGAAGTGCCTACCTGTACATTTTGGCCTCTAGCTCAGCCGGCACCTAGGGAAACCTACCAAACCTGTGCATTTCTGAAAACTAGAGACCTAGGGGAATCCAAGGAGGGGTGACTTGCGGGGCTCGGACCAAGTTCTGTTACCCAGAATCCTTTGCAAACCTCAAAATTTGGCTAAAAAAACACATGTTCCTCACATTTCTGTGGCAGAAAGTTCTGGAATCTGAGAGGAGCAACAAATTGCCTTCCACCCAGCGTTCACCCAAGTCTCCCGATAAAAATGATACCTCACTTGCGTGGGTAGGCCTAGCGCCCGCGACAGGAAACACCCCAAAGCGCAACGTGGACACATCCAAAATTTTGGAAGAAAACAGAGGTGTTTTTTGCAAAGTGCCTACCTGTAGATTTTGGCCTCTAGCTCAGCCGGCACCCAGGGAAACCTACCAAACCTGTGCATTTCTGAAAACTAGAGACCTAAGGGAATCCAAGAAGGGGTGACTTGCGGGGCTCGGACCAGGTTCTGTTACCCAGAATCCTTTGCAAACCTCAAAATGTGGCTAAAAAAACACATGTTCCTCACATTTCTGTGGCAGAAAGTTCTGGAATCTGAGAGGAGCCACAAATTTCCTTCCACCCAGCGTTCCCCCAAGTCTCCCGATAAAAATGATACCTCACTTGCGTGGGTAGGCCTAGCGCCCGCGACAGGAAACACCCCAAAGCGCAACGTGGACACATCCTAAATTTTGGAAAAAAACAGAGGTGTTTTTAGCGAAGTGCCTACCTGTAGATTTTGGCCTCTAGCTCAGCCGGCACCTAGGGAAACCTACCAAACCTGTGCATTTCTGAAAACTAGAGACCTAGGGGAATCCAAGGAGGGGTGACTTGCGGGGCTCGGACCAGGTTCTGTTACCCAGAATCCTTTGCAAACCTCAAAATCTGGCTAAAAAAAACACATGTTCCTCACATTTCTGTGGCAGAAATTTCTGGAATCTGAGAGGAGCCACAAATTTCCTTCCACCCAGCGTTCCCCCAACTCTCTCGATAAAAATGATACCTCACTTGCGTGGGTAGGCCTAGCGCCCGCGACAGGAAACACCCCAAAGCGCAACGTGGACACATCCTAAATTTTGGAAAAAAACAGAGGTGTTTTTTGCGAAGTGCCTACCTGTAGATTTTGGCCTCTAGCTCAGCCGGCACCTAGGGAAACCTATCAAACCTGTGCATTTCTGAAAACTAGAGACCTAGGGGAATCCAAGGAGGGGTGACTTGCGGGGCTCGGACCAAGTTCTGTTACCCAGAATCCTTTGCAAACCACAAAATTTGGCTAAAAAAACACATGTTCCTCACATTTCTGTGGCAGAAAGTTCTGGAATCTGAGAGGAGCCACAAATTTCCTTCCACCCAGCGTTCCCCCAAGTCTCCCGATAAAAATGATACCTCACTTGCGTGGGTAGGCCTAGCGCCCACGACAGGAAACACCCCAAAGCGCAACGTGGACACATCCTAAATTTTGGAAAAAAACAGAGGTGTTTTTTGCGAAGTGCCTACCTGTAGATTTTGGCCTCTAGCTCAGCCGGCACCTAGGGAAACCTACCAAACCTGTGCATTTCTGAAAACTAAAGACCTAGGGGAATCCAAGATGGGGTGACTTGCGGGGCTCGGATCAGGTTCTGTTACCCAGAATCCTTTGCAAACCTCAAAATGTGGCTAAAAAAACACATGTTCCTCACATTTCTGTGGCAGAAAGTTCTGGAATCTGAGAGGAGCCACAAATTTCCTTCCACCCAGCGTTCCCCCAAGTCTCCCGATAAAAATGATACCTCACTTGCGTGGGTAGGCCTAGCGCCCGCGACAGGAAACACCCCAAAGCGCAACGTGGACACATCCTAAATTTTGGAAAAAAACAGAGGTGTTTTTTGCGAAGTGCCTACCTGTAGATTTTGGCCTCTAGCTCAGCCGGCACCTAGGGAAACCTACCAAACCTGTGCATTTCTGAAAACTAGAGACCTAGGGGAATCCAAGATGGGGTGACTTGCGGGGCTCGGACCAGGTTCTGTTACCCAGAATCCTTTGCAAACCTCAAAATGTGGCTAAAAAAACACATGTTCCTCACATTTCTGTGGCAGAAAGTTCTGGAATCTGAGAGGAGCCACAAATTTCCTTCCACCCAGCGTTCCCCCAAGTCTCCCGATAAAAATGATACCTCACTTGCGTGGGTAGGCTTAGCGCCCGCGACAGGAAACACCCCAAAGCGCAACGTGGACACATCCTAAATTTGGGAAAAAAACAGAGGTGTTTTTTGCGAAGTGCCTACCTGTAGATTTTGGCCTCTAGCTCAGCCGGCACCTAGGGAAACCTACCAAACCTGTGCATTTCTGAAAACTAGAGACCTAGGGGAATCCAAGGAGGGGTGACTTGCGGGGCTCGGACCAGGTTCTGTTACCCAAAATCCTTTGCAAACCTCAAAATTTGGCTAAAAAAACACATGTTCCTCACATTTCTGTGGCAGAAAGTTCTGGAATCTGAGAGGAGACACAAATTTCCTTCCACCCAGCGTTCCCCCAACTCTCCCGATAAAAATGATACCTCACTTGCGTGGGTAGGCCTAGCGCCCGCGACAGGAAACACCCCAAAGCGCAACGTGGACACATCCTAAATTTTGGAAAAAAACCGAGGTGTTTTTTGCGAAGTGCCTACCTGTAGATTTTGGCCTCTAGCTCAGCCGGCACCTAGGGAAACCTACCAAACCTGTGCATTTCGGAAAACTAAAGACCTAGGGGAATCCAAGATGGGGTGACTTGCGGGGCTCGGATCAGGTTCTGTTACCCAGAATCCTTTGAAAACCTCAAAATGTGGCTAAAAAAACACATGTTCCTCACATTTCTGTGGCAGAAAGTTCTGGAATCTAAGAGGAGCCACAAATTTCCTTCCACCCAGCGTTCCCCCAACTCTCCCGATAAAAATGATACCTCACTTGCGTGGGTAGGCCTAGCGCCCGCGACAGGAAACACCCCAAAGCGCAACGTGGACACATCCTAAATTTTGGAAAAAAACAGAGGTGTTTTTTGCGAAGTGCCTACCTGTAGATTTTGGCCTCTAGCTCAGCCGGCACCTAGGGAAACCTACCAAACCTGTGCATTTCTGAAAACTAGAGACCTAGGGGAATCCAAGGAGGGGTGACTTGCGGGGCTCGGACCAGGTTCAGTTACCCAGAATCCTTTGCAAACCTAAAAATTTGGCTAAAAAAACACATGTTCCTCACATTTCTGTGGCAGAAAGTTCTGTAATCTGAGAGGAGCCAAAAATTTCCTTCCACCCAGCGTTCCCCCAACTCTCTCGATAAAAATGATACCTCACTTGCGTGGGTAGGCCTAGCGCCCGCGACAGGAAACACCCCAAAGCGCAACGTGGACACATCCTAAATTTTGGAAAAAAACAGAGGTGTTTTTTGCGAAGTGCCTATCTGTAGATTTTGGCCTCTAGCTCAGCCGGCACCTAGGGAAACCTACCAAACCTGTGCATTTCTGAAAACTAGAGACCTAGGGGAATCCAAGGAGGGGTGACTTGCGGGGCTCGGACCAGGTTCTGTTACCCAGAATCCTTTGCAAACCTCAAAATTTGGCTAAAAAAACACATGTTCCTCACATTTCTGTGGCAGAAAGTTCTGGAATCTGAGAGGAGCCACAAATTTCCTTCCACCCAGCGTTCCCCCAAGTCTCCCGATAAAAATGATACCTCACTTGCGTGGGTAGGCCTACCGCCCGCGACAGGAAACACCCCAAAGCGCAACGTGGACACATCCTAAATTTTAGAAAAAAACAGAGGTGTTTTTTGCGAAGTGCCTACCTGTAGATTTTGGCCTCTAGCTCAGCCGGCACCTAGGGAAACCTACCAAACCTGTGCATTTCTGAAAACTAGAGACCTAGGGGAATCCAAGGAGGGGTGACTTGCGGGGCTCGGACCAGGTTCTGTTACCCAGAATCCTTTGCAAACCTCAAAATTTGGCTAAAAAAACACATGTTCCTCACATTTCTGTGGCAGAAAGTTCTGGAATCTGAGAGGAGCCACAAATTTCCTTCCACCCAGCGTTCCCCCAAGTCTCCCGATAAAAATGATACCTCACTTGCGTGGGTAGGCCTAGCGCCCGCGACAGGAAACACCCCAAAGCGCAACGTGGACACATCCTAAATTTTGGAAAAAAACAGAGGTGTTTTTTGCGAAGTGCCTACCTGTAGATTTTGGCCTCTAGCTCAGCCGGCACCTAGGGAAACCTACCAAACCTGTGCATTTCTGAAAACTAGAGACCTAGGGGAATCCAAGGAGGGGTGACTTGCGGGGCTCGGACCAGGTTCTGTTACCCAGAATCCTTTGCAAACCTCAAAATTTGGCTAAAAAAACACATGTTCCTCACATTTCTGTGGCAGAAATTTCTGGAATCTGAGAGGAGCAACAAATTGCCTTCCACCCAGCGTTCCCCCAAGTCTCCCGATAAAAATGATACCTCACTTGCGTGGGTAGGCCTAGCGCCCGCGACAGGAAACACCCCAAAGCGCAACGTGGACACATCCAAAATTTTGGAAGAAAACAGAGGTGTTTTTTGCGAAGTGCGTACCTGTAGATTTTGGCCTCTAGCTCAGCCGGCACCCAGGGAAACCTACCAAACCTGTGCATTTCTGAAAACTAGAGACCTAGGGGAATCCAAGATGGGGTGACTTGCGGGGCTCGGACCAGGTTCTGTTACCCAGAATCCTTTGCAAACCTCAAAATTTGGCTAAAAAAACACATGTTCCTCACATTTCTGTGGCAGAAAGTTCTGGAATCTGAGAGGAGCCACAAATTTCCTTCCACCCAGCGTTCCCCCAAGTCTCCCGATAAAAATGATACCTCACTTGCGTGGGTAGGCCTACCGCCCGCGACAGGAAACACCCCAAAGCGCAACGTGGACACATCCTAAATTTTAGAAAAAAACAGAGGTGTTTTTTGCGAAGTGCCTACCTGTAGATTTTGGCCTCTAGCTCAGCCGGCACCTAGGGAAACCTACCAAACCTGTGCATTTCTGAAAACTAGAGACCTAGGGGAATCCAAGGAGGGGTGACTTGCGGGGCTCGGACCAGGTTCTGTTACCCAGAATCCTTTGCAAACCTCAAAATTTGGCTAAAAAAACACATGTTCCTCACATTTCTGTGGCAGAAAGTTCTGGAATCTGAGAGGAGCCACAAATTTCCTTCCACCCAGCGTTCCCCCAAGTCTCCCGATAAAAATGATACCTCAATTGCGTGGGTAGGCCTAGCGCCCGCGACAGGAAACACCCCAAAGCGCAACGTGGACACATCCTAAATTTTGGAAAAAAACAGAGGTGTTTTTTGCGAAGTGCCTACCTGTAGATTTTGGCCTCTAGCTCAGCCGGCACCTAGGGAAACCTACCAAACCTGTGCATTTCTGTAAACTAGAGACCTAGGGGAATCCAAGGAGGGGTGACTTGTGGGGCTCGGACCAGGTTCTGTTACCCAGAATCCTTTGCAAACCTCAAAATTTGGCTAAAAAAACACATGTTCCTCACATTTCTGTGGTAGAAAGTTCTGGAATCTGATAGGAGCCACAAATTTCCTTCCACCCAGCGTTCCCCCAAGTCTCCCGATAAAAATGATACCTCACTTGTGTGGGTGGGCCAGGTGCCTGCAACAGAATAAGGCCCAAAACCTGAAGGGATAGAAGGGATAGCACAGCAAGTTTATAAGGGCATATTCCTTTATACATCTTTAGACGGACTCTGCTTTGGGGACCCACATAAGTGAGGTGTCATTTTACTTGGGAGACTGAGGGGAAAACTGGGGAGTAGGAATTTTGTGCTGGAGCGGTGATCCTACTAAGAAAAATCAGGAAAATATGCTTTTTTATGCAAATTTTGAGGTTTACAGAGGAGTCTGGGTAAGAAAATGTTGGGGGAGCAACGCAAGCCACACCTCCCTAGACTCCTTGGGGTGCCTAGTTTTAAAAAGTTTCTGGGTTTTGTAGGTTTCCCTACATGACGGCCGCACCAAGGACCAAAAACATAGGTGGGCCCTCCCCCCCAAACACAGGTATTTTTGGAATATATCACTTTGATGTGTGCACATACGTCCGTGATGTGCCAAACACTAAAATTGTGAAAAGAAACACACTTAGGTTATGTGAAGAAGACCCCTCACCCACCAACCAAGTTGGTGGCATGCTTCATCATCGGGGTCCCACCCGAGGCACCTAGCGTGTCTCAAGTGTGCTGCGACGCCTGATTACTGCGGAGCAGGTTTTGTCATTTGTACTACACATACTGGTTGGATTTGGCACGAGGGTGAGTGATGGTTCAGTAGATCAAATTTTATTAACAAGAGATTTCACAAAAGTGAAATGCACTGGTAATAACTGAAAGGCCAAAAAACTGAACCAATGACTCACAGCTCGTGAGCTGTAAAGCCACGACAAGGCACCAACCACTTTACAGTCCATTCACACACCTTTCATACATGACATGCACTAGACCATTCACGCCGCCAGCCACGGGCCCAGCACATTACAAGACTCGCATCCACAGACAGCGCCAGTCAAGGGCCCATCACTTTCATACGCCCACATGCCTGATACAGCAATCACACCAGCTGATGAGTGTGTGGACTGGCGTTTGGCCGGCACTGCCAGCCAATCGCCACCCCACACACACCACCAGCCAAGCGCCACCCCACACACACCGCCAGCCAAGCGCCACCCCACACACACCGCCAGCCAAGCGCCACCCCACACACACCGCCAGCCCAGCGCCACCCCACACACACCGCCAGCCAAGCGCCACCCCACACACACCGCCAGCCAGGCGCCACCCCACACACACCGCCAGCCAAGCGCCACCCCACCCACGCCGCCAGCCAAGCGCCACTCTACACATGCCATCCCCTTTTTTTGTTTTTAAACAACAAAGAAACCACTAATCATAAATTAGTACAAAATTACAAACACAAAAGCTCTAACTGAATACATGACTAATGCCAACCGTGAAACCGAACATATAAAAATATAAAACACCAGTTTACGCTCACGGAATTTCCCAATAATTCTTCTGTGTGTGGTAGCTCCTAAAACAGCCACCCACACACAGCCCAGGCTTTGAAGGACAATCAGGGCAGTACATCCTAGTCTCCTTCCTGATACCTCTTCGAGCACAGACTCTACATCTCTTAGCAGGAAAGTTTTTTTTGGCCGTGGGAGGAATGTGCTCAGCAAAGTGACGATCTTTCAATCTAGCCACATCCTCCACCACTGCTTCTCTAGGAACTCTTGCCTGTTCCAGCACAACAAGGCTAGCTATGATAGACTCCTGAAATTTCACAAATGTCATCCTTGACTCTGGAGAACTATCCTTAAACACAACAAAAGCATTAAAAGTTGCCAAGTGGAACAAGTGAAGCGCTAATTTCTTATACCACACATAAGACTTACGAGCAGCAGTGTAAGGTTCTAACCTCTGATCTACTCTATCAACACCACCCATGTGCTTATTATAGTCTAAGATGCACACAGGTTTGCGCACTTCGGCAACCTGACCCCAAACAGCCACAGGTGAAGTACTCTCATCATGGATGGTGCTTAGCATGTATACATCCCTCTTGTCTACAAATTTCAGAGCTAGCAGCTCATCATTCCGCAAGGCACTGCACTGTCCCTTCTCAAGTTTTTTACAGACAAGCTCTTTTGGATAGCCTTTCCGATTAGAGCGGATTGTGCCACAAGCAACAGTGTCCACTCTGAACAACTCCTTGAACAACCAAACTCCAATGTAGAAGTTATCTACATATAAATGGTGACCTTTGTTAAACAGTCGTCTACCAAGTTCCCACACAATTTTCTCACTAACTCCAAAAGTGGGAGGACAACCAGGGGGGTCAATATTGGAATCCCTACCAGTGTAGACCCGGAAATTATAAACATATCCTGTACTACTTTCTGACAGCATATACAATTTAATTCCATACCGTGCCCTCTTGCTAGGAATGTACTGCCTAAAAACCAAACGACCCTTGAACAGGACCAAAGACTCATCTACAGATATTTCTTTCCCTGGAACATAGATCTCTGAAAACCGATCTACCAAATGATCAAGGACAGGTCTAATCTTAAAAAGACGGTCAGAATCAGGATGATCTTGTGGCAAGGCTAAAGCATTATCTACAAAATGCAACATCCGAAGAAGAAGCTCATACCGGTTACGACTCATGATGGCAGGAAATATAGCAGTTGCCATCAAGGGACTAGTAGACCAATATGAAGACAGCGACGGCTTCCTTATCAGCCCCATCAAAAATGTTAAACCCAAGAACTTTTTCAACTCTTCCAGATTTGTGGGAATCCACCGGCTAGCTCTAGAGTGTTGCCTAAGTCTGGCAGCGTTGTCCCTCAAAAACTGCTCTGCATACAAATTAGTCTGCTCAACAATCTCTTCCAAAAATATATCGTCCATAAACAACTCAAAAAAGTTGACGGGCAAAAAGTTTTCCGTATTAACTCGACACCCTGGAAAACCAGTAAACGCAGGCAACTGTGGCTGCTCCATGTTTGGTGCAACCCATGCGTCAGGTCTTCCAATGGGAAGCCTTTCAGCCGCTGGCTCCTGCACCATTGGCACATCTCTGTCCTCCTCTAAAACAGGCCCTTCATCAGCACTGAGAGTGGCTTCATCATCAGATGATTCATCTCTAACAGAAAATTAACTTCCAGAATCCTGCACTTCCTCCTCTGCCTCAGATGCAGAGTCAGTCTCATATTCATGGTCAGAAGATGACTCAAAAAGCACACTAACAACCTACTGAGCAGTCATCCTACGGCTGGCCATGATCCTTCCTACAAAAATTAACTGGACAAATACACCACCAACAACCAGCACTGTGTAAGATAAGTAACAAAGTATAGGTTTATCACTAAGAATTATAAACTCAAAAACTATACTGCTCACTTGCCTGAAAAAGCTTGACTCACCAGCAACTACTCTGCACAGCCACAGCAATCACCAACGATATCCCACTAAAAAGAGAAAAAAAAAAGCAAATTAGACATAAGACAACACAATAATCATTGTGCATAACTCTAAGGACAATTTCACACACAATCCTGCATTCAGTACACCACCTACAAACGTGTCATTCATGCATTGCAACAATACTCACTTGGAGTAAATTTATTTACTTACCTAAAACATGCAACTACGCAAACCGCAGGACAACTACTGCCAAAACTGCAACAAGCCACAGCAAAGTCAGCAAAAGCTTTGAACTAGAACAAAAAGGAGAAAAACTGTTATTATCATAAAAGCAAATACTTCGCCAGTTGACAAACACTTCGCCACTAACCATTTTTTCATTTTCCCTTGTGTCTAGTCTTCTCTGCTTGGGGGAAGATGGGCCTAAAAAAAAATAGGCCAATCTACCCCCAAGGGGAGGGGGCAGAAATCGCCCAGATTACATTGCACCCTTTGGGGGGGGCCGACCCTTGCCCAAGGGGCCACACCCCCACACAAAGCACACACACACACACATATAGTATCCCTGGCGCTATGGGGATTCTGCCCCCCTTGGGGACAGAAAGGCCTAAAAAATAGGCATATCTGCCCCCAAGGGGGGCAGAACTGCCCAAAAATACATGTGAGCCCCTGGGGGCGACCCTTGCCCAAGGGGCCGCCCCCCAACACAAAAAATAAAAACCAACAATAAAATCCCTGGTGTCTAGTGGCTTTCTGCCCGGCGTAAAAATAGGGCCAATCTGCCCCCAGGGGGGGCAGAAACGACGTAAAATACATTTGCCCCCAAAGGGGAGCGACCCTTGCCCAAGGGGTCGCTCCCCCACACCAATAAACACACACACATAACGAAATCCCTGGTGTCTAGTGGCTTTCTGCCCCCCTTGGGGGCAGATCGGCCTAAAAATAGGGCCAATCTGCCCCCAGGAGGGGCAGAAACGACGTAAAATACATTTGCCCCCAAAGGGGAGCGACCCTTGCCCAAGGGGTCGCTCCCCCACACCAATAAACACACACACACACATAACGAAATCCCTGGTGTCTAGTGGCTTTCTGTCCCCCTTGGGGGCAGATCGGCCTAAAAATAGGGCCAATCTGCCCGCAGGGGGGGCAGAAACGACGTAAAAAACATTTGCCCCCAAAGGGGAGCGACCCTTGCCCAAGGGGTCGCTCCCCCACACCAATAAACACACATAACGAGATCCCTGGTGTCTAGTGGGCATTCCTGCTGCCCGATCGCATCGCGATCGGGCAGCAGGAATGCTCAGAGACATCGAGGGAAAGGAAAACCCTTTCCTTTCCCTCGATGCCTCTCTCAGAGCACCCCCACCCCGCAGGAAGGTGAAATACTCACCTTCTCCCTTGACGCGCTGGAAGCAAATGGCTTCCAACGCGTCATTCCCCCTTTCCATGAAATCAGCGCGCGATCGCGCGCTGACGTCATGGGGGGGGGGCGGGGGGGGTGGTCGTGAAAGGGGAAGGGATTCCCCTTTCAGCCCTGGCCTGGGGGTGTTGGGGGGCGGCCCTCGGGGGAAGCGCTAGCGCTTCCCCCGACTGCCAGTCCCAGGACGTAATGGTTACGTCCATGGCGCCACACGGGCGCTGCCATGGACGTAACCATTACGTCCCTGGCGGGGAAGGGGTTAATGAATTGTAGTGAGTGCAATGAATAGTATCACTTATTTGTAGTGATCCCCTGTGTAGTTGTATTTTTTTTAACAATCCATTGATTGTTTGTCCCCACTTTTCGATCATGATGCTTTAAACAAACCATAATTTACTTTGAAGAAGTATAAAAGCTGAGAATAGTAAAACAATCAAAATGATATTTTTACTACAGTGGAATGCAGTCTTACAGTTTAAGCAATCACTCTTGTTATATTTGTAGAACTGTGAAGGTTAAATACTAACATATGTTTTTTTTTTCCCAACAGCAGTTTTATCATAGAGAGAGCTTTTTAATATAAACAGCTCTTATCAAATGTTCGTAATAGTTTCATTTGCCTATTTTGTACTTAATCTTTCACTCTAATACAACAGATTTTCAGGTAGTCACACATTAACTTAGTCAATTATTCAAACACTTGCTCATACAGGTACTCATTCACCGTCTCATTCACACAACCAGTTACACACTCTACCCCTCACTCATATAGGCTTTCAAACATCCATTCACTCACTAATGCATTTACTCACACTACCATTCACTCAGCTATTTAGCCACTCACTCTAGTGATTACTCTCTGTTAGGAATGGGGTTTCTGGGTGGCTAGGTATGCACCTAAGCCAGGTAGAACCTTTACACTCTAGTCATGGCGAGGAAGTTACACACCCAAGATAACCACTGCTCATCCCCTTGTAGCTTGGCACGAGCAGTCAGGCATATTCCAGAGGAAATGTGTAAAGCGTTTGCACAACACACACCACACACGTGATGCACTATCCCCACCACAAAGGAAACATAACACCAAGGGCCAGATGTAGCAAAAAGCGATTTTGCGAATCAGAAATTGCGAGTCGGTGCGACTCGCAATTTCCGATTCGCAAAATCATATGCAGAATGGTGTCTCAGACACCTTCTGCGAATCTCAAGGGAGTCGCAAAGACCCACCTCATTAATATTAATGAGGTTGGTCGCAATTTGCAACCCCCTTGAGATTCCCTGCACTCACAGGGATGATGGCCTGCTGGAGACAGCAGACCTCCATGTCTGTGACTGCTTTTTTAATAAAGCAGTTTATTTTTTTTGTATTTCAGCCCGTTTTCCTTAAAGGAAAACGAGTTGCAATACAAAATAAAAATGAAACCATTTGGTTTCATTTTTTCGGAGTAGGGAGTGGTCCATTGGACCACTGTCTGCTCTGAAAAAACATTTATAGTGACATTCACAAAGGGGAAGGGGTCCCATGGGGACCCCTTCCCTTTTGCGAATGAGTTAGCACCCCTTCAAGTGGATGCTAACTGTGAATTGCTTTGCGACCGCTTTCGTGGTCACAAAGCAATTCTGCATCACGGTGCGAGTCGCAAATAGGAAGGGAACACCCCTTCCTATTTGCGAGTCGCATTCCCATTTTGCGAGTCAGTACCGACTCGCAAAATGGGAATGTGCATCGCGATGGCCGTTTTGCATGGCACAAACTGCGATTTTCACAGTTTGCGCCATGCAAAACGGTTACTACACCTGGCCCCAAGTTATGTAAAAATAAACTGTATTGTACACAACCTCATTAGACCAATCACATGTCAATAATACCCTGCTACTCAAGCAGTTGTCAGAACATTACACAGTACTATTACCCAGAAAAAGCCAGCAGTAGTCACTTAGAACCTATAGGTTACTGGTTATCCTTCAACATAAGCAGGTAAACTTTCCCAAATTGCACGTATCAGTGTAAAAGCACATATTACCAGAAAGGCATATGGTCATGGCAAAACACATTACTAAGAATGCACTTGCCCTACTAAACATAGCAACATAAATGTTGATAAAAGGAACATTGGAGAGCACATGGCAAGTCATAAAAAAATATCACCCTAGCTGCGCAGATTATAGGAGTACACATGACCACTGTTGCTAAAACAAACAGCAAAAATGCATGTTATTTGGCAATATTCCCACCAGATCTGGTGAATGCAACCTGTCCTCCATACTAGGTGCAAAAATGCACACAAACTGGATGGGGCGTGATGTAGCGGTGGGCCTCCGATGATGCTTCCATCCCATTTGTGATGCACCCGCACCCGACGTGGTGTGCAAGCCTCTCTGCAGCCCTCCTGGGCAGCAGCGTAGAATACATCAAAGTGGATGCCTGCCTGTGCCCGTGGGACATGCCTTCAACCACCCCAGTCCCCTGTGGTCATAACCACTACAGGATCCCTCCTGTCTTCGTCTGCCCCCACGGCGGTGATTTCTCCCTCAAGGAGGCATGGAAGAGCGCTCTTTAAGCACAGCAGAGCAATCCAGAAGTGCGCTACTTCATGCGCTCCACAGAGTAAAGAAAATAACTCCTCATCCACTAAATCATTAAAGAGCTACTCATGCACTGAATTCCATTACAGGAGTATTCAGTTAGAGCGTTGTCCTTGCGCTAGGAATATAGCTGATGCAGGGGACAGGGGCCACAGCACCCAGCCCCTGTGGCCACAAGTGCAGCGCAGGGCGGTAGGTCTCAACAGCAGGCCAGCACAAGGGGGCTGCAGTCAGTGGCATTTCCTCTGAATGACCCAGCAGGCCACAGGTCAACATAGCAACAGCAGTCCAAGGCAGTTCCTGGTGAGTCCCTCCAGCATCATTCTGTATTCATTTCTTCACAATTGTTTCTTGTGTCTCTCATTCATAGGGGAATCACCTATACTTATACTCAGTTTTGCACTCACTTGCAAAGAGGGGGAGAAGAGATTCCAACCAGTTACAACTGGTTCTAGGAGTGTCCTCTCTCTCCTCCTGCATAGGCTCCAGACATCAGTTGGGGGTAAACAAGCCCTTTGTGTGAGGCCGGGGCACAGCCTTTACAAATGCAGGTGTGCCCCGCCTCCTCTTCTCTCAGCCCATGAAGACCATTCAAAATGAAGATGCACTTCTGTGACACCTCCACCCTCCCTGTGTACAGGCTGTCTGAAAAGTATGCAAAAAGCCCAGCTGTCACTCTGCCCCAGATGTGGAGTGGAGGCAAGCTACAAATCACCAGAGTCATATGCACAGATGTTCATTTTTTAAAAGTGGCATTTCTAGAATGATAATAAAAAAAATCCACCTACACCAGTAAGCAGCATTTCTAATAACCGTTACAACCATACCAAACATGCCTATGGTACCCCTCATAAATCAGACAGTCACCCTAGACATAAAACAGGGCATTTCCAATGCAATCCTATGAGTAGGGTTGCACTCACAGAAGTGAGAAACCAAATTGGCTGCTCTTCACTACCAGGGCAGGCCCCACAACCAGGCACATGTCCTACATTCTACATACATAGCACACCACCCACTGGGATAGCTAGAGCCTACATTAGGGGTGACTTACATAGAGTAAAGTCTGGGCCTGGCAAGTAAATTTAGATGTCAGTTCCCTGTGAAGTAAACTGTGCATGCAGGCCCTGCGCTTGCAGGCCAGAGAGAGGCTTGAAAGGCTACATCTGTGGGTGGCGCAAACAGCACTGTAGGCCCACTAGTAGCATTTAATTTACAGTTCCTGGGTATAGGAATACCACTGTACAAGGGACTTACAGGAAAATTAAATGTGCCAATTAGGTGCAAGCCAATTATACCAACTTTAGAAGGGAGAACACCTGCACTTTAGCACTGATCAGCAGTGCTAAGGTGCTCAGAGTCCTAGACCCAACAAACAAGAGGTCTGAAAAATAGGAGAAAGGAGGCAAATAGGTTGAGGATGACCCTGCAAAAAGGGCCAGGTCTAACACTCTCCTATAAACCCAATAATGTACATACTCACTCTCTCATAGAGGTACTCACATAAATATGCACTCACCCACAGAGCAGCTCATGCACTCCATCAATCACCTGTACATCACTTATACATTCATTCCCTCACCCATACTCCACCCATGTGTTCACTGTCTTACCCATACACACTCTCATGTAGTCACTCAATCACACATATACTGTTAATCTACTTACTTAGTCACCCATACATAACTCATGTAATTAGTCAATAATCCGTACACCACTCAAGCAACTAATAACTCATGTATACACACACTCATGCACTGTCAATCACTCACACACCACTCATGCACCCACTCAGTCACCCATATACCAGCCATACTCTCACTTACTCATATATACACTCATACAGTCAAACTCCCATATGACACTCATACATTCACTCACTTATCTATATATGCAGTCATGCACTTAGCCACCCATACACCAATGATGCACTCACTCACCAATGCATGCATTAATGTACTGCATCAGCCAACCATACATCACTCATACAACCAATCACTCAGCCACGCATGCACAAATGCAATCAATCACTCACACATCACTTGTCCGCTCACTCATTCACCTATTCATGCACTTAGTTAATCACTCACACATGCACTCATACACTCACTCAGTCACACATAAACCACTCACACATACACCACTCATACATTCACTAGCTCACCCATGCATGCACCCAATCACCCAAACACCACTCATACACTTAGTCTGTCATTCATGCACTTACTCACTCATACACTCGTTCAGCCACCCATGTACCACTCATACACTCACTCACCAATACAAGCATTCATGCACTCACTCAGTCACCCATGCACCACTCATACACTCAGTCACCCACCCACCACTCACACATTCACTCATCCATACACACACTCATACACTCATTCAGTCACCCACACACCAATGATGCACTCAGTCAATGGCCCATGTACTGCTCATACACTCAGTTAAACACACATATACCACTCATGCAGTAACTCACTCATCCATATATGCACTCATGCACTCAATCAATCACATAGTCACCACTCATGCAGTAAGTCACTTATCCATACACACACTCATATTCTCAATCAATCACACATTCACAACAGGTGCAATCACTCACTTATCCATATATGCACTCATGCACTCACTCACTCAAGCATAAATAAACTTGTGCACTCACTAAATCATCCATATAGTTCTTATGCACTCAGTCAGTCTCCCATACTCCCTTCATGCACTGTCTCACTTATCCGTACATTAACTCATGCACACAGCCAGTCACCCATACACCACTCATGTACTCACTCAATCATGCATACACCATTCATATATTAATGCAGTCATTCATACAGCACTCATGGACTCACACATCCATACACCACTCACACACTCACTCACTCATATACAAACTCATGCAGTCACTCACTCACCCACACAAAACAAATGCATTTACTCACTTATCCATGTGTGCACTCATACACTCAGGCAATCACTCATACACCACTCCTGCACTTACTCACTTATCCATACATGCACTCAGTCAATCGCCCACACAACACTCATGCACTCACATAATCACCCATTTACCACTCATGCACTCACTCACTCATTTACTCATATATCTATTCCTGCACTCAGGCAATCACCCATACACCACTCACTCACCATACATGCACTCATACAGTCACTCACTCACCCTTACACCACCCATGCACTCACTCACTCGCCTGTACATCTCTTCATGCACTTAGTCAGTCACCTACACAACACACATGCACTCACTCACATGCCTATACAAGCACTCATGCACTCAATCACTCACCCATACTTACAGTCATGCACTCAGTCACTCATCTATACATGCACTCATGTAGTCAGTCAATCATTCATGCCCCACTTATACACTCACTCACTCATACAAACTCTCTTGCACTCAATGTCTCACCCCAACATGGACTCAAGCACTCAGTTCCTCACCCATACATGTACTAATGCATTCAGTCAATCACCAATATCCCACTCTTTTATTCACTCACTCACTTTCTCACCCATAGATGGACTTATGCTGGGCCTCCTGGGACCAAGGGCCAGATGTAGTACGCCGTTTGCATGTCGCAAACTGCTAAAATCGCAGTTTGCAGCATGCAAACGGCCGAACACAATGCTCATTCCCAAATTGCAAGTCGGTACCGACTCGCAATTTGGGAATGCGACTCGCAAATAGGAAGGGGTGTTCCCTTCCTATTTGCGACTCGCATCACAATTCAGAGTTGCTTTGTGACCGCAAATGCGGTCGCAAACCAACTCGCAGTTACCACCAGTGTCACACTGGTGGTAACTCATTCGCAAAAGGGAAGGGGTCCCCATTGGACCCCTTCCCCTTTGTGAATGTCGGCAAAAATATTTTTTCAGAGCAGGCAGTGGTCCTATGGACCACTGCCTACTCTGAAAAAACAAAACCAAATGGTTTCCGTTTATTTTTCATTTCGCAACTCGTTTTCCTTTAAGGAAAACGGGCTGCAAAATGAAAAAAAAAAACTGCTTTATTTATAAAGCAGTCACCGACATGGAGGTCTGCTGACTACAGCAGGCCACCATCCCTGTGAGTGCAGGGACTCGCTATGGGGTCGCAAAATGCGACCCACCTCATGAATATTGATGAGGTGGGTCTTTGCGACCCCATGGCGAGTCGCAGAAGGTGTCTGAGACACCATTCTGCATCCGATTTTGCGACTTGCAAATTGCGAGTCGGTCAGACTCGCAATTTGCAAGTCGCAAAATTGTATTTTCCTACATCTGGCCCCAAGTCTCTTGTAAGAGGATAATGTGAAAAGTTCAAAGGTATCGAAGTGTGCCTGGGTCTCCTAGCTTATTTGCCAGCCTATTGATATTGAAGGAGCAAACCTTAAGTGACCTTACAGAAGATGCCACTTGATTTAATTTTTGTAGGTCTAGCAGTCTAATAGTGTTTATGGCCCCTGACAACCAGTCCCAGTTTCTCACTGCAGCAGCACCAGCGGCATGCTCCTCGTGATGAGTGCTGGTTAGCTATGGGGCCAGCTCAGGGTTTTGCTTAGGGCTTTTCTTAAGACTGAATACAATGATTTATTGTGTCCTGGGTTGGAGAAATCCTTCCTCCCATATTCCAAGACATGTAGGTGTCCAGATTCCTTAAAGGTAGATAAAGTGTTTCCCACTGCTTAAAAATCTCAACGCAGTCCAGAACCTTCTGTGCCAATACCACAGATCTCCAGGTAACCTTGGTCGATTTGTTGATCTGGCAGGGGCCTGGGGCAAAAAATTCTATGGAGGCGATGACATGCAAAGTCAATTCTCTAAGTGGACCAATTGATTGAACAAGCTTAAGGATGTTTCCCTGATTAAAAATGTCAAAAGAGATTCTAGACATATATTCTGGACCAAAAAGCATGTAGGATGATCAGATGTACATTTGCGAGGCTGTATGGGACCCACTGCCATGCACAAGAGATGAATAAACTCCCCGTTCCCTAGGGAAGGGGTCTGGAGAACCACTTAAAGCCATTGAGTGCATCACCTGAAGCTTTAGCAAGTCCCTCAAAGGAGGGAGAGAAGTAGCTCTCTCCCCTTCATATTACTGAAGATGTTAATTCAAGGAGCTATATTACCCTCTGGCTGCATATTGGCTTGAGCCACTGGCATTATGTTTGGGGCCAAAGTGCTTTTCAGTGCAGGGCCTGCACTGTTATTGAGGCCAATTTGCTGAGGAGTTTGTGTTGTAATGGTGTTTAGATGGCCAGAAAGGCAGAGCCTCTCAAGCTACTCATTTTTAGATGAAGCAAGAAGGGTCCTAACCTTAATACTTGGTGCTGAAGTTAATTGCCCCTGTATATGGCCCAGGGGGCAGCTAAGTAGGGAGTTTGTGGGTTCACATGGAAGTAAACATCTTACCTCCCATGCGGTATTGGCAGTAGGGGCTTCTGCCTGAGCCATAGCTTGAGCCTCAGGTGTGCGTTTAGATTACTGCTTTTGGCCCAAAAAAGCTTCCTCTGGACCATTTTGAGGTTCTGAACTTCCTGAGCCCAGGCGCCATGTGCTAGTTGTTAGGGTTGAAAAAATGTTTAGATCTCTATATTCTGAGACCGAGCTGCCCTTTTATTACGCCCCTTCCTTTTCTTGGATCCCTTCCTTTTTTGCTCCTCATCAGAAGTCTGGCACTCCGTGACTGAAGCCTTCAGAGCAGTTCAAGGGGGACCCGGATCATAGTCCTTGCTTTGCGCCATTTGGCTAATGTCATTGGCAGAGGAGGACCTTGCACGCCGTCTCATCATTATCCCTACCCCTCTGTCAGCATTTTGGAGTCTTCGACTAAGACACCCTGGGTTCCAGCATTGACAATCACTTCTGGTTATTGTGCCCCCATTGTGACTTTTTGGGCTTTCACATTGACCACTTCCTTTAAATCACCCATTAACTTTGACGTTAACTTTGGAAGCGTGGTTAATTTATCTAGAACTGGTGAGCAGTTGTACCTCTGAGCAGGCCCCTAAGCATCAGTCTGGATTCTTGTTATCAGATCATTCAAATTAGTGATTTTTCATCAATGTTTGCAACATACATAGCTAAGGTGTTTAGCAAGCTGATCTGTAAATCCATCTAATTCATTTTGTTGGCTTGAAAATTCATATTTCCCACAGAGTTCTGTAAGATGCCAAGTGCTCCGACCCATAAGGATTCTTGAGGCACCTGTGGATCATCAATACCCATTCTAAGAGAACTGAAGTTTTTTGGTGCTTCCTTGGCATATGAAGCAAACATGTTCTCCCATTCTTTGGAGTACAGGTATGAAAACCTTTAACAGATGTTGGTGGGTCCTCCTCAGCACAGCCCGATTGGATTAAAACATTTTCCAATTCCTTTTTACATTTTTAGTTGTCTATTTCCTTGAGGGCTCGGGGCAGGCCCTTCAAAACACCTAGGGCCAAATTTACCACCATGGCGCATGTTAGGACAATAGCATCAGAATATATGAAGTTATTGTGGTACTTTGCAAGATTAGCACCACACATTGTGGTGCTAATCCTGCAAAGTAAAGGGAGGTCCATTGAAAATAATTGGCACTTCATTTTAATGACTGCTCTGAGCAGGCATTAAAAATGATGCTAAAAATGGCACAGTGAAATGTTATGAATTTCACTGTGGCATTTTTACAGGTCTCCCCGCAGGGGAACTCCCCCCATGCATACATTGGTGCAGGCCTAATGTGGCGCAAAGGGTCGAAAATGGCACAATGCAAGCACTGCACCACTTTGTAAATATCAACCAATCAATCAATCAATCAATCAAATCATTTGTAAAAAGCACTACTCACCCGTGAGGGTGTCAAGGCACTGATGGGTGGGCAGCCACTGATCGTTTAAGCTGTCTCCTGAAGGTAAGGAGATCCTGTGTCTGATGTAGGTGGGTGAGAAGAGTGTTCCACATCTTGGTGGTGAGGTGGGAGAATGATCTACTGCCGGTGGTTGTTCTGTGTATGCGTGGGACGGTGGTGAGTGCACGGTCAGCAGAGTGAAGCTGTTGGGTCGGGGTGTAGAAGAAGAGCCATCTGTTGAGGTATTCTGGTCCGGTGTTGTGTAGTGCCTTGTGAGCATGGGTAAGGAGTTTGAACATGATTCTCTTGTTGACAGGGAGCCAGTGCAGGTCTCTCAGGTGGTCTGTGATGTGGCTGTGGTGGGGGATGTCCAGGATGAGGCGTGCAGAGGTATTCTGTATGTGTTGCTGTCTTTTCCAGAGCTTGGCTGTGGTTCCTGTGTAGAGGGCATTGCCTTAGCCCAGTTTGCTGCTTGCGAGGGCTTAGGTGACCATCCTACTGGTTTCAGTGGGGATACATTGTAGATCTTCCGAAGCATGCGGAGGGTGTTGAAGTAGGACGAAGAGACTGCATTGACTTACTGGGTCATTGAAAGCGATGAGTCCAGGACGAATCCCAGGTTGTGTGCGTGGTCGGTAGGTGTCAGTGCGGTTCCCAGTGTGGCAGGCCACCAGGAGTCATCCCATGCAGAGGGGGAGGAGCTGAGGATGAGGACCTCAGTTTTGTCAGAATTCAGTTTCAGGCAGCTGTTCTTCATCCATTCGGTGATGGCCTTCAATCCATCGTGGAGGTTGGTTTTGACGGTGGCGGGGTCCTTGGTGAGGGAGAGGATCAGGTGGGTGGCATCAGTGTATGAGAAAATGTTGAGGTTGTGAGATCGGGTGATGTTTGCGAGCGGCCGCATGTAGAGGCTAAAGAGGGTCGGGCTGAGGGACGATCCCTGAGGTACGCTGCAGACGATTTTGGTGGTTTAAGAGCAGAATGGAGTTTTGCCGGTGAGGATCAATGCGACATTGAGGCGTGTGCATAGGGTGTGGTGGCAGACGGTGTCCAATGGGCCTGAGAGGTCCAGGAGAATGAGGGCTGCAGTTTTACACGTTCTTGAGTATCATCTTGATATCGTCGGTGGCAGCAATGAGGGCGGTTTCGGTGCTTTGGTTGCTGCGGAATCCGGATTGGGACAAGTCCAGAGTGTTGTTCTCCTTGAGGAAACAGGTCTGTTGTTTGTTGACAATTTTCTCTATAACTTTTGCTGGGAAGGGGAACAGGTAGATGGGCCACAAGTTCATGAGGTCCTCTGGGACAGCCTTGGGTTTTTTGAGGAGGGCGTTGATCTCAGCGTGTTTCCAGCTCTTTGGGAAGGTGGCGGTCTCAAAGGAACTGTTGATGATCTTCCAGAGTAGGGGTGCAATGACGGAGCTTACTTTGTTGACAATTTGGTGAAGGCAGGGTTCGGATGGTGAGCCGGAGTGGATGGTGTTCATGGTTTTGATGGTGTCATCGCCATTGATGTGGGCCCAGGAGAGCAGGAGGCTGGTGAACAGTGAGACTGTGGTGTCAGTGGTTGACGGGGGGTCTGGGTATTGAAGCTGTCTGGGATGTCTCTGATCTTGCAGTAGAAGAAGGTGGCTAGGGAGTCGCAGAGGTCTTGTGATGGCGGGATGTCTTTGATGTTGGAGCCGGGGTTAGATAGTTCCTTCGCGATGTTGAATAGCTCCTTGTAGCTGTGTGCATTGTTGTTGATGTGTTATTTAAGGTGGTTCTTTTGTGGTTCGGATGAGTTTGTGGTGTCAGCGGATGGCATTCTTGAGGGCTGTGTGGTTGTCCGGTGTCTGATCCTCGTGCCACTTTTTCTCGAGCCTTCGGCATGTTTGCTTGGATTCTTGGAGGTCAGCGGTGAACCAGAAGGCATTTCTGTCGGTGTGTCTGTTAGAGGTTCTCTTGATTGGGACGAGAGAGTTGGAACAATCATCGATCCATTGCCTCAGTTTGCGGGCTGCCGTGTCAGTGTGGGTGGTGTCGATAGGTAGGTTACGGGAGAGGGTGGTAATCAGCTGGTCTTCGGTGGCCTTGTTCCATCTGCAGTGGGGAATCTGTTTCGGGTTAAGGTGTGTTGTGGGTTTCTCGAAAGAGAAGTGGATGCAGCGGTGGTCGGTCCTGTGGAGTTCGGTGGTGTGGCTGAGGGAGACGTGTTTGCTGGTGGAAAAAATGAGGTTGAGCGAGTGTCCTGCAGAGTGGGTTGGTGTTGTGACGAGCTGCTTGAGGCCGAGGTCGGCGAGGTTGGCGAGCAGGGTGGTGGAGTTGTTGTCATTGGTGGCAATGGAGAATGGCTCCATTGACGGCACACTATCATTAAAAAAAAAAAAAAAAAACAACAACACTAGTTTGGCTTTAAGGCCTTGTAAATCTGGCCTCTAGTGAAAATTGTCTTAAGTTAGCCGCTCCATCATAGAGCACGGTTGGTGCATCTGGCCCAAATAAGGCCTGTATATTTTCTTCTTCAGTTTGTGAAATTAGCTGAGACAAATCATCCCCTTCTATGGACAAAGTAAACGAAGACCAAATTGTATTTCTGTGGTTCTCTAATAGTAGACGTCAAAGGTACAATTTGTGCCCTTGGTTACTCGTGTTCCTTTTTTTGGATAGGTGAGGTCAGTGAGAGGTCAGTGAGTTGCTGTGAAGTATAGAGGGGAAGCCGGGGATTTTCCTTTACGGACTAGGTGGTCTCACACACTATATAGTGTCATGCTTCATCATTTAACCACCTAGACCCACCCAGGTGGGACAGTGCCACCTGGGCGGACTCAACCTCGCAGTTAAAAGAACAGGAGGGAGTGCGTAAATAAATTCTTGGTCTGGAAAAGTCGGGATCCAGCTAATCTAGTCAAAATAAAAACACCTAAACAGCCACCTGTATGAAGTTACAATTTAATAATGGTGTCTGATTGGTGTGGTTAAAACAAAGGTTGGGACACCTCCGTGAGAATGAGGACTCACAGGGTCACCTATCTAAAAAACAGTAAACAACATGTTTCTGCCCTCAGGAGTGGGCCAAGGAAGGTCTTGGGGCATTCATCAGGGCCTAGGATCCCTAAAACTCACATTAAGAGTTAAAGAAGAAACTCTTCTTAATTAATTAAGATTAGTAAGGTGTAAAGTAAACAGCCTACCTTTCCCAAGGAATTATCTTGAGGCGGCCTGTTGAATATAAAACAACACACAGATAATTAGGGCAATGGTGACACACAACACTGCAACGGTACACCAATCACACACGTGACAGGGGGATGCACTCATGCACAAAATACATATATTCATAGTAGGCAATGTTCATGCACAAAGTGAATATATAAACACAAATATCTAGAAAAACACAAGGTAGGCGCTACTACCACTGACGGGAATTACATTATCATACCCTATCCCAAGAGGCTAATGGCCTCTGGTATCCAGGAGAGGGAGTGTCCCCTTATAGTCAAATACTAAGGTAAACATGGAAGAAAAGAAACAAGGAGGCAAGGTGAGGTGGTCCATATTTTAGATGGGAAGATAACCCATGATTATGGAAGTGTCTATAGAAAAGAAGGTCAGGGAGAAAGGCACCCTCTGGGAACCCGCATTTATTAATAAATCAAGGAGATACTGCATTGAAAAACTGTCAGCCCCAAGACAGTAAATAAAAGTTGTTATCAGAAACAGATCATGAATATAACGGAAAAAGGAGAATAGAAGAGGTATCTTATCTGTGCTGCCTGTAGTCCAATCAGTCACTCACTGCATCAAAGGGGGCGCTCGCTGTGCGCCTATGCCATCCTCTCCTTGGACTGCTTGGTAGAAGTGGTCAAGGCGAGATGGTCTTTTTATAGTAGAAATGGAATTGAGGCGCTCGAAATTAGCGTAGTCATTAATGATGGCCGATGAAGCAGGTGTATGGAATCACCGCCGCGGGCCCGCGGTGCATGCGTAGACCTGGCGTGGAGGCCGGGAACGTGTATCCCACAGCTGCGCTAGAGCGCCGGCTCTAAGCGGAAGAATGTCCGGGGTAGCCGAGGCTAAGAGCTTCCGGCTGTCGCACGGAAATGTAGTTCCTAGCAGCCTCGCTCCATAGAGCGGCCACGCCAGCGAGGGGGAGACAAGGGGAATCGAAAGGAGAGAGGGGGGGAGGAGGGAGGTTGGTGAGAGAAGGCAGAAAGAGGGGGTTGGGGGGCAAAGACTGGGGTGAAATAAAGGTCAGAAAAAGAGAAAAATAAGAAGAAACACGGGGAGAAAAAACAAAGAAAAAACAAAGAACAAACAGGGGAAGAGGAACAGAAACGGAGGGGACGGGGGATGGAACACACGGGGGGAGGGAGGTGGGAAGGAGGGAAAGAGGACAGGCTGGGAGGTGAGTAATAATAAACACAAAAAGAAAGAAAGTAAAAGCAAGTATTAGTGCTATAAAAAATGGAACTAACAATAGGGCAAAACAAAATTAAATATGAAAGCAGATAGAGCAACATGCACTGAAAGAGAGAAAAAAGAAAAAGGAGAGAACGGAGTGACAACACAGTGGGGGTGGAGGGCAAAAAATAAACCAGTGGGGAAAACAACATGAAGGGGAACACACAGGGGGAACCAGAAGAAAGCAGGGGTCAGGGTAACCAGAAGAAGGGGGGAAGGGCAGGACTCATTTGTTAAGTGCGAACCAAGGGATCTCATAGTTCAGACCGTCAATGTCTGAGTGTAGTCCCCAGACCCAGCGCTGTTCAGCCCGGAACAGTTTCTGTGTCATATTAATAGTAGATGGAGGCAGTTGCTCTATGACAGTCCAGACTAAGGGGGTCATTACAACCCTGGCGGTACAAGACCGCCAGGGCTGTTATGACGGAAGCACCGCCAACAGGCTGGCGGTGCTTCACAGGTCATTTAATACTCTCTGATGGGCATCATTTAGGATCTTCCAAGGATAACCTCTATCTAAAAATCTTTGAGTCATGGTTGCAATTTCAGTATTAAAGCATTAATCGTCAGAACAAATTCTGCGAGCCCACAAAAATTCACTATAAGGAATGCTCGATTTCAGAGCTTTAGGATGACCACTATTCCCATGCAGGATGGAACTGCATGCAGTTGGTTTACGGAATATAGTCTTTTGCAAAGTCTCATTGTGGATAGTTATCTGAACATCAAAAATTCAATGGTACAAGTGCTGTATTTTAGATCCAAATGAATGTTGAACTCATTGTTGTTGAGTGTATTGACATATTGTACCAACGAATGTTCGTCACCATCCCAAGAAAAAGGTCATCAATATATCTGACCCACAGAACAACTCGTTCCATGTGGTCTTTGTTGGCATCCGACCAAGCTATTTCCTTTTCCCACCAACCCATGTAAAAGTTCGCGTAAGTGGGAGCAAAAGAAGCTCCCATTGCTGTCCCCTGTTTCTGAAGATAATATTCATTATCAAATGGAAAAACATTGTGGGTAAGACAGAATCTTAACATGGTCAGAAGCATATTAGTATGTTGGAAAAATTCAATTTTGTGGGTACCTAGAAAATGTCTACAGGCCTGAATGCCACATTCATGCATGATGGAAGTATAGAGGGAGGTTACATCCATAGTAACCAATAAGAAACTAGATAGCCAAGGAATATTATGTATTTTAGATAGGAAGTCATTTGTATCCCGCAAATATGAAGGTAATTCAGTAACATAGGGAGATGGAAAAAGGTCCAAATAACGTGAGGTGTTCTCTAGGAGGGAGGAGTTCATGCTCACAATTGGTCAACCAGGGGGAAGTTTCTTATTCTTATGAATTTTTGGTAAGAAATAAATGCATTAAATTTTAGGAAATTCAACTTTTAAGTAGAGAGATTCATTTTGATCAATGAGGCCATCTGTACGCCATGTATCCAACATCTCCCAATACGTAGTTTGATTTTCAATAGTGGGATTGGCACCTAATTTTTCATAGTGCTCCCTATTGGATAATTGGCGAAAAGCCTCCCTGGTATAACTCTCAACATCCATAATCACAATATTGCCTCCTTTATCAGAAGGCTTAATGATAATAGTGCAATTAGATTTTAGCTCATTCAAATCTTTCCAATCCTTAGCTGGAAAAATTGGTTCTCTTCAGTTGTTTACAATTCCAATTATTGCGAAAATTATCAATATCATCAACTACCAATTCATAAAAAGTGTCAATTAAGTTGCCACTGGGTAGCTGTGGATTGAATCTACTGGAAGGTTTCAATGCACTGCTGATAGTGTGATCAACTGTAAATCCCATAGTTTTCAAGATGTCCTTGTCAGTACCTCTGTTGTCATCAATAACATCATCTGTATGGATATATATATATATATAATAATTAGGACCTAGTTTCCATAGTAAAAGCGTTTTTTGTACTTTCCTATATGTTTGGTGCCGGTTGATGAATCTTCCCAAATTGTTCCCAAAAAAATTGGTGCTCACGTGAGCTGCTGTCTGGAAGTTTTGAGGGATGATCCATTAAGCAAGGGCAGAGAAAAAGGTGATGTCCCAAAACGCTTTTTCCCCATTCATTTTCCCTTAGGGATTTTGAACTGCGATAGCGCCCGAACTACTGTAAGGAATTACACAAAATTTGCCAGAAAGGTAGCTCTTGGTCCAGAAAGTGACCTTTTTGTTGTTTCTGTAGTTTTAGAGAAATTTAAGAAAATACAAATCTGTATATAAAGGGACATGAAGGCTCCTTGAACCCTCCTGATCCTGTGCTGAGATCTGACTGGTTACCAACACTTCAACAAGGAAGTGCAGGCAGCCATGTTGGGACTCGTCTTCAGTCGAGTCCCTAAAAAAAAGATGAAAACAAAAGAAAAGGGGTCAGAGTAGGGACACCCTGACCCCTCAGCTCTGGTGCTGGGGTCCCAGAGGGAACCACCAGAACAAAAAAACATTTTTAAAAAATATTTTAGTGAATTCACTATGGGCTCTTATACTTTTTTTTAATGAAGCCCCTTTGTTGGGCCAGGTTTTGGGAGCATCTCAAAAGTAAAGGGAGGGACACACGGAGTTCATCTCCTGGCAGTGCTGAAGCCCCAGGGAGCGCCACCTCCATGGGGCTTTAATGACAGATATTGCAGGGGGGTGCATGGTTGCAGGCCAGGCCTTGTGGCCAAACACCACAGTGCATGGCTGACGGCTGTGTGCGGCAGTGGTTGGATTAACGTGTAGTAATGAAAATTACTATATGTTAAAAAAAACATAGAAATTCACTGAAAAAACGAAAGATGACAGGGAAGGCACAGTTAGGAAACACAACTTAAAAACATAGAAATTCACTTAAAATAAAGGTTACAGGGATATTATAGTTAGGCTCTCATTTTTAACATTAACCACTAAAAGTGTGGGATAGTTGAGGTTGAGGGTGGAAGTAGACCAGTGTTCCCTCAATTACCAGTACTGGTTAGGTAGAGGTTCGTGATGGAAAGAGAGAGATGTGTAAAGAGTGTCCCTAGAACGGGAGGCTGCGTTAAATAAGGGGGAGGGGGGGAGTTCCTTTACGGACTAGGTGGTCTCACACACATAATAGTGTCTTGCTTCATCTTTGACCACCTAGCCCACCCAAGTAAGATGATACTACTTGGGCGGACTCAACCTATTTGTTAAAAGAACAAGAGGGAGTGCTGAAATTAATCTTACTGGATAAATATCAGGGATCCAGATAGGGTGAGAATAAAATTACCATACATGTCACCTATATCAATTAATTAAACTTTAATGGGGGTGCATGTTGGTAAGGTTAAAAACGGGGGAGAAAAAGGCTCACTAGAGATTAATGTCTCTTAGAGTCTAAAAAAAAATATATATGTATGACCAACATGTTTTTAACATACAAAACCATAGGAATTCACCAGTTATAGTTATAGTTATCTCAAGTAACTCATGCCCTAAGGTAACTATCACTTGCACCCTCAGATAACTGAGTACTGTAAACAGTGCATATTTACTGTATCGAGAGAGAGGTAATTCTATAATGCACTATTTGCAAACAGTGAAACTCTCATTGAAAATACACCACAGAGTATTGAAAAGAATATACTAACAATAGTTCACAATCTATGTAACAGGTGGCAAGGAAAGACACTTTTTCCTAAAAATAATCAAGATATGAAGGTGCTAAAGATCATACTACCCGCACCCTCCATACTTTGGTAAAAACTTTACAGATAGCCCATCTTTTGAAGCAAAACAAGCATGTGTATGTAGTTCAGTACCCATTGTACATTCTGTTATGTAATGTAGAAATGTTTGTGCTGATACGATTATGTGTAACAACTCACAGCTGCTTAGAAAATGTAGTATCTATTACATAGAATCTTTCTTCTGTTGAAACCTTCTTCTGCCGAACCAAAAAAGTGTGTGGAGCATAATGTATACAAGTGAACCTATACATTTATAATAGGTTCTATACCTCCACAAAGTTATGCACAAAATTACCTAGAATTAATATAGTAGTTACACGCTGCTATGTAAAATGTAAAACACACTTGAACACTCATTGCATGTCATTTGAATTGCCATCAGTGATGTCATAAATGATGTCATGGAAAATGTCATGAGTAATGTCATATGTGCGGTCACATGGGTGCACCCATGTAAGGGCTGCGTGGGGAGGGTTCCTGGTGTGCGCAGCCCACGAACTTCACTTAGGGAGCCTGGTGAAGAAGGAACTATGCAGAGTGGGTGGTGACCTGGTTTTAGCCTCATGAAATGGGTGTACACAGAGGCGGGATAGTCAGTGTGCTTACTGTATTTTTACTGTAGGAACACCCCAGTACCTGTCAACATCAGTGTGCTTACTGTTGTTTTACTGTAAGGACACTCAATTTAATGTCAGTAAGAAAGAGTGTCCTAGAGCATAACTCAGGTCCCCTAAGGCCCACCTAGACCACAGTCACACCAATGTGCACTGTAACCTGTATGAAAAGAATGATGCAGTAGGTTACAATGCACAGTTGTACAACTTATGTGGCATCCAAGAATGTCATCTTCAGCTGGCTCAGTTTAGGATTATGGTCAATTACTGCTCTGTCTAGCTGCCTGAGCAGGGCCTTTCATCAATCAGCCAGCTGTCAGCCCCTGCTAGGAAATGGACAGAGAAGCCCTGAAAGGAATGTCATGGAGGAGAGTCTGGGTTTCACAGCACATGTGGCCAAAGCTCTTCGATGATGTCATTTTGAGCTATCCCTGAAGACTGTGCCAGTAGGAGGAGACAGGGGCAAGGAAGTGATGTGGCACATCTGGACTGTCCAGGGGTGCAGGTCTGCTGGACACTTCCACCCCCTCTCAAAAGGTCCAGCACAGGGGAGAGCTCTCTCCCTTGGCTGTGCTTCACTGCTGGACACTGAAACTGCAGATGGGTGTCCTGGATAACTGGAAAGAAGAACCCCTGACTGCCCCTGGGGCATGGACTCTGCCAGGGCCAGGTAAGCTGCCCCCCTTACTTCCCCTGAGGCCTAGCTGGAGGAAAGACAGGGCCGGTGCAAGATGAGCACGCTGCCAGAAGGAAAGGAGGGCACCAGAGGAATGACTAACTCCCTATGATCTGGAACCCTTCTAGGCCAGTAGGCCTAAGGAGAGTGCTCCTGGTGGCAAGGGCTCATCACTAGGAGCGAAACAACACCAGAACTATCCAAATCGGCCCTTGGGGACCTGAGATATCCAAAGGAGAAGGACTTTGACCTACTTCTGAGTGAGTGACAAAGCACGTGGGGCTCCGCCGCTGCTCTGATCAATGCACCTGGAGCGGGCTAGGATCCGCGAGCTGCCCCAAAATGAAGCGAAGACGGGGTAACCCTCGCGACCCCCGTGAAGATGAACTTTTGAGAGCCCTGGACCCCATCCCAGGGCCCCACTGAAGAGGAAGACAGGCTCCCTGTAAAAATGTCAGAAGGGTGCCCCAGACCCATCCTAGGGTCCCAGGAAGAAAAGCCAGGTGATGCCGTTGCATGTCCTGCAAAGATGGCTGCCGGCTGTGGGAGAGCCGGCGGCTGAAGACTAAGCCGGGGAGCACAGTTGCACTCTCTGTGAAGGTGGCTCTGGGGCCCGGACTCCATCCTAGAGGCCCACAGAAGACCACGTCGGGGGTGCCATCGCACCCCCGTGAATGTGACCAGAGGGGGACTGGACCCACTCGGGGCCCAGGGAAGTGTCGAGAGTGCTCCCCCGAGTGACAAGGGGGGCCCGGACCCCATCTCGGGGCTCTGTTGCAGCAAGAGAGGAGGATGGTGCTGTTACACTCCCTCAGGTGGCCAGGAGGCCACTATAGCAGCACGCGTCAGAGTAAGGGCTTGCTCCTGCAGCAGCACCTGGAGGTGCTGGCTGAGTGGGAAGCTGGTGGGAGCCGCCAGGTGTGGGCTCAAACGAGGCGCTCCACAATAGAACTCTGAGCACCTGACGACGATGTCCGGGTGGGACTGGACACCACCCAACCATGAGGGCAGCAGGGGGTGGGCTCCCCGCTCGGCCCTCCACCAAGGGGGCTCCATGACAAGGGTGTCTGGGTGGGTCCTGTGGCTAACCCCTCAAAAGTAGTCAAGATGGGTGGGGGCCAATTTCAGCCCTGGGGAACCTGTGAGCTGCCACCCTTTTAAAGGGGAGGGGCACATTGCCCCCCTCTCCAGACCAATATTTGCCCCACGGATATCATCCCCCAGGGTCTACCTGCATCTAAAGGGGATCATGCAGGCCCATTCCCGGGGCCAAATTTGGTCCAGTGGACCTCATCGCCTGGGGCCTGCCTAGCATTTAAATGGGAGAGAGGGCCATGCAGCCCCCTTCCCCGGGCCAGTATTGGCCAGAGGACTCCATACCCCGGGGCCTGCCCAGCATTTGAAGGGGGAGGGTCAAAGTAGCCCCACACCAGGCCAATATTTGACTCCAGGGACCCCATCTCCCAGGGATTCACCTTAAATTGTTGGATGTTCTGGACCTACCCAGGACACCCTTTTCCTCCTTGATGGAGACTGCAGGGGGGAGCCCCAATGCCCCCACAGCCCCAGCGAGATCCCCACCTTCTGCGGGAGCCAGCATTGCCCTTGCACACAGGGAGCAACTAAAAGTTCTGCTCCCTGCCTTCAGGAGTAATTTTGTTATCTGTTTCCCAGGCTACTGCACAATGGGCAGGAAAACATGAAAGTACACTTCCAAGGGGTGGGACAATTTTACGTGCTCCTGCCTACTAGGAACAGGCCTACTATTTGCTCTCACTTTGTGGGAGCTGTCAAGGCTCCTGCCAAGGGAAGGCAAACAGCTAGTTCAAGTGGATGGGAACCTTGGCACATAGTGAGCTGGCCCTGGGGGACCATTAATGGCTCTAGGAGGGGGTTCCCCTCCCTATTGTGAAAATTGTTCTGGAGCCAGTTAAGTGGTTATCCCCAGGGCCAAAATGGCCCAAGAGGAATGCCACATGGTCCCCATCCCTGTTGTTAAAATCAGCCTGGCACCAGGGAGGTGGTGGTCCCTGGAGGCCTAAACAGCCTGTGGATGGGGCCGCATGGACCCCCTCCCCAATACATACATTAACTTTTGGCCGCAGGACCTGGCCTACCTAGGGGCTGCAGCACAAACAAGCGTGGGCACTTTTTAAAAAACGTTTTGCTTGGATTCACAGATTATCTTTGAATTTGTGGCAAAAATGAAAACAAGAAATGTTTTTGGCCCCAGCAAGGTCCCCGTGCGCCCCCACCAGCCTGCCTAGAGATTCAGAGTATTCCTACTCTGCCCTCTTATGGGTTTTTTCTGTCAAATAAGCTGAGGATCTGTGACCCTAGATATACACATTTATTTTCCATCAATATCTTCAAAACTACTGAACGGATTTGCACCAGATCACAAAAAAAAATCTTTCTAGACCACAAACTAGCTTTCTGCCAATTGTGGTGTAATTCTGTTCAGTGGTTTGAGCTGGAGTTGTGCCTGAAATTACTATGAGAAATTACATGGAGAAGACCTGTTTTGGGGCCCCCCCTTTTTCTCACCACCCCGCTTGATGGATCACGGCAAAACTTTCCAGACAGCAGCTGAAGAGACCAGGACACTAGTTTTGAAAGTTTCATGAAGATTCATCAAACGGTGCCAAAGTTATCAGCAGTACAAAACATAGATAGATAGATAGATAGATAGATAGATAGATAGATAGATAGATAGATAGATAGATAGATAGATAGATAGATAGATAGATAGATAGATAGATAGATAGATAGATAGATATGGCCCTGGGGGATGAGGTCCCCAGGGCCATAATAGGCTCAGGGTGATGGGGGCGCTCCTTTTCAAAATAAAAAACGGCCCTGGGTGGTGTGTGATTCACTAGGAATTTTTAAGGCTGAGGGAGGTGACCTCCCTTAATAGGGGTTTAAAAAAGGGAAAGTATACCTTTACTTGCTAGGGTCATATTTATTTATTTCCTATGCAGTTGTCTAATTTTTTAGTCATTTGTTAGTGGAACAGAAACCCATGGGTGAAGGAAGGCTTACTTTTTAACAGAAAAAAGCTATTTCTTTGTAGCTTTGGTGAATATGATAGTGAAAAACAAGCAAAAAGCGAATTTATCATTAGATGGGATACTTCCATGACACCTTGAAACGTTAATTTTATTCCTGCCTCGTTAATGAAATCTGCCTAAAGCTAAAAGTGTCACCTAGGTAGGTTGCGCTCTGTATTATACAGTGCTCAGGAAGATGCTGACATACCATGCAGAAGTAATTGGATGTTTGCAAGACGGCAGCTACAGCGATGCACAATAAACGCAGCGAATTAGAATGAGCTTTTGACTGACCTTTGTCAGAAATGCCTGAGGGAAAAGTATATGTTGGTTGTCAACGATAATGGTGACTATAGAGTCTAGTTGTTTGGAGTAGTCGCACGTATGGAGCTGTTTTGCATGAAGTTGATTCACTTTTGTTGATCTCAGCAAACTGTACACACAGGCAACAAATTGCTGCCTTAAGGTTAAGTGGAATTCCAGATTAAATCAGTTCTGGGTTTGAAATGGAATATTTGTATATAGCATGGTTGCGATGATTTTCAGAGAGTATGCGCTAGCAATTCTGCTCTAACAAACTAAATTACGCTGCAGTGAACTAGGGCCTCCATTTTGACTACACAGAGATTAAATGAGTTTTATGGTGAATACATATTGTTATGCTGGCGCGGAAGCTAGCCAAAAGATCTAAATGCACTTTACTATTTCTTTTATATTGTAACTTTGGCCACCAAGTGGTAGTCTGCTGTTTATTTAAAGTGTCCTTTGGTATATTCTACTAACTGAAGAAATGAGAATTATATGTTTGTTAATAGAGATTAGAAATCTCAGCACTTACTAAGAAAACGTATTATTTAAGCAAACTGAACAATGTAGGCCACTTACCTAGGCTATAGGAATAGAGATGTGTATTTCTGTATAATTTCTTCGTTATTTGTTAAGCAAAGATCATTAAATACCCATCATGTGGGTATTTAGGGTACTGTGATTTCAGAAAGGGTTGCACTAGGCATTATGTTTTAGATTTAGTTTTATGCTTATTGGGACACATATTTTCAAGTATTATTCAAGTAGCAGAAGCCTGGTTTGCTTTGCTGTTGGTTGGTATGCAAGTGTTATGCTGAGGGATAGTGTGAGCTCTTTCATATTCTCCTTTCTTAATTTGTGAAAGAAAGGTTGCTGGTGCCCGAAGCTCTGTTCAGAAACCATTGGCCAGTTTAGTTAAGCATCGGAATGTCGAAAACCAAGCCTGGTAATCCTTGTTTCCCTCTCTTGCAATTGTTAAATATCTGATGTTGAGAAATAAGTACAGGTCGTCAAAACTAAGACCAGGTGGCCCCCACCAGCAACCAGACTCGAATTAAGCACTGCACATTCCAATATAAATCTATCCCACTGGCTCTGGTTGAAACAAGGTGCCGTTTGCCTGAAGATTACTTTATTTTTTTGTGATAGCTATGTGGCTAATATCAGTAACGATCCATAACAGGACTCTGTTTGTTACATTCCTTTGGGTTAATATACAAAGATTTATAGCCTAAAACTACTGGGCAGATTTATTAAGAATTCATGCAAAGCAATGAAGTATGGCAAGTTGCTGCATTGTGGTGTGTGAATAGGAGCGAGCTTGAAGAACACCATGGCCCTCATTACAACTTTGACGGGCGGCGGAGGCCGCCCGCCAAAGTTGCGCCGCAGGAATACCGCACCGCGGTCTGAAGACCGCGGCCGGCATTCTGAGTTTCCCGCTGGGCAGGCGGGCGGCCGCCTTAAGGCCGCCCGCCAGCCCAGCGGGAAACAACCTTCCCACGAGGACGCCGGCTCGGAATCGAGCCGGCGGAGTGGGAAGGTGCGACGGGTGCTACTGCACCCGTCGCGTATTTCACTGTCTGCTATGCAGACAGTGAAATACAAGCGGGGCCCTCTTACGGGGGCCCCTGCAGTGCCCATGCCATTGGCATGGGCACTGCAGGGGCCCCCAGGGGCCCCGCGACACCCCCTACCGCCATCCTGTTCCTGGCGGGCGAACCGCCAGGAACAGGATGGCGGTAGGGGGTGTCAGAATCCCCAAGGCGGCGCAGCATGCTGCGCCGCCTTGGAGGATTCTGACGGGCAGCGGAAAACCGTCGGGAGACCGCCGGTTTTCCTGCACTGACCGCGGCCAAAGCGCCGCGGTCAGAATGCCCTAAGGGGCACCGCCAGGCTGTCGGCGGTGCTCCCGCCAACCGCGAGCCTGGCGGTCACAGACCGCCAGGCTCGTAATGAGGGCCCATGTCTACTAAGATATGGCATGCTTCACTTCTCCCTACGCTGGTGCACTTGAAGTTGCCTAGTGCCACCACAGGTACCCTTACAGGCAGGATTACATAAAGCAATGCACTTCCACTATCACTAGACCACACCCGCCAAGGCATCTGAAAATGTTGCCACGCACAATACCTGACATCATAAGAAGATGCTGGTGATGCGCTGGAAGTCATTTGCTTCCAGCCAGTTGGAGGGGAGGTGAGGGTGTCTGGGAAGGACAAAGAGGCATAGGGGAAAGGGAAGGGAATTCCTTTCCCCCGATGTCTCTTTGGAGTGCAATCCCACAGTTGCCCATGGGGCCTCAATAGTGCAGCAGAAATGCCCACTAGACCCCAGGGATTTCTGTATGTGTGCATGTGTGTATGTTTGTTTGTGCTTTGGGGAGTGGCCCATTCAATCCCCTTTGGAGACACATCAGCCATTTGTTTAGGCCGATCTGCTCCCATGGGGGACAGAAAACACTAGGCCACCAGGTATTTGCCATTTTTGCATTGTAGGGGAGTGGCCCTTGGGCAAGGGAAACTCCCACTTAGGGGGCAAGTATTTGCACATTTCTGCCCCCTTTAGGCAGATCAGCCATTTTATTAGGACCATCTGTCCCCAAGGTGGGCAGAAACCACTAGACCACCAAGGATTTGGGGGCATATTTATAATGCCCTAGCGCCACCTTGTGGCACATTAATGTCATTATTTTTCATGATGTTTTATTTCTCCTTTTTATTCTAATGCAAAGCTTTTGATTCCTTTGCTGTACCTCCTGCTTGCTGTTTTGGCACTGGTAGATCTCCAGCTTGTGTAGTTGCATCTGTTTGGTTAGAAAAACTTTTTTTTGTACTGTATACTCTAAATGAGTATCATTGCCATGCATGAATTAATTTATGGTAAATGGTGTAATAATAGCAGGATGTTTAGCTTATGTTTTATTGTATATGAAATTATCCTTGGACTTTTTCACAATGTGTATTGTGTTGTCTTATGTGTAGTTTTATTTTGTTTTTCTTTTTTAGTGGGATACCATTGGTGCTTGCCGTTTTGGTGCACTGTAGGTGCTGTTGAGTCTAGCTGTGGCAAGTGAGTGGTATCATTGTTTTTAGTATATAGGTCTTTGTGATAAAGCTACACTTTGGCCCTCATTACAACCCTGGTGGTCGGTGATAATGTGGCGGTAATACCGCCAACAGGCCAGCGGTAAAAAAAAGAATTATGACCACGGCAGAAACCGCCTAGATAGACAGCCACTTTAACACATCGACTGCCAGGGAGGTAGCAACAAGCACCACAGCGGTAACCGCCAACAGCTAGGGGGAAGACAATGTTCCACCCACTATATTAAGACAGGCCTATCCGCCACCTTTTCTGGGGTGGTACCAACGACAACAAAAGCACGGCGGAAACAGAACACAGAAGGCAAAGGACTCACCTCTGGAGACTCAGGGAACAACTACGACACCATGGAGCCCGAGTTGCACATCTTCCCCATGCTGCTATACCTCTTCCTGCAATACGAACATCAACGCTGGCGAAGATGACCATGGTGAGTACTGCTGCCTAGCACACATGGGAGGGGGGAAGGAAAAAGAAAGTGACACACACACGCCACACGCAACACCCCCACCGCCAACACCATACACACAACCACATGCAACAACATTACATATCCACCCGGTACCCCTTAGGAGTAAAGCAAGGACAAAAGGAATTGATTAAAGTGAGTGTAATAAGATAAAATAGTATAAATACGTGCTTCAAAATCAAAAAGTATATACATATTTAAAAATGGAGGGACACTGCCCAGTCCTCAAAGTCCGTGGGCCACAGGGCCATTACACATAGGCCAAGGCCCCACCTCACTCCTGCAACAACACAGAGAGAACACTGCAGGGGCATCAGGTCAAAAATACACAGGCACCTCAGGGGACAGGGAATGGGGGGCACCCCAGCCGGAAGATGCTATAACGCCATTGGTCCTGGAGGGGGCTACATGCCCACTGCTTGGTCCTGGGGAGTGCAAGCACACAATCTCTCTAGTGGGTGGTTTGCCCACTGTTTGGTCCTAGAGAGTGCAAGGCCACAGTCTCCTTAGTGGGTGGTTTGCCCACTGCTTGGTCCTGGTGATTGCAAGGCCACAGTCTCTCTAGTGGGTGGTTTGCCCACTGCTTGGTCCTGGGGAGTGCAAGGCCACAGTCTCTCTAGTGGATGGCTTCTTCCACTGGTTCTGGAGGGGGCCTTGTGCCCAGTGTGCTTCATCCTGGCAAGGATAAGGGGAGTGGATGGCTTCTTGCACTGGTTCTGGAGGGGGCCTTGTGCCCTGTGATGCAGATCTTGGGGAGAGCAAGGTCACAGTCTCTCACCTGGGTGTCACACTTACAGGATTTGCAGGGGCCAGGACGCATTACAGCCCATAGAGGCAGGACTTCACACTGCCTGCTGGCGGTGACTGCTGCTCAGTGGTGGCAGTGGCGGGGATGGTGGTGGGTCTGGCAGTGGTGGGGGGAGGCTCCAGCCCTTCCCCTGCAGCCTCGGACAGCTACCCACTGGGGCTGCTGCTGCTGGCAGTGGTGCTGCTGACGGTGATGGTGAAGGTGCTGGTGGCAGTGCAGGCAGTAGTGAGGGGAGGCTCCAGCCCTTCCCCTGCATCCTCAGACAGCTGACCCACCTTTGTTGGTGGTGGGGCCTCAGAATCAGTCCCAGCACCAGGCCTCCTGTCCTTCCTGCCTGGCGGTGCAAGCCCCTTGCCCTTCGCTTTGGCAGCTGGTGGTGCCTCCTTGCCCTTCCTTGAAGCAGCTGGTGGTGCCTCCTTGCCCTTACCTTTGGCAGCTGGTGGTGCCTCCTGGCCCTTCGCTTTTCCAGCTGATGGTGCCTCCTTGCCCTTCCCTTTGGCAGCTGGTGCAGGCACACTTTCAGTGCTGATGCCTGGTTCCTTCTCCCACCTGCAGTAGCTGTCAACACTACTGTGGCCGTGGACTGGGTGGCTGAGGTGCTCCCCTGGGTTCTGACTACCCTGGCCCGACATGAAGGATGAGGGGGAGTGGTAGGGAAGAGGTCAAAGTTGGAGAGGAAAAGCTTCTTAGGGACATTGGGGTGGGAAGAGGGTGAAGGTTTGGGAGTGGAGGAAGAGGAAGTGGTTGTAGGAGGTGTCTGTTTGCAGATTTTGGGTGCAGGTGCATGGGTTGGATGCTGTTGTGAGGTGGATGGCTGTTGGGTGTCTGAGTACTTGAATTTGTGTAATTTGGGAGGAGGGAGCACAGACACAGTGGGAGAGGACACGGGGGATGTGTGCATGGATGTGGAGGTGGTGAATGCCAGTGAGGGGTGTGTACTGATAGGTGGTGGTGGTAATTGATGAGGATGCAGTGCATGCAGGTGTGAGTGGAGATGCTACTGGGAGGGAGGTGGAGGATGAGGAGGAGGGGGAGACATTGGAGGCAGTGGATGGTGGTATGTCTGCATCTGGATGGTGTTTGTGTGAGTGCCTGTGGGATGATGTGTGGTGCTTGTGTTTGCCTGAGCCACTCCTGTGTGTTGTCTTGTGTGCATGCTAGTCTGCCTGTGTGCTTAGGATAGGTTGGGGTTGAGGGGAACAGGACTGGGTAGAGGAAGTTGGAGGGGGGAGGCTAGAAACAGGGACAATGGCTGCCATCAGGGAGGAAGCCAGAGCCTGGATTGATCTCTGTTGGTTTGCCACACCAGAGTGAATGCCCTCCAGGAATGCATTTATTTGTTGCAAATGGGCTGCCAGCCCCTGGATGGCATTCACTATGGTTGACTGCCCAACAAACATGGATCTCAGAAGGTCAATAGCCTCCTCACTCAGGGCAGCAGGGCTAACTGGGGTAGGGCCTGGGGTGCCTCTGGCGAAGGAGATGCCCACCCTCCTGGGTGAGCGGGCATGGGAAACACGCTGAGGGGCTTCTGGGAGGGTGGTGCTGGTACGGGGATGGGCACAGAGGTGTCCGCCACCACCAGGGAGCTTCCATCGGAGGAGGTATCACTGTCAGAACTGTCCCCTCCTGTCTCAGCCTTGGTGCTCCCCTCACCCTCCGTCCCACTGGTGCTCTCACTGTTGGTGGATTCGGTCTCCTGGGCCCTGTGGGATGCTGCTCCTTCCGTTGCTGGTGCCTCTGCTCCTCCACCAGATGATGCTAATGCACAAAAGGACAGGGTGACAAAACAAAAAGGGGGGGAAGAGACAAAGGATACACTTGGTCAATGGCGCTAGCAACACCACCGTTAGCATACACAACACACACACAGGGAACAGCCCTATGCATTAGGCAATGGACAACCAGTAGCAATGAAAGTCACCAGGCCATGGACAGGAATACCTAACGCCAATAGCAGCATACCTGACACCCACGGACCCCTGCCCAGTAGTGGATGCCTACTAGCTCTGTAAGAGGTGGTGTTCATCAGCCCCTGCCTAACATGGGACCTACCCTGCAATGTCCGGCCTGTCCTAGGGGCACCCACAGGCCCACATCACCCACCCGGAGACCACCCCATCACGTGCAAGTAATATATTGGGAAACTGTACCAACCCGCTTGTGGCTGCTGTGATGCCCTAAAGTGCCCATCCAGATCCGGATAGACCATCGCCAGTATGCTGGCCATCAGGGGGGGTCAGGGTTCCACGGGTACCCCTTCCTCGTTGGGAGGCCATCTCCTGCAGGGTTTCCGCCGTCTTCCTTGCCCAGCGTCTCAGGTCCCCCCACAGTTTCCGACAGTGGGTGCTCCACCTGCCGCAGACCCCCAGGGTCCGCACGTCCTTGGTGATGGCACACCATACACCCTTTTTCTGATGGGCGCTGACCAGCAGAAAAATACAAGTAGTAAAATACAGTCAGACCGTCTGGCCTGTTACACTCCTGGCCCACTATAGCCCTCCCATCCCCGTACGCAGAGCCATTGCCCACCATACATGCATCACGCTGCCCAGAACCCTTCCACAAACAACCCCCCTACACAAGGCCCTCACACACAGCACTCCATGCATTCATGCCCCATGCATCGTGCTCACATTGTACTCAGCTGTTGGTCTGGAGGCCCATACAGCATTCGGTACTGGGTAGGACCCAATCCACCAGTCTCTCCAACTCCGCAGCGGTGAAGGCAGGGGACCTTTCCCCAGTGACACGAGCAATGGTAGGCTCCAGACACAGTTCACAGCAGCACTTGCAGTGTAGGTCCTCTACTGTTGAAGGTCAGGTAGTAAGTGAGTGAACAGATAGAAACTGATAGTCACGTCCACGGCGGTGTGTACCGTCACCGGCTGCGTACATCACAATTGGTCACTGTAACCCATGACGCCCAATGACAACCAATGAGGAGTTGCACGGCGGTACTCGACCGTCTACTGCAACGGCACGCAACATCAGCGGCATTACCTCATTTCCACATGTCCGTCCACACAGGACAGGCAGACACCATTTCAGGGGGGGAGAGGCCATGGCACCTAACTGCATCACAGTACACATAGGCACCATTTGTGTCTATCCAACAATTTACTGTTACTGTCATAACATGCAATGCAGTGTAGTTTTTGGAAATGTTTAATACTGACCAGCTGCCCAACGTTTTGCCCCTGAGATTACAACCGATGCGGATGACTAGGAGATGGAGACATCCCCCCGTGTACAGACCTCTGGTGGACTTGGCAACAATGGAAGACTGTAGGAGGCTGGCCTGGCTTATACTGGGTACCTGAGGGTACTTACACCTTCTGCCAGGTCCAGTTATCCCTTTTTAATAGATTAGTAGTGTTCTAGCAGCTTATGCTGATTGAGGTAGCTATAGCAGAGCAGCTTAGGCTGAACTAGGAGACATGCAAAGCTCCTACTAAACCACTTGTATCATATAGCACTCTATCATAAGAATCACAATACTCAGAGTTACCAAAAATAAAGGTACTTTATTTTAGTTACAATGTGCCAAAAATATCTCAGAGGATATACTCACCTAGGAGGTAAGTAAAATACACAACATATACACACAAACTAAAATCAGGTAAGTAAACAGTTAGGAGAAGTAGTGCAAACACTGTAGAATACAATAGGATGCAATAGGCCTTGGGGCAACACAAACCATATGCTAAGAAAATGGAATGCAAACCACTTAGGGACCCCAGGCCTAGTGTAGTGTGTAGAGGGTCACTGGGAGTGTAAGGAAACACTAAGGGTGTCCAAGATACCCCACCCCAAGACCCTGAAAAGTAGGAGTAAAGTTACCCTACTTCCCCAGAAACACACTAAAGTCGTGATAGGAGATTCTGCAAAGACCACAACTGACTGCAATGCACTGAAGATGGATTCCTGGACCTGAGGACCTGTAAATGAAGGGGACCAAGTCCAAGAGTCACTAAAGTGTCCAGGGGGGCAGGAGCCAACTAAACCCCGGATGAAGGTGCAAAATGTCTGCCGCTGGGTGGAAGAAGTTGAAGATTCTGCAACAACGGAAGGTGCCAGGAACTTCCCCTTTGCACAGAAGATGTCCCACGGCATACTGGAGGATGCAGAATTGTTTCCACACAGAAAGACCACAAACAAGCCTTGCTAGCTGCAAAGGTGATGGTTAAAGAAAAAGGGTGCTGCCCGGGCCCAGGAAGGACCAGGAGGTCACCACTTGGAAGAGGAGACAGAGGGGACACCTAGCAACACAGAAAGCCCATGCAGAAGCAGGCAGCACCCACAGAAGTACTTGAACACGGGTTCAAGAAAACTGAGCATGGTGGTCATCTCAATACTACAAAGGAGGGTCCCACGACGCGGGTGGTCAACTCAGCGAGTTGAGCAATGCAGGATGGAGTGCTGGGGACCTGGGCTGTGCTGTATACAAAGGATTCCTTGCAAAAGTGCAAAGAAGCCCTAGCAGCTGCAGTTCACGCAGTACACAGGATTACTATCTGGCGTGGGGAGCAAAGGACTTACCTCCACCAAATGTGGACAGATGGACCACTGGACTTTCGGGGTCACTGGGATCATGCTCCTGTGTTCCAGGGACCACACTCGTCACCATGAGAAGGGACCCAGACGACTGGTGAAGCAGATATTTGGTGCCTGCATTAGCAGGGGGAAGATCCGTCGATCCACAGGAGATTTCTTCTTGGCTTCCAGTGCAAGGTGAAGGCAGACAGCCCCCAGAGCATGCACCACCAGGAAACAGTCAAGAAAGCCGGCAGGATTAGGTGCTACAATGTCACTGGTAGTCTTCTTGCTACTTTGTTGCAGTTTTGCAGGCGTCCTGGAGCAGTCAGTGGTCGATCCTTGGCAGAAGTCAAAGAGGGAGATGCAGAGGAACTCTGGTGAGCTCTTACATTTCTTATCTGAAGAGAAGACCACAGAAGGGACCCTAAATAGCCCTCAGAGCAGGATTGGCCACCTAGTCAGGTAAGCACCTATCAGGAGGGGTCTCTGATGTCAACTGCTGGCACTGGCCACCCAGAGGCCTCCATTGGTCCCTCACACCTCTGCATTCAAGATGGCAGAGGTCTGGCACACACTGAAGGAGCTCTGGGCACCACTCCTGGGGTGGTGATGGACAGGGGAGTGGTCACCTCCCTTTCCTTTGTCCAGTTTCGCACCAGAGCAGGGGCTGGGGGATCCCTGAACCAGTGTAGACTGGCTTATGCAAGGAGGGCACCATCTGTGCCCTTCAAAGCATTTCCAGAGGCTAGGGGTGGCTACCCCTCCGCAGCCCTTAACACCTATTTTCAAAGGGAGAGGGTGTAACACCCTCTCTCGGAGGAAATTCTTTGTTCTGCCTTCCTGGGACTGGGAAGCCCAGACCCCAGGAGGGCAGAAACCTGTGTGTGGGTTGGCAGCTGCGGTAGCGGCCGTGAAAACCCCAGAGAGCTAGTTTGGCAGTACTCAGGGTCCATCCTGGAGCCCCGGGGATGAATGGAATTGGCACCCCAGTACCCGATTTGGCATGGGGGGACAATCCCATGATCTTAGACATGTTACATGGCCATATTTGGAGTTACCATTGTGAAGATACATATAGGTGTTGACCTATATGTATTGCATGCGTGTAATGGTGCCCCGCACTCACAAAGTTCGGGGAAATTGCCCTGAACTACGTGGGGGCACCTGAGCTAGTGCCAGGGTGCCCTCACACTTAATAACTTTGCACCTAACCTTCACTAAGTGAGGGTTAGACATATAGGTGACTTATAAGTTACTTAAGTGCAGCGTAAAATGGCTGTGAAATAACGTGGAAGTTACTTCACTCAGGCTGCAGTGGCAGTCCTGTGTAGGAATTGTCTGAGCTCCCAATGGGTGACAAAAGAAATGCTGCAACCCATAGGGATCTCCTGGAACCCCAATACCCTAGGAACCTAGGTACCATATACTAGGGAATTATAAGGGTGTTCCCGTGTGCCAATCAGAATTGGTAAAAATGGTCACTAGCCTGCAGTGACAATTTTAAAGGCAGAGAGAGCATAAGCACTGAGGTTCTGGTTAGCAGAGTCTCAGTGACAGTTAGGTACCACACAGGGAACACATTCAGACCACAAACTATGACCACTGGGACCCTGGCTAGCAGGGTCTCAGTGAGACATATAGAACACACTGACAAATAGGGTTTTCACTATGAACACTGGGGTCCTGCCTAGCAGGATCCCAGTGAGATAGTAAAAACACACTGTCATATACTCACAAACAGGCCTCAAGTGGGGGTAACAAGGCTAGAAAGAGGCTACCTTCCTACACAACCCCCCCTAACGAAGGACAATAAGGCTAACCTTGGACAGTTGAGTCTTTATTGTCTAAGTGGTGAGAAGTTGAGAGTAGCTCTGCAATAGATTGGTAACTCCCTTTATCATCCACTGTATGGTTACTTCCTTGTGGGATATAAACCACCCTGTTTGGAGTTTTTCAGCTAAGCAACAATGTGAAGTTATATTCTCAGAGCTCCTATTAGTATGTTTTAGTTTAGAGCAGTAGGATAGGTCCACTGGGCCTATATCCAGTGATGAGAATGACAGACAGGGATGCTGTTTTAATAAAGCCATTGCTGGTCAAAAAGTTTGTCCATATGGCTGTAAGACAGAACAGGGTTGCTGTTTCTCTTGAGTTGAGCAGGGCAGGGCTGCTGTCCTATAAGCTCCACACTAGGGCAGGGCTGCTGTCCTAAGTGTTGTGAGGCAGTGTAGGGTTGCTGTACTAAAGTTTCCCTGGGAGGGTTGGAGGGATGCTCCATGTTAACTAAAATGATGCAATTTTTCAAATCAGGATTAGTTTTCCCACAGAGAGGTACTTTCACCTCAGGAAGTACAGCTGTGGTAGCTGATGGTTCCCTTGGTACAGGTTCTACCCCAGGAGAGGTTTCTCCCACCACAGGAATGGTATCCTTAGTGGCAGGGTGGGTAGAGGATACTTTGATGCCCTTTTTACCTGTTGTTGGAGAAGGATCCAGAATTTTCAGGCCTTTTTCTCTCCTTTGCTTTTTCATTTCAGCTGAAATGAGAGGAAGCAATTCCTCAGGGATACCCAGCATGGATGCATGGGTACTAAACTCTACCTCAGCCCAACCTGAGGCTTCTAGGTCATTACCTAAGAGACAGTCTACAGGTAAGCTAGATGATGCCACCACCTTCTTTTGGGCCAGTAACTCCACCCCAACTGAACTGAACTATAGCTAAGGGGAGGAACTGAGTGGAGTTATGGACATCAATAATCTTGTACTATTGTCCAATAAGGTGTTGTGCAGGAGACACTAGGGGGCAGATTTATACTCTGTTTGCACCGAATGTGCGTCAAACATTTTGACGCACATTCAGCGCAAACCGTGCACCATATTTAAACTTTGACGCCCGTGGATGTCAAATTTACTCGTGTGCGTCATTGCGTTAATGACATGCAAGGTAGGCATTCCCGTCCAAAAAATGACTTAAACACCCGTGCGCCATATTTATGCTACCCCGCAAAAATGACGCACGGCCGGGAGGCGGAGGCGGAAAATGATGCACAACCCGATTTGCGTAAAAAAATAACGCCTGGGTCAGGACAGGTGTTAAAATGGGGCAAACACACCTGTATTTAATGAAAACACACAGAATCAACAGTAGACCTCCAAAAGGAAGACAAGGAGGTGCTTTTCATCCAGCATGCACGCAGACGCAGAGCACAGCACAGGACCAACAACAGCAGCTTCCACAACACCAGCAGGGACCCCAAAGGCAACGCAGAAGGCAGGAGAGGATATTCCCCACTAGGGCAACCCTTATGGGACTCCGCCAACAAGACATCATTCAGAGGTACAGGCTGAACTGGCAAGCAATTCAGCAGCTGCTGCACAACATTGAGCCACAGTTGGCACCCAGCTTGCAGACACCCCGTACCATTCCACCAGAAAAAAAGCTGCTAGCTGTACTACACAGGTTGGCAAGTGGCTCCTTTCAAACCACTGGCGCCCTGGTTGCTGGAATCTGACAGCCATCATTCTCCGCCTTCCTACCCAAGGTACTGGATGCCATCATCTCACTCATACCCCGCCACATCAGCTTCCCCAACACACAGCAGAAGCAGCAGGAGACAAAACAGGGGTTTTACCAAATTAATGGCTTCCCACACGTCCTTGGTGCCATTGACTGCACACATGTACGCATTGTGCCACCTGCTGCAACCAAACATCTATACCGCAACAGGAAGCACACACACTCCATCAATGTGCAGGCCATTGTCGATCACCGAGGATTGATCACCAACATCATGGCAAAGTATCCTGGGAGTGTACATGATTCATTCATCTTCTGTCACTGCACCATCAATCAAAACTTCCAGGAGGGACGATATGGAAATGGACTACTTGTTGGTAAGTACAGAAACCTACTTATGTACACACAGCACAGCAACCCTCTAGGACACATAACACATACACCACGACATCGACACGTGGACAGGAAAACACTGAGGTTGTGACACCGCTAGGCATGTTTGATATCTTCACCCAGTGGAAGACACACCTAGGGGCAAATGACCGTTCCAACTAACAACTGATGCCACTCCACAGACACAAGGGAAAAATGTAAAACAATACAATGACAAACACATGGCCCCAACTGGCAGTACATCTTGGAAGATTAAACTTTCAATATCACATCAATAACACTCAATCCAACACCCTTCAAATCAATACATACTCTGTAAGGGGTGTGTAATGTTTTTTGCTGCAGGTCAAACACCATGACACACATAGCATGATGATGACTACAATGAAGGTCATGTGCAAACATTGAGGCCGTTCCAATATCTCACAGCACTCCTGCTCTCACATTGCCCACTACCAAGAAGCAAGTGGACTGTGCGAAGAACACATCTTGATGGGACAACATTGAAAATGCACATTCCTACACAAACGCATTGTGACAAATTAACACACACACAACAGATGTACTGCCATACGGACCTTCTGAAACTCTAAATGACAACCTCACATCCAAGTTAGCCATCGGAACCTGAACATGTTCAGTAGTATAGGAACACATAACAACCTGAGTCGACTTGGCAAAGGCAGAGAAATAGGTCTGCAGTGAACTTGTCACACATGTGAAAGTAGTGTATAGACAATTGTTAACACGTCAGTGCTCACAACGCACGGAGATGTTTTGCACATTGTCACCTTGCAAAATCAAAGGATCTGACTGATGGTTAAATTAATCTATTGCATATGTCAAAATGTATGGGATGTCCAGGGTACATAGATGCAACCGTGTTACCACCACCGTCAAATTGATTCTGTGTATGGAACTATCATCTGACCCCCAGTTAAGACACAGGGACACCTGTATAAAAAGTCACAATGCAAGGGAGTACACACTGTGCTGCAACTCTCCAAAAATACTGCTGACATCCGGTCAACAGCCAAACACCGTTCAGATAAGGAAACAACCCAATGCTGATGGTACATCCTAGAAGCCTAGGAATCCGCACAATAACACTAACACCAATGAGTCACAGACAACACAAGAGAACTACTGCCATGTAAGGTGATATTTATGAGGCAAGCTAAATCAACATGTTCTCACTCATTTTCTCTTTCAGCTGATCAGGGGTATGGCATCCAGTCATGGATTATGACCCCATCTGCCAACCCAAGCACTGCAGCAGAGCGTGCCTATAATGAGGCACACAGGAGGACACGCACCATAGTGGAGAGGACCTTTGGCACCGGAGGCAGCCTCCTATACTCACCAGAAATGGTGTGTAAAATAATTTTGACCTGTGCCATTGTGCACAACATATGTGTAAGAAGGAACATTCCCCTATATGAACCATACCCACAATTGCCTGAAGAGGAGGAAGAGGAGGATGCTGGCCATCAACATGAGGGGGACCATCCAAACACAGCTGCAGGATTGCGTCGGAGACAACATATTGGCCAAAATTTCTTTTAACACTACTCACCAATCACCACTGCCTTACCATATGTAAATAAACACCTATACTAATCACCATATTAAGGTCTGGATAATCATTTTTGCATAAAATTATCTCTAGCTATCAGGTTCAGAGTGTAGCCTCATGGAGCACTGCTGAAATACCGATTAGGACACAGAACATTGCTAAACTAGTTAGATGCGTATGAATGTACAGCCACATTCACTCACACTGTAAATGACATATATCCTGTACATGTCACATTTGAAGGGCAATAGCAGAGGACCACACCTATTTCACACATACATGTTGCCAACATGGTTAATTGCAGCATATGGCACAAAACTAAGACAGCATCAGTGAATTATGGAAAAAATGCATCATACATTAGGCAGTGGATGTGCTATTGCATTAGTAACAGGAATGTATGACCAGACCCTTAACAGCAGTAACTGTTACATCACCTATCTTTGCAAGGACTATGTGTGACTGGATTTCCATATAAGTAGCAAAGTCATAGCACAAGTGCCCCAGGTATGACTAGCATTGCTCACATGACATCCCCTGCACATGTCAGCCTATGTCCTAAGTCCTGACACACCCATGTTCCCGGTCTCACATCACCCGTCTTCAGAGGTCCCTGGAATGGGAATATGTGTACCCAGATAATCCCTCCTCTACACACTCCCAGACTCACAATGTAAATCCAGTGTGCTTCCCCCTTTAGTATGGTATGCCATAGTCATTGCCCTTCTGTCTGCATGGATGTCACATTAAATAATGCACTGGCTTGTAGTTTCTAAGACCTATTATCACCTGTACAGTGATTCCCATGTGAAAGGTCCTGTTGGCCCTTTGAACTTGAATCTCACATATAGGACTTGTGAGAGACTAATGCTGCACACACCTGTGAGCACCTCCGTGGAGACCAGCCATTTGAACATGCACTGCCCTTGCAGATGCTTGGAACAGCTGTCATTTTATCTATAACACTGTTATGCCTTGCTGTTTAACTTCACTGTGTAACACAGCCCTTGGGTTAATGTGTTAACTTCCAAAACACAGGACAAACACAGTTTTCCATTTCAACTGTCTTGTTCCTCCTTTGACCAGTCTCAGTCTGACCACTGTGTATTTACCTTGTGAAATGTCTGGATCCTGATTGACCCTGCATCCTGTTAGCCTGACTGGCTCCTGTCTTTGCGATACCCTAAAGGTTCCTTGTGGCTACATTTATATCATAGTTGCTTTCCCAACCCTCAGATTCCTCCTGGGGTATTGTGTCAGGTGGCTCTACAATGCATACTCAAATACATTGCATAGCATAATCAGTTTATTTATCGTACCATGGGTGGGAACTTGTCGCCAAATACCCGAATCATGGCCTATCCCTTGTCTGGTTCTCATGTATGCATGAGTGACAAATTGTGACAGTGTACCATGGCTGTATGCAGGGATTGGGTATGGTGCCTCCAGCAGAACCAACAACGTCAGTTAATGTGCATGAATTGTCTATACTTGTTAGGACTCTGACAGTTCACACGCTGATTTACATTGCTCCCAACATATTGATGTGGCGTGCGTGGTGAATAGCTGTGAGATTAATCAGCACAGAGGCAATGATGTTCCCAGATGCAGTGGGAATTTTAGAGGCCAACCTGTGTACAAATGTTGGGATGACACCTGCTGGTACAAGAATCCTGTGATATTAACTTTCTCAGCACACCAAGGTTGCCCTGTTGACAGTCTCATAACACGTCTGCAGTGACAGGGTTGGACCATACCCATGTGGTTTCTCAAATCCTTATTGGCTTTACTTCTATTGATCTGCGAAGGATACTTTGTAGATACATTAAATGGCACTACAGACTCATGACTAGACCTGCACGTAACTGTGACAACATAGACCCCAATAATTATACAGGATAAACATTGGCCCACACACATGAACCAGACACCTCTGTGCATTTGACCACTGGAAATATGTGAACACGTGCTGCTTGGTCTGCTGGTCCTCCACTGCCACAGGAGAGACATGGCTCAGTTATATGACCTCAACTGTGGCGTAACATTACAAATGTGGTTTATATTTGGGTCTCCGTGTCACAAACACGGTACCCACATAGTATATACCCATGCCTGTCTCATGGTGGTTTAACAAACAAGTGCCTAGGAAGTAGTATCCAACATTCCAGGACATGTGATGGCCAAGTTTTGGACCATTGACATGAACACCTGTCTGCTATCTATCCAGTGCATGCTTTGCCATTTGTGGTGTTTATGTTACAAAAAAACTAGAAAGTGCACACAGCAGTTGTTGCTACATGTATGACTAACACATGTCCTCTCTCATTTCCACACTGACTTGCATCTGAGGGTTGGACACATTGACTCCACATGCATACAAGCATATTTGCTAAAATGCATCTTGTGATGGTCACACAGTGGGTCAACAACAATGGTCGTAGCCAAATCACACACATTGACCCATAGGCATTGAGTTATTGTACTTATGTGCGTCGCCTTGCTATCCTCTCTTGACCCCAAACATGCCCAAATTGGGTAATACATATTTGTAGCCCACACGTTTGGCCATCTATTGCGTCAGTGAAGAGTGAAAATCCTGTTCACCAAGTAGCGGATCATGGTCCGCAGTAGTATGATCTGTCACATGTGCCCATACACCGTAATGCCCAAAGTGGGTGCAATCAGCCTATCTCTGTATTGTCACAACTGTCACGTACCATTAAAATGGAAAAATGACCCAAACCCAGTTAATGTCAGAAATTTTGACGCATATGCGTAAAAAAATGACTCACATGCGTCTAAAAATTACGCTTATGCTTCAAAATATGTCGTACAATGCCCTGAAACATCCATTGGCCCTGAGCGGTAATTCCCACACTGTACCCCCGGAAATTGGTTAAGTTTGAAACATTTTTTAACCATATGGATGCAGGGTTATTTGTACTCATGTACGTAAAAACAAATGATACATAACAATAAAAACACACCGCATTTGAGGCAGGAAGTGATGTAATAGGATATCCAATTTACAGAATTGGTACAGTGGGTGTACTTTCACTTTCACTTTGCAGTCTGTGATATTTCCTGACTGTGTGGTTGTGTCTAGAATTGTCTCTCTGTGCATTTTGTCTCCAGTGTGGTCTTTAAATTGTCTTTTTAGGTTTCATAACTGTCTGTGGTATCCTGTCTGAGTGTTTTTGTGGTCATTTGTGTTGTCAACATTTGTCTTTGTTGTGTTGGGAGTCTGTTGTGGGTAGTGGTAGTTTGGGTATAGTTGAGCTGCGTTTGTAGTTTTTTTGCATTTTTCCTGTCCTACTTTCTCTCTATTCTCCTTTGTTCCCCTTTATCCCCTCTTTAGTTTTTCTGAGATAATGTTGGGTAGGCCTCATCTTGGCAGGATGGGAGAGGAGGATCTGGATGGGTTCATTTGGCTGGTGTGCCATTTCCTACCCCTGATGATTGAGGTAGGTGGTCGTGTGATCCAAGGTTATCACAAAGAGGCACGGAGGCTCCGGTGGGCAAAGGTGTTGCACCATCTGCAGAGGATATACAACACACCACGAAATGACCACCAGCTGAAGCACCACTGGGCTGACCTTGTATCCAGGGAGCAAGATCTGCTGGACCACCTGGGGATTGTGATTGGTGGCCCTGTTGGTGAGTACAAATCAGGGTAATGTGCATGTTTAAATGCTCTGTTTTGACAGTAGCTGATTTTTTCATAATCTGCCGGCAATGTTTTTGAACATGTGGAATACTAGTGAAACATACAGAGCCATATTTCTACTTTGTTAGCACCGCAATTGCGACCTGTTTTGAAGCAAGAGCGGCGCAAACGTACAAAATACAATTGTATTTATTAAGTTTGCGCCGCCTTTGTGTCAAAGAGCAACACAAATGTGGTGCAAAATATGTTTAGATATGGGCCACAGTTGCCTGTGAGGTGTAGAAATTTCCAACACATTACCGTCATTTGTTGACGCAACAGCTAGACTAACTTTATAAACACGACAGGAGCCTGAAAATTAGTGCAGGCTTCACGTCAATTGATGATGGCAATGTGGTGCAAACATATGTTTCATGTGGGTCGGTGAGTGTGTCAGGAAACAGATCATGGAAATCCCGAACTTTTTCAGAAATATTGTGTGCCATTGTTTTCGGATACATGTCTGAACTGGATTTGGACACATACGTAACAAGTTATAGCTGCAGTCAGCTAACATCTTAGACTATTATTTGGAGTTTGTAGTGCCACATTTCAATTAGGGATGGCTGGCAAAAGGTATGCACATGGGTTCATATCTCTATGGTTGGTGCAACTCACCATAGCTGTGGCACATCAAATGAAGAAAATGATACAAATTGAGGGCTAACAACTGTCACTGGCCCTCTGTACATTGTACCTGTGTGTCTAAAATTGGTCTTAGTCACAATGTCTGGGTGACTGGTATTGCAGTCCTCATGGAAAGTGGCTTTGGATGTCTCTCATGGATACACATGATGAGAGGAATATACCACATGATAGTTAGGGCATCTGCATGTGTGCAGATATGTGTGTATCACTCACTGGAGTCCCTGGGGCTGTACATGTTTGCAGTGGTATGTAGGACGCAGTATCATCATGTCTGAGAGGCTTTATTTTCTGAGTTCATATTACACATAGTATTTGTATTTTAAATTGTTGTACAGTGCACAGACATTGAGCACATTTCTCCCTTCCATGCCTTACAGGTGGACCGGCACCCTACACTATTGGAGAGGTGGCTCGATTTGCGGACCCAGACATCTCCAGTAAGTGTTGATATTTCTGTTATGTGTTGTGTTTGCTGATGATGTGTGATTGACTCCTGTGTGTTGGACACATAGCAAGGTGTGATGCACTGGTCAATCATTTGTTTTGTTCCATGAGTGGAATATCATTTTATCACCATCTTTGAGTTGGCCAATCCTTATTGTATTGTCATATTTTGGGATTCTAGGTCAGACCTGTAGGCACAGCAATGTGAATAGGGATGAGTCAAGTGGATAAAACTTGAATCTGAAAAAGTAGCAGTGGACCATATTAGTGAATTAGTCCGCCAGTCAGACCCTGATTCTCCCAGAATAGGGATGCCTAAGTCTTACCCACAGACTTCAGCTTCCCTATTCATTAATGAACATGTTTGACTGTATGTTAAACTTCTTAGCAGCATGTAGCTCCACATGTAGTGCTACGAGTATGAGGCACTTGAGTACAATGGCCTAGATGTGCATGCAGCTCATGGCCAGAGGTGTGCTTGCATCTATCTGTTTGTTGTAAGTCATGGCTTACTGGTAGTAAATGATGTGGACAAAGGTCTGCATTTCCAAAGATAAGTGTTGATGGGATTGTCCAAGGTTTGGGTGTATCCTATTTGGAGTTCCTCCATACCTGTGGTGTGCTGGCCAAACCCATGTCCTGTTATCCAAAGCTTCCTGGGTGTCCTTGTTGTTAGAAATTATTAGTTGATTGTCCACCCCCCTTAAGGCACAGGCGTAGGGTTGTAAATAGTGTACCTAGGACTGATGATCCAAGTTTGGTACACAGACATGTAAATCAGTGAATCACTTGTCCAAACCTAGGATACCCACTCATGATTAGCACATGCTTTCTATACTAGCAAGTCCATTTACAACTCGCAGATCTTGTGGCCCTAGATTGCCATCTAGTACATAGAAATGTGTTGGCCTGGCAGTGGTGGAGGATATGCAGCATGATTTTTACCTTGCAACTGGCAGAACTATGATTCCAACATCATTCCAGTTGTTGCCCATCTTGTAGGGTTTGGATGTGCAATTTGATGATAGGACATTTGTAGGCTGGCTTGCCAAGTACTTCCTCAGGGACTATCAGTGATCTGTACGATGATAAGGGCTGTTACAGATACATTAGATGTAATGTCTGATTTACTTCTTGAGCCATTTCACACAATGCAGTACCTAATGTTTGGTTTTCTATTTGTCTTAACAGCTGCAAATACGACTCCCATCCAGATTCGGGAGTTTCAACGCCGGGCAATGAGACACCGCCACATTCTTGATGTTGAGTCTGGGTACCGCAACATGGCAAGAAGATATCGCCATGAAAGAGCCTCCGGAGCGTGGAGGGCATTTGCACAAGGGAGCCCTTCCGTGTCTACCACAGCCACCAGCACCACCACTATCACCCAGGTGGCACCAACAGCAGCTGGAACCTTTGCAGGACCATCAACTGCAACAGCTCCAGGAGTAGTTACAGCACCATCTGCCCCGCAGCCTACAGACATTGCACCGACAAGGGCCCATACTTCCTCGGCTGGCACCCAGACCACCCCTGCTGTAGCCATAGACTCTGCAGCTTTTGCAGAGATGCAAAGGAACTTGGACTGTGTCTTACGAAAGATGACCAGACTGCAGCAGGAGGTGGCACAGGTCAACCGGCGGGTGCGTGCCATTAAAAAGACCCTGAGGAGGGCCAACCTGTAGGCATAAACGCGGACATGATTCCCTCCCCTCCCTCCTCTTTCCTGGTTCTTAAACTTTGTGGGTTTAGGGGGTTTAGTGTTAGGATAGTATAGGCTGTTAGTTTAGTTAGTAGTAGTGGGCGGGGGTGGGGGTTTCAGAATATTTCTACAGTTTTTTAATATGTATGTGGGTGGGTGGGAGGGGGCCAATGTTGGGGTTTTGGTGTTTAAAAAAGAAAAAGAAATACAAAATAAAATTTACAAAAATATATATATTTGTTTAGTTTAGGATAGTATGTGTTTAGGTTAGTATCTGTTGTCGTCCATGTGTCCCGTCTTATAAGGGGGGTGGGGGTTGATGTTTAGATCGTTTCGATAAATGTGATAAGTAAGTTTAGCTTAGGTTAGTTAGGGACAGTTATGGGTAATGTGTAGTTAGAGTAGATTAGGTTAGGTAAGGTGTTTCCCCTTGTTTTAACTTCTGTTTTTACTGTTTAATAAATATCTAGGTAACCCTTTACAGTATGTGTCAAATGCTTGTAGATCAGTGCCTTGCCATGAGTGAACAGTGTCTCTTTTGTATTAGCTTTTGTGTCCCATGCTGCAACCATATCCCAACTGAGCTGTTTCATTGGCAGCTACCCCAAAGCTACTTAACTAAGATTCGGCCATTCATTGCACCCACCACTCACGGTTACTATGGACCCCAAAGTGTAGTTATTTTGTGATGTATGTTTTCAATGTCACATTCTGTGCTACCAGATTTGGTATTGGGGGCACTGTGTTAAGTCTGCCTGCAGCCTGATGTCCAAGCAAATCCTTATAAGGTGAGTGGTAGTATGCTATCTTGTAGTATAGAGTACATAACTCACACATATAATTTGTTACAATGTTCAGCATGGTTACTAATTTCTATGGAAACTCATACACATACCTTCATGCAGTTTGGTGTGTGTTAGGGTAAATTTGGGGCCAATGTCAAATACGAAAGTATTCACTTTCAGCAACAATTGAAGGCAGTATTTTCTGGCTTAGACATCCTTTGAGGAAGCGTTATTCTGTCCAACACAGCATTATACTGTATAGTTTCTATTTCCCTCAGAATTAACCCTCAGGAAGGACAGATGATGGTACAATCCAGGCCACTGTGCATAGTTATCAGCCCACATTATTTCAGGGCAGATGTATTGACAATCTATAATCATTGACAGGAGGCAAACATCACTGATCTACCGCACGGTTGATGTGTCACATTACACAGAGACAAAGTGGTTGTGTAAGTGATATTTATTTTAAAAGTGCTGTAGTGCTATATGTACATTGTCCATGATTGTGAGTCCATTTTTGTGACATCTTCCATTGTGATCCTACACAAGTGCAAAAGGACATGTCATTGGACATGCTGGGGTGAAGTGTCAGACAGTGCAGAGGGACAGGATTTGACCATGAGTTAGTGAGGGATAATCACAGGGCAGGCTGACAAGATAAACAGTGGGTTGCAGAACAGTGCTTGAGTACAGTTGTTGCAAGACTGGCATGTTACAAAGCACAGGACCTTGGTGATAGGTGGCCATGTGGCAGGGACTAGAGCTCCCGGGTACTCTTACGTGTGAAGGTGATCTGTTCCACGTCTTCATCTTCTGATGTGTGTGTAGTCTCCTCTGCCCTTGGTGGTGGTGGTTGTGAAGGGGCAACACACACCTCAGTGTTTGAAGACGTGGAGTCAGACATCACGGTAGATGCTAACTGTGGGGGTCGTAAGGGCAGTACTCCAGCAAGGAGGATCTGCTGGGTCTTAAGAATAGCAGCCCATCACGGTGGTAGACAGCCAGGTCGGCCCTGAGGGATTCAATGTTGCATTCGTGCATGCGTTGACAGGATTGCTGTTGTAGGTGTTGGGTCAACTGTATTACGGCTGTGCTGATTTCCTTCAACCTTTTTTCGACTTCCTGCAAGATAATTGTTCTCCCTTGCATAGCTGCTGCTTGTTCTTCAGTTGACATCATGCACAAAGGCACCCCCTCTAGGCTGGCTGCCATATTTTCCATCCCCACTCGCACCTCCTTGGCCAGCTCCCGCTGTACTCCAACTACAGTTCGCTCAAAGCTGGTGCCAGAGTCCTCAGCTGTGTTGGAGCTGGCAGGTCGTACAATTGGTGTTGTGTGTGGGTCCTCTGTGATGGCTGCTAGTTCTGTGCTCCTCCTTGTGACTGAAGGTGGGGTCTGGAGGGTTCCAAGGTCCTCTTAGAGGGTCTGCTGGCTGATGTTTGTCAGCTCGTCATCCATGTCATCAGGGTAGTCCTGGACAGGCATATCCACAGGAGATCCATCGTCCTCTGCAATGAAATACGGTAAAATTAGTGTGTCTGTGTTGTGGGCTTTGTAATGTGACAAGCCTGCCTTCCGATTATTTTCAGATTGTGATCTTGGTTCCTGTTCATTGTTCCTGCCTTTCAGATTGGCATTCTCCCAGGTCTATGCCCCACCTGCATGTCACGTGTATTGTGGTCAGTTTGTGGACTTGTCAGCATCATATCCTCTAGGTGTTGGTTCTGGCCAAATTGTGAATTGCCACCTTCTTGTCATACTCAACCCTCCGTCTACTTCCATTCTCATGGTGAGGCCTTCCACTGGCTGTGGGTGCTCTGATGGCACTAGCACCACACTTAACAATCTGGACCTGCCCCAGTCTGTGATCTTTCACATCCACCTATATGTAGTTGAGATGTAGCATATACTATGTATAGCATTGTTATGGCACGATATGGATGTCAGCATTGGTAATGTGTACTGCTGATGTTGGGGAATGTGTGGTACATTGGATTGCACTGAAAGTCGTAGCAGTGTCCTATTTCCTCCTCTGACTGTGCAGGTGTATTTCTGAGACCGGTTACATGTGTCCTCCCCCTCAATGCTGTTGTCTGAGCAGTATGACATTTGGGATGTTGCATGGTGTCACTGGAGCTATAGTGACCCAGGCACAGGGTGGACCCTCACATATGCAGCATGGGTATGACATTAGTGCTGTGTACCTCCTAATGTTAATGACAATGGGTGAAGTTTGTGGCAACTTTTGGCAATCACATTTGACAGGATTGGAACATTTGTGTTGATTTCAGGGGATTGATAACGTTGTCATCCTGAACCCTCTAATTTGGGTGTTTTAGATCCATATGGACGGTACTGCCATTAGCTACTTGACCTGCACACACAGCAGAGGTGGTAGTGGCAACTGTTGTCAATGTTACATTCCACTTGCAGGTATGGCCAGAGGTTGTTAATTGGGCCCAAGTTAATGTAGAGAGTATACTGGATGATGTGTGACGGGCTGCCAGTTTTACATTGTACCCTGCCCTCCTGGCCTGGCTTTACCTTTGCAACATCCTGAGCATGGCAGCATACCCCCATGCAAAGGTTGTTGGTGTTGTGTAGTGGTGTGCCCCAGGTTTCCTCAGTGTGGGCCATGCCCCCGTGCCGTGCCCCTTCACCCATTTCACTCCCTGAATATCATGACTTACATGCATTGTGTAGTAGGTATGTCCAGCCCCCCGGTTGCAGTTAACATTAGTGCACCTGTGTGACTAATAGACTGGACTCTGCCATGGACATTCCTCCACCATCACCCATCACCATTTTGCCACCCCCTCCAATAATTAGAACCTCAATAAACACCCTTGAACCACAAAACAATCTGGAGTCAGTCTGTGATTTTTAAAATGTGTATTAGCAATGACAGTGACAAAATGCGTTTTCAAATGTAATGCCAACATACCTATGACACACATCACAAGTCCATGAAGGATGCAAGCAGATGACACACGTTGGTAACCACACCTGTGAAACCGTAATGGAAATGTACAACTCAGTTGCCAGATACTGGTTGAAATCGACAGACAGGATAGAGGTAGAAGTGTGAAAGTGAATGTAATAGTAAAAAAAATGTTCTCACCTGTGTGTCACTGGAAATATTGCTGTATGACTGACTCCCTGTTGTCTATGTCTTCTTCCTCAGCTTCCTCCTCATCACTGTCCACAGGCTCCACAGGCTCCACAGGCTCCACAGCTGCCACAACACCGTCATCTGGACCATCCTCCTGCAGAAAAGGCACCTGGCGTCGCAAAGCAAGATTGTGAAGCATCGAGCAGGCAATGATGATCTAGCACACCTTCCTTGGTGAGTAGAATAGAGAACCACCTGTCATGTGGAGGCACCTGAACCTGGCCTTCAGGAGGCCGAAGGTGCGTTCGATCACCCTCCTAGTCCGCCCACGGGCCTCATTGTAGCGTTCCTATGCCCTGGTCCTGGGATTCCTCACTGGGGTCAATAGCCATGACAGGTTGGGGTAACCAGAGTCCCCTAATAGCCACACACGGTGCCTCTGGAGTTGACCCATCACATACGGGATGCTGCTATTCCGCAGGAACTAGGCGTCATGCACTGAGCCAGGGAACATAGCATTTACCTGCGAGATGTACTGGTCTGCCAAACACACCATCTGTACATTCATGGAATGATAACTCTTCCGGTTCCTGTACACCTGTTCACTCCTGCGTGGGGGACCAGAGCTACATGGGTGCCATCAATAGCACCTATGATGTTGGGGATATGTCCCAGGGCATAGAAGTCACCTTTCACTGTAGCCAAATCCTCCACCTGAGGGAAAACAATGTAGCTCCTTACGTGTTTCAGCAGGGCAGACAACACTCTGGACAACACGTTGGAAAACATAGGCTGGGACATCCCTGATGCGATGGCCACAGATGTTTGAAATGAGCCACTTGCAAGGAAATGGAGCACTGATAGCACCTGCACTTCAAGGGGTATTCCTGTGGGATGGCGGATTGGTGAGATCAGGTCTGGCTCCAACTGGGTACACAGTTCCTGGATTGTGGCACGGTCAAACCTGTAGGTGATGATCAAATGTCGCTCCTCCATTGTTAACAGGTCCACCCGAGGATTCCGCCATCTCCTCAAAGGTCCCAGGTGACGGTGCCTAAGAAGGACAACAGCGACCACAGAGTCAAAAAATTCTCAGGTATGTACCCACAGCTACACAGAACACGACACCAAATACTAAACTCCTCCTGTATGTGTGTTAAGTATAGGCCTAGGTATGTGTGACGCAGTAGTAAATGAAGCCATGTGGTCCCATGAAATGACGGCTGCCTGACCTCTAAACTGGGACAATGGGATGTGAGGTAACTGCGCTGGCGTTGTACACCGTCGCGGTAGGCGGTCGTAAACCGCGGCGCAATGCTGCATTGGTTAACATTGGACCCTATGGGTCCCAGGAGCCAATGATGAATTGCGCCGGCGGTGATGATACGCACCGCTGTGGACGTGACCGCCGCGGACGTGACCGCCATTTTCTATCTGTCCAATCACTCGATACCTGATCTTCGACAGGAGAGGACCTACACTGCAAGTGCTGCTGTGACCTCGGTCTGGAAGAGACAATGGCTGCTGTGTCTGGGGAAAGGGCCCCTGCCTTCACTGCTCAGGGGTTGGAGAAGCTCGTGGACGGGGTCCTCCCCCAGTACATGCTACTCTACGGTCCTCCTGACCAACAGGTAAGTACACAGGGAGCACGTTGTATGGGCTATGCTGGGTGGAGAGGGCTGGATGTCAGTAGGAAGGGGGCAGAGTTCTGCGACCATTAAGGACTGTGAATGCATGTGGCACCTGGCAAGGGTAGGGATTGCGGCCAGTCACTTTGACGGTGCAGTTGGTAATGACTTCTCTTCTTCCCCTGTACATGTCATGTAGGTCAGCGCCCACCAGAAGAAGGACATTTGGCATGCCATCGCCAAGGACGTCCGGACCCTGGGGGTCCACCAGAGACGGGGCACCCACTGCCATAAAAGATGGGAGGACATTCGCCGCTGGAGCAAGAAGACGGCGGAGGCTCAGCTGAGGACGTCGCACCATGACCCCCCTGATGTTCCGGATCCTGGCGGTGGCCTACCCTGAGTTGGATGGGTGCTTGAGGGCATCACAGCAGACACAAGGGGGTGAGTACACTCTCATTCTGTGGACTTAGCGCGCAGTGGAGGGGTCTGGGTGGGGGAGGAGGGCTGTGGGTTTCCCTAGGCCAGGGCGAGTTCCGTAGGCCAGGCCCCTTCGTAAGGTATCCCTGTGGCCCCCCACCACACCTCTGTAGAGTGGCAAGTACAGGTATACATGCCCCTGTGTCATCTATGTGGACAGATGACACTTATAGCCATGTAGGCCATATCCCAGAAATTGCATCTGTAGAGGCCAAGAGCACGGCGTAGTGCAGGGGGCTGCTGTGTCTGTATTGTCCGCCAACGGTAGCGGTAAGCCATGCACTCAACCTGTCTTTCTTCTGTTTCCCCACCCCTTTTTGTGCTCTCCCTATTCTTCTGTGCATCAGCATCATCAGGCGGAGGTACAGTGGCACCGGAGCACGAGGGAGCTGCATCCCACATGGCCATGGAGGGCCAAACCACGGACTCCGAATACACCAGTGGGACGGAGGGCGAGGGGAGCTTCACGTCGGTCACCGGATCAGCAACCAGCGACACAGACTCGTCCTCCGATGGGAGCTCCCTTGTGGTGGCGGCACCATCTGTGCCCCCCACTTCTACAGGTACAGACGCCACCCCCCCTACCAGCACCGCCCTCCCAGCAGCCCCTCAGCCTTCGCTCCGTGCCCGCTCACCCAGGAGGGTGGGCATCACCTTCGCCCCAGGCACCTCAGGCCCTGCCCCAGTTACCCCTTCTGCCCTCAGTGAGGAGGCCATTTACCTCCTCAGGTCACTCACTGTTGGGCAGTCTACCATTGTGAATTCCATCCAGGGTGTAGAAAGGGAGTTGCAACACAGTAATGCATTCCTGGAGGGCGTTCATTCTGGTCAGGCTGCCCTTCATCGAACCCTGCAATCTCTGGCCTCAGCACTGATGGCAGCCATTGTCCCTGTGTCTAGCCTCCCCCCTCCAACTTCCTCCACCCAGACCCAATCCCCTGTACCCCAGCCTATCCCAAGCACACCATCAGACCAGCATGCACTCACCTCAACACCCAAAAGTGGCTCTGGCAAACATAGGCACCACACATCCCACAGGCACTCACACAAGCATCACCCACATACAGACACAGCAACATCCACTGCCTCCACTGTGTCCCCCTCCTCGTCGTCTCCCTCCTCCCTCCCAGTGTTGTCTACACTCTCACCTGCATGCACTGCAGCTACAGGCACTAGGACTCGCACCAGAACACCCAGCACCACACCCCGCTCACCTGCACTCACCACCCCCACTACCATTTACACGTCCCCTGTGTCCACTCCCAGTGTGTCTGTGACGCCCCCTCCCAAAGTACACAAACGTGGGCACCCACACACCCAACATCCATCCACCTCACGACAGCCTCCAGTACATGCACCTGCACCCAAATCACCTAAAATTACACCTCCTACAACCACCTCCTCTTCCTCCATTCCCAGACCACCTCCAGCTACCCATCCCAGTGTTCGTCAGAGACTCTTCCTGAGCAACGTTGACCTCTTTCCCACCAGCCCCCCCCCTCCAATTCATAGGTCCCGTAGTAGCACCTCAGCCAAAAAAAGTCCGGTACCAGTGGTGCGTGTTAAAGGTCTGTGGAGTGCACCGGCCACCAGGGCAGCCAGTGTGACACGGAGCCAAAGCACTGCCAGTCCACCCCCTGTAAAGCACCTTAAGTTGGAAAGTGCCCGACGGGAGAGGGTGAAGACTCCTGCCGGCAAAACAGCTCACAAGGGTCTCGGGGGGAGTGCCGAGTCAGCTGTGACTACTCCCAAGGTGGTGAAGGGGCAGAAGAGGTCTCCAAGGTCTGGTAAGAGCAGCACGGTGGAGAAGGCCGCCATCCTCCCTGCCGGCCGGGACGCCACCACCAGCAGTATCGTCACTGGTCCGGAGACCACAGCCAGAGTCAGTGCCCTGGAGGGCAGCAGTATCGTCACTGGTCTGGAGACCACAGCCAGAGTCAGTGCCCTGGAGGGCAGCAGTATGCCTGAGTCAGTGCCCTGGAGGGCAGTAGTATCGTCACTGGTCCGGAGACCACCGCCTGAGTCATGCCCTGGAGGGCAAAAGTATCGTCACTGGTCCGGAGACCACCGCCAGAGTCAGTGCCCTGGGGGGCAGCAGTATCGTCACTGGTCCGGAGACCACCGCCAGAGTCAGTGCCCTGGAGGGCAGCAGTATCGTCACTGGTCCGGAGACCATCGCCAGAGTCAGTGCCCTGGAGGGCAGCAGTATCGTCACTGGTCCGGAGGCCACCGCCAGAGTCAGTGCCCTGGAGGGCAGCAGTATCGTCACTGGTCCGGAGACCACCGCCAGAGTCAGTGCCCTGGAGGGCAGCAGTATCGTCACTGGTCCGGAGACCACTGCCAGCATCAGTGCCCTGGAGGGCCCCAGCAGCCACAGGCCCGCTGGGCACTGAGGGACTGCCATGCCACACACCGCTGCACAGGTCAGAGACAGCTAAGTCAAGCACCGCTGAACAGGGCAAAGACCGCCATGGTGAAGACCGCTGAACAGGGTAAAGACCGCCATGGTGAAGACCGCTGAACAGGGCAAAGACCGCCATGGAACTGCACCGCTGAACAGGTCAGAGACAGCAAAGGCAAGCACCGCTGAACAGGGCAAAGACCGCCATGGTGAAGACCGCTGAACAGGGCAAAGACCGCCATGGTGAAGACCGCTGAACAGGGCAAAGACTGCCATGGCACTGCACAGCTGAACAGGTCAGAGACAGCAAAGGCAAGCACCGCTGAACAGGGCAAAGACCGCCATGGTGAAGACCGCTGAACAGGGCAAAGACCGCCATGGCACTGCACCGCTGAACAGATCAGAGACAGCAAAGGCAATCACCGCTTAACAGGGCAAAGACCGCCATGGCAATGCACCACTGAACAGGTCAGAGACAGCAAAGGCAAGCACCGCTGAACAGGGCAAAGACCGCCATGGTGAAGACCGCTGAACAGGGCAAAGACCGCCAAATCATGCATCGTTAGCCCATGTGCAGCTGGGACAGTGACGGAACTGGGACCGTCACGGGGAGCGTGATGCACTCTGGGCACCAGTCCCCCTCCAGAACCAGTGGAGACTGTGATCCACTTGAGAGACTGTGGCTTTGCACTCCCCAGGATAAAGCAGTGGGCAAACCACTCACTGAAAAGACTTGTGAGACTGTGGCTTTGCACTCCCCAGGATGGTACAGTGGGCAACCCACCCATTGTAGAGACTTGATAGACTGTGGCTTTGCACTCCCCAGGATGGTACAGTTGCCAACCCACCCTCTGTAGAGACTTGAGAAACTGTGGCTTTGCTCTCCCCAGGATACATCAATGGGCATGGAGCCCCTTCGTGGATCTGGCGTGGTGCAGTCATCCGGCTGAGGTGCCCCCCCTTCCCTTCCCCCTGAGGTGCCTGTTGTATTTCTATCTGATGCCCCTGCAGTGTTCTCTCCGTTTGTGGACAGGTATCTAGTGTGGGCCTCGCCCATGCATTGTGGGCCCAGTGGTCCACGGACATTGATATGTGCATACCTGCAGTATTAATCGTGATGTATGATTTTTATAATGTTGATATATATCTGTACATCATTGGTTACTGTATTTTGATACATTACAAAGTTTGAACTGATTTCCTTTTGTATTTGCATTCATCCGGGGGGGTTGTGGGTTGTTACTTTGCTGTTTGGAAATGCATTGGTGTGTGTGTTGTAGTGGGTGAGGGTCAGGTTGGGGGTGGGGGTGTTGCATGTGTGTGTCCGTGACTTTTGCCTCCCCCCTCCCCAATGTCGTAGGTGCAGTACTCACCGTTGTCTTCGGCGCCTATGTTGCTGGTGTTCGTAGAGGAGCAGGAAGACAAGAGCAGGGAGTATTTGTAGTTCCGGGTCCATGGTGGCCTCCTTCCTCGTGGAGTGTGTAGAGGTGAGCATTTTCCCTTTTAAATGGCTGTTTCCGCAGTGTTTTTATCCACGGTGAATCCGCCCCGGAAAAGGTGGCGGATTGGCGGGTTGTGATACTGTGGGCGGTACATTGTCTTCCGCCTGTCTGTTGGCGGTGACCGCCGCGCTGCTTGTCTGTACCGCAGTGGCGGTCGGAGTGTTAAAGTGGCTGTCTATGTTGGCGGTTTCCGCCACGGTCATAATTCCCTTTTTTTTTCCGCCGGCCTGTTTGCGGTACTACCACAGCTTTAACACCGTCCACCAGGGTTGTAATGACCCCCTAAGTGTGTCCAAGATACCCCACCCTAAGACCCTGAAAAGTAGGAGTAAAGTTACCCTACTTCCCCAGAAACATACTAAAGTCGAGATAGGAGATTCTGCAAAGACCACAACTGACTACAACACACTGAAGATGGATTCCTGCACCTGAGGACCTGTAAAGGAAGGGGATCAAGTCCAAGAGTCACAAAAGTGTCCGGAGGGGGCGGAAGCCAACTAAACCCCAGATGAAGGTGCAAAATGGCTGCCTCTGGGTGGAAGAAGCTGAAGATTCTGCAACAACAGAAGGTGCCAGAAACTTCTTCTATGCACAGAAGATGTAACACGGTGTGGTGGAGGATGCAGAATTATTTTCACGCAGAAACACTGCAAACAAGCCTTGCTAGCTGCAAAGGTCGTGGTTGAAGAAAAAGTGTGCAGCCCGGGACCAGGAAGGACCAGGAGGTCACCACTTGGAAGAGGAGACAGAGGGGGTGCCCAGCAACACAGAAAGCCCATACAGAAGCAGGCAGCAGCCGCAGAAACACTTAAACATGGGTTCAAGAAAACTGAGCATGGTAGTCATCTCAATACTACAAAGGAGGGTCCCACGAAGCGGGTGGTCAATTCAGTGAGTTGAGCAATGCAGGACGGAGTTCTGGGGACCTGGGCTGTGCCGTACATGAAGGATTCCTTGCAAAAGTGCACAGAAGCCCTAGCAGCTGCAGTTCACACAGTAAACAGGATTACTGTCTGAAGTGGGAGGCAAAGACTTACCTCCACCAAATTTGGACAGCTGGACCACTGGACTGTCGGGGTCACTGGGATCTAGCTCCTGTGTTCCAGGTACCAAGCTTGTCATGATGAGAGGGGACCCAGAGGACCGGTGAAGGAGAAGTTTGGTGCCTGTAGTTGCAGGGAGAAGATTCCGTCGACCCACAGGAGATTTCTTCTTGGCTTCCAGTGCAGGGTGAAGGCAGACAGCCCCCAGTGCATGCACCACCAGGAAACAGTCGAGAAAACCACCAGGATTATGCGCTACAATGTCGCTGGTAGTCTTCTTGCTACTTTGTTGCAGTTTTGCAGGCATCCTGGAGCAGTCAGCGGTCGATCCTTGGCAGAAGTCAAAGAGGGAGATGCAGAGGAACTTTGGTGATCTCTTGCATTCTTGCACTCTTGCACTCTTGCATTCTTGATCTCTTGCATTCGTTATCTGAAGAGAAGCCTCCATTGTGCCCTCACACCTCTGCATTCAAGATGGCGGAGGTCTGGGACACACTGGAGGAGCTCTGGGCACCACCCCTGGGGTGGTGATGAACAGGGGAGTGGTCACTCCCCTTTACTTTGTCCAGCTGCATGCCAGAGCAGGGCCTGGGGGATCCCTGAACCAGTGTAGACTGGCTTATCTGTGCCCTTCAAAGCATTTCCAGAGGCTGGGGTGGCTACCCCTCCCGAGCCCTTAACACCTATTTCCAAAGGGAGAGGGTGTAACACCCTCTCTCAGAGGAAATTCTTTGTTCTGCCTTCCTAGGACTGGGCTGCCCAGACCCCAGGAGGGCAGAATCCTGTGTGTGGGTTGGCAGCAGCGGTAGCTGCAGTGAAAACCCCAGAGAACTAGTTTGGCAGTTCTCGGGGTCCATGTTGGAGCCCCGGGGATGCATGGAATTGGCACCCCAGTACTAGATTTGTCATGGGGGGACAATTCCATGATCTTAGACATGTTACATGGCCATATTCGGAGTTACCATTGTGAAGCTACATATAGGTACTGACCTATATGTAGTGCACGTGTGTAATGGTGTCCCCGCACTCACAAAGTCCGGGGAAATTACCATGAACCAAGTGGGGGCACCTTGGCTAGTGCCAGGTTTCCCTCACACGTAGTAACTTTGCACCGAACCTTCACTAAGTGAGGGTTAGACATATAGGTTACTTAAGTGCAGCGTAAAATGACTTTGAAATAACGTGGACATTATTTCACTCAGGTTGCAGTGGCAGTCTGTGTAAGAATTGTCTGAGCTCCCAATGGGTGGCAAAAGAAATGCTGCAGCCCATAGGGATCTCCTGGAACCCTAATACCCTGTGTACCTAGGTACCATATACTAGGGAATTATAAGGGTGTTCCAATGTGCTAATCAGAATTGGTAAAAATGGTCACTAGCCTGCAGTGACAATTTTAAAGACAGAGAGAGCATAAGCACTGAGGTTCTGGTTAGCAGAGCCTCAGTGACACAGTTAGGCACCACACAGGGAACACATTCAGACCACAACCTATGAGCACTGGGGCCCTGGCTAGCAGGGTCTCAGTGAGACATATAGAACACACTGACAAATAGAGTTTTCACTATGAGGACTGGGGTCCTGGCTAGCAGGATCCCAGTGAGACAGTAAAAACACACTGACATATACTCACAAACAGGCAACAAGTGGGAGTAACAAGGCAAGAAAGAGGCTACCTTCCTACAAGGACAGGCACATCATCCTCACCTAGAGACTGGACATGGCCACAATCACAGAGCTGTGTGCCCAATTGGAGCCTGACCTGATATCTGCGATCCGTCACCCCACTGGGATCCCCCACCTTGTCTTATCTGTGGTCCATTTCTTGGAACTGGCTCCTTCCAAGTGACAGTGGGCTTGACAGCAGGAATGTCCCAGCCAATGTTCTCAATAGTGCTGACCAGAGTGTTGCCTGCCCTGATTAAACACATGTGCAGCTACATCGTTTTCCCCCAGGTGGAGGATTTGGCCACAGTTAAATCTGACTTCTATGCAATGGGACATATCCTCAACATCATTGGTGCAATCGATGGAACACATATTGTATTTGTCCCCACCCGGAAAAATGAACAGGTGTACAGAAATCGAAAGAGCTTTCACTCGATGAATGTTCAGATGGTATGCCTGGAGGACCAGTACATCTACGATGTCAATGCAAAGTATCCTGGGACTGTGCATGATACCTTTATCCTGAGAAATAGCAGCATCCCATATGTGATGGCTCAACTCCAGAGGCACCGGGTGTGGCTAATAGGTGAGCCCTGGTTCCCTCTCAATGGATTTTGGTGTATGGGTATTTTGTTGTCCCTAAGGGTTAGTATATGTCTAACAGTTGTCCCTCGATATTTGCATGTGACTCTGGGTACCCCAACCTCTCATGGCTACTAACCCCTGTGAGAAATCCCAGGACAAGGGCAGAGGAACGTTACAATGAGGCACATGGGTAAACAAGAAGAATAATAGAAAGGACATGCGACCTCCTGAAGGCCAGGTTTCGTTGCCTCCATCTAACTGGTTGATTGCTGTACTACTCACCCAAGAAGGTCTGCCAGATAATCTTGGCCTGCTACTCGTTGCATAACCTTGCCTTGAGACGCCAGGTGCCTTTTCTGCAGGAGGATGAAGATGGAGATCGGCATATGGCAGCAGTGGACCCTGTGGACAGTAAAGATGAGGAGGCAGAGGATGAGGATGAGGGCAACAGAACACTAATAATACAACTGTATTTCCAGTGACAGACAGGCAAGACACTGTAACTTCACTTTACATTGACAGTTTTGTGTTTGACATTGTACATGGCAGGCAGATTCTCCCAATTCTACTGCCACTTACTGTACCCTTTGTCATCTCTATTTTCAGATATCTGTGCCCCACTCTGGCACCTGGTGTGTTGACTGCAGCCTACTACAGGTCATTCCTATGTATACATTACTGAACAGTTGTATTGGATTGTTTATACCTTGTTAAATGAATGTATAGTTCAATCATTTGACAGACTCCATTCTTGTATTATTTTTCAAATGGTGTTCATTTAGTTGCTAAGAAGTAGAGGGGGTAGTGGAATGGGCTGGGTTGATGGTGGAGGAAAGTCCAGGATAGAGTCCAGTCTATTTGTATCACAGGTGCATTGTCCAAGGGGGCATAGGAAGGGGAGCAATGGCAGTTCAAGGTTTACAGGGTGACAGAGTGGGACACAACGGTGACAATCAGGAGAGTCCTATTTCCTGGCGGGGGTCTTGGCAATGTTGTCAGGCTTCTGCCTGGAATGCAGGGACCTTTTGCATGGTGGTTCTCCTGGTGGAGGGGTGCTGGTGGCCTGTTGGTCCTGAGGCGGGGCCTCCTGTCCACTAGCGGCAGCGGACGTGGAGGGCTGTTCATCGGTGTGGCTAGTGCCAGGGGCCCTGTGGTCTGCCACTGCTTCACTCATGGTGTTGGTCATGTCTGCCAGCACCCCTGCAATGGTAACCAAGGTGGTGCGGATGTCCTTCAAGTCCTCCCTGATACCCAGGTACAGTCCCTCCTGCAGCCGCTGCGTCTCCGGCAGCTTGTCCAGTATCTGGCCCATCGTCTCCTGGGAATGGTGGTATGCTTCCAGTATGTTGGTGAGTGCCTCCTGGAGAGTAGGTTCCCTGGGCATGTCCTCTCCCTGTTGTACAGCAGTCCTCCCAGCTTCCCTGTAGTCCTGTGCCTCTGTCCCCATCATTGTGTGCCCACTGCCACTGACCCCAGGTCCCTGATCGTCCAGTGTTTGTGGGGTGGCCTGGGGTCCCTGTAGTGATGGACACACTGCTGATTGACGTGTCCTGGGGACAGAGGTATGGGCCCGCTGGGTGGGTACTGTGGTGGTGTTTCCTGAGGGGGGAGACTCTGTGGTGGTATGGGACTGTGCCTGGGTAACTGACTGTCCGTAGATCCCTGATGGGCCAGGTTGGTCATCCAGATCCAGGTGGCCAGAGCTGCTGTCATCACTGTGGGCCTCTTCTATAGGGGGACTGGATGTTGCTGGCATCTCCTCTCCAGTGACGTTGTGTGGGGGACCTGTGGGGATGTAAATGCAGTGTTATTGTTTCTACGCATGACATCTTGTGCATGGGTGTGTTTCCCTCTATGGTTGTGATTGCCCTGCAAGCTTTGCCTTGTGTGAGTAGTGATTTTGAGGGCTAGGTGATTCTCTCTAATGTGCATGCTTTAGTGATGTGTGTCCATGCAGGTCTGTGATGGGCTCGGTATTGGGATGGATGGGTTGTGATGGTGGGATGTATGTGAGGTGGTGGAGTGATGGGGTGAGGGTAGGGGTAGGGGTATGTGATGGCATGCAGTTAGGGGGGGGTGAAAGTAGTAAAGATTTAACTTACCAGGGTCCAGTCTTCTTGCTACTCCTGCCAGGCCCTCAGGATGCATGATTGCCAAAACTTGCTCCTCCCATGTGGTTAGTTGTGGGGGAGGAGGTGAGGGTCCACCACCAGTCTTCTGTACTACTATCTGGTGTCTTGCTGCTGTGGACCCTGCAGGTCATTCCACCTCTTCCTGATGTCATCCCTTGTTCTTGGGTGCTGTCCCATGGCGTTGACCCTGTCCAGGATTCTCCCCCATATCTCCATCTTCCTAGCAATGGATGCCTGCTGCACCTGTGATCCGAATAGCTGTGGCTCTACTCGGATGATTTCCTCCACCATGACCCTTAGCTCCTCCTCTGAGAACCTGGGGTGTCTTTGTGGTGTCATGGGTGTAGTGTGTGTGGTGTGAGTGAGGGTGTGTGGGGTGATGTGTTGGGTTGTGTGCTGTGAGGTGCGTGGATGGTGTGTGGGTGATGCTTTATTGTCGCTCTGGTTCTGTGGGTGCTCTTAGTATCTCTCTCTTCGTTGTCAATTTATTTTAGTTGTAAAGGGTTGTGGGTAGTGTGTTTTTTATATTGGTGTGGGTGTGGTGTGTGTATGTGTGTCAGGTGTGTGTAGTTTGAATTGTCCAATGTGGTGTTGTTTTGTATGTGTGTGTTTATTTTTAGTGCGTCGGTAAGTACCGCCAATGGTTTACCGAGGTTGAATGTCTGCCACAGTGATTCATGCGTCATATTGTTGTGGGCATTTTTCTGTTGGGGTAACGGTGGGGGTTTGGATACCGCCAGTTTATCACTGACCTTTGGGCTGGTGGACTTGTGTGTGTGGCTGTATAGTGACGGATTGCTATGTGTGTGTCATAATATGGATAGCGGTAAACTGCCATGCCGGCGGTATGTTGGCAGCAGTCAGCATTGCGGTAAGCGGGACTTACCGCCATTATCATAATGAGGGCCTTTGTTTATTACTTATTTTGCACAGTGTTGGTTGTTGCTGACTTATTTGTCAAGTTACTTTTATCAGTAAGGATTATGGCTAGCCACATGATTACCGCTCACCAGGTTGTTGGCATTGTTTTTGATTCTTTCTCTCACCATGATTGTGAAATTGACTTTACATCTGAGGCAGAGGAGGAGGAGCAATATTCTAGCGGTGAACTTTCTGTCTGAGAGGAATCATTTGATGATGAAGCCATTCTCAGTGCGGAGGAAATGTCTGTTTTATAGGAGGACACTGATGTGCGAATAGTGCAGCAAGAGGCATCTGTATTGAAGCCTGGGGCTGAAAGGCTTCCCATTGGAAAAGCTGAACGCTGGGTTGCCCTACACATGGTGCAGCTGACATTGCCTGCCTTAACGGTGTTGCAGGGTGTAGAGGGAATACTGAAAACATTTTGCCTATACATTTCTTTCAGTTGCTTAAGGACAATTTATTTTTGGATGCGATTGTTGAACAGACTAATTTGTATGCTGAACAGTATTTGAGGGACAACAGTGCCAGATTTAAGCCCCACTCTAGAGCTACCCGGTGGACTCCCACACATCTGGAAGAGTTGAAAAAGTTCTTGGGTTTCACTTTTTTGACAGGCTTAATAAGGAAGCCATAGCTGTCTTCATATTGGTCTACCAGTCCCTTAATTGCAACAGCCATATTCCCTGCAATCGTGAGTCATGATCAGTTTTTGCTTCTGCTTTGGATGCTTCATTTTGTTGATAATGCTTGTTATAGTGGAACAGGCAAGTGTTCCTAGAGTTAGAGTGGTGGAGGATGTGGCTAGTTTGAAAGATCACCACTTTGCTGATTACATTTCTCCAAAGCCAAGCAAAAACAATCTCTGTAAGAGATGAGGAGTCTGTATGTGAAGAGGTATATGGAAGGAGAGATGTATGCACTGCCCAGAGTGTCCTTTTCAGCCTGGGCTGTGTGTGCCTGCATATTTTAGATTGTACCACAAGCAACAGAGTTTTTGGGAGTAATCGTGAGTGTAAAAGTGAACTGACTGGTATGTATCATATTACATTTTTTGTTCAATTTCACGGTTGGAATTAGGGTGATGTTTTTAGTTAGAGCTGTTGTGTTTGTAGTTTTATATTTACTTCCAATTGGTTTGTGTTTTCTTTTTTGTTACAAATATGTGATGGCAGTGTGGGTAAACTAGCACTTAGCTGGTAGTGTGTGTGGGCTGGTGCTTGGGTAGTGGTATGTATGGACTGGTGCTTGACTGGTGGTGCGCATGGACTGGCGCTTGCAGTATGTATGGACTGGCATTTGGCTGGTGGTGTGTGTGACCTGGAATTTGGATGGCAGTGTGTGAGTAGTGACTTGCTGCTGGTCACTATACTCTGCCAGCCAAATCCAGTCCACACAGTCCATCAGCTGGTGTGATCGCTGTGTCGGTCATGAGGGCATATGAAAGTGATGGGCCCTTGAATGGCACTGTCTGTTGATGTGAGTGTTGTAATGTGCTGGGTCTTTGGCAAGCAATGTGAATGGTCTTGTGTGCATCACGTATGAAAGGTGTGTGAATGAACTACAAAGCGGCTGGTGCCTTGGTGCGACTTTACAGCTCACGAGCTATGAGTTATTGGTTCAGTTTTTAAGCTATCACTTATTAACAGTGTATTTCATTTTAGTGAAATCTCTTTAAATAACATTTTGTATATTTAACCATTACTCTCCCTCACGCCAAATGCAACCAGTGTGTGTGTGTACTTGATGAATAGATGGTTGGGCAATAATATTTGTCTTTTCTGTCTTTCTCTGCCAGGGTATACATTGTCTCTACATTGTCTGTTGATGTAAGTGTTGCAATATGATAGGCCCAATGCTGGTGGTGTGAATGGTCTTCTGTGTGCCACATATGAATGGTGTGTGAGTGGACCGTAAAGCGGTTGGTGCCTTGATGCGGCTTTACAGCGAATGATCTGTGAGTCATTGGTTCAGTTTTTTAACACTTACATAATTAACAGTGCATCTCATTTTTACGAAATCTATTTTTAATAAAATTATACATTTTGAACCATCATTTACCCTTGTGCCAAATCCAACCAGTATGTGTGTGTACTTCAGGAATAGATGGTTAGGAAGCAATATTTGTTTTTTCTGTTTTTCTTTGCCAGGGTGTACATTGTCTGCAGGGAAAATCTACTAACTCCAGATATTTTTGTAAACTAGATGCCTAGGAGAGTACAAGGTGGTGTGCCTCTTGTGGATCCCAACAAGGTTTCTTACCACCAATGCCCTGCAAATCTCAAACTAAAATCACACATTTTCCTTGCATTTCCATGCCATATTCTTTCAGCATCAGAACTAAACCACAAACCTTCTACCACCCAGCATTTCCAGACTTGTCGTCTTAAAAAGGCTGCCCCACATGTGTCTCTGGGTGTAGTGTCCGTGACGGGAACTGATTAATCTAACTTCAATGGGAGTCCTCACAAAGGCACTCTCCTTGACCTTGGTTTAATTTGTTCTGGTGCAAGCACTAGGCCCAGCCTCACAAGTTAGGTGCCGTTTTCTTCAGAAGACTTGGAGGAATGCCAAGTGGAAGGAAGATTGTGGATCCCAGATTGTAGAACATTCCATCACAAAAAATGTGAGGAAAATATGTTTCTTTGTCAAAGTTTCAGGTTTGCAAGGAATTCTGGGAAACAAAACTTGGCAAGAGCTACACAAGTCTGGCCACCCTGGATACCCCTGGGGTGTCTAATTTTAAAAAATATACAGGTTTGCTAGGTTTCCCTAGGTGAAAGCTGAGCTAACAAAACTTGGCGAGAGCCATGCTCCCTTACGGATTCTAAAACTTTCAATTACAGAAATGGGAGGAAAACTTATTTTTATCAAAGTTTCAGGTATGCAAGACATTCTGGGTAACTACAAATTGTAAGAGCCACAAAGGTAAGCCCACCCTTGATACCTCTAGGTGTCTAGTTTTCAGAAATCTGCAGGGTGGCTTGTGCCCCAGGGGGCAGCTGAGCTACCAATATAGGAAAAGAAGGTCAGTTTTGGGTGGACAAATGTTCAGTTTTCATGATTTGGGCTGTTTCTTTTTGTGGGGACTAGATCTACCCACACAAGTGAGGTACCATTTTTATCAAGAGACTTAGGGGAACATCAGGGTGGAAAGACGTTTGTGGCTGCCCACGGATTCTAGAACTTTCCATCTCAGATATGTGAGGAGAATTAGTTTTTTTTGTCAAAGTTTCAAGTTTGCAAGGGATTCTGGGTAACAAAATGTGGTGAGAGGCACGTAAGTCAGCATACTCTGGATCGCTCTAGGTGTCTATTTTAAAAAAATGTACAGATTGGTTAAGTTCCCAAGGGGCAGCTGAGCTAGGGCCCAATAACTAGAGCTACCCACTTTGGGAAAAGCGTAACAGTTTTCAGTGGAAATTTACACAGCGTCCATATTACATTTTGTTCTGTTTCCTGTGGCGGGGACTAGGTCTACACAGACAAGTGAGGCATAGTTTTTATCATGAGACATGGGAGGATTACGGGTAGATGGGAATTTGTGGCTACCCACGGATTCTAGAACTTTTCATCATAGAAATTTGAGTAAAATATTTATTGTTTTCAAAGTTTAAGGTTTGCAAGGGATTCTGACCAAAAATTTGGCTGTCCCAAGGCTGGTGCAACAGATAGGTTTTGTTATAATGGAAGAAAATCAATAATTAACATTTGCAAGATTGCTTGAGATGGGGTGGCGGTGGATGGGCCATGTGCAGGTAAGTGCTGTGGTGGGGCAGTCTAGTATGTATTTGGGGGAGGAAGTAGGGTTGGTAGGTCAAAAGCAATGGATGGTAGGGAACTGTCTGGGCCATTTTACTAACTCCTGGTCCCATCTCTCCACCCCCTGACCATGAAGCACTCAGCAGAGGGCAGTTGGCGCACCAGTGGTCGGGTTGGTTGCATTGAAAGCAATTAGTCTGTGGCAGGGCTGTGATAATGCGCTATCTCCCTTAGATCTACCTCTACCTCTGCCTCTGCCTTGCCCCCTCCCTCTACCCTGGTGACCACTATTCTGGTAGTACTGTTATTGCATAACTATTAGGTAAGTAATAATTAATTGTTTAATTAATTAAAATCTCACAATATCACAATTACTATAACCCTACATATTACCAAAAGTCATACCATAAAAAGCAATTTCAAACATAAAATTTCAGGTTTTACAGGATACAACCAGAACACCCTAAAATACATTCCTAATTTTCTATAAGGTGCCTAACTAATAAAATAGCTTCTAACAATACAGTTGTATGTTCATCCTAACCATTTTTCAAACTGAGTTATTCTCATGGAATGCCACTTTTTTAGTTGCCAGCTCTAAAACCTTTATAAAATTAGAGTTCAATAAAATGTCTGAAGACTTAAAACATGCCGTTGTGGCTTGCCTACATGACTGAATATCATGCTAATTTAAACGTCTTTCTAAAAGCACCTTTTTCTCATTTGAAAAGATCGGGCAAAAGCAAGTCAAACGCATAATATTTTCATCCCCCATTTTGCACAGTCTGCAGCAAGTAGGTTTCATGTCCAGGGCCCAGGGGTCCGCTTTCTTGCAATAATTTGATTTACTATGCCAAATTCTAGCTGTATCTGAGTTGTGATGCATTGCGCGGGAGATGAAAGAGAGCTCTGAATAACCTAGAAAGGATTATGTTCAGCCTTTCCGCATCCCTTCTGCTCAGTGCCTCACTTCCATAGGCAATACTCAGGAGCAGTTTGACTGGTATTAATTGTGGCAAGGGCAGATAGCTTGGACTGGCTAGTAATCCCAGCAAATCAAATAACGGTCCCAGGTTTCTGTAAGACTTGGCCTGATCCAATTGATGGCTTTGCAGGTACCATTTATGTTTTTTATGTATCCTATCTGTCACTTCCCTGACCTTGGTTTTCTTTTCATTAACCACCATGCCATTCAGTGCTGAATTATCTGCTATTTTGACGATCAGTCGGTGTAAACCTCTTTTTGTTTGGCTGAAAGGAATAACATCATTGGCGTTTAAAAGATTTGAAATGTACTTTTGTCCTAATTTGGGAGGATGAGTATTTACTTCGTCCAGTGCTGTGGCAGGTTAGCCAAGAACTGGTTAACAACGTATAGCGCAAGAACACAACCTTGCTCTAAACGCTGGGAAGTTTTGATTTTCCTAGATGTAAAAGAACCATCTCCTATTTTCACCTTAATCCAGGTGTCCGAGTACAACAGTTGGATTGCTCACAAAAGGCAATTGGGAATTCCCATTTTAACCAGTTTTTGCCAAAGTAGTTGTTGCTGTACACAGTCGAACGTGGACTTGAAGTCCAAAAAGCACAAGTTTATCTGTAATTAATCAGAATGCTAAATATATGTGTCTCTGTCTTAAACCCTCAGATCAACCCCAACTGGTTAAAAGGGATAACTTGCTTTTCTGTAGCCCACCATGAAAGTTCTGATAGCAGTAGTTCTGCAAACAATTTTGCCTCAGAGTCTTGTACCATAATCAAACAGTAATTTTCCAGTCTCTGCTGATCACCCCCTTGAAGATGGGAGTTATTATCGAACCCTTCCATGAGTCCGGAATAACTTCCTGTTGGAGTATATAATCAAAAACTACAAATCGATTTCTGCCCAAAAGGGCGGATTTGATTTATACAAAGCTTGTGCTATTCCATTTGGTCCTGGTGCACCTTCTTGTCTCCCTGCTTTAATAACTTTACATATTTGATTCACAAAGAGGCTGAGCATATGGTCATCAGCGTGTCTGCTCACTTGGCATTTTCCCACGCCTTCTTTGGCTAGGGGATGATGCCTCTATCGGAGAATGATTAAGATATTCTGATAGAAAGGCGGCACAGCCTGCTTCTGTTAAAGTTGACACCGTTGCTGCCGATGGAGGGCTATACACATTATTAAACAAGGTCCAGAACTCACTTGAGTTTTTCTTTTTTCCAAGATTAAAGCTTTTGCTCAAAGATTTTGTTTTGCTGCTGTTCTCTCCTCCCAAAGCATTTTCACATAAGCTTTATTCGTGAACCTTAGATTGAATTGGAGGACAACATTTCCTGACTGCCTCTGAGCTATTCTCAAAATCCTATTACTGTTTCTCCTTAGGATGAGAAGACATGCTGATGCTTTGATCTTAAAACTTGCACAGGATTTCTGGATTGACTCACCTTATTGTTAGCTGTGGATGCATATACATCCAGTAAGTTCCTTGTAAAGAGTGCCTACTGTGCTATAGGGTTGAGGGGGGACAGCTGAACAGCAATCCTTTAGGGGCGTTGAAACAGTAGCCTCAATCCCACCTACCGTCCTTGCCGACCAGTGCAACGTCCTGAAATTTGTTGTTACCAACTCCCCTGTCAAGAAATGTCCTTTCTGATGCAGAGTACAGTGGACTTTAAAATTCATAGTGTGTTGCCCATGACACTTTCAATTGTTTTTCTATTCTGGAACGAAGAAATGAATTGGAAAATATTTAATTACTACTGTGAAGTCAGTTCTTGAATGTAAGCTGGCTACTTGGTAGGTCTGTGGGGGTGGAAAATCTTGTTTCAGCCTGCCATTGACGACTCGTAGCTCGCATGCTTCTTATAATGATTTGTTAGTTTACAATTTCTACGTAATTGTAGGCATTATCCCACGGACAGATTTTCTTGCAAGCTTCTTGGGTGGAAGCTTTTGTACCTTAGGACATTACATATATCTGTGGGTTTGTAGTACACTTCGTCACTTAGGATGCCTTTATGTGCCTAGATACTAAGGTCAACAAATTCAATTGCTTTTCACTCAGCATGTGAATTTCAAAAAAGGGTTCAACACAATTGAGCCATGCTACAAACCATTCGGCTGTGATGTAGGAGGCTGGCCTGGCTTATAGTGGGTACCTGATGGTACTTACACCTTGTGCCAGGTCCAGTTATCCCTTATTAGTAGATTAGTAGTATTCTAGCAGCTTAGGCTGACAGAGGTAGCTATATCAGAACAGCTTAGGCTGAACTAGGAGACATGCAAATCTCCTACCATACCACTTATATCACATAGTACTATATCATAAGAATCACTATACTCAGAGTTGCTAAAAATAAAGGTACTTTATTTTAGTGACAATGTGTAAGAAATATCTCAGAGGATATACTCCCTTAGAAGGTAAGTAAAATACACAAAATATACACACAAACCAAAATCAGGTAAGTAAACAGAACAGTAGTGCAAACACTGTAGAATACAATAGGATGCAATATGCCTAGGGGCAACACAAACCATATACTAAGAAAGTGGAATGTGAACCACTTAGGGACCCCAGGCCTAGTGCTGTGTAGAGGGTCGCTGGGAGTGTTAAAAAACACTAAGGGTGTCCATTATACCCCACCACAAGACCCTGAAAAGTAGGAGTAAAGTTAACCTACTTCCCCAGAAACACACTAAAGTTGAGATAGGAGATTCTGAAAAGACCACAACAAACTGCAAAACACTGAATTCAGATTCCTTGACCTGAGGACCTGTAAAGGAAGGGGTCCAAGTCCAAGAGTCACGAAAGTGTCCAGGGGGGCAGGAGCCCACTAAACCCCGGATTAAGGTGCAAAATGGCTGCCTCTGAGTGGAAGAAGCTGAAGATTCTGCAACAACGGAAGATGCCAGGAACTTCTCCTTTGCACAGAAGATGTCCCACGATATGCTGGAGCATGCAGAGTTGTTTCTATGCAGAATGACCGCAAATAAGCCTTGCTAGCTGCAAAGGTCACAGTTGAAGAAAATGGGTGCTGCCCAGGCCCAGGACATCCCCCCTTGGAGGAGGAGACAGAGGGGGTGCTCAGCAGCACAGAGAACCCATGCAGAAGCAGGCAACACCCACAGAAGCACTTGAACAGGGGTTCAAGGGAACTGAGCATGGCAATCATCTCAACACTACAAAGGAGGGTCCCACGAAGCCGCTGATCAAATCAATGAGTTGAGCAATGCAGGACAGAGTGCTGGGAACCTGGGCTGTGCTGTGCATGAAGGATTCCTTGCAAAAGTGCACAGAAGCCCTAGCAGCTGCAGATCACGCAGTACACAGGATTACTGTCTGGAGTGGGGAGGCAAGGACTTACCTCCACCAAATTTGGACAGATGGACCACAGAACTATCGGGGTCACTTGGATCCAGCTCCTGTGTTCCAGGGACCATGCTCGTCAAGATGAGAGGGGACCCAGAGGACCAGTGAAGCAGAAGTTTGGTGCCTGCATAAGCAGGGGGAAGATTCTGTCGACCCACAGGAGATTTCTTCTTGGCTTCCAGTGCAGGGTGAAGGCAGACAGCCCTCAGAGCATGCACCACCAGGAAACAGTTGAGAAAACCGGCAGGATTAGGCGCTATAATGTTGCTGGTAGTCTTCTTGCTACTTTGTTGCGGTTTTGCAGGCGCCCTGGAGCAGTCAGCAGTCGATCCTTGGCAGAAGTCGAAGAGGAAGATGCAAAGGAACTCTGGTGAGCTCCTGCGTTCGTTATCTGACGAGAAACCCACAGGAGAGACCCTAAATATCCCTCAGAGGAGGATTGGCCACCTAGCCAGGTAAGCACCTATCAGGAGGGGTCTCTGACATCACCTGCTGGCACTGGCCACTCAGAGGTCTCCATTGTGCCCTCACACCTCTGCATTCAAGATGGCAGAGGTCTGGGACACACTGGAGGAGCTCTGGGCACCACCCCTTGGGTGGTGATGGACAGGGGAGTGGTCACTCCCCTTTCCTTTGTTTAGTTTCACCCCGGAGCAGGGGCTGGAGGATGCCTGAACCGGTGTAGACTGGCTTATGCAAGGAGGGCACCATCTGTGCCTTTCAAAGCATTTCCAGAGGCTGGGGGAGGCTACTCCTCCCCAGCCCTTAACACCTATTACCAGATTTGGCATGGGGGGACAATTCCATGATCTTAGACATGTTACATGGCCATATTCGGAGTTACCATTGTGAAGCTACATATAGGTATTGACCTATATGTAGTGCACGTGTGTAATGGTGTCCCCACACTCACAAAGTCAGGGGAAATTGCCCTGAACTATGTGGGGGTACATTGGCTAGTGCCAGGGTACCCTTACACTTAGTATCTTTGCACCTATCCTTCACTAAGTGAGGGTTAGACATATAGGTTACTTATAAGTTTCTTAAGTGCAGTGTAAAATGACTGTGAAATAACGTGAACGTTATTTCACTCAGGCTGCAGTGGCAGTCCTGTGTAAGAATCGTCTGAGCTCCCTATGGGTGGCAAAATAAATACTGCAGCCCATAGGGATCTTCTGGAACCCAATACCCTGGGTACCTAGGTACCATATACTAGGGAATTATAAGGATGTACCAGTGTGCCAATCATAATAGGTAAAAATGGTCACTAGCCTGCAGTGACAATTGTAAAGACAGAGAGAGCATAAGCACTGAGGTTCTGGTTAGCAGAGCTTCAGTGACACAGTTAGGAACCACACAAGGAACACATTCAGGCCACAAACTATGAGCACTGGGGTCCTGGCTAGCAGGATCCCAGTGAGACAGGCAAAAACAAATTGACACACAAGTAAAAATGGGGGTAAGATGCCAGGCAAGATGGTACTTTCCTACACGTGCCATGCCAAATCATGAATACATCGTCAATGTATTTCTTCCAGTTTTATCTTAGCTTAATAAAGGTTGTTATCTTGTAAGATATAGGATCGCTCCAGATGGTGTACATAAAGGCAGGCCAGACTCGACGCCGAAGTGCTGCCCATAGATGTCCCATGGGTTTGTAGGAAAAAAAAACCATCACATTCAAAGTAAATCCAATCAAGGGCCAAATATGCACAGGGTAGGATGGCATCTTTAGGTGTCATATGGTCCCATGATGTTTCTTGTAGGATGATGTCCACCACTTTTAAGGTCTCTTCTTGTGTGATGCTTGTATAAAGTGGCTCCACATCTAATCGAACTAGGAGCTCCTTTCCCACATCAAAATTCACTCCATTCAGGAGTTCAACATTTTATTGGTATACTTAAGGTATGTAGGTGAATTCTGGACCAGTGGTCTCAAGAACTAGTCCCAAAACTTTGAGAAGGGTTCAAGATCCAAACCTATCCTAGAGACTTTCGGCTGCCCATGTGGTGGGGTCACCCCTTTGTGGACTTTTGGAAGGATGTAAAAACATGGTGGCATATTAACAAAAAAGTGGCACATTGGTCCCAACGTGCCACTTTTCTTGCATACCCCTACTGCCACCAAAGGACACCATGGTTGTGCCGTATTTACAATCCGGTGCACCATGGTGGTTTTTAGGCCAATATCATCAGAAATGTTGATACTATTGTGGCACTTTGCAGGATTAGCATGAAAGATTATGGTGCTAATCCTGCAAAGTAAAGGGAGGCCCATTGAAAACAATGGGAGCATCATTTTAATGCCTGCCCTAGGCAGGCGTTAAAAGTGAAGCTAAAAATTGTGCAGTGAAAGCTTGTAAATTTCACTGTGCCATTTTTATAGGCCTCCTAACGGGGGACCCCCCTTTCATACATTATTTCTGATGCAGGCATAATGTGGTGCAAGGAGTTAGAAAGAGGCACAATACATGCATTGCACCACTTTGTAAATATGGGGCAATGAAAAGGCCACCTTAACCCCTTCGCTGCCAGGCCTTTTTCCCCCTCCTGTGCAGAGCCTTTTTTTGGCTATTTGGGGCAGTTCGCGCTTAGGCCCTCATAACTTTTTGTTCACATAAGCTACCCACGCCAAATTTGCGTCCTTTTTTTCCAACATCCTAGGGATTCTAGAGGTTCCCCTGAAGGAGGCCAAGAAATTAGCCAAAATACAGTGAAAATGTTTTTTTTTTTTTTTAAATTAGAAAAAGGGGCTGCAGAAGAAGGCTTGTGGTTTTTTCCCTGAAAATGGCATCAACAAAGGGTTTGCGGTGCTAAAATCGCCAGCTTCCCAGCTTTCAGGAACAGGCAGACTTGAATCAGACAACCCAATTTTTCATCACAATTTTGCCATTTTACTGGGACATACCCCATTTTTATGATTTTTTTTTGCTTTCAGCCTCCTTCCAGTCAGTGACAGAAATGGGCATGAAACCAATGCTGGATCCAAGAAACCGAAACATTTCTGAAAAGTAGACAAAAGTCTAAATTCAGCAAGGGGTAATTTGTGTAGATCCTACAAGGGTTTCCTACAGAAAATAACAACTGAAAAAAAATAATATTGATATTGAAGTAAAAAAACTGCAATTTTTCTCTGCGTTTTACTCTTTAACTTTTTCCTGCAATGTCAGATTTTTTAAAGCAATATACCGTTACGACTGCTGGACTCTTCTGGTTGCGGGGATATATAGAAATGTAGGTTTATCAGGAACTCTAGGTACCCAGAGCCAATAAATGAGCTGCACCCTGCAGTGGGTTTTCATTCTATACCGGGTATACAGCAATACATTTGCTGAAATATAAAGAATAAAAAATAGCTATCAAGAAAACCTTTGTATTTCTAAAATGGGCACAAGATAAGGTGTTGAGGAGCAGTAGTTATTTGCACATCGCTGAATTCCGGGTTGCCCATACTAGCATGTGAATTACAGGGCATTTCTCAAATAGACGTCTTTTTTACACACTCTCTTATATTTGGAAGGAAAAAATGTAGAGAAAGACAAGGGGCAATAACACTTGTTTTGCTATTATATGTTCCCCCAAGTCTCCCGATAAAAATGGTACTTCACTTGTGTGGGTAGGCCTAGCGCCCGCGACAAGAAATGCCCCAAAACACAACGTGGACTCATCCCATTTTTTGACAGAAAACAGAGGTGTTTTTTGCAAAGTGCCTACCTGTAGATTTTGGCCTCTAGCTCAGCCGGCACCTTGGGAAACCTACCAAACATGTGCATTTTTGAAAACTAGATACCTAGGGGAATCCAAGATGGGGTGACTTGTGGGGCTCTGACCAGGTTCTGTTACCCAGAATCCTTTGCAAACCTCAAAATTTGGCTAAAAAAACACATTTTCCTCATATTTCGGTGACAGAAAGTTCTGGAATCTGAGAGGAGCCACAAATTTCCTTCCACCCAGCATTCCCCCAAATCTCCCAATAAAAATGATACCTCACTTTTGGGAGTAGGCCTAGCGCCCGCAACAGGAAATGCCCCAAAACACAACGTGGACACATCCCATTTTTTGACAGAAAACAGAGGTGTTTTTTGCAAAGTGACTACCCGTAGATTTTGGCCTCTAGCTCAGCCGGCACCTAGGGAAACCTACCAAACATGTGCATTTTTGAAAACTAGATACCTAGGGGAATCCAAGATGGGGTGACTTGTTGGGGCTCTGACCAGGTTCTGTTACACAGAATACTTTGCAAACCTCAAAATTTGGCTAAAAAAACACATTGTCCTCATATTTCGGTGACAGAAAGTTCTGGAATCTGAGAGGAGCCACAAATTTCCTTCCACCCAGCATTCCCCCAAATCTCCCAATAAAAATGATACCTCACTTTTGAGAGTAGGCCTTGCGCCCGCGACAGGAAATGCCCCAAAACACAAAGTGGAGACATCCCATTTTTTGACAGAAAACAGAGGTGTTTTTTGCAAAGTGCCTACCTGTAGATTTTGGCCTCTAGCTCAGCCGGCACCTAGGGAAACCTACCAAACCTGTGCATTTTTGAAAACTAGAGACCTAGGGGAATCCAAGATGGGGTGACTTGTGGGGCTCTGGCCAGGTTCTGTTACCCAGATTCCTTTGCAAACCTCAAAATTTGGATAAAAAAACCCATTTTCCTCACATTTCGGTGATAGAAAGTTCTGGAATCTGAGAGGAGCCACAAATTTCCTTCCCCCCATCATTCCCCCAAGTCTCCCGATAAAAATGATACCTCACTTGTGTAGGTGGGCCAGGTGCCTGAAACAGAATAAGGCCAAAAATGTGTAGAGATAGAGGGGATAGCACAGCGAGTTGATAAGGACATATTCTTCTTTTATACATCTTTAGGCTGACTCTGCTTCGGGGACCCACACAAGTGAGGTGTCATTTCACTTGGGAGACTGAGGGGAACGCTGGGGAGTAGGAATTTTGTGCTGGAGCGGTGATCGTACAAACGAAAGTCAGAAAAATATGATTTTTTAAGCAAATTTTGAGGTTTGCAGAGGAGTCTGGGTAACAAAATGTTGGGGGATCCATGCAAGCCACACCTCCCTGTACTCCTTGGGATGTCTAGTTTAAAAAAAAATTCTGGGTTTGGTAGGTTTCCCTAGATTAAGGCCGCACCCAGGACAAAAAACATAGGTGCCCTCTGCCCTCCAAACACAGGTAGTTTTGTAATATATCATTTTGATGTGTCCACATACGTCTGTGATGTGCCAAACACTAAAATTGTGAAAAGAAACGCACTTAGGTTATGTGAAAAAGACCCCTCACCCACCTACCAAGTTGGTGGCATGCTTCATCATCGGAGTCCCACCCGAGGCACCTAGCGTGTCACAGGTGTGCTGCGACGCCTGATTACAGTGGAGCAGGTTTTGTCATTTTTACCACACATACTGGTTGGATTTGGCACGAAAGTGAATGATGGTTCAGTGGATCAAATGTTATTAACAAGAGATTTCACAAAAATGAAATGCACTGTTAATAACTGAAAGGCCAAAAACCTGAACCCACGACTCACAGCTCGTGAGCTGTAAAGCCACGGCAAGGCACCAACCGCTTTATGGTCCATTCACACACCTTTCATACATGACACGCACAAGACCATTCACGCCGCCAGCCACGGGCCCAGCACATTACAACACTCGCATCGACAGACAGCGCCACTCAAGGGTCCATCACTTACATACGCCCACATGCCTGATACAACAATCACACCAGCTGATGGGAGTGTGTGGACTGGTGTTTGGCTGGCAGTGTGTTGCAGTAGCCAACACCAAGTCCATATGTAAACTATGTGCACCCTCAGCCAAGCCCCACTCCACACACAATGGCATCACTTTATTTATTTTTTTAAACAAAGAAACCCCTAACTAATCAGAAATAATTACAAAACTACAAACACAAAAGCTCTAACTAAGTACATGACAGAAATGCTAACCATGAAACTGAACACATGAGAATACAAAACAGACATGAGTTTACACTCCTGGTTGTTCCCAGTAATTCTTCTGGGTGTGGTAATTCTTAAAACAACCACCCACACACAGCCCAGGCTTTGAAGGACAATCTGGGCAGTACATTCGAGTCTCCCTCCGGACACCTCTTCGAAAACACACTCTACATTTCTTAGCTGGAAAGTCTTTTTTGGGTGTGGGAGGAATGAGCTCAGCAAAGTGGCGATCTTTCAATCTAGCCACATCCTCCACACTGCTTCTCTAGGAACTCTGGCCTGTTCCACCACAATAAGGCTCTCTATCAATGACTCCTGAAATTTCACAAATGTCATCTTTGACTCTGGAGACCTATCCGTAAACACAATAAAAGCATTAAAAGTTGCTAAGTGGAAGAGGTGAATTGCTAACTTCTTATACCAAATGTAAGAGTTATGAATAGCAGTATAAGGTTCCAACCTCTGATCAATTCTATCTACACCTCCCATGTGCTTATTATAATCTAAAATGCACACAGGTTTGCGCACTTCAGCAACCTGGCCCCAAACAGTCACGGGGGAAGTACTCTCATCATGGATGGTACTTAGCATGTAGACATCCCTTCTGTCTCAAAACCTCAAAGCTAGCAGCTCATCATTCCGCAAGGCACTGCACTGTCCCCTCTCAAGTTTTTTACAGACAAGCTCCCTTGGATAGCCTTTCCGGTTACAACAAATTGTGCCACAAGCAACAGTGTCCACTCTAAACAATTCCTTGAACAACTGCACTCCAGTGTAAAAGTTATCTACATACAAATGGTGACCTTTGTTGAACAGTCGTCTACCAAGTTCCCACACAATTTTCTCAGTAACTCCAAAAGTGGGAGGACAACCAGGGGGGTCAATACTGGAATCCCTACCAGTGTAGACACGGAAATTATACACATATTCTGTACTACTTTAAGACAGCATATACAATTTAATTCCACATCGTGCCCTCTTGCTAGGAATGTACTGCCTAAAAAACAAACGACCCTTGAAGAGGACCAAAGACTCGTCCACAGCTATTTCTTTGCCTGGAACACAGACCTCTGAAAACCGATCTACAAAATGATCAAGGACAGGCCTAATCTTAAAAAGACGGTCAGAATCAGGGTAATCTTGTGGCAAGGCTAATGCATTGTCAATAAAATGCAGCATCCTAAGAAGAAGCAAATACCGATTACGACTTATTGTTGCAGGAAATATAGCTGTTGCCTTCAAGGGACTAGGAGACCAATAAGAAGCCAGTGACGGCTTCCTTATCAACCCCATCAAAAGAGTCAAACCTAAAAACCTTTTCATCTCCTCCAAATTTTTGGGAACCCACTGGGCAGCTCTAGAGTGCGGCCTAAGTCTAGCAGCGTTGTCCCTCAAATACTGCTCCGCATACAAATTAGTCTACTCAACAATCTCTTCCAAAAACACATAATCCACAAATAACTCAAAGAAATTGACAGGCAAAAAGTTCTCATTATTGACTCTACACCCCGGGAGACCAGTAAAGGCAGGCAACTCTGGTTGCTCCATGTTTGGGGCAACCCAGAGTTCAGGTCTTCTAACGGGAAACCTTTCAGCCCCAGGTTGCTGCACTAATGGCACATCAGTGTCCTCCTCTGAAACAGGCCCTTCATCTGCACTGAGTGTGGCTTCCTCATCAGAATATTCCTCTCCGGCAGAAACTTCACTGCCAGAATCCCTCACTTCCTCCACTGCCTCAAATGCAGAGTCCGTCTCATAATCATGATCAGACAATGACTCAAAAAGCATACCAACCACCTGCTGAGCGGTCATCCTGTGGCTAGCCATGATCTTTCCTATGAAAATTAACTGGACAAATGCACCACCAACAACCAGCGCTGTGTAAGATAAGAGATAAAGTGTAGCTTTATTAGTAAGAGTTATAAACTCAAAAACTATACCACTCACTTGCCTGAAAAAGCTGGAATCACCAGCAACTACTCTGCACAGACACAGCAATCACCAATGATATCCCACTAAAAAGAAAGAAAGAAAAGCAAATTAGAAATAAGACAACACAAATATCATTGTGCACAAATCTAAGGACAATTTCACACAAACCTGCATTTACTACACCACCTACAAACATGTCATTCATGCATGGCAACAATACTCCTTTGGAGTAAATTGTTTTTAATTACCTAAAACATGCAACTATGCAAACCGCAGGTCAACCACCGGCAAAACTGCAAGGAGCCACAGCAAAGAAAGCAAAAGCTTTGAACTAGAACAAAAAGGAGGAAAAAAATTATTACAAATGCAAATACTTCGTCAGTTGACAAACATACCACCATCAAGCATTTAGAAATTGGTGCCTAAGTGGATTCTGCCATAGGGGCAGATGGGCCTACTAAAAAATAGGCCTATCTGTCCCAAGGAGGGCAGAAAATACCTTTAGCAGTGTGTCCCCAGGGGGAGCGACCCTTGCCCAAGGGCCCACCCCCAAACAAAAAACAAACCACACACACACACACTATCCCTGGTGCCTACGTGGCTTCTGCCCCCCGTGGGGGCAGATGGGCCTAAATAAATAGGCCCATCTGTCCCCAAGGGGGACAGAAATGGCCAACAGTTCAATGCCCCCCTTGGCTGGCGCCCCTTGCCCAAGGGGACACCCCCCACATAAATAAACATATCTTAAAAAATCCCTGGCGTTCTAGTGGTTTCTGCCCCCCTTGGGGGCAGATCAGCCTAAAAATAATAGTCTGATCTGTCCCCAAGGGGGGCAGAAATGGCCTTGGTACACGTGCCCCCAAAGGGGGGTGACCCTTGCCCAAGGGGTTGCCCCCCTCCACTAACACACACACACGATCCCTGGTGTCTAAGTGGCTTCTGCCTCCCTTGGGGGCAGATCGGCCTAAAAATAATAGGCCGATCTGCCCCCAAGGGGGGCTGAAATGGCCACAATAAACATGCCCCCAAAAGGGAGCAACCCTTGCCCAAGGGGCCGCTCCCCAACGCTAAAAATGTAAAACATAAACAAATAAAATAAATCCCTGGCGTCTAATGGCTTCTGCCCCCCTTGGGGGCAGATCGGCCTAAAAATATTAGGCCGATCTGCCCCCAAGGGGGGCGAAAATGCCAACATAAACATGCCTCCAAATGGGAGCGACCTTTGTCCAAGGGGCCGCTCCCAAACACTTACACATTTCAAAAATAAAAAAATAAAAAATCCTTGTCATCTAGTGGGCATTCCTGCTGCCCGATCGCAATGCGATCGGGCAGCAGGAATGCTCAAAGAGACACCGGGGGAAAGGAAAAGCCTTTCCTTTCCCCCGGTGCCTCTTTGGCCCAAACCCCCCACCCCCCGGAGGAGAAACTTACCTGTTTCTCCATACTCGCACTGGAAGCAAATGGCTTCCAGTGCTACCGGCAGTGGGTAATCATGTCAACGCACGATCGCGCGCTGACGTTATTACGGGGGAGTGGGGGGGTGCGGGTGGAAGGGGAAGGTCTTCCCCTTCCATCCCCGCCTTGGGGGGGTGGAGGGGAACCCCACGGAGGGAGCGCTCCGTGCCAAGGACGTAATGGTTACGTCCTCGGCACAGGAGCACTGTGCCGCGGGAAATAACCATTACGTCCGCGGCACAGAAGGGGTTAATGCCATATTAGCATAAACAAATTACACTAATGTGATGCAAGGGGCTTGAAAATATGCGCTATGGTGTTTTTGGTTTGGCATTCACCAAAAATTGTGCTTCCTTCTTGGTTATCCATCCTTTGCCTAATGTCTTATCGACCAAGAAGTTGACTTCCTCTAATATTTCAGAGGTCAGGTCTCATGCCAATTTTGTGTCATTTTTTGTAATTCCTTTCCTGGTTAAGTAGTTTTCAGCATTCCTGTTTGTACATCCCAATTGTTCGTACCACAGTGGCCCATCCCTTATCGGCCTGTTTGATAATAATATCCTTTGCCAATGGTAATTCCTTGATTGCTTCTGTCTCGTGTTTTGCCACATTCTGGTACTGTTGATGTGGTATTGTTGACAATTTATCCACATTTTATCTACTGCTTCTTCAAATAGCAGGACACCTAGTGGCATTGTATGGGACAGTGGAGTAAATGTGGACTTCACTCCTAATCCTGTGTTCTCATCTGTTCCTTCACTGGGATTAAGCTGATCTTTAAAAATACTTTAAGACAAATTGTTCTGAAAAAGCCTGACAACTCTTCCTTCATTTTAAATATATATATTTGGGGAGTTGGAACAAAACCCAATCCTTTGTTCAGTACCTTCAGCTGGGTGTTGGTCAAGTTCCTCTTACTGGGGTTTATCACAATATTGGTGCCACTTATTATTCTTTGCTCGTGCTCGGAGTCTCTTCTGTCAGATCCCACATGACTTGTTGAACTTTCCTTCATCATTTTGTACCTCAGGGACCTCTTCCTAAAAAAAGGTTGTCTCATAGGTGGTTGTCATGGTCCTGCTGAGTGCATCATGGGTTGGGCATATCCAAGGAAAGATGTCCACCTTGATTTTGGTAGGGATCCGGGCCCTTTTCATATATAGGCATAGATGAGGTTGCAGCAGAAAGACTATTTATTATTACTGGGGGGTTGATTGATCCAGTGATTTTTAATGACACAATGTGAAACAGCTCCTACTGCTTAGGACCATGAGGAGTTGGAATACCTGCTTTTTGGAGAATAGGAAGTGATACAGCATAATATCTCATTCACTGGCTATTTAAAACAACGGAATACTGGGCTACATTAAATCTGAGTAGGACTTGATATAAATATGAAATGTGGGTGCTCAAGCCCCGTGAGATGCCCCACACGTGATGAATGGGTGCACTAACAATAGGTAATCAGTCCTGTGGAGATTACCTTTCTCATAAGGTGATACAGAATAACTTTCAGAATTTTCAGTATGAGTCCACACTCTAGTGACTGATGACGCCTGTCCCTGACTATCAAAGGGTGAGTGTGAGACACATCGTAGTGGAGGTGTCCGAATTTGCAGTGCATTCACTACTCAGTATAGGCATGTTTGTGTTTTATTTTCACTGAATGTTGTGTTTTGAACTGTGATGAGCACAATGTGATTCACCAGATGGCGAGACTGAGTTGCCTGAGTTTTTAGATATGTTTAATCACCTCTACCTCACATCCTTTTCTAGGTGACTGAAAGGGGACAAGGTGAGAAGTGTCTAACCAGTTGCATGTACTTATGACATGTAGACTGAAGGCAGGGACCTTAGAATACAAGAATTTCACTTAGCCGTGACGAAGGTCCATTAACCAGGACCTGGAAGGGAATAACTCTCCAGGTAGGAGTTCAACTAAATAAAGCCTGAAACATGTTGGCAAATAATTAGTGGTTAGGTGCAGAGCTCTCCTAACTGACCCTGAGATGTGTTTTAGAAGCTGCACTGACAGGGGGGAGCAGTAAATAGTTGTAATCCTGCCCTAGGCATTCCATAAAAAAGGAGATATTCTGGAAAAGCACAGGGTTCATTTTAAGGACATAACAAACTGGTTCCCTACATTACTAGCATACACTTTATATTGAACTCCTGTCCCAAGGAAAAGTGATTCTGTTTCTGGATATTGGTTGAGGCTGTTGGGTTAGTATTATCTTATCCCAACGGGACGGACAGGCCGATAATGAAGCATGCCAAGAATATGTGGGTGAGGCCTATCTGTCTATAACCACATATGCTTGAGGACAGTAGTAGGGGTGAATAATAGATAATCTTGCAAATGTCCTTTCTTTGGTGGATTCAAATTGAGATATGTTTAGGGGACTGAAGTGTAGAATATATCCCCTATCTCTCTGTTTGTGTGATAGATACAAATTGTTGTCACAAATGTTGGTGTTCACACTATTTATATTCCAAGAACATAATTTCAAAGAATACCTAATGTGGAAAGAGGAAGTTGGCTGTACAGGCTTCAGTTTGATTTGTCAGGTTCGCCCACCACCATGCAGAGCTTCCATTAACCACCCTAGGTTGAGTTGGGTTGTCATCTGTTTCTGTAACTTTGACTGCATAACCATCCATGATGGACTGGACTTCCCTACCAGATTTTTGATAACTGAAAATACTTGTTATTCATTGTAAGTATTACTTTTCGGGGTCTCTTCATTCTGATACGCAAACGGAACTGGACACATTCCTGAATGCATAATAGTAACTCTTATCCCCCAATTGAGGGAACACACTTTTTCCAGGAAGATTTGTTTAGCTAATTGGTCTGTATCCCAGGTCACTAGGGTAGCCTCTTGTGCATTTTTCTGGGACATTTTTTATTAATGCAATATATTCAGTAGTGATATTTTTAAGGGATGGAACTAAGAAGGCTTAGGATATTGCCCCTATTAAGAATGTTGTGTCTTCACCCTGTACTGGTATTCTGGAGTGAATATCATTTTCGGACCCTCCTCTGGATGGCCTGGAGGGTGCTGTACTAATTGCATGACAGCTGGGCTTACATGAAACCAGTTTTCTTCTAGAGTGTTGATCTTTATTTTCAGTTTCCCTTGTAGTGGTGAAGAAAGAGAGTGTGTCTTGATTGGTACAGATGGAGATGCTTCTTGGCACCCTATGCTATTCAACTTGAGTCCTTGTCATGGGCCTATTACATCCCTCTGGAATTCAAATGGGCCAATTTGATCCATGACGGGCCTCAAAAAACATAAACACCACTGATCTTTCTTAATTAGCCTCCTCATAATTTGTAATAGGGTGGCTACTTTACTGACTTCTCCATGTCTGATTGTGAAACAAGGAGTGCACCTTTTCCCCTTATACATATGATTACCACATTGCTGTGGGTCTTCCTTAGCCTCTGCTGTAATCTGGGGTAAGCCATTATTGCTTATGCCAAGATTAGGTGCTTCATTTTTTTAAACTAATTTCTAGCCTTACCTTGTTTTTTTTTTTTATTCTACATCATTGGCTTTGCTGGTGATTGAATAGTTGATGACTATAGGTATGGTGTCTTTTTTCCAGTGAACTCGTATCCCCATTTGCAGACTCCCCCTTCTTCTAAATGGACTGTTTTGAATGAACGTCAGACTTCAGACTCTGATTCTAAGATTTCAATTTCCTCAATGTTTTGTGCTCTCGCACTTTCCTCACTCCTGGATTGTTTGCACTGTACAGTGGCTATCATTTACACAGGTGTCTTTTGTGCAGTCTTGACCATCCAGGTTTGCTTTGAGGTGTTCTATTAAAGTTGTCAATGCTTCCAAAATGGTTGCCAGTTTACTGATGAATGGTGCAAGGGTATAATTGATATATGATGTTTACGCATGATTTTGCACTCAAGTCAACTTATTTAGATCTCCTAGATTCTGATTGATCCCTGAAACTGATTTTGCATTACATTAAGTTGTCTGATTGCACGTCCATCTGTTTAGACTGTTATGGCAATGCCTCTAGTGTCAGTTGTGATGTCTTCAAAACAGCGCTTGTTCCTATTAATGGGACATCTTCTGTTTTTTTCTTTTTGAGCGACATCAAATTCCTTATTGTTAGAGTTGTTAAATCTTAAATCTGATCCTGATTCAGACTCTTCCCCTAATTTAGATTGTGTCAAGTAGTTTTTATCCTTGCTTGGTAAGTAGGGGGTACTCCATACCTGAAGATCCATTTTTTCGGGTGAAAATAATTTGGGTAACTGCTGCTCTACTCCTGGAGAGCTTGGGTGTGGACTGCATAAAATCTTCATTGTCCTTCTGGCTTGAACTGTAGACGTCATTAGAGATGAAGTTGCAATGTAACTCAAATTCAGTGGTTGCTGTTCCAACTGTCCTTTGGCTACATAAAGTGATTGATCGTGGAAGGCTTTAGTCCATGGTCCTATATGGGTGTCAACCTTTTGATAACATTTGCGTTTGCCTCAAGTGGCAATGGTGCAGATACCCTCTGTGTTGACAATGGAATGACTGCTGGTGAAAAATCACTGGGGGGGACTCGGGGAGGTTTTTGGTGACAGACACTTCGATGAAAGCATCTTAAGGTCAGTTATTGGTCCTCAGTCCAGATTTACTAATAACTCTGGGCTTCCTTCAATCACTCATGAGTCCCTTGCCACCTTGTTGTGCCCAAACGTGCACTTTGATCACTAAGGATACAGTTGGCATTTGTTGTTGGAGAAATTAGTGAGGGAAGGGGGCCCATGTCGTCACATATGGCAAAAAATTCAAACATGTAGTATCTTTGTTGATTTTTAACCATTTGAAACACTGGAGAAATAAACAGGTGGCTCCGCCCACCCAATTTTACTTTTGCTTTTTTTTTTTTTTAACTGCAGGCAGGTTTTGAAGCCTTTTGTTTCTCTTTATTATGTTAATGTGTGCCCTTTCACACCCTGATATCATGTTTCCACTCCCCCCTGAAGCTTGCCAATCGTGCTCTGGTATCCCAAAGTACCCCAATAAATGGGCTCCCTATTTGTTATTGTCAAGCAGGGTGCAGCCTTACATTAATAGCGATCATTGGTAGGAGTTAAAAGCAGGTTTAAATGGGTCATCAGCAGGTGGGGTGGCTAATGGTGGGTGCAAACACTGATGTGTGCACAAGCCACACCACCCTCACACCAACTGCCTCTGGCACCACACAGGGCTCGCAACCTAATGCTTACTACCCCCAGCCATCCCTCACCTGCAAGAGGATGGAGGCTACTTCTGTTGAACACAGTACTGTCTGCTGGGTCAAAAGCTAGGGCTGGGGCTAGGGCAATTGCCACCTGCAGTGCGCGGCATTTGACAAGTTGCCACAGTACCACCTTCTCCCTGTGGCCACAACCAATTTGCCTGGTCTCCAGTGGCAGCATCTTTGAAGGGAATGAGAACACTTGCTGCCTCCTTCTACTTTGCACCCACCAGGCATAGCTGGCTTGGCCCTTCTGCAGCCTCCTCACAGCTTCCTGAGGACTTCTGTGGCCCCAGTGGCTTCGCAGCAGGGACACCCAGGTCCTGGCCCATCTGTGGCTTCCTTGCAGCTTCCTGGGGCCCCCTGATATCTCCCAGCCTCTCCCCAGTAACATACGGGTCCCAGCCGCAGGCACCGGCCAACACCAACACAGGCATGGTCATAGCAGGCAAAGCTGGCCTAGCCCATCCATGGCCTCTGCCAGCTTCCTTAAGCCTTCCGGCAGTGACTCTTGGTGTAGCATAGTACAGTTACACCACCAGCCATCACCAACCAGTCACACCTTGTCCTTCTTTAGCTTTGCCTCTTCTATTACCTGCAAGTTTATTTGGTAGCCTGCACAGTACCTAGCTGAAGTCAATAACTTCTCTACCGGCTTCTGCTGCCAGCAGGCAAAGGATGTCTGTGAGTGAGTCCATATTGCAGGGTGCAGTCTCTTCACACAAGTTGTACAAAAGCTGGGTGGCCTTCACCAAGGGGATTGTGCATGCCACTATATGGCTACCATATTTGAAAAAGGTGGTCATAATATGCATTTACTGTCTTTTCCTTGTTGATGGTCACTATTTTGGACAGTCTACTCTGTCTGGTGATATCCTTGCCTTTAAGTGTTCTATTACCTCTTCAAGCTTAGGCATTTCTGCAGCAGTAGCACCACCACGAAAACCCTGGCAGAAAGGCTACCGGTAACATTCCTTCCCTGTCACCTGAAGATGACTCCTCCACCCCCCCAGCAAGCACAACCCCCCCCGCCCCTCCTTCATACAGGAACCGTGCCCTTCTGGTACAGTGCCCCCACCTCCCTTTCCGTACAGCACCCTCCTCCGCCACCTCCCTTCTGGTACAGTGCCCCCCTCCCTGCATACATACACAAGAACACAGACACCCACACGAACCCCGAATACACACATTCACCAACACTGACATACACGCATTCATTCACATGCATCCATACACACATTCACTTAAACATTCAAACATGCATTCACTTCAACATCCATACACGCATTCAACCACCGCATTCACACACCCATACCCACATACCCACACATACACATACACACTGCAATTCGCACACGCAGATATACACCCACTCACACACACACACACAACACCCCCAAACCTAACCACCCCCTATCCCCTGTCGGATGCCTGACTTACCTGATCCGGCAAGCAGGTCGTGCTACAGGAAACGGGCGCTTCCACTGCCGGAAGCGCCCCACCATGAGGACACTGCCACGCCGTATTACAGGTTGTAAGACAGCTGGTGGAGTCCTTCTGGCGGGGAGGGACGGGGCCGGTGGTGGAACCTCCCATGTGCTTCCGCCCGCCAGCACAACGACTGCAGGGTTTTTGCCCAAAATGTGACAGAAATCCTATAGTACTCATAATATGGTGTGCGGAAGACCACCAGCACTGGTGGTCTTCTGGCACCTGCGGCTTTGGCAGTCTTTCAAAAATACCACCAAAGTCATAATGAGGGCCTTAGTATTTGCAGTATTATTAGGCTCCTCCTTGGGCAGGTGCTCAGCAGCACAACCAGGTAATGGCACATTTACTTCTTCTCCCACAAGTCTTTAGGCAAAATAATGTTGAACAAATGTCCAGATCTATCCAGAGGAGACCCCAACCCTTTGCTACCAGGCACTTTAATTCTGTGTACCACTTGTGGGGCTCCTCATGCAGCTTTGGGAAGACTTTGGTAAAAGAAATAAGGTCACATCTTGACCATGGGGCTTGCATGTGTGTTGGCGGTCCTAGTTTGCCACTTGGAGTGGGCACTGAGTGTACTTCTTGGAGTGGCATCATGATGTTGGGGCAAGTTGTTAAGGTAAAAGTTGCAGCCGACTGTTGTGCAACACCTATGGCTATTAGTTAGGTGGACAGATCTCGCAACAGCCTACCACAAGGCACTCATTATCTGGGCCCAAGTCCAGGAAGGCAGGACGGTGTCCTGGAAACTAAATTTTGTTGCGTCCCACTCATACTGGGAGGAATGGATGGGAACTGGGTCAGGTTCCTTTTTTGCATGTGCTGTGCATGAGTTGAGCATATCTCGGGTAGTCCTCGAGTAGCATTGCCTTAGCTAACTGTAAGGTCACCTCCTGATATCCCTTACCATATTCCCTTTTGGAACTGGGACAATGGTAGTCTGCCCTCAATGAAATCTTCCAAAAGTGATAAGCACTTTGTCATATCTGATTTTAGAGAGGCTTATTGGTATTAAGCCTGGGTGATGAGGGGCTGAAGGCATTTCAATCTGTGATATACTATGCCAGTGACCTAGCACTGGTGTGTGAGGCCTTGGTGCTGCTTGTACCCCTCCCGTCTGCCCACAGCCCTTGCTTACTCCATTTAATAAGTGAATATCATGCAAGTAATGCTTTGCATATCTGCATATTTCCCATATTAAATCCTGAAGTTCAGCTGTACACAAGGTGTGGTCAGCTGATCTATTGTCAAACGTTTGCTGTCAAGCAGGATTAGTCATAAGACGCAAAAGTGCAAAGCGAGGGGGCATCATACCTGTTCTGTAATAATGTACGCCAGTAGAGAATCCATGTTATCCCCATCTTCATCTGCTGAAGAGCGAGGCCATTGGAGGCAGGGTTGCACTCCATGAACCTCAGGCTGAAATTTCCACCAACTCTCATTAATCTGTTGATCTCAAGTTAGCATCTCTGGACTCTTTTTTATTACTGACAAATCCTTATAAATCTTTGCTTTTCCATCATTCATTGTTTTCAAATCAAACATACGCAGAACCCACATCCAGAAAGTATGCAACTGTCAGACAAAACTTCTTTCCCTTCAAAAACAACATCTTCACAAAGAATAGAATAACATTTGCAAAGCATCATATATCATATCAAGTACAACAGGTCTTGTGGAGACTTACAGTTGCAACCAGACACCACAGGGTTTCTCTCAGCCATGGAAACACATTAAAGATATTGCACTAAGCTGAGTTTAAATCATGTTAGAGAGTACTAATGAAATCTCTTCCTGACAAATGATAGGTATTCCTTATACAAGTTTTCAAAAGTGTGTGTGCTCTAGTAGAAAGCTTGGTTAGATCATCACGTCCCCTACTAGCATCACACAATTGCCAATAGTGTGTGCCTTTGTTAATATCTCAGGATCTGGAAAGTCTCCCTCCTCCACACATCAGAAATACTATTTCAGATATATGTAAGTGAACCAATGGTCTGTCATCTATTCAGAGATAAGCAGTCCTTCAGAATTCACCTATTAAGTTTACATTCTGAGCTTGTCCATACACATTTTCATAACGGTCTCAAACCAATTTGTTTGCCAAAAACCTTAGGTCCAATTCATAATTGTCAATGAAGGCTGGGATAGTCATCGGAAGACCTAACAGTTTGCAGCAAAACTTATTTTCATCAATCAGCAAATAGGAGGGTTTTACGTACCCACTATACATCAATCTCATATACTACTGTAGACACACATTTGGGGCCATATGTACTAACACATTTTCCCATAGACACAGAATGGGCAAAACCCTTTGATACATCTGGGCCTTGGTGCTGTAAGGCTGTAGCATGGCCCCAAAAGGTGTCTTACCTTACCTAACCTGACAGAAAAAAACATATACCTGCTATAGTGCAGTGCTATAGCGCAGTGGAAGGTGTTCTTCTTAGACTTCTGAAAGAGGAGACCATGAGACCCTACTATTAATGTGGAATCGCATTTTACAGTTCTTTAGTTTCTTGGGCCTAGCAGGCCCTGTGATACACAATGAAAATCTCTGCACAGGCCTATCATTAAGGACAAAGGCCTACAAATGTAATTTGCTGTTGCTAGGAACGCATTATGTTGCAAGGCTTGCTCTCAGAACAGCCACCATGAAATATAACTCTCATTGCATGCTAGCTGAAGCAATCTCCCTTCTGGAAAGTACCAGTCTGCGTACGTGATGTTCTTAAGTTCTGTCACAAGATGGACCATGTGATATTAGGCACGTAGGCCACATTATGCAAGTTCCTTGTCTATGCTTGTTATTACTATATATTTAGCCATAATGGAGAAATAATCATACGTCAATGTCCAGGACCAATGGAACGTCGAATTATGTTTGTGGTTTGATACTATAAAAGATCATGTACTACTTCCTTTATTCAGGTTGTTCGTGTGCAACTAGTACCGAGCAGCCTCCATGTACATGTATTTCTATTTCTAAATAAATCTTTTATGTTTACCTAGAAGAGATGGCTAACGGTCGTTTGTATCATAAGATGGATGTCCAATAATTAGGCTTCTACATCTGGTGGAGAATGCACGTCTCGTTCAGTGGATGACTCCCTTCAGCCCAGCTCCTGTTTCAGCCGGGCGACTGCTGAACAATTGGACAGGGCCCCTCCCGTGACAGAGGTTGGGGGTGTCGTGAGTATCTATTGCTTCGTGGTCCTGCTCTCGCTGTTTGCTCTCTTGTATTTTCAGTGTTAAAATTACGAAGCAGGAAGGTAACTGGGTTGTTCCGTTCATATGTTTCCTGCATAGTGTTGGTGATGGATTTATGGATAATATTTATATACACTGTACCCCTTAGCCTACTCTTCTTTATAATAGCATTTTTTCTCTGTCTCCGGTGGCATGCCAAGGGCATTTCTTCCTCTGTTACGGACTCCTCTAATGTACCTCGTGAAAACGTTCAGATGGTTACCTATAGCTGTTCGCCGGCTGCTGGCATTCTGTGTTAATTTAGTCCTTTCCATTGTATTACACCATTTCCTTCCTCCCTGTGCTGCAGCTGCATAATTAGATTAGCTTCCTGTGTCTCATGTAGCTTGTTATTGTTAAAAACGAAGTCCGAGGAATAGAGGCAACTAGCGGTGTTGCTTCAGAACACAGCGCGAGTCGCTGTCTGTAGTCTCCAGCCGGAGGGGCTGGAGCGGATAACTCTGGCCAGATGGGGTGGTAGGCGCCAACCCCACAGTTCAAGGGCAGGTGGTGCCCAGGTATGGAATGGTAGTGGTCCATTTCAGAGGAGCTGGCAGGTGGTGCCAGGGTCCGTGTGGATGGGAATGATAGTGGTTCTTTCCAGTGGAGCAGGCAGGCGGTGCCAGGCTCTGTTTTTCATGTTACTTGATTGTCACGTTATCTGTTTCCTGTGATATTGCTATGCCTATTACATTGAGCTATCGGCTCTTCATGTAAAATATTGTGAAATATAGATGCTCACTGCATTACATGTATGTGTGAAAGTGGTTTTTGATTTCTGAGTGAATATACATGCTGATTCCATTACGTGTATGTGTGAAAGTGGTTTTTATGAAAGTGGTTTTTGATTCCTGAGTGAAGGGTTCACCACAAGGTGGCGTAGTGTGATTTATGTTGACTGCATGCATTTACGCTTTATGAAGTGAAGATTTAGAAAATAGAAGACTAGGTGGGTGGATTCCTGGTTGACATTCTACCGACACGTATGACAATTGACTGACTTAAACTGCCAACAGACCCAAACACCGATACCACCCTGCACTCGCCACATATCGACACAAGGGGTGGAAACGAAATAATTCCATAGGGCAAGTTGTACTGTGACCCTTGTCTATGGTTGTACCGTTACATGTGGATGCCTTAGTTGTTCACTGCTATTGCATTATCTGTGTGTCATTGGCCACGGATCTGGTCCAGTTTCCAATATCATACAGCCGCACCCTGCCCCAGGGCAGTAAAGCAAGGGTGTGATATTCTTATCTTTCCCTCCTGACTTTTCTGTCATCTCTTGTTCGCCCCACAGGATGCCAGTGTGGACGCCGTCACTTGCACCTGGGGAACTGTCTGTTTTCAAACATTGTGTGCGCTTAAGGTGGACAGGGCTGGCTGAGTTGTGGTATAATTGCAGACCGGCTTTCTGCTTTTACTAATACCTGATTGGTGTTGGCAGTGAGAAGCTGTGTGCGTGAATGCACCCACTGTTTTCCCCTCTGTGTGAAAAGGGTATGAGTGGTGTAAAGAACACACCAACACCCTAGTGTTCCCAGAGTGCTTGTCATTGTATTTGTATTGTGTCACCAGTCAGAAAAAGGGTAAGACAGCCACGGGGAACCCTCTCACTAAAGACAAACTAGAGACACATCAACCTAGCCCCCCTAAGGACAGTCCAGCATACCAAATAGCGGCAAAAGAAGGCCTACATGCACTACTGTACTTAGAAAAATGGCATGAATTGACAGCTAAGAGACTGGATTTACAGTTTCCAACCACTGGCACCTATGACATGAATAAAATAACATACCTGAGACAAATGCTGACTCTCAAAGGACCCAAAATAAGAGGGTTAGAATGGTATGCTTTCTACGCGTGGAATGCCTGTCTCAAAGAATTGCGAATGACCAGCGATGTGAATAATAAAGTACATAAAACTTTGCTGGAGTGGAAAAAGTGGGAATGTGAGGAGAAAAAGAGGAGTGATAAGAGAGAAGAGTGGAGAGAGAAAAGAATGGAGGTGTTAGGTACATTCCTGTGTGTTCCTGTGGCAAGTGCACAACCACAGGAAGAAAGGGAAAAGGGAATGGTAGAAGAGCATGAAGAAGACCCACTTATTGAAGACCTTCTAACAGGGGGATTATGTAGAGGAAGAGGGCGGCCGGAGGAGGTAGCGCAGCCCACACTAAAAAAAACTGAGACACAACCCCAGGAGCTATCTTTGGCGCAGAAAGATGAGGCACACAAAGTGGCACTGAGCTTGATAAGAGAAGAAATGAAAAAAGTAGAGCTAGAGGGGTTGGTAGATCGTGAAATGTTGAAGAAAGTAAAAAATGATTTGGTATACATGGCTTCAAAATTGAATAAAGAGATGGTTAAATTAAAGGAAAAAGTAGAAAAGGGTGAGAAAAAGCCAAACTTATTGCAAACACAGTGGAAACAGCAGTTTGATGATGGCACGCTAGATGATATTAGAGGGATACCAGAGCTGCAGGAGACCATATGGGATATACGTGTTTTTACCCATAAAACTAAACACAACTTAAACATTTTAAATACGACAGAAGATGAGAGTACAAAAGAACATAGAAGAGGTAGCTTATCAGGAGTGAGATTACAAAGAGGGACACCGAGTAGTTCCCAAAGAGGGACACTGAGTTGCTCCCCCGATTTGCCTAGAAAAACAAAGTTCCTAAAATCAGACAGAAAAATGTGCCAGTCCATACTTACGGATTTGGTTGAGGGAAGGCAGAAGTGGGGTAATGTAAAGGAGGACATGACAAGGGAATACGGGGAGGAACTGTTGGCTCTAGCACACGCCGAACTGATGAACAGAGGCACAGAAGAACACAAAAAGTATACACAACAGATGGCAAAGTACCTGCCCACAGAATACTCTTGGGATACCTCTAAAATGAGCTTCACCGGGGAAGAGCTTAAAGGATGGGATGATACAAAATTGTATGAAACCTTGGTGTATGCTATACAGAAATTACACGATTGGAAGACACTGCTAGGTGGGTTAAATACAGCACAGGTTATCCAAAAACTAGCGTCGCAAACAGAAAGTATAAACCAGATGCCCCTAAGAGAGGTGCCGACACCAACAATAGGGGAGAAAAGCCACATAACAACATATGTCTACGTACCATGGAATCGCAGTGACCTATATGCCTTCACTAAGGACTACCCGAAATTACGTGAAGAGCCACAGAAATGGTACACAGAGTTGAACAGGATAGTGGCTATGGGGGAATTTCTGTGGAAGGATTTAAACATGCTGTTCAGCATAATAATACCACGGGATCTCTGGGAGGATTGTAAGAAAGCGGTACAATGGCCAACAGTGGAGGAAGTAAGAGAGAGGGTAATTAAATATATAAAGGAAAAGGTACCAGAGGGAAAGACAGATTGGTCAAAAATAATACATACAATACAAGAAAAGAATGAAAGTGTAACAAGTTACTATGACCGGTTACTCCAGATGTACCAACAGAGCATTGGGCTGAAGAACCCACTAGGAGAGGCAATGCCAGCGTTTGTAACTAACTTTGTGTATGGATTACAGCAACCCATACAAAGTCACTTACAAACTTCACTTATGTGCTGGCAACAAGAACCAATTGATAAGGTGTTAGCAGCAGCTAGGTACTGCGCTGATTACCAGGCAAACATACAAAAAGCAGAGGAAGAAAAGGTAAAAAAGGATAAGGTGAAAGTTATGGTGGCACAGGAGAGGTTTTATAACAACAGCCAGGGAAGGGGTAGTGGAAGAGGCAGGGGCAGGGGACGAGGGGAAAGAGTACCTTTCACGCCCCCGCCAGGCACTACCTGTTTCCACTGTAACCAACAAGGACACTGGAAAGCAGATTGCCCAAAGCTAGCTGGGGGACAAGGGGGCAGAGGGCAACAGAGGCAGCAGCAGGAAATAGCACCACCACCCCCACCCTACACCAACAACGCATACGATGCCTACCCCTACGGCCCAGCATGCGCCAGGTGGGGCATGCACCAAGATACACCACAAGCACCACAGAGAGGACACGGGTTTCCTCCTCCTCCCCCGGAGGCAAACTTCATGGGACCGGTATTATCAGTAGATCAAGCCGGCCCCTACGTGGAGGGGACGGTGATGAGCAAAGCAGTGCCATTTCTAGTAGATACTGGGGCCATTAGATCAATGCTGAGAGCCTCCAACATACCAAATACACCTCTATCAGAAACCCAAATTACAGCAGTAGGGATGACAGGGCAACCCATGGACGAATTCCTTACACAGCCATTAACACTCAAGGTAGGTCCTATCACCGTTAACCACCAGTTCATCTTCACCAGATACTGCCCTGTAAATTTGCTAGGTAGGGACCTCCTATGCAAGCTACAGTGTACCATTAGATGCTTACCAGAAGGCATCTTCCTGGAAAGTAAGGAGAATCGGATAACATTACAGGCATTCACCCATTGCGCCCCAGTCAAGCAGGAACAGCCACAAACTCTTCCCCCTGAACTACAAGAAGTGGTCCCTAATGAGGTATGGGCGAAGGGACCAAATGATGTAGGAAGAATTCTGGACTACCCACCAGTAAAAGTGTTGCTGCGCCCTGGTACAAAATTACCACAGGTACCACAATACAAATTGGCAAAAGAAGGGGAAGAGGGTACAGCCCCAGTGATAGAAGATCTCCTGAGGCAAGGAGTGTTGCGGGAAACAAGAAGTAGTCCCTGCAATATTCTGATACTCCCTGTGAAAAAGGCAGCGGCATGGCCCAATGGAGCCCCGATATACAGATTTACTCAGGACCTTAGAGATCTTAACAAGGCAGTAGTACCATCATTCCCAGTAGTACCAAACCCAGCGACAATACTGTCCAATATTCCAAGTACAGCCACCCACTTCACCGTCCTAGATCTCAGCAATGCATTCTTCTCCGTGCCCCTACACGAGGATTCCCAGGATCTTTTTGCATTCTCATTCAGATCGAGAAGACTCAAGTGGACACGTTTGCCTCAAGGCTTCTGTGATTCCCCTTCAGTCTTCTCAGATGCCCTGAGGTCAGACCTTGCATCACTGCACCTTCCGGGGGGTTCGACCCTGATACAGTAGGTTGATGACTTGTTATTGGCCTCACCATCGCGGACGGCTTGCGTCCAAGACACAGTGGCTCTACTGTGCCACCTAGCAAGGAAAGGACATAAGGTTTCCCAAAAGAAGTTGCAGTTCTGTCAGATAAAAGTGAAGTACCTAGGACACAAGCTGTCCCAGGGAGTTAGGAAATTGCTGCCTGATAGGATAGCCACCATAACACAACACCCAAGACCGAAGACACAAACAGAGGTTCGTGCATTCCTGGGGGTGGCAGGCTATTGTAGGCATTGGATACCAAATTTCTCCCTGATTGCAAGACCACTGTTAAACTTAACTCACAAAGATGTGCCAGACAAGATACCCTGGCCGGAACAATGTGAGGAGTCCTTTCAAGAGTTGAAGAAAGAATTGTGTGCCGCACCAGCACTAGGTCTCCCTGACTACACCAAGGACTTTCACTTGTTCTGTCATGAAAAGGGGGGCTGCTCACTAGGAGTCCTAGCACAAAAACACGGTACCTACTACCGCCCGGTGGCTTACTATTCAGCTACCCTAGATCCAGTGGCAGCAGGCCTTCCCCCATGTTTAAGAGCAGCAGCGGCCCTCGCAGTAGAACAATCAGAGAACATTGTCCTAGCACACACTTTAATATTACATGTTACCCACGCAGTGGACACGTTACTTATCACCACCAAGACGCAGCACCTGACAAACGCCTGTCTCTCATGTTATGAGCTAACACTGCTTGTGCCACACATTAAAATAAAGAGCTGCACTACCCTGAACCCCTCTTGCCTGCTACCAACAGAAAGAGATCACGATGACCCGACAATAGACAATTCCTTCCATGATTGCGTTGCGGCAGCAGAGAGACAAACCAAAGTTAGGCCAGATTTGAGAGACACCCCATTCCCCGAGGCTGAAGGTGATCTATTTATTGATGGCTCATGCATTATGGATCACACTGGAACACTGCAGGCCGCCTATGCTGTAGGAACAGCTAGGAGGTTGCTAGAAGGAGGGAGATTACCATCAATAACTAGCGCCCAGGCGGCAGAACTGATAGCACTGACCAGAGCATGCAAATTGGCAACAGGAAGGACAGCAAACATTTACCCAGACAGTCAATATGCGTTTGGTGTCACACATGACTTTGGTCAGCTATGGGCAATGAGGGGGTTTCTCACCTCAGCAGGCCAACAAACACAACATGCATCACTGATAGTTGCCTTGCTACAAGGTTTGCTGATGCCCAAGAAAGTGGCAATTGTAAAATGTGCAGCACACACCTCTGCAAAGGATTACGTTTCAATGGGAAATGCATTTATTGACAAAGAATTACGAAGAATTGCACTTAGTGGGTGTGAATGTGAAATGGTTTAGGTCACGCCCGACATAAGAAGTAAGGAGGAAAACATACACTTTGACCCAAAAAGAGTGCAGCTACAGGCACAAGGAAAGGAATGTGCAGAGTGGGAAGGGGCAGGCTGTAAGAAAAACGAAGAAGGCATTTGGGTGGGACCTAACGGGAAGATATGCTTGCCCTCCCTGTTCCTGACCTCCATGGCACGGCTCTTCCATGGCCCCTCACATGTGGGAAGGGACGGAATGATACGACTGTTTTCACAGTGCTGGTTCAACCAAAAATTCAGACAATGTGCAGAACAGTTGTGTAAAAGGTGTACCGTATGTGCACAATATAACACAGGAAAGGGCACCCCAACAGCACCAGGCCACTTTCCACCTCCGCACGGACCTTTCAAAAGTCTCCAAATGGATTTCATCGAAATGCCTCCGGTGAATAAAATAAGATATGTTTTGGTAATAGTGTGCATGTTCAGCAAATGGGTTGAGGCATACCCCACGAAAAACTGTGATGCACAAACTGTCGCAAAGTGTTTATTAAAAGAGCTCATACTGCGTTTCGGGTAGCCGACTCTTTTAAGATCTGACAATGGACCATGATTAATTTCCCAGGTTATTCAGGGCCTTTGCAAAGGCCTGGGAATAACTCAAAAGTTACATTGTGCATATCATTCACCTGCAGCGGGAGCTGTGGAAAGAAGGAACGGGGTACTGAAAAATAAGATAGGGAAGATATGCGCAGTGATGGAGTTATCATGGGTAGACGCACTCCCATTGACACTCCTCGCCATGAGGAGCACACCTGATCGCGTCACAAAACTGAGCCCCATGAAATTATCTTTGGTCGCCCCATGAACATACCAGGACACATATCAGTTGCCCCATTGGCTATAACTGATGATCTCTTGTTACAATGCTGTAAAAAAATAACTGAGACACTCCGTTATCTTCACCGCCAGGTGTATCAGGCCTTACCAGAAGAAGGTACACCACCGGAACACGGACTGCATCCTGGAGACTGGGTGTGGGTAAAGGCCCACACCAGACGTCACTGCCTTCAACCACGGTGGAAGGGACCATACCAAGTTCTGTTGACAACAGCCACAGCAGTCAAGTGTGAGGGCATTACATCCTGGGTCCATACCTCACACACCAAGAAAGCCGCTGGACCAAAGGACGACCAGCCGCCAACAGGGTTGCCAATGAGAGTGGTGCCACCCTCATCACAGCGGTACAACCTTAGCTCAACAAGCGTCACCAGCCAACACTGACGGAACTGCTCGTGCTACACTCCCACAGGAGTCGGAGAGTGTAAGCGGGTTCCCCAGTACACCAGAGCATAGTTTTTGGACTGCTCGTGCTGCAACCCCATAAGAGTCGGAGGGTGCAAGCGGGTCCTTCAAGACACCAGGATACTGTTTCAGAACTGCTCGTGCTACTCTCCACAGGAGTCGGAGAGTCAAGTGAGCCCATTTAAGTATTAAGACATCAGGATACAAATGAACAGGATACTACAAGTCCGCAAGCAAGATTTGCACCGAGAAGTACAGATCCCAGTCCTACGGAAGCGGCCAGTCACTAGGATTGGTGCGGCTTGTAGCCCCATTGGGAGGTGTACCTCTTCCAATTAGGAATACAGCAAAGATAGGACAAAAGAGCCATCCCTTGGGTCAGTGGACTATCGCACCCAGCTTCCATAGAGCTGGACATTGGGATTCACCCTTTACACTCTGGATAATTACAAGGGATAAATAACATTCAACGTCGCCCCATAAAGTATACCAAAGGAATAGACTGCTTGTGTGGCACTCCTACAGAAATAAGGAGGTGCCAGAAGTTCTACTGAAATTAGTTACATACCAGTAGGACTGATTTCAAGTGCTAGCCACATCCGATCGGACACCACCCTATAAGGTGACATGAGTTCCAGGTTACAACGTAAGAAAAAGGAGAAGAAGACGCGGCCCGTGGTGGTCACAGCATTACTCACCCCGATAACAGCTATAATAATAACGATCCTGATAATATATAAAGACGAGATACATATTCCATGGGTCGACCAGGAGAACTACATTCCCAAAATTGGCCAAGATAAAGGGACAACGGGTGATGAGAACAACAATAACTCAAAACAACATGGCAGGGTGGGGGATAAAACAAAATGGGTGAAATATACAAAATGGAAAGAAGATGGAGAAAATTATAAGGACAATACATTTGTGCAAATGGTAGCTATGTACAAAGAACTAGCAAATGTGTCTGATTGTTATATCTGTACCCACCTACCGACCACTACCGAAGAGAAAGGTAACTACACCCAGGTGCCCCTTACAGAATTCATTGCATGTAATTTACTAAATAAAATGTTAGGGATAGGAGACAAAAGAATGAGGAAAAAGGGTAGGTCAAGGGAATGGAAGAAAAGGAAAATGAGGAGAAGGAGGGATGACTATGGATTGGACGACAAACCATATGAAGGGAATTTATGGGAAGAATTGGAAGAAAGGATGGTGGAAAAGATGGAGAAAAATAAAATAATAAAAAAAGAGGTGGAGAGGGTACAGGAAGAGAGGGAAGGGAAGAAAAAGAATAACTGAAAGAAGTTAAAACCAAAGGAAGGGGAGAAGGAACTAATGGATGTATTAATAACAGGAAGAGAGGAGGGTTACACCAAGGAGGAACATGACGAAAATAAACCCATACCATGCCTTACAATACATAAGGAAAAGAACATACAGTGGTGCTTCAAATACTCAAGAGGTAACACATACACTAGCAAAAATGGGATATATGTAGGACGTAGTAGTAACTGCAACAGAACTTTGAAACTGGACTACAAAAGGAATGACTCTACAGGCTTGTCCATAGGCCTCACAGCTCCCAAAGGAATATTTTTTATATATGGGACATGGGCATACTTTAAATTACCTGCAGGATGGCAAGGCACCTGTTACCTAGCACTAGTGCTACCAAAAATGGTGCACGTGACAGAGTTACCTGAGGGGGAAAAGACAACACCTGGTAAGGTACGGAGGAAGAGGACACCCACAGGGCTGGATACTTTTTTAGCAATAGAGGGGATTTTAGTAATGCCATTAGGGATAGCACACTCACAGTATCAGATTCACAAATTGGCAGGATTAGTGGAAAAATTGGCCAGCAGCACAGCAGGAGCCTTAGAAAATATTACTGAGGAGCTCACGGACATGAGGGCAGTCGTAATCCAGAATAGGCTTGCGCTAGACACCATCCTGGCCAAAGAGGGGGGGGGGGTATGTGCGGTAATCCATCAGGAATGCTGCGTATATATACCGGATAAAAGCAGGAATATAAGAAAGGAAATAGGGGAAATAAGAAAGGTAGAAGAAGGAGCTGGGAAAGTGAAAGATGGGACAGATGTCGGAGGAATGCTGAATGGAATAGCAGCATGGTTCAAGGGTTGGGGTACCTGGTTGGTATAGGTACTAGTGATAGGGATCGTGGCACTAATAACACTATGTGTGCTCATACGAGTTTGTCCATCCTTCCTGGCCCTACTCTTGAAAAAAAACTGTTACCAGAAACACACACATTATCGAAGTGAAAGGCGTGAGGCTGACAACAGGGACGAGGCAGAGGTAGAAATGAGAGAAATACATCATGACCCTTAAAATTGTCATTGAGTATCAGAGGGCGGAATGTGGAATCGCATTTTACAGTTCTTTAGTTTCTTGGGCCTAGCAGTCCCTGTGATACACAATGACAATCTCTGCACAGGCCTATCATTAAGGACAAAGGCCTACAAATGGAATTCACTGCTGCTAGGAATGCATTATGTTGCAAGGCTTGCTCTCGGAACAGCCACCATGAAATATAACCGTCATTGCATGCTAGCTGAAGAAATCTTCCTTCTGGAAACTACCAGTCTGCGTACGTGATGTTCTTAAGTTCTATCACAAGATGGACCATGTGATATTAGGCACGTAGGCCACATTATGTAAGTTCCTTGTCTATGCTTGTTATTACTATATATGGTGCGATAGGAAGAACCACCTTTAGCCATAATGGAGAAATAATCATACGTAAATGTCCAGGACCAATGGAATGTCGAATTATGTTTGTGGTTTGATACTATAAAAGATCATGTATTACTTCCTTTATTCAGGTTGTTCGTGTGCAACTAGTACCGAGCAGCCTCCATGTACATGTATTTCTATTTCTAAATAAATCTTTTATGTTTACCTAGAAGAGCTGGCTAACGGTCGTTTGTATCATAAGATGGATGTCCAATAATTAGGCTTCTACAATGTACCCCCTATACATCAATCTCATATACTACTGTAGACACACATTTGGGGCCATATGTACTAACACATTTTCCCATAGACACAGAATGGGCAAAACCCTTTGATACATCTGGGCCTTGGTGCTGTAAGGCTGTAGCATGGCCCCGAAAGGTTTCTTACCTTACCTAACCTGACAGAAAAAAAACATATACCTGCTATAGTGCAGTGCTATAGTGCAGTGGAAGGTGTTCTTCTTAGACTTCTGAAAGAGGAGACCATGAGCTCCTACTATCAAAGATGACACCCAGATAAGGGAATAAAGTCACTTTCCCAATGTATGTCCCATTGTGGAGAAACTCCTGTTCTTAGCTGATTTAGGCCCAGCACTTACAAATGATTTTTTAAGTTGGTTGAAAGATCCAGCCCCTGCATATAGACCATAAAAGAATCTATTAAGTTATGATGGACATCAGCATTGCCTTGCCAGGCCTGGGCAGAGTTTGAGTAGTTGCGGTATGCAGAACTCCCCAAAGTGACAAAATAACTCTGCTTTGCTATGCAGAGCTCCATGAGTGGGTGGAGTTTCTTGCCACTGCTGTTCGCGTGACATTTTAAGTCAGTGGCAATGCAAAGTGCGTTAACGCATAGAAAGTCTTGCACAAAAAGCACCATGCGGTTTGCACGGGCGTGGCCATCTTTTCTCTGTTATGGTGCTAGGGCCTACTTTGAATCCCTACTTAATCTCTTCGATCCACCGGCTATAAAACTTATTTCCCCCCATTTTTATGTATCATCTTACCTTTTGTACTTTTTACATATTTAACTTTACTTTCTCATTTTTTTCCTTCCTTTGTTCTTTTTCCTTTCTTCTATCCACTCCAGTGCCTAACACCATGGCAGAGTAGAGGAGCGGCAGCACCAGACCCCCTCCCAAATCACCACCACCTTCCTTGTGGACAGCAGCGCACTGAAGGGGTGCAGCCCGGTGCCATTTTTTCTGTGGTAGAGGTGGCAAGTGCCACCCCCCTCACTCTGGCAGCAGGTGGCAGGCCTCAGAGTGGGTATGGCCTCCGGAAATGCCAGCAGCCCTTGGAGAGGGTGCACTGGGCTGTGCACTTTAATTCTGGGGTCCGGCACACCCAACAACAGCTGACGCACTGGTGGGCTGAAATCCTAGATACAGAGCTAGACCTGCTCAATGTACTAGGTATGGAGGTTTGAGGGCTCGGTGAGTAACTAATAATTATTTAGTTGGGTTCTAGGCTAATATTTTTCCCCCAAAGAGCAAGCTTGCTGCTCACACGCAAGTAAGTTAAGTTTATGTTACAAATAATATGTGATCGTCATCTAGACAGGTACTTGGTGCTACTTAATTGTACTTGTTTGCTCTCGCTTGGGCTGATTATTTAAGAAGTAATACAGAGTCTTCTGTGTCCTGTCACTAAGATAGTGGTAGTTGTTAGTATTAGCGAGTTAGAATGTTCTCTCACTTCTCTGTGCCTTTTTTTTGTAGCTTCTACAGTGCCAAGCAATTTTCCGGTGATGTGTAGTATGCATGTATGCATCCATCTATGCATTGAAAAATACAGACTTGCCCATCAATGGGAGTTGAGAGACTGAGAATGAGATGAGAAGCAAAGATCATTCATTGGAATTTATTAGGAATTCCAAAATGTAGTTTAGGAAATTTGGAATAGGGTTAGGTTTAAGAAGTTTGGAATAGGATGGTCCATTATACTAGTATTATGTAGGCAATCTGATTTAGAAAAGTTCAATGTTATTGCGTTTGCCTTTTCCTGCCAAAAAATATTTTGGGGGAGATTATTAAGTATACCACTAATCTTTATTTATTTTATTTTTGTTTATTTCTTATATCAGCATCCAGGGGCAAGAAGAGGACTTTTCAGGTGGGAGAAGGAGCTGGTGGTGCTCCCCTCCACAAATGCTGCAGCAGATGGCTCTGCTGGCCCCTGTGAGTCCTCCTGTTGTTAATATTAATTATTTGCCTAACTTTTACCACTCCACATTTAGAATTATTTATTATCTTCTCACTGTGCCTGTCTCCTTATTTTTTCCAACTCCTCTTTGATTTATCTATTTCCTAAATTCTTCTTCTCCCTGAGTGATTCTATTTACTTATTTTCCATATTTTAAGTTTCTGTACTTTACTTCAAACTGACTGTCTGTTCTAGTCTGTCTGTAGCTCACTGTCTTCTGCTTTTTCACTAAGCTTTCCCTCTCCCCTTATATATTTGTGGGCTGGTGGTACTGTAAAACTCCAAAAACCCATTTTAGGTCAGGTACTTTATTCTACGAATGTTTGTTGAGAAGGCTTTCTTTTCTTGCTCCTGCTCAATCAGTATAACAAGAGAGTGGCCATGGTCACGCTATACCCACCAAGGTGTAAATATTATTTTTATTATAGTATATCAGCAGTTAATGACCATGCACCATGGCTGGAAGTATGAGGAGGACGGCCCCATTGCATTTGCCAACTAAGACCATATGTCCTTCATTGACCAGTTCTTGCACCATTTTATTTCTCTTTAAAAACTCAGATTCCTCAATAGTCCTGTCCCTCCTTTACAAAATGTTTTCATTTGGCTAGATTACCTGGCTTTTTAAAAATTGCCAACCGATAAAATACCCGAATTGATAGTATGATAGGAGATACTGTAACCAAATTTTAGTGATGTAATGTAGTTGTAGTTTGTAATAAAACAATAGGGGGAGGCATGCCTGGTATCTAAAATGTGTAATTTGTTTCTAGCCACACCAATTAGACACACCAGCGGTAAAAGGAGGGGAGGGTTTCAGCAGTGGCATGCCTGGTTAACACTCCTCAAAGACCCAACCAGTCCATTTATCTAACATACACAAATCTAGGCAACACAAAAAAGACTCAATGTTTCTCTTGTTGTTCATCACAGCATTGCATTCAATTATATCTCAATTAGGTCGAGACTCTTGGGAGGAGTCAGTACGGGGTTGGACATAATCGTTACTCAGTGTCAGGTGGATGATGGAAGAACTCAGGGTGTGACTTGACAACTTCAACAACTGCCAGTTATCAACTTCAGGGAAACCAAAATGGTAATGATGATGACTTTTAAGGGGCTTACTCAACTCCGTGGACCTATGAGAGGTGTGTTTATTACTTGACTTGGGAAATGCAATTCTACTGTGTGTGCCTGATTGCTGGCTCAAATTTGTAACTATGTAGGTGGGGGGGCTGTTGCTGTAGGTAACTGGAGTCAGACATGTGATGATACCACATCTTCACATTATACATGTGGTCTAGGGTAAATGTTCATATGGTGATCACAACATTTGTGAGTTTGATCAGCCTGATACACACAGGCACTTGTCTGTGATTGTTCATTGTTGTAATTGCTCTCAGTTAATTGATCACACATGCAGAGAACTATACTCTTGATCTGACTCCTCTGAGTCTTCTTGGTAAACTACTCCTCATGAAACTTCCCTTCCCTTCAGTCCTTCTTTTTTATTTTACAATATCATGATAATCATTTCTATTTTTTCATTCTGCAGACCTTCTCTTCTCTTGCACAAAAGGCAAAACTACCATAAACACGTGTTTACCTTACTGGAACACATTAGCCAGACAGGCACTCAAGATTGACGGAACAATCCAAGGAGAATGCAGATGTACCACCTAATTTGGCAATACAGTATAATTTTTCTATTAATATTTTTTCCCATACCAATATACCAATTGGTTTTAATATAGATAGACCTCCATTTGGTCATCCAGGGAGGCCTGGATCATCCTCTGATTAGTCATTGGCACACCACCTCCCTTGACCACTATTTCCTTTACATCTACACTGGACTTAAGCACTGCCTTTCGAAACCAATCAAATACAGATTTTGGGGCTGCTGCTCCTGTTCAAGTCATAAAACTTTATTTCGGGAACCAGTGCCATAAAAGTCACATAGTGCTGCAATAAATAGTAAATCAAAAATCATAAAATAGAAATTAAAAATAATGCACAAAAAGCAATACAATCAAAGAGGAATCTGGCAAAAAACAGTACAGTATTGGGGATGGAAAGTACAAGTAAGACTGCAGGGGTATAGGAGCTAGGTAGTCTTGGACAGTTTCCTTTTAATGCGCCACATTCCCCTGAGGAATTTGGCAATTGCAATGGCAATGGGCAGACTAGAGTCTGATTTTAAGATCCTCATGCCCGCAGTGTAATCTCCGGTCCCAAGCCATTTGCAGGTTGGGGTAAGCCATTTCCTGCATAGGGGAGTGTAGGATGGGCATACAAAGAAGACATGGGCAATTGACTCCTGGTACAGGTTGCAGGTGGGGCATGACTTGTTGATAGGGGCCCTATTGTGCCATCTACTGGTAAAAGTTTTGAGAGGGAGGGAACCAAATCTGAATTGCATGCAGAACTTCCTATTGGTCAGGTCTAAAAGGCTATCCAGGTAAGGGTGTAGCAGCTAAGTAGACTTGAAGTCCATAAACTCACTAGTTAGTCGCCCTAATGAGAGTGAGTGAGATATAGACTGGGTTACCCGCTCCCAGTAGCAAGACTTTACTCTTTCTTTGGTTGATGGTGACCTTGTGTGTGAAGAGTTCCATAAGTCTCCCATCACAATGGCAATCAATGGCGAGTTGACTGAATTAATCCACTGGATCTTATTGGAGAGATCCAAAGAACAAACTTCCCTAAATGCAGTGGCATAGGAGGAAAATTTGGGAGTTGCCATGATTCTCCTACAAAACAGCAACAGTCTGAGACCAACTATGGCAACTAGTGGTTTGCTGGCCAGATCCAAGTGTAAAGGAAGAAGCGGGGTGCTCGGGGGCAGGGAGGTGAGCTTTCTCATGAACATGTTCTCTGTAAGGGATCATGGGCCAGATGTAGCAAATAAAAAATTTGCGAGTTGCAAAGTGCGAGTCCATGCGACTCGCAATTTGCAACTCGCAAATTGGTCTGCAGTACGGTGTCTCCGACACCGACTGCGACTCGCTATGGGGTCGCAATGACCCACCTCATCAATATTCATGAGGTGGGTCGCAAATTGCGGCCCTATAGCGAGTATAGGCACTCGCAAACATGGAGGCCTGCTGTCGTCAGCAGACCTCCATGTTCGTGACTGCTTTCAATAAAGCAGTTTTTTTTTTTTAAGTGTAGCCCGTTTTCCTTAAAGGAAAACGAGCTGCACTTAAAAAAAAAAACGAAACCTTTAGTTTCGGGTTTTTTTCAGGGCAGGTAGTGGTCCCTTGGACCACTACCTACCCTGAAAAAATTGTTTTGGGTCCATTCACAAAGTGGAAGGGGTCCCATTGGGACCCCTTCCAATTTGCGAGTGGGTTACCATCCACTTGAAGTGGATGGTAACTGCGACACCATTTGCGACACACGAACACCCCTTCCTATTTGCGATTCTGAAATGCATATTGCGAGTCGGTCCCGACTCGCAATATGCATTTCTGCATAGCAAAGAGGCATTTGCGCCTCGCAAACGGCGATTTTCGCCGTTTGCGAGGCGCAAATCCTTTGCTACATCTGGCCCCATCTCCCTTGCATCCTCAAAGCCCCAGAGTTCGGCCCTGTAAAGTGCTGTGTTGAAAGGCTTCATGTTCTAGATCTGGAGAGCAGCAGCTATTGGTCGTGTAGTTGATATGTAGTGCTCCCTCAGAAGGGTGCCCACCAGCCGGCTAAATTTTTATGATGTGGAATTGATGTGGGTTTTCCAGGACATTGAGGGCCTCATTACGACCCTGGCGGACGGTGGTAAGCTGGCGGAAACATCGCCAACAGGCTGTTAGTATACCGCCAGCTTTATGACCGTGGCGCAATAGCCACAGCTATACCGCCGGCCCCTCCACTATACCGCCAGGATTTCACCTGGTAGTCATAATCCCCAGGGCAGCAGTGCAAACACCGCAGCCCCGGGGATTATGAGTCCCTGACCGCCAGCCTGGCCACAGCATTAAACACCCCCATGGAAAGGCTGGAGGTAAGGGGGACTTGGGGTGCCCCTGGGGGCCCCTGCACTGCCTATGCACTTGGCATGGGCAGTGCAGGGGCCCCCAGGCATAGCCCCATCACGCATTTCACTGCCCGAATTTCAGGCAGTGAAATGTGCGACGGGTGCTACTGCACCCACTGCACATCAGCATTACCGCCGGCTCTATTACGAGCCAGCAGCAATGTTGATGTTACTTTTCCACTGGGCCAGCAGATGGTAACACGGTTACCATCCGCTGGCCCAGCAGATAAGTTAAAATAGGGAGCCAGAAATACCGCCAGCACTTGCGGTATTCTGGCGCCCGCTGCCTCGGCTGTCTTCCTAGAAGACCGCTGAGGTTGTAATGAGGGCCTGAGTCTGATAGTTTGATCCCAGGTATTCAAAGGTCGTTCTAATTTAGACCCACCTGGGGAAAAGTTCCCCCTATATAGTCCATTGATAACCATGAACTTGGGTTTAGAGGTGTTTATTTCTAAGCTCTCTTGAAGCAGAAATCATCAAATCAATTCAGCGAGGATTGGAGGCCCATCAGAGTTTTGGACTCTATCAGGGTGTCATCTGTGAACAGGTGTGTTGCGATCTTTTCGTTGCCTAGGGCTGGTGCGTCAAAGGACTGCAAAGTGAGTTATTGGATGACCTGGTTCAAATAAAGGTAGAAGAGAGTCAGAGCTAGTACACAATCCTGCTGAACGCCCCGGACTACCTTGATCGGTGCGATTACCATGATTCCCCCAGCGTACCTTTGCATAGTTGGTCTCGTGTAATTGAATGATTATGGTCAGGAGCCCTGGAGGCATACCCATCTCATTGAGGACCTCCCAGAGTTTACCTCTAGGGACCAGGTTGAATGCAGATTTGAGATCTATGAAGGCTACCTAATGACTCCCCTTCCCTATCACTACAACCTTCCAATACAGAAGCAGAAACCTGAACACCTGATCTATGGTGCTTGTTTCAAACCTGAAGCCAGCCTGGAACAGTGATAGGATGTCCTTCTCAGAGATCCAGTCATGGATTTTTGATAGTAGGGCCGGACAAAATGCCTTTTGCACTGTATCAATGAGGCTTATATACTTATAGGTGGCTGTAGGGACCTATCGCCTTTCTTGTAAATGGTTAATACCTCAGCATCCCTCCATGACTCGGTAATAGGGGCTCCCCTAGAAATTGCCTTGGATAAAAGGAGTATTGCCTTGGATAAAACTCTGCCCATTTGTCGAGGTTATGGAGAAAAAGGTCACCAGGAATGCCGTGCGGGATAGCAGCTTTCAAACGTACTATGTTGTTTATTGCATCTCAGATGTCTCCCAGGTTGAACAAACCATCTCAATGGGTGGTATTCGGCTGGGGTAGGAGTAAAGGGGCAGAGATGGTTGCGAATTGGCTTTCAATATTATAGAGATAGTTGAAGTGTTGAAGGCTGGATATTATTGTCAATTGCGAGAACTCCCTTTAGGTTTTTATTTGATTACCGTAAGCCAAAAGGATCTGGAATCCCTGGGTTCACAAGCAACCTTCATAAGTCTCCATCTTTCCTTTGTGGCCGTGTTCCAAGTCTGCTTATACAGATTCCGCAGAGTACTAACTCTGGCAACATCCTTTTGCTTGATTACACTGATTATATTTGTTCATGCCAGCTGGCAGTCTTTATTGTACTAATTATCTTCCTCATGGTGTACAGCGTTATGAGTGTTGTGGGCAGCTGGCAAGGTTAGTAGCTATTCCAGTCTTTTGAAGAACTTAGGGCCATATTTATACTTTTTGACGCACAACTGCGCCAACGCAGTTGTGCGTCAAAAATGTTAACGCCGGCTAACGCCATTCCAAAGCGCCATGCGGGCGCCTTATTTATTGAATGACGTTAGCCGGCGCAGCTGACTGGTGTGCGTAAAAAAAAATTACCCACACCAGGCAGCGCCGGCGTAGGGGAAAATGGAGCTTGGGCGTAAAAAAATGGGGCAAGTCAGGTCTGAGGCGAAATATTGGCCTCAACCCGATTTGCGCCATTTTTTTTGACTCCCAACCCCCATTGAAATTACTCCTGTCTTAGCACAGACAGGAGTCATGTCCCCTTGCCCAATGGCCATGCCCAGGGGACTTATGTCCCCTGGGCATTGTCATTGGGCATAGTGGCATGTAGGGGGGCACAAATCAGGCCCCCCTATGCCACAAAAAAATAAATAAATAAATACTTACCTGAACTTACCTTAAGTTCCCTGGGATGGGTCCCTCCATCCTTGGGCGTCCTCCTGGGGTGGGCAAGGGTGGCAGGGGGTGTCCCTGGGGGCATGGGAGGGCACCTCTGGGCTCCTTCCGAGCCCACAGGTCCCTTAACGCCTGCCCTGACCAGGCGTTAAAAAATGACGCAAAAGCGGCTGGACGTCATTTTTTCAGGCCCGCCCACTCCCGTGCGTCATTTTTGCACGGGAGTTTAAATAAGGCGCACATGCCTTAGAGTCATTTTTTAGAAGGGAACGCCTACCTTGCATATCATTAACGCAAGGTAGGTGTCCACGCTAAAAAATGATGCAAACTCCAAGATCTTTGGCGCTAGACAGGTCTAACGCCAAAGTATAAATATGGAGTTAGCTTTGCGTCGGATTTGCGTAAAAAAAAACGATGCAAATCCGGCGCAAACAGAGTATAAATATGCCCCTTAGTGTGTTCGTGTAGTAGAGTGGAACAGTTTTCCTCTTCCTCTTCCATTGTGGATGTCAATGCTATGCGATGTGTCAGATTTTGATTGATGTAAGAGAAAATGTTGTCTAACAGGACGTCCTTGCTCCATCTAAGTTGCCATCTGCTGTTCTCAGCCTGAGCCATCTTGGCTACTATGGCGGTAGTTGTCACAATAGGCACCCTTCCCCACAGGGGCTCTAAGCTAAGACAGAGTGGATTGTGGTCACTGTCCATTTGGGTCCGGGCTACCCTGTCATCTATCAAGTGTCAGTATCTAAGGTCCATCAGTATACAGTATAGTCGATGTGGCTCTTCCCCTGAGTGCCAGTGAACATGTGGACAGCATGCTTGTCGGATTTGGTTCTTCCATTTACAGCCCTGAGGCCTTGGCCTAGGGTCAAGGCATTTAGTTGCAGGGCAGCCTGGTGCCACTTCTTGATGGGGGGGAGCTCAAGCCTAGGTATGTGCCAAATGTTATCTTCTTCCTGGAAATCGCCCATGTGCTCCAGACTGAGGGGTTTGAAAGAGGCATTGAAGTCCCCCACTACAATGAGGGCATGTTTGGAGGGCCTTTCACCCAATTGGGTCTCTAGAGACTGCAAGCTGATTCGTTCCCATGGCGTCAATGTTGAATATGTCAGGACAGTGGTCCCAGATCCCTTGAGACTGATACCAAGAATGTCAAAGCTGTCGGTGGGTATCAATTTCACTACGCACTGTAGTGCGATTTTCACCCAAATTAGGAGGCCCCCAATGGACAGCCCACCATACTGGGAACAGCAGGTATGTGGTAGGTTGCGTAGCCTGGTTTGTAGGCTGGTTCGATTAGTCAAGTCTCCTGAAAAAGGAAACTATCCAGTAAACTATCTTTACTTTCCAATGGGTGGTGGTGGAGTTGGGCAATGAGGGAGGATTTGCTTAGAGATCTAGGGAACCAGTGGAAAGACGACGGGCATCCTTGGTAGATGGTGCAATGACATTGCGTGATATGGTGGGGACCTTCCTGTTTCTCTGGTCAGGCATGTCCATTGGGTGACTGATGGTGCAGAGACTGTTGTTGGAGCTTGCGCAGCGATCAAATCTATCATAGGAAGCCTACGCCTCAAGCTCTGTTGATCAATCAATCTTGGAACAAAAAATGCCATCATCTAAAAGCATGTGGGGGGTTGGCTCACATAATGGGGTGGGTGGCTCGAGTTTGAACTGAATAGTGGACCCATCGGGGGGATTAGTTATTTGGTCTAGGGCTACTAAGTCATAAGCTAGCTGCCCGTTTTCTAGAAGAAGCTTGATGCAGTCAGACGGTGAGCTCAGAGATCTTTACCGTGGCCCTAAGGATATCTTTTCTAGTTATTGAGAGACATCATCTATTTGTTGAATCCAGTGGGTGACTTTGTTAATCAAGGAGTCTTTCTCTTCCCCCCCGAGACTTAGATCTAGGTACTTTGGTCTTATTGATTTTCCGAGGAGGGAGGGTGGTGGTCTTGGCAACATGTGCACTGCTAAGATGACAACCCTCCCCTAGTGTAGGATGTGTGGAGTTGTGACTTTTGCTCTGAGGGAGATTCAAGTTGCATGCCTGCAGATGTTCAGGAACCCATTGTACTGGCTCTAACCGATATCCTAAAGATAGTGTCCTCATGTTGTAAACCTGAGTAGCCTCCATGATGTTTCACATGAGGGAGCATGGTGGGAACAGATGCTTCCGGAGCGGCGATGTTGATCAAAACTTGTATGCCGGCACTTTCTCTGGTTATTCTCGTCCTCTCTTCCATCAGACGCCCTATTGTAGCCACAAGATTGCCTATATATACTTAAGGGCTATTGTTTCTGACCGGAGTGTATGTATACAACCTACTAAGTCATCATTTCGGGGGGGCGGACATCGCTGGTTGTTTGAGAAGCCACATGCCATAACCTGAGCAGGAGAAACTACGAGATCCTGAGTTGTGGGTGGATCTGAGGGACATGATAGCGGTAGAAAGCAATTGGCACGGGGGATGGGTGAGGGAGGAGGCACTATTGCTGAGTCATGAGGGAAGCCAGAGCTAGGAACTGAGTCTGTGTTTTGCGGTGCTGTACTGGTTTTGTTCCTCATCCGTACCCTAGCTTTATTGAACATATTAGATATGCTTTCCTGCTTATTGGTCAGCGGTTGGATTGCTGGGCACTGTTTGGGACTCAATGGTTGATCTGCACCAGATGATTGGGCTAGTTTTTCCCCGCAATCAGCTTGGAGGTCATCAATGCGGTCAAGTATGTCATTGCAGCCTGGCTTTTTAAAGTTTTTCTTGTGCTTTTCCCCTGACCCCCGTCCCGCCCTCAGTCACTTTTTTTACCCATATCTGTGGCAATATGATGGGGCAGAACAAAGGGCCTGGGATGGTACTGGGGGGGGACTGAAGGGGGATAAAGCTATTTGGGTAGGCTAAAAAACAACCAGACCCAAGGGGGTGGCCCAGCCCGGCCTCGGTCGGTAGAGGACGGGCGCTGCAGTATGCCCCCTGGCGCTTTATAGCGCTTGTTGGAAGTGGCAAATGGGAGCAGGTGATGAAAAAAATGGCCGCCTCCTGGGGCCAAAAAGCAGTCTGGGATATGTTGTCCCTCTAGTTTTGGTTAGCGCGTTCCTCTTGTTGTTGCTGATGTTGGTTTTGGCTTCTTTGATCCAACAGCACCTTCCGCCGGCGCAATGGAAGTTGTAGGCTGCACCCCGAACTTCTGTCCATGAGTGCACCTCTAATTCCCAGCCGTCCTTTTTCTAGGTTGCTGGCTTGCTGCTCCATACATGTCTTGTGCGTTGAAATATCTCCGTCTGAAAAAGGAATGGAAGTGACGTTTTGTGTGACTGTGTGGTGTCTGCTGTGTGTATGCATGTGTGTGTGAATGTGAGTGTCGTGTTTGTGTGGTTGTGTGAGTGAATGCATGTATGAAAGTTAGATTGAGTGCATGTCTGCCTGTCAGTGTGTATGCGTGCCTGCCTGAATGGGTGTTTGGATGTCTGTGTGAATGCGTGTATGAATGCGTGTGAGTATGTTTGTATGAATTCCTGCCTGAATCCATGTTGGTATGTATGAGTGAATGCGTGCATGGAAGTGTAGGTGAATGGGTATATGCATGCTACGTGTGGGTGTCTGTGTGTGTGTATGCGGGAAGGTGGGGTGAGGGGCGCTGTGACAGTGGGGGGTGATGGGAGGTGGGTTATGTGATTGTGTGTGGCTGTGTGCATGTATGACTATGGGGTGGGAGCAGTTGTGTGGTGTGTGCGTGTCTGCGTGTGCATGAATAGGTGTTGTGTCTGCAGGTGTGTGCATGTAAGGGTGTGTGTTTGAATCAGGGAGGGAGTGGGTGTTTGAATCGGGGGCTGGGGGTGAGTTTGGATGGGGGTGGGTGGGGGTTTAGGTGCTTTCTGTGGAGGTGCAGGAGATGCCTACCGGTGACAGGGAATTCCTTCCCTGTCACCGGTAGGGCCCACCAACCTGGTTTTTTCGTGGCATTGCTAACACCACGGAAACCATGGTGGTAGGCTGCCTCATAATGCCTCCGGAATTACTCTGAGGGCCTCCAGGTCGAATATGAATATCTACGGCCTGGCGGGTCATACCACCATGGTGATATGAGTGGTAATGTGGCGTGTTGGCAGAGGCCAACACCTCACACTCATAATGTGGCGGTATACACTGCCAGCCGGTTGGCGGTGATACCACCACATTAACCCTGGAGGTCAAAAGACCACCAGGGTCTTAATGACCCTCAATGTCTCTTTGCAGCTCTGTAATAACAGATAAGCAAAAGATTAAGCTCTCTGCCAACTCCCGCGCATCCTGTTTTTCATTCATACCTGCGTCCATTTCAAACACCTCCTTTAGCTGTGTCTGCAGCATTGACAACAATGGGATAGCTTTGCTCATGAGAGAGTCCTCCTTGCTGACTTCCCTTGTGAAAACTTCAAAAGGAAGCAGCATCTCTGTCAGGCATTTGAGCAGGCCCCCCTGGTCCATCTCAATGATCATGCCTTTCACAGTTGCGTCCACTCTTTGCATGACATATTTACTGATCGGTCTGTACTGCTCAAACAGACATTGCAAGATGTAATATGTCAAATTCCAACATGTTGGCACCTCCTATATGACTGCTTTAACTGGCATTCCATTATCACACTGGATAATCCTCAACAGTTTCCACGTGTTAAAAGAATGGTTGAAATGAGTGCTGATTCTTCTGCACGTGGACAGTAAGTTGCTGACTCGGTGTTCTTTTTCAGTAAAGTCCTGTACACTGGTGTTGATGCAGTGTGCCAAACACAGAACCCTGAAATAGCCACCATCTGACGTGGCCTTAACTATATTATTGCCATTGTCCGTGGCAAAAATTCCAATGTTAGGCCCTCTGGGTCGCAGCCATTCAAAGACCTTGTTGGTAAAGTCATCCAAGATGTTTGCAGCTGTATGAGATTTTCCATGGAGAACATGGCTACAGTTACATGCTTCCAAGAACCAGTAAAAATTTCAGCCAGTGTCAACAACTGCAGATATAATTTTTCAAACTGCACAAAAGAGATCCAGTGAGTAGTGATGCACATGTAATCAGTGATTTGGTAACTGGTCCACATGTATGTCTTCAGGTGAATTGTGTGGACTGCACTCTGCTGAAAAGCTTGGACAGCCAATTTCAGCACATCATGATGTAGCGCTGGAAGAGCAACTCTAGCAAAATAGGTCTGGATGGGAACCTTACATTTTGGGTAGATGGCCACCACAACTTCTAGAACACCCACTCCTTACACAAAAGAAAATGGGAGGAGGTCCTGTGCTAACATTTTAGTCAGCTTCCCATTGTACAAACTTGCCATTGGGTGGTTGCATCAGCATTGCCCCTCCTGACTAAAATGCCAGTAATAGTAGCCTGCATTTGTTTGTTTACTGGTGCCACTAATGCAGGTGACTTCTTGAAAGCAGAAGGTGGTGGTAGGCTCAATGTGCGTCTCATAAGAGCAGCCACTGTATGCTCTTGCCTTTGTGTTTTGACATGATTCTGAGACTAACTCTAAGCTTTGTGCCATTACGATGTTGCTGATGTGGGCGGAAATACTATTGCACTACTGGGGACAGGGCTGATTTGTGTAATGAAAATATCACTCTCTTCTTCACATTCACCTTCCACCACAATCAGATCAGATACCCTGCTCTCACCACCTTCACCAACACCACTTTTTCACCGCTAATGTGGGCCTCCCAGCGGATTGCATGGTGTTTTGTCGAATGGGATGTTTGGCATCCGGTACCAAAGTTTGTACCAAACTTACCCCGACTAACACTTATGGCCTGCAAATGGAGCACATGGCAAGGTTAGGCTACTTCTCACTAACCGAAAAGAAGTCCCACACTGGGGAGGTCAACTTCCTAACACGGGTTCCACTTTCAATGTCAGAAGAAGTGGAGGTAGGTGGGTGTTTTGATAACATGCCTGTCTGCAGTGCCTACTTCTACTGAGGTGGCTGTGGATGTGAGTCGCAGGTGGGGCCTTGCAAATATGGAAGCTGGAGGTAGTGGTATCTGTGCCACACCCCTGAGAGCAGGTTGAGATGGAGTAATGTCGGACTGGCTCGTTGTCATCCACTTCTTCTTTATCCATAATTCTAATGCTTTCAGGAACCTTCCTTTTCACTTCTTGCCTATTCTGGCATGTCTCAGACTGAGGTGGAGTGCAGTGCTGATCATCAGAAGAGGAGCTTGATGAAGAAGATGGTGGAGATCTGGAAGACAGTTGATCTTGTGAAAAAGGGGCTTCTTCGACTTTCTCTGAATGAAGCTCAATATCCTGAAGTGTTCCTACTTCAGGTGGAACTATTATTGCTGGCTGTGGCTGTTGTTGTGCACTGAGATATGTTTCTGGCAAAGATTGGGTACTACTTTGAGAAAGAAATAAGTGTAATTCAACGTCACTGCTCATCGGCATTGCAGTAATTAGAGTGGCTGCCTCTGTGCCAGACATGGACTTAGGCCTAGTTTGGAGTGGGGCTGCTCCCAGCTTACTACTTGGAGTCTGGTGTGGCAAGCACATGTTTGTGCCTGAAAAAGGTCTGGGGTGACAACCCAGTGGTGGGACGCTGCTTCTTATCACTGGTCACTATATCAGTAGCACCTTTCTTTCGGGCCATCTTGAAGCTGTCAGTTGGCAGTAGCACTTAGCTTCACAAGCTGAAGAGATGCCTGTGTCATGTGGTCACGCATCAGGTCAAGCACAGGCCTTCTGTCTGCCAGTAGTGTGGGTGATGTCTCTTCTCTTGTGCACCTAAAAGCAAACAAGCAAGAAGAACATCAGTGAAATGTGTAATTCAGGCAGTTGAATTGGTAGTACAAACAATATAATGTAATAGTTAGTTAAATTATAATTAATTAACAAGACAATGTATCCATTCATAGAACCACACCAACATAAACTTTCATCATCATGTACACTCAGGAAGGATACAAAAGAGCAACAATATACAGATATAACTGTTAGCTTTATGTGCATCAAGTTGGCATGTGGCACTCAGGGAGGTGCTGGTGACAATAAAATAAGCCCTAGAAAATTAATGCTCTTGTATGGGTGTGTGCCTAAGACATGGGGCTGATGGAGAAAATTAACAAAAATAAAACCAATAAAAAATAAATAAAAAATACAATAAATAAGACAAACATGTAAGAAAAGAATGAAATTAAAAATTTAAAAATATTTTAAAATAAAAAAGTTTGTGAAAACATGTTTGAAAACAAAAAACAAAAATATAACTTCTGATGTACTAGGGGAAGAGGAGTACCATGAGAAACCACTTAGATTTGGGAAGCAAGGAGTGGTGCAGGTCAAAAATGCAAAAAAGTTAATATAATAACATAAAACACTGTTTATACAGTATATTTAATATCAACATTGAGCTGCTAGGCCTCAAGCATTACACACAAAATGGCCATCAATCCCATGGTCAAAAACAACAACCAGCAACGAGGCATGGTCACGACAAAGAACACGTGCAGGCCTGTGGCAAAAGCACACTGGCAGCCTACACAAAATGGCTGCCAGCCACATGGTCAAACAGCAACAACACAACAACTAGCAAAGAGGCATGGCCACAAAAAAGAACACATGCAGGCCTATGGAAAAAAAGCACACTGGCTGCCTACACAAAATGGCCATCAGTCACATGGTCAAACAACAAGCAGGATGAATGGAAAACAAACAACACATAAAGGCCTATGGACAATGACCAAATAAAATATGGTCCCTGGCCACATATCAAGGGGAACAAAGATATATGGTGCCCTATGTCAAATATACTCACACATTGGTCAGATAAAAGAGGCATTAGTAAGACAGGAGGAAAAACAGCATTGAGCCAGCAATGCCAATAACAGAAATTAAATGGGGTAAACAAGCACATTTTACAACGAAAACACATGTCCTACAGTGGCATCAAATATATTACCCACCATACACTATTTGCATAAACCAAGTTGAATACCACCAAACAACATTTTGCAATTGAATACAATACCATCCATTGAATTGAATAAATGATGATTCATTTTAACAAACACCAAAAAAACAGTTGTTTCATCATGCACCCATGACTAGTGCTGGGCTTACAGCTGAACGACCCTTTAGCAGACTAGGCCACATAGTGAATTAAATGAATATTGCAAATTTATTTTAAAAACATGAAGAAAATGTACTGAACTGTGCAACATTTTCCTTTAAAGAGGAAACTTTTCAAGCAAAACAATAACTAGGCCCCTACAGAAACTGCCGGCCTACCACTATAAGAATTTTTTTAAATCAAATAAAAGTACACATAAATCCTGATGCATGCCCTTTATCAAACAAACAAGTTGTACAACACCCTTATACAAGAGCTTTTGAACTTACTTGTGAAATCTCACATATAAAGTCCTCAAAACCAATGGTATATATGCAGCAGACAACAGGAGTGATCCTTCCAGCTCCAAATCCAAATTAAAAGTGATCAGGAGATGGATAAAGCACTGGAAAGAGCCTACTGAACAGGAACAGGGAGTTGGAGTCTCTGAGACACTTCCTCTTTTTGAAAAAAAAGTAAAATTCAAAAAAGTACTCCTCCTCGCACAAAAATCCAACATGAACAGACCATTGGGGAAGAATTTTAACTCCAATTTTTTTTTAAAAGAGATTTAGCTCCTTCTCGCCAAGAGAATATTCTCCAGGTTGAAGTCTCAGTCGATCACGCTCACTCCCGCTCGCCTATGGCAAAAAAGAAGCACCAGGAGTTGCTGGAGCTGCATAAAGCCATGCAAGCTGCAGCAAAATCTCACGGGAGCTCCCGGGTGGCTAGAAAATGTTGTTTCCATTTGCGAGTGCCCAGCAAGTTTCTCTTTGTGCTTCCACGCACCTGTGCAATGACCTTAAGAGAGGGCCAACGGAAAGAAAACTCCGCTCCATTGCGGAGTGCAGAGTTTATTGGTACCACTGTGTTTCCGTGGAATGCAGAGTTGCCGAATTCCACAAACTCCACAAGCGGAGCAGAGTTTTTCCACCCAGGCCTAGGCAGGACACATCCCTGCTTTGAAGAAACCAACATCATTACCTATAAAAAAGGATTTTAATTTGTTGATCTACAAAATGAATGAAAAACGGGTCAATATGTAACCTTAACAAACCATCCTTTCTAGCTCACAGGACTCTTAACAGGAGGCTTCACTACAAAGCCTACTGCTTGCATGTTTTCAGGAAATACCTGAAGAAAAAGAAAAATGTATAGATTCACACCCATTGATAACACAATAACTCAAACTTTGACCTGTTTGCATGGTCAAAGACTAAGGCGAGATGCAGAAAGCCGCAATGGAAAGACCCATAACTGACCCCAGTGCATTTACCAATCAACAGATGTAAATGTAAGCATTGCGCCTAGCCCAGGTCTAAAGCTATATTGTCCAGGTAGGTGGGATTCCCTCAGTGACAGCAGAATTAATAGTCTGTGTTAGAACTGGTGCCCAGACCTCTGGTAAAGGTCTACCGGGATCCTATCTGGGCCTGAGGTCTTATTGTTTGGCAGCTGTGAAATGGCTAGGTTCATCTCCACTATGGTAAAGACCAAGTGTGAGCCACCTACCAGGATAACGCCTGAATTTATCCCTATATTATCCGAGGGTACATAATAAATTCACTTAAAAGGGTTGACTCACACTTGTGAGTGTGTATGTGTGGAAGCTAAGCCATGCTCTCTCCTATTGAGAAATGGCTGATTAATGATAGACCAGAATTTTCAGCTGTTTTTATGACTGCTTTCCTGTGTAATATTATTGAAGCTTCATTTTTTAAGGCAAGTTTTCAGGTCTCGAGTTCCAGTTTAAAAGGTGGCCTGGCCCTGATCATCAAGTTGTTGTCCCATTACACAGTTTTAAGAACCAAATGTTGCTTTTTAAGGGCACCTGAACATCCTTTGTCAAACCACTGGATATGAGAGCTGGTCCTAGAAAGCAAGGAATTTACTGTCTGAGCCATCCCACAGAAACACGCTAAAGTAGAGCAGTCCAAGGATGAATTATCAAGACAGATGGCAAACCCCCCATTACACTTACCAAAGAGATGAGCTGAAAATTCCACAGGGACAAACTTAGTCCTTTGTTTTCCTCCTCTTTTGGTCCATTGTTATTAGCCCCCTGTACTACCCAGGTGTACAGACCCTTAAGGTGAGGCCTTCAAGGCTGAAGAGAACCAAATTGGATTGTGATCACTTGCCTCAGAATTTCCCACATCCACTCATACTGCTAGATTAGGCAGAACACTTGAAATTTCTTTTGTAACTTTGAGTTGTGAAGCTACACAAAAGAATAAAATATTGCCAATGCTTGTTTAAAAGCATGACATGAGCGAAATAGTAAACCCTCAGAGAATATATGACCAGAGTGTATTTTTGATTTTAAGTGAAAAACAAGCATTTTCTTTTAAATGGAGCAGTCACCTACACAGAAAACATAGCTGACTTTAAAATGCTTAAAACGTAGCTGAAAGATGACCAATTCCTGGATTTTAGTCAACAACACTTTGTTTGTTGGGGTTTTGAGCCTATGATGAGACTGTTAAAACTAAAATGACAAGTTCTACAATGCAACAAGCTGTTGTTTGAAAAAAAATAGATGATGGTAGCCTCAGTCCTTCTGCAAAAGTGGAGAACTGTGAAATGCAAAATTAAAGTTAGTTTCTGGCATTCTTGTTTTTTTCTTGTTGGGAATGAAGGGGTAAACAAGCCTGTGGGAGTGAGGGCAGACATGCCTTTCAGATGAAATTGAGCTTCTCACTGTTAATCTGCTAACATTAACATTCCTTAGAAAACATGTAATCGGCGTCACTTACCAAAATAATTCAAGACGCAACAGTTAGATGTGTCTATAGACAGAAAGCAAGTATAATGTCCTATCAAAACATCCTCAACCTAGACCTGGTGGACTTAAGGCTGCACTTTTACAGCAATACAGTGAAGCATGTTGCGTTGAAGAAGTGCAGCATGTGACCCACCAATGACAATACTACTGCAACTTAAATACAACTATGGGGTTTTACTTTTTGCTGTTTATGTGGGGGGCTTGTCATGTGTAAGCAAAATGTGTGATTTTCAACATCTGTAATGAATTGTTTCCAGGCATCTATCCATATGTTAATTAATCCAATCAATGCATACTGTTTCTGTTTTTGTAGGAGCTCCTCAAGTAGATTCACTGTTTTATTAGCAGAGCTATGTATGGTGCAGGAACCCATTGTAAAAAATAAAGGGTCTCACATGTCTGTCCTATATTCAGGTTTGTGCAATAAATAAACCTTCATTTCTCATTCTGGCTCTCTCTCACTCTGTCACTTGTGTACAACGATGCTTTGGGGCATTCTATAAAGCAGCTGAATGCATTGAATATTTCACCAGCCTCCACAAAATTATAAAGTTTCAAAAATGCTAAACTTTACGGGAACTGCTTGGGGAGGATATGCTGTTTGTGACAAATCCCAGCAGGAGTACTGGCAGTCACATAGATCATGAAATGGGTACTGATATTACTGTTCTTAATTCTGTGGGGAAGAAAAGCAGCATAGATGTGTGAAATATCCCTTTGACAATCGAATACATAGAGCCTATAAGGTACACATCTTGTTATCCATCACACAGTAAAACTGTCATCCTCTGATGGAACGCACATGGAGTGACATTGCAATTAGTTAGGGTGTAAGACGCTTGTAAATATCATCTATCTTCTCACAATTGAAATATGCAGCACTTCCAATAACAGGAACTGAGGTAGAGGGTAAGTCTTCTTAATTAAGCACCTCAGCCATCAGCATCTTTTTCTCCCAGTGTCCCTGTAACTGCAAGTCCTATAACACTCCAACCTACCCAGCCAGCACTAGGATTCCAAACTTGGACATAGTGATGTAAGACTAACACCACAAGACAAGACATAGCCCCATCTTTATTAGCAAGGCATTAATCTGAGACAATATAAATAAAACAAGAAAATTATAAAGCAAGAAATAAGTAAAAACAATATTGAACATGAATGCTACAATAGCAATATTGTCAGTTTATTTGCCCCCAGACAGACACCTACCTACTGGAAAAATATATCCAAATAAGCAGGTTTCCACTGCACTCTGGTACTCCTCTTTATGGTCACTGTTCCATTGGAATGTGAACTTTGCTTTTGTTCATTCACTTCAATTTTCCTTTTAGAATGTTTACTTGGTCCGATTGAGAATAATCACACTTGAGAACCACTACTCGATTTTTGCTCCAGATGCTTCTATTATCCATCCTAATGGCATTCTTAAATATCTGAATCACCTTTTGCACTTTTGGAAAATCTAGACCATTGAGCACAACCTTTTGGATATTTTATCTTCACCCATTCTCCAACGTGAGCCTTAAACTCTTTGGCACATTTCTTAGAGTCAATTTTTTTTTTCCTATTATACTGTATGTTCATCTCTCATTTTTTCCATCCCTGCAAATCATGAATGTTTGACTTCTATCCCCCAATTCATCCAACCTGGACATAGAACAGTTTTAGGAGTTCTTCCTTTAAACAGTTCATGCATTTCAGAGACCATTATACTTAGCTGATTGAATAGACTCTTTCAAAGTTTTGTTCACTCTCGCAACAGCTCAATTTTTTTCAGGATGGTAAATTGAACGCTTTTTAAAAAGAATTTAAAGCAAAGAATCCCCCCAATTTATCAGAGCAAAATTGAAGCCCACTCTCTCTGAGAGGATACACTTAGAGAAACTCTCTCTCTTGAACGGCTCTTCCAAAAAGTTGATCACACTTGAGGAGGTTATTTTCTGCAAACAATTTCCACCCACCTCAAATAAAGGTCGAACAACACTAACAAATACTGAATAGTTAAAATGTTATCACTATGATTGCATTCCATGCACTCACAAACAGTCCTTTCCACCTGAATGTCTATAACTTGCCACCAGAAATCAGCACACAATCTCTCTTTTGTCTTAACTATCGCTAAATGACCAAAATGAGCTTGTGCTACCAATCTAGTTCCCAACTTAAGAGCACTCACCAAGTGAGTGTTTCTCAATATCATACCTGTTCCTACGGACAATTCCTCTTTTACCATAGCCCATGGTTTCATTAGTGAGTCAACATTTCCATGCTGACTTGCAGTCACTACCTCATTCAGTTCTACATTGTTCACCACCTTTTACTTCTACTCCTCTTCAGTAATCACACCTAACATGACTTCTCACACATTCACCTCCTCTTCCACAAATTCAACTACAACCTTTTCTACTGTGGTATCACCTATCAGCCTAGATAAAAAATCAGTCAACACATTTCAGACTCTGGGAATATGTTCTACTTCAAAACTAAATTCTTGTAGAGTTCTTACCCTACCCAACTAGGTATCCTGGAAGAAATGGAATCCAAACCATTCTTAATGAAATCTTCCTTTAAGAGCTTTTGATCCGAACAGACCTAAAAGTTAGCACCCTAAATCATATTCCAGAACTTTTTAAAGTCCAGAATATTGTCAAATGCATCCTTTTCAATTACCTATTAAATCCTGAACCATGCAAACATCTGGAAGCTCATGCAAACAAACATCCACACCATCACTTCTTTGTAGAAGCACCGCTCCTAAACCTTTACAACTTTCAATGGTAACTATCATGGCCTCTTCTACTTAAACAAATGCCTGCAAATCCTTCCTGAAACATCTTACTTCACTAAAAATCCACATTTTGTCCTACCAGAGATGAAAACTGTGCACAATTATCTGCATAATTCTTGATAATTTTGCCTTATTATTCAACCATGCCCAGGAATTAAATTACTTCCTCTTTTGAACAGGGCTATAATCTTGATCAAATGTTCTTGAGGTATTATGATCTAAGTCAATAACTTCCAAAAACACAAAACTTATCCCTTTTTAGTGTCAAACAAGCCACTAGAAGCAATCAAACCCAGAATCAAACTCCACCTGGTGATATGCTGCAGTCTAACCTAATGGTGAAGAATATTTCATATATATCATTTCATCTATATTAGGTAAATAAAATTGATCTACCACAGCTTCTCTATTGAGTGCTGTTAGATCCACACACAGACTTATATCCCCACTTGGCTTCTTGGCAACCACAATGGGAGCTAACCACTTGTGGCTTCTGCAGGCTCAGTGACCCAAAGGTCCAACAATTCTTTTAACTCCAACTCAACGCTATCTTGAACACGTATTGGAATATGCCTGACTTTTATCAATTCAAGTTTAGCTCCTGTGTCTGTAGCCTGATATTGTGTTTCAACCCTTCTAGACAATCTAAGTTGTTGACAAATTACTTAATATAGTCCTTGATAAAGTAAAGAGGATGTGGAGCTAGCTCCTGTCTCAGGCCCTGAGGGTTTGCATTTGGATTCAACATAACTCCCAATAGTTTCTGATGCAGCCAAACTATTAAGCTCTCCCCTATGTTTTTGACATTCACCTATTAATGATATACCTGTTGCCAAATTTGTTAATTGCATCAAAGAATCCTAAAATCTGAACAAGTTCACCTCCATACCCCCCAGTTGTACATCCATGCTTCTTAGTTTAATTTTGTTCTGAAACAGTTTATCAAACAGTTGCTTAGAAATATGGTCAAATGAGAACAAGAGTCAAATTTCATGATTATCTCAACTGCATCAAATTTCCACATTTTACCTGGATGATTATCCGTTTGACCATCAATTTGAAAAATGATCTCTTGTGATACTTCCTTCAACTCCTTCTTCTTTTCTCTTCTTCCTTTCTTCCAGCAGTACTCAATAATACCCTTTTTCCATGACCATTACAATAAGCATTAATTGCAGGGCATTGTCTTGCATTTGCCTAGTGTCCATTCATCCCACACCTATAACATTCACCAAGAAATTTGCTTCACACATCATTACTCTCAGCTTTGCCCTTGATTTAACATATTACCTTTTCCACCCTCTCTTTTCTATAGTGTATTCTTTTCTTATTGTTACTCAACTCATTGACATACTTTAACTATGTTCAACCCTTTTTACAATAACTAACACTTCATCCAATGGTGGCTCATCTTTGAGCTACAATTCCTCTCTCATTTTATCACTTTTGCATTTTAAATGCAAATTTGTTCTTATCAAGCTCATGCTTTTCTTCGTGGGTGGGTCAGGCCTGGCAAAGTCTCTAATACTTCTTGCCCTTCTCCCCAAAGACAATACATCAACAAAGAGCGCCTCTTTTCAGCACTAAGATTAGTTCCACAATCCCTGGCATAATGCCCAAATATCTTTTTTAATTTACTCCATCTAATCAGCGGATCTCCAGGACTGCTTAACAAAAAGAGTAGAGGGGTTACAGTTTGCATCTTCCCTTATCTTATTAACTCCCAACCCTCACCAAGAATTAAAGAGTATTACACAAATCTAATATCACACAGTCTCCTGATTGTGTATACCTAAAATCATACCAAGTTGGCTATTCCCACTTTAACTAATAAACCATTGACTGTAAAAAAAGTTATCAATTGTTATTTAAATATCCTTCTGCAATTCTTAGTTCCATGTAATAGATGTGACTGTCACTGTCCAGAGCAGTCTATATATGTGCTGCTCTAAATGTATGGAATTATCCGCAACAATCCCTTGCCTGTTTGGTGAAGCAATAACCCACTGGTGTGGCTGTCACCACATCATAAAGGCTCTAGTTCAAAATCTAGTGATGTGCCTGTCATCTTTCTTTACAAGCACCAAACACTCATCTTTCCAATGTCATGCTGGTCATCACACCATATGGTGGTTCTCCCAACCACTTAAGTTGGCCACCTTTGCGTCACTCGATGTCGATTTCCGGACAGAATCGAGCTTGTTTTTCCAAAAACAGCTCACTTTGTATAGCCCATAAAATGCAGTGGCATCAACGTCGACCCACCTAGTTTTCTTCAGAAATAAGTTTGAACTTGTTGCAGATGTGTCAGTGTCTCTCTGCCTCATTATTCTTAGGAGACAGTGTACACCAAAACCACTGAACCACAAGTGTATTTCCGAGTGCCCCATATCACTGAAACACTGATGTGCTTCAATGGCTCTTGTCCTTGAGCAAAAATTTCACCAAACCCTCTCCTGGGACCACAAGGAACACTCATTAGTTAAGTTCCTTATTTGGAACTCCTTACCTATCCTTCACACCTCTGTTCCTGCTGAAAAACTTATTGTTTCACTGGCTAAAGTCTACACCAGGGGCATCTCTATGCTGAGATATTCTCTGTTCCTACCACACCTTATCAACCTTGTCACCAATCTAACAAAGCAGCACTTTCAATAACAACATGAACGGAGTTAGAGAGGTAAGTCTACTTTATTTAACACCTCAGCCACCAGTCTCTCTTCCTCCTAATCACCCAGTAACTACACCCCTACCACATTCCAGTCTTCGCAGCACTTCTCGAGGATTTCAACCTAGAATATAAAGATGCAAGATTGACATCAAAAGTCACCACAAATGGGGCTTGGAAATATCAACAACGTTCATTATCTCACCATTGAAATATGCACAATGCATCCATTAATTTGTCTGTCTTTCAGTGTCCAGATATGCCATATTCCTAACACCATGCTGTCTACCAACGATGGTGTACCAACAAGTGAGCAATCTACTCAGCAGGGGGCATGTAAAACTGATGCAGAAGCGATTTCATTTTAAATGTCTATTGCTTTAGCTTGTTCCTTGAAACCCTACTCTACTGGGTTCATTTCTGGTTGGATGAAAAATTCCACAAATGTGTATGCATTTTAATTTGTTCACACATTTATGATTTTACTGCTTTGTGTTCTACTTCTCAAAATAATCTTTCTGAATTCTTCCAATGTTCAGCTACATGTTTCTGTATGTTTCGTTTGTCTTGCACCTTTGCTAGGAAGGTAAAAATCAAATGCTATTGTAAATTCAATGCTGGGGCTTGAGTAATTAAATGCAGGCCTCATTGTTTTAAGGTTTGAAAGCACTGAAGTCAGAGCAAGTACAGTGTATTGTTATAGCCTGTGTGTAAGCTACCTTACCCAAAAACAGAACAAGCATTTCTACTGCCAATAGGTATTCTTTAACCCGTTCTGTGCTGCAGACGTAATGGTTATGTCCTGCGGCACAGTGCTGCTGTGCCGAGGACGTAACCATTACGTCCTCGGCACACAGCCCAGAGGGAGCGCTCTCGCTCCCTCTGTGTGCTTCCACCCACCCCCCCAAAGTCAGGGATGGAAGGGGAAGCCCTTCCCCTTCCACCCCCAACCCCCCCGCTCCCCCATAATGACATCAGCGCGCGATCGCCCGCTGACTTCCCGGTGGGTGGGGGGTTTGGGCCAAAGAGGCACCGGGGGAAAGGAAAGGCTTTTCCTTTCCCCCGGTGTCTCTTTGAGCATTCCTGCTGCCCGATCGCATTGCGATCGGGCAGCAGGAATGCCCACTAGACACCAGGGATTTTTTGTATTTTTACTTCTGTAGTGATTTTGACTTGCGGGGAGCGGCCCCTTGGGCAAGGGTCGCTCCCCTTGTGGGGGCAATTAGTTACGGCCATTTCTGCCCCCCTTGGGGGCAGATTGGCCTACTTTTTAGGCGGATCTGCCCCCAAGGGGGGCAGAAAACACTGGATCACCAGGGATGTTTTATTTATTTGTGTATTTATGTGGGGGTGCCCCCTTGGGCAAGGGGCGCCCCCCCAAGGGAGCATAGAACTGTTGGCCTTTTCTGCCCCCCTTGGGGGCAGATCGCCCTATTTTTTTTTGGTCCATCTGCCCCCCAACGGGGGCAGAAGCCACTTAGGCACCAGGGATTGTGTGTGTAGTGGATGGGGTGCGGCCCCTTGGGCAAGGGTCGCTCCCCTTTGGGGGGCATGTATTTTAGGGCCATTTCTGCCCCCCTTGGGGGCAGATCAGCCTATTATTTTTAGGCTGATCTGCCCCAAGGGGGGGGGCAGAAACCACTAGAACGCCAGGGATTTTTTTTATGTGTTTATTTTTGTGGGGGGGTGTCCCCTTTGGCACGGGGCGCACCCCCAAGGGGGGCATTGACCTGTTGGCCATTTCTGCCCCCCCTGGGGGCAGATGGGCCTATCTTTTTAGGCCCACCTGCCCCTAAGGGGGGCAGAAGCCACTTAGACACCAGGGATAGTGTGTGTGTGTGTGTGTTAGTGGATGGGGAGGGGGCATGGGCAAGGATCGCCCTCCACTTTGGGGGCACATGTACTGAGGCCATTTCTGCACCCCTTGGAGACAGATCAGCCTATTATTTTTAGGCTGATCTGCCCCCAAGGGGGGCTGAAACCACTAGAACGCCAGGGATTTTTTTTATTTGTTTATTTTTGTGGTGGGGGCGGCCCCTTGGTCACGGGGCGCCCCCCCAAGGGGGGCATTGACCTGTTGGCCATTTCTGACCCCCCTTGAGGCAGATGGGCCTATTTCTTTAGGCCCACCTGCCCCCAAGGGGGGCAGAAGCCACTTAGACACCAGGGATAATGTGTGTGTGTGTGTTAGTGGATGGATGGGGGCATGGGCAAGGGTCGCCCTCCACTTTGGGGGCACATGTACCGAGGCCATTTCTGCACCCCTTGGAGACAGATCAGCCTATTATTTTTAGGCTGATCTGCCCCCAAGGGGGGCAGAAACCACTAGAACGCCAGGGATTTTTTTTATTTGTTTATTTTTGTGGGGGGCATCCCCTTGGTCACGGGGCGCCCCCACATTGGGGGCATTGACCTGTTGGCCATTTCTGGGCCTATTTTTTTAGGCCCACCTGCCCCCAAGGGGGGCAGAAGCCACTTAGACACCAGGGATAGTGTGTGTGTGTGTGTGTTAGTGGATGGGGGGGGGCATGGGCAAGGATCGCCCTCCACTTTGGGGGCACATGTACCGAGGCCATTTATGCACCCCTTGGAGACAGATCAGCCTATTATTTTTAGGCTGATCTGCCCCCAAGGGGGGCAGAAACCACTAGAACGCCAGGGATTTTTTAAATTTGTTTATTTTTGTGGGGGGGCGTCCCCTTGGTCACGGGGCGCCCCCCCAAGGGGGGCATTGACCTGTTGGCCATTCCTGCCCCCCCCCGGGGGCAGATGGGCCTATTTTTTTAGGCCCACCTGCCCCCAAGGGGGGCAGAAGCCACTTAGACCCCAGGGATAGTGTGTGTGTGTGTGTGCGTTAGTGGATGGGGGGGGCTTGGGCAAGGGTCACCCCCCACTTTGGGGGCACATGTATCGAGGCTATTTCTGCACCCCTTGGAGACAGATCAGCCTATTATTTTTAGGCTGATCTGCCCCCAAGGGGGGCTGAAACCACTAGAACACCAGGGAGTTTTTTTATTTGTTTATTTTTGTGGGGGGGCGGCCCCTTGGTCACGGGGCGCCCCCCCAAGGGGGGCATTGACCTGTTGGCCATTTCTGCCCCCCCTGGGGGCAGATGGGCCTATTTTTTTAGGCCCACCTGCCCCCAAGGGGGGCAGAAGCCACTTAGACACCATGGATAGTGTGTGTGTGTGTGTGTTAGTGGATGGGGGGGGCATGGGCAAGGATCGCCCTTCACTTTGGGGGCACATGTACCGAGGGCATTTCTGCACCCCTTGGAGACAGATCAGCCTATTATTTTTAGGCTGATCTGCCCCCAAGGGGGGCAGAAACCACTAGAACGCCAGGGATTTTTTTTATTTGTTTATTTTTGTGGGGGGGGCGTCCCCTTGGTCATGGGGCACCCCCCCAAGGGGGGCATTGACCTGTTGGCCATTTCTGCCCCCCCTGGGGGCAGATGGGCCTATTTTTTTTACGCCCACCTGCCCCCAAGGGGGGCAGAAGCCACTTAGACACCAGGGATAGTGTGTGTGTGTGTGTTAGTGGATGGGGGGAGGCCATGGGCAAGGGTCGCCCCCCACTTTGGGGGCACATGTACCGAGGCCATTTCTGCACCCCTTGGAGACAGATCAACCTATTATTTTTAGGCTGATCTGCCCCAAAGGGGGGCAGAAACCACTAGAACGCCAGGGATTTTTTTTATTTGTTTATTTTTGTGGGGGGGAGTCCCCTTGGTCACGGGGTGCCCCCCCAAGGGGGGCATTGACCTGTTGGCCATTTCTGCCCCCCCTGGGGGCAGATGGGCCTATTTTTTTAGGCCCACCTGCCCCCAAGGGGGGCAGAAGCCATTTAGAGACCAGGGATAGTGTATGTGTGTGTGTTAGTGGATGGGGGGCCATGGGCAAGGGTCGCCCCCCACTTTGGGGGCACATGTTCCGAGGCCATTTCTGCACCCCTTGGAGACAGATCAGCCTATTATTTTTAGGCTGATCTGCCCCCAAGGGGGGCAGAAACCAGTAGAACGCCAGGGATTTTTTTTATTTGTTTATTTTTGTGGGGGGGGGGCGTCCCCTAGGGCACGGGGCACCCCCCCAAGGGGGGCATTGACCCGTTGGCCATTTCTGCCCCCCCCGGGGGCAGATGGGCCTATTTCTTTAGGCCCACCTGCCCCCAAGGGGGGAAGAAGCCACTTAGACACCAGGGATAGTGTGTGTGTGTGTGTTAGTGGATGGGGGCGTCTTGGGCAACGGTCGCCCCCCACTTTAGGGGCACATGTACTGAGGCTGTTTCTTCACCCCTTGGAGACAGATCAGCCTATTATTTTTAGGCTGATCTGCCCCCAAGGGGGGCAGAAGCCACATAGGCACTAGGGATAGTGTTGTGTGTGTTTTTTTGTTTTTTTTTGTTTGAGGGCTGTCCCATTTGGCAAGGGTTGCTCTCCATGGGGACACACTACTAAAGGTATTTTCTGGCCGCCTTGGGGCAGACAGGCCTATTTTTTTAGTAGGCCCATCTGCTCCTATGGCAGAATCCACTTAGGCACCAATTTCTAAATGTTTGATGGTGGGGTGTTTGTCAACTGATGAAGTATTTGCATTTGTGATAAAAAATGTTTTCCTCCTTTTTGTTCTAGTTCAAAGCTTTTGCTTTATTTGCTGTGGCTCCTTGCGGTTTTGGCGGTGGTTGACCTGCAGTTTGCACAGTTGCATGTTTTAGGTAAGTAAAAACAATTTACTCCAAAGGAGTATTGTTGCCATGCATGAATGACATGTTTGTAGGGGGTGTACTAAATGCAGGATTGTGTGTGAAATTGTCCTTAGATTTGTGCACAATGATATTTGTTTTGTCTTATTTCTAATTTGCCTTTCTTTCTTTCTTTTTAGTGGGATATCATTGGTGATTTCTGTGTCTGTGCAGAGTAGTTGCTGGTGAATCAAGCTTTTTCAGGCAAGTGAGCGGTATAGTTTTTGAGTTGATAACTCTTACTAACAAAGCTACACTTTGTTACTTGTCTTACACAGTGCTGGTTGTTGGTGGTGAATTTGTCCAGTTAATTTTAGTAGGAGAGATCATGGCTAGCCGCAGGATGACCGCTCAGCAGGTGGTTGGTATGCTTTTTGAGTCACAGTCTGATCATGATTATGAGAAGGACTCTGCATCTGAGGCAGAGGAGGAAGTGAGAGATTCTGGCAGTGATGTTTCTGTTGGAGGGGAATCTTCTGATGATGAAGCCACACTGAGTGCAGATGAAGGGCCTGTTTTAGAGGAGGACACTGATGTGCCAATAGTGCAGCAACCTGGGTCTGAAAGGTTTTCCGTTATAAGACCTGATGTCTGGGTTGCCCCAAACATGGAGCAGCCAGAGTTGCCTGCCTTTACTGGTCTCCCGGGGTGTAACGCCAATACAAAGAACTTTTTGCCTATCAATTTCTTTGAGTTATTCATGGATGATATGTTTTTGGAAGAGATTGTTGAGCAGACTAATTTGTATGTGGAGCAGCATTTGAGGGACAACGCTGCTAGACTTAGGCCACACTCTAGAGCTGCCCAGTGGATTCCCACAAATTTGGAGGAGATAAAAAAGTTTTTGGGTTTGACTTTTTTGATGGGGTTGATAAGGAAGCTGTCACTGGCTTCTTATTGGTCTATTAGTCCCTTGATCGCAACAAATATATTTCCTGCGACCATGAGTCGTAATCGGTATTTGCTTCTTCTTAGGATGCTGCATTTTGTTGACAATGCATTAGCCTTGCCACAAGATCACACAGATTCTGACCGTCTTTTTAAGATTAGGCCTGTCCTTGATCATTTTGTAGATCGTTTTTCAGAGGTCTATGTTCCAGGCAAAGAGATATGTGTGGACGAGTCTTTGGTCCTCTTCAAGGGTCGTTTGGTTTTTAGGCAGTACATTCCTAGCAAAAGGGCACGATATGGAATTAAATTGTATATGCTGTCTGAAAGTAGGACAGGATATGTGTATAGTTTCCGTGTCTAAATTGTGTGGGATCTTGGTAGACGACTGTTCAACAAAGGTCACCATTTGTATGTAGATAACTTCTACACTGGAGTGCAGTTGTTCAAGGAATTGTTTAGAGTGGGCACAGTTGCTTGTGGCACAATCCGTTCTAACCGGAAAGGCTATCCAAGGGAGCTTGTCTGTAAAAAACTTGAGAGGGGACAGTGCTGTGTCTTGCGGAATGAGGAGCTGCTAGCTTTGAAATTTTCAGACAAGAGGGATGTCTACATGCTAAGTACCATCCACGATGAGAGTACTTCCCCCGTGACTGTTTTGGGCCAGGTTGCTGAAGTGCGAAAACCTGTGTCCATTTTAGATTATAATAAGCACATGGGAGGTGTAGATAGAATTGACCAGAGGTTGGAACCGTATACTGCTATTCGTAAGTCTTACGTTTGGTATAAGAAGTTAGCAATTCACCTCTTCCACTTAGCAACCTTCAATGCTTTTATTGTGTTTAGGGATAGGTCTCCAGAGTCAAAGATGACATTTGTGAAATTTCAGGAGTCAGTGATAGAGAGCCTTATTGTGGTGGAACAGGCCAGAGTTCCTAGAGACGCAGTGGTGGAGGATGTGGCTAGATTGAAAGATCGCCACTTTGCTGAGCACATTCCTCCCACACCCAAAAATGACTTTCCAGCTAAGAAATGTAGAGTGTGTTTTCGAAGAGGTATCCAGAGGGAGACTCAAATGTACTGCCCAGATTGTCCTTCAAAGCCTGGGCTGTGTGTGGGTGGTTGTTTTAAGAATTACCACACACAGAAGAATTTCTGGGAATAACCATGAGTGTAAACTCATGTCTGTTTTGTATTTTCATGTGTTCAGTTTCATGGTTAGCATTTCTGTCATGTACTTAGTTAGAGCTTTTGTGTTTGTAGTTTTGTAATTCTTTCTACTTAGTTAGGGGTTCCTCTGTTTAAAAAAAAAAAAAATGATGCCATTGTGTGTGGAGTGGGGCTTGGCTGAGAGTGTACATATTGACTTGCTGTTGGCTACTGCAACACACTGCCAGCCAAACACCAGTCCACACACTCCCATCAGCTGGTGTGATTGTTGTATCAGGCATGTGGGCGTATGTAAGTGATGGGCCCTTGAGTGGCGCTGTCTGTCGATGTGAGTGTTGTAATGTGCTGGGCCCGTGGCTGGCGGTGTGAATGGTCTTGTGTGTGTCATGTATGAAAGTTGTGTGAATGGACTGTAAAGCGGTTGGTGCCTTGTCGCGGCTTTACAGCTCACGAGCTGTGAGTCATTGATTCAGTTTTTTGCCTTTCAGTTATTAACAGTGAATTTCATTTTTATGAAAGCTCTTGTTAGTAAAATTTGATCCACTGAACCATCACTCACCCTCATGCCAAATCCAACCAGTATGTGTGGTAAAAATGACAAAACCTGCTCCGCTGTAATCAGGCGTCGCAGCACACCTGTGACACGCTAGATGCCTCATGTGGGACCCCGATGATGAAGCATGCCGCCAACTTGGTTGGTGGGTGAGGGGTCTTTTTTACATAACCTAAGTGCGTTTCTTTTCAAAATTTAGTGTTTGGCACATCACGGACGTATGTGGACACATCAAAACGATATATTACAAAACTACCTGTGTTTGGGGGGGAGAGGGCACCTATGTTTTTGGTCCTGGGTGCGGCCTTCATCTAGGGAAATATTCCAAACCCAGACATTTTTTAAAACTAGATACCCCAAGGAGTCCAGGGAGGTGTGGCTTGCGTGGATCCCCCAACATTTTCTTACCCAGACTCCTCTGTAATCCTCAAAATTTGCTTAAAAAAGAATATTTTCCTGACTTTTCTTCATAGGATCACCACTCCAGCACAAAATTCCTACTCCCCAGTGTTCCTCTCAGTCTCCCAAGTAAAATGACACCTCACTTATGTGGGTCCCCAAAGCAGAGTCAGTTTAAAGATGTATAAGAGAATGTCTCATTATAAACTCGTTGTGCTATCCCCTCTATCTCAACAAGTTTTGGGCCTTATTCTGTTGCAGGCACCTGGCCCACCCACACAAATAAGGTATCATTTTTATCGGGAAACTTGGGGGAACGCTGGGTGGAAGGAAATTTGTTGCTCCTCTCATATTCCAGAACTTTCTGTCACCGAAATGTGAGAAAAATGCATTTTTTTTGCCCAAAATTGAGGTTTGCAAAGGATTCTGGGTAACAGAACCTGGTCAGAGCCCCACAAGTCACCCCATCTTGGATTCCCCCTAGGTCTCTAGTTTTCAAAAATGCACAGGTTTGGTTGTTTTCCCTAGGTGCCAGCTGAGCTAGAGGCCAAAATCTACAGGTAGGCACTTTGCAAAAAACAGCTCTGGTTTTTGTGATGTGTCCACGTTGTGTTTTGGGGCATATCCTTTCGCGGGCGCTAGGCCTACCCACACAAGTGAGGTACCATTTTTATCGGGAGACGTGGGGTAGCGCTGGATGGAAGGAAATTTGTGGCTCCTCTCAGATTCCAGAATTTTCTGTCACAGAAATGTGAGGAAAATGCGTTTTTTTGCCAAAAATTGAGGTTTGCAAAGGATTCTGGGTAACAGAACCTTGTCAGAGCCCCACAAGTCACCCCATCTTGGATTCCCCTAGGTCTCTAGTTTTAAAAAATGCATAGGTTTGGTAGGTTTCCCTAGGTGCCGGCTGAGCTAGAGGCCAAAATCTAGAGGTAGGCACTTTGCAAAAAAACAGCTCGTTTTTCTTTCAAAAACGGGATGTGTCCACGTTGTGTTTTGGGGCGTGTCCTGTCGCGGCCGCTAGGCCTACCCACACTAGTGAGGTATCATTTTTATTGGGAGACTTGGGGGAACGCTGGGTGGAAGGAAATTTGTGGCTCCTCTCAGATTCCAGAACTTTCTGTCACCGAAATGTGAGGAAAATGCGTTTTTTTAGCCAACAATTGAGGTTTGCAAAGGATTCTGGGTAACAGAACCTATCAGAGCCCCACAAGTCACCCCATCTTGGATTCCCCTAGGTCTCTAGTTTTCAAAAATGCACAGGTTTGGTAGGTTTCCCTAGGTGCCGGCTGAGCTAGAGGCCAAAATCTACAGGTAGGCACTTTGCAAAAAACAGCTCTGTTTTCTGGTGTGTCCACGTTGTGTTTTGGGGCATATCCTGTCGCGGGCGCTAGGCCTACCCACACAAGTGAGGTACCATTTTTATCGGGAGACTTGGGGGAGTGCTGGATGGAAGGAAATTTGTGGCTCCTCTCAGATTCCAGAACTTTCTGTCACCTAAATGTGAGGAAAATGCGTTTATTTAGCCAAAAATTGAGGTTTGCAAAGGATTCTGGGTAACAGAACCTGGTCAGAGCCCCACAAGTCACCCCATCTTGTATTCCTCTAGGTCTCTAGTTTTCAAAAATGCACAGGTTTGGTAGGTTTCCCTAGGTGCCGGCTGAGCTAGAGGCCAAAATCTACAGGTAGGCACTTTGCAAAAAACAGCTCTGTTTTCTGTGATGTGTCCATGTTGTGTTTTGGGGACTATCCTGTCGCAGGCGCTAGGCCTACCCACACAAGTGAGGTATAATTTATATCGGGAGACTTGGGGGAACATAGAATAGCAAAACAAGTGTTATTGCCCCTTGTCTTTCTCTACATTTTTCCCTTCCAAATGTAAGACAGTGTGTAAAAAAGACGTCTATTTGAGAAATGCCCTGTAATTCACATGCTAGTATGGGCACCCCGAAATTCAGAGATGTGCAAATAACCACTGCTTCTCAACACCTTATCTTGTGCCCATTTTGGAAATAATAAGGTTTTACTCTTCATACTTCAGCAAATGAATTGCTGTATACCCGGTATAGAATGAAAACCCACTGCAGGGTGCAGGTCATTTATTGGCTCTGGGTACCTAGAGTTCTTGATGAACCTACAAGCCCTATATATCCCCGCAACCAGAAGAGTCCAGCAGACGTAACGGTATATTACTTTCGAAAATCTGACATTGCAGAAAAAAGTTACAGAGTAAAACGTAGAGAAAAATTGATGTTTTTTTTCACCTCAATTTCAATATTTTTCTTTTTCAGTTGTTATTTTCTGTAGGAAACCCTTGTAGGATCTACACAAATTACCCCTTGCTGAATTCAGAATTTTGTCTACTTTACAGAAATGTTGCGGTTTCTGGGATCCAGTGTTGGTTTCATGCCCATTTCTGTCACCGACTGGAAGGAGGCTGAAAGCACAAAAAATCTTTAAAATGGGGTATGTCCCAGTAAAATGCCAAAATTGTGTTGAAAAATTTGATTTTCTGATTCAAGTCTGCCTGTTCCTGAAAGCTGGGAAGCTGGTGATTTTAGCACCACAAACCCTTTGTTGATGCCCTTTTCAGGGAAAAAAACACAAGCCTTCTTCTGCAGCCCCTTTTTCCCATTTTTTTGAAAAAAACAAAATTTTCACTGTATTTTGGCTAATTTCTTGGCCTCCTTCTAGGGAACCCACAAAGTCTGGGTACTTCTAGAATCCCTAGGATGTTGGAAAAAAAGGACGCAAACTTGGCGTGGGTAGCTTATGTGAACAAAAAGTTATGAGGGCCTAAGCGCAAACTGCTCCAAATAGCCAAAAAAAGGCTCGGCACAGGAGGGGGAAAAGGCCTGGCAGCGAAGGGGTTAAAGGAATGCTGTATGGTAAGTAAATAGCATGAAAATCGATATGTATTTGTATAGAAGCAAACAACTGTATACTAATATTAGTGAAGGTTATATGGTTAACCAGACCTAAACATCCATTTATGTTAATCAATTACCTCCTGTCATCTGTGTTGCTATTAGAGAAAAACACTATAAATTAAAGTGTGTTAGACTAAGGGGGTCATTCTGACCGCGGCGGACGGCGGTCGCCGCCCGCCAAGCGGTTCCCGCCGAAAGACCGCTCCGCGGTCAAAAGACCGCAGCGGTCATTCTGGCTTTCCCACTAGGCCGGCGGGCGACCGCCGAAAGTCCGCCCGCCAGCCCAGCGGGAAACACCCTTCCCACGAGGACGCCGGCTCAGAATGGAGCCGGCGGAGTGGGAAGGTGCGACGGGTGCAGTTGCACCCGTCGCGAATTTCAGTGCCTGCAAAGCAGACACTGAAATTCTTCGTGGGGCCCTCTTACGGGGGCCCCTGCAGTGCCCATGCCATTGGCGGCCCGCGGCACCCCCTACCGCCATCCTGTTCCTGGCGGGAGAACCGCCAGGAACCGGATGGCGGTAGGGGGTGTCAGAATCCCCATGGCGGCGGAGCGCGCTCTGCCGCCATGGAGGATTCTCAAGGGCAGCTGAACCGCCGCGGTCAGAATGCCCAGCGGTGCACCGCCAGCCTGTTGGCGGTGCTACCGCCGACCTCCGCCATGGCGGTAATTACCGCCAGGGTCAGAATGACCCCCTAAGTATTTGAAGACACTTTATTAGCATTACCAAGTAAATTGTGTGCCTCTGAGCCTTTAAGCTCAGGCAGCAGGATATATAAACAAAATGATCAAAACTGTGTTCAGAGCAAACACTTTTGTGGAAATATACAACTTCTGGCAAATCCAAACGTACTCCTGGCTCCCAACATGTGGGGGGAAAAGCCTTTCTTTGATGATGCTCCCATAATAGTGTGACTGCAGCTGTATTACGAGTTCCGTGATAATTACCGCCGACCGCAGTGCTGGCAGCCGGCACAAGACCACTGTGGATTTGGTAAACTCACCGCCGTATTACAATTCCAAGATCAAAAAATGCCAGAAAACAGCCAGGTATCAGACCCCGCCAGGCCGCACGACAGCGGCAAACAGGCGGCTCACAAACCACCACTGCAAGAGAAAACCGTCCTCCCAATTACGACTCACAAATCAGCACAGCAGTTGTTCAACAGCGGTCCGCTATTGGCAGTATGGGCGGCGTGGCCACAAAATGGACTCACTAACAACAACATCCCATGTTGTACATTCCACTCCTGTTACCCATACACACACTTCACACACCCACAGACACCAATATCAAACACACACCCACAATACCGACAATCCTTAGCTACACCTACCTGCTGCCACACAACTCCCGGCCACCTGGAACACAGAGATATCACGAACCCAAGATACACTCTTGCACACCCTACACACCTCATACAACTCCCTAACACACAAACACGTATCCCCCAACATTACCATAAAACATCTCCACCCCTGTCACTAACTCACTCACACACTCCACTACCCCAAACAACACCACCCGATCACAGCACTCATATCCCCACATAACCCACTATGGCACCCACTAAGCACCCCTGTCTCAGTGACAGGGAGTTGCGGACCATGGTGGATGAAATAATCAGGGTATAGCAACAGCTGTTCTGTGCACATGTCCATCAGACATCCATGGCTTGGAAAATGGAGCTATGGCAGAGGATCGTCAACAAGGTGGATGCAGTAGGAAGCCATCCACACACAAGGCACAACATCAGAAAAAGGTGGAGCGACCTGTGGGGGAAGGTACAAACCATGGCATCCAGACACCAGCTTGCCATCCAGAGGACTGGCGGTGGTCCCCCGTTACCTCCCCCTGAGTTCACCGAGTGGGAGGAGAAGGTCTTGGCTATCCTGCATCCAGAGGGCCTCACTGGAGTCATTGGAGGATTGGACTCTGGTAAGTCACTGACACCCCCCTACCACCTACACCTGTAATGTATGTTTCCCCTCCCCTTGTAACTACCCCAAAACACCCTATCCCATATCCATCCCACCCCATCAACCACCCACACCCTTATCCCCTGCATCCCCTCGTCACCACACTAACACCTACCCACACAATGTGCACACAACCACCAGTCCTTGAATGTAACGCTTGAAACAATACAAGTCCCACAATGCATCCCCTCTCCCACAAATAACTATGCACTGCACCCATTCCATAGCGAGTCCTGCATGCAGGTGAATGGAGATGTAACCACAAGAACAGGTGGCAGATGCTGACATGGACATGTAAATGACAGAAGAGAGAACATTAACAGAAGGAAACACATGACACTGCTAATGTGTGAAAACTAACTGACTGTCAATGCCATATCCTCTGAAACATGTGAATACTACTGCCACCCAGCTGACACACAGTCAAACATTCTGCAGGACACACAATAAAATGCATTTCCATGTCACGGGTACTACTGCTAATGCCAGCTGCCAGTAGGTGTCAGGAAGAGCCTTTCTCCAAAAGAAGGAGGCCCCAGTGATGACAGTCCAGTGGGATCTCTGGATCTGGATGACCACCCTGGCCCATCGGGAACATCTGGTCAGTCACCTTCCAGAAGCCCCACCCAGCCCACCTGACAGTCCCCCAGTACTCTGCAACCATCTACAGCTGTGTCCCAACACCCCCAAACCAGTGTCTCCAGGTCTACTGTGTGCCCACCTGTACAGGGACCAGATCATCACCCATCACCAGGCAGGGCGATGAAGGTCTTGGTGCAAGTGGAAGTGGGCACACTGTGCCCGGGTCACAGGCACAGGGGGGCCGGCCCAGTGGGAGGGCATCTATGGGCTAAGGGGGGGCAAACCAGGGAAGCGACTGGCCCAGAGGCCATATCCCAAGTCCTGGCAGCAAACCACTACTCCTACAACAGGATGGGCCAGATACTGCCCACTTTGAAGGAGATTCAGAGCTGCAGAGGGAACACCATCAGGAGGCCATGGAGCAATGGCAGACCCACAATGTCACCATGGCCTCCATCAAAGGGGTGCTGCAGGACATGACAGCAGTCCTGCGTGAGATCTCCACCCACCTGTAGGTCCCTTCCAGTAGCCACAATGCACCCCAGACCTCCACATCTGCTGCTGATAGTGACCTGTTGGCCCTGCCAGAGGACTCAGAGGTAACCAGCACCCCTTCCTCTGTAGCCCACGAACCCCCTTGCAAATGTGGCCGGCGAGCCAGACATCCCTCAGAGACTGTAGCCAAGACCAAACCCACCATCAGGAAGGGACCATCACCTGAACTATCTCCCTTGTGTGCTACTGACACACCTTGTTGACTTTCTACTGTCATTGCTCCATTTCCCAATGGCCCCATGGACTCTGAACCAGTGCTACTAACAGATATGAACACTAAACTGACTATTTCGTCCACCATCTGCCCACTCCTTTGCATTTCCCTATCCCTTATTTTGATCCACAGAATAACACTGTACATTCACACCCAAAGTATTTGTGCTTTATTCAGTATGCATGCATGTGATGAACAACGTTATCAATGTGTGAAAGAGAGAGAAATAAATTCTTTATTTGCCTTAAAAACCATTAAGGTATACAACATAAATACACAATACAATGGATTCTAAACTTGATCTGTCACGTAGATTACACCCGCCTGGTTGTACTTAATTTATAACTGTTCATAATTACAATGTCCTCCTAATACACTTTTACAAATCCTTTATTCAAAAATCCTTTACAGATTGTAATACAAAGTGGCTTGTACATCCAGGCCTAATAAGATTAAGGGCGCCAGATGTACGAAGCAGTTTTCAAGTCGCAAACAGCGAATCGGCCTGTTTGCGACTTGAAAAATGCTATTTGGGATGTACAAAGCCCAAACTGCGATTCGGTAACTTGTTACAGAATCACAGTTTGGGTATTTCGATTCGGTATTAGGAAGGGGTGTGACAAGGGCATCCCTTCCTAATTCTGAATCCAGATGGTATGTGTGATTGTTTCAAACTGATGCTAACCCATTCGCAAACGGGGAGGGGTCCCCATGGTACCTCTTCCCCTTTGTGAATGGTAGCGAAAATATTTTTTCAGAGCAGGCAGTGGTCCAATGGACCACTGTCTGCTCTGATAAAATAAAAAGAAAACTTTTCATTTTTGATTTTGATCCTCCAGCAGGCCACCATCCCTGTGAGGGCTGCCAATCCCAATGGGATCGCAAATTGCGACCTACTCCATGAATATTCGTGAGGTAGGTCATTTGCGACCCCATTAGGAATCGCAAACAGTGTCGCAATTTGCGAGTCGCAAAACCTGAGTTTTGTACATGTGGCCCTAAATTCCTAATAGAAATAAAAGTTCTTACGGGTTACTTGTGGCGCAATTCTAGATAAAGTGACGGTGCTTTACTTTGAACCTTATTCTAAAAATATGATGATAAACTGTTGTCCTATGTTTCTCGAGAGGAGATCAACTATAACTTATAAAAATGTTTACAATCTAGCTGTAGAAAAATAAAAACAGCAATTTTATAAAAGCATTATTTTTCATAAAAAATACCATCTCGATATTATGTCTCACATACTACGCCCATGCATTTTGTGAAGAACCTGCGAGCCCCATTAAAACACGTAGGCCCATATCTATACTTTTTTACGCAAATCTGCGCTAGAGCAGATTTGCGTCAATAGGTTTAACGCCGGCTGCCGCCATTCCAACGCGCCAGCCAGGCGCCTTATTTATGGAATGACGGTAGCCAGCGCTGCGGCCTGGTCAGCGTCAAAATAAATGACAGTAACCCTGCAGCGGTGGCGAAGGGAAGACTGGGGGTTGTGCGCCAAAGAATGGTGCAAGTCAGGTTAGAGTAAAAAATATTTGCTCTAACCTGACTAGTGCCATTTTTTGACGCACAACTCCCATGGAAATGACTCCTGTCTTAGCAAAGACATGAGTCATGCCCCCTGCCCAATGGCCATGCCCAGGGGACTTATGTCCCCTGGGCATGGCCATTGGGCACAGTGGCATGTAGGGGGGCACAAGTTAGGCCGCCCTATGCCACTTAAAAAAAATTGAAAAAAATACTTACCTTCACTTACCTGTAGTCACCGTGGATGGGTCTCCCCATCCATGGGTGTCCTCCAGGGGTGGGCAAGGGTGGCAGGGGGTGTCCCTGGGTTCAAGGAAGGGCACCTGTGGACTGCTTCCATGGTCTCCCACCATGGAAATGAGCCCACAGGTCCCCTAACGCCTACCCTGACCCAGGCGTTAAAAACCAGCACAAATCTGGCTTGGCTCCATGTTTTAAGGCCCGCCTCCTCCTGCGCGTCATTTTGACGCCAGAGGATAAATAAGGTGCACATGCCTTAGAGTCATTTTTTGAACGGGAACGCCTACTTTGCATGTTATTAGCACAAGGTAGGTTTCACGTACACAAAATGGCACACACTCTATAACTTTGCCGCTAGACAGGTCTAGCACCAAAGTATAAATATGGAGTTAAGTTTGCGCTGAATTTGCATTGAAATAAATGACGTTAATCCGGCGCAAACCGAGTATAAATATGAGCACTAGTATTTCAATAAAAATTCGACCAAGTGAACAAGTCACATTCTGAAATCTCATATCTACCAATAATTTAAGTGCTTGATCCCGGTAATTAACATTATATTCCCTAAAGATTGGTTTTAAAAACTTCTTACATGCTTCTAAAAACCAACAACAATCCAATATTATGTGCTGGGCACTACCTTTTTGTTGTAAGCCACATGTACATAAACTTCGGTCATCCCTAATTATGGCTTTTGTTTTGGGGTCCATATGACCAGGGTTTAACCCGACCCTAAATTTTAACACTGCCTCTCTTAATTTCGGGTTTGATAGAGCCTCTATTTAGGAGAAATTCTCAACATTTCTCCACCCACAAACTACAAACTAGGTGGAGATGTTTCCATCCAGATACCCTAGGTCTGCTTCTCTTGCACTTTTGTTTTTCCATGGCACACAACTCCTGCTTGGAAATTTTTTCTCTGTGCCACTGGTTAGTGGTTGAGCCTAATAGGACACTACTCTTTTCTAACCATCCTCTCATTTGGGATGCCCATTTTAATTTGCTCATCTTTATTTCCGTTTTCCATAGCCTCGCAATTTTGGAAACTCCCTCATCCATCGTGCTCAACCAAAATTTCAATGCGGCTTGCATTCCCTGGTAACTCAATTCCATGCTGTCATTTGGCACTCCAACCTCATAGCTTGTATCAAACTTGAGGGAGCTAGCGAGACGAAGCGTTTTACACATTTCTTTTCTTCCGCCTCCCAGTTTAACTTCCTGGAGAGTGTTAAGACTTCTGCACCCTAGCATTAAAAGCGGAAAGTACTGGACGCAGACACGGTCCTCCATACTTCCTAATTAACTGTTTTAAACCTCCTACTGATGTTAAACCTCTGGATCTTAGAGACTCAATATGTTCTTTCCATCTTAATTCGAAGTCAAACCACATACCTAAATATATGTATTTTTCAACTATTTCCACTTTATCTCCTCCCAGACACCAAGAAAAGTTGTTTTATCCATATCTACTGTAAGATTTTTCTTTTGACAGTAAAAATTAAAAGGATCTAATTTTCTTTGTAGCCCCAGCTCTGTCATATCAACTATCACCTGGTCATCTGCATATAGTGAACAAGAAATATGCATACCATCCATTTTTGGCCAAATGCCTTTAGCCTTCTTCAATGAGCCTCGCAAGTCAGACAGAAAAATAGCAAACAATAGTAGGGCCAGAACGCATCCTTGTCGCAACTTATTCTTTATAGGGATCTTCTTTGAGAGCGATCCCCCCATATCTAAGATCACGTGGGCCCAATTTTGTAAATGTAGACCCTGAAGGAGAAATAGTAGATCAGGATCAGCCCCAAGCCATTTCAACATATCCCATAGTAAATTCCGATCCACCAAATCAAAAGCAGCACGGAAATCAACAAAGAAGCAGAATAGACCCCCTCGTATTTCAATTGCCTTTTTTGCTAATGACCAAAGAATAAAATAGTGGTCTATTGTTGAATAGCCTTCTTTATTCCACCTTGCTCTACCGGGATCAAGTTGTTTAACTCTGCCCAGGATTTAATTTGACCCAGCAATACCTTTGAAAAAAACATTTCACCTACATCCAATAAACTAATTAGGCGATAGTTTTTTGCTTGTGTTGGGTCATCTTTTTTATGAATCAACCTAATTATAGCACCCTTCTAGTTCTCAGGGAAACAGCCGGAGTCAAGAATTTTATTAAAACTGACATAAAAATGTCTGGCCTACCAGTCAACATTATTTTTTATTATCATCGCTGGAAGGTTGTGTGGGCCCGCTGCTTTAGTTAGTTTAAACACTGCTATTGTTTATTTGATCTTTTGCAAGGAGAACACAGATCTTAAGCCTCCATCTATCTTAACTTTAGTTCCTCGCTCTACCTCATCATCCTTCCTTCTGTATACATTACACAGGTGTCTATTATAATCTTCTTCACCAACCAAGAATCACATGTTCCCAGTGGCCTTCCCCTCCCTCACCAACTGCCAGAACCCCCTAATGTTATGTGTTCCTATCACATCTATCATTATTTCCGAATTCCTATTTATATACTCCTATTTCCTCATCCTTGAAAATTTTTTATAACCTTGCTTAGCTAGGCAGAGCTTCAGTTCCACTTCCTTAGTGCGTCTTTTTCTGAGAACCCTTTCTAGTTTCCGGACCTTCTGCTTCTGGATCTTGCACCCGTGATTTACCAGGTATTTTTATTGCCCCTTCTGACTTGTCCCTTAGACTTGTGTTATTTTTAATTTTACTTGCAATATACTATTTGCTCAGTTACTCTATTGCTTCCTTTAAAGACATCATTGGGATCTTCCTCCAGCCTAAGTTCCCCATAATTTACTATCAGCTCATGAAGCGTTTTAGGCTATTTTCTGTAAATCGGGTAGTTATCATACACAAAAACTCTTCCTGCAGTGTCACCACTTTTTCTCTTTCTCTCAGGGCATTATTTGCTGTCCAGAGTGTTAGCTGTAGGGGCCAATGATTACTACCTTCTAGGTGCACAATTCCAAAGCCTGATACTTCTCCAAAGTGTCAAACGTTTATGAAGGCATAGTCAATAGGACAAGCCTGATTGCCTGTTTGAAAAGACTGTTTTGCTGGGCGTTCTGTATTCATATGTCCAATAACGCAGAACAGACCTAGAGAACCTAAGATTCTCACTAGGGCCTTATCCCGGGCCGTACCCTCTACCTTGGGGAAAATAGTTTGGGGTATCCCAGCTGTCAGCAGTTCCTTATACATTTTATCTCTACTTGCAGGATCTAGTTTATGGTTAAAATTTCCCAAGATCAAAACTAGTTTTTACGGTTTGTCTATACAGATCGCTACCAAGCCTTCCTCAAGTAGACGCAGGTGAATATCATAATCAGGTATCATCCCTGGCTGAATATATACATTGATTATCAAGAGCTGTCTTGACCTTCCAATATTATTATAAAGATCTACTTGACCAGCTAGTAGCCAGCGACTTTTAGTTTTTACCTCTGTAAGTCTGCTGGCTCTTCTAGTCGAAGTCAAGGTAATTATACCCCCCAAGGGATGACCTGGGCCTTGCTGAGTGGCACCCCTAAAGAGCCTCATAAAGCCATCTACTGTTTCGGGTTCTTCGCACAACTAGGTTTCCTGGAAGCATACTATATAATAGTTTTCCAACTTTTCTTTGAATAAATCTTGTTTTAAATGCTTTTCATAACCGACTAAGTTCCAGGAAAAAATCTGATGGCTGTGTGAAGAAGTAGATTCCTAGTCCAACTCACTCAGCTGCTCCCCACTATAGATACCAAGGAGGTTTAAGGGGAGCTAAAAATGGTTCCTCAGCATTGGGTCTTTATGCTCGGTAGCTATGGTTACAGTTAATCTGCCTTTGTTTCCGTCCACATATGTTCTCAGATTTTTAGAGCCTACAAGGCTATACTACATTTGATTGGGGAGCAGGCCTGCATGGCACTTGACGGCTCTACTATTTCTTTCTCCATTCTCAGATTATCTTATTTGAACCAACCTTATACCCTCCTTCTCTGCCCTCAATACCAATTGTCTAACGCATCCTGAATAAAAAAGTGTATTTGTCATCCCCTTCAGAGTTTATAGTAAACCCTATTTGCTTTATGTCCTTTGACCCAATCTTACATACACTTGTACACATGCCCATAACTTCTAATAGGCGTGAATGACTCAAAGTCTTAAGCTTCCTCCACTGTTTCCTCCCAATCTTCCTTCCCCAGGGTTCCAAATATACCCACCTACTCTTGCTTCCATTTATACATTCCAGCTTCCACTTATTTCTGGGGTCCTTTAGTAGTAGGAAGGGGCTACCCTTCCCCTGACCATCTACATTTTCTTCCTCTCCATTTTTCCCACTTATTACCAACCTTCTAGTGTCACTCCCTTCCTTTTCTCCCCTGCTTTCTTTCACAACACTCCTTTGGGGACACCTCTTCTCTTTTACTAATTGGGCATCTTCTATATATGAAACTCTGGGTACCTTTTGTAGTATATTCCCTTTTTTGGGGGGCAACCGCTTCCTGTACCAGTCCTGGGGCTGTTCTTGATTTCATCTACTGAACTATCCTCCCCGGCTTCCCTTAGGCCTTTTCCTTCTAGTATTCCTCTGTTGACTTCTTAAGATTCTGAAGTAGGGTATATAGCCCCCCAATCCCCAACCTCAACTCCTTTTTATCACCAGCATTAGTTGTTTAGAAACATATACTGCCTGGAGCTCTGTTTTCTTTGTTACATCTCTTAGCTCTCCTTCACTACTTCCTACAGGAATACCTGACTCCTGATTCCTTTTTTCTGGTGCTGTTTGCACCAGTACCGGCATGCAACTATTTATTTGTTCAGATTCATCTGTTTTTCCTTGTAGTTTATTTTTATATACTTTACCTAAACCATTATTTACCATCAGTACTCCTAAAATAGCCTGAAGGATTTTCTGGATTAAAAACATTGCTTCCAATAAGGACTCAGCAGGTACGGCCGTGGTATCCAAGGCAAGAGCGGATAGCCTACCCAAGGGAGTGGGAGACGGTGTATCCATTTTACTTGTGGCTCCGTCACCCTCCTTCTCTTTCTCTTTCTCTTTCTCTAATGCAGTACAGAACAGGGTTCTTTCCTCTAAGATAACGCTACCCCTTACTTGGGGTGAGAGAGAAGGTGATAAGGATAGCCTAGGTTCTATCAAGAGCATCGCCCCATTGGTCTCATCTGACCCTCCCCTTAGTAATAAATCCTCAATCTGCAGGAAATCTGAGGTATGGAAGTCATTGGTTATACGCCATGCGATTTCACTCTGATTGGATTCAGGTGTGTTTTTCCTTTTTGTAACCTGGGACACCTTATGAGTCTTTTTAAAGTATTTTCCAAGAAATTCTTTAATCAATTCACCCAGCGGTGTTACAGCAGTCCTTTCCCTAATGTCTTCAGGGGCATCTTCCTGTTGCAATGATGGATGCATATCACTTCCTTCTAAACTGATAGCTGTATCTCCCGGAAACTGACACTCGTTAGGTACCTCCTTTGTTCTAGAAATTATTTTCGGTCCCTTCTTTGTGCCACACCCTCCGCGTGTCCAAACTTTGCTTGAGGGCATGCTGTATTCCTTCTCCGGGGGATAGATGAACTATATATTTATGAGGGAACTTTTCCTCTAGCTCCAACTTTCTAGAGCCGCTACTGCCGCCTCCACACCATGTATCTTATTCACCAACGGAGCTTAACAGACCTCAAAATTGTCTTCAACCAGGGTTCAAGCTCTACCCCCTACTGTTTTTCTAGAATTGTAGTGTATAGGCACGGGGGCACAAACAGAGGTGGTGAGCATAAGCACGGTAGCAGCAGATCGGGTTATACTTTCTTCCACTTGAAGAACACACAAGTCACTAGCTACTGCAGATACATCAATCTCTGCTAAGAATATGAGGGGTAAGACACTACTCCAATGAGCAAATTAGTCCCCGGGAACTTCCTCTCCCCCGTCCTCCTGGTGACCTCCTGATATCCTCCACCTCCTCAAAATAAATGAGGGGGGCTATAGGGTATTCCCACTCTTCAGCAATAATGCGTAATCCTTGGGGGGCAACTGGGCCCCACTCCACGCACATTCGCCTCCTCAGCTCCATAGGTCCTCGCTCAACTTTACACAACATCGGGGATGAAGCTGTACTTGAGCACCTTTATCCACCTTCATGGCTCCGACCACGGCTCCCACCATACACTCTGGAGGCCCACTCTGGGGGCCTGCTCTAAAACTCACTGCATCACAGTGATCACACCATCTCAGGAGGATCTTCTTTCTGACCGCAAAACACTCCCGCGACAGCAACACTGCAACACCACCACAGCAGCATGACACTGAACTGCACTGAGACCCCCTTCTGGGGCAGCAGGGGTTCCCAGGCTACTCGGCTGCTTCTTGGGGTGGTGTATGGCTCTGCTGGCAGATCTGCTCCCGGCACCGAGCTTCCTGAAGCACCCAGCAGATCAGCTGGGTTAGACTGGGCAGTTAGGCAGTTCTAACCATGCAGCCACACAGCTGGACGGATGCAACGTCACGGCTCAGCGCAGTGCTCGGAGCGTTCGTGGCTCGTGTCTCCTCCTCTCAACATCTCAGCATCTCCGGTGTCTCCATGTTTGCTCCTTCTGGTTGGTGTGAAGTTGCTTGATTCACGTCCAACAGTAGTGTTCTTACTACACTACCCGAATATCACTCAGCAGAAGTTAATTTTGGGCCCAGTTTCCTGGCCAAAAGTCTACGTGCTTCAAGTTGATACCTCCCACCAGACTCTTAAAACCTGAGCTCCTCTGCTTTACCCCCGACATAACCGGCTTCAATAGGTCTTTATCAATGTAAAATCTTGAAGCAGTACTTTAAATTGGCTAGCATGATAGTATGAAGGTGTGTTTCATTCCAAATCTGAAGAAATGGGTTTCTAACACTTGCACCAGGAATGTCCAAATCCTCCATGAAAAAAGGCATGGCAAAGTGAATTCCACCATAGGAAGACCTGTGAGTAACAGAAATGTAGCACACATTTAGGTACAGTTAGTTTCATGACACATGTACCTGCTTTGTGTCCAAAGTATTACATCATTGCCGGAGTATTCTCACTTCTTGACTGACAAGTATTACCAAGTGTCAGCTGCACTACACACCAGTAAGTATCTCTAAAATGCAGCTTTGCACATAAATACAACTGTAGAGGCCATCTACATCAGCTGAGGTTACCTCCACCCACATTGTGAGGGACTACAGGTGGATGTACACATACTCAGGATATGTTGAGTATCAAATACTGACAGTAGTAAGTATAACGTGACAGTACACACATTGCACCACACACACACTGTTGTGTCTACAGCACTGGTTGGAAGATCTGTCAATTGTACACAAAACTACAGAGTCAATGTTCTGTGATACAGAAGCCAAAATGTACCTTCAACTCACTGGAAGTACAGCAGAATGAGCTGAGTTCTGGAGTTCACATCCTCCTCCTCCCATTCTTCATCGCTGTCCTCTGTCCATCGCTGATGGATCAGGTCATACCTCCTCTTCAAGTAAAGGTACATGCCTTCTCAGTGCAAATTGTACAGCAGACAGCAGGCCATGATGATCTGGCAAACCTTGTTTGGGGAGTAGCACAGGGATCTGACTGACATATGCAGGCACCAGAATCTTGCCTACAGTAGGTCCTCTCATTGACTCTTCTTGTCCTGCCATGTGCCTCATTGTAGCGAAGGTCACCCCCAGTTCTGGGATACCTTACTAGTGTCTACAGCCAGGACAGGTTAGGATAGCCAGAATCACCTGGGAAGAGTGGGTACATATAGCACATATCACCATTGTGTAGAGGGTAAAGAAGGGAAAGGCAGGTTGCTAGTTACTGCACTCTCACATCTCACTTACCTACAAGCCAGGGTCGCTCTCTTTGTAGTTGTGCCATCATATATGGGACACTGCTGTTCCTGAAAATGTAGGAATTATTCATAGATCCAGGGAATTTTGCAATCACTTGGGAGATGTACTGGTCTGCAAGACACACCACCTGTACGTTAATGGAGTGATAACTCTTCCTATTTCTATGCACTTCTTCATTTAACCTGGGAGGAATGAAGGGAATATGGGTGCCATTTACAGCCCCAGTCACATGAGGAATGTGTGCAATGGCATATAAGTCAGATTTCAGAGTGGGCAATTCATCAGTGTGGGCACATTTGATGTAGCTGCGGAGGTGTTTCAGCAAGGCATTATGGACATCCCTGAACATTGGCTATGACACACCTGCTACCAAGCCCACTGTCCCCTGAAATGACCCACTGGTCTAAATATGTAGCACAGATTGTGCCAGCACAGCAGGAGGAATAGCATAGGGATTAGGTAGAGCTGCCTGTAGACCTGGCTCCAATTGGGCACACAGTTCACAAATAGTCATCCTGTTCTGATGGTAGGTCAGCAAAATGTGTCATTCCTCCATGGTTGCCAGGTCAACAAGGGGCTGGTACAGCGGTCCATTCCTCAGTCTCCACATGGGTCGGTATCTAGGGAAGGCCCACACACATATGTCATCATCACAACACATTACAAATTATGTCTGCGCACAGAACTGCAGTAATGTAGCATTCAAATCATGGAAGGGTGGTTTACAGCTTACATTGTGACAATCGACGAGTGATTACAGTGGTATTCAACCTACATATGCATCCAACTAGTGCCACACATCACAAATGGCATGTATAGCAGTGTGTGACTGATGTACCAAAAATATACAATTTAACATGACATAACATGACAGCATGGATGGTGTGTATAGATTGTACTATTACACATTTTACACTTCAAATGGTAGTCGCCTGTCCTACCAGCGCTATTGCAGTGTTTGTCTCTTAAACAATCTCCCCCTTACCTGGAAAGTAGACTCTGCTAGCTTGGAAGTGTGGATTCAGCCTGTCTGTATCCAAGGAGATACTGAATAGAGCAGCAGTTACCTTTCCCCCTGCCCACAGGGACTGGACTTAGCTGATTGGCTCCCTGAGTCTCTGCTGCACCTGAGACCCGCCCCCCCCCACCTGCTCTGGCTCCTTAAGTATGTGGAGGGAAGGCCAAAGACAGGCACCTCCATTTTGTGTTCCTCTGTGCATCTTCCTTGTGTCCTGATACAGCCCAGTGTTCAAGGATTGCAAAACGACCTAGGTAAGGAGCCCAAAGATATTTCTGGCTAAATAGTATTATTTGTTCAAAAAGTGTTTGTTTTTCTGTGGACTCTCTGTGTTTTCAGGCAGCCTGGCCTCTTTTAAAGTGGTGTTTTAAAAAAAATAGTTTTTGCTGTGACTGTGTGAATTCCCTTGCTAGTTTGTGGCGCCCCCCCATCTCCCCTCCCCCCTCTGTCCCCCCTTCTCCCCCCCCTATTCTTAGTAAAAAGGCTACAATCTTTCAGAGTGTGGTTTAAGGAGACTGTTTTAATCTGTTTGTGTGATTTAAATTGTGCTTAAAAACTGTCTGCCCCCCTGTATTTTTGCCTTAAAAAAAGCCCGATTTTAGAGTGTGCGCCCAGCACTATTGCAGTGTTTGTCTCTTAAACAATCTCCCCCTTACCTGGAAAGTAGACTCTGCTAGCTTGGAAGTGTGGATTCAGCCTGTCTGTATCCAAGGAGATACTGAATAGAGCAGCAGTTGCCTTTCCCCCTGCCCACAGGGACTGGACTTAGCTGATTGGCTCCCTGAGTCTCTGCTGCACCTGAGACCCGCCCCCCCCCACCTGCTCTGGTTCCTTAAGTTTGTGGAGGGAAGGCCAAAGACAGGCACCTCCATTTTGTGTTCCTCTGTGCATCTTCCCTGTGTCCTGATACAGCCCAGTGTTCAAGGATTGCAAAAAGACCCAGGTAAGGAGCCCAAAGATATTTCTGGCTAAATAGTATTATTTGTTCAAAAAGTGTTTGTTTTACTGTGGACTCTCTGTGTTTTCAGGCAGCCTGGCCTCTTTTAAAGTGGTGTTTTTTTTTTATAGTTTTTGCCGTGACTGTGTGAATTCCCTTGCTAGTTTGTGGCACCCCCCACTCTACCCCCCATCCCTTTCCCCCCCGCTATTCTTAGTAAAAAGGCTACATACATCTTTCAGAGTGTGGTTTTAGGAGACTGTTTTAATCTGTTTGTGTGATTTAAATTGTGCTTAAAAACTGTCTGCCCCCCTGTATTTTTGCCTTAAAAAAAAGCCCGATTTTAGAGTGTGCGCCCAGCACTTTTGCAGTGTTTGTCTCTTAAACAATCTCCCCCTTACCTGGAAAGTAGACTCTGCTAGCTTGGAAGTGTGGATTCAGCCTGTCTGTATCCAAGGAGATACTGAATAGAGCAGCAGTTGCCTTTCCCCCTGCCCACAGGGACTGGAGTTTAGTTAACTTGCTCCTTATATAAGTTCCTTGTGGTTGTTGCATATGCTGTTGTGATAGGTTGTTGGGAGATGGTGTTTCATTGGTTGCTAGCTCCAGGGATGCAGTTATGATTGGTGGATAGGGCTAGGAATCTGATTGGCTGTTGGTTCTAGGGCTGTGATTGGTTGATAGGGCTGGGATTCTGATTGGCTATTGGTTCTAGGGATGTGATTGGTTGATAGGGCTAGGATTCTGATTGGTTGCTGGTTTTAGGGTTGGGGCTGTGATTGGTGGTCAGGAATAGGGCTGTGACTGGTGATTAGGGCTGGGTCTCCCATTAGTTGGCTAAATCAGGGTTTAAAATCGGATTGGCTAGGGTTAGGACCAGCTTCTTATTGGCCAGCAGGGCTATAAAAGGCCAGGATTCAGGGCGTCTCAGCCCGGGCGTCGAGGCAAAGGGTGGAGAGGACAAGGGCAGTTGTCTGTTTGGGCCTGTTCGGGACAGGTGGGGACTAGCGCCAGAAATGCTGCCCAATTCACATATGACCAGGAATAGTGTCAACCCCCACACATCCCTCAACATGGAAACACATTATATGCACAGATATCCAACTCATGCATCACAAATTGACCACAGACAGATTGCATTGCCCCACCAACCAACACAATACCCTACATACAACACATATACACATACCCCCCACAACTACTACAGTCAAACACCTTCATTCTCACAGCAAACACTACTCTGTCCCTTCCCACTAACACTCCCTGCCACCACCCACACAATACAAAACTACAACATACATTTCTCCCAGTTGCAGTTTTCCAGATACACACTCTCTGCTAATACTAACCAACAACACTATCCGCTGTTCGCTCCCCACAGACCACCTGACATCATAACAATGCCCAAACCCTGCATTCAAAAACATCATCTGCAAACACTCTTCCCCTCTCCTCACCAATTACACACAACCATGCAATCCCCACATTTTACTCCACCACACATATTACCTCTTCCGGTCATCTCAACTAATACTTACTTCCCTGACACACACCCATCACCTCTTACACACCTCATACATTCATCTCCAAAACACAGCAACACCCCATCTAACACTCAAATGCCACTTAGCAGCACTAACTCACCAAAAACAACTACACCAATATCCCCTCTCATTATTCCACAAAAACAATACCGACCACAAACATCAACACATCAAAGCAACACAAACTTACATTACACTCATCGTCATACCCACTCCCACACCCAGGACTACACAAACAATACAAGTTCCATCCTATCTCCACCCCTACCCCCCCACTCTTCACAAACACCTACCACAAGCACCCCATCCCAGCAACATTTATTCACTCGCCTCTCCTCCATTGCACAATTTAGAGCCTTACATCATGATCCACATGCTCCTCCACCACCCCTAACCCATACTCCATCCACACTAAACAAACGCAAACAAAATAAAAAACATGCCACTCATAGCAACCTCGCATCCCCTTGTCTGTTACATAATAAAACTACACTACATTCCTCATGGCTCTCTCAGCCACCAAGTCCACCACCCACACACACAGACCCAACAAAATGCCTCCTTAACCTGCTGGAAGAGGAACACTATATTGAAAAGCAAGACTATTGTGAGCCTCAAACAGTTGTCACAACTAGCAACACTCCTGCTTCAAGCTCACATTACACTACTTACCCTTCTACTAAACAAAACAACACTACCACTAACACACCTTATCTAAACTGCCAGCTCATAAATGCTCGATCACTCTCAAAAAACAAGCACCACATCTACGACCTGCTCACAGACACACAACCTGACTTACTATTCATTACGGAATCCTGGTTGGGAGATGACATGGCACCAGTGTTGCACGAAGCCCTTCCTCCTGGCTATCAAACCATCACACAAAACCGTATAGGCAAGAGAGGAGGTGGACTAGCTATTATATTCAAACAGGCAATAAACCTCAGTAAAACAGACAACATCTCCATATAAGGTTGTGAAGCCCTCCTTACCAGATGCCACCCTACTCCAACTTCCTCCTGTAACTTTCTCCTCCTTTACAGGCCTCCACCTAACAACTCCACTTTCCCAGATGCTTTTCTTGACACAGTCTCAAACCTTATTACACTATACTCCAATCTATGCATTCTTGGGGATCTAAACATTTGGTTTGACAAACCCAATATGCCCCATCCAAAAGCTATCACCACTGGCCTACTCGCATTGAACCTACATCAGATTGTACACAATCCCACACACATCGCTGGTCACATCCTAGATGTCATTTTTGCTAAGCCTGAACTCATTACTATTCATAGCATCACACCAACTACTTGGTCAGACCACCATCTGATAACTTTCCGACAGACAACTCCACAAATCAACACACCCCACAACCACTTACATACATACACCTATCGACCATGGAGCAAACTCAATTTGGATCACTTAGAAACACAACTAACAGCAAACACAGATCTAGATACAATTAATTCTGTACCAAAACTTTATGAGTGGCTACAGGAAGCTTTTGATGTCCTAATACCACTCAGAAAAACTAAACACGACAAAAGAAAACCAACACCTTGGAGAAACACAGAACTTAAAAAGATAAAGCAACAAATCAGAAAGTTACAGCGGACCTGGCTCAAAACAAACAACAGTCAAAACAAACTGCAGCTACACAAACTTAACAGGATATACAAATCATCAATCAAAAAAGCTAAAAAAAGATACTACTCAGACAGAATTCTAAATGCTCAATCTACAACCAAGGAATTTTATGAAATTCTCAATGAATTTCGAAAACCTACATGAATGGAAGGAAGTCATCCCACCACTCAAGATTTCACAAACAAATTGGCAACTCACTACACAACCAAGGCAGACACATTCGACTCCTATTTAAAACAGAAGAAAACCATCAGCACCAACCCCTTTACTAAAATACCCTTTAAGAATAAACCATCCCAACCTCTACAATCCTTCAAACAAATATCCCAGGATGAATTTATGGATTTGGTCAAAGCAAGCAGACCTTCTGGTTGCCCTTCTGACCCTTGCCCACCACAAATCTTCAAGAACATCCTGCTATCTACTTCTGCTGCCACACCTGTAAGAAGAATCATCAACAACTCTTTAACTTCAGGAACTTTTCCTGCAGACCTGAAAAAGGCATACATACGACCATTATTAAAGAAAACAAACCTAGACCCGCGAGACCCCAACAACTACAGACCAATCACAAATGGACCTTTCCTGGGCAAATTGATAGAAAGAGCAGCATTCGCCCAGATGTCACAATTCATTGAAGACAATTCTATACTTTCAGACTTCCAAACTGAATTTCGCCCAGGAAGAAGCACTGAATCGGCACTCATGGCAATCTGGGACGATCTTAAAAACACAGTCGACTGAAATGTAGTTGCTGCACTACTTCTCTTGGACCTCTCAGCTGCCTTTGATACGGTTGACCATGACACCCTAACTCAAAGACTCCACGAAGCTGGCATACAAGGGATTGCTCTCGACTGGATTACTTCCTATCTCCAAAAAAGAGCGAATATCATCCACTTGCCCCCCTTCTCGTCCAAACCCTACCTCACAAAAGCAGGGGTCCCCCAAGGGTCAATCATCTCACCTTTGCTTTTCAACATCTACATGATATCTTTACCAGAACTGATCAATGATTTCCATCTCACATGCTACAACTATGCAGATGACACACAAATACTACTTAAATTAGAAGACCCCAAAAACATTGAAAACTCAGAAATCTTCCGTTGTCTCAGAGCCGTTGATCAGTGGATGACCTGGAGTCATCTCAAACTAATTACCTCCAAAACAGAAATACTCATATGTGGTGACTGGAAAAATGATGACCCTCTGTGTGTCTGGCCTGACGATCTCGGACCACCTCCTCAATTATCCAAGGAAGTTAAAAACCTAGGAATCACCATGGATTCCAAGCTAACTATGAATGCCCAAGTAGACAAATTAGCATGCACAAGCTTCATCACCTTAAAGACTTTACAACGCATCTTCCCCCACCTCGGATTTCCACACAAGGTGCAAGCTACTATCTCACTTGTACTATCCAAACTGGATTATGCCAATAGCCTCTACCATGGATCATCTCTATCTGTTATGAAAAAAGTACAACGTATCCAGAATTCCGCAGCCAGGCTACTACTACATATAAAGCTGCAAGCCCACATCTCCCCTGCCTTGAGAGTACTACACAGGTTACCCGTTGCCAGAAGATGCACTTTCAAGCTGCTTTGTATCACCCACAAAGCTGTACATGGAACAGGACCGCTTTTTATCAGAAAGAAAATTACCAAATACATCCAACAAAGAACCCTCCGTTCAAGACTGGCACACCACCTTAGAACACCACCATACAAGAAAAAGACTGTAGGTGGTACATCCTTCTCCGTCCAAGCAGCCAAACTATGGAATTCATTACTCCCAACTATAAGAGCCACAGATAACTTTCTTGTCTTCAGAAAACTACTCAAGAGTTGGCTCTTTCCTTCATAACCACCTTTTTCAAACAACTATGAACTGCATATGCCTATGTGGATAAATATTTTTTTCAGATTATATGTATATTTCTATTTTATTTATAGTTTCTTTGGAAAATATGTATTGCTACTGTCATAACAATAAAATACACACACACTCTTTAAACCTGACTGACTAAGTATTTTTTACCCATGATTCTAATTATGTATTGTATGTGCATATGTGTGTGTATTCATGTCTGTGTGTGTGTATATATATATATATACAGGGAGTGCAGAATTATTAGGCAAATTAGTATTTTGACCACATCATCCTCTTTATGCATGTTGTCTCACTCCAAGCTGTATAGGCTCGAAAGCCTACTACCAATTAAGCATATTAGGTGATGTGCATCTCTGTAATGAGAAGGGGTGTGGTCTAATGACATCAACACCCTATATCAGGTGTGCATAATTATTAGGCAACTTCCTTTCCTTTGGCAAAATGGGTCAAAAGAAGGACTTGACAGGCTCAGAAAAGTCAAAAATAGTGAGATATCTTGCAGAGGGATGCAGCACTCTTAAAATTGCAAAGCTTCTGAAGCGTGATCATCGAACAATCAAGCGTTTCATTCAAAATAGTCAACAGGGTCGCAAGAAGCGTGTGGAAAAACCAAGGCGCAAAATAACTGCCCATGAACTGAGAAAAGTCAAGCGTGCAGCTGCCACGATGCCACTTGCCACCAGTTTGGCCATATTTCAGAGCTGCAACATCACTGGAGTGCCCAAAAGCACAAGGTGTGCAATACTCAGAGACATGGCCAAGGTAAGAAAGGCTGAAAGACGACCACCACTGAACAAGACACACAAGCTGAAACGTCAAGACTGGGCCAAGAAATATCTCAAGACTGATTTTTCTAAGGTTTTATGGACTGATGAAATGAGAGTGACTCTTGATGGGCCAGATGGATGGGCCCGTGGCTGGATTGGTAAAGGGCAGAGAGCTCCAGTCCGACTCAGACGCCAGCAAGGTGGAGGTGGAGTACTGGTTTGGGCTGGTATCATCAAAGATGAGCTTGTGGGGCCTTTTCGGGTTGAGGATGGAGTCAAGCTCAACTCCCAGTCCTACTGCCAGTTCCTGGAAGACACCTTCTTCAAGCAGTGGTACAGGAAGAGGTCTGCATCCTTCAAGAAAAACATGATTTTCATGCAGGACAATGCTCCATCACACGCGTCCAAGTACTCCACAGCGTGGCTGGCAAGAAAGGGTATAAAAGAAGGAAATCTAATGACATGGCCTCCTTGTTCACCTGATCTGAACCCCATTGAGAACCTGTGGTCCATCATCAAATGTGAGATGTACAAGGAGGGAAAACAGTACACCTCTCTGAACAGTGTCTGGGAGGCTGTGGTTGCTGCTGCACGCAATGTTGATGGTGAACAGATCAAAACACTGACAGAATCCATGGATGGCAGGCTTTTGAGTGTCCTTGCAAAGAAAGGTGGCTATATTGGTCACTGATTTGTTTTTGTTTTATTTTTGAATGTCAGAAATGTATATTTGTGAATGTTGAGATGTTATATTGGTTTCACTGGTAATAATAAATAATTGAAATGGGTATATATTTGTTTTTTGTTAAGTTGCCTAATAATTATGCACACCTGATATAGGGTGTTGATGTCATTAGACCACACCCCTTCTCATTACAGAGATGCACATCACCTAATATGCTTAATTGGTAGTAGGCTTTCGAGCCTATACAGCTTGGAGTAAGACAACATGCATAAAGAGGATGATGTGGTCAAAATACTAATTTGCCTAATAATTCTGCACTCCCTGTATATGTGTGTATGTATGTGTATATGTTGTTTCTGTGCTTGGCATGTTCGTGGATCATTGCATGGCTCCTGGTTTTTGGGTTGTTATACTAGATATCTATGAACTCCTGCTCTCATCTTATCACACTTATCTACTCATCACTCTTATGTCATGTCTCTATCAAACTATCCTCCATTCTCACTCTGACTCCTCCCAAATCGCTTCTACCACTTTCATCTCCTAAAATATCTTTGCCTAAGCTCTTCCCTCCACCTCCACATCTAACTCACCAAACCTCACTCTACCTCTGTGACCTCCCACACAACCGTACTAAATTCTCCTGCATTCATCTCACCCTGCTACTATGCTCTCCCTAACCCTTCCACATACTCTTCCCCCTCCTCCCCCCTTTATTCATCCCAAGCCTTTGGGTTGAGTAAATGAAGGAAATACTCCCAATTAACACTTCTGGATTTCTTTCCTCCTCCACCCCTCCATTACTCCAGTCAATCTAACTAACAAACTCTCATATCCGCGGCTCAAATTAACTCATAATAATACTAAAACTGTACTCATTATTAAACAATACTAATCCATCACTAATTCTTGTTGGGTTCCGGAGTAGCGTGCTACTCATCGAAAAGCGCTTCGACGCCTCGTCAAGGGTAGTAAGCGCTATATAAATACGATTACAATACAATACATGCAGAGGACGGATGGAAGTGACATGACTCTGCTGGCGTTAGTCGTCATACTGTTAGGCCATCTGTACTGCCATGCAATTCCTCATTGGTTAACATTGGTATCTATGGGGAACAGGGGCCAATCATTATCACAGCTGGTTTGATGTTGCAAACCGCTGTGGTCATCACTGCCATTTTGATTTCCCCTTGCTACTTGACTCCTGCATCTCAACACAACCTCGACTCCACTGCGTGTGCTGCTGTGTCCCTCATCTGGTTGCGAAGATGGCAGGTGCAACAGGGAATAGGGCCCTGGCCTTCACCCAGGAGGAGCTGACCAAGCTTGTGGATGGGGTCCTACCCCTGTATGCAGAGTTGTATGGGCGACCAGAGGAGCAGGTGAATGGATTACCAGTGTCCTAGCAGTGAGTGTGATTACACATGTGTGTGTATGTTGGATGACTAAGTGTAAAGGAGTAGTGGAATAGGCCATAAATGTGAACCTGTAGGAGATGATGGAATGTATGGTGGACTACTGTCAGTAAGATTGTACCCTATGTCAGCATGCGTGTGCTAAGTCTACATAAATGTGTCTTCCTATGTGTTTCCCATGCAGGTCAGCGCCCATCAGAAGAAGGGGTTATGGCAAGTCATCGCCAGGGTAGCGGGCAGAGCAAACACTGCAGGAAAAGGTGGGAGAACCTGAGACGCTGGGCCTGGAAGACCGCAGAAGAACTGCTGAGGACATCCTCCCAACGAGGCAGGGGTGAAGGTTGGACCCTGACCTCCCTAATGGCCTACATTCTGGCATTGGCCAACCCAGTGCTGGATGGACACTTGAAGGCACCACAGCAGCCACAAGGGGGTGAGTACTCATACTTTCCTTCATGTTCAATGTAGTGGGGGATGGTAGATAATGTGGAGAAAGGATGCTGTTACAGTGACTCATAGATGTCAGGGTATGCAGGTGTTCAGCTTCTTGTCTGGGTTTCGTTACTTTGCTGTGTAGGTGGCATGTGTACCCCGGTAAGGAGGGAATTGGATAGAACAGTCAGTCAGGTAGTGTTCGTGTTGTCTTGCAAAGTGACATAGTGGTACTCAAGACTTCTGAGCATTGAAAGGATTCCTCAGTTCGATATGCAGGACATGAACAGTAAATCTGTAGGGCACCACTGTCAGTGTACTGAACTCCAAAGAGGCAAGTGTAATCCCTATCAATGGCTCATTCCTGTAGTGCAAAGGTGGTGGTCAGGTGAGATCTTAGAATGAAGTGTACTGCATGTGTGCCTTCCTGCAAAATAGGTGAGTAACTCACACCTTGCATAACTTTCTTTGTCTCCTCCCTCTCTGTTTTCTTGTGTCCTTATGTGCATCAGCATCATCAGGAGAAGGAGCAAAAGCACTGGCGAGTGGGGATGCTGCAGCCCACAGGACCCAGGAGGCACAGTCCACCGACACTGAGGGAACCAGTGGGTTGGAGGACGAGGGGAGCACCACTGCTACATCAGCCTCTGATTCCTCTTCCAATGACAGCTCTTTGGTGATGGGATCACCCCAACATCTTGGTCCGCCCCCTCATTAGCACCACCCTCCCAGTAGCTCCCCACAGAGTTGCCCGTGCCCTCCCACTCAGGAGGGTGGGCATCTCCTTTGTCGCAGACACCTCTGTTCCTGCCCCAGGAGGCTATTGACCTCCTGAGAACCATCTCTGTGGGACAGACAACCATCGTGAATGCCATCCAGGGGCAGGCATCCCAGATGTGGCAAACCAATGCCTACCTGGACGGCATTCACAGTGCTTTGTCTGGCCTCCAGAGATTATTCCAGGCTTTGGCCTCCCCTTTGATGGCAGCCAGTGTCCCTAGTACTTCAGTCCCCCCTCAAACCACCTGTGACCATCCAGCACCCCTCTCCCCTGACGCATCCCTAGCACACAAGCCAAACAGCATGCACACAGCACAACACACAAGGCACACAAGGACACGCACAGGCACCACAAATCACACCACAGCCATGCACACACTCAACAGATAGATGCAAACATGACAACAGCCATGTCATCCACAGTCTCCCCCACCCTTACTGTGACCTCACCACACACACCCACAAGCAATGCATCTTCACTCCCAGATCCTGCCCCTATTGACACAATCACCACAACAGCAGTCACTCAGACATGCACCCACACCAGACCTGCATACACCACCACAACATCCATTCACATGACCTGCTTGTCCTCTCCCATCCTTTCTTCCCCACCTCCTCGCCAAAACCCATAAATGGCCCCACTAGGGCACACATTAATTCCCCACACACAAGCATACAAAGCACCCACCTGCATCCAGATCCAGCACACATACACATCCTATGACCACTCCATACACCTCCACTGTCACACCTGTTTCCACAGCCCCTCCACATGGTCCTAGAAAACTTTTAGTTTCCCGCATTGACCTGTTCAAAATTCCTGGCCCACCCCATCTTGTCCCTACCCGTTCCCTTGGGGTCCCCAAACCCAGTCCCTCCACTTCACAATCATCCCAAGACTTTCCTTCTAGTTCCCTTGTCCCTTCCACCACCAAGAAAAAACTTGTTAAGAGGTCTGATCCTGCTACCACCCACTGGTCTAAATCCACTCCCCCCTCCATCTGAAGCTAAGGCCAAGCTCCCACCCCATCCCAAGCCAAAGACCAAGACCCCCATTCCCATCCTGAGTGCCTACCACCACCCCCTCCCCTGCACCCTGAGGTGCCTGCCCCATTGATGCCTCTTCCCTGTGGAGAACATGGTTGTGTTAGGAGTCAATTTGGGACTTTGTTGACACTATTGTGCCACATGGAGATGGTCCTTTGGACTGCCCAATGGGCATCTTTGTACACAGTTTAATTTTACCCTTTTGTTATTTAGTTTAATATATCTGGCCAACCTGACAAGTTGGTGCAATTTTATTCAGTTGTCCTGCTTTTGACTATGGCTGCCTCGTGTACACAAGTATGTGGATCATTTTCCTCATCTGCACGTGTGTACTGTAATTGTGTGGCAACATCGCTTCTGGTCCTAGCTTAGCCTCTGTCTGTATTTGCGTGTGAAATGGTGTATGTGTTGTGGTGAGTTTGTGAGTTGGTGTGGATAGTGCATGAGTGATTGAATGTGATGTGTGGTTAGTTGGTATGCATGGCGTGGGTAGGATGAGTGGTTTGGACAATGGCATTATGGTATGGTACCAGTGTATGTATGGATGGCACTTGTGGTATGGTACCAGTGTATGTATGGATGGCACTTGTGGTTGTGTGCCATATGTGTATCTGGCATGCCTGTTTGCTACCTGATGTCTGTGTTGGCTGTGGTTTTGTGATCAATTTTTTGTGTGGCTGGGTATGAGTGTTGTGGAGTGTTTTCGTATAGTATTGTTTTGTGTGTGAGTTACGTGTGTTGGGTGTGGTGTGTATTCTGGTTGTGCATGAGTGTAGTGTGAGTGCGCGTGTGTGTATGTGTATTTGTGTATATATGGGTAGGGGTGTTGCTGTGCCTGTGTTTGTGTGTGGGTGTGGCAGTTGGTGTCGGGTGTGTGTGTGGCATGTGGGTGTGTAATTGTCCCCTTCCCTCCCTTGCATGGTAGGCGGGGTACTCACCATTGTCGTCTTCATCGGCACTGCATGTCCTGAAGATGGATTGGAAGTACAAGCACTGGGATGTTCTCCAGTTTACGCTCCATGTCGTCTGCACCCTCTTCTGTGTCTGTGAGTGTTTCCTTATATACTGTTCCTTTCTGCCAGGCTTTGGGTGGTGTTCAGCCCACCCCGGAAATCGTGGCGTTGTGCTGCGTGCACAATGCTAATGTTTCGCAAATACAATGTTTCTGTTAAAAGAAACACTTCTTGGACAGGTTATGCACCATCAAAATGCAAGAAAATCTAAAAAATAGTCATTTTTCTTTTTTATAAACATAAGGAAATCGCTGTATTGAAACTGACCTTTCTAACTCTCATAGTAAAATAGTTCAGGAGAAATATATCTTTGCAGAGTATCTACCACTGCACAGCACTGTGCAGGTGGAATGGTTTGCTCCCTTTTGATCTAGAAACAGTGGTGTAACAACACTTGAGGGGGTCCCTTGCAAAATACAAGTAGATGGCACTCCACACAGGTACAGGTTTAACACTGTTGGCACCTGTTGTGACAGTCTTCTTTGGTGCACCTCCAATTACCTCCTTCTCCATAAATTCCCTCACTACCACTCTCCAACAGTGCCCTTAACCTCTCCATAGTCCCTCTCTGACATACATTTCTTTTTCTCTCTTGAAGCACTACTTATAGTTCACTCACAGTTTTGTGATCTGCATGATACACGTTTTTTGCAGCAGGCACATTATCCCCCTGTGCTACTTTATGATGAGTAAAAACTGCCACTAAGCAAAATTTGGATCCCTCACCAGCAGTAACATTAATCACCAGAGTTGTCATGACATTTTTATTGCTGCCTGAAAACTGCTGGATGCACAAGCAAGTTCAGTGCTTCTAAACCCAGCACCCTCACCAAACTTAGTGCACCGGTAGCAACACCCTTAACATTTTGTTTCAACCTGCAAATTATTCTGCAACAAATGGAAAATGAGACCGGTGTTGCCGGTTAAGCAGCATGCAGAAAAATTAGCAGCAACACAATCACGTTTTTCTAGTGCCCGCTGACATCCATTTAACTTTTGATTTGAATTATGCAAATTAGTTCTTCTTTTTTGTTTGCTTGCCATCCTCAGTTTATTTGTTTCTCTTTAAGTTTGTTTCTCTTCATGTCACTTAGAGACTCAGGGGTTTAAAAAATGTATTTAGAATTGTTCTACATTAAATGTGTCCCATTGAATTACCCCAGTCCTTCTAATCCGGTGTCCTTAGTCCTGAAAGCCTGAGGGATGTCTTCCCAAAAACTTTGGGGCATATTTATACTCTGTTTGCGCCGAATGTGCGTCAAAACTTTTGACGCGCATGCGGCACAAACCGTGCACCATATTTAAACTTTGATGCCCAAGCCCACGGACGTCAAAATTCCTCTGTGTGCGTCGTTTTTTGGATGCAGGAAACTGCCTCGTGTTAATGACATGCAAGGTAGGAGTTCCCGCTACAAAAAATGACTTTAAGGCCTATGCGCCTTATTTATACTCCAGCGTCATTTTGACGCACAGGAGGGGTCGGGACTTAAAAAATGGCGCACAGCCTGATTTGCGCAGTTTTTTAACACCTGGGTCAGGGCAGGCGTTAAGGGACCTGTGGGCTCACTTCCACGGTCTCTGACCATGAAAGGAGTCCAGAGGTCCCTTTCCCTGCCCCCGGGGACACCCCCTGCCACCCTCGGCCGCCCCTGGAGGACACCCATGGATGGGCGGACCCATCCCAGGTAAGTACAGGTAAGTTGAGGTAAGTATTTTTATTATTTTTTTAAAGTGGCATGGGGGGCCTAATATGGGTCCCCCTACATGCCACTGTGCCCAATGACCATGCCTAGGGGACAGAATTTCCCTGGGCATGGCCATTGGGCATGGGGGCATGACTCCTCTTTGCTAAGACAGGAGCCATTTCAATGGGGGTTGTGCATCACAAAATGGCGCAAGTCCGGTTTGAGGCATGATTTTTGTCTCAAACCTGACTTGCACTATTTTTTGACGCACAACCCCCATTTTTCCCTACGCCGGAGCTGCCTGGTTTGAGTCACACATTCGCTCTCACTTTAACACCCTCTCAATCAGAAGCAAACACACAATATACATTTTAAAGCATTTTTTACTTACCTCAGCTGCCAGGGAGCATCATATTCCAGCCAATTGTAAAGATGCTATATTCTACTAATAGTGAATAATAGAATATTATTCATTATTAGTGTAATAAAGAAGTGATAGAAAACAAGAAAAGTGAAGCCCCAAACAACGTCCATAATGATGAGCTGTCCTTGCATTCCTGGCACTCACCTTGCCAACTCTGAGAACAGGGGTTGCAAAGGCAGTGCTAAGAGTGCTAAAGGGGAAGCCAGGGGTAGAAGCTGCCATCCAATGCAACCCCTCTACAGCACATTTACATTTCAATGTATTTTCTTTGAAAAGTTTACAATAGTTCTCTTATTTGTCAACTACAGTTTATGTTTTTCCTCGTGTACCATTTGGTATCTGCTCAAGAAGGTAGTAAGGAACTCTGTTTTTTTTTAAAGTGGCTCTGTAAAAAGCTGAATTAAAAATATACCATTATAAGGCTCCCTTTACACCATAATCTAACACAAACTGCAAATAACATAAAAATTAAGCTAGACAACTAGTAAGGAATCACAAAGAGAGAATATAGGGGGTTATTCTAACTTTGGAGGAGGTGTTAATCCGTCCCAAAAGTGACGGAAAAGTGACGGATTTACCACCAGCCGTATTACGAGTCCATTATATCCTATGGAACTCGTAATACGGCTGGTGGTATATCCGTCACTTTACCGTCACTTTTGGGACGGATTAACACTCCTCCAAAGTTAGAATAACCCCCATAGCCTTACTAGTCATTCCACCTGACCTAAGTCTGGACTTTAGCAATGATATGTACATTTTACTACTCGGAAAATCTAGATTGATCCGCCTTGGGCACTGACTGATATTCGACAAATTCAGAGTCCATTCCAAACCAAATCTGATAGGCAGAATATCAGAAGGATATATGCCTAAGAAGGTCACTGAAAGAAAATTATGCTTTTTGCGTGATTACCCCATATTGTGATGAATTTTATTGATGTTTTTTAGTCTGCACATTGGGGTACTGCTGTCCAGTGCTCTGTGCATGTACTCTCCCCCAGTACATATGTTGACGTTGGCTTATCCATGTTAGGGAGATTTAACTGATCTATAAGGCCATAGGATATGGTGCAGGAATTCACCAAGCGCATAAAAAGTTTTAAATGTCACCTGTGGACTTCAACACTTATTGTGTCACCCACAAGTGTGACAAAGGAATACATGGCTTCAGGCCTACCATTGTATCCTGACTGCTGCAGTGTGAAACCTGCAGTGCAACCTGTGAAAATACCCCTTTTTTGCAGGTTTAAATCCCCCTTTTAAGTATTAGTAAGTACCCTTAAGTAGGTCTACAATGTAATGTGCACGATTTTCAAATTTGGTACATGTAGAAAATGTATGTTACCATGTCCCTACAGCAATGGTCTTCAAACTGTGGGGCGCGCCCCCCAGGGGGGGCGCGGCATCATCCCTGGGGGGGTGCTCACCTCATAAGAAAACCTCACCTTTCATTGTGTACTTTCGAACGTCGAAAATACGTTTGTTTCCTTTCTCCCTCGTCTCCAATGGAGCTCTCTGATTGGTTGCACTGTCATAGCTTCCAATCATGAACCAGCATTATTGGCTGTGAGGTTGCACCAATGACAGCGAGAATGGCACGGCAGGAGAGGGAAATGCTGCAAATTCTACCTTTATAAAGTTACAGAATGGTCACTACTTTGCTTTTAGTGGCTCTTCTCCACTGCTGCCTTTTCTTTCCTGCTTGCTGCCTTTCCCCTCGTGGTTGCTGCCCTTGGCCTCTTGGTTCCTGCCAACGCTGTAGCTTCTGCCTTTCACTGCCTCGCTGGTTCGGAGATAGAGAAGATACAAATTAATTGCATGTAAGCCACACATCAGGTATTTCCCGGGAGGCTAGAAGGGTTGTGGAGGAGGCGGTTTTGTTAGGGTGGCTGGTTTGCATTTGGGGCCCAGGAGTCCTGCGTGTTTAGCAGGTAGGTAAAAAAGAATGTTCTCTTCCTAAATTTCCAGTAATGTCAATTTGGGACACATTTTATATGTGGAAACTATCCCTTGACAGTTTTAATGTTGTTTTGATTGAGCAGCGTGTAAGGGTTTTGTAGCAGTGCAGTAGTTTTAGAAGCACTGCAAGATTCCTTGTATCTTCAGCACTTTTTTGAGCAACAATAAAAGTGTTAAGTTAACTCCGGTGATTAATGTACCTGGTGGAAAGAGAAGGGAGTTTGGTCTAGCTGCAGTTTTAACTCATCTAAGGTAGCACAGAGGGTTAATATGCCTCCTGCAAAGAACGTGCACTATGCACATCAAATAACAATATTTTATGTGCATAGCTCACTGGGTTACTGCTTTTGACACAGAGATTTTTCTGTTACTGTGCAGTTCATAAGATACAATCGTATTCTAGCGCAGTGAGTTAGGAACTGCCATCAAAGAACTGCATGCAAACTACATGCTACAGGTTATAAAGTTATGTATTCTCCCAGTCTTTCATTATCTTGAGGTTGCTTAAAAAGAGGTTTGTCTGGTGGAAATAAATTATTTTTATTAAAGTAAACCACTGTGTTAGGTTCTGTATCATGAGTTGATGCTACTCCAAACCAAGCACTTTTCAAAAGTGCCTACCAGTATGGATGGCATGTGAATCCTACACTCTGTAGTCCCCTTTGCCTTATGTAACATTTTCTCTACACTGATTTACACATGTATGATGCATTGGTGCTGCATGTGTGTTTGAAACAAGCAAAACAGTGCTTTTTCCAACCTTTTCTATCAATGTCCTGACCCAATTTTAATTTTTTGCCAAGAGACTCTGACCCTCCTGTGGTCACCAAGCACTAAGACACGAACGAATGGAGAAAATAATATGGGATTAAACAGTGAAGAGAGGTTTAGGGCGCTCAGTGCACTGATCAGCCCTCTCTTCAGGTCGGGTGATTGCTCTGAAACCCGCGGCACACCCAGGCTACAGCAGGACCTGTTAGCCAGCATAGCCCATTCAGGTAATCCTTGTTATGCAGTACTCAGAGAGCCATCTTAAGATAGCAGTTCTGGCTGTGTCTTACATGGCATGGGGCCTTCCAGCTGCAACTCACTCAAAGTCCAGACTGCACTGGCCGTGGAATGATGAAAAATTAAATGAAAAAATCTATTGTCAGAAGTGATATAGACATTGCAAAAGCACACATTTCTTAAAATGCTACATTAAATTAGTTCCAAACCGATATTTTCTGAAGCATTAACACAAAGTTCACAGAGGCACCAAAATACTGGTAGTGCCTTGGGCTTTTTTTTTTCCGTCCGCATATAAGATTGGGAAGTGGTGAAGGGGAGTTAAAGACTGCCTTTTGCTGCTTCTACCTGATCATTCTTGGACTGTAGTTATGGAGAAGAATAATTGAAGCTGGTCTCTTTGAGCCATTCCCATGTCTAGCAGCTTCTCTTGAAGACACAAAATATGACATTTCACGAGTTGCTGAGTTAATTAAAAAAAAAAACAAATCACCTGACATCTCTCAGGGACAGTTTACAAAAGTGTTTTCCGGAGAACAATGACCACATGAATGATTGGGTCTTTCAGCCATTTATGGCGGAGGTGGGGACCCATCTCCCTATTCATCTGCAGGAAGAACTAATTGAGCTCCAGAGTGACTGTACACTGCAGATGCAACTCAGCAAACTGTCATTGGGGGAGTTTTGGCTGAAAATGCCTACAGAACACTCAGCTTTGACAGAAATTGCTGTCAAACCTCTCCTGCCTTTCAGCTCACTGTGTGTATGCAAGACTGGGTTCTCAGCTCTTGCGGTATTGAAAACAAAGTATAGTTTAAGACTAGAAGTGGAGCACAGCCTGAGGATGGCAGTAGCAAGGATAGAGCCACAGATTTACTGTCTCTGTGGAGATAAACAGGCACACTTGTCACATTAGTTTTGAAAGTGTTTTTATCTATATCAAATGAATTTACACGTTTTCTGTAGAAAATAAAGTCACAGTGTAAATTTGTGGGCAACGTTTTTGGGGAAACCTGATTTGAACTCTGTATTAAGTCTCTGTCATCTAACCACAGGCACTCACAAATCTTCAGTCTGCTAAACACTCTTATATTTAATATTTTTTGCCAAATATACCCAGATATGACCTAGGATATGCAGGTGGAGATAGCTGTCGATGATGCAGAGTACCAGCATACCAACATTTTCCTCTGGTAGTGGTGGGGGGCCCAACCCCCCCAAAAAAATTCTGGGGGGGCTTGGCCAAAAAAATTTTGAAGACCACTGCCCTACAGTGACAATCCCCTTAAGCTTTATTTTTCTATGGCAGGCCCAGTTACCCTAAGTAGAAAACCACAGGGCAGATTAAAATACCAATGCTGTATCTCCTGTATGGGATCAGCTATACAAATTATTAAACCAAAATGTTAATAGTTACAAAAAATCTAATACAACAATGAAGTTGGATTTTTCACAAATATTAAGCAAGAGTAACTTTTAGAATGTCACCCTTTAACTGCCTGACCTGTCATAAGGCTAATTAGCATTAGACCCTGCCAGCTTCCAGTGTGCGTGGAAGCCAAGGAATAGGCCTGAAAGATGTGTGAAACGTGTTCCTGGAGCAAACCAATTGGCTGACCTCAAAATGCAGAGAGGACTTCTCTGAACACCATAGAAAATTCAAAGTGGGGTTGTCGGTATGCCGAGACAGCAGCACAATCTAAATGTAATTGAGCTGGAAACCTTTGCCATCTTGGATTTGTCCCGATAACTGCATTTTGTGCCACTTTGCAGCAAGCAGGAACTAATGGAAAAGTAGGTAGGTCAGGGCCTGGAAACCCTTAGTCCATGGGTCAGAAAGGTCGTAAGAGTGACTAGGCTGGTGAACACTACAAATCTGGACCCTAACTTAGCCTTCCTCGGAACACTGCTGGCCATGAGAATCGATACCAGACAGACAGAGCCTGCTACAGTTGGAATTTATGACCTGTGAGGAGGTTGAACCCCATCTGCATTAGAAATTCAAAGACAGAAGAATCTCCAAGGATCATAAGGCTGATCCCCTGGGTGACTCTAGGATCATAGAAAAGCTGAAGAGGACATCCCATTAAAAAATCCCAGCTGACCAGTGGCAACTGGGCCTGCACTAGACTTTGCAGTTGCCCTCTTCCTGACATCTTGAGAGACTCTATGTGCTCCCTAAGCTCCTGGGGACCTTGGAGATGTAACCCTGTGGTTGTTGTTGGGTGCTAAAATCAGTTTGGGAACTTTTACTAAACATTTGATCAAGCCATTCAAGGGGAATAACTGTAAAAAGCATTACACCTGTAGTTTCAGGCATCAGACTGAACTTTAGGTTTGTTCCACACGAAAAAGGGTTTTTCATCAGAAAAACAACAGAGTCCCTTTTTAGACTGGAATTTAGAAAGTTTTTCAAACTTCCCTATTACCACGGCTTAGCAGGGAAAATGTACTTGTTATTTTTAACCCACACTCCAATGCTGTCAGCCTCAAACTGTGACTATGCCCAGTCTACTGCAACCATTGTTTACCACTGGTGCTTTTTACTTCTGTGCGTTATTTTCACTCATATATCTGCTTCCCATTATTGGATGTTTGTTCTTTATATTTTACTCTAGTATGATAAATTAGAGTGGAATTTTTTTGTGTTGTGTTTTTAACTTGTTAACTACTTTGGGATGTCTATATGCTTTTTACATATTACTAATGTTAAGCCTGTGTGCTCTTTGCCATAACTATTGGAGGCGTGCTCAAGTTTAAATTACTGAAACCTTTGACTGGAACAGACATGTTTGTGACATTATTACTTGACAGTGGACTACCATCCTCCCCACTTCACTTTCTTGCAGTCACCCAGCGAAGTTCACCAAAGAGAGTCAATGTTCAAATTGATCCAAGAAGTCAAAGTATTGTTTCCTGTGGGCATAATAATAACTATGTTCCACTTCTACATCACTAAAAAAAGGCAGCACAGAGCGAGGAGTGAGGGATTCCATGAAGGCCAGGTATGCATTACTCAATAAGGTTTTGAGGTCACAACATTCATACAATAATAGGGGACGTTGATACCAAAATAGGGAGAAGGTATTGAGTGAAAGAAAGTAGGACAGTATGAAATATTAACTCCTTTCCACAACCAAAATCTAAATGTACAGAAAAGAGGGAAAGCTCAGATGACATTTAGGGCAGGAAACACACTTTTTCTAAACGCAGTCCCAGTACCACCGACCACAATAGCAATGTAGCGCACAGGTAAAATGAACTTATTGATTGATGTTATTTTAATTCCCTCAGTCAACTGGAACATGCTAGAAGAGAAAGTGTGCTGTGAAGACCAAAAAATAATCACAGGCTTTTGGTAGTCTCTTTCAAAGGTGAGAAATTGGAATTATACTCTCATTCTGCTCAAAATGAGCAAGAGCTTTTGATCCATAAAGGAAAATACATATGATTGCATAATGTTTAGCAAGTAGACATCACCTTTTTGTTGTGGTAGAAGAGGCTCAAGCCCTAAAAATAAAATCAGTAGAAGAGATCACTACTTTCAGGGGGGGGGGGGAGGGCCTTAAAATAAATACTTACTGGTAAATAGTCAGAAGGGAGACAATGCAGACACGAAGTTACATATAATATTGGCTTTCTAACAACTGATCACAGGACTAACTCATTAAAAAGGGCATTAAGTTCAATGCCAAATCTGAGTTTCTCAAATAGATTGGGAATCCATTGAAATGAAAAATTCCCACCTGAGAGACCCTTAAATCATGTATCTTAAATGTGGTGTGAAAAATGGAAAGGTGTATTTAAAAGGTAGCATTTTTTAAACAATTTTAGAAAGACTTCAATCACGTGGAGGTTGTGAATGGCACAAAAAGGTTATCTGGATTTTGGTAGCCAATGGAAGCATCTCGTATTCTACAAATATCAATTAAAAGATTAACAATGAGACTTAAATACCATTTGACCAAGAGACATATTTTTATACTCTGTGAAAACAGACTAAACCCTCATCCAAAACATAGATTTCTGCAGGAAGGTCCTGGAAGTTGCTAAGAAATGAGACCATGAAGATCATTATCCTGATGAGAAGCAGAGGCCCTGAAACAGACAATCAAAGAAATAGCGGAGATCACAAAACCTGCTTCTTAACAAGGAATTTAAACAACACTGCGATTAAAGGATTTCCTTCATGGAACCACTCTTTATAACAGTGGCCCCCAAATGAGTTCTACCTATTTCACAGATAGATACCATGGTGTTTCCCCTCTGTGGGAAAGGTGTGATAAACAATATAGTGATTTACAGAACATTTCACCTTTAGATGCTGAATCCACAAGGGCAGATTCATAAAGTCATTCAAGAGTGTGACTTAGTATTACTGCAGAACTCTTTTATATACTTTTATATGCCTTTATGACTAATCCACAAAACATCCAAATCTGAATTTCTAATAAGATGGGGATATTCATGGAATTGCCATATACATTTTCAAGAAATAGAAAAAGCTATCCCTTCATTTTTCATTTTAGATTTACACATAGGGTTTTGAACAGTATATGGCTGCTTCATGAAGGCATACAAGAGCACTTAAAAGAGAACACTTGTACAACTACTTTCCAACCTCTTCCACCCACGCATTCAGTTACACATACTAACACGCATTCAGGCACGCATACACACAGAAATCCAAACATGCATCCTCGCACGCATACACACTGACATGCTGATACACACTCATTCAACATTTATGCACGTATTCACTCATGCATACAACCATGCATACACCACAACACTCACAGTCGCATTAACACATGCACACACACATGCATACACACATGCAGACCGCACACACTTAGACATGCACACACAACACCCACCACCCTCCCAACCCGCTTCACTGTCGGATGCCTGACTTACCTTGTCCGGCGAGGAGGTCATCTAACAGGGAAAGGGAAGGGGTGCTTCCACTGCTGGCAGCACCCCACTAGTACCCCACCAGCAGGACACAACCAGGCCGTATTAATGTTCTTAATGCGGCTGGCGGCATCCTTGTGGTGGGGGTGCAGGTGGTAGCAACGCCAGAACTCCACCACTGGTCAGTATGGCTGCTGCCGGATAGCCAACCAAAATGTGTCGGAAATCCAGCAGTACCCATTATATGGCAGGCGGAAGACCGCCAGCACTAGTGGTCTTCTGGCACCCGCGGCTATGGTGGTCTTGCTCAGAGACCGCCAAAGTCATTAGAAGGGCCTTAATGAGATATGCCATCACAGAGACAGTTCGCCCTATTAGAGCTAAAAGTGTTATCTGAGGGCAGCTGTGAACTCGCAGCTGCTGTGAGGGCAGCACATTAGTGAAAGGTAGAGTGACTGTTTGTAGCAGCTGCTTCATTTTCAACAGTGCAGACGGCAGCTGGTCTGCCCTTCAGAAGAGAGACAGAAATCCCCCTTCAGAATGGGGCAGTGAGTAATTGCACTTACATACCGGAGTATGCTGGTGAGTGTCCTTTGGACCCCCTTCAGAGGACACCCTCGCGGAGTGCACTGCATGTGCATCACATCTTTGTGCTACACAGTCAGTGCCCCTTATGACACCCTTTTGTCTCTGAGGCAACATCCATAATATGGCATGGGCGCATAGGCAAAGTGTATCTCTCTTTTGCATGGGACAACGCTGACATGAAATGAGGGCACAGCCCCTCAAGTTAGAGTTGCCAGTATATATATTACTGAGGAAGCATCACAAGCATCTGATGCTCCTTCTATACTACATAAAATGGGTGCACTTGGCTCCTCTTGGCAAAGGCATTAGGATTAAAAGCACTTTCTCAAATCTGGTTAATCATAAGGTGGATTTTTGACAGAAAGCTACTTAATGGAGGAAAGATGTGTGGCTTTGCTCTAGATGTCAGCGCTCCTAGATAGTACTTTAATGGAAACAATCAATGTGTAACTGTCCGCTTTCACATATTTTCAGTTCTCTTACACACTGATCTAACAGCTGTGAGTATGGGAACACCACGGTAAACCTGCCAAAGCTGCTCAATGACCTTCTCCCAACATCTGTGCTGACTTTCCAGGCCATAAGTTCAACTTTGTGACCTGCTTAACTTCGGGCATGCTTGCACACAAACAAACTATCTTGTGGAAGCAAACCATGGGCACATAAATGTGACAACTAAATGGGAGAACAGATTAAGTCAGTTCTACTGAGGTTGCCCTCATGAACTGTCTGATAGCCAAAAAAATGTCACACTTGGTAATGCACACACATGTAAGAGCACTCAGCAAATGCAGATACTGTAAGAGATACTTGTGTTAAAGACATTTAAAATTGTTGAAACAGCAGTTTGGTGGCACTTATTTATTTCTCAATTTTCACAGCATATTTCTGCATGCAACAATCCCTTGCTGCTGAGTAAACATGTATCATCTGGAGCATATGCAACTTTTAAAATATACAAGAGCATAGCTTCCAAGTTTCCCAGGTCCATGCATGATGTGCTGCTGTGATACAGGTTTTTGTCCTTTAAATTCTGGAACTTGTAATTCTGCTTTATAAACAAATAAACACAACTACAAGTCCCAGAATTTTAAAGTAAAAACCTGAACTGGATCAGCACATCATGCATGGACCTGGGAAAATTGGCAGGGCTACACACCCTGTTAGTATCAGATGTTCATACTCTTCACCCAAAATAGGTGCTTTTCAAGTGGTCCGAGGTCACCTTTGTGTGTGAATCCTTCAGCCAGAGCTAACATTCCAACTATCAACACTTGTAATTGTAATTGTATTCATATAGCGCTTACTACCCCCTGACCAGGCGTCAAAGTGCTTTTCGGCAAGTAGTACGCTACTCCGAAACCTAGGAGAAATTTGTGTTGTATTAGTATAGGGAAATATGAGTACAGGATTAGTATGAGTTGATTTGAGCGGAGGATGTGTGAGTTTGTTAGTTGGATTGACTAGAGTAATGGAGGTTTGGAGGAGGGAAGAATCCAGAATTGTTATTTAGGAGTTTATAGTAATAGGATGAGGTTAGGGGTGAGTAAAGGAGAGATGGGTGAGAGAAGAGTCTGTGAAAAAGGGTTAGGGAGATCATAGTAGCAGAAGGGATTTTTGACGAGTTAACAGTGAGATGAATGAGGGAGAATTGAATAGGGTTGTTTGGGAGATCATAGTAGTACTTTAATTGTTTGAATTCTGGACCATTGATGTTCCTGTGTCACAGCATCCCTTACAAAAAACAATGAAGAAAGCAGTGAAGCAGAATGATGAGAAAGTAACAGGCTTGTGTGGGGTATAAGGTAATCTTGGCCACAGATCACCTAAAAATCATTAGTTAGCAGAGGTGCCCAAATCCAAATGTCCACTGTAGCAAGATGAACATTTTGGAATAAGGGACCAATCTTAATGAGCAGTGCTGTGTGTCAAACTTCAATCGTTATTCAAAGAATCGAATGAGAATATGGCCTAGTGTGTGACAGTGACTATAAAAAGGAGACTTAAAATGGATTAAAACACAGTTTAGACATATTCTGATGTCAAACATTTTTTCATAGTACAATGTGCAGTGTGTACTCATAAAGGAGTATTTACACTCTTTTGTTACAAGGTCGCAAACATTTCAGAGCTATGCAAAGGGTGTTAAAAGCCAACAAATGGGTGTCAGTCGTGAACAAATCTCTTGCACCGTACTGGGCCCAGATGTGTTGTGGAGGAGCTCATTCATGTCCCTCCGATGGGCTTCCTGGAGCAATAGATTTCTAGCCTCTGACCATACTTGGAGTTCGCTCTTCCAGGCACTCTAGTTAGGTAGAATATTTTTCACTCTAGTTTGGCATTGACAGATGTTCTGGAATGTGCGATTGATGTTGTATTCCCTGGCAGCAAAATGGCAAGTTAGATCAGGCCTGTGCTTTTGCACAGTAAGGTTTTACACACCACTAAATGACATGACTGGGTGCCATAGAGGCTACCATGTCAGTTGCAGGTAAAAGCTCAAGGGTTCAAAAATTAGTGTCAGAGGAAGCGTTGCTATGATCAGCCATTTTGTCACTGTTTCATCAAGTCAAGTTTGGGTTGCTTAAGTGGCTTTTCTGTAGCCTTAGCACGTCTCATTGATTAAATACTTTAACTAAAACCTGGTTTGTTCCAATAGTAGAGTCTCCACGTTTCATAGCAGCATTAAACCTGCTGAACACCCACTAGCTTTTCAAGAATGCTTGACCTCAGAACATTCAAAATTTCACATATAGATTATACAGTGAAACCACGCCACACATGCAGTGTTAGATAAGAACCAGTTAACACAGGACATCTAAATGATTCTGACTGAGACAAATATAAATATAGGGAGGAAAGCACTTGAATGTAGAGGAGGAAAGTGAGGCAGATACCAAGGCCATTCAATCACCTAAAACAAAGAATATGACAATTGGAATACCTTGGAAAGAAACAGAGGAAAAGATTAAATTGGGCAGGTTACAATCAGGAAGAGTGTGGTCAATTTTAAATTATGTAAATGAACCAACATAAGTAACAAGATCTGAACTCAGGAAGCGAAAAAGCTGTAGTCATAAACTGGCCAGGTGAGTGGGCCAGTTTTTATTCAGTACATGCCCTCCTGTGGCAGTTCTAGGGCCTTAAGAGCCTAAACACTAGGGTATTAATTTTTAAGACCCTAGCAGAACACTGCGCCACTGGAGTATAATTTTTTTTGACACTCCGGTGATGCAGCCTACCAGCCCATATGTACAAGGCCATGGAGAGCCACCTTTTGTGGCTTTTCATGGCCTTGTAAACCTGGACTCCTTTCACGCATATCACTGCATGAAAGGGGCATTTCAAGGGTGTTGCTTGGCGTGTTACCACGCAACACCTATGAACCTGAAGGTATCTGGTGCATTAACAGATTTACATGTCTGATAATGCGTCACCTATGCCACCTCAGGGTTGGGGTACGAATGATGCAACAGGGAGAAATATCTTTAGTTCTCCCTGTTTTTCCACTTTCTATGTGTGCTGCATTTAGCAGCACACTTAGGAAGAGAAAAAACACCTTTTGTGATTGTTTTTGTGCAGGAAGGTGTCCCAACCCTTATGTATGATTTATCAAGTCAAGCAATACCACCTTGCATAGTTCTGAGTAGCTTGATAATTCCAGAATAGCACAACACAATGCAAATCACTGTGTTGCGTTACTCTGACCCAGGGAGACACACCGTGGGTTTTGTGTAGGTGTTCCCATGCAACACCCAGATTTTTATGTATTCCCAGATTTAGAATAAGTGGTAGACCTGGGAATGCACCTAAACTGCTTTGCTTCCCCAGGTGAGGACTAATGAGGAGAAATGTGTTTATTTCTCCTAGTTATTTCCTCTCTCTATGTGTGCTGTATTATACAAGGAGATGGAAGGAGGTGATGTGTAAAATATGAAGATAGAGGATTTGAGAAAGATGTGGAGAGAAAACGGTTGTATGTATGTTACAGACAAGAGATTGCAGAAGAAAGTGGTGTGAAGAGAGAATGTGAGAGTCTATGACACTCCATAGACCTCACTAATATTTAATGTAATCTCATTTTTTCAGAATGTAAACATTTTCAATTCTAATAATCCACACCATTCTCATTATTGTTACTCATTTATCTACTACTACTAATATGTATTGGCAAAGCCATCACGTCTGACTTGTTTTAGGTGAATGAGTTTGTGATATACAATGTTGCAGTAATAGAAAACTCAAAGAAGCACCCAAATATGGGTGAGGGGAATGCGGATTCTAGTTCACATGTTTTATCCCTACCTTAAAACAATGAATGCATTAACACATCAACAGACTAACAGAGAGGTGTTCATATATGTTTGTAATTAAACTCCATCTCATAATAATACTTGAAACCAAGAGTACTCACAAACATTTTCCCAGGTGACAAAAAGTATAATGTGTGGTGAAACAGAGGGCATCATTCATTCTGTCAGTGTAGTCTTAAGGGATGGCTGTCAGGTAGGGGACAAGGGGAGCACATGTTGAACATGTTGTGACTGTGAGTTCTGGAGTCGTTTTAAGGCTTCATGTCATACTGCTCTCCAAATTAAGCCTCAAATGTTTGGAAGAGACATAGCTAAAACAAAACTATTATGCTTCTATTGCTATCCATTTACAGCACCTTGGAGTAAGCCTTTCCTGCTTGTTAGTATTACCTTTGGTGAATCAAGTGTACAAAAGAAGTAATTTGATTATTGATTTGGAATAAATGATAATCATAAACCTCACAATCTTCTTGCGCCTTTTGTTTCTTGTCTGTAAACATTGCAACTGATCAGAAATTGTCTCAGTTTAATGATAAAAGTGCCATTAAAACTTCTTTAAGCAGACCCACCAACAAGATGTACTATTCACCGACGTGGGCAGACACAACCACTGAACTTCCACCATTAGAATTGGTATAGTGGGAGGGGTTTAGCCATCACAATAGGATAATTGATGTTTTCCTAGCTTTTCTACTTTGCCATAATTTGCTGATTGGGTACAAATTAAAAGTCTGAGCAGGTTCTACAACACAAGGCATTTATTTAGTGACAGTAGTCACTGAGTCTTACCATGTTAGCAATGAGCAAAATGAAAACTATGGTACCAAAAAGCATGTTATTATTTATCCCAGCCTTCTCCAATGACTTTTCAAACATATTTTACTGCTAATTTTTTCAGTGGTAGGAACAAATTTAATAAAATAAACACTGGTACCAGGTATAGAGGTGAGACCACCCAGTCTTAGTGTTTACTAAAAAATGCAGTATATTGAGAAAGTTATGAAAATTGAAACAAGAAGTACTGCACTGCGGTGTCGGACACCTGCGTAGTCCAATTATTTTATAGTAGTCAGATCATATCCTCCCTATATCCTTATCCCACTGATTGCCAATATGTGATAGAGATGGGTGAGCAACCATTTCCTTGCCTGTGGCAGAGCTCGAGGTTCTCTTGGATCAACAAGTTCAAAATGAGGCAAAATGAGGCAAGCCTTCATGTGGCTTCTGTCTACTGCTCGCAATCTAACCTCATGCTCTGAGAATTAAAGACAAAGCATTACCATTTGACCTAAAAAAGGAGAGAGAAATATACTCTTCTAGTGGCTGAATTGCACAATGTGGAACCAGGAAAACTGTGACCTGTACTGGCTTCCCTTCTTCATTAAATTAAATGATCCTCCTTTTTCGTTATTATCACATAAGAAATCACTTATTGGTTCAGGACATCTGCTACCCAAAATCCTTTCTTGTGTTTGATGCAGTTCTATTCTCTCGAAGCAGCCCTCATTGGCCCATCAAATCATCAATTTTGACATATGGTGTGAAGGGCTATGGGTCGTCAGAGAAAGGGCATTACACAAGATGCCCTATTTAGGGTGGACATTGTAATGCTTTTTTTCAAGGCCATCACCCCAGGACAAACCTAGCCCTGTGGTACAGAAAATAAGAATAGGGACTGCCCAACACCCGAGGAAGAAACTCCCAGGGTGTGAAGGATAGTAGTTTTTTTTTTTTTTTATAATAAAAAAAAAACTCCAACTTTTTGAAAACCAAAGCTCTTTTGAAAACCTTGACAGCCTGATGGTACCATGGGTCAAACTATTCCTACATTGACAAGAACCAAGATTGTGGCAGTCCCTGTCAGTGTAGAGAGATGTACATGAGGCCTGCCGACATCTCTAAATTTGGTGGACAGCATGTCCATCTGGGCGAAGGAGTAAAGCGCTCTGTCATGCTGACAAACATTCATAACTCCATCTGCCAAATTCTAAATCAGGCCCTTTATCATATTTTTACATGACTGTTACATGATGTCTTTAAACATGAATGTGCTACTAAAGATAAATGGTGCAGGATGGATAACTGAAATAGTATTAGCAATGTTAGTGTTGAGAGATAAAAATAATAAGCCAATAATATTGTGATACTATACTTGTTAGACCTGGCATCCTTGGTGTGGGCTCCTCTTTCTTTTTGTCTTCTTCTTCCCATGTTTTGACTGTGTGCTGGACTCTGTTTTTGTTGATTTTGTTACTACTGGCACTTTCGCAGTGCGGACCAGTGCTAAAGTGCAAGTGCTCCATGTGTAAATTGTAGGTGTAATAGGCTTTCCATGACTGGCACATTTGGTTTACTAGTAAGTCCCTAGTAAACTGCACTAGAGGTGCCATGGGCCTATAAATCAAATGCTACTAGTGGGCCTGAAGCACTTGTTGTATCACCCACATAAGTATCCCTATAAACATGGTTCAGACTTTCCACTGCAGTGTCTGTGTGTGCAGTTTTAAACTGCCAATTCAACCTGGCAAGTGTACCTACCAGTCAGGCCCAAACCTTACTTTTTTATACATGTAAGACACCCCTAAGGTAGGCCCTAGGTAGCCCCCTGGGCAGGGTGTATTGTATGTTAAAGGGAGGATATATGGTGTGTTTTTACATGTCCTAAGAGTGAAATATTATCAACTTCAGTTTCACTATTGCAAGGCCTATCTCTCTCATTGGTTAACATGGGAGCTGCCTTTAAATATCGTATAAGTGTAGTTTGCCCTTGGGAGCAGATAGAAATATGGAGTTTGTTGTCTCAGAACAGCGATTTAAAAATACATCTTTTGGTAAAGGTGTTTTTGAAATTGTCAGTTTGAAAATGCCACTTTTAGAAAGTGGGAATTTTCTTGCTTAAACCATTCTGTGATACTGCCTGCTTATGTATTCCCTGTCTGGGTCAGACTGACAGTTGGGCCGTTTGTGAGTCCCCTCTAGACAGTGACACAAAGGGAACTGGGGTGTAGCCTGAATATCCGGATGGTCCATCCGAGCTAGAGTGGAGGGAGGAGTGGTTACTTACACCTGAATGGGCTATGCCTGCCCTCACACAATGCAGTCTCCAACCCCCTGGTGGGAGTCTGGAGCCAGGCGTGGGTAAGGCAGGATCTTGTGAATGATAGAGACTTTCATTTGAAGTTTGCCTACTTCAAAGGCAGAAAGAGGTATAAGTAGTGGACCCAAAACCACAGATTCTTAAAATACTTCTGGAACCAAGAAGAATCTCTGCCAAGGAGAAGAGTTGAAGAGCTGGAGGAGGAGTACTGTCTACTGCCTACGATTGTGCTTTGCTGGGTTGGCTTGCAGTTACTGCTTCTGCCTGAAAGAGGACAACAACTGGACTTTGTGGTATATTCCTGCTTCAGAAGAATCTCCAAGGGTCTGGACTGAGCTTGCCTCCTGTTTTGAGATCTCAGGGCCATCACAAACTTCCCCTGCCAGCATCTGGACCCTCTGCTGTCACTCTGCCAAGTGGTGCCCTAGCCAGTCCCAGGGCCCTTGAAAGGTAAAGCTGACAGAACAAGGACTGAAATCCATGCACAGGAAGCCATGTGGGGAAAATGTAGATGCACCACCTGCAACACGGCTGAAAAATGATGCACCAATCATCTCACAGATGATTTCAATGCATTACCTGCATTGTGGCTGAAGAAACAGTCCAACACCCACTTGTGGCTGCTGGAAAAGACGGAAACCCCATGCAGCATGGTTTTCCAACACAGCAACACAGATTTCTCAAGCATCACCGCTGAGTGTCAAAGTCATTGTGAACCTGCTCGGATCCGAGGTGCCCTGTCCGGCAATCGATGCATCACTCTCTTGCAGGAGAGCAAAAAACTACGTATCACCTACCCGACTGGAGAAGAAATGACACACAAGCTCACTTGCGAGTAAGGAATCGACGAATCACTGAGTTTTCCAATGCATGCTCACCTGTGTGGCTTTATTTTTTAAGCCAACCAGGTACTTTGTGTAAAAACAATGTTTCCATTGTTTTCTATGGAGTAAGAATCTGTTATTTTGAAAATTCATATCTTGACTTGTGTATGTTGGATTTTTGTCATTTTGGTCTGGTTTGATTTAGATAAATACTGCCTATTTTTAAAAACTGGTGTGCTGTCCATTTTGTATCGTTTTCACTGTATTTCTGTGTGTGTTGGTACAAATACTTTACACATTGCCTTTAAGATAAGCCTGTCTGCTTGTGCCAAGCTACCAAGGGGGTGAGCAGGGGCCATCTAAGCATATATCTTCATTGCCCTGACTAGAGTGATGGTCCTTGCTTGGACATAGTGCCAACTGACTGCCAACCAGCAACCCCATTTCTAACAATACTTCTAATGTAAACTACAAAAATATTGGGCCAACATATAATTGAGAAGAAAATAGACCAACAGTTGTTAAAAGACAAATGTTTTTGCAATACATATTTACTTTAATTCAATGTGCTTGATAGATAAACAGATAAATATATGTATATGTAAATATATATATACATATATATATACACACACACACACACATACGTTGTACATATATTTTTAATATATCTATTACATACACATTATTACAAAATATTGTCAATAAAAATGTTTTATAACTAAATATTAACACTAAAATAAATTAGAATTTAACATATATGAAAGCATCAAAATTAATGAACCTAATTAAAGTATTCGGGTAAATAAATTTAATTTTATGTATGTACACTATAAACTAAATCAGAATTTCTAACATATAGTAAAGATATTTTTATAAACTTAAAAATGTTCAAAAACAATACGAGAAACAAAACATGTAAAAAAACTATGTACATAAACAGGTATTAACCAACCAAACAGAGTAAATATAAAAACATTAACTAATTACTCTTAAAAACACTTCTAAACTTAAACAATTAAAAAAATTAAACATAAAAATTAAACCTCATTTAAAATCCACTCTAAGCAACAGTAAGAAAAATGTTGTACTTTGGAGGGGTTACATTTACTATTCCCACTTGAGTCTAAGCAACACTAGGGAAAGCACTGGAAAACGAAGAGATTGAGGGCCATATTTATACTTTTTGAGCGCCGCATTTGTGTCATTTTTTGATGCAAAAGCAGGGAAAACGTACAAAATCCAATCGTGTTTTGTAAGTTTGCGCCGATTTTGCGTCAAAAAATGACACAAATACGAAGCTAAAAAAGTATAAATATGGGCCTAAGTATACTATTCCAACTCCAGTCTATACAGCAGTAGAAAAAGTAATGGACATCAGAAGGGTTAGGTTTACTATTCTCACTCCAGTCTTAGGGCCTGATTATGATCTTGGTGGTTGGAATACTCCATCACAACCAGAACATATATTCAGTCCTCTGTATTATGATTTCTGTAGGATATAATGGAATTGTAAGACGGTGGACAGGATATCTGTCATGTTTGTGACATAGTAACCGGGTCCACCAAGCTCCTAATCAGGCCCTAAGCAACAACAGGGAAAGTGTTAGACTTTAGAGTGTTACATTTATTATTTTCACTGAAGTCTAAGCAATAGTAGGAAAAGCATAGACATCAGATGTGTTAGATTTACTGTTCCCAGTCTAATCTAAGCAAAAGAAGGTAAATCATCAGACTTTGGAAGGGTTAGATTTATTATTCTCATTCAAGTCTCAGCAACAGTAGGAGAAGTGTTGGGTTGTTAGAGGTTTACAAATAATAAAACAAGTCCTAATAATTAACTAACAATACTGTACGCCTATAGGTCAATAAGCAATACAAAAATACATTATAGGACATATATAGGAAATAAATAATAAAAATAATAATAATAATACATTATGTAATAAAAATCTGAACAAATGTGCAAAACGCAAAAATAAAAAAATACCATTCACTTACCTAACTACAAACAAATTACAAAATTACAAAAATATCAAACTATTTAATTTAAATTAACACTAAAATCATTCTGCATACAATATTTCAACAACATTTACAATTCAATTAATTATTTGAAAAACAGAATCATTACCAGAAAATGCATGTAAAAAATTAAAATTACAATTTTAAATAATCAATTAGCAATAATTTATTTACATAAAAAATAATTACTACGAAAGATATTATGACTTAAAAATCTTCCCACCTTATATCGCTACCAAAAACAACAAAGTAGGAAAAATACATTCATAGTAAAAATATAAACATTCAACTTCACATGAAAACATTTAAGAAATTAAACAACAATAAAAATGAACAATTTGGAGACATTATGGCGGTCATTCTGACCGCGGCGGCCAGCGGTAGCTGCCCGCCATGCGGTCACCGCCATTTGGCCGCTCCACGGTCAAAAGACCGCGGAGGCCATTCTGGCTTTCCTGCTGGGCCGGCGGGCGCCCGCCAAAGGAGCGCCCGCCGGCCCAGCGGGAAAGGCTCTGCAACATGGAAGCCGGCTCCGAATGGAGCCAGCGGTGTTGCAGGGGTGCGACGGGTGCTGTTGCACCCGTCGCGATTTTCACTGTCTGCTGTGCAGACAGTGAAAATCATGCTGGGGCCCTGTTAGGGGGCCCCTGCACTGCCCATGCGAGTGGCATGGGCACTGCAGGGGCCCCCAGGGGCCCCACGACACCCGTTCCCGCCATCCTGTTCCGCCAGGGTTGGAATGACCCCCTATGTGTCAGCTTAGGTATGTAAAATAAAAAAAGCTTTTAAATGAGTGCATCTGTGAATTTCACAACATAGAGACTCCGACTACTTATATCTTCAGTATATGTTGATTTGCTTTAGCTAGCTCACAGTACCAAATCCAAACCCCTAACCTTACCAGTGTACTACATGTTATTGGTAACGTTGAACATAACCACTTTGAAGGAAACAGATCTAACCCTTTCATTTGCTACTTTTGCATGTCCAAGTTATACATAAGAAAAATACAAACACACATTTACAAAACATTTATTGAAATAATTGTATTCTTGCAAAGAAAACATGAGCTGTGATTATTAGACACAGAATACATATTACTCTAATGAGCATTATTAGAATGGTAAAAGATACAAACAAACAAAACCAAAACCAAATTGTTATTAATGTTACTCTAATCCTATCTGTCTCTAGCAGCTAAACCAGAGAGATGTGCAGACTATCTTCCTTTGCAGGTTAAAGGTTGGGATCAGTAGGGCTGCAACTCAGTCACAGTTTGCAGTTGTTTCATGATAATCCCAATATGATAAGTTCCTCTCACTGAGCCTAGCATTGATGCTGTTTAAATAACAAAACACTGTCCGTATTGAGTTGTAGAACAGCTACTTTGGTTTGTCTAGCATAAACAGGTTGTCTCTTAACAAACACAGGAAATAAAAATAAGGTCATTGTGTTATGACTGTGCAATCCTGGATCTAAATGTGCAGACTACAGGGCAACAATATCTACCAAGAATAAATGCGTATGCAGCACATTCTTGTGTTAGTTGTAAATATGTAAAAAGTAGGGGTTGGCAGTAAACTCCACTCCGCTCGTGGAGTTTGTGGAGTTTTTCCCACTCCGCACTCCGTTGAGAGCGTGGAGCTCCCAAAAACTCTGTGAAGTGTTTTTTTTTTTTTACTTGTTCGCGGTCGAAAATCACGACCTCCAAGCATGATTTCTGAACACGGGCAGTCGCGGATGGCCGCAACCTCCCGTGTTCAGAAATTTCTGTTTGTGTTGAAGATGTTGCTGCTCGAGTAGAAACATCAGCTTGGGACAAACATCTGGTGCTAAAAATTAGCATGAACAGCGTGACCTAACGCACTCTGCCACTCTGCCAGTTCGCGGAGTTCTGCTGCCTAGAACTCTGCCCAGGCCTAGTAAAAAGTCACCTTTAGAAAAAGATGTCAAGCTAAAATGGAAGTCTAAAATGGAGACTAGGCAATAAGAGTGTGTTTAAGAGACAGCATTTGGTATGTGTAAGAGTGTGTGTCTGTATGTGTAAGCATGGGAGTAGGTGAGAGTGAGTTACAAGTAGTGAGTGACAATGAGTAAGATTAGGTGTCAGTGAGTATGGGTGAGAGAGATTGAGAATGAGTGCATTGGAGGAGTGGCTGCAAATGAATGAGACTGAGTGAGTATAAATTTGTAAGTAGGTGTTAGTGTGAGTGAGAATAATTTTCGATACATTTGAATATCAGATCTGTCAGATTGATTTATAGTGAGTGACAGAGAATGAGTGTAACTAAGTGATAATCACTAAGTGTGAGGTACAATGAGTGGCAGAGTGTGAGTGAGGGACAAAGTATGAGTGACTCAGTGTGCAAAAGAAAGTAATATTGACTGTCAGAATGAGTGAACTGAATAGTGAGTGACGACGAATGAGTGAGTACGTGATTATGAGTATGTGTAACAATGTGGTGTTATGCTTCTTTTCTGTCATTGCTCCCGGTATACTGAAGGTAATTCTCAGCTTATAGAGGCACAAATGCCAAACGTCTGGCACTGGCATACTGGAGGCAATTCTTCTCATTGCAGGCACCTGTGACAAAATATTGGCAATGACATGCAAGGAGGCATACTTGACATGGGCAAAATGCTGATGCTGGCAAGCTGGAGATAATCCTTGACTCAGAGGCACCTGTGGGAAAATGCTGGCTTACTGGAGATAAACTGGTGTTAGGAGTATACTGTGCTAGCATACTGAAGGGAATTCCTGGCATGGGTGCACCTATGGCAAAATGCTTTAGATGGCACACTAGGGGTGATGTTTAGCCTTAAGGAAGACAACCGTGAGTTTGGGGACCTGGGCAGCCCTGACAAAATGCTGACCATGACATAATAGAGATACCTTTTGATATATGGGTCATTGATTACATGTGGATGATGCCAATGGCAAACTTCTGACACTGGAATATTGTATGAAATATTTGGATTAAGTGGACAGAGATTTCATATGGTGGGCTGGTTTGTTCCATCATGAAAACGTGCAAATATTTAATAAGTACCCTATTGGAGGCTATGGCTTTATAGCAAATTTAAATAGGAGAAATAGTTCTTTAAAATGTACTTTGTGACCACATTTTTTTCAGTATGTTGTCGAGGAGAAAGCCCCCGCATCCTGAACCTCCCATAGAAGAGTTGGGGTTTACTCTTGTCACTCGCTAGCTATAATTCAGGACAAGCATTATGCTCCAACATTTTTAAAGGTCACATCCCATTACCGCAGTAATGGAAGGTAAAAAGTGGTCTGACGTGCACTATTCACTTTTTGAAAATTTCACTTGGACTGGGGCATTATGCTTTAGGGTTTGTAAAACAAATAAACTCAGTAGTGCAATGCACATTTTTCTAATTATTAGAATTATCAATTAAAAACAAACGAATAAAAAAAAGTATTTGCTGTGTTTCATTAATTATGATTAATTCTGTTCATGAATAGAACCTTGAACTCTATGATTCACACGAGATAGGACTCAATACTTATCACAAATTATAATTTAGGGCCAGATGTAGGTAGGTTTCCGTTTGCGAGTTGCAAATTGCGAGTCCCAGCGACTCGCAATTTGCAACTCGCAAAAGGAAATGCAGAAAGGTGTCTCAGACACCTTCTGCGACTCGCTATGGGGTCGCAAAGACCCACCTCATGAATATTCATGAGGTGGGTCGCAGTTTGCGACCCCATAGCGAGTCTAGGCCCTCACGGGGATGGTGGCCTGCTGGAGACAGCAGACCACCATGTCCGTGACTGCTTTTGAATGAAGCAGGTTTTTTATTTTTTTTGTGCAGCCCGTTTTCCTTAAAGGAAAACGAGCTGGAAATAGAAAAAATACAGAAATCTTTTTGTTTCGTTTTTTTTCAGAGTAGGCAGTGGTCCATAGGACCACTGCCTGCTCTGAAAAAATATTTTTGTTTGCATTCACAAAGGGGAAGGGGTCCCATGGGGACCCCTTCCCGTTTTTGCGAATGAGTTACCATCCACTTCAAGTGGATGGTAACTGCGAGTTGATTTGCGACCGCTTTCGCGGTCACAAATCAACTCTACATCACAATGCGGTCGCAAATAGGAAGGGCACACCCCTTCCTATTTGCGAGTCGGAAACACATTTTGTGAGTCGGTACCGACTCGCAAAATGTGTTTGTGCATCGCGTGAGGCCTTTTGCGCCTCCCAAACGGCGTTTTTCAACGTTTGCGAGGCGCAAAAGGCTACCTACATCTGGCCCTTAGAGCCTAATGTAAGCAAATAACTTAGTTCATATTCAATATGCAATCTTTATCAATAACTAAACATTTTTTTCCTCCTCATAATTTATTAATACATTTCTTGTTGAATTATGGACTGGGGAAATGATTGTTCTCTGGCAGTTTGTGTTGCAAATAATGTAGGTGTCAGTGTTTCTTTGTATTATATGGCACCATATATTTTTCATGCAATGCACAAAGATATGAGCAGTGGTTACCTTACCTATTATGTTAGAGGGTCTAATATAGGTGGCATCTAAAATAGACATTTATCTGTGCTGTGTTGCTATTTTAGTCATGCAATTATTATGGAACTTCAGTGAGTTCACTTAATAGGATGTCACCGCGGTTAATGACATGCAATGACATCAATAAGATCATAGGATGTGTTATGACACTTTCGCTACCCCTGGAACTTTGGTCATCCTAGTAACGCTGCTCAGTTGTTCTATGATCACATTTAGAAATTGATACGAAAGTTGCAAAACTAAATTAGAGGATTTTATGAAGGGCACCAACCCCTCAAAGTATAGCTACTGTATTGTACCATTTGCTTTGAGCTTTCCTATTCCTAGCATGGCGTCAAAGTAACAGAAACAGTAACCTTTTAAGAACAGCATGTACCAAAGAAATCTGTTTTTTGACGAACCTAAAAATATTACCAGTGTTTCAGATTCTCGGTGGCTCACCACTAACAAAAGCCAGGCATCCCGTGGATTGTGTTTGGGGAATAGCGAACTTTGAGAGTTTGACATTCTTACGGAAAAAAATACATTTATATCTCTCCCAGTCCAGTGATTAACACAATGTATTCACATAATGAGATGTTCTCATTATAACCTTGAATAAGGTATTAAAGTTTTAATGATTCACATATTCAAAAAATTATAGTAGCTAGTTGCATTCTTTGACCTTTTCAATATTCCTTGAATTGATTGCTAGCAATTTCACTTATTGTTTATAACCTCACAGTCGTCAGGACTCAAATGATTAAATGGATTTTAGATCAAAATACAGGGTACATCTGCTATGCTTAAAGGTACTCTTGGCAACAGGGACAAATGAAATGTGTCATACTAATAAAAGATAACCTGAAGGCAAATTTTAACTCCCTTGGAATACCAATTACATTAGGGCAGGGAAAGGCAGACCATTGTTTGGCATTTTCAGACATTATTATAAGGTAACTGTAAGAGTCTTCCCCAGCTGGGGTACCTGCCTAAAAGTATGACACACTCAGAGCTATGTATCACGTCTTTATTCATCATCTGCGTGTAACTGCCAACTCAACATTCTAAACCTGAATTCACTTCACCACGTTCTAAAACTCATGTCACAGTTCCACAGAGTCCTTCAGGAGCCACAAGAGTTTCATCATTCTTACTCACATAACACTTCATCTCCCCCTCTTTTAAATAAAAAAGGACAACTTGCAGAATCATAGCTCTTTGATGTGCCTTTGTGGTGCTTTGACTACTCATCCCAATCGTATCTTTGGAAACTGGGAATCGGCAGCAGGAGTACCTTTGATCTGCGCTGGTGATGTAGGAGCAACAGCAGTCTGGGTTTTTCCAATTGTCCTTTCCAAACTAGTCTCTATGTTGCCATCAGTACCTGACGAGAGATGAACCACATGTTTGAAATGCGAGGAATCTAGCAAAATGGATTTCCCAGGACGTTGAGCAGTCACCATGTGTCTTTTGGTGGTTACAACACTGAATGGCTCAACAGCAAAAGGAACATTGGACTTATATTTTCTCGACTGGTGGACGAGCACTTTATCTCCTCTTGTGAAGACATTGGCCCTCCTTACAAACCTTGCGGTCGGTGGTAAAGCCGCGGTAAAACCGCTAATAGGCCGGCGGTAAAAAAAATTGAATTATGACCACAGAGGAAACCTCCAACACAGACAGCCACTTTAACACTCCGACCGCCACGACGGTACAAACAACCAGCATGGAGGTCACCGCCAACAGACAGGCGGAAGACAATGTACCGCCCACAATATTATGACAGGCCAATCAGCCACCTTTTCCGGGGCGGATTCAATGCGAACAAAAACACAGCAGAAACAGGACTTGGAAGGGGAAACACTCACCTCTACACATTCCACGAGGAACCAGGATGCCATGGAGCCTGAACTTCAAATACTCCCTGCGATTGTCTTCCTGCTCCTCTGCCAGGAGCACGACCGACAGCGGCGATGACCATGGTGAGTACTGCACCTATGACACAGGGGAGGGGGTAGGGAAAAGAGAGTGACACACAAACGCAACACGCAACACCCCCACCCTCACCCACAACAACACACACACCAATATATGCTGAAACATTACATTTACACCCCCCAATCACCCCTGGAAGAACACAAGGACAAAAGGAAATGAGTTGAACGATTGTAATCATGTAAAATCCATTAATCAAAAATTTATATACACTATAAACTAATATGTACACCAAGAATTAAAGTCCAGGTACTGCACCAATATAGTCCGGGGACCACTGGGCCCAAAATACCTGGGCAAGGCCCAAACAAGATACTTGATCGAAATGGAGCGAACACTGCAGGGGCATCAGATCGAAAAAAAACACAGGCACCTCAGGGGGAAGGGAAAGGGGGGCACCTCAGCCGGATGAGTGCACGATGCCAGCTCCATGAGGGGGCTCCATGCCCATTGATGTATCCTGGGGATTGCAGAGCCACAGTCTCTCAAGTCTTTCCAGTGGGTGGTTTGCCCACTGCCTTATCCTGGGGAGTGCAAAGCCACATTCTCTCAAGTCTTTCCAGTGGGTGGTTTGCCCACTGCTTTATCCTGGGGAGTGCAAAGCCACAGTCTCTCAAGTGGATAACAGTCTCCACTGGTTCTGGAGGGGGCATTGTGCCCAGAGTGCTTCATCCCGCCAAGGATAGTGGTAGTGGATGTGATACTAAACTAGTTCTGGAGGGGGCTTTGTGCCCAGAGTGCTTCATCCTGCCAAGGACAGAGGTAGTGGATGTCTTTCTCCACTGGTTCTGGAGGAGGCTTTGTGCCCAGAGTGCTTCATCCTGCAAAGGACTGAGGTAGTTGATGTGACACTCCACTGACGGTGGTGAAACATGCAAGCTGGCCAGTCCCCTGGAACTGACCACCAGCCTCGTACAAATGAACACTGGGGATGGCAGCCATGTCTGCTGTGGTGCCACTGGCTCAGGATGTGGCGTAGCCGCTGGAGGTGCTGGCGGCGGGCTCAGTAGCAGCGATGCTTGAGGCGCTCATTGGGCAGTGGTGCTAGAGGGGGGCTCACTTACCTCGTTGCTGGCGACTGTGTCATGAGCGGCAGTGCTGGTGGGGGGACTCACTGACCTTGGTGCTGGCGGCTGTGTCCGGAGCGGCAGTGCTGGTGCGGGGCTCACTGACCTTGGTGCCAGCACCGGTGTCCTGAGCGGCGGTGCTGGCGGCGGTGTCCTAAGCGGCAGTGTCCTGAGCAGTGGTGCTGGTGGTGGGCTCACTGACCTTGGTGCTGGCGGCAGTGTTCTGAGCGGCGGTGCTGGTGGTGGGCTCACTGACCTTGGTGCTGCTGAAGGGCACAGTGTCTGCGGTGCAGGTGAAGGGCTCAGTATCTTGGGTGCTGGCGGCGGTGCCCGTGGCGGTGGTGCATGTGGCGGTGCCGGTGGCGGTCTTGTCCGCCGTGCAGGTTAGTGGTGACATTGACTTGCCTTTCTTTTTCAGGCCCTTCCCCACCTTGGATGGTGGCGCAGCTGTCTTGCCACTCCCAACTGTTGTCCTGGCTGAGCCCTTGGTGGCAGGTGTTTTGGCCTTCTCCCTCAGGGATGTGGGCAACTTCTTCTGTTTTGGAGGTGGGGGAATGTCCTTGGCCTCGCTCCTTGGTACACTGGCAGCCCTGCTGCTTGGCGCACTCCAGAATCTGGTTACTGCTGGCACCACTGTGCCTGGTGATGTGGTGGCTGAGGTGCTGGGTTGGGACCTGGAAAGGCGGGCCCTAGGGGACGGAAGGGGTGGGAGAGGTGAAGGGAAGAGGTCAAGGTTTGACAGGAAACGTTTTTTTAGACACACTGGGATGGGTAGATGGAGGGGGTTTGGGAGTGGAGGAAGAGGTAGTGGTTGTAGGAGGTATTCATTTTTCTGACTTTGGGTGAAGGTGCATGGGCTGGAGGCTATCGTGAGGTGGATAGTTGTTGAGTGGGTGTGTGACTGCGTTTGTGTACTTTGGGAGGAGGGCTCACAGACACACTAGTAGAGGACACGGGATGTGTGAATGGTAGTGGGGGTGGTGATTGCACGTGAGCGGGGGTAGTGATGGATGTGCTGGTGATGGAGGTAGTGGCTGGGGATGTAATGCATGCAGGTGTGAGTTGTAACGTGGCAGGGAGGGAGGAGGGAGACGTGGAGGAGGGGGACACAGTGGAGGCAGTGGATGTTGGTATGTGTGCATGGGTATGATGCTTGTGTGAGTGCCTGTGGGATGTGTGGTGCTTATGTTTGCCAGAGCCACCCTTGTGTGTTGAGGTGTGTGCATGCTGGTCTGATGATGTGCTTGGGATAGGCTGAGGTACAGGGGATTGGGTCTGGGTGGAGGAAATTGGAGAGGGGAGGTTGGACACAGGGACAATGGTTGCCATCAGTGCTGAGGCCAGAGTCTGAAATGCTCTCTGTTGGGCTGCCTGACCAGAATGAATGCCCTCCAGGTATGCATTTGTCTGTTGCAACTGCCTCTCTGCACCCTGGATGGCATTCAGAATGGTAGACTGCCCAACAGTGAGGGATCTCAGGAGGTCAATGGCCTCCTCACTGAGGGCATCAGGGCTGACTGGGGCAGGGGCTGAGGTACCTGGGGCAAAGGAGATGCCTACCCTCCTGGGTGAGCGGCCACGGGCCACACGCTGAGGGGCTGCTGGGAGTGCGGTGCTGGTAGGGGGTTGCCGGCTGTACCTGTAGAGGCGGAGGGCACAGAGGGGCCCGTCACCGCAAGGGAGCTCCCATCAGAGGAGGAGTCGGTGTCGCTGGTCTCTGCTCCAGTCCCCGCCATGGAACTCCCCTCGCCCTCCGTCCCACTGGTGAATTCTGACTCAGTAGTGTCGCCCTCCTGGGCCATGTGGGATGCAGCTCCCTCCTGCTCCAGTGGCACAGTTCCTCCGCCGGATGATGCTAATGCACACAAGAACACGGAGACCACAAAAAGGGGGGGAAAGAAAGTAGAAAGACATGGTCAGTACACGCAATACCGCTACTGTTGGCGGACACTACAGACACAGCAGCCCTCTGCACAACGCCATGCACTTACAAGATTTGTTTCCGCCATTTTACATATATCATGTGCTACAGTGATCCCCAAATATTTAACTTCTTTCCTTACATTCACTACATCATTTAGTTCCATATTCCATGCCATAATTTCGGTCTTTTGATTATTAACAGCATAACCAGAAATTCCCCCAAAATCCTCCATTAACTCTTGTAGAACTGGTTTGGCCTGACTTAAATTCGTTGTATAAATCATTAAATCATATTCATATAAAGAATCCTTCCTGACCAGATCTCCACACCGGAAAGGAAGTATTCTCTTATCTCTCCTAATTCTACTAGCTAATGGTTCAATATAAAGGTCAAATAATAATGGGGATAATGGGCACCCCTGTCTCGTCCCTCTTTCTATTTTTACCGGAGGAGTGAGCATACCATTAACCAAAGTTCTTGCACTTGGGTCATGATAGATTTTTTGCAATGTTCTAATAAATTGGCCTCCAATTTTATATGATTCACATAACATAATCAAATAACTCCAATTAACCCTGTCGAATGCTTTTGTTGCATCCACCATGACCACTGCCAAAGGCATATGCATAGAAGTGGCTAAGTCAATCGACCCTACCAATCCCTGTGTCAATTCATGCGTATGCTTACCCTTCAAAAACCCTTTCCGGTCTGTGTGTATGAGTTTCCCCATAACCATCCCTAGTCTATCAGCCAGGAGTTTGGCAAAGATTTTATAATCACAATTTAACAGTGATATTGGATGGTATGAATCACACTTCCTGGGGTCTTTGCCGGGTTTTAAAATTAACGTAATAATTGCCTCTTTCCAAGAAGGAGGACGATTCTCATCCCCCCATAATATTATCACATAATTGCTTAAGAACTTTAGAAGTACTACTAACCAGAACTCGATAAACCTCCATAGGCAACCAATCTGGTCCTGATGCCTTCCACAATTTGCCAGCTAAAATTACCCATTCTACCTCACTCTGCTGAAACGGATCATTAACCGCACTTCTCTCCTCTTCATTCAGAGTAGATAAATCTAATTCCCCAAGCCACCCCTTCAATATCTTCAAAGGCGGCTTCAAATCTTCTGTATATAAGTCCTTAAAGAAATTGAAAAAACCTTCTTCCACCTGCTCGCCACCTTTTCTAATCTCACCCGAGTCTTCATCTCGAATTTCTGTCACCCGATTCCTAACCCTATCTGATTTTAACTTCCAAGCCAACAATTTACTGCTGTTCTCATTGTACTAAAAATGTATCACCCTATTAGCTTCACATCTCAATCTAATCCTGCGGTCCAAAAGAGCTGCCAACTCCAAACTAGCTGGCTGATGTTGCTCATATAAATCATCAAATTATTCACTCTGTTCCTTACTTAACATTCCCTGCTCGATTTGTCGTATTTGAGTCTTTAACCTGCTTATTTCTTCATTATATAATTTCCTCCTGTGTGCAGCTATCCTAATCAGACATCCCCTCAAAAAGGCCTTAAATGTATCCCAAACTATCGCTAAGGGAGCTGAACACAAATTTATCCTAAAAAAGTCCTCTCAATCCGCCCACAATTCCGTAACCACCTCATCTTCCAAAAGCAGAGTTCTGTCTAAAGTCAACCTTTTTTCCCTCCTTTTCATTGGCAACCTAAGATCTAAACTGACCGCCGAGTGATCTGATAAATGGGCCCCGATATGTACTACTGACTCAACAAAGTCCCTCAAAACAGTATCCAAAAGGAAGTAATCGATTCTGGACTGATGCTGATACTTCTTATTATTATAAGAATAACCTCTCTCTGACCCCCTCTTATCCCTCCAAACATCATATAACCCCCATTGGGACATCATTACCCGAATCTGACCCTGCATTTTCTCGTTTTTTTTGGACCTACTATCTGTTGATCTATCTAATTCGTAGTTCAATACAACATTAAAATCACCTGCCCATATTATTGGATCTAAATATTGCAAAAGAAGATCTGAAAGTTCCCTTAATGGGCCTACATCGTCCCTATTAGAACCATAGTATCCTACCAAGGAAAAGACATATTCAAAAGCAGACAGCTTCCCCAACACCCACCTCCCTGAGTTATCTATGGGACCTTCCAGAAACGTAATATTGGCATGATTCTTGATTAGAACAGCCACCCCTTTACTACCACTCAAACAATTTGAGCTAGCTATCTGCTGAACCCACCCGCATGACTTCAAAACTTCAAAACAATCCTCCCTAGAAAGATGGGTTTCTTGTAAGATCAAAACATCAAACGGGCATCCTTCAAATATTTCACCAGCCTTTTCTGCCTACTCTTTACCATAAGACCATTTACATTCCAAGACAGGAGTCTCAAATTCTTTACTGCCATTTTCCAAAGTCAAAACCACCTAATTTCTTGCACCCCCCCTCCCATCAATCCCCCACCCCCCAGGTCTACATACCACAATGAGGATCTTTTTTTCCCTATTATGCTCCCCACCCAGCGCTCCCCACCACCATCCCCCTTCACCTCGCCCATCCCCCCTCCTCCCCAGGGAACCCACCCAATCATTAACCTGACCAAAGTCAGAGGAGGGTAACGTACCTAACTTGGGACATGGAAAAGAAAAAAAAATCCCCTTACTGGGAAAAACAATAGAAGCTTAGGTCATACCTTTCTCATTCCCGCTCCCGTTCTCAGTTTTCCTGATCAACTCGTCCACCTCCTTTCAGTCCATAAAATGATACATTTTGTTATTCACCATAACCCTTACTGAAGCAGGGAATTTTAACTGAGCTGTTACACCAAGTTTTTTCAACATGTCTATTCTTTTACCCAGGTCCCACTGTTTATTTAAAGTCACAGACGCTAGGCCTGACCTAATTTCAAATGGGGATCCATTTACTGACAATGATTTCTTTTTTAACGCCACAGCCAGATTAAGTTCCTTCAGTGAATATGTTTGAAAATAAATAAAAAATGTCCTACGTCTATCACTGTTGTAAGGCAATTTTGCCTGGACCCGGTGCACCCTCTGAATGTCTTTAGCAATATCCTCCTCTGATTCTTCCACATTCACCTCCTGCTTTATCAATCGGACCATGAAGCCTTTTAAATCACCTTCTTCCAACCCTTCCGGGACCCTGAGAAACCTCAGATTATTCCTCCTCTGATTATTTTCTAGGGATTCCATTTTAGCCATTACCTCTGCTTCCCCTTCTTTTAAATATCTTATTTGCTCTTTATTTTCTTCCACCACCATACTTAACTCGCCCACCTCCTCCTTCAAAGCAGCTGTCAGGTCCGCCAGGTCGTCAATTTTCTTCTCTAAGTCTTCACAGAGACCCCTGATCTCCACCTGGTTGACAATAGAAGTCTCAAAACCACCCTTTAGTTCCACAGATAATGCTTTCAAAATATCCACAATTGAGTGCCCCAGATCTTCTCCGACGGGTTGAAAATCTTGTACTGCATTTACCTCTTCTTGCCTCTCTACAGATCTCACAGAAAAGGAATACTGCAAAACACCTCTCCCATCCACCCGGAGGTCTTGGCTCATGCCCTCTGAACTAGCAGCAGACTATAACTTGTCCGATTTATACAGCTCTTGCATACTCGCACCCCGGTTGACATTCTAGGTGATCCTGGCAATACTCGGAATTAAGTCCTCACTGATGGGGTAACCCGGAGCTCCGAAGTCTCCCGTGCTCCCGCTAGCTCCTTTGCCTCCCTTGCACCGCTGTAAAACCAAAAACGCAAAGCGGCCCTCCACTGCCAACCCGTCAAACCTTCACATTTCCCCTGTAAGGCATAATTATTTCACCGCATCATTCACGGAATGGAGCCCTCCGAACCTTCTTGTGTAATTTGCTGTTACAATTTTCTGCACTTTCAAAACCTGGTTGTATTCACCTTCAGGCATTAGAGCTCTGTGGATGATGTAGCTTTATATTGCATAGTAGTACTGTACCTCTCTGTATGGCCTGGTCAACAGGTCCTTGACTAACGATGCTTAGACTTTTCAGTGACACTTTCTGCACTTCGACTCCACATACGCCAGATGTTGTTGCTGCACTTTGAATGAAGCACACTTGACACGCCAAGCAGTTTGCTTGGCCCATGGCACATTCTCCGGGAGAGCACTGTGGATCTTTAGGTTACTTATCCTCCATCTTGTCACCAGTTGTAGCTTCATCCCCAGCAGGATTACCCACCAATAACTACACCACACATAGAGCTATGTATTACAGGTATTTATTCATCTGTCTGTAACTGCAAACTCAGCATTCCTAACTTGCATTCACTTCACCACATTCTAACACATATCACAGTTCTACGGAGTCCTTCAGGACCGACAAGAGTTCCATCATTTATACTCACACAACACTTCAGTAACAATGTGCACAATTATGCTACATAATAGATTGTGAAACAAAGTAAATACCATCAATATTAGTGATCTCAGGAGCCAGGCAACGCTCTGTTATTGGCATTTCTACAAACTCCAAATTTGTGATGCACCCTCTGAAACATATCTACCATTTCTACCCACATCAAACTTAATAGGTTTTTCTCCAATTGCATGATCATGTTTCTCTATTGTTGTGCACAGTCAACAAAAATAATAAAACTGCCAAAAAAGTGTATCTTTTGGGGATGAGTGAAGCAGCATAGTTAGGTTATGTAAGTGGTAAATATTTTTCAGATTGTGGGGCTTATTCACAAAATCATTTTAGAACATGGGATGTACCTCTCTAATACTTCTACTTTACTTACTCACAAATGCTGTTCATTACCCTATGGATGGAGATCTCTACCTATGCTTGCTCTATTGCCTTTGTGTGGAGTCGTCAGCTACTGTGGAAGATCTCCTCTTACAAAGATTTACAATTTAGTGGTAAAAATAGGAGAGATACAGAGGAGTCATTACAAGTGAGTATTATATACTATAAAGTGAGTGGAATTAAGGGAAATATAAGGAAGGGTTTATGAAGGCACATACAAATATGGAAATGCAACCACAAAGGTGCAGGCCAATTGCTATTCGCAAAAGTGACAACGTAATCTATTACAGTGATATTACTGACAAAATAAGCTCAAACCTAGTAATACTAAACTTTGTAATAGGTTGAGCACTACACATGATCAGATCACTGCTACTACAATTCACTTTTATAAAAATCAATGGAGGTGGGAAACATCACTCACACCACATCGAAAGAAATATAAAAATGAAAAGCTGTAAATATTTCAAAATCCATTTTCCTTAGTTCAGTTTACAAAACTCTATACTATGAGAACATGATATATTATTGGTGTGGATGGTAGTCCAGCCCAAGTAATAAAGTCACTAACTTGTTAGGTCCGGTCAAAGGTTTCAGTGGAGAACATGTGTAAAGTGTTTAGTATTACCAAAATAGTTAAAAACTCGAAAACACAGTGCCATAAAACCCTCACTCTAAGTTACTATAACAGAGCAAAATGACGACAAAGCAACAAAAATTCAACAAGGGGAGTGCAGATATACATTTTTAAATATTCAAACTGAGCCAAAAAGAGCAGAACACCAAGGGTAGTCAAAGGACGGGGTAGACTGCCACTAGACCTGATATGAAGTTGACCTCTGATCACCTTGGTCGAATACACAAAATAGACTGGCACCTTAAGGCCTGGAAGTAGGGAAGATCAAAAAACATTCTATGTCCCAATCTGAAAAGTGGCTTCAGTGGGTGATAAAGTGGTGGTAATACCGCCAACAGGCTGGAGGTAATTACCCCCAAATAATGACCATGGCGATGATATCTCCCATAAACAGCCAATGTACCACACCGACCGCCAGGGTAGAAACAACAGCCACCATGGTGGTAGCCGCCTATAGCCAGAGGGAAGACAAAGTACCGCCCACCATATTTTGACAAAGGATACCACCACCTTTTCCAGGGTGGTAACACCACCATCAAAAGCCTGACGGAAAGAGATTACAAATGTCAAAGGGCTCACCATTGGAGATACAGGGAAGAATCATGCCGCCATGGATCCTGAACTGCATGTCTTCCCGATGATCTTCTACGTTATACTCCACCTGGAACACCAACGGTGGTGAAGACGACAACTGTGAGTACAGCCACCTAGCACACAAGGGAGGGTGGGAGGTAAACGAGAGTGGCACACACATGCACACCACACACCTGACACACACACACCATACACACAACCAGCTGCATTACAAAAACAATTTGACCCCGAAAATCTGCAGAATGATGCAAGGACAACAGTAATTGAGAAAAGTGATGGTAATCAGTTCAACAAAAAAATCAATAATCCGATTTGGCCATGAAACAGATATATACACTTTTATATAAAAGGGACACTGCCCAGTCCATAGTTCAAAGGGCCCACACGGCCGCAGGGCACAGTCCAAGGCTGAACTCAAATCCTGCCCAAATGTGGAAAGCACACTGCAGGGGCATCAGTTGTCAAAAAGGCAGGCACCTCAGTGGGAGGAGGATCACCCACTGGTTCTGGAGGGGGTACTATGCCCATTGTTGTTCCTTGGGAGTGCAAGGCCAAAGTCTTTTGAGTGGGTGTCTTCCCCACTGGTTCTGGAGGGGGCAACATGCCCTGTGCTTTGTCCTGGTGAGTGCAAGGTCACAGTCTCTTGAGTGAGTGTCTATCCCCACTGGTTCTGGAGGGGGCAACATGCCCTGTGCTTTGTCCTGGTGAGTGCAAGGTCGCAGTCTCTCGAGTGAGTGTCTCCCCCACTTGTTCTGGAGGGGTCAACATGCCCTGTGCTTTGTCTGGGGGAGTGCAAGGCCACAGTCTCTCAAGTGGGTGTCCTCCCCACTGGTTATGGAGGGGGCAACATGCCCTGTGCTTTGTCCTGGGGAGTGCAAGGCCATAGTCTCTTGAGTGGGTGACTTGCCCACTGGTTCCGGAGGAGACAGCCCACACAGTAGCCCCTGGAGGGTGGACACATGGCGTCCGTCGGCGGTGATGGCTGCACTGTGGTGGTGGTTGGGGGAGGCTCCTGGAGAGCCCTTGCACTCTGTGATGGCTGCACTGTGGTGCTGGTTGTGGGAGGCTCCTGGACAGCCCTTTCACTCTGTGAAGGCTGCACTGTGGTGGTGGTTGGGGGAGGATCCTGGACAGCCCCTGTACTCTGTGATGGCAGCACAACCACGGCTGGTGGTGGGGGCCCTTTGACAGCTGGTGGTGGTGGCGCTGTTTGGCTGACAGCTTCTGCTGGCGTAGAGTGCCTCTTCTCCTCCTGGTCATGGGTTGGAGATCCCTTCCTGACAGGGATAAATGGGCTGTTCCCCCCTCTGCCTGGTGAAGGCTCCTTCCCCTTCTTCCCAGCTGTTGCAGGCTCCTTTCCCCTTGTCCCAGCTGGTGCAGGCCACTTCCCCTTTCTCACAGCTGGTGCGGGCTCCTTCCCCTTCTCTCCCAGCTGGTGCTGGACTCTTCCCTTTCATACCAGGTTATGCTGCCTCCTTCCCCTTCAGTATTGTTGGTCTGGTATCCCTACCACCACGAGTAGGTGGTGCTACCACTGTCCCAGTGGACTGTTTGGCTGAGGTGCTGGGCTGGGGTCCTTGCTACCCTGCTCATACGTGCAGGACGGGGGAGGGGTAAGGAATAGGACAATCGTAGAAAGGAAAAGCTTTTTAGGTACGTTGGGGTGGGAAGAGGGAGGAGTAATGGGAGTGGAGCAAGAGGGAGTGGTCATCAGAGGTGTATGTCTGCTGGATTTGCGGGCAGGTGCATGGGCTGCATGCTGTTGTGAGGTAGATGGCTGTCGGGTGTCTGAGTGCTTGCGTTTGTGTCCTTTAGAAGGGGGGAACAGACACAGTGGGAGACGGCACAGGAGATACGTGCATGGATGTTGAGGAGGTGTCAGCCAGTGAGGTGTGCGTTCTGCTTGGTGTGATGATGCTGGTAGTGGATATTGATGTAGTGCATGCAGGTGTGAGTGTAGACATAACTGGGTGGGAGGTGGAGGAAGAGGGGGAGACAGTGGAGACAGTGGATGTTGTTTTGTCTGCAGCTGAATGGTGTTTGTGTGAGTGCCTGTGGGATGAAGTGTGGTTCTTGTGTTTGCCCGTGCCACTCTTGGTTGTTATCTTGTGTGCATGCATGTCTGTCTGTGTGCGTGGGATGGGTTGGGGTTGAGGAGAATGGGACTGGGAAGTAGAAGTTGGAGGGGAGGAACGGCTGAAACAGGGTCAATGTTTGCCATCAGAGAGGAGGCCAGAGCCTGAATCGATCTCTGTTGGGCCGCCAATCCAGTGTGAATGCCCTCCAGGAATGCATTGCATTGCTGCATCTGGGATGCCAGCCCCTGGATGGCATTCACAATGGTTAATTGTCCTACAGAGATGGATCTCAGGAGGTCAATAGCCTCCTCATTCAGGGCTGAGGTGACTGGGGTGAAGGAGATGCCCACCCTCATGGGTGAACAGGCATGGGCAACTAGCTGAGGGGATAGTGGGAGGGTGGTGCTGGTATGGGTGTGCCAGCTGCACCTGCAGCTGGAGTGGTCACAGAGGTGTCTGCCACCACCTGGGAGCTCCCATCAGAGGAGGTATCAGAGTCTGTGTTGTCCCCTACAGTCTCGGCCATGGTGCTCCCCTCGCCCTCCGTCCCACTGGTTCCCTCAGCGTCTGTGGACTCTACCTCCAAGGTCCTGTGGGATGCAGCTCCCTCTGTCGCTGGTGCCTCTGCTCCTCCACCAGATGATACTAATGCCCATAAGGTCAGGATGACAGAACAAGAAGGGGGGGAGAGACAAAGGATGCACAGGGGCAATGACTGCACCAATACCACAATTGGCGTACACAGCACTCTCACACAAAGGGAACAGGCCTACGCACTGTGCATGGCACTTCCAGTGAAATGGCTCATCACCAACGAATGAGGAGGGGGACACACTGCCAACTGCAGCACAACTGGGACCCACACAGCCCTTCCCAGAAGTGAATACTAACAAGCTAGGTAAGCCCTTAGCCACCAGAGGATCCATGCTGCTATGATTGGCCTGGCCTGGGGGCACCCAAGGACATACAACCACCACCTGGATAATACCCCACCTGCCGTAAGTTGTAATGATAGCCACTGTACTCACCCCCATGTGGCTGCTGTGATGCCCTCAAGCGCCCAGCCAGCTCAGGGTAGGCCAATGCCAGTGTGCAGGCCATCAGGGGGGTCAGGGTCCAACGGGCACCCCTTCCTCATTGGGAGGCCATCCCCAACTGGGCCTCTGCAGTCTTCCATGCACAGCGTCTCTGGTCCTCCCACTGTTTTCAACAGTGGGTGCTCCTCCTGCCATAGACTCCCAGGGTCCGCATCTCCTTGGCGATGGCATGCCATATTCCCTTCTTTTGATGGGCGCTGGCCTGCAGAACCAATACAGACAGGAGAACACCATTAGACAAACAGTCAAGCCTGTCACACAAATGGCCCCCCATACCCGTTTGCATCACCACTGGCACACCCATAGCCCACACCACCAAGAGGACATCCACCCACCCCCCTTACACGAAGCCTTCACACACAACTCCATGCATTCTTGCCACAAGCATCGTGCCCACAGTGTACTCACTTGTTGGTCTGGAGGTCCATACAGCAGTCCGTATTGGGGTGGGTGGGACCCTACCCACCAGTCGCTCCAACTCCTCAGAAGTGAAGGCTGGGGCCCACTCCCCGGTCACAAGGTCCATGATAGGTTCCAGACACAGGTCACAGCAGCACATGCAGTGCAGGTCCTCTCCTATGGAAGTTCAGAAAACAAGTGAGGAATCAGATAGAAAATGATGGTCACTGTATCCCATACGGCTCAATATTAGCCAGTGAAGAATTGCCTGGTGGTTCACGGCCCCCTACAGCTACGGTGCACAACATTGGCGGCATTACCTCACTTCCACCTGTCCCTCCACACAGGAAAGGCGGTTGCCATTTCAGGGGGGGTGAACAGGCCTATCGATAATTGCTGCGTCACAGGATAAATAGGCACATACTTTATAAATTACAGTCCCATAACATGTTTTCAGGATGTGGACTGCTGTTGTGGCTCCATTGTTCAGTTTGTGACAGCCTACTCCCTTAGATACCTACCACTGCGGATTAATAGGAGATGGAGACATACCCCATGTACGGACCCCTAGTGGACTTGGCTACAGTGGAGGACAGGCACATAATACTCACCTGTAGACTGGACAGGGCCACAATCACAGAGCTGTGTGTCCAATTGAAACCTGACCTGATATCAGCTATCCGTCAGCCCACTGGGATCCCCGCTCTTGTGCAGGTTCTATCAGTGCTCCATTTCCTTGCAACTGGTTCTTTCCAAGTGACAGTGGGCTTTGCAGCAGGAATGCCACAGCTAATGTTCTCAATCATGCTAGCATGAGTCTTGTCTGGCCTGATAATACACATGTGCAGCAACATTGCTTTCCCCCAGGTTGAGGATTTTGCCACTTTGAAGGCCGGGTTTTATGCAATGGGACTTATCCTCAATATAATTGGGGCGATTGATGGAACACATATTGCATTTGTCCCCCACCGCCAAAATGAACAGGTGTTCAGTGATCATAAGAGTTTCCACTCCATAAGTGTGCAGATGGTGTGCTTGGCGGACCAGTACATCTCCCACGTCAGTGTTAAGTAGCCAAGGTCAGTGCATGATGCCTTTGCCCTGCGGAACAGCAGCATCCCAAATGTGATGTCCCACCTACAGAGGCACAGGGTGTGGCTAATAGGTGAGGCCTGGTTCCCACCCAGTATATGTTGGTGTATGCCTATGGTGTTGGCCATATAGGATAGTGTGTGGCTAAATGTTGTTCCTCAATATTTGCAGGTGACTCTGGTTACCCAAACCCATCATGGCTGCTGACCCCTGTGAGGAATGCCAGGACAAGGGCTGAAGAACGTTATAATGAGGCACATGGGCAAACCAGAAGGATCATTGAAAGGACCTTTGGCCTCCTGAAGGCTAGGTTCAGGTGCCTCCATCTGACCGGTGGATCCCTGTGCTACTCACCCAAGAAGGTCTGCCATATAGTAGTGGCATGCTGCATGTTGCACAACCGTGCCCTCAGATGGCATGTACCTTTTCTGCAGGAGGAGGTGACTGGAGATGGCCCTGTGGCAGCAGTGGACCCTGAGGACAGTGAGAATGAGGAGGCAGAGGATGAGGATGTGGACAACAGAACATCAGTGATATGTCAGTACTTCCAATGACACACAGGTGAGACGGTGCAACTCCACATTTCTATGAGTATTTGTGTATTCTGTGTGGCATTGGCATGCTGGCATTACCCACTCCTTTCCCCTACTTACTGTTACCTCTGGATATTCATTTTGCAGATGTTGGTGATATGACAACATTCTCCTGGTGTGATCACAACAGGCAGCTACAGGTCATTATTCTATGCTCATACTACTTACAGTTCATTTGCAATGGGTGTAGCTGTTTCAGTCAATAAAAATTTGTACTACATGAAATAATAGTAGTCGAGTTTTATCCAAGGGTGTTTATTGTTGTGCTAATATAGAGAGGGGAAAGTACAGTGGAATGGGGTGATGATGGAGGAAAGTCCAGGGCATTGTTCCAGTCTGTTTGTAGCACAGGTGCATTGTCCATGGGATATAGGAGCGGGGGCAATGGCAGTTCAAGGAGACAAGGTGACTGAGTGGGACACAAGGGGGACAATCAGGAGAGTCTCATTTCCTGGGTGGTCTTTGCAAGTGTCTCTGGCTTCTGTCTGGTTTGCAGGGAACATTTGGGGGGTGGTTCACCTTCTGCTGGGGGAGGGGTGCTGGCGGCCTGTTGGTCATGTGGCGGGGCCTCCTGGCCACCAGCGGAAGTGGAGGGCTGTTCAGATGACTGGCTAGTGTCAATGGCCTGCAGGTGTGCTGTTGCCTTCCTAATGATGTTGGTCATGTCTGCCAGCACCCCTGCTACGGAGATCAGGGTGTTATAATGGCCTGTAAGTCCTCCCTGATCCCCTGATACTGTCCCTCCTGCAGCTGCCTGTTCTCCTGCACGTTGTCTAGGATCTGGCCCATATTGTCCTGGAAATGTTTGTAGGCTCCTAGGATCTCATAGAGTGCCCCCTGGAAAGTCAGTTCCCTGCTCCTGTCCTCTCCCTGTCACACAGCAGTTCTCCCAGTGTCCCTGTTGGCCTTTGTCTCTGTCCCCTGAACAGTGTGCCCACTACCACTGACCCCAGGTCCCTGATTGACTTGTGTGCGAGGTGTGGCCTGGGGTCTCTGTACAGGTGGGCACACTGCTGATTGATGTGTCCTGGGGACAGAGGTGTGGGCACGCTGGGTGAGTGCTGTGGTGTTGGTTCCTGATGGGGAGGCTCTGTGGTAGTCTGTGACTAGGCTTGGGTGACCGGCTGTCCAGTGGTCCCTGATCGTCCAGATCCTGAAGTCCAGTGTTACTGTCATCATTGTGGGCCTCTTCTGTTAGGGGACTGGATAGCGGTGGTACCCCTTCTCCAGTGACATTGGCTGGGGTACCTGTGGGGAAGTAAATGATGTATTATGCTTCAGGTGTCTGACATTTGTACTTCTGTAGCTTCCCCTCTATGTTTGTTTTTCCCCTGCCTGCTTTTGCGTGTGTATGTTGGTGCATTGTGGTTATGTTAGTTTCTCTATGCAGTGCATGCTTTGGTGATGAGTGTCCATGCAGTGTTGGGAGGATTGTTCATAAATTGGTACAGCATGCAGGGTCTGGCATTGGGATTAGTGAGAAGTGATGGCGGAGTGTGTGGGATGTGTTGGAATGACAGGAGTTAGGGTGAGGGTGTGTGATAGCATGCAGGTATGGGGGGTGATAATTATTAAGAGTAGACTTACGAGTGTCCAGTCCTTCTCCAACTCCGGCGAGTCCTTCAGGATGCAGTAATGCCAAGACTTGCTCCTCCCATGCTGTGAGTTGCGGGGAAAGAGGTGGGGGTCCACCGCCAATCCTTTGTATGGTGAGCTAGTGTCTTGCTGCAATGGAACGTCCCTCCCCCTGTAAGTCGTTCCACCTCTTCCTGATGTCGTCCCTTGTTCTTGGATGCTGTCCCACAGTGTTGACCATGTCCACGATTCTCTGCCATAGCTCCATCTTCCTTGCTATTGATATCTGCTGCACCTGTGCTCCAAAGAGCTGTGGCTCTACCCTGATGATTTCCTCCACCATGACCCTTAACTTCTCCTCAGTGAAACGGGGGTGCCTTTGTGGTGTCATGGGTGTTGTGTGATGTGTGTTGGTGAGGTTGTGTTGGGTAATGTGGTGGGATGTGTGATGTGGAGTGCGTGAGGGGTGTATGGGTGTGAGTGGTGTGTGTGTGTCTTGTTGTCTCTGTGCTCTTCTTCTCAGTCTCCTGGTGGCAATAGTTGTTGGTAAAGGGTTGTGGGTAATGTGGGTGTGTGTTCTATAGTGGTGTGGGGGTGTGGTGTGTGTATGGATGTCAGGTGTGTGTTGTTTGATTTGGCCAATGTAGTGTTGTTTTGCATGTAGTTGTCCATTGTGAGTGCAGCGCTATGTACCGCCAATGGTTTACTGCCGTTAAATGTCTGCTGTGATGATTTGTGGGTCATAACGTGATGGGCTGTTGGTGTAACGGTGTGGGTTTTGGGACTGCCAGTTTATCACTGACCTTTGGTCTGGCGGATTTGTGTATGTGGCTGTATTCTGTCAGACTGCTGTGTGTGTATGTGAGTCATAATATGGTGAACGGATATTCGCCAACGTGGCAGTAAGTTGGCGGCCGTCAGCACAGCGGTAAGCGGCATTTACAACAAATGTCATAATGAGGGCCTTTGTCATTTTTCTGAGGAAAAACTCTTCTTCATACCCAACAAGCATGAAATTCAATCCAATGTCATGGAACTCCCTGATACTTATTTGCTGTCAGTCCCTTTGAAGCTCTAGAGTAAAAGTTTTACAACATTTCTAAACTTCTTTTAGTGCCCACAAAACACAGAAGGGCACATCCAAGGCCCAAGCACTCCTCGGGAGTACATACGGACACTGAGGGAGTCAGGCAGAGGACAAAAGCAAAGCCCAGTTTGCATCCACTTGCCACTGGTCAGCTTGTATTTGTCAGAGAATTGTCCTCTTCAGCTTTTGTTATGCTCCTAGAACCACGCAGGGGGTCGGCCTTATGACCCAGGGAGCTTTTGTTTATATTCCAGCATTTCAAATGGAATGAAGTTCACGGTTCTCAGGTCCTTCTCACGGTTTATAGATGCCAAGTATGTTATGTTATGTTATGTTATATCATGTTATGTTATGCTATGCTATGCAATGTTATGTTACATTATGTCATGTTATGTTATGCTATGTTATGTTATATTGTGCTATGTGATGTTATGTTATGTTGTTACATTATGCTACATTATGTTATGTAGATTTGTAGAGTGCACTATCACCCGGAAGGGTGTCCTGGCACTGAGCATGTTTGAGTCATGGGCTAGTTTGGCTACTTGAAAGACAGGTCTTTTGCTTCTTGTAGCGTTCAAGAAGTGAGGAGGATGCTCTTATGTGTAAGAGTAGGTCGTTCCATGCTTTATGAGTGGTGTAGGAGTATGGTAGGTTCGCTCAGCCTGATATTCTTTCACAAGTTTAGCAATGCACTGAAGAAGACTGGGTGAGGATCCAGCTTTGTAGAGTTCAGCAGCCTTTTGTTGAGGAACACATTATGACACTCCTAATTCGTCTTTGACCAGTGATGTAAAGTTCCCAGGCAATGACCTACCCACTTTTGCAGTACATTTTGTTTGCTTTACTGTACAGGTCAGCCTATAATGTACATCTGAGAGGAATTTCACACCTCTTTTACACCTCTTCTGGAGCAGTATCCAGACTTGGAATTGCCAGAGGCTAATGCAAATTAGCGTTTTGACAACTCATGGAGGTAAGGGGTAACTTTCAAAAAGGTAAGTTTCATTAATAGTTCTGAAAAATTCTACTTCTCCATTTTATTAGTTTTTTTTAGTAATTATTACATATGCGTGGCATCATTATTTTTCCAGCTGGTTCAAGTCCCAAGATTTAGGATGTCATTATGAGTTTGGTGGTACCAGGACTGCCATGTTGATGGCTGCAGCTGCACTACCGATGGGCCAGTGGAGAAGACCACCAAATTATGACCATTGTGGTCTTCCTAACAAAAGACAGCCAAAGCATCACCTGTATCGCCAGTGCGGTCATGCTGCCACGGATTGCGGTAGTCACCTTCAGGCCGGCAGACACCATGTTCTGGTTGGACATAATACGAGGCTGCACACCACCAAAGTTTCCTCTGCGGTCCCACCACCATGGAAACCGTTGTGGAAACCAACTCTATAAAAAGGGACTCTCACCTTCTGGAACACATACCAGTCTGGAGCCGCCATGGAACCTGAACTGCACATCCTCCCACTGCCCCTGCTTGCACAACTACTCCAGAACCAGTGACAACAAAAACAACAGTGAGTATACACATCTACCTGACACTGTAGGGAAAGCACAAAGTACACACACAACATGCACATCTTGGAAAGCAGGCGATGGCGACACACATGTAACCACACACCCATACGCACACATACACACACACCCACATACACACACGAATACTCATACTACACACACCACGGCCAACACACACGTACAATACACACACAAACCTTCAGCACGCAACACTGGCACCGTCCAACACAACCATAGACCACACCACAGATCCACACAACTACACCACAACCACAACAACATAAATGCTTCAGCAAGCTAACTCATTACACACCTCCACATGACACTACATACATACAACATGTAACAACACATGAAAACCAATATACACAAACACTCAGCCATACAAAGAGGCACAAGTCATACCATGCTAAAACAAAACACAACGCTTCTGACATACCCATCACCACACACACACATGCACACACAACAAGCACACAAGGGCACACAACTCCACCGTCAACACAAACATTACACAAGTTATCAACATACATGCATGTTCTAAACACAAACATATCCTTCACACAACACACAACCATCACAGCAGGACACATGGCAGGGCCACATCCACAATTGCTGCCCAGACACAACTAGCACACCCAACACACACACACACACATGCCACTCACACACAAATCAAAGCAGGCAAGACCAAAACAGCCATGGGGAAAGAAAGGCAGGACAAGTATGTTGCCATCAAACCAACAACTGGTTGGCCCATATATAATAAATAGAAAAATATATACATGGCAATAAATAAATAAATAAATATGTACAAAGAGAAGGCCATTGGCCAGTCCAAAGTGCACAAGGCACAAATGACACTTCTGTGTGCCCCTATATGACTCCTGACTGCTAGATGACCTCTATAGGGTGGGGGCATCAAGGGGGCAGGCAGGCACCTCAGGGATTGGTGGGAGGGAGGGTTTGGGCCTGGGTATGGGAGGGGGGTCTTTGGGCTTGGGCTTGGGAGGGGTCGACTTCTTGGCAGGGCGGAGAGACATGGGTACTTGCGGGGGCAGGGGTGGACTTGGAGGTGAAAGGGCTGGACTTGGTGATGGACACAGACCATTTGGGGGTATCACGGAGTGGGAGAGAAGTAGTGAACAGGTAAAACTCCAAGAGGAACATCTTCTTAGGCACAGAGGGTGGTCATGGCAAAACGATTTGGGAACGGAGGTAGAGGGAATGGTTGTAAGCGGTGTCTTGGTGGATGTCTTGGGTGCATGTGCATGCAAGGAATGCTTGTGGGTGCGAGGTGTCTGTTGGGTAGGTGAGTGTGGGCGTTTAGTTGTTGTGGGAGGAGAGGGGAAGGAGGTGCTGGGAGATGCCCTGCTGGATGTGTGACTGTCTGTTGGGGTAGTGTCTGCAAGTATGGAAACTGTGCTGCATGTGGGTGTGTCAGTGGTTGTGGTGTCTGCAGATGTGGTGACTGGGGTGGATGCCTGCAGGTTTGATATTGTGCTGACTAAGGGTAAGATAGGAGTTGTGGCTGGATCAGTGAATGCTGGTGTGGTGGCTGTAGGTGTGTCTGCTGTATTGTCTGTGAAGGTGGGGGTTTTGGGAAGTCTGTGCAGGTAGTGAGTGTTGGGGAGTCTGTAGGTGAGTGTTCTTTGCGTGCATGCCAGTGATGGGTCTTGTGGCATTTGTGTTTGTCTGCGCTATCCTTGGAAGTTGAGGTGGGGGCGTGCTTGTATGTCTGTGTCCTTTGGCTTGGTTTGGGATTGGAAAGAGGTAGGCGGAGCCAAAGGGACAAAGGGTGACTTGCTGAAGTCAGTTTGGAGGCCAGAGCCTGAAAGGATCTCTGTCTGCCAGCCAGTGCACCGTGAATGCCCTCCATTGCTCTGCTGGACTTGAGCTTCCAGTCCCTGGATGACATTCACAATGGTCAACCAACCCACAGATATGGACCTCAGGAAGTCAATAGACTCCTCACTGAGAGCAGTAGGGCTAGCTGGGTAGGGGCAGAGGTGCCTGTGGCGAAGGAGACGCCCACCCTTCTGGTTGAGCAAGCACAGGCAATGGATGGAAGCTACTGGGAGGGCCGTGGTAGTAAGGGGGATGGCAGACTTAGATGGTGCTGGGGTGGTCCCAGAAGGATGCGCCACCTCAGGAACTGTCAACTTGAGGATGATTCCGAAGATGACATGGAAGATCCGGTCTCCCTATGGCACTCTCCTCGCCCTCCGTGCCACTGGTTCCCTCGCTGTCGCTGGTAGCAACACCCTGGGTCACATGGCCTGTAGCATCCTCACTTGCCTGTGCCCCTTCTCCTTCACCTGCCAATACTGATGTACATAAATAGAGAGAGAGCTGGAAAGAGAGAGAGAGAGAGAGAGAGAGAGATAGGGTGAGAGAGGGTTAACACATATCTGACATACACATATGTAAACATGCACATCTGTGAGAGTACATATCCTGGCTAGGCTATCTCAGGTATTAATACACATTTCCTACATCATGTCAAAACATGTCACAACTACCCACCCTTGTATGCCAACCCTTAAACCTACATCTAAATCCAAGTAGGTCAGAATGACTGGAGTCATCCAAATGATCAACAGTTCTAAAATTAGAAGCTAGAGCCCTCACACATCCATTAGATGTTATGCTTCATCATTGGGCCAGCTCCTCGTAAGACTGGTGCCGCAATGTCTGACGGGCCCCGCAAGGGAGTACTTTGCCAGAGATTTTAATCAGAAGTGTGTGCCTTGATCGAGGTGGGGATACATTTAAACCTCACCTCAAAAAAAGGAGCAGGAGAAAAAAGAAAGTTAAAATTGGCTCAAGTGCCTAAAAACAATGAGTGTTAATTGCTGTAGAGGCTCTTGGTCAATATTAAAAACATACAGGAGTGGAGAAGGAATGAAGTTCCACCACTCTCCATAAACCGGGCTAATAGGGACAATCTCCCTTTAGCTAATCACTGCGGTCAACATGTTTCACGCCCTAAGTGTCCCTACGGATCATGCAGCGCTTCATCTGGACCAAAAAAAGAAAAACTCCAAAGCTACAATCTATACCCTAGTCAGGTTTAAAGAAAAGAAACTACTTACATAAACGCTACACTACTTATAGCCCAAATAGGTGAACCTGTGCAGGAAAAAAGCTAAATATATTTCAAATACAATGTAATTCATCAAAATATATTAAAAAACCCAACAATTAGTATAGTGACACACTGTGCTTGACGTGCTGCCATGCAAAAAGGTGAAACAATTCACAGTCAAAACAATCCTTACCCTCCTATATTAGAGATCGAGTTCCTTGAGACAGTGCGGACCATTGGACTACTGTTGCTCTGTATGAGTCATGGAGACATCAAGGTTATACATGATCAGGCTTTAGTATGTGTATGGTTGATATTAATTCACTGCTGTAGAAAATTGAATTAAAGACGCTCTGTATTGATGAAGTAGAAAGAACCACGGCACATCCAAGCATTCCAATTATTAGTCCTTTATTCTTCTTGGGTATTCATTGAATACAGCAATCGCTATACCGTTCCATGTACATACAGCCGACACGTGTTTCGTCGTAACAGCTACTTTTTCAAGGCTTATTAGTACACTGTAAATTACTTGGTCTGTATCACAAAATAGCCATCTTGTATTATTTGAGGTAGAAATTGCTTTCACACATAGGGGTATATCAATCTATGTTCAGCGGTACAACTTGGTAGTGAGTCAAGGCTCGCACCTGGACCATGATAAGTCCAACTATCTCAAGGAACGCCAAGGCGCATGCTGAGAAAACGCAGAGAGAGAGAAGAAAAAGGGCACAGTGCTGTTAAAATTCATTGTCGTATTGTATTCAGATGTCTGGCAAGTCTACAAGCCACGTAAAATGGCTATGCGGTAAAGAAATACGGGTGGCTAGTCAAAAAATTATTGCGTTTGTTGAGCAGTAGGGAGTGCGGTTAAAGGTTTAAGTAATCCGGACATGAAATCTTACCCGTAGTACGGGTAATTCATTGTGGACCTCTGGGATCACAATCTACACACCCTGTGGTTGGGTGTGGAGCCACTTTGGCACTCCGTATACTGTATATGCTCAATTGTCAACAATATTTACTGCTTTGGATTCTAATACCAGGAAAGAAAAAATTGTATTTGGAAGTGCGCACCATCTTAATACACAGCCACTAACTATCTTTAAATTTACGCTCTGTTTTGATATAAGGCCTGGGGCAGCAGAGTATATCAAATTAAATGGCTGGAAAGGGCGCAAAAAAGTGACCAATGACAAACTGCCCCATGTCCTATCAAGCATTGATAATACATATGGCAAAAAGAAAATTAATTAAAACAGAAGGCAAACACATAAGTATGCTTAATGCCCAAAATAAATGCTTATATGCCGGGTATAGCATCAAGTAGCGTAGAAAGGCTCTGAACTACTATAACAAAAAGACGCTGTGTGCGTCAGCTAACCACGTTGTTATGAAAATCAAATGCGCGGTGACTGCCCATGGAATGAAAAAGTATGACGACATTATAGCCATATAGAAAGCAAGAGCTGGGAATGTACTTACACAATCTGTGCGGTCCCTTGCCGAAGACCTACCTGGCGACCGCCGTCCCAGAAGTTAAATGGGAAGGACGGCAGCGTCAGATTAAGGTCTGAACATGTGGCAGGGACCAATCAGAAGGCTGAAATGGCACAAGGCGTGGGAACAGGCACCTTGTCCCTGTCACGCCATCTACAAAGATAAACGGGCTTATGTATTGCGTAAGTGTGTAGGCAAGCATTAAAGAGCCATTGTTGTAAAAAAAAAAAAAAAAGTCAATTTAAGGTTCAACAAAAATTAGAAAAAAAGTGAGAAAAAAGGATAAAAGGGCAAGCATACTCTAGCAATCTTTGGGAATACCTAAAATCAGGTAAAACCCTAATAGTGCTCTTGTAGCAGATGAAAATAAAGGGAATTATTAGTAATTGTCTCAAGTACCATTTGGAATGGAAAAAATTTAATAAAGGTCCAAGTCTGACATCAACTGAGGTCATCTGTACATCAACTGTACTCATCTGATGATCATGAGTCTGAGAAGAAGCTCAACCACGGAATGTCATCATTTAACCCATTGATATGGGTCCCCAGTTTAAAAAAACAACTCTGCTCCATTTCAAAGAGACTCTCGGAGTTATTAGTCTGACAGCTGGGGGACTCTAGTACTAACCACTGTATGTCATTAGGGGTGTGATTGGGCTCAAGGAAATGGACACTCAGTTTAGTAGGCATTCGTCCACATCTGATGTTACTGCAGTGTTCATTAATTCTAACCTTAACTGCTCGTGTAGTCATCCCTACATAACGTAACTGACAAGGACAGGTGATCATATATGCAGTTACGAGTGTTACAATTAGTGTGTTTGAAAAGGTGCCATCATCCAATGGGTTGAAGGTCCAGGGACTCGGTCTGTGAGGTAAAAGGACAAACATTACAATTCCCAACATGATGATGCCCTTGTATTGGTGGAAGATGCCACAAGGTAGTTTGTCTAGTTTCTGAAGTCGACACCCTGGGGCGGGTATGGACCAGTAGATCTTTAATGTTCTTGGTCCGTTTGAAAGCAAACAAAGGTTTTTGAATATTCTGCCCACCACTACCAAGAATGGACAATTGCTTATTAATCAATTTCTTAATAGTATTGGACAAGGGGGTTTAAGTAGAGAAACACATCAGTCAACGATCTGAATGGTTAGGTACTGGTGTTAAAAGTGCCTTTCTATTGTTGTTGTGAGCCAGTTTGTGGGCAGAGTTGATTATCTGAAGTGGATAATGTCTGTCATGTAGTTTATGAGATAAATCATCTGCTTGTGTCTCAAAGATGGGGATGTTACTACAATTGCAGCTGAGTCTTAAGAACTGTCCATACAGTAGATTGTCTCGTAATGATTTGGGATGGTTGCTCTCGTATAAGAGCAAATTGATACTTTCAGTTTTCTTGTGGAAGGTACTCGTCTCCAACTTGCCATGACGGATGGTGATTAATAGGTTAAGGAACGGAAGCTGTGTATTGGAGACCGTGAAGAAAACCTTGAAAAAGGGTCAAGTCCATTGTCCCAAGTGGTAAAGTTGACCAACACTTCAGTGGGACCATGCCCGATGATGAGGATATCATCGATGTATCAACGTCACAGCTTGACATCATTCTTGAATGGATTGGAGCCATTGAGTATGAATAATTCCTCAAAATCATACATATAGAGGCAGGCCAAACTGGGAGCAATGGAGCTTCCCAATGATGTCCCACGTATTTGGTGGTAGAGTTGATCTTCAAATTTGAAATAGTTCTCAGTCAAGGCCAGGCAAGCACATTGCATAATGAAATATATAGGGGTCGAAGATGTTGGTATCTTACTAGTCAGTAAATCCTCAACGACCTGAAGAGTGGCTTCCTGCGGTACATTTGTATAAAGAGACTCCACATCCAGACTTATCAAAACATGTACTTGGTCAATAGCATTGATCTGATAAATGAGATTAAGGACTTCTGTTGTGTCTTTCAGAAAAGTCGGGGTCTCCTTCACTAAAGGCTGCAAAAAATTGTCACAGAAAATGGATAATGGTTCTAGAACAAAACCAATACCTGACACAATGGGTCGACCCAGAGGTGGCTGCATGTCCTTCTAACTTTTAGGTAGAAGGTAGAAATAAGATATACATGGGTTGCAAGTGTACAAAAAGTCGGCCTCCTTACGAGAAATCCATGCATTAGTTAATGCTTCATCGATCATGGACCGTATTCTGAGTAGCAAACCTTCAGTAGGGTCCTGAGTTATGGGAGAGTAGTAGGTAGAATCACACGAGAGGCATAAACATTCTTGCCTGTATGCCTGGGTCTCAAGAATAACAATAGCACCACCTTTGTCTGCTGGCTTAATAGTTATATGAGGGTCAAGGGCCAAGGAATTGAGGGATTCCTTCTCATGTGAAGAAATGTTCTTAAAAGTATGTTTGGGTTGTAATTTCTTCATGTCTGATAAGACCGCCTTCTTAAATGCGAGTACTTTGCATGGCATAGCGGAGGTAGGAGGGATAAAGGTGGATGGCTTAATCTGGTCCATACTGTCCTGGAATTTTTGGTATGCTCCCAGGACTTTGGAGATGGTTTCCTGGTTAATTGACTCCCTTGGGGGCCCCATCCTCTGGTCCACAGCTTCCCTCCCACGACCCCTACCCCATGTGCCTGTGCCCCTGGCAGGTGTGCCTACTCTCAGGGTTTGCAGGACATTTATTGTCTGGGGTGTGAGGGGTCGACTCAGGTCCCTGTACTGTGGGGCACACAATAGTTTGAACAGTCCTTGGGACACAGGTCTGGGGACGAAGGGTTGACTGTGATGTAGAAGCCACAGGGTTGGGGGGATTGATGTGGGCCAGGTGAGGCAGGGAGTCAAAGACTGACCAGGTGTCCCAAATGGGCCAGGTAGGTTGTCGGTGGCCTGACATCCAGGCACGTTATCCTCACTGGGGCCTTCATCCTGAGGATGGCAGGCAGTCTCTGTTATCCTCTCTATGGTGGCACTGGCAGGTGTAACTGTGGATGGAATGAGAAAGGGAGTTAAATATTGAACATGTGTTTGGTTCAGTCGTTATCATATGCATAAAGTGGCTTGACATGATTCCCAGCAATGACAATGACAGATGCTGCACAACATCCAATTGGTGGTAGTTAGTGGTCTGTGACATGTTTACCATATTCCATTTAGGTTGGTGTCATTCAGGTTTAGTAATTTCGAGACCGGGCCACTCACCTGAAAAGTAGGATGTCTGCAGGGGCAATGGTATGCCCCCTGACCTACTGGAACACCTCTCGGCACTTCTTGGTGGATACAGAAACCCCGGCAGGTGTTCCAAAAGGAAAGGGGGCGTGGAAGAGAAAGAGACAAAACACTGCCACATCTTGCCGGTCCAGTCTCTTCGGGGGGCAGGTCGTTGTTGACAGAGTGATAGTAGAGTTAGTACACTCAACTTCCTTGAAACTGAATCTCTCTTTCTGATATGGGCACGGGAGCGGTAGAAGAACACCGTATGCTACAGCACTTTTCTTGGATAATAATAACTGTTGGCACAATAACTAACACTGCATTACCAAAAACCCAAACTGAATACCATATTAATAAGTACTGCCACACTAGGGCTGGCTTCACAGAGATTCACTGCTGCACAGTACAATAAGAACTGTGGTTGCACTTACAATGCACAAGAAAGACAAACAAGGGCATTAATTATATCACATATAACTTTCCTGCAAGCATAGGGTTAAACTAAAAGGAACAAAAACAATGCAAGAAATACAAATGTCCACTCTGAGTTCAAACAGTTAGTGTGGCACAGTTTGGTTTGGTTTTACTCTGTGTGTGAGACACCCTTCAAAAAGCAAATTCCTCAAATCTGAAATACAGGCATGAATGACACAATTTAAATCCAAGAGTTATGCTATTAGAGAACGAAAAGTCACGTAAATGCTCTTTTAAAATTGCACTGTCACTTTTTGTAGTACTTGAGCTTAAGCAGATTTCCTGAAGCACATTTAGACAAGTAACTACAATAATAATGTAGAATGTTCAGAAATGCATTTGTCTCTTCAAGATAAGCACTCTGCCATAATATGAGGTCTGAAATACACCAGCTGTGTGAGGAAAGGGCGCCGCTCAAAGAACAATACTAGTCACTTAGCTGCAGTCTTTTCCGGTGTGCTGGAGGAATGCCTGGTGTCAGCTGGTACAGGGATGAAGAAAAGAATTGCCTCAAAAGTCCTGAATATGAGGATGACAGCAGGGGCTGGACTGCCAAATCAGATGCTGAGATCAGGAAGCAAAACAAAGCCAAGCAGGGAGGCATGCTTCACTCTGCTATTTGTAGCCAATCAGGAAAGCAGTTGTGATGAGTCACAGCACCCAATTAGAAGCACATGTCTGCACCTGCTCACATTAGCAAACAAGCATTGGTAAAACAAGCATTGATAAAACCAATTGTGTAACACAGCACATTATGTTTACATAGAAACATGAAGGTTTAACCAAGAACAGAGATATGATTTAACCGTAATCCCTTGGGATGCTGACAGATAATGCAGGAGGCAAATTTGGGATTCCTTACAAGTAACTTTGGCTCTGTGGATGGGTTCTGATGCTGTATGATAGTTCACATGACTGTAGTAACAGGTATTCACGTAGATGGGCTAGCGCATTGTGGGAGTCATAGTGATAGTATTAGCCAATGCTATCAGTGCCTTTGCCAAGGGCTGTGTGAGAAGCTGAGCTGGGTGGAGGTGTGGCATGCAGGAGGGGGGCATTAGGTGGCTGGATGGGAGGTGTAGTGAGACATACAGTGAATTGGGTAGTATTGGGTGGTGAGGAAGCATGCAGGACCTGACAACTGTGTGACATGGAAATCATCAGTATTTACCAGACTTCAGACCCCCTGGTATTCCAGTCAGTGCCTCGGGATGCATAATGTCCAAGACCTTCTCCTCCCAAGATGTGAACTATGGGGTAGGAGGTGGGGGCCCACTACCAGTCTTGTGCACAGTGATTTGGTGTTGTGATACCATGGAACATAGCTCCCCCTAAGGTAATTCCACCTCTTCCTGATGGTCCCCCCTTCTGCGTGGATGGTTGCCTACTGAGTTGACCCTGTCGGCTATTCCCTGCCAAAACTCAATTCTTCTGGCTATCAAGGTTGCAGGACCTGTGCTCCGACTTGAGAATTTCATCCACCATAACCCTCAGCTCATGAATCATGGGTGCTTTTGTGGGGACATGGTATTGGTTGTGTTGAGGATGGGGCGCTGTTGTGTGTGTAAGTGTGCAGTGTAGGGTGATTGATGGGGTGGTGCTTAGTGTGTGAGGGAAGCTTGTGGTGCCTGTGTATGCTCGTTATGTGTGTTTTGTGTTGGTAGTATAGTTGTGTGCTGTGTGCTGACTGAGATGTGTATATGTGCCTATGGTGTAATGGTGCTATATATGTGTATTTACCTGCTCTCAGTGTTTGTGAAGGATTGTGGGTTGTGTAGGGGTGTGTTATATAGTGTAGTGAATAGTGTGTCTGGTGTGTTTATGTGTGACAGGTGTGGTTCTCAGCATGGCTGTTCACACCGCCAATGGTTTTCTGCCATGAAGAAACTGCTGTGGTGATTTGTGGCTCGTAATATGGTGGGTGGAATTCTGTCGGACTGGCGGTAATGGTGGTGGAGTCGCTTCTTTCCCACTCTCCTGTTTCTTGGCAGTGTTGGATTTGTGATGGTTTTTGGGCGTTCTTCACATTTTGAATCGTAATACAGCAGTCAGATTACCGCCAACATGGGGGTCTTTTGGTGGCCGCCACTGCGGTAGTCTTTTGAAAAGACCGCCAAAGTCGTAGTAAGGCCCATGTCATTAATATTTTAATCTGTACTCTGGTTTTCTACACAGGACTGCTATGACTGTCACAATGAAAATAGCCTTTGCGGCATAGTCATTGTAGGGACATTGGTTTTCTGCATATCCCACTTTTAAATACTATGCATCCTACCATGTGGGCCACTAGGCTTCCCTAGGAGATATTTACTACTAATTGAAAGGGGGGTGTAGCCGGGCGATCCCGGCTACGGACACGGGAACTGACGTATCGGCCGAAGCCGATACGTCATTTCCGCGTCTTCCCGTTGCCGGGGAGACGCGGCCGGAACACGGCCGGCAGGGTAACGTTGCCCGGGAAACGACGTGTGTTTCCCGGGTTAAGGAGGTTAAAAAAGGAGACGTGGGAGAGACGAGGAGGAGGAGAAACGCGGTAAAGGAAAGGCGAGAGGAGGAAAAAGAAGACACAGAGAGACCAAGGAGAGAGCAGCGCGAGGAGGAGAAGGACACCAGGAAAGAAGCAGACGAGGAACTGACTGACAGAGAGGGAAGAGAAGAGCTCCTGAACCTGGAAGCAGGACACCAGCAGGAGGAACACTACCAATCCAGCCACGACCCTGGAGGGTCGTGGCTTAACAAGGTACGGTCCTTTTGGGACAGAAAGAAGGGAAATTGGGGAGAAGGGACTGGGGAGGGGTCATAAAGGAGGGTTGGAAAGGGAGGTAAAAGGAAGGGCACTATAAGTAACTCACCGGGGTCACTTATTTCTACACTAATAATAGAAGTGTGCGCACTAGTCCCTGAACCACTTCCCCACGGGCACCAACCCCCTCATTTTGTGTGTACCACCTCCCAGTCCAAAAGTAAGAGTATAGGAAAAAGCCTATTACTAAAAACCAATACTTACCTTGGCGTTCTCCCTTCTATTTCCGGCACCATCCTGGACTCCGACGAGCGAGTAAGACAGCTGGGTTACCTGTAAAATAAGAAGCAAGGATATACCATCACGAACCTGGGAAGCGATACAAAGGAAGAACAAGTGACTAAGAAAGACGATAAAACTTGTGACTTTGTGCATACTACTCCAAAACCAACCCCCCTATCATAAAAAAATAAACCACTTACCATCACCTAAAATACGTCTCAGTGGTCTTTATACTGTTCGACCTGCGACAGTGGTGTCAGAAGTGGGATTTAAACCTGTATAGCCCTCGCAGTAATCGAACAGTATAACCATGAGTGACCAACCCTCATTAGAGGATATGATAAAGCAATTGGCCGAGAGCCAACGGCATCTCCAACTGGTGTGGGAGGCCCACCAGCGAGAGGCCAAGGAGGACAGGGAGGCGTTGCAGTCGGCTTTGAAAAGTCAGGCAACTATCCTCGCGAATAATCAACTGGTACATGAGACAGCCATGAAAAAATTGACTGAGACCATTGCTAGTAGTAAAGTACATCCCAATGTCCCAAGTTCCGTGTTACAGAAATATCAAGACGGAGAAGACCCCGAAGCTTTTTTCACTAATTTTGAGAGAGTGGCGTCCTCCGCCCAATGGCCTGAGGATAGATGGGTTCAGTATGTCGCCCCCTTACTTACAGGGATTCTACAAGCAGCATATCAAGCAGCAAACCCGGGTGGAACCACGCCATATCAAGAGATAAAGACTAGTATTTTGGAACGCGTGGGACATGACACAGAATATTATAGGGTTAAGTTTAGAAAAATCAAATGGGGACCCAATGAAGACCCCCGAACCTTTTATTATCGGGTAAAGGACTTGGCCTTAAAATGGTTGGGGTCTTCTGGAAATAGTAGGGAGGAAGTAATCCAAACAATCGTCCTTGAACAGTATTTAGAGTCCCTGCCTACCTCCACTAATCATTGGATACGGCAACATCCAAAGGTGACTACTGACATGGCAATTGATTTAGCGTGTGCTTATCATCGCTCCACTGATGTAAGAAATATGTCCACCCGACCCAGCCTAAAACCAGGACCTCCCATTCCTAAAATTGCATTTAAAACCTTACCGGAGCAACCAGTACCTCACCGAGTTCCTAACCCTCCCTCGGTAGCAGGACCCCAATGTTACAGCTGTGGGGAGTGGGGACACATTGCCCGAATGTGCCCCAGGAAACAGGATAGTAGTGAGCCAATGGAAATTGGAGTTACTAGGCGACGGGTACTGTGTACCGGAAAAGGTAACCAAAAATGTAAACAGCTTTTGATAGTCAACGGGAAACTCATATGGGCCCTTGTTGACTCAGGGTGTAGTCAGTCGGTGGTGAGAACAGATATAGTCCCCGTAGAAGATGAGAGAAAAGAACAATGGGTGAATATATGTTGCATACATGGAGATAAAGAACAATACCCTTTATGTGACATCATAGTCGAATGGGGAAAACACCGAGATATCTTGTCGATGGGTATAATGCCCAATCTGATTGAGGAGTGCATCATTGGAACTGATTATGAACATTTCCAAGAAATACTAGATTATGTTCGACAACCCAAACTGACACAGGATTGGTGGAGAGAAGCTCCTTTCTCCAATAGCATATATAGAAAGCCCCACAATCCGGAGGAAGTTATCACGCAGAGAGAAACAAATAGAAAAATTGACTTACTTGGGGAAGGAGAGGACAGGACCAGACACAGGCATTATTGCAGAAACACATGAAGTCCCTGTCAGTTTTCCCCATCAGCAAAGAATAGATCCTTCTCTCGCTCATGCTTGGAAGTCGGCCAGAGAAGAAGAAACCGAAGAGGTAGGTCCCTACTTCCTCATTAAGAAAAGCCTCTTATATCGGATAACCACTACCAATACCGGAGAACATAAACAGCAATTAGTGGTACCCGATCATTATCGAAATCAGGTCCTAACGATGGCACATTGTCAACCAGGGGGAGGCCATTATGGGAGAGAAAAAACAGAAGAATACCTTCTTAGACGGTTCTATTGGCCGGGAGTGTTTGCTCACATACGTAAGTTTTGTTCCCAATGCCCCAGATGCCAACTCACTGAACCCGGCAGACCTAAGAAAGCTCCTCTAATACCACTACCCATTATTGACATTCCCTTCATTAGGATAGGAATGGATCTAATTGGACCTGTAATACCATCCACAAAAGGTTATACGTACATCCTAGTCCTGGTTGACTATGCCACCCGATACCCCGAGGCCATTCCCTTAAAAAGTATGACAACTAAGACAGTGGCCCAGGCCATGATTAACGTTTTTTCCCGAGTAGGATTCCCACATGAAATACTCACTGACCAGGGGACTCCTTTTATGTCCACAATTATGAAGCAAATATGTAAAACCTTAGGTATTTCCCAAATCCGTACCTCGGTATATAATCCTCAGACGGATGGATTAGTGGAAAGATATAACCAAACAATAAAAAAAGTACTAAAAAAAGTGATGGAAGAGTCAGGGAGAGACTGGGATCAAAAACTACCCTTAGTGTTATATGCCATTCGAACACATGAACAGTCCTCTACAGGACACAGCCCCTTTGAACTGGTGTTTGGAAGACAGCCAAGATCTCTTCTTGACATGGCCATCGAAACATGGGAGGAAGAGGCCGAAGAAGGGGGAAGACCCCTTCTAGAGTATGCTCACAATTTAAGGTCGCAACTACAAAATCTATGGGATACGGTCAAATTAAATATGGAACAAGCTCAAAACACTCAAAAACGATATTATGACCGCGGAAGCAAGTTACGGGTTTTACAACCAGGGGATCAGGTCTTAATTATGCGTCCGACCTCAGAACAAACACTAATTGCTAAATGGCAGGGCCTATATAAGATAATAAGAGCCGTATCTCCAGTTACCTACCTGGTTGAGTTATCAGATACTCCCTGGAAATCACAGATTTATCATATAAATCTTCTAAAAAAATGGGAAGACCCAGACCCCTCGAACACTGCCGGCGTGTTGACAGGAGTTCTATGTCCCAATAATAAGTCAAGTATTGAGTTCTGTCCAACCAAACACAGTAACGGGGAAGATCTACCCTCAGTAAATGAAACCTTAACAAAAGCCGAAAAAGAACAGGTATACAGAGTACTTGAACATTTCCGGGATTTCTTTTCAGTATTACCAGGTAGAACCACCTTGATAACTCATAAAATAAGAACCATACCAGGGAGGATTGTGAGGTTACGGCCATATCGTATTCCTGAAGCAAGGAAACAGATTATGGAGGCTGAAATACAGAAAATGTTAGACCAAGGGGTGATTGAACCTTCAAATAGTCCCTGGTGCTCCCCGGTGGTTTTAGTACCAAAACCCGACGGTACTATTAGATTCTGTATTGATTTCAGGAAGCTAAACGAAAACTCCCTGTTTGACACATATCCTATGCCCAGAGTTGACGACGTATTAGAGAAACTAGGGAAAGCCAAATATATGACTACCTTAGATTTGACAAAAGGGTATTGGCAGATTCCCTTAGACACAGAAGATAAAGAAAAAACAGCATTCGCCACCCAGTCCGGTCTGTATCAGTTCACTGTACTACCCTTTGGTTTACACGGAGCACCAGCTACGTTCCAGAGGTTAATGGATAGACTCCTAAATCCCTTCCAGTCTTTTGCAGCGGCCTACCTAGACGATGTAGTAATTTTCAGTGAAACCTGGAGTGATCATCTAAAACATTTACAGCAAGTTTTCCACACCCTTGTCACCGCAGGGTTAACTGCCAATCCAAAAAAATGCGTCATAGGAACTCCCGACATATCATACTTGGGGTATAAAATTAGTCAAGGGAACCTGAAACCCCAAACAAAAAAAGTAGAGGCCATACTAAATGCCCCTAAACCAACAACCAAGAAAGAGTTACGCTCCTTCTTAGGGTTAGTAGGGTATTATAGAAGATTCATACCTGAGTATTCTACCATAGCTGCCCCTCTCACGGACCTTCTATCTAAATCCCATCCTAATCGGCTAGCACCCTTTTCGGCCCAACAGACGTCCAGCTTTGAACAACTAAAATCCTTCCTAACCAAAGATCCGATACTCCGTTGCCCAGATTTCTCCAAACCTTTCCATCTCTATACTGATGCCTCAGATGTGGGTTTACGGGGAGTATTGGCCTAACCTGACGGGGACGGTAGAGACCACCCGGTAGTATACGTCAGCAGGAAACTATTTCCCCGGGAGCAACACTATCCGACCATTGAAAAAGAGTGTCTGGCCATAAAATGGGCCGTGGATACGTTACAATATTACCTTCTCGGCCGCCCCTTCATACTTTTTACAGATCATGCTCCCCTCACGTGGTTATCTGCCCACAAGGATACCAATTCTCGGATATTACGATGGTTCCTTGAACTGCAACCATTTTCCTTCCAGGTCCGTCACATCCCAGGTCGCCAACAGGCCCCAGCTGACTATTTATCTCGCTTCCCAGACGCTGCCACGGTCCTCGACCAGGACCTTTCCTGGGGAGGGGAGTGTAGCCGGGTGATCCCGGCTACGGACACGGGAACTGACGTATCGGCCGAAGCCGATACGTCATTTCCACGTCTTCCCGTTGCCGGGGAGACGTGGCTGGAACACGTCCGGCAGGGTAACGTTTCCCGGGAAACGACGTGTGTTTCCCGGGTTAAGGAGGTTAAAAAAGGAGATGCGGGAGAGACGAGGAGGAGGAGAAATGCGGTAAAGGAAAGGCGAGAGGAGGAAAAAGAAGACACAGAGAGACCAAGGAGAGAGCAGCGCAAGGAGGAGAAGGACACCAGGAAAGAAGCAGACGAGGAATTGACTGACAGTGAGGGAAGAGAAGAGCTCCTGAACCTGGAAGCAGGACACCAGCAGGAGGAACACTACCAATCCAGCCACGACCCTGGAGGGTCGTGGCTTAACAAGGTACGGTCCTTTTGGGACAGAAAGAAGGGAAATTGGGGAGAAGGGACTGGGGAGGGGTCATAAAGGAGGGTTGGAAAGGGAGGTAAAAGGAAGGGCACTATAAGTAACTCACCGGGGTCACTTATTTCTACACTAATAATAGAAGTGTGCGCACTAGTCCCTGAACCACTTCCCCACGGGCACCAACCCCCTCCTTTTGTGTGTACCACCTCCCAGTCCAAAAGTAAGAGTATAGGAAAAAGCCTATTACTAAAAACCAATACTTACCTTGGCGTTCTCCCTTCTATTTCCGGCACCATCCTGGACTCCGACGAGCGAGTAAGACAGCTGGGTTACCTGTAAAATAAGAAGCAAGGATATACCATCACGAACCTGGGAAGCGATACAAAGGAAGAACAAGTGACTAAGAAAGACGATAAAACTTGTGACTTTGTGCATACTACTCCAAAACCAACCCCCCTATCATAAAAAAATAAACCACTTACCATCACCTAAAATACGTCTCAGTGGTCTTTATACTGTTCGACCTGCGACAGGGGGACACCTGTTAAAAAGGGTAGTTTTAACATGTCAACCTGCAGGTTTTACACTGCAGCAGGCAGGCTACAATGGTAGGCCTGAAACAATGTTTTCCTTTATCACATTAGTGGATAACACAGGAATTGCTGCAGTCCACAAGTGACTTTTTAACTATCTATGCTGTATGTGTATTTTCTGTACCATATGCTAGGGCCTTATAAGAAAACTGAATGAGTCATTTACAGATTAGCCAATTTTCACATATTTTATGGATCAGAACACATACTCTGGGTACTTGACATCAGTGCCCCTTGGTGCAGAGTTTAAAAGCCAGCAATATAATTAAGTAAAAAGACCACACAAGAAGGGCATTTTCTCAAATATACATATATATTTGGAAGTTTACAATCAACAATAATGTTATCTGCCATTACTATAAAACATATGTTTCATTCAGGCTTTAAGTAAATTCAGTACATCTAACACTGCAAGGAAGGAAGGGAGTAAACATTGTCGACTCTCACACCCCGCAATGACTGATAGTCATTGCAATATCAACTGATTACCCATGGGCTGCACATATATGAAAGTAAGACGCACACCCAAAAAAATAGTTCACCATGTGTTATAATGGAAAAGCAGTTGCATGCAAATGCAACCCTGGTAAAGGAATATAGTGGAAGTCTAGAATATAAAGTCACTAATGGTTAGACTTACCAACAGAAGAGAGAAAAGGGAATTATAGCACATACATAAAATTTTTGTCACACATCATATATACAGAATACCTTCTTTTCTCAATTGTCTTGAGATGCTACCCCGTCTCTAGTGAAGAGAAACCACTTCCACCATTTACTGATTAAAATCGTCATCTTTGTGATTCTTTTCCTGAAATTAAGCAACCATAGAAGGATTGGGACCCTGCATCTGGTTTAGCTCCTATGTTGGCAGATGTGTAGATGAATTTTCTGGCTCATTTGTCCTATGTTTAGTTTCCAGATGTAGGTCCATTTTAGATCCAATTGGTCAATAAGTACACTTTTATATCAAAATGTTTGTTTCTACCTTCGATTGCTACATGTGTGATTGTATGGATTCCATTAGCCTGGCCAATAAAAACTCATTGATTCATCTGTGGCACTCTTGGTGATTCTAGATATAGAAAATTCTACACCAATATTGCTCAAGAGGATGTGAAACAGGTGATTCATGACCTGTTAGGCATCAGACCTACTCCTTTGCAGGTTAATACAGAGTACAAAGTTTCCTTACTATGGCTGGCCTTTTTCAATAATTTCTTCCAGTTTGATAACTAGTATTATCTCCAGTTCAAAGTTACATTTATTGGGAGCAATGTTTGCTCCTAATTTTGCCATAAGCATCATGACTAATTTTGAGCCCATTATAATTCTGCCTCTAATTAATCTGTAAAACAATACGTATTGTGCTGGAAACAATATATTGATGATGTTTTTATTAGTTAGAAAATCCTTGAATAGTGTTGAGTGATTTACATGATTGGCTTAACAATAATTGCAAGACAATATATTTATCCATGCATTCCATCAGTTATGAGATTGAATTCTTAGACCTTGCAGTGCAGGTCACAAATAATCATGTTGTATCTCCTCATACAAGAAGCCAACTGAGAGAAACACTTTACTGTTATACTTTAGCCATCATCCTAGATCCATCGGGTACTCCCTGCCCTAGGGACAGTATCTCAGGGTCAGGCAAAATTGCAAACTCAACCCAGACTTTCTTAAGGCAGCAGCTGTATTATCTCGGAAAGTTTTGCAAAAGGGACGTCCTCTTCTACTGGTCCATTGTTCTCTAAAGAGAACTTGGTATTGTCCCAGAAATAAACTCCTAATATCACAAAATAAAAAAGGTGAATAAAATTGTCAGTGACACCACTTTCTCTTCTCACCTGTCTCCATCTTTGTAACTAAATGCTTTAAAAAATATTGGAAGTTATTAACATCAGGGGACCCTCGACTTTAGTTGGATCGGAAGGGAATAGTTTTTGGGTAAGTACAGCTAAGCTGTTGGGGGGAGGTTAATGGAAGCAGGGGATAGTACAGGTTGGTGTTTTGTCCCAGTTGAAATTATGTTTTGGCGCTGCAGATTGACATGATTACCTGTGTGATATGGTCCATCTTATCTCCATAGCCAAAGCAAATTCCTTTGTATTCTCCTTCCGCCAAGAAAATATATTCTCTGTGCAGCTTTGCCAACTCTTGAATTTATTTGCTATCCCATGAAAAAATATCACTTGCATCAAATGCCTAGGTACATCTTTCTGATGAGCCTTGATGCTGTGTAGAAAACGGAAGGCCCTTCTCTCCAGGGCATTCTTCTCCCTCCGTTGATGAGGAAAAGACAGAAGTTGTAACTGCACTGGAGAGAGTAGCAGAGGAGTTAACTAGGGTACATTAACATTGCCATGTGGGTTGGTAGACTTCTATGGATCCTGTACAAGCATCCATGTCTTAGTAGTTTTTGCCTGTGGACTTACAATCCATACGAGTCATCCAGCAGGGAGACTGCTGGCTGGTCTTGAAGTCTTCTTAGGGATGTTTTCTTAGGTGAGTCCATCAATCTTCTCTTCTTCCTCCTCCTGCTCCTCTTTCTGCTCATCTTCATTTTACTTTTAAGCTGTGGAGGCTGCAGACATATCAGCTTGGGGGAGGATAAGGTTTTCTCCAAGGTTGCACACCACCCTGCATTGGTGGATGGCAAATCATCACTGTTAGGCTCTTCATCACCAGAAGCTAAAAGTAAAAGTGCATTTTCACTCCAAACATTCACATTCAAGAGTGTATGAATGAGTTAATAGACATATTATCCCACATTTAGCTCAATAGAAAACACTTTAACACATACAGAAAAATATATGTTAACAAAATTTTGGAAAGAGATTACTTTATGATCCTTCAAATAACTGTAGCATGAAATCTTACCTACTTGTCATGGATGGTTGCTTTGAGAACCTTAGCAATCAGCTACTGAACTTTAGCCTTGGAAGCCATTAAGTGCACATGCTTCACTAGATCCTGCAGCATGTAAATATTGGTAAGTATAGTTAAGAAGTAAAGTTAAAAAAGTATGAATGAGAATCATCTTTGAAAGGTATAATAATGTACTAAATGCAATAAGAATGTATGTACTAATGTAAATAAAGAAATGAACTCTAGGACGTTTCCACGTATAAGTGGAGAGCGTCTTCTGTTGGAGCACATCTGTAACAGCAGTGGCAATCTAAAAGCTTGTGATAGTTAGGTTTTGACCTATATTGCACCTCCATTGTGTCGGACAAAGCTATTCTTCTCTAATGTGAGCAATATAATGGCATGGCTGGGGTCAACATCTATTCTTTATTGTTCATTTGTTTTATAATTATCTCAAAACTGCTTGTAATACCTCTGAGACCACTTTGCACCCATGAATTTAATTTGTAATGATGCAATGTGATATAAATTATGCCATAAATGATATTCATATGCTCTTGTGAAGCATGATTAGTTTATATGTTAGGGTTTTATATGATATCAATTATCAGTGTGGAAGTGCTTTACATTTCTAACAACTTTTTTTTTGTCATTTGATTGAGGATTGTTCAGATGGGACTGTTGCTATTAGAGTGCACCTCTGTGGGTTCTATATGTATTCCATGATTGAATGAAGTGACTAACTATATTTCTGATTACTATATTTGAGTAGGGTCAAATCTGCTGCATGTTTAAAAATGTAACTATTTAGCAATGTAATGTGTGGCATGGTCAACCACAGTGACTGCTCTTCTGCATATAATCACCAAGTTTAGAATCGTTTTTTCTTAAGTAGTTAATGGACAATTGAAACAGAGTTTTCCCTCTTCTAATTTGTTGTGGGCTATCTCTTAACACAGCTCTAAGTAGCTGAGGGGTTTTCTCTTTTTTCTGATCTCTTGGGATACAAAATGTTTCATACTTCAGCACTCAGGCAGAAAGTGTGTCAGGGCCTTTCTGAGGCCGCTGGGCTTCCTGGAGTACAGAGGGGCAACCTTTTAAAAGTTGCCAAATTTTTATTGTTGTATTGAATTTGAAATGGGCATCAGGTTGGGTTTAATGACATGATTAATTTGATATCCCACATGACCAAGTTAGGTAGTCCCATTCAGAAAGTAGCCGGAGTGGAGTGCAAACCAGTATTCCTGTGTTAATCAATGAGGCTATTAACTTATCCACAGCAAAACAAGAATTTGGAAGTCTTGCTCTTAAGGCATATGAAAGATATATGTACTACTTAACAATACGCAGCTCCCTGTCATAGGCCTCCATTGGCCTTCTGTGAGAAAACAGGGCTGATTGCAGAGGCCCCATAACTTTTTGCCCCCATTTTCCTTTTTTTGCTGGTGTTTTCCTGACTTTGATGGTGCCCTGGGTACTGCTAACCAGTCCCAGGGCCTGTGCTCTGTGTAAAATGGATATGCAAATTAGGCTAATTATAATTGGCTAAGTTAACCTACCTATAAGTCCCTAGTATATGGTAGGGCATGTAGGTTTAGGGACCACAGCATAGGTGGTGCACACCTAGATGCACTGCTGAGGTGCCCAGTGTCATTTTAAAAGCAAGCCTGCCTTGCTGGCTGCTTTTAAATTAAAGTTATATGCAAATTCGACTTTGGAATTAAAGGTACTTCCAAAGTCTTAAACTACCTTATTTTTACATATAAGTCACCCCTAAGGTGTGCCCTATGTGCCCCTAGGACTGGGTGCCATGTAACTATAAGCAGGGACTTTATAAAAATAGATTTATAAGCCCTGGTGAGGTAAAAACAGCCAAATTCGTTTTTCCCTCATTGAAGTAAATGGCCTTCATAGGCTAGAATGGGCAGACTTTATTTTAAATTTTAAAGTCTCCTTAAATGTTACATACCAAGAATTTGGTATCAAATTAATTGTTGTAATAAATCTCACAACTTCCAGTTGTTGGATTTAATATAACTTGTTCAGGTAAAAAGTTTAGACTTTACCTAAAAAGTTGCCAATTTCAGCTCTGCATTGTTTTTGCTGCTGTGCTCTGATTGGCCAGCCTGCAGCAGCTTCTGCCAGGCTGCCTTGATGAGGTGTGAAGTGGCCAGGCTTCACACAAAGGAATGTGCTTGGGGGAGAGAATCTCCCCTCAGCAGATGGTGAGGCAGGAAGGGGGAGGGCTGCCAAACTGGTCTTCAAAGGCAGAGAAGGACATTTGCAGCACCCAGCAACACCCCCACATCCTGCAACCCCAGACAATTAGGTGCCCCCTTGATTAGATTAGGAGAGGGCAGGAGAGGGGTGTGTTTATGATTTTTAGCCACACCAGTGGGTGGGCTCAGCCAGATGTAACCTCCAAAAATCAGATTCATCCATGTTGGATTTTTAGAGACTGTTGCCTTCTGGGATGGATTTTTGCCACACTTCCCAGGAAGTGGTCATCACAGGGGGACGACCCTGTCCCTGATTGGAGAACCAGGGCCCCCCTGCTTTTCACCCAGGAGCAAGAATAAAACTGGCAGACCTGCCCCCACACCTCAGATCCCCTCCAGAATTCAACAAGAAAGGAACTAAAGAAGAAGAAGGACTGCCCTGCTGGACCCCTGGCCTGCACCTGGACCCTGCACTCAGAAGGACTGCACCAGCTGCACACTTGGGCTTCACCACAAGAAGGACTTTGCCTGGCTTCAACTGGTTCAAGGAGGGACTCCCTGTTTGCTACAGGTGAAAAATTGCTAAACCAGAGTCCCCTGCACCAACTCCTGAAGAAATCGACCAGCTGACCACTGTCCAGTGGCCAAAAAGGAGTTTGCGCCAGGTGCATTCTGGGAGTTGAAGTCCGCACCCCCCAAGGACCATCACAGAACTTCTGGACCCTTGGGGTGAGCTGTGGACCCCAAAAGAACCTTAAAAGAACATCTGGGTGAAGCCCCAGAAGTTTGGAAAAGATTTGAGAATTTTTGGAAAAAAGCTCCAGAGAGGGACCGACCCGCCGCGGAAATTCTAGCCGGCTCGCCTCAACCGCGACCCGGCCTGACTTCGTGGTTCGTCCCGGTAAAGAAAAACATCCTAAAAAGAGACTAAGTCCGAACGTAAAAAGTTGACCGGGACCTCCCAGCCATCGTATCCGAGAAGGGCTCCATGGACGTCGGATCAAGATCCAGGTTTACCCCGGTCGAAGGATTTTCATCTCGAAAAAACGACTAAGTCCGAAGGTAAAAGTCTCCACCGAGGAAACCCACATCGCGTATCCGGACAAGGGCTCCAGGAGGTCGGATTCAACTGGCAGGTTCGTCCCGGTGAAGAAAAACTTCAAAATAAAGACTAAGTCAGAAGGTAACTTTTTAACCGAGGCCTCCCGCGACCTGTAGCCGAGCAGGGCTCCATCGCGGTCGGCCTGAAAGTTTGACTTTGCCCCGGTCGAGGTGCAACCAGATGACCTGATTGGCGCTTTTTGTTTCTAAGCGCTAGAAAAGTAATAATTCTTTAAAAATTCATATCTCCGGTTCCCCTGAACCGATTTTAATTGTTTTTGTGTCATTTTAAAGATAAAAATATAAACTATTTTCATAAATTGGTTTGGGATTTTTAAACTGTTTCCTGTGTTTTATTTAATTACTGTTTTGTGATATTTGAATGCTTTACACTTTGTCTCCTAAGTTAAGCCTTGACGCTCGTTGCCAAGCTACCAAGGGTTGAGCTGGGATTAATTTACTGAGACCTAACTGTACCTATGTGGAGGTTAGTGGCTTGTTGCTAGGTGTAGGTACCTACCTGCCCTACCAATAACCCATTTTCCAACACCTTCCTTAGTGGAGACTTACATATATTTTTGAGGGAAACGGTGGCTTTGCCATTGGTTTGAATGGCAAAGTTGAGCTGACACTGTAAAGGCTTCAGTCAGTCTGCAGTGGCAGGCTGGGGGACATTTTGTAGTTTGTCATACACAGTGTGGCACAGACAGTGCTGCAGCCATGATTGGACACTGAGTACCATAAACTAGGGACATAAAAGTAAGTCAGCCCTTGCCAATTGAGTGTAGCCAATTCGACATGCAATTTGTATAGAGTTAGAATACTGGTACTCAGGTCTGGATAGCATGGCAGTAGGTGGGTCTAAGGGACAAACAATATCAATTCCCACCATCGCAAATAAATTCACCACAACAGGAAGTGGTATCAGGGGACCTTTTGGCTGAGCACCTTTCTTGCCACTGGCCTGGCAGGTAACAGAAGAGCCATAATACTCTTTCACCTTTTCAGACATCTGGAACTAGTAAAAGTGATTGACCAACCTCTCCCAGGTTTTGGTCTTTCCCAGGTGCTCAGCTAAGCTGATACCATGGGCCAGGTTAAGGAGGTATTCTATGTACTGCTGGGGGACCACCTCTCTCCTGGTTTTCCCTGTCTTGGGGCCCCTTGTCTCACTCTACAGGGTTCCCTCCTCCGAGTATACCTAATGGGCACCACTGACATCTCCTTCCTCCTGTTTGATAGCTAACTTCTCAGGCTTTCCGGAGTGGGACAGGTCTTTTTTTTCCCCTGGCTCAAATCTTCTATGTATGGCCCACATACTTTTCTGCCAAGTCAGGCAAGTCTTTAAAGGCAGCACCATCCTCTTCAGAGACCAGGCCCTCCCCACGAAGGTGAGGATCCTTCTGGGTCCGAGAACATTTGGAGAAGCCTTCCCAGGCATCCTGCCCTTCTTCTTGGCACTAAGGACTTGATTCATTGCTTCAGGGTCCACAATCACTTCACTTTCCGTCAAGGCCTTATGTGCTCTATTAGAGACACAAACCCAATCAGGGAGACTCAACATTGCTGTGTGAGTCCTTCTCTCCACCTCTGTCGAGGGTAGAAGTTTCAAGGTTTTTGTCCAATAGACAGTCTGCCGGGATGGCAGGGGTCACAGCTACTTTCTTAGAGCCAGAAACACCTGCCTACTCAAAGTACACTACAGCTATGGGATGTGACTTTGTTTCATTGTCAGAATTAATTATTTTATGCATCTCACCAGGTAGGATCTTGCTTCGAGAAACCAGCTTAGCCATGTCCATGGTCATGCTGGCACCTGTATTCCTCAAGGCCTAGAGTTCTACCCCATTGTTTTTTTAGCACTGCCTGTACTTTGCCATACTGGCAGGCCAAAGGTTCATTTGCCTCACCATCCAGGGAAACTAATGTTGCTTCATTCTACCCCTTGCAATTCCCAGGGACAATGTCTATCCCAATCCCTACACTGGTAATACCTTTGGGAATGTCGCCTATGGGTGATTTTTTGGTGCATACAGAATTACCCCTCTTGTGCCTGACAATCTGCAATCATAGCATACCCCGTTCTTTGATGGGTCATAATTCTTTCCCTGATACCCTTCTCCTTTGATTGGAATGTGACTCTGGACTCCCCTCCTTGGGCTTCTGACTTTTTAAACTTGCCATCATATTTCCCCTGGAAAGGGGGGGAGTGTTCTCGCTTCTTGCGTTCTCCACCTGAGAACTTTTTGGGCACCCTAGTGCGTACCCACTCATCAGCTTTCTTCACTAGCTCTCTAGAGATAGATCACTTGGAACCTACCACATGCTGTTGTAACTTCTCTGAGGTAAAATTGGTAAGTATGTGTTCTTTAACCATTAATGTGTACATACCCTAATAGGTATATACCTTGTTACCCTTAATCCTACCATCCAGGGACCTAACAAAGGCATGTCTATGTTGCTCCTTTCTGTGTGCTCCAAAATGTTTGCCTATAATTTCCTGGGGTTAGGCTAAAGATCTCAATGAGTGCCTCTTCCATGTACCTATAAGACTCTGCCACATCATGCTCAAGTGCCAGTAGCCTTTGGGTGTTCAGAACTTGGCAACTTTGCAAAATGTTTTCTCACCATCTACTTGGCAATCTCAGTTGGTTAATGACTTATTAGTTGTCTGGTACAGCTAAACACAGTTTCTGGATCCCACCACTAGGCACAAATGTGAGGATTTGGGAGTATTATATGATATGGCTGTCAGGTCTTATCATGAAGTACACTTTAAAAAAAACATTTTGGGACCAATCAGGCTTGTTTACTTAACCGTAAGCTCAACCCTGCGTAGCTGTCTCTGTGAGCAGTAAGGCTTGGCAAAGGAACTTAGTGTAAATCATTTAAATGCACTAAACATTGAAATAAGAAAGTCACACAACATGAATGAAATCTGACACCAATTCATAAAAATACAGTATATTTTTATGAATTTTAGATCCCTTGGTGAACAAAATCCATTAGAGGGTTCAAGAGATACAGATAATATCACTTTTAAATGCAACCATGAACCAGCACTGGTCAATAAAAAGTCTGTTATCTTTAAAAAAATTAGGAAAAGTTAATTTGCCAACTCAAGGCTAGGTTTGGTGGACAATTTCAACTGGACAGAGGTCCAGGGGGGCCATGCCAAGGTGGACACATTTTTTAGTTATCTGGCCACCAGAGTGTTTGCAAGGCAAGTTCCAAACATTACAGGATGACCACCATAAACAGACTCAGGTGAAACTTTTGGCTATCTCAGATTTATACTCTTGAGCCTGGTGATTGGTAGCAGCAAAACATCTGCAGTGGCTACCAACTTGTTGGTTTGGGCTTCTTCAGCTCTTGCATCCCTCAGCTATGTTACCAGCTGTTCACAACATGTCGCCTTCATGGACTCAGATGCCAGGCCTTTGTCCTTTGGGCAGCAGGATCATTTACTCCAGTAAGTAATGTGCCTTGGCTCTCCAGGGCTGGGATAAGTTGCAAAACTGGTTCTAAGTTTGCTTTGACTTAGGCAATACAAAGTACATTTAAATAAACGTATTTCCCCAGTTATGAAAAATGTATTTTCACCAGGAGTGAAAAAAACTTTAAAATAGTTTGCTAACATTTTCCTAAGTGAAGCTATAAATGAAGAACTTTAATTATACCTTGGCATGTTCATGGAGTATCCAGCTCAAACTATACAGTGAAAATAGCTTTTGGATATTTAGTCATTATGGGGGCACATTTTTCTCAAGCTATTATCCAATATGTATCTACCCAGTCCTGTGGGCTTACAGCCACACTTTATGGGAGACCTATAATTGTTTACAATAGTTTTTCCAACCTGGAAAATAATATTTATTATTTTCCATGCACCACTTCTGTGTTTTTAAACTGCAGCCCCGCTGGAGCAGTTTGGGATTCTTATTGGGCAAATAATTTTTGTCATATATGTGAGTAGAGTAAAGGCAGACTGCAGCACAGATATGACATTTAACTTCCTTGCCATTGGTGCATTTTCTTTTCCATCCTCAATGGCTCTACAGAAAAGTTCAATGGATCCAATCCACAGAACATATTTAAGAGGGAAGGAAAAGATATTAAGCTATTGGTTGGCAGTGATACACCAACAAGAGTCCTAAGCCCATCAAAACTAGACATGAAAAAATAGAGGCACTATGACAAATATGATGACCTTTCTTATAATGGTCTCATAAGGGGTTTGGGAAGGGTGTAAATCTTTAAATTAAAACGAGTGAATATGATTTTGTTGAAAAAAGCATTGTACATGATTAAAGTGCATTTTGTTGTTTTTGTTGTTTTAATGCATTTATTTTTACTATGTGTTTTGCATTACCTCAGCTTTAATGTCATTCTTACTTTCAGTGCTTGTCTTCTTTCATGCTGATGCTGCCAAGCATTGGTCGAACATGACTAACCACACAGAGGCTGAACTATGCTCTTGCTCTTCTGTAGATACTGATGGTAAATCACCAGCATAGGAACACTGTGGCCTGCTACAAACATGTCCCAAGCCACACCCTCCTATCCACAATTTTTGTGAAGGGTATGCACATGTGCAAAAGGAATAAAGAGTGGTTGAAGAGGAAAGCAGAGGTGTGTCACTGTTTCCTCCCTATCTGTGCAGATTGTCTCTGTTTTATGAATTGATTATGGGGGAACTGAATTGACAGCTAATGCTACATGCACACTGCTGTTGAGTGTCAGAAATGGTTGGAGTTATGTCCCCTTCTATGTCTTGATGTTGCTTCATCTTTCCTTCACTTTAATCTTTGAAATGCTATTTGTTAAGCTATGATCTCAATACCATGCCTCCATCTACACTGGGGCCTGGTGGAATGCAGTTAGGAAGGACTACTTACCTATTTGCTGCGCTGTCCTCCTGCACCACCAGTGTGTTTGTGCCAGGCAAACCCTGCCATAGTATCTATGCTATGCAATGGCCCCTGATACACCCCTTTATAGAACTCTCTGTCATAATGCATTCCCTTGACTGTAGCATATGTTAATGCTTTTCCCCTGCCAGCCCTACTAGCTTACCAACTTATTGTACCCTACCATAACCTTCTCCCTTTTTAACAAGTATACACGGTTTATTTCAACTGTCCACACTGGTCTCTGTTCAGATGCTTATTTCTTGCTTCATTTTGTGTCCCAATCTAAGTGCAACACATTTTGCCAACCCTTATATATGACTACTCACAGAATGTTAGGCTATCTGAGACTGTGATGCTGAATTTCTACTACCCTATAGTACTCCCTGCTGTGCCTTTCCTGCTGCTACGCCATTCAACCCTCTCTCCCAGCCATGCTTAACCCAATTCCTTTTTCAAACAGAACCCTCTGCACCTGTCTTCCTGTTCTACTACACTTCCCCCAAAGCTGCCAAGACCTGCGGTGCAACCTAAACCTACCCGAAGCCTTTTAGTTCACATCAGCCCAGTTTCCTAAGCCAGGTGGTGGTGGGAGTTGCGGGGACATCACTGGATGGTGTTTGGAGCCAGGGGGGCCTTGTGCTACCTTCATTGTGGCCATGCCATAGGAGCCTGCCAGAGGCATCCAACGGATAGAGGCCCAACTTCCAATCCTGCAGCACATCATGGTGGGCTCAATCATTGTAGTTTACCTCTGGGCTTGTGGGAGGTCGGATTCCTGGATCAGACAGAGGATACCCTGTAGCTATCATTGGCAAAGATACATGCTGCTCTCATTTCTCTTCACATAACCAATGGCGAACTATCTTCAGCCCCCATAGACAGCTGTCTGCAGAGTACGATACCTGTTGTGCCCATCTCATGCTGCTGGATGTGGCCATCCAGCTGTTGCTATCTCCATCTCTGCTGTCCAGGGGACTGCCCCTCTGGACTGTTGCTGTCACTTTCTCCTGCTAGGGCCTTGTTCACCTTTCGCCATCTGGGCATTCCCCTATCTGGTCTGGCAGTGCCCGGCTCAGATGCTTGGCCCACAGGGTGCCCCTTATTGCCTGAACTATCTTGCCTGGACTATCTAGCCACAGGGTGCTGCCCTGACAGAATTCTTTGAATGGACATTCAAGGTGAAGAGCGCAGCAGATAGGGTTGCTGTGCCCCCTTCTTTTTCTTGTCTCCCTGATGTGCAGGTCGACTCTGGACTGTTTCCACAGGGCTTTGTTTTCCCTCATTGAACTCAATTGGCGCTAACCGTGAAACACGTGTCTAGGTATGGACAGTACTGTCTGCACTAACTTTCGTGAAATACTACAGATATTTTAAGCAAGCGTTAATTGTTAAAATGCATGTAACAGTATGCAAAGGGGAAACCTCAACTGGACTGTGAGGCAGTGTGCTCCCAATCTGACTTGCTGTTTAAAAGGCTCCCTCGAGCCATTGTGCTGACGAGTTCTGGAGACGCACCTCTGAGCCTAGGAGTGGTACTAAACCTGAGACAATTTTGACGGCATTTCAAGCAACCCCAGATATTTTTTGTGGTCCTTTGGTCTCTACTGATGAAGGGTACTAACCCAGAAACACGTGTCTAGAGCTGAACAGTACTGTCTGCACTAATTTTAGTGAAATACTACAGATATTTTAAGTAAGCATTAATTGTTAAACTGCATGTACCAGGATGCAAAGGGGCAAACTCGACTGGAATGTGAGGCATTATGCTCCCAATCTGACTTCCTGTTTAAAACACTCCCTTGAGCCATTGAGCTGACGAGCTCTGGAGACGTAAATGTGAGCCTAGGAGTGGTACTAAACATGAGACGATTTCTGTGGCATTTCGAGCTACCCCAGATATTTTTTGTGGTTCTTTGGTCTCTAGTGATGAAGGGCACTAACCCAGAAACACGTGTCTGGAGATGAACAGTGCTGTCTGTACTCACTTTAGTGAAATACTATATATATTTTAAGTAAGGGTTAATTGTTAAACTGCATGTACCAGGATGCAAAGTGGCGAACTCGACTGGAATGTGAGGCAGTGTGCTCCCAATCTGACTTCCTGTTTAAAAGGATCCCTCGAGCCATTGAGCTGATGAGCTCTGGAGACGCACCTGTGAGCCTAGGAGTGGTACTAAACCTGAGACGATTTTGGTGGCATTTCCAGCAACCCAGATATTTTCTGTGGTTCTTTGGTCTGTACTGATGAAGGACACTAACCCAGAAACACGTGTCTAGAGATGAACAGTACTGTCTGCACTAACTTTAGTGAAATACTACAGATATTATAAGTAAGCATTAATTGTTAAACTGCATGTACCAGGATGCAAAGGAGTGAACTCGTCTGGAATGGGAGGCAGTGTGCTCCCAATCTGACTTCCTGTTTAAAAGGCTCCCTCGAGCCATTCAGCTGACGAGCTCTGGAGACGCACCTGTGAGCCTAGGAGTGGTATTAAACCTGAGACGATTTCGGCGGCATTTCCAGCAACCCCAGATATTTTTTGTGGTTCTTTGGTCTGTACTGATGAAGGGCACCAACTAAGAAACACATGTCTAGGGATGAACAGTACTGTTTTCACTAACTTTAGTGAAATACTACAGATATTCTAAATAAGCGTTAATTGTTAAACTGCATGTACCAGGATGCAAATGGGGATCTCGACTGGAATGTGAGGTAGTGTTCTCCCAATCTGACTTCTTGTTTAACAGGCTCCCTCGAGCCAATGAGCTGACGAGCTCTGGAGACGCACCTGTGAGCCTAGGAGTAGTACAAAACCTGAGACAATTTTGGCGGCATTTCCAGCAACCCCAGATATTTTTTGTGGTTCTTTGGTCTCTACTGATGAAGGGCCTTAACCCAGAAATACGTGTCCAGAGATGAACAATACTGTATGCACCAACTTTAGTGAAATACTACAGATATTTTAAGTAAGCGCCAATTGTTAAACTGCATGACCAGGATGCAAAGGGGCAAACTTGTCTGGAATGTGAGGCAATGTGCTCCCAATCTGACTTCCTGTTTAAAAGGCTCCCTTGATAAACTGAGCTGACGAGCTCTGGAGATGCAACTGTGAGCCTAGGAGTGGTACTAAACCTGAGACAATTTGTGGGGCCTTTCCAGCAACTCCATATACTTTTTGTGGTTCTTTGGTCTCTACTGATGAAGGGCACTGACCCAGAAACACGTGTCTTGAGATGAACAGTACTGTTTGCACTAACTTTAGTGAAATACTACAGATATTTTCAGTAATCGTTAATGGTTAAACTGCATGTACCAGGATGCAAAGGGGCGAACTCGACTGGAATGTGAGGCAGTGTGCTCCCAATCCAGCTTCCTGTTTAAAAGGCTCCCTCAAGCCATTGAGCTGATGAGCTCTGGAGACGGACCTGTGAGCCTAGGAGTGGTACTAAACCTGAGATGATTTCGGCAGCATTTCCAGCAACCCCAGATATTTTTTGTGGTTCTTTGGTCTCTACTGATGAAGGGCACTAACCCAGTAACACGTGTCTAGAGATGAGCAGTACTGTCTGCACTAACTTTAATGAAATACTACAGATATTTTAAGTGAGCGTTGATTGTTAAACTACATGTACCAGGATGCAATGGGGTGAAATCGACTGGAATGTGATGCAATGTGCTCCCAATCTGACTTCCTGAACTCTTCTTTCCTACTGTTTTAGGTGTGTAGTGTTCCTTGGGCTCTGCTGAGTCTCCAGGCCTACCTGCAGTCCTCTCCTTGTGTCCTTTGGAAGTCCCCTGGCTGTTGAGCTGTGCACCTCATCCTGCTGCTCTGGTGTGAGGCATTGACATTTCAGTCTACAAGGTGTCAACATTTCTCTCAGTGACTGCACTGTAGCGTCTGACTGTTGCTGTGAGGTTAGCTTGGTACCCCTGCCCACTAGTTGTGCTGTATGTCAAAGCAGTGCACCAATACTCACCCTCTGCACCACATCCTGTGGCTCCCCCGGCACTACTCTCCTTGCCCTGTATACTAAGATGTCTGCCATTACTGTAGAGGTTAACTTGGTCCAACAAAACAACAAATACACTGTTCCTTAACTTATATTCCTCAAACCAATTATGGGAGAACTACTAGGTCACCTAGACATGCATCTATTTAGAAGCAAGAGCCCTCACCCACCGATTGGTCGCATGTTTCATCATTGGGCCTGCTCCTCGTCGGACAGGCGCTGCAGTGCATGATGAGCCCTGGCAGGGGGTCTTCGCCAAAGATCTTTAAAATGTGGTGCAGAAGAAACCTAGAGTAATGCTATGAAACCTATAGTTTGATGTGGTGAAGGACTGGAAGAGGTGAGGTTGAAATTGACTATAGGCATTAAGGTTGCTCTTTTCTCTACGTGCCTATCTGTCTTGAAAGTTGAGTAGGTGGGCGATGATAGGGCACCGGAGGGGCTCCCTGGCTAGGGTGTGGGCCAAGAGACCTCTGTGCACATTCTACCACAAAGGTTGAGGTAAAGTTCTGGAGTTCAAAGAGTTCCAAAAGGAGGCACTTTGCAGAGATGTCCATACGACCAGTATCCGTGGACTTAGCCATGTCTGGATTGTGCAGTTTGTTTCCGCACAACCTCGCCTCCAAGTCCTCATTTTTTATGGCAACTGTTTTGAGCAGGCATTCAACTCTTTCCAGTCTCTTATGAACTGGTGGTGCTCTGTCCTCTAAACTGGATATCTGTTCTTAAGCAACATACAGCCTGGTGTTCTGGCAGTCAATGAGCTTTCCCATGTTGTTGATCCTGCTCATGAGCATGTCAGAACAGGCATCAATGGAGAAGAATCTCACATGGAACTCCAACATAATGGCATCCACACCTGCCATCTGCCCGGTCGAGTGAGGACTAGCCACCCCAGAATCTTCCTCAGGAGGTCTCTCTGGTGGCTCAAAGCCTTGGGTTTATTAAGGATATTTATTTCTGTTTGGGGTCTCCTCTCACCATGGTCTGTTCAGTCAAGGTGTGCCCTGGCGTGGGAGGAGACGGGTGGCCCCATAGCCCCAGAGGGACAGACTGCGAACTACCCCTGGATGCCCACCTCATTAAGATGTGCAGTGGGAGCCAGAGGTATCAATCAGGCATTCAGACAGTACAAGGAGGACCCCAGACTTGAGTCTTTGTGTTGGCTCAGGGAGAGCTGGGTGTTTTCCTTTTTTTGGGGACTGTTGGAGTTTGCAAACATCAAGAGCAGCGGGCAACCATCCACCGGGGGGACCAGGAGTGCAGATCGAGTTCTATCTATTCAGCAGGCAGACAGCAGGGAAGGAACGCCCCAAAGGCACATGCAGAAGAGGTGCAGACCAAGGCCCCAGGCTGGTTGTGGTAACAAGCAGCAGTAGGGGGGAGGGGCACAGGCCATACCCACAAGCCAGGATGCATCAGGCAGGAGCAGAAGGTGGCATCGGCTGGAAAGTTAACTAAAGGTCACCATAAGTGCCCCCACTAGGTTTGTCAATCCACAGTAACTGATTTCCGTCAATGAGCTCAGTGCCTCTTAGTATGCCAGCTACACAGTCTGCCCCCAGCCTCAATCTCTGTATCTCAATATTGGGGGGATGGGGATAGTTAAGAGTTTCACCAATGCAGGCTGGTTGGCCAGAAGGGCTCAGTGACCCAGCACCACAGGCCAGCTACAGCAGCCACCCTTTCAGGGCCAATGAGGCATCAACTGGCCACCACACTGCAGAAAGAGCCTCCCCACCCCACAGGTCAAGGCATATAAGTAATCGGGGCACCAGCGATGTCGGCCTCTCTTAGCGGCAGGCAAAGCATGGCACAGGCCTCTCGCAGCAGGCACAGTCCAGTAATGCTACAAGTAGAGTGGTGCAGGGCCCACGGCCTGCAGAGATTTGCCACAGAGCCTTACCACCGGGTCCAGTATCAGGATAGCAGGCAGGTTAATGAGGCAAGGTTCCACTGTGGCGGCACCCAGGTGGTGCGCCTGCCCCCAATCCCAACCAAGATTATATCACTGTTGGCATAGAGGGACTATCAGGGGGCAAAAGCACCAGTGCCTCAGGCTTAACCATGGTACCTGTCACCTATGAGGTGGGAACCAGACCGCTACACACCTGAGACAGTCAGCGGCTCCACAAGCCCCCAAAGCTCACCATCTTGTACTGCTAGTTGTGGTTGTTGTTGAAAAGTCATGCCGGATGGTCTCGGATGCTTTGGGAGACCCAAAACCCACTGCAAAGGGGCCACATTTGCCAGACCATCAAAATCCAGCAACCATCTTGATTGCTGGTGTGGCTCCATCTCCAGGAAATTATAGTCTTGATGGTCCTATTACTGTGATAGGACGTCAAGTCTCTATATGCAAGGGTTTATTTAGATAAAAGGCTGAGAATTGTCATAGTGTTACACAATTCCAGATAACATCTATGCCACCAGCCTATCTATTTTAGATACAGAGAGGCATAGTTATACTCTCTGCCAAATTTGCGTAATTTTTTTCATGTAAATTCGACGTAAACTTAACTCTATGTTTATATTTTGACGTTAAACACATCTAGGGGGTGATTCCAACTCTGGCGGAAACCGCCATTTGGCCGCCACGCGGGCAAAATTCTGCGGCCCCCATTCTGACATTCCCGCTGGGCCGGCGGGCGCTAACCAAGTTAGTGCCCGCCGGCCCAGCGGGAATGAGGCCGCGACACAGGAGCCGGCTCCGAATGGAGCCGGAGGTGTTGTGGCGGTGCGACGGTGCAGTTGCACCCGTCGCGCTTTTCACTGTCTGCCACGCAGATAGTGAAAAGCAGGCCGGGGCCCTGTTAGGGGGCCCCTGCACTGCCCATGCCAGTGGCATGGGCAGTGCAGGGGCCCCCAGGGGCCCCAGGACACCCGTTACCACCAGCCTCTTCCTGGCGGTGAAAACCGCCAGAAACAGGCTGGCGGTACGGGGGTCAGAATCCCCAGGACAGCGCTGCTTGCAGCGCTGCCCTGGCGGATTCTCCCAGCCGGGGCAAAAACGGCGGATGACCGCCGGCCCCGGCAATCCGAATGCGGCTTTACCGCCGCGGTCGGAATGGGGATTGAAGCACCGCCAGCCTGTTGGCAGTGCTTCCGTCATTCGTGGCCCTGGCGGTCCAAGACCTCCAGGGTCAGAATGACCCCTCTAGTGTCAAAATATTGGAGTTTGAACTATTTTTTTGGATGTGTGAACCTACCTTGCGTCAATGAGATGCAAGGTAGGAGTTTCAATCTAAAACATGGTACTATCCCCATAGCCCCATATTTATCCCCTCGTGCTAAAATGATGCACAGGTGGGAGGAGGGGCTAAATAATGGCCTGGGTCAGAACAGGCATTAGGGGACCTGCTTACCCATTTCCATGGATAAACACCATGGAATGGGTCAACAGGTGCCCACCCCAAGTCCCAGGAACACCCCCATCCACACCGGAGGGACACCAGAGGATGGGTGACCCCATCCCAGGAAAGTAGGGTAAGAATAGGTAAGTATTTTTTGTTTTTATTTTAAAGTGCCCATGGGGGCCCTAACAAGGGGCCCCTACATGGCACTGGGTGCAATGCCCATGTGCAGGGGACACTGGTCCCTTGTGCTGGCCATTGGAGTGGTGGGCATGACTCCTGTCTC